>NC_064628.1:844963824-847918824 GCF_023864275.1 Schistocerca cancellata
TGCACTGATACCAATGGTCATCAGTTCGAACACCTTCTGTAAATGGACGTTCATGCCACCTTTTTTACCATTGTCCTTCAAAGACCTGTTACACATAATTGGATTCGTCTCGATAGCGGCTATCTGAAAATAGTACCGAACTATAGCATCCCATCAAAAAAAGAAAAGAATGTTGACCTTCATATCTCTGACGCGACCCCACCTAGCAACAAAAACCCAACGTCATATTACGGCCTCCGTTGTACTATGCAACTTTTGCCCCACAAACTCTTCAGCTTCTGTCGTACATTCAGAGGTGCTCCATTGATCGTGAGCGGGCCAAATATCTCACGAAATATGCATCAAACGAAAAAACTACAAAGAACGAAACTCGTCTAGCTTGAAGCGAGAAACCAGATGGCGCTATGGTTGGCCCGCTAGATGGCTCTGCCATAGGTCAAACGGATATGAACAGCGTTTTTTAAAATAGGAACCCCCATTTTTATTACATAGTCGTGTAGTACGTAAAGAAATATGAATGTTTTAGTTGGACTAATTTTTTCGCTTTGTGATAGATGGCGCTGAAATAGTCACAAACGTATAAGTACGTGGTATCACGTAACATTCCGCCAGTGGGGACGATATTTGCTTCGTAATACATTACCCGTGCTAAAATGCACCGTTTACCAATTGCGGGAAAGCTCGATATGGTGCTGATGTAATGCTACTGTGATCAAAATACCCAACGGGCGTGTGATAGGTATGCTGCTTGGTGTCCTGGAAGATATCATCCGAGTGTCCTGACCGTTCACCGGATAGTTACGTTATTTAAGGAAACGGGAATTGTTCAGCCACATGTCACACGTCAACCACGACCTGCAACAAATGATGATGCCCAAATAGGTGTTTTAGCTGCTGTCGCGGCTAATCCGCACATCAGTAGCAGACAAACCGCGCGAGAATCGGAAATCTCAAAAACGTCGGTGTTGAGAATGCTACATCAACATCGATTGCACCCGTACCATATTTCTATGCACCAGCAATTGCATGACGACAGCTTTGAACGCCATGTACACTTCTGCCACTGGGCACAAGAGAAATTACGGGACGATGACAGATTTTTTGCACGCGTTCTATTTAGCGACGAAGCGTTATTCACCAACAGCGGTAACGTAAACTGGCATAATATGCACTATTGGGCAACGGAAAATCCACGATGGCTGCGACAAGTGGAACATCTGCGACCTTGGCGGGTTAATGTACGGTGCGACATTATGGGAGGAAGGATAATTGGCCCCCATTTTATCGATGGCAATCTAAATGGTGCAATGTATGCTGTTTTCCTACGTAATGTTGTACTGATGTTACTACAAGATGTTTCACTGCATGACAGAAGACGAACTACTCGCTGTTGAGAGGAATGTCGTTACACGTATTGCCAAATGCATTGAGGTTGAAGGACATCATTTTGAGCATTTATTGCATTAATGTGGTATTTACAGGTAATCACGCTGTAACAGTATGCGTTCTCAGAAATGATACGTTCACAAAGGTACATGTATGACATTGGAACAACCGAAATAAAATGTTCAAACTTACCTACGTTCTGCATTTTAATTTAGAAAACCTGCCTGTTGCCAACTGTTCGTCTAAAATTGTGAGCCATATGTTTGTAACTATTGCAGCGCCATCTATCACAAAGAGAAAAAAGTACTCCAACAAAAACATATTTCTTTACGTACTACACGAATATGTAATAAAAATGGGAGTTCCTACTTAAAAAAAAAAAAACGCTGTTGATATCCGTTTGACCTATGGCAGCGCCATCTAGCGGGCCAACCATAGCGCCATCTGGTTTCCCCCTTCAAGCTAGACAAGTTTCGTTCTTTGTAGTTTTTCCGTTTGACGCTTATTTCGTGAGCTATTTGGCCCGGTCACGATCAATGGACCACCCTGTATATATAGTAACGGTCCTATCACACTTCCTTGAGAGACTCCGGGAACTACCTTTGCATCTGTCGATTTTGTTCCGTTAAGAACGACACGTTGAGCTCTATCTGCAAGGAAGTCTTGAGTTCAGTTGCAGATCTCCTCCGATATTCGATAACCTCGTATTTTATTTCACTAAACACCAGTGCGGGACGGTGTCATGTGCCTACCTTCCTTTGTGGATGACGTACATTTCCTTCACATTCTTCCTGTGACTTTCAGTTTGGCATCCACTTTTCCTGCTGTTTGTTATATATGGTTATTCCACTTAAGGACGCTCTGAATAGTTACTCCTAGATACTTTACGGTAGTTATTGTTTCTTGAATTTTCTCATCAACAGTATGATCATCCAGTAGTGGCTTTCTGTTCTTATAAATGCGCGATGAGTTGCATTTACACACATCAAAAAAGGTTTCGCACCACCTCGGTTACGAGAGTTCCGGAAACTGTACAGAAAATTGGAATAGAGAGCAACATAAACATCATTTGCGCCCTTTTTATTGCTCATGAAAACCACACATTGTATGTTGTACCACCATACAGCGAGACCTTCAGAGGTGGTGGTCCAGATTGCTGTACACACCGGTACCTCTAATACCCAGCAGCACGTCCTCTTGCATGCCTGTATTCATCGTGGCATGCTATCCACAAGTTCATCAAGGCACTGTTGCTCTGGATTGCCCCAGTCCTCAACGATGATCCGGTGTAGATCCATCAGAGTGGTTGGTGGGTCACGTCGTCCATAAACAGCCCTTTTCAAACTATCCCAGGCATGTTCGAAAGGGTTCATGTCTGGATAACATTGTGTCATTTCTATTAGAGCGATATAGTTATCCTGAAGGAAGTCGTTCACAAGATGTGCACGATGGGGGCGCGAATTGTCGTCCATAAGGACGAACGCTTCGCCAATATGTTGCCAATATGGTTGCAAAATCGGTTGGAGGACGGCATTCACGTATCGTACACCCGTTACGGCGCCTTCCATGACCACCAGCGGCGTACGTCAGCCCGACTTAATGCCAGCCTAAAACATCAGGGAATCTCAACCTTGCTGCAGTAGCTGGACAGTGTGTCTAAGTCGTTCAGCCTGACCGGATTGCCTCCAAACACGTTTATGACGATTGTCTGGTTGAAGGTATTTGCGACACTCATCGGTGAAGAGAACTTGATGCCAATCCTGAGCGATCTATTCGCCATGTTGTTGGGCCCACCTGTACCGCGCTGCATGGTGTCATGGTTGTAAAGATGGATCTCGCCGTGGACGTCGGGAGTGAAGTTGTGCATAATGCAGCCTATTGCGCACAGTTTGAGTTGTAACACGACGTCCTGTGGCTGCACAAAAAGCATTATTCAACATGGTGGCGTTGCTGTCAGTGTTCCTCCGAGCCATAATCAGCAGGTAGCGGTTATCCATTGCAGTAGTTGGGCGGCCTAAGCGAGGCGTGACATCGACAGTTCGTGTATCTCTGTATTTGCTACATGTCCGAACAACATAGCTTTCGTTCACTCCGAGACGCCTGGACACTTCCCTTGCAGAGAGCCCTTCGTGGCACGAAGTAACAATGGTGACACGATCGAACCTCAGTATCGACCGTCTTGGCATGGTTGAACTACAGACAACACCAGCCCTGTACCTCTTTCTTGGTGGAATGACTGGAACTGATCCGCTGTCGGACCCCCTCCGCCTAATAGGCGCTACTCATGCATGGTTGTTTCCGTCTTAGGGCGGGATTAGTGACATCTCTGAACAGTGAAACGTCCCCTTAGAACAATTTTAGAATTACTGTGCTGATAAACCTCTTACATTATTTGCTTTTCAAACAGCTGAGCAAAACTGAACGTACTCAAACACTCACTAAAGTGACACACAATAGTTTTAGCGCAACGCAATCTGACTTTCAAAAATCCCTACAAAAGAATGGCCCTGACTAACATTAACCTATACCTTTCACAAATCACTTACCTCACAAAAATCTTCGTTACTCAAGCTACCGCAATACAGCGAGCGCCACTACTGCCAGCTAAATAACAGATTCAAACTACGGAAGGCACTAACTACTAGTAGGCATAGTTAGCAAATGAAAGATTTTAATAGAGAACAAACAAGGTATTTACCTTAATAGTCATCAAAAGTCATAATATATACAGCAGTTCATGACATCCATTTTTACAAATTTCAAAACTCCGCCATTTCTCTCCCCACATGCACCACTGCTGGCGGCTCACCTCCAACTGCGCAACGCTATGCGCTGTTCACATCCAGCTGCCCAACACTACAATGGCAGACAACAATGCAAACTAGCCACAGACTGCACACAGAACAGCCAGTGATTTTCATACAGAGCACTACGTGGCGTTACCAATAAAAAAACCTAAACAGCCTACTTACATAGCCCCCATGCGCCCCACAAAAAATTTTACAAATTGTTTTGGGCAGTGGCCAATAATGATTTGATAAAATTTTTCATAATAGATATCAAATGCACACACTTATTGATAGAATGTTGGTCAAAAGCTAAAATTTTCTCACAGACCATAAAGACAGTCCTGATCATTCATCACAGTAAAACTGCCGTTTCTTTTCTCAAAGTCTGAGTAGTAAAAGACAATGCACACGGAAGTAGTGGATTTCCGTGCAGTCTTGAAGAAGTAGTGTTGTCCTTCCAACGGAAAGACAGTGCTGACTCTTGACATGCTGACAGGTAATGGGCCACAACAGAGCAAACCGACCGCAGAGTCAGTCGAAGTTTTGAAGAATACTGGTAGGTAGGTCATCACAGAACAGACCCACTGTAGTCCTGGTAGAGATTACGGTATTAGTGGGCCACCAGAGGTGCAGACCCACTGTAGTCCTGGTAGAGATTGTGGTTTTGGAGGGCCACCAGAGGTGCAGACCCACTGCAGTCCTTGTAGAAATAATGGTATTGGTGGGTCATCAAAGATGCAGAACCACTGCAGTCCTTGTAGAAATAATGATATTGGTGGGCCATCAGAGATGCAGACCCACTGTAGTGCTTGTAGAGATGGCCAGCAGCCATCTGCTGCGACTGTGCAGGTGCACAATCACCATTGAAGAGTCTTGCGGATAATATAGCAAGTCCATAACCACCACTTGTGCACTCACAAAGTTTTTGGAATTGTCCTTAGAACCAGCAATGCTGTTATCCAGTCCCTTTCTGAATTATTAACACACGTGCAAACACTAACAGTCCCTACGTCTCACATATTGTCCATATACTATGACCAACAGAAACGTGTGTAGTGAAATGTAACTTACAAGTTAATAATATAACTGGTGACAATTACAATTTTATAAGATGAGAATACAATTACAAAGGTACAGAAAACATCATTAAACACCATAATAACACACATAACATTTGTAGTAATACAGGCTTTACAAAAGAATGCAAATAAACATGTACATCAGTGTTACAGGAATTATGACATAAATAAATAAAATAATGAGAATAGTTTTCGAAACATTAATTTCACTCATGAGCATTGAAACAGAACAGAATTAATAATGTCTAAACATCTTTACAAAGTAAATAACATTTTATTAATGCAAATTATATTTGAGGATAACACTATTCCTGACCATAGTGAATGTAGCTTAGTACTAGAAAAATTCTACAACGTAAGTCTTATCAGATAAACATATAAATACAGGAAAAGCACAAATACACAAGAGTACACAAACACATAGTGGGATAACACAAAAGGAAAGGACAGGGTTCGTTTTCAGTGTAACATTTGGTACTGCAGTCCAACCCAAAACTTCATTCCATAGATCCTTTTTTTTTCTTATTTCAACATTTGTTTCCACCAAAAAAATCCTATCCAAGCATGCTTTCTGTATTTTTCTCGTATAACCTCTCAGTGCATTTCTTCAAATTCATCGCAACTCATTCTCTTATATAGTCTACCCCCTCTTAAGCTAACTTAAATCTACTGAGCTCAGATGCTAAACTAAGGGACGAGGCAATGCAGCAGCACAAAACAATTAACACAAACATCAATGACAAAAAATTTAAATAGGCAAAGCAATTGCAATATTACAACTAATATAAGGCAATGTGCAGCAAACAACAAAAATAAATCTGTAGTAAACTGGCTTAGAAGAGTAACACAAATTAAAATTCAGTAGCACTACGCCTGGCAAACAGCAGCAGCAAATGCAATAACTTATATCTAAACATGACAAAGCAGCCACAGACTGCACACAGCACAGCCAGTTATTTTCATACAGAGCACTACGTGGTGTTACCAATAAGAAAACCTAAACAGCCTGCTTACAACAGTCAAAGGGACTGTGTCTGTTCAAATGATTCAAATGGCTCTGAGCATTATTGGACTTAACATCTATAGTCATCAGTCCCCTAGAACTCAGAACTACTTAAACCTAACTAACCTGAGGACATCACACAACACCCAGTCATCACGAGATAGAGAAAATCCCTGACCCCGCCGGGAATCGAACCCGGGAACCCGGGCGTGGGAAGCGAGAACGCTACCGCACGACCACGAGCTGCAGACGACTGTATCTGTGATACAATATCCAATCTTCAGGAGCTCTGGGAACCGAGGTGATGCAAACTTTTTTTGATGTGTGTATTTAAGTTCAGAATGAACTGCCAGAGCTTGCAACATTCATCAATCCCATCCTAGTCATTCTCGAAATTGTAGTATTTCTCGCTTTACAGGCATCGTATACAGCTACAAGATGCTCTACTTAGAGCAGTTCAGAAGGCAGCAGTGACAAGATGACGTAATGTAGTGTGAGGTACCAGTACTGATGGTTTATTCGGTACGCGTACCGTGAGATAGAACTCCTAAATTGTGGTCCTTCGCCGCGATTGGTCGCTGTATTCGGAAGTAACGTGTCCAAATGATGAACTTCCGTTATTAATATTAGAAAAACTAAACAGTCAGTTTACTTGCATTTCATATAGAAGGGTCTCTCATCAACAGGTTATCATTCCATTATTTAAAAAGTCGAATCACTTCGGAGATCTTCGGGTGGCGCCTAACTTGGATGGCGGGCAACGTGGTTCGGCAGTAAGACCAGACATATTGTCTGCCTTGGTCGGTATCGATTAAGAACTTAATTAGGAATATCTGATTATTTGGACATGTAATGGAGAACAGTTTGATAGTAATTACGCAAGTACGCAGATAATTATCTTGTTTACTCTGCGAAAACGTGAAGAATGGAAATTATTTGTGCTTCGTAAAGTGGATTATAATTGTGTAGTTTCTCGCAATCTGGTTGTAAAAAAAACCCCTAATGTTCTCCTGTTAAACGAAAAAATTCAAAAGTTAATTATTTATGCAACATCAGTTCGTTGCTAATAGTTTATTACAACCTGAAGACAAAAGACTCAAACCCTATGCGCTGTTTTTGCGCAGGGGACTACGCTATAGAAGACTTCACGTTGGTGCACGGTATTAAGAATTCATGCATTCCACTGAGGAAGGTGGGAGCAACTAGGTTCCGCTGATGTACTTAATCTTATTACGAATGAGATCAATGACACGTCTTATGTCAAAAATGTAAAGGCAGGTAGAAGGGATCTAAGGAGGCAGATTTAGTTTATGAACGTTTGTGCGATAATGTCACATTACTGCGCTAGCTTGTACAGCAATATGCATCACAGGAAACTGAAAAGGCACTTAAAGACAAATGACATAGCCGGTCGCTGTGACCGTGAGGTATTCTTGAGTACTGCTCAAGGCGCTTCAGTCCGGAACCGCGAGACTGCTACAGTTGCAGGTTCGAATCCTGCCTCGGATATGGATGTGTGTGATGTCCTTAGGTTAGTTAGGTTTAAGTACTCGTAGTTCTAAGTACTAGGGGACTGATGACCTCAGACAATAAGTCCCATAGTGCTCAGAGCCATTTGAGCCATTTGAACAAATGACATCAGAAATTTATTAACAGTTTACATGAGGCACTCGAAAGAGCGCTCACCAACAGCGACACACGATTCACAGCGACGGCGCACAGATCGGTGTACATCAGAAAAGACGTCAGGCATGTCGATCATATGTCCAGTAGCAACAAACACACGGGCAACAAGAACTTCTTGAGACGTGGCAGGCCTCTCGCACACCAGGCTCTTCGTATGATCCCACAAGAAAAGATCCAAGCAGGTTAAATCGGGAGAACGCGGTTGCTGGGGATCTGGACCGCCCCGTCATATCCACTGCTGGCCTAGACGGCGTCTAGGTGAATCCTCACGTTTCGACTGAAGTGCGCTAGGGCTCCATCGTGATGGAACCACATTCGTCCGTGGACAGCTAGAGGAACATCGCCCAGAAGATCAGGTAAGACCTCCTGTAGGAAGATGTATGTGTGGCCAGTTAAATGACTTGGTAGAATACACGCTCTTAACCCTAGGACGCCTCAGGGCGGGGCGGGGGGGGGGGGGGGGGTGTTCGTTGAACCCACAATTTTTTTATGTCCCCTGCTTTTGCCCAAGTAAATTTCATACTACATATTCCCTTTGAGTTATTGTTTGTTGGCTACTTTATGAAACGTTAGTGTCAATATATTTTATAGAAAATTCCTGCTTTGAAAGAAAAAATAAATAAACTTATTATGGGTCCAACAACCCCCCCTCCCCTAAGGCTTCCATGCTATAGAAAATTTCCCTTAGTAGGATTTTGTATTTCTCATCTCTACGCCAATGTAAGTTAGTTTCTTGTTGGTTGATATTCTTGATATTCACAACAATCGGTTTACTTTCAGAGGAAGTGATTGTTGATGTCAGTCAGCTGTTATTTATCTTGTAAACTTGCAGTGAGTTAGTGCAGTTCCCAACACGTAGGCCTCCAGTAACTTTGGTGTCCTACACAGCAAAAACGAAACCAAGTAAAAACTTACTGATGTTGTCAACAATGCACCAATATAAAGGCACTGTTGGAGGGGAGAAGAATAAAACCGAGATAAACGCATATTATAATTCCACTAAAGGTGGAACTGATACCATCGATCAAATGGTGCGTATGTACACCTGCAAGAGGGGGACAGTGAGATGGCCTCTATCTGTATTTTACTCTCTCATCGACATTTGTGCTATCAGTGCAACCACTATATTTATCCAGCAACATCCGAGATGGAATGAAAAGAAACACAACAAACGGAAACTTTTATCTTCTGCAAGCTGGGACGGAACTAGTGAAATTGCAGGTAGAAGAAATAAGTGCCAATGCAAGAGGGTTATCTAACCAAATAGTTCAATCAACGTTGACTATTCTACAAAAGAAAATCAAAGGAATGACAATAGAAGCACGTCAGCCTCCTGCAGGGAAAGGTCGGTGCCATATTTGTGTAAGAGAAGCTAAAACAAAGAAGCAGAAGCACAACAATCTAAGTAAACCAAAACAGTATTGTGGACAGTGTCAGAAACACACACATTCAGAAAAAATTGTAAAGTGTCTCTCTTGCCGTGAAGTTGAGGACTCAGAATAGTCTATTGTATATGAACACATCTGTATTTTGTATTGTAATATGTCAATGTTTTATTCACTCAATCCATTATTTATAACAATTAGCGACATTTATAAACCGATGCCTTAGTTAAAATACAGAAACCATTTTGAAAGTTGTAATTTTTCGTCAGTAAACTTATTTAATACCTGTGGGCTCGCTGAACCCCCCCCCCCCCCCCCTTAGGCATCCAAGTTAGAAAAAAAGGCTTGGGCGTTCTAGGGTTAATAAGTTATTGTGCACAATGCCTACCAAAACATTAATGGAAAACCTTTCTCGGTAGGCATGTGCGGTTGGAAACCCGAGAACATTTTATTTAACTGATGTATAGCGCGAACGATTATGGTGCCAAGGTGCTACAGTGAGGAACATTTTTCTTAATATATTTCGGATCTGCTAAGATAGACTATTTTTGCCAAATGCGAGGGTGGGAGCAGAGTGGGGATGCTACTCACGCGTCGTCGGCGTCGTCGGCGGCGGAGCGCCTGCCGTGCAGCTGGTGCAGCTGGTGGTCGCGGTGGAGCTGGTGGCGGCGGCGCTGGCTGGCGGCTCGCTGCAGCTGCCGGGCCCGCTGCCGCTGCTGGTGCAGGCTGGGGCTGAGCGCGTCGCGCAGCTTGCCCCAGGCCGCCGCCTCGTCCGCCTCGGCCGCGGGCCGCGCCGGCCACTCCAGGTACGTGCGCGTCTCCATGAAGTCGCGCAGGTGGCGCGGCAGCCGCCGCCGCTCCAGCCGCTCCAGCTCCAGCAGCAGCAGGAAGTCGCTGCCGTCCTCCCACACCTGGTGCTTCGCCATGTCCAGCTCCCACTGGCACCACTGCAACGTACCGTCACTGCGTCGCGTACAACGAGTTTTGTCGCTGTCCCTAAATACGTAATTGCGTATCGCAATGTCGAGAGGCTCCCCATATCGCCGATTACTCAAGGCCACTGGTTCCCAACCTATCTTAGCCCATTGCCCCTGAGTGCAGTCAGACATTACCTAGTACCCCCGTCCTGCCTCCCCACCCCATCCCTATCATCTGTTGCTCTAACCCCCCGCCCCCATATTATCACGAATTTTAGAACCTAACTAAACTGTAGAATGAAAGACATCTCTTGGAACACTTTTATTTTTAGAATGATGAAAGATGAATTATATTTAGTTCTCTCTCTCTCCCACACACACACTCTCTCTCTCTGTCTCTATCTCTCTGTCTGTCTGTCTGTGTGTGTGTGTGTGTATTACAATGAATGACAAAGGAATTCGTGGTACATCGCAAATCCTACCCACAACTTCTTCTCAGAAAGAAACCTAACTATCCACAATAAGGGTAGACACTTGTTACAAAACTTACTTCCCCTGCATGACTCCTCTCCATTGCGGCTCTTGTTTGACTTGCACACTGCAACCTCATTTAAAATCAGCCAAGTTAAAATAAGTGCATTGTATGTTCGTAAATCACTTGATTGCTGGCAGAAATTGGGAGAATTCAGACTGTTGATGCTTTGTGTCTGATCACGGCCATTAGTAATAATAATAATAATAATAATAATAACGAACTAATAATAATACTAATAATACTTTGTACAGCACCATAGTACCTCTTACGTAGTTACTGCTGCGTCGTGCTGTCAATGAATTCATGTATCTGTTTTAAAGCGAGTAATGAAGCAATTTCTGGACTACTGCAGGTACTATCTACAACTTGCAGAAGATATTTTCTTGAGATATTTAGCATTTGTTGCATGTATGTCTCACTTTTCTCATCAGCGATGTATGGGAAAAAACACAACGTATGTGGATAATGGGTGGACTATGTGAGGAACCTGTAAGCCCCACCGCATTAATTCTACTAACTGAGAAAAAGTAATTATTGATAACTTATACAACCAGTATTAGAGCCCTACAAAATTGTGGTATTAGTAAAGATTTTTTGAAAATAATTTAGATTCGTGATTAACGAACCGAATCGTTTAGTTCTTACCCCACACGGGGTAATTACCCTCAGGTTGGGAATCACTGCTCTACGCTGAAGCAAAAGTGTTTGCTGCTGCCTCTTAGATGTATTGTATGTGAACATTTATGTCATAGAACAATCTGTTCTAATTTTATAACTCTGTCTGTTACGTTATCACGACTAAACCGCTGAGCCATTTTGATGAAATCTGGTATGGAGAATCCTTAGGAAGAACACATTCTATATTACAAAATAAAACAAAATAATAATAATAATAATAATAATAAAGTGAAACCACCTCTAACAAGAAGTATGTTAATGGGATGCGGATGACGGTTGCATGGAGTTCGTTAGCTCTTTGTGTTTATTATTTGACAGTGCGAATCCAATGTTTAACCATGCAAGCAGTTTCTGAAATGTTAAAAAAGCTTCTAAGCCGTCTGGCGAAGCTGGACAGCTTTTACGGCTCATTGTTGTGGAGATACAATAATAGTATCCGACGGTAAGGCCGAGAACCGAATTTGAAACTATTACGCCCTGCCGTGCAAAAATATGCCTGGTTTAGCTCAAACTTCTGAAAGGCGTGGAGTTGCGAAATTTACTCGAGGTCAACAAATCTCGGAGCAATCTTACATCTGGCAGACCTTGGATGTAGAACGTCAGGCGGCCTCAAGAGCTACGGAGACATTAGAACAGCCACAGTCCTGTCGGATTTTAGACGCTGAGCGTGACATGTCTGTTATACGTTCTCAGACAGTAGAAGATTCATAACGGCGGTGCCGTTTAAAGGGTTGTACGACAAACAGAGAGACGTCGTGCCTGTACACATATAGCGTTGGAGGCTTTCACTGAGGCTGTATTCCATTATGATCCATTAATTGGCTATGTTAATCATCAATTAGTCATCTTAGGAAGAATCGATCAGAAATGTAGGACATGTAACTCGTTGAAATGGGATAAACAAACGTTTGATATGTGTCGCTCTCTTGGCAAAACCTCACTTCCATTACTAGGTGGGCCAGAGGAACTCCTGAGAATTCTACTCCTGTATCAATGTAATCAATCTAGGTATATTTTAAAAATGTTGTTGTTGTTGTGGTCTTCAGTCCTGAGACTGGTTTGATGTAGCTCTCCATGCTACTCTATCCTGTGCAAGGTTCTTCATCTCCCAGTACCCACTGCAACCTACATCCTTCTGAATCTGTTTAGTGTATTCATCTCGTGGTCTCCCCCTACGATTTTTACCCTCCACGCTGCCCTCCAATACTAAATTGGTGATCCCTTGATGCCTCAGAACATGTCCTACCAACCGATCACTTCTTCTGGTCAAGTTGTGCCACAAACTTCTCTTCTCCCCAATCCTATTCAATACTTCCTCATTAGTTATGTGATCTACCCATCTAATCTTCAGCATTCTTCTGTAGCACCACATTTCGAAAGCTTCTATTCTCTTCTTGTCCAAACTATTTACCGTCCATGTTTCACTTCCATACATGGCTACACTCCATACAAATACTTTCAGAAATGACTTCCTAACACTTAAATCTATACTCGATGTTAACAAATTTCTCTTCTTCAGAAACGCTTTCCTTGCCATTGCCAGTCTACATTTTATATCCTCTCTACTTCGACCATCATCAGTTATTTTGCTCCCCAAATAGCAAAACTCCTTTACTACTTTAAGTGTCTCATTTCCTAATCTAATACCCTCAACATCACCCGACTTAATTCGACTACATTCCATTATCCTCGTTTTGCTTTTGTTGATGTTCATCTTATATCCTCCCTTCAAGACACCATCCATTCCGTTCAACTGCTCTTCCAAGTCCTTTGCTGTCTCTGACAGAATTACAATGTCATCGGCGAACCTCAAAGTTTTTATTTCGTCTCCATGGATTTTAATACCTACTCCGAGTTTTTCTTTTGTTTCCTTTACTGCTTGCTCAATATACAGATTGAATAACATCGGGGAGAGGCTACAACCCTGTCTTACTCCCTTCCCAACCACTGCTTCCCTTTCATGTACCTCGACTCTTATAACTGCCATCTGGTTTCCGTACAAATTGTAAATAGCCTTTCGCTCCCTGTATTTTACCCCTTCCACCTTTAGAATTTTAAAGAGAGTATTCCAGTCAACATTGTCAAAAGCTTTCTCTAAGTCTACAAATGCTAGAAACGTAGGTTTTCCTTTCCTTAATCTTTCTTCTAAGATAAGTCGTAAGGTCAGTATTGCCTCACGTGTTCCAGTATTTCTACGGAATCCAAATTGATCTTCCCCGAGGTCGGCTTCTACTAGTTTTTCCATTCGTCTGTAAAGAATTCGTGTTAGTATTTTGCAGCTGTGGCTTATTAAACTGATTGTTCCGTAATTTTCACATCTGTCAACACATGCTTTCTTTGGGATTGGAATTATTATATTATTCTTGAAGTCTGAGGGTATTTCGCCTGTTTCATACATCTTGCTCACCAGATGGTAGAGTTTTGTCAGGACTGGCTCTCCCAAGGCCGTCAGTAGTTCCAATGGAATGTTGTCTACTCCGGGGGCCTTGTTTCGACTCAGGTCTTTCAGTGCTCTGTCAAACTCTTCACGCAGTACCGTATCTCCCATTTCATCTTCATCTACATCCTCTTCCATTTCCATAATATTGTCCTCAAGTGCATCGCCCTTGTATAGACCCTCTATATACTCCTTCCACCTTTCTGCTTTCCCTTCTTTGCTTAGAACTGGGTTTCCATCTGAGCTCTTGATGTTCATACAAGTGGTTCTCTTCTCTCCAAAGGTCTCTTTAATTTTCCTGTAGGCAGTATCTATCTTACCCCTAGTGAGATAAGCCTCTACATCCTTACATTTGTCCTCTAGCCATGTCTGCTTAGCCATTTTGTACTTCCTGTCGATCTCATTTTTGAGACGTTTGTATTCCTTTTTGCCTGCTTCATTTACTGCATTTTTATATTTTCTCCTTTCATCAATTAAATTCAATATTTCTTCTGTTACCCAAGGATTTCTACTAGCCCTCGTCTTTTTACCTACTTGATCCTCTGCTGCCTTCACTACTTCATCCCTCAAAGTTACCCATTCTTCTTCTACTGTATTTCTTTCCCCCATTCCTGTCAATTGTTCCCTTATGCTCTCCCTGAAACTCTGTACAACCTCTGGTTCTTTCAGTTTATCCAGGTCCCATCTCCTTAAATTCCCACCTTTTTGCAGTTTCTTCAGTTTTAATCTACAGGTCATAACCAATAGATTGTGGTCAGAGTCCACATCTGCCCCTGGAAATGTCTTACAATTTAAAACCTGGTTCCTAAATCTATGTCTTACCATTATATAATCTATCTGATACTTTTTAGTATCTCCAGGGTTCTTCCATGTATACAACCTTCTATCATGATTCTTAAACCAAGTGTTAGCTATGATTAAGTTGTGCTCTGTGCAAAATTCTACCAGGCGGCTTCCTCTTTCATTTCTTAGCCCCAATCCATATTCACATACTACGTTTCCTTCTCTCCCTTTTCCTACTCTCGAATTCCAGTCACCCATGACTATTAAATTTTCGTTTCCCTTCACTATCTGAATAATTTCTTTTATTTCATCATACATTTCTTCAATCTCCTCGTCATCTGCAGAGCTAGTTGGCTTATAAACTTGTACTACCGTAGTAGGTGTGGGCTTCGTATCTATCTTGGCCACAATAATGCGTTCACTATGCTGTTTGAAGTAGCTTACCCGTATTCCTACTTTCCTATTCATTATTAAACCTACTCCTGCATTACCCCTATTTGACTTTGCGTTTATAGCCCTGTAGTCACCTGACCAGAAGTCTTGTTCCTCCTGCCACCGAACTTCACTAATTCCCACTATATCTAACTTTAATCTATCCATTTCCCTTTTTAAATTTTCTAACCTACCTGACCGATTAAGGGATCTGACATTCCACGCTCCGATCCGTAGAACGCCAGTTTTCTTTCTCCTGATAATGACATCCTCTTGAGTAGTCCCCGCCCGGAGATCCGAATGGGGGAATATTTTACCTCCGGAATATTTTACCCAAGAGGACGCCATCATCATTTAATCATACAGTAAAGCTGCATGCCCTCGGGAAAAATTACGGCCGTAGTTTCCCCTTGCTTTCAGCCGTTCGCAGTACCAGCACAGCAAGGCCGTTTTGGTTATTGTTACAAGGCCAGATCAGTCAATGATCCAGACTGTTGCCCTTGCAACTACTGAAAAGGCTGCTGCCCCTCTTCAGGAACCACACGTTTGTCTGGCCTCTCAGCAGATACCCCTCCGTTGTGGTTGTACCTACGGTACGGCTATCTGTATCGCTGAGGCACACAAGCCTCCCCACCAACGGCAAGGTCCATGGTTCATGGGGGGGGATTTTAAAAATATAATTAGTAAATCTAATGCACGCATTCAGATATGACATGTGGCAAAATAACAGAAACACATTCATTATGTGCCTATATAGATTTACTTAAACACACATACATATGTATACAATTACATACAAACATACACTACTGGCCATTAAAATTGCTACACCACGAAGATGACGTGCTACAGACGCGAAATTTAACCGACAGGAAGAAGATGCTGTGATCTGTAAACGATTAGCTTCTCAGAGCATTCACACAAGGTTGGCGCTGGTGGCGACACCTCCAACGTGCTCCGTTGAGGAAAGTTTCCAACCGATTTCTCATACACAAACAGCAGTTGACCGGCCTTGCCTGGTGAAAGGTTCTTGTGATGCCTCGTGTAATGAGGAGAAATGCGTACCATCACGTTACCGACTTTGATAAATGACGGATTATAGCCTATCGCGACTGCGGTTGCTGTTCGCGTTGGTCGAGATCTAATAACTGTTATCACAATATCGAATCGGAGGGTTCAGGAGAATAATACGGAACGCCGTGCTGGATCCCAACGGCATCGTATCACTAGCTGTCTAGATGACAGGCGTCTTAGCCGCATGGCTGTAACGGATCGAGCAGCCATGTCTCGATCCCTGAGTCAACAGATGGGGACGTTTGCAAGACAACAGCCATCTGCACGAACAGTTCCACGTTTGCAGCAGCATGGACTATCAGCTCGGAGACCACGGCTGCGGTTACCCTTGGCGCTGCATCACAGACAGGAGCGCCTTCGATGGTGCACTCAACGACGAACCTGGGTGCACGAATGGCAAAACGTCATTTTTTCGGATGAATCCAGGTTCTGTTTACAGCATCATGATGGTCGCATCAGTGTTTGGCGACATTGCGGTGAACGGGGATTGGAAGCGTGTATTCGTCATCGCCATACTGGCGTACCACCCGGCGTGATGGTATGGGGTGCCATTGGTTACACGTCTCTGTCACCTCTTGTTCGCATTGACGGCACTTTGTACAGTGTACGTTACATTTCAGATGTTTTACGACCCGTGGCTGTACCCTTCATTCGATCCCTGCCAAACCCTACATTTCAGCATGATAATGCACGACCGCATGTTGCAGATCCAGTACGGGCCTTTCTGGATACAGAAATGTTCGACTGCTGCCCTGGCCAGCACATTCTCCAGATCTCTCACCAATTGAAAGCGTCTGGTCAATGGTTGCCGAGCAACTGGCTCGTCACAATACGCCAGTCACTACTCTTGATGAACTGTGGTATCGTGTTAAACCTGCATGGGCAGCTGTACCTGTACACGACATCCAGGCTCTGTTTGACTCAATGCCCAGGCGTATCAAGGCCGTTATTGCGGCCAGATGTGGTTGTTCTGGGTACTGATTTCTCAGGATCTGTGCACCCAAATTGCGTGAAAATGTAATCACGTGTCAGTTCTAGTGTAATATATTAGTCCAATGAATACCGGTTTATCATCTGGATTTCTTCTTGGTGTAGCAGTTTTAATGGCCAGTAGTGTATCTTAGACCATAACTCCCGAGTACAATCAGGCATTATCCCCCCCCCCCCCTTGACACTCTGTCATCTGTTGCCCCCCCCCCCCCCTCTGTTACCCTATTTATCACCAATTTTAGCACCTAACTAAACTTTGGAATGAATCACTTTTCTTGCAATACTTTTATTTTTAAAATGATGAAAGATGAATCAATTGTGCCGTGTCGCGGCTTGCGTTGGTGCCGTTGGTAGGTTGGTATCATGTAATAGGGATAGTGGCATCTCGTTTTCTTCTTGTGTTTGCTGGCGCCACTATGTTTGCTAGCACTGTCTGTCCACGAGTGGCAGCAGCAGCGGTTATCGACATCTAGTACCGTGGTACTATCTTTGGAAGGACGTCAAGTGTTTTCCGGGTCGGAGTGTGTCGTGGAGTTCCGTTTGGACGAGGCAGCAGTGAGGTCCGGCGGTGTGTGTACATGCCGGGACGACTGGTGGCACACAGGCACTGCCAGATCGAGGGGCTGTAGTTGCCAGGGCCACAACCTCGTTGTCCACCGGACCCAGGACGTTTGAGTTGAGTGAACATTAACCCAGTAGTGAAACCTCCACTATTTTGAGTTCACGCCGTTTGTTCGTGCATTGCTACTCGCAGAGTAGCTGAGTTGAAAAGCAACTAGTGGAATATTTGGGCTTAGCGAGATTAGATTAGTTAGCCGTCCTCCGTTTCTTATTATTAATCATTGAATTCCTTGCGTTTATTGGTGAAGTTCAACCAGCGGTATTTTTCTGCGTAGTGGCCGCTAGCGCTCCAGTTACATACTCTGGAGGTTAGCGTATTTTCGTGGAGTGTACCTTTCCTTGTTTTGCCACTGCTGTCTGGTTAGGTGTGTAGTTCGACAGCCTCCTTCATTGTGGTCCGGATATGTTGTTTCTTTTGGACTACTTTGGTTGTAGTGGTTCCTTCTGCTTCTGCATGTTCTCAACTCCGTATACTGAAGACAGTGCTGTCAGCTGGTTCCACCTTGCCTGGGTTATTCCACTGCTGTATTAGCTATCAGACGTTAGTAAGGTTTTGCAAGAGAGTTGGTCTGCGTTTAAACTGTCACTAATTTGAATTGCCATCCAGTTAAGTGAATACAACTCTTGGCTGCCTGACTCAACAGTTACGAAGTTGAGCGACTTTTCAGGCCGATTCTTGCAGCACTATTTGAGGCCCACTTCTCTCTTGGTTTGATCAGATTGTGATGATTGTTTACACACACACACACACACACACACACACACACACACACACACACACACATTTTGAGTTGTTGCTTTTGGGGCCGCCAACCAACAAGTAATTTGAATTTCTTGTCAATAAGGCCTTCAGCCGTGAATGCAACTCTTAAGAATGTTTAATTAGATATTGTCTCTTAATAGTGAAACTTTAATGATTGTATTTTTTAAAAAAAATATTTTTGAATCTCTTCAAGAATTTTAACTGTTTTTAAGAATTTGCTATCCAGGCTTTCAGTCATTAAATTGTTTTTCGAATTATTACTATTGGGGCCTTCAGACGACAAATAAATTGAATTTTTTGTGAATAAGGCCTTTAGCCGTGAATGTAATTTGGCTAAAGAATTTTTAATTATATATTGTCTCTTAATAGTGAAATTTTCACTTGTTTTTTTAAAATATTTTAGTATCTCTTGGAGAAGTTTAACTGTTTTTAAGAATTTGCTATCCAGGCCTTCAGCCATTAAATTGTTTTTGAGTTATTACTATTGGGGCTTTCAGCAGACAAATAATTTGAATTTCTGGTCAATAAGGCCTTCAGCCGTGAGTGCAACTTGCTGAAGAATTTTTTATTAGACGTTGTGTCTCAATAGTGAAATTCGACAATTGTTCCTTTTGTAAACCTCATTTGCAGTTCGTTCCAAATAAAGGGTACGTGATTTAAAAGAAAAGAAAAACTGCGCAACCAACGGTAACTGAGTAAGGCCCCGTCCTCACCGCACCCTGCCTTTCCCTAAGTCCCATGTCTCACCTATTTAGTTTGCGTGTATGTATGCGTGTTTAAATAAATGACGAAGGAATTGGTGGTGCATCGAAAATGCTGTCCACAACTCCATCTCAGAAAAGAAAGCTAAGTATACACAGCGAGGCTACAGTTGGTGCAAAGCATACTTCCCCTGCATCGCAAATGCTGTCCACAACTCCATCTCAGAAAAGAAAGCTAAGTATACACAGCGAGGCTACAGTTGGTGCAAAGCATACTTCCCCTGCATCGCAAATGCTGTCCACAACTCCATCTCAGAAAAGAAAGCTAAGTATACACAGCGAGGCTACAGTTGGTGCAAAGCATACTTCCCCTGCATCGCAAATGCTGTCCACAACTCCATCTCAGAAAAGAAAGCTAAGTATACACAGCGAGGCTACAGTTGGTGCAAAGCATACTTCCCCTGCATCGCAAATGCTGTCCACAACTCCATCTCAGAAAAGAAAGCTAAGTATACACAGCGAGGCTACAGTTGGTGCAAAGCATACTTCCCCTGCATCGCAAATGCTGTCCACAACTCCATCTCAGAAAAGAAAGCTAAGTATACACAGCGAGGCTACAGTTGGTGCAAAGCATACTTCCCCTGCATCGCAAATGCTGTCCATAACTCCATCTCAGAAAAGAAAGCTAAGTATACACAGCGAGGCTACAGTTGGTGCAAAGCATACTTCCCCTGCATCGCAAATGCTGTCCATAACTCCATCTCAGAAAAGAAAGCTAAGTATACACAGCGAGGCTACAGTTGGTGCAAAGCATACTTCCCCTGCATCGCAAATGCTGTCCACAACTCCATCTCAGAAAAGAAAGCTAAGTATACACAGCGAGGCTACAGTTGGTGCAAAGCATACTTCCCCTGCATCGCAAATGCTGTCCATAACTCCATCTCAGAAAAGAAAGCTAAGTATACACAGCGAGGCTACAATTGTTGCAAAGCATACTTCCCGTGCACTACTCCTCTCCATTGCGGCATCCGCTTGACCTGTACACTGCAGCCTTATTTGAAATCAAACAATTTCAGATGTGTGCGCCTATATTTACTGTACGTAAATTGCTTCATTGCTGCACTGCTTAAGTCTGAACTGGCAGCAATTGGGCGACTTCAGGCTGTTTACCCTTTGTGTCTAACTGTTCTAATAATAATAATCATAATAACAATAAAAAAGTTGTACACAGCTCTATGATAGCCCTTATAAAATTACTGATTCGTCATGCTGTCAATGAATTCATTTATCTCTTTTGTACGGAGTAATGAAGCGATTTAGGAGTACTGCAGGTGCTCCGCGCCGTCTAAGGCGCTGCTTCCCGAGCGGGAAGGTGTGCCGGTCGGTCCCCGGCACGAATCCGCCCGGCAAATTAGTGTCGAGGTCCGGTGTGCCTGCCAGCTTGTGGATGGTTTTTAAGCTGGTTTTCCATCTGCGTCGGCGAATGGGGGCTGGTTCCCTTTTTTCCATTTCAGTTACACTATGTCGGAGATAACACTGTCTCCACGTACGCGTACCCCAAACATTGGGGTTACACTCGTCTGGTACGCGCCGTTACCATGGGGGTGGGGGGTGGGGGCAACCGCACAATAACTCTCGGTTCGCTGTGGGGCGGCGGTGTGGTGGGTGGCCTGTTGTGGGGTTGTGAATCACTGAGGGCTACGGCGGAACGAAGCCTCTCCGTCCTTTCTAGGTCTCCGGTTCAATACATACAACACACACACACTGCACGTACTGCCTACAACTTGGAGAACAGATTTTCTTGAGATATTTAGTATTTGTTATGTATATATCTCACTTTTATCTTCAGGGATGTACGGGACAAAGCGCAACGTGATGAACCTGTAAGCTCACTGCATTAACGCTACTAATTGAGAAAACGTAATTATTGATCACTTGTATAATCAATATTAGATTCCTACAAAATTGTGATAATAATAATTATCTTTTGAAAATAATTTAGTTTAGTAACTGAAACAGAACCGAAAAAAATGGTTCAAATGGCTCTGAGCACTATGGTACTCAACATCTGAGGTCATTAGTCCCCTAGAACTTAGAACTAGTTAAACCTAACTAACCTAAGGACATCACAAACATCCATGCCCAAGGCAGGATTCGAACCTGCGACCGTAGCGGTCTTGCGGTTTCAGACTGCAGCGCCTTTAACCGCACGGCCACTTCGGCCGGCAAAACAGAACCGAATCGTTTAGTTTTTTTTCCCCTCAGAAAATTTTATTTTATCCCTCAGGGCTTAACCACCCCCAGGTTGGGAACCACTGCTCTAAGCTGAAGCAGAAATATTCACTGCTGCACTCTGATGTATTGAATGTGAAATTTTATGTCATAGAACAATCTATACTAATTCTATAAATCCGAATGTAAGTCACCCTGTTACCTTTTCACGATTAAACCGCTGAACCAGTTCTGATAAAGTCTTGAGGAAGAGCACATGGTACTTTATAAAATAAAATAAAATATGATAAAAATAAAAAATGAAAAATCACGCCTGATAATAAGTATGTTAGTGGGATGCCGATGACGGTTGCATGGAAGTCGGCAGTTCTTGGCGTTTATTACGTGACAGTACGAATCCAGTGTTTAATCATAAAGCAAGTTTTGAAATTTTAAAAAGAACCGCGAAACCATCTGGCGAAGCTGGACAGTTTTTATGGCGCATTGTTGTGGAGATACGTAATAATATCCGACGGCAAGGGCGAGAACCGTATTTGAAATTATTAGAAGCTGCTGCGCAAAGATATGTCTGTCTGGTTTAGCTCATATTTCTGAAAGGGGTGGAGCTGCGAAAGTTACTCGAACTCAACAAATCTCGGAGCAGTCTTACATCTGGCAGAACTTAGATGTAGAACTTCAGGTGGCCTCAAGAGCTAAAGAAACATTAGGTCACAGGCCCGTCGGATTTTGAGCATGACACGTCTTTTATACGTTCACAGACAGTAGGAGATTCACAACGGCCGTGCCGTTTAAAGGGTTTTAGGACAAACAGAGAGACGTCATGCCTGGACACGTATAGCGTTGGAGGCTTTCAGTGAGGCTGTATTCCATAATGATCCATTAATTGGCTTTGTTAATCATCGATTAGTCATCTTAGAAATAATGGATCAGAAACGTAGGCCTTGTATCTCCTTGAAATGAGATAAAAAAGTTTGGTATCTGTCACTATGGTGGCAAAACCTTACTTCAATTACTAGCTGAGCCAGAGGAACTGCTGAGAACTCTTATCCTGTATCAACGTAATGAATCAAGGCATTTTTAAAAATAGAATTAGTAAATGTAATGCATGCATTCAGATACGACATACGGCAAAATAACAGAAACACATTCATTATGTGTCTATACACATTTACATAAACAAATATACATATCTACACCATTACATACAAGCAGTCCGAGGTGGCCGAGCGGCTCTAGGCGCTACAGTCTGGAACCGCGCGACCGCTATGGTTAGGTCCCATAGCGCTCAGAGCCATTTGAACCATTTTGAACCATTACATGCAAACATATTCGGTTTCGATTCCCGGCCGGGTTGGGGTTCTCTCTGCTCGTGGGCTGGGTGTTTGTGTTTTCCTCTTCATATCATCATCATCCTCATCTTTCATGGAGTGGCTAGATCGGAATGTGAAAAAAAAAATAAAATTGGCGCTTTGTACGGTCGCTGATGACCGCGCAGTTGAGCGCCCAACAGACCAAACATCATCACCATACAAACATATTCATAAATTATTAGCTTGCTTACTTTACATCACTTATCATAACAAAACTACTGATTTGCGAGCTTAGGCACGGGTAACAGTTCGTGGCAAATTGAAGGTACAGTTGTCATATACGAGGTGCATTCAAGTTCTAAGGCCTCCGATTTTTTTTCTCCGGACTGGAAAGAGATAGAAACATGCGCATTGTTTTAAAATGAGGCCGCGTCCATTGTCAATACGTCCCAGAGATGGCAGCATCGTATGGCAGATGGAATTTTACCGCCAGCGGCGAGAATGAAAACTGTTTTAAATACTTAAAATGGCGACGTTTTCCTTACTTGAACAGCGTGCAATCATTCGTTTTCTGAATTTGCGTGGTGTGAAACCAATTGAAATTCATCGACAGTTGAAGGAGACATGTGGTGATGGAGTTATGGATGTGTCGAGTGTGCGTTCGTGGGTGCGACAGTTTAATGAAGGCAGAACATCATGTGACAACAAACCAAAACAACCTCGGACTCGCACAAGCCGGTCTGACGACATGATCGTGAAAGTGGACAGAATTGTTTTGGAGGATCGCCGAATGACTGTTGAACTGATCGCCTCCAGAGTTGGCATTTCTGTGGGTTCTGCGCACACAATCATGCATGACGACCTGAAAATGCGAAAAGTGTTATCCAGGTGGGTGCCACGAATGCTGACGGACGACCACACAGCTGCCCGTGTGGCATGTTGCCAAGCAATGTTGACGCGCAACGACAGCATGAATGGGACTTTCTTTTCGTCGGTTGTGACAATGGATGTGACGTGGATGCCATTTTTCAATCCAGAAACAAAGCACCAGTCAGCTCAATGGAAGCACACAGATTCACCGCCACCAAAAAAATTTCGGGTAACCGCCAGTGCCGATAAATGATGGTGTCCATGTTCTGGGACAGCGAGGGCGTAATCCTAACCCATTACGTTCCAAAGGGCACTACGGTAACAGGTGCATCCTACGAAAATGTTTTTAAGAACAAATTCCTTCCTGCACTGTAACAAAAACGTCTGGGAAGGGCTGCGTGTGTGCTGTTTCACCAAGACAACGCACCCGCACATCGAGCTAACGTTACGCAACAGTTTCTTCGTGATAACAACTTTGAAGTGATTCCTCAGGCTCCCTACTCACCTGACCTGGCTCCTAGTGACTTTTGGCTTTTTCCAACAATGAAAGACACTCTCCGTGGCCGCATATTCACCAGCCGTGCTACTATTGCCTCAGCGATTTTCCAGTGGTCAAAACAGACTCCTAAAGAAGCCTTCGCCGCTGCCATGGAATCATGGCTTCAGCGTTGTGAAAAATGTGTACGTCTGCAGGGCGATTACGTCGAGAAGTAACGCCAGGTTCATCGATTTCGGGTGAGTAGTTAATTAGAAAAAAAAAATCGGAGGTCTTAGAACTTGAATACACCCTGTATATAAAAAAAACTAACATCTGAGGTCATCAGTCCCCTAGACTTAGAACTACGTAAACCTAACTAACCTAAGGACATCACACACATCCATGCCCGAGGCAGGATTCGAACTTGCGACCGTAGCAGTCCCGCGATTCCGGACTGCAGCGCCTAGAACCGCACGGCCACCGCGGCCGGCTCAGTTATCAGATCTCGATATTATTGAGCCTTTGTGGTATACTTAGGACAGAGGAGGCGTGAACGCTATCCACCTACATCGTCTTACCAGAACTTGCCATTATTTTGCGGGATGAAAGGTATAATATTACGCTGAAAATCATACAGACCTGTATTTATCCTATCTAAGCCGATCGAAAGTTATCTTGACTGCCAACCGATTTCGTACACCGTATTAGGGATGGTAATGTGCTGCATTTTTTATGTTTCCGTGTTTATGTGAACCTCCTGTGGTAGTGTTAGTTGTTCTCTTTACAATGGGATATTATCGTGTGTAATGGGTAGAACCACATCTGTAAACCGCTAAGATGTGTCCAACATGTTCTTATGTTTACTGGAAGGACTTGTGAGCTAAAAGGACAGAAGGCAGACAAGTCGAATGATTGTGATTTACCATTTACAAAGGTGCTGCTGTCACGGTACAGAGCTGAGAAGCAAAGTTTTCCTCATAGGGATGAAATTTTCATAATTATTGTGTCATCGTGAGTAGGAGACTACCAGCTGGGACTGCTGACGTCACTGGTGGTCTGTGTTGACCCTCCATGTTCTGTTGGCGAGCGTGGTCCGCTGGGGCTGGGCTGCCGGTGGCACGTTGCGAGCAACGCCACTGGGGGATCGGACGTCGGCAGTGGGGCCAGTGCGGTGCGGACGCAGTGGCTGGCCCGTGGCCTGGAGCAATGAGGTCGCCCCAGCACAGCGTAGGGCAGGGGGCAGGCGAGTCAACTGGACGCTGATGGCCGTTACGCAACCCCCAGCCGCTGCTCGCGGC
The DNA here is from genome assembly GCF_023864275.1 of Schistocerca cancellata. Taxonomy (NCBI): domain Eukaryota; kingdom Metazoa; phylum Arthropoda; class Insecta; order Orthoptera; family Acrididae; genus Schistocerca; species Schistocerca cancellata. The sequence goes on from NC_064628.1 coordinate 844,989,272, forward strand.
CGGGGCTGAAAGTCCAGCTGTGCGGCGCGCGGCTTCAGTTTTCCTTCTACTGAGTGTGCTTCAGTCAGAAACAGTCTAACGTAAAAGCCGCTATTCCACGACAATAAAAAAAAATTACATCCCTTTTCCGATTAGTTGCTACTGTCACACCAGTGCAGCTCTAGGAAAAACGAAGGTGATGTGTAAACGCAATCTTTACTATTGAGCACATATTCGAAATAAATAGCAGTATGGCTGTGATGTGCGTCCTGTAAGACCTTCAGTACACACACCACCAGATTATTTGACTCGTCGCTCTAACGAAGTAGGCGAGTGTCAGCAATATGTTTCGTGGTCTTGTCGTGGCGTGTTTATCTTCTGCCGTTAGGTCAGACGATAGAAATGCCACTTGCACGCTTAGAGTAGCAGATTGACGGTGACCAACTTTAAACAGAACCTGATTAATTTTCACACACATTTATTAAAATAATAACAGCATAAAAATTACTCAACTTGGATCTGGATGCTATTTACAATTGACAATCTGAAGTTCCTTTGGTATTGGTACCGTAATCTTATTCTCACATATATCTCTGATACGTGACAAAAGTGTCTATACATTTATCTTCATGGCTATGTAGAGGAATATGGTAATATTACTAATCACAGACTGAAACTTGACTATAGACTGGTACAGACAAGTGTAGACTAATGAAGACTGACTAATCAGAGGTCTGTACACTCATTATAATAGCTCGCGTGTTCATGTATCACTGCGCGAGTATGATCCGCAAGGAGAAAAGGTTCTACGTTAGCAGCAATCTCATTGGCTGCGTTACATATTAACACGCGGATCGGCGGAAGCAGAATTTGATCCATCTCTATGGCAGCGCTATCTCGTAGTGCGGAGACGGACGTACGCTGTGCCTGCGCTGTTGTGCTTAGCGGAGCGCGCTCTAGTGGGAAAGTTGAGTACGCGCTGAGTACGCGGAACTATGTACACAACAACGGCAGATAAATAGATCTTTCCTAAGAAAGATCACTCACTCGTAACACTGAACCTTGAATATAAACGTTGAACATAAACGTGAGCCGGCCGGTGTGGCCAAGCGGTTCTAGGCGCTTCAGTCTGGAACCACGCGACCGCTACGGTCGCAGGTTCGAATCCTGCCTCGGGCATGGATGTGTGTGAAGTCCTTAGGTTAGTTAGGTTTAAGTAGTTCTAAGTTCTAGCGGACTGATAAACCTCAGATGTTAAGTCCCATAGTGCTCAGAGCCATTTGAACCATAAACGAACCATAAACATCAACGCTTAAGTTGAACATTTATGTTAAGTTTTTACGTTCGAAGTCCGATATTAAATGTTCAACGTTACGAGTGAGTGAGTTTTCTTCGGAAAAGTGACCCAGAACCGGTAAAATTCTTCTATTCAAATAGTGCGAGAAGTATCGCATAATGAAGTTAATGTCTCGTTCGCAGTTGTGAAATTACGATTGGTAATGGAAGCATGGCAAGGAAAATCAGAGTTCAAGAGTGGGGTTAAAATTCAGGGTATAAGGATATCAATGATTAGATTCGCCATGATGGTGCAGAAGAATTGCTGTTGGACGCCTTGAACTGTATGAACAATCGAATGAGTACACAATCTGGACGAGAGTAAATCAAAGAAAAACAACAACAACGACAATACTGATTATATAAGCTATCAATAATTACTTTTTCTCAATTAGTAGCATTGTTGCGGTGTAAGTTACAGGTTCTTCACGTAGTCCGCCCACTACACACATATGTTCCACTTTGTCCCGTACATTGCCGATGGTTAGAGTGAGACACACACGTTACAAATACTAAATATCAAAAGTCGTCTCCAAGTTGTAGATAGTTGCTGCATAAATCCAGAAATTGCTTCGTTACTCGCTTCGAAACAGATAAATGAATTAATTGACAGCACGACACAGTAGTAACTACATAAGGTTACTATAGTGCTGTACACAAAAATGGTTAAAATGGCTCTGAGCACTATGGGACTTTACATCTGAGGCCATCAGTCCTCTAGAACTTAGAACTATTTAAACCTAACTAACCTAAGGACGTCACACACATCCATGCCCGAGGCAGGATTCGAACCTGCGACCGTAGGGGTCGCGCGGTTCCAGACTCAAGCGCCTAGAACCGCTCGGCCACAACGGACGGCTGCTGTACACAGTTATTGTTATTATTATCATTATTATTATTATGGCTAGACACAAAGCGTTAACAGCCTGCAGTCATCCAAATCCTGCCAGTTCAGAAGTAAGGAGTACAGCAACGAAGTAATATACGAACAGTAAGTACAGCGCACACATCTGAACTTCTTTGATTTTAAATGGGGTTGCAGTGTGTAGGTCAAGCAGGTGCCGCAGTGGAGAGGTGTAATACAGGGGACAGTGATACAGGGGATAGTTAGCTTATCTGAAAAAGCGTTGTGGGTAGCACTTACTTGTGATGCTCCACGAATTCCTTCGTCGTTGATACACACACACACACACACACACACATACAAACTAAACATTCATCTTTCATCATTTTAAAAATAAAATTCCACAGTTTAGTTAGGTGATTAAGCTGGGATGGAGGGTGGGGTGCAACAGATGCCGGGGGAGGGGGGGGGGGGGAGCGACAGTACTACCTAATGTCAGATTGCATTTAGGAGTAATGGTTGGGAGCGACTGCTTTAGCCTAACGCTGGCTGTGGAGAGGAGGAGCGACTAACCTGGCTGGAGACGAAGGCCTCGCTGAGGACGACGATCATGCGGCGCGAGGCCTGCATGGAGGAGACGATGTTGATGGTGATGAAGGTGCCGGGCGCGAAGTCGCGCTCGTGCAGGCACAGCCGGAAGCGCTCCGGGGCTCGCTCCAGGCCGGGCAGCAGCCGGTACAGCACCCACTCGCGGTCCGACGCGCTAAGCAACACACCACACAGGCTCCTGTTCACCTGCTCTCCCACTCCTATAGCTCCAGCACGTTAGCGGCACACCGTTCAAAATGGCAACAGTGGGCTAATATGCGAGGTGCGAGTAACGGGAAATTTTTAATTTGTCGGGCTTTATTCATCCGATTTTATATTTTCTTTAACTTGTTGGTACACGTGTTTCTGATATATCTTTTTTCATATTCAGCTGTGTTGAACAAAGGAGAGGTCTGCAGCGGTGCGATCAAATTTTTGAAACTATCTATATGGTGATGTTTGCTTTGTGGGTAATTGACGAAAAAAAAAATCGGAACTTCATGTGATTCAGCAGCGTTAAAAAAGGACTACAAAGTCTGGTTGCGTGACAGAGTGTATAGGATAACTGCTTTGCCTGCAGGAGATTCTGAGTTCGAATCCTGTCATAAGTACAAAGACATTTTTTTAAATTTTTAAATCTTTATCGAAATGACTTTGATCGTCATCTTTATTCGGTTAATTGATTTAAATGTAATTTTTTAATTATATTCCCTTGTCACATAATTTTAATCATAATATCAACATCTTCATTTGCTCTCATTTTTCTTCCTCGTTTTTTTTCGCCCACATTATTGCTTTCATTATATCTATTTCTCATTTTTTTAAAATTCCATTGCACTTATGAAACGATCTTTCATTTAAAATTTCTTCTGCGTTATTTTGTCCATACTGCATTAGGTATTTCGGTTATGCTTTAAATGTATGTATGACTATTACTGTGCAAAGAAATTGTACGTCTCGTAACAAAAATACATTTTTCACTCCACTGCACAAATATTAATGGATTACTTCACCTTTTGTTTTTTAACTCATAGATCGTAATTTTCAAATAACTGGATATTATAATAGCAAATCCATACACAAAAATTCCGATTAAAATAAGAATGATAGGATGAAAAAAAGAGAGGAAATGAAAAAGTTGATATTATGATTAAAAATATGTGACAGAGGACTGGAATTTAAAAATTACATTTAAATCAATTGAGTGAGTAAAATTGATGATCATAGTTATTTCGATAAAGATTGAAAAATAAAAAAGATATACTGCACTTGACATGGTTTGAACCCACAAATTCCTGCACGAAAAGCCTTTATCCTATCCATCACACCACGCATACAGAGTGTTTAGTGGAACTTTTCTAACTCTGTTGAGGGTCACACATAACTCCGAAAGTTTTTTCGTCACTTACTCGTAAACGAGAGCCCACCAGGTAAATGGCTGCAATGCGTCGGCGTCTTAACCTACATCACCGTATAGATAGTTTTAAAAAGGCGATCACACCACGGGACCTGTCCGTGTTAGCTTATGGTCGATAGTCGACGGAGTTACATGTGTTTTCGAGAGCTCCATGAATTCTTACTATCGAAAAAGATGGATCAAAGAATTTGCATCAAATTTTGCTTGAAAAACGGAACAAAGTGCAGCACCGAATTCTAAATGTTGACTGTGGCTTCTGGGGAATCTACTATACGTAAGACAAGAATTTGCTAGTGGTATAAACGTTTCAAAGAGGGTCGCCCTAGCAGGTCGATTACTGACGACAATGTGGAAGAAGTATGGCAAACGGAATAAAGTGCAGCACCGTATTCGATATGTTGACTGTGGCTTCTGGGGAATCTACTGTAAGTAAGACAAGAATCTACGAGTGATATAAACGTTTCAAAGAGGGTCACCCTAGCAGATCGATTACTGACGACAATGTGGTTCAAAAATGGTTCAAATGGCTCTGAGTACTATGGGACTTAACTTCTGAGGTCATCAGTCCCCTAGAACTTAAAACTACTTAAACCTAACTAACCTAAGGACATAACACACATCCATGCCCGAGGCGGGATTCGAATCTGCGACCGTAGTGGTCTTGCGGTTCCAGACTGTAGCCCCTAGAACCGCTCGACCTCTCCGTCCGGCCGACGACAATGTGGAAGAAGTATGGAAAATTGTTTTGGAAACTCACCGAACCAGAGAGGTTGCTAATTATGTCGGAATATCCTTCGGCTCATGCCAAGCAATTTTTCACATTTTTGGGCAAGAAATATGTATCAGCGAATTTTGTTCCGAACCTGTTGAATTTCAACCGTAACGACGTCTCGTAGACATCGATTCACAACTTCTGAAGGAGTCTATATGAGGTGCCGAAACAAGGGTACACGAGTATGACGTCGAAACCGAAGCCAAGTCTTCAAAATGGCAACTGCCTGAAAAGCCAAGACGGAAAGTTCGAGAAGTTCGAGCAACACGTAAAGGTTCTTTCCACTGTTTTCTTCGATTACGATGGGACAGTGCATCATGAGTTCCAGCCTTGCTTTGTACGGGCATTAAGGAATACTACCTGGATGTTGTGCGCCGTTTGGCTGAAGCACCGCAGAGAAAACGACCAGAATTGTGGAAAAACCACTCGTGGAAATTGCGTCACTATATTGCTTCCACTCACAGCTCAATGATTATTCGTGATTTGTTGGCGAAGAAACAAAACCATTGTATTGCCTCAGCCAACGTGCTTGCCGGACATGGCCCCGTGCGACTACTTTCTATTCCCAAGGCTGAAGAGAACTATAAAAGGACGTCTTTTCACCACTGCTGATGAGATAAATGCGGAATCGCTGAAGGAGCTGACCAACATAACGAAAAGTTACTTGCAGAAGCGCTTTCACGATTGGAAAAATGCTGGCACATGTGTATTATGTCAGAGAGGGATTGTTTTGTAGGGGACAAAGTTGATGTTAACAAATAAATAAAGATTATTTAAGAAAAACAAAGATTCCCATTACTTTTTGATCACACCTCGAATGCTACTGTTACTAAGCACAAAAATTGTCCGTTTCACTTCCAGCTTTCACTAAACTACAGGGTGGCTCACGAAAGTGTCACCATTCGTTTCCTACTAACATGTGAGTCGTACTACATATCCCGCTGAGCATGTCAACAGCAGTAGCAGTGAAGCTTGCAGAAACAGTTGAGTTACCAAACGACGCATATTTCCGTCGCTACGAGACTAGTATTGTAAGTAGGCTGTTTATGTTTTCGTATTGGCAACGTTACGTAGCGCTCTGTATGAAAATCACTGGCTGTGCTGTGTGCAGTCTGTGGCTATTTTGCATTGTTGTCTGCCATTGTAGTGTTGGGCAGCTGGATGTGAACAGCGCGTAGCGTTGCGCAGTTGGAGGTGAGCCGCCAGCAGTGGTGGATGTGGGGAGAGAGATGACGGAGTTTGGACATTTGTAAGACTGGATGTCATGAACGGCTATATACATTATGACCTTTGAACACTATTGAGGTAAATGCATTGTTTGTTCTCTATCAAAATCTTTCATTTGCTAACTATACCTATTAGTAGTTAGTGCCTTCCGTAGTTTGAATCTTTCATTTAGCTGGCAGTAGTGGCGCTCACTGTATTGTAGTAGTTCGAGTAACGAAGATTTTTTTGAGGTAAGTGATTTGTGAAAGGCATAGGTTAATGTTAGTCAGGGCCATTCTTTTGTAGGGATTTTTGAAAGTGAGATTAAAGGCGCTACAGTCTGGAACCGCACGACCGCTACGGTCGCAGGTTCGAATCCTGCCTCGGGCATGGATGTGTGTTATGTCCTTAGGTTAGTTAGGTTTAAGTAGTTCTAAGTTCTAGGGGACTTATGACCACAGCAGTTGAGTCCCATAGTGCTCAGAGCCATTTGAAAGTGAGATTGCGTTGCGCTAAAAAAAATATTGTGTGTCAGTTTAAGCACAGTCTTGTATAATTTTACTAAGGGGACGTTTCATAGTATTTACAACATGGCCGACAATCGACGACAACCAACGCAGCAGCGATCGGCAGATATGTTACTTTTTATATGAATGCGTGGTGTTTGTTTTTTCGGAGATATCCGAAAGAACAGACACCACCCGTTCATACAGTCGATTCGCCTAGACGGGCAACGGGTCCAGCTTCTTCAGTGCGGATGCACGAGTGCGTCCGACCTCCTACGACAATCTCAGAGTAGAGAGCGTGGAGGAAGTGGACAGGGACTGCCGACGAGTGGCTCTCGGTGTCAGTGTGGGTCGGACGTGAGGCGTGCCGAGGTAGTCCGCGCAGTTGCGGTAACACTGCGTCCCGCACGTCGCACTGGTTAACGCACTTTCTGCCTGAGATCCCGGGTTCGAATTTCGATCGGGACCCAGTTTCAGTCCCCGCTGCTGATTCCGCGTGACGTCCTGTAGTTGCCATCAGTAATCCCTTTTCTTTCTCTCCCCCCTTCCCTTAAATAAGTCCTCTGCATGCACCTGTACTGGATGACCTCCGCCTAGAAACTCACCGTAGAACACGAGCAGCAGAGACAACTGCTTGCAAGCTGGGCAGAGGAAAGGGAACAAACTCTCAACAGCGTTTGGTTTTCAGATCAGGCGTATTTCCATTTGGCGTAAAAATGTACGCTTTTTGGCTACTGAAAATCCACAACTGCTTCATAAAGGACAACGTTACGCTCCGAGAATTACAGTGTGAGTCGTAGTTTCCACTCACGGACTAACTGGACCCTTTTTCTTTGAAGAAACTGTGGACAGTGCTTGTTAATTGAACGTGCTCCGCAATGAGTTCGTTCCACAGCTTCTTGCTACTGCGTTGTCCCTCAACACGCAGTGGTTTTTACAGGATGCAGCAAGGCCACAAATGCAAAGGCTGTGTGGGATTTCTTACACGACAGTTTCGTAAAGCGGATCATTTCACTCAGATTTCCGGGTCGTTTGAATGACGGGCAATTTTGGTCCCCCCCTCCTCCCCCCCCCCCCCCCCTCTATAGTCCGGACCTCAGTCTTTGTGACTTCCTTATTTGGGAGTACCTAAAGGTAACAATTTTCCAGAAACATCCACGTGATTTACTGCAGCTCAGACGCCTTATCCCTCAAGCTTGTTGTGAAATCACGGAAGACGTGTGGCGTAGGGTTATCTCTAAAATCGGTATTCGCGTGTAGAAGATTAGGAATCAAAATGGTAGACATGTTGAGCATGTGCTGAGTTAGGTAAGTTCTCGACAGAGTGTTTTCCATGGTACTGTATGTTGCTCTTTACCCTCAGACATCCAATCCTAAAGAAAACAGGTGCTGACAGGTGTGAAAATTACCGAACTAACAGTTTAATAAGTCACGGTTGAAACATACTAACACGAATTCCTTACAGACGAATGGAAAAACTGGTAGAAGCCGGCCTCGGGGAAGGTCAGTTCGGATTCCGTAGAAATGTTATAACACGCAAGGCAATACTGACCCTAAGACTTATCTTAGAAGATAGGTTAAGGAAAGGCAAACCTACATTTCTAGCAGGGTAAGCTTATGACAAGGTTGACTGGAATACTCTCTTTCAAATTCTGAAGGTGAAGGGGCAAAATGCAGGGATCGAAAGGCTATTTACAATTTGTACAGAAACAAGATGGCAGCTGTAGGAGTCGAGGGACACGAAAGGGCAGCATTGGTAGGGAAGGGAATGAGACAGGGTTGTAGCCTACCTCCGATGTTTTTCAATCAGTATACCGAGCAAGCAGTACAGGAAACAACAGAAAAATTCTGAGTAGGAATTAAAATCCATGGAGAAGAAATAAAAACTTCGTGGTTTGCCTACGACATTGTAATTCTGTCAGAGACAGCAAAGGACCTGGAAGGGCAGCTGAACGGAATGGACAGTGTCTTTAAAGGAGGATGTAAGATGAACATACACAAAACGATGATAATGTCGAATTACATCAGGTGATGCTGAGGGAATTAGATTAGGTAACGGGACACTGAAAGTAGTAAATGTGTTTTGCTATTTTGGAAGCAAAATAACTGCTGACTGTCGAAGTAGGAAGAATATAAAATGTAGACTGGCTACGGGAAGGAAAGTGTTGCTGAAGAAGAGAAATTTGTTAATATCGAGCATAGATTTAAGTGTTAGGAAGTCTTTTCTGAAAGTATTTGTATGAGGTGTAGCCATGCATGGAAGTGAAACATGGACGATAAATAATTTAGACAAGAAGAGAATAGAAACTTTCGAAACGTGGTGCTACAGAAGAATGTTGAAGATTAGATCGTTAGATCACGTAACTAAGGAGGACGTACTGAATACTACTGGGGTGAAGAGGAATTTGTCGCACAACTTGACTATTAGAAGGGATTGGTTGATAGGACACGTTCTGAGGCATCAAGGAATCACCAGTTTAGTATTGGATGGAAGCGTGGAGGGTAAAAGTCGTAGAGGGAGACCAAGAGATGAATACACTAAACAGAGTCAGAACGACGTAGGTTGCAGAAGTTATTTGGAGATGAAGAAGCCTGCACAGGGCAGATTAGCGTGGAGAGCTCCATAAAACCACTCTCTGGACTTAAGACCACAACAACACTGTTGCTTTGAGTATGGACTGACAGTAAAGTGTTTATTCAGAAACAAAATGTTGATGTTCTTCGTACATCAGCGTGTATTTAGAGTATTATAAACTCGCAAATTCATTGTAAAGATACACACCTGTACCTAGCTATTGATTTCTACAAACATGAGTATTTTTGCGACGTTCTGTAAACTTGGTCGGAAGAACTCTTCGAGTTCCGACTCCACGAAGCAGTGGGAATGATGGGCGCTTTGTAACGACCCGTCAGCAGCGTGACTGAAATACAAAAGCGCTGAGAGTAGTATGGGCGCGTGTAATCTGATCGGTGTGCTGGTACGGGTCGCTATGTGCTACGGTATGCTAAGATGCTGTCTGCTTGTGTGGAAGATGAGCATGTTTGCAATAGTTCGTCACACTGATAGACAATCACCGTTTCCCGATGTTCTTCCTAATATACAAATTTTCTGTTGTTTCTAATTCTCACAGCAAGGTGTTAGGTTTTGGAGGAAGAATAGTGGAAATTTATCGATGATCAGTGATACTGAAATGGTCTGTTGTTGAAACAGATTAGAGAAGGTATAAACTTTTCGTTGCTTTTGCAAAAGAGCGGGAGCTGTGTCTCCTGGCTTTCTTTCGTATTCTGTCGTAGCGATCTGACAAGCTGACTTGTTACAAGTAGGATCCAGCGGATTCGGCAGATCATTGTGAAGAGACGCAATGACCGAATGTGTACTGCGTTCAGTCATTAATTTGTACTTGCTCATAGTAATCAGCGTCCCTGTGCTCAAATGCCGATCGTTTTGATGTATCTTGCAAGCATTCCATGTTACAAAGGATTCGGTAATTCGTCTCCGAACAATGACGCTGTCGGTCATTGTAAATGTGAGAATCGTCCCCACGTTTAATTGGAAATTCGTGGTAAGATTCTATTGGACCAGATTGCTGGGGCCATCGGTCCCTAAACTTACACAGTATTTAACCTATCTGAAACTAACTTACGCTGAGGACAACACACACACCCATGCCCGACGTAGGACTCGAACGTCCGACGGGCGGAGTCGCACGGACCGTGACAAGGCGCCCTAGACCGCGCGGCTACCCCGCGTGGCTGTTTGATATTTTGATAGTTATCCATCTCACATTATTATGTCCTTCCGTAAAGATTATAAACGTAAACTAAAACTAAACCGAAGATTAGGTGCGATGCATCAACATGTAGAAGCTTTTTGTGCAACATGTTGTAAGTACTAATGTTATACACTCCTGGAAATGGAAAAAAGAACACATTGACACCGGTGTGTCAGACCCACCATACTTGCTCCGGACACTGCGAGAGGGCTGTACAAGCAATGATCACACGCACGGCACAGCGGACACACCAGGAACCGCGGTGTTGGCCGTCGAATGGCGCTAGCTGCGCGGCATTTGTGCACCGCCGCCGTCAGTGTCAGCCAGTTTGCCGTGGCATACGGAGCTCCATCGCAGTCTTTAACACTGGTAGCATGCCGCGACAGCGTGGACGTGAACCGTATGTGCAGTTGACGGACTTTGAGCGAGGGCGTATAGTGGGCATGCGGGAGGCCGGGTGGACGTACCGCCGAATTGCTCAACACGTGGGGCGTGAGGTCTCCACAGTACATCGATGTTGTCGCCAGTGGTCGGCGGAAGGTGCACGTGCCCGTCGACCTGGGACCGGACCGCAGCGACGCACGGATGCACGCCAAGACCGTAGGATCCTACGCAGTGCCGTAGGGGACCGCACCGCCACTTCCCAGCAAATTAGGGACATTGTTGCTCCTGGGGTATCGGCGAGGACCATTCGCAACCGTCTCCATGAAGCTGGGCTACGGTCCCGCACACCGTTAGGCCGTCTTCCGCTCACGCCCCAACATCGTGCAGCCCGCCTCCAGTGGTGTCGCGACAGGCGTGAATGGAGGGACGAATGGAGACGTGTCGTCTTCAGCGATGAGAGTCGCTTCTCCCTTGGTGCCAATGATGGTCGTATGCGTGTTTGGCGTCGTGCAGGTGAGCGCCACAATCAGGACTGCATACGACCGAGGCACACAGGGCCAACACCCGGCATCATCGTGTGGGGAGCGATCTCCTACACTGGCCGTACACCACTGGTGATCGTCGAGGGGACACTGAATAGTGCACGGTACATCCAAACCGTCATCGAACCCATCGTTCTACCATTCCTAGACCGGCAAGGGAACTTGCTGTTCCAACAGGACAATGCACGTCCGCATGTATCCCGTGCCACCCAACGTGCTCTAGAAGGTGTAAGTCAACTACCCTGGCCAGCAAGATCTCCGGATCTGTCCCCCATTGAGCATGTTTGGGACTGGATGAAGCGTCGTCTCACGCGGTCTGCACGTCCAGCACGAACGCTGGTCCAACTGAGGCGCCAGGTGGAAATGGCATGGCAAGCCGTTCCACAGGACTACATCCAGCATCTCTACGATCGTCTCCATGGGAGAATAGCAGCCTGCATTGCTGCGAAAAGTGTTTATACACTGTACTAGTGCCGACATTGTGCATGCTCTGTTGCCTGTGTCTATGTGCCTGTGGTTCTGTCAGTGTGATCATGTGATGTATCTGACCCCAGGAATGTGTGAATAAAGGTTCCCCTTCCTGGGACAATGAATTCACGGTGTTCTTATTTCAATTTCCAGGAGTGTATGTGACATCGTGGCGTAACCGTTCTAAAATTTATGAATCAGTTTGATTTCCTTGGAATAACTTCCTTATGTAGACGAATTTACATCGACTTCCACTTTGCAGTTTGCATAATACCACCAGATATGGGCTGCACTACTTTGCGTTCAGCAAAGATCGTGTACTCTAAAATCATTTTACGATTCATCTCAGATTTCGTACCAATGTTGGTGAACATTATGCACGATTATTACATTCACGTCTTTTAGAAAAGTAGGTAAATGTCGGAGTTCAACGTAGCTGAAAGTGTTCCAGTTCTTTATCCTATCAAGTGCGACAGTTTTACTTCACCTATTTGTAAGCTACGCTAAAATTGTGGGTCATCACGCCTACTGCACTTAATGGCGCTACAATCGCCACTTTTAGACGTTTTCCAGGTAAATTTACATGTTTCCTACAAGTAATCATGCTCAAGAAAATCAGTTAACTACTTACTTTGCACACTATCTTATACTGCACGAACTAAGTCTCTCTTGCTGTAACCCGTATTCTCTAAATATGGTAGTAGGATTGCCTTCTTTATAAATTCGTGGGCCTCAACTTGGCACATGAAAAGACATTTTAATTCAGGGCATACGAACTTACTTTTGTAGATAATCCGTTTTCAAAACTAAACAGGGAGCTTGCATGCGCATAGGGGGAAAAAATGATTCACCTCCAGCAGGCATCACGCTAACATCGCGGAACATCGCCTCTAGCCGCGATAATGGCCTCAGTTCTGCGAGGAAGAGAATTTTCAGTGGTGCGACATCCAACTGAAGCTACTCACTGACTAGTAGATCCTGTGGAACTATCAGATTGCGTGGATATGTCTTTGTCTTGCTATGTCTCACCCGCTGTTCCAAATAGTTCTAGAGAATGGCGGCCGCCGAGGCATTCCGTTGGCCGTGCCAAAAAAATAAAAGCCCGTTCGGTAGCATTAAACGTATTAGAAAAATTTATCAATAACTCATATATTTCATAATATATTGTGTCAAATAAAATGTATAGGAAAACAGAAATAAACACATATTACAACAGTGCTCTTTTTAAGCACAGTAAGAGTCTCATATATTCTTTGAGGATATGATAGGAAGCTTTGTATTATTTTGATTATTTCGCAAAGGATAGAGAGAGAGAGAGAGAGAGAGAGAGAGAGAGAGAGAGAGAGAGAGTTTGTTTTAGCTACCTTTCTCACGTGTCTGCATGAGAAATAAAACGTAACAGCAACTCCTAAAATCCTTCTCGGACAAGCAAATTCATGCGCGCGTATTGACAGCGTTACTCGGCACTGTCGTAGGCGTATGTGAGAGTCTTAAGTGGGGAGTGTTCTGATGAAAGGTTGCGTAAGATACCGGTACAGGTTGGACCTGAACTACTACGTTTACGAGACTGCCAACCTCAGCAAACAATTGCGCCGTAACCGTTAGCGAATCCTTTGTGCACTTTTCTTTTCTTTTTGTTGTGCCCGTTCGTTGTTTCCTGTTCTGATTTCCAAATGAGTGCAGAGACCAATCTTGGTCAGCCATAACTACAGATGTGATCAGCTATCCGTTTGACCATTACGTCAGAACTGCCTTCGCAGCAGCACACACCGCAGAGGCAGGTTGCCAGCCCTCTGAGAGGGAGGCGTGGCTTGACACCCCCGGCATCGCTCTTCACCCCTCGACTACCAAAGTCCTCGTTTGTTTACGTTCGCGGCCGACTGCCAGTATAGTACCCGATACAACGTGAGTGCCATGGGTACGAGAAATAATAGAGCGCCCATTAATTATTCGAACTTGCATGCTCAACTTTAGGAAGCAAATGTATTCAATGTACCATCATTTAAGACTCCCGAAAGCGGCAACTCCATGACTTTGGGAAGACAGCTTCCAAATAGTAGGAACGATATTGGGAATGCATTCGTTACTCCTCATTTTTGACAAATAAATTCATCAATCTTGAACTGAAATTTTCACTTTACACACGAATCACTTTTCACAGGACAGCATCCCTAAGGCACTCAGTCGTTCTTCCTTCATATTGTTTCGTAGAAACGTTGTAATTCTCTCGAGCAGTGGTCAAAATCACGCATTTGTACAGCCTGTGCTTCTCAATAGGACTGTTGATATTTTAAAAAATACAGTGAATCGATATTTAAAAAGACATCGTTATCGGCATTCGATATATCGGAAAATTTATCGTTATATCGATATGGCGACGGAAAATATATCTACGTGCCAGGCAGAAAAAATATCGGCTGCACATTGTATATATACTGCCAATTTTAGAGCTGTATATTTAGGTATCGATGTATTATTACATATTTTGTACATCAACAAGTTAGCAACCTGCTTATCCCCCTCAGGGCAAGAACTGAAAGGAAAACGATGCACGTTCACGCTTGGCGATAACCACTTTGCTAGCAATCGTAACTGCAGGTAAGCGCTACAATAAAACGTGTCCGATGAGTCCGTCGTTCGGTTTCGTCACATATCGGATTTGTCTGCACCACTTCATGTCGACTTCCTTGTTTTTTCATTTCTGCAAACGCCAGCGACCTAGCAGCTGTAATGTGAAAATTGCTTGTTGAAGTTAAATGTTGTTGGCAGCGCCTAGCACCTATTACGTCTTCATTTATCCCTCACACGTCTCCACCACCGCAAAGACCAATCTTGTCATTTAGAGTTTTGTTCATCAGTTTCAGCAACTGTTTTCGAAGAAAGCGGTACTACAATTTCAAAAGGGCGACTTCAAATATTGATCAAAATTGCGAAAAAAACATAAAATAAAAATTACGGCACTCGATATTACCATTTCGATATCGGTATATCGGTGGATAAGACATCGCCTACGTGTGTAGACATTTCTGGCAAATTATCGATATTTCACCAACAGTCCTTCTCAGTCGTATCCTATTATGGTAGCAACTGACAGCCGACTCGGAAAATGACAACTAACGTTTAAAGCTTCTTAAGAGTGTGTAGTTTTCCTATTCAGTAACAAAAAAAAAGTTACAGACAAAAATACAGGGCTATTACAAATGATTGAAGCGACTTCATAAATTCACTGTAGCTCCATTCATTGACATATGGTCACGACACACTACAGATACGTAGAAAAACTCATAAAGCTTTGTTCGGCTGAAGCCGCACTTCAGGTTTCTGCCGCCAGAGCGCTCGAGAGCGCAGTGAGACAAAATGGCGACAGGAGCCGAGAAAGCGTATGTCGTGCTTGAAATGCACTCACATCAGTCAGTCATAACAGCGCAACGACACTTCAGGACGAAGTTCAACAAAGATCCACCAACTGCTAACTCCATTCGGCGATGGTATGCGCAGTTTTAAGCTTCTGGATGCCTCTGTAAGGGGAAATCAACGGGTCGGCCTGCAGTGAGCGAAGAAACGGTTGAACGCGTGCGGGCAAGTTTCACGCGTAGCCCGCGGAAGTCGACGAATAAAGAAAGCAGGGAGCTAAACGTACCACAGCCGACGGTTTGGAAAATCTTACGGAAAAGGCTAAAGCAGAAGCCTTACCGATTACAATTGCTACAAGCCCTGACACCCGATGACAAAGTCAAACGCTTTGAATTTTCGGCGCGGTTGCAACAGCTCATGGAAGAGGATGCGTTCAGTGCGAAACTTGTTTTCAGTGATGAAGTGATGGGGTTATGTGAAAGATTCAGTGTTTAAACCTCCTCTACCAAGAAACGTGCCAGAACTGTGAGCTCGCATCAACGATGCTTTCGAACTCATTGATGGGGACATGCTGCGCCGAGTGTGGGAGGAACTTGATTATCGGCTTGATGTCTGCCGAATCACTAAAGGGGCACATATCGAACATTTGTGAATGCCAAAAAAAACTTTTTGACTTTTTATATGTGTGTGCAAAGCATTGTGAAAATATCTCAAATAATAATAAATTTTTTGTAGAGCTGTGAAATCGCTTCAATCATTTGTAATAACCCTGTATATTAAGATACGCTAATTTTAATTGATGTATGTGAATTCTGCTGTGGGTTAAGTAAAGTTGGTAGCTCACCTCAGGGGGAGAGCGGTAGGTACAGCGCCCATTGCAGCATTAGAGGATGTGGGCGGGGGGGGGGGGGTGAATGTTTTTGTTCCAGTATAAAAACGAGCGCCGGCACGAAGATAAAAAACGTTACAGCAGAGTAGGCTGTCAGACGACGTCACCCAATAACACGCTGACTAGGACATCACCACGACAGGAGCCGCCTTTGAACGAAGAGAATAAGAGCGGGCTCTGAGCACTATGGGACTTAACATCGGAGGTCGTCAGTCCCCTAGAACTTAGAACTACTTAAACCTAACTAACCTAAGGACAGCACATACATCCATGCCCGAGGCAGGATTCGAACCTGCTACCGTAGCGGTCGCACGGTTCCAGACTGAAGCGCCTAGAACCGCTCGGCCACACCGGCCGGCCTAGGAGAAGAGCTATTACTTGTGAACAGTATCATTTACTTGCATGGAAATTGTATACATTAAAGGACATTGATTATTTGCATGTCGCCAACTGCTTGCGACCAGTCTTTGTAAAGACGCCAAGTTAAGTATTGTCAATCTACTTTATGGTAATAAAAACCACTAATGTGATTTGCTTGAATTGTTGTTTAGCTAGCCGAGAAAACAGCATCCTAGGCACCCCATATTACCGGAGGAGCGAGGACACCACATTGACGAAGAGGATTTACAAACAAATCCCGCACCTCGCAGCCATTGAACTTTTTTTTCTTTTTGCTTGCGCCTTAATTCTCTCTTGTCATTTCTTTGCAGGGGCGTTTACTTGCTTAAATAGTCTCTTTTGCTAATCAGTGTTTCCAGGCAGGCGTTGCAGAAAATTTCTTTGCTTTTGTACTTGTTTTTGTCGCTTGTCTTGTCTGTTTCTTGCATTTGTCTCTTCCAAACTGCCCACCCCACTTATTCCACCCCATGCTCAGGTGCCCTGTCAGACGATACATTTGAGCAGCCAGCAATCTGTCGGGTTAAGTCCCTTTTTTGCGATTGGCCCACTCAGTGGCAGCTTGCGCTCCCCACGCGAACAACGCTCCACGCTGCGTAAGCAGCTCACTAAACAAGCGGCTACCCAGGCAAACCCAGTTAAGTCTTGCCCTTGGTGTTATTCGCGGCACAAACGCCAAGATAGCCCCTCCTGACAAGCTCAGTGTTACGCTTGTGGCAAGAAAGGAAATGTAGGATCAGAATGATTGCAATGGGACAAACATAAGAATTCGGCTCACTCACAAAAATCTAGTCACAAGACCCATGTCATTAATGCAGTATATTCAAAGTCTGCAACAGGCGTTAGTAAAACTAGCAAGTGAGCAGTTTCTTCAGTGATACGACAGTCCAACAAACTTCATTTGCTTCTTTGAAAGGTGGGAAATTTCATTTGAACACGGGTGCCTCTGTCACGTTGCTAAATCGTCACACATATAAAGTGTTAGACTCCAAATGCCTGTATAAAAGTAGCACACACCTGTCGGCTTGTAATGGACAAGGCATTCCCGTTCTTTGAAAATGTACTTTGCCTGCCATGTATCGCTCACATACATGAACAGTGACTTTTACAGTGCTACAATCAAGTGATTGTAAGAACCTATTTGCTCTTGATTCATTTGATTTGTTTGGTTTTAATATTCAGGACAATGTGTTCTCACTGTCTCCATTCCATGCAAAAGACAGATTAGCTATCTTGGTAACAGAATTCCCGGAACTCTTTTCCGAAGGTTTAGGCAAGTCTAACAATTTGTTGCACATATTACTCTGAAAGAGAATGCTCAGCCGAAATTTTGCCGGGCCAGAACTGATCCCATTGCATTACAGGACAAAGTCGCTGCAGAACTTAAAGAATTACAAGATAGCGGAGTTATTGCGCCCGTACAAGCTAGTCAATGGGCAAGTCCATTGGTTTTTCTCCCCAAGACTTCAGGTCGCATTCGCGTGTTGACTTTGACCCTACAGTCAACCCACAAACTGTGATTGATACTTATCCATTGCCACGCCAAGAGGATCACATGAACACATTAAGCGCTGGACGCTATTTTTCAAAAACGCGTATCTTGAAATACCGCTAGATGAAAAATATCGAATAGTGTGTGTAGCGAATACTCATTTGTGCTCGTTTAAATATTTGTGTTTGCGTTTTAGCATTGCTTCCGCACCCGTCATTTTTCAGTGGTATTAGGAACAGCTGACTGCGCAAGTTCCAAATTGTTCAAACTATTTGGACGATATTTTCATAGAAGGTCGTACACCTGAAGAGCATATTGCTAACTTGCGTGCTTTGTTTAGTGTACTATCTGATGCAGGACTTAAGTGTAGATTGGGAAGGGTGATTTTTTTAAACCTGCGTTACAGTATCTTGGTCATGTCATAAAAAGTCAAGGTGTACATCCCCTTCAGTAGCATTTGGCCATACAAGATTTGCCAGTTCCTCGCAATGTCGCAGAATTGCAGTCAGTCGTAGGGAAAATGAACTATTATATTCCGTTCATACCGAATGCTGTACAAATCGCAGCTCCATTGTATCGCCTGCGTCGCAAGAATGCCCCCTATGTCTGGACAGATGAGTGCCAAGTAGCTTTTCAAAAACATAAAGATTGCTCAGTGATCGATGGTTAGCTCATTTTGAGCCTGACCAACCACTTGTATTGCAAGTTGATGCTTCCTCTTACGGAATCGGTGCAGTGCTGTCACATAGAATTGGTGATAAAGACAGGCCTACTACTTTCGCATCAAAAATGTTGTCCCAAGCTCAGTATAACTATTCACTAATAGAGAAAGAGGATGTGGCTATTGTGTATGATGTCAACAAATTCCACCACTATTTGTATGGCAGAAAATTTTTCTTAGTAACGGATCACAAGCCTTTACAGTCCTTGTTTCATCTGAAGAAACCGATTCCTTTACGAAATACCAAAAAATTGCAAAGATGGGATTTGTTGTTGTCTCAGTACCAGTATTAGATTGTGTATCATCCGACAGCTCAACATGGTAATGCGGACACACTTTCGCGTCTTCCGATTGGCCCTGATACAGACTTTGACGCCTCTGCTGCATCTTGTCACATCGATACTCAGGATTCTAAACTGCTTTAATCTTTTCCGCTGAACTATAGGAAAATTGCATAGGCCACGGAAGCTGATTCAGATTTGAACATTTTGCTAACATACATTCGCACATCTTGCCTTCGTTCCTTGCATAGCATCAAGAACTCTGTCCGCCGATAGTTTGCACGTCGGAAAAGCGTCGCTATGCAGAAAGGTGTGATTCTTATTCAAAATGACAGTGGACATTCACGTGTTGATCCCTAAAGCTTTGCAAAACGTTAGCGCGGTGACACAGTACTTGGAAGGGTATGGATCCCCAAATAGAACATATGACGGAACTGTGTCACGCATATGCGGAAAATCAGTCCGCTCCACCACAAAAGACGGCCGTTGTGGCCGAGCGGTTCTAGGCGTTTCAGTCTTGAACAGCGTGACCGGCGGTCGCAGGTTCGAATCCTGCCTCGGGCATGGATGTGTGTGATGTCCTTAGGTTAGTTAGGTTTAAGTAGTTCTACGTTCTAGGGGGCTGATGACCTCAGATGTTAAGTCCCATAGTCTCAGAGCCATTTGAAACATTTGAACCACCACAAAAGTTCTTTGCTTGGCCAAAGTCGCAATCATCATGGCAACGTGTGCACACAGCCTTTGCGGGACCTTTTTCGAACACTCGTTGGTTGATTGTTGTTGACTCTTATAGCAGGTTTCCTTTTGTTGTGCCAATGAACTCGACAACGTCACGTAGCACATTTCAGGTGCTGTCCTCTATGTTTTGCGTCGAAGGTTTACCTGAAGTTATAGGGTCAGACAACGGCCCTCAGTTCACGTGAAATGAATTTGAAACATTCTGTGAACGCAATGGCACACAGCATCTAACTAGTGCACCGTTCCATCCACAGTCAAACGCTGAAGCGGAACGTTTTGTCAGTACCTTCAAGCAGCAGATGGCCAAACTTCGCTCTGGACACACCAGGGATCAAGCCTTGCAACTGTTTCTCGCCTCCTATCGTTCGCACCCACGAGATCGACCATCGCCTGCGGAAATGCTTCGCGGCCGCAGCCATCGGAAGCCGCTCAATCTGCTCCATCCTCCTCAGCATCCGGCGCCAAAGGAAGGCCGCAAGTATCATATCGCGCCGCATGAAATTGTCTTTTACAGGGTTTTTAGCGGCAGCAGACGGTGGGCGCGAACCGAGATCGTCCATCGACTTGGCGCTTGGATGTATCTTATTTGAGGTCCAGATGGCTTGCAGCGCCGACATCACAATCAACTTCGCCACTGTCAAGTGCACGGCGATCCCTCTGTGTCTCTCTCCCCCTCTCCCACGACACCGCGGGCGACCCTATGGAGACGGAGCCTTCACCTCTTCTGCCTCCTCTCGTCCTACGATGGAGCTTGACCCGCCCACACCACAGCAGTCACCGCCTTCTTCATCTTATTCTTGGCATTAGGAGGTGGACGCGTAAAGTCTGTCTGTAAACTGAAGAGCGAGCAGCGCTTTTGGTGGGGGAAGTGGCCCTTCCCGGAAGAACGCTGCCACCGGACTACAGGGGCACCCAAAATCTGTTGCCCGTTACCTGTGTAGCGATGCAGATCGGCGTGCAGTGATATACGTCGTTTCTGTTCGTGGGATTTTAGTTGCCAGTGTCAGTTAACTTTGTATACTTACTGATATACTTCGATATCCGGAAGTGATGGATAATCGTCTAGCATTGTAAGAAAATGTGCAGAATACGAAGAAGATATTTGCGGAGTAACGAGCATTCGATCGTCTCTAATGTTAGTACAGCGTATGTTAAAGAGGCGACGCAAAAAGAACTGTTGGCTAATATTACTACTCCCAACCAAACGGCTGTAATTTAGGCAAACGTCAGCCTCGCCCAATCGGACGCATAAAGAAGAAACGCGGAAATAAGCTGCATGGTTTACTGGAATCGCCACGAAGGAAATTAATATTTTTGTGAGGAAACCCAGCCTTATAGACAGTTTCAAAATCACGTCAAACCTTTCATGCTGATGGAACACTAAATCTCTGTCTCGGTCACTACTCACCCGATTCTAAGACATACTGCTTAAGACATGTGCGCAATAGCTATTGTAAACACTTCGAAACACATACCCCGATTCTGGACTTCCCAGCAGAAAGCTTGACATACGAGGTGCACTTACATATTAACTTTTATGTTTTGGTAAGAACTTTATTTGTTAGTCTTCAGTAATGTTATACTCTTCAAAATATTCCACATTACATACTACACACTTATGCCAGTGCTTTTTCCAATTCCCAAAACACTTTAGGAACTGTTTCTTCGGGAGAGTTTATAGGTCTTCTAACTGCACATTTTTAATCTCATCTATACTTGTAAAACTGCTGCCCTTTAAGACCCACTTTGAAATGTTTATACCACTTGTATGCCCTTGGTTTACTCGTAACAAGTTTACCAAAAGCAATATTCAATATTTCTAAAAATTTCATGCATTTTGTTCCATTCTTACAACAAAATTTGATACAGATTATCTGATCTATTTTTATACAAAACAAATAATCGTTGATGCTACCAAAACACATGTAATCTTTTTGACAACTGACAACAGAGTAAATAGCCAATATGCATAACATTGTACACATACTTTAGAGACATGTTCACGAAGACAGTGACAAAAAAGTAGTGCAAATCGGACTAACACATAAAATTATAAATTTCTGCTTACTTTTTTAACACTCTTCATGTTGCAAGAATTGTTAAGTTTCAACACAGTCCTTCAATGAAAACTTCTACCTTTCAGTAGAAACACAAAGTAAGAACAAGCCATAAATTCTACAGATTGATTGAATTATGTGTGGTTCGTTTTACGAATAGCAGTGGAGGAACATGTACCATATTCACATGAACAGGCATCTGGTTCTATGTTTGTAGTAGAATCCTGACTTCCGTTCTTATGTTAATATTATTTACTCTATTGTTGTATTTCGAAAGAAGCTATCGTCTTTTGTATTCCTTATGGTCTTAATGCATTTGTCTAAAAATAAACGCAGCCGAGACGTATCTGTGTACGGCGTCGCCACAGATTTAAATCGCGCGCCGCGGAAGGGCCGGTACTACGTTGTGAAACAGCCTGTAGAAGAGCCCAGTGACGTAGCTGGGTTGGCAGAGTGGGGACTCGCTCGCTCGCTCTTCAGTTTACAGACAGACTATACCCTTCTCCCTTCTGATCGTTTTCTGGGGGACGTTTACGCCAGAGCTCAGACCGTATGGCGGGGTACGACCGGAAGCTTGACGTGCCCCGCAGCCACAGCTTCCGGACCGGAACTGCGCCCACACTCCTGTCTCCTGCCTCCTCCGTCTTTGTCGCGCTCCTTACGCGACGACGGCCCGTCCTTTTTTTTTGGGGGGGGGGGGGGGGCGGGGCGGAGGAATGTTCCGGTGTAAGGACGAGCGCCGGAACGAAATCAAGAACAATACAGCAGAAAGGGCTGTGAGACGATGTCAGCCAATAACACGCCGACTAGGACATCACCACGACAGGAGCGGCCCCCATACAAAGAGAATAAAAGCGACGCGCCCCCTAGTCTCGGCCGCAGTACAAGAGCTGCACTGGAAGACTACATCTACATCTACATCTACATCTACATCTACATCAACATCCATACTCCGCAAGCCACCTGACGGTGTGTGACGGAGGGTACCTTGAGTACCTCTATCGGCTATCCCTTCTTATTACAGTATCGTATTGTTCGTAGAAGGAAGGATTGTCGGTATGCCTCTGTGTGGGCTCTAATCTCCCTGATTTTATCCTCATGGTCTCTTCGCGAGATATACGTAGGAGGGAGCAATATACTGCTTGACTCCTCGGTGAAGGTATGTTCTCGAAGCCGGCCGCGGTGGTCTAGCGGTTCTAGACGCGCGGTCCGGAACCGTGCGGCTGCTACGGTCGCAGGTTCGAATCCTGCCTCGGGCATGGATGTGTGTGATGTCCTCAGGTTAGTTAGGTTTAAGTAGTTCTAAGTTCTAGGGGACTGATGACCACACATGTTAAGTCCCATAGTGCTCAGAGCCATTTGCACCATTTTTTTATGTTCTCGAAACTTCAACAGAAGCCCTTACCGACCTACTGAGTGTCTCTCCTGCAGAGTCTTCCACTGGGGTTTATCTATCATCTCCGTAACACTTTCGCGATTACTAAATGATCCTGTAACGAAGCGCGCTGCTCTCCGTTGGATCTTCTCTATCTCTTCTATCAACGCTATCTGGTACGGATCGCACACTGCTGAGCAGTATTCAAGCAGTGGGCGAACGGGTCGTGAACAGTATCATTTACGTGCTTGGAAATTGTATACATTGAAGGACATTGATTTTTTGCATGTCGCCAACTGCTTGCGACCAATCTTTGTGAAGGCGCAAATCTACTTTATCGTAACAAAAAACATTAACGTGATTTGCTTGAACTGCTGTTTCGCTATCCGAGAAAGCATCATCCTAGGCACCGTATATTACACGAGTGGGCCGGATACCACAGTTCTGTTGTTAGTCTTCCAGTACTGAAAACTAGAGGGCATATGAGACTCGTGCCGAGAACCTAATATGGGAAATACTGTGACATGAATTCGTGAAAGCACGTTACGGAGATGGTCATCTTCAAATGCGGTGCATATTTATGGCAAGGAATGTGAAGCTCAATTAAGCCTGTTGTAATACAACGTAGTGAATAGAAGCAAAAATTATATTCAAAACATTTAGTAGACATTTGTGATTGTGTATACTATTGCACAGTGCATTTAAATATAAGTTCAACTATTGTTATTTATCATCCCCCTACACAGACAACACAACAATACTTTGTCAGTATCACACAGCTTGAGCGGGCTAACTTAACAGTCTCTTCGAAAGTGTCACAAAGCTTATCCTGTAGAATCAGTGACAGAAATGGAACTGCGCCGAACGATGATCTCAACTCAGATCTGGCATAGCAGGCTTGAAACTAACCCTTGAAATTCCTTTTTTTCCATAAATACGAGGTCCGTTCAAAAAGTTATAGAGCATTCGTACGAGGGTGAGTCAAATGAAAACCTTAAATATGTTTTTAAATATTATTTATTGTGCAGATGTGGTACAAAGCTGTATCACTTTTCAACATAATCTCCCCTACGCTCAATGCAAGTCCTCCAGCGCTTACAAAGCGCATTAATTCTTTTAGAAAAAAATTCTTTGGGTAGTACGCGCAGCCACTCATGTACCGCGTGGCGTACCTCTTCATCAGAACGGAACTTCTTTCCTCCCATTGCGTCTTTGAGTGGTCCAAACACATGGAAATCACTTGGGCAAGGTCTGGTGAGTATGATGGATGAGGAAGACACTCAAAACGCAGGTCAGTGATTTTTGCAACTGTTGTACAAGAAGTGTGGGGCCTTGCATTGTCATGTTGCAAAAGGATACCTGCTGACAGCAATCCACGTCGCTTTGATTCGATTGCAGGACGCAGATGATTTTTTAGGTGATCTGTGTATGATGCACTGATGACAGTGGTCACTCTAGGCATGTAATGCTCCAAAATGACGCCTTTTTCGTTCCAAAAGAGAGTCAGTATAGTCTTCCCTGCTGATGGTTCTGTTCGGAACTTCTTTGGTTTTGGTGATGAGTAATGGCGCCATTCCTTGCGCGCTCTCTTCGTTTGCGGTTGGTGGAAGTGAACCCAGGTTTCGTCCCCAGTATCACACAGCTTGAGGGGTTCCTGCAAGGAAGCCGTCACCTTCTCGTTCAAAGCGCCGAAGAAGTTCTTCACAAGCATCAACACGTCGTTCTCTCACTTCAGGAGTTACCTGCCGTGGCACCCATCTTGCAGACACTTTGTGAAACTGAAGCACATCATGCACAATGCGGTGTGCTGACCCATGACTAATCTGTAAACATGCTGCAATGTCATTCAGTGTCACTCGGCCGTTTTCCTTCACTATGGCTTCAACTGCTGCAATGTTCTGTGGAGTCACAACTCGTTGTGTCTGACCTGGACGAGGAGCATCTTCCACTAAAGTCACACCATTTGCGAACTTCCTACTCCATTCGTAGACTTGCTGCTATGACAAACATGCATCGACTGCTACGGTCGCAGGTTCGAATCCTGCCTCGGGCATGGGTGTGTGTGATGTCCTTAGGTTAGTTAGGTTTAAGTAGTTCTAAGTTCTAGGGGACTTATGACCTAAGATGTTAAGTCCCATAGTGCTCAGAGCCATTTGAACCATTTGACAAACATGCATCACCGTTCTGAACCTTCATTCGTCTATGAATTTCAATAGCTTTCACACCTTGACTAGGCAAAAATCGAATAACAGAACGCTGTTCTGCCCTGGTGTAAGTCGCAAGTGGGGCAGCCATCTTTATACTGATACTGCGACGGTATGTGTGCATCTGCACTATGCTGCCACCTACAGGCCATTCTGCACCCTGTTTGTAGCATGCTTACCAACTTACACGATAACGGAGCGAAATTTAGATTTGTTATTACAAATTTAAGGTTTTCATTTGACTCACCCTCGTAATTTCGCCCCAATGGTGTGTTGGAGCGAAATGCGGTTGGCATCCCTACACATGCCTGTGTTTATGTGTAACTGCTGGAAGTTCCATTGTTGTATGTCTGTTGGTTATTGTTCTGTGCTATAATGAGTAGCAAGGTGTGTCGCACAGTTTGTGAATTTCGACATGAAACTCAAGAAAACCTAAAGAGAGACACACCAAATTATACAGGAAGTCTACGGCGATGAGTGCTGAAGCCGTACCCGGTGCTATGAATGGATTTAAAAATGGCCGGATGGGAGTTAATGATGTCCCTCGTTCAGGACGCCCTTCGACGTCTACCGACGACGCTCATGTCAGGAACGTCAACGAAACTGTGCGTGCCAATCGAAGACTGATTGTCAGAGAGATTGCAGAAGAATGAGACGTTTCAGTTGGATCATGTCATGAAATAGCATCTTGGAATGTATCGTGTTTCCGCCAGGTTCGTCCCACGGCTCATGAGTCATGAGCAGAAAAACCATTACCTCGCAATCCGTGAAGAGCTTTTTTGAAATACGTGTCCGTATTCTCAGGGTATTTGTCGGGAAAATTTGTGATGATTTGTCAAACAGATTTTCTTCAAATAAGTTGGTTGCAGTGTGAAACGCAAGTTTATTTCAGGAAGGATGGCATCGCACACTTCCCTTTTATAATCTTCAACAGATCGTGGTTTCTTGGCAAGCAATGTTTGGTCGTTTTCGAAACTAATCTCGTTAATGACGGAGTCAATGTCATGTCTGATGTTTTGCATTACCGCTTCAAAATTATGGATGTCTCTTTTGCTTTGGTCAGTTCAATTTTCTTCTAAATGGTAAATGACTCTAAGCACTATGGGACTTGATATCTGTGGTCATCAGTCCCCTAGACTTAGAACAACGTAAATGAAATCAACCTAAGGAGACATCACACACATCCATGCCCGAGGCAGGATTCGAACCTGCGACCGTAGCAGCAGCGCGGTTCCGGACTGAAGCGCCTAGAACCGCTCAGCCACAGCGGCCGGCTGTCTTCTTCTGAAACTGATTACAAAGTATGTCATGAGGTATTACCTTAATAGGTAAATGATAGCCAGAAAAGGAATACCTTATCTTGCAGTCTTTGTTTGTATGAACCTTCTATGACAGTAATAAGTTCTTTCCTATTTTCCTAAATATTCTTTACTACTCGCCAGTGGTAATTCCATCTCATGAAAGACACACGGGGAAAACTTTACTTTCGAACTTGTGGCGAATTTGTAAAGAAAGGAGCAATGCCGGAAAGATATCCAAAAAGATGTAGCCTTTGCTATTAACAGAAGCTGCCGTTGACATAATAAGGCTGAACTGGCTTGCATAAGAATGGATGTACTTGTCTTCAGTTAATTTCTGTACGCCATTCGACCTGCCACTCATAACGTTTGTACCGTTGCCACTCTGAGATATTAGCTTTGTACGGTAATAGCCAATGAAGGATTCATGTTCTTTCAGAATGTTCTCTGATATAGAATGAGCATTCTGTCTTTCTCGATTAATAATTTTCCAAAATCTTTTGACAAGTTTTACCTCAACAAAATATGTCGCAGACCAATAATTAACTGAAATTCGCAAGAAATATCTGTGGTTTGATACACGATTGTTGCAATAGAAAGGGCATGTTTTATTTCATTTCGAACTTTCTCATGGTACACTTCGAACATGTACTGCAGTTCGTTCTGAACATACTTAGAAATACCTCTGAATACTGATCCAGAGATGAACTTGCAGATCTTTATCGAATTCTGCACTAAACTGAAGTACCTCAAGAAAACCCCCTTATTTTGAGAGGCATTCGATTCGTTCTGGCCCAGGAGAGCTAGTTCCAAAGCGCTACAGAACTGAATACATTTCACAGTTAAATTCTTTACATATATATCTTCATTTCTGCTTGTTAGCTGTGCAAGTCAATTGTTCGTCTACATCGAGAATCTAATTTCTGCTGAATGTTGGCTTTTCCTAGAAATGTTTCATGTGTCACTTTGACACTTCATGTACTTTCATTTTATACCAGGTACGCCCAATATTAGTTATTCCTGTCTTACAGAAATGAATATCTCCGCAAAATAACACCGAAAAAAAGAACAATGTTTTCTTCAAAACCACAAAGTCATTTTCTCTTTCCGTAAACGTCCAGACTGAACTTAGGACATCGAGTTTTTGTTTTCTGCTGAAGATTCAGATTCAGGACTGGCCTTCCTTGCTTTTTTATCTGAATTTGTTCACTGAGAGTCCTGTCGCTAAATGGAGTTTTCAATAATTGACTTCTTCGTTGATGTATGTAACTTTTACAGTCAACAGAATTTTCACTTAAATAAAACGCTCTGCACACAGATGATGTCGAAAACACAGAAGTATTGTGCTGCCCACGTGGGCGCTGTGGTTGCTGGTCCTACGCCCACACGTGTTTGACTTTTATGTGACGGCCCGTAACTGACTGGTCTGACCACCACTCATTTGTGTCCCCATAATTATTTTGGGGCACCTGAAGATGAATCTTTAAACTTCAAAACCGGTCATGGAATAAATAAGATATTACTGCTAAGTGAAGCTCATTTTTATTCTGTAAATTGTTCAACAATTGCGGATGTTCATTTGATCAAATATTGTGTAATTCCATTATCAATTAATCATTAGAGATACGACTGTCTAACACTATTATCAACCGAGACACCGGTATCCAGTTGGATTGTGTCATAGAAAAGCTTCGTGCTGTACTTATCCGACCCCGTCCGGTGACTTCACCGTGTGGAAAGGGTCATTTCACAACGGAGGGCGGTTTCAGCTGCTTGTAGAGACTTGTAGCAGATTCGACTACTGGGTACACCATTCATGAACCGGTGAGGTTTCAAGTAGTACCAGTAGACCTCAGTGTCCTGTCGCCAGAATATACCAGAAGGTGGTCAGAAGACTCTGAGCCGCAATATCGTGGCAGAAAGCTACTGACATTCGACCTTTCACCCGAAATAATGTGGAACAGTGTTTACATAAGTTTTATCGGAACTGGAGTGAGGAGTTATTGGGTTGGTGCATAGGTTCGCAGCGTTTTCCCATGAGCTTAACAAACACAACAGGTGCGCATAACAGAGACTATAGTCATCAGTAATAAAGTCTCGTTCACTATTTATAAGAGTCTGCTAACGCTGGAGTAACTTTTCGATTGCGCGACTATAGAAATAACGTGGTTTTGAGGCGAAGAACTCGCAGAGCCACGTTCGGAGCGCATTTTCATCCGGAAAGGAAGTTGCTTGAAGGCTGTTCGGCAGAGAGCGGGAAAGGTGAAAATCTGAGGGTGCAAAACCAGGTGAATAAGGAGGGAGTGAAATGACTTCCCAATCAAGCTCCTGTATAGTGTTTCTTTTCAGTCTAGCAGAATGTGGGCTGGCGTTATCGTGGAGTAGCGTCACTTCACACAATCTTCCTGCTCGTTGTTCTAGCATTGTGTCTGTCAAGACGTTTCAGCTGTTGACGATAGAGGTCAGCAGTGATGGTTACACCTCGGGGCAGCAGTTCGTAGTATACCACACAGTCGCTGTTCCACCAGATGCATAACATTATCTTTTGTGGATGCGCGCAGGTCTTTGTACAGGGAGCTGCTTGTCTGCTTGGGCTCAGCCATTCCTGTCTTTTCCTTTCTTTCCCCTAGAACTTAGAACTACTTAAACGTAACTAACCTAAGGACATCACACACATTCATGCCCGAGGCAGGATTCGAACCTGCGACCGTAGCAGTCGCGCGGTTCCGGACTGCGCACCTAGAACCGCTAGACCACCGCGGCCGGCGGCACCCCATACCATCACGCAGGGTCATACGCCAGTATGGCGATGACGAATACACGCATCCAATATGCGTGACCGCGATGTCCTCAAACAAGGATCCGACCATCACGATGCTGTAAACAGAACCTGGATTCATCCGAAAAAATGACGTTAGCCATTCGTGCACCCAGGTTCGTCGTTGAGTACACCATCGCAAGTGCTCCTGTCTGTGATGCAGCGTCAAGGGTAACCGCAGCCATGGTCTCCGAGCTGATAGTCCATGCTGCTGCAAACGTTGTCGAACTGTTCGTGGAGATGGTTCTTGTCTTGCAAATGTCCCCATCTGTTGACTCAGGGATCGAGACGTGGCTGCACGATCCGTTACAGCCATGCGGATAAGGTGCCTGTCAGCTCGACTGCTAGTGATACGAGGCCGATGGGATCCAGAACGGCGTTCCGTATTGCCCTCCTGAAGCCACCGATTCCATATTCTGCTAACATCATTGGATCTCGGCGGACGCGAGCAGCAATGTTGCGATACGATAAACCGAAATCGCGATAGGCCACAATCCGACCTCTATAAAAGTCGAAAACGTAATGGTAGGCATTTGTCCGCCTTACACGAGGCATCACAACAACGTTTCACCAGGGTTGGAAACTTTCCTCATGTCAGCAGGTTGAAGGTTTCGCCACCGGCGCCAACCTTGCGTGAATGCTCTGAAAAGCTAATCAATAGCATATCACAGCATCTTCTTCGTGTCGGTTAAATTTCGCGTCTGTTGCGCGTCATGTTCGTGGTGTAGCAATTTTAATGTCCAGTAGTGTACATTTATCACAGATGAGACCCACGTCTTACTTTCTCTAGGTTCATTAGACGCAGCGACGTATTTCGGTGTGGTTTACAAAGCGCGTATCTTGTGTGCTGGTGATAGGGGAGGGGCGCGGTGTGTGTAACCGGGCGAGCCCCTGGCAAGCGGCCCTGGACTCGGCGACACTGAGGGCCGGCATCCGGCCGCCGGCCGCGCGGCCCAGCCAAGACCAACAAGCAGCGCCGCCGCCACCGCAGCGATAGCTGGCGGCCGCGTCGCGCGCCTCGGCCGGCTGAAGGCTTGTTTGCCGCGGCACCCGCCTGCACTCTGAGCCGCAGCCCGGAGCGCCTCTGCTCCCACCGAGGTGGCCGACCGGGCGCCGAGCAATAACACGCGCTGCCCAACGGGGAAATTCTAGTATGGTCCAAATGGCTCTTCAGCACTATGGGACTTAACAGCTGAGGTCCTCAGTCCCCTAGAACTTAGAGTTACTTAAACCTAACTAACCTAAGGACATCACACACATCCATGCCCGAGGCAGGATTCGAACCTGCGACCGCAGCGGTCGCGCGGTTCCAGACTAAAGCGCCTAGAACCGCTCGGCCACTCCGGCCGGCTAAATTCTAGTATCCGACTCCACTCGTCGGGAGCTAATCTTTCAACGCAATGGATGATACTCATACACAAAAGAATGCAGCACACGATAAAATTGCAGTCACAATTCACGCAACGATTTGCTTAGCCACGAATAATACCGAAACGCGTTGAAAATAACGGAAATAAATGAGGACGGAATAATGTGCGAAATACACTACTGGCCATTAAAATTGCTACACCACGAAGACGACGTGCTACAGACACGAAATTTAACCGACAGCAAGATGATGCTGTGATAAGCAAACGATTAGCTTTTCAGAGCATTCACACAAGGTTGGCGCCGGTGGCGACCCTACAACGTGCAGACATGAGGAAAGTTTCCAGCGGATTTCTCATACACAAACAGCAGTTGACCGGCGTTGCCTCGTGAAACGTTGTGATGCCTCGTGTAAGGAGGAGAAATGCTTATCACGTTTCCGACTTTGATAAAGGTCGGATTGTAGCATATCGCGATTGCGGTTTATCATATCGCAACATTGCATCTCGCGTTGGTCGAGATCCAATGACTGTTAGCAGAATATGGAATCGGTGGGTTCAGGAGGGTAATACGGAACGCCGTGCTGGATCCCAACGGCCTCGTATCACTAGCAGTCGAGATGACAGGCATCTGCACGAACAGTTCGACGACGTTTGCAGCAGCATGGACTATCAGCTCGGAGACCATGGCTGCGGTTACCCTTGACGCTGCATCACAGACACGAGCACTTGCGATGGTGTACTCAACGACGAACCTGGGTGCACGAATGGCAAAACGTCATTTTTTCGGATGAATCCAGGTTCTGTTCACAGCATCATGATGGTCGCATCCGTGATTGGCGACATCGCGGTGAACGCACATTTGAACCGTGTATTCGTCATTGCCATACTGGCGTATCACCGGGCGTGATGGTATGGGGTGCCATTGGTTACACGTCTCGGTCACCTCTTGTTCGGGTTGACGGCACTTTGAACAGTGGACGCTACATTTCAGATGTGTTACGACCCGTGGCTCTACCCCTTATTCGATCAATGCGAAACCCTACATTTCAGCAGGATAATGCACGACCGCATGTTGCAGGTCCAGTACGGGCCTTTCTGCATACAGAAAATGTTCGACTGCTGCCCTGGCCAGTACATTCTCCAGACTCTCACCAATTGAAGTCTGGTCAATGTTGGCCTAGCAACTGGCTCGTCACAATACGCCAGCCACTACTCTTGATGTACTGTGGTATTGTGTTGAAGCTTCATGGGCAGCTGTACCTGTAAACGCCATCCAAGCTCTGTTTGACTCAATGACCAGGCGTATCAATGCCTTTATTATGGCCAGAGGTGATTGCTCTGGGTACTGATTTCTCAGGATCTTTGCACCCAAATTGCCTGAAAATGTCATCACATGTCCGTTCTAGTATAACATATTTGTGCAATGAATATCCCTTTAGCATCTGTATTTCTTCTTGGTGCAGCAATGTTAATGGCCAGTAGTGTAAATTATCGTCTTAATGTATGCGGCAAAGGAAAGGACAGAGAACCTGTAAATTCCATTCCTGATGAAGCGATAGTACACTGAAGAGGTAAAGAAACTGGTACACCTGCCTAATATCGGGAAGGCCCCGGCAAGTACGCAGAAGTGCCGCAACACGACGTGGCATGGACTCACTAATGTCTGAGGTAGTTCTCCAGGGATTGTCACCATGAATCCTGGAGGTTGTCCATAAATCCACAAGAGTACGAGAGGGTGGAGATCTCTTCTGAACAGGACGATGTCAGGCATCCCAGATATGCTCAATAATGTTCATGTCTGGGGAGTTTGGTGGCCAGCGGAAGTGCTTAAATTCATAAGATTACAATTACGAACAACTCAAATTGGAAGGAACACATAGAAATTGTTGTGGGGAAGTATAACCAAAGACTGCGTTTTATCGGCAGGACACTTAGAAAATGTAACAGATCTTCTATTAAGGAAACTGCAGACACTACGCTTGTCTGTCCTCTTTTAGAATACTGCTGCGAGGTGTGGGATCCTTACCAGATATAAGTGACGGAGTACATAGAAAAAGTTCAAAGAAAGGCAGTACGTTTTGTATTATCGCGAAATATGGGAGAGAGTGTCACAGAACTGACACAGGATTTGGGCTGTTAATCATTAAAAGAAAGGCGTTTCTCGTTGAGACGAAATGTTCTCACGAAATTCCATCACCAACTTTCTTCTCCGAATGCGAAAATATTTTGTTGACAGTGACCTACATAGGGCGGAACGATCACCATGATAAGATAAGGGAAATCAGAGCTCGTACGGAACGATATAGGGCCGCGCGGGATTAGCTGAGCGGTCTAAGGAGCTGCAGTCATGGACTGTGCGACTGGTCCCGGCGGAGGTTTGAGTCCTCCCTCGGGCATGGGTGTGAGTGTTTGTCCTTAGAATAATTTAGGTTAAGTAGTGTGTAAACTTAGGGACTGATGACTTTAGCATTTAAGTCCCATAAGATTTCACACACATTTGAACAAGGATATAGGTGCTCATTCTGTCCGCGCGCTATACGAGATTGGAATAATAGAGAATTGTGAAGGTGGTTCGATGAAACTTCTGCCAGGCACTTAAATGTGATTTGCAGAGTATCGATGTAGATGTAGATGTAAATGTAGAGTACTTCTGGAGCGATTCTGGACGTGTGGGGTGTTGCACTGTCCTGCTAGAATTCCCGAAGTCCGTCGGAATACACAATGGACATGAATGGATGCAGGTGATCAGACAGGATGCTTACGTACGTGTCAACTGTCAGAGTCGTATCTAGACGTATCAGGGGTCCCATATCACTCCAACTGCACGCGCTTCACACTATTACAGAGCCTCCACCAGCCTGAACGGTCCCCCGCTGACACGCAGTGTCATGGATTCATGAGGTTGTCTCCAAATCCGTACACGTCCGACCGCTTGATACAATCTGAAACGAGGCCCGTCCGACCAGACAAAATGTTTCCAGTCATCAACATTCCAATGTCGGTGTTGACGGGGACAGATGAGGCATAAAGCTTTGTGCCGTGCAGTCATCAAGGGAAAAAGGGTGGATCTTTTGCTCTGAAAGCCCATATCGATGATGTTTCGTTGAATGGTTCCCACGCTAACACTTTTTGATAGCCCAGCATTGAAATCTGCAGCAATTTGCCGAAGGGTTGCACTTCTGTCACGTTGAACGATTCTCTTCAGTCGTCGTTGGTCCAGTTCTTGCAGGATCTTTTTCCGGTCGCAGCGACATCGGAGGTTTGATGTTTTTGTTGATTCCTCATATTCATGGTACACTCGTGAAATGGTCGTTTGGGAAAATCCCCACTTAATCGCTACCTCGGAGGTGCTGTGTCCTGTCGCTCGTGCGCCGACTATAACACCACGTTCAATCTCGCTTAAATCTTGATAGCCTGCCACTGTAGCAGCAATAACCGGTCTAACAACTCCGCCATACACCTGCTGTCTTATAGAGGCGTTGCCGACGGCAGCGCCGTATTATGCCTGTTTACGTATCTGTATTTTAATACGCATGCCTATACCAGTTTCTTTGTCGTTTCAGTGTATTAAAAAATAGCGTTGACTGGTAAAAATTATTAGATTATTTAAACTAATGCAACTACCGCAAGAAAGAGGGGGTTTTGGGACAGCAGAAACTAAAATGTAACACAACAACGGGAAAATGAAATAAATAATAACATATACGAAACAGTAGCATGAAATGTGGAAAAACTGACACAGAAATCCTAGGAAAAAGAAAACAGTACACAAATAACGAAGATTCAACAAAAAGTAACAAATATTGGAATCGGTAACTACAAGTGACCTGTATACGTTACTTCTATATACAGATTCCAATATTTGTTACTTTCTCGGAGCAATTCAGAGACCAGTTACAAGTGCAAAAAACAAATTACATTGCAGTGCACACATCTGCCGCAAAAACGATGTAATCAGTGAACAATGCTGTAGTTAGAATCGGTAACTAGAACTGACCTGCTATATCGCTTAATTCTACTTACCGATTCCAATATTTGTTATTTTTTCGCAAAAGTTTAGAAAGCAATTACAAAAGCAGAAATTCTATTACCTACATATATATGTACGTACGTGCCGGAAAAAATATCTGTATATTGGACCATAGAATTGTAGGAATCAGTAACTATATAAGACGTGATTTCTAGTTACCGATTCCAACCATTCTACGGTTCATAATTTTGGATATTCTAGAGTTCTTATTCATCTCTGAACTACTGCGAAAAAGTAACAAATATTTTAGGTACCGATACCAAGCTTTTTTTTTTCTTTTTCATTGTAATGAAGGGAGTAATACCAAAAGTAGATACCTTATAACAGTGTAGTACAAATATCTATCCCAAAAAGGTCCAAATAACGAATCGAGGAATGGTTGGTATCTGTATCTAGAACTGATATAATTAATAATTCTAATTACCGATTCGGATATTTTTTAATTTATGTGAATTTTCGTTACTTATGTACTGGCATTTCTTTTAGGATTTCTGTGTCTGTATCTCAACGGTTCATGGAACTGTTGTGCTACAAAGTAGACTAGCTTCCAAGTGGTGTACCCCGGGCAACGTAACTAAGTTACGGCTAAATAGTCTACAGATATAGGCTGTTGGACCTCTGGTGGTTGCAAATTACCTTAGGATATCCCAGCTGTTAGAGGATACATAGCAATGAAGCAAAACAGTTCTGCCAAGAACTGCCTGACAAAGGACTTAGGGAATACCCTCCGGCTCTTACAGCTAAACATAGAGGGAACAAGCAGAGCAAAAAGTGAGTATCTCACTCAAATATTGATTGAAAACAAGGTGGACGTTGTTCTACCACAGGAAACCCACTGCTCAGACGAAACCCAACTTCATTCCAGGTGTAAGCTCCCTGGCTACACGTTAGCTGCTGCGACATACCATGCAAGTTACGGATCTGCAACATATATCAAGAATGATGTTGAAGAGGTAACAGATGTCCAAACAAAAAACGGAGAATAACATCCATACCATCAGGCTGAAAGTCGCCAACACAGAGATTGTGAACATCTATCTATAAGCCCCCAGCACAACCATGGGTAAATGAAGCTGCTCAAAATATTTTTACATCCAGGAATAGTAATTGGAGACTTCAACAGCCATAACACACAATGGGGCTACAGAACCACGAATGAAGATGGTGAGAAAGTATCAGAGTGGGTTTAAATGGAACGCCTTTTCTTACTATTTGACGGGAAGGACAAAGGGACATTCCGCTCAGCTAGATGGGCTCAGGACTACACTCCCGATCTCTGTTTCGTTACCACTAACAACAAAGGATTACCCTTGCAGAGCAGCAGGAAGGTGCTCAGTGATTTCCCTAGAAGCCAACACCGACCTGTACTGGTGAAAATTGGACTCGAAATCGCAGTTGTGAAGTCTATACCAAAGCCACGATGGAACTTCCAAAAAGCCAAATGGGAAAAATTCTCTGAACAGGTTGATCATATTATTCAGTTTATTCCACCTAAAGTTAGGCACTACGACCGCTTTGTTAGACAAATTCATTCCATTGCCAGGAAACATATTCCAAGAGGCTACAGAGAGAACTACATTCCTGGATGGAGCCTAGATGTCAAGAATTGTATGACGAATTTAAAACGACTCGAGACACCAAGGTAGCAGATGAATTGATTTCGGCCCTAGAGTCAGCTAGGCAAAAGAAATGGATGGAACTAACTGAAAACATGTCTTTCCAACACTCGAGTAAGAAAGCTTGGAATTTATTAAGAAAGCTTGGCAGTGCCACAAAAGTTAATATCTTATCAGACAAAATAAATCCTAACAAAATAGCAGCCAGGATTGTTAATATAACAAGAACACCAAGCAACAACAACAAACAGAAAGCCAAAGAAGTAAAACATGAGCTAAAGTCTAAAATGTCTCAAGCACAGCCTTCCGAATTTGCACAGAAAATCTCTGCAGCCGATGTTGTTTCAGCCCTAGATATTCTGAAATCTGGTAAAGCGGCTGGTTGTGATGGTATATACCCGGAGTTCCTTAAACATGCTGGCCAAGGTGGAGTGCAGTGGCTAACTGCACTGTTTAATGAAATTCTCTCAACAGGAAGACTGCCAAATCTTTTTAAGAAAACTAAAATAATTGCCATCCTGAAACCGTCAAAATCTGGTAACAATCCTGAAGACTATAGACCCATTGCACTTCTACGTGTCTGCTATAAACTGCTGGAGGGAGTACTCTATAACAGAATTGCACCAACTGTCCTGAAACACATTCCTGTAGAACAGGCTGGCTTCAGACGAGACCGCAGTTGTAGCGATCAAGTGCTAGCGTTGGCAACATACGTAGAGAAGGGCTTCGAAGACCTGAAGAAAACAATGGCCGTGTTTATTGACCTAACATCAGCATATGATACAGTGTGGCGGAAAGGCATACTTCTTAAGTTCTTAAGAATAATTCCATGTAAAAGAATTGCACAACTACTCAATAACATGCTGTCCAACAGGAAATTCCAAGTTCACCTAAAAGGTCAAGTAAGCAAGGTATACAATTTAAATGACGGACTACCACAAGGATCAGTATTGGCCCCCCTACTTTTCAATTTATATGTCGCTGACTTGCCAGAAACGAAAGCAAGAACATTTATCTATGCTGATGACATAGCCTTGGTGACGCAGGCTAACGATTTTACAACTTCAGAAATGAATCTCACTCAGGATCTGCGAATTCTAGATGAATTTTTTAACGGATGGCGACTCAAAGGAAACAGAAATAAAACTGAATCCTCCACCTTCCATCTGAGTAATAGGCATGCTCGCTATAACCCGCAAATTTCCTTTAGAAATCAGTTGCTGTTATATAACCCATTCCCAAAATATCTCGGCGTGGATATAGAAAACACCTAACTGAAACAGCTTTAAAAATGAGAACCAGAAACAATATATTACACAAACTCCGGAACAAGCTGGGGAGCTACGGCATCAGTACTCAAAACAACTGCCCTCTCACTTGTATACTCTGTTGGGGAATATTGCAGCCCAGTATGGCTGAACAGTGCTCATACAGCCATGGTAGACATGCAGCTGAATGTAGCCATGAGAAGCGTATCCGGAGCAATAAAATCCACCCCCACAGAACGGCTACCAGTTCTGTCTAATATTGCACCATCGAAGGTACGACGTCAAGCAGCGTTGAAAAGGGAATGGGAGAAATGCTCCAAATGCTCCAAGAATCCCGAGTTACCGCTACACCAGGACTGTGATGCCACTCAAAGGCAACGTCTTAAGTCCAGGAATCCCTCCTGGAGACTTGGAAAAAGGCTTACTTCTGAAGGATTCCAACCAGAAACAGCATGGCCGGAAGAATGGTTCGCAGCCAATCCCGATTCTGCAGGTCTCATTGCTGATCCTACACGAGTCCCTCCTGGATTCCACTTACCTAGGAGGTCGTGGACCACCCTAAATCGCATACGCACCAAGCACTGAAGATGCCAGGACTTGAAGCATAAGTGGGGAATCGCTGAAAGTGCCAAGTGTGACTGCGGACACCAACGACAAACAATACACCTCGTAGTCACAGAGTGTCCCCTACGGAAATATGCTGGAACTCTGACCAGCATACATGAGGTCTCTGAGGAAGCAATCTCCTGGCTGGATACTTTACATATTAACCTATAGTTTTTATTACAACTTGAAGCTCTGTTTGTCAATATTACTGTTTATAAAAACCACAGTTTCTCTTTTACATGTAACTCATCCTAGTGTTTTTATCCATATGTATATTATTGATTTATCGATCTAATCTAAGACTTTTATTACCATAAATGAATGTAATCTATTTTATTTGTAGTATATGCATATTGTGTTACCAGTAATATCATTGCTGTTCAATTCAAGCCTTGATGCCAAACGAAATAATTAAAAAAATGGAACTGTTCTTTTGTGCTTCATATATGTCATTATTAACTTCATTTTCCCGTTTTGGTGTTACATATTAGCTTCTCTCCAGCCAAAACCCCCAACATTCCCGCAGTAATCCGTTATATTCCGTCATTATTATTAAAAATTAGGGCTGTTTAAAAGTATTGCGACTTCAGCATCTCCTATGTCCTATTTAACGGTTCTATCTGATTTTCTGACTCGCATAAATTACGATAGTAATTTCAGGCATCTATATTACTCTTTCTTTGTTCTTATTTATTTTCGTTACTTTCAGTTCTTTTCGACACAATTCATTGCTAAGTAACTAATCACGCGAACTGTGACTGTAATTTTATGCTACGTTCGTTTGTTTACGAATACAGTCAGTTCCTTTCGAAGATTGCCTCTATATAGCGTCTTTACCTTAGTTATGTTGTCATTGCTCAAAACCGACGGGTGGAATCGAACACTAGAAATGACCCTGCTACCTTCACCTCCATCGGCGCCCTGATTTTTTACGTTTTATTGTGGTCCAATATACGTGAGCACTTGATAACAAACCCTTAGTCTTGAAACTAACTGTGATCAAATAAACAAAGGGATTAGTTGGAGCTGAAGAACAGTTATTTCCTGTCATTAATTGACTGCTCTTTTCACGACGTAAAAATGTTCTTTCTTGTTGAGTCATCTAATTGGTTTGATGCGGCCCGCTACGATTTCCTCTCATCTCAGAATAGCACTACGTCCTCAATTGTTCGTTTGATGTATTCCAGTTTAGATCTTCGCCTACGGCAAGGCCGGCCACAGCGTGACAAACTTAGCACGTGAAGCGTGCGCGTGCCGCGTGAGAGCCAAAGCCCGATCTGTCACTCGGTTTTGCTCGGTCCTTTTTGGAAGTATCCGGAATTGCGCGACATTTCATTTAACATTGTGGTGCGCCATTCTGCTGTCGGCACAACATTCCAAGTTCGGCAGAATCGTGGTGTCAGTGCTGTTTACCCTTCGCTATTTGTTCGTAGTATAAATGACGTTCATAGCTCAAGTGGTTGTTTTGCACAATCCTTTAAAATGAACGGGATTGACAGAAGAGGGGGATGAGAATTCTCACTTCGCAATAACGACGAATACTGCTTAATTGCTACGAAACAACTTCATAGTACCATGGAGAAACAAGTTACACTTTTAAATGACAATGAAAGAGCAAAGAAATTACAATAGTCGACAGAGAGGATTCGTTGTTCTGTACATCAGGAAGCGCTTTGTGCTAAATTTGCAAGCATGGAGCACTTAGGGAAACTGTTGGAAGCAATAGTAAAAGTCAAGTCCCACCAATTATTCCATTTTTAGTTGCTATTGTTTTCAATGGAAATGAACGAATAGTATGGAGACTTCATGTATTACTGTAAATGCGTTGGTTAAGTACAAGGGGCATGGCTGGAACGGTTTCTCCATTTAAATCCCTCTATTGTTTAATTTGTGGAGAAAAAAGAAGTGCAGGAACTAAAATTAGAAAATCTGAAATGGATTGTAGGCTTCGCACTTTAAGTGGACTGCCCACAGTAAGCCATTACAATGTAACTTCTTTCCGATTCGATGGTTAAACGTATACAAAGGGCGTTCAAAAACTTTTGCACAGTCGTCTCTAATTTGGTTTATTCTTTTGTAGGAGGAGAATGAATTTTTTTGTGAACATCCTTGTAACATTTAGCTATAAGTTGGTACATAAAAGTATTTTCTTTTATTTACAGGTGGGCCATAATGGACCGTGAAGTAGATGACAGATTGCCACAACGGCTGGTGATTGAGTTCCTCTTCAAGACCGGTGATGACTCTACCACATCGAATCACAGGATGTTGCTCCCTGCTTATGGGGAGAACACAGTGGATCGCAGCAGTATCCAGCGGTGGTTGCAGAGGTTTAAAGAAGGTGATTTCTCCCTACTGGACAATCCACGACGTGGTAGACCATCGACGGCAGTGAGTGATGTGAATAAGGGGACCATTGATCAAATCATCCAAAATGACAGACGTGTGACGACATGACAGCTTTCTGAAATGATTCGTTTGTCATTGGGTAGTGTGGTATCATTGGTACAGTCAGTAGGGTACAAATAATCTGTGCACGTTGGGTGCCTAGATTATTGACAAGAGAAGTGAAAACGATGAGGAAGAATGTGTGCGAGGGTCTCATGAAGATCTTTACTGAAGTGTGCAAACAATTTTTTGACGGTGTTATTACCCAGGATGAAACATGATTGTTTTTGTCCGAACCGGAGAGAAAAACCCAAACCAAGGGGTGACGTCATCTGGGTAACCCTCGGAAGAAGAAACCAAGACTTTAT
This sequence comes from Schistocerca cancellata, assembly GCF_023864275.1. Classification (NCBI taxonomy): domain Eukaryota; kingdom Metazoa; phylum Arthropoda; class Insecta; order Orthoptera; family Acrididae; genus Schistocerca; species Schistocerca cancellata. Next base: position 845,030,355 of record NC_064628.1, read on the forward strand.
CGTACAGCAGGCCGAAAGGTGATGGCCTCTTTCCTCTGGGATCAATGTGGTGTCATTTTCATTGACTTCTTGGAACCTGGCTCCACAATTAACCGAGACCGTTACTGTTTGTCATTTGACAAGCTGCGACGTGCCATCAAGACCCACAGACCACAGCCTCAGGGTCAGCTCATCAGACTGTACCATGACGATGCCAAACCCCATACAGCCCTTACGACGCTGGAGAAAATCAGGAGAATGACTTGGAAAATTCTTCCTCATCCTTCCTACAGTCCGGACTTGGCTCCGTCTGATTTTTACCTCTTTGGTCGTCTGAAGGCCCACCTGCGCGGTAGAACATTTGATAGTGAGAAAGACCTTATTTTCTGTGTCAGGTTATGGTGTAGAAGTCAATCCCCAGAATTTTACCAAAGCGCATTTACATCATGGAAAGAACGTTGGGCCAGATGCGTCACAGCTGATGGAGGCTACATTGCGTAGGCTCAATGAATAGCTACATGTTCCAAATGTGTTCACAAAAAATTTCATTCTCGTCGTGCAAAATATTAAAAAAAATTTGAGACGACTGTGCAAATCTTTTTGAACGCCCTCTGTAAAAGGAAAATCGCATCGTGGAAGTGACACAGTCTTACAAAGACAATCCAGTTCTCTAAGCTCACTGCCTTTAAAGAAAGCGCGAGGTTTGAAGAATTCATTGTGGACTTGCAAGAATTACGACGACAGTTTTATAAAGGTTTTGAAGGCACAGTCAATCTTACATCTATTTCTGAGCTGTTTTCCGAGAGCGTTTGCCGTTTCAGTTGAAACCGCCCCAGTAGCTGATTGACTTGCAATGTAATTTCAGTTTTAATTGCAAATCCTTTTACGCCAAAACTGTCCAGGACGTAACATTGATTTTCTGAGCAAGATAAGTCTCCATAATAAGGCTGCAGAAATGCTACAATATCTCGATCGACATATTTGCGTCAAAGACATTTTTCCGACTATGAAACTAAATATGTGACGGTTATGTGGCAACTTGAAAGTGAAACTGTGAAATTGTCTGCGTCTGTCCGTACGCCGACAGTTTGTACCAGATAGAAATTATGTCATCAATGCGACAAAAATAATTAATTGATACTGAAAACTTGTTTTGTTTCTGATCTACGCTGTCGATAAATGTGAAACATATACCCAAGTTGTATGCAGTACAAGCGTACTGCCATTTAAAAGCTGCTCTTTCGCTGTTTTGCCCTCTTCACCCTCCTCGCGCTCAGACAGCGTGGCGTGGCGGAGGGGGAAATGTGAAACGACACTCTCGGACCCGGGCATCGCCCGTGGTCTGACATCTTGGCCACCCCTGCTCTACGGTTTTTATCCTCTACAGCTCCTTCTAGTTCTAGCACTATAGAAGTTGATGGCCTATCACCTTGCCCCTTCTCCTTGTCTATGTTTCCCACATATATATCTGTCCTCACTGATACTGCAAAGAACATCCTCACTTGTTATCTTATGACGCCAAGGAAATTTAGACTTCCTTCTACAGCACCACATCTCACAGGCTTCGATTCTCCTCTCAGCTTCTCCCACACTTTATGGCTCACTTCCATACAATCATGTGCGCCATGCGTGCATTTTCGAAAAATTAACATCAGAATTAGGGATCACGAAGAAGAAAAGGTTAAGGAATTCTGCTCCCCTGGCAGCAAAGTAGCCCATGATGGAGGGAGCAAGATGGACATAAAAGCAGTCTAGCACTAGCAAATAGGGTCGTTCCAGGCCAGGAGAGGTCTACCGGTATCAAACATAGGCCTTAATTCCAGTAAGAAATTTCTGAGAATGTACGCTTGGAGCACAGTACTGTACGGCAGTGAAAGATGGAAAACTGGAACATAAGAGAACTGAAGCCTCTGAGATGTGGTGCTACAGAAGACTGCAAATTAAGTGGACTGATAAGGTAAGGAATGAGGAAGTTCTCCAGAGAATCGATGAGCAAAGTACTGTATGAAAAATATTGAAATGAAGAAGGGATGTTCTGTCAAGACATAAGGGATCTTCCACAGAACTAGAATTACAGAGCTGGAGAGGATAAAAACCATATACGAAGACCGAGATTGGAATACATCAAAAAACAAATAAATAGAGATGTTAAAGAAGATACAAACAATAAAGACACATTTGGCCAACAGTTATTTTCCTAAGAGGAAAAGGTAGAGGGAGAAATGACAGTTGCCAACGACTGGCTCCAGCCGCTTTCAGAATTTGGATGTTGACACAGATCTATGAATTTCCCCTGTAGCTGCATGGCCCCCAATGTTAAAATTAAAAAAATCCTCTCAGGTATAAATTATGGGATAGATTTCCGGGAAACGTGGAATTCTTTTTTCGTTTCTGCGAGTCTCGTAAAATTGTTTAATTCTCGGATGAAGAAACTGAAAACGTCAACACGTAAAATTATGAAAGCCATTCGCACGGGAATGAAGTGAGAGGCGTCTGTGACGTGTCTGCTAGAAGGTAAAGGACATGGAAACCTCGACTTCGATCGATTTTCCTTTCCGCTTTCGTCCTACTCGTGAGAAAACACAGTGGAGGACACTGCATTCGTAGCGAGAGCGCATGGCCTGTGTACGGCACGCAGCTTTGATGTGTGCCGATCAGGACGACCCAAGGTTGTTCAGGTGATAGTCTCAGTTGTTGCCCGTTGCGCAGCAACAGCGTTGGCTCCTACTAAATACATTCCTAAACATTTTGTAATACCGTGGTGGAGTAACTCGCTTTTCGCCCCGAAATAAAGGACGTGCTGAAAAGTAATGCCTGTGACTTTCTTAAGTGAAAACTTTTAAACATTTTTAAATAACACAGATTTCATTAACATTTTACATCTTTATTCTTAATGTCTACATATTTATTTATCGACATAGGAACCCTGCCGGCGAGCACTTTATTCCAGAGAGAGACTGTTTTTTTGAAACCGTCAGATCATTGTGGAATGTCTGACTTTGTTGACGTAGACACAACTTCACCTCTACTTGCACCGCTTCATCACTATCAAATTGAAGTCCTCGAAGATATTCTGTAAGTTTCGCAAACAGATGAAAATCAAATTGGGTCAACTAGCGACAGTACAGAGGATAATCTATGGCAGCAATCGCAACCAGCTGGATTGTTTGTTGCAGCTGTTACAGTGTTCGTGTGTGGCTGAGGCATATGGGCTCTTTGAATTCGGAACCCGATTGTAGTACGCTGTTTCTCACGCACCGACGTAGTTATGTAACACACCGCCATCTTACACTCTACAATTCGACTCCCTACAAATATGTAGACATCAAGAATAAATATGTGGAATGTTAATAAAGTTTGTTTTTTTAAAAAAAAAGTCTTTAATCTTTTTCACATAAAATTTCGGAGACATTACTTTTCAGCCTGCTCTGATATTTATTTATAAGCCAAAAGTCAGTTATTGTGCTTCACAGATTCAATGTGTACATCCAAGACTACTCATTACTTTACTTGCCTTTAATTCATTTTATTAACAAGGGAAATAAATTTTCTGTATGAGTCCTCTATTATTATGAATGTCGTTAGATGAAAACTGTCTTAATGGCTAAATAAATTTCCTAATTTGTTACACCGTTTCGGCCAATAAAACGCAATCTTCGATTCGGCTCCCTCAAGTTACTATCTATAAGAGCGTTCCAATTTAAGCTGTTTGTAATTGCAATCCATAGGTATTTCGTTGAATTGACAGCCTTGAGATCTGTGTAATTTATACTGTAAACGAAATGTAATGGATTCCTTGCGTTACTCATGTGCATGATCTCTCACTTTTTACTATTAGGATTCAATTGTCATTTTTCGCACCTAAATAATTTTGCAGTTGGTATTGATTTCTGATGATTTTACTAGATGGTAAGTGAAAGCATAATCTACCAACAATCTAAGAAGACTGCTCAGATTGTCTCCTAAATCATTTATACGGCTAAGAAATAGCAGAGGGCTTATAAAACTTCGTTGGCAAACACCAAATGTAATTCTATTTTCCTCGACGATTTTCCATTGAGTACTACACCTTAAGAGATGGGTTAAAGAAAGGCAAATCTACATTTATAGCATTTGTAAATTTAGAGGAAGCTTTTGACAGTATCCACTGGAATATACTTTTTGAAATTCTAAAAGTAGTAGGGATAAAATACAGGGAGCGAAAGCATATCTACAACTTGCACAGAAACCAGACAGCAGTTATATGAACCGAAGGACATGGTACAGTGAGCAAGCAGTGAAAGAAACAAACAAGAAACATACCGATAAATTGTAATTCTATCAGAGACAGAAAAGGACTTTGAAGAGCAGTTGAACAGCATTAACAGCATTTTCAAAAGATATTAAATGATGAATATCAACAAAAATAAAACAAGGTAAATGGATTGTAGTCGAATTATGTCAGGCGATACTGAAGGAAAAATGCAGACTGGTTATATGAGGAAAAACATGTTCGGGGAAGAGGAATTTGTTAACATAAAATACAAACTTCTTAGTTAGGAAGTCTTTCCTGAAGATATTTGTCAGGACTGTAGTTCTGTACAGAAGTGAAATATGGACGATGCAATTCAGACCAGAACTTCCACGGAATACGTTTCTTGGAAATTTGCATTAAATCAGTCTTCGGATTGAAGAACACAGTAACAAAAACAGGGGGAGGAGGGGGGGGGGAATTACCAATTCCGGACAGCTTTACAGGAAAGGAAAAGCTTCCGAATACCTTGACAGGAACCGAGGACTACAACTGCTTTTACTCTGTTTTTGGGAAAATATGTTAAGAGAAAAAAGTGAAGGTACCTATTAACGTGACGAAATTTAGTTGACCACATAGTAGAACAATGTAAGCAGAATTATACAGGAAATTTGAAGCTGTCGTTTGTAATGTCTCAGAATAAGAAGCAAAGAGTTACCACAATTTCTTGTGATAAATTTGTTTGACTACACGCCGGTTCATTGTCCTTCTCGTATGCAAGCTACAAGTTTTTAGCAAGATATTTAGCTACCTATCGATGTCATTATTTCTAGTTGGCGCAACATGATGCAATCATCCGAAGAGTCACTGGAAAATGACGGGAAATGGTGCAAAAATATCAAATCGCCTAACGACTATATCATCCAAAGGTCTGGATGTGAGATATTGAGCTACCACATAATTTGATAAATTTGTGTATGTTCGGTTTCACTGAGAATGTGATTAGTTTAGCTTTGAAACACGATGCGTTACAACTGACCTCAGACTCTTCAGTGACAACATTGCTCTCTGCAGGAAAGTATTGCAAATGAACGATCGTACGGAATTGAATAAAGAATAGGAGAAACTTTAGATATGGTGTAACGAAAGTTAGCTGTCTTCCAATGTGAATAAATGTCCATAACAAAGAGAAAGACCTGATAACGTTCGTTTACAACATTAGTGGCGAGTATCTGTACCAGGTCAAACCGTATAAGTATTTAGGACAATAACATGAAGCGGTATAAAATGGGGCAATCACATAAAATCACATAAAATCAGTAATAAGAGAGGCGAATGAAGACGTTGCTCTGATGGAGGAGTTTTGGACAAATGCCGAACACCTGAGCAGGAAATCGGACACAGTACGTTTAATGTAACCAATTCTAGAGTTTTAGGTAGACATTTGAAGTAATTATCAAGAATCGAGAGCATTTCGAGTTGGTACTGGCTTTTCAAATTAAGCTTTTAGTGACATGCATCACACATGTTCAACCTGTAATTTTGTTGATATCTGCCATTTCAAAGACAGAAATTGAGATGCATGTCTGACCTTAAATGTTTGAAACTTGACACAGAACAGTACATTTCTTTAAGGTCATGTTTTGTGGCTTGACGGGGATCTTGTAGACCGAAACTAGTAGCACGCTAACAAATAATTAACTCAGCATATCTCGAAATGTTTCCCAAAAAGACTTTCGGACTGAATGGTAGAGTGTGCGATACCATCTATTGAAAATATTTAATAAGAATGCAGACTGCCTATATGTTATTTCTCAAGCATACAACACGAAGGGAATACATGGTAATTCTGTAAAAAACGATCAATTCTGCGTCTTAAATACTAATTCTGTACCTGGAACGAGAATAAAATGTCAGAGTAGTGATCCTGCGCAGCTGAATGAAGCTAGCCACCTAATTAATCTGTGACATGATGAACATCCGGAGAGAGATATTTGTTACTTCAAATTGGGTGAAGATTGCTTCTCGTCCTATCTGGGGGCTTCAAGGACGCGTTGATTCAACTTCCAAGAGTCAAGGGCTGGCTGATAGGCCCCTCTCGGCATACAAATTCACCCGTCACCGTTGATACTGGAAGGCAAACAGGCGCGTAGCACTAGACTGATCTCTCGTTCTGTCATCAGAGGACAACCCGAAACTTTCAGCCGGCAGCGCATACTCTTCTGAATTCAGCGCCGTTGCCTAACAATCTCTTAATCGGCCTCTAGGAGCTGAAACTTCATCGGGAGTAACTTGGAAACGACATACTCCTAGCAGGTACCTTAAAGGAACTGTAGCTTGTTCAGTGGTTAAGTAGAAGATGTATTTTCCTTACACATACTTTCCAACCTCGTCAAGTACATTTTCGGATGATTGCAGTTAAGAATTGGTCGTTTGCTGTGACTATGGAATAGCCTACTGGTCACCCCCCAATGTTTATGCCCCAGTACGAAAAGTAATGTGGAAGTAAATGAGTCAGTTGAATGCAGAAGCTAATTTCCAGATGTTTTATTATTATGAACAACAAAAACTAGCGATATCTTTATTAACATCATTGTGTTCGGTTATAAGTTCGACTGTAGCACGTTCTTCAGTACGTACGCTTTGTTGCAAGTTGAACAAACACTTATACGTTCGGAAATTAGTGTTTCGAATAATTATGCTATAATGGGGAAGGCGTCAGTCCGAATAGATTTGAAATTTCAGACTGTACTGTAAAGTGGCAAGAAGTCCCACACCAAACAGATCATACTTTATTTCTCTGAGGTTAACCACGGCTAAAGAGCCTTCAACAGAATGGATGTCAAAAAATAGCTTTTAAGATGGACATCAACAAAAGTAAAAATGAGGTACTGGAATGGCACAGTAAGTAGGGCAATACTGAGGGAATTAAATTGGGTAGAAGAGTTCCATTATTTGGGCAGCGAAATGGAATTAAGCGATAATGGCTGAAATAGAGGATACAGAATGTGTAGCGTGGTAGCAGTAAGAAAACTAGTTTTGGGAAGGAAAAATTTATGAACATCTTGACATATTATAAATTAGTTACCACCGCGTTTCTCCCTCTGCATGTGAAGGCGGATATCGGGAACTACTGTAGCGATTTCGATATGGTGTTCACTAATAGGCAGACTGATTCACGAGCAAGGTCTCTGCATAAATTCATTATAGCTACGCCAGACGAGTAGTGAGGCTGTACATATTTCAAGCTGCCCATGCTAAGCAGGAGTGGATTGCTAGGCAAATATAAACTTAAATGCTATCATGTGTTTTCTGAAGGTTATAATCTGCAGTGTAGCCCTGCTTGAAAGTAACATGCAGCGATACACAGTTCAGACAGGAAGGGAATAGAAATTTACTGCTACAGAAGACTGTTGAAAATTAGATGGGTAAATCGAATAACTGATGGGAGGTACCGAATCGAAATGAAGAAAAAGAAATTTGTGTCACAACATGAGTAGAAGAAGGGATGGATTAACAGGCCATACCCTGACATATCGAGGAATCGTCATTTTGTCACTGGAGGGAAGGGCGGTATTAAAACTTGTAGCGGGAAGCCAAAGTGTGAATACAGTAAGCAAGTTAAAATAAATGCAAATTGCAGTACGAGTTATTCAGAGATCAAAAGATTTGCGCAGGATAGACTAGCATGGACAGCTGTAGTACATGAGTCTTCACACTGAAGATAATAACAAGAAGAAAAACAACCACGCGGCATCTGGCATATACCACGAACGTACATCTCGCCTCGTGCTGCTGCTACGATTCAATTTTTGCTGTAAAAGGACACCCTCAAAAATCTCCTATCTGGCCTCAGATTTACATACAAAGTTCATTCTAGTCCTTTACAGACAGATCGCTAATTACATTAAGAGCTCAGAACACTTTCCTTTTACTTACTAGAGCGTGTAAATGATGCCAAAATACACACTAAACTTTGTGACTTAAGTCTTGAGATAGCGGTATGCACTCAAGTAGATGATGGTAGTATCACGTATGCAAGGTATAAAAGAGCCGTGCATTGGCACAACTGTCATTGTACTCATGTGATTCATCTCAATATTATATTGGATGTACTTTCGTTCCAATTGATCCATAAAGGGGAAACCCTCTGTCAGCAAACAAGAATGCAAAATATATATTTACAAAATAAGAGCAGATATGCTAATGTACCTTCCACAGATGCCAAATGAAATTGCCCTTGTGGAAGTGAAAATGGTCAAAAAATCTTAAGGATGTTCACATTTAAACAAATACAAAGCCTGTTACCAAATGCTAAATGTTCAATACTCTTAGGTGGATACGATACTTCTTAGGCTCCTGTAACCACACATCATCAAATAAAAAAAATAAAATGAAAATATTTTATAACACTTATTTGCAACGATTGGATTAATGCACAAAATTTGTACAAAAGAGATTGTATGCAGTATTCACATTATGTGATGTTATTAATAATATACAGTATCAATTGTTTCTGCCAAGACATTCATCAAAGGAGTGGAAGGAGTTGGCCACCAATAAATCTTTTAGACTCTTCCCAAATTCAGCTTTACTATTAGTTAAATTTTTTATGGTTGCTGGCATGTTATTGAAAATGAGTATTCCGAATAATGGACACCTTTCTAAACCAAAGTCAGTGACTTTAAATCTCTGTGCAAGTTATTCTTATTTCTGGTATTGATTCCATGAACTGTGTTGTTGAATTAAAACAAAAAAAGATATATTTTTAAGGACAAAATTATATATGTATGTATCTCGTTACCTGATGCAACTATCTCTTTCTGATAATGCAGCTGCTTTGATCACGCATTGCTTACTATCTTCAATATTTTTCAGTATGTGTTGTAATGATCAACAGTATTAACATCAGAGCTGTTTCTGACTGATAGATATAGTTTCCTTTCTGTCTTAGGGAAGACTTTATTTCTTGTGCAATCCATGGCTTTTTTATAGCCTTCGGTCTTATTCGGATTAGTTAAGGGATGAAACAGGTTTCAAATAAGTTGGGGATATTATTAGTAAAGTGCTGTATTTCTCATTCAACCTGTGAGCATTGTACACATTACTTTGTTCATATCTCTGAGAAGTTTTCTAAAAGAACTTTTTGCTTACTGAATACCCTCTTGAACTCAGATTTAAAAGATTTTATACCCTGATCAATATTAAGAGTTAGCAAATGGAACTGCATGTCCTACTTACTATTGGTTTTACAACGTAATTTTGTACATTAGACATTTCTGTGAAGATAACAACGGCCGTCTGCGAGTCCTTAGCTATTATAGTTGAGAAGTTAGCAGTAAAAATTAAGTTTAATGACTGTGCTACTGACTGCAGTAAGCTCTTACTGGAAGAGTTTAAATAGAATCTACATTAAAACCTCCAGAAACCACTAATTCTTTCTTTATTGTTGTTAAATAAGTCGAAGAGCTTCAAAGTGATTTATGAAACAAAATTACCGCTGGTAGTCGGTTAACATTTACTATTATGAATGATTTATTATGAAATTCTACATCTGTTGCACATGATTCCATATGCTGAAAGGTTTCCAAAGTATTCACACTGTCAAGCGTGTGCCGAGAATATCAAATTTCAGGCATTACCTCTTATCATGGGCAACGCAGTGGCCGACGGCCTTCACGTGACGACCGAGAGCAGCGGCCTTTACGTAGATTTGTCAGTACTAACAGACATGCAGCACTTCGTGAAATAACCGCAGAAATAAATGTGGAACGTACGACGTACGCAACCGTTAGGACAGTGCGGCGAAATTTGGCTCTATGACCTATGGCAGCAGGCTATCGATGCCTTTGCTAACGGCACGGCATCGCCTGCAGTACCTCACCTGGCCTGATCACCATGTCTGTTGGACCCTAGACGACAGGAAAATTGCGACTGGTCAGATGAGTTCCGATTTTAGCTGGTAGGAGATTATGGCAGAGTTTGAGTATGGCGCAGTTCCCAGGAAACCATGGACCAAAGTTGAAGAGAAGGCGCTGTGAAAGCTGGTGGTGGTTCCATAATGATGTGATCTGTGTTCGTATGGAGTGGACTGGGTCTTCTCGTCCAATTGAACCAATCACTGACTGAATATGGCTGTGTTCGGCTGGTTGGAGACCATTTGCAGCCGTCCATGAACTTCATGTTCCCAAACAATTATGGAATTTTTATGGATGATGATGCGACATGGCACTAGGCCACAGTTGCTTGCGATTGGTTTGAAGACCATTCTGAACAATTCGAACGAATGATTTGCCCACTCAGATCACTCGACTTGAATATCATCGAACATTTATCGGACATAATCGAGAGGTCAGTACGTACACAAAATCTTGCACTGGCAACACATTCGCACTTATGGACGGCTATAGAGGCAGCACGGCTCAATATTTCTGCTGGGGATTTCCAACGACTTGTTCAGTCCTCGTCACGTCGAATTCCTGCACTGTGCTGCGCAAAAGAAGGCCCTACACAACATAAGGAGATATCCCATGACTTTTGTCACCTCAGTATATATCCTCTTTCGAACAATCCATAAACATAACAGGAGAACAAATCACAAAACACTTGTAGGGATGTAGTAACATCTTTCATTCACTTCCTAAAGACGATTTATTCGGAAATTCTTTCATTAATTCATTTATTGTAGGGACGTAATAATGTTTTGCATGTACTTCTTGAAGAAGAGTTACTCGTGACTTTGTTTATTCATTCATTCATTAAGTCAGTCAGTCAGTCAGTCGTAGTGTTCTGTAGATCCCACCAAGAAGCATCAGGGATACGGGACTGAGCCAAGGTACACGTTTACAAGTGACAAGCAATCTCTTACAAACTCGTTCTGCGTACTGCATCGTCACTAAACTACTACCACACAGATTAATACTGCTTGTGCTTACTGCAGCTAAACGCAACCTAGGGAACTAGCTAGAAACCCATCATTTCCAGAAAAAAAAAGGAAATGCTGGTACTCCAGCTATATTAAATTAAATAGAAATAGCTGTGATTTATCTCCCACAGCCGGCCGGTGTGGCCATGCGGTTCTAGGCGCTACAGTCTGGAACTACGCGGCCGCTACGGTCGCAGGTTCGAATCCTGCCTCGGGTATGGATGTGTGTGATGTCCTTAGGTTAGTTAGGTTTAAGTAGTTCTAAGTTCTAGGGGACTGATGACCTAAGATGTTGAGTCCCATAGTGCTCAGTGCCATTTGAACCATTTTTATCTCCCACAACTAGCTTCTTATTTACATGAATGTATGGGTATTATTCAAATAAACAGTTTCCTACATCTGTAACGGCAGAGGGTTACTCACGTCGAGCATTTCTTCACACGGAGGTTCACAATGATCACTGGTGCTTGCCAAACAACGAGGAATGCGGAATTCTTGAATCCATATTTGTAGGAGTGACTGCTTTACTTTTTAGATGTTTATGAAATAAATAGGGATTCCCACTATCTCTATTTGCGTTAGAAGGGAGTTTGTTGGTATCTTCGCACTGCAATACTAACTGCATTCAGAATTTTAGGCAACTAGGAAAAACATAAAAATATTTTTATGCTTTGTATTGTAATCTACGTCTACACACATACTCCGCAAATCACGGTATGGGAGATGACAGAGGGTACCTTGTACCACTGCTTGTCCTTTCATTTTCCAATCGAAAATAGAACGAGGGAAAAACGACTGTCTACATGCCTCCGAACCTGCAAAGTTCCCCTTATGTTCTTGTTTCTTAAGCGAAATGTGCGTTGGCGGCAGTAGAATTGTTCTGGAGTCTGCTTCAAATGCCGGTTCTCTAAGTTTTCTCAGTAGTTTTTCACGAAAATCGTTTTCTCTCCAGGGATTCCCACTTGATTTCACGAAGCACCTCCACAATACTCACGTGTTGATCGAACCAACTGGTAACAAATCCAGCAACCTGCTTTCAAATTGCCGCGATTTCTTCCAATAATCTGACTTGATGAGGATCCCAAACAAGAATCGGTGGAACTAGCGTTCTATACGCGATCTCCTTTATAGATGAGCTACAATTTCCCAAAATTCTCCCAATAAACCGAAGTCGACTGTTATTCTTCCATACTACCACCCTTACGTGCTCCTTCCAGTCTGTGTCAAGGAGCACACAAAAAAGCTGCCATTCATCACAACTAGAAATGTTGTCAACTATGGGAACACACGGCAATCAAAGACAGGCATTGTGGCTTTGTGATGGAGTGCTTGTCTGACATGTGGGAGGTATGGCTTCGATTCCTGGCAGAATCAAGTTTTTAAACAAAGGTGCATGTTCCATGCTCTATGACCATTTCCGTGAAATGGAAAAATATATAAAGATGGAAAAAATTTAGTTTGTAATATCTTTTTTTAAATTTAAACACTCTTCACAAACAGTCTTTTATAAAAGATCGGTATTTAAGAGTTTTTCTGTTGGCATGGAAACTGGATTTTTGTGAGAGATATATACTTAGAAATAATAAGAAGTGTATATTCCTTAAAAATATTAATTAGATATCTTAATTAGCATATATTTTATGAAGTTTGTATTTTAATGACGTAGGTATTCGAATTGAACGAAAAAATGAAAAAAATAATAATTACCGAAACGAGACTTGACCCAGCGATTACGTCTCGAACGCTACCGATTTCATTCAATATTTATGAATTCTGCAAGTTAAGAAAATGCTCGTAGAACACGCAAATTTGTTTCAAAATTTAATTCCACAAGGAATCACACCCAGCCCCTCCTCGCTTACCCCATCCTTCCTTTCCCCTTACCCCCTCCCCCCTTCCCTCCTCACCTTGTGTACGAGAATTCTACTACTCTTCCACGCCGTTAAGTAGATAAATCTACCCTATTTTAGCGTAATACGTCAAAGTCGATATTCTCGAGAATTTATGATTGTTACATTGAACTGTTCAGCGGAAGCGATATTTGAATACTGATTTTCGCGTACCATAAAAATAGAAAATTATAAAATTCCAACTGCCGTGTGGTCTTTTTCTATCCTCTTACAGTTACTCCAAAACGATACCTTCCCGTACGCCAGAGCATTATCAGAAAACAGCCACAGATTGCCGTCCGTCACATCATTTAGGTATATAGAGAACTTCCCTGGTGCACTCCTGTAAATATCATTGTCTCTAATGGATACTTGCCGTCGAGGACACAGCGTATGGGGTTCTGTTGCTTACCAACTTATCGAAACATTCAGATATCTAGCAGATTAATTCGTATGCTCAGACCTCCGCTAACGGTCTGTAGTGGGCCACCGTGTCAAACGCCTTCAGGAAATCTAAGAAAACGGAATCGGCCTGTTGACTGTCGTCAATGGTTCGCAGGATTCTAAACACAATTTATTTGATTTTTACTACCAGCAGTCAACCTGCTTAGCTGAGTGGTAACGTGTTTCCCTCCAATGCAACTGGTCCAGGTTCGATTCCCGGCTGGGTTGGAGGTTTTCTCCACTCGTGGACTGGGTGTTGTGTTGTCCTCACCATCATCTCATCATCGACACTCAAATCACCCAATCTGGCGTCACCTGAAATAATACTTGTAACCTGGCGGCCGAATTTCCCCGAATGGGGCCTCCCGGCCATCAATGCCTCACAGTCATTTTTTTACTGATAGCAACACACGCCGCTAAAAAGGAAATGTAGTGGAAACTGTGTAAAAGAAATCGCACATATTTAAAGAGGAATCTGCAAGATGTGCTGACATCTACTTTATCCGACATTCCAACTCCTCGCTTCTGCTGGATAAATGCTTTATTCACTTTAGGAACATTGCCCAAGGAGATAAATCTATAAAACAACTAGCAGTCAAAAAGACAAACAAGGCAAAGTATTGTCTTTTAAGTGAGCGCAATAGTGACAAAGCTCTGTTAACGAGCCATCAGTTGCGTTTCGATAGGTCAATCAGTGAGAGCATGTCCTACGAAAGTTACTGTTCCGAGTTCAAGACCCGATACAGCAGACAGTTTTGATTACCAGGAACTTTCAGAACAACACGAGCTAGGCTGCAGAAAGAAATATTCATTCTAGGAATAGTGACAGACACTTGAAAGAGCAAACATGCTGAACTAAGTTCTTTCTTATAATTTGTTTCTGTTTTAACTTTCTATCCTGTTGGCACTCAAGAAATTTTCCAACAAGTGTTTCAAGATCACGAAATTATGCTTCTCATGCTACCAGGACTTTTATAGTTGTTTAAAATAGAATGTTAAGGATATTTGTGAATTGAGAAGTAAACTGTTGAGAACTTGTGACAGGGCTGTTGGTCTATCACATGAGGGGTATTTGTCGCGACTAAGTTTGGGCCTTTGAGCAGTATGCTTGTATTATCAGCAAACGCTACGGTTTTTGAAATACCTTTTAGACCACTGCAAGAACATTTACGTAGTTTAAGAACAAGAATGGACTCACTACTGATTCTTGCTGTTCCTAACATGTTTCTCCTTTGTGATATAAGCTTCATTGCTATAGCACAGCACACATTCTACACTGTTGTTGTTGTGGTCTTCAGTCCTGAGACTGGTTTGATGCACCTCTCCATGCTACTCTATCCTGTGCAAGCTTCTTCATCTCCCAGTACCTACTGCAACCTACATCTTTCTGAATCTGCTTAATGTATTCATCTCTTGGTCTCCCCCTACGATTTTTACCCTCCACGCTGCCCTCCAATACTAAATTGGTGATCCCTTGATGCCTCAGAACATGTCCTACCAACCGATCCCTTCTTCTGGTCAAGTTGTGCCACAAATTTCTCTTCTCCCCAATCCTATTCAATACTTCCTCATTAGTTATGTGATCCACCCACCTAATCTTCAGCATTCTTCTGTAGCACCACATTTCGAAAGCTTCTATTCTCTTCTTGTCCAAACTATTTACCGTCCATGTTTCGCTTCCATACATGGCTACACTCCATACAAATACTTTCAGAAATGACTTCCTGACACTTAAATCTATACTCGATGTTAACAAATTTCTCTTCTTCAGTAACGCTTTCCTTGCGATTGCCAGTCTACATTTTATATCCTCTCTACTTCGACCATCATCAGTTATTTTGCTCCCCAAATAGCAAAACTCCTTTACTACTTTAAGTGTCTCATTTCCTAATCTAATACCCTCAACATCACCCGACTTAATTCGACTACATTCCATTATCCTCGTTTTGCTTTTGTTGATGTTCATCTTATATCCTCCTTTCAAGACACTATCCATTCCGTTCAACTGCTCTTCCAAGTCCTTTGCTGTCTCTGACAGAATTACAATGTCATCGGCGAACCTCAACGTTTTTATTTCTTCTCCATGGATTTTAATACCTACTCCGAATTTTTCTTTTGTTTCCTTTACTGCTTGCTCAATATACAGATTGAATAGCATCGGGGAGAGGCTACAACCCTGTCTTACTCCCTTCCCAACCACTGCTTCTCTTTCATGCCCCTCGACTCTTATAACTGCCATCTGGTTTCTATACAAATTGTAAATAGCCTTTCGCTCCCTGTATTTTACACCTGCCACCTTTAGAATTTGAAAGAGAATATTCCAGTCAACATTGTCAAATGCTTTCTCTAAGTCTACAAATGCTAGGAACGTAGGTTTGCCTTTCCTTAATCTTCCTTCTAAGATAAGTCGTAGGGTCAGTATTGCCTCACGTGTTCCAACATTTCTACGGAATCCAAACTGATCTTCCCCAAGGTCGGCTTCTACTAGTTTTTCCATTCGTCTGTAAAGAATTCGTGTTAGTATTTTGCAGCTGTGGCTTATTAAACTGATTGTTCGGTAATTTTCACATCTGTCCACACCTGCTTTCTTTGGGATTGGAATTATTATATTCTTCTTGAAGTCTGAGGGTATTTCGCCTGTTTCATACATCTTGCTCACCAGATGGTAGAGTTTTGTCATGACTGGCTCTCCCAAGGCCGTCAGTAGTTCCAATGGAATGTTGTCTAATCCGTGGGCCTTGTTTCGACTCAGGTCTTTCAGTGCTCTGTCAAACTCTTCACGCAGTATCGTATCTCCCATTTCATCTTCATCTACATCCTCTTCCATTTCCATAATATTGTCTTCAAGTGCATCGCCCTTGTATAGACCCTCTATATACTCCTTCCACCTTTCTGCTTTCCCTTCTTTGCTTAGAACACTACTGGCCATTAAAATTGCTACACCGCGAAGATGACGTGCTACAGAAGCGAAATTTAACCGACAAGAAGAAGATGCTGTGATATGCAAATGCTTAGCTTTTCAGAGCATTCACACAAGTTTGGCGCCGGAAGCCCCACCTACAACGTGCTGACATGAGGAATGTTTCCAACCGATTTCTCATACAGAAACAATAGTTGACCGGCGTTGCCTGGTGAAATGTTGTGATGCCTCGTGTAAGGAGGAGAAATGCGTACCAACACGTTTCCGACTTTGATAAATGTCTGATTGTAGCCTATCGCGAATACGGTTTATCGTGTCGCCACATTGCTGCTCGCGATGGTCGAGATCCAATGACTGTTAGCAGAATATGGAATCGGTGTGTTCAGGAGGGTAACACGGAACGCCGTGCTGGATCTCAACGAGGTCGTATCACTAGCAGTCGAGATGATTGGCATCTTATCCGCATGTCTGTAACGGATCGTGCAGCCACGTCTCGATCCTCGGGTCAACACATGGGGACGTTTGCAAGACAACAACCATCTTCACGAACAGTTCGACGACGTTTGCAACAGCATGGACTATCAGATCGGAGACCATGGCTGCGGTTACCCTTGACGCTGCATCACAGACAGGAGCGCCTGCGATGGTGTACTCAACGACGAACCTGGGTGTACGAATGGCAAAACGTCATTTTTTCGAATGAATCCAGGTTCTGTTTACAGCATCATGATGGTCGAATCCGTGTTTCGCGACATCGCGGTGAACGCGCATTGGAAGCGTGTATTCGTCGTCGCCATACTGGCGTATCACCCGGTATGATGGTATGGGGTGCCATTGGTTACACGTCTCGGTCACCTCTTGTTCGCATTGACGGCACTTTGAACAGTGGACGTTACATTTCAGATGTGTTACGACCCGTGGCTCTACCCTTCATTCGATCCCTGCGAAACCCTACATTTCAGCAGGATAATGCACGACCGCATGTTGCAGGTCCTGTACGGGCGTTTCTGGAAACAGAAAATGTTCGACTGCTGCCCTGGCCAGCACATTCTCGAGATCATTCTCCAGATATCCAGATCTCTCATGTCTGCTCAATGGTGGATGAACAACTGGCTCGTCACAATACACCAGTCACTACTCTTGATGAACTGTGGTATAGTGTTGAAGCTGCATGGGCAGCTGTACCTGTACACGCCATCCAAGCTCTGTTTGACTCAATGCCCAGGCGTATCAAGGCCGTTATTACGGCCAGGGGTGATTGTTCTGGGTACTGATTTCTCAGGATCTATGCACCAAAATTGCATGAAAATGTAATCACATGTGAATTCTAGTAAAACTTATTTGTCCAATGAATACTCGATTATCATCTGCATTTCTTCTTGGTGTAGCAATTTTAATGGCCAGTAGTGTAATATTAGATTCATTGCTATTGCACAGTACGTCAGTGAGCCTCTGTCCTTTCTATTACGAAAGCAAGAATTCATCTGTGCACGAGAAGTACCATTTACGTTTCGACATTTTAATTTGCCAAATAGAATATTATGGTCTACACGTCATAGGCTTTGGTCAGTTGACAGGGTGGACTTAGCTCTGAAAGGACATTTATTTTAACTAGACTGATGGGACAGTTTCACTACTGCCATCGATTTCTTCCAGTTCGTTGGAGCAGCAACCACTCACTCTGTCCCGCTACTACGAAATCTATGAACAGGTACATCGACGCCACTTTTATTGTATGTACTCACGGCGGGAAACCACAAAGTACTTTTTTCATTAGCTAGCAGCATCAGCATCAACATTCGCCATTTGGCTTTCTGGAACTACATCTAACAAAATAGCCATTGTTACATTGTAACGAATAGCATATGGTCTGATCCTAAAAAGTTCAAACAAACGGCCAAGGGTAGAAAACCGACAACGTGAGAATACCATAACATCCATCGAACAGAAAACGTGTCCAGTAGTTGGAAGAAAGCTCTGGCCATACTATGTGCCAGAATGGTAGCTGAAGTTAATCAAAAAAATCATTGTCTAAAATTATTGACATCAATTTGATGCAGAATCTTAGTATATATTCTGAGCTGAAATGTAATGAGGTGTCACGAATGAAGTACCTCCTCCATGACAGCCGGCACGGATTCCGAAAACAAAGGTTGTGCGAAAATCGGCTTGTACTTTTCTCACGTGACCTCATTGGCTTGGGGATGCAAATATGGACGCATATGTGCTCACATACAATGACAAACATTCACAGAATAACTGATGGTAATCATGTTTTGTCAAAAGCTGAGTTGTCAGGGACAGGTTTGTGACTCGCAGCGGAAAGAAACACAAACTCTGTCTGGATCACGATGCATGGAGTGAGTAGTGACAGCATGAGGAGCAAGTTAGGCCCCATCTCAACTAGTTAAATGCCAGCAAAATTATCACTCGTGAGAATCCCATAATGCTGTTAACTTTAAAATTTCAGAAACTTCTTAACTCGGGAAATCTGAACTAACTCCCATGAAAAATCAGAGCATAAGTCCACACAGAAGCGGTACATCAAACTGATCACACACCATCTCCGAGAGTCGTTAACTAACTCCATTCAGAATTCAACCTGCCTCGCCTCCGTGCCCAGAAACCGATAAAGCTTGGTGGGCCGAACACACAAAATGAAATCGTTAGTGGCACCTTCCACCTCCTTCAGTCAGAAGACAGGAGAGAGAATGCCTGTTTCCTGTTGCTCAAAATTTTCCGTTGGTTCCCCGTTTAAAAGTGCTACAAACGTGGTCGTTTCGTGTGAGTCTGAAGGAACTAAACGCGAGGCTACCCGTAAGAAAGATTGCATATATTACGCACCGCCTGAGTGGTGCCTCAAGTTAGCTTCGAAAATTAATCTCAGCTGCCGTTCTCAGGGCTCTGCTCCAAAGCTGAACCAAGAAAGTTCACCTGAATACAACAAGTTGCATGCGGTTGGAATTTGCACCCACATTCCTCCAATTAAGCGATGACCTATGTTTAGGAAATGTGGTTACAAGTACATCGGGTGCTATGCCGAACACAAAAGTAATAAAAGTGAAAATAAAACACACTCAGTTGCGGTTCCCAGCAAGATCTTCCTCCCTGGTATGGAAAAAATATGGGGAAACACAGCCAGGGAAAAGTCACTCTGCAAAACTTGATAAAACCACGAAATTATATGAAAGGTCGGTTGACTGGCGCTCTTCAACAGGTTTTATGCACGGGAGAATGATGGGAATGCTGAGAAATCTGAACTGACAGACAGCGAAACGTAGATGCTAAGTTGCCTACCTCGTGAAAGATGGTCTGTTGTGAACCAGGAGTACAACTGCATCGCGATATAAGTACTGTGATTATGACGCACAAGCTGTCGGAAATTTGTGATTAAAATTTCAAAACACAATATTTTTCGGGAGGACGTAGTCTTATTGTAAAGTTCTATAATTTAGGAAAACACAAATCATTACTTCGCATTATTTTACATAACTAGGCACATGTACTTGAACTATGTCTATATTGCGCAAGTAACATTATTTTGAAAGTATTATGCCATTATGCACAGGCAAAAATAAGCAAGCAACAAATATGCCTTGTCAAACATGTAAGACCGTCCATTACTTAAGAGACAGTCAAAATAAGACACATGGAAAAAAGTAAGTAAATCATTTTTTATTTTCTAAGTATTCGACATAACTATTACCGTATTTCACGGACTGTAACACGCACTTTTTTCTTCGAAAAATTGCCTCCAAAATAAGGATGCGTCTTATACTCGAAATTAATATAAAAATGTTCAGCGCTTAATTTAAAATTCCCACCAGTCTTACAAGTGCCCATATATTCGTTGCGGCTGGAAACCTTTCTGTGTCTGGCAAAACTGGATTCAACTAGCAGTAGTGTACCGATGAGACGAACATGAATTGCGGTGATTCACGAGTTTGCCGAGACTGTCACCCTCCTGCCCCACTATCGCAAACGCATAGCAATGCCTGGCCTACGATGCGTCACTGCAGTCTACGGTGGCAGTTATGTTGAATTGAAAGCGATTTGTGTTATCGATAACAGTACAATATTTTTGTTAGTAGCTAGTTTCAAATGGCTCAAATGGCTTTGAGCACTATGGGACTTAACATCTGCGGTCATCAGTCCCATAGAGCTTAGAACTACTTAAACCTAACTAACCTAAGGAAATCACACACATCCATGCCCGAGGAAATATTCGAACCTGCGACCATAGCGGTCGCTCGGTTCCAGACTGAAACGCCTAGAACCGCTCGATCACAACAACCGGCAGCTAGTTGCGTAGTCCGCAGTTCGTGGTCGTGCGGTAGAGTTCTCGCTTCGCACGCCCGGGTTCCCGGGTTCGATTCCCGGCGGGGTCAGGGATTTGCTCTGCCTCGTGATGACTGGGTGTTGTGTGATGTCCTTAGGTTAGTTAGGTTTAAGTAGTTCTAAGTTCTAGGGGCCTGATGACCGTAGTTGTTAAGTCCCATAGCGCTCAGAGCCATTTGAACCATTTGAACCTAGTTGCGTATTGGGAAAAAAGAAAAGGTATTCATATGATGCGGGCTATAAATTGAAAGTAATAGCATATGCAGGAGAATAGGGTAGCTGAGAGGCATATCGGCTCTCCACCAACAGAAAAAAATCCATTAGCGCTTGATGGGATAGTAAAGAAGAACTGAAAAAAATGAGGAAGACTAAAATGAGTAGAGGGCTGAAAGCAAAATGGCTAAAACTAGAAGATGACGTATTGAAATGGATTCAACGACACTGTCAAAATGGCTTTGTAATTAATACAGAAATGATGCAGAAACATGCTCGTAATCTAGAGCTACAGTGGAACACACTTTAAGGGTGGAGTTGGTTGGTGCTATAGATATTGAAGCGTCATGGACTTAGCATGCGAACCAAAACATCTCAGAAAATGCTACTAGAGTATGGAGACAAAATATTATCTTTCCATCGCTTTATCATTCAATATCGAAAGAAAAACAGTGTGGAACCAAGCCAGATAGCGAATATGGACGAAACTCCTCTGGCATTTGATTTACCGAGGAACAGAACTGTTTTCATGAAGTTGTTAAAACTCTAACTGTAAAAACAAACGGACATCAAAGAAAGCAGTACGCTCTTGTCCTTTCATGTTGAGTTGACAGTACTAAACTTAATCAAATGATCATTTTCAAGTGCAAAACAATGTCAAAACCTTCTGAAATACGGCCAGGTGTTTTTTGTTTAGGTACATGACAGCGGTTGGATGGATGAGGTTGGTATGAAATTATGGAGTAACGATGTTTGGTAGAGAAGGATAGGGGCTTTACTGGAGAACAGTTCTCTACTTGCTCTAGATCAGTTTCATAGACATTTTAAGATAGTGTGAAAGATAAAGTGAGACATGGAAGTACAGAGCTTCCTGTTATTCCGGAAGAACTTACTTCACAATTGCAACCTCTTGATATCTCGATAAATAAACCATTTAAAGTGTATATGAGAGAGGAATGGAAAAAATGGATGATGGATGAAACCCAACATGAATTCATGTCGGAGGGAGCTTTAAAACAAACTGTAACGAACCAAGTACGTCAGTGGATAAAACAGTCTTAGTCCAGAGTGGGAGAAGACAGTATTGTTAAATCTTTCAAAAAGAGCGGCATAAGTAACGCTCTCGATGGCAGTGAAGACCATCTAATATCTAAAGCGAACGACGAAAAGGATGAAGAAGAGGAAGAAGAAGAATGTTCACATGACGATTTTCAGGGATCTTAAAGGTCAGCTTGATATTACAAACTACGATTTTTTTTTAGTCTGGATTTGCAATCTAACAATAACTTGAAATTCGGGTGCGTCTTACAGTCTGTAGCGTCTTATAATCCGTAAGATACGGACACATGTTATCCCTCTGTGAGCACAAGACGGTCAGAGTGTTCCTGGAGAAATGTTTGCAGTTGCCTATGGGACCACGATTGTACCCACGAGTGAACATCTTCGTCGGTAACAAATCGACAGCCACGAATGTCTTTCTTCAGGGTTCCAAAAATATGGAAATCGCATGGCAGTGACCTGGACGGTATGGAGGATGTCTAATGAAGCACTTCCTTCGAAACTTCTGCAACGTAGTCGAAACAACATTGGCAACATGTGGATGCGCCTGCACTCGTTGCCGTCGAAATGCATCGGACGAAGAGGTGAACGCCTGGGTACACTAATGGTTCTTCAGGCAACCCCAAACATTTCTCTGTGAACACACTGATCGACTTGTTTCGCTGTGGGATACATGTACTAACGCTTATGCCGATTACATTTGAAATAATAAAGAGTTCACTTACTTTTTTCCACCTGTCTCGTTTCCATTTGACTGCCCCTCATACATGTCATGGATTACGTCTGTAATTACTTTTGGCGCTTAAAATTCTCAGAGTTTTGTTGACTGACTAACCAAAGTCAACTGCCAATTACCTACCAAAAAGTGTAATACGCTACCATGTATACGTCAGTGCACCGACAATACAGTTGTCGACTCAAAGACCTTTGTACGTCTGTATCAAGGCAAATCCCAGTAGATGCAAATATTCTAACTTTTTCTCGTGGCGGCTATTTTCACGTCAGCTGTATATAAATTGCAGTAGTTCAAAAGGAAAACTTCTTTTGCACGTTGTATATTAAATATTATTTATTTAACTTACATTCCCAAAAGCGTTTCGCTATAGTTACAAGGCATCTTCAATGAGTATCCCGAAATTTTACACGATATTTTTGGTTGCACATGTAGGTTATCGATTACAGACATAAGCTACAGATTTAAAACAGTTCACTGCATTTTCATAATAAAACGAGAAAGTACTTACAGATCAGCGTCTAATTCATTTTTTGTAAGCCAAACAGCTTTCTCCCGTGTGGCAAACTGGTTGAAAGT
The DNA here is from genome assembly GCF_023864275.1 of Schistocerca cancellata. Taxonomy (NCBI): domain Eukaryota; kingdom Metazoa; phylum Arthropoda; class Insecta; order Orthoptera; family Acrididae; genus Schistocerca; species Schistocerca cancellata. The sequence goes on from NC_064628.1 coordinate 845,053,665, forward strand.
TTGCAGTTTTCCTTGTGGTCACTGTTTTCGAAAAATAGCACTGAAACTGCCACTTTCTGTGCCTAGAATATCATTCCTTTCTGTAAGACTTGTTGCCAACTTTGTCAGGTTTTGCTTTCAATTTTTCATATAGTCACAGAAAAAAAAACACTTGAAGGAAAAACTTGGCAAAGTTGGCAACACTTACAGAAATAAATGACACTCTAGATAGAGAAAATGGCGCTTAGAGTGCTATATTTCGAAAACAGTGACAACAAGGAAAACTGCAAACTTTCAACCAGTTTGCCACATGAGTGAAACCTGTTTGGTTTGGAAACGACAACCTATACGTGCGAACGAAAACAATCTAATATTTTAGAAAACAAATTGAAAATGCCTAGCAACAAGGCGATACGCGTCTGGTTGCGTAAGTTAAGTATGAAAACTAAATGTGCAGCATGTAAAAGGCGTTTTTCTTTCGACCTACAGCAATTCTTGCGTTTAAAAATGGTAGCATTTAAAACTTATACACCTTTGTGTATGTTAGAACAAATTTTCAAAACCATTTCTCCACTCTCATGTTGGCACTTGTAATCATAATATCCTGCTATTCAGCGATTAAGATAAATAAAAGAGGCTAGGCATTTGGTTCCTGTGCATTACGTTTTCTCTACTGAGAAGGGCAGATGTTGCAGGTGAGAAGTGGTGCCACTTGCAGATCTCGGAAACGACCAGACCATTGCTACAGGTAGGTTTCCACGATCAGCAAGATGTTCAAAGGTTCAAAGAACTTTCAGTGGAGAATATATGCTAATATATGCACACTGCAGAGGTGAAAAAGGCTTTTCTGCTGAAGCAGCCAGAGAGGGCGTCAAGCAACGACTACCTAAAACAAAGGAAATACGAGATGAAAGGGTAGGTCCGAGAGAAAAAAAGTAGTGAAACAGCAATTGTACAGCTAGCGAAAAAGGAAGACACACCAGATATCTTTGCTTAGCATAGGGGATATTACATTTACTTGATGAGATGGGTAATTAAAAAAATTCAGTAAAGGAAACAGGCGAAAGGGAATATAGACCTCGTACAAAAAATAACAATGATGGAAACTGAAGAGTGGCGAAGCAGGAATGCTGCCAAGGAAGCATAACTGAAGGAAAGAGACAGCACCTATCAGAAAATTAAGGAACATAAAATAAATTCGGCATCTCCTGGTCTGTTAATTGCAGAATACAAATCACAATAAATAAAGGAAGAAACTAGATAACGAGATGATTGAGATAGGTATCATCAAATAATGAGAAAAGAGAAGCTAGTACTAAGTAAAGAGGGGGATACTGAAAGGTGAAAGGAATGTGTAGAGTTGTGATATAATATTAAGTAACTAGAAGAGATTGTTATGGAAAGGGCACAAGAAGTGGATGGAGATGGACAGGATGATCCGATATTAGAGCAGAATTTGTCAGAGTACTTAAGCTGAAGTACATAAGCTGAAACAAGTCACCTAGATCAGCCTACATTCCCTCCACAACCCAACCAAGGCAAAACTATTGCAGCTGTAGGTGGAATATATATTAGACAGGTGGAACAGATTTTTAGAAGACTATAATAATCCCAATAACAAAGAAGGCTGATTGCTCTGGCGAGGTCGTGCGATGTCCGCCGCTCGTGGTCTCGCGGTAGCGTTCTCGCTTCCCGAGCACGGGGTCCCGGGTTCGATTCCCGGCGGGGTCAGGGATTTTCACCTGCCTCGAGATGACTGGGTGTTTGTGTTGTCCTTATCATTTCATCATCATCCAGGAAAGTGGCGAAATTGGACTGAGCAAAGGTTGGGAAATTGTACGGGCGCTGATAACCACGCAGTTGAGCGCCCCACAAACCAAACATCATCATCATCATCGAGGTCGTGCGCCTACTCAGCCAGCAGCCAACAACACAGGTGGGCCATGCGGGCAATCGACCTCTCTGTAGGTAACCTCCACGAGAGGGCTGTGCACGGTCACGCCGCCAGGCAGCAACCTGAACACCCGAAGAGGTTACAAACCTTTTCTCCTCCGTGGGCCTCGTGACCGAAAATAGTACCAGCAGTATCCTGGGATATGGGCAATATTTAGGTCGGCACAGGCGACGATGGACCAGTTCAGTAAGAATGAGCGTCCTGGGCCGGGCGCCAATTGCGGAAACATTCCAACGATCAGGATCTCACAATGGAGACTCCGCATCTCCGAGTAACTAGTGCAACCTACATCCTTCTGAATTTGCTTAGTGTGTTCATCTGTTTGTCTCCCTTTACGAGATTTACCCTCCACGCTTCCTTCCAACACTAAACTGGCGATCCCTTGAAGCCTCAGAACGTGTCCTACCAACCGATCTCTTCTTTTAGACAAGTAGTGACACAAATTCTTGTTCTCCCCTATTCTATTAAGTACCTCCTCATTAGTTACGTGATCTACCCATTCTTCCATAGAACATCGATTCCAGAACAGGTTCGCCCGGCCGGTGTGGCCGAGCGGTTCTAGGCACTTCAGTCTGGAACCGCGCGACCGCTACGGTCGCAGGTTCGAATCCTGCCTCGGGTATGGATGTGTGTGATGTCCTTATGTTAGTTAGGTTTAAGTAGCTCTAAGTTCTAGGGGACTGATGTCCACAGATGTCAAGTCCCATAGTGCTCAGAGCCATTTGAGCCATTTTTTGCTCAGAGCCATTTGAACCAGAACAGGTTCTTTCCCTCTGAGGGACAGCGCTGTAGATCATGTCATACCTGTTTTATTTGTTGTGGAGTGGTCATTACAAGTAGCCAGTCTGAACACACTGCCTATTCCAAGCCGTTTATTCCTGTTGTATGCCCAGGTTGTCTTAAGTTTATCCATCTGGCTTACTTTTTTGTCAAGATTCTGAGTGACATTATGATTTCTCCATTGCAGGATACTGACCAGTAGCCAGGGTAGCCAGGTGGTGGGGCTGCCACTTTCAGTTATCGCAGCACACCTATTTTCCTTTTTTGGCGGTCTCTCTTAGATGCGTTCTTTCACTACAGCTATGGATCGGTTTCTGCAAGTTTTGTAGGATGTCCTTCCTGTTTCTCATCTAGGTTGTCTCCTATAGGAGAGTTCGCTTTTGCCGGCTTAGGAGCCTCCCTCTACTGCCCCCGCCCCCTCCTCCACCCCATGATCCGGATTGCTCTTCGTCTGACTCCCTTCCAAGAAACCTGTATGGCTTGTGTAGCCCTGCCACGAGCTTAAGCTCTCTGGGTCGTAGAAGAATGTACAAATCTCCCGGTAAGGCGACAGTCCTTGAGGAAATTGAAAGGAAAAATAGTCCTCCTTGTCTCCTGGGTAACGTGCTATTGCAACAGTAACTCAACCATTGCCATGGTCATAGTCTACTGCATTATCTATAGTAAAATTAAGCACAGCCCCCGTAAAAACAGAAGGGCCATGTAAAAACACTTGCCCATTAACAGGTTGAGCAACAACATCATCTACTGCTTTATAAACGGTAAAACGGGGACGTCTTCTCCTCAAGTTGTAGCGCCGCATTCTACGTGCTGCTGCTCGTGCTGAGTGCGGTGTGTAGGACCAACTCACCTGTAGCTGACGAAGGCGTCGTACTTGAAGTTGTGGTCGTCGGCGGCGCCCTCGGCGCCCGGGCGTCGGCGGCCGCGCCTGGCGGCGCCGATCTTGACGCCGAGTATGTGGCGCAGGTAGGTGAGCTCGAAGCGGTAGGAGTAGCAGAGCGCCGCCACGAGCCCGGCCAGCAGCCCGAGCGCCGCCATCGGCACGCCCACCGCCACCGCGATGTCCACCGAGCTGCAGCCGTCCAGCACGGTGGGCGAGCGCACCGCCAGCGCCGCCGGCTTCGCGCAGAACACCTCGCCCACAACCGCGGGCCGCTCCTCCTGCGAACACGGCCAAACACCGCCGCTCAATACTAACGGTACGAATCATATTCTTACTTTTCAAAATATCCACTGGTTGCGATCCGACAATGCATGGGTAGTACTAAGGACTACCAGAGATATGCAGAGACAGGTGGGCATCGACAGCGGGGTTAGTAGTAAGGAATGCTGGAGAAATGCAGAAATGGAGATATGTGGACAGCAGGGTTAGTACCAAGAAATACACTCCTGGAAATTGAAATAGGAACACCGTGAATTCATTGTCCCAGGAAGGGGAAACATTATTGACACATTCCTGGGGTCAGATACATCACATGATCACACTGATACAACCACAGGCACATAGACACAGGCAACAGAGCATGCACAATGTCGGCACTAGTACAGTGTATATCCACCTTTCGCAGCAATGCAGGCTGCTATTCTCCCATGGAGACGATCGTAGAGATGCTGGATGTAGTCCTGTGGAACGGCTTGCCATGCCATTTCCACCTGGCGCCTCAGTTGGACCAGCGTTCGTGCTGGACGTGCAGACCGCGTGAGACGACGCTTCATCCAGTCCCAAACATGCTCAATGAGGGACAAATCCGGAGATCTTGCTGGCCAGGGTAGTTGACTTACACCTTCTAGAGCACGTTGGGTGGCACGGGATACATGCGGACGTGCATTGTCCTGTTGGAACAGCAAGTTCCCTTGCCGGTCTAGGAATGGTAGAACGATGGGTTCGATGACGGTTTGGATGTACCGTGCACTATTCAGTGTCCCCTCGACGATCACAAGTGGTGTACGGCCAGTGTAGGAGATCGCTCCCCACACCATGATGCCGGGTGTTGGCCCTGTGTGCCTCGGTCGTATGCAGTCCTGATTGTGGCGCTCACCTGCACGGCGCCAAACACGCATACGACCATCATTGGCACCAAGGCAGAAGCGACTCTCATCGCTGAAGACGACACGTCTCCATTCGTCCCTCCATTCACGCCTGTCGCGACACCACTGGAGGCGGGCTGCACGATGTTGGGGCGTGAGCGGAAGACGGCCTAACGGTGTGCGGGACCGTAGCCCAGCTTCATGGAGACGATTGCGAATGGTCCTCGCCGATACCCCAGGAGCAACAGTGTCCCTAATTTGCTGGGAAGTGGCGGTGCGGTCCCCTACGGCACTGCGTAGGATCCTACGGTCTTGGCGTGCATCCGTGCGTCGCTGCGGTCCGGTCCCAGGTCGACGGGCACGTGCACCTTCCGCCGACCACTGGCGACAACATCGATGTACTGTGGAGACCTCACGCCCCACGTGTTGAGCAATTCGGCGGTACGTCCACCCGGCCTCCCGCATGCCCACTATACGCCCTCGCTCAAAGTCCGTCAACTGCACATACGGTTCACGTCCACGCTGTCGCGGCATGCTACCAGTGTTAAAGACTGCGACGGAGCTCCGTATGCCACGGCAAACTGGCTGACACTGACGGCGGCGGTGCACAAATGCTGCGCAGCTAGCGCCATTCGACGGCCAACACCGCGGTTCCTAGTGTGTCCGCTGTGCCGTGCGTGTGATCATTGCTTCTACAGCCCTCTCGCAGTGTCCGGAGCAAGTATGGTGGGTCTGACACACCGGTGTCAATGTGTTCTTTTTTCCATTTCCAGGAGTGTAGTATGCAGACAGCAGAAGTATCCACACAGCAGGGTTTTTACTAATGACTGAGGTAAATGTGGGCACATATGTATGCGGACAGAAACACTGGTACTGAGGAATGTCAGGGAAATTGGTACACAATGCCATGCAAATAACTGGTATAGTACTAAGGAATGCCGAAAAAGTGCAAGCATTGAGGTATGCAAACAGAACAGTTAGTACTAAGGAATTCCAGAAAAAAGCAGACACTGAGGTATGCAGACAGCAGTGTTAGAACCAAGAAATTTTGGAGAAATGCTAGCACAGAGGTATGCACATATCAGGGTTAGTACCAAGGAACTTCAGGTAAATGGGGCATAGAGGTAGCATGGAGGGTTAGCAATACAGAATGCTGGAGCAATGCAACCATGGAGGCATGTGATCTTCAGCCTCAGAACTAACAAATGTTGAGGGAAATCCGGGCACAAGGGTATGACCACATCTGCATTAGTACCAAGGAATGTCAGGGGAATGCAGGCACAGTGGTATGTGGGTGGCAGGGTTAGTACCATGGAATGCTGGAGAAATGCAGACATAGAGGTATGTGGTCAACGGGATTAATATTAAGGAGTGCTGCAGAAATGGAGATGGTGAAGAATGCAGGTCACTGTGTTAGTACCAAGGAATGTTGGGGAAATGTGGGCACAGACGTATGTACACCTCAGGGCTAGTACCAAGGGATGTCAGGGAAATGCAGGCATAGATTCTAGGGTTAGTACTACGAATGCTGGACAGATGCAGATATGGAGGTATGCTGTCAGCAAGGTTTGTGCTTATCAATACTGCTGAAATGCAGACACATAGGTAAGTGAACTGCATGGTTAGTACCACAGAATGTTGGGAGGTACACAGAAAAGAGGGTTAGTATTAATGAATGCTGGAGAAATCCAATGTAGCAATATATTGAACAGGGTTAGTACTAGGGAATGCTGAAGAAAGGTGGACACAGAGGAATACTGACAGCAGGGTTAGTACTAATGAATGTCAGGGTAATGCGGGCATGGAGGTATGCAGACAGCAGAGTTGGCAGCAATGACTGCCAAGGAAATGTGGGCACTGAGGTACGCAAACAGCAGGGTGTCCAAGGAATGTTTGGTAAATGCAGGCACAGAGGTAAACACATGTCAGGATTAGTACCAAGAAATGTCAGGAAAATGTGAGTATAGAAGTATATAAACAGCACCGTAGTACTAATGAATGCCAAAAACGTGTCAGCATGGAGGATTGTGAACAGCATGGTTAGTACTAAGGAATGCTGTAGAAACGCAAACATGGAAGTATTCAGTCAGCAGGGTTAGTACTAATGAATGCCGCAGAAATGGGTACATGGAGGAATTTGGACAGCAGGATCATTACTAAGGAATGTTGGTGGAGTTCTGGCATGGAGGTATGCACACTGTGGGGTAAGTACTAATGCTTTTCAAGGAAATGTGAGTACGGATCTACGTAGGCAGAAGGGTTAATAAAAAGGACTGCTGAATAAATGCAGAAACGGAGGCATACGAACATCAGGGTTCGTCGGAGAATTTCGGAAACCACCTCTGTGAGTTATATTCTGAACGGCAAGAGAAGAGCTTTGACAGTTGGAGTGGCTTGGTGCACATGATTCGCGCATTCAAGACAGCCAGTCAGACCATGACATTTTATTCACATTACCGTGGCAACGCCCCAGTGTTTCCACAGTGTTAGGTGACACGTCCTTTCAGGCAGTTGTGCTTTATGTATCGTATAGGTTTATGTTTATACACGTGGATTCCACTAATTCTGTGAGTCCCCTGCAGCGTCGAAAATGCGTGCCAGTAGTGCAGAATAGAGAACTTTTGGAAAAGAAGCTACTCTTAAATCTCAAGCACACGAATTTTTGTACAGAATGCCTGTTTACTTTGAAAGGAAAAGAGACAACGGGGAGCCTTTGATACCAGTGAGCAAAGTGACTGACAGGGCGACAGAAGCATCAAACATCTCTAAAAGGACAGTGAAGAGAAACACAAATGATAAAGAGGCTGCCAGTTTAGCTGGGAGCCCTCTTATTGCGATGCCAGGAAAGTCGAGTTAGAGATCGTATCTTTTGACTGAGACAGACAATTTTGACCAAAATGCAATCAAGCAACACATACACGCGTGCGACAGCAGTAACGACAATCCGACACTTAAAACGTTGATGACATCATTGTCAAACAGTGGTCCGTTCACAGGCGGATCGACAAGTCTCTCCATCATTAAGAAAAAATTGTCTTCCAGAGGAAAAATTTCTCCGAAAAAAAGAAAGTGCTGATGGAATGCAGAAACTTTGTGGCGTGGAGATGTCGCTTCCTACGTGAGGTGCTAGCCGTGAATCCGGTGAATGTAATATTGACTGACGAAACATGGGTCAACTTGTGTCATGTACGATCTGTCACATGGACAGAAAAGTGCGCCACGGAACTATGAGTGTGCCAGCTGGTAAGGTAGGGCGACTAATTATTGTTCACGCTGGCTCCATGAACAGCTTTGTGCCCTATGCTAAGATGGCGTTTCAGTGAACAAAATTGTCGATTATTACGAGGAAATGAATGCAGATAAATTTAAACACTGGTTCATTACTCTTTGGTAGGTTTTGTAATGGACAACATGCTGTACCATTCTGTACAATTAAATAAGGCACCAGAGGCTGGTGCAAGGAGAGACGAAATAGTCATCTAGCTGAAAGATAATAAAATAGGCTTTGAACAGAATGTTCCGAAAGTGAAACTTCTGTAATTAGGAAAACGATACAAGGCACAGGAGATGCAGTATGTAACTGATACGTTATCAAAGAACCATTGTCGCAAAGTTATACCACTGCCATTACGACCCCCTCGATCTTGCCTGTGCTCAAATAAACGCAGATGTCACTAATAGAAGTGAAACTTTTATGTTGCAAAACACAGAGAGGCTGATAAATGATGCTGTCACGCGAATAATGCCAGAAAACCGGAAGAACGTCATGGACCATATATGGAAAGAGATTGTAAGGTCGAACACAGAAGGAAACGTAGGGAAAGAATCAATATAAAACATTGTAATTTCATTACCGGATGATGAGGATAGCAGCAGCGTAGATGCCCAAGACTGTTTGGTCGTGACGAGAGATGATCAATCACATGAAGACGATCTGGGGTTTTCCGTTCTCTCACACCAAAAATAAAGGTAACGTCTTCATTCGATATTTTACACGTAACATTTGTGCATTTTTGCTGTACCTTATGAATGTTGAAAATCTATTTGTATCTGGACAGAATGTCAAAGCAAATACCTTTCAGCCGACTAATTTCCAAACTGTTATTTCATTTGGCTACCAGTTTCGGCGATTTACTACGCCATTTTCAGGCCCTCTGACCGACGTGTAGGAAGAATCCAACCTCTGCTCCGGTCAAAAAAGGCGTCAGCATTCAAAGACTGGTGCCTATAGATTTCTGCTTGATATAGTTATGACTTTAACCATCATCTGCTGTACTGAACAGCCGAGTCCCTCAATCATCTCCGAAAATGTAGATATACACCGACTATTTGTGTCTGTCTGTGTAAAAAAGGAAACACAGTTAACGCACGAGGAAAAATGTTTGATCAAGGAATTCATCATTTCAGTAGAATGCTACCAACAAGAAACCTGCAATGAAACGTGCGGCATTGTCAAGCTCTGCAGTAATGGCTTCTGCGGGGCCGAAGGGAGGGAGGGGAAGTTAATCCCCCCCCCCATCCCCCCACGCCCCTGTCTCATTAGCTGCTAGCCCACTACACGTCGAATATTGGCAACTAGTTCTAAGTTTAGGGTACTGATGACCTCTGATTTTAAGTCCCACAGTGCTCAGAGCCATTTGAACCATTTGAACTGGCAACTGCGCTGACAGCTGCCGCAGCGCTTCTCTCTCCGTACTGAGTATGGTGGCTGTGTTCAACAGTGCCGCTCAAACTGATAATTGTTTAGCGGCATCCTGTATGAACAAATAGGGGTCAAAGTCTTTGAATGTATGTAGATTTAAACTTTGATCAGTACATAACTATGTAATACTACAGCTCGATGTCCAGATTCCTTAGTCGTTTGTGATAATTCCGCTAGACTTACTTGCATTTAACAGGCGGCAAGTTTTTGCATAAATACAATGTAATGTTCGAAGTGGAACCAGTTTCCCATAGCTCCGAATGGAATTCTGGTGCGATGTAACTCGACAAGCTAAAACTATGGTTTCATATTTAAAATGGAAGCACTGTCCCAGAGAATTAATTCTTAATCACATTACAAAGTGCTAAATATAATAATTATTATTATTATCAGGGAATCTCCTTTTTTCTTGTTAGTACAAAGACGTGTGGATGTACACTCCTGGAAATGGAAAAAAGAACACATTGACACCGGTGTGTCAGACCCACCATACTTGCTCCGGACACTGCGAGAGGGCTGTACAAGCAATGATCACACGCACGGCACAGCGGACACACCAGGAACCGCGGTGTTGGACGTCGAATGGCCCTAGCTGCGCAACATTTGTGCACCGCCGCCGTCAGTGTCAGCCAGTTTGCCGTGGCATACGGAGCTCCATCGCAGTCTTTAACACTGGTAGCATGCCGCGACAGCGTGGACGTGAACCGTATGTGCAGTTGACGGACTTTGAGCGAGGGCGTATAGTGAGCATGCGGGAGGCCGGGTGGACGTACTGCCGAATTGCTCAACACGTGGGGCGTGAGGTCTCCACAGTACATCGATGTTGTCGCCAGTGGTCGGCGGAAGGTGCACGTGCCCGTCGACCTGGGACCGGACCGCAGCGACGCACGGATGCACGCCAAGACCGTAGGATCCTACGCAGTGCCGTAGGGGACCGCACCGCCACTTCCCAGCATATTAGGGACATTGTTGCTCCTGGCGTATCGGCGAGGACCATTCGCAACCGTCTCCATGAAGCTGGGCTACGGTCCCGCACACCGTTAGGCCGTCTTCCGCTCACGCCCCAACATCGTGCAGCCCGCCTCCAGTGGTGTCGCGACAGGCGTGAATGGAGGGACGAATGGAGACGTGTCGTCTTCAGCGATGAGAGTCGCATCTGCCTTGGTGCCAATGATGGTCGTATGCGTGTTTGGCGCCGTGCAGGTGAGCGCCACAATCAGGACTGCATACGACCGAGGCACACAGGGCCAACACCCGGCAACATGGTGTGGGGAGCGATCTCCTACACTGGCCGTACACCACTGGTGATCGTCGAGGGGACACTGAATAGTGCACGGTACATCCAAACCGTCATCGAACCCATCGATCTACCATTCCTAGACCGGCAAGGGAACTTGCTGTTCCAACGGGACAATGCACGTCCGCATGTATCCCGTGCCACCCAACGTGCTCTAGAAGGTGTAAGTCAACTACCCTGGTCAGCAAGATCTCCGGATCTGTCCCCCATTGAGCATGTTTGGGACTGGATGAAGCGTCGTCTCACGTCTGCACGTCCAGCACGAACGCTGGTCCAACTGAGGCGCCAGGTGGAAATGGCATGGCAAGCCGTTCCACAGGACTACGTCCAGCATCTCTACGATCGTCTCCATGGGAGAATAGCAGCCTGCATTGCTGCGAAAGGTGGATATACACTGTACTAGTGCCGACATTGTGCATGCTCTATTGCCTGTGTCTATGTGCCTGTGGTTCTGTCAGTGTGATCATGTGATGTATCTGATCCCAGGAATGTGTCAATAAAGTTTCCCCTTCCTGGGACAATGAATTCACGGTGTTCTTATTTCAATTTCCAGGAGTGTATATAGTGCTATTTCAGACGCATTCTGCTTGTTCATTGAGTAGAAAACATGAATTGTTAATTGAACAATTTGACGTTTTCATATTAAACTCCTCCATCTCATACTTGGAAGCAGTTTCGTGGTAGTAATGAATCTCTCGACTTATCTAAAAAGGTAGATAAGAGTGCAGTTTCAAAAAATTTCCCACGAGCAACAGGTACAGTTCATATGTGTTTGATGTTGTGTCAATAGCTGGGGGCGGTCTGAATTGTTATATCATTCTCATATATCAGGTACGCCAAGATCGCATGTAACTCTCTTCACTGTTTACTGGTATAGACAGACCAGGGCTGTCATAATCGGATGTATTGACATATTGGCAGAAGCTCATGATCTTTACAAATTTGCAAGCCACGTAGTGATGTTGCGTCGTTTTACAATAATTGGTAGCGAGGAACATCAGCAAATGAAACACAAAATACCACAAATATGAAACACAGATCATCCGGTGCCGGCCGCTGGTGGCACAGCGGTTCTAGGCGCCTCAGTCTGGAACCGCGCGACCGCTACGGTCGCAGGTTCGAATCCTGCCTCGGGCATGGATGTGTGTGATGTCCTTAGGTTAGTTAGGTTTAAGTAGTTCTAAGTTCTAGGGTATCGATGACCTGAGATGTTAAGTCCCATAGTGCTTAGAGCCATTTGAACCATTTGATCATCCGGTGCTGGTGTCCTACCATCCTACCAACACAATGGCGAATGTTAATAAGTTACAAGATCTGATTATGTTAGCACAGATCTGTCGAAACCGGTAATCAATAAAAAGATTGAAAAGCGGTCTTGCCGTAACTGATATTTCAGAATAATATAATTCTAGTTAAACAGAGACCAAAAACTGTACCGCAACCTAATTAAAAATTGTTATGGTTATCGACAAATATGAAAGTAAAGCGTTAAAAAAGTGGGTAAAGGATATATCACTTCAAGGATATGTTTAAAGTAAAGAGAAAACAAACACAAATTTTGTAAATTTTTCCACATTTATTTTTAAAACTCTTTACTCGCTCTGGGGAATTACCGGTATCAGCGGCGAAACACTCACATTCTTTTACAGAGGCTATATAATTTTTTAATGCTAGAACTGCAGTAAATTGCATAACACATGTAAGTATGCGTATTAATCTCGCTGAAGCGAAGTCGCAATTCACTACCGTGTGTAGCTTGAACAACACGCGCGAATCCGCTGCGGATACCAAAATCCTTGAGATTAGCCTCCGCATACAGGCAGACATGTATCCATGTCCCAAGGACATTGTATTGTGAAGATACAGACACTGTATAAATACACACATTGTAACCATCAATGATGTATCCAACCCTCGGTTCAAATGGTTCAAATGGCTCTGAGCACTATGGGATTTAACATCTGAGGTCATCAGTCCCCTAGAACTTAAAACTACCTAAACCTAACTAACATAAAGACATCACACACATCCATGCTCGAGGCAGGATTCGAACCTGCGACCGTAGCGGTCGCGCGATTCAGACTCAAGCGCCTAGAACCGCTCGGCCACAACGGCCGGCTCTAAGCCTCGAAGAGCTAAAATGTCTTCCTGTGCGGAAATCGCGAACTGTGTGAGTATAAGGTCTGAGACTACGTGACACATGGATGTATGGATCGGTCCTTGAGGCGTGCTCGAGCAGCCGAAGCTGTTAAGGCGACGCTTGGGATAAACGGGAAATCTTGGTTCGAGTCCCGGTTCGGCACTAATTTAACATGACGTAAGCTGCTGACGTCAGTGTATAGTCACACAATGCGAATCTGTTTCGTAATGCTTACCACAGCTGTAATCGTAAGTGACATGTATGCATTTATGTAAGTACATCGTGTTTGGAAGATACAGACATGGTATAAACACAGACATTGTAACCATCTGTCAAGCCAGATACTGTCACCTAGCGATATGCGGAAAAGAAATGTATAGCATAAGAGCCATGCTGTGGATACGTATCCTAAAATCTCTGCTTTAACTGATTTGGCGACTGTGGGAGGACTGACGGAACTACAAAAATGACTAATGACTTAGTCCACTCTATAACAAATATGCTCCCCTAAAGATTGGAAAAGTAGGAAGGAAATCTGCACCGTGGCTAACTGAATAACGAAAACGGCGCACGAATCTCAGAGAGACTGCACGTCGGGCCTACAGACACAGCCCAAGGCTGAAAATCATGGCGCCTACAAGCAGAAGCGGAACAGAGTCAATCAAACTGCGCGAAATGCAAAGCTGCGGCATATCCATACATTAACCGACAACAGAAACAGATCAGCTGTCCAATAGAAAAGTCTGTATGGTCCAGGTATATGCAAAGTAAAAACAGCAGTTGATCCCATTGTCGTCCCAGCCGAAGAACTGAAACGGTACCTCACATTACCTACAACCACAATTTAACAACAAACTAAAAAGGCTCATTGATCATTTCATGGGGGTTAACGATACTGCAGCCACAAAAACTTCTATCGAAAGCATGTTACTTGCAATACCGTAAAAAAAACTATCATCCATATCAGATCAGCTTCTACTGGAGATGATGGCACCGCAGTCCCAATGATGAAGCTTATTACTTATTATTGACCCACTACTGCCCACTACAACAGATCTCTTTAACCACTCCGCAAGTGTTTTCCCTGAGGCCTGGAAAGAGGGGATAGTTAAGCCCCTACGAGAAAAGGACGTTTCCGCGGCACCTTCTGATTACCGACGTATTTTCTTTCTTTCTGCACTGTCCAAGGCCTTAGGGTACACAGTGATAAGCCAGAACATTATGACCACCTACTTAACAGTCGGTATGTCCAACTGTGGGACCGATGACAGCGGCGACGCGTCGTAGCATGGAACCAGTGAGACCTAGGTAGGTCGCTGGAGGGAGTTGGCACCACATCGGCACACACAAGTCACCTAATTCTCGTAAATTCCTGGGACGAAGGCGATGAGCTCTGACGCCACGTTGTATCACATCCCAGATGCGTTCGGTCGGGTTCAGATCTGTGAGTTGGGGGCCAGCACATCAACTGAAACTCGCCACTGTGTCCCCCGAAACACTCCATCAAACTCCTGGCCTTGTGACATGGTCCATTATCTTGTTGAAAAATGCCACTGTCGTCGGGAAACATGACCATCATGAAGAGGTGTACTTGGTCTGCAACTAGTGTAAGATACTCCGTAACGGCCATGGTGCTTGCATGAGCTCAATTGGATTCATGGGTTCCCACGTGAATGTTACCTAGAACATAATGGAGCCACCGCCGGCTTGTCTCGGAGCTGTACCCTTGGAAGATGACGGATTCGTGCTCCTTCCCATTCGCATGATGAAGAAGGTATCGCTATTCATCAGACCATGCAACGCTCTGCCACTACGCCAACGTCTGGTACCTATGGTCACGTGGCAATTTCACTCCTAGTTGGAGATGTCGTGATGTTAACATTGGACACCTGCATGGGCCGTCGGCTGCGGTGGCCCATCGTTAGAACTGTTCGATGCACTGTGTGTTCAGACATACTTGTACTCTCCCAGCGTTAAAGTTTGGTGTTATTTACGCCACAGTTCTTCTTCTGTCCTGTTTTACTAGTTTGGCCAACCTACGACGTACCACATGTGTTATGAATGGAAGCCGTGCAACTCCACGACTACTGGAAGTCGTTTCACCTTGGTTTCGCCGCGTGTTACAGGCATTCACCACAGCACTCCTCGAATACCTGATAAGGTGTGCTGTTTCCAAAGTTCTCGCGCCGAGCCTCCGGGCCATCACTATCTCCCCTCGATCAAACTCAGATAGATCGCGTACCGACCCAACTCTACACGTGGGCAGCACGCTCACTGATGCTGTATGCACGGTGCGGGTGTCTGACTAGCAGTCATGGTTCACCAGTTGACGCTGCTGTCACCTAAACGGTTTTATATCGATAGCAGGTCGGTGGTCATAATGTTCAACCACGCCGGGTAGCCGCGTGGTCTCAGGCGTCTTGTCACGGTCCGCGCGGCTGCCCCCGTCGGTGGTTCGAGTCCTCCTTCGGCATGTGTCTGTGTGTCGTCCTTAGTGTAAGTTAGGCTAACAAGGGGAGGCCGCCAGTTGTGAAATTCGGACTCGCTTCATACTGCGCATAATAAAAGCTCATGGCCAGAGGTGTAATGTGGCACAGCACCAAGATGCACTTCTCAGCCGTTGTCGAGAAAATCGACAGTTAAAAGAAACCGTTGCGGTGAAATACTCTCTACGATTAGTAATCTTCTACAGCGTCGTGGTGCAGCGGTAAGCGATCGGGTTCGTAATCCGAAGGTCGCCGGATCGAATCTCGCGACATTCAACTTTTTTTTATTAGTATTTGCTTTTTGTAATTCATATATATATATATATATATATATATATATATATATATATATAATTCCCGGCAATCAGTTGCAACAATTATGCATATAATAAGTTGTTGAAAGTCGTTTGTCGTGGAAAAACTGGCGACTTCGCACATCATAATGTTTTCCGCAAACAAAGTTGTATTTCACAAATGTTATTAATTGTCTTCATAATGTTAACCACGTATAGTTAACGGAAGACGTAGAAACGACATTCCGAAACGAATACGTATAGCGTAAGTCAAACGTTCGAATTAGAATAGAGACCCCACGAACACAAACTTGCTGTGGCAGGTATGAAATATAAACTCTGTTACTCGCTCGTTACACTTGAAGGACAGATGTTGAATGGGCCGAAACGAGCCGCCGCATAACAGCGTAGTTGCCTGCTAACTTCGAAATAAGGTAGATGCGGTTGCTAGCGCAACTTATAACATCGTCGAAAATAAGTGCGGACGGGAGAGCTTTGGTACACCCTGTTAAATAAACGGAAAAATGGAGGCGGTACAATTAGAGAGCGATCCGCCTTCACCAACAACCATAAGCAATTCATTAATAGTTTATATATATATATATACATATATATATATATATATATATATATATATATATATATATATATATATATATATATATAATAAAAAAATTGCTTGGCGCGAGATTCGATCCGGCGACCTTCGGATTACGAACTCCAGCGCTTACCGCTGCACCACGACGCTGTAGAAAATCATTATTTCTCCGCAACGGTTTCTTTTAACTGTCGATTTTCTCGACAACGGCTGAGAAGTGCATCTTGGTGCTTTGCCACATTACACCTCTGGCCATGAGCTTTTATTATGCGCAGTATGAATCGAATCTGAATTTCACAATTGGCGGCCTCCCCTTGTAAGTTAGATTAATTAGTGTGGACCGATGACCTCAGCAGTTTGGTCCCATAGGGTGTTACCACAAATTTACACTTTTTTTCATACTGCTCTGGCTGGTCAGTGTACAATCCTGGACCACCTAACAAACTACCTAACTACAAACAACGGACTAGACGGATACCAGTTAGGTTTCCGTACAAATCGCAACACAACATCTGTCTTAATAAAGGTAACAAAATGGCTCAAATGGCTCTGAGCACTGTGGGATCTAATATCTGAGGCCATCAGTCCCCTAGACTACTTAAACCTAACTAACCTAAGGACAGCACACACATACATGCCCGGGGCAATAAAGGTAACAGATGACCTAAAGCTTTCCATGGATACATGAGAGACGACTATCATGTCGAATTCGACATTTATTTGCCGAACTTTGGAGCATAAATTTCATGCCGAGTGCGGTGCAGTGGTTTCGCTCATACCTTCAGTCTCGCCAGCAATGCATCATTTCCGGCATTATAAAGTCACAAAGGGAGCAGGTAGTACCAGGCGCCCCAGAGGATGTGTCATTAGTTTTTTCCTACGCTGCTGACTTCCAGGTGTATCTAAGTGCAAAAAGCATGTGGCTGCACAAGGAAATGTTAGTGAGAGAATCTGCAACGTGCAATATTTATTCTTATGCACGGAATCCCACAGTGTTCATGTTAAAAAGTGTGTCGTTGGCCTTCTTCTTGTAACGTTACGCGTATGTAGATGAGATACTCGGGGACCTAGATCTGATACAAGGTAAGGTGAATATGTTTGCGAAGCTGTGCGGCCTCAGGGCAGCCGGGCGGCCCGCCACAGCCGCTGCAAACACGGCACGTGCGGTAACAAAGGACAAGACGTGGTCAAAATACCTACGCTGGGAATTTGGAGGGCTGTTACTCGCATGGCCTTTCTGCAGGAGATGATCCAAGAAATGGCGGAGTGCCACACAGTGTTAAAGATAGCTAAGTTTCAGCTGTTTCAGATTCGACAATAACTCACATCAAATATTATTGCAAATCTGAATACATTTACGATCTCAGGAAAGTGAGGCGCATCCAATGAGACAACAGTATTTCAGTACCTTTAAAACTACAAAAGTCACTGTCTCTCAGAGAATATATATTTTCATAACGAACCTCTGAACTAACAAGTTCTAACTGATTCAAGCGGTTTCAACATAACGATATCTCAGATGATAGCATTGCGCTACAGCTAATATCCTTGAAATCTAAGCATCTGTATCTGTTTTATTTACTGATTTATGACTACTTTACACCACTTTCATTACGCAAATGTTTGTCTGAAGGTCCTATTCTCCACAATTACACAGAAAATGTATACAGTATCAGCACCTAATATTTGGTCATACTTGCGTACTTTTTTACTAAACAGTTTAGTATTCTACTAAACACTTTATAAAATGTCGATCGCAAATGCTATTAAACAAATAAGCTTACTTAAAATTGGTCAACCGCATGTGTCGGCAGACATCATAATTGAAAAGAGAACCAAAAGATGCTTATGTTAAGGAGGCATAAACAATTATATAAATAATATTTATCTATAATCTGTGGTCTTTTAACTTTAGCGCACTTGCACAAGAATACTGGCATATTTATTTACGGACAAATCTTTTATAAATATTGTGAACTATAACGTTTGTAACGTTTCTTTATTTAAATATTGTTGTAAAATATTAGTTTTGTCTGGAAAGTGGTCATGTTAAATCAGAGCATGTTTGTAGAGCTTGAGAACGATGTATTTTCGGTGGGGATGGCCTTCAGCCGATGAGAGTGGCGGAACACTGCTGGAGTCAAGTGGAAATGGGGACCTCTCGAGTGAAGAGCTCAAGGGAGCGATGCTGAACACTAGAAGGAGGCGGACCTGCCTTTGGTAACGAGTGTGATTCTGGGCTATGAACGGCCGCTATCATACTTCTGAGGCTTATTTATAATTCGAGAGGTCTGAATGTACCCCATAGCAGGACTCTCATCTTTCTCGCTTGCAATACGGAATTGCGGAGAGACACACTATGAGTTTATATTCTTTGTAGCGCGCGTGTTAATTTGTGAATGATCGTGTTGAATTATTTTGAACTGGTGAATCTTTCATGTATTGTGAACACGAAATGGACTTAATTTTCGCGAGTCTTTGATGTTTACTCTGGGGATTTTGTTACCATTGTCTTAACTCCTTCAACGTAATTTTACTGCGTTTGATAAGGGTATTTTCTGTCTGTCTGTATCTCAACTTCCCGTTTATCCGAGATGTCCTTTCTTGAATCAAAGTGATTCAACATAATTCTCTGTCACCTACATCAATTAATAGACGTTAGAATAGAGCCCTTGTTATTCAGTTGTTCATTTATCTTTTATTTTGTGTTTCAGGGAATTTCATTAGTTCACAATTCTGGCCAAAGCATAGACTATTTGACTGCAGGATCACGCAACAATTTAATATGTGCAGCGAATTAGCTGCGGGACGTTAAAGCAGACGTACGCGGCTGGACCCAATGAGTACATCGAGCTATTATTCTTTTTAAACAGAGTCAGCACAGCCCAAGTACCCGACGTAGCAGTAACCGAAGGTAAAGAAGCAACTGGTCTGCTCTTACGGGATGCTGTTTATTAAGAACAACTACTCAGCAGTAACCGTTAGGTACGGTCGCATTCTACGATTGAAGATATGTTTTCCGGAGTATGACAATACGTGCTTTGTTTTTCCTGGAACATAGTGGCGAGCCTTGGTTGAATACGACGTTCCGTTCGTGGTGACAATTTCTCGGAAGACGACTAAATTAAAGAAGAAACCTCCAGCTAGTTGTTTTGAGCTGTAAATTGTTGTTCTCTTTGCCTTTTTGGTATCCCTTGTTAACTGTCTGAACGAAGTATCGGCACACCCCTACGCAAAGTGGAACTGGCCACGAGATGTCACGAGACGCAGACTTACCACTATAAAAGGAGCGTCGAACATTACTGACGGTAGTTGTAAAATATCTCATTAAATCAGCTGAGTTCCAAAGCGCTAGCTACAGCGCACCTGGCACAGTGCCTGCGTGTAGAGACCTAACACGAATGAGGCACGATGGTCGAGCAGCTCCTCATAAACAATAAATTTCTGTACTTTTGTGCCAAGCGACGCTTGATACGATGTAAAGAGTGATGTCTGGATAGCTGATGACTGGAAACGAGTGATTCGGATTGATTAAACACACCACATCCTAAGGCGCTCCGATGGAAGGGTTTGGGTTTGGCGAATGCCTGGAAAACGTTACATGTCAACAATTGTAGCGCCAACAGAAAAATACAGAGAATATGGTGCAACGTCAACAGGGTGTTTCTCGTGCTTATGGTATGCTCCCGTTTACGAATACACTAAATGTAAAACCATCTGAACACATTTGACAGCATTACGTACTGCGTAAAGGAACAGTTCCGAGACGATGAGTTTATCAGCATGACAATGCACCCTGTCATACAGCAGCATCTATGATGTTCGTGGACAATAGAATTCCTGGGCCGCGCGGGATTAGCTGAGCGGTCTAAGGCGCTGCAGTCATGCATGGACTGTGCGGCTCGTCCCGGCAGAGGTTCTAGTCCTCCCTCGGGCATGGGTGTGTGTGTGTTTGTCCTTAGGCTAACTTAGGTTAAGTAGTGTGTAAGCTTAGGGACTGATGACCTTAGCAGTTAAGTCCCATAAGATTTCACACACATTAGAACATTTTTTGAACATTTCTGAAATGGACTGGTCTGTCTAGAGTTCCGACCTGAACCCAATGGAAGACTTTCACAACGAGTTAGAACGTCTACTTCGTTCGTCTAACATCAGTTTTTATTCTGGTTTCGACCATATATATATATATATATTGTTACAAAAAGGTACGGCCAAACTTTCAGGAAACATTCCTCACAGACAAAGAAAGAAAATATGTTATGTGGACATGTGTCCGGAAATGTTTACTTTCCATGTTAGAGCTCATTTTATTACTTCTCTTCAAATCAGATTAATCATGGAATGGAAACACACAGCAACAGAATGTACCAGCGTGACTTCAAACACTTTGTTACAGGAAATGTTCAAGATGTCCTCCGTTTGCGAGGATACATGCATCCACCCTCCGTCGCATGGAATCCCTGATGCGCTGATGCAGCCCTGGAGAATGGCGTATTGTATCACAGCCGTCCACAATACGAGCACGAAGAGTCTCTACATTTGGTACCGGGGTTGCGAAGACAAGAGCTTTCAAATGCCCCCATAAATGAAAGTCAAGAGGGTTGAGGTCAGGAGAGCGTGGAGGCCATGGAATTGGTCCGCCTCTACCAATCCATCGGTCATCGAATCTGTTGTTGAGAAGCGTACGAACACTTCGACTGAAATGTGCAGGAGCTGCATCGTGCATGAACCACATGTCTCGTACTTGTAATGGCACATGTTCTAGCAGCACAGGTAGAGTATCCCGTATGAAATCATGATAACGTGCTCCATTGAGCTTAGGTGGAAGATCAAAAAACTAAAATGAGCTCTAACATGGAAATTAAGCGTTTCCGGACACATGTCCACATAACATCTTTTCTTTATTTGTGTGTGAGGAATGTTTCCTGAAAGTTTGGCCGTACCTTTTTTTCACACCCTATATAATCATAACTATTACCTTATTTGAGATATGTGCGTGAACAACGTACTGTTGGAAAGAGCAAACTCTCGAGTTTTAAACTGTAGCAGCAGTGTCCGACCCCTTCATTTCTAGTAAAAATTGGGTCGGGACAACAGAAAACGTTTTAACGTTTTATGTTACACATTTCGCACAGTGCGGGAAGTAGTAACTGTTCAGCATGACTTGCGTACTAGGTATGGTGTGGATCCTCCTACAGCACACAGCAATAGACGATGGCATGAGAAATTACTTGAAACAGGTTGTTTGTGTAAAGGCAAATGGCCGGGCTGTCCGCGAGTGTCTGCCGCAGATGTCGAATACGTCCTCCATACTCGAACAGTCCACGGTTGTACTGCCGGTCCATAGTGTCCAACGGGCACAATATTTCGGCGATCAGACATGTCGCCATCGTCAGGTGCGCTGACGATCTGAGCTCATGACGGCGGGCGGCCGTCTTAAGGGGCTCCGGAACGCCCTATACTTGCAATGTTAAAATAACGCTTATAAATTACATCTTTCCTCACAAAGTATTTGAGGTAGGAAGTTGAACTTTTTACAGATTATTTATTGAAATATGGGCTACAACTTAACACAGGGATTTTACAAAATTTTAGTTCAGTTATTAAAGATGATTTTTTTTCAATTGTAATGAAAATTCGCAACATTTTTTTGCAATTTTTTATTTATATATTCAAAAATATACAGTTTTTTGGAAAAAGACTGTGTTAAATTACGCAGAAGGTACTGTGTAACATTTACTGAAAGTTTTAAACAAATATGTTTGGAAGATCCTTAGAAAACATGTAATTAGTATGAGAAAAGAAAAGTTTTGTGAATCGAGCGACAAAGATTGGATTAACTTTTTAGTGCATTCCACGTCCATAGGATGGATTATTTTCATCCTCTGCAAACTCCTACTCCAGCTTCCTCTTGTTCCTCCTCCTCTTTACTCTTGCTTCTATTTCTAGACTCCTTATAGCCCTGTCTGCAGCCCGAAGGCGTTCCTTGTCTAAAGCAAGCATCGCTCGTACCATGTTAGAACCTATCTTCATTCCCATATTTCTAAATACCTTGCACCTTACAATGTTGCCATCATTGAAAGTCGCAACAGCATCATACACACCAAAGTGAAGTGTTTCTATTCCAACAAATACAGTCTTGGGGATTCTCGACCATATAACACTATTTACACTTTCCTTGAGGTTTTGAGTTTTTCCGTGAATACACTTTTTCAACAGTTCAGGTGCTGCTAAGTCTCTGAAAATAGGTTTTATCACCTCCATTATTGCATGAGGCAGACTATGCTTATGAGTGTACACTTCACCAGTTAGCAATCCTTTGTTATATTTACACCATCTGTCTTCTTCTTTGGGACACAAGCTATGTTGGGGATTTTCATCGGTTGAAGAAGTATGATAAAAAAAGAGCCCAAACAGCCTTCTTCATTTCGTCGACACTTTGTGTATTTTGCCTAATAGCCACTCCATAATAGTTCTGTATTTTGTCAATTACACTGTCAGTTAACCTTCCCTTCCCATCCAACCCTTTACCATCACTGAGTTTTTGTTTTTTGTACGAAGCTTTCAGTCGCCGAAGTCTTGTTCCCATTTGCTTCTGTACGTGTCCAATATACTCAAATTTCTGCACTACAACATCATCACAATAGGGCTTCAGTCCTTGAACATGTTTGAAACTTTTAGAATCACCGTCACCAAGGTAATTAACATATCGCACAGCGCCACAGTGGATCACGCCCATGTAGAACACATTTCAAAAAAAATTTAAAAATAGTTGTAGTCTTCGGAATTGAATAAATTATATCTCGATTAAAAGGTAATAGTCTGCAGATTCAGAAAACGCAAAAAAGTAAAAATTGAACTTTTCATGATTTTGAGCCTTTCCGGAGCCCCTTATATCCGCTTCCCCCGCGAGGCGTTCTCTCCGCGGTCCGCTCCCGCGGCCGCGCGTCAGCGGTCGCTGGGAGGCGTCTGTGGTGGCGTCGGTGTAGCTGCCTCGTCCGCCCTGGTCGCTCGTTCGTTTTCTTTACCGAGACTCTTTTTAATTAGTGCTGGTTCCCATGCCTTGCTGAGATTATAGCCGCAATCTCTGTTGATGAATCCGTCCCTGGTACGAATTTCGATGCTAGATGGTGAATACGATTGAAGATAAGTCTGGACGTCAAATGTACAAGATGCAATCACTGCGCGCAGCATAATGTGTAATCTAAAACACCTATTGTGTTTTTTGCAACTCGTTGGATGCAGACGATGTTACTGTATCCACTGTTATTTTCTATTGGTTTTATTTGTGTCACGGATGAAACAAACTGACCGTTTACATCCATAAGAAGTTCATAAAGGCATCAAAAACAGAAAGAAAAACACAGGATATCGCACAGTGGAGGTGTCTTAACTGAAAAAAACAACGGCGTGAATGTGACTCGAATATTGGCGAGTCTGCATATCCATTCCCGAAGACATTGCCTCGTCTCACTGAGCTAATGGGAAAGCTCTGACACAAAACAGGATTCATGCTACCTATTGTTGGCCACGCTGCACGCAGTTACAGCGTTGCCAGAGACTCCTTTTCTTAAATCGCATTTGTTCAAAAATGTTCAAATGTGTGTGAAATCTTATGGGACTTAATTGCTAAGGTCATCAGTCCCTAAGCTTACACACTACTTAACCTGAATTATCCGAAGGACAAACACACAGACCCATGCCCGAGGGAGGACTCGAACCTCCGCCGGGAACAGCCACACAGTCCATAACTGCAGCGCCTTTCGACTGCTCGGCTAATCCCGCGTGGCTAATTCGCATTTGTATTAAACCTGTTGACGGGACCAGGTTTAGCTACATAAACTTTTGTCTTGAATAGAGGTGGGGAATCTCATGCCAACCGTCAAATACCCCACTGTTTTTTTTCCCAGTAGACGCTGACGTTGATTTTTTGATTATCTTTTTGTTTCCGCCGGGAACAGCCACACAGTCCATAACTACAGCGCCTTTCGACCGTTCGGCTAATCCCGCGCGGCTAATTCGCATTTGTATTAAACCTGTTGACGGGACCAGGTTTAGCTACATAAACTTTTGTCTTGAATAGAGGTGGGGAATCACATGCCAACCGTCAAATACCCCACTGTTTTTTTTTCCAGTAGACGCTGACGTTAATTTTTTGATTATCTTTTAGTTGCGTGATCAGACTAGTATGTTTTGTCTTTTTCATAAGCAACCTATTTGGTTACCGTGTAGACGCAGCGCCACCCACTGAGTTTTTTACATTGTCATGCCCAGGGACCTCTCACTACTTTTGTGCTTTGAAAATAAGAGGAACATATAACACGTCAATCTCAGTTGCAAATAGAAACCAATCTTTACGTAGGTTTCGGACAAAATAATTTGGCCCTCTTCAGAAGCTATTGACACTAAACTATTGCATGACAAAGTTTGGCCATGTCAAGTATAAAACTTTGGCATGCAATAGTTTGGTGTCAATAGCTCTGAAGAAGGCCAAATTATTTTGTCTGAAACCTAGGTAAAGATTGATTTCTATTAGCAATTGAGGCTGACATGTTATATGTTTAATTATCATAGCTGCTGACGGGGCTGCACGGTGTTAAAAATTCTTGAAAATGAGAGGATTTTCAGCTATGGCAATGTCGGTGATCATGCAGGACACACTCTCCTATATTCTGCTAAGTTATTTTAAGATTCAGTAGGCCACGATAAACTCATGCTCCACGAGTCTACATTGATACATTAGTGCACTGATTTTTCGCTTCTTTTCTGGACCGAACTGGTAGTATGATAATTTGGAGATTTTCTCAATCCCATCATCAGTTTGCGGAAACAATAACGAGAGGAAAGACCGGAACGCATGAGAACTATAGGACTCTGCTGCCGACCGCATGTTACAAAGTGTTCGTGGCAACAACTCTCCTGCGCACATTTTGCAATGGTTGAAGATGTAAATATGACAGTTGTTCGTCAAGTTGTGTAAAAAGTTAAAGCTAGGAGGCGTTTCGACGTTACAGCAAATTGTTTCAGTATGGCTTTACTTTTATTGGAGCGGTTTTTATTTTTTCAATCGAGAACTTGCAGTTCTAATACAAATTTAAAGGACGCTGAGCTGTGTCTACTCTGTTTAGATTCAGTATGTAATGGTTTATTTAGTTTGATTATTGTGACCCATTGAGTACTTTCCAATCTGTGCAACAAAACAAAATAAATCGAAATTCAATAAGAAAAGTGTCATATACAGCTTTAAAGTGATGTAGTACACAATTATCAAATACAAGCGAATGAACAGCTATAAATGTCCCGCAGAGAAAATTTTTTCTGTGAAGTGATAGTTATAACTGACTAATGAATCTTTCGTAAACAAGCACTGAAAAAAAAAGAGAAAAGAAAAGTTTTTGGCTGAAGGTATCATCAATGACCACTGCCTTTATCCTGGTTGAGGGAGTTGTAGCCTAGCGGCGTGCATTCAACACTGTCCAAAGAGACCTTTCTGGTATTGTCGGAGAGTGTCGTGGCAATAGCTGCAATTACATATTTTTAGATGTGTTTGCCTTGTTTCAAGGCAACTGAATTAATAAGAACACAATAGTATTTCACAAAATAAGAGTACGAAACCATTAGTCAATTAACAACTTGGTGAAAAGCTATGTTCCTTTAGGACAGGTGTACGTTGTGACGCCGAAGAAGTAGTTAAGAAAATCACTGCAACTCTCATGGAATTCCCAAGCTATGCACCAGGCTGGATGTTGTAAGAAAAGAAAAGTTGTTGATGAAAATGGAACTGAGCACAATGCAGAAGACAGTCGCAGTGACAAGAATGCTTTTGCCAAAATAAAAATTAGGTCAACAACAATAACTAAAGCAAATCCAAAGAAAGGTCAAGGCAGAGATAATAACGTTGAGTCCATACAAATCTGAACTATTAGAACACGATACGAAGAAAATTAAGCAGGTCAACAAGCAAAGATGGAAGCCAGTAGAAACAGAAGTAAGGACTAAAAGGTCCAGACCTTCTGATATGAGTGATACGAAAGCACAGACGTAACGCGGAAAGATTCCGGTAAAGCGTTAGAAGCAGCTTTTTGGAGGGTACAGTGAAGAAGACAAGGACACTGAATGTTAGTACTGCTACGAAACTTTTTCTGTGGAAATTGACGGTTTGATTAAATGCTCTAATTGCAAGTAGTGGACTCGTGAAAATGTGCTGACTGTGATGCGGAGGATGACATGTTTGTATACGAATATTGTTTTAATACTTGACTTTAGAATTTAATTTGACTTAGAAAATATGACAAGTGTTACTGTGTAACTTGGAAACTGAAACTCTATAAACATTTTACATAATTTGATAAATCATTAATATATGTAAATTCTTTCTCAATTTTAAATACATTTCTTCGTATCTACAGCGTCCCAAAATCATTATCTGAGCCTTATTTTCGATTTACTCTGTCTCTGGCCGCTTTGCAGACTGTTACTCGAGTTCACTTTTCTTTTACAAAAAGAGGATTTAAATAATAATACAATTCTGTTCAAGGTACATAATGTGTACAGTTTATAGAGTTATGTTTCGTATGGTTTTCTATAAAATGTGGTGAGAGAAAAACAACATTATATCAGGATGGCCACTTTCCCATCTTCCCCGTATCTACTGGGTGCAGAAGATGTAAGGTGGGATGCATATCTTAAGGTAAGTGAAATATTTTCTGGACCAGGTTTATCTGACATACCCTGCTGTGCCCTTTCCTGTGATGGCTGTACGTCTCTTTGTTAATGGATTTCACACACGCCGTGTAGGTAGGCAGCCAAATGTACACTAGCGTAATGCTTACGGCATACTTCTAAATGATAATTGGGCAACTTGAATGTAAGCAGCTACTCAACTCGCATTTGTTCGAAGCTTGCAGTCAGTAAGCGTTTGCATAGCATGTATTACGGAAGACACACGCCTGTTTGCCAACATTATTGCAGACGCCAAAGAAATTCAATATACGCTTATGAAAAGCAGGTATTCCAGCCCGTTGTGTATGGGAAGTGACAACACGCCGGCATCAGTGCACAGGAATGTAGAGAACTCGTTACCAAGGTGCAGGTTTCTTGTCTCATTTCATAGCATTACTCACCTTTTACCACCGCACGATGTACACACATTACAAGCTGAGCTCACGCAAGAGCGGAGCACACGGTATACAGATTTAAATATAATTGAAGAATACTTGTATCAGTTACAGTGTTATTTGTTAGAATAATCTATTAATTAGGTTCTGTTAGATTAACGAAATTCTGTATGTTTTTGAGATGAGAAAAGTGGAAATTACATAATAGTATTCGTTAGGTTTGGAAGTATTTTTAATTACTTTTTAATCCAACTCGTCTCACTTTGTAATTACTAATGTTCACCACTATGGCGGTGAACGTTTGATAGTTTCCGTTTGTATTGATGAAGACACCAAAAGCGCAAGGACGCCGGTACTGCGAGGTGTTTGGCAATTGGGACCATACACGTAACGTCAACCTAACAGATATGTAGAGTTCCTTCACAACTAGCAGAAAAATGGAAATGGAAATTTGCGGCCAGGATCTCCCGTCGGGTACACCGTTCGCCTGGTGCAAAGCTTTTGAGTTGACGCCACTTCGGCGACTTGCGTGTCGATGGGGATAATGATGAAGGGCCCCTAGGCATGACATTCCGTCTCGCTGACCACTCAGCTACCGGGGCGGACCAACTGGGAGAAACAGGTCCTGGTTTGTAGTAAGACTATACTTGCAAGGTGATTTTATAAAACAGTGCCAAGTTCGACAGTAAGCTACTTTCTTGATTTAAATAGTGCGCAGTTCGTCGTTTCTGTGCAGCAGCCGACAACTAACGCCCGTGTGACTAAGTCAATGTCCACCACATGTGACCTCAAGGTAGGCTCCACGTTGTCGAAAGTTTTGTACTGAGAGCTCATACATTTAGAAGAGAAATAAGCTCCTTTAACATGAAGCATGACGTTTACCGGCCAAGACGTGGATAATTTGTCACAAATTTTAAGCGGTCGGAAGATGAACCGCCAGCTCACAGTAACCTTCTGCTGCCTATACACTTGGCGACGCGCATTCCTCATTCGTCGCATTTCTCTCACTCTCCAAATATGAGAAATTTTTATTCTTGTTGAATTAATGTTTTTGTTATCCACTGAAACCTGAAAACTAGTACTACTGCTCTATTTTCACCGATTTCAGTCTAAAATCTTTGTGTGCTTAAGTGACAGTAACTCCGTGATGTAAAATAGTTTGGAATTATTGTGTCATATTTCGGCTCCTCCTGAAGCTGATTTTGCTGTTCACATGCACACCCCTGATTAAACTTGTTTAGTCGACGTATTAATTAACTGCTAGATTCAGTTCAATAAGTATGACAAATTATGGTGTTCCTCAGATTAAAAGGACCTGAATTTCTTTGTGTTTACGAAAGCGAAGTCCACACTCTAACTCCTATTTAATGAAGTGTCCTTGGGTTGGCGTCCTTGAATTATACCAAATTTCGCCACTCTTTGGATTACAAATGTCGTTGAGCGTGGTACCAACGACAGATAGTGCTAGAAGTGCATCAGCCGTGAGAAATTGTGCCAACTGAATAGTCTTTTAATCTGATTGGCAACCGTGACAGAAGATTGAGGGGTTACCTTTGGGCCAGAGCATCAAAACTCATATTTTCATTTTTCATTATTGCGAAAGTATACTTTTATTTTGTTTGTTATAACAGGGGGAACCAATTATTCTTCCTGGTTATGTCGTATACTCACGGGACGGAGACGTTATTATGGCTTTGGAAATGTTATTTGTAGAGAGTGGCCGGATTCTTTTCGGTCGCCTGTCCTTCTCGCCAGCCCTTCCCCCCCACCCCCTCTCCCACCTTTCCCGGACAGAATTTGTCTTCTCCACCTGTCCGCGTCTAGTGTTATCCACGTGACAGTGTGAGAACGTTTTCGAAATGTTTGTGAATCATATAACTGTTACGGGATGTGGGTAGCAGCCAGGTATCGATCTAGTCGTATGTGGAAAACCGCTTAACAACCACATTCAGACTGGCCAGCACACAGACCCCGTCGCTAATCCGCCGAGTTGATTGGATCTGGGGCCGACGTTCCTCCCCGATTCCCGAAAAGCGGCGTGCTAACGCACTGTTATCTGGATGAATAGGCGATAACTTCTTGACACTAAGCTATCAGCACATAGTTAAAACTTCATTTCAGCGTCAATTTTTGGAGAATTTTGTGTAAAGAGAAAGGCTGATCGGATTCGTGTGTCATCGCCTCTGCGCAAATGGCCGACCAGCGAAACGGTTATGTTAGTAGATGGGGCGAACAGTCCAGTTGCTTGTTACGCGCCAAACACTACGGTCATTGCTTTTGAGGTAGGTACCTAATAGTATGGATTGCAGTGCGGGTGCAAGACCTCGACTCTGTGGGCAAGGCAGAGCAAAACTGAGCTTAGAATGCGTAGCTTGATTTGTGAAATACACTCCTGGAAATGGAAAAAAGAACACATTGACACCGGTGTGTCAGACCCACCATACTTGCTCCGGACACTGCGAGAGGGCAGTACAAGCAATGATCACACGCACGGCACAGCGGACACACCAGGAACCGGGTTGTAGGCCGTCGAATGGCGCTAGCTGCGCAGCATTTGTGCACCGCCGCCGTCAGTGTCAGCCAGTTTGCCGTGGCATACGGAGCTCCATCGCAGTCTTTAACACTGGTAGCATGCCGCGACAGCGTGGACGTGAACCGTATGTGCAGTTGACGGACTTTGAGCGAGGGCGTATAATGGGCATGCGGGAGGCCGGGTGGACGTACCGCCGAATTGCTCAACACGTGGGGCGTGAGGTCTCCACAGTACATCGACGTTGTCGCCAGTGGTCGGCGGAAGGTGCACGTGCCCGTCGACCTGGGACCGGACCGCAGCGACGTACGGATGCACGCCAAGACCGTAGGATCCTACGCAGTGCCGTAGGGGACCGCACCGCCACTTCCCAGCAAATTAGGGACACTGTTGCTCCTGGGGTATCGGCGAGGACCATTCGCAACCGTCTCCATGAAGCTGGGCTACGGTCCCGCACACCGTTAGGCCGTCTTCCGCTCACGCCCCAACATCGTGCAGCCCGCCTCCAGTGGTGTCGCGACAGGCGTGAATGGAGGGACGAATGGAGACGTGTCGTCTTCAGCGATGAGAGTCGCTTCTGCCTTGGTGCCAATGATGGTCGTATGCGTGTTTGGTGCCGTGCAGGTGAGCGCCACAATCAGGACTGCATACGACCGAGGCACACAGGGCCAACACCCGGCATCATGGTGTGGGGAGCGATCTCCTACACTGGCCGTACACCACTGGTGATCGTCGAGGGGACACTGAATAGTGCACGGTACATCCAAACCGTCATCGAACCCATCGTTCTACCATTCCTAGACCGGCAAGGGAACTTGCTGTTCCAACAGGACAATGCACGTCCGCATGTATCCCGTGCCACCCAACGTGCTCTAGAAGGTGTAAGTCAACTACCCTGGCCAGCGAGATCTCCGGATCTGTCCCCCATTGAGCATATTTGGGACTGGATGAAGCGTCGTCTCACGCGGTCTGCACGTCCAGCACGAACGCTGGTCCAACTGAGGCGCCAGGTGGAAATGGCATGGCAAGCCGTTCCACAGGACTACATCCAGCATCTCTACGTTCGTCTCCATGGGAGAATAGCAGCCTGCATTGCTGCGAAAGGTGGATATACACTGTACTAGTGCCGACATTGTGCATGCTCTGTTGCCTGTGTCTATGTGCCTGTGGTTCTGTCAGTGTGATCATGTGATGTATCTGACCCCAGGAATGTGTCAATAAAGTTTCCCCTTCCTGGGACAATGAATTCACGGTGTTCTTATTTCAATTTCCAGGAGTGTATATACCGTGGTCGGTGTCGCGCTGCGTTGGATGTGCGCTGCAGCATCGCTCTCAAACGGAAAGAAATGATGGTCACTTATATTTGTCAATGATAAGGATGAATAGTAACTTAATTTTTGACTCTTGCAGGCATGTATTCCTTACCACTCAATTTCTGTGATCAGTTTTGAATATCGTCTGATGCAATGTGCAGAACAAAAAGAAGGTGACATCACAATAAACTTTAGAACTTATTTCAGTAAGAATGGGCATTAATTTAGTTAATAGTTGTATTACGACCTCACAGCGAGAGCCGGGGGGTCACGATGTACAGGGTGTTTTCATAATTCTGGGTGTTGTAGAGGGGATTTAGAGGATCAAGTTTTACATAGGAACCCATGTTCGGAAACGTTATACAACGACGCTATCGAGAGTGAAAGTTTAGGCGGTAGCGCCTGTAAATGTATGTATACACAGAGTGATTCTGTGACGATGTTATAAACTTTCAGGAATAACGAGCAAATGTATTGACCTGAGGTAAGGGTCCCGGTCCGGAAAAAGAAAAACAATCGATAATTATGAGAGACTATTGTTCTGATACCGCTGACAGTAGGACACGTATACCGGTATAATCAGGGGCGGTGACAAGGGGGGCCAATGGGGACTATAACCCCCCCCCCCCCCCGCCCCCCACCCAATGGAGTATCATATTACAATGGACAAAATGATTTCAGAAATCAGCGAATTAATTACTCCAACAGATTCAATCATTTTTTAATAATTGTGTAGCAATATAGGTTGAAATGTATCTCAAACATATTTTAACAAAAGAATAAGAGCGGAAAATAGCTTACTATCCAAACCAACAATTATAATTTAACTTAAAATGGGCCTCTTATTATTTATTAATACACATTTTTACCCTGGACTCCAAAACAGTTACTAAAAACTGCATTAAGCAAAACAAAATTTTACCAGTTTTTCGGTGGAGGACCCCAGCTCTCCTTTTGTGGAGCTATATTCCGTTCCCACAAACCCCCTCCCCCTCCGCTCCCCCATTAGCCCCTCCCCCCGCCCCTAGACCGATTTCCTGACTCGCCCCTGAGTATAATTGTTGCTAAGATTGTACGGTAGACAGTACGGACCAAAACACAAGAAAATGTCTGTTGAACATGGGACCTAAACTGCATACCTTGTTCAGTAGAGGAGATGTGTTTCACAGTAGCGAAGATGAACAACTGCTCATAGCTTCTCAGGTACGCATTTCAGAGCCCATGTTTACTAGACATTTTTTCCTTGTTTTGGTCCATACTATCAGCTCCGGAGGTTACCTACTCAACAATTTTAGCAACAACAGTACCGGTGCCCGCAGCTCGTGGTCGTGCGGTAGCGTTCTCGCTTCCCACGCCCGGGTTCGATTCCCGGCGGGGTCAGGGATTTTCTCTGCCTCGTGATGGCTGGGTGTTGTGTGCTGTCCTTAGGTTAGTTAGGTTTAAGTAGTTCTAAGTTCTAGGGGACTGATGACCATAGATGTTAAGTCCCATAGTGCTCAGAGCCATTTGAA
Source organism: Schistocerca cancellata (assembly GCF_023864275.1). Classification (NCBI taxonomy): domain Eukaryota; kingdom Metazoa; phylum Arthropoda; class Insecta; order Orthoptera; family Acrididae; genus Schistocerca; species Schistocerca cancellata. Next base: position 845,086,393 of record NC_064628.1, read on the forward strand.
CCATTTGAACAGTACCGGTACATGAATTACGCTGTCAGAAGTATCAGACCGGTTTTCGCTTATAATTTTCGGCTCGTTCGTTTCCGGTACAGGGACTCTTATCTCAGATTGATACATTTATCCTTCTCTATCATCTTAGAATATTTTTAACTTCATCACGGAATCACCCTGTATACATACACACATTTACAGGCGCCGGGGTCTATAACTTTGACGCTCTGTAGCGTCCACAATGAGATTTTCACTCTACAGCGGAGTGTGCGCTGATATAAAACTTCCTGGCAGATTAAAACTGTATGCCGGACCGAGACTCGAACTCGGGACCTTTGCCTTTCTCGGGCAAGAACTCTACCATCTGAGCTACCCAAGTACGACTTACGACCCGTACCCACTGCTTGAATTCTGCCAGTACCACGCCTCCTACCTTCCAAATTTCAAACGAGCTCTTCTGCAAAGGTCTCGAGTTCGAGTCTCGGTCCGGCACACAGTTTTAATCTACCAGGAAGTTTCGCTCTGTAGCGCCGTTTGATGACGTTTCCGGACATGGGTTTCCACCAAAACCTTGATCTGCTAAGTCCCCTCTGCTACGTATAGAAGTGTGTAGCACGAATTGAGACACTGTGTACTTGCAATCTCTTTGTTGGGACGAGAGCATCAATGGAAGACGCCAGACTGATTGACATTTACACAATTTCTTTCTTTTGCTATGATGTGACAAGACACAAATTGGCTCCTTACACGTCCTGCTAGTTCAGTGCAAATGGAGACAGTTATGTGGTATTTGTGCTAACACAGAGAAATCATTCGCAAACGTACACGCTATGGTGACATCACGTTCAACCATGATCGCTGTAATGCGTCGCGTCTTCAGTCTTCATCATTTCTACTATCCGATGGTAACTCTGTTTCTGCGTTGTGGTTCCGTTTTCAAGTGCTAGATGTAGTATTTTAGCAACATGACATTTAATTTATTTATAGTTGTATAGGTTTTTCTTTTCATCTGTAGCTCTATGATCCCGAAGGACGGTATCAATTATCCTGAATGAACAATAGGTAGGAGGTGAGGAGGTGAATGAATGATAGGTGATGGAAGTGTGGCTGTGAAGGCGTGCTTGAATAGCTCATTCGATTGAGCACTTTCCCGCGAAAGGCAACGGTCCCAGGTTCGATTCCAGCACAAGCACACAGTTTTAATCTGATAGGAAGTTTCCAATCAGAACACACTGTATTGTAAAGTGAATATTCATTCTGGAAACAATACCTTAGGCTGTGGCTAAGCCATGTCTTCGCAGTATCCATTCTTCCGGAGTGCTAGTATCGTAAAGTATGCAGGAGAACTTGTGTGATGTTTGGAAGGTAGCAGATGAGGTACCGCCGCAAGTCGAGCTGTGTTGACGGGTCGTAAGTCGTACTTGGACAGCTCAGTCGGTAGAGCAATTTGCCGCGAATGGCAAAGGTTCCAGTATCGAGCCTGGGTCCGACACGCCCTTTTAATGGGACAAGTTGTTTCGAAATAAAATTCTAATGCCTTACATTCAAATAGGAATGACGTGAATATTTTCACAAGGTGCACTAGACGGTTGACGACCTGAACTAAGCACTAGAAGCATAGCGTCATATGGCAAGCGAAGGCGAGAGCTGGTGAGACGTCCAGGACCTCCACAGCCCATTCACTTGCGGTGACGAAACTGGGACCTAACCATAGATAGAGCACTTGCCCTCGAAAGGCAATGGTCCCAGGTTCGATTCCCGCACAAGCACACAGTTTTAATCTTATAGGAAGTTTCAGATCAGAACACACTGTATTGTAAAGTGAAAATTCATTCTGGAAACAATACCCCAGGCAGTGGTTAAGCCATGTCTACGCGCTATCCATTCTTCCGGAGTGCTAGTATCGTAAAGTGTGCAAGAGAACTTGTGTGATGTAGCAGAATGCAAGTGGTAAGTATACACATACGCTGATCAGCCACATTATGACCACCTACCTAATATCCGGTATGTCTAACTTTTGCACGGGTCGTGGCAAGGAAGCAACGAGGCTTTGGTAGCTCGTTGAAGGCAGCTGGCACCACATCTACACACCCGCAAGTCACCTAATTCGCGTAAATTCCGGGGCGAGGGGGAGGCGGGGGTGCGATGCGTTCTGATGCCACATTCAGTTACATCCCAGACGTGTTCGATCGGGTGCAGATCTGGCGAACTGGGGGCCAACACATGAACTGGAACTCGCCACTGTGTTCCTCAGACCACTCCATCAGACTAGACGCCTTGTGACATGGTACATTATTGTAAGACGTCGTGGTCTCCTGACCTTAGTTGCTTACATATTCCGCCCTCACAATCATATTCCGTACATCAAGACGCTTCGTTCGAACCCAAACTCAATAAGACAAAGTCAATGTTGTATGAATTCATGTAAACGATATGGAAATAACAAGTAAGCGCACCGTGGTTGAAATACTCGAGGCTGGCCTACACACACACATTCAAGACACGACGGTCACAAAAGCTTTTAGTTTGGGAGAGGCAAAACACCGCACGCCAGGACTCCGGTCCCTTCAGAGTTTTTCACAGGCAGCTATCTACGTCGGCTGGCGGCCGCCTGTGGAGTGGACAGCGTTTGCCCGAGGGAAAGGAGGAACGACCCCGTGTTTGGCTTAAAAGCAAATTCCGCTACATTGTGTGGGAGCGGCCAGCCTACGCATTCTTCACACATAGCACGCGGTTTCAGAGATTTTCACATGGAGACAGAAAACGCCAAACGTCGATGCTACAGATTTCCGGATTGTTCGACTTAAACGAAACGTCATTCTCTTGTTTTAGAAGAGCAATGCTGATTGGCACACGATATTTCTGACGCCTTGAGCTGAAGTAGTAATGGAAGAGACCAAAAGAAATACCCTTTCACGTCTGGCGTGGAGAGGGGCCGTTCCATTGTCGCTCTTGGAGCGAGAACATGTAACGAGAGCGTGCTCGCTCGTACATGTACTCAAAGAGCAAGGAACAAGTCTCTCCTCAGTACTTCACTGGGAGAGCACCTCTATCGAGAGCGAATTGGAGTGTGACTCTATATTGAGTCCTTGTAATTAAGCGTTGTTCACTGTGTTGGCCGCCACACTTATTCTGCGGTGTGAACGGACAGAGTCATAGTTAAACACCTGCAAGCGAATTTTTGAGTGGCATCGTGGTGGACTGGTTATCTGACCAGTGGTCCACGCCAGTAGTTACATTAGGAGCGAATAGGAGTCCTTGACTTCATCAAGGCGTAGGGAGAGTTTGATTGGCGAAGGTAAATCCAGATAGAACGAGAGTTATCTTATTTGTCAGCAGCGAGTGGCGCAGACGGCAGTTATCGCAGCTTACGATATTGTGTGGTACAGCTGTTGCGAGCCCCATATTTCCTCCACAACAGCACACTTCACTGCATTTCAGACACGACACCCTCGACCATACCTAGCAACATTCTAGTGGATAATTATTCAAGTTGAGTAGGTGCGGCTCTCAGCCATTCTGCTAAGTCAATAACAATCTTAAACTTTGTATAGAAATTTCATTAGCGAATCCTATCCTTAAGAGCTAACTTCATATTCCGAAAAGAACCCGGAAATAATGTGTTAAGTTCATAACTAAAAGTACCATTGTGATGTCTCAGAATTTTTGCAAAAATAAATAATAATTTTCGTGAATTTCATGTTTTCCTTACAGTAACTAGCACTACTTCAGTACCCTACCCAAGTATCTCACTAGTTACGTAAGAAATTTTGTGAATTTTTGTGTCATTTCCTTACAGCGGACGACTCCAGAAGATATTTATTGCTGAAAGCTTTTTAGGCATTTCTCTTTCGAACGTTAGGAGCGTCTGTCCGACTTTTGTAGTAGTGTGGGCGTGAAAATTGCATCTTTCGGGAGCCACAGGGTAATGGGTTCATCAGACCAATCAACACTCTGTCACTGCTCCAAAGTCCAGTGCCGATAGTCACGTGCCCATTTCAGTCGTAGTTGCCAGCGTCGTCGTGTTAATATTGGCACATGCATGTGTCATGGTCTGAGGAGGCGCATTGTTGGAGTGTTCGGTGTACTGTGTGTTCAGACACACTTGTACTCTGCCCAGTATTAAAGCCTGATGTTAGTTCCGCCACAGCTCACCGCCTGTCCTGTTTTAGCGGTCTGCCCAGTCTACGACGTACGACATCTGTAACAAAGGGTGGCCGCATGACCCCACGACGTCTGGACGTGGTTTCACCTTGGTTTCAGCACGTGCTGAAGACACTCACCACAGCACTCCTCGAACACCCGACAGGTCGTGCAGTTTTCAAAATGCTCGTGCCAAGGCTTCCGGGCCATCACAATCTGTCCTCGATCAAACTCAGATAGATCACATGCCTCCCCTACTCTACACACGGACAGGGCGCTCACTGATACTACATGTAGCGTAGCAGTCATTCCTCACCAGGTGACGCTGCTATCGCCTGGACGATTAGATTGGATTGATTTGGGGGAGGATACCAAACAGCGAGGTCATCGGTCTCATTGGATTAGGGAAGGATGGGGAAGGAAGTCTGCCGTGCACTGTCAAAGGAACCATCCCGGCATTTGCCTGAAGTGATTTAGGGAAATCACGGAAAACCTAAATCAGGATGGCCGGACGCGGTATTGAACCGTCGTCCTCCCGAATGCGAGTCCAGTGTGCTAACCACTGCGCCACCTGTATCGGTCGCCTGGACGAGTTGGTATCGATAATAGGTCGGTGGTCTTAATGTTCTGGCTGACCAGTGTATGTCGGTGTAAGACACACGTGACGAAATGCGTGACTGGAGATTCCATAACTTGACCGCAATTCCAAACGAACGTGGGAAGTGAGAATTGCGTGGGTCAAGGTCATCCTGTTGTAGTAACTGAAGGGTGAGGGATCATGGGACATAAAGAGAATAACCGTCCATGTAAAGTGCCTCTCTAGTGCCATTAAAACACATGGCGCATCTAATAAGGTACTAGCGTTTGTGACCGTTTGAAAGTTCTGGCGTTAGTCGTGGTGCAGGAAAAGAATCATGAATTCGTGACTGCTAGAGCCTGAGAAATTCCCTTTATTTCGATTTGACCTGAAACATTCACTTTCTTCTTTGAATTTTCCGCTTGGCCCCATACTACTGACGTTTCCAAAAATGGTTTTGTCTATTTTGGGCAATTTATATTTTTTGCTTTCTTTATTAACAAGGACATCTCCCGTGCTGACTCAGATTTTCTCAATGCTTGCAGGAGCTGAATTTCAGTGGCTAGACATCAATGGACTAAAGCAGTATTGCCCAATTCCCAAAAAAATATCCAAAATGACGCCTTGGAAAATTAGGAGATTCACTACAAAACACTTGGAGTTCATTAACGTAGTGGCTGATAGCTGAGTGCATAATGTAAAATACTACTAATCGTAAAATTCCTGGTTAGAATCTCTCACTTTGATTCAGATTCCATGTTTATTAAAACTAAAATGCTGGTTAGCAAATACTGAATCATAATTTCTTAATGAAAATAACATCTCTATTTTTAATTACTAATAGAATGAAAATCGGGTAGACATGAGAAATGTCTTACTATGAAAAAAAAAATACATGCAATAATACTGTTCAGTCTCTAGAAATAAGAAAGTATCTTACGTTCTGTTTAATGTTTCACATTTTAATGCAAAATATTAATTCACTATCAATGCTCGCATTTTCATACGATTAGTCATTTAAAATAGTAAGATATTGTTTTATATAAAAAACTATTACCTAACATTTGTTAATTAACATTTACATTTGTTAATATATAAAAATGTAAATAAACATAAAAATGTTACTACCAACGGAATTCGAAACAACGATTACCAAACGTTTACGCTGCATTCTCAACCATCACCAGTGATGTAAATAAGCTCGAAACATTTTGCAGGTGACAGGAGAAGGAAAACTTTTGATTTTCAAAATCTTTTTTTGTGTTTATTTTCTAGAATTACATCGTGCTGCTTGAACAAACTAACGTCCTCTTACATTCAAATGCTGTAGGTATTTTTACAGCATTGGGCCGGCCGCGGTGGTCTAGCGGTTCTGGCGCTGCAGTCCGGAACCGTGGGACTGCTACAGTCGCAGGTTCGAATCCTGCCTCGGGCATGGGTGTGTGTGATGTCCTTAGGTTAGTTAGGTTTAAGTAGTTCTAAGTTCTAGGGGACTTATGACCTAAGATGTTAAGTCCCATAGTACTCAGAGCCATTTGAAACATTTTTTTACAGCATTGAGGCGCTTGCCTCTGTCGTCTACACGTGCACAACAACCATCGGAAGTAAATTACTTACAAAATTTGGCGTAGTATTTGACGCCTTGTACCTACAAATTCAATTTATGTATTAGGTTTCTGCAAAAGTTTAGGTTTAAGTAGTTCTAAGTTCTAGGGGACTTATGACCTAAGATGTTAAGTCCCATAGTACTCAGAGCCATTTGAAACATTTTTTTTTACAGCATTGAGGCGCTTGCCTCTGTCGTCTACACGTGCACAACAACCATCGGAAGTAAATTACTTACAAAATTTGGCGTAGTATTTGACGCCTTGTACCTACAAATTCAATTTATGTATTAGGTTTCTGCAAAAGCTTAGGTTTAAGTAGTTCTAAGTTCTAGGGGACTTATGACCTAAGATGTTAAGTCCCATAGTACTCAGAGCCATTTGAAACATTTTTTTACAGCATTGAGGCGCTTGCCTCTGTCGTCTACACGTGCACGACAACCATCGGAAGTAAATTACTTACAAAATTTGGCGTAGTATTTGACGCCTTGTACCTACAAATTCAATTTATGTATTAGGTTTCTGCAAAAAATTTAAATTGAGCAAGAGCATTTCATCGTTACAAAAAAATCTTATGTCCCTCGACAACTTAAATTTACTGATCGTGAATAATGTGAATGGATTGTGAGGTGCACAAAATGCTGTCGCCATTAGAAAAGCGTAAAAGTTTCTGGTATTTTGGTGGAAGCCGAGAGAAATGTGGGCACTGGAATTCTGCAGCTAACGATGATTTCATTGCTTCTTCCAATTCATAAGGTTTGTACATCGTCAGTTTTTTCTTGTTTCATAAGAGATGTTGAAATAAATTTAAATGTTCCAGTTTTATCGAAAGCTTTTGAAGCTGACAGTATGGCTGCATATCGAAGGTAGATGTTTTCTAACTGTGAATTCAGCACTTTGCTAACTAGGAGTATGCGAGCAGTTCGAAATCCATCGAAACGACCGTTACATTCACATGTGAGTGCTGTGCGAGCGCGCTTGTGTGTGTGTGTGTGTGTGTGTGTGTGTGTGTGTGTGAGCGCGTGTGTGCGCGCGTTCGTGTGCGTGCGTGTGTGTGTGTGTGTGTGTGTGTGTGTGTGTGTGTGTGTGTGTGTGATGCGACACACGAGAAACAACTCGAACGGCATAACAAAAGGAAGTTAGATCAAGTTACATTAACGGCAACCAGTTCGTCTCCGAAGAGCTGAAAATTCGCTCTTGTAGATATGTTAGTGTCACAGTCGAATCTCAGCAACACATTTATTTATAAATTGCCGAAAATTCAGTGGAAGCAACCGCGAGAAAATCATTCGTTGTACGTTGATTGCATCCGACCTCATTCACACAGAACATGGACGTCATTGCGGTTGCGGTTCTACGTTGCCGGGCTGGCGTCTTTCCTCCGATGGTTCATTGAATGCTCTGAAGGCCTCCTTCCTCAACTTTAGCAACAACAAACGTGTGGTCTTCCGGAGAGTAGAAGGGTCTACACTAATTTATTTCAATCCAGAAGTAGTTTGTGTTGTAACTTTAAACTCGCCGACGGGAACTATGACACTATCTCGGAACTTGCTGTCTCCGTACACTCGGAGACTTGATTCGCTAGTACTCGTCGCTACCTATTAAACCGAAAAGTCTGTTGAGTCTGTTATAGGATACAAGTGGAATACAGGAATAAACACACACACACACACTAATGAGCCAAAAGATTATGACCACTGCCTACCGCGACGTTGAATGCACCTGATGGCGTTGTAGGCACGTGACGCTGTAACAAAAATATGTACGGGGAGCGCACACGGAAGGGGGATGATCACCCTAGCGAAAATACTGGCTGCAAATGAGGAAATACACTGAGATAAGCGATTTTGACAAAGTGCACTCGCTCTGTAATAAGGACAGATGGTGACCTGCAGCATCTTTGCCGAAAGAGCACAATGTTGGTGCACACACAAGTATTTCGGAGCAGACCGTTCATCGTACATTATTCAACATGGAGCTTCGCAGCAGACCACCCCTACGCGTTCCCATGTTGACCCAACGACATCGTCAACTACGATTGCAGTCGGCATGGGACCATCAGGATTTGACCACAGATCAATGGAAACACGCCGGCTCTTCGGGTGAACAAATTTTTGTTGCGCTAGGTTGATGGTTGTTGTGGTGTCACCGCGACACCACACTTGCTAGGTGGTAGCCTTTAAATCGGCCGCGGTCCGTTAGTATATGGCGGACCCGTGTGTCGCCACTATCAGTGATTGCAGACCGAGCGCCGCCACACGGCAGGTCTAGAGAGACTTCCTAGCACTCGCCCCAGTTGTACAGCCGACTTTGCTAGCGATGGTTCACTGACAAAATACGCTCTCATTTGCCGAGACGATAGTTAGCATAGCCTTCAGCTACGTCGTTTGCTACGACCTAGCAAGGCGCCATTACCAGTTCCTATTGATGCTGTAAAACATGTACCGTCAAGAGCGATGTTCACCATTTACGGATTAAAGTTAAGTATTCCAACAGCTACGTCCTTTTTTGCGACAGTCTAATTTCCTTGTCCTGTTCCAGACCTCACGCCAGCCTGCGTGAGCTAAAACACGTGCCTTTCGGCTTCCTCTCATACCGGGTTGGCTCTCTTGCCAATCCACAACAGAAGTACTAAGGAATGACGAGATACGTTTGAAGTTCTCTAACGCTGTAGATACAGCAATAAGGAATAGCGCAGTAGGCAGTACAGTTGAAGAGGAATGGACATCGCTAAAAAGGGCCATCACAGAAGTTGGGAAGGAAAACATAGGTACAAAGAAGGTAGCTGCGAAGAAACCATGGGTAACAGAAGAAATACTTCAGTTGATGGATGAAAGGCCTATGAATATCTGCGATGCTCTGGTTTTCTGCCAAAAGAAACTGACAAAATGACAGCTCTCTGCTTGGATCGCATCTCCGTTACAGACGCCATACTGAACGCTACGTACAGCGCCGCCATCTATCGGAATTTAATTAAACTATAAGGGTTGAAGCAAGAATATTCCACAACCACAACTAATTCCGAATTATTACCACCGTAGTCCGCTTACTCAGCTGCGTGGTAACGTGCTCGTCTCCCATGCAAGCGGGCCCTGGTTCGATTCCCGGCTGGGCTGGGGATTTTCTCCGCTCGTGGACTGGGTGTTGTGTTGTCTTCATCATCATTTAATCCCCATGTCCTGCGTGCAAGTCGCCCAGTATGGTGTCGAATGATATAAGACTTGCACTTGACGGCCGAACTTCCCCAAATAGGGGCATCCTGGTCAACGATGGCATACCCTCCCCTTTTTTACCACTGCAAGTGACTCAGAAAAAAAAATAAACATCGCACTAGACTTATGTGGGGCTGTTCTAAAAAGGGCACGTACAATTCCACTTTACAAACCATTTTGTTTGCTCTGGGAAAGAAACTGACGCTTTCCGTTGACACTGGTTGTCGCATGAAACAAATGATGAACAATTTTTGTTTGAGCCAACTTCATCTGCACATTAAAAAAAATGCACGAGTTTCATACCTGTGGTTTCGCCCACGTACGCCTACTTCATGTATATTTGACACATGTATGTCTGATTTTATGCTGTCTTACACTACGAAACCCAGAGAGGATGTTAAATTTATCTGTGGCGTTGGGCCGTGTGGCATGATCTTAAGTCTCGAAACACGCTGACAAAATCAATGGCTTTTCTGCAGTACTCATTCTCGCGACCTGCTCGATACCTGAACAGCTAAAATAAGAGACAAATTGCACTTCATACTCTTCATGTGTTCTAAGTCAGCAGAATACAGGAAATAAACACATACAGACCGTTTTAGTACATTTCTAAATGTCACCCCATCTCATGTCCATCACCCTTCCCATGGATACTAGGTTCAAAATGGCTCCGAGCACTATGGGACTCAACTTCTGAGGTCATCAGTCCCCTACAACTGAGAACTACTTAAACCTAACTAACCTAAGGACATCACACACATCCATGCCCGAGGCAGGATTCGAACCTGCGACCGCAGCGGTCTCGCAGTTTCAGACTGTAGCGCCGAGAACCGCACGGCCATTCTGGCCGGGTGGGATACTAGGGGTACCTTACTTACACAGTACATTTACACAAATAATAAGTAATGTATAAATCAAATACGGTTGAAATTGATCCAGACCTTTCTGTTTTATGCTACTATGTTAACATCTTCTCACCCCTACCGCTTCCTTACGGGGTTCTTACCCTCGCAGTGCTACTTTCCAGACAGTAACTGATATGAGGACCAGGTTTGGTTCAGATTGTTCCAGTGCTCTCTCTCTCTCTCTCTCTCTCTCTCTCTCTCTCTCACTCACTCACTCACTTACTTGAACACATAAACATTCTCTCTCTATCTCTCTCTCTCTCTCTTTCTCTCTCTCTCTTTCTCTCTCACACACACACACACATATTCACACACACACACACACTCTCACACACACACACACACACACAGATTATTTCCGTGAAAGAATCGATCAAATGATCTATGAAATATGTGCTAAAACTAGCTCTTACGGTATGCATTTTAGCACCAATGTTTACCGTACATTTGTTTTTCGTTTGGTCCATGCTACCACCTATCAAAGAGTGGAATAGTTTTTACTCTGTACGTACACATACACACACACACACACACACACACACACACTCACACACACACACACACACATTTTTCATAGATCATTTGGACGATTCCTTTATACTAATGGTGTGGAACGAGTCAGTTTACGTGCTATGTATACATATTTAGCGTTAAAATTAATGAAGATTTGTCTTTTGGATCCACTCATGCAACTCTACTAAAAAACTAGAATATGTTTTACAGGCAACCAGTTTCTTGAGTATAAATTCGTCCATGGAACAGAGGGAGTTGTCCAGGGGACATGATTTTACGATAGAATTAAAACTTGCTTTGCTGCATGTAAGATATATTATGTTTTCATGGAAATGATCAAAACTGTTTGTTGCTACCTGCTGAACACCTTTCTGAGCTGCTGATAGTTTAATAATGCGCTACGATGGTCGTCTTTTCCTCTAGTATTTTAGGTGTGGAAAACAATATTTTTCTCTTAGGGTCTGAGTTTACAAATGTTGCAAGTAACTTTTCCCAACAGAATGATCTACATGCACATTTCGTAACCTAAAACGTGGATAATATCTGAGTAAGACAAGTGTAAGCGATTCCCTGCATATTGCCGCACTCTGTGGTGATATAGATTAATCTTTAAACCAACGTCTGCCATTCAGAATAAAACTAGTACAAGTGAAATGGCAGACAGAAACAGAACTGCTGCTATCTTTAATGAAGGTTCGCGTATGCATTTTTCTGAAAATCCAGCAATAATCTAATGTGTATGCTTTTAAGAGTACCTACAGTAATATTTAATACATGTTTAAATAGGCCATATTTTGGTTCAAGAATGGTTCAAATGGCTGTGAGCACTATGGGACTTAACTGCTGAGGTAATCAGTCCCCTAGGACATAGAACTACTTAAACCTAACTAACCTAAGGACATCACATATATCCATGCCCGAGGCAGGATTCGAACCTGCGACCGTAGCGGCCGCGCGGTTCCAGACTGTAGCGCCTAGAACAGCTCGGCCACACCGGCCGGCCCATATTTTGGAATACTGCTTCTGCATCTTGACGTAAAATCTGCGTACTGACACAATAAATAGTAAGGTCCTTGAATTTGGCCATACTTAAATGTAATAGGGATTTTGATCTCTCTCCGAAAAGGCAAAGAAACACCTCAAAAATGTATTTGTTCCCCGAAGACAGGATGGAATTAGTATAGAAGGTCAGAGAAAGTTTTTTGTAGTGCAAATGAAACAAGAAACCTTCTTTCAATAAAAGCCATGGATACGAAAGAAAAAATTCTTAAGACACAGAAGGAAACAAAATACAACGGAGTACTACCAGGTGGATTTGAATCAGCAAAGGAAATCCTCTAAAATTGAAGTTTAAGTTTTCACTAAACCGTGGTTTTTGAGCTCATAGAAGCGGATTTTAGGAGGCCCAATACTGGATCCTCAACAATACCTCTTCTGCAGTCATTGCATTAAGATTAGCTTGCAATGAAATTTGAGAAATGGAAAAATCTTCAGAGAGTGAAGAACTACACCCCTCCACTTTACCATGAGTTCCGTAACAAAATATGTCCTATCCCCATCCCCATACAGCAGTTTCCATTGTCGTAGGAAGAGGGAGTGGAGAAAGAATGGGACATGGTCAAAGATAGGGCGAGGAAGACTGAAAAATGCACAACGCAACGGTACAGCATCATAAATGTTTCCCAGGAAGAATATTCTTCAAGAGATGCCACTACAGACACTAACTGTGAGTGGATGGTAGAAAGTGGCTGTGCAAGACATCTAGTTTGTGTTGGAACTGTGCCAATACATCTTCGTTTCTGTATTTTAATTTTATTTGCTTTCTGGATACCGTTTTTCAGTATTTTATTAATTTAGCTTTTATTACTCATATATCATTGTTTTATAATGAACCTGTATTTTAGTATATGTATCATGTGTATTATACCAAGGAAATCTTCAAAATACAGCACAGTAAATAAAATGTTCTTGCTCTAGTACCTGTTTTACTCTAAAAAGTTTTAATACGCAAGGAATATAGCTATTTTTAATTTATTTTAAAAAAGTAATCCAGATTAACTGACCATTAGAAAAAAATTGATTTTCGTTAGTAATTCACATATTTAGCCAGTTAACATTCGTATTAATTTACTCAGTTTGTACCGCTTGTACTCTCAGCCCCTCAGTTATGACGCATTGCATTACCGACTATATATATTGTGATGGTGCAGTTTAACGCCTAACTCGTTGAAGAGGTACGTACGTAACGACCTCAGGTGAACACCAAATATTATTCTTACCGCTAGCTTTTGTGCAATCGATTTTTCTAAGAGATGAGTTACCCCAGAAAATTATTCCATGATGCATTATTAAGTGGTAGTATGGAAAATATAACAAGAGGTTGATTTCAAGACTAACAATTAAATGAAGAGCAAAAGTAGCTGACCTTAATTCTTTGAGATGCTCAGTAATATGCTTCTTCTAGTTCAAGTTTTCATCAATATGTACAAACAAAAATCTGGCACATTCTATTCTATTTACTGACTTCTGTTCTAGCACTACATCAGTAGTTCGTATGACTTCATATAACATGTTTTCTCAAAATTAGGGGAACCACTTAACAATTCTTTGAAATCATCGTTAAAAATATCTTCTGTTGCTTTCTCTCCAATGTGATGTATAGAAACACCTGTATCGTCTGGAAAAAGTACCAGTTCAGCTTGTTGAATGTTAAGTGGAACGTCATTCACTTATATAAGCAATTGGAGTGAACCAATGGGACTTTCTTTGTGATTCCTCCCCAGCGCCAAAATGTAATACCCAAAAGCACACGTCACATTTTCACTCTTCAGCCAATAGGGAATTCCTCATCTGCGACGAGACTGGAAGGACAAGAAACATTCCAAATGGTATGCTCCATTCCAGAATTCATTTTGAAGATTGTCCTGAAAAATTTTATAGCTAGTGAAAAAAACCACAGAAAATTTACATTGAACATCTGAAGAGATTAATAACATCCTCCGGTGATGTTTGTTATAACTGAAACCGGCAGAAAATAAATATAAAATTGTACAGCTGATGGCGCAAATACACTTTTTTTCAAAACAGTTAGCCGCAGAGAGTCATCTAAGAAAAGCTTTATTAACATATTGGGAGTTTCATGGACTAGATACATTTAATTTTACTTTGATGATTAAATATGTTTAGTTCTAATGTGACTGTGTGACTCTTTCCTTTGAATCTGTAATACGCGCGATAAAAACCTCATTTTCGCCCCATGACAAGCTCACCAGTACTTACTCTTTAGCCGTTATTGTTCTTTACAGTACTGACGTATTATAATTAAAATTTCACGTAAATAATTGACGTGCAGCTAAATGAACCAAAGATAGCAGTGAGTAACGAGCCACTGCATCCCACACAGTCATAACACACTGAGAGCGTACACCCACAAGCGTTGTTCTGGTGTTGCTATACGTAACTGCGAACTGTGTACAGCTAACCCTTGCAGCCTCTCACTGATTACTGAGCTGTGCAGTGTTGGGTGTAATGGAGAACTGGCGCCAGAACGCCGTAGGGCAGTTTTGAGTAATGTTCAGTACTCTAAAGTAAATACTTGAGCGTAATAACCGTTTCTATTTCTTTTATCCAAATTGTTGTCGAAACTACAATTGTAACAGTGACACTTTGTGACACTTTGAAATAAAGCGGGAAGCAGTTAGTTCAGTTAAGATTTATATTAGTTTTAAGAAACACTATTTTCAAGATATTATTTGAATAGTATCTCTTGGCTGAATTATGTTTGATTTCTATTGCAAGTTTCCTTTATTCTTTCACTTGTTGATGTTTCGTCAAAAAAAAAAGAGAGTACAGCAGTGCCTGCTCTTTACATAATAATTCGAAGCATTTTTCCTGAATAGGAAGACCGCTTTCTGTCTCTGCACTGGCGAGTAATTTCTGTCACTTGCCGCCGTGCTGCCATCATGCGGCAGCACGAAGAACTCTCCGAGCGTAGCCTTGCTGTCGCCGACAGAATGCACTTCGTTCGCTCGATGGAAGACAGGCTGAACGAAAGTAAGACTAGGGGGGTTAACTAGGGCAGACTGACCCATGCCAGCTATTTCTTTTATCCAAATTGTTGTCGAAACTACAATTGTAACAGTGACACTTTGTGACACTTTGAAATAAAGCGGGAAGCAGTTAGTTCAGTTAAGATTTATATTAGTTTTAAGAAACACTATTTTCAAGATATTATTTGAATAGTATCTCTTGGCTGAATTATGTTTGATTTCTATTGCAAGTTTCCTTTATTCTTTCACTTGTTGATGTTTCGTCAAAAAAAAAAGAGAGTACAGCAGTGCCTGCTCTTTACATAATAATTCGAAGCATTTTTCCTGAATAGGAAGACCGCTTTCTGTCTCTGCACTGGCGAGTAATTTCTGTCACTTGCCGCCGTGCTGCCATCATGCGGCAGCACGAAGAACTCTCCGAGCGTAGCCTTGCTGTCGCCGACAGAATGCACTTCGTTCGCTCGATGGAAGACAGGCTGAACGAAAGTAAGACTAGGGGGGTTAACTAGGGCAGACTGACCCATGCCAGCAAGGGAATTTATCTACAGTTCAAAGCAAAGAAACGCGAAGAATGACGGATTCGCTGACGCTAACGTATTACTTAAATAAAGTCCAAAAAAATTGTAGAAAGAGGTAGGCGATAGCTTCGTGTCAGGCAGCCGAAATTAAATCGCTTGAGACACTGCAAGCAGGTTTTACTAATATCTTTAGTTGGAATGTAATCTATAAAGGAGTGTGCATAATAATTACCTGCTAGTTCATTGTGCCGTGGATGGTACAACGAATATAAAGAAAAAAATTGGCAAGCTGCTATAGGTGCAAGAAGTGATAAGTGACAAAACATTGTAAGACTACCAGCAGTGAACCAGAGAATTGTAAAACAGGAAATAACATGGATCACAGGAACACAACCGTTCCTACAAATTTTATTTAGGGAGAACCAGTTTCTACGATCTGATGAACTGTTGATAGGTCAACCGGCTACAAACTGAAGAGATTTCTTTCGATCATCAATCTTCCAACTGTCAACCCACCTGAATTTCTCTCTTGAGACAACCTGTTCATTTCAGAGTAGCTCTTGCACCCTTCGTCCTCTGTTAGACTATTTGTTGGATGTGTCCCAATCTCTGTCTTCCTCTACAGTTTTTGCCCCTTACAGCTGCCTTCAGTACCAAGGAAATTATTCTCTGATGGCTTAACACTTGTTCTACCGCCTACTCCCTTCTTCTTGCAGTGTTCTCCACATACTCCTTTCTTCGCCGATTCTGCAGACAACCTCGTTATTTCTTATCTCGTCAGTACACCTACGAGGGGCGTTTGAAAAGTCTGTGCCAAGTCCAAGAGATGGCACCACCGGCGCGTATCGAGGTCATGTTTAATTAGTAGTATCTTTGGAAAGAACGCACACCAAGTTTCAGCCATATTGGTCTGTTTCTTTGTGTCTGGCATTCGTGTGAATCAATGAAGTCAAGTGATTGTCAAAAAATTGACGAAGAAGAATTTCGTGGGGAGATTAAACATTACTTTATGAAAGGCAAAACGCCTCAGGAGACTAAAGAGAAGATTGAAAAACATTACGGTGGATCTACAGCTTCGATAAGAACAGTTTAAAAGTGGTTTCAAAATTTTCGAAGTGACCATATGGGCACAAGTGATGCTGAACGTTACTGGCAACCTGTGGAGGTTACGACTCCAGAAATCACTGATAAAATCCATGATATATGGCGATGGATGACAGACGAGTTAAGGTGTATGATATTGCTTGTGTTGTGGGCACCTCGAATGAACGGGTAAATACTATTTTACATAAACATTTGGACATGAGAAAGCTATCTGCAAGATGGGTTCCGCGATTGCTCATGCTTGACCAAACACGGAATCGTGTGAAGTGTTGCAAGGATGGTTTGCAGCTGTTCAGGAAGACTCTGCAGGACTTTAAGCGTCGTTTCGTCACTGTGAATGAAACATGGCTACATTACTATACTATTGAGACCAAACAACAATCTAAACAGTGCGTTATGAAGGGAGAATCTGCACCAAAAAAGGCGAAGACCAGTCCTTCGGCTGGAAAGGTTATGGCGACTGTCTTTTGGGATTCACAAGGGATAATCCTCATCGACTATCTGGAAAAGGGTAAAACTATTACAGGTGCGTATCATTCATCCTTATTGGACCGTTTGAAAACCGAGCTACAAGAAAAACGCCGGCGATTGGACCGCAAAACAGTCCTTTTACATCGCAACAATGCATAAGCACACACCTCAGAAGTTGTGGTCGCAAAATTAATGGAAATAGGATTCCAACCAGTGCCACATCGCCCCTATTCTCTATACTTGGCTCCCTTGGACTACTATTTGTTCCCCAATTTGAAGAAATAGCTGGCAGGACAAAGCTTTTACTCAAATGAGAAGATGATTGCAGCAACATAGCTATTTTCCAGATTTGGACAATTCCTATTATTCGGAAGGGATCAACAAATTAGAACAGCGTTGGACCAAGTTTATAAGTAAAAGGAGACTATGTCGAAAAATAAAAAAGGTTTATCCGAAACACGCAAGTAGTTTTTATTTTTGCACGGACTTTTTAAACGCCCCTCGTAATTTGCATCTTCCTTCTACAGCATCAAATTACAAACGCTTCAGTTCTCGCAACACATGATTCATTACCATACAAAGCTGTGTCCAAATGTATGTTCTCAGAAATTTCTGCCTCAGATCTAATTCAATGTTAGTAAACTTCCTTTTCCTTTCCTCACTCTTTGCCTATATTAGTCTGCCTTTTATTACCTCCTCGCTTCGCCCATCATGTGCAACTTTTCTTTCGAGGTTGCTAAATTCCTTAATTTCGTCTACTTTGTGAACCTCAATTTTGATGCTGTTTGTTGTTAATCTCCTAGCTGCTACTCCTTGTTTTATAAATTGTACAGTATGAGCAAAAGACTAAATCCCTGTCTAATACCCCTTATAATACTTCATTCCTAGTCTTCTCGATGTTCCCTCTTGGTTATTGTTCATGTGGTATATTACATTACCAACAGCCATCCAGCAGCGGTGACACCGGTTCCCTCAGACCACCGAATTTAGGCGCTGTCGAGTTTGGCTAACACGTGGATGGCTCATCCTCCGAGTCTGCCGAGTGCTGTTGGCTGGCAGGGTGCACTCAGCCCTTGTGAGGCCAAGTGAGCAACTATCTGATTGCGAAGTAGCGTCATCGGTCACGAAAACTGACAATGGTCGGGAGAGTGGTGTGCTGAGCACATGCCCCTCCATATCCGTTTCCAGCGACGCCTACTGGCTGAGGATGTTACGGCGGCAAGAAGGTACTGTTGGGCCTTCATGGCCTATTCGGACTTTTTTCTGTATATTACCTTCCTTTCTCTGCAGCTTACACCTATCTTCCC
Organism: Schistocerca cancellata; assembly: GCF_023864275.1. Classification (NCBI taxonomy): domain Eukaryota; kingdom Metazoa; phylum Arthropoda; class Insecta; order Orthoptera; family Acrididae; genus Schistocerca; species Schistocerca cancellata. The sequence continues at coordinate 845,104,787 of NC_064628.1, forward strand.
GAGAATCTCGAATATCTTGCAACAGATTACACTGACGAAAACTGTCGACAAATGCAATGAATGTGTTTTGATTTTCATCAAGTACTGCTTCCAATATGACGTTCAACATCAGATCTGCCTTTCTGCTCCTCTTACCTTCTCTTAAACTAAACTGATCATCATCTAGAAACTGAATTTTATTTTCTCCTTCTGCATAGTATTCTTATCAATTTGCATGCATGAGATGTTGAAATGACTCTGTGAAAGTTCTCGTACTTGCTTGCCCTTGGTGTCTTTGAGGATGGCATTTTTCCGAAAGTCTGATGGTATTTACTTGGATCTACAGATTATGCAAACCAGCTTGGATGGTCGTTTTATTACCAAGTTCACTATGCGGTATTTTCAGATGAAAACCAATTTTCCATGGTGAAAGATAGACTGCAGCTCGTCAGGCCCGAACCCAATGAAAGGTTGGAACCTGTACCTTGTGCGAACCATGAAACATGCTCCGTCGGTAATGGTGTGGGGAGCAATGATATACCAAGGTTTTAGGAGGGTTTACATTGTTTAGGGAACAATGAACCGTGGTCGGTGCGAAGTTATGATTCGGCACCCTTTGATGGTCACTGTATATGATGCTTTTTCAGATGCGCAGTGCATTTTCCAATAGGATCTGGTTCTATGCCGTGCATGAGTTTCGGTTATTTTATCTTTGTAATAAAAATTCAAAGGTCTCTGCTGTAACATATTGTATAGATCTATAATTTCAGATTCGTTCTGTCGTGACTGAATTGGGTAACAGAGAACTTTCCATGGTCTGGAAATTCACCAGACCTTAATCAAATTGAAAATTTGTGGTGACTGGTTGGGAAAAGTGTTCAGAAGAAGAAGCCTGTAAGAAAACAGCACCTGTTGGATGTGACTGTGAATGTGTGGCACCATCAGACGGACATCAGTGCTATTAGAAAATTGATCGTGCCTGACTGAGTGAAGGCTGCTGTAAGGGCCAAGGGGGTCCAACAAAATACTAAGATATCATTGGATGTAGCCAGAAAGCTTGAATCCAGGAACGTAAAATCATCATATTATGAGCACAACACTGTTGCACACTTTTTGCCCAATGCTAAAGACAGCACTCCAGCTTTGGAAAATAGTGGCAGCGTTAAAATTACTTGTAACTGTGGCAACAGGTCAATATGGCAGGGTAATATGTACCCACTTGAAGTAACATCAGAAAAGGTCGAAACTTAGAAAAGAAAACACTACTTTTGCAAATCACATGCTTAAAGAAGGCTACAATCACGTTCAGAAAGGTAGGAAGATGAATTGTATTGAAATAATGAAAATTACTTAACACATGGCCATCAACCGTAGTACTGAATGACCAGATACAGTTCCATTAATCGCCACTTCTGACTACAGATACTACTCATAATCGTGTCCAGACTATGTTTTAAATTACTGCTCTTACTCACATGCCCCATTTTCGTTTATTTCAGTTCCTATAAGTTCTTTCGATATGTTTCAAAAATTTTACTTTGTGTAATAACTGCTGCTTTCCTACGTTGCTAAATATCACTATTACGTCTTATCAGTTTGTGACTGAGGACCTATTAAAGACACGAATATTTTGTTCAGCGACATCTTTGGAACCGTCACCAAAGTTTATTGATGAATTATTTTCTTCTATTTGTCTAGAGTTCATTAGTTAATGTGTCACATATTTTATCTTAGTTAAGTAATCTTACAGCGCATTCACACTAAAATAATCCCTCTTGTTTTATTCCTAAGTCTAACATTAACGTTTTTCATCTCTGGAAATTGAGATACTCTGTAGATGCACTAGTTTAAGATCTTTGATCTAACACAATTTCACTGCATCACATACTTATCTTTGTACCTGATGATAGCGTAACAGCCGAAAACCGGTTCACGTAACAAATAATAAATATTGTTCTGTGTGTTTCATTCATAATATATAAAATACTCTACGAAGAACTGCTGGAACAGTCAATCAATGCAAGTTCATTTAGAGTATGAATAGTGAATGTACACTTGTGATACACAATATTTTACACTATGACCCAATTAAATCGAAATATCATACTAGAAGGTATCACATAGATTATATAGCCGTAAGACATAGATTTAGGAACCAGGTTTTAAAGTGTAAGACATTTCCAGTGGCAGTTGTGGACTCTCACCACAATCTATTGGTTATGAACTGTAGATTAAAAGTGAAGAAACTGCAAAAAGGTGGGAATTTAAGGAGATGGGACCTGGATAAACTAACTAAACCAGAGGTTGTACAGAGTTTCAGGGAGAGCATAAGGGAAAGATTGACAGGAATGGGGGAAAGAAATACAGTAGAAGAAGAACGGGTAGCTTTGAGGGATGAAATAGTGAAGGCAGCAGAGGATCAAGTAGGTAAAAAGACGAGGCTTAGTAGGGATCCTTGGATAACAGAAGAAATACTGACTTTACTTGATGAAAGGAGAAAATTTAAAAATGCAATAAATGAAGCAGGCAAAAAAGAATACAAACGTCTCAAAAATGAGATCAACAGGAAGTGCAAAATGGCTAAGCAGGGATGGCTAGAGGAATGTAAGGATGTAGAGGCTTATCTCACTAGGAGTAAGATAGATACTGCCTACAGGAAAATTAAAGAGACCTTTGGAGAAAAGAGAACCACTTGCATGAATATCAAGAACACAGATGGAAACCCAGTTCTAAGCAAAGAAGGGAAAGCGGAAAGGTGGAAGGAGTATATATACTATACAAGGGCGATGTACTTGAGGACAATATTATGGAAATGGAAGAGGATGTAGATGAAGATGAAATGAGAGATATGATACTGCGTGAAGAGTTTGACAGGGCACTGAAAGACCTAAGTCGAAACAAGGCCCTGGGAGTAGACAACGTTGCATTACAACCACTGACAGCCTTGGGAGAGCCAGTCCTGACAGAACTCTACCATCTGGTGAGCAAGATGTATGAGACAGGCGAAATACCCTCAGACTTCAAGAAGAATATAATAATTCCAATCCCAAAGAAAGCAGGTGTTGACAGATGTGAAAATTACCGAACTATCAGCTTAATAAGACATGGCTGCAAAATATTATCGCGAATTCTTTACAGATGAATGGATAAACTGGTAGAAGCCGACATCGGGGAAGATGAGTTTAGATTCCATAGAAATATTGGAACACGTGAGGCATTCTGACCCTAAGACATATCTCAGAAGATAGACTATGGAAAGGCAAATCTAAGTTTCTAGCATTTGTAGACTTAGAGAAAGCTTTTGACAATGTTGATTGGAATACTCTCTTTCAAATACTGAAGGTGGCAGGGGTAAAATACAGGGAGCGAAAGGTTATTTACTATTTGTACAGAAACCAGATGGCAGATATAAGAGTCGAGGAGCAAGAAAGGGAAGCAGTGGTTGGGAAGGGAGTGAGGCAGGGTTTTAGCTTCTCCCCGATGTTATTCAATCTGTATATAGAGCCAGCAGTAAAGGAAACAAAAGAAAAATTTGGAGTCGGTATTAAAATCCATGGAGAAGAAATAAAAACATTGAGTTTTGCCGATGACATTGTCATTCTGTCAGAGACAGCAAAGGACCTGAGAGAGCATCTGAACGGAATGGACAGTGTCTTGAAAGGAGGGTATAAGATCAACAAAAGCAAAACGAGGATAATGGAACGTAGTCGAATTATTCGGGTGATGCTGAGGGAATTAGATTAAGAAATGAGACATTTAAAGTAGTAAAGGAGTTTTGCTATTTGGGGAGCAAAATAACTAATGATGGTCGAAGTAGAGAGGATATAAAATGTAGACTGGCAATGGCAAGGAAATCGTTTCTGAAGAAGAGAAATTTGTTAACATCGAGTATAGATTTAAGTGTAAGGAAGCCGTTTCTGAAAGTATTTGTATGGAGTGTAGCCATGTATGGAAGTGAAAGATGGACGATAACTAGTTTGGACAAGAAGAGAATAGAAGGTTTCGAAATGTGGTGCTACAGCAGAATGCTGAAGATTAGATGGGTAGATCACATAACTAATGAGGAGGTACTGAATAGAATTGGGGAGGAGTTTGTGGGCACAACTTGACTAGAAGTTGGGATCGTTTGGTAGGATATATTCTGAGGCATCAAGTGATCACCAATTTAGTACTGCATGGCAGCGTGGAGGGTAAAAGTCGTAGAGGGAGACCAAGAGATGAATACACCAAGGAGATTCAGAAAGATGTAGGTTGCAGTAGGTATTGGGAGGTGAAGAAGCTTGCACAGGATAGAGTAGCATGGAGAGCTGCATCAAACCAGTCTCAGGAGTGAATATCACAACAACAACAACATCAGCATAAAAATATTTAATGTTATCATCAGTGACATGGGATGTCACTTCACTGATATGTACATACTGTTGATGTATTTCCTTGAATTACAATATTAGAAACGATTTTGTCATTCATTAAAACGTTTCTTCTCATTTTTACACTATTATTCTTTGATAAATATTTAAAATTTCGGAGAAGATGGGTTTTCAGATGTTCTCTACCAAATTCTCTAAATTCTATAGGCAATACTTTACATGAGTAGTGTACACAATGCTTACAGCAGTTCGTAATTAATGTTACCTCGAATGTTTTCTGCCTTAGTTGATCACATGCCTTCCAAAGCCCTATTAATATCTGAGTCTAATATTGGATTGTCTTATATAATGTACAAAGTTCAAGCATGGCAGCCAAACAGATCTGTCAATAGGAGTTTTGTATTAGAAGAGGTGAATTATCGTCGTCTTTTTACAAGAACTTCGTAAGGCCCAACTCACAGTTAACTACAGTTGTTCACAGAGGTGTTAAGTGTTATTAGAAGCAAGCTATTATTTTTCTCCAATGAGATTAGACCTGATGTATGAAGGAAAGCAACATACCTCAGGCTGTAGGATCCAGTCCTTGAGAGGTGCCGTCTCGCACACGTAGCAGTCCCAGGGGTTGTCGTGCAGGACCACGGCACGCGAGGCGGACCGCTGGAGGCGTCTCGCATCAGAGCGGGGCAGCGTCTGCAGCTGGTTCCAGCTCAGGTTCAGCCACTCTGTCCACGGATCCTCCGCCAGCCTGGTGGGCGCAAACACAAAGGAGCACAAGGTGCCGACCAGACAACTGCGTCAGCAGCTTCTCTGCCAAACTGCCACGCTGACAGACACAGAGGAGCACCGGCTATTGGCTAGACAATTGTGTCAACAGCTCCTTCGCCAGACTGCTGGCCACCAATACGAAGGAGCAGCAGGTACTGACCAGATAAATTCATCAAGAGCGCCTTCGCCAGTCTGCTGAGCACAAAAAACAAAACAGTAGTGCAGTGAGTGACCACAGGACTGCATAAATCGCCCCTTCATCAGACTGATAGGCACAAACACAAAGATGTGCCAAAAATTACCACAGAACTACGTCAACAACTTATTCACCAGGCTGTCGAGAACAAACGAGGACATGCAGTTTTAGATTAGATTGGATTAGATTGGTACTTGTTCCATAGATCATGAATACGCACGCCACTTCGTAATGATGTGGAATGTGTCAGGTTAATAATAGGTGTCTATACAAGATGTTACATTACACAAAATATTACATGACACTTAATATTTTTAATTTTTTTTGTGGTGGTTGGGGACATTACCCACTTACTATATCCAAAAATTCATCTAATGAGTTGCCATTAAGAAATTCTTTTAATTTCCTTTTAAATGCTATATGGCTATCTGCCAGACTTTTGATGCTATTAGGTAAGTGAAGAAAGACTTTTGTGGCAGCATAATTTACTCTCTTCTGAGCCAAAGTTAGATTTAACCTTGGGTAGTGAAGATCATCCTTTCTCCTACTGTTGTAGCCATGTACACTGCTATTACTTTTGAATTCGTTCAGATTGTTAATAACAAATTTCATAAGTGAATATATATATTGTGAGGCTACAGTGAAGATCTCTAGCTCTTTAAATAAGTGTCTGCAGGATGATCTTGGATGAGCTCCAGCAATTATTCTGATTACACGATTTTGTGCAATGAACACTCTTTTACTCAATGATGAGTTACCCCAGAATATGATACCATACGAAAGCAGAGAATTAAAATAAGCGTGATAAGCTAATTTAGTGAGATGTATATCGCCAAAATTTGCAATGACCCTAATTGCAAAAGTAGCTGAACTCAAACGTTTCAGCAGATCCTCAGTGTGTTTTTTCTAGTTCAACCCCCTATCAATTCATACACCTAGGAATTTTGAATATTCTACCTTAGCTACCGATTTCTGATCGAAGTCTGTATTTATTAATGGTGTCATTCCATTCACTGTGTGTAACTGTATATACTGTGCTTTGTCAAAGCTTAATGAGAGCCCATTTGCAGAGAACCACTTAATGATTTTCTGAAAAACATCGTTTACAATTTCACCAGTTAATTCTTGTCTGTTGGATGTGATAGCTATACTTGTATCATCGGCAAGAAGTACCAGCTTTGCATCTATGTGAATATAGAATGGCAAGTCATTAATATAGATTAAGAACAGCAGATGAGCCAAGACTGAACCTTGCGGCACCCCATTCTTGATTGTTCCCCAGTCTGAGAATTCACCAGTTTTTTGCGTATTATGTGAACTACTTGAAACTTTCTGGCAGATTAAAACTGTGTGCCCGACCGAGACTCGAACTCGGGACCTTTGCCTTTCGCGGGCAAGCGCTCTACCATCTGAGCTACCGAAGCACGACTCACGCCCGGTACTCACAGCTTTACTTCTGCCAGTACCTCGTCTCCTACCTTCCAAACTTTACAGAAACTCTCCTGCGAACCTTGCAGAACTAGCACTCCTGAAAGAAAGGATATTGCGGAGACATGTGAACTGCTTATTTCAACTTTCTGCACTATTCTAGTTAGGTATGATTTAAACCATTTGAGCACTGTACCATTCATACCACAGTACTTGAGCTTATATAGAAGTATTCCATGATTTACACAATCAAAAGCCTTTGACAGATCACAAAAAATCCCAACGGGTGACTTCCGGTTACTCAGAGCATTTAATATTTCATTAATGAAAGTATATATAGCATTTTACGTTGAAAAACCCTTCCGGAAACCACACTGACATTTTGTTAAAACTTTATTTTTACAAAGGTGTGAAGCTACTCTACAATACATTACTTTTTGAAGAATTTTGGATAGATAGTCGCAAGATAACTGCCTCAACAGCTCCTTCAGCAAACACAAAGGGACACGAAGTCTTGCATAGGCAATCACATCCACCAAACTAACGGTCACAAACACAAAGCAATGCTGGATAATGGACAGCAAGCTACATTGTCGCGCATGAAACAAGTGTGTATTGTTTAGGGGCGGTCAACCGCGAAGTTATCAGCCTGCATGAAACAAACATGGGCAAAGAATACTGAGGAGGCTTCCTGAGAAGGCAGGTACCATATAAATATTTCAGCTTCTGTAAAGGATCGAGAGAGGTTTCCCGATTGACAACTTGGTATTTATACAATTTTTTTCTAGAACTACTCAAATCCAAATACGGTTTTTTGGCTACAGAGTGGGCACAGAGCCACGCTTAGACATACATACAGATAAGGGTTACACGGATATTACAACTGTATCTACAAAATACTGCAAAAATAAGAATACTCGAGTTCATTAATATGTGCTCGCAAAGTGATTATATACCTAAAGAATGGAATATAGCTCAGATATACCCAATTAAATACGCAGAACGTTGGGAAACGAAGTCCACAGAGATACTCTACTAAAATAAGATAAGGCTACGGCTATACCACCATTACCCCTGGATGCCAAAACTGGACTCCTAATAAGAGAGACGAAAAAAGAGTAGAAACATGTAAAATTAATTTCTTTAGATACATGGCTAGATATACTTCGATGGGTAAAAAGGGAAATTGTGACATCCGAGATTAACTGAATATGCAAAACATAGTTAGCATAATAAATACCAGTTAAGACTGAAAGAACATAGAGACCGTATGCCACATGCAATAATCTCTAAAGCCATGAAACAATACAATCCAAGAGGCAAAAAGATCCTTAGGAAGACAAATGAAGAGATGGCTTGGCTAGTTTTGAAGGAGACCGAACGGACCAAAACGCCCAATAATAATGATGATGACCTAATGTAAGCTCGTTGTGTACGTCTGTCTCCTTAAGTACATCCTTTCACATGGCACGGCTCCTGTCGGTTGTGTTATGTGAGAGGTCAGTGACATCAAGCCATGTGTAGAGAGGACTGTAGTTTCTAAACGTGGCGATATTTCAAAATCACGTTGTTGCAATAAATATTTTTAGCCAACCATATTGCACTGTGTGGCCTAGCAGCACGGCAGGATACTGCACGAGCTTCTGTGGCACTTTGACTCACAGTGAAGGTAAATCAATTAACATAGAAGGCAATATGATTTTTGTTATTATAGGTGAACAAATAAAGTTTTCCCAGTACATGGTGTAAAGACGAAGACGTTGTAAATGTTGTGACTACTACTTTCGCTCGAAAGTGAAATACAGTTGCAGGACCCGGGATAGGCCACAAAAAATAAACACCAGGGCTCCCTCTGTCCTCTCTACTCATGGCTTGGGGTCACTGACCCCTCACATGACACAACCGATGGGGGACTTTTGTAGGGTGTCTTTCCCTGTCTTACATCAAGGTTGTCTCCTCTAGGAGAGTTGACTTCCCTACACCTAGGAGCGCCCCCCCCCCTTCTGCCCTTGCCCCCTTTGTTGTGGACTGCCCTTCGTCTGACTGCTGCCCAAGAGACCTGTCTGGCTTTGGTGACCCTGCCAGGAGCTTAAGCTCCCGCTAGAATATCTCTCTGTGTCATAGCAGAGTGCACAAACCTTCTCACCAATGGTAAGGCGGCAGTCCCTGAGAAGTTATGTTAGGCAGAGAATTAATTTGCCATGCAGAGGTAACATTCAACTACGTCTACATCTACAGCTGTACGCAAGCCACTGTACGGTTTGTTTCGAGGGTGTACACCTGGTAGGGTTGCTGTGATGAGTACATCTGGTACCGCTATCTTTTATCCTTTCACATTCCTTTCACGGATGGCGCTTGCGAAGAATGACCGTCGCTGAAGCTTGTATGAGCTCTAATTTATCTGATTTCCCAGGTTTTGATGGTATAGCTAGACACATGTGGGAAGAATGAAAATGTTGCCTGACTGTTGCTGCAATGTGATCTCTCGGAATCACAATAGCAAACCTGTCCGTGACGCATTTTTTATAACGTCAGCCACTGTAGTTTGCTGGGCATTTGCATAACAGTCTCGCTCAGAGTAAACGATTCCGCGGAGAAACTCGCCCATCTTCGTTGGATATTCTGTATTTTTTCTATTAATCCAACTTTATTTGGGCTTCAGACTGATAAACAATACTCAAGAATCAGCAGAACGAATGTTTTATAAGGCATTCCTGTTGTAGATAAGTTACGCTGCCAGACAAGAAAAGAGAAGCACCTGGAAGACATGATCAAATATCAATGTAATTTAGTACAAAAAAATGGTTCAGTCCCCTAGAACTTAGAACTACTTAAACCTTACTAACCTAAGGACACCACACACATCCATGCCCGAGGCAGGATTCGAACCTGTGACCGTAGCAGTCGCGCGGTTCCGGACTGCGCGCCTAGAACCGCGAGACCACCGCGGCCGGCAAATGTAATCACATGTCAGTTCTAGTATAATAAATTTGTCCAGTGAATACCCGTTTATCATCTGCATTTTTTGTTGGTGTAGCAATTTTAATGGCCAGTAGTGTATGTGTGTGTGTGTGTGTGTGTGTGTGTGTGTGTGTGTGTGTGTGTGTGTGTGTGTGTGCGTTTTTGTGTGTGTGTGAGTGTGTGTACACCATCCCCTGCCGCAGTACCCCTGCCAAATTTGTGTCTCCACATCAGCTAGTTGTGTGCTGTTAGCTGTGCTGGAATCGTGTTTCCAGGCGTCTGCCACCTGCCACCTCCACCTGCACCCCTAGCTAGCCCCACAGGCGGCTCCTCACTCTTCCACGAGCCGATAGACGCTTCCTCCAACCCTCTCCCTGTTTCCTGCCTCTTTCCATCCCTCACTCCACCGTACCCCACACCCCCACCTCACTCCCGTACACTTACCGTGGGCCAGGAAAGAGCTTGTAGTCGACTGAGTACAAAGAAAAAGGGAGACAGGCACGTGCATGATAGTGAGTGTGTGTTTGTTTGTGTGTATTATTTTCCTACAAATTTGGAAAAAGGAAATTATTCCGAGAGCTATCGAATCTCTGTACCTTTCGCTGTGTCATCTCTTTTATTCCTGAATGATTTGTAACTCTCAAACAGAATTTCCCACACATTATTATACTTCCTAGTGGCTCACTTCCGTCAAAATCTGTGTCGTCTGTCCTCCGTTACTGTCTCCTTTATTCAGCTCCTCTCTATTGTCCTTTCGTTTCTTTCTCTTATATTTCTTCCCTCTCGCCTTTGTGACACACTCGTAGTCTCACGTGAATTTTGTTGCACCCTGTAATAACGGCCGTGACCGTTACGACAGCAGCTCACGCAACTCCACATATCGTGCGACTCCCGATAACAGCATAACACACTTCTAGTAACCCAAATTTCTGCCTCCCTCACAGTTCGCTCCTGATTTTCCGGTCCTTGTTTCCTTTTTATCTCGTATGCGTGACGATAAATCATGCGCGATCGAATTTATTTCGTGTGCGATCAGGTATATCCCATTACAATACTAACCCCTGACCCTAACACAATTCCTTTCATTCCTTACACCCATCAACGTTATTCAACTCCCCCTACAACCACATGAACCTTTACTCTCCATTTCCAATGCCAACTTCTTTCCCAGCCGTATCCCCACTCCCCTCCACTTAATAGATTTCTGCTCTAATTGTCTGCACCAATTCTGAAGAGTTTCCCTATCTTTAGCCATAACCTTGTACCGTATTCTGTGCCTTAAAGCTTCCTAAGCCATGGAATTACCCCTCCCCCCAATGTCATAACCATAAAAAAATCCCTATTTCTGTCTCCCACTCATTGTCCCACAATGATCTTCATCTTTTCAGATCACAGCAGTCCTTCCCCTCACAAACATGATTCTACAAAACGTGTTCCCCTGGCACAGGCATCCCTGAACCAACTCCATTCCCTCTGCAAAATGCTGTTAATATGCAATCCCCCCTACCTACACTTCATCACCCAAAATGAAATCCTGACACTCCAACACCTAGAAAAACATTTCAAGCACCACCTCCACAAGCTGTCCAGCCTGCTGACATCCTCCTCCTTCCTTGGAGCACCACTATCCAACCCCCATCATACCTACAGTTTTCTGCTTCATCAACATCTCATAGCACCCTGACCCTGCCCAGCTGACCATTTCAACCTACCACATTCTCCGCAACCCCCTACCAACACTCCATGAAACCCAGAGACAAAAGAATTACAGAGCACTGTTGTTAACCTCTCCACTAAAATCCTCAAACCCACAGAAGTGTCAGTACCGTCCAAAGGCCTCACGTTCACCTGTACTCCCAGGTTTAACAATGTTGGACTTCCAAAAGACCTACACTCCTCCAACTCCCTACAGTGGAAAAACTTATATGCCACCAACGTCTCCAACCAAAGCCAGTCGAATGTCAACATCAATGCCTGCCTGTCCCAATTCATAACACCATCCAAACATGACACTCCCATATTCCCACCTAACCATCCTGTGGTGGTCATCTTCCAGGATTTCCTTACTTCCAATCTGGCCTCACAATTATTTTACAGCTCTCTCCCTAAGAAAGTATTGCCATACACAACCTAAAAATGGATGCTGACCAGATCATCCTTCTCACAGGCAAAAGTTACACCACTGTTATGATGAATGAGAGTGACTACCTCTTGGAGGGCCTCTACGAGATGACTGACACCTCCACTAACATGTTCTACCGAAGTGATCACATCCCAAGAGTCTAACACAACCTCTAATCTCTGCTGAAATCTTAAGGTGATTCCGAGAACCTCTCCCCTGAATATATCTCCCTACTCACCTCAACGACAGCCCACACACCTACCTTCTATATACTCCCTAAAATCCACAAACCCAACTGTCCTAGGCGCGTCACTGTGGCTGCTTACAGCGCCCCACCAAAAGAAACTCAGCCATTGTTGATTATCATCTCCAACCAATTGTCCAAAACCTAGCCTCCCACATTAAACATACCAACCACTTTCTGCACTGGCTCTCCACCATCCTCATAATCTTGCCTCCCAGGTCCCTACTTGTCACTACTTACGCAACCACCCTATACAGCAACATCCCTCAGGCCCATGGCATTACTGCAATTGAAGACTATTGAGCCGTGATAAAAACTGCTGTTTTGAAGAGCGCGCTGCAGTGCGTAGTGTGAAGCAGTCTCCCTCCGGTTCTGGAGGTGGCGCCGCTGTGGCAATTGCAGCTTTGGTGTCTCCCTCTGGTGTGAAAGGGGAAAGGTTGCCTTTTCACGTGCATTTAAGGGGCGCTATGATCTCGCCAGTAGGTCAGTCTGGCTCACTCTCTCGTCCGCAGCTTACTAGTCTGTCTCCCGTTCGCATTTGTTAAAGCCGGCAAAATGAGAGTCTTTCCACTCCTCCAGTAAGAGGACTGAGTGGTCGCCTGATCAGGGTTTAGTTCCTGCATTTGAGTCTCCGCGTTAGGCCGCCAGTCTGCTCGAGTTTGCTCAGGCAATGGTCATTGGCGGTTGGTTCGATCGGTTGGTTGGTCGCGCACTGAGACGCAAGATGACTTGTCCGTCTTGAGCCTCGGCGCATGTGAGGTCGCCACGTGAGTCCAGTGGGTCGTGGCATATAGCGAGGAGTAGTGACTTCGCGGTCGACACGAGAGCAACAGGAGTCAACCCACGACATCAGTCTGGCCGGTGCGAGTGGCGACACCATGAGACGGGAGATCGGCGGGCCTTCCTGCATTCGTTGAAGCAGCTGGCAGCAGACGGCTCGGGAGAGCGATTTGGGGGTGCTGCGCCAGGTCTTCTCGAGAAATCGCAGTTTATTAGAAGTTAAGTGATTGGTGATGTGTTGTTAGATTTACTCTTGTTAAATTCTACTTGTTTTCTTGGTGAGGTCACCAGCCGTTTTGCTTTGGGGTCGTCCCACCATTCTTCTCCGTTTGCCCACCCACAGGAAGGTGGTTGTTTATAAATTGAGTGGTCCGTTTCTCCCTTGTGGAGTAGGGATGGGTTAGAGCAACCTGCGGTTCGGGTTGTTCAGTATTCTCCCTATCAATCTACCGCACGTTAGTAGCTACCTTTGTCATGTTTGTCGGATTTGGTGTGTTAACGAATTTATTGCTTGGAGTGTAACGGCCTAATACCTGAAATATGTTTTGATCTTTGGAAACTTTGATATTATTGCCTATGGCCTTGGAAGGCGGTATCTGTGTACTGTAGAGCATCTTAACTATTGTTTGGCCAACCTTGTAGAATTATATATAAGATTGTATTTCATGGGCTTCTATTTAAATGGTCATTTTAGTATATAAAGTTGCCACCCTTTCACCGTAAGACTTTTCTTAGAAGTTAAAATTAAGTTGCACCTTCGGTGGCAAGGTTAATATTTTAATTGTTAGTGTTTTGTACTATTTCCATCCCTGCTACGGGGGGGGGGGGGGAGAATAGTTAATGTGCTTGTGTAAATTGTTAAGACTCTTAGTTTAAACTTATCTGGGATGTTGCAGATTTGCACCAGTGTACTCTTTCAGAGGCTGTTGTGAGCAGTCGTAACTATGGCCGTGTCAAAGGGGAGAGGCAAGGTTCTCTGCCCGAAAGCTCATATAGTCAAAACTTGTTTCTCTCTGCCTCTGAATAAATTGTAACTTTGATATTTAGAGGGTGCTTTCTGATTATAATTTTAAATTTGTTTATTTAAAAAAAATGCTTTTAGGTACTATTAAAGTGAATAAAATTCCCATTTGTTAAAAGGAATGTGGTTATGATTTCATCAGTTACTTCCTGGTAACTACTTCCATGCTTACATAGTGTGATTAAATGTGTTAATGTTCTTGATGAATCGCTAGCAAATAAAATAAATTCTTAAGACTATTTTTTGAAAATAAATCACTGTTCAACTATCTCTCCCAGTGCCCTGCAGATTCCAAACCAGCACTTCATTCCTTGTACACCTAACCAACTACATCCAAATCCATAACTACCTCACCTTTGAAGGGAAGGTATATAAACAAATTTGTGGCACAGCCATGGGTACGTGCATGGCACCCTCATATGCCAACCTCTTCATGGGCTACCTATAGGAAACCATCCTAGCTCCAAAAACCTAAACCCCTGCTCTGGTTCGTGTTTATTGATGATATTTTTATAATCTGGACCGAAGTTCAGAATACTTTATCCTCTTCAATTCTTAACTTCAACACCTTCCTAGATGTTGAAGCCATCCTCTTGCTCCACTTCAAACCCACCAATCACCAACAGTACCTGCAATGTGACACCACGCCAAAAGATCCCTCCCATACAGATTGGTCACCTGTGGTAGACACACCTTCATTGATGAGAACTCCCACACCCAGTATGCTGAAGGCCTCACAAAGGCCTTAACCGACAGGCAATACCCCCCACCCCTAATTCACAAACAGATATCCTATATCATATCCTCACACTCACCTGATCCTCACATCCACCCCAAGAACCAACCACAAGAAGCGCTCCCCTTGTCACCCAGTACCACCCCAGACTGGAATGACTGAACCACATCCTTCATAGGGCTTTGATTGTCTACCATCATGCCTGAAATGATGGATATAGTACTGAAGATACTTCCAACCCCTCCCAAAATGGTGTTCTGCCGCCTACCCAACCTCCACAACATTTTAGCCTAACCCTATACCACTCCCTCCCCCAGTCCCCTGCCACAGGGCTGATACCCCTGAGGAAGATGCATTTGCAAGGCCTGCCCAATACACCGACCCAGCATGATCTATTCCAGTGCTATGAGAGGCTTATCCTACCCAATCAGAGGCCAGGCCACCTGTGACAGCAGAGCTGCAACCACAGCACAGCATTTTACATTGGTATCAGAGCCAATTAGCTGTCGACTAGAATGAATAGCCACCGCCAAACTGTTACCAAACACAAGGAAGACCACCCAATGGCACAACATATAGCAGAGCACAACATGTGAGATTTCAATAGGTGCTTTACAATCCGTGCCATCTGAATCCTCCACACCACCATCAGCTTTTCTGAGCTGCACAGATGGGGGCTGTTCTTACAGCACATTGTTCGCTCCTGTAACCTTCCTGGACTAAATCAAAGGTAACTCACTGCCTCCCCCCAATCCCTCCAATCCCTCACCCAGTAGTGTGTGTGTGTGTGTGTGTGTGTGTGTGTGTGTGTGTGTGTGTGTGTGTACGCACCATCCCCTGCCCTGCCCCAAGCAGCACCCAGGACCAATTCGTGTCCCTACATCAGATAGTTGTGTGCTGTTATCTAGTCTGTGACATCATTTGTACAGCCATCTAAGCTCCCTGATCCTCGCATCTGTACCCCACTCTCCCACGAGATGCTAGACACTTTCCACCAACCCTCTCCCTGCCTGCCACTTCACTCCATCCTCATCCCACCTGACCTCATACCCTATCTCACCTCAGTACACTCACCATGGCCCAGGAATTAGCTGACAGTCGACTGAGCACAGGCGTATGCATTTTAGTGAGAGTGTGTGTGTTTGTGTGCTTTGTTTTCCTACAATTTTGAAAAAAGAGGTGTATTCTGAAAGCTATCGAATGAATGTATCTTTTGTTTGTGAACCTATTGACTATGCAGCGCTTCTGCCTTTCATTGAGACGACTCCATCACCAATACGAGCATGACACTACACTACTCACACACCCATGACATTACCTATACTTACCAGATACCCTTACGTATGCTATTCTCATAATTCGCGAAGGAATTGTGCCTTTGGCGCGAAGAACAAGAAAAACGATTCTAATTAGGTGGCTGAACCTTCCTTTCGCGGGTTCCCAGCCATTACGCCAAACGAATTTACGACTTCGGTTTTTACCAAGCACATCGGGATTTTTAGGATCTAAGCATCAATTGTCAGGATTTGGCACGAGATAGCTCAGATCGTCCAAGAACTCTGTTAATTAGTGCTAAGGCGAATAACTGCTTGCATAAGGGCCAGGGGTCACGTTTCCGACTTTAATAACGGTCGGATTGTAGCCTATCGCGATTGCGGTTTATCGTATCGTGACATTGCTGCTCGCGTTGGTCGAGATCCAATGACTGTTAGCAGAGTATGGAATCGGTGGGTTCAGGAGGGTAATACGGAACGCCGTGCTGGATCCCAACGTCCTAGCATCACTAGCAGTCGAGATGACAGGCATCTTATCCGCATAGCTGTAACGGATCGTGCAGCCACGTCTAGATCCCTGAGTCAACAGATGGGGACGTTTGCAAGACAACAACCATCTGCACGAACAGTTGGACGACGTTTGCAGCAGCACGGGCTATCAGCTCGGAGAGCGTGGCTGCGGTTACCCTTGACGCTGCATCACAGACAGGAGTGCCTGCGATGGTGTACTCAACGACGAAGCTGGGTGTACGAATGGCTAAACGTCATTTTTTCGGATGAATCCAGGTTCTGTTTACAGTATCATGATGGTCGCATCCGTGTTTGGCGACATCACGGTGAACGTACATTGGAAGCGTGTATTTGTCATCGCCATACTGGCGTATCACCAGGCGTGATGGTATGGGGTGCCATTGGTTACACATCTTGGTCACCTCTTGTTCGCACTGACGACACTTTGAACAGTGGACGTTACATTTCAGATGTGTTACGCCCCGTGGCTCTACCCTTCATTTGATCCCTGCAAAACCCTACATTTCAGTAGGATAATGCACGACCGCATGTTGCAGGTTCTGTACGGGCCTTTCTGGATACAGAAAATGTTCGACTGCTGCCCTGGCCAGCACATTCTCCACATGTCTCACCAATTTAAAACGACTGGTCAATGGTGGCCGAGCAATTGGCTCGTCACAATACGCCAGTCACTCCTCTTGATGAACTGTGGTATCGTGTTGAAGCTGCATTGGCAGCTGTACGTGTACACGCCATCCAAGCTCTGTTTGACTCAATGCCCTGGCGTATCGAGGTTGTTGTCACGGCCAGAGGTACTGATTTCTCAGGATCTATGCACCGAAATTGCGTGAAAATGTAATCACATGTCAGTTCTAGTATAATATATTTGTCCAATGAATACACGTGTATCATCTGCATTTCTTCTTGGTGTAGCAATTTTAATGGTCAGTAGTGTATTTATTACCTCGAAACATGTGTATAAAAGTCTTGCAGCTTCCCGTCTAAATATTGCGTTTGTTGTATGCGTCTGTCGGTCTTAGCTTCCACGTTATTTAATTTTACAATCAGGTAGTCCTCCTTTGGAAACGCTGTGCGAGTCACTCACTTGTCGCCGCGCAGCACGTCGACGGGCTGGTCTATGAGGTTGTCGGCCAGGTCGACGAGCAGCAGCGGCGGCGCGGCCGCGTGCAGCGTGAGCCGCAGGGTGGCGGTCAGCTGGTTGTGGTGCAGCAGCAGGCGGCGCAGCGCGGGCGGCAGCGGCGGCGGCAGCTGCTCCAGGCCGTTCCGCGACAGGTCCAGCAGCTGCAGGCCGGCGGGCAGCGACAGCTGCTCCGGCAGCGCCTTCAGTCCGCAGCCCGCCAGGCGCAGCTCGCGCAGCGCCGCCAGCGAGCCTGCCGACAGACGCGCCGTCTCGCACCTGCATTACGAATGGCGGGTAACGCCGGAGCAACCGGTCTTCACCAGCTGATGTGCCCGAGCGGTTCTAGGCGCTTCAGTCTGGAATCGCGCGACCACTACGGTCGCAGGCTCGAATCCTGACTCGGGCATGGATGTATGTAATGTCCTTAGCTTATTTAGGTTTAACTAGTTCTAAGTTCTAGGGTACTGATGACCTCAGATATTAAGTCCCATAGTGCTCCGAGCCGTTTGAACCATTTGAACCGATCTTTGGTAACACAAATTTTTTTTTCAACTGCAGCGTTTCCGACTGTCAAAACAGCTTAAAATTACCGGTGTCTCAACAAATGGCTCTGAGCACTATGGGACTTAACTTCCGAGGTCATCAGTCCCCTGACATCTCGATCGGCAAAAGATTCTAGTCCAGGTAACGATGTGTACTCACAGCGGACATTTGCGAGTGTAAACAACCCACTGCCAGCTGCTCCAGTTGTGACATCGAGTGAAAAATTAACTCGACGTCCACGGAAAAAAATAGGTCAATTAAGAATAAAAGATTGTGCAGTGCCATTTGCTCCAAGTTTATTTTCCAGGCTGATTATGTGTTTATAAACTGGCATGCTGTGGCGGGTGGCGGGTCTTCATAGACCTTTTTTTCCCGTGGATGTCGAGTTAAGTTTTCACTCGATGTCGCAACTGGAGCAGCTAGCAGTGGATGGTTTACACTCGCAATTGTCCGCTGTGAGAACGCGTCGTTACCTGGACTAGAATCTTTTGCCGACCGAGATGTCATCGCCTACAAGACCTGGCACTGTGGAATCGACCCGAAGACTCAAAGTAGACCTATCAACTTCTACTTCTCTTGGGAGCTTTTACCTGTAATACGAGGATTTGAACTTAAATAGTGGCAACTATTTATTCACAACCGATCCAAAAGAGTTACATGTTTGCACCCCTTACTGTCCTTCAAAGTAGTCACTAGCGTTGTGTAGAAACCGTTGTCAGCGATGTGGAAGGCGTAGTATACCGTTAGCAGAGCCTGTTTTGTTGATGGTGCGAATGGAGCGGTCTACTGCCTGTCGAATATCTGGGACAGCTCTGAAGCAAATGCCACGAAGTGGTTCCTTCATCTTCGGAATCAAGTCAAAGTTCTTGTCAAGGACGTAAGTCCGGGGAGTATGGTGGATTTTACAGTACTTCGCAGTCCCATCGACCGAACAGAGCAGCCACAGCTTGCGCTGTATGCGCCCGTGCATTGTCGTGCAAAATGATGGGTGGGTTGCGCAGAAAGTGTCGCCGCTTCTTTCGCAAAGCTGGTAGCAGGTGATGCTCCAGAAACGAACAGTAATACTGTGCATTGACGGTCTGCCGTGGAGGAACGTAATGAGTTAGGATAACACCATCACAGTCATACACGAGAATCACCAAAACTTTCACCATACTGGGGCGCTAACGCACTTTCGACTTTCGCGGCGAGCCATAATGACGCCATTCGTTGGACTGGCTTCTTGGCATTCGCTTCAGAACTATTCCAGAGATTCGACAGGCAGCAGACCGCTCCATTCGCAACAAACGGAACAGGATCTGCTAACGGTATTGTACGCCTTCCACATGACTGGCAACTGGTTCTACACAACGCTGGTGAATACTCTGAAGGACTGTAACAGGTGAAAACATGTAACTCTTTTGTAACGGTTGTGAATAAATAGTTGCCAATATTTAAGTTCCAACCCTCGGATATGAAATCTGTTTATTTTAACTGATTTTTGTAAGGTCATGAGGAGTGAAAAAACCTCCAAAAATCGAACTCAATGTTCGAGTTAGCACCATATCGTTAAATTTAAGGTTATCTCATTGTGATTAGTTATAAGCTCCCATAAATGTAATGTAGTATCAATTGATTTTATCCATTTTCGATTTCAGATAACTCCTTAGGGACTACACTGCACGTAGTGTGCATGCTTCAAACTCGCAGGGCCTTGATGAAACCGCAATTAAGGGCAACATTTTTTTCCTGGAAATCTAACATAAAGTTCAAGTTATGAGCAATCAAAATCCACAAACAGAACATTTGTAGGTCTTTTCACTGTCTCAAAAGATTTCCATACTTTGCCTATTTTTTGCTCATTTGAATGAGAAACTAGCCCTAAGTTCTCGTCGACGTGCCATTGGTGACGACAGCGAAATGACGAGAAGTAGGCTTCAGCGTTGGAAAAGAGCTTTCTTCGAGTGTTAGTCATTTGATTGTTTAGTTCCAGCTGCAGGGAGTTAGGTGGAATAAAATCCGCAAAATTGTATTTTGTTTGGAACTGCAGTAGAGGCTGGGTTAAATCGTAATTATAAATCGCAACGGACAGTTGTTTGGTCGCCGGAAGGACAATAAAGAAGCTGTTGTATTCCCACTTGGACTCTCTTTCAATTAAGAAAAAATAGAAGCATTCTGGTCTTAGCCCATCCACCTTTCGATACTTTTCTCAAAAAGCGATAAGAACTTGACTACTACTGATTCTAATTGTTTGAAAATCAGCCCAAAAATTATGTTCTAATCAGGTATCATACTACCATTTGGACACTACGAATAGTCAGTGCTGAAGGGTGAAAACTGCGGTGCAAGAACTCTATTTTTCGTGTTGTTTGTTTTAATGGGCTAGAAGCAGGTAAAGGCGAGTTATGCAGCAACAGCCGGCAGATCGGTTAGTCTCTATTTCTTCTTACACTATACAGAAGTATGTTGCCACTCCTGTCGTATTTAATCTGTTAAAGAATATGGAGCATTGTGCCTCATTGATACCGAAACTTGTAAAATACTTCCATCCTAGGGATTGTGCCAATTTTGTAATACGACAGACGTCCGACGTCGACAGTGAGAAATTACCATATAGACTAGACTGGGCAAGTCTTGCACCTGCAGATACACACATACCATCTAATACGGAACATCAAATGGTAAGAGGTACACCATTGTCCCAGCAGTGCTGTACCATTTTTATGCCATGTGTATGTTGCCCGTTTCTGACTGCATTTTTATCGAATTATTATTGATCTCCTCTTCCTTTCTCTGTAATGACGTAATATTTCAAGACAAAGCATATTTGAGGAACAAACATTACTCGTTGTTTAAACGAAAAAAATTACGAATTAGAATTCCGGTATCGGTTTAAATCTGTCAATTTTTCCCATCCCTAACCTCAATTCAACGCCGCGAGTCCACAGCCCCGACAGAGTTCGTGCCAGCTTCCTCGCAACGTGTCATTACATGGCCACGCCGGGGTGCTCGTCCTTACCAGTATCCAGAGAAACAGGCCGCGGTCCAAGGCATAAATCTCTGCACAAACCTTCGTCTTCCAGTGCTGGAAACTTCAGCAGAGCCATTGGCAGACTTGAATAGCTCACCAAGCAGAACTGTTTTTTATGTATCGACGCAACGGTCGGTTCGTAACGTCATCAGACTGTTATCTGAGATTGCGGGATCGCGCCGTCATATGCTATGAAACTTGTAATGGGGAAGAGTTAGCGCGTTTGGTTTATTCAGCACTATGGTCCACGACTTGTCTAATTTAAATCCTTTTTCTTCATATTTTCTGTTAAAATTCTTGTCGAGCTTATGAATTTCTATGGCTTCTCTGTGCACCTAACATGGTAATTATTGGATTTTACTAATACGATAGTGTGAGACAAAGGAATTTTGTGTTTAAGGTACGTATTAACGCTTCTTTTTGAAGTTTATATGCACATTTTGGTGCAAGAGAAGAGGATTTTAGTTTTTATGGATCACTGTTTGCTATGACTTCTCTAGGAACATCGCAGATATCTTTAAACAAGTCCTTTCCTTTCAGTGGGACAAATAATTCTACGAGCAAACCGATGGTGTGTCTGTGTGGAACCCACTTAGTACAGTTGTAGCGAATTTTTATGCAAAAAATATGAAGAAGCAACCCTTCATACGGCGAAGAAAAACCCTCATGTTTGTTTCGATACGAGAATGGTACATTTATTATATGGCCCCATGGAGGAAAATAACGCTCTGAATTTTTTCAATTTTGTGAATAATATTAAGTTCACCACGGAAACAGAGAAAGATGAAATTTTAATATTGAATGTACATGCACTTAGAAAGCATGACGGAACTGCAGTGCATAAAGTGTAGGGAAAGCCCACTCACACGGATAGATGCCTGCACAGAAATTCCAATCATCATCCCAGGCAGAAAATAGGAGTGATCAAATTGTTGATGGATCGGGTAAAAGGAATCTGTGAACCACAGTGCTGGAAAAATGTACTCGATCATTTAAGAACAGCCTTAGGTCAAAAATTATGCCTTGAACCACGGACAAATGACTATAAAACGAATATCAGCAATATCGCTAATGCCGTGTGTGAATACCTGCACTGTGTGAGTATCCACAACTGTTTCAGGGCAAACTGAATATGTACAAATATTAATGCGTCTGTCGTAAAGAGCATAGGACAATTCATTAATAAGAGTTCCCCTCTTTACACAGACATTTCCAGCCTACACAATGAGCTACTTTTCCAGGATACAGGCAGAGCAGTAATTAACATTTACACTTTCTCGTTTTGGAAATTCTCCTTGAGTAAAACATCTCTAACGTAGCACTCTTTTTCAATCGCAGATTAAAATCAGAAAATGAGATGTCGAAGTTGTAATATGCACATAAAACATATTTGTTAAATGAAAATCCGTATTTGTATATATTTAAGTAGTGTTATAAATTTTAATGTTACCATCAAAATTGATAATAGTTTTACAATACATAATTACTGAAAGTGATTGGTAATTAAATTATTCTGTCGAAATAAAACGCCTGTTTCATGTGTTTGAGGAGCTTGCGTTATGCGGCTAGGCTTAAGAAACTTGCCTACTGTGCAAGTGACGGTACTGAAATGAAATGCATAACTACAAAGCAAATGTGGAAGTGCAATCAGATTTTCTCTATTGTTGAAAGACATATACAATCAAGATTGTAAAAAGAACGAAGAAGAATTTTGTAGAAGAAAAACATTGTATTGTTGACATTCCTAATGATCCATAACTATGAAACAATGGACGCCATAGTGACTGATAATCTGAGCACAGAACATTTAGTCGACGTGCCGGTCTGCGACTATTGCAGATCTAAAGATATTATAAAACAGAACGAAAAAAGTAGTCATTATAAACATGAATGCGACGATAGACTGAAATAAAAATGGTAATAAAAAATTACGCTATTTTTCTTGTCTGAATGAGGACCACAAATACTCATTGTCCACAACTTTTCGGTCAAAGAATGTGAGAATCACTACATTCATTTACATCTGATCCGCCATTTACTGGCGTTTGATCGATGTACACATATACGAAGAATCATAGCAGGAAGAGTGCAGACGTCTACATCTGACTGAAGGAATGAAGGAAGACGAATTTTAAGTATCTCGTTTAGACGAGTGCCACAGTGCTTTTTATAATCTAGGATAATTACAGGCAACAAATTAACAGTGCATTGACAATACCAAGAAAGAAATATCAGAAGAAAAACTAACTTCATGAATTTGAATTTTTCGTATGCTAATATTACAACACGTTTGTTTGATTGACTTTGGTAAGTTCCAGATGTTACAAACTCAATATCACCAACTTCAGTATGCAAACATTCTCGGATTCACTTATAAGAATCAGTTTAATTTAACAACAAGTATATCCCCAGGGGAACTCCCTCAAATCATTTGCTTTAACTGGGAAAGTCTATACTGTATCATATTTCACATTTAAACTCCTAGATGCGGCAGAGGTTATTGGGACACTTCACTTCGTGCATAATTGACTAATATGAACTCGTTCATGTATCAGACCCAGTCGTAAAAAGTCTTGCGCTAAACTATGCGTGTAGAAGTTTATGACATTTAGTCCGTATCGTCTCAGATTGATCAAAATTAGTCAAACATGAAAGTAGGTGTCGCAGTGTTAACGTCTGAAGGTTCTACGATCTTTAGATTCCATCCACAGTTTTCGCAAGATTTCCCTCGGTTTTCAGATATATTCTAGTCAACCCTTCCAGAAAACACCGACGTGTTTGCCTCACTTCGATCCCAGGCGGATATATTTTTAAGGAATCCAAATATGCTACATCTGAAACACCAACTCTACCCTTCGGAGGAGAGGATGAAACTTACTATTATGATAAAAATGAATGCTGTGTATCACATTTCACTTTTCGTAGTCTTAGTTTTATTAGTTAGTATTTTGTAAATAAGTTGAACTGAATCTGATATTTTATCCAGCGTCACTCAATGAGATATGCAGAAAAATGTGACTCATATTTACGGTACTAAACGGAAATAAACAGAATGAAAAACCTTACTGAAATGAAGCGTGTCGAAATATTTTCTTCGCGTCTAGCCGTGGCTTGTTTGATGCTGTCAGCTGCAATGATTAGTGCAAATATCTGTTCTATCGTGTTCTCAGAAGCCTAATTCATATTTATTGTGGATAAGGCAGTAGATGAAAACATATTCGAATGTTTTACACACTGTTGACAATTTACTGACTGGCAATTTGTTTCACGCTGAGTTTGGGTTATTATTCTTGGGTGCTGGTCGAACTGACCTAAGTTTATACCCAGTAGGATGCGTACCGCTAATGAAAGCGAAATTGATGAGTCCATAAGACCTACAACAATAACTTCAGATATGTTACTATCATGGACACTCTGTCCAGCGCCTACCACCGCAGAAAGTTTCTCATGATGGCTTTCTGTATTGTGGATGTGAAAACATATTTGAAGCAAAACTCATCTGTTCTGGTAGTACAGTGTTGTGGCTGATACAACTCGAGAGCTGACTCGATCGAGAACTCGTTTAATTCGTCTGCAAGCGTTTCAAAAACAGAATCACACATTCCTCTGTCAAACTGAGTAGTTTTTTTTTTCACTCTTATTTGATTCGGCTCGCTGTATACTACAGAAACAGTGAATCTCACTCTGGTATTGCGCATGTTTACTTCCCTTTGTTTCTCAGATTTCTGTACATTTCATTGTGCTGTCAGATCGGCCATTCAGCAGAAGTCAACGAAGCATTCCCAGGGCGACATTGGCCTCGTCACGTGTGGAGAACGCGCCTGTGGCGTCATGCTGCCGTTAAAAAATAGCTTTCTTGGGCTGGGAACATATCTTGCACTTTGAACAAATCCACACTGTTCGTAATAACTCAAACTTGTACCACTCCGTGACCCCGTATGTCACCCAGCGTATCAGTACAACCACACTAAGCGTTGGTGCCTACTATTAACACTTTCACTTTCATGTCTTGCTGTGCAGCCGGGAGCTGTGGTTGCTTGTCCTACGCTCGCATGCGTTTGTTTGACGCGAGTGTGATCCCCAATGAGTGACTGGCCTATCGCCACTTATTTATGCTTTCATATCTATTTGGTGGCACCTAAAGATTAAGCTTTGTGCTTGTAAACTGGTCGTGAAATAAATTTAGAAAATTACTAGCAACTGAGGCGAATTCTCATTCTGCAAATATGTTCCTCATTTGTGGATGTTCGCCTGATCAAATGTTTTGTACTTTCACATTAGGTCACAAACCAAATTAAGATCAGTTACGGTACACGGCATTAAACTACACTATCTACGAAACATAATACAACACCGGTTCATGACTCCATTACCTGACACCATCGTGAAAATTCCCTTCTTCTTCGTAGAAGCTCTAGCAACGCTGTGCAGTGCCATCGTATACGCAGATATCTGCTCCGAGCCGTGGACGACCAAGAGGCTCCTGTTCCACAAATCTAACAAACCACACAGTGAAAGCTCATACTACCGACCTATTTGCCTTATTTCCGTCTGAGAAATGGACCTCTATGCAGTTCTCAGCACATTCAAAAATTGAGAAACTCATCTATGCCTCGCTAACATCTAGTGTAGCTTCTGTCCAAAATACTCCACAGAGTATTCACAAACGGATAAAAATGCTGTCCCTACCGAGGCTGGATTCCGGCGTAATTTCTTAAAGACAGACATGTGACGTGAGCTTCGAATCAATGAAGTTCCTTTCTGAAACATCACCCATCAACCATACACAGTACTGCTTCCAGCAGACAACAGCTGACACAGGAATGCCACCACGAGTCCCAGTTAGTTCCACGTCCACGATGGAAGTACCTGTTTGTGGAGGCTCCGAGGCAGACCAATACATCCAGTACGCATTGGTTCAAATGGCTCTGAGCACTATGGGAATTAACATCTGAGGTCATCAGTCCACTAGAACTTAGAACTACTTAAACCTAACTAACCTAATGACATTACACACATCCATGCCCGAGGCAGGATTCGAACCTGCGACCGCAGCAAGCACGCGGTTCGAGACGCCAGTGCGCATTAGGCATCGACATATGGACGTACCACCTGGTGTGATTGGGCGCATAACACGATCACCTCTTGTTGCATAGCCAATAATTTGGACAGCAGGATTTACATTTCTAACGTCTTAACGCCGTTGACTGTGAGCTGTCTCTGAGATCTCCGTGGCCTTCTTCAACAAGATAGCGCAAGAGTGTTTTCTGTGCTGTCCTAACCAATGTCGATACATAGGGTGTTTGACCATTGCCATAGCTAGCGATTTCTCACCCTATGAAAACGTCATGAATTGTCGAGAAACTGGCACCTGACCACTCGCCAACGACTGAGGTTGATGATCTATGGCTCAGAGTTAAAGCACCAAGGAGTGTCGTGCTCGTGTGTGTCATCCGGTCTCTGTTCGACTCTGTGCCTAGGCAGGTTAGAGGCAATGTTGCTGCCAGCGGTGTAATAAATGTTGCACACTGTGTACGTACAAATGTATTGATTACTCTTTCTTACTATGGGGTTATGCACAATGTAAACAGACCATTAACATTAATTTGAACATCTGTCAGACGTCCAAATAGCCATGTTTTGCAGTACCGCTGCGAGGCGTGCTGGGAGAAGGAAGACAGTTCTGGAAGGTAGCGGCAGAGCTGTGGAGCCGTGCCGACGCCAGTGCTGTGACCAGCATCGTTCAGTCTCGCGGCTGAGGATCCGTGGCGTGAACTGCCATGTCGAGGTGGCCCCACAGATTCTCGGCTCGATTTAAATCCGGGGCGTCTCGTAGCCAGGGGCCAGGTTAGCCGAACGCGCTAATGCGCTGTTTCCTGGACTCGGGTAGGCGCGCCGGTCCCGGATCGAATCCGCCCGGCGAG
The DNA here is from genome assembly GCF_023864275.1 of Schistocerca cancellata. Taxonomy (NCBI): domain Eukaryota; kingdom Metazoa; phylum Arthropoda; class Insecta; order Orthoptera; family Acrididae; genus Schistocerca; species Schistocerca cancellata. The sequence continues at coordinate 845,131,791 of NC_064628.1, forward strand.
GGCCGGTCTGCCGGCCAGCCTCTATGTGGTTTTTAGGCGGTTTTCCACATCCCTCTAGGTGAATACCGGGTTGGTCCCCACGTCCCGCCTCAGTTACACGGCTCGCAAGACATCTGAACACTTTCGCACTATTCTATGGATTACACTGATCGCAGACAGTTGGGGTACACTAATTCCTTCCCGGAGGGTACGGGATGGCGGCAGGAAGGGCATCCGGCCACCCCTTCAACTAACATTTCCACATCCGATTAACCATGCCGACCCTGCGTATCCGCGGGGAAAACGGCAAAAGCGAAAGAAGAAGGAAAGAAAGTCCTGTAGCCAGGGCAGTGGGGTAATATAATACTGGTGCTCTTCAAACCGTGCACATACACTTCGAGCTGTGTGACACGTTGGGTTGTCCTGCTGGTAGATACCACTGTGCCAAGGAGAAATTTGCGTGCAGGGTTGAACATGGTCCCCAATGATAGATGCGTGCTTGTATTGATCCATTGTGCCTTCCAGAATAACGACGTCAGACAGGGAATGGCATCTGCTCTGGAAACTTCCGGCGATCGTTGCTGGTTGCCTGCTTTCAGACGTTTCACGCCACACATGCCAAAGGTCATCTGTCGGACGAAGCGTAATGCGTGATTCATCTGAAAAGGCCTCCTGTTGCGACTAACGTCATGTTGCTGTAGTGGCGTACAAATCCCAGCTTTCGTCGTCGTAGACAGCACTCAGCATGGGGGAAAGAAAGAGGCCCTGAACGGTCGTTGAGAAGACATTGTTGGTAGCCCCTCGGTTCATCTGAGTGGTCAATTACTCAGCAGTTGCACGTCTCTTCGCTCGCACACATCTCCGCAGCCATTGCTTTCTCCTGTTCTCTATGTCCCGTGGTGCACCGCAGTCGCCTCGCCGTCGATTTTGGATAATGCCATTTTGCCATCCACGTTATGCTTTAACCACGGTGGCCTGAAAGCCGATGATGATCATGCCCTAAAGGGTTTCAGAGAAATCGCTCCGCTTCCGGATTAAGGCAATGACTACAGTGTTTTCCGCATCCCCCGACACTCTTTATACAGGTTGTTTCCGTAAGAGCGTGCAGAAATTTAAGAGGACAGAGAGCATGCTCCACTGAACAGTCTGAGGTAGGGAATCTGAGGTCGGAAAAGCCAGCTGAAGGACATAATAGAAATTAAATCACGTTACTGTATACTTTTTTATTTACGTTAGTTACAGTTAACTACAAATATCATCACTGACACAATGAATGTACCATTTGTACTGTATCTTACAAAATGTGCTGAAACTGACCGCTATTAAACTCAGTGCAAGCACAACATCAGCGAACAATATTATGCCGCTCCTTGACAGATGTCCCTGGTGAGTTTCGAATCACATCACAGGCAGCTACAATTCTGGCAACTAATTCCATCTCCGTATCCAGTGCGGCCACATACACAAATGACTTTAGACACGTCATTAAGAGGATTCAGGTAAGGATGACCTTCGCAGGCCATGGAATAGGACCTTTCCTTCCAATCGGGCTATCAGGAAATTATTGAAATGGCTGCGGACATTCACACTGAAATGGGGCCGTGCACCGTTATGTTGTATCCATGTCCTCGCACGAACCACCAAGGTTTCGTTCTTCAACAATTCAGGTAGAACTTTTTTGCAAGAACCTCAAACACAGGGAGACTTCCTACTAATCAGGCTCGTCCTCCTTGTTTCCTTGCAGGAAGAATGTGTATGTAAATAAACAGCACTGATATGCCTGGGCTAGCAGGACAGAGCGGATTAAGTTGTGGAAAGGGGCCAAATTACGTTGCTGTCAGTTGCACTCAACATACACACTTTATTTATCAAATGGTTCAAATGGCTCTGAGCACTATGGGACTTAACTTCTAAGGTCATCAGTCCCCTAGAACTTAGAACTACTTAAACCTAACTAACCTAAGGACATCACACACATTCATGCCCGAGGCAGGATTCGAACCTGCGACCGTAGCGGTCACGCGGTTCCAGACTGTAGCGCCTTTAACCGCTTGGCCACACGGCCAGCCTTTATTTGTCAACACACAATATTACAACAAGGATGCAAAACACTCAAAAATTTAATCGACCTCCTTCGATTAACTTTAGATCGGCTGAAGAGCACACTCAAAATCCAAGACACAAGGCCTAAACAAAATTAAAATACAAGATTCTGAAGGCCACACATCAACCAAATAACTAAAACAAAAACAGGGAAATCACTATGTAATACACAAGGAACGGCGCTAAGAAGTTTCCGAAGGTCAGCCTGGGATTGTAACACTACTGCCCGTTTAGGTGAGACAGACAGCCTGTCCAACGAATTCTTAACCTGAAGGGAACCTAACCAACAGACAGCCGCCCGACCAATCAACAATATCAGTTCCGCTCCACGCAACCAGCAAAACGACCACAAGATTTCAATACAATGACACAAAATATTGGCGCCCACAACGACCAACAACACCTTAGCTATCGTACTACACGCCGCGCTGGACATCAACAACACGAGGAGGAAAATGCACTGCTGAAAATTACGTCAGCGACCAGCACAGGTAACTGGAACGTCAACGGTCACAAGGCAGCAGATACCGCGGGTCAACTTCAATAACAGGGAATAAATTAAGTTAAACTCTACAGGAAGACGGCTGGAATCTTAGCCGACTTGAATACACACATGTTGTTGTTCTCGGGAATGTCCCAAAAGCGCCAGCCAGGATCAAACGAAGAAATGCAAATAGTTGAGGCTCGATAGTAGGTCAAGTGAGGACTCAACGTTCATTCCAAGATCGGTGGGCGGCGAACTTCGTAGCACTCGCAAGCAGCACCTCACACTCCAACCGCGCATGCACACCGCCAGCGCCCCGGCCAGAGTACGCGGGACGGAGACTTCCTCGCTGCTCCACGCCAACTGACCGACTGGCCAGGCCCGGAAACGGCGAAAGGACCAAATATACGTCGGCCGATGAGACGACCAACCGATCGACCAACCAGCGGTCGCCCGATCCAATCTCCCTCCGTTGGACAGTTCATGTGTATATGACGGTAGTATCTGTTCCCGAAAGAACAGTTACCGTGGATGACCATGCAGCTTTTTCTAGAAATGAAATGATAATTAAATGTACACCCTAGCTGCAAACAGGCGTTGATGTACTTCATTGGGGACATATTGAAAATGTGTGCCCCGACCGGGACTCGAACCCGGGATCTCCTGCTTACATGGCAGACGCTCTATCCATCTGAGCCACCGCGGGCACAGAGGATAGTGCGTCTGCAGGGACTTATCCCTTGCACGCTCCCCGTGAGATTCACATTCCCAACATGGCCACACCACTACATTCGTAGTGCGCCTAATAAAATGGTTCAAATGGCTCTGAGCACTATGGGACTCAACTGCTGTGGTCATAAGTCCCCTAGAACTTAGAACTACTTAAACCTAACTAAACTAAGGACAGCACAAAACACCCAGTCACCACGAGGCAGAGAAAATCCCTGACCGCCCCGGGAATCGAACCCGGGAACCCGGGCGTGGGAAGCGAGAACGCTACCGCACGACCACGAGATGCGGGCAGTGCGCCTAATAGATGTTCGCCCATCATACTCATTACTCGTGGCAGATTAATCTACCAAGTCCCGTACGAGTTCGGGCATAGCGTGTGCTATGCGTACGCGACTTGGTAGATTAATCTGCCACGAGTAATGAATATGATGGGCAAACATCTATTAGGCGCACTACGAATGTAGTGGTGTGGACTTGTTGGGAATGTGGATCTCACGGGCAGCGTGCAAGGGATAAGTCCCTGTAGACGCACTATCCTATGTGCCCACGGTGGCTCAGATGGATAGAGCGTCTGCCATGTAAGCAGGAGATCCCGGTTTCGAGTCCCGGTCGGGGCACACATTTTCAACATGTCCCCAACGAAATACATCAACGCCTGTTTGCAGCTAGGGTGTCCACTTAATTATCATTTCAGTTCATGTGTGTCGCCAGCGGTCGGCGAGCACTGGCTGTCCGCGCCTCAAGAAAATGTTCAAATGTGTGTGAAATCTTATGGGACTTAACCGCTAAGGTCATCAGTCCCTAAGCTTACACACTACTTAACCTAAATTAACCTAAGGACAAACACACACACACCCATGCCCGAGGGAGGACTCGAACCTCCGCCGGGACCAGCCGTACAGTCCATGACTGCAGCGCCATAGACCGCTGGGCTAATCCAGCGCGGCGTCCGCGCCACAGCGACGCTCCGTCCCCGACTTCACTGCAGCTGCGGCCCGACTGCACTGCTGGTCCGTCTCCCAGACACACGACGACCCGGAGATACTATCGGTCGCTCGAGGGATGCTACGACAGTTCACTTAACAACACGCGCTGCTGCCGCCGCTCACGGGGAAGTAAGCCAGGAAGTTAGAGACGCCAGTAAACGGAATAAGAAAACGAGGCGGTAGTAACCTAATAGAAGATGACAAACTACAAATGGCATGAACACGAGCCGTGCACAGCTGAAGCACGGTACGTATAAGCTTGTACCCATTTTAGTTGTAAATAAGTTGGAAAACAGTAATCCTAGACAAAGCGGTAGACAAATTTACTTCCATATCTCCTTAAGTTCGCTTCTCCGATACCAGGTTCCCTACCACAAATTGTTCAGTGGAGCATTCTTTATGTCCTGTTACAGTTTTTGCACGCTCCTACGGAAACACCCTGCATACCCTCCACTGTTAGTGCTGCCACCTGCCATCTGCGAGCTATTATTGCATACTGACGTCGAAAATACGTTGTGGTCACATTAATGTGACTCCAACGTGTATAACATTTCGTCGTTTGCAATACTACCTGACATTTGCAGTTTTAATGCCTAGCAATCTAAAATGTGATTAGTCTACAGTCTTTAGTGATGATGATGAAGTCCCATACTCCGAAGAGCGTAGGGAGACTCGCACCGCCGACTAGGGAAGGTTGTACGTAGGCTGTTTAGGTTTTTATGCTGATAACGCCACGTAGCACTCTGTATGAAAATCACCGACTGTGCTGTGTGCAGTCTGAGGCTGGTCGGCATTGTTGCAATATTTGCTATTGTAGTGTTGGGCAGTTGGCTGTTAACAGGACGTAGCGTTACGCAGTTGGAGGTGAGCAGCCAGTAGTGGTGGATGTGGAGAGAGAGATGGCGGAGTTTTGAGAGCGGATGATCTGGACGTGTGTCCATCAGAGAGAGTAAATTTGTAATACTGGATGTCATGAACTGACATATATATTATGACTTTAGAACACTATTAAGGTAAATACATTGTTTGTTCTCTATCAAAATCTTTCATTTGCTAACTATGCCTATCAGTAGTTAGTGACTTCAGTAGTTAGAATCAATTATTTAGCTGGCAGTAGTGGCGCTCGCTGCATTGCAGTAGTTCGAGTAACGAAGATTTTTGTGAGGTAAGTGATTCATGAAAGGTATAGGTTATTGTTAGTCAGGGCCATTCTTTTGTAGGGATTATTAAAAAGTCAGATTGCGTTGCGCTAAAAATATTGTGTGTCAGTTTAGTAATTATCAGAATAAGTAAAGAGAGAAATGTCTGAGTACGTTCAGTTTTGCTCAGCTGTTTGAAAATCAAATAACGTAAGGGGTTTACCAGCACAATCATTCATAAATTTTTCCAAGGGGACGTTTCAAGGTCATAGCGGAGGTGGTTTGCAATTCTCTTCCTCCGACCATAATGGGGATGAATGATGATGATGAAGGCAACACAACAACACCCAGTCATCTCGAGGCAGGGAAAATCCCTGACCCCGCCGGGAATCGAACCCGGGACCCCGTGCGCAGGAAGCGACAACGCAGTACTCAACTATGATTAGGATTACAGCGTTTCACAATAGACACAGTAATTTGTAGAATGTGCGTGAATACGTAATTGACGTATGAGCTATAAGCCAGTTCACGAATTGGTGAAAGTGGTTATTAAACGTGTGGACTTAAGTTTACCGTTATGAAAGCGGTGAAGTGGCGAGCCGGCGCCGTGGCAGGCTTACCCAGGACGTGTACGGAGTCGGTGTTCTGCAGCGGGTTGTCGGACAGGTCCAGCCGCTGCAGCTCGGCCAGCGCCTGCAGCCCGGCCGGCACGTCCTGCAGCGAGTTGTGGTGCAGCACCAGCGAGCGGAGCCGCGGCACCAGCCCAAAGTCCGCTGCCAACACAACAGCACCACGGTCACCACACACTGCATCGCGTCCCACAGGGCAGCCGTGCCACAGCTGTAGGCCGGCGCTACGACTTCACAGCTTCGGTAACAATCTGTACTCAGGCGATTATGTTAAATTAGCCAATGGCAAAAGCAGTTCAATGCATAACTGCGATAGCAACCAGAGCCAAAAAATGAGACGGTAGAAACGAAAGTAACGCCTTCCCAGCACTTTGAGCATATTCTGCCTCAATCTACACATCTGGAATGTGACGTCATTGACTGTATCCAGAATGAGATTTTCACTCTGCAGTGGAGTGTGCGCCGATATGAAACGACGAGGTATTGGCAGATGTGAAGCTGTGAGGACGGGGCGTGAGTCGTGTTTGGGTAGCTCAGTTGGTAGAACACTAGCCTGCGAAAGGCAAAGGTTGGTTCAAATGGCCTTAGCACTATGGGACTCAACATCTGAGGTCATCAGTCCCCTAGAACTTAGATCTACTTAAACCTAACTAACCTAAGGACATCACACAACACCCAGTCATCACGAGGTAGAGGAAATCCCTGACCCCACCGGGAATCGAACCCGGGAACCGAAAGGCAAAGGTCTCGAGTTCGAGTCTCGGTCCGGCACACAGTTTTAATCTGCCAGGAAGTTTCATCATTGACTGTATCTGATCAAAAAGGATGTACACGCTTATTAGTGGACATCTTTTGACTGCTTGAACTCTGCCGACGGACTTCCCATGTGGCCGTCCGTAGTGGCCGTGCGGTTAAAGGCGCTGCAGTCTGGAACCGCAAGACCGCTCCGGTCGCAGGTTCGAATCCTGCCTCGGGCATGGATGTTTGTGATGTCCTTAGGTTAGTTAGGTTTAACTAGTTCTGAGTTCTAGGGGACTAATGACCTCAGAGGTTGAGTCCCATAGTGCTCAGAGCCATTTGAACCATTTGAACTTCCCATGTGGCGTACGAATGTCTGCGAACAAATTCTGTAGACACTTTTTTCTTCTTCAAAACATTCTAGAGACTGTCTTGAATACTTGATTTAGAGATGTTAGTTCGTTGCCCCATCACTCGCACTGGGTAGTCTAGTTGTGGCACCCTGTTGCGGCAAACCTGTCAAAAAGTGGCGACAACGCGACACCAATACTCGTAAATTATTACTTATTATGTATTATAAATTGTATAAGTCTAGTAAGTAGCAAATATAGATCAGGAACCAACAGTGATTTTAAAAAAATGGAAAGAGGAAAACGGGTTATGACAATACAATGAACATATTAATAACGGAAATATATTCGTGAAAAGAAACTGCGATAATTGTCAACATCTGCATGTAAAAATTTTTCGATCAATTTTCGTATAATTTTTTGTAGAAGAAATCATGATCGCCTTTCTTTGTGAGCATTGACTTCCTGCGATTAACGTTTCATAACTGGGACTCACAGTCACGTAAAAATTTTTGAATTGATGTTTACGCCAGTGACTTTTAAACTTTTTATTTCCACTATTGCAATTTCAGCCTTAGGCTATTATCAAGTACAGATGTTTTGGCTTTAACCCATGTCAACTTTATACACGCCGACACATTTATGTTTCGCTGTTGCTAGTGATGGTGGAACAAACATGTGTATGTACATACTGTGCTGTTTTACGATATATGGACATGTGTGCTCGCACTACTTAGCAGCGTCACGAATGTATACAACAGCAATTAACAACGACATATAAACGTGTCAGCGTGTATAAAGTTGACATGGTTTAAAGCCAAAACATCTGCACTTGATAATGCCTTAACCCCGAAATTGCAACACTGGAAATAAAAAGCTTAGCAGTCACTGGCGTAAACATGATGTCTTTCAAAAATCTTCCTGCGATGCTCTTGGCAGGAGAAGTTATTGGTGTGCGCAGGCCCTCCTGCCTGTTGTCACTTGAGTTCTCGATCACGGACTTCAGACGCGCGAACGATGTGAACGCCAAACGTCGAGAATGTACTGATTGCTGTGTAGATCTTTTAGGCTATCATAACATCATATTACCTAATGTTTTCCATAATAGTTAATTCTCTTATTTATGAGACCTTGCTATTTGAGTATTTTTGGAACCTTATAGCTTTTACAAATTTTTATTTTTCGTATTCACAACTAGTGAGCTCAGATCTCCAGTTATGTTAAAGTTATATTTGTGTTAAGTAACTATTTTATTAATTTGAAGTTGGGGCCATAACACTGTTTTCCTTTTAAAATTTTTTGAGTCAATCTCATTGCTTTAATACAATTGAATAATGGGTGTAGATCACCGCCATCTGCAAATACTAATTATTCATTATGTTGTTAGCAGTGCTCTGTTCTAATTAACGTGGTGAAAATAAATTTTTGTGTCCTCAGATGCATTCAGTATTCCACCTCAGCAGCCCATGTGCCCTGCTAACCAATCCTATACCTCTCCAGTTGGTAGAAACTATTTATTCACAGAATTTCACTATTCCACCTTGGGCCGTGTGGTAGCTTTCAAGTGGAGTACTGCGAAAATTGTGCACTGCATTACTGACAACTTGAGCACAAACAGTTGTTTGACGTTAGTTATGGATAAGGTGACAACAATGTTGACAAGATTATGACATATGTACAGATAACATATACAAGGTAAACATATATATCTATATGGATTTATACAAGTTGACAATAGCCATATGGCCAAAATTGTAATATGGGACTTTATGAATAAATACTTTTTAAACAGGTGGCCATGATATCATTAGTAGCAGTGTCTCAATCGATTACGATTTTCTAAATTTATTTATTACTTCATTCGATTTGCGTCCTCCTAGCGGTGCTACTAGGACCACCCTTATGCGAATGGTGTGAAACTTGAACGTACATCATCTTTCACATGCAGAAACACGCTTAACATCTTTCATTAATGTCACAGAACTCCTACATGGTGTCGCGATTTTTAGGACGACAGTCCTGCTGGGTTCTGTTGTATATGTTTATTTTTCCTTTGGTCGCTAACACGGTCAGTGAATTGTTACATATATTAATTTGCCCATCTAGAACTGTCTTAGTCATTGCAAACCCCTTTGTATGTGGGATTTTTTAAAAATATTACAGTGTTGCAGCTGTTTATTCCAACGATATTTTACGTTGTTTAATGTTTGCTATTTCATGCCCAGACTTCATTACATGCTCAAGAATGGTTGACTGACTATTTTAATAGTTCCTGCTTCATGGCATGGATAGGGACTGCGACTGCTGTGTTCGGATGTGGGCTGAGTTGGCATCCCTTCGCTCCCAGCATCAGGCAGTGTTGGCTTCGGTCACACAGCTTGAGGCTGTTGCCAATGGGCATCACTGTGGGAGTCCAGATGGAGGTTTGGCGGGGACGACCAGCTTGTCCCACGCATCCCCCGATCGGACTACTGCTGTGGCTGCCTGGGATACTGCCCACATTGAGGCTGACCCCTCACCCGTGGTAGAGTGGGAGGTCGTCTCGAGGTGCGGCAGGGGGCAAAAGAAATTCCGGAGGGCTGAATGGAAGGCCTCTCCAGTTTGTCTGACGAACCGGTTTCAGGCTCTGTTTCCGGCTGATACTGATCTTCGGCCGGACATGACTGCTTGTCCTGTTCCAGAGGTTGCCCCTCAGTCTGCAAGATCCAGGCGGTCGCAGAGGGTGGGCTTACTGGTAGTTGGGAGCTCCAACGTCAGGCGCGTAATGGGGCCCCTTACGGATATGGCAGTAAGAGAGGGGAAGAAATCCAATGTGCACTCCGTGTAGATGCCGGGGGGCGTCATTCAAGATGTGAAAAGGGTCCTTCCGGATGCCATGAAGGGTACAGGGTGCACCCATCTGCAGGTGGTCGCTCATGTCGGCACCAATGATGTGTGTCGCTATGGATCAGAGGAAATCCTGTCTGGCTTCCGGCGGCTATCTGATTTGTTGAAGACTGCCAGTCTCGCTAGTTGGATGAAAGCAGAGCTCACCATCTGCAGCATCGTCGACAGAACTGACTGCGGACCTTTGGTACAGAGCCGAGTGGAGGGTCTGAATCAGAGGCTGAGACGGTTCTGCGACGGTGGGGCTGCAGATTCCTCGACTTGCGCCATAGGGTGCTGGGGTTTCGGGTTCCGCTGGATAGGTCAGGAGTTCACTACACACAGCAGGCGGCTACACGGGTAGCAGGGGTTGTGTGGCGTGGACTGGGCGGTTTTTTAGGTTAGATGGCCTTGGGGAAGTACAGAAAGGGCAACAGTCTCAAAGGGTGCAGGGCAAAGTCAGGACATGCGGGGACCAAGCAGAAATCGGTATTGTAATTGTAAACTGTCCAGGCTGCGTTTGTAAAGTACCGGAACCTCAAGCGCTGATAGAGAGCACCGAAGCTTAAACCGTTATAGGTTCGGAAAGCTGGCTGAAGCCAGAGATAAGTTCTACCGAAATTTTTGCAAAGGCACAGACGGTGTTTGGAAAGGATAGATTGCATGCAACCGGTGGTGGAGTGTTCGTCGCTGTTAGTAGTAGTTTATCCTGTAGTGAAGTAGAAGTGGATAGTTCCTGTGAATTATTGTGGGTGGAGGTTACACTCAACAACCGAGCTAGGTTAATAATTGGCTCCCTTTACTGACCTCCCGACTCAGCAGCATTAGTGGCAGAACAACTGAGAGAAAATCTGGAATATATTTCACATAAATTTTCTCAGCATGTTATAGTCTTAGGTGGAGTTTTCAATTTACCAGATATAGACTGGGACACTCAGACGTTTAGGACGGGTGGTAGGGACAGAGCATCGAGTGACATTATACTAAGTGCACTATCCGAAAATTACCTCGAGCAATTAAACAGAGGACCGAATCTTGGAGATAACATCTTGGATCTACTGATAACGAACAGACCCGAACTTTTCGACTCTGTAAGCGCACAACAGGGAATCACTGATCATAAGGCTGTTGCAGCATCCCTGAATATGGAAGTAAATAGGAATATAAAAAAAGGGAGGAAGGTTTATCTTTTTAACAAGAGTAATAGGAGGCAGATTTCAGGCTACCTAACAGATCAAAACGAAAATTTCTGTTCCGACACTGAAAATGTTGACTGTTTATGGAAAAAGTTCAAGGCAATCGTTTTAGACAGGTACGTGCCGAGTAAAACTGTGAGGAACGGGAAAAACCCACCGTGGTTCAACAACAAAGTTAGGAAACTACTGCGAAAGCAAAGAGAGCTTCACTGCAAGTTTAAACGCAGCCAAATCCTGTCAGACAAACAGAAGCTAAATGATGTCAAAGTTAGCGTAAGGAGGGCCATGCGTGAAGCGTTCAGTGATTTCGAAAGTAAAATTCTATGTACCGACTTGACAGAAAATCCTAGGAAGTTCTGGTCTTACGTTAAATCAGTAAGTGGCTCGAAACAGCATATCCAGACACTCTGGGATAATGATGGCATTGAAACAGAGGATGACACGCGTAATGCTGAAATAATAAACACCTTTTTCCAAAGCTGTTTCGCAAAGGAAGACCGCACTGCACTTCCTTCTCTAAATCCTCGAACAAACGAAAAAAATGGCTGACATCGAAATAAGTGTCCAAGGAATAGAAAAGCAACTAAAATCACTCAACAGAGGAATGTCCACTGGACCTGACGGGATACCAATTCGATTCTACACAGAGTACGCGAAAAAACTTGCCCCCCTTCTAACAGTCGTGTACCGCAACTCTCTAGAGGAACGGGAAGTTGCAAATGATTGGAAAAGAGCACTGGTGGTCCCAGTCCTTAAGAAGGGTCGTCGAGCAGATGCGCAAAACTATAGACTTGTATCTGACATCGAGCTGTTGTAGAATTTTAGAACATGTTTTTTGCTCGCGGATCATGCAGTTTCTGGAAACCCAGAATCTACTTTGTAGGAATCAATATGGATTCCGGAAACAGCGATCGTGTGAGACCCAACTCGCTTTATTTGTTCATGAGTCCCAGAAAATATTAGATACAGACTCCCAGGTAGATGCCATTTTCCTTGACTTCCGGAAGGCGTTCGATACAGTTCCGCACTGTCGCCTGATATACAAAGTGAGAACCTACGGAATATCAGACCAGCTGTGTGGCTGGATTAAAGAGTTTTTAGAAAACAGAACACAGCATGTTGTTCTCAATGGAGAGACGTCTACAGACGTTAAAGTAACCTCTGGCGTGCCACAGGAGAGTGTTATGGGACCATTGATTTTCAAAATATGTACAAATGACTTAGTAGATAGTGTCGGAAGTTCCATGCGGCTTTTCGCGGGTAACGCTGTAGTATACAGAGAAGTTGCAGCATTAGAAAATTGTAGCGAAATGCAGGAAGATCTGCAGTGGATAGGCACTTGGTGCAGGGAGTGGCAACTGACCCTTAACATAGACAAATGTAATGTATTGCGAATACATAGAAAGAAGGATCCTTTATTGTATGATTATATAATAGCGGAACAAACAATGGTAGCAGTTACTTTTGTAAAATATCTGGAAGTACGCGTGCGGGACGATTTGAAGTGGGATGATCATATAAAATTAATTGTTGGTAAGGCGGGTGCCAGGTTGAGATTCATTGGGAGATTCCTTAGAAAATGTAGTCCCTCCACAAAGTAGGTGGCTTACAAAACATTCGTTCGACCTATACTTGAGTATTGCTAATCAGTGTGAGTCCGTACCAGCTCGGGTTGACAGAGGAGATAGAGAAGATCCAAAGAAGAGCGGCGCGTTTCGTCACAGGGTTATTTGGTAAGCGTGATAGCGTTACGGAGATGTTTAGCAAACTCAAGTGACCGACTCTGCAAGAGAGGCGCTCTGCATCTCGGTGTAGCTTGCTGTCCAGGTTTCGAGAGGGTGCGTTTCTGGATGAGGAATCGAATATATTGCTTCCCCCTACTTATACCTCCCGAGGAGATCACGAATGTAAAATCAGAGAGATTCGAGCGCGCACGGAGGCTTTCCGGCAGTTGTTCTTCCCGCGAACCATACGCGACTGGAACAGGAAAGGGAGGTAATGACAGTGGCACTTTACATCTACATCTACATCTACATCCATACTCCGCAAGCCACCTGACGGTGTGTGGCGGAGGGTACCTTCAGTACCTCTATGGGGTTCTCCCTTCTATTCCAGTCTCGTATTGTTCGTGGAAAGAAGGATTGTCGGTATGCCTCTGTGTGGGCTCTAATCTCTCTGATTTTATCCTCATGGTCTCTTCGCGAGATATACGTAGGAGGGAGCAATATACTGCTTGACTCTTCGGTGAAGGTATGTTCTCGAAACTTTGACAAAAGCCCGTACCGAGCTACTGAGCGTCTCTCCTGCAGTCTTCCACTGGAGTTTATCTATCATCTCCGTAACGCTTTCGCGATTACTAAATGATCCTGTAACGAAGCGCGCTGCTCTCCGTTGGATCTTCTCTATGTCTTGTATCAACCCTATCTGGTACGGATCCCACACTGCTGAGCAGTATTCAAGCAGTGGGCGAACAAGCGTACTGTACCCTACTTCCTTTGTTTTCGGATTGCATTTCCTTAGGATTCTTCCAATGAATCTCAGTCTGGCATCTGCTTTACCGACGATCAACATTATATGATCATTCCATTTTAAATCACTCCTAATGCGTACTCCCAGATAATTTATGGTATTAACTGCTTCCAGTTGCTGACCTATTTTGTAGCTAAATGATAAAGGATCTATCTTTCTGTGTATTCGCAGCACATTACACTTGTCTACATTGAGATTCAATTGCCATTCCCTGCACCATGCGTCAATTCGCTGCAGATCCTCCTGCATTTCAGTACAATTTTCCATTGTTACAACCTCTCGATACACCACAGCATCATCTGCAAAAAGCCTCAGTGAACTTCCGATGTCATCCACCAGGTCAATTATGTATATTGTGAATAGCAACGGTCCTATGACACTCCCCTGCGGCACACCTGAAATCACTCTTACTTCGGAAGACTTCTCTCCATTAAGAATAACATGCTGCGTCCTGTTATCTAGGAACTCCTCAATCCAATCACACGATTGGTCTGATAGTCCATATGCTCTTACTTTGTTCATTAAACGACTGTGGGGAACTGTATCGAACGCCTGGCGGAAGTTAAGAAACACTGCATCTACCTGGGAACCCGTGTCTATGGCCCTCTGAGTCTCGTGGACGAATAGCGCGAGCTGGGTTTCACATGACCGTCTTTTTCGAAACCCATGCTGATTCCTACAGAGTAGATTTCGTCTCCAGAAAAGTCATTATACTCGAACATAATACGTGTTCCAAAATTCTATAACTGATCGACGTTAGAGATATAGGTCTATAGTTCTGCACATCTGTCCGACGTCCCTTCTTGAAAACAGGGATGACTTGTGCCCTTTTTCAATCCTTTGGAACGCTACGCTGTTCTAGAGACCTACGGTACACCGCTGCAAGAAGGGGGGCAAGTTCCTTCGCGTACTCTGTGTAAAATTGAACTGGTATCCCATCAGGTCCAGAGGCCTTTCCTCTTTTGAGCGATTTTAATTGTTTCTCTATCCCTCTGTCGTCTACTTCGATATCTACCATTTTGTCATCTGTGCGACAATCTAGAGAAGGAACTACAGTGCATACTTCCTCTGTGAAATAACTTTGGAAAATGACATTTAGTATTTCGGCCTTTAGTCTGTTTCAGTATCATTTTGGTCACAGAGTGTCTGGACATTTTGCTTTGATCCACCTACCGCTTTGGCATAAGACCAAAATTTCTTAGGATTTTCTGCCAAGTCAGTACATAGAACTTTACTTTCGAATTCATTGAACGCCTCTCGCATAGCCCTCCTCACACTACATTTCGCTTCGCGTAATTTTTGTTTGTCTGCAAGGCTTTGGCTATGTTTATGTTTGCTGTGAAGTTCCCTTTGCTTCCGCAGCAGTTTTCTAACTCGGTTGTTGTACCACGGTGGCTCTTTTCCATCTCTTACGATCTTGCTTGGCACATACTCATCTAACGCATAATGTACGACGGTTTTGAACTTTGTCCACTGATCCTCAACACTATCTGTACTTGAGACAAAACTTTTGTGTTGAGCCAACAGGTACTCTGAAATCTGCTTTTTGTCACTTTTTCTATACAAAAAAATCTTCCTACCTTTTTTAATATTCCTATTTACGGCTGAAATCATCGATGCCGTAACCGCTTTATGATTGCTGATTCCCTGTTCTGCGTTAACTTTTTCAAATAGTTCGGGTCTGTTTGTCACCAGAAGGCCTAATATGTTATCGCCACGAGTCGGTTCTCTGTTTAACTGCTCAAGGTAGTTTTGAGATAAAGCACTTAAAAAAATTTCACTGGATTCTTTGTCCCTGCCACCCGTTATGAACGTTTGAGTCTCCCAGTCTATATCCGGCAAATTAAAATCTCCACCCAGAACTATAACATGGTGGGGAAATCTACTCGAAATATTTTCCAAATTATCCTTCAGGTGCTCAGCCACAACAGCTGCTGAGCCTGCTTTAACCGTGACCTTCACCCAAATCATTTCACATTTCGGATCTCCGTCAATTTCTTTCGATACTATTGCACTTCTTATCGCTATAAACACGCCTCCCCCTTCACTGTTCAGCCTGTCTCTGCGGTGTACATTCCAATCTGAGTTTAGGATTTCATTACTGTTTATGTCTGGTTTCAGCCAACTTTCTGTCCCTAGTACTATATGGGAGTTGTGACCGTTTATTAATGAGAGCAGTTCTGGGACCTTTCTATAGACGCTCCTGCAGTTTACTATTAGCACATTAATATTGTTATTCCCTGTTGCATTTTTCCTACTCCTACCTTGCCGCGTCTCAGGAGGCGTTTTGTCGGGCCTAGGGAGGGGATTCTCTAACATGCACACCGTTGGGTGGCTTGCGGAGTATAAATGCAGATGTAGATGTTCATTTTTGTTTTCTGTGAATTGGTTTGAAATTTCTGCTAATGTTCAACTACAAATAGTTTCGCCGCTACTAGGGAAAGGATCACAGACAAATCAAAGTGGAACTAAAAACTCTTAAAGAAATGAGTAGCTTGTGCTGCAAAAACTTGTTTTTAATCTAATACCAGGATAGCGATACCAAAATCTTTTCATACAGAAGATAAGAACTCTTTTACCTCATATCCATTACAATCTATTATATAGACATACGTTTTGCTGGATGGACGTATCGACGCGTTGCTGCATATGTTGGGTATAATGAATCGGTGGTGTGTCACTGTTTCAGTAGTAGCCTGTGGAACATTGCCATACTGTAGCCCAACGTCTAGACGTCGACGTAGTACACACACACCAAGATCAACGCGTTGTGAGAGTAGCAATGGTCGACCGAACATCATGGAGGGAAGAAATCTGGACACACGAGTCACCTGATGTACTACCAGGGACCACTGGGAACCGCCTACTTGTGGCAGGACTAATATCAAGTGTGCCTCTGGCCACGTTACCACTGTCGTAACGACGCCGCCAATCAGGGTTACTCTGGTGTTGTGAGAAACTTGACTGGAGAGTGCAAGGCACTATATTGTCTTCAATGGTGAGAGTAGGTTCGGTCTGTATGACAGTAACGGATGCACACATGATCAGCGTAGAACTGGTGGGTGTGCCATTCAAGATACACAGGTGTCACCCCAGGCTTCACGGTGTGGCGGGTAAGCAGTCGCAGGTCATGGTCACATTTGGTGTTTCTGCAGGGTAAAGTAACTGTTACGCCCATCCTCTTGTCACTTCTTCGACAGGAAGGTGATGTACTTCTTCAGCAGGAGAATGAACGTCCACAAACAATGTCTTCAGGGCGCACAACAACTTGTCTGACCCCAGATGACCAGATCTCATGTATGGGACGTGGAGAAGCGGATACTCGTTCCCCAGAGCCATTGCCGAATTGCAATAAAAAGTGCAAAGTGCTTGAAAAAATCTACCGCAGGATGCCATTGGGCATCGTTTGCAGTCGAGAATACACGGCTGCGTTTCGGCCAGAGGGGGTAGGGGGGGGGGTTTGTACACTATGTACTAATGAGATTATTTTGGCACTCTTTACTGTGAGGATTTGCTTCATTTGGTTTGTAATTGTCATCACAGATTCCCACAATGATGAACTGCCTATCACATCACTTGGAAATAAAATGACCTGAGCCTTGAGGGTGCTGCATTTTTTTTCCGGCGGTATATGTTACAGGATTTGTTTCAAAAACTGAAGAAAGTAAACGGTAATGGCGACCACACAAGTGGCCTTTTATTCGACTACACGGACAGGCCTTATGCACTACGAGGACTGTGATAATTGCTACGACGGGTTACTTGCCCGTATTTAAAGGCTTGGTCCAGCCGCGGCTCACTTACTGATGTTGACGTTGGCGATGCGGCAGCTGGCGAGGTCGAGGTCGGTGAGCAGGGGCTGCTCGGAGAGCTGGAGCGGCGCGTCGCTCCAGTTGCCGCCGCGCAGCGCCACGGAGCGCGCGTTGGTGCCGGCCAGCAGGTCCAGCACCTGCTGCAGCTGCAGCTCCACCTCGCCGTTCACCTCGGCGCGAAGCTCCACCAGCTCGCCGCCCAGCTGCCAGCACCAAGAGGTGGCCCTCGCATTAACTATGCCTATGCGACGTCCTCGCAGTACTACTTTTATGAACTTATTTTAGTGTTTTCGTATTGTTTTGTACCTTATTTGTCAAACGGTGTTGGTTCCTTATTGTATTTTCGACATGAAGGAAATCAATGGACTCAGTCACAGAAAGCAGTCAGTACTGTTGTATGCAATTTGGTTTATATCGATTCAATTACTCCTATTCACCACTGTACGGAGAGCATTCGTAGAATTCACCAGTTATAGCGCAAACTACGCTTGGGAAACACATGACATTGTAACAGGGAGTACTAGAAGATTGGAGCCAAATGAATGGTATGCTATATATACTAAAGTCACCTAAATATCTGAACCATGTAACGTTTGCGTTGAAAGAAACTGATGCTAAATATGAAGAAAAGAAATGCATATAAATACACAAAACTGCAACTAGTCACTTTTTTGAATAGTTATTTATTATTCAATGAAAAGGTTTTCGAACCTTTCCAGGTTCATCTTCAGATGTTTTTCGGGCCGTTACATCACTCTTTCGAGCATAATTCTGGGTGGTGGCTCTGTGACAAGAAGATGGAACACGCTTTAACGTATCGCCATGAGTATTGTCTGTCTGTCGATATGGATTCATAATTTTAGTTTTGTACTTACTGCAACCGCATGAGCCCTTTTTCTGTTGGTGTCCATCTGTCTGCTTCCATTTCTAAGGCCAGTTGATACATCATTTCATACACATTTACACAATCTGTATGCATTTACACTTTTATGGCGAAACTGTGCCAACATCCACTATGTGCTATACAACTTTTGTTTGTTTTAAAGCTCTTGACAAAAATATATTACATAGGCTACTTTGCTCAGAGATGTCATTTGTTTTGTTTGAATGTATTAAAGGCGATGTATGGGTAAATACTTTGATGATACTTGTGTTAACATGAGGGCTTTAAATAAAATAAATAAATGAATTACTACAAGTACAAGCTTCAAGTGATCTGATGTCTGTTCATATATTAACATATAATACAATAAATTTATGAGCAAATACTTCAATCAAAATTGGCATTAACATGAATGCCCAGGAATAAAACAGTACAGAGTTATAGTATTTGCAATGGCATGCAGCTGTTTGTATAAGCACGAAATTTATACTTAAATTTAAAACAATAATAAAACTTCAAATGAACTGCTGACTTATTTCCGCTTTCACATTAACATGATATGGAATATTAATAAGGATTGATTCTGTTTATTTTAACTGAAGGTAATATGTTTAAAAATTATAGTATTTGTAATGAAGTAAAGCTGCTTTTATGACCATACACTTTGTCTTTAGAACCAAGAACAAATGTTCAAATGAACTGTTGAATATTTATATTTTTTACATCAACATGGTCAAGAATGATAATAAAAGCAGATTATCTTTTTTCAGCTGGAGGCAATATGTATAAACGTTATACTATTTGTAATGAACTGCAGCTATTTATATGACCATGAGCTTTAAATTTAGACTATGTCAATTTATATGTCAACAAAGAACATCGTATCATCTCATATTGACATGAGAAAAAGTAAGTGCTCTGATCTCAAAGAATGTAGTAAATTCCCACAGTATCTCTTCTCAAATCGAATTAAAGCTGTTAAACAAAGGCTTTAAGCACAATATTACCCCTACATCAAATAAAAACATTATTAAAGACTTAATAGGGAGCACAAAAATTTAATGCACTGCAGCCAAACTAAAACACAATGAACAAAATGCTACAGCCCAAAAAGCAAATGGCATCATCATGAGGAATATTCAGCAGAACAAAAGGTACAATAAGATGAGTAATGAACATAGGACATTATGCGGCATAAACAAGAAACTATTAACCAACAATCCCCTCATTCTCATAGCAGACAACGGTAGCACAGGTGTTATTATACAGGAATCAGTTTATATCAACAGAACTTATGAATTCTTCAGAAATAATAACATAAAAGCCCCTTCTCCCAAACTTGAGGGTAAAATTATATAGTTCCTCAAAATCCGCAACTTCTTGTTGACACCAATAGAAGCAAAGCATTGTACAGTAATGAATACATCAGCACCAAAACTGAGATCACGACATAGGATGCATAAACCACAATACCCAATACATTCCATTGTAAATTCCATCAAGAGTCCAAGCTATAAAAATCACCAGGAAACGTAATGACATTATTAACAAGGCATATCTATTTGAACATAACTTCTCCATAAGAAACTGTTATGAGCTCATCATTAGCATCAAAGTATCCCCATTCCAGCCACAGCTAGATTGTCATCTTTTGAAACAGTCAACTTATGTACTAAAACACCTGTCAAGGAAACAGTATAATAATAAAGAACGTCCTCAAACATGGGTAGAGCTCAAATCTATGAACTCATAGAGATGCTGGACCTTACATTAACACACAACTACATCCTGTTCAAGAACACATTTTACATTCAGATAGATGGATTGGCAATGAGTAGCGGTCTTACAGGCTTGCTAGCAGACATGTATACTAACAATCTTCAAAACAACTTTTTTTAGATTACAAGCTGAACTGAAAAATAAGCTACTTTATTACAAACACTGTGTTGATGACACTCTCATTTTGTTCAATGGAACAACAAAAGAAATAGAAAATCTAGCCAATGAACTTTATAAATTACACCATCAGTGTAGAATGTGTAACACAAGAAGGCATTAACTATCTTGATTTAACAATCTCAAATAAAAATCAAAAGAATAAATTTCAAATTTTCAGAAAGCCAATAACAACCAATATTACCTCTTGCCATCCAGGCCAACACAAAAATAGCATTTTTCAGAACAATGGTTAAATACAAGCTTAAATCCTAATGGACACAAGTGAAAGACAAAAAGAAACAGAAATTATTAAATGAATGGCCTCCAGCAATGGGTACAATCATACACTAACACATAAACTAATTCATACAACAAAATAAAATCAACCAACTGCTGAACAGGAACCCACAAACAAGAAGACCTTATTTATAAGCCTGCCTTTCCTAAGGAAGACTGCTCACCAAATTGTCAACCACTTCAACACATACAACAAAAAAATAAAACTTCTTCACCAACAACAAAATACAAAATAAAATAATACACAGCACCAAAATCACAACACAACAGTATCAAAAGTCAAGTGTATACAAGCTCATTTGCAAATCATGTCCAAGCTTCTACATCGGACAAACTGGTAGAAGATTCACAATAAGATTTAAAGAACGCGTGGATGCAATCTGTTTTTCACAGTGTGAACAAATCCAGCTTTGCCTCACATCTTGCCCAACACAATCATTCTGCTAATAGATAGAACAAAACCTCCAAATACCGAATTTTACCAACAAAGGCATGATACTTGACAACCTTGAAGAAACTGAAATCTTTATCAACAGAAATACAGCAGCTGCCTACTTTCTCAATGACCAAACTGAAATGAGAAACAAATGTTTCGGTCAGAACCTGAAAGACTAACTACTTCGAAAAACAAGTAATCAACCAAACAAACCTACACTATCTCCATAACCCCCTCCCCTAAATTCCCCTCCTCTAACCATCCCCTATCCCTTTCTTTATATTCTAACTACACTGGCGATGGAGAGATTTCATCCCCACCGTAGCTCTCAGTGGTTCACAACCCCACAACAGGCTACAGCAGTCCACTCACCCCACCACCATCCCACACCGAACCCGGGGTTATTGTGCGGTTCGGCCCCCAGTGGACCCCCCCCCCCCCCCTCCTACCTCCCGGGAACGTCTCACAACAGGCGAGTGTAACCCCAAATGTTTGTGTGGTAGAGTAATTATGGTGCACGCGTACGTGGAGACTGTTTGTGCAGCAATCGCCAACATAGTGGCTGGCTCTGAGCACTATTGGACTCAACTGCTGAGGTCATTAGTCCCCTAGAACTTAGAACTAGTTAAACCTAACTAACCTAAGGACATCACAAACATCCATGACCGAGGCAGGATTTGAACCTGCGACCGTAGCGGTTCCAGACTGCAGCGCCTTTAACCGCCAACATAGTGTATCAGAGGCGGAATAAGGGGAACCAGACCGCATTTGCCGAGGCAGATGGGAAACCCCCTTAGAAACCATTCAGAGGCTGGCAGGCAAATCGGACCTCGACACTATTCCGCCGGGCTGATTCGCGCTGGGGCCGGCACGCCTTCCCGTTCGGGAAACAGCGCGTTACAGCATGCGGCTAGCCGGACGGGGCGAAATTCGATTAAGATAACATTGATGCCCTTTGTGAAAGTGAGGAAAATCTATAGGACCTGTTGAATGGAAAGGTCTACAGATCACAGAATACGATCAGAGTGTAGACTAGTAGTCCGTAGGAGCATCAGAAGTGAGACCAGTGACAAACTTAACATCAAAATATGTAGCATGTAGGAAGTGAAAGAGTTCTGCTTCCATGGAGACAAAAGCACACAGAGGAAACAAGGTAAATATAAAAAGGAGTCACTAACCTGACAAAGAAATTTCTGATAATTTACACTATCTCGTCAAAAGTATCCGCACACTATAAGTAGACATTAATACGGGCTGTGTCGACCCTTCTCCGTTATCATGGTTGAAATGAGCTGGACAGTAAGTTTCTGAATATCTGTGAAGGAATAGTAGCCCATTCTTCCTCAAGAGCCGGGACTAGAGTAGGACACTGGGGCCTTGAGCGAAATCTTACAGTGTAACCCATCCCAAAGGTGTTCCATTGGGCTCAGGCCGAGATTCCGTGCAGGCCAAAACATTTCAGGAACGTTTTTGACCACAAAGCATTGCTTCACAGGCGCCGCTTTTTGACAGGTGTATTGTCGTGCCGATCCAGTTCAAATGGCTCTGAGCACTATGGGACTTAACTTCTGAGGTCATCAGTCCCCTATAACTTAGAACTACTTAAACCTAACTAACCTAAGGACATCACACACATCCATGCCCGAGGCAGGATTCGAACCTGCGACCGTAGCGGTCGCGCCTAGGACCGCTCGGCCACCTCGGCCGGCGCCGATCCAGTCATTGTCTCCAAACTGTTCCTCTACCGTAGGCGGTACGCATTTGGTGAAGTGTATTCACACCATTCTTAAGCGGAGTAAAGGAATCACATCCTAATCACGAAAAATACCCCCCATATCGTAACATCTCTGCCTTTGAACTTCAATCTCGGCACTACACATGACTGCAGGCAACGTTCTGAAAGCCTTCGTAAATACCAAAACCTGCCACACGGTAAGCATTATTTATCACCCCAAATCACTGGTTTCCAGTGATCCACTGTTCAGTGACGACGGTTTTCACAACACCTCCAGCTTAGCAATTTTTATAGAAATGTTTGGTTTCTGAGGAGCTGCTCGACTACTGTAGCTCATTGTTTTTAACTATCCACCCACAGTCATTGCGCTAGCTGGATTGCTAGTAACGGATTTGTAATTCACGAGTGAGTCCTTCCACTGAGTTCTTGCGATTATTTTGTAACCGTCTTCTGCAATGGTCAACGGTTCCAGTTCGTGAGTACATGAAGTCTACTTCGTCTTTATTTAGCTGGGTTGTCCCTTCGCGTCGGCCTGAGTGGCTGAGCGGTTCTAGGCGCTAGAGTCTGGAACTGCGCGACCGCTACGGTCGCAGGTTCGAATCCTGCCTCGGGCTTGGATGTGTCTGGTGTCCTTAGGTTAGTTAAGTTTAAGTATTTCTAAGTTCTAGGGGACTGATGACCTCAGCAGTTAAGTCGCAAAGTGCTCAGAGCCATTTGAACCATTATTTTTGTTCCTTCGCGTTTCCATTTCACAGGCACATCACCATTAGTCGACTTCGGCAGCTTTAGAAGCGTTTAAATGTCCGTGATGAATTTAGTTCACCTTCAAAGTCACTGAGTGAGCTCTGCTGACAGACCCATTGCACCGTTAATGCTTCTCTGCTGATAAAACAATACTCGCCGCTTCCTTTTGTACTGGCTCCTCAGCCTGTTGTGACAGTTGGTGGTGTCCCGATAAGTTTGATCAGATAGGTTGCGTTTCGGGGGTAGAATTGTATAGAAGTGAGTCGTGAACTGTCAAAAAAAAAAAAAAAAAAAAAAAAAAAAAAAAAAAAAAAAAAAAAAAAAGGCAGAAATGTAAACGGTGGAAACGTAAGAGATCCAGTGTTGCAGAAGGATTCTGAAAATGGATTTGACCGATAAGATTGAAGGTTGCCCGTAGAATCACTAAGGTAAGAAATATACTGACGGAAAGAACGTCACAATACAAACATACAAACGAAAGTTAGAAGGCGTCTTCGTACATCAGATTGTACGCCAGTCGCATAAGAGTGTCGCTAGTACCGCCTCTGTAGGGATGCAAATCAGGTTTGCTTTAAATACAGGCTGTAACAGTCATGAGCGTTAGTTACCTTTGAGATTCGGCGTGGTGAGTGAATGTCAGTGAAGAATGGCTTTGAGGCTACGAAGACACCATTATTGATATCTCACTGAGTACGAATGGGGTCGTGTATCATGGCTATTGGAAGCTGGATGATCCTTCTGTGATACTGCAGAAAGACTTAACAGGAATGTAGGCACTAAACGATTGTTGGCAGCGGTGGTCACGAGGATGTGCGGTCGCCAGGAGACTGGCCTCCGGACGGCCGCATGGCTCTGCCGAGAGGGAAGACTATAGTGATCTGTGCATGGCTCTGGCGCATCGTACTGCATCTGCACCAGCAATCTGAGCAGCAGTTGGGACCACAGTGACACAACGGACTGTTTCAAATATTTTACTTTAAGGACAGCTCCGAGAAAGGTGCCCTGTAGCGTGCATTTCACTGACCACAAGCCACCGTCATTTGCGACCACACTATTGTCAAGGTAGAGATCATTGGAGAGCAAGGTGGAGGTCTGTTGTGTTTCTGGTGAAAGCTGATTATGCCTCGGTGCCAGTCATGGCTTAGGAGACCAGTGAAGGCCCTGTAACCAACCTGTCCGCTTGCTCGACACAGTGGACCCACACCTAGAATTGTGGTCTGGGATGCGATTTCGTTTGAGAGCAGTACCACTCTCCTGACTGTCCCACGCAAACTGACTAAAATTTCTACGTCAATCTCGTGGTACCACCTGTTGTACTACCATTCATGAATAGCATTCCAGGGGGTGATTTCCAACAGAATAACGCTCGCCCATATACCTCTGTAGTAACCCAACATGTTCTACAGAGTATCGACATACTGCCTGGGCCTGCTCGATCACCAGATCTGTCACCAGTCGAGCGCATATGCGACATCATCGGACGACAACTCCAGCCTTTTCTTCAAACAGCATCAACTGTCGCTGTACTGACTGACCAGGTACAACAGGCATGAAACTCCATCCCATCAACTGGCATCCGCCACCTATACAACACAGCGCATACACCTTTCAGTTCTTCTATGGAAAGCTGTGGCAGTTCGACCATTTAATAATGTACTAGCATAACGCATTTGTAATGGCGTATCTCTCGCTGAAATTAAACTGTAGTCTGGCAACGTTAATGACCAAAACATACTATCTACACAAATCTATTCCAGAAATTTCATTAATGAACATCTTTTTCCGCCAATGTATGTGAAAACGCTAGTGTTGTTATCACAATGTTAAGTGTAGTAGATACTACACTACTGGCCATTGAAACTGCTACACGACGAAGATGACGTGCTAGAGACGCGAAATTTAACCGATAGGAAAAAGATGCTGTGATATGCAAATGATTAGCTTTCCAGAGCATTCACACAATGTTGGCGCCGGTGGCGACACCTACAACGTGCTGACATAAGGAAAGTTTCCAACCGATTTCTCATACAGAAACAGCAGTTGACCGGCGTTGTCTGGTGAAACGTTGTTGTGATGCCTCGTGTGAGGAGGAGAAATGCGTACGATCACGTTTACGACTTTGATAAAGGTCGGATTGTAGCCTATCGCGATTGCGGTTAATCGTATCGCGACATTGCTGCTCGCGTTGGTCGAGATCCAATGACTGTTAGCAGAGTATGGAATCGGTGGGTTCAGGAGGGTAATACAGAACGCCGTGCTGGATTCCAACGGTCTCGTATCACTAGCAGTCGAGATGACAGGTATCTTATCCGCATGGCTGTAACGGATCGTGCAGCCACGTCTCGATCCCCGAGTCAACAGATGGGGACGTTTGCAAGACAACAACCATCTGCACCAACAGTTCGACGATGTTTGCAGCAGCATGGACTATCAGCTCGGAGACCATGGCTGCGGTTACCCTTGACCCCTCATCACAGACAGGAGCGCCTGCGATGGTGTGCTCAACGATGGACTTGGGTGCACGAATGGCAAAACGTAATTTTTTCGGATGAATCCAGGTTCTGTTTACAGCAGCATGGTCGCATCCGTGTTTGGCGATATCGCGGTGAACGCAATTTGGAAGGTTGTATTCGTCATCGCCATACTGGCGTGTGACCCTGCGTGATGGTATGGGGTGCCATTGGTTACACGTCTCGGTCACCTCTTGTTCGCATTGACGGCACTTTGAACAGTGGACGTTCCATTTCAGATGTGTTACGACCCGTGGATCTATCCGTCATTCGATCCCTGCGAAACCCTACACTTGAGCAGGATAATGCACGACCGCATGTTGCAGGTCCTGTACGGGCCTTTCTGGATACAGACAATGTTCGACTGCTACCCTGGCCAGCACATTCTCCAGATCGCTCACCAATTGAAAACGTCTGGTCAATGGTGGCCGAACAACTGGCCCGCCACAATACGCCAGTCACTACTCTCGATGAACTGTGGTATCGTGTTGAAGCTGCATGGGCAGCTGTACCTGTACACGCCATCCAAGCTCTGTTTGACTCAATGCCCAGGCGTATCAAGGTCTTTATTACGGCCAGAGGTGGTTGTTCTGGGTACCGATTTCTCAGGATCTATGCACCCAAATTGCGTGAAAATGTAATCACATGTCAGTTCTAGTATAATATATTTGTTCAATGAATACCTGTTTATCATCTGCATTTTTCCTTGGTATAGCAATGGCCAAAAGTGTACCTCATTCGATACTGTCGAGCTACGCTGTGCACACTTTCAGGACGGGGTGTGTGGGTACTCACCATGAGCGTGGCGTTGTGGATGTAGTGCAGTCTGTTGAGCACGCCCTTCCTGGCGGCGGTCGCGTGCCGGACCACCGCGCTCACCAGCACCGTGTCCCGGTTCAGGCACGCCGACGGCCTGCAACACGGCGCAGAACGGTGAACAGGTGAGGCACAGGAAATCCCCTAGTCTCCAGCAGGTGACACCCAGTTCAGTTCATTCTCAAAACTAAAGACAGCGTGTGTTTGAAAAACATTGTTTCATTTTCTTACATGTAGGCAATAAAGCACTGGTCAAAAGTGGAAAAAAGTCCTATAAATACATGTACGGAAACAAATACAAATTAGGCCACTAAATAGTCAACATCGTGAAGGTGGCGCGCAACAAACTGGCATGACATGCTTCATGCTTGGATGTGTAAAGAGAGAGTGGAAATATAAAACATTCTAACTGCCCATTTTTTCCCCAACCTGCTGTGTCCGCGGCAGGGTCGTCTCTACCATTAGGCAAGATTAGGCGGCCACCTAGAGCGGCAAAATTTTTGGGGGCGGCAGCAGGCGAAAAAAATTAATTCCAAATTCAACAGCGAAAGAACTGAGCAAATGAGGGGAAGAGTGGATAATAAGAAAAATTACTCACTTTGATGAAAGTAAATACATTGCTTTTACCAACCTCAAAACTAAAGCAGCCGCTACTGAGTACGGATCGAAACAATAGAAAGAGCCACTGCCTCTAGACAACCACAAAATCCATCCCTCACTGGGATTCGAATCTGCACTCATCTAGGACGAATGATCAGAGGCCAATCGCTTAGGCCACTGCGCCTAATAAAAATTGTAGTACCCTCAATGGCCAACGCAAACAAGACGCCATTTATTTATTTAATCGCAAGAAACTGAATGCTGAAAAAGATTAGAGTCATTCCTCATTCTAAAAATATTTCGATCAAAACAGAAACGAAATAACATCACTACTGTCCAGATAACTTATTTTAATGCTTCAAATTGTTTCCCACAGTATGGCATAAATTCTAAACTGAAGTACGAATTCATTCGTACCAGAAAATAGTTCCACACCTTTATCTGCCCATTTCCTTGTAATTAAACAAAGTAAGTAATTGATGTCAAATTTGGATGGACTGACATATTCAACTGAGTTCTGTTTTAAAATTTGCAGCACATAATTCTCATTTTAATTGTTTGGGGAAATTTCAAAAATTGAAGACAAAAAATGAAAGACAGATGATTTTTGTTGTCCTCATTCACTTCAGAAGCAACGTAGGACAAAGCATGAAAGACAATGAGAACGGCTGGTGAGCTCAGTTTAATGATTAAAAATATGACAGGAGATTTGCAGTGTTGTGCCGTTGGATACTCGTGGCGGTGTTGTGGGGGTAGGGGGGAGTGGCGTGCGTGGGGGAATGGTTGGGGGAAGGCAATCGGGGAGACGGATGGTAGTGAACAAGAGGGGCGTCAGTTTTCAGTTCTCGTCTAGAGCAGAAAAACACCTAGCTGCGGCCCTGGTCACCAGAACTCTGTTGCATGTCCCTAGATTAGCTCCAACTGCCAAATCACGGAGAAAACATTTTAATCATTCGTTACTAGACAGCGCAAGATGTTTGTGCTAAACGGTATTTCCCAGTAGAGTCCGAAATGTCATCCGTTAAGGTTTCCTCCATGTAGCCTGGCATGTTTTGAAGAGTACATGAATGAAGTTGAAATTTACGTCGCATATTAAGACATATGGTTGCTAGGGGATGAAGAAAAACTGTAGCTACTAAGTCAATGCAGGCAAAAGATACGACAATTTGTTTAGCATATTTCGATAGCCGGGAAGTCACTCATCAAAATCCACTGGGTTTTTTCCATTGACCCAGAAGCATGAAATATGCCAAGAGCAACGTTTCACAGTAAAACCAGAGGAAAAATTCGAAAACCGTTAATTTCTAGTTATATCACACGAAAGAAAAATTATTTGTTATGAGATTTACTGTCTGTCCATCGGTCTGTTAAGACCTGTTTTTCTGAGGAACAGGTAGATAGATCAGGTTGAAATTTATATCACATACAGAGGTCTACAGTCCTCTGGTACTGTAAAAGCCAATGAGATCAAAAGGTACAGCGATTTTTGTCAAATGTTTTGATACTCGCGGACTCACTCATTAAAACCTATAACGTACTACTCTTTGACGTAGAATCATGAAATCTGGCAAGAAGAATGGTTTCATAGTAGAAGTACAGGAAAAATTAGAAAACTGCTAATCTATAACAGTACCACACGAAAAATATTTCTTTTATCATTTGTTATCTCATTTCTGACTTGAAATTAAGATTTTCTTGAAATTCTTGGAATCCCCAGGATCGTTATCTTGCCACTGTCAGTATAAATAACAGGCAAAATCATCGAGATTCTCGATTCCCGGAATGGATGAGCTGTCTATATACGTAATAAAGTTTTATACGGAACAGTCAGCGTGCGAGTCCTAGCCGCACCTGGCCAATATTAATTGCTGCGTGTAACGTAATCATTGCGAATTAGAGAATGACAATTTACTGTAGATGCAGCATGGACGTCAAATCAAACTAGACGTTACTTCAGAATGACAATAAAGCCGAAACAGTCGTCGTAAAAAATACTAAAAGTATTGCAGCTTGTCTCGACCTTTCCTTTTCAGAATGTCGTTTTATGATGTGTACTACGCTGAACGCCCAGTCGAACGAAAACTATATAATTTTTTAGTCTGAAACAGAAAAATGGAGAACTTCAAAAGAGGAAAGAGCATGGGAGATGTTGGCTATGCCGTACGTCATCTGAAAGGACAGCTGCAAAACAGAGACACCCGTTGACGACGTTGCCCTCTCTTTCTCAACAGCACAGGGAGTCTATAGTAAACTTGATCCCAAAACGGAATTGTGTAAAAAACAGAAGATAATACTGCGATTTTTTCGTGAATTTCACTTTGTTACTCTCTTCTGGCAACTTTAACCGATATGAGAAATTGTTTTGTTGACTTTAGTTTTGCTAGTGAAAATATTACTGCTCTATATCTGTGCTAGTATTGTCACCAATAAAGCATAGGGACTGTGTATTATCGGAACTTGTACAAAACTTTTCCTATTGGCAGCTTCCTGTTATGGCTCTTAGAACGTTGTTAGTAAATTATTTATTTTCTAACTTGTCTCTTTCTTTTTTGCAGTGATGAGGTGAGCAGCATGATTCTATGGTATCAAAATATGTACACAATATTTCTGTATAAAATAGGTTATACACAAAAAGAGATGCATTGTTTTTGATTCGGTAACGAAGTACTGTCATTCAAAAGGGTGTAAGTCGCCACTACTCTTCAATCTATACGTCGAAGAAGGAATAACGAAAACAAAAGAAAGCCCGCATCTCGTGGTCGTGCGGTAGCGTTCTCGCTTCCCACGCCCGGGTTCCCGGGTTCGATTCCCGGCGGGGTCAGGGATTTTCTCTGCCTCGTGATGGCTGGGTGTTGTGTGCTGTCCTTAGATTAGTTAGGTTTAAGTAGTTCTAAGTTCTAGGGGACTGATGACCATAATGTTCATAGTGCTCAGAGCCATTTGAAAACAAAAGAACGTTTCAGGAGTGGGACTAATATTCAAGATGAAAAGAGATCAATGGTAACATTTGTTGATGACATATTCTATCCTCAGTAAAAGTGAAGAAGAATTATAAATATAATTAACAGTCTAATGAGTACAGAATATGGTCTGAGAGTAGAAAGAACAAAATACTGAGGAGTAGCGGAAAACAGCTAGAAGCTGAACGTCAAAATTGGGGACCACGAAGTAGACGAAGTTAAGGACAGCTAAACGATACATGGCGGAAGAAACAGGAAGGACATAAAAATGCGAATTAGTACAGGCACAGAGGACATTTCTCACCAAGAGATTTCTGTTTCTATCAAACAAGAGACTTATACTGGGGAATAAATCCCTGAGAGTGTACCTTCGGAGTACAGCGTTGAATCATGGACTTTGGGAAAAAAAGCACCAAAAGAATCAAAGCGTTTCAGATGTGGAGCTATAGAAGGGTGTTAAAGTCAGGTGGATTGATAATATAAGGAATTAGGTGCTTCTCCACAGACTCGGTGAAGAAAACACTGACACGAAGAAGGGAGAGGACGATGGGACATGTGCTGAAACAGTAGGGAATAACTTCCGCAGTACTAGTGGGAGTTTTCAGGGTAGGAACTGTAGGGGGACAGACTGAAATACACCTAACAAATAACTATGGGCTCTGGGTGCAAGAGCTACTCTGAGATGAAGAGGTTGGCTGAGGAATTCGTGGCGAGCAGCATCGAACTAGTCAGAAGACTGGTGACTAAAACGTAACTTACCGTTCACCCTGTCCACAGGAAAGAAATATCAACAGACTAGAACTTCTGGTTAATACGACTGACCATTTTCGAGGGCTCAGGTGGTAGAGCATTCCTCGCATAATTCAGTATACAGTCTGAACTCTTGGTAAACATTGCAAATTAGTCCTAATTTATGTTCCAGAAGCGAATTCCCCTCTAATACTTTCCCTCGTGACATTCAGTCGAGTCTGATGCAGTTCAGAATTGGAAATTTTGAAAAAGTGCTCTGAGTCCACCTACCCCTGTTGCTTACATCGCTTGTCATACAAAGTTGCTGGCATAAGCTGTCCCCAGTACACCTGTGGGCAAAGATGAAGGGTGAAGATCGATTAGTAGACGCTGATCAAGCGCGCCTATCGCGAGAGAGGCCAGAGAGACACCCACAAGCAACACGCCGACAACGCCCTCTCGACAGCGTGTATTTAGGCTGGAAGGCCTCAGGCAGGTTTAGTTCATCACTGGCACCGACATTACATAGCAACCAGATTAATGACTATAGTGGGACTATAACTGATGAGCTTGTACCAAAAATTATGGACACAATTCAAGTTAAGTAAATGTTTCCAGTTTATGTAAATAAAGAACAGTATCAATCCACGTGTGTATTTGTGTTGTAGAAAGAGGATACGGTCACCGATAACAACAACCACTCCCTTTTTTCCTTGTGGTACAATACTCTACAGTGGCCAACGAGGATATTTCAGTAGCGATCGAGAATAATCAACTTGACCGAAGATTTTGCTTGCTTCTCTTGTGTTTTAGCTTGCAGGGATGCTGGCTTCCAAATGTTCATATTTCTTCACTTGTTGTTGTGTTCTTGCATTTATTCCAAGAGGGAAGCAGCACAACTAATTATATTTCGCTTTTCGGAGGCTTTGCTTGCTTTTTGATATAACGTGTTTGTGTAAACCATTAATTCCACACTCCCTGTAGTAGATGGTCAATGTGACGGATTTAACACAAGCTTTTCAGTTTCAGAACCAACAAATGTCTACCTTACTGGCGACAACTACGGGCCGCACAAGCGGCCTTGGCCCTACAGCCGCAGCCGACCGACAGCCCAACCAGCCCAACAAGAGCCGCCGACCAGCACACCAACGTTCCGGCAATTTAACGACACAAAAGAGGAATGGCTCGAATACCTGACTCAGTTTCAAGCACATTGTCAAGTTCATCGCGTTCAAGGTACTGTAGAGTTACAATACTTCCTTTCGATTGCGCGGCCCCATTGTTCAGGTTAATACCAAAACTATTCCCGACGAACTCGTTTATGACCAAGTGATAGCTGCATTCACTCAGTAACTCAATACTATGACCTACAAGTCCAAGTAGTTGTAGCTAGATTTCAGTTCATTCACTTGCAGAGAAATCCGGAACAGACGTACCGCCAGTGGTACACAGATTTAACGGGCGTAAATAGGAAGTGTAAATTTAAGTGTAGTTGTGGCAACTTTGACAGTGATTTAATGATACGTGATGCAACAACATTCAATGTCCCAGACGGTAGAATACGGGAACAGCTTTTAAAGTACTCTGATCCATTACTTCCATGCGTATTGCAAATCTTAGAGCAGTATGATTCGGGTGCCATAGCATTAGATATAAATTGTAGACTGGCAATGGCAAGGAAAGCGTTTCTGAAGAAGAGAAATTTGTTAACATCACATCGAGTATAGCTTTAAGTGTCAGGAAGTCGTTTCTGAAAGTATACATGGCTATGTATGGAAGTGAAACGTGGACGATAAATAGTTTAGACAAGAAGAGAATAGAAGCTTTCGAAATGTGGTGCTACAGAAGAATGCTGACAAGGGAACCTCCCCATCGCAACCCCCTCAGATTTAGTTATAAATTAGCACAGTGGATAGGCCTTGAAAAACTGAACACAGATCAATCGAGAAAACAGGAAGAAGTTGTGTGGAACTATGAAAAAAATAAGCAAAATATACGAACTGAGTAGTCCATGCGCAACATAAGCAACATCAAGGCCAACATAAGCTGAGAAGTGTCGTGGTCCTGTGGTTAGCGTGATCAGCTGCGGAGTGAGAGGTCCTTGGTTCAAGTCTTCCATCCAGCGAAAAGTTTAATTTTTTATTTTCAGACAATTATTATCTGTCCGTCCGTCCGCTGCGAGGTAACTGCACCGTAGTATGGGGACGCTACACCTAAACAACATATTCCCGTCATGTGACGTACATGCCGTCACCAGTGTCTTATACAATATATCAGACGTGTTTTCCTGTGGATGAATAGGTTGACCTATGACCTTGCGATCAAATGTTTTCGGTTCCCAATGGAGAGGCACGTCCTTTTCATATACTAATCGCACGGTTTTGCTATGCTGTCGCAAAACACAGACACTAAACTTATTACAGTGAACAGAGACGTCAATGAACGAACGGACAGATCATAACTTTGCGAAAATAAAGAACGTAAACTTTTCACTCGAGGGAAGACTTGAACCAAGGAC
Organism: Schistocerca cancellata; assembly: GCF_023864275.1. NCBI lineage: Eukaryota > Metazoa > Arthropoda > Insecta > Orthoptera > Acrididae > Schistocerca > Schistocerca cancellata. Next base: position 845,165,499 of record NC_064628.1, read on the forward strand.
CTCTCGTTCCGCAGCTGCTCACGCTAACCACGGAACCACGTCGCTCCTTACCTCACATTCTCCTTGATGTTGCCTATCCTGCGCATGGACTACTCAGTTTGTATATTTTGCTTATTTTTTTCATAGTTCCACACAACTTCTTCCTGTTTTCTCGATTGATCTGTGTTCAGTTTTTCAAGGCCTACCCACTGTGCCAACTTATAACTAAATCTGAGGGCGGTGCGATGGGGAGGTTCCCTTGTGAGGATTAGATGGGTAGATCACATAACTAATGAGGAGGTACTGAATAGAACTGGAAAGAAGAGAAATTTGTAGCACAACTTGACTAGAAGAAGGGATCTGTTGGTAGGGCATATTCTGAGGCATCAAGGGATCACCAATTTAGTATTGGAGGGCAGCGTGGAGGGTAAAATTCGTAGAGGGAGACCAAGAGATGAATACACTAAGCAGATTCAGAAGGATGTAGGTTGCGGCAGGTACTGGGAGATGAAGAAGCTTGCACAGGATAGAGTAGCATGGAGAGCTGCATCAAACCAGTCTCAGGACTGAAGACCACAACAACAACAACAACAACAACAGCATTAGGTAAGTCTGACCAGGCCCCCATTTGTCGGATCGCGTCGCCCCTTTCTGTCGATCGCCCCGAGCATCCACAACAAAGAACGTGTCCACAGCCGCGCGGACAGCCACGTAGGCGTGTAAACAGGCCTGTGTGTTATGAGAAGTCTTAACCTAGATGTTTGCCATAAAAGACAGGATTGCCCATCCCGTTAGCGCAACGTGTTACACGTGTGGAAAGAAGGCCATGTCCAAGCACTTTGTTTGCAACGGCATTAAAACGCCAATTTTACCTGCTCCGAGAAAAAACAGGCTCATGCACATGCAGTGAACGCTATGTTTTTAAACCCTACAACAGTTTCTGACAAAAGTAAGGTTAATGTTCTGCCTCCTTCCCTCCCTAGTGCTGTGCAACGACTAACAAACTATTTGCGTCATTACGAATTGCTGGCCGCCCGTTTATTGTGAGAATTCCAGGAACGTATGGCATATCTACAAAGGAGACATAGTACACAACACTTTTGCGATCCATCCGTGAGTGTCTGGGGTCCCAGCCAGGTCGAATTAAAGGAAGACGTAACGATTCAGAGGCGTGGTGCTAGGATTGTTACTAGTACGTCCGACCAACATGTATTACAGAAATTTCCCGGTGAACTCAAATTGATATCCCCGGAGGGGAAGAAGGCTGCCTTTTCGCGAAACACTCTTGAGGAAGAGTAGTGAACCGGTGTTTGAGATAGACTGCAGAACGATCCAATTGCCATGGACGTATATTTTACATGAAGACCGCGAAGAGAAGTTAAGAAATATCAAGGCTCATAAGGATACATTATAAACAGCAATTTTCCCCTCTTTCCATTTGCGGATGGAACAGGAAATAGACTGGCAGTGGTACAAGGTACCCTCCACCAAACCCTGAATGGTTACTTGCCTAGTATATTTGTAGATGTAGATGTAGAAAACCTATGAACAGTACATTTCCCCTTCAAAGATATCAGACAAAAAACAAAAAAGAATCACTGATTAAAGTTCTAGGGTCCTTTTGGAAGACTCTAAGCAGGTGACAACGGTGGATTAGTCTGCAAAAATTAAGCTAGTTACGATTCTTGATTCTTATAGCTAGCTGAAAAGCCATCTCCTTTATACCAATATGAGTACTGTTAAGAAATATCGGTTTGGCACTTAATAGTCTCTATACCTAGATTCATATTTCGTTTGAGATGGCAAATGACTGACCTACATATTCAGACTTCTCCTCAGCTCTCAGCGTTTCGTTTTTTTCTTTTCTTTTTCTTTTTTTTTTCTAACAGAATGACATGCGGACCTGAAATTTGCTGTGGACCAATCTATATTTGTTACCATCACACGGTGTCTTAGACGCCTTACTTGCCGAGCAAAAAGAAAGCACCACTGCAAACTGATATACACAGCTCTGATATTCACAATAATTTTATGGTTAATTGTGAACCAGCTTTCGGCTTGTCAGGCCATCCTCAGATAACGATAACTAAAGTTGTATTGTGGAATATTAATAGTTTTTTACACGCCTACGTTGATCCAAGTATAGACGGAATGTCCCATAAATGTTAAAAACAACTTTACGTGAATCTTAGGAAATAAAAACTATAAAAATTGAAGGGTAAGCAGGCACGTTGTGAATTTTCCTAAAACCTCTTATGGGTGACAGGTGAATACTTGATGGATGACATTAAAACACACCACCATTGATATTATTATGCCGTATTTTATAAAAAGATTTTTAAGGAGATAGCTATCAGTTACAATTCTTTTTATCTTGCTCAAATTTTAACACGACTACATGTTTCGAGATGTAACCTCTTCATCGGACAAAAATCACAGTACAAAAACATTTAACTTTACTACACATAGAGCTTAATATAAGAGCGTGTGGTGTGGGCTGCCTGCGAACAAAGAGAGCTAACTTCCCGTTTGTGAGGACGTCTACCTCAATTTGTGATCTATTACCAACAAGAAAACGTAAAGATTCAGAAACAGATGTTCTCTTGTTATATTATCGCCATCACTTTTGCTCTCTGGATTTTTGTTGTCTTTTCTTTGTGATATTGTGAAGTTCACTAACAACAGTACCGTGCACAGAAATCAAGACAGCGGTCTAAGAATAGCTTACTTCAACTGCATTACCTACATGCTGGTGCTGGTGATATCTTTTACTTTCTAATATATTCTTCACACTTGGGAGAAGCATCTTTGACACCAGCAGGTGGAATGAGTGACGATAACTGAAAATGTAAACTATTTATCATTACTCATGACAAAAATTCCGCAAAAATTACAAAGATTTAATTTTTGGAAATATGTATCCATAAATACTACTGGTCATTCTGGAGTCCTAATTTAACAGCACTGCATTAAACTCATTTCAGTGAGTAAATTTCTCATTTTTGACGCCGAAGATATTAATTTGTTCCAACATGTCCGCCTTCCAGCTCTTGCGTAAAATGAGCAGCACTAGAAGGTTATCTAGTATTACCATGTGACTTTAGTTTGCATATTTTTCTACAGTTATTTTTGAGTCTGCAACGATGTGCTCTTGGAACCCTGTGAAACATAAAACTGCTAGAAATAAAAATGATCCTTTTATAGCACAAGAAAGGCGAACATGTCCTGGGCAGAGTTACGGATGTAAAAGAAGAGAACTAGCTTTTCGACTTACGTGGCAGCTTCAAAGACATTTAAGTCAAAACATCTTGACGTAATCACGCTTACTGCTTGTTGGTATTACTACACATGTCATGTAATATAACATACGAGGTATATTCCGAAAATAAAGTCCGATCGGTCCCGAAATGGAAACCACAGTGAAAATCAAAAGTGTTTTATATGCAGTAGTTAGCCACAGCTTCCAGCAAACGTCTCTACTTCCCCAGGGGGTCCACAACTCTTTTGTGGATACGTGCGTAGCGAGCACGGGACCCCGAGCTAATGTGGCCCTCCTTCCTTTCTGGGGTGCATACCTTCCTTTTCCACATCCTTCCCTATCCCCCGTCTTCGCCCCCCCCTCCCCTCACCACTGGCTCTTTCCTTCCCTTTCTCCCCCTCTGGGAGTATGGTTCGTGCCTACGTCTGGAGACGGACGCTCGTAAATGTAACGCATTCTTCGCCTTCTCTGCTTGTATGTCTTCATCCTTCCTTTGTCCTTCTTTTTTCCTTACCTCTTCTCTTTACCCTTATCGCCGCTGCGGCGTTTGAGACCTCTCCTCTTTCCTTTCCCTTTCTTTGTTTTTCCCTTTCTCTTTATTCCTCCCTGTGCGTGTCTGAAGGCCGACCCACGCATTTTTGTGCGTAGCCGGTGACGGGGTAACGCGTAATCCCCGCCCCGAGTAGACAGGTAGGACACGTACGTACCCCCTCGTAATGGCCAGGCACAGGGAGGGGTGATTACCCGAGCTGATTCCTTCCGAAAGTGCCGATTGGTCCCTCCGTCCGTTTGTCGGGAGGTGTGACCTGAGGTGTGAACAATCACCTAAGGCGGGAATGCCCTCAGAGAGGGCCCCCACAAGGGAGGAGCGCGCCATCGAAGACGCCGGTAATCATGGGGGATTCTTCCGCAATGGTTTCCTCACCTACCACTATGTCTGCTCACAAGCGTAAGTTCACTGAGTCTCAGCCACAGACAGTTCTTCCATCGTTGCCACAGTTCCTTGTTGTTTCTCGGTCTGACGAAGGTCACGACTTCTCCACGGTCAACCCTTTCATTATTCAGAAAGGTGTCGACGCAATTGCAGGTCCTGTAAAGTCTTGTTCCAGATTACGGAATGGCACCTTGTTGTTAGAAACAGTCAGTGCCCTCCAGGCGCAAAAATTGCTGCGTACTTCACTGCTCCACACCTTCCCTGTCTGGGTTGAAGCGCACCGTACTTTAAATTCTTCACGTGGAGTCGTTTATACACGCTCCCTCGATGGATTGTCTGACGAAGAAATTCAGCACTACCTGTCTGACCAGGGCGTAACGGCTGTTCATAGAATTATGAAAAGGGTTGACATGAACATCATTCCGACCTGCACTGTCTTCTTGACATTTGATAAAGTTCAACTCCCATCGAAAATCAAAGCAGGCTATGAGATAATTTCTGTTCGCCCTTACGTCCCAAACCCTACGCGTTGCTATCGGTGTCAGCGGTTCAATCACACCAGCCAGTCCTGTTCCAATCTCGTCAAATGTGTTACGTGTGGCAAGGATGCCCATGAGGGTGCTTGTCCACCTCCATCCCCTCGCTGCATCAACTGTATGGGTGACCACGCTGCTTCCTCTCGAGATTGCCCCGTTTTTAAGGACGAAAAGCTCATCCAGGAAATTAGAGTGAAGGAAAAGGTGTCGACCTTTGCTGCTCGAAAATTATTCGCCAGTCGACAGCCCACCGTGCCTCCGACAGGAAAATACAGCACTGTCCTTGCTTCTCCTCGGCCAACAAAAGAGGCGGCCACACAGACCTGTGACCTCACCTTTAGTGCCACGGTCGTCAGATAGGCCAGCGCAAATATCGCCCGTTTAACCTCACCACTTTCGCCTGTCCACTCTATGGCTCACCCTTTATCGGGTTCTGCTAAATCTAGAGCCCAAAAGTCAGACACCAAGACTTCGAAAAAAGAGCATACTCGTGAAGATTTTTTACGTATCCCAACTTCACAACCATCGGTTCCTCCTTCATCTGAACATCATATTTCCAAGAAGACTACAAAGAAACCCAGTTCATCTCCTTCTCCGCCAAGGCGTGTCCCATCTACAGCACCACCTGGCGGAAATCGCCCTTGGCCGTCTTCTGTGTCACCGAGGCGCACTGCTGGTGGCCGATCAACCGGCCGATCGCTGGTGGCAGGAGCTGCTCCTGAACAACCTATGGATCAGGATCTTCTGCCTTCGGCTGAATGCCATTCCATGCTGTCGGTCGCAAGCTCTGAGCAGTCATTGAGTTGACAGCAACCTTGGTCACATTCCTCCATTTTCTGTTCACCCTATGTCCATTATCCACTGGAATATCCGCGGCCTTCGAGCCAATCGGGATGAATTGTCGATCCTCTTATGATCCTACTCGCCGGTCATCTTCTGTCCTCAGGAAACAAAGCTGCGTCCCCATGACCGCTTTGTTCTCCCTCATTTTCAGTCCATCCGATATGATCTCCCCTCTGTTGAAGGCACTCCAGCCCATGGAGGACTCATGATTCTTCTCCATGATACTCTCCATTATCACCCAATCCACTTAAACACTTCCTTCCAAGCTGTCGCCGTCCGTCTTTCCCTTTCTGGATACACGTTCTCTCTTTGTACTGTATACATTCCATCGTCCACACCAATGGCACGAGCTGATCTCCTTCATCTTCTTGGTCAGCTTCCACTCCCTATTTGCTGGTTGGGGACTTCAATGCCCACCACCCGCTTTGGGGATCTCCACATCCTTGTCCTCGTGGCTCACTATTGCTAGACGTCTTCCACCAAGCGGATCTAGTTTGCCTCAACACTGGGGTCCCTACATTTTTGTCTGCCTCCATGACAAATTTATCTCATTTGGACCTTGCGGTCGGTACTGTTCCGCTAGCTCGGCGCTTCGAATGGTTCGCCCTTGATGATACACACTCGAGTGACCACTTTCCATGTGTCCTGACACAGCAACCTCAACTGCCATATATGCGCCCGCAACGCTGGAAGTTTGCCCAAGCCGATTGGACACTTTTTTCGTCTCTAGCGACATTCGATGACCGTCACTTTCCCAGCGTCGACGATGAGGTCACACATATTACCGACGTTATTCTTACAGCTGCGGAACGTTCAATACCACGCACCTCCGAATTGCCCCGGCGCACCCCAGTTCCTTGGTGGAACGAGGCATGCCGTGACGCAATACGTGAGCGTCGACGTGCTGTTCGCGTTTTCCGCCACCATCCTACTTTGGCCAACTGTATCCGCTATAAGCAGTTCCGTGCGCGATGCCGTCGTATCATCCGCGATAGCAAGAAGGCTAGCTGGAAATTCTTTATTAGCTCATTTAACACCTTCACTCCCTCCTCGGAAGTTTGGAGTCGGCTTCGACGGTTCTCAGGCGCGCCTAGTTTCTCCCCGGTCTCTGGGCTCACTGTCGCGCATGATACATTAGTGGACCCCGTCGCAATTTCTAACTCACTGGGTCAGCACTTTGCTGAAATTTCGAGCTCTTCAAATTACCCGCCAGCGTTTCTCCCGAAGAAACGTACAGCGGAAGTGCGACATCTTGCTTTCTCCTCTCAAAATCGCGAAAGCTACAATACTGTTTTCTCCATGCAGGAACTCCAACATGCACTCTCTTCTTCTCGCTCCTCCGCCCCAGGACCGGATGGTATCCACGTCCAAATGTTGCTGCATTTATCAACCCATAGTCTGCGTTACCTCCTTCGCCTTTATAATCGAATTTGGACCGACAGTACTTTTCCCAGACGATGGCGGGAAGCTATCGTCGTTCCTGTTCCGAAACCAGGAAAGGACAGACATCTCCCCTCTAGCTATCGCCCCATTTCTCTCACGAGTAGTGTCTGTAAGGTTTTGGAGCATATGGTGAATTACCGTTTAGCTTGGTGGCTGGAATCCCGCAGTCTTTTAACACCTGCCCAATGCGGATTCCGAAAGCATCGTTCTGCAGTTGACCATCTTGTTGCTCTCTCCACTTATATCATGAACAATTTTCTCCGGAAACGCCAAACAGTAGCAATATTTTTTGATCTGGAGAGAGCATACGATACCTGTTGGAGGACAGGCATCCTCCGCACACTGTTCTCTTGGGGCTTTCGAGGTCGGCTGCCCCTTTTTCTTCGCGAATTTACGGTAGAGCGCACATTTATGGTGCGGGTGAACACTACTCTCTCCCGTACTTTCTCCCAAGAAGACGGGGTACCCCAGGGCTCCGTGCTGAGTGTTGTACTGTTTGCCATTGCCATAAATCCAATTATGGAATGTCTCCTTCCTGATGTCTCGGGCTCCCTCTTTGTGGACGATTTTGCGATCTACTACAGCTCTCAACGGACCAGCCTTCTTGAACGACGTCTTCAAGGATGTCTCGATCGCCTCCACTCTTGGAGCATCGAAACCGGCTTCCGTTTTTCTCCCAGTAAGACCGTTTGCGTTAATTTTTGGCGACGTAAGGAGTTTCTTCCACCCTCCTTACATCTAGGACCTGTCAACCTTCCGTTTTCAGACGTCGCTGAATTCTTGGGTCTTATGTTTGACAGAAAACGTGCTGGTCCTCCCACGTTTCCTATCTTTCGGCTCGCTGTCTGCGATCCCTCAACACCCTCCGTGTCCTGAATGGTACCTCCTGGGGAGCGGACCGAGTGGTCCTTCTCCGCCTCTATCGCGCCTTAGTGCGCTCGAAATTGGACTATGGAAGCATAGTCTACTCCTCTGCTCGGCCGTCTATTCTTCGGCGTCTCGACTATCCACCACCGTGGATTACGTTTAGTGTCTGGAGCTTTTTACACCAGCCCTGTGGAAAGCCTTTATGCTGAGACTGCTGAACCTCCGCTGTCCAATCGGCGAGCAGTCCTTCTGAGTCGTTATGCTAGCCATCTGTCTTCCATGCCTGCTAATCCAGCCCATGACATTTTTTTCGACGCCTCCTTTGATGTAGGGTATGCAGGCCGCTCCTCCTCCCTACTACCACGGGGAGTCCGCTTCCGTCAACTGCTCCATTCTCTTTCCTTCCGCTTTCCTGAAACCTTCTTGACAACTTGGGGTACAGTAACGCCTTGGCTCCGTCCCCAGATCTGCCGGCTCCGTGACCTTTGTCGATTTCCCAAGGATGGTACCCGTTCACTTGTTTATCGTCGGGCATTTGCTGCTCTATGTGCACAAATGACGGAAGCCACATTTATTTACACCGATGGCTCGAAAACATCGTTAGGTGTAGGGACTGCCTATATTGTTGGCGACACCCCAAATCACTTTCGGCTTCCCGACCAGTGTTCGGTTTATACTGCGGAGCTTTACGCTGTTCCCCAGGCTGTCCACTACATCCGCCGCCATCAGCGGATACAGTACGTTATCTGCTCAGATTCTCTCAGCTCTCTCCTCAGTCTCCAAGCTCTTTACCCTGTGCACCCTCTGGTTCACCGGATTCAGGACTGTCTGCGCTTGCTCCACCTGGGGGGCGTCTAGGTGGCGTTCCTCTGGCTCCCGGGACACGTTGGTATCTGTGGAAATGAGGCGGCCGACATAGCAGCCAAGGCTGCAGTCTCTCTTCTTCGGCCAGCTATTCAATCGATTCCCTTCGCCGATCTACGGAGCGTTTTATGTCGTCGTGTTGTTCTTTTATGGCACGCACATTGGTCGACACTTCCCCATAATAAATTGCGGGACGTGAAAGCTCTTCCTTGTGCTTGGACCTCTTCCTCCCGAGCGCGTCGTCAGGAGGAGGTAATTTTAACTAGACTCCGGATAGGGCACTATCTTTTTAGCCATCGACATCTTTTAAGCGGCGATCCTCTCCCACTCTGTCCCCACTGCTCTCAGCTGTGGACGGTAAGACACCTTTTAATTGAGTGCCCCTATTTTAATCCGTTACGCTCCCGCCTACAGCTGTCGCCTGATATATCGTCGATTTTAGCAGATGACACGCGCTCAGCCGATCGCGTTCTCGAGTTTATTAGTGCCAGTGAAATGACGTCAGTCATTTGAAGCTTTTTTTGGGGACAACCAACCCCTTCCTTTAGTGGATTTTTAAGCCTTCCTTCTGCTTTTAGTTTCTCCAATTTTATGAATTTCGTTCCCATTGCTGCTGGTTTCCATTTTCGGTTTTTTACTGTTTCCTAAGTCACGGACCGGGCGCTAATGACCATAGCAGCTTTGCGCCCCAAAAAAAAAAAAAAAGGTCTCTACATAGTCACCGCTCTGTCTGACTCTGTCTGAGACATTTGTCGCAGCTTTTTAACAACTTTCCAATACCATCGTTCATGGACGGCAGCCGACTGCACTTTTCACCGTTTCTCTATGCTGATCTGCATCTCGTTGTCTGTGCCAAAACTTCGACTTCATAGCCAGCGGTTCGTGTCAGCAGAGATGAAAACCAGAGGGAGTAAAGTCCTGGCAGTATGGAGGGCGGTGAAGCACATCCCATTGAAAATGCTGGCGAGTGCGGCCGAGAACTGGCATGAGGAAAAAAAAACGCATGATAGTTATGTTGTGCGGGCTGCACCAAATCAGGCGAAATCTCTCACGGGAACTCATACTTGGCGGGAGATGCTGTTTTCTAGGCATCTTAACGTGCTCACTGTGCGCTCAGAACTGAACAGAGAGACGTCACGTGATCAACGGGCATACTACAGACACTGTGCAACACATCTATGCAAAGCTTTAGCGTTGTTCCATTTCGCGAGCGATCGAAACTTACTTTCAAATACGCTTCGTATCGTGTCAAGTAAAGTAACATGATGCATGATGTCATATCGTATAACATGACACATGTCATCATGTCATCCAACATGGCATTTGTCACGTCGTACAATACGTGACAACGTGTCATTATTCAGTGTACATGCATCCTCACCTGCAATTACATAATGGATGGTTAGGGCATAACGTCCTGTCCATATCTAAGTCATCAGCGGCGGAGCACACTCTCGGAATGTTCAGCGATGGGGAATGAAATCGGCCGTACCCTTTCAAAGGAACCATCCCGGCATTTGCCTACAGCGATTTAGCACAATTTCGGAAAACTTAAATCGGGATGGCCGGACACGCGTTTGAACCGCCATCTTCCAGAAACCGAGTCAAGTGTACTGATCACTGGGCCATCTTACTCGGTTCGCACATACAGCGAGGGTAAAACGACTTTTTGTGTCGATCTGTAAGAGTCATAATTTCCCTTCATTATCCTTATGAGGGATATACGTTGACAGCAGAAGAAGCATACTGCAATCAGTTTCAAATGCCAGTTCCATAAGTTTTCTCAATAGCGTTTCGCGAAAAGAATGTCTTCCATGGAGTCTCGTTTATCACGAAGAATCTCTGTAACACTCGCGTGTTGATCGAACGTATCCCGCCGGCCGGTGTGGCCGAGCGGTTCTAGGCGCTTCAGTCTGGAACCGCGCGACCGCTACGGTCGCAGGTTCGAATCTTGCCTCGGGCATGGATGTCTGTGATGTCCTTAGGTTAGTTAGGTTTAAGTAGCCCTACGTTCTAGGGGACTGATGACCTCAGATGTTAAGTCCCATAGTGCTCAGAGCCATTTGAACCATTTTCGAACCTACAGGCAACAAATCTAGCAGCACAACTCTGAATTTCTTCGTTATCTTCCCTTAATTCGACTTTGGGGGGGGGGGGGGGTACCAAAAAGTCGAACAGTGCTCAAGAGTTCGCACTAGTGTTACACACTCGGTTCCTTTTATAGTACAGATCAGATACCCTTTGTTAAAATTCTCCCAATAAACCGATGTCGAACATGCGCCTTAGCGCTCATTCCATTTGACGCCTAGGTTTTGAATCGATGGTACTGCGTCAATCAACAGGCTGCTGATTCTGTATTCGAATATTATGGGATTATTTTCCCCAATAATCTGCATTAATTAACGTTTTTTTCTGTATTTAGAGTAAGCTGCCATCATCACACCAACTAAGTCATCTTATATTCTCCAACAGACACTGAACGTCGACAACTTCACGTGCACCACTGCGTCATCAGTCAACGGCAGCAGATTGCTTCTCATCCTGTCCGTCAGATCAGTTATGTACACAGAGAATATGAGAAGTTCCATCACACTTCCCCGGCGCACTCCTGACGCTATACCGTACTTGTCTGTGATGAATACTCGCCTTCGAGGACAGCGTACTGGTTTCTATTACTTACGAACGGGTAATCCACATATCTGTAAACCTAATCAGTACTCTCGGACCTTCGTTAACAGTCTGCAATGAGGCACTGTGTTAAACACTTTCCAGAAATCTGGGCATATGAAATCTGTCTGCATCCATAGTTCGCACTATGTCACTCCTCGAGGCAATCAGATTTTTGCGAAAATAATCCGTATGATCGTATCTTGTTAACTAGATATCGCTTCTGGTTATTGTAGCCACAATAACAGTATTGTCAGTTAAAACATCCTAAGTTATGTAGCAGGTAGCTGATGACATTAAAAAGTGCGGTGTATGCGACCAAAGAAAAGTGCATGTGTTGTTTCGCACAAAGTACCAAAATTCTGTGGGCTCCTCCATTTAGCTGACTTGGAAAGTGCGGAGTGATCCTGCGCTCAAACTGGCTACTGGGGAGCTGCATGCGGACAAAACTTGTACCTTTATTACTTATTATTTGTTAAATCAGGTATCAAAGAGGCATATAAAGTTTCTGTCATACGTGTAGTCATAAAATGTAAAATGCTAATGAAAATAATGTGATCATAGCGTGTAAAACAAAGGAAAACTTAGAACAGCCGAATCCATTAATGCATTATTGTGTTATTACGATGCCCCTGGGAGAGATCTACACTGGTAGTATAGTTCAGATCTTACTGGCGTACCAAGTTGTGTGTTGGCTGATTACACGATTAAATTTTGGATTGGTAGCAACCAGTAAATATATACTTGATGCCACGAATTTCTGAGTACTGCAGACAAACTTCACTTTCTGTCATTTATTTATGAAAAGCTAATTAATAATATTTTTCTTGTGATTTGTAGACCGTCTAGCGATGTCAGAGGCACTGATTTTTGACGATAATGAGTTTGTTATTTTAACCAACTTTAACCTTGCGAGTAAAATAACTTTTACCCTTTTGGAAATTTCGACTAAGTCACTTAATAGTCTGTGTGAGCCTGAATATCTGTGTCACCAGTAACAGCAATCCATTTCAGCCAACTGCACTTGATAAGGGTCCGACGTCCCGCCATTCTATGCTCTGGGACAACTAGTTGGAATGAAGACGCCAGCTCAGTACAGTTTAGAGACTTTTGCGATCTATATCGATTCCTTAAGATTCAACTGCGACCTGCACAGTACTGTGGAAGGCTATACCAATATCACAATAAAACTTTCGTAAGTAGTCCAACACCACTGATGTTTCTAGGAAGACACACACAACGTATTCTCCTGAACAGAGAGAATGCTAGCAAGTTTCAAAATGAGAACTTGGCGATGGAACTACAAACCAGTAAATCTACAGTTCCTTACTGTCTGCATTAGTAAACACTGTTTGCAAAAGACGTACAGTGAGCCTGGCAGCTGCTACGTTAACGCACGTGGCATCTTCAGTCTGCACACCCTGCGCGAATTTCGAGACGACGCGTTTCTCCGTCTCTGGCAGAGCGCCCTGTCTGTGAGGCGGCAGGTCTCTCTGGCTCCTACCCTTTGGGAGCGCTCACACGCCACTATAGAGACTGCAGAAGCAGCCCGCGCCTGCACTGGTTCGGAGCATCTGGCCTGCGTCGCACAGCCGTGCTGTGTGTTGCCGACACAGCTAGGCGCACTTCAACGGCGTTTCCATCTAAATGCTAAGCGTGCTCCGCGCCACCTACTTTGCTGTGCTACGCCGTGCTCTTCAAAGCAGACACGATTCGGTTACTGTAACGCCGTCACTCCACGACGGAGGGTTCCGTAACACTACACCCCCTTGGTGTTCCATCCGTTAACTGCAAGATGACTTTTATCGAAACTGAACTACCCAAATGTAGCAATGCACAGATACACCACAGTGGGCAGTGGACAGTGTATTATTTGATTTAAAACTAGTTCTGCTCATCAGACGCGAGTGGAAATCATAGTACACAATGGCTTCAGATATTGATCACTAAAGCTCGACTTCTCGCATGATAGCTTACATTCATTGCCCTGTTACCAACACGTTAGAGGGCTAGAACTCAGCGCGGCACAAAGGCAACCCAAAGTGGAGGGAGTTGAGTCTGCAGTGTTTGTGGCAAGCCCATATTTACTTGTACACACAAAAGGAAAAATTATCATTTGGAAAGCAAGGGCCACACCGATGTGCAGTATTCTGTATTCCAAAGAAGGCTCACTGGTGTACTTACGGGGGTTGGAACTTAAATAGTGGCAACTATTTATTCACAACCGATACAAAAGAGTTACATATTTGCACCTGTTACTGTCCTTCAAAGTAGTCGCCAGCGTTGTGTAGAATCCGTTGTCAGCGACGTGGAAGGCGTAGTATACCGTTAGCAGAGCCTGTTCTGTTGATAGTGCGAATGGAACGTCGAATCTCTGGAACAGTTCTGAAGTGAATGCCACGAAGTGGTTCCTTTATCTTCGGAATCCTTGTAAACGACGTAAGTCCGTGGAGTATGGTGGATGGTACAGTACTTCCCAGGCCCAGCGACCGAACGGAGCAGCCACAGCTTGCGCTGTATGCACCCTCGCATTGTCGTGCAGAATGATTGGTGGATTTCGCAGAAAGTGTCGCCGCTTCTTTCACAACGCTGGTCGCAGGTGACTTAAGTCCTTGTGACTTTGATTTGATTCCGAAGATGAAGGAACCACTTCGTGGCATTCGCTTCAGAACAGTTCCAGAGATTCGACAGGCAGTAGACCGTTCCATTCGCACCATCAAAAGAACAGTCTCTGCTAACGGTATACTACGCCTTCCACATCACTGGCACCGGGCTCTACACAACGCTGGTGACTACTTTGAAGGACAGTAAGAGGGGGAAACATGTAATTATTTTGTATGGGTTGTCAAAAAGTAGTTGCCACTATTTAAGTTCGAACTCTCATACTATCGAACCATTAACTTGTTATGGTTACAAAATACTGACATGAATTATTTACAGAAGAATCAGTTATAAGAGTCAAAGGACGTGAAAAGGAAGCCGTAATTAGTAAGTAATAAGACAGAGTTGTAGTTTATGACGGTGTTATTCAATTTATTCACTACTGCCCATTAAAATTGCTACACCAAGGAGAAATGCAGATGATAAAAGGGTATTCATTGGACAAATGTATTATACTAGAACGGACATGTGATTACATTTTCACGCAATTTCTGTTCATAGATCCTGAAAAATCAGTACCCAGAACAACCACCTCTGGCCGTAATAACGGCCTTGATACGCCTTCCACAGGAACAGATGTCCATGCAGCTTCAACACGATACCACAGTTCGTCAGGACTAGTGACTGGCGTATTGTGATGAGCCAGTTACTCGGTCACCATTGACCAGACGTTTTCAATTGGTGAGAGATCTGGAGAATGTGCTGGCCTGGGCAGCAGTCGAACATGTTCTGTATCCAGAAAGGCCCGTACAGGACCTCCAACATGCCGTCGTGCATTATCCTGCTGACATGTAGGGTTTCGCAGGGATCGAATAAAAGGTAGAGCCACGAGTCGTAACACATCTGAAATGTAACGTCCACTGTTCATAGTGCCGTCAATGCGAACAACAGGTGACGGAGACGTGTAACCAATGGCACCCCATACCATCACGACAGGTGATACGCCAGTATGGCGATGACGAATACACGCTTCCAATGTGCGTTCACCGTGATGTCGCCAAACACGGATGCGATCATCATGACGCTGTAAACAGAACCTGGATTCATCCGAAAAAATGACGCCTTGCCATTCGTGCACCCAGGTTCGTCGTTGAGTACACCATCGCAGGCGCTCCTGTCTGTGATGCAGCGTCAAGGGTAACCGAAGCCATGGTCTCCGAGCTGATAGTCCATGCTGCTGCTAACGTCGTCGAACTGTTCGTGCAGATGGTTGTTGTCTTGCAAACGTCCCCATCTGTTGACTCAGTGATCGAGACGTGGCTGCACGATCCGTTACAGCCACGCGGCGAAGATGCCTGTCATCTCGACTGCTAGTGATACGAGGCCGTTGGGATCCAGCATGGTGTTGCGTATTACCCCCCTGAACCCACCGATTCCATACTCTGCTAACAGTCATTGGATATCGACCAACGCGAGCAGCAATATCGCGATACGATAAACGGCAGTCGTGATAGGCTACAATCCGAACTTTATCAAAGTCGTAAACGTGATGGTACGCATCACAACAGCGTTTCATGCCCTGAAAAGCTAATCATTTGCATATCGCAGCATCTTCTTCCTGTCGATTAAATTTCGCGTCTGTAGCACATCATCTTCTTGGTGTAGCAACTTTAATGGCCAGTAGTGTACATTGAGCAAGCTGTGAAGGAAACAAAAGAAGAGTTTGGAAACGGATTTGGAAGATCAGGGCAACGGAAGAGTTATAAGGTGAACATCAACAAAAGTAAAACAATAATATTGGCGAGTAATCGAGTTAAATCAGGCGATGCTAAAAGAATTAGATTACGAAATGAGACACTAAAAGTAGCGGATAAGATTCGCTATTTGAGCAACAGAACTGAGTCGTTGTGCAGCAGTTTGATTTACCTTTGCTCGAATACCCTCTTTGCCTCAAACATCGATAACGGTAAACTCTTTGTTTGCAACCAGAGGGTATGATGTAGGGGAGCGAATGAAATGAAAGCTCAATACTGTTCACTTTGTGACCGACCAGCAGAGAAAAACAAGATACGATGGCACTCGTTGAGATGGCGTGAGCACTGGTGTGCTCCTAGTGGTAGTTGTGCACTTACTACGGACTTGAGTGGTGAATGGATGCGGCATACCTATATTGCCGTGGTTCGGATAGTAAGTTCCGATCGGTCGAGAAATGGAAAGCACTGTAAAAATCTAATAAAGCTTTTCACATATGTGTTCGGCAGTGTCTCTAGTATGCTTGTCGATTACATAACTTCGCTCTTTTCAGTTCTGAGGGCATGGTGAGCATCTAAAGATGCGTAGAAAATAGTGTCTCCCGCCAAGTATGAGAACCTGGTGAGAGATTTCGCCTGATGTTACGCAGCCCACGTTACAGAACTGTCAAACGGTTCCTACTTCGTGACAATTCTAGGTCTAGGTTTGCTTGGGGAATGTACTCAGCTTTCCTGAGGGAGCTCTATAAACAGCTACACAATATTTATTTAGGACACTAAAGGCAGAGGAATTTAATATTATACACTGTATTTGTGCAGAATTTTTCAAGTGAGTGTAAATAATAGTTGTCTGGTCCAGAAAGAATGTACTTTATCACAGTACATTTTTCACAAATGTACCTTGTTTTATTATGTATATCGCAATATTATTTACATCCCGCACTCGTACGTTTTCACTGGCTATTGATAAGTCTTATGCAATTACATTACCGGTAAAAAAGAATTATAAACTATAGTTTCTGCTATATCGCGATTGATAAAGTTACTTATTTTAACCATTCGGCAAAGTACTCTCCTCTTTGCGTGGTATCATTTGCCAAGATCTCGTTTCGTTATCTCCAGCGGTTTACGAGATATGACAGGCGTTATGAATGTTTCATTCCCGCGCGTTGTGATCGGAAGTGAAGTTGCTGCAGATCCCCAATTTTTTCGAGATTGGAAGCAGATATTGATCCAAAGTTTTACGAAAATTTCAAAACCTCATCTGTATTTCATACTCAGCAATAGAATGTGTAATATGCATCAAACACAAATTCATAGCGACCCCTATTTTTGATGGCAACGTTCTCAAATTTGATACTCATCTGTGAAATACCACAATAGTTATGACCATTATCGAAATGATTGGCACTTCATCATGAAGCTGCCATATAAAGCTAAAAGTATTTCAGAAATTAATTATATTTTACGGAATAGGTTCTGTAAATCCGTTTGACAAAGATTTGCAGGCCGTGCGTCTCGATTCTTTAAGCGCAGCGCCAAGCCAACCCTGGCCCGTTTTGCGTGACGTCACAAGAGCGCGCCGCGGCCTTCTCTTTAGGTGGTGGTGGTACTGATAAATTCCCTTGCCAAGCTGGTATTCATATGGGGAAACCTATCGGACTCTCGTTGTCTGCCACCGTCAGGTTTTCCTTCTTTCTTTCTTTTTTTTTTTTGTTAAAGAACGGGAAGTGTGCCCGGGAAAGAGTTAAGAGTAGTTATCCGGGCTGTGATAGAATTCGTCCTGACAATGACACTTCTGAAATAATTAAAGTGTAGCAAGTTTGGTGATAAATTGTCGTTATGGTTAAATAATTACCTAATTGCGTAAGACACTGTTCGGAGCAACTGATACATTAAAATGGATATTTTGAGGCGATTCCTTAATCAGAATATTAGTTGCTAAATTCCAAGTAGGTAAATTTTTTTCATTTGTGGAAACCTGAACGGGTTCCTTTTAAACTGTGCGTATTCATTTGTTCTGATCCTGTGCTTATATCTCTTTCATGTGTTCCAGATAGCTAACTAGCTGTGTTTGTAAATCCTAGAGCTTGTACTGATGGCTGACGAGGGTTATGTATGTCATGGCTTTGTGGGCCTTTGTCACCGCTACGTGTAATTATTCCGTCACCCGATGCCATTAATTACGCCCGCAAGTTCTAGGCGTGATGCCTGAATCTGTTATTACTCTAATTATAAAGACAACATGCAGCCTTAGTGATGTACGAAGTTTAATTCCTTAAGTGGCACAGAAAGTAGTTCATTCAGCACAACGCTGTGTAAGCTTTAAACTGGTTTTTTAACTTTGTTGGTGTCTTGCAGTTTTACTTTGGTTGCTAGTAAATTTTCTCACTGTAAAGTCTTCGGCCTGTAACCGCAGTAACGTTCTGAAGTTTGAAGTTAATTTAGCGTTTCAAGGTTTAAAAAAGAAGTTGCGATTGAATTTTCTTCTGTAATGTTTGTTTAAGTCTATTGTGGACGTGTTCCACTAAAGATGTAATTAAGGTCGTGTTTACTCACTAGGAAGTTTTATTTGTAGTAATTGTGTTTTAAATTATTATGTGTTTCTTAGCTACTCCAGCACCTCAGGACTCCACCACCTAGCTCCGGGCTCTTGTTCCACCCCAAGAATAAGTAATGAGGGCGGAAACAGAAAGGATGTAAAACGTAGACTGCTAATGCAAGAAAGGAGAAATTTGTTAAAATCAAATATAACTTAAATGCTAGGACATATTTTCTGAAGATACTTGTCTGAATGTAGCCAAGAATGGGAGTGAAAAGTGGATGACAAGCAGTTCAGACAAGAAAAAATAGAAACTTTTGAAATGTAGTGCTACAGAAGAATGTTGAAAATGAAATGGCTGGATCGAATAACTAAAGAGGAGGTACTAAATCGCACTGAGGAAAAAAGAAATTTGTGGCACACTTGACTAAAAGAAGAGATCGGTTGATAGGACAATACCTGAGGCGTCAAAGAATCGACAGTTTGGTAGGGGAAGGAGGTGTGAGATAGATAAAGGCTTGAATACAGTAAGCACGTTCAAACGTACATGCAAGAAATCTGTATGGTGCAAAAAGCGGCAACTGAGTATAAATAATAGAAAGTGCGAGGTCATCAAATGAGTACTAAAAGGAACCTGCTAAATTTCGATTACAGGATAAAACTCACAAATCTAAAGCCGTAAAATCAACTAAACATTTAGGGACTACAATTACGAATAACTCAAATCAGAACGATCATATATATTAAAGTTGTGGGGAAAGCAAACCAAAGAATGCGATTTATTGTCAGAACACTTGAAAAAATGTAACAGGTGTACTAAAGAGACCTTTTACACTATGCTTGTCCACGTTCTTCTAGAGTATTAACGTGCGGCGTGGAATCCACGTCAGACAGAATTGACGGAGGACTGAGAAAAATGCAAAGAACGGCAGCTCGTTTTGTATTATCCCGAAATAGGGGAGAGAGTGCCACGGATATGATACGCGAATTGGGGTGGCAGTCTTTAAAGTAAAGGTGATTTTCGTTGCTGCAGGATCTTGTCATGAAATTTCACCTTTGTCCTCAGAGTGTGAAAATATTTTGTAGGCGCCCACCTACCTGGGGAGGAATGCGCATCACAATAAAATAGAGAAATCAGAGCTCGCACAGAAATATTTAAGTGTTCGTTTCCCCGCGCGCTGTTAGAGGGTAGGATGGTAGAGAATAAGCTTAAAGGTGGTTCAATGAATTCTCTGGCAGACACTTAATTGTAAACTGCGGAGTAAATCTATAAGAAACTTGCAGCTGATGGAATAGCGTGGAGAGCTGCAATAAGGAAGTCTACCGTCTGGAAAGCATTACAACAACACTACCTTCATTGCATAACGTAAGACATCAGCTCCACGACAGATTTCAGAAACGTCAAAGCTTAATTACGAGGTACATTTAAGTAATAACATCTTACATTATTTTCCTCACAAACTAATTATACGAAATGAAACTCGATTGAATTTCCTCATGTTGTGAAATCAGAAGGAGCGATCTGTTTTACTTTGTAAAAACTTTCTAAAGCCAAGATCGCATAAAAATTTTTTTATTTACAACAACCGTTTCGATATAGATTTTGCTGTCATCTTCAGGTCTTCAAAAATTTTTGTTACAGAACGTGCTCATTTTGAGATGGAATCTCATATCAAGTTTTCATAGTAATGGCTAAAATGTAGCACATTATACAAAGGTTTGTCATAAATAAAACATTAAAAAAAAGCACCTTATGGATGTGGTCTTGTCCACATATGTAGCCCTAACAGATGAGTTTTGCGTCATGAAATCGCAATACTCAATAAAATGCACTGTATCCCATCCGTAATCATTCGAAATCTATCTTAAATGGCGTATAAGGTGGATCTTCAAAGACCAGAACAGTTTTAGATAAGTTATTGTAGCGACCATTCACAGCCCAGAATCAATCATCCGTATGTCTGAATTACACACGTTACCATGGGCATGGCTGGAGAGGAATTCGTGGCCGCCACATCCAATTAGAAGACTGATGATTAAAAAAAAAGACAGATGTCCTATTTGGAATGGTTTCCGTTTACCACAATAAACAATGCAACATGCATTGTACAAAGGATCAACTGAAAAATACTATTTTTAAGACTTTCGCCTCTAAGAATTATCGTGAAGATCACTGTACAGGTCACAATAAATTTTCGAGTATCCCACTGTAAACTTCATTGCATTTGTGCAATCTTAGGACAACATTTGCGTTGCTCATCTGAATGCCTCTAATGGTGTAAGATCCGACGATCGTGTGGCCAGTTAAATGTACCACGACGGTTAATCCAGCGACTTGGGTAGGTGCGGTATGTTCCCTCACATGTCCGGTGAAATGTGCTCTGCCTCGGAAACGATTCGGAATAGAGCACGTGTCCATATGAATTTTCTGGCTTCAAATAGGTGTTCCTGTCTTATGCCGGAATACTGACCATTCCTGCTGGGACACATTCTGGATGTGGGGGTCTAGGAGAGGGCCGAGGGTGGTGCAGAAATACACAATCGAGTCCTCATGAGCTCCAGAGTAGGTGGGCGGCATACACAATATATCACCTAAGGGCGGTGGTTTTGGAGGCCGGGAGGGGGGAGCAGGGGGCGGTGGTTTCGGATGTGGCGCCACGCCAGTTCCTTGCGCCAGCTGGCGTCGCTCGGTCTCGCCGGGGGCTAGATTTGCCCATCTCACCTTCGTCTCACTACATAGTATCCCTTGGCCTATGCCAGCGGGTGGAAGGCGGGAATCCAAGCCACCTTCACGTGCGTGCATGTCTCACTATATAATGTCCCTTGACCATACCAGCGGGTAGGGATTCGAGCGATCCCACGCCCGGGTTCGATTCCCGGCGGGGTCAGGGATTTTCTCTGCCTCGTGATGGCTGGGTTTTGTATGCTGCCCTTAGGTTAGTTAGGTTTAAGGAGTTCTAAGTTCTAGGGGACTGATGACCATAGCTGTTAAGTCCCATAGTGCTCAGAGCCATGCTTTGATTCGAGCGACCTTCACTGTAGCTAGTAGTTTAAAGTCAATATATATCGAGAAGTGGTGCGTTTCACCTGCGCAAGCGAAATATTTATTCCTTGACTTCGCGTTGCTCCATGCCGAGCGAAGAAAAATAAGAAAATCGGATTGCGACTGGACTTTGTTACGAGACAGGATAACGAGAGGACGTACATGAAGTGTGTGCAATGAAACAGTCATTGTTAGCCGCCATATTGTATAATTTGTGTTTCATGAGATTCACAAGCGATATGTAATGTTAATGTGGAGTTCAGTAACGGCCAGAATACAGTCTGTAGCATTTCAAAGGTAGCTGCGCTTATATAATTTTGAGCAAATGATTCTGTGATGAACTATTATGTACTACAAGCTTGTGTAGCACTTCGAACATTTGATGGTCGATGCTTGCTGTAGAACCTGCTTCAACAACACGGCCAAAATCACAGAGAAAGTTTTCTCTGCTAAAATGAACTCATTTCACTCGCAGCCAATCATCGAATGACCAAATGCGAATGGCAGTGTTCCAATTCGAGAGGATCCTATAGGTTTTCTTTCTCTTATCATTTCAAGAATTTTAGAGGCGGCGGGCTAGAGAGTAACGTGTCTACGTGAACAAAATTACGTACGCTGTGGACGAAGTCGACGCCATATGGGATATTGTGCTTCACAGACATACA
Source organism: Schistocerca cancellata (assembly GCF_023864275.1). Taxonomy (NCBI): domain Eukaryota; kingdom Metazoa; phylum Arthropoda; class Insecta; order Orthoptera; family Acrididae; genus Schistocerca; species Schistocerca cancellata. Next base: position 845,187,493 of record NC_064628.1, read on the forward strand.
AACAGACACACTACACACACTAGTCCAAGAACAACGAGTTTAAAATTACCAGCCTAAAACATTAATTTATGCTTTTGAGCAGTAATATTATATCTTCGACCCTCTTTCGAAGATCCAGACGCTACTACCGCGTCTATGTATGGGAACATCGTGGCAATCCCCGTACGACGTGTCTTCGAGAGTAACGTGTCTACGTGAACAAAATTGCGTACGCTGTGGGGGAAGTCGACGCCATATGGGATATTGTCCTTCACAGACATACAAACACACTACACACACTAGTCCAAGAACAACGAGTTTAAAATTACCAGCCTAAAACATTAATTTCTGCTTTTGAGCAGTAATATTATGTTGTGGATTGGCAAGACAGCCAACCCACTATGACAGGAAGCCGAAAGGCACGCGTTTAAGCTCACGCAGGCTGGCGTGAGGTCTGGAACAGGACACGGAATTGAGACTAGTAAAAAAAGTACGTAGCGGCTGGAATATTTAACTTTAATCCATAATTGATGAACATCGCTCTTGACATGTTTTACAGCATCAATAGTAACTGGTAATGGCGCCTTGCTAGGTCGTAGCAAATGACGTAGCTGAAGGCTATGCTAACTATCGTCTCGGCAAATGAGAGCGTAATTTATCAGTGAACCATCGCTAGCAAAGTCGGTTGTACAACTGGGGCGAGTGCTAGGAAGTCTCTCTAGACCTGCCGTGTGGCGGCGCTCGGTCTGCAATCATTGATAGTGGCGACAGGTCCGACGTATACTAACGGACCGCGGCCGATTTAAAGGCTACCACCTAGCAAATGTGGTGTCTGGCGGTGACACCACATATTATATCTTCGACCCTCTTTCGAAGATCCAGACGCTACTACCGCGTCTATGTATGGGAACATCGTGGCAATCCCCGTAGCTAATAATTTCTACTTCTGATGACGATGTTGGAGGCACCTGTCCGGGGCTATTTTATCCGAAACGCAACTGTCCACAATATCAATACGTCGTTGCGATGGAAGCGGCGGCGTACCTGTAGGCAGACTCCTCGGTGCAAAGCCTGCCAAAGGGGACGCTGCGCGGGAAGACGACGGCGACGCGCAGGTGCTGGATCTGCTGGTAGAAGATGTTGTCCTCGAGGTCGCCGAACGGGATGGTGTTGGGCAGCGCGGGCTGCGGCACCTGGCGCACGTTGACGGCGGCGAGCAGCAGGCAGCGGGGCTCCCCCGCGTCGCGCCGCAGCTGCAGTGACACTGCCAGGTTGGTGTTCGCGTGGAAGTTCTTGCCCGTCGTCGCCAGCACCACCTCGCACCGGAACACCTGAAGGCCGAGACACGCACTTCTCACGTTCTCCCCTACGCCAGTACGTCTACACTGTGCAAGCTGTGATAGCAAAATGTCAAAAACTAATTATAAGAAAAGTTAGTCACCACAGTACACCTTCTATTAAAGACAGTACACCTTCTATTACCACAACTGATGTAGTGCCACTGCTCATTACCGTCGTTACTCGCCGTATCTCGCCGATTCCCGTAAGACTTTGAGCTTGGTGTGCATTTGCTCTGAAAAGATCATTGGCCGTCATCACCCTAATTATACGAGGTGCATTCGAGTTCTAAGGCCTCCGATTTTTTTTCTCCGGACTGGAAAGAGATAGAAACATGCGCATTGTTTTAAAATGAGGCCGCGTTCATTGTCAATACGTCCCAGAGATGGCAGCACCGTGCGGCAGATGGAATTTTACCACCAGCGGCGAGAATGAGAACTGTTTTAAATACTTAAAATGGCGATGTTTTCCTTACTTGAACAGTGTGCGATCATTCGTTTTCTGAATTTGCGTGGTGTGAAACCAATTGCAATTCATCGACAGTTGAAGGAGACATGTGGGGATGGAGTTATGGATGTGTCGAAAGTGCGTTCGTGGGTGCGACAGTTTAATGAAGGCAGAACATCGTGTGACAACAAACCGAAACAACCTCGGGCTCGCACAAGCCGGTCTGACGACACGATCGAGAAAGTGGAGAGAATTGTTTTGGGGGATCGCCGAATGATTGTTGAACAGATCGCCTCCAGAGTTGGCATTTCTGTGGGTTCTGTACACACAATCCTGCATTACGACCTGAAAATGCGAAAAGTGTCATCCAGGTGTGTGCCACGAATGCTGACGGACGACCACATGGCTGCCCGTGTGGCATGTTGCCAAACAATGTCGACGCACAACGACAGCATGAATGGGACTTTATTTTCGTCGGTTGTGACAATGGATGAGACGAGGATGCCATTTTTCAATCCAGAAACAAAGCGCCAGTCAGCTCAATGGAAGCACACAGATTCAACGCCACCAAAAAAATTTCGGGTAAGCGCCAGTGCTGAAAAAATGATGGTGTCCATGTTCTGGAACAGCGGGGGCGTAATCCTTACCCATTACGTTCCAAAGGGCACTACGGTAACAGGTGCATCCTACGAAAATGTTTTGAAGAACAAATTCCTTCCTGCACTGCAACAAAAACGTCCGGGAAGGGCTGCGCGTGTGCTGTTTCACCAAGACAACGCACCCGCACATCGAGCTAACGTTACGCAACAGTTTCTTCGTGATAACAACTTTGAAGCGATTCCTCCTCCCTACTCACCTGACCTGGCTCCTAGTGACTTTTGGCTTTTTACAACAATGAAAGACACTCTCCATGGCCGCACATTCACCAGCCGTGCTGCTATTGCCTCAGCGATTTTCCAGTGGTCAAACGAGACTCCTAAATAAGCCTTCACCGCTGCCATGGAATCATGGCGTCAGCGTTGTGAAAAATGTGTACGTCTGCAGGACGATTACATCGAGAAGTAACGCCAGTTTCATCGATTTCGCGTGAGTAGTTAATTAGAAAAAAAAAAATCGGAGGCCTTAGAACTTGAATGCACCTCGTATGTGTAGTGTCTGTTCTGTCGGACACCACATATATTCTGAAAATTGTCTGCGAAGAATACATTTTGAATCGATCAAATCGCTGTTACCGTATTTCCTTAGGCGCCTACAGTTGTTGTTAAATGACGATCAGTTTGGCTTTAAGAAAGTTAAAGTCACCAGCCGCAGTTCTGGCACTCTCTGTGTCCAGTGGGGTTCCTAGAGCTGTCGCAGCATCTAGAGTATGTGCCGTCACTGGTTCTAACTTCATATTTTTCTTTTTCTCATGGCCTCCTTCATGCCACCTAAGCAGGTAACTTTCGGTCTTCCTCCTCTCCTTATTCACTGAGTGTGGTACTTTAAGACCTTCTTTGGTCATCTCTCATCTGTCATTCCGATTTTGTGTCCATATCAGGAGAGCTTCTGTTCTTCTATGTGTAATGCTTTCTTGAGTCTCGGTCATTTCACTAATCCCCGTATTTCTTACGTTGTCTTGCCTATGTATTCTACACGATCTTCTGAGGTAGTCGAATTCTACAACTTTCAGTTTGTTTTTACTTTTTTCAAGGAAACTTCCAGCACTCTCATCCATAGGTCTTTACTTTCCAACTTACCTTACAAGACCATAACAAAGGATTTAGCTTCTGAATTGCTGCATTCTCGTGGCTCCTTGTTATTGTATTTCCCAATTAGTTGTTCTGTCTTCCAGTGGGAGGCTATCCAAATATTTCAGTATTTCACTTGCACTGATGTGCGGGCCCCTACTACATTTTCTCTGCTTCCTAATTATTCAGTCTTTTGGAAGTTTACTTTCAATCCCTACTTTATTATATTCTTCTAATAATTTTCCTGGCATAAGGGAGAGATCATCTTTGACAAAATTACTGCAGAAATCAGCGATCGCAAACAGCATTTTAAAATTAATTGTAACAGTCGTCAGAACAAGGTCCGTTTATTAAACCTTTTAATAAACGTGGCTTGTGATCTAGAATGTTGTAATTTAATTCCAGATATCATCTTATTCAGTGGCCACCATTACCTGATCATCCGAAATGAATGGGCTCAAATGGCTCTGAGCACTATGGGACTTAACTTCTAAGGTCATCAGTCCCCTAGAACTTAGAACTACTGAAACCTAACTAACCTAAGGACATCACACACATCCGTGCCCGATGCAGGATTCGAACCTGCGACCGTAGCGGTCGCGCGGTTCCAGACTGTAGCGCCTTTAAATGAATGGGTTGCACATATATTGATCCTTTGTCATATGAGTACCCATTCCAGCAAGTTTCCTGCTCCGCAGTTCTGAGGCTGTCTGGATGTATATTTTAACAATATATAGGAGATAAACAGAGTTTCTGTTTTAATCCTTTTCCAATTCCGAACGGCTGTGTCAAAATGTTATTCCCAGCTTTCATTGAAGACTCTGCAAATTTCTATAGGTTGCACACACTGCTAACGTACAGGGTGAACCACAAACCGCTTGCACTGCAAATAATTTGGACATCGAAGGCCCTATCGATACACGGTTTTGACATAATTAAATTGTAGGCAAGGGAGCGTTTTTACAGCCAATACGTAGATTTTGAGACGTTGACGAAGGTACAGTTTTTTTACAAAAGTTATAAATGCATATTGACAGAAAAATTCTAAAAGTAGCATAAATGAGAATGTCACGGGTGTTTGTTGCAGGAAGCCAGTGCAAGTAGTTTACAAGTTACTGTATTGTGAACACTGTTAACACCGACAGCTGTTTGCTCCATCCTGTTGCTTAGATGCTAGGCGGCGATGTTACGTTTGCTTACGTAGTGTTTTGTGTACACTGTGATTGCACTGAGACGATCCTGTCACTTATTGCGTTACGGTGGACGTAGTACCACGTGGTTGGAAGATGCTATTTCCCACTGCGAAAAAAACGGACAAGTTCATGGTATATCGTGAAGGTAGGAAGTATCCCGTTCGTGCGAGGTTCCGTGTACACCGGAAGATGTCACAATGGTCGTCAACTTCTTCAACCTCATGAAACAATTACAGATGATATGATACAGCGTATTACTGCTCCTTGCGTTGCAATTTCTGCTGAAGTGCTAGAACGTGTGCAGCAATCGTCACATTGCAGACTACAAGCTTGTATTGACGCTGATAGTGGTTATTTTGAGAACAGGCTTTGAGGATAGATCGGTTTTCTACCTTTCAGATCTCACAGAGGTACTACATTCAAATTTGTTTTGTTTGTCTTTCATTTGTCCTAGGCAATGTCTCATTTAACAACACGACACCTCCGGACACCTACTAAAATTAATGTAGGGTTGCACAGGCGCACCCAGGAGAAAAATGGCTCTGAGCACTATGGGATGGTTCAAATGGCTCTGAGCACTATGGGACTTCACTTCTGAGGTCATCAGTCCCCTATAACTTAGAACTACGTAAACCTAACTAACCTAAGGACATCACACACATCCATGCCCGAGGCAGGATTCGAACCTGCGACCCTAGAAGTCACGCGGTTACGTACTACAGCGCCTAGAACCGCATGGCCACCACGGCCGGCACCCAGGAGAAATAAAAATTCCTTTTTATTACTACATGGAAGAAATAACTGACAGTGTCCTCAACATTCAAACTACGGTATCTCGTAACCTGCTTGCAGTTGATTACTGCAACAAACACTATTGACGTTCTAATTTAGTCTAATTTGATTGTGGTTCTGTTAACAGGCATTGTTCCATTAAAATATTTATACCTTTTTAAAAATAAATACATGTTTGAAACACATAGCACTATGTGGGCTGCATAGGCGGGCCCCTGCCTGCCACCACAATCTGTGAAATCCGCGTTATCAGCGGCGCCTTGTATTACGGAAATATGTGCAGTGCCAAGTTTTAGTAAATTCACCCTGGATACTTTTTCAATGTCATTTCGCCTCAAGCCCTTGGCTTTTTTCAGCGACACAGTGTCATACCCCTTCTCGAGATGTTGTTGTTTCGGTCTTCAGTCCTGTGCAAGCTTCTTCATCTCCCAGTACCTACTGCAACTTACATCCTTCTGAATCTGCTTAGTGTACTCATCTCTTGGTATCCCTCTACAATTTTTACCCTCCACGCTGCCCTCCAATAGTAAATTGGTGATCCCTTGATGCCTCAGAACATGTCCTGCCAACAGATCCCTTCTTCTAGTCAAGTTATGCCACAAACTCCTCTTTTCACCAATTCTATTCAAAACCTCCTTATTAGTTATGTGATCTATTCATCTAATCTTCAGCATTCTTCTGTAGCACCACATGTCGAAAGCTTCTATTCTCTTCCTGTCCAAACTATTTATCGTCCACGTTTCACTTCCATGCATGGCTACACTCCATACAAATACTTTCAGAAACGACTTCCTGACACTTAAATCTATACTCGATGCTAACAAATTTCTCTTCTTCAGAAACGCTTTCCTTGCCATTGCCAGTGTATATTTTATATCCTCTCTACTTCGACCGTCATCAGTTATTTTGCTCCCCAAATAGCAAAACTCCTTCACTACTTTACGTGTATCATTTACTAATCTAATTCTCTCAGCATCACCCGTCTTAATTGGACTACATTCCATTATCCTCGTTTTGCTTTTGTTGATGTTCAGCTTATATCCTCCTTTTAATACGCTGTCCATTCCGTTCAACTGCTCTTCCTGGTCCTTTGCTGTTTCTGAGAGAATTACCATGTCATCGGCGAACCTCAAAATTTTTATTTCTTCTCCATGGATTTTAATACCTACCCCGAATTTTTCTTTTGTTTCCTTCTCGATATGTATGAACATAAAACGACTAATATTGGGTTGTTTTGAAACTCAACCTTATGCAAACAATTTGTTTATTACTGTATTTACCCAGATGTGTTTCGACACCTATGTGTCATCTTCTGTGGGTCAAATTTTTATTTCTGTAAAATACAATAAGAAATTTTTTAATGATTTAACTGTTGTAGGACTACGGATTACAATATGTGCAATTTGCTTTGTTTTGTTTAGACGCTCACCTTAAAATTACATCTCTAAATGAACTGCATTATTAAATGACTACTCTGATTCCTTAGTCTATTTGTCATTAGATGTCTTAAAGTAACAATGTTGTCGTCAGAGAATCGTCCCTTCCTTAATCCACTTTGGTCTTTTTGTAGATAGAACTCCTTCTTGAAAGTGAAGTAGTTCTGTTATAATCTGTAGGGTGACTTATATTTCATATATGTGTGCACTTGTTCTGTCTCCTTGATACTGCAGATGTTTGTTAACAGTGTTGACTGTTTCTTCTACTGGCACATTCGTGTACATGGACGTGATGTCAAAAGATACCAGGGTTGCTGTTGATGATATGTTTATATCTTTTATCTTTTCTATAAGTTCACTGGTATTTCTTAGGTTTCTGTTATTTGTGGAAGTGTATAATTTCTGTAGCAACGTATCTGGTGTCTAGCTAGGTGGTAAGATGGTGCATTTTTGATTACAGGCCTGATTTTTATGTTTCATTGGTAAACTATTGAGGCTGGGCGCTTTGGGATTCTTTTGTGTCATGTATTTGGCTCGAGTTTCCGTGACGGTGAGTTTTTAAGAGTTTTTGTATGTTTCTTTCGTACCTCATGGTGGGATCAATGATTAATTTCATAACGTTGTTCTATAAGTTCTTCTGATTTCTTTATGTACTCTGCCTCATTCATAAGTACAAGAGTATTCCATTTGTCTGCTCTAGTGATGATTTCATTGTGTTCTTGGAATTTTTTGTTTAGTTTTATGCATATATTTTGCTCTGTTGTTTTTGTTTTTAAGATAGTGCGGGTCCTGTTCTCCTTGATGATGAGTTTTATCTATTCTGCTACAAGTTTCCTTGTCAAGTTGGCGCCGCCCGCGGTGGTCTGTTCAGGCGCTCAGTCCGGAACCGCGCGACTGCTACGGTCGCAGGTTCGAATCCTGCCTCGGGCATGGATGTGTGTGATGTCCTTAGGTTAGTTAGGTTTAAGTAGTTCTAAGTTCTAGGGGACTGATGACCACAGATGTTAAGTCCCATAGTGCTCAGAACCATTTGAACCTTGTCAAGTTGGCATTGAAATTTGGGTTGTACAACTTTTCTTCTTGCTTTATTATGTATTCCGTCTCTGTGATCAGGATTTCTATGATTTTGTGGGACAGGTTTGTGTTTATGTTGAGTTTTGTCCCCTTTTAAAGTAATTCTCTTTCTTGTTTTGTTAATTCTATGTCACTTAATCTGACAACTCTGCCATGCAACTTCTGTTGGGCCCCTACTCTGTCTTCATTATCTATTGTTGTGGTAGATCTCATGAGGTGATTCAGTATTTCGTTTTGTGTTTCTTTCTTTTTGTTCATTAGTATTACTGTGTAAGACCTGATTTCTTGAGTTATGTCATAGAATAGGGCTGGTGTTTTTAAGAGACCAGCTAATTCAAGGTGTGTTTTGTACAATTACATATTAAGCTTCTGTTTTTTCGCATATCGGAAACGAATTTCTTCTTCTAACCAAATAATTTCTGCGTTTCTTTTGGCTACTTGTGCTGCAGGTGGCTTGCTGTTTGGACTGCCTTTACAAAACCAGGGATTATGTTACTTATTAGACAGATTTTGTTAAACCTGATGTTAAGGATAGTTATGTGCAGCTGTACTGTTGTATTCTTGAATTTGTTGAAGAGCTTCGTGGGAAATGCTTGACTTGGCGTTGAGATACTCATTTTACTACGGTTTGAAGCTGCTCTTGATGTTCTTCCGTGTTTGCGTTTTCCAACTGGTTTGTTTTGAAAATCAGCCTTATGGAAACATAATTTGTTTATTTTTGTATTTACTCAGACATGGCCGACCGAGGTGGCCGAGCGCTTCTAGGCGCTTCAGTCTGGAACCGCGCGACCGCTACGGTCGCAGGTTCGAATCCTGCCTCAGGCATGGATGTGTGTGATGTCCTTAGGTTGGTTAGGTTTAACCGGTTCAAAATTCTAGGGGACTGATTACCTCAGCTGTTAAGGCCCTTAGTGCTCAGAGCCATTTCAACCATTTAAAAAGAAAATCAAATGTTTGTGAAGTCTTATGGGACTTAACTGCTAAGCTCATCAGTCCCTAAGCTTACACACTACTTAAATTATCCTAAGGACAAACACACACACACACCCATGCCCGAGGGAGGACTCGAACATCCGCCGGGACCAGCCACACAGTCCATGACTGCAGCGACTAAGACCACTCGGCTAATCCCGCGTGGCGGACCATTTGAACCCAGACATGTTTCGACACATATGTGTCATCTTCCGTGGATCAAATTTTTATTTCTGTACAGTACAAAATAAAATTTATAATAATTTAACTGTTGTAGGCCTAAGAATTAGAATATGTATAATTTGCTTTGTTTTTCTTTGGTGCTCACCTTAAAGTTACATCGCTAAATGAACAACATTATTAAATGATTACTCTGATTCCTTAGGCTGTTTGTCATTATTTGTCTTAAAATAACAATGTTATCGTCAGAGAATCGTCACTTGCGGAATCCAATTCGCTCTTCAATGCCTAGCAACAGCCACTCCGTCCTGTCTTTTAGGACCCGACTGTCAAACCTACCAATAGATTCGTAACACTGACTCCACAATAAAATTTTCACCTATCTTCTTACTACGTTTCTTAAAAATGGGATTTAGATATCCCAAATTCCAATCATTGATCACTTCTTCTCCCTCTGACATTCATGCGCTAAAAATTTGCTCAAACGTTCCCATAATATATTCGATCAAACCTAATGTTCGTTTCCTAGTCAGTAAGATTTTCCTTTTATTATGCTTTCACATTTCTGACACTGTTCTCATAATACTACAGAAAGAAATTCAGATAGGGCTTCTCGATACAGAAAAAGTGTTCGGCAATGTTAAATTCTACTAGGTGTTCGAAATTCTGAGAGAAATACAAGTAAGCTGTAAGGAAAGGTATGTACTGGAACCAAGAGGAACGAGAAGAACAGAATACAAGACTGAAGTGCTCGGATCAGAAAGATTATAAGACACGGATGTAGTGTTTCACCTCCCACGGTTCGGTTGTACATCGAAGAAGCAAGCAATGAAATTAAGATTCAGAGTGGGAGGGTATCAAGATTCATTGTCGTTGTTGCTGTCCACAGTGAAAGTTAAGAAGAATTACGGGACAATTTGAATGGACTGAACCGTCTAATGAGTACAGAATATGGACTGGAAGTATACCAAAGACAGACGAAAGTAGTAGCAGAAATGAGACAACTATGAGCTTAAACATCGTAGCTAGTGATCCTGGAATAGCATTAGAATTTTTGTCACTCAGGTAGCAAAATACACCCATTCAAAAAACGTTTTGCATTACCTCGGTTCCGAGAGTTCCGAACCCTGAAGAGAAAACTGGAATAGCGATCAACATAAACATCATTTCCGCCCTTTTCAATGCTCATGAAAACCTCACATTGCATTTTGTGCCACCATACAACGAGACCTTCAGAGGTGGTGGTCCAGATTGCTGTAAACACAGGCACCTCTAATATCCAGTAGCACGTCCCCTTGCATTGAAGCATGCCTGTATTCGCCGTTGCACACTATCCACAAGTTAATGAAACCGCTGTTGGTCTAGATTGTCACTCTCATCAATGGCGATTCGACGTAGATCCCTCAGCGCGGTTCATGGATCGCGTCGTCAATAACCAGCCCTTTTCAATCTATGCCAGGCATGTTTGATAGGGTTCATGTCTGGACAACATGCTGGCCACTCTAGTCGAGCGATGTCGTTATCCTGAAGGAAGTCATTCACAAGATGTGCAGGATGGCGTGCGAATTGTCGTCCATGAAGTCGAATGCTTAGCCAATATGCTGCCTATATGGTTGCACCATCAGTCTGACGACGGCATCGCACAGCTGTTATACGTCGCCTCCCATGACCACCACCGGCGTACCGTCGGTTCCACAGAATGCCACCCCAAAACTAATGATGTTGAATAATGCTTCTCGTGCAGCCGCAGGACGTCCTGTTACGACTCAAACTGTGGGGAATAGGCTGCATGATGCGCAAATTCACTCACGACGTCCATGGCGAGACCCATCTTCGCAAGAACGACACCATGCAGCGCGCTACAGATGTGCCCAAGGACATGCCAAATGGAATGCTGAGAATTGGCATCACGTTCTCTTCACCGATGACTGTCGCATATGCCTTCAATCAGACAATCGTCGGACACGCGTTTGGAGGCAAGCCGGTCAGGCTGAACGTCTTAGACTTACCGTCCAGTGAGTGCGGCAAGGTGGAGGTTCCCTGCTGTTTTGGGGTGGCATTCTGTGGGGCCGACGGTACGCCGGTGGTGATCATGGAAGACGCAATAACGGATGTACATGAATGCCATCCTCCAACCGATAGTGCAACCATATCTGCAGCATACGAGGCATTCGTATTCACGGACACCAATTCGCACCCCCATCGTGCACATCTTGTGAATGAATTCCCTCAGGATAACGACATAGCTCGACTAGAGTGGTCAGCACGTTTTCGAGACATGAGCCCTATCAAACATGCCTGGGGTAGATAGAAAAGAGCTGTTTATAGACGACGTGACTCACCAACCACTCTGAGGGATCTACGCTGAATCGCCGTTTAGGTGTGGGACAATCTGGACCAACAGCGCCTTGATGAACTTGTGGATAGTATGCCACGACGAATACAGGTATGCATCAATGCAAGAGGACGTGCTACTGGGTATTAGAGGTACAAGTGCGAACAGCAATCTGGACGACCACCTCTGAAGGTCTCGCTGTATGGTGGTACAAGACAAATGTGTGGTTTTCATGAGCAATAAAAAGGGAGGAAATGCTGTTTATGTTGATCTCTATTCCAATTTTCTGTACAAGTTCCGGAACTCTTGGACCCGAGGTGATGCAAAACGTTTGATGTGTGTATATGACCGACGAAGCTAGGCGCATTTAAAACCGAGACTAGGACAGGCAACGAAGGCATTCTTGGCCAAAAGGAGTCTACTACCAAATATCAACCTTAATTTGACGAAAAAATTTCTGAGAATGTATATTCGGAGGTGAATCACGGACTGTGGAAAAACCGGAAAGTAAGACAATCGAAGCGTCTGGCCTAATGAAATAAAAAATGAGGATCTGCTCAAAACCGGCTAGGGGAGGCACATGTGGAAAACACTGTCAAGTTTTTGTCCGCGGTTTCCACACAGGAAGAAGGACATTTGTTAAGACAGCAAAGAATGGCTTCCGTGGTGCCTGAGGCAGCTGTAGAGTGTATAAGTTGTGGAGGAAGACAGAGACTGGAATAGATCTAAGAAATAATTGAGGACGTAGGCTGCAAGTGCTACTGTAAAATGAAAAGGCTGGCACCAGAGAGTAATCTTTGGCTCATTGAATCGTCAGAAGAGTGATGTCTGAAGAAAGAAAATAGGTGTGTGATGATGACAGAACCATTTGGGGCTACCCAGCAGGTACCAGGCGCAAGGATGGCGAATGTCCACGATGAGGTATGCATTGACTGACACACAGGTGGCGGACGAAAGCTGCAGTGGGCTGACGGACGCTGTCTTGCTGCAATCTCTCCTTTGAACAACTTGTGCTAGTCCGCTCCTAGACAGGAAAACTAGAGAACTCTGTGCTGACTGAGTTTCTAGTCAAGGGTCTTCGATGTCGATTATTTCTCCTTCGCTATTACGAAAATGATTTTACATATTTTTTAAATCTTCTGAAGATCGTATTTGCTTTCTGCCAAAGAGGAGGAGCCAATGTAGCAAATCATTTACACCCGGGGATGACTGGTCTATACAGATGTTTCGGAAATTTTCAGCGACGCTGTAGACATTGGCAACAGGAAAGGAAGGATGCTGCTGATGAACCGCTACCAAAAGTAGGATCATGTTAAGAAGAATTCCGATAACAGCTGGTAAAGTTGTTGTTTATTGAAAGAGAACCGGTTCAGAGTCTTGAATTCGCATGGTCATGGTAAAGAGCAACGTACAGTGTCACAAATTTGTACATATTAAAATTAATAAAGGAATGTCTAAAAGACTCTCACAACGCACACCGTTAAAAGGTCATAGGCATACCATCGCTGCTAGTCAAAATTTACTTTTCAGTGAATATTGTCAATAATATGGTGAGTGAAAGGTAACGAAGACGTGCTCCATTCCTTTAGGACAAATTGCTGATAGGTGAAACCTGCAGTTACAAATCCATGTTCTGAATTTTTCCTCCATCTAAAAAGGAGAAGGCAAAATGTTTTATAGTGAGAGGACGCTAAAAAAGTAATTAGTTATTGTGCTATGCAGTTTTGTGTGTGAAATGTGTCAGGTTTCTTACCGGTGTGACGGCAGGGTGATTTGGAGTTGGTCAAAGCGGCCAGCACGAATGACTAATACAGACTAGCTGCTGGGGTCACGGAAGCTGCCCATGTGGATAGTGTGATGTCACATACTCATGACTAGGAGATCTAGGTTGATACCTTTAAAATTCATTTTATATAATAAAATTGTGTATTATTCTCGCTTGTAAACATCAGCTGTTTATTTCTTCCTTTAGTCGTCTACTGGTTTCGGTTATTAACCATCATCCAGGATGTAGGGTCAAACAGATTAGTTAAAAGCATCACATATTCCTTTGAAGCAGAACAGTATCGAAATTATCCACTGAAATTGTACAAACATCTGACATAATTTGTCTTAGAATACCTAGAGCATTCTAAGACAAAGGATGTGTTGTACTTTAGACCCTGGATGAAGGTTAATTACCGATACTGGTAGATGATTAATGAGACAAATTAACAACTGATGGTTACAATGCATTTTATAAAATACTTTACGGCTGTTGAACCTCACCTTATAGAAACAGTGAGAATTTTATTATGTACTAATACCCAATCGTACAAACAATCAAAATTAACTGGAATCGAGTGCTTTAATTCTAATTGGTTATTCAACGTGGCATGTGCAGTTTCTTTTTTTATATCTAAAAATTTCTATTTCCTCTAATATATTCAAAATACGGCTTTTTTCTTTTTTATTAAGTATTTTTAAATTTTCTGAAGGGCATATGATGCTGTAACCTTCTCCGCGTAAGTGCACTGTTAATGCAATAGGGGATTATCTAAGATAAGGTGTTCCTGAAATCTTATTCAAGTTAAGATGTTCCTGAAATCTTATTCGAAATAATCTACCGGTCTGGCCTACATATGTTGTTGTGGTCTTCAGTCCTGAGACTGGTTTGATGCAGCTCTCCATGCTACTCTATCCTGTGCAAGCTTCTTCATCTCCCAGTACTTACTGCAACCTACAGCCTTCTAAATCTGCTTAATGTATTCATTTCTTGGTCTCCCTCTACGATTTTTACCCTCCACGCTGCCCTCCAGTGCTGCATTTGTGATTCCTTGATGCCTCAGAACATGCCATACCAACCGGTCCCTTCTTCTTGTCAAGCTGCGCCACAAATTCCTCTTCTCCCCTATTCTATTCAATACCTCCTCATTAGTTACGTGATCTACCCATCTAATCTTCAGCATTCTTCTGTAGCACCACATTTCTAAAGCTTCTATTCTCTTCCTGTCCAAACTATTTATCGTCCATGTTTCACTTCCATACATGGCTACACTCCATACAAATACTTTCAGAAACGACTTCCTGGCACTTAAATCTATACTCGATGTTAACAAATTCCTCTTCTTCAGAAACGCTTTCCTTGCCGTTGCCAGTCTACGTTTTATATCCTCTCTACTTCGACCATCATCAGTTATTTTGCTCCCCAAATAGCAAAACCCATTTACTACTTTAAGCGTCTCATTTCCTAATCTAATTCCCTCAGCATCACCCGACAGAAATATGAATAGGGCAAAAACTGCATGTAATGCAGCATACACCCGCTTCATTATATTTATTCACCGCAGCTCTTTCCGTTTTCTGCCTGTGTCCGAAAAAGTAAAATACGCTGGAATATTGTTTCTAGTTCGCATACATTTGCCTATTTTATCGGATACTGCAAAAAAATATGGTATTCTACAAAAAATAGAGCGTTTCCCAATCTGCTGGCTGGTCTAAGCGTTATAAAATCCGCCTCTGATCCGCTGTGGGAAAGATGATTTATCTTTTTTTTTAATATACTTGTGTTAATTGTGTTAACAAATTCTGTATCGTAAGTGCTTCGATACGCTATATACCGCACAACCTCACATTCAGCCATTTGATCTTCTATAGTAAGGAGCACTTCATACATACGGCTTAACATGGCTCGGGAAGTCGCGGATTTATGTTTCGTTGGGTAGCGTGACTGCGTGTGTATAACAAGATCTGTCGTGATAGACTTTCGGTATACATCAAGGCCAATAATTCCGTTCGGTCACGGAGAGGTCCAAAATCGGTAGAGTGTCATTCTCGGCGCACAACCCAATAAACTGTATCTTTTAGTTCAAACTATTTAGATGCCGGAGAAACAGGTCGCCTTCAACATTTCACCAGCATATATATCTATTCGATAGCCTTAATCTTCTAGCATGTTGTGGAAATTTTGTCGTATATTCTTGTTCGTCAGTAAAACATCGCTCTTACATGTGGACTGGAGTACTCGTCCTTCTCTGCGTATGTGGCACAAAAACAGTACAATATTGTACGTGATTACCCCTACCAGCTGACACAAACAGAAAGATATTTCTGTTTGTGTCAGCTAATAGGGGTAACCTTGTACAATATTGTTTTGCTGTTGTGCCATGTATGCACAGAAGCAAGATGTATTCCGGTTCGTACGTACCAGCGACGTTTTAGAATGAGAAATGAAACTGGTTTAAACTGGTCGAGCGCACAGGTAATAAAAAGAATACGGCCCACTTGGACTATGTTTTAGTTATCAAAACACGTTGAGGTTTTGGACCACCACAAAAATAAAGTTTTAAACTTTTCTCTTTCTTCGATTTACTCTTAATCCATATTCTGCACTGTTCATTCCATTCAGCAAATTCTGTAATTCTGCTTCACCCTCACTGAGGACAATGATGTCATCAGCAAATTATGTCACTGATATCTTTTCACCATGAATTTTAATCACACTCTTGAACCTTTCTATTAGTTCTACCCATGCTTCTTCGATGTTTACATTGAACAGTAACACTTCGTTCTTGACCTTTCAGTCTTATGTTCCCACTTGGCTCTTGTACATATTGTGTATATTGTACACACTTTATGTTATTTCGAGCGTCTTGCACCATCATATACGTCGAACATTTTTTCTACGTCGACATATCCTACTAACGCTTCTCTAATTTACTGCAGTCTCGTTTCCAATATCAACCGCGGCGTCAGAACTACCTTTCGGGTGACTTTACCTTTCCTAAAGCCAAACTGATCATCATCACCACCTGTTTCATTCTTCTGTATATCATTCCTGCCAGCCAGTTGGATGCATGAGCTTTTAAGCTGATTGTGCGCTGATTCTCGCACTTCTCAGCTCCTCCTATCTCCGAAATTTTATGGATGATATTTTTCAAAAAGTCTGACAGTATATCACCAGACTCGTATAATCTGCATAACAACGTGAGCAGTCGTTTAGTTGGCACTTTGTCGAATGATTTTAGAAATTACTATGGAACGTTATTCACCATTTCTGCCTTGTTTCATAAATGAAACTATAAATAGTCTTGCAAAGCTGTTTTAAATCGTGATTCTCATACTGGATCCGCTGACTGTTCCATATCGCCTCCTATTTCTTCTTCTATCACTTCATCAGGCAAGTCCTCTTCCTCACAGAAGCTTTGAAAGTACTCTTTCCACCTATCTGCTCTCTCCGTTGCATTTAACAGTGGCATTTCCATTGCACTGTGAGTGTTACCGTCCTTGCTTTGAATTTCTCCGAAGGTTATTTTGACTCTTCTGCGTGCTGAGTCAGCCATTCCGACAATAATTTCTTTTTCGATTTCTTCTTATTTTTCATGCAGCCATTTCGGCTCAGCTTCCCTGCAGTCCCTATTTATTTCATTCCGAAGTGACTTGTCTTATCGTATTCTAGAATTTCCCTGAATATATTTGTATACTTTCGTCCGTCAAGTGAAATATTTATCCTGTTACTTATGTTATCTCTGATTAAACTTTTTAAAGATAACCATTACTTCAGCTGAAGTGATCATTGACTCTCGGTATCTACAGCCTTAGAGTTTTTCAAGAGTCTCTCTTCATTCCTTAGCACTTCCGTACCCCACAGCCTTGCACGTCGATTCTTCCTGACTGGTCTGTTTAACGTCAGAATACTCTTCATCAGTACTAAATTGTGATCTGAGTCTATATCTGCTCATGGCTTCACCTTACAATCCAATATCTGATTTCGAAATCTCTGCCTGACCGTAATGTAATCTAACTGGAAGCTTCCGGTATTTTCTGACCTTTTCCAAGTATACCTCAGCCTCTCGTGACTCTTGAATAGAGGATTCGCTGTTACTAACTGAATTTATTGAGAACTGAATTAGTCTTTCTCCTCTCTGATTCCCACTCCCAAGCCCACATTTTTCTGTAAAACTTTCTTCTACTCCTTCCCACATAACCGTATTCCAGTCCTCCTATTTTAATCTCCTCTTACGTACTGAGTTATCCCTTCAATAACCTCATATGTTTCCTCTGCCTCTTCATCTTCTGTTTGCGACGTCTGCGTGAGTCAGTGTTAGTTTGCTGTCGACTCTGATGCGAACAACCCTAACAATGACCTCTTCGGAGTAACACTCTGCCTGCCTGCCTGTTCATAAGGAATCCTGAGTTAATAAGGATCATCAAAACCGATTCAGGGATTAGCGAACACAGGGTTGTCGTAGCGAGATTGAATATTGTAATCACCAAATCCCCGAAAAATAAGCGGAAAATATACCTATTCAAAAAGCAGATAAAAATTCACTTGACGCCTTCCTAAGAGACAATCTCCACTCATTCCAAATTAATAATGTAAGTGTAGACCAGATGTGGCTTGAATTCAAAGAAATAGTGTCTGCAGCAATTGAGAGATTTATACCAAATAAATTAACAAACGACGGAGCTGATCCTCCTTGGTACACAAAACGGGTTAGAAGACTGTTGCAGAAACAACGAAACAACATGTCAAATTTAAACAGACGCAAAATTCCGAAGATTGGCGATCTTTTACATAAACTCGAAATTTAGCGCGGACTTCAGTGCGAGACGCTTATAATAGTTTCCACAACGAAACTTTGTCTCGAAACCTGGCAGAAAATCCAAAGAGATTCAGACCGTACGTGAAGTATGTTAGTGGCTAAAAAACAATTAATGCCTTCTCTGCGCGATAGCAATGGAGATACTATCGAAGACAGTGCTCCCAAAGCAGAGTTACTAAACACAGCCTTCAGAAATGCCTTCACAAAAGAAGACGAAGTAAATATTTCAGAATACGAATCGCGAACATCTGCCAACATGAGTAACGTAGAAGTAAATATCCTCGGAGTAGTGAAGCAACTTAAATCATTTAATAAAAGCAAGTCTTCTGGTCCAGACTGTATACCAATTAGGTTCCTTTCGGAGTATGCTGATGCATTAGCTCCATACTTAACAATCACATACAACCGTTCGCTCGACGAAAGATCCGTACCCAAAGACTGGAAAGTTGCACAGGTCACACCAGTATTCAACAAAGATAGTAGGAGTAATCTAAATTACAGGCCCATATCGTTAACGTCGATATGCAGCAGGATTTTAGAACATGTATTGTGTTCGAAGATAATGAATTACCTCGAAGAAATCGGTCTATTGACACACAGTCAACATGGGTTTAGAAAACATTGTTCTTGTGAAACACAACTAGCTCTTTATTCACATGATTTGTTGAGTGCTATTGACAAGGGATTTCAGATCGATTCCGTATTTCTGGATTTCCGGAAGGCTTTGGACGCTGTACCTCTCAAGCGGCTCGTAGTGAAATTGCGTGCTTATTGAATATTGTCTTAGTTATGTGACTGGATTTGTTATTTGCTGTCAGAGAGGTCACAGTTCGTAGTAATTGACGGAGAGTCATCGAGCAAAACAGTAGTGATTTCAGGCGTTCCCCAAGATAGTGTTATAGGCCCTTTGCTATATAAACGATTTGGGAGACAAACTGAGCAGCCGTCGTCGGTTGTTTGGAGATGACGCTGTCGTTTATCGACTAATAAAGTCATCAGAAGATCAAAACAAAACGATTTAGAAGAAATATCTGAATGGTGCGTAAAGTGGCAGTTGATACTAAATAACGAAAACTG
The DNA here is from genome assembly GCF_023864275.1 of Schistocerca cancellata. NCBI lineage: Eukaryota > Metazoa > Arthropoda > Insecta > Orthoptera > Acrididae > Schistocerca > Schistocerca cancellata. Next base: position 845,206,627 of record NC_064628.1, read on the forward strand.
TGAGGTCATCCACATGAGTGCTAAATCGAACTCGTTAAACTTCGGTTACACGATGAATCACTTTAATCTAAAAGCCGTAAATTCAACTAAATACGTAGGTATTACAATTATGAATAACTTATTGGAAGGAACACATAAAAAATGTTGTGAGGAAGGCTAACCAAAGGCTGCGTTTTATTGGCAGGACACTTAGAAAATGTAACAGATCTACTAAGGAGACTGCCTACACTACGCTTGTCCGTCCTCTTTTAGAATACTTCTGCGCGGTGTGGGATCCTTACCAGATACGACTGACGGAGTACATCGAGAAAGTTCAAAGAAAGGAAGCACGTTTTGTATTATATCGAAATATGAGAGAGGGTCACAGAAATGATACAGGATCTGGGGTGCAAATCATTCAAAGAAAGGCGTTTTTCGTTACTACATAGAGAGGAACGATCATTGCGATAAAATAAGGGAAATCAGAGCTCGTACGGAAAGATATAGGTGTTCATTCTTTCCGCACGCTATACGACATTGGAATAGTAGAGAATTGTGAAGGTGGTTCAATGAACCCTTTGCCAGGCACTTGACTGTGATTTGCAGAGTATCGATGTAGATGTAGATGTCTTCTTTCCGTTTCACTTCCCTGGCCTACACTATATGTAGACTGAGTCTTACCATTCCATTTTTCACATTTTCTAGCTTCCGTGCAAGCTTCTGACATTCCACAGCCGGACTCGTAGAACGTTATAATTTCGTTGGTTACTCAATATTTTTCTCAGCGTCTCCTCCTGCTTGGAACTCCCCTCCAAGAGATCCGAATGTGGGAATATTCCGTGATCTTCTGCCAATGGAAACGTCATCATGACACTTTAACAGTTTCAGACCACATGTCCTGTGGGCGCACATTGTGTGTCTTTAATGCAATGGTTTCCATTGCCTTTTTCGTCCTCGTGCCGTTGAACATTGCTGATTCTACAGCCTTTTAGGGGCAAGGGAATCTCCTGAATCCCTGAAATTCTGCTCTCTTTGACAAGGCCGTAGGCATATCTACGGCGGTGTCTTATGCTGGAAGTCTTGGACAGCCACAGGAGATAACTTTTATTAAAAATTTTAGTAGTTGCTGGATTCTAACCTAGGACTGATAATGTTTTGATTGCCAGTCATAGACGCTAAAGGTAGACCAAATGGTACAACTCAGACTTTACTCGCTTTTATTAGTCCACTACATGCCTTACTGTTAGTATCTGTTAGGAGTGAAGTCTCATGCCACATCTTAAAGCGACGTCGGTGCCGTATTTTCAACGTAACGGATATCACTGTTGCAACTGTTAACCGCTGAATGTTTTCATTTCGACATCGGTATGACGAGAGATGCAGATAAGGGAAAAGAAATTTCGTGAGGCAACTGAAACGCAGCTTTCGGTGTTCTCTGCTTGAACGCAGCGGCCGTTGTAGCCTAAAGCAGGTCGCGGCGAGGCCTTGTGCACAAGACCACGTCACACTAACAGAGAGTAATGTACACCGGTCTAACGCCCGTCGCAATTTAAGCCGGCCGAAATTCAACATCCTGGCTGCAAGTCCCAATAAAAGGTGCCGTGACGTACGTGTCTAGTGGCTAAGGTACAGCTCCGGCAATAACTGCTGCTCTGGGGTCCTCCATAAATTTTTCTATCAAACTTATTGAGCCGTCGCAGCGGCTATCGATCCCAGTGAGACCTGACCTTGGAGCCTCTCTGACCCAGAGGAAACTTGAGCAATGCCCGCTAGATGTAGCTACAGCGGGAGAGACAGAGAAAACGCAATTGCTTGTAGAGTAGAAAGGAAATAGCCACCGAAGTAACAAGGAGAACACAACATGGTGCAGGGTGGTGCCAAATTAGCAGAGAGTGTGCCTAGCTTGCAGCACACTGTCCAAGCTTCCCCTCGTCGTAACGACGCTTGTGGACCGACGAGGACTCGTGGCTGTGGTTGCGGCGTGCTGTCTTGCTTTGTGTCCATTACCGAGTGTGGACAGAAGCGAGGGTGCGATGCGTGCTTAGTGAAGATTACGCACACGTCGGTGGGGTAGCTAGCGGACAGTGGTGAATTTCGCTACTCAGAATCCGATGTCCTCCGAATCAGCGTCTGTATGGAGTCTCAAACTGGTTAGGGTGCTTTGTCCGAGCAATCCACTGAGGAATGATAGGACATGCTAGACCGCCTTGTTGTGCGTTTTGAATCAGTCTAAAGCATCGTCTTTAGGAGTGTTTTCTTGGAGCGAGACACTAAGTAGTGACATGATGTCTTTCGCAGTGCTGTAGTGTGTATTCAGTCAGCCGAAAACACCGTGTTTAAGGGTATTTTGTGGCAGCAAGGCACCAAATGATGGTGTGACATGTTAGATTGCAATAATTGGCAACCAATGCTGTACAATCGCAATAAAGTCATGAGATGTTCAATTGACTCTTTTATTAGAACATGTTACACGTTTCCGGATTACACCCATCTTCAGACATCTGTTACAAAAAAGTACAAAATATAAGTGAACAGCACACGCAACACGTCTCAACGTTACAGAAAATGAGATCTGGTCATATGAGTTACATACCATGTGTATTGTATGGTACGGTATGGTATGTAACTCATATGACCAGATCTCATTTTCTGTAACGTTGAGACGTATTGAGCGTGCTGTTCACTTATATTTTGTACTTTTTTGTAACAGATGTTGAAGATGGGTGTAATCCCGAAACGAGTAACATGTTCTAATAAAAGAGTCAATTGAACATCACATGACTTAATTGCGATTGTACAGCATTGGTTACCAATAATTAACATAAAAATGATTGCAGGCCTCAGAGGGATTTTATGTCCTGTATATAATGTTAGATGGTGTTGCACTGAATTATTCAATCTGGTTAAGCCAATGTATTTGGTATTCCTATGAATCTGAACTACTTCCTACTAGACATTTTTGCAGGTATTTCCTTTAAGTCACCGTGTCGAGTTGCTTCTCTCTTGAGAATACAGTTGATCTTAATTTGATGCCGTTTGGTAGTCATTCTCATCTACCTGTTAAATATAACACATTACTGTGAACCTATCCTGTAACACATAAAGATTAAAGGACTTTTACGTATTTGTAGTTGCCATGTGTCACAGGTTCTACCATACTGGACGAGGTAAATTATTTTTGAACTGTTCTGTGGCAGATTAACATCGAAAGATGTTTATTTGTGTGTTGCCGTCACGTGTAGCAGGTTCGGTCCTGCTGGAATTAGTAATTTATTGTAAAACTGTTGCGTGGCACTCTTGGACGTCTTACTATATGAAATTTTAGTTACTTTTGAATTTTGATGAGTGCTGGACAAATAACTGTTCTACACAACTAACAACACATGGTAACTGTACGAATACTGTCATTATTATAAACTGATACCTTTCATGGCTGGTCGATTTGGCTAGTAAAAAAAAAATTATCAGAATAAAGCGCAACTGTGGCTCATGTCACTAACGAAAACATTTTGCTACTGTTGATTCATGTCACTGATGTACTTGCGTAAGGATTTCTTTTGTGTACTCTGAAGGCAGGTTAAGAGATTAAAATCTGGTTAGCTGAACTTAAATTCTGTTACGGGCAAGATTAATTGTATGTCCGACTAGTGCACGCCTGTTTCTTAAAAGGCTCCATGGAAGCGAAGCATAATTCACTTCTATTTCATTTATTTAATTGTCGTTAATTGAATTGATTAGGAGCTCATTTGAGAAAGATAAACTATTTATTGAACTACTTATCTATTTTGGACTATTTATACGGTTGTTTAACGTGTTTGGATTGTTTAACACTATCAAGTGCCTTTTAATTATTTTCAGTTGTCAGTAGAGATGAGTGTGAATTTTAATTTATGTCTTATGAATAAAGTTTGTCATCTACAATTATTGTTCGCGTCGAAACACACAGCACACGCGCCGCCTTCGCTTCGCGATTCGCCGTTACCACTTATGAGGACTATAATTGTCAGATACACAGTAAATCGCTTGGCATTTAAATAAACAAGCAGCATTGATTACTTTTCCAATCGTAAAATGAGAAAGAAGTCTTACCTACAAAGATTCGTTGTACAACACTGTAACAAACAGTTTTCAGATAATCGGAGGGGCCAACAGGAAAAATTGTTCCTCTTGACAGGAGTAACAGTCTCTAAAAATCCTCAATTATTTGTTGGGTGTGTACCAGTTACTGTCTTCCACAACAGTATGCGCACTCTATGGTGCCGTCCTAGTATCACTGAAGTTATACTCCAATGGTGTAGAAGACGGCAGGACGATTAGGGTTTAACGTCTCGTCAAAATCGAGGTCATTACTGACGGAGCACAAGCTCCGAAATGTTTCAAGGTTGGGGAAAAAAAAAACAGGCTTTACCCTTTCAAAGGAAACATCCCGACATTTGCCTGAAGGGATTTAGCAAAATCACGGAAACCCTAAATCTGGATGGCCGGATGCGGATTTGAACCGTCGTTCTCTCAAATGCGAGTTCTGTGGTCTGACCACTGCGTCACCTCGATCGGTCTGTTTAACAGCCCCTTCATTTTGCCAATCCTTCCCACATAATCTTTTTGTCGACGATTCATCGGAGAGCGCCATTCTTATTTATTACAATATACCTTGCAGCTCCCTTTTGTAGCACGATACCTCAGATACTTTCAGTCTCTTCTTCTCCGCTTTCGCCATAGTCTGTGATCCAATTATATACTATACTGTGCCCATGATTTACTTTCTCAGATTTCTTTCTCAAATTAAGGCCTATGTTTGATACTAGTAAATATTTTCAGCGAGAAATTCTCTCTTTGCCTGTACTTTGTCCGTAGTCCTTTCCCCATTCGTTATGCCTCATTTTGCTTCCAAGGTAGTAGAATTCTGATCTTCGCGTAATACGTGGCCCTCAAGTACGATACTGGCTTTGCTAACCTCATGTCTATTGCTCCTCAATACTTATAACTTTCTTTGATTTGCTCTCGGTCGTTTTTCTGTGCCCATTAGGGTGTTCATTCCGAGCAACATGTATTTCTTCCTCACTTTCTCACAAGACAGCCATGTCAACGGCGGTTTTTATACATAGGTAGGTCAGAAAAAAGCCTTCACTTACAGTTTTTTTCGTATTTTAGTTATACGATGTGTTTCGGACACTGTTTGTCCCATCTTCAGGTCCAGATCGTCTAATACATAATTTACCTTTGCTCTTGAGTGAGATGAAATGCAGTTTCCTGTTACGAGAACGTTGGGTGGTAAATTTCGCATTTCGTGAGTAGAGTGCGGAAATTTCTGAGTTTACGTAAGTTGTAAGTGTTAAAATTCTACCTTAAGGAAAAGTGCATTTTCGTTGAAAAAGTTTGGCACTCCTGGGCGTACACTTTCCAGTGAATATTAAGTTTTGCTACTGGTTCTTAAACTCGTCTAATTTAATTTGATTTTCACCCCAAGACTGGCTACATAAGTGCCAAGTAGGTTTCCTTTCTATTATGTGTAATGATTATTTCCCATTGTAAGTTCTGTGGTTTTTAATATATGTGAGTTTTAAATTTTGCCTGTATCTACCATGTCTTAATGTATTATTTGAAGGCAGCGGTCAGTAAAGCCGCAGGGGCTGTTTATTTGGAAGCCATTCCGTTCGTTGCGAGTCAACATCATTGTCACCGTCATTTGAAAATTCTGTAAAATATTCAGACCATTGTTTGTAAATAATTAATTTCTGTATAAACGTATATAATTAATGTGTGGTTCTCTGGGTTTGTGTCCACGATCCTTCCACCGTAGAACTAAGATTGCTCAATTTTTTGTCCAGTTGTTCGACTAGCATTGCTCATTGCCATTGAGTTCATTCTGTAGTACTAGCAAATTGTTTTCTATCTTGTTAATCACTTGTTTGGTTTCTAACTTATGCTGTGGAATAACTGGCTTTTCAAAATGGTTGTTTCGTAAAGCATTTATGTGTTCTTGGGATCGGTGTCGAAAATTTCTGCCCTGTTTTCCGTACGAAATAAGGGGGACAATTGGGCCATGATACTTCATACTCTCCACGGCTGTTGAATTTTTCCTTACCTGTTTTTATGTTGTGGACTTTTAAGTTCAAAAATGGCTCTGAACACTATGGCACTTAACATCTGAGGTCACCAGTCCCCTAGAACTTAGAATTATTGAAACCTAATTAACCTAAGGACATCACACACATCCATGCCCGAGGCAGAATTCGAACCTGCGACCGTAGCGGTCGCGCGGTTCCAGACTGAACGCTCGCCCACACCAGCCGGCTGACTATTAAGTGTCCGAATTTATATTTAGTGAAGAATAGTATTGTTATATTGGTTTTCTCGTAAAGATTAGCAGTTTTCTGTAATACGAGGCCACTTAAGGGATGCTGGCAAGTATTATTTCTTCTTTCTTAGTGTGACAACTTTTCTCTTTATTTTTGTATACTTGTGTATCCAGATTATCAACTGTTTTGTAAGTGTAGCCACTGTTTATGGCAATACATTTTATTGTCTCCTCTCACGTCATAAGGCTGTGTTGTTCTAAGTCAAGTGAAAGTGCTCTGTGCAACATGGATCTAAAGGCGGCCTGTTTGGGTGTAGTATGAAGACACAATTTGTCAATTGTTATATCTGTGAATGTGTGCTTTCTGTGTGTGATGAACTGATATCTCTGTTGGGGGTTGGTGTTTCTAACATCCGGACAATTTATGATTTTGTTGTTCTCATGCACTACCATGAGTTTTATATTTGTGTGGAAAGAATTGAATACTGCAAATAGTTCCTCAATCTCCGGTTTTGTTCCATCATATAGTAGCAATGTATCAGCAACGTATCTCCATTAATATACTACTTTACTTTTCAGCCTACTGTTTTCTTTAAATAAATTGTTTTCCAGACGACTGAGAAATATGCGAGTGGCTTTCAGTAGGTAATACAACACTTTTTTTCTGAAAGCAGGTTGGTTGCATTCAACATTCCAAAACAACACGAAGCCTTACGCCACCTTACTGCGAGGGCATGTACGCTCGTATGGTACCACTCTACTGGTCAACGTCGCAGCCAACGTGTGTCTGCATCAATAACCTTCCCATCATTCACAAGCTACTTCCCGCGAAATGCATCCTTCATTGGACCAAACAGATGGAAGTCGGAGGGTACGAGATATGGGCTCTAGTATGGGTGACAAAGAGTTGTCCAATGAAGCGCTTCTTGGGTGCGCAGATTTGTGCGAGGACTTACGTTTTCATGGAGAAGGAGTAGTTCGACTGCATTTTTTACATGACGAACACGCTGAAGTCGTTTCTTCAATTTCGTGAGGGTAGCATTCCACAGCTGGTGGTTGCACTATGACGGATAACATCAAACAGAACAACCACTTTAGAGTCCCACAAGACTATTGCCATGACTTTACCGGCTGAAGGTACGTTTCTTTGGAGGCGATGTGGTGTGGCGCCACTCCGTGAATTGACATTTTGTTTCTGGCTCGAAATGATGAGTCCATGTTTCACTGCCTGTGACGCTGTTCGGCCAAAAATTGTCACAGCTCCGTAAGGCTCAAGCAGATGGTCCTTCATTGCTCTTTATTGGTTTTCTCTTAGGGGTTGAGGAATCCATTGGGCTCACACCTTTGATTTCTACAACTGGTGGACGAGTGTGTCGGCACTAGCAACTGAGACGTCAGCTGTGCTGTTAGGTGTTTGACTGTGATCTATCGGTCACCTCAAATGAGTGTTTGCTCTTTCCATCACTGCAGGGATTACAGTTGTGTGGGGTCGGCCGCCGCGTGGGAGGACACACAGGTTTGCGCGACCTTGTGCGGTGACGACAGACACCTCGCTCAATGACTCGCCGTGCTTTCGCTTACTGACAGGTAACCGTAGACATTCTTCAAGCGCCTCCGAATATCTGTGATGCTCTGGTTTTCCACCAAAAGGCACTCATTGACAGTTCACTGCTTGAAACGTACCTCTGTTTTACACGCCGTTTTGAAGGCTACGAGTAGGGCCAGCACCTAACAGAACTTCATGAAACTATACGGGCGGAAGCAGGAATATTCCACGATGTCCCACAACAAATTCAGCATTTTTCCAATCGAAATTAGGCAACAAAAAATGTGTGACATTACTTATTGAATGGCCTTCAATCTACCAGGGAAGTTTCCATGCTCTTGCCATTTAAAGACCTTCTTTCTGGTGGTAAACCAACGTTCCCGTTAAATATGTTTTTGGATGGGGCCCACTTTTAGCAAAACACAATTTTGTTTTTTTATCCCAAACATGTTTTTCTGTAGTTGCAGCATCATCAGTGGAATTTTTATTTTATGTCTGTTAAACATAAAGTATGTTCCTGACTGTTCATATACATGTAAATATTAGTTTTTAAAAGGTAATTACAGATTTTTGAAGAGCACATAAATTATGTGTTCATGCCGTTTTACCACATGGTGTGGTTTTCCTGCTGTATTATGTTCTTAAAGTGTCGTTTTCTTTTACAGTTTGTCATCTCCAACCATATACAAATTAATGTACACAAAATATTTACCCAAAAATTACTATTTCGAAACAGTTATTTCTACACCTGAAATTAATTAAATTTTGTGAAAGGTTGTGTGTTTTCTTTTTTCCTCATCTTCTTCAGTGTGAAGTCTCATATACTGAGCTGTCACTGTTCCACTGTTTACCAGCTGTAAAAACAAGATGGCAGACAGTGGAACAGTTGAAGGCGGTAAAACAAGATGGTGGACAGTGGAACAGTTGAAAGCGTTACTGGCGGTTGTTTTGAATCTCTCAGAGGTGTATGTGCCATTTTGAGTGTGTGTGAGTGTGTGTGTGTGTGTGTGGGGGGGGGGGGGGAAGTTCAATAGGCTTGTGTTATCTAATAATTCTTTGAGGGCATAGAACAGAGTTCCATTGCATAAAGTTGTGTATTCATTTAATACTTGCTTTCCTTCAACTATAGATTTTTGTATTTGATAGTTTTCTTCAATTATTGGGGGGTTGTTGCTGCATTTGAGAATTTAGAAGTGAGTAATTATGTCTGTTGGGCTATCTTTCTTGTCCAAAACTTGCTCAGCAAATATGGAATGCCAGCTCTTACTTTTTAATGTACTTCTGGGCTCTGTGTATCTGGTATTAAAGTTTCTGCTTCTCTGTCCTATATAAACTGATTTGCTGTCCTGACATGTTAGTTGATAAATACCACATGTGTTGTGTTTGTCTGCGCTTGTGTTGTCTGCCCTATAGGCTATTTTTAGCCTTTGTTTTTTGAGTATGTTGCCTATTCTGTGGGCTGCTTTCTTGTTGTAGGTGTTTCTTGTTTATGTGTGGTGATTTATGTGCTCTGTGTGTTTGTAACTTGGTGAGAAGGCTTTTATTTTTGTCTGTTGGGTGTCGTTTTTAATTCCATAGTGTTTGTATTATACCCATTCTCTACAGCTACTTGTTTGATTGTGTGTAATTCACTGTTGTTTCCAGTGAGTAGCGTTTTGTTCAGTCTGTGCAGCATATATTGTAAACCTGCTATTTTGCGCACTATCAGATGATTAGAATGTTTGTGAATGGCTGCACTAGTGGTGGTCACCCGAATATGGAGAGTTGGCGTTGGTTGTTGTGTCTGTAGGTTGTGAGGTCAAGGAAATTTAACATTTTGTCGTTTTCTGTTTCTGTGGTGAATTTTATTTTTGGGTGGACTTTGTTTATCTCACTGTGGAGTTGCTGGATGCGACTGGGTGTATCATGTAGAAGGCATATGATGTCATCTACATAAGGATACCAATGTATTATCCGCTATTGTTTGGGTCTTACTATTGTTTCAAATATTTTATTTTCAGTGTGACTGAGAAATGTGTTGGCTAGAAGTCCACTGACTGGTGACCCCATTGGAAGCCCATCTTCTTGTGCGTAGAACTGATTGTCAAATGAGAAATAGTTTTGCTCTGTGATTAGTTTTAGAATGATAGCTATTTCTTTTGTGTGGGGTTTTGGAATTTCTGCCTGTTCTTCTAATGTTTATGGTTTCTGTGGTGGGGATACTGATGTACATGGATGTGATGTCAAATGCTGTGAGTGTGGCTGTTGAGGGCATGTTGATGTCTTTGATTTTTTGTATCAGCTCTTGAGTGCTGTGTATGCTTCTGTTATTTGTGTATATTAATGTTTCTGTAGGTGTGTGTGCATTTCTCTGGCTAAGTGATACGAGGGTACACTTCTGAAATTGACAACAAGTCTCATCAGAGTGCCATCCTTGTGGAGCTTTAGTAAGCCGTTCAGTTTGGGTACTTGGGGATTCTTTAGTTTCAGCCACTTCGCTTTCTGTTTTGTGAATATGTGTGAGATATTTTTCAGAAGTGTTCATGTGTTTTTCTGATATCTTTATGTTGCGTCACTGGTTAGCTTTGTTATGTTGTTGTCTTCTAGAAATTTTAAGGTTTCATCCTTGTACTCACACTGTTTTATTACTATCATGATGCTGCCCTTTTCTGATGTCGTAGTGAGTGCCTCATTTTTTAAAAGTTTGTTCTTTATGTTTCTTCTTCACTTTTTGTTCCTGTCAATACGTTGTTTTTGTTTTCCTTTATTATGCATCTTATTTTCTCTGCAACTAAGGCTCTTGTCAGACCTGCATTGAAGTTTGGGTTATTGTTTCTTTCTAGTTATTTTATCATGTGTCTGCTTTCTGTGTTAAGATTCTCCACTGTCTTGTGTGTAATGTGTGTATGTTGACATTGTCTTTTGAGCCTTTTTAGGAAGTTTATTTCTTGATTAGGTAGTTGTATGCCAGTAATGTTGACCAGATGTTTGTGGAAAGTGTAGTTTATTTGCTATCTAATTTTATATATAATTCAATTTTGTTTTAAAGTGTGTTTAGATTTTGTAGTTGTTTACTTCATTTTGTTGTTATTTGTGTTTCTGTGTTTTGTTTGACTGTATTTATGACATGATTAAATATTTCAGAGATTTTGATGTTATTTCCTAGAGGTAAATTCTGAATAGTTCAACATTGAGTGCAAGGTTTTTTGTATATAGGTATCTAATTTATTGATCAAGCCACTCAATTTTGGCTTTGTGTTTAGCCTCTCTCTCTCTCTCTCTTTTTCACACACACACACACACACACACACACACAACACTTCACCTAAAATTAATTAATTTCAGGCATAGCCATAACAGTTTCAAAATAGTTATTTTTGTGTAAATATTTTAAGTATATTAATTTGTATATGGTTGCAGATGACAAACTGCAAAAGAAAACAGACACTGTAAAAACATAATACAGCAGGAGAAGCATGTGGTGAAAAGGTATGAACACATAATTGATGTGCTCTTCAAAAATCTGTTATTACGATTTAAAAACTAATACTTACATGTATATAAACTGTAAAGAATATTCTTTATGTTTAACAGCCATAAAATAAAGAAACCCACTGATAATGCTGCAACTGCAGTGAAATGTGTTTGGGATAAAAAAACTAAATTTTGTTTTGTTAAAGGTGGACCCTATCCAAAAATATGTGTTGTTAAAGCAAATGCAGAAGAAAAGGTTCAACCTCAAGATGATTATCTTCCCATTAAAGCAAAGTAATTATGTGACAATACTTGTGGCAATATGTCACTGACCTCTGATATTTCTGAAACTGGTAACTTGTTTTGTTTTACTAAGTTTTTTTACGATTTATATCTATTGTTTCTTCAGTTGGTACATCTGTAAACAGGTTAGCTACACCAAAGGAAGCAGTCGTAGTTCCTGTAGTGATTTCTGTAACATTTTAATTTTTAAATCATTTGTGTTCTTACCAGAGTGTGACATATCAAAATTATAGTACTGCTTTATAATTTCATTCAGTAACTGAGTGTGTTTCAATGGAGGTGTTTTGTAGAGTCAACAGCAGGACTCATTGGAACATGAGATTTAGGGTCTCAGGTCTCGCTCTCAGTGTTTGGTCTCTGCAATTCATTATAATGCATGCCCGTACTGGTTATTCTGTGAACAGGAATACACATTTATTTACCATTGTTCTGATTTTGTTTTGGAATTTTACTGTTCTGTCTTGTTTAAGCTCAGATGGGCAGTTATCAGAAAAGGAGGCCAGTTCATTAATGATGTATTCATCTTTCTTCATAATTACAACAGAATTTCTTTTGCAGATTACACAATCAAGGCATTATTATTACTGTTTTCAAGTTTTTTCTCTTCTAAAAACTGCTTAGGATGCTTCTTTCTGGGTATGTGTGGCTCTCTGAATGATTTTATTTATTTAGCGTGCTAGGACAGTCGGCTTAATGCTATTTAGGTCAGTTAAGTCATGTCCTTTCTTAGTGTGCATGATGACGCTTTTTAAACTAGCCTACTGTCACTTCATCCGAGTTTTAAATTGCATTTTAATCCTTTCTTGACTAAATGTTGTTCTTTTTCATTGAAGATGATGTCAGTTTGGTTAATGACTCTTTCATAAAATGTGCTTGATTGGATGGCCGGTTGCCCTGTTGCTGATGAAAATTTAAATGTATGGCTTCTAGATTTTGTGGTTTCTGTGTATGATTTCAGTTTGCATTTTGTTTACAATACTTTCAACATAATCTTCAGATGATTTCAGTTCTAATGGGTGTAGTATAGTAGCTAGTTCTAAATATGTGTAATAACAGCACTTCATAATTTGTCCTTTTTTATACTGAGATATTGCTTCTCATTTAATCCACATTATCTCACATTTCCTTTTGACAATCTGGAGTGTAGTGGACTTACGTCACATTGATATAATTAGGACGTTGTGCATTTCTTAGTGAATTTAACATTAGGAACGATTTTCGTACGTTTTATTTTGTGGTTTCTGTATGAGCATACTCCTTTCAGTGCCTGGCTGGGAAAATTCAATTTAATTTTATGCGTGTTTTGCAGCTGTGAACGTGACTGTGCAAATACAGAGGTAGTTTGTATAAAAACGTCTTCAGTCACAATAAACTCCATCTTCGATCACGTGAGGTTAAAGTACATCTGTAAAGCGTTTTCAGACAGTTGTAAACAAATGTGCGCCATGAGTGACGTGGTGTACCACGACTGTATCAATAAACGAATGTATGCTTATCTCAAATGGTTAAAAATGTTCTGCCTCATTTATTCTGTATGTTTTTCCCATTTTTTATTCTGTTTCTCTCATGTTCCCGCACTCGAGGCACGAAATACGAGATCCAACTCTAATTTTCTCTTAACAGGAAAACGCATCTCTCCTCGCTCGACAGCTAATGTAATCTGTTAGACGATTGTCACCCGAAGATGGATCTACAGGGGTCGAAATGCATCGTGTAAATTAATAAATCACGAAAAAACTGTGACTAAAGGCGTTTTTATTCAAACACCTGTGGATTGAATACTGTAACCTTCGCAGCTGCAGAATATAGATAAAACTGAAGCGATTGTTATCACAGACAGTCTTTCAATAAAACGATATTGTATGGAAAAATACGTGACGTTGATTCCAGACAGAAACTTTTAGGGGTAAGAAACCACACTCTACCGGAACTTCACGCTGTCCTTGATGAATTTTATTCAACATAATTTCTTTCTATACCACAAAATTTCCGTCCAGTAACGTTTTGATGCACAGTTGAGAAGGGGTAAACTTAATGCTTAACATACAGTACCAACGGTAATAATATACAAGTGCAGACGTAGATATGGCACATAAAATTATTATTTTAAGGATCTGCACCAGCAAGCGACTCTGTAGTCTGAAAAGAATAGGCAAGAATAACACAAATGCTAGCAACAGCCGAATGGATGTTTTTCCGAAGGCAACATAGACATGGGAACTAAAGCCTTGCTAATTACTGACATGAGTGTTAACAGTAGCATAGTGTTGTGAAATGTACGTAACATGGAAGTCATACAACTACCACAGAACTTTCGTGACAACTAAAACTGGAGTGCAAGATAAATAATACGACATTAGGGACACTGTTGCTTAAGGCGATCCATCCGGATTGGAGTTACTACCCTCAGTTCCTGTCTATTGCTTGAAAATAGTAGGAAATTGAAGCTTTTAGCTGTTGCGTGAAACATTGTCAAACGATCGAATTGGATGGGTTAATGGCTGCAGATATATTTTTATTGTAATTGCAATTTATAACACCTCTTATCTTCAAGATGATTCTCTCAATATAAATTCCCCCGTGGTCACGACTGTCTACCGCTACATTCGAGGCAGTAGCTCGGCTTTTAAATGATTCATTTGTTTACGCTGAAGACCGCACAGACATGCGTAACAGCTGCTGTTCGAAATGTAAAATAAATACGAAAGATAAACAACAGACAGATGTACTCGTGCACAAACCATGCCGAAACCGGGCCAGAAACACATTTATATTGTAATGCTCGCAACGTCCCGATTGGCAGTGGCGCAGATAAAAGTTGCCCGTGTAAGTATAAAAGAAATGCAGTTAAATTACAGAAACGTAGAGTTGAAATGGGCTCATCGTTTATTTACAACGAAAAATACATGTATAGAAGATGTTGAAAGTGACCCCTGCAACATCAGTACGCAGCTATGCACGTCTAAGCGTATTGAGACACAGCCGACTTAAAATTCGGATACCGATGGCGGCAACTTCACAGCTTATGCTGTTTTTCGTTTCCTGTAGTGTGTGTATTTCATACTGTTAGATCAGGCGAACAGGTAGCCATAAATGTTTGCTGACAGTTCGTTCCTCAGTGAAGGAATCATGGACTCGTTCCAGGGATAGCTTAGACGCGTGGCACGTGGCCCCATCTTGCTGGAAGAAGCAGTATTGTCTTTCACATTCATTGAATTGAGTACAAAATGTATCAAAAATTTCCATACATGCAACCGTGTTGAGGGCAGTGTCAAAAAGCGTCATTCCAATGAAGCGCCTTCCTGGTACACCGCACTAAACGCCGATGTTTTCATCATCGAGTAGTTGCTGACACAAACTGCTAGAGTTATCCGTTGCCCATAACCTCGTGTACTGTCAACTTACATGACCGGAAAGATGAAACAATGCTTCATCACTCATGATGTTATGGAAAGGGTGTAACAAACCATTGTTGGTGTTATTCAAAAACCACGTACAGTAATCTACGCGGTTCTGATTGCTATCCTCCCGTAACTGCTACACAACCGTCACACGATGTGGCTTCAAATTAAGACTTTTCAATAGCCTCTGGCAAGTTATCCTACTTACATTCGCCTGCTGGGCCAGTTTACTTGTTTACGTGGGCTATGAATCATTCTTCGGCGAAAGTCTTCAATAACTTCTGATGTGCGAGCTGAAGGAATTCTTTGTAGTTTTACGTTTTGGATTTGTGTATGTGCGCCAGTTTCTATACAGATGTTGTATTGCTCTCTTTGCTGGCCGCCCTCTATCTAGATACCTGTCCTCGAAAATTTCCCGAGTTTGTTAATCGAACCTGTTTTCACATATGCTTCAACAGTTTCATTTATTTCTTCTATAGAGGAAATTTTGCAGACTGTCTACCATCACAGAATGGTCTAACTTCACTGATGAAATAAACTGAAATGCTCGCAGAAGAATGGTAACAATCGATTACATAAAATTACCGGTTTTGTAGATGTTAACCCTTTTTCATAAGTGGAACTATTTCATTCGCATTCAGAGTAGGAACGGCCTACTTTTAACTGCACCACCCGCTGGGGAGTGGTGGGTTAAAGCTACCACTCTAAGCGAAATTGGATTTTCATGAAACCATGGCTATTAACAGGAGCTTGTGGCATTTACATCTCGGTTCTCCGTATCGTATGGTATCTACCAAATATTTATAGCTCAGGTAAAAGTATATTTTATGGGATATATAAACGTTTTTCTTAATGCTTGCATAGCGGCCACTTTTTCCTACCTAATGGGATAAATCGGTTAGTCCTTTGCCACTATTCCCAAATAAATTGTTTACTTTAAAAACATGGGTAGGCTGAAAGTGTTTATTTCACAACTGGTTATTATTAGGAGACTAGTAATAAAAATGAAAAAGAAACGTGTTGCAATACACTGTTGGCACAAAAAGGTCATGGGTTACTATTTTAGTCCAATTAACTCAGTTTATAAATTCAGAAACACTATTAAGTTATGTACGAAATTCGCACATTAAGTTGTCATCGTCTTCATGACATTCAGCGCACTGTTCATGAGCCCAGTGTTTACATCTCCGACATCTTATACATCCTTCGTTTTCTTTAGATCCAGAAAACTCTTTCTTGCAGTCTGTCTTCTTCCAGTTTTTCTTTAAAATGTTTCTTCTTAGCAGAAACTCTTTGCGTTTGGTCCCACTTTTAGCTACTTACCTTTATTTTCTATTGTCTTACATTGTAGGTTATTGGCTTTGTTTGCTTGTTTGTTTTTTCTTCGAAATTTTTTCTTTCGTTAAAAGCTCTTCATCTTCTTTCTTTTAGCTTCAGCCAATACATTTTGATAGGGGCTTCAAGTGATTATGGCCCTCTTTCCTTTTTTATCCTATTTTGACTTTGATTCACACTTTACGTCCTCTGGACTTATGTGGAACCTGCCCGTTGGATACTCAGGGGGACGTTCTTCAGTGGTCGGACGCTGAGGAGAACCTTCTCTAGGAGAATGCTTATCACCTACGAGGGTCACTCCAAAAGAAATGTACACTATTTTTTTTAAATCCATATTTTATTCTACATTTCTGAAAGTTTTACAGTGTGTACATACATCCTTTAGGAACAATATTTTCATTTCTCCACATAATTTCCATCCCTCTCAACTGCCTTACGCCATCTTGGAACCAGCACCTGTATACCCGCACGGTAAAATTCTGGACCAACCTGTTGGAGCCACTGTTTGGCATCGTGCACAAGTAAGTCATCATCTTTAAACCTTGTTCTACGAAGAGAGTCTTTCAGTTTCCCAAAGAGATGATAGTCACATGGAGCCATGTTAGGACTGTAAGGCGGATGTTTCAGGATTGTCCATACGAGTTTTGTGATCGCTTCCATGGTTTTTTGACTGACATGTGGCCGTGCATTGTCGTCCAACAGCAAAACATCCTTCTTTTGCCGATGTGGTCAAATACGACTCAGTCGAGCTTGAAGTTTCCTTACTGTCGTCACATATGCAACAGAATTTATGGTGGTTCCACTTGGCATGATGTCCACAAGCAAGAGTCCTTCCGAATCGAAAAACACCATAGCCATAACTTTTCCAGCAGAAGGTGTGGATATGCAACAGAATTTATCGTGGTTCCACTTGGCATGATGTCCACAAGCAAGAGTCCTTCCGAATCGAAAAACACCATAGCCATAACTTTTCCAGCAGAAGGTGTGGTTTTGAAATTTTTTTTTCTTGGGTGAATGTGCATGATGCCACTCCAGTGATTGCCTCTTCATCTCTGGTGAAAAATGATGGGGCCATGTTTCATCACCGGTCACAATTCTTCCAAGATATTCATCTCCACCATTCTCGTACGGTTCCAAAAGTTCGCTGCATACCGTTTTTCTTGTTTCTTTGTGAGCCACTGTGAACATCCTGGGAACTCACCGGGCCTATATCCCTCCTCCTTCATTCGAGGATCCATTATTTTACACAGCTCCAAGACGAATGTAGGATGCTTTCGTTTCTCCTGGACGCTGTGCCCTGCACTTTAATTTATCTTCACCCTTGCACTTCTGTCGTTGTGTGTCGCCGAAATACTTGCGCAGTTCCGCCTGGAATACTTCCCAGCTTGTGATCTTCTCCTCGATGTTATCACACCATTGCTTGGCAGTGCCCTCCAAGTAGAAAAATACCTTAGCCAAACACACGGTGTCATCCCATTTGTTAAATTTGGCTATATACCTTGAACCACTTGTTTGGGTCTTGGCTATCGTCACCAGAGAACCCGGAAGGATGTCTCATGTGGTGGCACACAGTTGCTTTCATCGTGACGTCCTCTTCTTTTTCTGTCTCCGATAGATTGCAATCTGTTGAATATGATGCGAACTCGGGTTTCTCGACACGTAAACGGCGGCTCTGACGTGGCCTGATGGGAGCCACTGTGTCGTCGATAATGTGCGCTATCACACTTCCCAATACCCAACGCCTCCACCAGAATAATGTCACTTAGAGGAAGGTGTAAGTAGACGAATAACGAACACTAACTTCACTTAACGAAGGTTTATTCAGCACTTGCACATACAAGAGCGCAGAGCGAACTGCCTCCGGCCAGAACACATATTGTATATATACAGCTACAGAACATTCCAGTGCAATGGTTTTTGACATTTGTGGGTACTTCTAGAGTGTACTCGAACCTAAGATAGAAATTAAAATGTTTTACAGTTCAGGTGAGTTTGAACACACGGCCTTCCATACAACAATCTAGCATCATAACCACTACACTATGGCGACTGCGCTACCTGGCTTCTTATGCGACGATATTTCACATGGACCTTCTTTTGCAGTCTGACGATGAGATGCGTGCCAATTTAGAGCGGCATGTCCTCCTGTGACCGAGGGATAATCAGGTTGCCACTGGTGCCTTCATCTTTGCCTTTGAGTGTGATACATTACCCAAGAACGTCAAGGTGATGATCTACCGCTCTGATGTAAAGCCCTATATCCCTCCTCCAATGCAGTGCTTTAAATGCTGGAAGTTCGGCCATATGTCTTCCCGCTGTACTTCCAGTGTCACATGTCGAGATTGCAGGTGCCCATCACATTACAATACTCCACGTGCCCCTCCTCCCATCTGTGTCAACTGTGGAGACCACCATTCGCCTTGCTCACCTGACTGCAGGATTCTCCAGAAAGAAAGGAAAATCATGAAGAGCGTGAACCGACTGACCTACATTGAGGCTAAAAGGAAATTGGAACACCTACATCCTGTACGTACGACATCGTCTTATGCCGCCACTACAACAGTTCTAGCCCTATCACCTCTGCCAACCCCAGTCACCTCTCAGAGCTGGATGACTACACCTGTCCCCTTGATGGTGGTGGGCACTTCCCTCTTTGTTGCTCCTGCACAACCTACTCCAGGAGCAACATCTCCCCCACCATCGGGGATATCAGTCCCCACTTCTGCGCCGGAGAAGTGTAAGTCTTCTTCGGCTCATCTCGCTAGGAAGGGCTCCTTTGGGTCACTCCCTTCCCAGGTTTCTGCTAGCGGGAAAGATGACACCTGCCAGTGGCTGAAGAGCCCAAAAGCAGCTGATCATAGGGCTTCACACTCAGTCCAAGAGACTGATTCAGTGAAGTCATTCCAGCCAACAAAACCCAAGGAACAGCGCAAGAAATCGAAAAAGTAGACCCCCAAGAACAAGGAACTTGTGGTGGCACCCACTACCTACAAGCTCTGTGGCTGAGATGGGGTGGAGATTCTGGCATCGGCTGAGGATCTAGATCTTGCTGTGCCCTCGGACTAAATGGATACTCAGGCAAAAAGTCGATGGCAGCAGGTGACCATGAGGTGTAAACTGCCTAATTGAATGTTCCATGCCTTCCCAGTCTGACTTTGATGTCATCCTCTAGTGGAATTGCGGTGGTTTTTCCACCATCTCTCTGAGCTATAGCAACTGTTGAGCTTTACACCTGCGTTCTGCATTGCCCTGCAGGAAACGTGGTTCCCGGAAATGCGCACCTCTACCCTCCGCAGTTATGAGGGATATTACAGGAACCGTAGTGACTATAATCGAGTGTTCCGTTTATTCCCTAAACTCAGTCTGTAATGAACATGTGCCCCTTCAAACGCCTCTTGGAGCTGTGGCTGTCAGAATAAGGACGACGCAAGAAATAACTGTCTGCAATGTATATCTTCCTCCAGATGGTGCAGTACCCCTGAATGTATTAGCTGCACTGACTGATCAACTCTCAAAACCTTTCCTACTTTTGGGAGATTTTAACACCCATAACCCCTTGTGGGGTGGCACCGTGCTTACTGGCTGAGGCAGAGCTGTCGAAACTTTACTGTCTCAGTTCGACCTCTGCCTCTTAAATACACACATTTCAGTGTGGCTCTTGGTATTTACTCGGCCATTGGTTTATCAATTTGCAACCCAGGACTTCTCCCATCTATCCACTGTAGAGCACATGAATACACACATGAAGACAGTCCCTTAGTGTTCTCTGGAAGTCGCTGAAGCAATTGAGGATCGTCGGCGAGCTCTACAGTGGCATAAGTGGCATCCTTCCCTGGAGCACCTCATAGCCTTTAATCGGCTCCGTGCCCACATTCCCCAGCTTAACAAATGACGGAAGCAGGAGTGTTGGGAGAGATATGTCTCGACCATTGGGTGGCATACGTCAGCTTCCCAAGTGTGGGCAAGGATCGGGTACCAGATCCCAACAGGTGTTACCAGTGATACTATAAATGGCATGTTATCTACCGAGGTAATCGCGATTGCCGAGCACTTTGCTGAGAACTGTGGTCGAACCTCTGTGTCGTAGAATTACCTTCCAGCCTTTCGTACTCTCAAATGGTGGCTGGAATGGAAAGTCTTCTCGTTCACTACACGCCACAGTGAATCCTATAACGCACCATTTACAGAGTGGGAGCTCCTCAGTGCTCTTGCACATTGACCCGACACTGCTACTGGGCCAGATCGGATATGACTAAACACCTCTCATCTGACTACAATCGACATCTCCTGATCATCTTCAACTGGATGTCCGGATGTGGTGCGATGGTGTCTTTCCATCGCAATGGCGGGAGAGCACCATCATTCCGGTGCTCAAACCCGGTAAAAACCCGCTTGATGTGGATAGCTACCCACCCATTAGCCTGAACAACGTTCTTTGTAAGCTGCTGGAACGTATGGTGTGTCGGCGGTTGGGTTGGGTCCTGAGTCACATGGCCTACTGGCTCCATGTCTGGGCTGATAATCTTGTGTCCCTCGAGTCTGCCATTCGAACAGCCTTTTCCAGACGCCAACACCTGGTTGCTGTCTGTTTTGATTTACGAAAAACGTATAACACGAGCTGGCGACATCATATCTTTGCAACATTATACGAATGGCATCTCCGAGGCCCGCTCACGATTTTTATCCAAAATTTCCAGTCGCTTCGTACTTTCCGAGTCAAAGTTGGTGCCTCTATAGTCCCCCCCCCCCCCCCCCCCCCCCATCACCCACAGGGCTCTGTATCCAGTGCATATTTTTAGTGCCCATTAATGGTCCAGCAGCAGCTGTAAGGCCGTTCTTCTCACCTGCTCTATATGCAGACGACTTCCGTACTTCGCATTGCTCCACCAGTACTGGTGTTGCTGAACGTCGCCTACAGGGAACCATCCTCAAGGCGCAGTCGTGGGCTCTCGCCCAAGGTTTCCAGTTTTCGGCCCCAAAGTCGTGTGTTACGCACTTCTGTCGGCTTCGTGCCGTTCATTCGGAAACAGAACTTTACCTTAATGACGATCCACTGACTGTAGTGGAGACATATCGATTCTTAGGACTGGTTTTCGATTCCCGATTGACTTGACTTCCCCACCTTCGTCAGCTTAAGCGGAAGTGAGGCCGCGGATTGGCCTGAAGCTTTCACATGGCCATAAGGACTCAGTTAACCCCGCGGCTCTCCACTGCAACTTCCTTTCGATTCTTGACATGTAACGAGGCCATAAAGTGGTTTAAACCGACTGCTCGATGGCTGATGGTCACAGCAGCTTCGTGTATGTCCATGGAGGACATATTGAACAGCATTCCTAGTCCGGCGGCTGCAGTGCTTTCACTGACAAACTAGTGGCTATATTTCGTGCTCTTTAGCACATCCGTTCATGCCCTGGGAGTCGTTTCTTGAGCAGCCTACAACTATCGACCAGTGCTACCCTTGTCATCCTTTGGAGCGACCTTCCGGGAGTCCATCTATGCCCTGGAAAGGTCAAGTCGTTCAGTGATGTTTGTCTGGACCCCAGGTCACGTCTGAATCGCAGGCAACGAACTTGCCGACAGGCTGGCAAAACAGGTTACGCGGAAATCGCATATGGAGATCGGCTTCTCTGCAACTGACCTGCGTTCGGTACTACGCCGCAAGGTTTTGTGGCTTTGGGAGGCGGGATGGCATAACCTCAGTACGCGCAACAAACTGCGTGCCATTGAGGAGACTACGAATGTGTGGAATACCTCCACGCGGGCCTCTCGCAGGGACTCTGTTGGCACCGCATTGGCCACGCTTGGGCGACCCACGGCTGCCTCCTGAGCCCTGACGTGCCACCTCAGTGTTGGTGCGGCGCGCGGGTGACAGTGGCCTATATCTTGGTGAGCTGTCCTTCTTTCTCTGTCCTGCGACGGACTCTTAAGGGGCTCCGGAACGCCCTATACTTGCAATGTTAAAATAACGCTTATAAATTACATCTTTCCTCACAAAGTATTTGAGGTAGGAAGTTGAACTTTTTACAGATTATTTATTGGAATATGGGCTACAACTTAACACAGGGATTTTACAAAATTTTAGTTCAGTTATTAAAGATGATTTTTTTCAATTGTAATGAAAATTCACAACATTTTTTGCAATTTTTTATTTATATATTCAAAAATATACAGTTTTTAGGAAAAAGGCTGTGTTAAATTATGCAGAAGGTACTGTGTAACATTTACTGAAAGTTTGAAACAAATATGTTTGGAAGATCCTTAGAAAACATGTAATTAGTATGAGAAAATAAAAGTTTTGGGAATCGAGCGACAAAGATTGGATTAACTTTTTAGTGAATTCCAGGTCCATAGGATGGATTATCTTCATCCTCTGCAAACTCCTCCTCCAGCTTCCTCTTGTTCCTCCTCCTGTTTGCTCTTGCTTGTATTTCTAGACTCTTTACAGCCCTGTCTGCAGCCCGAAGGCGTTCCTTGTCTAAAGCAAGCATCGCTCGTACCATGTTAGAACCTATCTTCATTCCCATATTTCTAAATACCTTGCACCTTACAATGTTGCCATCATTGAAAGTCGCAACAACAACTTTACTTTTACTCATTATTATACTTCAACAAAACAGAGACTCAAGAAACAGAATTAATTACGAATATTTTCGAGATAACGACAGAGTAAATAAACATGAAACAATCGACAATCACAGCAGCGATATATATTGAACCATCACAGGTTAGCCACAACACATACTTTATCTCACGTCACTAAAATGTACCTGATGAACACGGACGTTAATAATAACACCATTTGACAGCAGTTTAACAGCGCCACAGTGGGTCACGCGCATGTAGAACACATTTCAAAAAAAATTTAAAAATAGTTGTAGTCTTCGGAATTGAATAAATTATATACATATTAAAAGGTAATAGTCTGCAGATTCAGAAAACGCAAAAAAGTAAAAATTGAACTTTTCATGATTTTGAGCCTTTCCGAACCCCCTTAAGTTACCGGACTCGTTGCCATTAATTTTAGCTGACAACACCTCATCGGCTAATTTAGTTTTGACGTGACGGTGGTTTTTATCATTCCACATAAGTTTACGTACATGTCCTTTGTCCCTTTGTGTTCTCCACTCTAATACTTTTAGGCTGGACGTTTTAATGTGCTGCAGAGTGGCTGGTTTTTCCTTTTTATTCTCGTGGTCGGCCAGCCACGGTATCTGCTCTGTTGTTTTTATCCCTGTTTCTTGCTTCTCTCTGTGGGTTTCTTTTCCTACCTTGTCCACAGTAGTGTTGGTTGTCCTTCTGTCATTCTTTCGGTTCTTCCATTCTCCTGTTATTGTGCTGTACGTCTCCTTTCTTTTCTTCTTTCTCTTGTGTAATTATTTTACCGGTGAACAATGGACCGATGACCTCGCAGTTTGGTCCCTCCCCTCCTCCCCTCGTATAAACCAACCAACCCACCGAAAACCCCTAGTTCACATTTGAGGTCGAACAGTCCACAGCGCAGGGCAGGAGCGACGCGTCAAACCAGCGTCGTGGACTTGTGAACATACCTTCATTAATTATTCTACTCATTCTCTCTGTAGCTCCGCAGAGAAGCCACTAATTAATGGTCCAAGCAGCGTGGAAAAAAAAAAATTTCCTTCGCCTGCCTAGTCGAATAACCTAGAATCTGGTGTTAATAACACCCCTACCATCAGATACCTATTAAAATATTTCTTATTGTGTGCAGCCATTTAGAATGTTATTAGAAATATTTAGTTCTAATAATTTCACTATTGTTCGTCGCCTGTAGTTTAGATCATGATTATGTAATAGTTGACGTCCAAACGTTTTATGTGCTAGTGCTATCATTAATGACCCTGCAACTTAAAGTACTTAAGATAAACGCTGAACTTAGACCACTGGTTTCATATTCGGAAGGAGTAGGGTACAGATCTTGTCCCATGCATCGAATATTACGTTATGCGTGGTTTCCTTACAGCACTTAAGACGAACCCTGGCCCATTTCTTTGGAAATGGTGTTCATAGTAGCTTACCTGCATTATTATTCATCATTAGACTTATTCCCGCGCTGTCTACTCGATCTAACATTCCACGCTCAGAATGCTAGTTTTGTTAATGACGACGTCATACTGAGTAGTCCCCGCCCAGAGATCTGAATGTGAAACTATTTTACCTTCGAATTATTTTACCCAGGAGGATGCCAACATCATTTAACAGTACAGTAGGGCTGCATGCCCTCGGGAAAAGTAACAGCTGTTGTTTCCTTATGCTTTCAACCATTCTCATTGCCAGCATAGCAAGGCCAGATCAGCAGATCATGCAGACTGCTGCTACTGCAACTGTTGAAAAGATCACAGCCCACCTCAGGAACCACACGCTTGTCTGGCCTCTCCACTGATATCATTCTGTTGTGGTTGAACCTATGGTGCGGTTATCTGTATCATTGAAGCACGCAAGCCACGCCACTGCGACAGAGTCCGTGACTAATGGAGGACAAGGTTTTATGTACGGAGTGAAATCTTCGTCTCCTCATAAATTGTATTGTTCTCTTGTCTATTCATATAGTGAAATTCGATAGATTTTTTTTCACCTGTAATATTCATTTCAGTTAAGTATTTAAAAAAAACCTTAGCATTTTAAAAACAATTTTTTAAATTTCAGTATTTGTAAAAAACCGGAGGGGCGATGGGTGGTGGGATGTGGGAAGCAGTTATTAGTCACACGATGATATGGAGACATTAAACAAGGAAATTCCTGTGTAGGAGGACAAATGGGCAAATTATTATGCTAAAGGATTTTAGTAAAGGAAGAAATATTATTGGTTACATATTACGTTCGTTAGTAAAAACGAACACATTGCAGCTGGTTACGTAATATGTATATATATTCGCAATTCTGAGTATAGACAACCATCAGTTGTGTATTGCAATAACGACAATGAACATTTGTGACTGGCCGGGATTCGAACCCGGTTTTTCCGCTTATCCCGAGCGGTTGCATTGCCACATTGCTACGCATGCATGACTCACAGCCAGACTCAAACTTCAATATGTCGTCAACCATCTGTGTACAACCTGTACTCGTACATCTATTATGTATATTCTCGTACAGGGAAGATATTTCAGTTGAATGTCATTTGCCCGGTGTCGGCGAATAACTACGATATTGCATTGCCTGCGTCAATCTAAATTACGATGCAAAGTTCCTTCGGCCATGAACGCATGTCTGAAGAAACTGCATCGTAATTCAAAATAACACAGGCACTGCAATGTCATCTGTACATAATCAGTCACTTAATATCCACAGGCAGTATGTTACTTTTTCTAAACAGTGCCCACTTTGATAGAAATCTCTCCAAATAGAACCTATAGAGACAAGAAAAGTAGTTATTTCTGAGCTCTCATAAAAGCCTCCTATCTCCACCTGCAAATGCTTTGTCTGAATATTTTGAGGTTAGTTACATGACAGTTACGTCAGCTTGTGATGCGAAGCTGGTGGTTTCTTTCTTTTTTTTTTTTTTTTTTTTTAATAAGAAATAAATGTGTTTGTCGCCGAATTACGAGTCCCTTGTAGAATGCAAACACTACATAGTCAATGCTAATCTGAGGTTATGCTGAATATCGGCAAGCAATACATCGAATGCGGAGCTTTTTCAACCAATCAGGTGACTTGGCGCTGAGTTTCGATAACGTCGAATGGTGGACAGCCATTGAACACACTTCCTACCCAGGGACAGAGCCGGCGAAACGTCTTTTACATCGTGCTGAACGCTTACGATTTTGTAAAGTTCAATTTTCATTGTGAATTATTTGAGATGAGACTTCTAAACTGCAGTTTTGGCGAGAGGATTGTTTGCTTTGCATCGGCGTAATTCCACTGTACTTGTACATGATTTTTCAACTGTGATTTTCTACCAACGGCTGGAAGTTTAGGTCTTTTTTTTCTCTCTGCGTCTTTCTTTCGTAATGGTCGTTCGTGGATAAAGGTTGACTTTCGTCGGTTTCCCACTCGCCAAATATTATAAAGGTGATTGAAACTGCGTGTCGAACCGAGCGTCAATTTCGAATCTCGTTCCGGCAGCCAGTTTTAATCTTCCTTGAAGTTTCATATCACCGTACAGCTAGCTGCAGAGAGAAAATTTTATTCTGTTTGGAATTAATTTTCTGCTCTTTGTTAATGTATAGTATTGTAAATCCACGTGGTCAAGTAGAGGCCTTTTAGCCTCTGGTGTTTATACATTTTTGTCTATACTCTGAACAAACAATTGCAATAAATTGCAAGTATATCACGAATTATTTTCCTCTTGAAATCACTTTTCAGTTTTACGAGACTTCCTACTCAAATTCACATGATCTCAGTAGCAGCGCGTGTTAGCACAACTTGTTGCAATAGATCTGACTTCAGAGTGTGTTCTTCATTATACGCAAATTTTACGGCGATCAACATAAATCGCGAGTAGCAGAGAAATTCAGGACGCATGCGGCAGTCATGAATACATTGAAAATTCGTATTTCAGTGAGTCATTCTTCTCGTTGCCACGTATTAGGCACTCACATGTGCAATGCACGCGTCTTTTTACTACAAGAGGAGTCGCTTTTATATTTACAGGATGTATCAGACGATTGAAGGTTTTGCTTATAATTTTCTCTACTCTTAGAGACTTTAACGCCTTCCCGTTGCGTTTTGAAGTTCTCTTACTACCTCAAATGCGTTAATAGTAGTCAGATCGCGTTATTGGTTCATTCGTAGGTCAAATTTTGTAAAAGAAGGGAAATATATTCATTTACAGCAAAGAAATGACTAACATTTCAGAGAAATTGCATGATTCATTCAAGAGCAAGAGCTTAAAAAATTGAGAAAGTTAATAACCGTTGGTCCATCTCTGGCCCTTACGTAAGCAGTTATTCGGCTTGGCTTCCATTGATACTGTCGGATGTCCTCTTTAGGGATATCGTACCAAATTCCTTCCAATTGGCGAATTACATGGTTAAACCCCGAGCTGTTTGGAGGGCTGTGCCCATAATTCTCCAAAATTTCTCACTTGGAGAGAGATCCGGCGACATTGCTGGACAAAAATGGCTCTGAGCGCTATGGGACTTAACTTCTGAGGTCATCAGTCCCTTAGAACTTAGAACTACTTAAACCTAACTAACCTAAGGACATCGCACACATCCATGCCCGAGGCAGGATTCGAACCTGCGACCGTAGCGGTCGTGCGGTTCCAGATTGTAGCGCCTAGAGCCGCTCGGTCACACCGGCCGGCTGCTGGACAAATTACAGTTTGGCAGGCACGATGACAATCAGTAGAAATTATCGCCTGAGCAGGCGAGCATTATCTTACTGAAATGTAAGCCCACGATGGTTTGCCATGAAGGGCAACAAAACGGGTTGTAGAATATCGTCGACCTACCCCTGTGCTATGAGAATGCCGCTGATTACAACCAAAAAGGTCCTGCTATGATAGGTAGGTATCCCACCACTGTCCAGGGCGTCTCTAGACCGTCTTCGCGGCTCATTGGGGCTCATTGCCAAGCGGGACTCATGACTTAAGACAGTGCTACTCCAGTCAATGATATTCCAGGCCGAATACGCGTCTGGGGACGCCCCGGCCAGTGGTGGAATAGCAACCTCACTGTCGCCCGCCATACAGCCCGACTGCCAGGAGTGTTGATTCGTGGTACCACTTCTTTCCATATCAGGAGCCCTTTGCTTGTCATCCGCGACACTCTTCAGCACAACGGTACATCGGTGATATTCTATGCTCCGTTTTGTTGCCCTTCATGGCAAGCCATCCTAGGCTTACATTTCAGCAAGATAATACCCGCTACACGGCGAGGGTTTCTACTGGTTGTCATCGTGTCTGCGAAAAACCCATATCGGCCAGCAAGGTCGTCGGATAGTTCCCCAACTTAGAACTTTCGGAGCATTGTGGGCAGAGTCCTCCAACAAGCTCGGGATTTTGACGACCTAACGCACCAGTCGGACAGGATATGGCACGATATCTCTCAGGACGACATCCAGCTGCGCTATCGATCAGTGCCAAGACGAATACATTTCCGCCCCCATTCTGATCATTCCATTGTATTGCTTTACTTTTTTTCCGTCGAGTGTATTTTGACATACAGGGTGTTTCAAAAATGACCGGTATATTTGAAACGGCAATAAAAACTAAACGAGCAGCGATAGAAATACACCGTTTGTTGCAATACGCTTGGGACAACAGTACAATTTCAGGCGGACAAACTTTCGAAATTACAGTAGTTACAATTTTCAACAACAGATGGCGCTGCAAGTGATGTGAAAGATATAGAAGACAACGCAGTCTGTGGGTGCGCCATTCTGTACGTCGTCTTTCTGCTGTAAGCGTGTGCTGTTCACAACGTGCAAGTGTGCTGTGGACAACATGGTTTATTCCTTAGAACAGAGGATTTTTCTGGTGTTGGAATTCCACCGCCTAGAACACAGTGTTGTTGCAACAAGACGAAGTTTTCAACGGAGGTTTAATGTAAAAGGACCGAAAAGCGATACAATAAAGGAGCTGTTTGAAAAATTTCAACGGACTGGGAACGTGACGGATGAACGTACTGGAAAGGTAGGGCGACCGCGTACGGCAACCACAGAGGGCAACGCGCAGCTAGTGCAGCAGGTGATCCAACAGTGGCCTCGGGTTTCCGTTCGCCGTGTTGCAGCTGCAGTCTAAATGACGCCAACGTCCACGTATCGTCTCATGCGCCAGAGTTTACACCTCTATCCATACAAAATTCAAACGCGGCAACCCCTCAGCGCCGCTACCATTGCTGCACGAGAGACATTCGCTAACGATATAGTGCACAGGATTGATGACGGCGATATGCATGCGGGCAGCATTTGGTTTACTGACGAAGCTTATTTTTACCTGGACGGCTTCGTCAATAAACAGAACTGGCGCATATGGGGAACAGAAAAGCCCCATGTTGCAGTCCCATCGTCCCTGCATCCTCAAAAAGTACTGGTCTGGGCCGCCATTTCTTCCAAAGGAATCATTGGCCCATTTTTCAGATCCGAAACGATTACTGCATCACGCTATCTGGACATTCTTCGTGAATTTGTGGCGGTACAAACTGCCTTAGACGGCACTGCGAACACCTCGCGGTTTATGCAAGATGGTGCCCGGCCACATCGCACGGCCGACGTCTTTAATTTCCTGAATGAATATTTCGATGATCGTGTGATTGCTTTGGGCTATCCGAAACATACAGGAGGCGTCGTGGATTGGCCTCCCTATTCGCCAGACATCAACCGCTGTGACTTCTTTCTGTGGGGACACTTGAAAGACCAGGTGTACCGCCAGAATCCAGAAACAATTGAACAGCTGAAGCAGTACATCTCATCTGCATGTGAAGCCGTTCCGCCGGACACGTTATCAAAGGTTTCGGTAATTTCATTCAGAGACTACGCCATATTATTGCTACGCATGGTGGATATGTGGAAAATATCGTACTATAGAGTTTCCCAGACCGCAGCGCCATCTGTTGTTGAAAATTGTAACTACTGTAATTTAGAAAGTTTGTCTGCCTGAAAATATACTGTTGTCCCAAGCATATTGCAACAAACGGTATATTTCTATCGCTGCTCGTTTAGTTTTAATTGCCGTTTCAAATATACCGGTCATTTTTGAAACACCCTGTAAGAGTGATTGGGTAGTGATCAAGAACGCCACAGTGAGGTTACCTGCTCGCTGTCGTCGTGCGTGCAGTTGAAGAGCGGCGCGTGGTCCGAGGTGTTGTGCACCATGTTGTCGCACGTGAAGAAGCCCGCCTCCGGGTCCCAGGACTCCACCCCCCGCCACGGCACCGCGGCCAGCGCCACCAGCAGCACCTGCAACACAATTTATTTAATGCAGCTATTAAAACAGCACTGTAAAAATGTACCCTGACAACACTGGGTCGCGTAACGAAGTAACAGTGGTACAGGAAAAGCGGTCACAGAACGTGAATGACACTAATGGACTGTGTCCTACACTAACATGCCGTCAGTACGAAATGCCAAATCCAAAATCAAAAATACCCACTCACAGCAAAGTTTTACGCCGAACACAGGCAGCACCAGAAAATACTAAACCTGTGAGTGGCACCGAGGCCAGAAGAACCTTTTCTTGCGAGAAGAGAAACTGACAATAATTGATCTTGAGTCCAACCCTGTCTTTAGGTTTTGATTCCACACCTCTTCCCGCTCATCTCTTACCGACCCCTCCCTTCCTTGTGGAGGAAAAAGGATTCATTCAGTAGCCGGCTAGTGATGTCTACTACCAATCCTCATCTGCTGCTACTTCAGTAGTTTCAAACTTTTTAAGGACATGACTGGTCTATGGTCTGCATCCTAATCAGTGTAAGCAATTATTCATTACCCATTTCAACAGTCCACGAGAAACACTGTATTTTCTTATATTCCGTTTGAGCAGTTAACACAGAACAGTGTATGAAATATGAGATGTTTACTTCTGTGTTTTTCACACTCAAGGGCGAAAGGAAGTGGTATAGGCATGTGTATTCAAATACAGAGACATGTAAATAGGCAGAATACGTCGAGGCGCTCGGTAACGTGTACATACGATAACAAGTGTCTGGTGCAGTGGTTAGATCGGTTACTGCTGCTAAAATGTCAGGTTATCAAGATTTAAGTGAATTTAGATGTGGTGCTATAGTCGCCGCACGAGCGACGTGGCACAGCGGGGATTTTCCTGTATGATCATTTCACGACTATACCGTGAATATCAGGAATCCGGTAAAACATCAAATCTCCGACATCGCTGCGGCCGGGAAAGATCCCACAAGAACGGGACCAACGACGACTGAAGAGAATGGTTCAATGTGACACAAGTGCAATACTTCCGCAAATTGCTGAAGATTTCAGTGCTGGGCGAGCGACAAGTGTCATTGACTGGTCGGACGAATCTCGTTTCAAACTGTACTGAGCCGATGAAGGTGTACGGATATGGAGACAACCACATGAATCCATGGACCCTGCTTGTCAGTAGGGGACTGTTCAAGCTGGTCGAGGCTCTGTAATGGTGTGGGGCGTGAGCAAAAAATTTTTCAAATGACTCTGAGCACTAGGGGACATAACATCTGAGGTCATCAGTCCCCTGGAACTTAGAACTACTTAAACCTAACTAACCTAAGGACATCACACACATTCATGCCCGAGGCAGGATTCGAACCTGTGACCGTAGCAGTCGCGCTGGGCGTGTGCAGTTGGAGTGATATGGCACCCTTGATACGTCTAGATACGACTCCGACAGGTGACTCGTACATACGCATCCTGTCTGATTACCTGCATCCATTCAAGTCAATTGTGCATTCCGACGGACTTGGGCGATTACAGCAGGACAATGTGAGACCACACTCGTCACGAATTGCTACAGAGTGACTCCAGGAACACTCTTCTCAGTTTAAATACTTCCTCTGGCTACCAAACTCCCCAGACATGAACATGACTGAGCACATCTGCGATGCCTTGCAACGTGCTGTTCAGAAGAGGTCTCCACCCGCTCGTACTCTTACGGATTTATGGTGTTAATCACCTCCAGCACTACTTCAGCCATTAGTTGAGTCCATGTCACGTCGTGCTGTGGCAGTCCTTTGTGCTCGTTGGGGCCCTGCACGGTATTAGTCAGGTGTACCAGTTTTATTAGCTCTTCAGTATATTGTGGCAGATCATCCCCATCGGCTATAATGCTATCATTCTCATAAGAATTTAATTCTCAGTTTCAGTTTAATTTCGACGATTACGCTTCAATAGTCAGAAAGCAACTGCCTTAACATTCATTTGCTAATATGACATCGAGTGCTTTTATTTTTGTTACACGCTTTATGGCTCTTCAGACAGTTGGCTTTCTCTTCCTCTAGTGCCATACTGGAAGTAGACATACGAAGTGTGGTGCTCTCGCAGTGCAAGTACAGGATGTATCATGGTTTTCGACCGATAATTACAGCATGGCTTGCGGTAACACCACACACTGCTGCTGTGTGGCAGCGAACAATTGGCCCGTGATGCCAATTCAGGGGCGTAATCGTCACGTACAGTATCGCAAGCATGGTCAGTTGGACGTGAGTATTCGGAGAGCGATGGCTACTCTGAAGCGTGATAACCTTATATTATAGACTTGATCATCCTTAGCACGGAACGCTCATAATGTGTGGAAAGATGGCCTCGATCTGATTTACTGATTTAACGTAAAGGCAAATACAGGGTGAGGCGCGCCGGCCGGGATGACCGAGCGGTTCTAGGCGCTACAGTCTGGAACCGTGCGACCGCTACGGTCGCAGGTTCGAATCCTACCTCGGGCATGGATGTGTGTGATGTCCTTAGGTTAGTTAGGTTTAAGTAGTTCTAAGTTCTAGGGGACTGATGAACTCAGCAGTTAAGTCCCATGGTGCTCAGAGTCATTTGAACCATTTGACCTGGGTTAGGCATGTAGATTGGGGTAAATGAAACTTTTTTAAAAGCAGGTTTACTAAAACAAAATAAAAATGAAAATGAAAATCCTTTTACATATGTTTAGTGGATGCAAGACTAACGTTACTCTATGTAGCCCCCTTCAGCCGCAATGACCGCCTGCAATCTTGTCCTGAAGCGATCGCATACACTCTTTAAAACAGCGCTATTCGTATTTGAGAATGCTGCCTCGATAACGGTGCGTAGAGATGCGACATTAGAGTGTCTTATTGGTAACTCTTTCGACTGCGACCCAAAAATAGTAGTCGAGAGGGTTCAAGTCTAGGCTATTCTGGGGGCGGAACTCCTTTGACCAGAACATGTCACGTCATCCCAGAGCCAGTTTTGGAGTAAATGGCTCATATGAGCCGGTGCACCGTCCTGTTGTGAGATATACTGTCTCCCTGAGGCCACAGTTACCATTCACGGTTTCACGACATTCGTCAGAACTTGCAGAGAAACTTCTGCAACAGTTTGTCCCTTTTTAAAGGGACGTGGCGGTATTATATCACCCTCACTGGACACAGCATTTCGGATGTGGACCCCGGATTTCTCCGAAGCACACAATGTCGTGAACAGTTGATCTCGGGTACCCCACGAATCGAACTATTTCAATGGGAAAATTCTCAGCATAAAGACTTTCGATAATGACGGCTCTTCGGCTGTAGTCCGCACTTGACCGGATCATCTCGACCATGTTTACTGTTTACTAGATGCCTATGGCTTTCAAGAACGCAAATCTCAACCTCCGGCGGATCTACGATATGGCGGGAAATTAAAATTGAAATCTGCCGGCATTTAAGCGCCACACCCCGTATTTTCGGTATTTTCTTCCATTAGACAGAATCTTACATTAGAATTCGATGGACGCATCACGCGTGGCTCTACTGATGATGATTTCGGATCTGTTCAGGTTTTTTATGTCTGTGAGGCCTTGGTCACATTCAGATTTTCAATGAAGTTCCCTTTGCTTTCTGACGCGGCTGTCGAACCACGGCGGGTCTTCCTCATCCCTCGCAACTTTTCTCTGCACTTACCGGTGTAAGCCGTGTTCTTCAATACTTTGTCCACTGATGCTAGGCGTTCTGGTCCTTGCAATGAATTTTTCATATTGACCGCAGAGGCAATTTGAAATCTATTTTTTGTCTTTGTTTAGATTCCTATTTACAACCACATTCAATGACACTCTAAGGGTGTTATGAGCACTGATTAAATGTTGTACGTATGCAGAGTCGTAAACTTTGGGCTCGTTGGTGACTAAGCGATATATACACTGAACAGCCGAAACATTATGACCGCTACCCACCGCGACGTCAGATGCCGCCTGGTGCCGTTGCGGGTACATGACGCGGTAACAAAAGGTGTGTGTGTGTGTGTGTGTGTGTGTGTGTGTGTGTGTGTGTGTGTGTGTGTGTGTTGGGGCTTATGGGCGCTCAACGTAGAGGTCATCAGCGTCCTGACACACATTAAAAGGAACGAATGTGGACAGACCTAATAAGACTGAAGCACACACGCAAAGAAAGCAGGAAAAGAAGAACAATGCTACATAATAAAGTAAAATAATGTAAGGAAAGGGAAAACGTAGTAACAAGAATGCCACAGGAAATTGCCATTGGCTGGCCACTTACATAAACTATGGGCGAGATTGTTACACAGTGAGCAAATTAAGATCCTCTCCCTAAAATCTTTGTAAAAACATTTGACATGTCACATACTTCAAAAGTTTAACCACATCCGTCCGAGTGCGGTAACAAAAGTATGTGAGCGGAGCAGACACGGACGGGGGATCACCCTAGCGAAGATATGGGCCGCGACTTTGACAAAAACAACTTTGTGTTCTGTCTTGCAGCGGGTCTTGTCATTGGGGAGGTCTCCTCAGAGAGGTCCACGGCATGAGCGTCTAGAGAAGTGATGCCGGTGGTGGTGCCGGCCGCGGTGGCCGTGCGGTTCTAGGCGCTTCAGTCCGAAACCCCGCGACTGCTACGGTCGCAGGTTCGAATGCTGCCTCGGGCATGGATGTGTGCGATGTCCTTAGGTTAGTTAGGTTTAAGCACTAAGTTCTTAGGGGACTGATGACCTCATATGTTAAGTCCCATAGTGCTCAGAGCCATTTGAACCAGTGGTGGTTTCCCGTTGCCTTCCACTGATGATAATGAAATTATAATAAGGACAACACAACACCTAGTCCCTGAGCGGAGAAAATATCCGACCCAGCCGGGAATCGAACTGGGCCCCTTTGCGTGACAGACCGCCGCCTTGACCACTATTTTTTTTTTTTTTTAAATCTCATACTGATCGCTTTTGTTCGTTGCATCTGCTCGGGGCGGACGTCGTAAGACATCCGTTCAAGTTCGTTGATGATCGATTAACTCAGTTTTTTTATTACAGAGGGCACGTAACCCTCTGACCGAACACGCTGAGCTACCATGCCGGTGTCCACTCAGCGATCGGGGCGGACGAATTAGACAAAGCGCAGATTATTATTAGGCAGAACTCGTTAACGAATGTCGACGACGCTGGTCGAATGTTCACGTGCTACTGTCGTGAGCATCTACGGCAAGAGGTAGGACAGTGAAACTACCACTACGCGCTATATGGTTGGACGTCCACGACTCTTCACAGAATGTGGGGTGTGGAGGCTTGTCTGGTTTGTAGAAAAGGATAGATGGTGATCTGTGGCATCTCTGCCGAAAGAGCTCAATGCTGGTGCACACACAAGTGTTTTGGAGCACACCGTTCATCGTACATTGTTGAACAAGGAGCTCCGCAGCAGACCGCTCTTACTTGTCTACATGTTGATCCAACAACGTAGTCAATTACGATTGCTGTGGGCACGGAACCATCAGGATTCGACCGTTGAGCAATGGAAACGCGTCGGCTCTTCGACTGA
Source organism: Schistocerca cancellata (assembly GCF_023864275.1). Taxonomy (NCBI): domain Eukaryota; kingdom Metazoa; phylum Arthropoda; class Insecta; order Orthoptera; family Acrididae; genus Schistocerca; species Schistocerca cancellata. The sequence goes on from NC_064628.1 coordinate 845,242,308, forward strand.
ATCACATTTTCTCCACACTAGGTCTACGGTGGTCTCCACAAACGCAGTCTTCGAGGTGGCGTTGGTTCGAAACGTGCAGCTCGCTACCGACGCAGGCTGGTGGGAGCAGTATAATGCTGTGAGAGACGTTCTTCTACGCTTAAATGGGACCTGTGGTTGTAATCGAAGGCTCGCTGACGGCTGCGAAACAGCTGTATCTCTAAACGCTTGATATTTTCCCCGACGGCTATTTCGTCTTTGAGCAATATAATTGTCCGTGTCTCGGAGCCAGAGACGTGCTACAGTGGTTTGAGGAGCATTATAGTAAACTCACGTTGGTATCTAGGGGACAAAATTCGCGTGATGTAAACCCTATAGTACCCATCTGGGTCGTTATAGGGCACCATCACGGCGTGAGCAAATTATGCAAATTATGTGACCTGTGCGTAGACATCTAATGCCACATGCGTCCAGAGACCTAACAACAATCTGTGGGATCCCCGATACGCAGAATCAGTGATGTACGAGGCGTCTTTTTTAAGTAAGTACCGTTTTGAAATTAAAAAAGAAAGACGTGCTAAGACATCTCAATAACTTCATTATTACATGAAAGCCTGTACCTTAATCTACTTTTCTACATAATTTCCGTCAATACTGAGGCACTTGTCATAAAGTTGTACCAGTTTTTGAATAGCCTCCTCATAGAAGTCTGCCGACTGACTTGTTAGCCACTGCATCACCACTGTTTCGACTTCGTCATCGTCTTGAAGACGCTGACCGCCCAGGTGTTTCTTCAAGTGCAGGAACTGATAGTAGTCACTGTGCGCAAGGTCGGGGCTGTACGGAGGATGATTTCGAGTTTCCCATCGAAAAGATGTGATGAGATCTTTGGTCTGATTCGCCACATGCGGTCGGGCATTGTCTTTCAGCAAAACGATGCCCTTGCTCAACTTCCATGGACTGTTGCTTTGAGTCTAGTGTGATGTAGGCCACCCATGTTTCACCGCCCGTAAAAATTTGGCTTAAGAAATCATCACTGTCGTTGTGGAACCGCTCAAGGAAAGTCAATGCACTGTGTAAACGTTTGGTTTTGTGCACATCCGTCAACGTACGGACAATTTTCGGCAATTCAAGTGCTCGGTCACAATGCCATACAAAACACTGCGAGAAACATTAGGAAAGTCAACCCGCAAGGAGGAAATCGCAAAGCGTCTGTTTTCTCTCACCTTATTGTCCACTTACTGCACCAAACTTTCATTAACGACCGAAGGACGCCCACTCCGTTGTTCATCATTTGTGGAGCCATCTTTAAATGCTCTCACCCACTTTCTTACATGACTCATAATGTTTACTCCGTAAACTGCACAGATCTCACAATGAATATCGAGCGCTTCTAGGCCTTTAGCACTAAGAAATCTTATAACAGCCCGTACTTCACAGTCGGCGCGACTCACGATTATCGGAGGCATCTTAAACACTCAGTACACAACGTAAACAAGGAAGAACCAGACAGTAATGGCGTCAGTGCGTAGATTAAGGTACAGGCTTTCATCTTATATCTCAGCACGTCTTTTTTTAATTTCAAAACGGTACGTACAAAACACGCCTCGTATTTCGTTCGAAAATCGGACAGTAAAGCTATTAAGCTGGTGGTCATAACGTTTTGACTCATTAGTGTATGTTGCCTTAATCAGTCGGTTCTATAATTATCTGCTAAACGTAATCTTCGGATTAGGATTTAGAACATTTTCTTATAATTCCCTGCCCCCTACAACCGCCTTGATCACTTAAGTCCCCCAGCTGGCAGCTGGTAATTTGAGATATCCACCGAATACTATAACACGACCAGGAAATGTGCGCCAAACCATCTTCAAGATTTTCCTCCAGGGATTCCGCCACAACTGTTCCCGAGGCATTCGATGACGATGTTTGAGCCTCCTTTAGCGCTTTCCTTCACCCACATCATTTCGTCTTCAGACTCTGTTACAACCTCGACAGAAATATCGTATTTCTTCAGCCATAAATAAGCCTCCACAACCGGCGTTCAACCTACTTGTGATATTTGTGGAATTTAGAATATCATTGCTATAGCCTGGCTTCAGCCAGCTTTTTGTCTCTAGCACAATGAGGACGTTGTTACTGTTTATAAACGAGCGTAGTTCTGGGATCATCTCATAGCTGCTTTTACAGTTAATTAATAATGTATTAATACTTTCTGTCTCCAATCTGCCATTACGAATGCTACTTCGTTTAATTAATAGGGAACGTACCTTATCGAGCCTGTGGAGAGATTTCTCTATCTTAAAAAACCCACATGTGGATGGCATGTGTACTCTGCTAGGCTGACTTATTAAGAGGCGAGGGTCCAACAATCCTCCGTCCGATAATGGTCGAGTAATTGATATCGAAGATCGTCATAGTGTCGTCGAAGCCTCTGCTTTAAGCCTTTCACTCGACCCCAAACTAATGGACCGCGGTCGGTTCTGGGATTGATGCTGCAAATCGCTGGCCTTGCTTCCGCCACATGCGAGAGGCTGTCTCTCTCCAGCAAAGCAGCCAGCCGCCTACAGGAACCTGGATGGCTTTTCAACTCAGGCAGCGGATACCATTCGTGTCGTCTGGAGACAAGATTTGCATCCACGCACACACAGTTCTATCAATCACTGTTGGCAACAACTCCTACGTGTCTCATATGTGACTCCTCAGCGAGCAAACGGAGTGGACACTTGCCTTCGATCCCGACTTGCGCGCTATTTCTCTAATGCAGCAGTTCTCAAAATTTTCCACTAACTAAGCACTTCGACAGTCCTTATACTTTGATCATACACTTTAATTTTGCAGGTTAGCAAACCTTTCAAAAAATGAGAAAGCTTGTTTTTAAAATGTGGAAAAAGAAATCGCTGTTATTGATAGACTTTTATATAGCACTTAGTCACTTAAAAATCAATAAAAACAATCTCGATCACGTTTTCAGATTTTTTTTTTATTGTAAGCAACTGCTTTCGGTCCTTAATTCTACGGTTCTCGCTCCGTCTGCCGCCACCAGCAGCCATAATGGCGGTGATAAGCCTGAAAATGGTCTAAGGAAATGGCCGAAACAGGTTGCTAATAAATAAAAAGTCGGAAAACCTCTGAAAACGGGAGTGAGACAGTCTTCTGATTTTTTGCATTTTAACCGATCGGACAGCAGTATTGCCAATACCAGCTTATAACTTCCGTCAAGTTTTTCACCATCCCGACACTGCTGCGTCAGGAGAATGTCGACCGGCCAGGACAAGGAAATCGGATGGTCCTCGGGGATCCAAGGGTTCGCTAAAGGCATCAGACGTGCCAAAGCATTAGTCTGGGTGCCCAAACGCCACCGCAACCTGGTCGTGCGGTAGCGTTGTCGCTTCCCGCGCCCGGGTTCCCGGGTTCGATTCCCGGCGGGGTCAGGGATTTTCTCTGCCTCGTGATGACTGGGTGTTGTGTGATGTCCTTAGGTTAGTTAGGTTTAAGTAGTTCTAAGTTCTAGGGGACTGATGACCATAGCTGTTAAGTCCCATAGTGCTCAGAGCCATTTGAACAATTTTTGAGCCACCGCAACCCTGGGCAGAAGCCTGAAACCTGTTGACGGTGGCCACCATACCTTTCAGATGTTTACGGGTGGTTTTGAATCTCCTCTGCACCTGTACTACAACAGTCATCTGTTCGTCGTCCATATGTTATACCACAAAGGATATAACACTAACCCAAGCAGTCGCTGGATATAGTCTAAATATAGGTACTACTGCTACACTCCTTCTGGCTTTTACTACACTTCCTTATGAGCTTACACAATGAACATGTACTAAAATAAACGCAAAAACGTAGACACAGACAATTCACCTCTTTGTAGAGGCACGTGAGAACTTTTGAGTCATCAGTCTTGTGACTGGTTTGATGCGGTCACGAAATCCTCACCTGTGCCAACCTGTTCATCTCAGAGTAGCATTTGCAACATACGAGTACGTCCTCAATTATTTGCTGGATGCATTCCAGTCTCTGTCTTCCTTTACAGATTTTGCCTTCTACAGCTCCCTCTAGTATTTCGCACGTCATTCTCCTGATATCTTAACAGATGTTCTATCATCCTGCCCTTCTCCTTGTCAGTATTTTCCACATATTCCTTTCCTTTCCGATTCTGCTCAGAGCCACCTCAATCCTTACCTTATAAGTCCATCTAATTTTCAACATTTGTCTGCAGCACCATATCTCAAATGCTTCGACTCTCTTTTGTTCCGGTTTTCCCATAGCCCATGTTTCACTACCGTATAGTGCTATGCTACAAACGTACATTCTCAGAAATTTCTTCCTCATTTTAAGGCCTATGTTTCATACTAGTAGATTTGTCTTAGCCAGGCATGCCCTTTCTGCCAGTGCCACTGTGCTTTTGATGCCCTCCTTGCTCCGTCCGTCATTGGTTATTTTGCTGCCTAGGTAGCAGAATTCCGTAACTTCATCTACTTCGTGACCATCAATCCTGATGTTAGGTTTCTCTCTTTTCTCATTTCTGCTACTTCTCATTAATTTCATCTTTGTTGTATTTACTCTAAATCCATATTCTGTACTCATTGGATTGTTCATTCCTTTCAGCATACCATGTAATACTTCACTTTCATTCAAGATAGCAATTTCATCAGCGAATCATAGGATTGACACCCTTTCAACTTGATTTTTAAATTCCACTCCAGAATCTTCCTTTCATTTCCATCACTGCTTCTTTAACATACACGTTGAACAGCAGGGGCGAAAGACTACATCCCTTTATTACCCCCGTTTTAATCCGATGTATATATTGTATGTAACCCATCACTCTTATAGCTTACCCCCTATTTTTCTCAGAATTTCGAATATCTTGCACCATTTTACATAGTGGAACACTTTTTCCAGGTCGACAAATCTTAGGAACGTGTCTTTAGTTTTCTTCAGTCTTGCTTCCATTATCAACCGCAACGAATTGCCTCCCTGGTGGCTTTACCTTTCCTGAAGCCAAACTGACCGTATATAACACATCTTCAAATTTCATTTCCATTCTTCTGTATTTTATTCTTGTCTTTGGGAATGTGTGGGTGATATTATTCCGAAAGTCAGATGGTGTGGCCCCAGACTCATACATTCTATACACCAACGCGAACAGTCGTTTAGTTACCACTTCCCCAAATGATTTTAGAAATTCTGATGGAATGTTATCTATCCCTTCTGCCTTACTTGATCATAAGTCCTCCAGCTCTTTTAAATTCTAATTCTAATACCGGAACCCCTACGTCTTCTAAATCGACTCCCGTCTCTTCTTCTTCCGCATCAGACAAACCTTCCCTCTCATAGAGGCCTTCAGTGTACTCTTTCCACCTATCCGCTCTCTTGTTTGCATTTAACAGTGGGATTCCCGTTGCACTCTTAATGTTACAACCCTTGCTTTGAATTTCAACGAAGTCTGTTTTGACTTTCATGTATGTTGAGTCACTCCTTCCGACAATCATTTCTTTTCCGATTTCTTCACATTTTTCATGCAGCCATTTCGTCTTAGGTTCTCGGCTCTTCCTATTTATTTCTTTCCCCAGAGACTTGTATTTCTGTATTCCTGAATTTCCCTGAACATTTCTGTACTCCCGTCTTTCATCGACCAGCTGAAGTATTTCTTATGTTACTCTTTCTTCGCAGTTACCTTCTTTCTGCCGAGGTTTTTATTTTCAACTTCTGTGATTCCCCTTTCTAGAGATGTCCATTTGTCTTCCACTGTACTGCCTGCTGAGCTAATCCTTATTGCTGCATCTGTAGCCTTAGAGACCGTCAAGCGTATCTCGTCGTTCCTTAATACTTCCATATCCCTTTTCTTCGCGTATTGATTGTTCCTGACTAATCTCTTAAACTTCAGCCTACTCTACATCACAACTACAGTACTGGCCATTAAAACTGCTACACCAAGAGGAAATACAGATGATAAACGGGTATTCATTGGACAAATATATTATAATAGAAATGACATGTGATTATATTTTCACGCAATTTGTGTCCAGAAAGGCTCGTACAGGACCTACAACATGCGGTCGTGCATTATCCTGCTGAAATGTAGGGTTTCGCAGGGATCGAATGAAGGGTAGAGCCACGGGTCGTAACACATCTGAAATGTAACGTCCAATGTTCAAAGTGTCGTCAACACGAACAATAGGTGACCGAAACGTGTAACCAATGGCACCCCATACCATCACACCGGGTGATACGTCAGTATGGCGATGACGAATACACGCTTCCAATGTGCGTTTACCGCGATGTCGCCAAATACGGATGCGACCATCATGATGCTGTAAACAGAACCTGGATTCATCCGAAAAAATTACGTTTTGCCATTCGTGCACCCAGGTTCGTCGTTGAGTACACCATCGCAGGCGCTCCTGTCTGTGATGCAGCGTCAAGGGTAACCGCAGCCATGGTCTCCGAGCTGATAGTCCGTGCTGCTGCAAACGTCGTCCAGCACGGCGTTCTGTATTACCCTCCTGAACCCACTTATTCCATATTCTGCCAACAGTCATTGGATCTCGACCAACGCAAGCAGAATGTCACGATACGAGAAACCGCAATCGCGATAGGCCACAATCCGAGCTTTATCAAAGTCGGAAAAGTGATGATACGCATTTCTCATCCTTACACGAGGCATCACAACAACGTTTCACCAGGCAACGCTGGTCAACTGGTGTCTGTGTATGAGAAATCGGTTGGAAACTTTCCTCATGTCAGCACGTTGTAGGTGTCGTCACCGGCGCCAACATTGTGTGAATGCTCTGAAAAGCTAATCATTTGCATATCATAGTACCTTCTTCTTGTCAGTTAAATTACACTTCTGTAGCACGTCATCTTCGCGGTGCAGCAATTTTAAGGGCCAGTAGTGTAGATTGTGATTGGAGTCTATATCTGCTCCTGGGTACACTTAACTATTGAGTATCTGATTTCGGAATCTCTGTCTGACTGTGATGTAATCTAACTGAAATATTCGTGTATCACTCGGCCTTTTCCAAATATACCTCCTAGTCTTTCGATTCTTGAACAGAGTATTCGCTATTACGAGCTTAAATTTATTATATTCTCCTCTCTGATTCGTCGTCCGAATCCCATATTCTCTTGTAAACTTTTCTTCTACTTCTTTCCATACAACTGCATTCCAGTCTTCCATGACTGCTAGATTTCTGTCTCCCTTTTCATACAGTATTACCCTTTCAATATCCTCATATACTTCCTCTATCTCTTCACCTCTATCTTGCGACATCGGCATGTATACCTGAACTATCGTTGTCGATATTAGTTTGCTGTCGATTCTGGTAAGAACAACCCAATCACTGAACTGTTCATAGTAACACACTCTCTGCCATACCTTTCTATTCATAACGAATCTTACTCGCGTTTTCAGTTTTCTGCTGCTAGTGATATTACTGATACGTGGCGCCGCTGGCACCAGTCGCTTCTCTATATTCACTTAAAATCTCTGTATCGACTCTGTATAGCGTGGCAGCGGTTTCTCTCTTTGGCCGGTTTTCGGCTATTTAAGCGCAGGATTCTGTGGGGAGAGGGCTGGTTTTGGTCGGTTGGCTGGCACTGCGGTGTGCATTCTGGTGGGCGGCTGTCGCTCGTTGCGAATGCTCTGCCTCTTTCTGTGACGTGGGAGGTGGGACTGTGGACGTGGACGTGCGTGCGGTCGGCGAGCGTGTACTGCGTCTGGTGAGAGGGCGAGGATCTCGTCTGTGCCGCTAAACGACGTGAGAGAATGTGAGTAGTTTATTATTAATGTGCTACTGTTATTAGAAGAAGATAATCGTGGATTTGTGTTCTGTTTCAATTGGCGACTCCTTTTCCTGATCAGTGATGAAGTTGTTAATAGAGGAAGGACAGAACCAGTGGCATAATTATAAATTTCACTAGTTGCGACGAGATTTTATTGTGAACATTTTAATCATTAATTTACAAAATCGAACGGCGACTGCCTTGTCACAATGTAGCCGATGTTGTCTGAAGTGCTGTTATGTATAGTAGAGTGCTGCAACGCTCAATGTTTGACCGGTCACGACTCGCCTGTTGACGGGGGGACCGAGCCGCTCATGTCCGGCCCCACACGACTCGGCTCGGCCACGTACTCGCCCCATGTCTGTTGTCCGGATTCCGGACACGCGGATAACCGAGCATGACCGGTCACCGATGACGTCTCACCTCGCCTCGCCCCGGCGCGCTGCACTGTACTTTACTGTACAAATCCAACGCCTCTCTCTCTCTCTCTCTCTCTCTCTCTCTCTCTCTCTCACACACACACACACACACACAATGTATTTATTTCCGTCTGTCTCTCTCTCTCTTTTAAGACAAAAGTAACGTTTCCAAGGACGGGTAAGTGACACAGCTAAATTCATAAAGCATTTGGAAAGTAAAATGATATTTCAATACAATCGTGGATAGAAGACGAGTGTCATTTCCAAACAGATCTATTTTTCCTTTCATTAACAGGAAACATTGAATAAGTGCTGTAGCTGTAATCTAAAAGACAACCATCTTCACAAAGAAAGCATACAAAGAACATCCAATATTTACAGACGTAACTTGTCATACTTTTCACTTGTTTGCAACAGAAACAAAATTATAGTTATTGTTGATCAGTAAATCACTAACGCGTTCTGGATTTAACTGGCTGACATCTGCCACGTTAACTTCTCCATAATGCGCACCTAGATGTATTAATTCTTTGCCTAGTTCTCTGAAACCTTCACTGGAATCAGCACTAAAAGGTCTCACATCGTTAGCACAGATTGCAACACACTTTGCTGTAATACTATTTTTTATTACTGCCGGTATCCCTGAAGGAGCTGTATCTTTGTGAGGTTTCTTGCAACTGTATTTCTTTAAATGAGTGGTTTCCGACTGGAAACACAATAATGTTGAGCAGTTTATGCACGATACGTACCCAGTAGACGCACTGTTTTCGTCTACAACCAACAGAAATGTACTCCATACTTGGCTTTTTAGACCCTCCCTTTCTTCAATGTTTAAACATTAGTTTCAATGTTACGTATTAACTGCACTGGCTTCCTCGCGCTGCATGATTACAGAGAGAGACAAACCACAAATGAGAAGACCGTACTGGCTACAGTCTCACACCGATAATGACACGTGTAATATGTTTGAAGTTACGTGCTACGTATTCGGTCACGGCATCTATGCTCAGTCACTTGAACTAGTGCGGGCAGCCTATCCAGTTAGGGTGTGCTCGCCCCATCTCGTATTTTGTGCTCGCTTACTCGGTCATGCAGGACTCTAATGTATAGTATGCTGCATAACTGTGGCATCGAGTAGAAGTGCACATAACTTAGTTCTGTCCCTTTGTGTAAATAACATTCATGTTAATAGGAAGTGCTGATGTCAATGGTTTGTGGGTCCCTTGTGGCCGTATTGCTGTTTTGAAATTTTTCTAATGTTTTAAGGATTGTGTTAATCTGGATACTGCCCAGCTGCTGTGTGGTTTTATGTTGTTTCAGTGGTATAATCAGCGGTGCGTGTCGCCCGTTGAAGCTGGTCGTTTAACTAGGGGACGACGCCTTGGCGGCGGCCAGTTTGAACTGTAACCCACAGCGCGGTCGTTTTATCAGTAGACTCCAGTTCATCGGTGAATTTAAGTTGAGTATTTTATTATTTGTTCCTGGTGACGCCGATGCGTCCGTCTTTCCTTCTTCACCGTTCCTTTCAGCTTTCATTCAGACTCTGAGTTGTAGTTTCCGCGCACCTCTGATGCGCCATTACTTGTCACTGAAATTTTGTAATACCTGGAAGATGCCTTTCATTGTACTTGGTTTTTAATATCTTATTCAGTGAGGGAAATTGTGAGTCCTTTCTGCTATTATGTCTTAAGAGATGTCCTGCTTCTGTGGGAGTTTTCCTCGGGAAACAATTTGTTGTTTGTATGATTCTTAAGATTTATGTAAAGAGGGTTTTGAAATTATTTATTGTTTGGGCTGGGTTATGACGCCCGTATATATTCTGTCTTTTTAGTAATGTTTTAAATTATAGGGCAATTATGTATATTATTGTGCAGTATTGCTAAATAAAATCTGTTGGAAATTACAAGCCAGAATTTGACCCGCACTATATCTAGACTGAACCTTTGCATTTCCCTTTTAACATTTTCAGCCTTGCCTACCACGTTCAAGCAGCTGACGTTTCATGCCCCGACTCGTTGAACGTTATCGTTGGTTATTCAATCTTTTTCTCATGATCACCCCCCCCCCCCCCCCTCCAACACTTGGAAGCCGCTCCTGGACGTTCGAATGGGGGACTACTCCCGAATTTTTTGCTAATGAGAGGACCATCATGCCACTTATGCAATTAGAGGTCACACGTCCTGTGAATACGCGTTATGTGTCTTTAGTGCAGTGGTTTCCATTGCCTTCTGCGCCCTCATGCCATTGACCATTACTGATTTTTCCGCCTTTACGGGCAGTTTCCCACCCTAAGGACAAACGTGTACTGAACCTCTGTCTGCTTGTCGGCCCTATTGACAACGCCGTTGGTACAATAGGGGCGACTTCTTATTCCTGAAGTCTTCGGCCCCCCATATTGATTGTTAATCACAATTAAGCGGCGGCAGGTTTCGAACTCAGGACCGAAGCCGTTTTGACTACTAATCAGATACGCTATTCTTGGATCTCAGGTGCCAAGTACGTGAGAACTAGAAGTAAATAATTAAGCAGCACTTCTGCGGCTCCTGACGCGTCCACAGTTGAGAGGAGGAGAGCGAAACCCTGTGCCAGCACATAGCCAACGACTCTGGAATAGCAACAAGGTGACCACTGATCTTCTCTGATGGGCGGAGCTCCATGGCTCCATGGAAGGTGTCACATTCCCTCAGCCACGAGGCACTACACCCAAGTTCTGAATTTGATCCTAGTCGTTGCTATACAGTCTGGTGATTAATAACTGTACACCAACAACCCTCCTTCCGTTGCTGGCCAAATAGTAGCTGTGAGTATCTCACTATCAGGTCAGGTAGGTGTGTCTAATTCATTTACTTCTCAGTATGTATACGTACATCTGCATATAATACACGCCTAAACTTGTTTCGCAGCTCATACGAGCACTACATTCATTGATTACACAGAAAGAAACACGCTTATTGTGATGTTTCTCTGTAATCAACTCTGAATTTACGAGGTCAGTTCAAAAAATTCCGGAACATAGATGATTTCATGCCAACCATCTGTTAGAGACAAATGCGGTTGGCATCCCTGCACACGTCTGTGTTTGATGTGTAGCTGCCGGAAATTTCAGTGTTGTATGTCTGCTAATTATTGTTCAGTACGGTAGTGAGTAGAACGTTGTGTCACACAGTTTGCGAACTTCCAGATGGCAACTCATCTGCATTAAATTTTGCTTGAAACTCAACCTATACAGAGACACACGAAAAGATGCAGGAAGCCTACGGTAATGAGCGCTTAAGCCGTACTCGGTGTTACGAATGGTTCTCACGGTTTAAAAATTGTCGAACGGAAGTTAGGAATGACGCTCGTTCAGAACGCCCTTCGACACCTACCGACGACCCTCATGTCAGGGACGTCAGCGAAACTGTGCGTGCTAATCTAAGACAGACCGTCCAAGAGATTGCAGCAGAATAAAATATTTCAGTTGGACCATGTTATGAAATCCTGACACGACATCTTGAAATGCATCGTGTTGCTGCCAAGTTCGTCCACGGCTCACGAGTGAAGACCAGAAAGACATTCGCTGCGCAATTGTGAAGAGCTTTTGGATCGAAGACATTCCTTAAAATAGTCATAACTGGTGACGAGACCGAAGTTGAATATCCCTTTCAAAGGACGAAGGTTAGCAACGATAGACGAGATAAAAGAAAATTCGGAGACGGCGCTTTGAGCGATCCAGTAAGAAGCGTACCAAGACTGCTTCCGGAAGTTGAAACGGCGTTGGGAGCAGTGTATCGAGTGTGGAGGTATTTCGGAGGAGACCATGCACAATAAGGAGAAGGTAAGCATAGAAAAATTTTACGGACAAAATTCCGGAGCCGGCTGTTGTGCCCGAGCGGTTCTAGACGCGTCAGTCTGGAACCGCGCGACCGCTACGGTCGCATGTTCGAATCCTGTCTCGGGCATGGATGTGTGTGATGTCCTTAGGTTAGTTAGGTTTAAGTAGTTCTAAGTTCTAGGGGACTGATGACCTCAGCTGTTACGTCCCATAGTGCTCAGAGCCATTTGAGCCAAAATTCCGGAATTTTTTTGAACAGACCGCGTATATTCCCTGTTGAGATGGGACTAATGAACATATTTTAAACGACTAGCCAAATAAAGGCACGAAACTCATTAAAAACTATTCTTATACAGGATGGTCTATAAAGCCTGTAAGGATGTTAGAGGGGAGGCTGTGCTGAGAAATAATTGTTAAGGAAAAAAATCCGATTCTTTGCGCTGTTTCAGAGCTATACAACACTGAAGTTAGCCAATTAAGTCGTCGCGCGTGTGAATGCAAGCACTTGTACGCTCTAAAACGCGGTAAAAAATTAAAATGAGCGTATGGCATCGTTGGCCGGGAGGCCCCTATACGGGGAAGTTCGGCCGCCAAGTGCAAGTCTTATTTCAGTAGACGCCACATTGGGCGATCTGCGAGCCGGGATGAGGATGAAATTATGATAACCCCAGTCCCCGAGCGGAGAAAATCTCCAACGCGCCCGGGAATCGATCCCGGGCCCGCTTGCATGGGAAGCTAGCACGTTATCACCCAGCTAAGCAGGCGGAGTCTAAAACGCACTGGTGCACAGACACCTACGAGTCCGTGAGTTTCCACTTGCTCAAATGCTCATCACCAGTTAAATTGGTCTTTTTCGGAAGTGATAAATTTAAGCTAAGTGAGCGAAAATTGAGTTTGTTCGGTTTGGGGAAACCAAACGTTTGGCTACCTGTCTCTGGCAGGTTGCTTGAATTTGTGCGTGCGACGGCCTGATTGGCTAACTTCTAGGCTGCATCACTTGGAAACGGCGCAGCATATCGAACTGTTTCTTAACAATTATTTCTGAGCGCAATATCTCCGGTAACAAGCTTGCAAACTTTCAGACTGTTCTTCCCAATCAACCCGTAATATTCTCTTCAGTTGGTTCTTGTTTAAATATTTGTACGACGAGTTTCTGGAAGATGAAAGCAAGTGATGAATATACAGGGTGAGTCACCTAACGTTACCGCTGGATATATTTCGTAAACCACATCAAATACTGACGAACCGATTCCACAGACCGAACGTGAGGAGAGGGGCTAGTGTAATTGTTTAATACAAACCATACAAAAATGCACGGAAGTATGATTTTTAACACAAACCTACCTTTTTTAAATGGAACCACGTTAGTTTTGTTAGCACATCTGAACATATAAACAAATACGTAATCAGTGCCGTTTGTTGCATTGTAAAATGTTAATTACATCCGGAGATATTGTAGTCTAAAGTTGACGCTTGAAACCTTGTCCTCACTTCATTGCATGGGCCCAAACAGCTGCAACATACATCACGTTTCTACAGAATGATCTGCCAACGTTGCTCGAAAATGTCCCACTGGAAACGCGTCGACGTATGTGGTATCAGCATGATGGTGCACCTGCACATTCCGCAATTAACACTAGGCAGACCCTTGACAGGATGTTCGACGGGCGTTTCATAGGACGTGGAGAATGCATAAATTGGCCAGCCCGTTTTCCTGATCTTACAACTCTGGACTTCTTTCTGTGGGGTATGTTAAAGGAGAATGTGTACCGTGATGCGCCTACAACCCCAGAGGATATGAAACAACGTATTGTGGCAGCCTGCGGCGACATTACACCATATGTACTGCGGCGTGTACGACATTCATTACGTCAGAGATTGCAATTGTGTGCACCAATGATGGCCACCACATTGAACATCTATTGGCCTGATATGTCGGGACACACTCTATTCCACTCCGTAATTGAAAACGGAAACCACGTGTGTACGTGTACCTCACCCCTCACGGTAATGTACATGTGCATCAGTGAAAAAGACCAATAAAAAGGTGTTAGCATGTGGACGTAATGTGATCTTCCAGTCTCTTCTGTACCTAAGGACCATCACCGTTCCCTTTGGATCCCTACGTAATTCGATGCTCTCCGATACACACGATCGAACAGCGGAGGAGTGGTACTCAATTGTCAACTTTAGGTTACAATATCTCCGGATGTAATTAATATTTTACAATGCAACAAACGGCACTGATTACGTATTTGTTTATATGTTCAGATGTGCTAACAAAACTAACGGGGTTCCATTTTAAAAAACGTAGGTTTGTGTTAAAAAACATACTTCCGTGCTTTTTTATGGTTTGTATTGACCAATTACAGTAGCCCCTCTCCTCACGTTCGGGCTGTGGAATCGATTCGTCAGTATTTGATGTGGTTTACGAAATATATCCAGCGGTAATGTTAGGTGACTCACCATGTATACTTCTCGACGTAAATAACTGTACGATACTCACACACATCATTTTCGACATTGCAGGCATTAAAGCCGAGTAAATGTTATCAGGTGACGACGTCTGTGCGCCAGAAAGCAGACCATACATGAACTGTTTTCATAGATTTGGAACTGTCGTATCACAACTCCAAAAGACCAGGGTTTGAAACTCAGGTGATAGTAGGTTCCTTTTCTGACCTGCCAGATCTTCAATATGAAATATGTGAAAGTCCGCTACGACTTGGGTTGCTAAGGTAAACGATACTGTCCGTCATTAGTAATAGGGTGAACCATTTTGTAGATTCACATGTGCACACCATACATGATTCAGAACTTTCAGTAGTCGATTACTACCTGTATTTTACTTTAGATTAGGAATATTTGTTGTTGAGTCTAGATATAATATATGCTAGCGTTCATTGCTGGTGAATTATTACAACATTTCATAAAAACACTTCATAACAGAATTCAGGGCAAATTGAGGCTGCTGACGGGACGATATGACCCGCACCGAAGAGATGAAAGAGAAAAACGGAAATGTCGACCAGCAACATGGGACAAACACGGTAAGATGCGCACGCTAGCCTGTAATGGACGCTGAAAAGGCCAAGGACGGACCTGTTGCGTCATTGGAGAAGTCGCTTGACGACCAGTAACAACTCCGATGTTGCTACAAACTCAGGTAGCAAGCGATAAAAAGGAAACAAGTAAAGAGTTGCAGCATGGCAGCATCATTTAGCCACGTACTGTCTAACATTCTGCGTTGTGTCTGTTTTTTCTAAGTCGTGTCTCCCTACCACTTTCGCGCAACGACGCTCTGAGCGTGTTTTTTAAGGGAATTGACTAGTTCGAACCTAGGACCTGTTCCTGGTAAGGAGACGCCAGACCACACATGTCATGTAGAGTTCAGAAGCGTTCAGTGAGACTAGCGATGATATAATAAAATACTTAATGACTTCAGCGTCAGCTCCACTGCAATCCCTGCAAAAGAATCTTAACACTAACTAAATTTAGTGGAAGGGGTTCAAGGCTTTCCTATTTTTAGTTAGCTGCTAAAATAACGTCGAAAAAGCAGTTTAGTTTACCATTGGAATTTTTATTCTACTCACAAAACATTTTTATAAATTGCGCTATTGATGAAAGGAGCTATTTTAATACAGGATGACAAAAACCAACTACGTTCAACAAAAATGTGAACGAATATTCCCTGAATGGGTTTCCAAGTTCTACAATGAATCGAAGGATGACCTATGCCATATCACATCTATAATCTAGGTTTAAATTAAGTTTTATAAAAGAGAAAACAATCAAAAATGGTCTACAGTTACCCTCAATTATCTTTAATTACTTATTTAACTTCTCATAAATTACAGTGGCTGATGTGGCTTTTCAATAATTATATAACAAAAAAATCATCGCGTTTCAGATTTTAACTTCAAGTAGCAAATGTAAATACCATGAGCTTTAATTGACGATCGACACTAGTATTACGCAAAAAGGGGGTGTAACAGATGAGACTTCTGCAGTTCTGAGTGAAGCCTTATGCGCTATTATACGGCATCGCGTGCGTTCATTACCTTGTTGGTGGTTAGGCAGCATCAGAGGGCGGCGGGCAGCGCAGCTCCACACACCTCGCCGTCTCGGTAGCAACTCTCAAACTTCTCTTTACTACAATTTACTGAAGTGGGTTTAAGAGAAAGATATCTAGCTGTGTTTTCAACTGATCAGTCAGGATCTCAATGTTAACTTTAAGCTCCACCTACAAAAATTCTGTCTATCCAATGAGAAACGTTATACTTTTCGTGGTAGAGCAATGTTTCTAATGTTTGCAACGTAACAGAGACGCGTATAGTCACACGCTAAAACTTGCAGCTGGTGTGGCCCTTTTAGTGTTATCGTAAGATCTATACTGTTCTTCTGGAGGGCTCTATCTTTTAACATGGGATGGGGGTGGTCCTGGCGGTTGGCTGGCGACGTGGGTGTCCGTCCCTTGGGCCTTCTAGCTTAACACGGTTCTGCTTTCGGCTTCTGTTCTCGTTTCTCCCCTCGGAACTGCGTCTGTTTCACGGTGGGAAGGTATGACATGCATTTAGGCGTTCTTGTGTTAGTCTGTGGTATTCCATTCGCTCACTCATTGATCGTATTACTTTGGTTAATTTAATGTCAGGATTTATTCGGAGCTATGTGACATACTGCCGGATTTGCTATCATGTCAGGGTTTTCATGGGAGGTGATGGAGTTGCCTGACACCTTACAACTGTAAGGCAAGTGAGTAGAGATGCAGTTTATTACAATTGACGTCTGGCATAAATAATAGCTATATTCTGGAAAACAAGTTTGCCAAGAGCGAGTAGGAGTCAGTTCATTCATTCCGCGAATCGAGAATCTTTACTATTTTTGCATTTCAATAATAGTTCTATCCATTCATTAGAGAAAAGGTTTTTTTTTACATACAGACGGACGGCAAATCTACATCTACATCCATACCCCGCAAGCCACCGGTAATTTGAGGGTAATTTGAGTATCTCCATCGGTTCTCCCTTCTATTCTAGTCTCGTATTGCTCGTGGAAAGAAGGATTGTCGGATGCCTCTGTGTGGGCTCTAATCTCTCTGATTTTATCCTCACGGTCTCTTCGCGAGATATAGCAGGGAGCAATATACTGCTTGACTCCTCAGTGAAGGTATGTTCTCGAAACTTCAACAAAAGCCCGTACCGAGCTTTGCAGAGTCTTCCACTGGAGGTTATCTATCATCTCCGTAACGCTTTCGCGATTACTAAATGATCCTCCGTTCGATCTTCTCTATCTCTTCTATCAACCCTATCTGGTACGGATCCCACACCGGTGAGCAGTATTCAAGCAGTGGGCGAACAAGTGTACTGTAACCCACTTCCTTTGTTTTCGGATTGCATTTCCTTAGGATTCTTCCAATGATTCTCAGTTTGGCATCTGCTTTACCGACGATTAATTTTATGTGGTCAATCCATTTTAAATCACTCCTAAAGCCTACTCTCAGATAATTTATGGAATTAACTGCTTCCAGTTGCTGACCCGCTATATTGTAGCTAAATGATAAAAGATCTTTCTTTCTATGTATTCGCAGCACATTACACTTACCTACATTGAGATTCAATTGCCATTCCCTGCACCATGCGTCAATTCGTTGGAGATCCTCCTGCATTTCAGTACAATTTTCCATTGTTACGCCCTCACGATATACTATAGCATCATTCGCAAAAAGCCTCAGTGAACTTCCGATGTTATCCACAAAGTCATTTATGTATATTTTTAATAGCGACGGTCCTACGACACTCCCCTGCGGCACACCTGAAATCATCTTACTTCGGAAGACTTCTGTCTATTGAGAATGACATGCTGCGTTCTGTTATCTAGGAACCTTTCAATCCAATCTCACAATTGGTCTGATAGTCCATATGCTCTTACTTTGTTACTTAAACGACTGTGGGGAACTGTATCAAACCCCTTGCGGAAGTCAAGAAACACGGCATCTGCCTGGGAACCCGTGTCTATGGCCCTCTGAGTCTCGTGGACGAATAGCGCGAGCAGGGTTTCACACGGTCGTCTTTTCCGAAACCCATGCTGATTCCTACAGAGTAGATCTCTGATCTCCAGAAAAGTCATTATACTCGAACATAATACGTGTTCCAAAATTCTACAACTGATCGATGTTAGAGATATAGGTCTGCACATCTGTTCGACGTCCCTTCTTGAAAACGGGGATGACCTGTGCACTTTTCCAATCCTTTCGAACGCTACGCTCTTCTAGAGACCTACGGTACACCGCTGCAAGAAGGGGGCAAGTTCCTTCGCGTACTCTGAGTAAAATCGAACTGGTATCCCATCAGGTCCAGCGGCCTTTCCTCTTTTGAACGATTTTAATTGTTTTTATTCCTCTGTCATCTATTTTGATATCTATCATTTTGTCATCTGTGCGACAATCTAGAGAAGAAACTACAGTGCGCCGGCCGTGGTGGCCGAGCGGTTCTAGGCATTTCAGTCTGGAACCGCGCGACCGCTACGGTCGCAGGTTCGAATCCTGCCTCGGGCATGGATGTGTGTGATGTCCTTGGGTTAGGTTTAAGTAGTTCTAAGTTCTAGGGGACTGATGACCTCAGAAGTTAAGTCCCATAGCGTTCAGAGCCATTTTTGAACTACAGTGCAGTCTTCCTCGGTGAAACAGCTTTGGAAAAAGACATTTAGTATTTCGGCCTTTAGTCTGTCATCCTCTGTTTCAGTACCATTTTGGTCACAGAGTGTCTGGACATTTTGTTTTGATCCACCTAACGCTTTGACATAAGAGCAAAATTTCTTAGCATTTTATGCCAAGTCCGTACATAGAACTTTACTTTCGAATTCATTGAACGCCTCTAGCATAGCCCTCCTAACACTACATTTCGCTTCGTGTAATTTTTGTTTGTCTGCAAGGCTTTGCCTATATTTATGTTTGCTGTGAAGTTCCCTTTGCTTCCGCAGCAGTTTTATAACTCGGTTGTTGTACCACGGTTGCTCTTTTCCATCTCTTACGTTCTTGCTTGCTGCCATAAGGATGCGTGGTGCCTGTTGTGTTGTTTCGGACATGTCCGAAATAACAGACACCTTGAATTCATATAATTAATTCTCCTCGTTGGTGAACGAATCCACAAAATCCACTTTCCTCAGTGCGCAGCACGTCTGACTGCCTGTGGGATCTGAGAGTAGCGAGCGGGGAAGAGACGGACATGGCCTGAGGGTGGGTGACGTTATGTGAGAGTGTGGGAAGGCCGAGGTGCGTGCCGAGATGGTCCTCGCAGTATCGAGAAACACTGTGTCCGGGTGGCGTAGTGGTTTACGCAACTGTCTAATAAGTGGGAGATCCTAGGTTCGAATCTCGGTCCAGCACACATTTTCAGTCATCGCCGCTGATTCAGCGTCAAGTCCCGATGCAGCTGACATCAATAATCCCTTCCCTGTCCTTTCCCTTCTCTCACCTCCACCTTCAGTTTACATATAACGCCCTGTAAGTGTTCCTTTTTACCGATTGAACCACAGAACCCTAAAAAGAGTATTAGTAACATTCATGTTTAAACACAGTGTGACAAGTGGCACTTAAGAACAGTGTAAAATATACTAAGCCATTCAGAGTGCTACTACAGTGCTATTGCATTGACTGTGGACTGCTTATGGTACGAGTATCGGAATTTTACGCTCAGTGCTCTGAACTGCTGGCAGCTGAGAGATGGCTTGATTTTACCTGTTGGGTATTATAGTCCATATACGTATACGTGGATAAATGGTTGAGGGCAATGAGCACAAAATCATGGGGGAGCACCACTTGTCAAACGACGATGGCTAAAAAGATAAAAAGACAGTGCCCGATATGCAAACTAGCTAAAATTAGCTTCTCACGGCGGCAGGGTTCGAGAGGAGGTCGTTCAAGCCGCTGGGAGAGGCTTAATAACCCGCAGCTTGTTCCCATGAAGGGATACCAAAAAACGTCGGTGCTAGCGACGGAGGTACACCCGCCCATCGGTCTGTCCGAGAGCTATCAGTGTACATAACGGTACTATCGCGAAGTTCCATGGGAAGGTCATGAAACTGAAGGCGGAAGAGCGAGGCTGCAGTACTGCCTTTAGGAAGCGAATGAAGGCCAAGGTGAACACGGGCTGCCGCACGTCACAACCATCCGGAAAGTGGCAGGTAGCGTGGATTTAAGCTGTAGTCGTCGAAGAAGGAGGCATAGGAGGGGTGGCCACGCTTACCTACTAAGAAGAAAGTCACGGCGGTAGGACAGCGGTAATTCGGCAGCTTCTGCATACAGACTCTCAACTTGGCTAGTGAAAAAGGCGCCAGTGGCCAGACGGATGCCACGATGGTGGATAGTATTGAGATAGCGTTAGAGGGAAGGACGTGCAGATGCATAAACTAAACATCCATAGTAAAGTTTCGAACGGAGAAGGGACTGGTACAAACGGAGGAGGGTTGTTAGATCTGTTACCCAGGAAGGACCACTGAGGACACGTAGGACACTGAGCGACTGCATAAAGTGGGCTGCCAGGTAAGACGAGGGATGACCAAGAAAGTTCCTTCCTATCGAGCATGAGCCCCAGGAATTTCGTAGTTTCAACGAACGGAAGAGCCGCAGGCCCAAGATGTAAAGACAGTCGAAGAAACCAACTGCTCCGATTTTTTCAGTGGAAAAACAGATGCCATTGTTGATGCTCCATGAGTAGAGATGATCGAGACATCGCTGAAGACGCCGCTCGATAAGACAAGTCCGCGTAGAACTGGAGTACACGGCAAAATCGTCTACTAAAAGGGAACCGGAAATGCCATTATAGTGTTAATGGCGACAGCAAAGAGGACGACGCTCAGGGCGGAACCCTGAGGAACACCGTTTTCCTGGATAAATGTGTCCAACAAGGCAGAACCCACACAGACGTTGAAAACTCTGTCTTTTACAAATTTCTGAAGGAAACAGGGCATGCAGCCATGGTAGCCCCATGTGTAGAGAGTACGGAGGTTACTGGTCCTCCAGCAGATGTTACAGGCTTTCTCCAAATCGACAAACACGGTCACAGTCTGGGAATTCCGCAGAAAACCATTCCTGACATGGGTGGATGAAGTGACAAGATGGTCAACTGCAGAATGGCACGCTCGATAGCCACACTGTGCAACCATTAGTAAATTGCGAGACCAGAGCTGCCATACCAGCCAGGCATGAATCATATGTTCCATCACCTTGCGGACACACCTGGTGAGAGAAATTGGGCGTTAGCTAGAACGAAGATGTTTATCCATACCAGGCTTAGGTATGGGTATGGCAGTGGCTGGGAAACGTGCCCCCTGCCCAGATGCAGTTGTATGTATGAATGAGAAAGTGCTTGCCCACAAGAGAATGGTCCTGCAACAGTCTGAATGTGAACATCGTCTGGCCCTGAGGCAGAGGATCAGGATGAAGTGAGAGCATGATCTAACGCCCTCATAGTAAACACGGCATTTTAGCACTCACTGAGAAGAGAAGGGTGTGGTGTCACCGCCAGACACCACACTTGCTAGGTGGTAGCTTTAAATCGGCCGCGGTCCATTAGTACATGTAGGACCCGCGTGTCGCCACTGTCAGTAATTGCAGACCTAGCGCCACCACATGGCAGGTCTAGAAAGACGTACTAGCACTCGCCCCAGTTGTACGACGACTTTGCTAGCGACTACACTGACGAAGCCTTTCTCTCATTTGCCGAGAGACAGTTAGAATAGCCTTCAGCTAAGTCCATGACTACGACCTAGCAAGGCGCCATTAACCATATCTGGAGAGAGTCTCACTTGTATAACCAAGAGCGATGTACCACAATGATGGAATAAAGTTAAATATAACCTCAGCTACGTACTTTTCATTATAGCATTAATTACGTATCCTGTTCCAGAATTCACGCCAGTCGGCGTGAGTTGACGCGTGCCCTTTCGGTACCTCCGCCTTGTGTCTAGACTGCCTTGTCTAGACACAACAAAGGGTATTGCCTGAGCCTCCTCCGCTCGTTTCCGATGGAGGAAGGCAGGGTGATAGTGGAAGGGACTCGAAATCTCCGAAAAATGGCTGCCAAAGGTGTTTGAGATAGCATTCTGATCCACTATGACATTGCCTGTTGCTGTCAGTCCGGAAATTGGGAAATGGACCTTAGTCCCAGAGAGCTGTCAGAGGTTGGCACACGCAACGGAAGGTGGAACGGAACTGATAAAAGAACTAGTAAATGAAATCCAGCTAGGTTTTTTTTTGCTATCCTGAAGAACGCGACGACACTGTGCACACAACTGATTGTAATGAATGTAATTTGACATATAGGATGATGGTTAAAAACGCGGACAGCACGCCTCAGTCCACCAAGGACCGGGACAGAGCGCAGTAAAGGGAAAGTGCCAGAAATGGAACGTTCTGCGGCAGTAAGGATAACGTTTGCAAGATATTCTACCTGATCATCACAACTGGGGAAATGTTTTTCGTCGAGTAAAGCCTCCAGTCGGCCTTAGAATCTTGCCACTTGGGTGTGCACGTAGGTGGGGTAGGAGTCAGCAGACGAATAGCACATGGGAAATGGTCGCTAAGAGTATGTGTCAGAGAGAACGGACCCCTCAAAAGACGATGGGCATGCTGGGTGATGCAGAAGGATAGAGCCAAATGGGAATGGGAATGTGAGCGCTCCTGTGTTAAGACGAAGTTGGTTGACTGAGGTCAGCCAAGAGACCATCTCTCGGATAGGTCCTTGGAGAACGCCAAAGAGGATGGTGCACATTAGTCATTAAGCAACAGAAATGGGTGAGGTAGCTGCCCAGTAAGCTGGAGGAAGTCTGCCCTGGTGACATCCAATGACGTATTGATGTAAACGGTGCAAAGGGAAAGGGCCAAGACAGGAAGGAAAATGTGCTGCAAACAGCTTGAAGCCGGATAGTCAGGGAGATGGGTTGACTATGAACATCATCCTTGATGATCAACATGACGCCCCCACGAAATGGAATATCCTTCTCGGGGGGAGGACAAAGCTGACCGGGAAGAAATGCGTGAGCTCATAGAGGTCATGAGGCCCAATTTTGTTTCCTGGAGTCAGAGAACAGGCAGACACTGCGATTCTAAGAGAAGCCACAAGTCTTCTTCGTTGGATCGAAGGCCGAAAATGTTCCATTGAAGGAGAGACATGATGGGTGAAGGGGAGGTGGGAAAAAAATGAAGGGGTGTCACGTCGGCGGCAGCCGAGTGCCAGCCATCGAAGACTCACTGCTACTGGGCGCAGAAGTTGGAGGATCCTACCCCATGAGATCTACAGAGGCTTAGGCATTCTCTTTCTGTTGGTAGACGGAGTCCAGGGCAGCAAAACGGTTGGCCTTGCACACTGGCGACATGGACGTCGTCTGGGCGAGTGTATCACTTGGTGACTCCGTCGAAGAGGATCTCTGAGTCAGCGAAGGAGAAGACTGTTTGCCTTTCGTAATGAGATTTGCTTGACTTTGTTTGACTTCTTGGATGTATCTTGAGAGTTTCTATTTTGAAGGGAGTGAAAATATCTTCACGTTTCATTTACGGCATCTTCGGTAACGTTCAGATAACTGACTTAGTTCCAAGTAAAACTGTTGGACTTTCTGGGTACTAAAAGCGTTAACTCATAATGCAGGATGTCAAAAGTTTCCTGTACAAGAATATTCGGGTGTGGCAAGTTTTGCATGAAATCAAAACAAAAAGTGGAAGTTTCTTCGTCGTCATTTTTTGATGCTCAAGAAAAAAATATTTTGGTCCTCTTCTTGTGTACAATAAGCTTTAACATTAAGAAACAAACTTCTTTTCCTCTTTCAATGCGAATTCTAACAGGTCTGTTAATCTTTTCATCTACTTCTCCTCATTTCCTTTTGGTTTGAGGTTCATCTTTTTAACTTGCAGATATCTAACTATGATACAGACTTATTGTCACTATTACGAAAACACTGCACTAGCCACAAATCCCTTTCCAGTCAGATATGACAAAACTAGGGACTGATTCAGGGTAGAAATACGAAAGGACAAGATGCAACATCAAAACGTAAAATGTCCAAGCTGTTTACTTGCAAAAACCAAATAAGAGGAGTCGTTTCACTGGTTTGTGATCGAAACACGAAATTTAATGTAGTTGTAGACTTTAACTAAAACATGGTGTTTCGACATTTCACAACACTAAAATACGTATTTACCGTTACTCATTTTTTCTTGTTTTGCCGCTTGACTAGTTTCTCAAATGATTCAGTTGTGAAAGTTGTGGATGAAAGACTTATTATTGCAAGCCGTTCCTGAGAAAATGCTGGGAAAGCGATATGGAAATACAGGGTACAAGATAATGGAACATTAACATTTTGAAGTAAATGTGTTGAACCAGTGGGAGTAAACACAACTGAAGTGTTAGAATGTTTACAATGACTGACCTGCATCTCGGAAAGCAAGATGCACCGAGGGCGTTTTTTGTTGTTAACACTACGAGAGACACTTTTTTACTAAGGGATCAGAACAGTGGGACGGAGCTTAGGAAGAGCAGAGCAACACTGCAGTCACAATGACAAGGCAGATATCGGCCGCTGCAAGCTGGGCGTCGCATTGCGTGTGCCTCACTCACGCCCTTGGATGGCTGCGGTGGATCCCGGACCTTGACAGCGTCGCCAGCAAAGCGTGGACGAGGCGGCAGTGGCAGACATTGACAAGGCTACCACCTCCCAAGCGGCAGCAGCTTCTGAGGCATACTGATTGTTGCAATGAAACAGGACTTCGGCGCCAATTGTTCTTTCCCAAGGCATCAACCAATCAGAACACTTTCACAAAGTGTTCTCCTGCCCTTGCTCTTTGTCCAGTGGTTTACAGTCACAGGTTCATCTAAGGAAAAAATTCCAGGAAATTGGTTTGGTATTACAAACGCGAGGTCTGCAATAGGACGTCGGGGTGCTTTTTTGTTCTTCTGAAACACGTTTCTCCACCCCAGAATACGTTGCTACCAAAAATCTCCGTCTTTAGGTACCAAGTGCTTCTAGGATACCAAGGATCTGAACGGCTCCATATTTTCATGCGGCCTGTTCGGTGTAATTGTTCCACCCTGCTGCAGTCATTCTGTTTTCTTGTGCCCATATAGATGAGCCGACAAACAGCTAATGCTCCATTTTCAGGAGCAGCTCTTTTTGTAACAGGAGTATGGTTGGTTGGTTGGTTGGTTTGGGGAAGGAGACCAGACAGCGACGTCATAGGTCTCATCGGATTAGGGAAGGACGGGGAAGGAAGTCAGCCGTGCCCTTTGAAAGGAACCATCCAGGCATTTGCCTAGAGCGATTTAGGGAAATCACGGAAAACCTAAATCAGGATGGCCGGACGCGGGATTGAACCGTCGTCCTCCCGAATGCGAGTCCAGTGTTTAACCACTGCGCCACCTCGCTCGGTCGCAACAGGAGTATGTCTTCCATTCTAACGAACTACAGTTTTAAGAGTGAATACACACAGTGACCAGACAAGTAACAGAAGTAAAATTACACACAAATAAATATTACCGTGTGTTAAATCACTTAACCCCTGCGAAGAAGAAATTACATAAAGTTGTCTGGTGATTGTGAGAGATCATAATGTATAATAGGTCCAGTCCAATGCTGATGCAGTTTGTCATTAAGGTAATTGGGAATACCGGTGTAAGAGTATGGTGGAATACCGTGTTACTGCAAAATTAAGACTCCACTGTCTTACCGTGATTATGTCATACGCCACTGCTTTAGCACGTCCAGGTACGCGAACCAGCCACAGTTTAAAAACACATACATCTTTCTGTCCTGGTGGCATTATTTATAATGCACTCACGTAAATGTTGTGTTAGAAATAGGTAAGTTTTCAAAAATATGTATACTACTTTTTTTTTTTATTTGTACTTCGCTCAAGCGGCAAAGAATCTGGTATACGCATGCGTATTCATATACAGAGATATGTAAACAGACAGGCGTCTGGAAATGCCTACATAAGACAACAAGTGTCTTGTGCAGTTGTTAGATCGGTTACTGCTGCTACAATAACAGGTTTTAGAGATATAACTGAGTTTGAACGTTATAGCGGCGCACGAGCGATGGGAAATAGCATCTCCGAGGTAGCGATGAAGTGGGGATTTGTCCGTACGACCATATCACTAGTATACACTGAGTATCGGAAATCGAGTAAATCATTAAATCTTCGACATCGCTGTGCCCAGGTGAAGATCCTACAAGAAAGGGACCAACGACAACTGAAGAGAATCGTTCATCATGACAGAAGTGCAACCCCTTCGCAGATTGGTGCAGATTTGAATGCTGGGGCCTTAACAAATGTTAGCGTGCGAACAATTCAAGAAAACTTCATCGCTATGGGCTTCTGAAGCCGAAGGTCCACTCGTGTACCTTTGATGACTGCACGACACAAGGCTTTACGCCTCTCCTGGGCCCGGCAACACCGACATTGGACTGTTGATGATTGGAAACATGTTGCCTGGTCGGACGAATTTCGTTTAAAATTGTGTCGAGCAGATGGACGTGTACGGATATAGAGACAACCTCATAAATCCATGGACCCTGCATGTCAGCAGGGGACTTTCAAGCTGATGGAGGCTCTGTAATGGTGTGGGGTGTGTGCAGTTGGAGTTATATGGGACCCCTGCACGCCTAGATACGACTCTGGGGGAATACAGAAGCATCTGATTCCAATGATGTGAGCCGACCGCTGTGCCCGAGCGGTTATAGACGCGTCGCTCCGGAACCGCGCTGCTGCTACGGTCACTGGTTCGAATCCTGCCTCGGACATGGATGTGTGTGACGTCCTTGGGTTAGTTAAGTTTACTTAGTTCTAAGTCTAGGGGACTGATGAGTTCAGATGTTAAGTCCCATAGTGCTTAGAGCCATCTGAACCATTTGAACCACCCGTCTGCTTTGACCCATGACGTCACCCGGTGGAATCGACCATTCTCAACGTCTCCAATACGGTGCCAATGACGTCACTACATAAACGACAACAAACAGGAAAATACATGTAAAACCAACACACACATCTCTCTTCAAAAATATAACCATACTAACAGGACAAGCGCGTAAAATTGGCGGTTTTTGGGTTGGAACAAACTAAACATAAACACATACAGACACACACCACGATCCCAATCCACACAAAACGACGACATAAAAACATCACAAAATTCCCGAGTTCCGCTACACTTACAATACCGAAAAAAATGGCTCTGAGCACTATGGGACTTAACTTCTAAGGTCATCAGTCCCCTAGAACTTACAACTGCTTAAACCTAACTGACCTAAAGACATCACACACATCCATGCCCGAGGCAGGATTCGAACCTGCGATTCAATACCGACAGGAACCGGCCCTTCCCTTCACCTACATAGCTCAACAGCAATTGTCGGTATCTCAAAATAAAAACCAACTACTCCAAAAATTATAATCACACCGCAACTATCGATACCACAAAGCCAATACCTAAAATAACATAAATTGCAATTGGACACTTCAGTTGACCTGTATAGATCAACAGTAGCTCACGATATCAGAACACACAAAGCTACAACGACACATTGAAATCGTACACTTCCGTTGACCTATATATCAACACCAACTCACGATACCAAAACACACATAGCTACGACGACGAATTGCAATCGGTCACTTCCCATGACCTATGCAGCTCAAATACAACTGACGATAACGAACAAATTGAAATCGAGTACTTCCCCCTAAGATACATAAGTTAACCACAAGTGCCGATACCAAAACATCAACCACCAACACATGCAGTAAATAACACCAACCCAACAACACATAAGAACCCCGCTGAACATTATAACACGCGAACAATAGACCCAAAAAACTACTACTTACCATAAAAATCTTCCGGCGCTACACACTAACCCCCAACTCGCATGCGCCGCATTTGACTATCTCAGTCACAAACTCAAAAAGTTGCAGAAACTTAATGATGGACAACATGCCGTCTCCCATTTCAGCCCGCAGACGTGCTCACTATTAAACTTAGAAGTCATATCCATACCTAACAAAAGATGCCACAAATTGAATTAAACGACTTACCGCGCGACAAACAGTAAACCAATAACATAAAACGACACCGCAATAACATAAACACAACGGAAACTTAATTCTTAACTCAATGAAACTAATTTCAGCTCTTCTATAATAGTCACTACCAATAAATGCACACTTCAATCATCGACACCCAAATGAACCCAATACACCTCCCGAGGACACCACCAACCGCAACAAGACGACATAAAAGCTGAAAGCGGATGTATACGAACGCGGTTTACTGCATGGTGTACTGTGTACAGGATGATTATAATTAAAGTTAAACTTTCAAAACCACTGGTGAGAATAACGTTAAATTTCAACGGAATATTATCGGAGAAGGGGAAAAACATATAGCAGAAGACAAAAAATAGTGTGAAAATTGTTCAATAGATGACACTGTATGTGTCAGAATACGTAAATGAAAACACAAGCGAACGACCCACTGATGTTGGTATAAACACGCCGGGTACAACGCTTTTCTCCTTTCGCGTCTGCGACGTTTCCCATGACTGTCTCAATGCAGGATCGCGCCCTGCTTGTAAAGCTGTATAACAAGAATGATGACTGTGCACACGTCGCTCTGCAGAAGTTCCGGACACTGAAGGGTTTGAGAAAAGGCGTTGGTCCGATGACTGCCGTGGGTCTGGAGAAAATGGTTCGGAAATTCTAAATGACGGGTTATTTTAGTGTACAACCTGGTAAAGGGAGGAAACGAATTGATTCGACGTCAGTGGAAGCCGTGGTCACAACAGTGCATGAGGAGACGAGTGGCGGTGTGCAAACGTGTAGTGCGTGGAGAATTGTCGGAACATTGGACATACCCGTTAGCACGGTTTGTAAAAGCCTTCGAAACATCCTTCTTTGCTATCCATTCAAAATTACTCATGTACCCGAGCTGCTTCCTGTTGACCTACCAGCAAGAGAGAGCTTTGCTTTAGAATTTCTTGCTCGCCTTGAAGTGGACAATGATTAGCTGTGAAAGATATTTTACACAAACGAAGCACACCCTCATCTGACAGGATACATCAATACACAGAATTGTCGAATGTGGGCAACGGAAAATCCCCACGCAAATCAACCAGTATCCTGAAAAGGTCACTGTGTGGTGACGGTTTACTGCATCATTTATCATACGGCCATATTTTTTTGAAGAGACAGGTGCTTTCGGACCTGTTACCTGTACCGTCACTGGTAAGCGATATGAGTGTCTTTTGCGCAACCACGTCATTCCAGCTCTCCAACAGCGTTGCTGTGTGGATGGGATCATTTTTATGCAAGATGGCGTACCTCCTCACATTGCAAATCGAGTTATGCAGCTGCTGAAGCGCCATGGCGGAAATGCTAGAATTATCAGCCTCCATTTTCCTACAGCCTGGTGATTTCGATCACCTGACCTTAATCCATGTGACTTCTGGGTGTGGGGTTACCTGAAAGATGTTGTGTTCAGTGTTCCGATTGCAAACTTAGCTGAATTGAAGGCACGCATTGCGCAACACATTCTGAACGTGACCGCGGAAACACTTAGATCAGTTGTGGAACATGCTATTTCTCGGTTTCAACTTGTTGCAGAGAACGGTGGACAGAACATGTTTCGCACCAGTATGATGCTTACCACGCCATCTATTGCTACACTTTTCAACTATTTATTTTTCTTCTACCATACATTTTCTCACTTCTCCGATAATATTACGTTTTAATTTGACATCATTCTGACCAGTGGTGTTGTTTCTACACCAGATTGAAAGTTTAACTTTAATTACAGTCAACTTGTACGTTAGGAGGACAGCTCAAGGGCAATTATTATTTTGACGTGTCAATGCATTCCGTCCTAAACCAGCATCTAAGATGCAATGCTTTGTGAGCAGTAACATTCCTAGAGTCGACTGGCGTTCCCAGAGTCCCGATCTGAACTCAAATGAATATTTTCGAGATGATTTAGAACGTCGACTACTCTCCAGACCCCAGCGCCCCACATCACAACCTTCTCTGGTTTCGGCTCTTGAGGAAGACTGGGCTGCCATTACTCTACGAATATACAGATACCTGACTGAAGTGTCAATGGCAGAGTTCATGTCGTCATAAAGGCGAAGGGTGGACTCACCAAATATTAATATCCACTAACAGCTGTCAGGACAACTTTGATCAGGTAACGTATATTGAGCATATCACTCACTGCAGGTAGTGTCCACCCTACCACGCTAATGATAGTATACACGTTTTTATAGAGCTCATCAAAAAGACTGAGTGATGAAAGGTGATATAGAAAGAATCTTTTCTCTCAAGATTTCTAAATCTATATTCCTGAGGAGGAACCATGAGTGAGGCTCAATGGTCATGGAACGTAGTACGCTTTGGCTCGCTCGTATTAACTTCTGTTTTTTTTTTTTGGTCATCAGTCTACTGACTGGCTTGATGCGGCCCGCCACAAATTCCTTTCCTGTGCTAACCTCTTCATCTCAGAGTAGCACTTGCAACCTACGTCCTCAATTATTTGCTTGACGTATTCCAATCTCTGTCTTCCACTACAGTTTTTGCCCTCTACAACTCCCTCTAGTACCATGGAAGTCATTCCCTCATATCTTAGCAGATGTCCTATCATCCTGTCCCTTCTCCTTATCAGTGTTTTCCACATATATTCCTTTCCTCTCCGATTCTGCGTAGAACCTCCTCATTCCTTACCTTATCAGTCCACCTAATTTTCAACATTCGTCTATAGCACCACATCTCAAATGCTTCGATTCTCTTCTGTTCCCGTTTTCCCACAGTCCATGTTTCACTACCATACAATGCTGTACTCCAGACATACATCCTCAGAAATTTCTTCCTCAAATTAAGGCCGATATTTGATATTAGTAGACTTCTCTTGGTCAGAAACGCCTTTTTTGCCATAGCGAGTCTGCTTTTGATGTCCTCCTTGCTCCGTCCGTCATTGGTTATTTTACTGCCTAGGTAGCAGAATTCCTTAACTTCATTGACTTCGTGACCATCAATCCTGCTGTTAAGTTTCTCGCTGTTCTCATTTCTACTACTTCTCATTACCTTCGTCTTTCTCCGATTTACTCTCAAACCATACTGCGTACTCATTAGACTGTTCATTCCGTTCAGCAGATCATTTAATTCTTCTTCACTTTCACTCAGGATAGCAATGTCTTCAGCGAATCGTATCATTGATATCCTTTCACCTTGTATTTTAATTCCACTCCTGAACCTTTCTTTTATTTCCATCATTGCTTCCTCGATGTACAGATTGAAGAGTAGGGGCGAAAGGCTACAGCCTTGTCTTACACCCTTCTTAATACGAGCACTTCGTTCTTGATCGTCCACTCTTATTATTCCCTCTTGGTTGTTGTACATGTTGTATATGACCCGTCTCTCCGTATAGCTTACCCCTACTTTTTTCAGAATCTCGAACAGCTTGCACCATTTTATATTGTCGAACGCTTTTTCCAGGTCGACAAATCCTATGAAAGTGTCTTGATTTTTCTTTAGCCTTGCTTCCATTAATAGCCGTAACGTCAGAATTGCCTCTCTCGTCCCTTTACTTTTCCTAAAGCCATACTGATCGTCACCTAGCGCATTCTCTATTTTCTTTTCCATTCTTCTGTGTATTGTTCTTGTAAGCAGCTTCGATGCATGAGCTGTTAAGCTGATTGTGCGATAATTCTCGCACTTGTCAGCTCTTGCCGTCTTCGGAATTGTGTGGATGATGCTTTTCCGAAAGTCAGATGGTATATCGCCAGACTCATATATTCTACACACCAACGTGAATAGTCGTTTTGTTGCCACTTCCCCCAATGATTTTAGAAATTCTGATGGAATGTTATCCATCCCTTCTGCCTTATTTGACCGTAAGTCCTCCAAAGCTCTTTTAAATTCCGATTCTAATACTGGATCCCCTATCTCTTCTAAATCGACTCCTGTTTCTTCTTCTATCACATCAGACAAATCTTCACCCTCATAGAGGCTTTCAATGTATTCTTTCCACCTATCTGCTCTCTCCTCTGCATTTAACAGTGGAACTCCCGTTGCACTCTTAATGTTACCACCTTTGCTTTTAATGTCACCAAAGGTTGTTTGGACTTTCCTGTATGCTGAGTCTGTCCTTCCGACAATCATATCTTTTTCGATGTCTTCACATTTTTCCTGCAGCCATTTCGTCTTAGCTTCCCTGCACTTCCTATTTATTTCATTCCTCAGCGACTTGTATTTCTGTATTCCTGATTTTCCCGGAACATGTTTGTACTTCCTCCTTTCATCCATCAACTGAAGTATTTTCTTCTGTTACCCATGGTTTCTTCGCAGTTACCTTCTTTGTACCTATGTTTTCCTTCCCAACTTCTGTGATGGCCCTTTTTAGAGATGTCCATTCCTCTTCAACTGTACTGTCTACTGCGCTATTCCTTATTGCTGTATCTATAGCGTTAGAGTACTTCAAACGTATCTCGTCATTCCTTAGTACTTCCGTATCCCATTTCTTTGCGTATTGATTCTTCCTGACTAATGTCTTGAACTTCAGCCTACTCTTCATCACTACTATATTGTGATCTGAGTCTATATCTGCTCCTGGGTACGCCTTACAATCCAGTATCTGATTTCGGAATCTCTGTCTGACCATGATGTAATCTAATTGAAATCTTCCCGTATCTCCTGGCCTTTTCCAAGTATACCTCCGCCTCTTGTGATTCTTGAACAGGGTATTCGCTATTACTAGCTGAAACTTGTTACAGAACTCAATTAGTCTTTCTCCTCTTTCATTCCTTGTCCCAAGCCCATATTCTCCTGTAACCTTTTCTTCTACTCCTTCCCCTACAACTGCATTCCAGTCGCCCATGACTATTAGATTTTCGTCCCCTTTTACATACTGCATTACCCTTTCAATATCCTCATACACTTTCTCTATCTGTTCATCTTCAGCTTGCGACGTCAGCATGTATACCTGAACTATCGTTGTCGGTGTTGGTCTGCTGTCGATTCTGATTAGAACAACCCGGTCACTGAACTGTTCACAGTAACACACCCTCTGCCCTACCTTCCTATTCATAACGAATCCTACACCTGTTATACTACACTCCTGGAAATGGAAAAAAGAACACATTGACACCGGTGTGTCAGACCCACCATACTTGCTCCGGACACTGCGAGAGGGCTGTACAAGCAATGATCACACGCACGGCACAGCGGACACACCAGGAACCGCGGTGTTGGCCGTCGAATGGCGCTAGCTGCGCAGCATTTGTGCACCGCCGCCGTCACTGTCAGCCAGTTTGCCGTGACATACGGAGCTCCATCGCAGTCTTTAACACTGGTAGCATGCCGCGACAGCGTGAACGTGAACCGTATGTGCAGTTGACGGACTTTGAGCGAGGGCGTATAGTGGGCATGCGGGAAGCCGGGTGGACGTACCGCCGAATTGCTCAGCACGTGGGGCGTGAGGTCTCCACAGTACATCGATGTTGTCGCCAGTGGTCGGCGGAAGGTGCACGTGCCCGTCGACCTGGGACCGGACCGCAGCGACGCACGGATGCACGCCAAGACCGTAGGATCCTACGCAGTGCCGTAGGGGACCGCACCGCCACTTCCCAGCAAATTAGGGACACTGTTGCTCCTGGGGTATCGGCGAGGACCATTCGCAACCGTCTCCATGAAGCTGGGCTACGGTCCCGCACACCGTTAGGCCGTCTTCCGCTCACGCCCCAACATCGTGCAGCCCGCCTCCAGTGGTGTCGCGACAGGCGTGAATGGAGGGACGAATGGAGACGTGTCATCTTCAGCGATGAGAGTCGCTTCTGCCTTGGTGCCAATGATGGTCGTATGCGTGTTTGGCGCCGTGCAGGTGAGCGCCACAATCAGGACTGTATACGACCGAGGCACACAGGGCCAACACCCGGCATCATGGTGTGGGGAGCGATCTCCTACACTGGCCGTACACCACTGGTGATCGTCGAGGGGACACTGAATAGTGCACGGTACATCCAAACCGTCATCGAACCCATCGTTCTACCATTCCTAGACCGGCAAGGGAACTTGCTGTTCCAACAGGACAATGCACGTCCGCATGTATCCCGTGCCACCCAACGTGCTCTAGAAGGTGTAAGTCAACTACCCTGGCCAGCAAGATCTCCGGATCTGTCCCCCATTGAGCATGTTTGGGACTGGATGAAGCGTCGTCTCACGCGGTCTGCACGTCCAGCACGAACGCTGGTCCAACTGAGGCGCCAGGTGGAAATGGCATGACAAGCCGTTCCACAGGACTACATCCAGCATCTCTACGATCGTCTCCATGGGAGAATAGCAGCCTGCATTGCTGCGAAAGGTGGATATACACTGTACTAGTGCCGACATTGTGCATGCTCTGTTGCCTGTGTCTATGTGCCTGTGGTTCTGTCAGTGTGATGATGTAATGTATCTGACCCCAGGAATGTGTCAATAAAGTTTCCCCTTCCTGGGACAATGAATTCACGGTGTTCTTATTTCAATTTCCAGGAGTGTATTTTCTGCTGCTGTTGATATTACCCGATACTCATCTGAGCAGAAACCCTTGTCTTCCTTCCACTTCACTTCACTGACCCCTACTATATCTAGATTGAGCCTTTGCATTTCCCTTTTCAGATTTTCTAGTTTCCCTACCACGTTCAAGCTTCTGACATTCCACGCCCCGACTCGTAGAACGTTATCTTTTCGTTGATTATTCAATCTTTTTCTCATGGTAACCTCCCCCTTGGCAGTCCCCTCCCGGAGATCCGAATGGGGGACTATTCCTGAATCTTTTGCCAATGGAAAGATCATCATGACACTTTCTTCAAATACAGGCCACATGTCCTGTGGATACACGTTACGTGTCTTTAATGCAGTGGTTTCCATTGCCTTCTGCATCCTCATGTCGTTGATCATTGCTGATTCTTCCGCCTTTAGGGGCAATTTCCCACCCCTAGGACAAGAGAGTGCCCTGAACCTCTATCCGCTCCTCCGCCCTCTTTGACAAGGCCGTTGGCAGAATGAGGCTGACTTTTTATGCCGGAAGTCTTCGGCCGCCAATGCTTCTGTTTTACTGAGCCATATCTGCTATACACATCTGAGGCTCTGGATAGCCATATGTGACGTGATAACATTAACTTTTGATGTGTTACCGTGAGGCGACGGGCAACGGAAGAGGTGTTCGCTTTATCTACTAATATCAGTTTTCTAGCACGAGATATCAAAACATCAGTAACTTTGCTACACTTCAACAGAGCCTTTTAAGAAGACGGAGTTCACATGGAATCTCGCGAAGCACAGTGTTAAAATACTCCAGAATGTATTTCGGTTCGTGGTATCCACACGGA
Organism: Schistocerca cancellata; assembly: GCF_023864275.1. Taxonomy (NCBI): domain Eukaryota; kingdom Metazoa; phylum Arthropoda; class Insecta; order Orthoptera; family Acrididae; genus Schistocerca; species Schistocerca cancellata. The sequence goes on from NC_064628.1 coordinate 845,277,714, forward strand.
CCGTTGGCGGGTCTGAAATACATTGGAATCCGATCTTATGTCATCTCAAGTGTTGTCTGGGGAATGACTTGACACCACTTTGATGGCGTCACGACGTGCCTGCCCGATACAGCGCTGGAGATTTCTCAGTCGCCGTCTGATGTCAATTCGTTATCCACCCGTGCACAAATACAACGAGATTTTTGCAGCTGTCGATTCTTAATATTTTTAAGGTTTCCTACATCAGGCGGTAAAAACGGAACGCTTATATGATCCCTCTGTTGCTCATCCGTCTGTCTGTTAGGAAACTTCTTTTCTCAGGAACCGGTAGATGTATCAAGTTTACATTTATGTCACACACTAAGGTTTTTGTTCCCTTGGTGGTGTGAAAACTGCAAGCTCCTAAGTGAAAGCAGTGAAAAGATACGGCCACATGTGTCACATATTTTAATACTCACAAACTAACTCACCAAATTCTATAGGACACTTTCTGTAGACGTAGAATCATTACGTTTAGGAAGAAGCTAAGTTTCACAGTACAAGTAAAGGAAAAAGTCCGAAAATTGTTATTTTGTAATTATATCACACCAAAAATAGTTTTTGTCCTTCTTGGAACTCTTCAAATTGTCGGGATTGATATGCTGCTCGTGTCGATGTAGGTAAGAGGCAAAAATCTTCGAAATTCTCGAGTCTCGGCGTGAATTAACTATCTATATATATGATTAACTTTGAACGGATCCTTCCGTGCTTGAATCGTACCCGCAGTTATCTGGATTTTTTTGTTACTGTTATTTATTGTGACGAATTTCTATGTTTATAGTATAAAGACTTTTCCCACGGAAGATATGCAACGTCTGAAAGGGAGATGTTATTTACATTTACTCATGCAGTACAACAGAAATATCTACACTGCGTGCAATTACGTGGGTAATCCCAAAAGTAAGGACTCCTATTCTTTTTATAAGTACATTGACCTGTTTATTTCTACAATGGTTTACATCAGTTTACAGCTTGAACATTTAGCTATTTTTCGACATAACCACCATTTCTGTCGATGCATTTTTGTAGACGCTGTGGCAGTTTCTGTATGCCCATGTCATACCAGCTCGCCGCCATGCTGTTCAGAAAGTTATGTACTTCTTCTTTCACCTCGTCGTCGGAGCTGAATCGCTTTCCTGAAAAATGTTTTTTTTTAACCAAGGGAACAGGTGATAGTCACTGGACACCAAGTCAGGACTATAGGGTGGCTGGGTGATTATGTTCCACTGAAACTGTTGTATGAGAGCAACGGTTTGTCGACTGATGGTGGGCGAGCGTTGTCATGGAAAATGTGTACGCCCTTGCCCAACATTCCTCTTCTCCGGTTCTGAATTGCCCGTTTGAGTTTTTTTCAGAGTCTCACAGTACCTGTCAGAGTTAATTGTGGTCCCAGTGGGCATAAAATCGACCAACAATACCTCTTTCCCATTCCAAAAAACGGTTGTCATGACTTTACCGGCAGACTGCAAACTATCTACACCACTTACGAACATTTTTGACATCCAATCACGACTGATCATACACTTCCGTCAATAGGCGATGGATTTCAATCAGCACAGTACCCTTTGCGCTCAAAAACCGAATAACGGCGCGCAATTCGCTCTTGGCGGTAACATCCAACGGGAGCTCCATTCTCAATGGCTGCCAAGCCAAGACTGAGCGCCTCAGCCTGGCGTGCGCATGTTTACACACAGCGTGTGAAGCACTCTTCATAACAGTGTGACCAACTGCCACACAAACAGAGATCTGTACTTATAAAAAAAATAGGGGACCTTACTTATGGGATTACCCTCTTAAGAATATTGATAGACATTCTGCACTGAACAATTTTAATAAAAAAATAGAACATTATGTGGATCGTTTTCATAGCATCATTGCCCGTCTCATTTTATGTGCAGATTTTACTACATCCACTACAATAACAAATAGCACTCATAGCTCACAAGGGCTTACCGTCTCTATACTACTATACAGCTAACCTGGGTCATAATCCCAGTTGCAGGTTGCCTGTCTAGCGGCTTCCAGAATCAATAAAAATCTGATTTTTAGCCCTTTAAGTGTCACCTCCAAATATATAGAGGGTGAGTCACCTAACGATACTGCTGGATATATTTCGTAAACCACATCAAATACTGACGAACCGATTCCCCAGACCGAACGTGAGGAGAGGGGCTAGTGTAATTGTTTAATACAAACCATACAAAAATGCACGGAAGTATGTTTTTTAACAGAAACCTACGTTTTTTTAAACGGAACCACGTTAGTTTTGTTAGCACATCTGAACATATAAACAAATACGTAATCAGTGCCGTTTGTTGCATTGTAAAGTGTTAATTACATCCGGAGATATTGTAACCTAAAGTTGACGCTTGAAACCTCCAACGTTCAGTTGCGTGTTGTAACAAACACGGGCCACGGTCGGCGAGCAGCATCTGCAGGGACATGTTTACGATGACGACCGTGTTTACGAGTGTGGCTGTAGTGCACTGTTGTGGTTTGGTCTAGCTGTCGCAGTGTCCGCATGTAGCGCTTGCTGCTATTGTTATTCTGCATTCGTCTCCGCACGCAGACCAACTGTAGTACACCGTGTTACCAGACGTCTGTGATGGTGTAGTGTTGTAGGAACTGTGACCATAGTGTATTCGAACTCTGAAAAGGCGGAGATGATACTCATCTATGGCGAGTGTCGACGAAATGCAGCTGAAGCTTGCAGGGTGTATGCAGAACGGTACCCGGACAGAGAGCAACCAACGTGCCGCACATTGCAAAACATCTACCGCCAACTGTATGCAACAGGTATGGTCGTAGCACGCAGCGACCGTGGACTGTAAATGTATGGTGCGGAATCATTGGCGACCACCTCATTGGTCCTCACTTCATTGCACGGCCCCAAACATCTGCAACATATATCGCGTTTCTACAGAACGATCTGCCAACGTTGCTCGAAAATGTCCCACTGGAAACGCGTCGACGTATGTGGTATCAGCATGATGGTGCACCTGCAGATTCCGCAATTAACACTAGGCTGACCCTTGACAGGATGTTCGACGGGCGTTTCATAGGACGTGGAGGATGCATAAATTGGCCAGCCCGTTCTCCTGATCTTACACCTCTGGACGTCTTTCTGTGGGGTACGTTAAAGGAGAATGTGTACCGTGATGTGCATACAACCCCAGAGGATATGAAACAACGTATTGTGGCAGCCTGCGGCGACATTACACCAGATGTACTGCGGCGTGTACGACATTCATTACGCCAGAGATTGCAATTGTGTGCAGCAAATGATGGCAACCACATTGAACATCTATTGGCCTGACATGTCGGGACACACTCTATTCCACTCCGTAATTGAAAACGGAAACTACGTGTGTACGTGTACCTCACCCCTCATGGTAATCTACATGTGCGTCAGTGAAAAAGACCAATAAAAAGATGTTAGCAAGTGGACGTAATGTGCTGTTCCAGTCTCTTCTGTACCTAAGGTCCATCGCCGTTCCCTTTGGATCCCTACGTAATTCGGTGCTCTCCGATACACACGATCGAACAGCGGAGGAGTGGTACTCAAGCGTCAACTTTAGGTTACAATATCTCCGGATGTAATTAACATTTTACAATGCAACAAACGGCACTGATTACGTATTTGTTTATATGTTCAGATGTGCTAACAAAACTAACGGGGTTACATTAAAAAAAACGTAGGTTTGTGTTAAAAAACATACTTCCGTGCATTTTTGTATGGTTTGTATTAACCAATTACACTAGCCCCTCTCCTCACGTTCGGTCTGTGGAATCGATTCATCAGTATTTGAAGTGGTTTACGAAATATATGCAGCGATAATGTTAGGTGACTCACCCTGTATACCACCGGTATTAAATGCTGTTCATTACACTGTTTACTACAGACAAACGATTTTATTGGTATGAGTACGATACAATAGGTTTGTACTCTGCATATGTTTGCTTGGTTCATTAAATTTTAGTATTTTATTTGGTATTGACGTCTCCGTTAGTTTTCTGCTCTAGAAATCCTACTATTTCATTGTAGTGGTATACATCATCAACTTATTGAGAACTGTCTCTTCGATGAGCTCCACTGAGATGCAGATGTTGTGTATTGGCCTTATTTTACGAGCAAACACAACACATGCTTTTCTAATCGGCATTTAACTAATCTTTTTCCTGTTTTAGTAGAATTTGTGTAATCCATTCTGGTAGTCAGTGCACTTTTCTGTTATTATTCCGGAGAAGAAGACGGCCGTATGATGGGCTGAAATTAGTTATAATTTAATGTTATTCACTTACCGAGTTGACTATTAGAAGAGTTAATTAAATTTTTTTTACCTTTACGTGAAACTTTTAGATCGCTTGTCCCCATCCTGGTTACGTCAGGAATCAACAACAGATAATATTGTTTAACACGTTATCTAAAAAAATTTTGACCGCTGAGGTACTAAAATCTATTTTCTCTGACAATGCACGTGTAGGATGACCACAAGAATTTCAAACATGGTGAAAATCATACTTTATTTATCTACTTGAATACAACAGATATGATATTTACTCATTTTTGCTTTGCTTTCATAGTTAGAACGATTATACTGACATTCGTGAATATCTGTTTTAAATCTACAACAATGGCATCAGGCCACAGGTCCATAGCAGCCATAGCAGAAGTAGTTCTGACTTATTGTGTAATGAAGAGCTGGGAAGAGGTTACAGAAGAACGTGCGGAAGGTTCAGAATTCGGAGGAGAGACTGATGCAGGTGATGTGGCTACTGTTTCTGCTGTTTCAAGCATTACTACAGTAACTGATGGTAGTCTGGATAACACAGTGTCGATTGAAACTGTGTCTGCCAGGCTGAGCGGTCAACGCGACGGAACGCCATGCTAAGGGGCCCACGTCGATTCCCGGCTAGGTCGGTGATTTCTCCGCACAGGGACAGGGTGTTGTGTTGTCTTCATCATTATCATCATCACATCCCCATCGGCGCCCAAGTCGCCGAAGTGGCGTCAATTCGAAAGACTTGCAACAGGCGACTGGTCTACCCAACAGGTGGCCCGAGCCGCAAGACAATTGATTTCAATTGAAACTGTGAGTGAAACATCTAGTAGAGGTGCAGCTGGTAGCCTGTTAGCCTGTGCTTGAAGAAACATTTTATGAAAGTCGTGAAACTGACTCTGGTAATGAAGTGGTTGGAAATGTAGTTTTATATGTATCGTCTAAAGCTGGTTGTGAGCCCTTTCCTTCGGAAGTTTTGGGAGTTTTTGGTAAGGTCTTATGGGACCAAACTGCTGAGGTCATCGGTCTCTAAGCTTACACACTACTTAATCTAACTTAAACTATTTTTCAGTAAAGACAACACACACACACACACATACACACACATCCATGCTCGAGGGAGGACTCGAACCTCCGAAGGGGAGAGCTACGCGGACCGTGACAGGGCGCCTAAGACCGCGCGGCTATCCAGCGCGGCCTTTCGTTCGGGATATGTCTTCACTCCAGGGCAAATGTGTACTACTGCCCGTCGATGTGAATGAGATCAACAAAAAGAACCTAAGGAGCCTAACGTATGCTGCAGGCCACTGTAAGGAAATTCCAGTGCCGTTCATTGGAGACCTTCCTGAAGTTAATAACGAAGATTCCGCTAGTGTTGAAGAAAGAAGAAAAATATTTAGATGTTAATGACGGTGCTCCAACTCCTTTTTCTCAACAGAAGATCAATGACCTAGTTCGAAATCTCAGCTTGTCAAAACCCTTTCCAAAATTGTTATCATAAAGACTGAAAAAAAAAAGACCTCCTACCCGACAGTGTGTGAAGAGTTCCTCAACTTTTTTTTTCATATGCTGGCGCGCTACTAGACAAGTTTGAAACGCCTAAGTACGAAGCCAAAAATTTAGGAGGTTTACGACTGTTCACTGACGGGAACAAGCTATCATTGAAATGTGTATTGCTGCACAGCGGTAACCAGTACGCCTCTGTATCCCTCGCTCACTCACTACACTGAAGAAGAGGAATGAAGCGGTGAAGCATCTCCTAGAGAAAATTTTTTGTGATCAACATGAGTGGCTGATTTGTGTAGACCTGAAGATGGTGAACATTTTGCTGGGGCAACACTCGGGGTACACCATGTACCCGTTCTTTCTGTGCACGTGACACGGTACGGAAAGGACTCAACGTTACTGGTTTGTACAGGAGGAACTGGTGCCCAGGAAATGAATGTCATCAAGACGTCTGTGGTGAACAGAGATACTCTTCCCACTGCTGAACATCGAGCTTGGTTTGATGAAACAGCTCACCAAAAACCTGGACATAAATAGTGGCTACTTCACTTACTTGTGCCAGAATTTTCCAATACTGACCGTGGAGAAGTTGAAAGCAGACATCTCTGACGGTCCTGAGATCCGTGAGTTCATACGAGATGCATAATTCTGACATTACACGGCTTTTGTTCTGGTAGTGAAGAACTTTCTGTGCAACAGTAAGGGGATGAACAACGTCGAAGCTGTTACCACTATGCTGGCAGCACTCAGACATTATGGATGCAGCATCAGTGTTAAAATGCATTGCTTATTCTCAAATACAGATATCTGTACCTGGGAGCAATGGGCTACGAGCAGAATGAGCGCTTTCATCGGGAATTAAAAGAGATAGATATCTGCTACCAGGAACGCTCGGGTGCAATCATGATGGCAGATTACCGTTAAACTTTCATAAGAGACATCCCTACTGCTGAGCATTCTAAATGTTCCACGAAACGTAAAATCAAGCCCTTCACATGCAACTGACTTGTACACTGTTGAAGTTTATTTAATTAATAAACTGGTTTTTTTTTGTAATTATAAAAAGATTTTTATCTCTGAAAAGCCAAATTTGGAGAAGAGATATTAACAATTGCAAAGGTCATGTCTGCAAAATTCAATGCATTTCGCCCAAAATTTGCAGTTTTTGAAATATAATTAGCACAAAACCTGGTCAGATGAAGAATGACGGATTTCCTCCAAGGAATCAGCGATGCAAAACTCTTCAGAATACGTAAACCAGAACAGAACGAAGGAGACTGTGGCTGTGAGACAGGAGACAAAGACAGTTAGAGAGAGACAAGTAGATAATGACAATGAGTTGGACTGAATGAGTGAACGAGAATGGACAGGTGGATGTGGATGGGGTGTGAGCCACTTATAGCGATGGACTAGTGGCTATGAGTGAGTTACAGTCAGGGGAGTTTGTGGGCGTGAGAGCTGCGTTGCATGTTAAAAAGAACGCGGTTTACCATCGCATGCCAAAATTTTTGGGAAAATTTTTAAGGGTGCCGAGAAAGGTAGGAAGTCAACTGGCTTTCAGTTTTACAATCAGTCTTTTAAACAGGAGCATATCACCTTTTTTCCGCTGGTGTATATGCATAGAGAATACTTCATCAGGTAAAAAATGCAGCAGTATCCAATCCTATCAAGACAAGATATCAACTTTTTTCAACTAGCTGTAATGTAGAGAAACGCAAAGGCGCGTTATGCTTTGACTACAAGATTAATACGTGACGACCATACAATATTATTCGGTGACAACGGGTGTGATTCACAAAAAAAAGAATGGTTTCAAATGGCGCTAAGCACTAGGGAACTTAACATCTGAGGTCGTCAGTCCCCTAGACATAGAACTTCTTAAATCTAACTAACCTAAGGACATCACAAACATCCATGTCCGAGGCAGGATTCGAACCTGCGACCGTTGCAGCAGCACGGTTCCGGACGGTAGTGCCTAGAACAGCTCGGTCACAACGGCCGGCTGTCATTCACATATTTCGCAGTAATGTAGTGTGGATAGACGATCATATGAACTCAGTTGTATGTAAAGAAAACTGGTAGGCATCAGTTCGTTATCAGAAAATTGGGAAAATTTTACGTACAAAGGCGAGTGTTTCCAAATACTTATTGTAGCTTGTATTTGTATGGGACTCGTAGAAGCAATCATATACAAAGATAGGAGTTGCGAATGATCACCGGCTTGTTGGAGTCGCGAGGGAGGCTGACAAAACTGTTGAAAAAGCCTAGCTGGCACATAGTTTAAGAAAAACAATGCGTTTATCTGCAAGGCGAACCGCAGACGTAGAGCTGGTCGAAGAGATAACTAACCGGTTCACCTTCCAAGGTGCGTCCGCGTTACAATACGATGCAGGGTGCAGTGCGAGCACGGAGAGAGACGGTGGAAAACGATGTCCGGGCGGGCGCCACTGCTTGCTGTCAACGTAATTAATTTTGCTGATTGAGAAACAGAAAGGAGTGACGGTGGTAAATAAAAAGGTGACGGAGCGTGCAAGCAAAATTTTGATAGTTGAGTTACGTGATAGTATCCAAGTTACGGAAGGAATAACACGGTGCGGCCTTCAGGTATCTACTCAAAAACAGAAGAAACGAAAATAATTCATGAACGATATTTTGAAAAATACAAAGAAATAAAATCGTACATGACACTCACAATTATTGACGTACAGAACTTTACTTTCAGCCCAACAATCAAATTCTGCAAAAAATTTCTCCGGTTTAAAAGGCAGAAGAATAAAGGCGTGATCCTGTGCGAACGAGGGAACATACTTCCCGTAAGAGGATAATAGGCCTACAACAGCGGCGAGTGATTTATTTACAGGAATCCTGCATTCATGCACCGCACACTGTGAATAAATGCTGGAATAATGACATTATTCAGGGAGTATTGCCAAACAATACTGCAAGCCAACGTTTCACTGTTGTCCATACAGGCACTTTCGTGTTAACTTCTAAATAACTATAACAGGAAAACTTACGTTTATCATAAAGAAATGACGGATGTTTTAAAAAATGCATACAGACGTGGAAAGCCGAACTTTGGATGTTGAGGAGCACCAACGTTCTCATGTTTATTCCATTGAAAAAGTTTGCAAGTAAATAATCCCCCCCCCCCCCCCCACCTCTCCATACTTCCACCATCTTTGTCTACCGGCCACTTTTGTATATCTGTTAGTAGCAAAATTTTGTAGCCTTCCAGCAGTTTCATAGTAATGATGAGCCGGCCGCTGTGGCCGAGCGGTTCTAGGTGCTTCAGTGTGGAGCTGCTCGACCGCTACGGTCGCAGGTTCGAATCCTGCCTCGGGCATGGATGTGTGTGATATCCTTAGGTTAGTTAGGTTTAAGTAGTTCTAAGCTCTACGGGAGTAATGACCTCAGATGTTAAGTCGCATGGTGCTCAGAGCCATTTCTGAACCATAGTAATGATGATTTATAAATTAAGGAAGTAGCTTTACGTTATAAAAATTTGTAAGGCAGAGATTCAAGATGTTGAAGCATATTATAATAATACTTACTTACTTACTCACTGGTCATACCGGACTCGAGAGTCCATTACCGCAGCAACGTATTTTCGCCACATGTACCTGTCTTGGGCTATTTCTTTCCATTCACCTTCAATACCTAGGGTCCTCAAATCAGCCTTCACATTGTCCTCCCATCTACGAAAGCCGGCTTGGTAATCCCCCACATTTTCATCTGCATATGGCGTAAGCCTGCTTAGCAGAATATACTAGAACATTTTGGAACATACTGGTAACAGCGATATCCCTCTATAATTACTACAATCCATTTTGTCGCCCTTCTTAAAAATTGGGATCAGAATCGACTCCTTCCACTCTTCAGGTATTATCTCTGAGTTCCATACTTTAGTTATCACTTTGTGAACTACTTCCACCAATTTCTGTCCCCCATTTTTAACTAATTCTGCAGTTATGCAATATGATCCTAGTGCTTTAAGGTTTTTCAGTTTGTTGATTGCATCTCTTACTTCCTTTAACGTTGGCTCAGGTTTCTGGGGTTCTGCTGTATGTATTTCGTACGCCTGCTCATTTCCTGCTTCCTGGTGTACATTTAATAGATGCTCAAAATGCGCCCTCCATTTACTTAATAAAGCACTTGGGTCTGTCAGTATTCCCCCAGCATCCCCTCGAAGTGCATTTGTCCTAGCCCTGAAGCCCTTCCTATACCAATTTATGTCTAGGTAAAGTTCCCTAATGTTTTTTGTTTTACTGTTTGTTTCCATTTTTGTAATTTGATTTTTCAAATAATCCCTCTTCTTTGCCCGCAGCCTACGACCAACTTCCCTTCTCAAGTTCAAGAACTCGTTTTCTGTCTCCCATTATATCCCAATCTAATCGTGCTTTTCTCCTTTCCTCTACCAATTTCTTGCATTCCTCATCAAACCACGGTTTCCTCCTGTTCTTCTTAATTGTACCTATTGTGACCTTCGCTACCTCTTTGATATTATTCCTCACAGTGATCCACTGTTTATTTACATCCTCGTCTTGCTCTTCGTGTGTCCTGAGAGTATCAAACCTATTTGAAATTTCTATCATGTACCTTCTTCTAAAGTTCTCATCATTTAGCTTGTGTGTGTCGAACCTAACAAGTTCTGCATTGTGACACCTTGATGTTACTGTAGATAGCCGATGGTGAACTTTGGCAACTGCAAGAAAATGATCAGAATCGCAGTCTGCTCCCCTAAAAGTCCTAACATTTTCTATACTAGTGTGCCACCTCCGATCTACAAGAACATGATCAATTTGGTTTCGGGTGTGTCCATGCGGAGAGACCCAAGTTGCTTTATGAATGTCCTTCCTTTTGAAATATGTGCTCCCAACAATCATGTCTTTTGAAACAGCAAAATTAACCACCCTTGTGCCATTATCATTCGAAATGTTATGCAAATACTAATTATTTACCAAATACTTTATGTCAAAATTTCATGAAAACCTAATGAATCGCCACCATGAAAACTGGAACACCCATTAGTGGGTCGATAGGGACTGCATTGACCGTCACTAACTCAAACGTACATCCTATACAGCTGGTCTGCATCTTGCAAAGAACAATGTCCAATGTCCATTGTTATAATAAACATGGCTCTCGAAGTTGAAAAAAATAGCGGCTGATGCTTTTGGTACTAAAAAATAAACGTCATGTCTCACCCAGCCATATCACTCCAGACAGCACTTTCGGTGCTTTTATATTCAGACATATTCTCTACCTCACGAAACTGAGAGTGCTTCGTTCCAGGTCTTTCCAACTAGGGAAAAAAATTTAATTAGTCACAGAGTATCGAACCCGTGATCTCCCATATAAACAACTTCATTTTGCTCTTGTGACATTAGATTAGAAAAGCCGCAATCATGCCAAAAACGTCTGTGATAACTACTTGAGGTGGAATATTTAGATGGACGAGAGAACTGAAAGTAAAATAAAATGAACGTAATTACATCTTGCAGTTATGGAGTGTGGGGTTGTGGCTGGTCAATGAACTGTAAAAATAACATTCCAACAACCATTATTTTTACAGCTTTTCTTAGGCTACCAGTTTCGACTTCTGAATAGAATCATCTTCAGCGCCTATAACATGAACGACAAAAAGCACCCAGTCGTACTTGTATATAACAGGAAACATGGCGCCTCTTATAAACATGCACGACTGGATCCTTTTTGTCGTTCATGCTACAGGACCTGAGGATGACTATTGAGGAGTGGAAACTGGTAGCCTAAATGAAAAACAGTAGAGGCTCTTGGAATACTATTTTTACAAAACAAAATGAGTTGACGAATCGACAAATACAAGTAAGTTAAATAGTGACATAACCGGCTGTAGTTTTACGGATGCAGACAGAGAAATGTGGTGAGCAGCGAAGGTGAAAGTACAGAATATCTTTTTTTCTGTTCTTATTCTAAATTGTCACTTCATTCATTAGCGCGTGTAGACATACACTAGCCAGTCAAAACTATCTGGACAACCTCATGTAATTCGGAACTGAACACTACATATCACAAGAAGTTGATCCACCATTATAAAGGGATACGATATTGCAATGTTTGTGTTGTGTATTCTGAATAACACAGGCATTGCGTTATCGTATTTATCCACCGACACCAGCAAGCTTTTGTAAACCCTCGTCACCAGTTCTGTAAAGTCTTGTCGTCAGTTTTGTGAAGGCCTCGTCGCTACTGCTGTGGTGGTCCACTTGCCACTGTTACGCCGGGCCGAGTTTATGAGTTCATGAAACGGCTTCTGGCGCAATACATCGCCAAGGCCATTTTTCCATGCCACTATTACACAGCTATGCCCCAGGGTCAGGTAAGAGGGTAGGACAACGAAGGCTGTACAACACTCCAACAAATTAGTAACAAAATCACAGAAATGAGTTAAAAGGTTATCTGTATCTTGACAAATAAGGAGTCTGCAACACTGCTGGTATTATGACACAAAAAGGCCCTCAATGGCTGAGTGCAACTAGTCGTGGGTAGACTTCAAAGTATATAGAAAATGCAATTTACAACAAGTGCCTGTTCAGTTCTAAGAGTTCACTAAACGACATTCCCTGTCCACGTCAGTCCTGGACGATGATCTATAATCAAGAGCTGCTCTTCTAACTTCAGAGTAGGCTTCTGTCCGTTGTCGTCCGGTAATTGGAGGATTGTACTCGGCCGGCAATTGTCCGAGGCGAAGTCGATATCTTCATCCTCAGCGCGGCCCGTGGTGCTGGTGGAACTCGCTCAAGTGGCGAGTCTGTATGGCATTGGTACCAGCTCGCATATTTGCGCCTCTGGTGCTTTTATCGTGGTGTGTATCGTTCGGACTACACAGCACAAGCGACATTCAACTAAAATGTTTCGCGTATACGGAAATGTACGTAATGGATTGTAAGAGTTCAGTCTGTCGACACATGGTTGACGACTTATGGAAGTTTAGGTCTGGCCGTGAGTCGCGCACGGGTAGCCAAATGGTAAGGCGACCTCTCGCTATAAGCGGGAAATCCGGGTTCGACTCCCGGCCCGGCACAAAGTTTCACTGTCGTCATTTTGTTCTAGAGTGATGGTTGTCCATATTCGCAATTGCGAATACATTTAATGTATAGAAGGCAGCGGGGCGTATTGTGTTGCCAGTAAACAAAAAGTACAGCAGAATGCGTCTGTCAAGAGAGTTCAGTGACTTCGAATGTTGACTGATCACTGTAGGCAACCTGAGAGACAAATCCATCAGGGACATTTCAACCCTGATGAAGCTGCCGAATGTTACGGTAAGTGAGCGTTATTAATGATTACCTCGTGGTCCCCATTTCGCTCTTAAGAAAACATTAAATATGCGAGGATGTCAACACCTTTTACAGCATAGCATACTGCTTACGATAGAGACACTGTTCGGAGACACTGATTGCATTAGAACGGTGATACACCCTGCATAGTGCAACAACTGTTAGACAATGGTCTTGTAGAACAACATTCCTGAAATGCACTGGCCTGTCCAGACAAAGAATGGGCTGCCATTCCTCCACAGACATTGAGACGCTACAGAGTTCCAAGCCGTCACAAATGCGAAGCGTGGAGACACGCCACTAATAGGTGTACATATGCTTTTACTCAGATAACGTGTACCGTATGACAACGTTACAATTGCACAGACACCGGAGAGTACGATGTTATTGCCTCCCGTCCCTGCTTCTCGACCGTAAACGTGCCAATACTGTCACAGTAACCAGGTTTTCAGTTCGGTTTTTCGGACAATACATCTCGCGAGAAAATGTTTACGAAACTACAAGATCCGTCTTTGAGGTCAGAAATTACAGATATTCTTAAGCTACTTTTGTGTCTAGCCCACAGAAATTTTGCGCATAAATGCAAGCAGATATTACGTTGATGTGCAAGTTCGTAGCAATGTTTGTTTTGCATGTTGGCGTTCGCCGGCCGGAGTGGCCAAGCGGTTCTAGGCGCTATAGTCTGGAACCGCGCTACCGCTACGGTCGCAGGTTCAAATCCTGCCTCGGGCATGGATGTGTGTGATGTCCTTAGGTTAGTTAGGTTTAAGTAGTTCGAAGTTCTAGGGGACTGATGACCTCAGCAGTTAAGACCCATAGTGCTCAGAGCCATTTGAACAATTTGTTGGTATTCCTGTTGCTATGGGTTTATTTATCGATTGTCACTTTTTATTTGTATTATTATTATTTGTATTATTATTATTGGTATTATTATTATTGGTATTTCTAGTACCTTCCGCCGTGGAAGTCGAACACGCGGCAGAACAAATGGACGTGGTCAGCCCATAGATGGCTCCGCCTCCGCGGCGGCTATTCCGCGCAGCGGCTCTCGCGCAGCGAGGGCGCCACCGCTAAGCCACGTGCAGACAGCGGCCAATAGCCGCTCCCTCCGGTTTCGTATATAGGGACCCGCTCTGCCCTAGTCCAGGACTCGCACACGCTCTGTGAACATTCGCGCGCCGGAGATCGTCGCCATCAGTGTCTCGTGTGTGTGCCTTCGTCTGTTTTTAGTGTTCTTTCGTCGTCACGCCTCCTCTGTTCACGTGTTCCGTCGCAGCCGTCCGTGTTTTGTGCGCCGTGTCAACTAGTGTCAGTGAAGTTTTATCGTCAGGCGTGAACGACTCTGTGTTTTTTTGTTTTTTGGTGTCTACATTGTTATGCCCACCATTTTTGCTTGTATTCTCTGTGTCCCCTCTATTTTATTGTAAATCTCAAGGCTGAAGAGCGGCGTACTCAGCTGCTGACAGCCCGCCTTATGTAAGGTGTTAAAAATTACAATAAAGAAAAAAAAAGCCCTAGTCCAGTTCCCCCCCCCCCCCCTACGTTTTATAAATCCCTCCAACTCCTTGAACGCCATGCTCTCCGCCTCGCCTATCGCATCCGTCTCCCCTCCCCCACGCGGATCCTGTATGATCTCATCCCCTTCCCCCACATTCTCCTTTTCCTTGAAAGGATAAGGATCCTGTACACCTCCCGCAAACTCGATCCTCCTCACCCGCTCGTCTCCCCGATCCTCTCCCACCTCCGCCCGCTGCCGCACCTGTATTCCCACGTCCCACCTGGTCTCCATCTCTCCATCCTCCTTACCCTCTCCTAAGGTGGCTTCCGCCAGCTCCCCCTCCCTGATGATGTCCTCCTCCCCTCCATCTACCCCTTCTACCAACTTTGATCCTTCCTCCCTCTTCCTGTCTCTGTTCCTTTGGGCACACTCCATCCCTCCTCCCCTTCTCCCCACTCCTCCCCTGGGCCTCCACTGCCCTGTCCTTCTACTCCTCCTCCCATCTCCTCAGCCATTGGCATCTTTGTTCTCCCCTCTCCACCCTCTCCACCCTCCCTCACCCTTCTTCCCCTCTTGGCAGGTCCCCGGACTCGCACACGCTACATGGACTTTCACGCGCCGGAGATCATCGCCATCAGTGTCTCGTGTGTGTGAGGTCGTTTTGTGGTTTTAGTGTCCGCCGTCACGCTTCTACGTTCACTTGTGCCGTCGGATTCATCAGTGTTATGTGCGCCGTGTCAACGTGTTTTCAGTGTCGTTATTGTCGAGTGTGAACGGCTCCGTGTTTTTTGTGTATCTGTGTCCACTATTTTTTGCCCGTCACTCTGTTCATTTTAATTCTCCGTTGTTGTACTGTTATTGTCAACACTATGGCTGAAGAGCGGCGTAGCATGCCGCTGCCAGCCTACCTGGTTGTTCAGGTGTTAAAATAACAATAAAGAAAAAAAAACCCTAGTCCAGCCAGTCTGGTACTCGCTGTGGATTTCGTATCTATCTCGGCAGTACTGCGTTCTGGTCGTTGCTCGTTGTTGACATTTGCCTGGCTCTGGTTCCGAGTGGATTTACGTTTGGTGTTGTGGTTTCCGCAAGCCTCTGTTGTTTATCTCTTCCTTGTTGTGTCGCTCATAGTCGGTCGTGGTCGGTTGTTGTCGTTGGTCTGTCGTCCGACTCGTCCTGTGTTCACCCGGTGGTGCGTGCTCCACCGCCGGCGGCTTCCCCGCCTGGCGGCTCCGATCTACAGCCCAAGGCGTTCCCGCTGTTGGTTGTGGTTACCACAGTATTTGAGTCTGCATGTTGTCATTTTGTCATTTAGAGATAGTGAGTGGAGCTGTAGACCCTAGAAAAAAATGGAGTGTCAAGAAGAAATCGGAACATTTCGGTATATTCTTCTGCTTGAGCTCAGTAGACGGGTGACAGCATCGGAGGCAACCAGAAACACTACGGCAGTGTATGCGGATAATGCAGTTCGACAGAGCACGGCAAAAAAGTGGTTTTATCATTTCGACATTAGTGACTCTCTACGTTCAGTAGGACATTCGGGGTTTGAGGCACATCGTTTAAACGCATTAATACACAATGATCCATGCCATTCTAGTCGAAAACTGGGTTGGGTTGTTTTGGGGGAAGAGACCAAACTACGCGGTCATGGGTCTCATCGGTTAGGGAACGACGGGGAAGGTATTCGGCTGTGCCCTTTCAAAGGAACCACCCTGGCATATGCCTGGAGGGATTTAGGGAAATCACGGAAAACCTAAATCACGATTGCCGCACGCGGGATTGAACCGTCGTCCTCCCAAATGCGAGTCCAGTGGTCGAGGACTGGAAAATGTGATGTACTGCGATAATACTACCGTTGTGCGTCATTCGCATGCAGTGGAGAAGGTTCAAAAATCGGGTGTGTGGGTACTGCATGTGACACTAACTCTTTAATTATTTCTCTTATTAAGCATTGACCAACATAATTTTTCCTGAGAAAGACAACTCAGACTTAACCTATTCATTTATTACCCACAATATACAAGTCAGACGCAATCTGACTGCAGTACATTAACAACATGACTTCCAATAATTAACACAAAAGAATGGCCCTGAATTACAAGAAATCCTAACAATACAAATTATAAAAATATGAAATTAAAGAAATATGAAACTACCTCCAACTCTGTTAATTGCCTAAACTCATTTCAGTCACGAACCCCGATAGTGCAAACCCTATTATTTTTCCGTAAGTCACTTACCTCACAGAAAATCTTCATAACACGATCTACAGCAATTACAGCGAGTAGCAACAACGGTCAGCTAAATAAAAAGATTCTATCTACTAGGAGGCATATGGTTAGCAAGAGAAATATTTTGTTGGAGAACAAACAACGTGTTTAAAAAATTGTACCCTATTGATCTGGCATACAGATCCAAAAATTATATATTTGTCAATAATTCCACTGCCCAAATATTATCAACTGTACATCCATCCTCATACATTTCCTTGCGTCTCGCTTTAGAATGCATGTCCTACCAACACAGAGGCTGCACTAAGAATATCATGTGCATACACTTCACTACGCACTCGCTAGCTGCTAGTTCATCCAACCACACAAGCTCTTGCCGATGACGCAGAGCGCTGTCAGCGATATTAACGCAGTCTATAGCGCTGCCAACATAGAAACAGGCTACTTACACATGCTGTAAGCCAAAATCACAAAAACCAGCGGGCAACCATATCTGCATCCCTGCTTGCTCGTTATCAACTGGCTCGTGGACAACACTGGCCATTGAAAATGGTTCAAATGGCTCCAAGCACTGTGGGACTTAACATCTGAGGCCATCAGTCTCCTAGACTTAGAACTACTTAAACCTAACTAACATAAGGACATAACACACATACATGTCCGAGGCAGGATTCGAACCTGCGACCGTAGCAGCAGCGCGGTTCCTAGAATCGCTCTGCCACAGCGCACTGGCCATTCCTATCCCGTATCGTTACTGCTTACGAGAAACGGTGTTTTTATGCAACGTAACCAAAAGAAAGGAATGATTAGCCCAAAAAAATAGGAACTACCACAAAAGATAATATTTTGCATTTGGTGGAACACAGACGGTGTGGCGTTCTACGAATTGCCTCCCTAACGTGTAGCCATCACTGGTGACACTTATTGTCAACAATGAGACATCTTGCAGACGCAGTCCAAGAACAACTATCAGGAAGATGCTATTAGACTGACAAACAATACGATACAAGCGTTGGGTTGGGAAGGCAATCCTCACCCAACTGATCTTGCACCCTTCTAATCTTGTCCCCTCAGATTATCACCTTTTCCTTTTCGAACAACTTTCAAGGAATTTCCTTTTCGGATGAAAATGCGCTCCGAACATGGCTCTACACGTTCTTCGAGTCAAAACTACGTGATTTCTACAGCTGAGGAATTGAAATGTTGCGACAGTGTTGTATATGGTGCAGGAGAATATGTTATTGATGACTAACGTCTCTGTTATATGTATCTGTTGTGTTTATTTAACTTATGGGAAACGCTACGAACTTAATCGATCCAGTAACAGCTCGTAGAGAGATGTATGAGCCGTATTTCTTCCCACGATCCATCTTTAATTGGAAGGAGGAGACGTCTTAGTATGTAATACAATAGACAGTACCCTCTGTCCCAGACTTCTTCTCAGAGTATAGATGCAGGTGATAATCGCTTGTGTTTTGAATAGCGTCAGCTTTCGCACTGTTCCGCAGCTCGTGCGTCACCCAACGTTAGCTTGGATACCTCACCACTGGTCATCGTTAGCTGCAGCGGCAGCAGCAGCAAGTAAACAGCAGTGTGAGATATGAGCCTAACCACGCTCCGCCGCAGCTGCTAGACCGGCCGTCGGCCACTTGTTTACGACGCTGTTTGCCGCCTGCAGCATCCAAGGTCGCAGGACGCTGCTCCGTCCTTATTACTATTCCGCATGTACAACACGATTATAATTTTAAAAACTGTGTGTCCTTCAATTCAGCGCGAAACTACAGTTATGTATTCCACGTCCTAAGATTGTAATGATGATACCCTATAAGGGAGAAGTGCCTACATCGCGACTGACAAACTGTTGAATATTAGTGCAGGAAAACAAAATAAGCAAACAAGCTGTGATTATGAAACTGGGTGCTACCTCTGACTCTAGATATGCTCCCCTCTATGTGACAAATTTTTCTCGGTGGTGGATGACTTGGCGGAGACATCGGTTGTAGAAGGTTGCATTTTGGCTGTTTAGGAAACGTTTCATCCCATAAAGAGGTCCTCAGTATTCTGGAAATACTTGGCACGCAATGATTTATTCATTCGAGACTAGATTAAGTGGCTACTAGAGCCATGTCAGGCAGTAGCGGCTCATGCAAAATTTTACCAATGTGCTACAATGTGGTGGCATACAGCCTTCTGACTTAAAAGCGTAATAATGGTAACTAAATATTAATGTTACGTATACCAACTGAACCACTGAAATGTATTCAAAATTTGTAATTAATCGTTTAACATCCTGAGGAATAGAATTTTTTTAAAAAAAAAAGAGTGATAGTAACAACCAGAATCGAGGCCAAGCCAGTGAATTTCTAATCAGTGTACTTGATCACTCGGCACGGAGTCGTTGCGTCAACTGCTCCACAAAAATCCTTCATACTTCACCCTTGCGTAATACGTACATCATACACAGTTACAAAGACAAATACTGACCTGGTACTGTGAGCAACGCAACACTCATAGTGCCGTAAATGATAGCGTCACATCAAATCATGCGCAGTCGACAACACAGAGCTACGCTCATTCTCTTTGTCGATTGTAGAGCGGTATAACGTACCCTGTACTTTATGTGATGAACTGTATCTAATTTACGCACAAGCGCGCAAGTAGCGTGGCAGAGATATCTATGTGCAAGCGACTGGCGTGGAGGTAGAAAAAGAACCATGGCGGCTGCCATCCACAGAGATATAATGACAATGTAAAGTTCTGTGCTGCTAACTGCACGCAATCGCTGATTCTTTACGTATTATAAAATAACATGTAACAGGGATGTAAGCCGCACGTCTCTTTCAACTCTTGTCGTAATCAGTTCTGCGATCATGTCTTGATGATTACCATTGTGATTTTTCAGGTAGGATATTTGAAGGAATAACAAAAAGAGTGGTCTTACACGCGTGTTCTTAATAGAAAATGATATTTCAACTTTAAACATATTTTTGTCCGCTTTCTTTGCATACCAGCACGCGTTCGAAGTTTCAGTTGCGATTTCTGGCTCTCATTCGAAGCGATATAGCATAATTTTAGTGCGACATTTACAGTGTGCTGTAGCACATTAGCACATGATAACAGGCCGCCACTAATGTTAAGAAAATACCGCGGTGTGTGTGTGTGTGTGTGTGTGTGTGTGTGTGTGTGTGTGTGTGTTTGGGGGAGGGGGGGGCGGCGTCAAATTTATCACCCGAAGCTGCAACAATTGTGACTGTGTCGTGTGAAGAGTGAAGACTGTTCTGACTTGGTATCCTTAAGGATGACTACCCCCTTCGTCTTACCAGCTCTCTGTAATCTATTTAGATTTTGGTAGTATGTTCCTGTGACGTTTGACGAGCGCAATTTGTTAGCACCACTCACCCAATGGTAATCTAAAAAAAAAAACGTCTGACGTTGCGCAACATGGTTCATCTTCGGTTACTTCGGCAACGGTGAATACGCTTGTATCCAGTGCTTTCTTTCATCTCGCAGTGTTCCAGTCGTTACACATAGCATCGTCCAGGGATATTAGCCAGCCAAAGCGGTCATCTAAACTGGCCTAACACAGTTGTAACATGTCTAATGCGTCTTCAGTTCGACGCTCTTTTTGAATTAGCGCGAGCAGTCAATAAACTGAGTGGGAGGCGGCCTTCGACATCTCCATCCTGTAAGATGTTTAAAACTGACCCGTGACAGATTATCAACCCATCCACTATCACCTCACCTGTCGGACACCGATCTTTGGGCACCAGAGCCTCCATTTATCTTGCAAATTCCCTGTCCTTCACGGAGAAATGGTCGCCACTTCTTTCTCCATCATTCAGACTTGCCTTACTGCACTGGAAGCGCCTGCGGCACCTTGAAACATCCCCTTAGAACAATTATACACGACTGTGCTTAACCTGTTACACAATATTATTTAGCGCAACGCAATCTGACTATCAAAGATCCCTGCAAAAGAATGGCCCTGACTAACATTAACCTATACCTTTCACAAATCACTTACCTCACAAAAATCTCCGTTACTCGAACTACTGCAATACGGCGAGCGCCACTACTGCCAGCTAAATAAAAGATTCAAACTACTGAAGGCACTAACTACTGATAGGGATAGTTAGCAAATGAAAGATTTTAATAGAGAACAAACACTGTATTTACCTTAATATCATCAAAAGTCATAATATATGTAATTTCAAAACTCCGCCATCTCTCTCCTCACATCCACCACTGCTGGCGGCTCACCTCCAACTGTGCAACGCTACGCGCTGTTCACATCCAGCTGCCGCTGCCCAACACTACAATGGCAGACAACAATGCAAACTAGCCACAGACTGCACACAGCACAGCCAGTGATTTTCATATAGAGCGCTACGTGGCATGACCAATATAAAAATCTAAACAGCCTACTTACATAGCCCCCATGCTCCCCACAAAAAATTTTACAAAATATTTTTGGGCAGTGGCCAATAATGATTTGATAAAATTTTTCATAATTACAGTAAGAAAGATATCAAATGCACACACTTATTAATACAATGTTGGTCAAAAGCCAAAATTTTGTCACAGTCCATAAAGACAGTCCAGATTGTTCATCACAGTAAAATTTCAGTGTTTTTTTTTTTTTTTTTTCAAAGTCTGAGCAGTAAAAGACAATGCACACGGAAGTAGTGGATTTCCATGCAGTCTTGAAGAAGTAGTGGTGTCCTTCCAACGGAAAGACAGTGCTGACTCTTGACATGCTGACAGGTAATGGGCCACAATGGAGCAAACCCACAGCAGAGTCATTCGAAGTTCTGACGAATATTGGTAGGTAGGTCATCACAGAGCAGACCCACTGTAGTCCTGGTAGAGAGTATGGTATTGGTGAGTCATCAAAGGTGTAGACCCACTGCAGTCCTTGTAGAAATTGTGGACAGGCCCACTGTAGTCCTGGTAGAGGTGACGGTATTGGCGGGCCACCAGAGGTGCAGACCCACTGCAGTCCTTGTAGAAAGTGTGGACAGGCCCACTGTATGTAGTCCTGGTAGAGATGACCAGCAGCCATCTGTTGTGACTGTGCGGGTGCACAATCACCAGTGAAGAGTCTTGCAGATAATAGAGCAAGTTCATAACCACCACTTGTGCACTTACAACGCTGTGCAACGCTGTTATCCAGTACCTTGCTGAATTATCAACACATGTGCAAACACTAACAGTCCCTACTTCTCACATCTTGTCCATATACTATGACCAACAGAAACGTGTGCAGTGAAATGTAACTTACAAGTTACTTAATTTGATGAACTGGTGTCAATTACAATATTATAACATGAGAATACAATTACAAAGGTACAAAATACATCATTAAAAACATAACAATACAGATAACATTTGTAGTACAGGCTTTACAACAGAATAGAAATAAACATATACATCAGTGTTACAGGAATTATGACATAAGTACATACATAAAAGATCAGAATAATTTTTGAAACATCAACTTTACACATGAGCATTAAAATAAAACAGAATACATAATGTCTAAACATCTTTACAAAGAAAATACCATATTATTAATGCAAAGTATATTTGAGGATAACAGTATTCCTCATCATAGTGAATGTAGCTGAGTATTAGAAAAATTCTACAACATAAGTCTTATCAGATAAACATATAAAGACAGGAAAAAGACAAATACACAAGGGTACACAAACATATGGCGAAATAACACAAAAGGAAAGGACAGGGTTTGTTTTACTGCAGTATTTTGCATGGAGATCTCCCTTCGTTCATCATTATTCCCAAAAGTACTATCTAAGCCTGCTTTCTGTATTCTGTTCACATCCTCTTTCAAAATAGTTTTTCTCCACTGTATAGTATCCTTTTTTTTCGCCCAAACCATTTTCATATAGCTTCTCAATAGATTTCTTCCAAGTCATCATAGTTAGTTTCTTATATAGTCTACCCCCTCTTAAGCTAACTTAAATCTACTGAGCTCAGATGCTAAACTAAGGGACGAGGCAATGCAGCATCACATAAAACAATTAATACAAACATCAATGACAAAAAATAGAAATGGCAAAGCAAGCAGCATAAATTACAACTAATATAAGGCACTGTGCAGGAAACAAGAAAAACTAGCTTAGAAGAGTAACACAAAGTCAAATTCAGTAACACTATGCCTGGCAAACAGCAGCAGCAAATATAAAAAATATAAAAAATATAAAACTTATATCTATACATGACAAAGCTCAAGCAGAAAAAATATTACACTAAAATGGCCATGTCTAATACCTATGTCACATCTTAACACTAGAGTGATGCATCACGAGAACTTACACTAGCAAATAAGTTACCAAATCGTAAAGAAATTATTTATGCAATTCCTGTGAAGGGAAATGTCTATTTATGTGCCCTCGTTTTCTTGGAAGTAAATCATAAATTTCTTATTGACTGGATCTGTAGGCATAAAATAACTATATTAGTACATATATTAAATTTTATTTTAACCAATGCTGCAGTGCAGCTAGAAACTTGATATTAAACAAAATGTGTAAATAAATACATAAAGCAAGCCATATGGCATTTTTCTCAACTAGCAAGACAATAGCCGTGAAATGTTTCTCATCGTTTCATTAGGCATTTCAGTAAATATCATAAATTACGATCTCCACAGTATGCTTTCAACAAGGAAATGTCAGTAGCGCGGACAATGGCCTCCCTTTTCTTTTTTTCTACCTGTGCTTCTGACGAGGCACTCACACTAATGGCTTGTTCTCCAGGCGTCTGACACACCTGGGTGCCCACGACGCATTATGTGCAGGTGGTCACTTAACTTTCTTACGGAAATATTTACGACAGCAGTTTCCGCTACAGTGACAGTCTCATATAAAAATTTCACAGGTCGAGAATTTACGTTGCAAATGTGTAGAAACAAAATCCTATGAATATAACAGTGTCCAAAAAAATTTTCGCCGGCATTGTGATACATTCACGCATTTACACACATTTCATAACTATTAAAGTACGATTCTTGGTTTCCAACATCCTTTTTCACAAGTCAAGAGTCCCTAACCTCTATTCATTATTCATATACATATAAACACGTAATCACATTCCTCATATATGGTAGCATCATCTTATTGACATAAACATACCTCAACAGCATAATACACATCGTCATCGTAAAACTAACATCATAACACCTCAGTCAAATCTCAAAAAAGTCGTAGCTTTCTCCAATAATTTCAAACCATAAAAAATATTCTCTGCTCATTTCAATAGTGTCATCTGCCTCAAACGTACTTTAAAAATCATGATCTCATACCAAATACATCATTCAAAGCTCTCATAGTATCACAATGGTTCCCAAAAAATATGAACAGTTCACACAGTACAGACAAAATACAATTTCGTAAGTGTGAAGTTATCCAACGGTGTAATTACGTAAACATCTGTCACTGATGTAGTAAAAAAAATGTTTACAAAGAGATAGAGGGGCTGGCCAGTACTTACCTCAGCTCAGTACAGCCGATAGATACACACAAAACATAACCGAAAATTTATGTTCCTAGCTTTCAGAACAAATGTTCCTTCATCAGGGAGGAGAGAGGGGAAAGAAAGGGAAGAAGGGAAAGGAGATTCAGTTACTCACAACCCAGGTTATGAAGCAACAGGGAAAGGAAAATAGGGAGGGTAGCAAGGATGGAGGCATGGTTGTCAGAGGGAAGCCAAAGATATTCTACTGTAAGTACTGTGCCAGCTTCAAACCAAAGAGGATGCATACAGAAGTAAAGAGGTATATAGTATAAAGATAAACACAACTATGCAGGATGAAAAGATGCGTGAATGGCTAAGAGGAAAGGGAAAGAGGAGAAGACTGAAGAGTAAATGGGAGTGAGGTTGTTTAACGTAGGTTCAGTCCAGGGGGATGGCGGGATGAAAGGATGTGTTGGAGTGCAAGTTCCCATCTCCGCAGTTCAGAGGGACTGGTGTTGGGTGGGAGAAGCCAAATGGCACATACGGTGTAGCAGGTTCCTAGGTCCCTAGAATTATGCTGCAGGGCATGCTCCGCTACTGGGTATTGGGCATCTCCTAGGCGGACAGTTCGTCTGTGTCCGTTCATGCGCTCAGCCAGTTTAGTTGTTGTCATGCCGATGTAAAAGGCTGTGCAGTGCAGGCATGTCAGTTGATAAATGACATGTGTAGTTTCACATGTGGCCCTGCCTTGAATTGTGTACGTTTTACCAGTAGCGGGGCTGGAGTAAGTGGTTGTGGGGGGATGCATGGGGCAGGTTTTGCAGCGGGGTCGGTTACAGGGGTAGGAACCGCTGGGTGGAGAAGGTAGTCTGGGAATATTGTAGGGTTTAACAAGGATGTTACGGAGGTTAGGGGGCCGACGAAAGGAAACTCTGGGTGGTGTGGGGAGAATTTTGTCAAGGGATGATCTCATTTCAGGGGTTGACTTGAGAAAATCATATCCCTGGCGGAGTAATTTGTTGATGTTTTCGAGGCCAGGATAATATTGGGTGACAAGGGGGATGCTTCTGTGTGGTCTGGGGGTAGGAACATTGTTGTTGGACGGGGAGGAATGTATTGCTCGAGAGATCTGTTTGTGGACAAGGTCTGCAGGATAGTTGCGGGAGAGGAAAGCACTGGTCAGGTTATTGGTGTAATTGTTGAGGGATTCGTCACTGGAGCAGATACGTTTGCCACGAATACCTAGGCTGTAGGGAAGGGAGCGTTTGATGTGGAATGGATGGCAGCTATCAAAGTGAAGGTACTGTTGTTTGTTTGTGGGTTTGATATGGACAGAGGTGTGGATGTGAGCTTCAACAAGATGAAGGTCAACATCCAGGAAGGTGGCTTGGGTTTTGGAGAAGGACCAGGTGAAATTCAGATTCGAAAAGGAGTTGAGGTTATGGAGGAAATTAAGGAGTGTTTCTTCACCATGAGTCCAGACCACAAAGATGTCATCTATAAACCTATACCAGGCCAGGGGAAGCAGCTGTTGGGCCTTCAGGAAAGCCTCCTCCATGCGGCCCATGAAGAGGTTGGCATAGGACGGAGCCATCCTGGTTCCCATGGCCGTTCCCCTGATTTGTTTGTAGGTCTGGCCTTCAAAAGTGAAGTAATTATGGGTGAGGATGAAGTTGGTAAGTGTGATGAGGAACGAGGTTTTTGGAAGATCTTCGGGTGGGCGTTGGGAGAGGTAGTGCTCAAGGGCAGAGAGACCATGGGTATGTGGGATGTTTGTGTAAAGGGATGTAGCATCTATGGTGACAAGAAAGGTTTCAGGTGGGAGAGGAGTGGGAATGGATTTGAGGCGTTCTAGGAAATGGTTTGTGTCTTTGATGTAGGATGGGAGTCTGCGGGTGATAGGTTGGAGGTGCTGGTCTACCAGAGCTGAGATACGTTCGGTTGGGGCTTTGAAGCCTGCTACAATGGGACGGCCAGGATGGTTCTCTTTGTGGATTTTGGGTAATAGGTAGAAGGTAGGGGTACGTGGCTCAGGTGGAGTGAGTAATTCTATGGAAGCCGTTGTGAGGCCTTGTGAGGGACCTTGGATTCTTAGGATTTTTTGCAGCTCAGTCTGGATGGAGGGAATGGGATCCTGGGTAACAGCTTTGTAGGTTGAGGTGTCGGAGAGTTGACGCAGTCCTTCTGCCACATACTCCACACGGTCAAGTACGACAGTTGTGGAGCCTTTATCCGCCGGGAGGATGACGATAGAGCGGTCTATTTTCAGCTCCTTAATAGCACGGGATTCAGCTGGGGTGATGTTGGGGGTTGTTGGGATGTTCTTCAAGAAGGACTGGGAGGCAACACTGGATGTGAGGAATTCCTGAAATGTCTGCAAGGGATGGTTTTGGGGGAGGGGAGGAGGATCCCTTTGAGAAGGCAGTCGGAACTGTTCTAGACAGGGTTCAACACTGGGTCTAGTATTTGGGGGCTGTGTTTGGGTAGTGAAGTGGTATTTCCAGTTGAGGTTCCGGGTGAATGAGAGGAGATCTTTAACCAGGGCAGTGTGGTTGAATTTAGGCGTGGGGCTAAAGGTTAAGCCTTTTGACAGAACAGATGTCTCTGGAGGAGAGAGGGATCTGGATGAGAGGTTTAGGACTGAATTGGGACTGGCGATATGTGGCATTTGACTGTGGTTATAGTTGAGATTTGGTCTGTGTGGGGTATGTGCTGGGATGGGGAGATTGAGTAGGGTGGCTAGGCTAGGTTTGTTGGCTATGAGGGGGGTTTGTTGAAGGTTCTGTTGTGGTTGGTGTTTGTGAGGGATAGGGAGAGGGACCCCACTTCTTAGGTGTTGCACTAGCACTGTGGATAGTTTTTTCAGGTGTTGTGTGGCATGGAACTCAAGTTTGCAGCTGGCTTCTAGGATGATGTTCTTGAGTGTGTTCTCCAAGCAAGGGTTTGAGAGGTGGAGGACTTTGAAGAGAGATAGGAGCTGTTGGGAGTGGTGGTTACATGAAGTAGTGTAGAGATTCAGGACAAGTTGGGTAAGGGCTAAGGATTGAAGGTTCTGGAAGTCCAGGAGAGACTGGTGGAAGGAGGAATTGCACCCGGAGATGGGAACTTTTAAGGTAAGCCCTTTAGGGGTAATTCCAAAGGTTAAGCAGGACCGGAGGAAAAGTATGTGGGATTGCAATTTGGCTACGGTGAATGCATGTTTCCGGAATGAATGTAAATAATGTGGTATAGGATTAGGGTACATAGTGGGTAACTGGTGGGTAGGGAAATTAAATAACTAAAATTGAAGTAGTAGTCATAAGAAGGAATAAAATGCGGAGGGAAGGACGAGAAAGAAAGAAATTGTGTTGGTAATGTTCAATACCAAAGGAAGACCACTAATAAGAAAAATACGGAAAAAGTTGACCAGACCAAGCAAGTATGTCCAGATCAGGGGAAAAGAACACACGTTGCTCAAAAACAGAGATAGCGAGTGGCGAAAAAAGGATCGCGCGTGCTGCAAAAGATGTCGCGCGTACCGCAAAAAAGATCGCGCGTACCGCAAAAGCGATCGCGCGTGCCGCAAAAAAGATCGCGCGTGCCGCAAAAAGATCGCGCGTGCCGCAAAAAAGATCGCGCGTGCCGCAAAAATGTCCCAAAAAAATTTTCTTGTGGCAGAGAAAGATAGCCAATGGCACAAAAATATCGCCAGCAACAAGAAATCGACGGAAATGGATGATACTGGTAGGTGTGGAAGAGATTGTTGGCAGTGATTGTTGGCTGGAAAACAGTGAATAACGAACGTTAAAACTATGGAATGTAGAATAAATAAATCAATAAATAAAAAAGAGAAGAGGACTATAAACGGAACAAGATAATAGGAGGAAGATGAAACTAGCACAGTTGGTGACGAAAATATTTGTTTATGGATATATAAAACACTGAAGAAGAGAAAATGTTAAGATGACAGACGTAAGTGATAGCTAACAAAAGGGACAAAACAATGAAGGATGTGGACCATATAGGTGATCTAAATGATTAATGGAAAATCTCATATAGAAATGTGAAACAAATACTAACAAAGAGATAGAGGGGCTGGCCAGTACTTACCTCAGCTCAGTACAGCCGATAGATACACACAAAACAAAACCGAAAATTTATGTTCCTAGCTTTCAGAACAAATGTTCCTTCATCAGGGAGGAGAGAGGGGAAAGAAAGGGAAGAAGGGAAAGGAGATTCAGTTACTCACAACCCAGGTTATGAAGCAACAGGGAAAGGAAAATAGGGAGGGTAGCAAGGATGGAGGCATGGTTGTCAGAGGGAAGCCAAAGATATTCTACTGTAAGTACTGTGCCAGCTTCAAACCAAAGAGGATGCATACAGAAGTAAAGAGGTATATAGTATAAAGATAAACACAACTATGCAGGATGAAAAGATGCGTGAATGGCTAAGAGGAAAGGGAAAGAGGAGAAGACTGAAGAGTAAATGGGAGTGAGGTTGTTTAACGTAGGTTCAGTCCAGGGGGATGGCGGGATGAAAGGATGTGTTGGAGTGCAAGTTCCCATCTCCGCAGTTCAGAGGGACTGGTGTTGGGTGGGAGAAGCCAAATGGCACATACGGTGTAGCAGGTTCCTAGGTCCCTAGAATTATGCTGCAGGGCATGCTCCGCTACTGGGTATTGGGCATCTCCTAGGCGGACAGTTCGTCTGTGTCCGTTCATGCGCTCAGCCAGTTTAGTTGTTGTCATGCCGATGTAAAAGGCTGTGCAGTGCAGGCATGTCAGTTGATAAATGACATGTGTAGTTTCACATGTGGCCCTGCCTTGAATTGTGTACGTTTTACCAGTAGCGGGGCTGGAGTAAGTGGTTGTGGGGGGATGCATGGGGCAGGTTTTGCAGCGGGGTCGGTTACAGGGGTAGGAACCGCTGGGTGGAGAAGGTAGTCTGGGAATATTGTAGGGTTTAACAAGGATGTTACGGAGGTTAGGGGGCCGACGAAAGGAAACTCTGGGTGGTGTGGGGAGAATTTTGTCAAGGGATGATCTCATTTCAGGGGTTGACTTGAGAAAATCATATCCCTGGCGGAGTAATTTGTTGATGTTTTCGAGGCCAGGATAATATTGGGTGACAAGGGGGATGCTTCTGTGTGGTCTGGGGGTAGGAACATTGTTGTTGGACGGGGAGGAATGTATTGCTCGAGAGATCTGTTTGTGGACAAGGTCTGCAGGATAGTTGCGGGAGAGGAAAGCACTGGTCAGGTTATTGGTGTAATTGTTGAGGGATTCGTCACTGGAGCAGATACGTTTGCCACGAATACCTAGGCTGTAGGGAAGGGAGCGTTTGATGTGGAATGGATGGCAGCTATCAAAGTGAAGGTACTGTTGTTTGTTTGTGGGTTTGATATGGACAGAGGTGTGGATGTGAGCTTCAACAAGATGAAGGTCAACATCCAGGAAGGTGGCTTGGGTTTTGGAGAAGGACCAGGTGAAATTCAGATTCGAAAAGGAGTTGAGGTTATGGAGGAAATTAAGGAGTGTTTCTTCACCATGAGTCCAGACCACAAAGATGTCATCTATAAACCTATACCAGGCCAGGGGAAGCAGCTGTTGGGCCTTCAGGAAAGCCTCCTCCATGCGGCCCATGAAGAGGTTGGCATAGGACGGAGCCATCCTGGTTCCCATGGCCGTTCCCCTGATTTGTTTGTAGGTCTGGCCTTCAAAAGTGAAGTAATTATGGGTGAGGATGAAGTTGGTAAGTGTGATGAGGAACGAGGTTTTTGGAAGATCTTCGGGTGGGCGTTGGGAGAGGTAGTGCTCAAGGGCAGAGAGACCATGGGTATGTGGGATGTTTGTGTAAAGGGATGTAGCATCTATGGTGACAAGAAAGGTTTCAGGTGGGAGAGGAGTGGGAATGGATTTGAGGCGTTCTAGGAAATGGTTTGTGTCTTTGATGTAGGATGGGAGTCTGCGGGTGATAGGTTGGAGGTGCTGGTCTACCAGAGCTGAGATACGTTCGGTTGGGGCTTTGAAGCCTGCTACAATGGGACGGCCAGGATGGTTCTCTTTGTGGATTTTGGGTAATAGGTAGAAGGTAGGGGTACGTGGCTCAGGTGGAGTGAGTAATTCTATGGAAGCCGTTGTGAGGCCTTGTGAGGGACCTTGGATTCTTAGGATTTTTTGCAGCTCAGTCTGGATGGAGGGAATGGGATCCTGGGTAACAGCTTTGTAGGTTGAGGTGTCGGAGAGTTGACGCAGTCCTTCTGCCACATACTCCACACGGTCAAGTACGACAGTTGTGGAGCCTTTATCCGCCGGGAGGATGACGATAGAGCGGTCTATTTTCAGCTCCTTAATAGCACGGGATTCAGCTGGGGTGATGTTGGGGGTTGTTGGGATGTTCTTCAAGAAGGACTGGGAGGCAACACTGGATGTGAGGAATTCCTGAAATGTCTGCAAGGGATGGTTTTGGGGGAGGGGAGGAGGATCCCTTTGAGAAGGCAGTCGGAACTGTTCTAGACAGGGTTCAACACTGGGTCTAGTATTTAACCTTTAGCCCCACGCCTAAATTCAACCACACTGCCCTGGTTAAAGATCTCCTCTCATTCACCCGGAACCTCAACTGGAAATACCACTTCACTACCCAAACACAGCCCCCAAATACTAGACCCAGTGTTGAACCCTGTCTAGAACAGTTCCGACTGCCTTCTCAAAGGGATCCTCCTCCCCTCCCCCAAAACCATCCCTTGCAGACATTTCAGGAATTCCTCACATCCAGTGTTGCCTCCCAGTCCATCTTGAAGAACATCCCAACAACCCCAACATCACCCCAGCTGAATCCCGTGCTATTAAGGAGCTGAAAATAGACCGCTCTATCGTCATCCTCCCGGCGGATAAAGGCTCCACAACTGTCGTACTTGACCGTGTGGAGTATGTGGCAGAAGGACTGCGTCAACTCTCCGACACCTCAACCTACAAAGCTGTTACCCAGGATCCCATTCCCTCCATCCAGACTGAGCTGCAAAAAATCCTAAGAATCCAAGGTCCCTCACAAGGCCTCACAACGGCTTCCATAGAATTACTCACTCCACCTGAGCCACGTACCCCTACCTTCTACCTATTACCCAAAATCCACAAAGAGAACCATCCTGGCCGTCCCATTGTAGCAGGCTTCAAAGCCCCAACCGAACGTATCTCAGCTCTGGTAGACCAGCACCTCCAACCTATCACCCGCAGACTCCCATCCTACATCAAAGACACAAACCATTTCCTAGAACGCCTCAAATCCATTCCCACTCCTCTCCCACCTGAAACCTTTCTTGTCACCATAGATGCTACATCCCTTTACACAAACATCCCACATACCCATGGTCTCTCTGCCCTTGAGCACTACCTCTCCCAACGCCCACCCGAAGATCTTCCAAAAACCTCGTTCCTCATCACACTTACCAACTTCATCCTCACCCATAATTACTTCACTTTTGAAGGCCAGACCTACAAACAAATCAGGGGAACGGCCATGGGAACCAGGATGGCTCCGTCCTATGCCAACCTCTTCATGGGCCGCATGGAGGAGGCTTTCCTGAAGGCCCAACAGCTGCTTCCCCTGGCCTGGTATAGGTTTATAGATGACATCTTTGTGGTCTGGACTCATGGTGAAGAAACACTCCTTAATTTCCTCCATAACCTCAACTCCTTTTCGAATCTGAATTTCACCTGGTCCTTCTCCAAAACCCAAGCCACCTTCCTGGATGTTGACCTTCATCTTGTTGAAGCTCACATCCACACCTCTGTCCATATCAAACCCACAAACAAACAACAGTACCTTCACTTTGAT
This sequence comes from Schistocerca cancellata, assembly GCF_023864275.1. Classification (NCBI taxonomy): domain Eukaryota; kingdom Metazoa; phylum Arthropoda; class Insecta; order Orthoptera; family Acrididae; genus Schistocerca; species Schistocerca cancellata. The sequence continues at coordinate 845,309,850 of NC_064628.1, forward strand.
AGCTGCCATCCATTCCACATCAAACGCTCCCTTCCCTACAGCCTAGGTATTCGTGGCAAACGTATCTGCTCCAGTGACGAATCCCTCAACAATTACACCAATAACCTGACCAGTGCTTTCCTCTCCCGCAACTATCCTGCAGACCTTGTCCACAAACAGATCTCTCGAGCAATACATTCCTCCCCGTCCAACAACAATGTTCCTACCCCCAGACCACACAGAAGCATCCCCCTTGTCACCCAATATTATCCTGGCCTCGAAAACATCAACAAATTACTCCGCCAGGGATATGATTTTCTCAAGTCAACCCCTGAAATGAGATCATCCCTTGACAAAATTCTCCCCACACCACCCAGAGTTTCCTTTCGTCGGCCCCCTAACCTCCGTAACATCCTTGTTAAACCCTACAATATTCCCAGACTACCTTCTCCACCCAGCGGTTCCTACCCCTGTAACCGACCCCGCTGCAAAACCTGCCCCATGCATCCCCCCACAACCACTTACTCCAGCCCCGCTACTGGTAAAACGTACACAATTCAAGGCAGGGCCACATGTGAAACTACACATGTCATTTATCAACTGACATGCCTGCACTGCACAGCCTTTTACATCGGCATGACAACAACTAAACTGGCTGAGCGCATGAACGGACACAGACGAACTGTCCGCCTAGGAGATGCCCAATACCCAGTAGCGGAGCATGCCCTGCAGCATAATTCTAGGGACCTAGGAACCTGCTACACCGTATGTGCCATTTGGCTTCTCCCACCCAACACCAGTCCCTCTGAACTGCGGAGATGGGAACTTGCACTCCAACACATCCTTTCATCCCGCCATCCCCCTGGACTGAACCTACGTTAAACAACCTCACTCCCATTTACTCTTCAGTCTTCTCCTCTTTCCCTTTCCTCTTAGCCATTCACGCATCTTTTCATCCTGCATAGTTGTGTTTATCTTTATACTATATACCTCTTTACTTCTGTATGCATCCTCTTTGGTTTGAAGCTGGCACAGTACTTACAGTAGAATATCTTTGGCTTCCCTCTGACAACCATGCCTCCATCCTTGCTACCCTCCCTATTTTCCTTTCCCTGTTGCTTCATAACCTGGGTTGTGAGTAACTGAATCTCCTTTCCCTTCTTCCCTTTCTTTCCCCTCTCTCCTCCCTGATGAAGGAACATTTGTTCTGAAAGCTAGGAACATAAATTTTCGGTTTTGTTTTGTGTGTATCTATCGGCTGTACTGAGCTGAGGTAAGTACTGGCCAGCCCCTCTATCTCTTTGTTAGTATTTGTTTCACATTTCTATATGAGATTTTCCATTAATCATTTAAAAAAAATGTTTATCTCTCAGTTAAATGATCAGATAGCTGTGTAATTTGTGTTAGAGAAATATGGTACCGATGTGTAAAGTTGTATAAGCAAATACCATATTAGCTAGGGCTCCTTGTGCTTGCTACACACATGGTACACAAAGTAAGCGTGTACCCCCCTGAGGATTAATGTAATTATACCCTCAGGTGTTACAGATTACAAGAATGGAATGAAATGTATCACGAAAAACTTTCTTTGTAATTCAAAAATCTTTAAAAATAAGTATTTTAAGTACAAAATTAATCACTCAAATACGTGTCCTGTAGCGCTAAATGTGCGTCTTGCTGTAAGATAATCTCTGTGGAAGTGTCGTAGTTATTGTCCTCCGAAAGCTAAGTTCTGCAGAAGCCAATGTACTTACCTCATGATACACAAAAGTGAAATGCTTTGCGTATAGATATCTTACTTATTACGCTTATTGCCGTGATGAAGAAAGTACTGTGCTGTAACGTATTGTTGTGCTACAGAAAAGGCTGTCTCATTGTAGCTGTACCACAAAAGTTACTAATAAAACATGTTTTGCTTTCCGGAAGAATTCAGAAAAACTGTGCAGATATAAAACAGATACACCGCAAAAGCAACAATGTAAATTTTGTCACACATTAGTAGTGTCGTAATATAACTGTGTAGCTGTCAAAGAAACCAAATACTAAGTCATCTTTAATCTCACAGAAAGTACTTTAAATCCCAAATGTATTTTCAAGTAAACCAAAATGTTGCATTAAAATCTCATTAGCAGTACTGGTAAATGTTCTAATCGTGCAACTAACAAGCAAGAATGTACACACACAATAACACTGTGTCGTCTGTTCGCAATAACAATGCATTCGTAATTTCTGTTTAAATAAGTTCTCTTAGTTCTTGACTGGATATTTAACTTCAAACATTGTTGCATGGTAACAGTCTCTAAAGCATACTAGTAACGTGAAGTGAAACGTTTTATGGCAAAGACAAAGTTAAAAAGCAGATTATCTTTCAATAAACGGTTTTACATGTGAAATGTGGTGTAAACCTTTACTCTTCTCAGTACGCAGAGTTTCAACTTGAATGCAATTATCATGCGGTATTCGTCCGTAAAGAATACGGGAATTTTGCGCAAGGTTAGCGTCTATGTTATTTTCCCCTGAGCCAGCGGGCGCAGGTGGCTGCCTGCGGTGCGAGTCATTGTCTGTTTCTTTGTTGGCACACGACGTTATTGGGATTAGGAGGCCTAACTTCCACAAATTCGCCTTGCCGAGAGGGCCCAGCTCTGTTTAAAGCTGGCCAGTTCTGATGGAATTCAGGTCTGTCGTTTTGTCGGTAGTTTACACAGTTTCTTTCGTGTCGGTCACGTGGTGGAGAATTTCTCCCTGAGTCGTAACTGCGTGCTGGACTGTTGCGTCTAAAGTTATTCTGTCTCCCTTGATAATAATTATTTTGGTTTCCATATTGTCTGTTTCTCTGATTGTCTCTGTGATAGTCATTACCGCGGAGAGGTGATCTTTCCCTGTAATTATTACTACTCTGCCAACGGTTGTCATACGGGTGGTGTCTGTTTTGGTCACGATTTACGTTATAAGAAGAGCCTTGTCGTGTATTATTTCTGTCATTGCGGAATTGTGACGGATGTGATCTGTAGTGATTGTTTTCCTGTTTTCGCATCCCGTGACTGTCTGTGTCAATTTCTAATTCTTGTAAGAGTCACTGAAAAGCTTCAATGTCGTCTTTGCAACGTCCTGCCAAAATAATATGCCGTAAATGTTCAGGTAGTTTGATTAAGCAAATGCGGATGAGTTCTGAGGGGCTGTATGTGTTTCAAAAATACTGATTCTTATGCAGCATGTCTTCAAAATATTTCATAAGACTGGAAAATTCAGATTGTTCGAAACGTTTCATCATTATGATGCTATGTTTTACTCGGTCTTGTGTAGCTTGAGACCAATACGCTGAGAGGAAGGCATGATAAAATTCTCCTTCACTGTGACAATCGTGAATGACCGATCGCATTCTTACAGCTGGTTCATTCTCCAAGTAGCCACACATAAATTCTAATCTGTGCTCCAATGACCAGTTGGGAGGAAAACAATGAGAGAATTGATGGAGCCACGCTTGTGGATGAATGTCGTTGGCAGAATTCTTAAATGTTTTGAATTTACGTGTAGTAATGAACAGCTTATAGTCAAAGTCATCATGTCGGCGAGTAGCTTATCGGTCACTGTTACATCGTGTCGGCGGTTCCATCTCAAAATTCGGTCCACCTTGCCAATTCCTTTCATAATTACCGAAATGCCCTGTGTTATTATTTTGTGGCTTTTCCGTATTTCTAAGTTCCTCTTCCCGTGTTGGAGCGCGAGTGTCCTCTGAAATATGTAATTCTTGTATCACATACGTCAACTGATCTTGTACTTCCTGGATTTCTCTTTTGTACTGTGTATTGATTTGATTTTGATTTTGTTTGAATTTTCTTATTTGTTCATACTCTTCTGTGTCAGTAAAGGCTACAGGTCTTGTGTCATTCAGATCATCATCTACCTTTCTAGATAAGTTAGTGACCTGATCCGAAAGTTCGGCTACTTTCTCCGATAGTGATTTCCTCAGTGTGTTTTTTGAACCAAGTTTCAGAGTGTCCATTTGTGTTGAAATCGAATCTACTGTGTCCTTTAAGTTTTCCTGAGTTTTTGCAAGTTGCGTAACCGAATCGGTAGATGCAACTGAGTCAATTTTAGCCCACAAGGTCTCATGATTTTCATGAACAATGGTTTGCAGTTCTTTTATGGCTGCTTCGTGATTCTGTAATGCATTTTCATGCCGCGAAAAAATAGGTTGAAAATGCTCACAAATTTGTGTTTTTACGTCATTACAGACTTTTTGACATTTGGATTCAATGTTATGTAACTCAGTAGTTAAATCTTCACGTGTTTGTTCAAGTGTGGTGTCTAACATCCGAAGATTCTGTTCCATTGTGTCTAACTTTTGAACATTTTGTCCCATTTGTCTCTGATTTTGTTCCATTTGTTGCATTAACTGCAATAATAATGTATTAGTGTCTGGAATCTGTTTCTCTATGCTTTTTGGCAGTGCATTTTCACTGGCAACATTCACATTTTGACAAGCAGAAAAAGTGTCTTGACTCATTTGAGAAAACGGTGAGGACGCAAAACCTGAATCTACAGTATTTGCAAAATTGTGTCCTATCATTTCGGATTCCTGAGGCGAGCTGTTGCCGACCGATCGATCGATAATGCTTCCCTGTTCACTACCTGTTTGACTGTCTACACCATTATTTGCCGCCCGCTTCATCTCCCTATGCACAATTACCAAATTACTACTTCGAATGTCTGTTAATTCACTACCCAGTGGTGCTGATAAGCTACGCTCGTCGTCACTATTATTTCTCAGTTTACTTTGAAGCCTAGTGTTACGTTTTTCACACGTCATTATTGTCACAATATTTCACACGATAACACAGAAAAGCACAATTTGAAGAGCAAAAATAAGAGAACACATTAACATAGTACTGAAAATAATATCTAGTTAATTGCAGCTGCGAAATACTTGGTGCAAATCTACATGCATGCCACAACTGTTTTACTGTACAACAATGAAAGACTGTAACTACAAAGGAGATTCTCTCTACAATTACGGGCTAGCAATAAACAAAAGCTACACTAAATACACAAACTACAAGAAAAAATCAGAAGATTCCAGTGAGGTATCCTAGGCTAATGGTCGACATATGAAACATCCCCTTAGAACAATTATACACGACTGTGCTTAACCTGACACACAATATTATTTAGCGCAACGCAATCTATCAAAGATCCCTGCAAAAGAATGGCCCTGACTAACATTAACCTATACCTTTCACAAATCACTTACCTTACAAAAATCTCCGTTACTCGAACTACTGCAATACGGCGAGCGCCACTACTGCCAGCTAAATAAAAGATTCAAACTACTGAAGGCACTAACTACTGATAGGGATAGTTAGCAAATGAAAGATTTTAATAGAGAACAAACACTGTATTTACCTTAATATCATCAAAAGTCATAATATATGTAATTTCAAAACTCCGCCATCTCTCTCCTCACATCCACCACTGCTGGCGGCTCACCTCCAACTGTGCAACGCTACGCGCTGTTCACATCCAGCTGCCGCTGCCCAACACTACAATGGCAGACAACAATGCAAACTAGCCACAGACTGCACACAGCACAGCCAGTGATTTTCATATAGAGCGCTACGTGGCATGACCAATATAAAAATCTAAACAGCCTACTTACAACCTAAACACTGTCATACGGTAGCGCATTGTCACTGTCAGCATTGATTGTAGCACTTCTGTTCCCCTTCAGATGCAGGAAACGAATAAAAGGACGATACCCCACGTAATCAGTGTGTTGTACTGCTCTGATTTAGCTCCCCTAGTGATCTGCTACGGTACTGTGCCGCCGTAATTTCAGCGTTTAGCAGGATTAAAGAAATTTTTGTGCAAACTAACAACAAACAAGTTAGGTAACTCTGTTTTTTCGTGGTAATAACTAACTATTTATGTCTACATCTGTACCTCTGAAAGGCTTCCATCTATTTACAGATATGAGACCCTTCTTCAATGACCAACCCAGACGCGAATTTGTTTTGGAACTACTAATTTAATTTCGAACTCCTTAAGACTTTTCTATTGCAGATTAAAACTTCAGCAACAATGCCAAAGAAAGGAGACTAGAATATACTGTGAAAGTAGTCGTATCCGTAATCATACTTTAGTTGCGGTTGCCGACCTGCTCCAGATAGTACCAACCATTAAAAAACCTTCTCCGTCTCGTGCAAGATCAGACTTACAGGGACCACCATAGGTGACGGTCGGAACTCAGGCAGAATATGAAACTTCTGTTTGCAAAGAACATAGCTCCCTATCGATATGCTTGCCCCCAGGGTTGACAACGGTCCTACCTTTTAGGATCATAAGTTCACTGAAGTGCAGCGCCTCCGAGGCCATAAATGTCGGTAGCGCAGCCACTAACATCCTGATTTCTCAGTCTCTGTCGCATCCAGATTGTCTGCTTTAAGTCGCCTCCAACGCAAATGCTATTTGCTCCAGGCATTTGCCACCTTGCAGCTAGTCACATTTTCACAAATTTAGGCAACATAGTGCATTGACAGTATCGATCTCATGATATATTTAAGTTAAAATGAATAGTCGAGAAAGTAATAATATTTGGAGTGTACGACCGTGGTATCACGAAAAATCGAGGAGCTGCCAGCACCAACCACAGCGGGCCAAAAATTCTGAACGTGGCTTTTACATAAACCAAAACTAGTAAATAAGCAAATATTAAGACGATCTCGACTGTCCATTAAGTTAAAATTTGTTTGTTTATCGCTTTCTGCGGGGAGTCACATTCTCATCTGCACTCAGATGTCATCGTTTTCAGTCGACGTGCGCGACTATGTCTCGCCTCAGCCTTATACCAACAGCAGTAGTCGTGTGGTAAGAAATCTCCCCACCAGCCTCTTTCACATTTAGATCACGAGTTCAGTGTTCTCTCCCTAACATGGTAGACACTACATGCACACTCTCGGGTCCAGTATTAATATAACTGCTATGAAAACATTTTTTATGTAGAGACTTTATCTCTTGTTTAAGTCTCTATTGAGGTACTCATGTTATTGGTCAAATGAGTGAGTGGAGCGAAAAGAAGACTCACTATAAATTACTAAATGGGTTTTTGTCGCAATTTTCGTAGACAAACGAAGAGTGGGAAACGAACAAATGGGGTACCAAGTTCACCAGCATGAGGTCTAGTTTTTCAAAAATATATCTAATTACTTCAATGTACTCATTTTAGTTACGTAAAACATATATACGATTTGAGGGAAAATTGAAATACACCTTCGGGAAACAAAATCTCTACACAAAGAAGGAGTTTGCGACATAACGAAAGTTGATGGGCCTGTTCTACATCTGAAAGATGTCGCCACTATGTGGAGGCAAATCAGGTTTGCTTCAAACACACGCTGTAACGGTCGGGAGCGTTAGCTACCTTTGAGACTGGACGTGGTGACTTGATGTTGGTCAAGAATACCTGTATGGTGACAAAGATGCCTTTATCAACGCCTACGACAAATTGGATGTTTCTTTTGCGATATTGCGGAAAGACTTGGCAGGAATGGAGGCACTGTACATGATTGTTGGTAGCGGTGGTCGCTGGAATGTACGGACTCAAGAAGACCGAACTCCGGACGGCTACGTGTTCGGCATATGGCTGTAACACACAGTACTGCATCTGCAGCAGCGATCTGAGTAGCAGTTGGCACCAGAGTGACACAACGAACTGATACAAATCGGTTACTCCACTTACAGCTCCGAGCTATACGCCCTGTAGCGTGAATGCCACTGACCCCAAAGTACATCGAGCTAGACACACTGGACCATCACATGGAGCTATGGCCAGGAGTGCGATTTCGTATGGCAGCAGGAGAAAACTCTCGCGGTTATCGCACGCACTCTGACTGCAACACTGAAGATAGGAAATTATTTGTACTGAACTGGATGTCGTTAATCAGTCTGGTGATTCGACCTGCTGTGCTGCCTTTCATGAACAGTATTCTTGGGGGGTTTTCCCAACAGGATAACGCCCTCCCACATGCCACTGTTGCAACGCAATATGCTCTACAGAGTGGCGACATGTTGCCTTGGCCTGCTCAATCACCAGATATGTCTCCAATCGAGCACATATGGGACATCATCGGACGATAACTCCAGCGTCATCCACGGACAGTATTCCCCATTCCTGTACTGACTGACCAAGTGTCACAGGCATATCACTTCATCCCACAAACCTACATCCAGCAACTGTACAGCACAATGCCTGCACGTCTGCAAGATTGCATTAACATTGTGGCGGTTACACCAGTTATTACGAGGGCAGTTCAATAAGTAATGCAAAAATTTTTTTTCTGAAACAGGGGTTGTTTTATTCAGTATTGAAATACACCAGGTTATTCCCCAATCTTTTAGCTACACAACACTATTTTTCAACGTAATCTCCATTCAATGCTACGGCCTTACGCCACCTTGAAATGAGGGCCTGTATGCCTGCACGGTACCATTCCACTGGTCGATGTCGGAGCCAACGTCGTACTGCATCAATAACTTCTTCATCATCCGCGTAGTGCCTCCCACGGATTGCGTCCTTCATTGGGCCAAACATATGGAAATCCGACGGTGCGAGATCGGGGCTGTAGGGTGCATGAGGAAGAACAGTCCACTGAAGTTTTGTGAGCTCCTCTCGGGTGCGAACACTTGTGTGAGGTCTTGCGTTGTCATGAAGAAGGAGAAGTTCGTTCAGATTTTTGTGCTTACGAACACGCTGAAGTCGTTTCTTCAATTTCTGAAGAGTAGCACAATACACTTCAGAGTTGATCGTTTGACCATGGGGAAGGACATCGAACAGAATAACCCCTTCAGCGTCCCAGAAGACTGTAACCATGATTTTACCGGCTGAGGGTAGGGGAGTGGGTGTGGCGCCTCTCCATTGATTGCCGTTTTGTTTCAGGTTTGAAGTGATGAACCCATGTTTCATCGCCTGTAACAATCTTTGACAAGAAATTGTCACCCTCAGCCACATGACGAGCAAGCAATTCCGCACAGATGGTTCTCCTTTGCTCTTTATGGTGTTCGGTTAGACAACGAGGGACCCAGCGGGAACAAACCTTTGAATATCCCAACTGGTGAACAATTGTGACAGCACTACCAACAGAGATGTCAAGTTGAGCACTGAGTTGTTTGATGGTGATCCGTCGATCATCTCGAACGAGTGTGTTCGCACGCTCCTCCATTGCAGGAGTCACAGCTGTGCACGGCCGGCCCGCACGCGGGAGATGTCTGGTCTTGCTTGACCTTGCGGCGATGATGACACACGCTTTGCCCAACGACTCACCGTGCTTTTGTCCACTGCCAGATCACCATAGACATTCTGCAAGCGCCTATGAATATCTGAGATGCCCTGGTTTTCCGCCAAAAGAAACTCGATCACTGCCCGTTGTTTGCAACGCACATCCGTTACAGACGCCATTTAAACAGCTCCGTACAGCGCTGCCACCTGTCGGAAGTCAATGAAACTATACGAGACGAAGCAGGAATGTTTGAAAATATTCCACAAGAAATTTCCGGTTTTTTCAACCAAAATTGGCCGAGAAAAAAATGTGTTGCATTACTTATTGAACTGCCCTCGTAATTTACTAGAATTTCACATACGCAGTGGCTTATATCACTTTTCCATTAACCTGTGATGTTGCAATATGTATAACTTAAATATGATAGCTAGACAAATGTATTTCCGACATTTCATTACTATACATTAATTATTACTTTTTTTGATGTTGCGATTTTTTTCCGTCAGTTTATTTCACGAGCACATGTGTTTAAAAAAAATTCATGTTTACAGTCCCTAGCTACCCTGTGGTATCTAGATGCCGAATCAAGTACTTAATACTGGACAATTCGAGAATTAGAATGAAACTTTTGGTCTTTAGATTACCGGCGTCAGTCAGGAATGACCATCTTCAGATTTGTTTTAGAACCTGTCCTAAAATGATATATCTACAGCTGCATCGTCACAAAATATACACAAATTTAGAGAACTGAAGAGGCTAGGAATGCAAGTCAGGTGTCAATGTGATAGCGCTTTCTGAAAAAAATTTGAAAATAAAAAAAGTGAAAAAACATGAGCCAAATTTTTTGTGAAATGATTGGTCTGAAAAGTAGGAGATAAAAGAGATTTGGGAAACATTTGACGCGCCTTTCAGTGATGCGTGAAATCTTGTGCTACATGTGACGTGCGTCAAATGCTTCTGTAATCAGTTTCATTTCTTACTTTCAGACAAATCATTTCACAATATATCTGATGGATATTTTCATTTTGATATAGATTTACTGTCAGTAAGGGCTGCTCTCGGTTTATGTTTATGACTATTCTCAAAATATGTCCCATTATTAATTAGTGATAATTTTTAATAGAGTTTTAGCGCTTATCCACACTTTCTTGAATGTGATGACGAATCATGGACGCCAAAAAGTAGATACGTAGCCGATAACTTGTACTGAGCCGAGCAGGACGCTGACTGAAATCTGGGCGGTGGGTTAATGCTACCTGTTCTGCAGGCGAGTGCAAGCTATATGAGACTGCCGTCTTGTGGTAGTTGATAACAGGGGGAGCATGCCGCGATAATGCTCTAGGTTTTAAGATACGGTAGCCTAGCGGAGAGCGTTACTGCGGGATGTGGGCAATCTGTCGATGCAGAAGTTACCGAAATGAGAGTTCACGGCACCTTTTATGGAAGATAGGGAATAACTTGTACTGAATTGGTGTCACAGTGAAGGTTTCCCTTGCCGATTAGGACTGTTCGGTGATCTTTTTACAACGAACTTTTACCCGTTACCGGTGTCGGCCAGGACTGTTCTTCCCTCTGTTTCAAGGTGTCATATGCTTGTGAACTTCTGGTGGCAGTTCACTTCCGCTGTGTATTATTTGAACTTAATTATTGCACTAAAATTGTAGATAGTACAGTTTTTGGCGGCGAGGTTGTTTCGTATCCGCGTGTTCTAGAACCACGATGGATCCAGTGTTGGTTCCGCTGTTAGAATAACAGCGGCAGCAGGAAGAGAAACAGCAACTTCAACAGCAGTTATATTTGCGTGGTCAGTTGGTTACTGCTTCGCAGGGCGCCATGGGTCCTCCTAAACTGACCCAGACCCAGTCACCTGCTCCCCTACCTTTTACGCAGCTCCAAGAAGCGAAGGAATACTGAGAACCGTACATGCAGCATTTTCAGAAAAACTTTTTAGCGTTTCAGGTAGTGGACCAGACTTGGCAAAAGTCGTGTTTTCTTTTCTTGGATCGAGCATGAAACGTTTCGTTTCCTTCCGAACGTGCTTTGTTCACGGACACTGTGGAGCTGTCGATCTCTCAAATGTGATGATGATGTTTAGTTTGTGGGGCGCTCAACTGCGTGGTTATCAGCGCCCGTACAATTTCCCAACCTTTGCTCAGTCCAATTTCGCCACTTTCTTGGATGATGATGAAATGATGAGGACAACACAAACACCCAGTCATCTCGAGGCAGGTGAAAATCCCTGACCCCGCCGGGAATCGAACCCGGGACCCCGTGCTCGGGAAGCGAGAACGCTACCGCGAGACCACGAGCGGCGGACCAATCTCTCAAATGTGTGGGGATGCTCAGTCAGTGCTTACTGTATGGCGTTTCACCAGTGAGAAAAGGAGCCAGGCCAGTCCTATCAAACTCCGGAGTTTATGTCGGAACTGCAGATTTATTTGTGCTCTTATCAAATTAAGCTATATAGTCTCAGACACCTTTTCAAGTATCAAACATCTACGACGTATACATGCGGACTGAAGCGAAAATTTGTACTGGGTTCCAATCCCGGCCTTGTTACAAATTTTCGCTCTCCCTTCAGGATGCATATACAGGGTGTTCCATTGATAGGACCGAGCGAAATATCTCACTAAATAAGCATCAAACGAAAAAACTACAAAGAACGAAACTCGTCTAGCTTGAAGGGGGAAACCAGATGACGCTATGGTTGGCCCGCTAGATGGCTCTGCCATAGGTCAAACGGATATCAACTGCGTTTTTTAAACAGGAACCCCCATTTTTATTACGTATTCGCGTAGTACGTAAAGAAATATGAATGTTTTAGTTGGATCACTTTTTTTCGCTTGTGAGGGATGGCGCTGTAATAGTCACAAACGTATAAGTACGTGCTATCAAGCAACATTCCGCAAGTGCTGACGGTATTTGCTTCGTGATACATTACCCGTGTTAAAATGCACCGTTTACCAATTGCGGGAAAGGTCGATATCATGTTGATGTATGGCTATTGTGATGAAAATGCCCAACGAGCGTGTGCTAAATATGCTGCTCGGTATCCTGGACGACATCATTCAAGTGTCCGGACCGTTCGCCGGATAGTTACGTTATTTTAGGAAACAGGAAGTGTTCAGCCACGTGTGAAACGTCAACCACAACCTGCAACAAATGATGATGCCCAAGTAGGTGTTTTAGCTGCTGTCGGCGCCTAATCCGCACATCAGTAGCAGACAAATTGCGCGAGAATTGGGAATCTCCGAAACGTCGGTGTTCAGAATGCTACATCAACATGATTGCACCCGTACCATATTTCTATGCACCAGGAATTTCATGGCGACGACTTTGAACGTCGTGTACAGTTCTGCCACTGGGCACGAGAGAAATTACGAGACGATGACAGATTTTTTGCGCGCGTTCTATTTAACGACGAAGCGTCATTCATCAACAGCGGTAACGTAAACAGGCATAATATGCACTATTGGGCAACGGAAAATCCACGATGGCTGCCTCAAGTGGAACATCAGCGACCTTGGCGGGTTAATGCGTGGTGCGTCATTATGGGAGGAAGGATAATTGGCCACCATTTCATCGATGGCAATCTAAATGGTGCAATGTATGCTGATTTCCTACGAAATGTTCTACCGATGTTGCAACAAGACGTTTCACTGCAGGACAGAATGGTGATGTACTTCCAACATGATTAATGTCCGGCACATAGCTCGCGTGCGCTTGAAGCGGTATTGAATAGCATATTTCATGACAGGTGGTCGTCGGAGCACCATACCATGGCCCGCACGTTCACCGGATCTGACGTCCCAGGATTTCTTTCTGTGAGGAAAGTTGAAGGATATTTGCTATCGTGATCCACCGACAACGCCTGCCAGCACGTGTCAGCGCATTGTCAATGCATGTGCGAACATTACGGAAGTCGGACTACTCGCTGTTGAGAGGAATGTCGTTACATTGTATGAATGCTATGCATTGCATTAATGTGATATTTAGCCAGCCGCGGTGGCCGAGCGGTTCTAGGCGCGTCAGTCCGGAACCGAGCGACTGCTACGGTCGCAGGTTCGAATCCTGCCTTGGGCATGGATGTATGTGATGTCGTTAGGTTAGTTAGGTTTAAGCAGTTCTAAGTTCTAGGGGACTGATGACCTCAGATGCTAAGTCCCATAGTGCTCAGAGCCATTTAATGTGGTATTTACAGGTAATCAAGCTGTAACAGCATGCGTTCTCAGAAATGATAGGTTCACAAAGATACATGTATCATATTGGAACAACCGAAATAAAACGTTCAAACGTACCTACGTTCTGTATTTTAATTTAAAAAACCTACCTGTTACCAACTATTCGTCTAAAATTGTGAGCCATATGTTTGTGACTATTACAGCGCCATTTATCAAAAAGCGAAAAAAGTGGTCCAACTAAAACATTCATATTTATTTACGTACTACACGAATATGTAATAAAAATTGGGGTTCCTATTTAAAAAACGCAGTTGATACACATTTGAATTATGGCAACGCCATCTAGCGGGCCAACCATAGCGCCACCTGGTTTCCCCTTCAATCTAGACGAGTTTCGTTCTTTGTAGTTTTTTCGATTGACGCTTATTTCGTGAGATACGAGTATTTTGCCCGGTCACGATCAATGGACCACCCTGTATACATCGTTATTTGTGCTCATTGTAAGTGGTCCTGTACGGACTCCCAGACATACTACATCGTGGTCTATCCTGCTCCGGTCAGAGAGATGTGTAGCAAGGCGTTGCGTTTAGAACATCGTACAGTCGAGGAGGCCCTCTGGCGTTCGATGTGTTCCTTGCTGTGATTGAACAGATTGAGAACATAATAGACGTTGCGGCGGTGCGTTCGTTAGCGCAGCAAAGATGTCGTTTGCAGACACCATTGTCGTTTCAATCTTGTGAACTGTGGCTCTCCCCAACGCAGGTTCGCCTCATGTCCTTGAATGCTTTCGGGAGCACGGCGGCTCGGCTTGCCGTAAACACCATCATGTGGTAGTGGTTTGCCGTGGCTGCTGCATGACTTGGTATCGAAGGCGGGCATGGATATTCTGGAGGTTCGTAGTGTCGCGGCGCCAAACAGCTGGGATTTCAGTATTCCCAGCAAGATTTATATCACGCTGCAAATTGAGCAACAGTAGTTCCGTTTCCAGGACAATACAGGGGCCTCCGTGACTCTTTTCACTCTTGAAACGTATCTCCGTTTGGGTCGCCTTCTCTATCTTGGTTCACTCGTCGGCTGGTAGGTTACGGCGATAAGTCGATTCCTGCTCACGACCAGTTTGCGATCGACGTTGAATATCAGTATGTCGCAAGGGCGGTCACATTTTTTGGTATCGACAGTGCGAAGTCCGGTAACACTTTTGGTCTCAACGCATTATCAGTTTTTGCGTTTCAAATTCAGGATGCTGTGCATTTCGTTTCTGACCCGATCGTGTTCCAGGCATTGGACGACCTTTTGCAAGAATTCAGGTCTCTCTTTTTCCAGAATTGGGTGCTGCAAAAGGCTACGAGGCATACATCACCCTTTAACTGATCGCTGTTCCTAAATTTTGTCACGCTCGGCCTGTCTCATTTGCTCTGCGGCCGGTTGTCAAGCAAGGACTGGACAGGTTGCAGGTGCTTGGTGTGACTGAATGCATTCCTTTCAGCAATGCACTACACCTCTGGCTGTTATCGGAAAGCCTACAGGAACATTTCTTTTGTGTGGGGATTTTAAGCCCACCATTAATGGTCAATCGGTAACGGATTGCTACCCTATTCTCAGCCCTGTAAACACAATGGCGAAACTGGTTCGCGGTAAGAGCTCTTCATACGTTAATTTGACGGAGCCGTACATGCTGCTTCGGCTAGGTTTCGCCTCTCAGCAGCTTCTATCTAAATCTACATCCATACTCCGCAAGCCACCCGACGGCGTGTGGCGGAGGGTACCTTGAGTACCTCTATCGGTTCTCCTTTCTATTCCAGTCTCGTATTGTTCGTGGAAAGAAGGATTGTCGGTATGCTTCTGTGTGGGCTCTAATCTCTCTGATTTTATCCTCATGGTCTCTTCGCGAGATATACGTAGGAGGGAGCAATATACTGCTTGACTCTTCGGTGAAGGTATGTTCTCGAAACTTTAACAAAATCCCGTACCGAGCTACTGAGCGTGTCTCCTGCAGAGTCTTCCACTGGAGTTTATCTATAATCTCCGCAACGCTTTTGCGATTACTAAATCATCCTGTAACGAAGGGCGCTGCTCTCCGTTGGATCTTCTCTATCTCTTCTATCAACCCTATCTGGTACGGATCCCACACTGCTGAGCAGTATTCAAGCAGTGGGCGAACAAGCGTACTGTAACCTACTTCCTTAGTTTTTGGATTGCATTTTCTTAGGATACTTCCAATGAATCTCAGTCTGGCATTTGCTTTACCAACGATCAACTTTATATGATCATTCCATTTTAAATCACTCCTAATGCGTACTCCCAGATAATTTATGGAATTTAGCTTATAGTCATCAACACTCCCTTCGGGTTGTACTTCTATACGCACCTGCCGTTACGCATCAGAGGTGTTCCCGCCATTTTTCAGAATTTTATTAAACTAGTTAACGCAGGTAGCTGCGTGCTGTGGCTCAGGGCAGGAAAATATCGCTAACCTTCGGATTCGCTGAATTGAAATAAGACTTTAAGTGCTATCTGAAGAAATCGAAGTTTTTCAGACAGAAAGCGAATATTTGGGCCATCTCCTGTCGAAGGACTGCTTAAAACCTTAGAAGCATTATGTAGTCGCAATTGATAATCTACCTAAACTGCGGAATCTGAAGGAACTCCAATCGTTTCTCGGCGAAGTCAGCTGTTATTTGAATATTTTCCTTAACACGGCGGATATCAATCATCCGTTGCACAAATTGCATGGAAAAGGTCTCGTTTCGCTTGGTCTGCAGACTGCGACGGAGCATTCTCCATCGCAAATTCACTACTAAAGTCACCGCTGGGTCTTGGTACCCCATCCTTGCAATCGATGCTTGCTAGTTCGGGGTTGGGGCGATTTTCGCTCACAAAAATTTCTGGTGGCTGTGGACGACCTATCGTGTACACCTCCGAAACATTGACAGCCGTTGAAAGCAACTGTTCTCGGATAGCAAAAGCGATCTTTGATCGTATTGGATAAAAACAGTTTTGGTTGCAGTTTTTTATTTTTCAACAACGCGTTTGTTTTATTTAGACATCTTCAGGTTATCTTTTCTAGATGGATATCCTGAAGATCCCTAAATTAGGGGAAACGCGTCGCTGAAAAATAAAAAATTGCAACCAAGACTGTTTTTAACCAATACTGTTAAACACTGGTTTGCTGTATGCCACGTATGGATTGGAAGAATTTCGATCTTTGATCGTTGTATTTGCCGCTCCAAGTTTTCCTCTATGGCAACAAATTCCCTTTCGCTACCGTCCGTAGGCTACTCGTGGCTGTCTTTGACCCCCATTCGTGATTTCTCGACAGGACAGCGCCTTGATTCCAGAGTTGTAATTCGTTTTTTAGTAAATATCACTATGAGAATCATTATAGGTCTATGAAACAGCATGCTAATGCACATATGTTGTCGTGTTTGCCCATGGGATTCGACCCAGCTTTCGACAAAGCCGAAGTTGTCCGTTTGCAGATCGAGGATCATCGGCACCATGCGGTGGACAGACTTCCAGTAATGGCCCATCACACAGTGCAGGCCACCTGGCAGGGTTCTGTGATCTGACATAGTCAGTTTTGTGTGCGATGGTTAGTCCGAGCGTCTGCTTGTTAAGGAGTCTGGTCTGCTCTGCAACTGTTTCCTTCTCTGCTGTCGCCTGATGGCAGTATGACTTGAACGATACCCTTGCTCTCCTACACTATGACTAGGCCCTTTCATGTCGTTTCGTCTATTGGCCTGGAATCGATTCGGCTGAGAGAGAAAACAGTGCACTGAGCAGCAGGCGGCACCACAGAAAGCTCTCGCTCCACGGCCCACGCCGAATCAACCCTGGGACCACGTCCACTTCGACTCTGCGGGCACTTTCTGTAATTCTGAAGAGGTTGATGGTAGTTGTCGCACCGTCCAATTACTCATACCTTCTGCACATGTAGTCCACCAGCACAGAATATATCATGTAGGCTTCCACCCGGGTCTTCGCTATTGAAAGGTTGGTCTCGACGATCGTCTCTGATAATGGCTTGCAGTTTACATTAGTGTTTGAGAATGAGATTTTCACACTGAAGCGGGGTGTGCGCTGATATGAAACATCCTAGCAGATCAAAAATGTGTGCCGGACCGAGACCCGAACTCGGGACGTTTGCCTTTCGCGGGCAAGTGCTCTACCATCTGAGCTACCTAAGCACGACTCACGCCCCGTCCTCGTAGCTTTACTTCTTCCAGTACCTCATCTCCTACTTTCCAAACTTTACAGAAGCTCTCCTGCGATCCTTGCAGAATTAGCACAACTGGAAGAAAGGATACTGCGGAGACATGGCTTAGCCACAGCCTGGGGGATGTTTCCAGAATGAGATTTTCACTCTGCAGTGGAGTGTGCGTTGATATGAAACTTCCTGGCAGATCAAAACTGTGTGCCGGACCGAGACTCGAACTCGGGACGTAGAGCACTTGTCCGCGAAAGGCAAACGTCCCGAGTTCGAGTCTCGGTCCGGCACACAGTTCTGATCTGCCAGGAAGTTTTACATTAGTGTTGTTTCCAGATTTGCTTACCAGTAGTGCTATTGACCACCTCACGTGCACAATGTTTCACCTGCAATTGAACGGGGATGCAGGGCATGCGGTGCGCACTTTTCAGTCGAATTTAAAAATGTGAAACGTTTCAACAGGTAGCTATCAACATCAATAATATGCGTCATGAATTTAAAAAAGAACTGTTAAAAAGGTGCTTGCCAGACTTGCCAGCAGCCTTAAAGTTCTTTCTGTATCGAAGCATCTACAGAGCTACACTGCTGGGTGGATGGAGTCGGGTACAGATTCTCCACCGCCAACAGGCCCAGATCCAGGTCCACCTTCTCTGCCACTGCCCCAGAGCGACGTGCGCTAGAAAACTTCACGATACGCCCTGGGTGTTCCACTCATGTAGCTTCCAGCCTGGGTGGACGCTGGTGACGGTGCGACTGAATGTTCTCTTTGCCAACTAGGACTGTTTTGTGCTTTTGTTGTAACAAACTTTTCAGACCCAGCTTGGACTGTTCTTTCAACTGTTTAAGTGGTTCACGTGCCTGTCTACTTCTGGTACTAAGTATATTCCAACGAATTTCTTTAAATATTGATGAATGTTAACAATGCTTGAAGGAACGGAAGAATCACCATAAAGATTAAGTGTGAGGTACTTTTTCCTCTGAAAATATATGTTTACATGGTCGTTTCGCTGCTCTGCCAAGAAGAGCACCAACACCTACTTCCTTCTTCTCTGCGTAGTGGTGATCCTGTCAAGCACTATTTAATTTGATTACATTATATGACATATTTACCCACTGTAAGCTGTGGGAGACGAAATGGAGCATATCAAATCATAATAAAAATTGTGGTAATACGAAAAATATATAACCAATCTCTAAAATTCATGTGCCCCGCAACGCACATTGATTTGTTCTTCTTGAAGTACCTTTTACTCTTTTAAACTGTCTTCTGTGTCAGATGTGTGGATACTGTCGTGGCTACAAGACCAACATATTCTCATGGCCTACGTGCCACTGAAAAAATCGTCAGTGTTTGCTACTAAAAACAGTTTTATGACATACACCTATGTAACCATGATGATTTAGCTGTGAAAGATGTCGTGGCTGAAATAAAACCCTTGTGACTGAAGCGGAGTTATAATATTTCTAATTTTAAATCCGACACAGTCCTCGTAATACAGTTCGCAATATAGGAAGTTGTTAAATTTGCAACAACCCAAATTTTTTTATTAGTGACTATTTGATAAATCCGGCATTGCAAACATATTCATTTTGCCTATTTGAACTGTATTTACAGTACAATACCGATAAAATTTCATTTCCATGTATTCATGAAAACACGGTTGAAATTACGAAACCGCCCTACGAAGAAATATGCGTAATGTACAAGTTTATAAGCACAGTATCTAAATATTCTGTAAACGTATCTATGAAAACGCGTCTGCACAACTCTTTAGACGGCTGCTGTTTTCGCCTACAGTCGTCTGCAATTCGCAGTCGAAAACTGTCAAAAGCGCTGCCAGGTATTAGGGATTTCCTTGAGCCTATCAGACTGTAAGAGTGTCTTAGTAGTAAAGAATAATACATTAAAACTTCATCCATGATGCACCGTTTTTTTTTTTTTCAACCGAGCGAGGTGGCGCAGTGGTTAGCACACTGGACTCGCATTCGGGAGGACGACGGTTCAATCCCGTCTCCGGCCATCCTGATTTAGGTTTTCCGTGATTTCCCTAAATCAATTCAGGCAAATGCCGGGATGGTTCCTTTGAAAGGGCACGGCCGATTGCCTTCCCAATCCTTCCCTAACCCGAGCTTGCGCTCCGTCTCTAATGACCTCGTTGTCGACGGGACGTTAAACACTAACCACCACCACCACCGTTTTTTCACACATACGATGTTTATTGCGTCATATCACCTAATCTTTGTGTCATGAAATGATATAATTTTGTAAGCACATTCAAATGGCTCTCAGCACTATGGGACTTAACATCTGAGGTCATCAGTCCGCTAGAACTTAGAACTACCTAAACGTAACTAACCTAAAGATATCACCCACATCCATGCCCGAGACAGGATTCGAACCTGCGACCGCAGCGGTCGCGCGGTTCCGGACTGAAGCGCCTAGAACCGCTCGCCCACTACGGCCGGCAGGCACATTCAGCATTATACGTGGATACCGTCTGCAAAATGTGTTGTGAACGGAGTTAGTAGAAAAGAAGTAATAAATTTAAACGTCGTGCACAATGCGACTGTTTTTCAAGCATCTCAGCCTTTATGACGTCACATCTCCTGAAGTATGTTTGGCACCATGAGATAGTTTGGTAGGTGCATTTAGCGGCATATGTGAAGCCTAGATGCACAATTTATCGCGAATAGAGTTAGTAGCACAGAAGTAATAAATGTAAACGTAAGGTATGATGCGGTAACTTTTCACGCATTCCATAGTTTATGACGTCATATCTCCTTTACTTATCATATATGTGGTTCGTACCTTCACAACGGTTGTTGTCTGACGGCGTCTAAAGTTTGGCTGAAATCGGTCACTAACAAAAACAAACTAGACAGAACGCAAGCACAGAACTGAGAACAACTCAACCAAAGGTCTGCTCAAGTTGCCCAAAACGTAATTCCTTTACAAATGCAGAAAAAACAGCATTGGTGAAATGATTATTGCGAAGAGGCAGTAAAATTTTGGGACAGGGTATTCAAAGAAGAGCACAGCGTAAAAAATTCACATGACTTGTTCGTGGCAGCTAGACAATGTGAGAACAGTCAACTCCGTGAAACAGAGAAAAACCCTTTCAACAAAATACTTGGACTTTTAAAAACTTTTTGAAAAAGCTAAATGTTAACCAACCCAATTATCTTCGTTTAGAAAAAGAAAATGGACAACTTACACTTTACAGCCAAGAAAACTGCAGAGAACCTTACAAATAGTTTTAAATACTTCTAAACTCATGCACCAAATGAAGTGAAATTACTAAAGAAATTAGAAGGTTAAATAACAATATAGTGTCTGCTGATATCATAACTGTTGCACAATTCCTGAAATCAGCCGGCCCAAAAACTAAGATATTACACTGATGTCACAAATATCTGGCAATCTGAGATGATTACGGTGACTAGAAAGCTGCATTGATATATCCACTACAGGAAATAGGAGAAGGTGTTAGTAATTGTAAATGAATTTCCATTATTGCTCACCGATACAAAGTTCCATCGCAAAATCTCCTGAACCGAGCACAGAAACTTGAATGCAAAATTGGCAGATGTCAAGCGGGTATCATACTAAACACTGTAGAACTTGGCAAACCAAGTTTCAGTTGTGAAACCTCTGGCATCAAAAAATTTTTAGTAAGAAAGTAGTTCGTAGCTGGTTAAATTTTTTTAAAAAGTTATGACGCAATGGGCTGTAAGTTTCTCGTCCAGAATCTGACAGAACAAGGTCTGGACCTCAAGACCACCGAAGTTATTAGTGAAATACAAAACTGAACAAAAATTAAGGCAAAATTCAGGGGATAAATTTCGGAATGTAACCGACGAGTGGCGGAAACCGAAATAATAGATTAAAATTGGCGAACTATTAGAATTAGGAAGAACCAATATTAGGACAGTGCTACAGTTCCAGTGACTGCAACGGCTAGGTGACGTGCGCGTGACATTCATTTAAGACAACATCCATTTATTAAAATATTAAAAGATTATAAAGATTTCACGAAGATAATGTTAAAAATCCCCGCTAACAATTTCTGTGTTAGAATTTTGAAATCTCAAAATTTTCAGCAAGTTTATTGTAATGAGGCCTCTCGCAATAAGAATGATAATGATAATAATGACAATGAATTTGTAAATACTTCAGATAATTTCTCACACAGTAATATCAATAATAAGGCAGAGTTTCAAACAATTACTTCCAACCAAAAGTACCCCTAAGTTTATAACTTAGGTTTGCAAGCTGGCACACTACATAAATGATTTTGAAAATACACCCTTTTAGAACAGAAAATTTTCAACTGAACAGTACATAACTATTTACTAAATTTCTGAAAAACGTTGCGGGATAACAATTCTGCTAGGCTCTCAGACAACACTACCTGTCTAATTTACCAAATAAGAAAACATAACAGCTCAACATCATTCACAGGTATCGAAAGTTGTTTTTCCATAGTAACTTCTAGCAACTACAATCCAGTCAACATTGCAGAGGTTGAAAATACAGCTTCAGTTGTAACGCTCTTTTTATTTAAAACACGACCGGTTTCGGGGTCTTATATGGCACGTTGTGTACCCGTCCACCGCAGCGCTCGGGATCACAGCACAAACTTGTAACACCTGATGATGGGCACATAAGACGCCGACACCGGTCGTTTTTTAAATAAAAAGAACATTACAACTGAAGCGGTATTTTTAACCTCTGCTGTAATGCTCAGTTGCTGATATTGAGTAGCCTTTTTATGTGTTTGTATGTTGGCAACTCTTTAGACTGCGTTAATATCACTGACAGCGCTGTGCGCACTCTGTGAGAGATTCTGTGGTTGGTCGGACTCGAAGTTAACAGTTAGGAGTGATGGAGGCTAGAGGATTTAGTAGTGGGAGTGGACGGTCTGGATGTGTGTCCGTCATAGAGATTTAATATTGGTTGGATATAGATTGTAAAATGATAATGGAATTATGGGCGATTGTATAAATTTTGGAACTGGACGTCACATTAGTAAGGTAAAATGTGCTAAATACATTGTTTGCTCTGCAACAAAATCTTTGCTTTGCTAACCACATGCCTATTACTAGTTAGAGCCTACAGTAGTTAGAATCTTTTTATTTAGCTGGCTGTATACTTGCTGCATTTGCTATAGTTCGTGTCATGAAGATTTTCTGTGTGATGAACCATGAACCATGGACCTTGCCGTTGGTGGGGAGGCTTGCGTGCCTCAGCGATACAGATGGCCGTACCGTAGGTACAACCACAACGGAGGGGTATCTGTTGAGAGGCCAGACAAACGTGTGGTTCCTGAAGAGGGGCAGCAGCCTTTTCAGTAGTTGCAGGGGCAACAGTCTGGATGATTGAATGATCTGGCCTTGTAACAATAACCAAAACGGCCTTGCTGTGCTGGTACTGCGAACGGCTGAAAGCAAGGGGAAACTTCGGCCGTAATTTTTCCCGAGGGCATGCAGCTTTACTGTATGAAAATTACCGAACAATCAGTTTAATAAGCCACAGCTGCAAAATACTAACACGAATTCTTTACAGACGAATGGAAAAACTAGTAGTAGCCAACCTCGGGGAAGATCAGTTTGGATTCCGTAGAAATACTGGAACACGTGATGCAATACGGACCTTACGAGTTATCTTAGAAGAAAGATTAAGGAAAGGCAAACCTACGTTTCTAGCATTTGTAGACTTAGAGAAAGCTTTTGACAATGTTGACTGGAATACTCTCTTTCAAATTATAAAGGTGGCAGGGGTAAAATACAGGGAGCGAAAGGCTATTTACAATTTGTACAGAAACCAGATGGCAGTTATAAGAGTCGAGGGGTATGAGAGGGAAGCAGCGGTTGGGAAGGGAGTGAGACAGGGTTGTAGCCTCTCCCCAATGTTATTCAATCTGTATATTGAGCAAGCAGTAAGGGAAACAAAAGAAAAATTTGGAGTAGGTATTAAAATCCATGGAGAAGAAATAAAAACTTTGAGGTTCGCCGATGACATTGTAATTCTGTCAGAGACAGCAAAGGACTTGGAAGAGCAGTTGAACGGAATGGATGGTGTCTTGAAGGGAGGATATAAGATGATCATCAACAAAAGCAAAACAAGGATAATGGAATGTAGTCGAATTAAGTCGGGTGATGCTGAGGGTATTAGATTAGGAAATGAGACACTTAAAGTAGTAAAGGAGTTTTGCTATTTGGGGAGCAAAATAACTGATGATGGTCGAAGTAGAGAGGATATAAAATGTAGACTGGCAATGGCAAGGAAAGCGTTTCTGAAGAAGAGAAATTTGTTAACATCGAGTATAGATTTAAGTGTCAGGAAGTCATTTCTGAAAGTATTTGTATGGAGTGTAGCCATGTATGGAAGTGAAACATGGACAGTAAATAGTTTGGACAAGAAGAGAATAGAAGCTTTTGAAATGTGGTGCTACGGAAGAATGCTGAAGATTAGATGGGTAGATCACATAACTAATGAGGAAGTATTGAATAGGATTGGGGAGAAGAGAAGTTTGTGGCACAACTTGACCAGAAGAAGAGATCGGTTGGTAGGACATGTTCTGAGGCATCAAGGGATCACCAATTTAGTATTTGAAGGCAGCGTGGAGGGTAAAAATCGTAGGGGGAGACCAAGAGATGAATACACTAAGCAGATTCAGAAGGATGTAGGTTGCAGTAGGTACTGGGAGATGAAGAAGCTTGCACAGGATAGAGTAGCATGGAGAGCTGCATCAAACCAGTCTCAGGACTGAAGACGACAACAACAACAAGTGACTTATGAAATGTATGGGTTATTGTTAGGTTTCCTTCTAATTTAG
The DNA here is from genome assembly GCF_023864275.1 of Schistocerca cancellata. NCBI lineage: Eukaryota > Metazoa > Arthropoda > Insecta > Orthoptera > Acrididae > Schistocerca > Schistocerca cancellata. The sequence continues at coordinate 845,334,328 of NC_064628.1, forward strand.
GGCCATTATTTTATGTTAATTAATAGTCAGATTGCGTTCCCTTGTATATTGTGTGCCATAAATGAATAGAATAAGTTTGAGCTCTATTTGTCAGGGAAAATTTTGTAGGTCAGTGTTGAAACGATAATGGCAAGCAAAATGACAGTACGTTCAGCTTCACTCATCAGTTTAGAAGGTTCAGTTGCATTAAGCAATTTAAGTAAATACGTAGACGTTTCAACTTCTCAGTTATTCCAATTTAAGTAAAAATATATAGATTAGAAGTTTCAATATTCCTCCGACAGGATTGTTTCCAGGCAACATTACTTGCTTCATGGTAACATCGGCCCCTCTTTACGTGCCATGACCAGCACAGTGGCCGCAAAGGCACACCAGCCACGCCGTATAGCGGGGCGCAACAAGCTTAAACATCGGCAACAAGTTTTCTTGGCCATGGCCATCGACCAGTACACCAATGACAAGTGTGATGGTGACCGCCACTGTCACCGATACCGAACAATTCGCCAAGCTGTGTCGGTGTAGCCAATGACATACTGCATGGGGAGCGAGGCGAAGATGACCCTTCCAGATTGCAGAATCCATGCAGACAGCTGCTGCCGCGATGTGCCCGTTAAGCCGCAGCTGAAACTAGGCGGCGCCGCACTGCAGCGAGTTCAACTTAGGACCACTATAGCTGGCACAGACAGACTGCTCAGCTTATGTAGACGACCTGACGATTCTATGTTAGGACATTGAGACAGCACACACAAATTCTTAAAGAAAAAATACAAAGAGTATGGGTCGAAACATCTATTGAAGAAAACAAGAAGCTGACACCAAAAATTCTAAAAATTAAATACCGGAAAAACGAGTGAATTTCACAGTTCAAATGTTTCGACGAGCCTTTCAAGAAACCCTTTTGGAAAAATGATTCCGAAATTCGTTGTCACAAAATGGAAATAGCATTCTAACTTACAAAATACGTCCATAACAGGAAATGCACTTCGAGGCACACGAAACTGACATGCTGCAACAGAGTAATCAACCCAGAATGTCTTTATCGAGCTGAAACGCTGATTTTAAGCAGTAAGAGACATTGAAGCAATCGAAACGCAAGAACGAAAAACAGTTAGGAAAATAATTAGGTCGAAATCGTACTGAAGAAGGAACATACAGACTAAGAAACTGAAAGGTAGGTATACTAACACGTATACGGATATGGCAAAACGTAGGCTAAAAGACGATGGGCACATTCAAAAAATTTAGTTCCAAAAAAGTTACAGTAACGTAAAAATCGAAACAATTAAATGGATCGGAGTAGTGAAAGAGGACCTGGAGGTAGCAGGAATAACACAGCTTTGTGCCAGGTCGGGACTTGACCCCAAATTTGCCCCTTGTCGCCAGCGGTCACATTAACTATTACCCCAGCACGGTTCCACAACAGGTCCAAACTTCGACATGTTGCACTGTCTGTTTGGGCCGGTGCTGGAAGCGTGCGGTCGTGGAAGTATCTCCGATAATGGTTAAGGCGGTCGCACCGGACAAGCAGGTGATACGTGTTCGATTGCAAGGCGGCACAAATTGTCACCAATTGGTAATATCTCTATACGTAATGCAGCTAATGCCAGAAAGATTTCGGAACTGTGAATAAATTTCACATACTCGGTATAGCTGCAAGATTGCAAAAAAAAAAAAAAAGAAAAATGACGGAACACCTTAGTCTGACGCGCTCGGAATCGGAAAAGAGACCTTTCTTTGAGGGTGAAAGCAATGTGGGCCCCAATCTAAAGGTCAAATTTAACTCTGACAATTCCTCTTGTTGTACAGACTGTGGTTCATTAGGGCCAAAGACAGATGAAAATAATTATAAAAAAGAATAGTTTACTTTGCTTTGGCCTCACTTGAACCGACTATATGTCATCAGGAATTCACTACTCTGAGACAGACTCCTTACCAATTCTCTAAAGAGCAGCGAGTTTTTCTCTTTCTTCCGCACGTGTAGGATCTGGATGTAGAGGTGCTTACGACCAGTGAACGCGTCATTAAGTGATAGATTAGCGAGGTTATGTCATTCGGTCCCCGACGCGCGGAATATAAGAGGCCATTCCACTTATTACATATATTACGATAGCCAATTCTATGAGGGAAATTTCGTAGCTTTTCTTGACAGTACTATCTCCTACTTAGTGATAAGCATCTTGCAAATAATGCGGAATTTTCAATGAAATTATGATAACAAAGAAAGGTAACAAAACGAGGACACTAATGTTGAAGAGAAGGTGGACTTTTTGCACTTTTGTCGCCAAACTAAACGCAATGCTGTTATTGCACTGACAAGTAATTACGAGGGGTGTCCAATAAGTAATCCAACATATGTTGTTCTGTCAGTTTCCGATCAAAAAATGCGGCATTTCTTGTGGAACATCGTAGAATATTCCCGCTTCAGTCCTTATATTTTCATCATGTTCTGACAGGTAGCGGCGCCATACGTAGCCTTCAAAATGGCGCCTTTAACGGAGATGCGTTCCAAACAGAGAGCTGTCATTGAGTTTCTTTTGGCGGGAAATCAGATCATCGCAGATATTCGCAGGCGCTTGCAGCTTATCTGCAGAGACCCGGCAGAGGACCAGCGGACATTGAGTCGTTGGGCGAGGTGTTTCTGATCGCCACAACAAGGTCAATCAAACCTGCCGAACACCCGCGTGCCGGCCGGCCGCACACTGCTGTGACTCCTGCCGTGTTGGAACGTGCGGACACTCTCGCTCGATGTGACAGCCGGATCGCAATCAAACTCCTCGCTGCTCAACTGGATGTCTCTGTCGGTAGTACTGACACACACGTTCACCAATTGGAACATTCAAAGGTGTCTGCCTGCTGGGATCCTCGCCACCTAACAGAATACCATAAAGAGCAACGAAAGACCATCTCTGGGGAATTGCTTTTGCATTTCAATACTGCTTGTGACAATTTGTTGTTGTAAGTCGTCACGGGCGATGAAACATAGGTTTATCACTTCGTACCGGAAGCAGAACAGCAATCCACTAGAGTGGCGCCACTCCACTTCTCCTTCGAAGAAAAAGTTCAAAGCCGTACCCTCAGCTGGAAAAGTCATGGCGATGATCTTATGAAACTCTGAAGCGAGTATTCTCATGTCCTCCCTTATGCGAGTACGATCAACTCATAAACGTATTGTACGAGGTGCATTCAAGTTCTAAGGAATCCGATTTTTTTTCTAATTAACTACTCACCAGAAATCGATGAAACTGGCGTTACTTCTCGACGTAATCGCCCTGCACATTTTTCACAACGCTGACGCCATGATTCCATGGCAGCGGCGAAGGCTTCTTTAGGAGTCTGTTTCGACCACTGGAAAATCGCTGAGGCAATAGCAGCACGGCTGGTGAATGTGCGGCCACGGAGAGTGTCTTTCATTGTTGGAAAAATCCAAAAGTCACTAGGAGCCAGGTCAGGTGAGTAGGGAGCATGAGGAATCACTTCAAAGTTGTTATCACGAAGAAACTGTTGCATAACGTTAGCTCGATGTGCGGGTGCGTTGTCTTGGTGAAAAAGCACATGCGCAGCCCTTCCCGGACGTTTTTATTGCAGCGCAGGAAGGAATTTGTTCTTCAAAACATTTTCGTAGGATGCACCTGTTACCGTAGTGCCCTTTGGAACGCAATGGGTAAGGATTATGCACTCGCTGTCCCAGAACATGGACACCATCATTTTTTCAGCGCTGGCGGTTACCCGAAATTTTGTTGGTGGCGGTGAATCTGTGTGCTTCCATTGAGCTGACTGGCGCTTTGTTTCTGGACTGAAAAATGGCATCCACGTCTCATCCATTGTCACAACCGACGAAAAGAAAGTCCCATTCATGCTGTCGTTGCGCGTCAACATTGCTCGGCAACGTGCCACACGGGCAGCCATGTGGTCGTCCGTCAGCATTCGTGGCACCCACCTGGATGACACTTTTCGCATTTTCAGGTCGTCATGCAGGATTGTGTGCACAGAACCCAGAGAAATGCCAACTCTGGAGGCGATCTGTTCAACAGTCATTCGGCGATCCCCCAAAACAATTCTCTCCACTTTCTCGATCATGTCGTCAGACCGGCTTGTGCGAGCCCGAGGTTGTTTCGGTTTGTTGTCACACGATGTTCTGCCTTCATTAAACTGTCGCATCCATAACTCCATCACCACATGTCTCCTTCAACTGTCGATGAATTTCAATTGGTTTCACACCACGCAAATTCAGAAAACGAATGATTGCACGCTGTTCAAGTAAGGAAAACGTCGCCATTTTAAGTATTTAAAACAGTTCTCATTCTCGCCGCTGGTGGTAAAATTCCATCTGCCGTAGAGTGCTGCCATCTCTGGGACGTATTGACAATGAAAGCGGCCTCATTTTAAAACAATGCGCATGTTTCTATCTCTTTCCAGTCCGGAGAAAAAAAATCGGAGGCCTTAGAACTTGAATGCACCTCGTATTACCCTCAGGAAAAGAATGCAAACGAATTTTTAAGTCTCCGCGACAACACAAGACCTCACACAAGTCTGCGCACCCGAGATGAGCTCGCAAAACCCGCACTACAGCCCAGATCTCACACCATCCGACTTCCATTCGTTTGGCTCAATAAAGGATGCTCTCACCGGGAAGCACTACGTCGATGATAGGGAGGTTATTCATGCAGCAGTCGTTTGGCTCAATGAAGAGGATGCACTTACCGGAAAGCAGTGCGTCGATGATGGGGAGGTTATTGATGTAGCATGACGTTGGCTCCGACGTCAACCAGTAGAGTGGTACCATTCGTAAAACAGAGTCTCCCAATAAGGTGGCGTGAGGCCGTTGCATCGAAAGGAGATTATGCTGGACAATAGGGTTTCGTAGCCGAAAGAGTGGAGAGTAATATGGTGTATTGGAACCCTGAATAAACCAATCTACTTCCAGAAAAATGTGTGCTGCATTAATTATTGAATGTCCTTCGTTTAATTAAGCTGGTTTTTAGTCGAAAAAGAGAAGTTAGATTAGGGTTTAAGGTCCAGTCGGCGAAGAGACCATCAGGAAGCGGAGTGGAAAAGGCTGTTAATGATCCACCCTGGCTTCGGTCTTAAAGGATTTAGGGAAAATCATAGAATCTGTAAAATAGGATGACACCTCGTGAACACCGAGGCTCTACCGCTTAACGCCGCTGTTGCTTTCTGATATGGTACTGTATTTCGTGACAAGTAACGACTTTCACGTAACTACGCGATTTAGCGAAATTATATACTTTCCGACGGTCCCCATTCTCTCTATCAAACTGTGAAAGAAATGCTCGTGAGGTAAATAGATATACCGACAGACTTCTCAAGTAAAATTTATGACAACGACAAAAGAAAGTGGTTCGGCATTTTTCTTATACGCAGCACAGTATTGAGCTGTGTGTGGAATGCAGGACAAGGATAGGAAAATATCTTGTGCAGATGATATGTCAGCTGTAGAACCCGTCCCGAAACGATGGAAAGAGTTTATGTGCAAAACGATCCACGCAGTAGCACACATTCCGGACCCACGGTAAGAATAAGAAACTCTTGCTGCTTGTGAGAGAAGTCTAGCGATAATGTAGAAACACTAAGTAATGTACTTCAACTTAATCCCGGCATTATTGCGAAAAATGTGGCGGTATTCCAAACTGGAGCTGCTTTCTTTTCAAAAACATTGAAATGTTGTTTATCACGTGCCTTCATCGAGATGCTGGCTAGGACTGTACACTAAGCAAACTTAGTGCACTTTGAAATCCAGGATTTTAGTTGTATCACATTAACTGTGGCAGAAGAGCACTGATGTGCTCATGTTTGAATTCACACAAAAGACCGAAGCGAGTTTGGTCCGTTACGGGAAAAAAACTGTTGTCATCGCAGAGGAATCTTAGAAACAGTTCTGATGGAACGGAAATACACACCTGGAAATGGAAAAAAGAACACATTGACACCGGTGTGTCAGACCCACCATACTTGCTCCGGACACTGCGAGAGGGCTGTACAAGCAATGATCACACGCACGGCACAGCGGACACACCAGGAACCGTGGTGTTGGCCGTCGAATGGCGCTAGCTGCGCAGCATTTGTGCACCGCCGCCGTCAGTGTCAGCCAGTTTGCCGTGGCATACGGAGCTCCATCGCAGTCTTTAACACTGGTAGCATGCCGCGACAGCGTGGGCGTGAACCGTATGTGCAGTTGACGGACTTTGAGCGAGGGCGTATAGTGGGCGTGCGGGAGGCCGGGTGGACGTACCGCCGAATTGCTCAACACGTGGGGCGTGAGGTCTCCACAGTACATCGATGTTGTCGCCAGTGGTCGGCGGAAGGTGTACGTGCCCGTCGACCTGGGACCGGACCGCAGCGACGCACGGATGCACGCCAAGACCGTAGGATCCTACGCAGTGCCGTAGGGGACCGCACCGCCACTTCCCAGCAAATTAGGGACACTGTTGCTCCTGGGGTATCGGCGAGGACCATTCGCAACCGTCTCCATGAAGCTGGGCTACGGTCCCGCACACCGTTAGGCCGTCTTCCGCTCACGCCCCAACATCGTGCAGCCCACCTCCAGTGGTGTCGCGACAGGCGTGAATGGAGGGACGAATGGAGACGTGTCGTCTTCAGCGATGAGAGTCGCTTCTGCCTTGGTGCCAATGATGGTAGTATGCGTGTTTGGCGCCGTGCTGGTGAGCGCCACAATCAGGACTGCATACGACCGAGGCACACAGGGCCAACACCCGGCATCATGGTGTGGGGAGCGATCTCCTACACTGGCCGTACACCACTGGTGATCGTCGAGGGGACACTGAATAGTGCACGGTACATCCAAACCGTCATCGAACCCATCGTTCTACCATTCCTAGACCGGCAAGGGAACTTGCTGTTCCAACAGGACAATGCACGTCCGCATGTGTCCCGTGCCACCCAACGTACTCTAGAAGGTGTAAGTCAACTACCCTGGCCAGCAAGATCTCCGGATCTGTCCCCCATTGAGCATGTTTGGGACTGGATGAAGCGTCGTCTCACGCGGTCTGCACGTCCAGCATGAACGCTGGTCCAACTGAGGCGCCAGGTGGAAATGGCATGGCAAGCCGTTCCACAGGACTACATCCAGCATCTCTACGATCGTCTCCATGGGAGAATAGCAGCCTGCATTGCTGCGAAAGGTGGATATACACTGTACTAGTGCCGACATTGTGCATGCTCTGTTGCCTGTGTCTATGTGCCTGTGGTTCTGTCAGTGTGATCATGTGATGTATCTGACCCCAGGAATGTGTCAATAAAGTTTTTCCCTTCCTGGGACAATGAATTCACGGTGTTCTTATTTCAATTTCCAGGAGTGTACAAGATCACCTGGAAAATACCTTTCTTTCATTGGATAAGGACTCACTGCATGCCGTGGTTCTTCCTCTTTCTACGTGTAGCAGCAGTGGTGTGTATCGATATTCACACATTGTACTATACTTGGAAACTGAGTCAAGTAATTTGTGAATCTGTATAATGTGTCGAGCGATCTCTCAGTTCACGCTCTGATGGACCAATATTTCTTTGTTTGGTGCTGTCAGGCCTTCTGGTCTACGTATAAAATTGTTGCCCGTAATAACGGAAGCAAACTTTTTAAATAACACTCCTACATTTAAAATAGTTCCTTTTAAATTCATCAAACGACTTCAAACTAAGTTTTTATTTTAAACCGCACTTTTAGACTGTCCGTCTGGAAACGAGCTGTGTAAACGAACAACCAATAAAATGCGTATCTCAGGCTGTTATCCCCTTAACTTCATCGCCAACTCTCATCCGATCACTTTTATTAAACAGTTAGCGGATACGCTCATTATGAAGACAAGTTATGCGTAAAGTATCTTGCAGATTGTTGGTGTGTAACTTTCTTCCCTTAATTCTTTGTTTTGGTAGCAACAGAATTTTACGAGGTGGTGCGCATAAAGAAAGTGAAAATACTTTGAGTGGAAGATATACAGTGTGGTCCATTGATAGTGACCGGTCCAAATATTTCACGAAATAAGCATCAAACGAAAAACCTACAAAGAACGAAACTCGTCTACCTTGAAGGGGAAAACCAGATGGCGCTATGGTTGGCCCGCTGGATGGCTCTGCCATAGAGCAAACGGATACCAACTGTGTTTTTTTTTAAATAGGAAACCCCATTTTGTATTATATATTCGTGTAGGTCGTAAAGAAATATAAATGTTTTAGTTGGACCACTTTTTTCGCTTTGTAATAGATATTACTGTGATAGTCGCAAACGTATGAAGTACGTGGTATCACGTAACATTCCGCCAGTGCGGACGGTATTTGCTTCGTGATACATTACCCGTGTTAAAATGGAGCGTTTAGCAATTGCGGAAAAGGTCGATATCGTGTTGATGTATGGCTATGGTGATCAAAATGCCCACCGGGCGTGTGCTATGTATGCTGCTCGGAATGCTGGATGACATCATCAAAGTGTCTGGACCGTTCGCCGGATAGCTACGTTATTTAAGGAAACTTGAAGTGTTCAGCCACATGTGAAACGTCAACCATGACCTCCAACAAATGATGATGCCCAAGTAGGTGTTTTAGCTGCTGTCGCGGTTAATCCGCATATCAGTAGCAGACAAATTGCGCGAGAATCGGGAATCTCAAAAACGTCGGTGTTTAGAATGCTACATCAACATCGATTGCACCCGTACTATATTTCTATGCACCAGGAATTTCATGGCGACGACTTTGAACGTCGTGTACAGTTCTGCCACTGGACAAAAGAGAAATTACGGTACGATGACAGATTTTTAGCACGCGTTCTATTTAGTGACGAAGTGTCATTCACCAACAGCGGTAACGTAAACCGGCATAATATGCACTATTGGGCAACGAAAAATACACGATGGCTGAGACAAGTGGACCATCAGCGACCTTGGCGGGTTAATGTATGGTGCGGTATTATGGGAGGAAGGATAACTGGCCCTCATTTTATCGATGGCAATCTAAATGGTGCAATGTATGCTGATTTCCTACGAAATGTTCTACCGATGTTACTACAAGATGTTTCACTGCATGACAGAATGGCGATGTACTTCGAACATGATGGATGTCCGGCACATAGCTCGCGTGCAGTTGAGGCGGTATTGAATAGCATATTTCATGACAGGTGGATTGGTCGTCGAATACCATCGCCCGCACGTCCCCCGGATCTGACGTCCCAAGATTTCTTTCTGTGGGGAAAGTTGAAGGATATTTGCTATCGTGATCCACCGACAACGCCTGACAACATGCGTCAGCGCATTGTCAATGCATGTGCGAACATTACGGAAGGCGAACTACTCACTGTTGAGAGGAATGTCGTTACACATATTGCCAAATGCATTGAGGTTGACGGACATCATTTTCAGCATTTTTTGCATTAATGCGGCATTTACAGGTAAACACGCTGTAACAGCATGCGTTGTCAGAAATGATAAGTTCACAAAGGTACATGTATCACATTGGAACAACCGAAATAAAATGTTCAAACGTACCTACGTTCTGCAATTTAAAAAACCTATCTATTACCAACTGTTCGTCTAAAATTGTGAGCCATATATTTGTGACAATTGCAGCGCCATCTATCACAAAGCGAAAAATGTGGTCCAACTAAAATATTCATATTTCTTTACATGTTACACGAATATGTAATAAGAAATGCGGGTTCCTATTAAAAAAAACCGCAGTTGATATCCGTTTGATTTATGGCACCGCCATCTAGCGGGCCAACCATAACGTCATTTGGTTTCCCCCTTCAAGCTATACAAGTTTCGTTCTTTGTAGTTTTTTCGTTTGACGTATATGTCTTAGATAAGATTTAAGAAGAAACATAGGACTAGCAGGGCGTATTAACTGTTTTTACTGTGACATGCCTGGTTTGCTGTGGCTGCATCTGCACAGACCACATATTTGGGAAAGATGCAGTGCGACCGGAATACAGGCTTCTCGGAAAAATGTAGCACATATGGCAGTATATCCATCTTTACGGCTCGGCAAGGTACTGTCCCCTATAAATATTCATAAAAAAATATCATAAGTATGGTAAACTTGGCCATGATTATCATTAACAGGTTTCAAAGTTGGAAAAATCGTTTCCCTGACCGAAGAACAGGCATAATTTGGGGATCAGGTCCCAGAAGACGAACCGGTTCCGCTGCTTTGGAAAGGCCAAGGACAATTTTACTCTAGACGGCAGAAGTCACGCTTGACTCGAACATGCTAATTTCAGGCAATTAAAAAATGCCGTCTTCTACATTGCGTTATTGCTTAAGTAATTGTAACCTCTGGGAGCGACATCATGGCGCATATATTATTTGTCATTAGTTATTGTTTACGCAAAGCGGAAGTTGTCAGACTAACATGCTCCACTTTGAGAGGAGTTCCATCGGTCTTTAGTATGAAATCAATAAATATATACTCCGGTGAGCCAAAAAATTATAATCGTCTGCTTAACAGTCTTTTTATCCACCTATGAACCCAGTGCAACAGCGATTGGGTGTGGTATGTAGTAACAGTTTGTTGGAAGATTTCTGTAGGTACGCGGCACCAGATGTCCACGTAAAGAAATTCTCGTAAATTACCCGCCGGGGGTCTGTCGGCGCGGAACTGGGGTCCGACTGCGTCCCAGATGCAAAGTGTCGGGATCAATTTAGTGGCGAAAAAGTCAACGGGGTTTCATTAACGTACTCCTCAAGCACTATAACACGATTCTGGCCTTGTGGCTCTGGCATTCACCCTGCTGGAACATACCTTCCCCATCAGACGTATAGTGAGGTGACGAAAATCATGGAATACTTCTTCGTAAGATGCCGGACTTTCTCTTGCCCTGTGTAGTGCAGCAATCGAGACAGCTCGGACCCAACAGGCCATTGGAAGTCAACTGAAGAATTGCTCGGCCCTGTTGAGCGTGCTCCGTCTGCCCTTTCGATGATGTCGCATAAATGTTCGATGTGATCCGTGTTGGGAGACCTTGGTGGCTAAGTCACTGTCATTGTCCACACAGTTCTTCAAACCAAACGCAGACAATTGAAGTCCAACGACATGTTCGGTAACATGAAGTCCATGAGTGGTTGCAAATGGTCTCCAGGTAGCCGAACATAGCCACTTCCAGTCAATGTTCTGTTTAGTTGGATCAGAGTACGCAGTCCAGTCCATGTAAACACAGCCCACACCATGATTTAGCTCAAAAATGGTTCAAATGGCTCTAAGCACTATGGGACTTCTGAGGTCATCAGTCACCTAGACCTATAACTACTTAACCCTAACTAACCTAAGGACATCACACACATCCATGCCCGAGGCAGGATTCGAACCTGCGACCGTAGCAACAGCGCGGCTCCGGACTGAAGCGCCCAGAACCGCTTGACCACAACGGCCGGCCATGATTTAGCCACTACCAGCTTGCACAGTGCCTCATTGACATCTTGGGCCCATGGCTTCGTGGAGTTTGCCCCACACTCGAACCCTACCATCAACTGAAATCGGACTTCTCTGACCTGCGGCTAGTCCCGGAGGGTTCGAGTCCTCCCTCGTACATGGGTGTGTGTGTTTGTCCTTAGAATAATTTAGGTTAAGTAGTGTGTAAGCTTAGCGACTGATGACCTTAGCAGTTAAGTCCCATAAGATTTCACACACATTTGAACATTTTTGAACTTATCTGACCAGGTCATAGTTTCCCAGTCGCCCCCTAGGGTCAAAAAGATATGGTCACGAGACCCTGCAGCCGTTGTCGTGCTATTAGCAAAGGCATTTGCATCTGCTGCCTACCCCATTAGTGCCAAATTTCGCCACACTGTCCTGACGGATACGTTCGTCGTACGTCCCACGTTGATTTCTGCGGTTACTTGACACAGTGTTGCTTGTCTGTTAGCACCGACATCTCTACGTCAATACCACTGCTCTAAGTAATTAAGTGAAGACTGTTGACCACTGCATTGTCCGTGGTGAGAGGTAATGCGTGAAATTTTGTATTCTCGGCACACTCTTCAGTGTGTGGTTCTCGGAATATTGAATCCCAGAACAACTTCTGAAACAGAATGTGCCATGCTTCTAGCCTGCAACTACCGTTCCCCGATCTGGGTCTCTTAATTCCCGTTGCGCGGCCATAGTCATGGCGGAAACCTTTTTACATCATGAATCACCTGCGTACAAATGACAGCTCAGTCAGTAGCGAGCCAGTGGGTGTGTTGGACCTTCCATCCAACTACAGACCCCCTTGAAGATGTCCTCTGCAGACGGGAACGAAACGTTGGGAATTGACACAGAATTCATCAACCGACCACGGCATAACAGCCTGGATAATTATAATGGAAATGACAGCTCTGCCAATGCACTGCCTTCCTGTAACTTGTGTACGCGATACTACCGCCATCTGTATATATGATACCGGTATCTCATGACTTTCGTCAGCTCAATGTACATGTCTTTGGTTTCAAATGTTTTTTAAACTGTTATGATCAGAAGATTTGATGCGTTAGAATTCGGTAGATTAGAAGATGTTTTTGCGTTTAGAACATTAAAATGGGAAAATGAAAGAGGGTAATCATATTAAGAAGAATGGAGCTAATGAACAGACAGGCAGTGAAAACGCTGATAGTTATGATTTGCTGAAGTACGTACAAACGTACATGAACTTCTTTGGTCTCAAGCAACCCTCATTTCCTTTAGTGATAACGTGAGAGACGGGACAAAAAAAAAAAGTTTTGGAATCATTAAGTACACTTCACTGAAGACCACAAGTTCCTGATTTCGGGCTAGCGTCAACATGAATTTTAATTCCATTGATGCAAGTCGATGAGACATAGGGCGCCGTAGTTCAGCGACAATACAGTTGAACCGAACCTACCGTCACCACCTGCCATAACACAGAACTATCAGAATCTTCAGCAGTTACTTTCACTTGTGTCACTAATTTATCATCCATTCTAAGGAAATCTTAAGAAAAAAACAAAAACGTCTGTTAGCAAGTGATGTAGGATATCACTAGCTGGTGGAGGGCCAACGATGAGGCGGCTTCTGATGGTGATATGTGGGACTCGAAATCGAGATTTCCCGCAATAAAATCAAATGATAATGTTTTTGTACGTGTACGTGCTTCGAGCTTTCTTAGAAATTTAGGTTTCTGTACGTAACGTTGTTTATTCATTTGCCTTATCATCTCAATTGTAGGCATAGCCATTAAATGTTGTGTGTATAGAGTGATACGTGAATATGGGACCAAATATTGTATTACATTGTTGTGGGTCGTTCCAAACCTGCCATTAATGAGGGCCAGAGGAGGCAGGGAGTTGTAATTACTGACTAGATTATTACTAAAAATGTTACTGACCACAGGATTCTGAAAGTGATTCACTAATATTGCATTAATAACCACTGCATAATAGACAGTTGCTGTAGACAATGTAACATATGAACATAGAATTTTGAATTTGATGCAAACTTTGCTCATTTTTCCAGAATTGCGATTTTGTCACTTACGCCCCTTTGCTTTTAACAGCCTCAAGTGATAGTGCCGTTGGGTCAACATAGGAAAACGTTCCGGTGAACTTTTGCGGGGCCCCTTGTTCGAAAACGTGTGCCCCGAAAAATTTATGTTCACATCAGCACTATACTCCATCTTCACGTCTGGTACAGAAGGCTGCCTGCTTTAGAAAGCGGACTAGCCTCCGAAAAAAAAAAAAAAATGGTTCAAATGGCTCTGACCACTATGGGACTTAACATCTGAGGTCATCAGTCCCCTAGAACTTAGAACTACTTAAACCTAACTAACCTAAGGGCACCACACACATCCATGCCCGAGGCAGGATTCGAATCTGCGACCGTAGCGGTCGCGCGGTTACAGACTGAAGCGCCTAGAACCGCTCGGCCACTCCGGCCGGCCACTAGCCTCCGACCTCCACGTTATGTGATGAGGTGAGGTCATCAAACACCTTGTCGCCCAATCGAGATTTCATCGTTCTTCGACCATTTTCACCGAGCGAGGTGGCGCAGTGGTTATCACAACGGACTCGGGAGTACAAAGATTCAAACCCACGTACGACAATCCAGATATACATATCCTTTGATTTCCCTAAATCGCTACAGGCTAATGACGGGACGGTTCCTTTGAAACGGCACGGCCGATATCCTTCCCCTTCCTTGACACAATCCAAGCTTGTGCTCCGTCTCTTATAACATCGAAGTCGACGGGACGCTAAACCCAATCTTCCTTCGTTCCATTGACCGTCTCCGATAAGGTGTGGACACACTAGAGCAACGGACGGCAGAGACTTGGTTCGGCTTAACAGTGGTCGCCAATACACATTCGGCTTATCATCCACAGCAACCAAGGGCTTGGGGTCACGGGATTCGGCCACGTGGAATCGCAGTTGGCTCTGATAACTTGCCGAAGTTGCTCCCAATTTGTTATTGTATAAAGCAGCATTTTAATTACAATTTCACCTGCCGATATATTAAGAGGATTTAGCGGTCGTCGCACGTGCAGGATCTATTTTACTGCAAGAAGCAGATCATGAGGAAAAAAAGAAGAAGAAGAAACAAGGCTGGCGGACAGCCTCACTTTCAAAAAGTAGCGAGCAGAGTGGTGGGACTAATTAATGTCTGTTATTGAGGCTGAATTGGAATATGGGCTATTTCAGCAATTTTCAAATTGTTATTAAATTGTGTAGGCCTTAAAATTTTCATAGATAACAATTCTTTCAGGAGAGCTGTGACTGCAGCGAAACTTAATAGTCACTCCCAATTTTGTTCGTTTCTCTTTGTCGATCACAGCGAAAAGATGTCAATAAAGACACCGTCTTGTTTTTCACATTGTGCATATCAGTTTACTGACCTCTCCATTTCCACTATATACTCCAGTATTATTAAACACAATAAATACACACGTTTAGCGAGAGCAGGAGTTGCCTGCGGGGAAAACAGCGACTGTTGAAAATAAATTTTTAGAATAGCCACAAATCGTACTCTGTATGTTTTATTGACTGGTTTCACCCTTTAATTTAACAGCCAACTACTTTATTTTAAACACTAAACTCGAGTGTTTCTGACACGCTCTTATTAAATCAAAAAGCGAAACCGGTCAATATACCCTGCTAAGTGCCACTTGCGACTGCCCTGGAAAGCTCAAATACACACCCGTTCTAGAGATACAACGAATCGGTGCCGAAATAATGAACACTTGACCTGGCGTCCACACAAGGAGAGGGGTCTCAATGTCAGCCAACCGCCAGCAGATCGAACCGCAAGCAAAGCCAATCACTTCGTTGGCTCCGATTTGCCGCCTGTACATACTAAGCAAATGTCGGCTGACAAAGCGGTTCAAATGGTTCAAATGGCTCCAAGCACTATGGGACTTAACATCTGAGGTCATCAGTCCCCTAGACTTAGAACTACGTAAACCTAACTAACCTAAGCACTTCACACACATCCATGCCCGAGGCAGGATTCGAACCTGCGACCGTAGCAGCAGTGCGGGTCCGGACTGCAGAGCCTAGAACCGCTCGGCCACAGCGACTGGCCGAAGCGGTTTGCTGTCGTCCGTTGGCCTTCGTTGGCCTAGTGTGTGCGCGCCTATAGATGCACACGAAGGCGGCACGCGATGAGCCGAACAGCTCTACTGTGCGGGAGGTGGTCACGGCAGCGGCACGCCAACAAGCAATCATCATCACCGAGACCATCGTTCCCAGGCGCTGGCCACATTATCAAAGCACTTTTATTATTTATTATTATCTTGTTTTAAGTCATCAGTCTTCTGACTGGTTTGATGCGGCCCTCCACTAATTCCTCTTCTGCGCCAACCTCTTCATTTCAGAGTAACACTTGCAACCTACGGCCTCAATTATTTGCTATATGTATTCCAATTTCTGTTTTTTTTACAGTTTTTACCCTCTACTACCGTGGAACTTATTCCCTATTGTTTTAACTAGTGTCCTGTCGTCCTTACCCTTCTTCTTGTCAGTGTTTTCCATATATTCGTTTCCGCTCCTCTCCTGTTCCAAGCACGGGACTCGCAACCCGAACCACACGCCACTCTTAAGCACTAATGAAGAACTGGGTCCCTTACTTCGATTGCACATAGTTCATTAAGGTCAATCCAACACATTTATTACAAATAACATATATGAAATTACATTTGAATTTGTCTGACATTAAACAGGAGAAAAAAAATAATTTCAATATTAGCTGATTTAGTGCGTGGAGCGCGAGTTAAGCCAATAACCAGATACATTAAACAATTCTCCGTAATGAAAAAGAAAGAGAAAAACAAAATTGAATCAATCCACCCCTCTGACAAATATCCAAAAAACCTTACAGTATACTCAAAAGAATACACTGAAGTGGGGAGCAGTCATTCACCCGACAGAACACTTCAAAACGAGTTCAAATGGTTCAAATGGCTCTGAGCACTATGGGACTTAACATCTGAGGTCATCAGTCCCCTAGAACTTAGAACTACTTAAACCTAACTAACCTAAGGACATCACAAACATCCATGCCCAACTCAGGATTCGAACCTGCTACCGTAGCGGTCACGCGGTTCCAGACTGAAGCACCTAGAACCGCACGGCCAACTCGGCCGGCTCAAAACGAGTTCAATAACACAGATGCGTGCCCCAGAAAACTGCAAGACATTAAACACACTTCATTTGACGAATAACAAATACTCATTACGCCACTCCTGTTTGAACTGCAGTGTCCCAAAGAAACAGGCGCTTATTCTGAAAGAGCAATTTTTTTATATGTTTAAATTACAGCATTTAGGATCCCCCACCCCCGCCCCTCCCCCCTTTTCAGTTGAGGCACAAATCTTTCCCCTTTCTAGGCGGAGGCTTAGCCACAAACACAGAATGCGACAGAAACACAGTTTTGCTGTGAAATCTTACAGGACACCCGGAAGCAGTAACAGACAAGGGGTCGGCCCCCACAAATAACACAGGCTAAGAGTCAGGCTGGGAGCACATCCTACGAGAACTTGTTCACGCTAGTCCGCAGCTCGTGGTCGTGCGGTAGCGTTCTCGCTTCCCACGCCCGGGTTCCCGGGTTCGATTCCCGGCGGGGTCAGGGATTTTCCCTGCCTCGTGATGAGTGGGTGTTGTGTAATGTCCTTAGGTTAGTTAGGTTTAAGTAGTTCTAAGTTCTAGGGGACTGATGACCATAGCTGTTAAGTCCCATAGTGCACAGAGCCATTTGAACCATTTTGTTCACGCTATGCTCACCACAAACTGTACACATTCCGGCCGAACATCCGATTGCTTTGGCTGCCAGAAGGACGAAGCAACCAACAGGCCCACGCCGTGCTTCTCACACAGGCACCTCAATTTATACAAACATCTAGGTCAACACCAATTCCGGACTCCCCTCTCACTGCGAGGCTTGGCACAGTTCATATGAAATGCCTTCCAGGCAACCAGTAACCGCTGCAGGAGTTTCGCGATTAGCAAAATAGCCCCAGCGTAACAGACATCACACATGTGATTACGCCCGAGCCACAACTCCGCCAGTCTCACCGGCCGCCCCAAACCGACTGCATCTCGCCGTCCCGCGCGCCCCAGCCGAAAACGCGAAGATGCTCACGTCCGGGGACGCGCCCAAAGATAACAAGCCGATCGCTGATGATCGACCAGCGATCTGGCTCACCTCCTAATTCCTTACATTATCTGTCCACCTAATTTTCAACATTCGTCTGTAGCACCACATCTCAAATGCTTCGATTCCTTTCTTTTCCGGTTTTCCCCCAGTCCATGTTTCACTACCATACAATGATGTGCTCCAAACGTACATCTTCAGAAATTGCTTCCCCGAATTATGTTTGACACTAAAATACTTCTCTTGGTCAGGAATGCCCTTTCTGACAGTGCTAGTCTGCCTTTAATGTCCTCCTTGCTCCGTCCCTCATTAGTTATTTTGCTGTCTAAGTAGCAGAACTGCTGAACTTCATCTCCTTCATGACCATCAATCCTTATGCTAAATTTCTCACTGTGATCATTTCTACTACTTTTTGGTACTTCCGTCTTTCTTCAATTTACTCTCAAATCATATTCTGTACTCAGTAGGCTGATCATTCCAGTCAGCACATCCTGTAATTCTTCTTCACTTTTACGGAGAATAGTAATGTCATCCGTGAGTCTTAACACCTTGAATTTTAATTCCAGTCTTTCTTCAATTTACTCTCAAATCATATTCTGTACTCAGTAGGCTGATCATTCCAGTCAGCACATCCTGTAATTCTTCTTCATTTTTACGGAGAATAGTAATGTCATCCGTGAGTCTTAACACCTTGAATTTTAATTCCAGTCTTTCTTCAATTTACTCTCAAATCATATTCTGTACTCAGTAGGCTGATCATTCCAGTCAGCACATCCTGTAATTCTTCTTCACTTTTACGGAGAATAGTAATGTTATCCGTGAGTCTTAACACCTTGAATTTTAATTCCAGTCTTTCTTCAATTTACTCTCAAATCATATTCTGTACTCAGTAGGCTGATCATTCCAGTCAGCACGTCCTGTAATTCTTCTTCACTTTTACGGAGAATAGTAATGTTATCCGTGAGTCTTAACACCTTGAATTTTAATTCCAGTCTTTCTTCAATTTACTCTCAAACCATATTCTGTACTCAGTAGGCTGATCATTCCAGTCAGCACATCCTGTAATTCTTCTTCACTTTTACGGAGAATAGTAATGTCATCCGTGAGTCTTAACACCTTGAATTTTAATTGCAGTCTTTCTTCAATTTACTCTCAAATCATATTCTGTACTCAGTAGGCTGATCATTCCAGTCAGCACATCCTGTAATTCTTCTTCACTTTTACGGAGAATAGTAATGTCATCCGTGAGTCTTAACACCTTGAAGTATAATTCCAGTCTTTCTTCAATTTACTCTCAAATCATATTCTGTACTCAGTAGGCTGATCATTCCAGTCAGCACATCCTGTAATTCTTGTTCACTTTTACGGAGAATAGTAATGTCATCCGTGAGTCTTAACACCTTGAATTTTAATTCCAGTCTTTCTTCAATTTACTCTCAAATCATATTCTATACTCAGTAGGCTGATCATTCCAGTCAGCACATCCTGTAATTCTTCTTCACTTTTACGGAGAATAGTAATGTCATCCGTGAGTCTTAACACCTTGAATTTTAATTCCACTCTTTCTTCAATTTACTCTCAAATCATATTCTGTACTCAGTAGGCTGATCATTCCAGTCAGCACATCCTGTAATTATTCTTCACCTTTACGGAGAATAGTAATGTTATCCGTGAGTCTTAACACCTTGAATTTTAATTCCAGTCTTTCTTCAATTTACTCTCAAATCATATTCTGTACTCAGTAGGCTGATCATTCCAGTCAGCACATCCTGTAATTCTTCTTCACTTTTACGGAGAATAGTAATGTTATCCGTGAGTCTTAACACCTTGAATTTTAATTCCAGTCTTTCTTCAATTTACTCTCAAACCATATTCTGTACTCAGTAGGCTGATCATTCCAGTCAGCACATCCTGTAATTCTTCTTCACTTTTACGGAGAATAGTAATGTCACCCGTGAGTCTTAACACCTTGAATTTTAATTCCAGTCTTTCTTCAATTTACTCTCAAATCATATTCTGTACTCAGTAGGCTGATCATTCCAGTCAGCACATCCTGTAATTCTTCTTCACTTTTACGGAGAATAGTAATGTTATCCGTGAGTCTTAACACCTTGAATTTTAATTCCAGTCTTTCTTCAATTTACTCTCAAACCATATTCTGTACTCAGTAGGCTGATCATTCCAGTCAGCACATCCTGTAATTCTTCTTCACTTTTACGGAGAATAGTAATGTCATCCGTGAGTCTTAACACCTTGAATTTTAATTCCAGTCTTTTTCAATTTACTCTCAAATCATATTCTGTACTCAGTAGGCTGATCATTCCAGTCAGCACATCCTGTAATTCTTCTTCACTTTTACGGAGAATAGTAATGTCATCCGTGAGTCTTAACACCTTGAATTTTAATTCCAGTCTTTCTTCAATTTACTCTCAAATCATATTCTGTACTCAGTAGGCCGATCATTCCAGTCAGCACATCCTGTAATTCTTCTTCACTTTTACGGAGAATAGTAATGTTATCCGTGAGTCTTAACACCTTGAATTTTAATTCCAGTCTTTCTTCAATTTACTCTCAAACCATATTCTGTACTCAGTAGGCTGATCATTCCAGTCAGCACATCCTGTAATTCTTCTTCACTTTTACGGAGAATAGTAATGTTATCCGTGAGTCTTAACACCATGAATTTTAATTCCAGTCTTTCTTCAATTTACTCTCAAACCATATTCTGTACTCAGTAGGCTGATCATTCCAGTCAGCACATCCTGTAATTCTTCTTCACTTTTACGGAGAATAGTAATGTCATCTGTGAGTCTTAACACCTTGAATTTTAATCCAGTCTTTCTTCAATTTACTCTCAAACCATATTCTGTACTCAGTAGGCTGATCATTCCAGTCAGCACATCCTGTAATTCTTCTTCACTTTTACGGAGAATAGTAATGTCATCCGTGAGTCTTAACACCTTGAATTTTAATTCCAGTCTTTCTTCAATTTACTCTCAAATCATATTCTGTACTCAGTAGGCTGATCATTCCAGTCAGCACATCCTGTAATTCTTCTTCACTTTTACGGAGAATAGTAATGTCATCCGTGAGTCTTAACACCTTGAATTTTAATTCCAGTCTTTCTTCAATTTACTCACAAATCATATTCTGTACTCAGTAGGCCGATCATTCCAGTCAGCACATCCTGTAATTCTTCTTCACTTTTACGGAGAATAGTAATGTTATCCGTGAGTCTTAACACCTTGAATTTTAATTCCAGTCTTTCTTCAATTTACTCTCAAATCATATTCTGTACTCAGTAGGCTGATCATTCCAGTCAGCACATCCTGTAATTCTTCTTCACTTTTACGGAGAATAGTAATGTTATCCGTGAGTCTTAACACCTTAAATTTTAATTCCAGTCTTTCTTCAATTTACTCTCAAATCATATTCTGTACTCAGTAGGCTGATCATTCCAGTCAGCACATCCTGTAATTCTTCTTCACTTTTACGGAGAATAGTAATGTCATCCGTGAGTCTTAACACCTTGAATTTTAATTCCAGTCTTTCTTCAATTTACTCTCAAACCATATTCTGTACTCAGTAGGCTGATCATTCCAGTCAGCACATCATGTAATTCTTCTTAACTTATACGGAGAATAGTAATGTTATCCGTGAGTCTTAACACCTTGAATTTTAATTCCAGTCCTTCTTCAATTTACTCTCAAACCATATTCTGTACTCAGTAGGCTGATCATTCCAGTCAGCACATCCTGTAATTCTTCTTCACTTTTACGGAGAATAGTAATGTTATCCGTGAGTCTTAACACCTTGAATTTTAATTCCAGTCTTTCTTCAATTTACTCTCAAACCATATTCTGTACTCAGTAGGCTGATCATTCCAGTCAGCACATCCTGTAATTCTTCTTCACTTTTACGGAGAATAGTAATGTCATCCGTGAGTCTTAACACCTTGAATTTTAATTCCAGTCTTTCTTCAATTTACTCTCAAATCATATTCTGTACTCAGTAGGCAGATCATTCCAGTCAGCACATCCTGTAATTCTTCTTCACTTTTATGGAGAATAGTAATGTCATCCAAGAGTCTTAACACCTTGAATTTTAATTCCAGTCTTTCTTCAATTTACTCTCAAATCATATTCTGTACTCAGTAGGCTGATCATTCCAGTCAGCACATCCTGTAATTCTTCTTCACTTTTACGGAGAATAGTAATGTTATCCATGAGTCTTAACACCTTGAATTTTAATTCCAGTCTTTCTTCAATTTACTCTCAAATCATATTCTGTACTCAGTAGGCTGATCATTCCAGTCAGCACATCCTGTAATTCTTCTTCACTTTTACGGAGAATAGTAATGTCATCCGTGAGTCTTAACACCTTGAAGTTTAATTCCAGTCTTTCTTCAATTTACTCTCAAATCATATTCTGTACTCAGTAGGCTGATCATTCCAGTCAGCACATCCTGTAATTCTTGTTCACTTTTACGGAGAATAGTAATGTCATCCGTGAGTCTTAACACCTTGAATTTTAATTCCAGTCTTTCTTCAATTTACTCTCAAATCATATTCTGTACTCAGTAGGCTGATCATTCCAGTCAGCACATCCTGTAATTCTTCTTCACTTTTACGGAGAATAGTAATGTCATCTGTGAGTCTTAACACCTTGAATTTTAATTCCACTCTTTCTTCAATTTACTCTCAAATCATATTCTGTACTCAGTAGGCTGATCATTCCAGTCAGCACATCCTGTAATTCTTCTTCACCTTTACGGAGAATAGTAATGTTATCCGTGAGTCTTAACACCTTGAATTTTAATTCCAGTCTTTCTTCAATTTACTCTCAAATCATATTCTGTACTCAGTAGGCTGATCATTCCAGTCAGCACATCCTGTAATTCTTCTTCACTTTTACGGAGAATAGTAATGTTATCCGTGAGTCTTAACACCTTGAATTTTAATTCCAGTCTTTCTTCAATTTACTCTCAAACCATATTCTGTACTCAGTAGGCTGATCATTCCAGTCAGCACATCCTGTAATTCTTCTTCACTTTTACGGAGAATAGTAATGTCATCCGTGAGTCTTAACACCTTGAATTTTAATTCCAGTCTTTCTTCAATTTACTCTCAAATCATATTCTGTACTCAGTAGGCTGATCATTCCAGTCAGCACATCCTGTAATTCTTCTTCACTTTTACGGAGAATAGTAATGTTATCCGTGAGTCTTAACACCTTGAATTTTAATTCCAGTCGTTCTTCAATTTACTCTCAAACCATATTCTGTACTCAGTAGGCTGATCATTCCAGTCAGCACATCCTGTAATTCTTCTTCACTTTTACGGAGAATAGTAATGTCATCCGTGAGTCTTAACACCTTGAATTTTAATTCCAATCTTTCTTCAATTTACTCTCAAATCATATTCTGTACTCAGTAGGCTGATCATTCCAGTCTGCACATCCTGTAATTCTTCTTCACTTTTACGGAGAATAGTAATGTCATCCGTGAATCTTAACACCTTGAATTTTAATTGCAGTCTTTCTTCAATTTACTCTCAAATCATATTCTGTACTCAGTAGGCCGATCATTCCAGTCAGCACATCCTGTAATTCTTCGTCACTTTTACGGAGAATAGTAATGTTATCCGTGAGTCTTAACACCTTGAATTTTAATTCCAGTCTTTCTTCAATTTACTCTCAAACCATATTCTGTACTCAGTAGGCTGATCATTCCAGTCAGCACATCCTGCAATTCTTCTTCACTTTTACGGAGAATAGTAATGTTATCCGTGAGTCTTAACACCATGAATTTTAATTCCAGTCTTTCTTCAATTTACTCTCAAACCATATTCTGTACTCAGTAGGCTGATCATTCCAGTCAGCACATCCTGTAATTCTTCTTCACTTTTACGGAGAATAGTAATGTCATCCGTGAGTCTTAACACCTTGAATTTTAATTCCAGTCTTTCTTCAATTTACTCTCAAACCATATTCTGTACTCAGTAGGCTGATCATTCCAGTCAGCACATCCTGTAATTCTTCTTCACTTTTACGGAGAATAGTAATGTCATCCGTGAGTCTTAACACCTTGAATTTTAATTGCAGTCTTTCTTCAATTTACTCTCAAATCATATTCTGTACTCAGTAGGCTGATCATTCCAGTCAGCACATCCTGTAATTCTTCTTCACTTTTACGGAGAATAGTAATGTCATCCGTGAGTCTTAACACCTTGAATTTTAATTCCAGTCTTTCTTCAATTTACTCTCAAATCATATTCTGTACTCAGTAGGCCGATCATTCAAGTCAGCACATCCTGTAATTCTTCTTCACTTTTACGGAGAATAGTAATGTTATCCGTGAGTCTTAACACCTTGAATTTTAATTCCAGTCTTTCTTCAATTTACTCTCAAATCATATTCTGTACTCAGTAGGCTGATCATTCCAGTCAGCACATCCTGTAATTCTTCTTCACTTTTACGGAGAATAGTAATGTTATCCGCGAGTCTTAACACCTTAAATTTTAATTCCAGTCTTTCTTCAATTTACTCTCAAATCATATTCTGTACTCAGTAGGCTGATCATTCCAGTCAGCACATCCTGTAATTCTTCTTCACTTTTACGGAGAATAGTAATGTCATCCGTGAGTCTTAACACCTTGAATTTTAATTCCAGTCTTTCTTCAATTTACTCTCAAACCATATTCTGTACTCAGTAGGCTGATCATTCCAGTCAGCACATCATGTAATTCTTCTTCACTTTTACGGAGAATAGTAATGTCATCCGTGAGTCTTAACACCTTGAATTTTAATTCCAGTCTTTCTTCAATTTACTCTCAAACCATATTCTGTACTCAGTAGGCTGATCATTCCAGTCAGCACATCCTGTAATTCTTCTTCACTTTTACGGAGAATAGTAATGTTATCCGCGAGTCTTAACACCTTGAATTTTAATTCCAGTCTTTCTTCAATTTACTCTCAAACCATATTCTGTACTCAGTAGGCTGATCATTCCAGTCAGCACATCCTGTAATTCTTCTTCACTTTTACGGAGAATAGTAATGTCATCCGTGAGTCTTAACACCTTGAATTTTAATTCCAGTCTTTCTTCAATTTACTCTCAAATCATATTCTGTACTCAGTAGGCTGATCATTCCAGTCAGCACATCCTGTAATTCTTCTTCACTTTTACGGAGAATAGTAATGTCATCCGTGAGTCTTAACACCTTGAATTTTAATTCCAGTCTTTCTTCAATTTACTCTCAAATCATATTCTGTACTCAGTAGGCTGATCATTCCAGTCAGCACATCCTGTAATTCTTCTTCACTTTTACGGAGAATAGTAATGTTATCCGTGAGTCTTAACACATTGAATTTTAATTCCAGTCTTTCTTCAATTTACTCTCAAACCATATTCTGTACTCAGTAGGCTGATCATTCCAGTCAGCACATCCTGTAATTCTTCTTCACTTTTACGGAGAATAGTAATGTCATCCGTGAGTCTTAACACCTTGAATTTTAATTCCAGTCTTTCTTCAATTTACTCTCAAACCATATTCTGTACTCAGTAGGCTGATCATTCCAGTCAGCACATCCTGTAATTCTTCTTCACTTTTACGTAGAATAGTAATGTTATCCGTGAGTCTTAACACATTGAATTTTAATTCCAGTCTTTCTTCAATTTACTCTCAAACCATATTCTGTACTCAGTAGGCTGATCATTCCAGTCAGCACATCCTGTAATTCTTCTTCACTTTTACGGAGAATAGTAATGTCATCCAAGAGTCTTAACACCTTGAATTTTAATTCCAGTCTTTCTTCAATTTACTCTCAAATCATATTCTGTACTCAGTAGGCTGATCATTCCAGTCAGCACATCCTGTAATTCTTCTTCACTTTTACGGAGAATAGTAATGTCATCCGTGAGTCTTAACACCTTGAATTTTAATTCCAGTCTTTCTTCAATTTACTCTCAAATCATATTCTGTACTCAGTAGGCTGATCATTCCAGTCAGCACATCCTGTAATTCTTGTTCACTTTTACGGAGAATAGTAATGTTATCCGTGAGTCTTAACACATTGAATTTTAATTCCAGTCTTTCTTCAATTTACTCTCAAACCATATTCTGTACTCAGTAGGCTGATCATTCCAGTCAGCACATCCTGTAATTCTTCTTCACTTTTACGGAGAATAGTAATGTCATCCGTGAGTCTTAACACCTTGAATTTTAATTCCAGTCTTTCTTCAATTTACTCTCAAACCATATTCTGTACTCAGTAGGCTGATCATTCCAGTCAGCACATCCTGTAATTCTTCTTCACTTTTACGGAGAATAGTAATGTCATCCGTGAGTCTTAACACATTGAATTTTAATTCCAGTCTTTCTTCAATTTACTCTCAAACCATATTCTGTACTCAGTAGGCTGATCATTCCAGTCAGCACATCCTGTAATTCTTCTTCACTTTTACGGAGAATAGTAATGTCATCCGTGAGTCTTAACACCTTGAATTTTAATTCCAGTCTTTCTTCAATTTACTCTCAAACCATATTCTGTACTCAGTAGGCTGATCATTCCAGTCAGCACATCCTGTAATTCTTCTTCACTGTTACGGAGAATAGTAATGTCATCCGTGAGTCTTAACACCTCGAATTTTAATTCCAGTCTTTCTTCAATTTACTCTCAAATCATATTCTGTACTCAGTAGGCTGATCATTCCAGTCAGCACATCCTGTAATTCTTCTTCACTTTTACGTAGAATAGTAATGTTATCCGTGAGTCTTAACACCTTGAATTTTAATTCCAGTCTTTCTTCAATTTACTCTCAAATCATATTCTGTACTCAGTAGGCTGATCATTCCAGTCAGCACATCCTGTAATTCTTCTTCACTTTTACGGAGAATAGTAATGTTATCCGTGAGTCTTAACACCTTGAATTTTAATTCCAGTCTTTCTTCAATTTACTCTCAAACCATATTCTGTACTCAGTAGGCTGATCATTCCAGTCAGCACATCCTGTAATTCTTCTTCACTTTTACAGAGAATAGTAATGTCATCCGTGAGTCTTAACACCTTGAATTTTAATTGCAGTCTTTCTTCAATTTACTCTCAAATCATATTCTGTACTCAGTAGGCTGATCATTCCAGTCAGCACATCCTGTAATTCTTCTTCACTTTTACGGAGAATAGTAATGTTATCCGTGAGTCTTAACACATTGAATTTTAATTCCAGTCTTTCTTCAATTTACTCTCAAACCATATTCTGTACTCAGTAGGCTGATCATTCCAGTCAGCACATCCTGTAATTCTTCTTCACTTTTACGGAGAATAGTAATGTCATCCGTGAGTCTTAACACCTTGAATTTTAATTCCAGTCTTTCTTCAATTTACTCTCAAACCATATTCTGTACTCAGTAGGCTGATCATTCCAGTCAGCACATCCTGTAATTCTTCTTCACTTTTACGGAGAATAGTAATGTTATCCGTGAGTCTTAACACATTGAATTTTAATTCCAGTCTTTCTTCAATTTACTCTCAAACCATATTCTGTACTCAGTAGGCTGATCATTCCAGTCAGCACATCCTGTAATTCTTCTTCACTTTTACGGAGAATAGTAATGTCATCCAAGAGTCTTAACACCTTGAATTTTAATTCCAGTCTTTCTTCAATTTACTCTCAAATCATATTCTGTACTCAGTAGGCTGATCATTCCAGTCAGCACATCCTGTAATTCTTCTTCACTTTTACGGAGAATAGTAATGTCATCCGTGAGTCTTAACACCTTGAATTTTAATTCCAGTCTTTCTTCAATTTACTCTCAAATCATATTCTGTACTCAGTAGGCTGATCATTCCAGTCAGCACATCCTGTAATTCTTCTTCACTTTTACGGAGAATAGTAATGTTATCCGTGAGTCTTAACACATTGAATTTTAATTCCAGTCTTTCTTCAATTTACTCTCAAACCATATTCTGTACTCAGTAGGCTGATCATTCCAGTCAGCACATCCTGTAATTCTTCTTCACTTTTACGGAGAATAGTAATGTCATCCGTGAGTCTTAACACCTTGAATTTTAATTCCAGTCTTTCTTCAATTTACTCTCAAACCATATTCTGTACTCAGTAGGCTGATCATTCCAGTCAGCACATCCTGTAATTCTTCTTCACTTTTACGGAGAATAGTAATGTCATCCGTGAGTCTTAACACATTGAATTTTAATTCCAGTCTTTCTTCAATTTACTCTCAAACCATATTCTGTACTCAGTAGGCTGATCATTCCAGTCAGCACATCCTGTAATTCTTCTTCACTTTTACGGAGAATAGTAATGTCATCCGTGAGTCTTAACACCTTGAATTTTAATTCCAGTCTTTCTTCAATTTACTCTCAAACCATATTCTGTACTCAGTAGGCTGATCATTCCAGTCAGCACATCCTGTAATTCTTCTTCACTGTTACGGAGAATAGTAATGTCATCCGTGAGTCTTAACACCTCGAATTTTAATTCCAGTCTTTCTTCAATTTACTCTCAAATCATATTCTGTACTCAGTAGGCTGATCATTCCAGTCAGCACATCCTGTAATTCTTCTTCACTTTTACGTAGAATAGTAATGTTATCCGTGAGTCTTAACACCTTGAATTTTAATTCCAGTCTTTCTTCAATTTACTCTCAAATCATATTCTGTACTCAGTAGGCTGATCATTCCAGTCAGCACATCCTGTAATTCTTCTTCACTTTTACGGAGAATAGTAATGTTATCCGTGAGTCTTAACACCTTGAATTTTAATTCCAGTCTTTCTTCAATTTACTCTCAAACCATATTCTGTACTCAGTAGGCTGATCATTCCAGTCAGCACATCCTGTAATTCTTCTTCACTTTTACAGAGAATAGTAATGTCATCCGTGAGTCTTAACACCTTGAATTTTAATTGCAGTCTTTCTTCAATTTACTCTCAAATCATATTCTGTACTCAGTAGGCTGATCATTCCAGTCAGCACATCCTGTAATTCTTCTTCACTTTTACGGAGAATAGTAATGTCATCCGTGAGTCTTAACACCTTGAATTTTAATTCCAGTCTTTCTTCAATTTACTCTCAAATCATATTCTGTACTCAGTAGGCTGATCATTCCAGTCAGCACGTCCTGTAATTCTTCTTCACTTTTACGGAGAATAGTAATGTCATCCGTGAGTCTTAACACCTTGAATTTTAATTGCAGTCTTTCTTCAATTTACTCTCAAATCATATTCTGTACTCAGTAGGCTGATCATTCCAGTCAGCACATCCTGTAATTCTTCTTCACTTTTACGGAGAATAGTAATGTTATCCGTGAGTCTTAACACCTTGAATTTTAATTCCAGTCTTTAACATTACTTTTATTTCCATCATTGCTTCTTCGATGTGTAGACTGAACAGTAGGAGCGCAAGACTACATCCCTGCCCTTCACCTCTTTTAATCTGAGCACTTCGTTCTTCACCTTCCACTCTCATTATTCCCTCTTGGCTCTAGTACATGCTGAATATTGCCCGTCCTTTCCTGTAGCTTACCCCTATTTTCGTCATAAGTTTGAACATTTTCCACGATTTGACATTGTCGAAAGCCTTTTCCAGGTAGGCAAATCCTAAGAAAGTGCTTTGATTTTTTGTCTTGCTTCTGTTCTCAACCGCAACGTCAAAACTGCCTCTGTGGTACCTTCACCTTTCTTAAAGCCAAGCTGACCGTCGTGTAAAACATCTTCAATTTCCTTTTCCATTCTTCTGTATATTATTCTTGTCTGTAGCTTGGATGCAAGAATTATTAAGCACATTGTACGATAATTCTCGCATATCTCAGCAATTGCAGTCTTCGGAATTATATGGATGACGTTTTTTCGAATGTCCGACAGTATATCGCCAAGCTTATACATTCTACACACCAGCGTGAACAGTCCTTTTTTACCACTCCCCCCCCCCCCCAATGGTTTTAGAAACGCTGATGGAATGTTACCTATTATTTCAGCCCTATTGGATCTTAATTCTCCCCAAGCTCTTTCAAATTCCGATTCTAATACTGTATTAACGATCTCTTCTATATTGAATCCCGTTTCTTCTTCTATCACTTCATCAGACAAATCTACCCTCTCGCAGAGGCCTTCAATGTATTTCCACCTACCCGCTCTCTCCTCTGCATTTAACAGTGTAATTCCCACTGTACTCTTTACGTCACTACCCTTGCTTTGAATTACACCGAAGGTTGTTTTGACTTTTCTACATGTTGAATTAGTATTTCCGCTAAGTCACTTACGTCAGAGGATTTCCCTTATTAATCGAATGCTCCACTTTTATACGTTGCTTTCCGCGTCTCATGCCTGCAGAGGTGCTACGCGGCGTTCAGTATCGCGTTGATCAGTGGTCACTATGCGAACGGCCTTGCCACAGTGGCAGCACCGGTTCTCGTCGGGTCAACGGAGTTAGTTCTATCCGGCTCGGCTAGTAGCAGTTGGATGGGTGACCGTCCGAGTCTGCGGAGGGTTGTTGGCAGGCGGTCCACATTCGCCCTTGAGGAGCTACTTGGTTGAGAAATAGCGGTTTAGGTCACGAAAGCTGACAACGGCTGGAAGAGCTACCATATGCGCCTGTATATCCGCTTATAGCGACGACTAAAGGCTGACGTTGATACTGCTGTCGCTCGGTACCGCCCGGCTTTCCAAGGTCTGTTCGGGCGGAGTTTAGTTTTTAGCGCGGTCATGATGTTTTCGTTCATCATTGTGGAGATAAAAATTAGTGTTTGTGGGTGAAGAAGATATCTCCAGAACCAGCACCCACCAATCACTGGCTCATATATCTGGGGCTGTGCGTTTTCGACTGTTGTGCATTAGAGAGTTTGTGGGTCATAGCTGTTGTGGTTGTGGAGATACATTTTAAGTGGTCGCCATCACATCGTTGTGGTCTTCTGTTCCCTTTGCACCAATGTATTTTTCAACAGAAGAAATAGATATCGTTCTGAAACATTATCGAGCTTTTACTAACGTTCTAGAATGTTAACAAATGTTTTTGAATCCTCTGCAATATTGGAGTGCTTCTTAGAATACATTTCAGAAACGGTACATGTCGCACTGAAACGCACTGCGTCCAAATCGTCACTTTTCGCAGCCTAGTAAAGAGAGAGAAACAGCTCTTCGAAAAATTTGGTGAACGAAGAACTGTTGCATGAGTGAACATAGAATACAGAACAAAATAGAGGAACATTTAAATGTACTGATACTACGATAAACCAGGTCGAAAGCTTCAGCTACATGCCATATGACACTACAGAAAAATGCTGATGAATCGATGGATTGATAGATAGATTGGGTAACTAATGAGAAGGTATTGCATTGAGTTGGGGAGGAAACACTTTGATAGCGCAAGTTTTCTAAAAAAAAGAAAGAAAAGGGCAAACTAGCTGGAGAACTGTTGCATCAAACTCAAACCTGTCTCCGATGAAGACAGCAACAACCAAAACAACTCATCTTTCATTAATTCGTCCCCTCGGTCTATCCCTGTGCCTTGGAATCCAACAAAGAACTTTTTTGGTTCATCTATTTGCCAGACTACATTCCCACCCATCTTCATTTCCTTTTCCAGTACATAGTTTCGTCTATCTCGCTTTCTGTACCCTGACCTGTTTCTTCGTTTACCTGTCTCTCCTGGTAATACAAAATGTGTATTCTGCATTACTCGCTGAGAAGCCACCAGTTTTTCAGTGGTTGCCGATTTTAAAGCCCTCTGCCAGGACAAGAGTGCCAACTTTTCGGACACTTCGCAAAATTAGTTTAGAAAACCCTATTCAGCTTACCAAAAACACTGCAATCCAGTTTTATTCAGGTATATATTTCTTTCCAGTCACACCAGTCTTTATCTTCATAGGACATAAACACAAAAACTTATCTCGTTCTGTGAGTTCCTTGCTAATTTAAACTATCTTCTTTTGCACATGTCGATTATATGTTATGTTATTGTAAGTGATTTTAAAGCCCACTTCCGAACTTGCTTTATTAAGTTCCTCGTATCTTCTTCCTAAGCGTATCTGCGCTAAAGTCGAAGGGTTCAGTGTCACCAACGAAACAAAGGTGATTCTGAAATTGCGATTAACACCTAATGCTACTTCTTTTACGGAGATGAAGGATCTGAGAAGCTCCTCAAGGGATGCTGATAACAGTTTTGCTTGTACTGAGTTCTCTGCACTGTAGTTTAGACTATAATAATGAAGTCTAGAAGAACTGAAGTATAGAACTTTCACCTATTGGGTATGTAGAATTCATTGTACACTTTCTCACGAAAACGCTCCTAAGCAGTATTTCAAACTACGTTTGCAGAAACGTTTGTTAGGCACGTTTATTCACACACAAAGTATAATTTCGGTACTAGATAAGATTGTTTCCAAATTAACTGCGCACTAGAAAGTACATACAGTGTGAGAAGCCTGTTCCATGTGTCCCTTGAAACAGAGATTTAATTTTATCTTCTGTGAATGTTACGTGTAATGATTTGATGCAGATCCGTAAATTTCTGTTCGCTGTGTTAGAAAACATAGGTCATATATCATAATATCTCACTTTTTTCTAAATCCCACGATCTCATCTCTCAGATGACGTGTCAGGTCCCCAAAAACATGTCAATCCGTTCAGTAATTGATGCCGAACGCGATAGCTCTATGACAACACGCTGAATTTAAAAAATAAGATCTAGGTCCCAAGCTCCTATATCCGCCTAAGAAATGCGTGTGTTATCTTTTAGCCACAGTGTTTAAAAACAATACTTTTAAATGCCAGCGGATGAGAGTTATACTGTTTGGACTCCGTGCACCACGTCCTCTGAAGGGACGTGAGAAGTTACTAATATAATAAGATTAATTTTTTGTTGTTTTTTTTCCTTTCCTCGCCTTTTCGTTGTGCTTAGGAGGAGCGTTACAGTAGTGGAAGTTTTAGATTTCTTCTTTACACAATTCGTAATAGACGGTTTGAGTAACTGCTGTTTGTTGTTTTCTCCTGCTATGTATTAAAAGGTTTCTACGTAAATAAAAATGCATATAAACATACTAAGGCGTGATGAAAAGTACTGTACAAGATTTTTAATGTGAAAGCTCTTAAAACGTTTAAAATGGATCAAACGTTATTTGCATTCCACATCTTTATTCTTCAAGTCTACAAATTTATCTCCCGACTCAGTCATCCTGTCACGAACACATATCTCGCGACAATACAGCAGTTTGTTGATTACCGTCACTGTAGAATGTGTGATCTTGTTGACGGAGCCACAGACTCACCATTGCTTGTACCGCTCTATCACTATCAAGGTGTCGGATTGCTGCAGATGAATTGTAGCCTGTAACATGATGGTGTGTAGCGCAACTATGTCGATGCTTGACAAACAGCGTGCTGTAGTATAGTTTCGAATTCGAAGAGTTTCTCTCCTCCAGCATGACAACGGCAGACCACACACTGCGTCGTCTCCCATAGCATCCATAGCATAATGCTGCTCCCATCAGCCTGTGTCCATGGCGCGCTTCAGGCCTCCGTTACATCGATGACGGCGCTTGTGGAGACGACCATCGAACTAGTGTAGCAAAAATGTGATTCTCCAAAAGAGCCGACATGTTTCCGTTGATGGACGGTCGAATCCCGATTGTCCCGTGCCCACTGCAGTCTTAATTGACGATGGCGTTGAGTCAACATGGGAACAGGTAGTGGAGGTCTGCTGCGGAACTCCGTGTCCCACAATGTAGAATGAACGGTGTGATCTGAAACACGAGTGCGTGCACCAGCATTGCGCTCTTTCGGCAGAGATGCCACAAATCACCACCTATCCTACTTTACGCAGCAGACATGCGTCTAAACCCCACGTTCTACATCTACATCTACATACATACTCCGCAATTCACCATACGGTGCGTGGCGGAGGGTACTTCGTACCACAACAAACATCTTCCCTCCCTGTTCCACTTCCAAACAGAACGAGGGAAAAATGACTGCCTATATGCCTTTGTACGAGTCCTAATCTCTCTTATCTTACCTTTGAGAGGTGGCATGAGCCCCCTCTCATATTTCTATCTTACGATTTTCCTCTCTAACTGCATGCAGTGAGAAGTCGCTATTCCTTCACACGCGGACTTCCCACGCAGCATCTCTCGTCACCCTGGTGGTCCGGTGACAGGCGGGCTCTGTTGATCTGGAAAGCGTTAAGCCGACGGGTGTGAGGAAGTCGAGTGAATGCTTTGCAGACGCCGGCATTGTCAAAAGACACGCCCGGAGGGGTCTGAAGTAGCGGCTGGGCTAGAGGTTCCGTTACTTCGCAGAAACTTAGCGAAAACACTTTCTGGCGGGCTACCAGCGAGGCGTGGGAATGACTTGTGTACCCAGGCAGTTGTGGCGGGAAAATTCCCGCGCTTTCTGCAAAATAGTAACTGTGATTGGCTTGCTCAGGGCATAGCTCCGTGACGTAGCAAAATCAGCGCAGAAATTGGCGCCAAGAATCTCCATTGGTGGAATGGTAGTGCTCCGGCAATAGAGTGGAATTTTCCGCCGGTTTTCGAGTTGCTGATTGGAACGTTTAACCACGGCCACTGTCGGCCTGTACGGATGCTCTAGGTAGTCGGCTCTCGCCTTTCGGTCGAGGACGTCGAAGCAACCAGCCATCGCCTCCGGTACGCCAGATCATGTTCTGGCAGTTAAGAAGACAGTTTGGTAATGTATGTCCACAGCACCGGCAGATAGGGATTTTCCTAGGTGATAATCAGAGCTCAGCAGAGTGCGCCTGTTCGTCTTTTTCTAACTTTGTTCTGTCTTGAGTAGCAGCAATTAATGTTGGGTTAGCTGTGTGTCTCTCTTAAGATTTGAGTGGCAAGGAATTGGCTCCACATACCACTTCGTCTTAAACCTCACAATCTAGTTTAGGGACAACTTCACCTTCATAGCGTTTGTTTGAGTATCCAATTTGAGCCAATTTGATGTATTATAAATGTTTCATGTGTTTTTGTTTATTATTTTGTGTTTAGTCTTAATAAATAATATTGTTATTTTGGACAGAACTTTCATTCTGTTAATCGGTAGAGCAACCCATCATTTCTCACTACGTTAATGAAACCTTCCTTTATTTAACTTATTTATCAAATTAAATTATTGCAGGTGCCAAACTCTTTTCTACTCCACTTGCAGGGTTGATTACAGTCAGTTCGTGTATATTTTTTAATCCATGTGCAACAGCAAAAGTCGGAGTTAGAAAGGGGGGGGGGGCTTAGAGCATCATTTATATATGGAGATTCTAGAAGAATTTAGTGTTAAATACACTGCTTGCCCCAGCACCTCGCAGTCTTTCCGCGAAATATAAGTTGGCGGCAATAAAATTGTACTGCAGTCACCCTCAAATGCTGGTTCTCTAAATTTCCTCAGTAGCGATTCACAAAAAGAACGCCTCCTTTCCTCTAGAGACTCCCACCCGAGTTCCTGAAGCATTTCCGTAACACTCGCTTGATGATCAAACCTACCAGTAACAAATCTAGCAGCCCGCCTCTGAATTGCTTCTATATCCTCCCTCAATCCGACCTGATAGGGATCCCAAACGCTCGAGCAGTACTCAAGAATAGGTCGCATTAGAGTTTTATAAGCGGTCTCCTTTACAGATGAACCACATCTTCCCAAAATTCTACCAATTAACTGAAGATGACTATCCGCCTTCCCCACAACTGCCATTACATGCTTGTCCCACTTCATATCGCTCTACAATGTTACGCCCAAATATTTAATCGACGTGATTGTGTCAAGCGCTACACTACTAATGGAGTATTCAAACATTACAGGATTCTTTTTCCTATTCATCTCCATTAATTTACATTTATTTATATTTAGAGTTAGCTGCCATTCTTTACACCAATCACAAATCCTGTCCAAGTCATCTTGTATCCTCCTAAAGTCACTCAACGACGACACCTTCCCGTACACCACAGCATCATCAGCAAACAGCCGCACATTGCTATCCACCCTATCCAAAAGATCATTTATGTAGATAGAAAACAACAGCGGACCTACCATACTTCCCAGGGGCACTGCAGGTGATACCCTCACCTCCGATGAAAACTCACCATCGAGGACAACGTACTGGGTTCTATTACTTAAGAAGTCTTCGAGCCACTCACATACTTGGGAACCAATCCCATATGCTCGTACCTTAGTTAGGAGTCTGCAGTGGGGCACCGAGTCAAACGCTTTCCGGCAGTCAAGGAATATGGCATCCGTCTGATACCCTTCATCCATGGTTCGCAAGATATCATGTTCTGTGAAGATTCGTAGGCGTTCAACCAATTAGCGCCTAGTGGTAATTCCACTGTTCTTAAATGCACGTGAATATTCGAATTACATAGGAACCTGCGCTCGTTTTATTACAGACGTACTGGATTTCGTTAACTTTTACTCTATGAACATGGTCATTTCTGGTAGGAAACCATTTGTGCTGCCCTTATTTCGATCCGTTCAATATGCCCTGTTAATATGCATACTTGAGAAATATTCTAGAATCGACTGCTGGAATTTCCCTAATATTATACCAATGAACCGCAATCTGCCACCTGTTCTACTGAATCTATGTAACTGCTTCAGTTTATATCCTTGCAAACTGTTAGGCGGAGGTATTTGTATGTGTTGACAGATTTCAGATGTGACTCACTGGTATTGTAGTCATAGGATACGTGTTTTTCAGTTTCGTGAAATGCACAGTTTTACATTTAAAGCAAGTTGTCAGTCTCCAAGACGCTTAGAAACCACATCAAGATGTGACTGACGATGAGAACGCTAGTACAGTAACCTGATTTTGCAGAAACTTCGCTCAGTGGAAAAGGAGTCAAAATAAGCGAACATATGTCTCGGCATATCCGTAGATACCCAACCGTTTCTGAAAAAACGGATGTCAAAGTTTTAGAGGTATTTATGTTCCTCTTAGCGGTAAACTGGTCAGCCGAAGTAGTGGCGCAGTAGCCAGCGTTGCAGCTTCGTACCTTTACCCCGTATTCGAAACCTGATTATTTCTTTTACTTTGTTTTTCACTTATCAGCACATGTCAATATAAGATTACTACGTGCATGATTTCCAATGTATATTGAAATAACATTGTCCTTATTCGTCTACTAACTGTATATTTGGTGAATGAAAAAAAGAGAAAATTATTTGAAATTGTTTTCCGTGAAAGTCCTGTAGTATATCTTGATTCATAATCAAGTTCCATTTTTACCGAGTGAGATTCATACGGAGAATTTCGCTGTGGCAAATTTGCCCTCGCGCGATGTTCGTGGTCAGAATTTCTGTTTAGAATGTTTCTACAGTCGGTATCGTTGAAGCCAATGCACCAAACATTTCTGAAGAATAAGCATAAGAATAAAATATAAGAATTAATATAGTAATTGATGTAGGAATGAAATATAAGATGATGAGAATTTTGTTATGTGTGTCGACAGAAGTGCCGACACAGTGTTATTATGAAGGGGCCGAATAGGGCACGCGTCAACTCACGCCGTCCTGCGTTAAGTCTGAAACAGGATACTTCATAAATGCTATAAAGAAAAGAACGGAGCTTCTCGTATACTCAACTTTATTCGCCTGTGTGGTACATCTCCATGGTGAATACAAGTAAGACTCTCTCTCCAGATATGGTTAACTGCGCCTTGCTAGGTCGTAGCTATGGACTTAGCTGAAGGCTATTCTAACTGTCTTTCGGCAAATGAGAGGAAGGCTTCGTACGTCTAGTCGCTAGCAATGTCGTCCGTACAACTGGGGCGAGTGCTAGTCCGTCTTTCTAGACCTGCCATGTGGTGGCGCTAGGTCTGCTAGTACTGACAGTGGCGACACGCGGGTCCGACATGTACTAAATGGACCGCGGCCGATTTAAGCTACCACCTAGCAAGTGTGGTGTCTGGCGGTGACACCACAAATTTAATAGGAATGTAACTCCTGAAAATAACATACACACACATATAATATATAGGTAAATGTATGACACCTACTGTATTGAGAAACCCAGCTGTAATTTTACAATTAATATAACACCCTTGTAACGCATAACTTGTTAAGAAACATTCATGGAGTAACTTTCTACGGACATGTGTAGATAACTGAGTAAATAAATAAATACGATGATCAGGTTTCGAACACGGGGCGCATAAATGAGAGGCGGCGACGCTAGCCATTGCGATAGTAACTGATGGTTCAAGTGGTTCAAATGGCTCTGAGCACTATGGGACTTAAGTTCTGAGGTCATCAGTCCCCTAGAACTTAGAACTACTTACACCTATCTAACCTAAGGGCATCACACACGTCCATGCCCGAGGCAGGATTCGAACTTGTGACCGTAGCAGCAGCTCAGTTCCGGACTGAAGCGCCTAGAACCGATCGGCCACTCCGGCCGGCCGTAGCGGATACTTGTGGTTGTTATTATAATGGACATGTGGTTGTTATTGCATAACTTTAGCCCTCCCACATTCCCGGAGGCTCTCCTTCGTGATAGGATTCATGGAACACAACGTGTGAATGAATAAATGGAAGGATGAATATTACCTCCTCAGATTAAGGTATTTAGTGGCATCCTCAACACACGCAAAAGTCTAGTTCTGTTCACTTCAGACATTCGAAAGTTAGAAATGTAGAAGCATATTTGGCCTCAGGAGACTTAAACTAGAGGCAAAATTGTCACAGGAATCAGTATGTTCTGTAGATTGATGATCTTTATTGTCGAAAATGGCAGCGATCTAAAAATATTCACTAAGGTCCTGGCGATGTAGTTCGCCACATACAAAACGTTACAGCTGTAGTGCA
Organism: Schistocerca cancellata; assembly: GCF_023864275.1. Classification (NCBI taxonomy): domain Eukaryota; kingdom Metazoa; phylum Arthropoda; class Insecta; order Orthoptera; family Acrididae; genus Schistocerca; species Schistocerca cancellata. Next base: position 845,372,738 of record NC_064628.1, read on the forward strand.
TTTCTTACTTGCTTATTTCAAGTTTCTACTACCAGTCACTTTTTATTTTGTGCTTAATCTAACATAATGCAACGCGTTTCGAACATGTTTTGTTCATCCTCAAGCGTTTGTACATACATACATACATCGAGTACATTCCTCGATGTATGTATGTATGTACAAACGCTTGAGGATGAACAAAACATGTTCGAAACGCGTTGCATTATGTTAGATTAAGCACAAAATAAAAAGTGACTGGTAGCAGAAACTTGAAATAAATAATTTTCCCACACTGTCACGGTTCACAAACATAGCCATTATGGCTGAAAATAAATATCTTACTTGTACTGAAAATGTCACGCATTGCCGATTAAAAAAAAAAAAAAAAAATGGTTCAAATGGCTCTGAGCACTATGGGACTTAACATCTGAGGTCATCAGTCCCCTAGACTTAGAACTAGTTAAACCTCACTAACCTAAGGACATCACACACATCCATGCCCGAGGCACGATTCGAACCTGCGACCGTAGCGGTCACGCGCTTCCAGACTGTAGCGCCTAGAACCGCTCGGCCACCCTGGCCGGCATTGCCGATTATTTTCACGTCATGTTCACGGATTCGCCGAGGCGTCTAGTGTGGATAGAGCTTCACGCTACTCTACAAAAGTATTACTGAATCACTAGTGAAGACAGAAGTTTCCTGTGACTCACCACGTGGAGGTGCATCTCTCGCAGTGCCGTCTTCTGTCGTCGCGTCACCGAACGCTGCACACGCACACAACTGAAAGGAGCACTACGTCAGAGCTATCGCCCACCTGTCAGTTCGATGACATATACGAGAACAACACTGAAGCTAGCGCACAACACTGACGCTGGCAAGTCACCGGAGCGGCGCCACGTGGTCACTTCCATCGCGTCGTGGCTGGCGGCAAAGAAAAGGTAACGAGTAAACGCGGCGTGCGGCCGTAAGCGCACGGAGGCCGACCTGTAGTAATATAGTTGCCTGTTGACAGTGCGGCTCGGCGGCGTTCACGAGGAAGCAGAAGCAGATAGCACGTCCGCCGTCTTTCCCAGCACGCGTTGCACAACACGCCGCCTCACCACTGCCCCCCCACTACCGCCCCGCGACCCCGCCGCCGCTTCGGCGGCCAACAGGTTGACGGGAGGCGGCGGCGAAGTCCTCAGCTAGCGGTGCGGTGCGCCTTACACGCCAAGGACCGGTTCTCCGTCCTGTCGGGTATTACAGATGATCAAATCTCTCGCTCTCAACTCGTTTCCACTGGCTCGGTCTTTTCTATACGGCAACCACGTGACGTAACTGAACACCGATGCATTTCGGAGGAAGGAAGGTCAGTTACTTATGGCGCGGGCCATTCCCGCAGTATACCGGAGTGACGTGGAACAGGTTGGTCGACGACTTTTTTAACGTTTCCTCATATAAACTATGAGGCCGAAACTTCTGGATCACGGCGCTGAACATTTCCACGTCAAGAATATTCCCCCACTACCGAATGGAGAACATTAGACAACAAGCAAAACTTTCTAGAACATCTAGAACTTTTCAGAAATTTCTAGAATATTTCTTAAATTTGCAGAATTTTCGAATTGATCATTTAAGTATGTTCTGCACTGAAAACTACCTTCCGGCCATCGAAATAGTGTGGAACGGAAACAGATTCCAGTAACTTCATTCCATTCTCAGCCCGACAACTTGCGATCCAATGCAGAACATTACTTACTTTACTTTACATGTGGCAAGGGCCTTATCGACCGTACGCCTGCTCTATGAGCCTCTTCTACTTCTGCCTGTCCAATGCGCTGTTTGTCCAGTTGCTACTGCTGTTCATCCTAGTTGTGTCCTCCCGAATGTTATCCCGCCATCTGATTCTGGGTCTCCCTCTTCCTCTCGTTCCATCTATTGTTCTGCTGAATGCCATTCTAGGTAGTCTCTGTCATTCTTGCTATATGGCCTGCCCCATTCAACCTTCTCCTCTTGAGCACTTCGACGATGTTACGGTGTTTGTACAGCCCTCTTAATACTTCATTTCTTCTTATTCTCCATTCCATTTTATTTTCGTCGTATACAGGTCCAAAAAGTTTCCTTTTTTACTTTTCTTTCGAATATTAACAGTTTTTCCTCATCTTTATTTCTAAATATTAATGTTTCACATCCATATAACATAACAGGTATAGTGGTCGATTGATATAAGCGGATTTTGAAGTTACTACTAAGTGATCTTTTTCTTAGAATTTTGATGAAACTAAAAAGTGTCTTGTTTGCTGTCGATAAACGGGCATCTATTTCTGTATCTGTTCTGTTGTTATTACTAAAAAGACTTCCTGGGTACTTGAAGTGGTCAACGGTCTTGAAACTGAATCCATCTACAGTCAGAGGCGCATCTTTTCTGGTTTTCTTACTTATGGGCGGGTATTCTGTCTTCTCTTCATTAACATGTAATCCTGTTTTCTCAGCAATTCTGTAGTAATTTTGCATCATTCTGATTAATTTTTTGGAACGACTTATTAGTGCTACATCATCTGCATAGGCAAGCCTCGTAATGTTGACATCCTGTAGCTGGATCCCTTGTGGACTGGTTTTAGAAAATTCTCTATCGATCTTCTCTAGGACAAGGTTAAATAAAATAGGTGAAATGGCATCCCCTTGTCTCAGTCCAGTGTACATCTTAAAATCTTCAGTTTCTCGTACCGGTGTCTTTATGACCTAAAGTTTCATCTATACACATTTTAACTAATCTAATTAATTTTGATGGTATTTTAAATTCCTTCATTATATTTAGGAGCGTCTGTCGGTGTATGCTATCATAGGCCTTTTTAAAATCTACGAATAATATGTGGACATCTACATTGAATTCCTACGCCTTCTCAGATACTTGTCTTAGGGTGAATAAGTGATCTAAAGTGGATCTGTTTGTGAGGAAACCGCATTGGCAGTCCCCAATCAGTTCTTCTGTTATTGGTACCAGCCTGTTTAATTGGCAGCTCGATAAGATATTGTAGGTGACATCCAGTGAGGCATTTCCTCTGTAGCTATCACAAACAAGTGGATCATTCTTCTTAAATATGGGCACAGAACTGCAGTTTTTCAATCTGCAGGAATGGTTTCTGTCTTCCAAATTGTTTCTATTAACGACTTTATTTCTAATTCCAGTCGTGGGCCTCTATTCCTTAATAACTCAGAGTATATCGTGTCCTCGCCAGATGCCTTGCTATTCTTTAATTTCTTTATTGCTTGTTGCATTTCATTTACTGATGGGGTAGTAACTGTATCAGCTGTATCAATTGTATCAAGTTCTTCAATTTTAAAGTAAGAGTGTGGGTCATTGCAGTTGAGAAGTTGTGAAAAGTATGTCTTCCATCTGTTTTGTATGTCACTTTTGTTGGTCAATATTTTCCCCTTACTGATCCTGTATAAACTGTTCCCTTTTATTGAATTTACCAAAGGATTTTTTTATGTCTTGATACATCTGCCTTGTCCTGTGATGTTGGAAATCATCCTCTGCTTCTCTGATCATATTGTTATAGTATTCCCTTTTCTCTTGTCTTAGGGTTCTTTGCGTTGCTTGGCAGAGTTTATAGTATCTTTCCTTCAATGTAATATTGTCTCTTTCTTTAATCCATGCATTCCTCTCATTTCTTCTTTCCTGGACTTTTTCTTGACGCTTTGTATTAAACCAAATTTTATTAGGTCGTTTTCTTTCACCTATGATTTTGGAAACTGCTTCTTGAATACAGCCCTTCAGGTGCCTCCATCACTTTCGACATCCTGTGGTTCTGCATTGGTCAGTCTCGGTTTCGTTAGGTTGCTTTTAATTTCTTTTTTAAAATTTTCTTTTATATCTGCTTTCGCCAGGTTTCCTATGTTATATCTTGTAGTTTCTTCTCTATTTCTATTTACTTTCCTTTTGAGTTTCACTTTCATTTTTGATGTTATTAACATGTGGTCTGTGTCACAATCCATTCCCCTAGACGATCTGACATCTTTAATATTGTTTTGGAATCGTTTCTGGACAGCTACATGATCTATTTGATTGACTGCCTTTCCGTCTGGTGATATCCATGTTCCTAAATGAATGCGTTTATATTGAAATTTTGTGCTGGTTATCGTGAGACAATTACTGCAAAACTTTCTAGGACGTCGAGAACTTTGCAGAAATTTCTAGAACACTCCTTAAATCTACAAAATATTTTTTGGATAGATCATTCCATTATGTTCTCTATCGAAAAATAGCTTCTCGCCATTGAAATCGTGTACGACGGAAACGGACTGCAGCAACTTCTTCCATTTCTCAGCCCGACAACTTGTGATACAGCTCTGCTGAATTCTCTGCTCCTTTTGTCAATCTATGGTCGACTGCTAGCACAGTATTTAGATTTTATCCATTGCTTCGGAAGGAAGGCTGGTTTCACGATATAAATTTTCACGAAACGAAAACTGGTTTTAATGTGAAAGAACAAAGAGTATCGGCAACTACATGAAATTGCTTTAAAAAATCCGTGTCTTTTTATTCCGACACTTTACTCATACATATCTCATCGTATGCTTCAGGTGTTCGCTTTAGGTTTCCTTTCTGAAATTATGCCAAACATTTCTAATGTTTATTGGAGGTCAGAAGTACCACGTATTCGCAGTTTCTACGGAGGTAGCTTAATTATTTAATACATCAATGGAAGTGAGCGTTTGGCGTCATTGGCCGAGAGGCCCCTTACAGGGCAGGTGCGGCCGCCTTGGTACAGGTCTTATTACAATCGACACCACATTGGGTGACCTGCGCGCCAGATGGGCGACAACTTTCAAAATCCTGCACCCTGACAAAATTACGTTTCAGATTTGTACTCTTGTAATCAAACGCAAAAATGTGGGAAACGTAACAACAACACACGGATCAATGTGTAATTTGGCATATATCTATTAATTTTCGTTCCACATGTTTGTAGCCAATTTACTCGCATATAAATCCAATTTAATCACTGCATCTCTCTATATGTAAACTGCAGCCGCTTGTTCGTGTCCGTCTGCGTATGAAGGCTAATCTCAGGAACTGGTGTAGCGATTTTGATCCACTTTCAACTAACAGATACACTGATAAAGGTTTACGGCATAGTAGAGAAGACAGCAGTTCCTTGAGAACGTAGCAGGCGGGATCAAATTCGCATCTGGTGTGGGGGTCTTCTGGTGTCTTTCTGTACACTTGCTGGTGATGGGGGAGACGATCAGTGGCATTTCGCCAGCATATGCACTCGGCAAAATGGTGTAGCCGGCACTTTCACAACACTTTTGCCACCATGCTCACCGTTACGTTTTACCGGCAGGGCACTGGCTGAGGTCGGATGCTGGTGGCGGGAACTTGTGATGGCATATTACGTTGCACAACAGCAGAAAAACGCTCATGTGTGAGAGGACTAGACTTCCAGTAGTGTCTGATGAGTAATATATACATAAACAGCATGTGACTGAAACTAAAAGGTTCTGGGATTGAACCCCGGCTGTGTAACTTTTTCTCACTCTACACTCTGCGTCTTAACCTAGCATTCGCTTCTCATTGATGTGGAGATATGAATTTCGAAATAATACGACAGTTTCAGACAACCAATTTCTGCTTCGCTCATATTTGCACTTGCAATTCGCACACTCTTAATCGAACAACGAGCAATGAGTTAATCGGCTTTAAAGTATCGTAATAAATATGAATTATAATGAAAAGATAGCATCTCATAATCAGGCTGTGGTGTGAGACAATTTGAAATAATCAAATATTTTAACCAACAGTTTTCCTGCAATCGTTTGAGAACAGACGCTTAGGGAAAAAAGAAAAGAATCTAAATTATGTGGTGTTTTATTTTTGATGCTACAAGCAAAACGTTTTCTGAAAAAGTACTTCAGGAACATTGGTTTGGTTACATGCAGTACGTTCTTTCGGCAGCGCAGCTTCTTTCCTTCCGCGAATGAAACCTAGAAGTGGACACGATACATTGCATGGCACGGCAAAGAAGTCTGCCATAAAAAGAGCACAACAACGGAGTGCAGCAACGAGATTCAACAATACATCACCACGAGTACTGAACTTCACAGCAGGAATACTGTTCAAATGGTTCATATGGCTCTAAGCACTATGGGACTTAACATCTGAGGTCATCAGTCCCCTAGACTTAGAACTACTTAACCCCAACTAACCTAAGGACATCACGCACATCAATGCCCGAGACAGGATTCGAAATTGCGACCGCAGCAGGAGCGCGGTTCCGGACTGAAGTGCCTAGAACCGCTCGGTCACAGAAGCCGGCAACAGAAATATTGTTAACACGAGTAAAATATGTACATCATAAGTCTTTTTAATACCTTTTTTATTTAATTAGTTCCACCTCAGACAGCCTCCGCTACATAGTACATCTCTCTCACACACTCAGACACCCATTATTCGCATACTACTGCATATTTACAATGGTTTGAAACATATTACATACATAACGATGAGCTCCCATCACTCCAAATGCTAATTTGGGACACACAACATTCATACTTCCGGACAGCTTTCCTGCCTTGCGCTGCTTATATCCTGTGACTTACACGATTACGGTGATGTTCAGTTACTTAACGCTATTCTCTGAAATTCATTCAGAACTCTCCGCAGTGGGTTGCAAACAAAATAATCTACGCCACACACTTTGTCTGACGCGGATACTTAATACTACTCTTGCGAAACAGGGCTGGGTCGCTAGTTAGAAATATGATTTCCGTGTGAATACATTCAACAATTATTGCGGTTGTTGTACTCGGACTTTTATTTTGATGTTCCATAAAATTGGGCATCACGGTAATTTTAGGCTGTGAGGAAGACATTTTGGTTGTAACAGAAATACAGTAGATGTAAAGCAAGACAGTCAGAAGCGGGGAGATGTAAGAAATAAGCAGAATAAATGTTACGAAAAGAATCATAAAGTAAGATGCTGTGTTTGAAAAGAACAGGGTTCATATACTTTTGAGAGAAAAGTTATTGGAACTAAATACAGGAAGAATCCGCTTTTCTAAAATCAACATAGTTTGTATCTGCGTCTACATCTACATCCATACTCCGCAAGCCACCTGACGGTGTGTGGCGGAGGGTACCCTGAGTACCTCTATCGGTTCTCCCTTCTATTTCAGTCTCGTGTTTTTCGTGGAAAGAAAGATTGTCGGTATGCCTCTGTGTGGGCTCTAATCTCTCTGATTTTATCCTCATGGTCTCATCGCGAGATATATGTAGGAGGGAGAAATACTGCTTGACTTCTCGGTGAAGGTATGTTCTCGAAACTTCTACAAAAGCCGGTACCGAGCTACTGAGCGTCTCTCTTGCAGAGTCTTCCTCTGGAGTTTATCTATCATCTCCGTAACGCTTTCGAGATTTCTAAATGATCCTGTAACGAAGCGCGCTGCTCTCCATTGTATCTTCTCTATCTCTTCTATCAACCCTATCTGGTACGGATCTCACACCCGTGAGCAGTATTCAAGCAGTGGGCGAACAAGTGTACTGTAACCTACTTCCTTTGTTTTCGGATTGCATTTCCTTAGGATTCTTCCAATGAATCTCAGTCTGGCATCTGCTTTACCGACGATTAATTTTAATGGCCATTCCATTTTAAATCACTCATAATGCCTACTCCTAGATAATTCATGGAATTAACGGCTTTCAGTTGCTGACCTGCTATATTGTAGCTAAATGATAAAGGATCTTTCTTTCTATGTATTTGCAGCACATTACACTTGTCTACATTGAGATTCAATTGGCATTCCCTGTACCAAGTTGCAGATCCTCCTGCATTTCAGTACAATTTTCCATTGTTACAACCTCCTGATATACTATAGCGTCATTCGCAAAAAGCCTCAGTGAACTTCAGATGTTATCCACAAGGTCATTTATATATATTGTGAATAGCAACGGTCCTACGACACTCCCCTGCGGCACACCTGAAATCACTCTTACTTCGGAAGACTTCTCTCCATTGAGAATGACATGCTGCGTTCTGTTATCTAGGAACTCTTCAATCCATTCACACAACTGGTCTGATAGTGCATATGCTCTTACTTTGTTCATTAAACGACTGTGGGGAACTGTATCAAACGCCTTGCGAAAATCAAGAAACACGGCATCTACCTGGGAACCCGGGTCTATGGCCCTGTCTATGGACGAATAGCGCGAGCTGGGTTTCACACGATCGTCTTTTTCGAAACCCAAGCTGATTCCTATAGAGTAGATTTCTGATTTGCAAAGACCGCAGCCTACCATGTTGCAGCTACGGGAGGAGTTTGAGAATGGTTTTTGTTTTAAGGCCAGACACCACAAAGATACGTACCTCATTCACATCTAGTTATCCACAAGGCACTTTAGGCCATGTGGTGGAGGGTACATTGTCTACCACTATCACACATCCCTCTCCTTTCCCCTCCCTCCCCATCCCCCTACAGCGTTATTGTTCTACTCTCGACTGTCGAAATATAAGGCTATATCTCTGAGTTTACCGTAATTGTCGTTTCATGAGGTGCATGTAAAAGTATGTAATGTGTTTCCAGAATGTAATGTGTTGCTTGACGTATCAGCTCAGAATTTTAATAGCAGCCCTCTCTGTGATGCACGATGCCTCTCTAACAGTGCCTGCCACTGAACGTGCATAACCATCTAAGTGACGCTCTAGCACTTGCTACAGGGACGCCCGACGTAATGCTCCGCTCTTCTTTGGATGGACACTTTTCATTAGGATTCCTCCAACGTATCTCAGTCCGGGGCCTTCCATTCCCGCAACTGATCATTCCACTTCAGATAGCCCAGAACGTGTACTTCTAGATATGTTACTGTTGTAAGAGATTGGAGTGATTTATCACCAGTGATGTGCTCAAACAGTAATAGCTCCTTCCGACTATCTATGAGCAAAAGGATTAAATTTGTTCATATTTTGGGACAGCTGCCAGTGATTACAGCACAGTAGATGTTCTTCAGATATACCTGCAAACCACTTTAATTTCCTGGCGTTGAGTCTCCACGGTACTGGGTACGAATTTACCATTGATTTTCCTTACAGAAATACAGCTAAAGGCATTACCACTAGGTCATCTATTTATACTGTGCACACTAATGTTGCTGTCACAGTTATTTGCAGTCCTCACTTAATTAAAAGACGTTAGAAAGTAATAAATTTTCATTACATAAGCTAGAAGATTGTATCAGACAAGTATTCTATGCAACAAAAGAAGTTACCAGTAATTATCTATTTCAGAATTGTTTCAAATTTTCTTCGTAAAGTATCAGGCATACTCCGTATTTAAGCAAGTGAAAAGATACGGAGTGGCACAAGAAATGTGTCACAATTTTGTTTTTTTCATAAACACTTTATTGTTAGGGCAAACTCAAAGGAAAATATGCTACCGTGGAAAGTACACTGCAGAGAAAATTTCTGACTCATCACATACTCAATACGTCCACCATTTTAACTTCCTTCACACGAACACTGATGTTAGCAATAAACTCACGGCACATGCCTTCGAGGATTTCACCGCAAATTTGAAGAATAAGGCGTCTGAGCTCCAATGAGTCATTTGAATTTGTCGTGAAAATTGTTTCCATTACGCACTCCCAAAGAAAGAAGTCGCATGGGTTCAGGTCTGAATTATTGGGGGCCAAAATTGTTCGTCACTGAAGTGACCTGGAAAATTGAGTGAAATAACACGCATGTCGAAACGCTCGTGTAAGAAATCCAACACAGTGTTTACAGTATGTGGCCTTGCTCCATCTTCCATAAACCAGTGTGTGTTGATGGGCAAACGAGTAGCAAGAAGCTGTGGAACGAAGTTATTACGGAGTGTGGTCAAATAAATCGAACTGTGCTCAGTTACTTCAAAGAAAAAAGATCCAATAGGTCCGTGACTGGGAATTGCTTCCTACATTGTAGTGCTCGGAGCATGGTGCTGTCGTTCATGGAGCACTTGCGGATTTTCAGTACGGTAGCCCAAAAGTGTACATTTTGTTTCTTAACCACACCTTCCAAATGATAATGCGCATCGTCTGTAAAACAAACGTTGTTGAGAGTGAGAGATTGTTCCCTGCCCTCCACCAAGCGGATAGACAGTGGTCCCTGCCACTGGGGTCCTGCAGTGACATTCTGAGAAGAGGTCATTTTCAGCAAGTAACTCAAAACCGGCAGTAGCTCAAAACCGGGGGATGATTACCCCCTGTAGTTGGCCGGGGTGGCCGAGCGGTTCTAGGTGCTACAGTCTGGAACCGCGCGATTGCTACGGTCATAGGTTCGAATCCTGCCTCGGGCATGGATGTGTGCGATGTCCTTAGGTTAGTTAGGTTTAGCTAGTTCTAAGTTCTAGGGGACTGATGACCTCAGAAGTTAAGTCCCATAGTGCTCAGAGCCATTTGAACCATTTGAATTACCCCCTGAGGGTTGAAATGAAATTTTCTAAACTAAACGATTTGATTTTTTTCAGTCACGAAACCAAATTGTTTTCAAAAGATCATTACTATTATCACAATTTTGTGAGACTCTAATACTGACTGTATAAGTTATCAATAATTGCTTTTCTCAGTTAGTAGCGTCAATGCGGTGGAGGTTTCTCTCAATAGCCCATCTATTACACACATATGTTGTGCTTTGTCCCGTATTTCGCTGATGATAAAAGTAAGACAAATACGTTACAGATTCCAAATATCTACAGAAAATGTCTTCTCCAAATTGTAGTTAGTACCTGAAATAGTCCAGAAACTGCTTCATTACTCGCTTAGAAACAGGTAACTGAATTGATGGACAGCATGACACAGAAATAGCTACATAAGGGCTACTGTAGTGCTGTACACATTACTATTATTATTACTATTGTTGCTATTACTATTACTATTTGTGGTTGCGGTCAGACACAAGGAATTAACAGCATGAAGTCTTCCAATTTCTTCCAGTTCTGGAGTAAGGACTGCAGCAATCAAGTGATTTACGAACAGTAAGTATAGTGCACACATTTTAATTTGGTTGATTTTAAATGAGGTTGCACTGTGCAGATCAAGCAAGTGCCGTAATGGAGAGGAGTGATGTAGGGAAAGTATGTTTTGTAACAAGTGTGGGTGGTTAGCTTTCTAACCCAAGGAGGAGTTGTGAGAAGCATTTGCGATGCACCATGAATTGCTTCGTCATTTATTCTAACACACACAAAAATTAATAGCATTTATCTTCCATGATTTTCAAAATAAAAATATCTTGTAAACCTGTTTTTATTAAATATGACGTGCTCCCTGTGTTATTTACTGATCATTTTACAAGATGATGATTTTACATCAGGCATTTCATGAGGAGCGCATATTTTTATTTATTTATGGTCAATTTTGAGCTATATGTCCTATAATATATGTTGATGACATAAACTCAATCTCTTGATAATGGCAGAAAAGGCCGAAATATGGGTCGTAATTAAATAAACAACAATACGGTGGAATGGCGCTGTATTCTTTTAGAAATTATTGTATGGCTCTTGCATCAGCAACATCGAAAATTGTTTAAATGGTCTTTTGATAGGACATGTCCCGATGCACCAACAAATAATATCCCAATGGAGGGCATGTTGGGGCTAAAATTGTAGAGGGAGAAGACCTGACTACAGTAACCAGGTTCATATGAATGTGGGTTGCTGTGGTTATGAAGAGGTGGAGAGCTTCACAGAGGTTAAACTACCGTGGAGAGCTGCATTAAACCAGTCCTCAGACTTCAGACCTCCGGAACGACAACGTGTATGATATATGTGAGGTAATAAAACTATTTTAATCATCACCTTGAACTAATCACGCTACGGCCGTGAAACTTCCCGACGGTGTTAGAATTTATCTTCATAACCAACCTTCACCGCAACACATTTCCCCCAAAGATTGAGTGCGCGAAGGCCTTGGTTGCACAGATTTTCATTTTGGCTGTTCCTGGAACGTTCCAACACGAACATCACCTTGTTACAGTTGTGCAAATACATGCCTCTTAACGATTTTTTTACTTGGGGAAAGAGGTGACTGGGTCCCATGTCAGGAGGTTACGAACGTGAGGAAAATTTGACAGCTCAAAGAAGCAGCTTGCGTGCCTGTGTCCTATGAGAATTAGCTGGACATTGTGGTGCAGCAAAAACGCTGACACCGACGGCTGTTTGCGATGCTTCGTCTCGACAGCCTGCCGCAAACTTGATAAGAGATTTCGGTGGTACTCTCCAGTGACGGCTTGCCCCAATAGTCTGTTAACACTCCACCGTGGCAATCGCTACAAACACTTAACATCAACTTGTCCTATGATGGTTGGGTCTCTGCCCTTCTTGGGGGCGGTTAATGCACATGACACCTCCATTGCTTACCAGGCTCCCTCGTCTCGGGATAGGACTTATACATGCACGAATCTTACATGGAGATAAGGTAGTTAATGGAATCACCTAGTATGGCGTGCCACAGCTGTAACATTTCCTCTGCAGCTTCAATTCCGCTGGGTTCTGTGCGAGCAGTGGCAGCATAGGGATGGGGAAAGCCGATCGGTTAATATCTAATAGCGACAGATCTCACGTTTTTGTATGCGTCGGAAAGTAAACCGATTTTGTGACAGATTACAAGTTCCTAACCAGGGGCGAACTATTTAGTTTCACCTGAGTACTTCCGTACTTAGGTTTCCGAATCTCTGCGTATTAATCTATTAAACAGCGTTCCTGTGTTTTCGTCAGAGTCTACAGTAGAGTTCCCTAGCGCGAGTCGATAGTCGTTTGTTTATTTTTAAAACTAGTGTGACCGCTTGTTGGCGTTAGTCAGCCAGTCAGACAGCAGCAGCAGCAGCAGCCGGCCGAGACAGACGCAGAAACAGGGAAGTAATCGACTCGGTGACTTTTACGAGTTCCTAACCAGGAGAAAATTTTATAATACCATCTGTGTGCTTTAATAGTTTAGTATGCATTTTCGTTTGCGTCAGAAAGTTAACCGATTATGTGACATAATTCCTAACCAGGGACGAACCATTTAGGTTCACCTGAGTGCTTCGGTAGTTAGGTTTTTGAATCTCTGTGTATTAATCTAATTTATTAGACACAGTTCCTGCGTTTTCGTCAGTGTCCACAGTGGAGTTCTGCAGCGCGTGCCGATAGTCTGTTTATCTGGGATGCTTAGTTTTCCACTGTCTTTGGTATGGGTAGGGACTGTGATTGTTGTGAGCGGATGCGAGTGAAGTTGGTGACACTTCGCTCTCAGCTCCAGGCTGTGACAGTGTTGGGTACACAGCTTGAGGCTGCAGTGGACGGACACCACTGTTACAGGCTGGCCGTGGGGATCCAACGGACGTCCAGCACGCCCGAGTCCTCCGATCGGTCCTCATTGGTGATCAGCTCAGTTAGTGCTCGCACTGAGGCTGACCCTTCACCTGTGGTAGAGTGGGAGGTCGCCCTCAGACGTAGCAGGCAGCGAGAAACCCTGGAGGCCGCACCTAAGGCCTCCCTGGTTAGTCTGACAAACAGGTTCCAGGTTCTGTCTGTGGCTGACACTGTCACTGAGCCAGTTTCAAAGGAAACCACTCAGCCTGCAAGGTCCGGACAATCACAGAGGGTGAGATTATTGATGGTTGGGAGCCCCAACATTAGGCTCGTTATAGGGCCCCTTAGGGACATGGCTGCCAAGAATGGGAAGGAAGCCAATGTGCACTCCGTGTGCATACCGGGTGGTGTCATTCCAGACGTGGAACGGATCCTCCTCCATGCCCTGAAGAGCATAGGGTGCAGCCAACTGCAGTTGGGGGTTCACGTCGGTACCAATGATGTGTGTCACTTTGGATCAGAGGAGATGACCATTTGCACCATATTCTACAGGACCGATTGCGGGTCTCTGATACAAAGCCGAGTGGAGGGTCTGAACCAGAGGCTGAGACGGTTCTGCGACCGAGTAGGCTGCAGATTCCTAGAGTTGCGCCAAAGGGTGGTTGGGTTTCGGGCTCCGGTGAATAGGTCAGGAGTCCACAATACGCAGGAGGTGGTTACACGGGTAGCAGGGGTTGTGTGGCATCGACTGGGCGGTTTTTTAGGTTAGAGGGTCTCAGGAAAACACAAAAAGGGCTTCAGTCACTAAGGGTGCAGGCCGAACACAGTAAGAACGTACATACAGGAACTATCGGTATAACAGTTGTAAATTGACGTAGCTGTGTTGGAAAAGTACCAGAGCTCCAAGCGCTAATAGAAAGCACTGATGCTCAAATCGTTATAGGCACTGAAAGCTGGCTAAAGCTGGTGATAAGCTCAGCCAAAATTTTTGCGAAGAACCTAACGGTGTTCCGAAAGGATAGGCTACAAACGGTTGGCGGTGGTGTGTTTGTTGCTGATACAAGTAGTTTATATTGTCGCTAAATTGAAGTAGATACTTCCTGTGAGTTAATATGGGCTGAGGTCATTGTTGGCAACTGGAATACAATAATAACTGTATGCTTTTACCGACCTCCCAATTCAGATATACAACTGCTGAAAGATTCAAGTAAAACTTGAATTAGATTTCAAACACGTACCTGACTCATACGATTATAGTTGGTGGTGACTTTAATTTACCCTCGATATGTTGGCGAAAATACATGTTTAATTCCGGAGGTACGCACAAAACATCATGTGAAATTGTGCTAAACGCATTCTCTGAAAATTATTTGGAGCAGTTAGTTCGTGAGCCTATGCGAATAGTAAACGGTTGTGAAAACATACTTAACCTCTTAGCAACAAATAATCCTGAGTTAATAACGAGCGTCAAAACGGATACCAGGGTTAGTGAACACAGATTTGTCGTAGCGAGACTGAACATTGTAACCCCTAAATCCTTCAAAAATTAACAAAAATATACTTGACGCCTTCCTGAGAGACAATCTCCATTCCTTCGAAACTAACAGTGTAAATGCAGATCAGATGTGGCTTGAATTCAAAGTAATAGTATCGGCAGTAATTGAGAGATTTATATCAAATAAATGAACAAACGACGGACCTGATCCTCCTTGGTACGCAATACGGGTCAGAAAACTGTTGCAGAAACAACCAAAAGAGCATGCCAAATTTAAACAGACGCAAAATCCCCAAGATTGGCTATATTTAAAGAATCTTGAAATTTAGCTTGGACTTCAATGTGAGGCGCTTATAATAGTTTCCACAACGAAGCTTTGCCTCGAAACCTGGCACAAAATCCAAAGCGATTGCGGTCATATGTGAAGTATATTAGTGGCAAGACACAATCAATGTCTTCTCTGGGCGATATCAATAGAGGTACTGTCGAAGATAGTGCTGCCAAAGCAGAGTTACTGAACGCAACCTTCCGAAGTACCTTCACAAAAGAAGACGAAGTAAATATTCCAGAATTCGAATCAAAACTGCTGCCAACATGAGTAAATGTCCTCGGAGTTGTGAAGCAACATTAACGTCCGTATGCAGCAGAGTTTTGGAAGATATACTGTATTCGAACATTATGAATTACCTTGAAGAAAACGGTCTATTGACGCACAGTCAACATGTATTTAGAAAACATCGTTCTTGTGAAACACAACTCGCTCTTTACTCGCATGAAGTGTTGAGTGCTATTGACAAGGGATTTAAGACTGATTCCGTATTCCTGGATTTTCGGAGGGCTTTTGACACAAGCAGCTTGTAGTGAAATTGCATGGTTATGGATTATCGTCTCATTTATGTGACTGGATCCTTGATTTCCTCTCAGTGGGGTCACAGTTCGTAGTAATTGACGGAAAGTCATAGAATAAAACTGAAGCGATTTCTAACGTTCCTCAAGGTAGTGTTATAGGCTGTTCGCTGTTCCTTATCAATATAAACGATCTGGGAGACAATATGAGTAGCCGTCTTAGGTTGTTTGCAGATGACGCTGTCGTTTATCGACTAATAAAATCATCAGAATATCAAAACAAATTGCAAAACGTTTTAGAAAAGATATCTGTATGGTGTGAAAATTGACAGTTGACCCTAAACAAAGAAAAAAACGTGAGGTTATCCACATGAGTGCTGAAAGGGATCCGTTGAATTTCGGTTACACGATAAATCAGTCAAATCTAAAGGCCATAAGTTCAGCTAAGGACCTAGGAATTACAATTACGAACAACTTAAATTGGAGGGAACTCATAGAAAATATTGTGGGGAATGCTAACCAAAGACTGTGTTTTATTGGCAGGGCAATCAGAAAATGTAACAGATCTACTAAGGAGACTGCCTACACTACGCTTGTCCGTCCTCTTTTAGAATGCTGCTGCGCGGTGTGGGTTCATTACCAGATAGGATTGACGGATCACATCGGGAAAGTTCAAAGAAGGGCAGCACGTTTTGTATTATCGCGAAATAGGGGGGAGAGTGTCACTGAAATGATACAGGATTTGGGGTGGACACAATTAAAACAAGTCTTTTTCGTTGCGAAGGAATCATCTCACGAAATTCCAATCACCACCTCCTCGGAATGCGAAAATATTTTGTTGACACCTACCTACACAGGGAGAAACGATCACCATGATAAAATAAGGGAAATCAGAGCTCGTACGGAAAGATATAGGTGTTCGTTCTTTCCGTGGGCGCCGCGCGGGGTAGCCGCGTGGTCTCGGGTCCCTTGTCACGGTCCTTGCGGCTCTTCCCGTCGGTGGTTCAAGCAAGTCCTTCCCCTGACATGGGTGCGTGTGTTGTCCATAGCGTAAGTTAGTTTAAGTTAGATTACCTAGTGTGTAGGCCTAGGGACCGATGAGCTCAGTAGTCATGCTCCATTTTATCAGTGACATGCGAGTTGTATTTTTGCTCCTCTGTCGGTGTGTTACTGTACAGTGGCGCAGGAAATTCGGTGCGTGTTAGGACTGCACCTATGTACACGCAAACAAACAAAAAATTACCTGAGTTCTACGTGGTGATTAAAACCTTAAGACTAACTCTCGTACTCCTCGCTACTTGTGGTGTTCCTAATTTGACGACTTCTTTGATCCAAGAGGGCTTGAACATCACCATTCCTGGTGATGACTGTGCTTCTTTGGCTTTTGCAGAGAAATTACTTTCTCGAGCTCTCCGTTTCTGCTTCATGCCTGAGACGATCATGCAACAAAAGTGTGTATCAGAAGTTGTTCATACGAATGAAGAACTTGGTAATCAGTTACACTCATTAGCAGCCCCGGAGGGGGGGGGGGGGCGGGGAATCTCCTTTTGTATACACTTTGAGGAACTGGAGGACGTCATGAATAGGTATTTTGGGCGGGTTCTGGTACAGCGTGTGTCACTGATGACGTCATCAATGAGTCATGGGATTTTCCTACTCCCATACACCTCTCCTCTCTAACAAAGACCAGTTGCCCGATGTATAAAATGACATGAAACTCTATATTTTTTAGAAATGGTAGGACTTTCAAAATATAGCCCAAATGCGCTAGTGTGGTTCCTGTGAAAGCAGGGTTGTTATCCAAGGTATAAAACGGCGGGAAATCCAAGATGGCGCATTGACAAGCAGGCTTGCCTGGAATACAGGTCCTTACACTATGACATCACGATCTAGCTCAGACCTGCTGGTCTGTTTATAGCAATGTGGAATTCTAGTGTACTGCCTCAGAGCTGGGCATAAGCCGTGGCTCTGAGACGTCACAATCCAGTGATAGCAGTGGGGCTACTTATAACACTGACGAATTCTGGTGTACTGTCCCAGAGCTGTAATACAGTCGCAGCTGCATTATGATTTCAGAATCCAAGACGTTGAGAGCAGAGGGAAGCAACTTGCCTGTAATGATGTGTAGGGCTATTTATAGCAATGTGGTCACTGTGTAATTCCATTTTTCCTGTGCCAGGTTAAGGAATTCCCTCCTGCAGTTTGTGTCTGGGCAGCAAATATGACATACAACATCGTGAGTTAATGTCCAAACTGTATGCTGTGTGATAGCGGATATTATGTCTTTATTTAAACAACCACTGGTGGGTGAGGGGGAGGGCGCTCCGCCCCCGTCGCTTGTAACGTCGCCTCCACCACTGTACCAGCGCTGCCTGCTCTGCCCACAGAGCCCCATTATTCCCACCGCCTGCGAGCGTCTGGGCCTCACAGCATCGTGCTGGTATCATTTGCCCCCACTTGTGCTATGCCGAAACAACCTGCACGCGCCGGCCGGAGTGGCCGTGCGGCTCTAGGCGCCACAGTCTGGAACCGAACGACCGCTACGGTCGCAGATTCGAATCCTGCCTCGGGCATGGATGTGTGTGATGTCCTGAGGTTAGTTAGGATTAATTAGTTCTAAGTTCCAGGCGACTGATGTCCTCAGAAGTTAAGTGGCATAGTGCTCAGAGCCATTTGAGCCAACCTGCACGCACTCTCCGACATTAGAGTATAAACAATTCAGTCTTTCACATAATCTTAAGTTCAAAATATTCAGAAAATCCACTTAAGTTTAAAACGACAGGAAATCTGTCGCCCGTCAAATCTGCGCAGAACTCGTCCTATCATTGGTGGTGGCGGTGGTAAGCTCCTGTGGGACCAAACTGCTGAGGTCATAGGTCCCTAGGCTTACACACTACTTAATCTAACCTAAACTAACTTACGCTCAGGACAACACACACACCCGTGCCCGAGGGAGGACGCGGACCTTCGACAGGGGGAGCCATGGGGACCGTGGCAAGGCGCCTCAGAGCGAGCGGCTATCCCGCGCGGCGTCCTATCTTTAAAACTGAGTAGTTCAGTGATGTAGCCTGCATGGTTGTCACTATTATGTCAGCAGGAGCACACTGATTTGCATCTTTGTTAAAACAAACACCATACTGGGGATGGTTTCGTCCGCTAAACTCACCTCGATCGGTCTACCCGACGGGAGGTACCAGCCACACATTTCTATGCCTCTTACAGACAGTGCGCTACTATCCGCAAACACCAGCGGACACTGCGATGGCCATACACCGGCGTTGAGAGCAGGACGGGTCAGGTCTGAGGACGGGAGAAACTGATCGGTTACAACCAACCGCTATCTGACTTCTGAATAACCAGTATCTTTCGGTAGATGTTTGGTCTCGGTTATAAACGTTTTTTTATTTTTTTTACTAATAAACGGGTACTAGTCCGAAACATCAACTAGCCATAGTAAAGTGTAAAACTTTATGTTTTTTAAATAAAATTTTTTTAAAAAGGTGTAATTTTTGTCTGTAAAACTTCCACTTCTTTGAAAACTCACAGTCTTATAGGAAACAGGGAAAGCCATCAGTGCTATTTTAATAACAAAGTCAACAGTACGAACAAGACACACGTGGCATAAGAACTGATTCAGCATTGCCGAGACAGCGATGTACCTTTTACCATGTGTCGTGGCCTATTGGAGGCACTGTGTGAGACTTGCCTCATCTCGTATGCAAGGTGAGTCACCTAACATTACCGCTGGATATATTTCGTAAACCACATCAAATACTGACGAATCGATTCCACAGACCGAACGTGAGGAGAGAGGCTAGTGTAATTGGTTAATACAAACCATAAAAAAATGCACGGAAATATGTTTTTTAACACAAACCTACGTTTTTTTAAATGGAACAACGTTAGTTTTGTTAGCATATCTGAACATATAAACAAATACGTAATCAGTGCCGTTTGTTGCATTGTAAAATGTTAATTACATCCGAAGATATTGTAACCTAAAGTTGACGCTTGAGTACCACTCCTCCGCTGTTCGATCGTGTGTATCGGAGAGCACCGAATTACGTAGGGATCCAAAGGGAACGGTGATGGCCCTTAGGTACAGAAGAGACTGGAACAGCACATTACGTCCACATGCTAACACCTTTGTATTGGTCTTTTTCACTGACGCACATGTACATTACCATGAGGGGTGGGGTACACGTACACACGTGGTTTCCGTTTTCAATTACGGAGTGGAATAGAGTGTGTCCCGACATGTCAGGCCAATAGATGTTCAATGTGGTGGCCATCATTTGCTGCACACAATTGCAATCTCTGGCGTAATGAATGTCGTACACGTCGCAGTACATCTGGTGTAATGTCGCCGCAGGCAGCCACAATACGTTGTTTCATATCCTCTGTGGTTGTAGGCACATCACGGTACACATTCTCCTTTAACGTACCCGACAGAAAGAAGTCCAAAAGTGTAAGATCAGGAGAACGGGCTGGCCAATTTATGCGTCCTCCACGTCCTATGAAACGCCCGTCGAACGTGTACCTCACCCCTCATGGTAATGTACATGTGCGTCAGTGAAAAAGACCAATAAAAAGGTGTTAGCATGTGGACGTAATGTGCTGTTCCAGTCTCTTCTGTACCTAAGGGCCATCACCGTTCCCTTTGGATCCCTACGTAATTCGGTGCTCTCCGATACACACGATCGAACAGCGGAGGAGTGGTACTCAAGCGTCAACTTTAGGTTACAATATCTCCGGATGTAATTAACATTTTACAATGCAACAAACGGCACTGATTACGTATTTGTTTATATGTTCAGATGTGCTAACAAAACTAACGTGGCTCCATTTAAAGAAACGTAGGTTTGTGTTAAAAAACATATTTCCGTGCATTTTTGTATGGTTTGTATTAAACAATTACACTAGCCCCTCTCCTCACGTTCGGTCTGTGGAATCGGTTCGTCAGTATTTGATGTGGTTTACGAAATATATCCAGCGGTAACGTTAGGTGACTCACCCTGTATATGGTAGTTTCTCGCTGTCGTGAGACATCAGTTGTATTACAGAGTATATTACAGAAGTATTTTACGTAGTGCGGTATCAGGCAAAGTACATCCGTCCATATGCTTTAAAAGATCAAGAACGGAAGTAACCACAAGATTCTTTCGACGTCCTAAAAGGAGAAAACATAAAAGTTAACAATTCATTCATATTTTGCAATAAAACTTCACAGTAGCTGATCTGTTGTCCAGGTCTACGTAATAAGCATTTAACTGTCTGTAACCCTAGAAAATTGACAAACTAACACGAAAAATAGAGTTCTTCACTCTTACTTTTCACCCTTTAGTACTCACTATTCATGATGCCCGAATAGTAGGATGACCCTCAATTGCATCAGAATTTCTGACCAGAGTTTGAAAAAGTTTAGAATTGCCAGGAGGATACTGGTGTTTTCTTGTAGTGTTCAGCGACTTCTCAATTTTCGAGAAAAACGACGAAAGGTGGGAGGACTAAGTTTTGTTTTATTTGCCTATATAGTTTAACATTTTGATTCTATGTATCTTGAAATTAAGATAGTCAATATATTTCAATCTTTGTTTGAATTCAACGTTTATTACAGGAAGTAATAGGTATAAAGAAAATTCGTTATTTCAGAAACCGCGGCTTTTACACCCAGCTTAAACTGGCGCTGAAGAAAAATTCCTAACAGAAAACTGGTTGTTTCAGCTACAGCTTCCATTCTATCTGAGGCACGCTGCTGTTGCTGCTACCGCTGCCTCTGCCTCCACCCCCGTTGGTTGACATTCCACGGCCATCGTGAAACTTCTGACAAAACCTGGCACCAGAATGCTACACAGATTACGATGCACCGCTATGCACTCGGCCGCTTTCTCCTACAAGAATAGAGCGGCATGCGCCCGTCAAACAGTGAAGAATGCAAGAGAGCATCTCTCGCCTTTCACCCGATACAGCGCGTGTGACACGCCACAATCGGCGCCCTGTCTAAGTCGACGTATTTTTCAGACGTACCTCTACGACTACACGATTTTTTCCTTAAACAGACCATTAGGGGGAAGGAGACGTAAAGGTTCTGACATTGCATAGCAGTAGCATTACGTATAAATGGTTCTACAGACTGCTCGCTCGGAGCTCGCCGTGCTCTACATGACGTCACTCAGTTCCTCGCGCGGCCGACGAGAAAGACAGGCCGCGGCACGAACGTCACAGCAGTTGACATAGCAGGTGTTAAGAGAGTGCCAGCAGCCATCTTTGGCGGGGAGTGAATATGCATGCAAGCTCTCGACAGCACACGATCTATAGTGGGCGAAATTACTATTAAATATTGATTTTCCGTGGGCCCTGTACGAAGCGAAGTGTGGCGGATAAGCTAACTAGTGTGACGTCACAACTTTGTTGCCAGGCCTGTATTTCTCGTGGGCCACGGTTCCACTTAAGCAACAAACAGTATGGCTACTGCAGTCTCCGTCAGCAACCGTCTGCTTTCTCCTGCACAATGCGGGTCCCAACTGTCCGCGCTGTACATTCAGGCCGTGTGCCCCGCCACAATCTGCGTGCTCTATAGGAAGAGGAAATCCACTCCCAGCACCTGACCTATATTCACCTAGCAAGTTTCTTTTGTGTGGAGTTACAAACACGGTGCTCGCAAACTTTAAGATGTACTTTGCACGTCAAATACAGCATCGACTCAGTCTGACACAAACCATTTAAAGATTTCCGGAGGAGGACTTACTTCCTAAACGGTTGTCCCAGCCCCAGGCCAGTGTGACATAAACTAAAATGACGTGAAACATGAAACCTACAATGTACACGTCTGTTCTGCTCGGAAAATGAAAATCAAGAGATGTACAGTCGTCCTCTTGCGCAGCTGCTCTGTAGTGGTGCGAGCAGAGATGAGGTGGTAAGGTTCTGGGCCGAAATTACTTTACACATTTTACCAAAAAAATAATTTATTACAGACAAAAGTAGGATATTAATATTAAAGCTCGAAACTTAGTTTTACTTCACAACTGACATCGTATATCCTTACATCATATTACAATTTCTAATGACACAGGAATAACAGCTTAACGGGTACGACGTCAACGCACATAGAACGAAGTTCAAATTAAATGCCTCACACACTGACAGGAACACAGGAAAACACGGTTTGAAAACTGAAATCATTTAAAGCCTGAGTTAGAAACTTAGCTGCACCCTCGCAAATCTCGACGTAATTCACTTACAGAAGAATTAAATTTCAATAACCATCTAAATTATTATAAATTCTAAAAGGCAAATCCGCGCAGAGTGGTCGCGTGGTTAGAGGCGCCATGTCACGGATTGCGCGGCCCCTGCCGCCGGAAGTTCGACTCCTCCCTCGGGCATGGTTGTGTGTGTTGTTCTTAGCATAAATTAGTTTAAGGCATCTGTAAGTGTAGGGACCAATGACCTCAAGCAGTTTGGTCCCTTACGAAAACACACACATTTTAAAAGTCAAAGTTCACTAAACTGCGCTTTCTGGAGGTGTCGGTAGAAGAAAACTACCGGCTCGATGCTCAGCTCTCTAGACTACCTAGAATTAATATGGCAGCGACAGGAAGAATAATATACAGGGCTACCACAATAGTCTGCCACCATGTCACAAATTAAGCATCCACTCCACAGAATTCCAAAATAGTCCAAAGTCTCCTGATCTGCTCTTCAGGTCGTTTCACTGAAGCGCAAAAAAAAAAAAAAAAAAAAGAAACAAACGCTATAGGCATGCGTATTCAAATACAGAGATATTTAAACAGGTAGAATACGGCGGTGTGGTCAGCAACGCCTATATAAGACAACAAGTGTGTGGCGCAGTTGTTAGATCGGTTACTGCTGCTACAACGGCAGGTTATCAAGTTTTAAGAAGAAGAATTTTAATCACTAAGATTTAAGTGAGTTTGAACGTGGTGTTATAGTCAGTGCACGAGCGATGGGACACAGTATCTCCGAGGTAGAGATGAAGAAGGCATTTTCCCGTATGACTATTTCACGAGTGTACCGTGAATATGAGGAATCCGGTAAAACATGAAGTCTCCGACATCGCTCCGGCCGGAAAATGATCCTGCAAGGGGGACCAACGACGACTGAAGAGAATCGTTCACCGTGACACAAACGTAACCATTCCTCGCCAATAAGTGTCAGCGTGCGAACCATTCAACGAAAAGTCATCGATAAGGCTTTCGGAGCCGAAGGACCACTTGATGACTCCACGTCTCGCCTGAGCCGTCAACGCCGACATTGAAGTGTTGATGTTTGGAAATGTGTTCAGATTGTATCTAGCGGATGAACGTGTACGGGTATGCAGACAACCTCATGAATCCATGGAGGCTCTGTAATGGTGTGGGGCATGTGCAGTTGATATGGGACCCCTGATCCGTCAACATACGACTCTGACAGGTGACAGACACGTAGGCATCCTATCTCATTACCTGCATCCATTCATGTCCTTTGTGCATTCCGCTTGAGCATATCTGGGATGCCTTGCAACATGTCCAGAAGAACTCTTCACCCACTCGTACACTTACGGATTTATGGACAGCCCCGCAGTATTCACGATGTCAATACCCTCCAGCACTACTTCAGATACAGTCGAGTCCATACCACGTCGTGCTGCGACACTTCTGCGTGCTCGCGCGGGCCCTACACGATATTAGGCACGTGTACCAGTTTCGTTGGCGCTTCAGTGTAATAGAGCCCTTTGAGACATTCGTACCTCTACCAATGGCAAGCCGGATCACGCTACTGCAGGAGTCACAGCCACCTTGGACACACTATAGCCGACCGCCCTGGCGCCTGTCGTCACAGACCGTGCCTCTCGCGGCACCTCGCTGACGACCACCACACAACCCATGACGCCACTCTCGAAAAGAAACCCACGGCTACGCGCACGCGCCCAGAATTTCGAGTGAATAATTCAATTATCCAAGATATTTGAAAACGCAGCAAAAGCATCTGACATCTTAGACCCAAAGACCAAAAAATAGACTGGGGTACTATGCTTGTAAAATATACCACAAATTTTCGTGGAATGGTGGAAAGGATTTAACCGATAATAACAGTCCCACCCACCACAGAACTCCTCATGCTTATACGAGGGTAGTTCAATAAGAGAAGCAACCCACTTTTTTCCGAAAGCGGATTGGTTTTGTTCAGGATTGAAATACAGGGTGATTCAAAAAGAATACCACAACTTTAGGAATTTAAAACTCTGCAACGACAAAAGGCAGAGCTAAGCACTATCTGTCAGCGAATTAAGGGAGCTATAAAGTTTCATTTAGTTGTACATTTGTTCGCTTGAGGCGCTGTTGACTAGGCGTCAGCGTCAGTTGATGCTAAGATGGCGACCGCTCAACAGAAAGCTTTTTGTGTTACTGAGTACGGCAGAAGTGAATCGACGACAGTTGTTCAGCGTGCATTTCGAACGAAGTATGGTGTTAAACCTCCTGATAGGTGGTGTATTAAACGTCGGTATAAACAGTTTACAGAGAATGGGTGTTTGTGCAAAGGGAAAAGTTCTGGACAGGCCGTAACAGAGCACTTCATCACTGGCCTCCAAGAAGCCCTGATCTTACCCCCTGCGATTTTTTCTTATGGGGGTATGTTAAGGATATGGTGTTTCGGCCACCTCTCCCAGCCACCATTGATGATTTGAAACGAGAAATAACAGCAGCTATCCAAACTGTTACGCCTGATATGCTACAGAGAGTGTGGAACGAGTTGGAGTATCGGGTTGATATTGCTCGAGTGTCTGGAGGGGGGCCATATTGAACATCTCTGAACTTGTTTTTGAGTGAAAAAAACCTTTCTAAATACTCTTTGTAATGATGTATAACAGAAGGTTATATTATGTTTCTTTCATTAAATACACATTTTTAAAGTTGTGGTATTCTTCTTGAATCACCCTGTATAACGTATTATTCCCCACTTGTTTGGCTACAAAACCCTGTTTTTCAACATAATCTCTATTCAGTGCGACGGCATCTCATTGGGAGAGCCCTGTATACCTTGGTACCTCTCTACTGGTCGACGTCGGGGACGTCTTGCTGCATCAATCACCTCCCCATCATCCAGGCACTGTTTTCTCGGAGTGCACCCTTCATTGGCCCAAAAAGATGGAAATCGGAAGGTGCGAGATCCGGTCTGTAGGGTCAATGAAGAACAACGTTTCAATGAAGTTTCGTGAGGTCCTCTCGGGATTTAGGAGACAATGTGAGGAGCCGTCTTAGGCTGTTTGCAGATGTTGCTGTCGTTTATCGTCGTGTAAAGTCATCAGTAGGTCAAAACAAATTGCAAAACGACTTAGGGAATATATCTGTATGATGCGAAAATTGGCAGTTGATCCTAAATAACGAAAAGTGAGAGGTCCTGCACATAAATGCTAAAAGAAATCCTTAGACTTTGGCCACACGATTAATCAAATCTAAAGGCCGTAAATTCAACTACTAAATACCTAGGGATTACAATTAGAACAACTTAAATTATACGGAACACATAAAAAAATGTTGTGGGGAAGGCGAATCGAAGACAGAAGATTTAGAAGATGCAAAAGATCTACTGAAGACACTGCCTATATTTAGCTTGTACGTCTTCTTTTTGGAGTACTGTTGCGCAGTTTGGGATCCTTTGGAGATAGGATTAAACTAGTACATCGAGAAAGTTCACAAAAGGGTACCACGTTTTGTATTATTGAGAAATAGAGGAAAAGTGTCACGGACATGGTACACGATACCGAAATTCAACATGCTGTTGGGCCACCCTTAGCCTTGATGACAGCTTCCACTCACGCAGGCATATGTTCAGTCAGGTGCTGGAAGGTTTCTTGGGGAATAGCAGCACATTTTTCACGGAGTGCTGCACTGAGGAGAGGTAGCGATGTCAGTAGGCGAGGCCTGGCACGAAGTCGGCGTTCCAAAACATCCCAAAGGATTCAGGTCAGGACCCTGTGCGGGCCAGTCCATTACAGGGATCTTATTGTCGTGTAACCACTCCGCCACAGGCCGTGCTTTATGGATATGTGTTCGATCGTGTTGAAAGATGCAGTCGCCACCCTCGAAATGCTCTTCAACAGTGGGAAGCGAGAAGGTGCTTAAAACATCAGTGTGGGGCTGTGCTTTGATATTGCCACTCAAAACAACAAGGGGTGCAAGCTCCCTCCATGAAAAACATGACCACAACGTAACACCACTGCCTGTGAATTTTACTGTTGGTACTACACACGCTGGCAGATTACGTTCACCGCGCGTTCGCCATACCCACACCCTGCCATCGGATCGTCACGTTGTGTACCGTGATTCGTCTCTCCACACAACGTTTTCCCACTGTTCAATCGTCCAACGTTTACGCTCCTTAAACCAAGTGAAGCGTCGTCTGGTATTCACCGGCGTGCTAGGTGGCTTATGAGCAGCCGCTCGACCAAGAAATCCAAGTTTTCTCACCTCCCGCCTGACTGTGATAGTACTTACAATGGATACTGATGCAGTTTGGAATTCCTGTGTGATGGTCTGGATAGATGCCTACCTGTTACACATTACGACCCTCTTCAACTGTCGGCGGTCTCTGTCAGTCAACAGACGAGGTCGGCCTGTACACTTTTGTGCTGTACATGTTTTCACTTCACATCGGAAACAGTGGACCTAGCGATGTTTAGGAGTGTGGAAATCTGGCGTACAGACGTGTGACACAAGTAACACCCAATCACCTGACCACGTTCGAAGTCCGTGATTTCCGCGGAGCGCTCCATTCTGCTCTCTCACATGCCTAAAGACTACTGAGGTCGCTGATATGGAGTACCTGGCCGCAGGTGGCAGCACAATGGAACTAATATGAAAAATGTATGTTTTTGGGGTAGACCAGATACTTTTGATCACATAGTGTATTTCGTTATACCGACATACGTAGGGATAAACGATCATCATAGTAAAAAAAGGGTAATCGGAGCTCGTGCCGAAAGATATAGGTGTTCGTTCCTTCCGCGCGCTGTTCAAGAGTGGAATAACAGAGAATTATTATGAAAGTGGTTCGATGAACCCTCTGTCGGGCACGTAAGTGTGATTTGCAGAGTATCCACGTAGATGTAGACAGAGATGATAGCGCAAGGCGCTGCTCGAGCTTTGGTTCGTGTTCGATCCTTACCACCGTCCCATGTCCAGTTTTTATATCCAACTATTGTTCGGTTATAAGAAACCAAACAAACAACACATTTGGCAACACCGTTGCTGGCGGCTATTTCTGACCGCTCTGTATACAGATTCCCGTGAAACTTAATTTCCTTATGACAAGCATCAAAATGAAATTAGAAAGCACATTTGGATTAAATCTCATATTAGTCTACTACGAAAGAAACCATCCTCGCATTTTTCTTAAGCGATTTGAGAAAGTCATGGGATACTTAAATCTGGGAGGCTGGACTGGAATTCGGACCACCATTTTCTAGAATACGAGTCGTTAGTTTTAACCACTGCGCCACTATGCTTTATTAGTGCACGTGCGCGCGTGCTCGTGTGTGTGTGTGTGTGTGTGTGTGTGTGTGTGTGTGTGTGTGTGTGTGTCTACGGTCACAGGTTCGAATCCTGCCTCGGGCATGGATGTGTGTGATGTCCTTAGGTTGGTTGGGTTTACGTAGTTCTAAGTTCTAGGGGACTGATGACCACAGATGTTAAGTCCCATAGTGCTCAGAGCCATTTTTGTGTGTGTGTGTGTGTATGTGTCTAATTGGAATTCAAGTACCATTCGGCAGTTGTCTATCACTAAAAGGATAAGGATAAGCTGTGCTGTACCGTTTAATGAAATCAGCTAAGTACGAAAAATGAAGTAAAAAAAGTAAGTAAAACGTAAAAAAGCAAGTGTTCTGTAAGAAGACCATCCAACGTTTAAATTTGCTGTCACGAAGGAGTAAAAAAAGTAGACTGATGATCTCACAGTACACCGAAACCGAACGATATATACGCAACACACATGTGATCCAGACTGTTTTATTGAAATAATTTTAATATTTGTCAAGTGTTTATTTTAGGTTTGTCTATAAAGAAATCTTCTGCTACCAGTCACGATTTTTCTTTATTTTTTTTAACGAAAAATCGTGATTGGTAGCAGAAGATTTATTTATAAACAAACCTATTGTTTTCACAGTCACAGACTTGCAAACAAAGTTATAATGGATCAAATCAGAAGTTTTTATTTGATTGTGCAGCCAAGTCTTTCGGTAGATTTGAGTGGCTACTGCCGTTGTTTACTCCCGTGAAGCTAAGTGTTGGTTTACCACTTTGCTTGTCATTATGCCGTAAGGCGTTGGTGCAGTTGTCAAGGATAATCGTGGATTTAACTTCTTGACTATATCTGCTTGTAACAAATTTTTTTGGGCTTCCCGATTAAACATACAATGTTAATTGGGACTTAAGAAAAATTTGCAGTTATTGAATTTGTCATTTAGTTTCCTTTGCCTGCCTGTGAACAAAGACAGAAGGCGATTAGCCATTTAGCAGCAATTTGATTTGTTTTTCTCTGTTTGTCAGTGCAATAATTCACAACTTAAATTTTGTTGTACGATGCACTTGTTATGTATCCCTGAGCTATTTATTTGATTTTTATTGGTGTAATTCCTTGTTAACTACTTGTCACTGTAATCCCATTATTTGTGTACCTTCATTGTTTGATTTTATGTTTTTTAATACGTTGTTGTTTGAATATATTTTATTTCTTTGTTCCAATGCCTATTGACATTCTCTGTATCAGGTGAAAGAGCCTTCGAAGAGAATCTGATAATATGTGGAGCGTGACATCGCACACGGTCTACTCACATTACTGTGACCATTGCTTACGTTCAACGTCAGCAAACACTGACACACGACAGATGGCGGCACTAGGAGTGGAGGGTATGCAAAATGTGTCGAGGGTTCGTGGAAGACAGTGTAATGCGGAAACGTAGCGATTTATCTGACGTCCAAGAGGGCATGGACATCGGCTTTCGGTCCAAGGGTGAAATCATTTCCGAAACGGCTAAGTTTGTAAACAGTTCGCATGCGGCCATGATTAATGTATACCGTTCACGGCAAAATGGCGCCATCCAAAACCGTCACCGAGGCAACTATTGTGCACCACGGGCCGTAGATGACAAGGATGAACGACGGCGCCGGCCGTGGTGGCCGTGCGGTTCTAGGCGCTCCAGTCCGGAGCCGCGCTGCTGCTACGGTCGCAAGTTCGAATGCTGCCTCGGGCATGGGTGTGTGTGTTGTCCTTAGGTTAGTTAGGTTTAAGTAGTTCTAAGTTCAAGGGGACTGATGACCACAGCAGTTGAGTCCCATAGTGCTCAGAGCCATTTGAACCATTTTTTTGAACGACGGCTGTGGAAATGTCTACAGGCGAATAGACGTGCAACTGCTAAGCAGTTGGCAGCCCTGATGCACTAAGGGGCTGGGGGTTGTTTCCTCAACGATCGTTCAGCCAACGTTGCTGCGTATGGTGTTCCACAGCAGGCACCTCGTTCATGCACCCATGCTGATTTTAGTCCGTCTGCGTCGAAAGCTGGAAATAGCACTCAAGTACCGCAAATGGACGTCCACTGATTGGTTACTGGTGGCCTCTTCAGACGAGTCACGTTTTGTGCTCCATAGGACAGATGGCCGACACACTGCAGTAATCGTCGGAAGAGTCCAGGCCAGAGGAGGAAACTTTATGGTCTCGAACGTTTTCGTAGAACTGCCTGTGTGATGTCGTCATTACGAAAGGCATAATGGATGAATACAAGTATGCATCTATGCTGGGGACCATGTCCACATGTTAACGTAATTTCTTTTACCTCGACACGATGGCACCTACCAGAAATATCACGCCGCTTCGTCGAATTGCGTGTCCAAAATTTTCCTCAGCTATTCAGCCAGGGAAAGGAGACCTACATTTTAGCTTGGAGCCTGAAACTCGTATCGTTACTGGCGACTCCTCGCATCATTGAGAAGTGGAGGCTAAATTATAGGCATGCTGAAAATTCCTGTGGTCTGACTGGATCTGATCCCACCGCTTCTCGGTTTCCAGGAACGAACATCACTGCTACACCATTAGGTCCAGCAGAATTTCAGATGCATTCCAGTGACCTCGGGCCAAGTATCTATGGCCAGACGACTTGCCTGGAGTTGCGGAAATAAAGTACATATACAAACCTTCCTCGTAAATCAGTCTAGGTATTAATGAAAACCCTATCAAATCCCTACAGTAGTTCCTTCACAAGCACATAGGAAAACGCGGCGGGACACTTCAGTTTCTATAGGGTCTGTATATTTGAAAAGCTGCCAACAGTTGGGTTGCAGCCCACATTCGACCACCTGAAACCGTTAATAGATCCACTCCTGATAAGGTAGTGCCATATTCGAACAAGTGAATTAAACATCGACCTTGGTTAGGCGTCCACCGTCTTGTCAAATGGTTCAAATGGCTCTGAGCACTATGGGACTTAACAGCCGTGGTCATCAGTCCCCTAGAACTTAGAACTACTTAAACCTAACTAACCTAAGGACATCACACACATCCATGCCCGAGGCAGGATTCGAACCTGCGACCGTAGCAGTCGCGCGGTTCCGGACTGCGCGCCTAGAACCGCGAGACCACCGCGGCCGGCACCGTCTTGTCACAAAAATAAAATTATAAATACGTGCACAGACACGGAATGGACGTAAAAAACGCTGGTCCCTACTGCTCAACGTCCTGTTGACGGTGAAGTAAACAGAGATGGAATATAAACTCGGGTTACCTGTGTGGAGGTGGCTATGTACTGAATATTCACAGAATGCCAGCTGCGATTTATTAATTTACTTGATTGCTTTCCATTGGCAGCTTCACAGTACTACACGTATGTCACATATTGCACACATCTCCTCTTCCCCCCTCACTCTCTCTCTCTCTCTCTCTCTGCCCATCTCCTCCTCCTCCTCCTCCTCCTCCTCTCTCTCTGTCCATTTGGACTGCTACGGTCGCAGGTTCGAATCCTGCCTGGGGCATGGATGTTTGTGATGTCCTTAGGTTAGTTAGGTTTAAGTAGTTCTAATTTCTAGGGGACTGATGACCACAGATGTTAAGTCCCATAGTGCTCAGAGCCATTTGAACCAATCTGTCCATTTGTTTCTCCTCTCTCTCTCTCTCTATCAATCTCCTTCTTTCCCTCTCTGTCAATCTCTTTCTTCTTTCCCATTCTGTCCCTCCTATGCCCTCCCTTACTGTCCATCTCCTCTCTCTCTCTGCCTGTCTCTCTCCATCCATTTCCTCCTTTTCTCTCCCTGTCCATTTCCTCCTGGACTCTATCTATTCATCTCCCCCTCTGCTCTGTGTCCATCTGCTCCTGTCCTCACTCTCATCTCTTCCACCCCTCTCTCCATTCCTCCACCTCCTCCTCCTCCTCCTCCTCTATCTCTCTCTTCCATCTCCTACCCATTCACTCTGTTCACCTCCCCCTCCACTGTCGCACTGTCTTCCCACCTCTCTCTCCATAAAACTCCTCTCTCTCTGTCCATCTCCTCCTCCTCCTCCTCCTCCTCTCTCTCTCTCTATCCATGTTCTTCTCCTCTCCCTCTCTGTCCATGTCCTTCCCGACAATCTCTCTGTCAATCTCTTCCTCCTATCTCTCTCTCTGCCTCCCATTTCCTTCTCTGTCCTTCACTCTCTGTCAATCTTCTCCGCCTCTCTTTGTGTCTGTCTCCTTCTTCCTGACTACCTCTATCATTCTCATCCTATATATCTGTTCCTCCTCTCTTTCTCTGTCCAACCACTCGTCCTCTCTTGCTTTGTCCATCTTCTACAGCTTCTCTCTATCCATCTCCTTCTCCTCTCATTCTCTATTTCTGTCCTTCTCTTTCCGTCTGTCCATTTCCATCACTCTCTTTTCATCTCCTTCCCCTCCCTCTCTCTCTGGCGATCTCCTCCTCCTCCTCCCTCTCTGTCCCCCCTCTCTCTCTCCACACATTCTGCACTCTGTCACTGTCCATCTCCTCCCCTATCTCTCTGTCCATCTCCTCCTACATTCTGTCTATCTGCGTCCATTTCTTCCTCCTCCCTATCTCTGCCCATCCCCTCCCCGTCTCTCCCCATCCAACCCATCCTTCTCTCTCCATCTCCTCCACCCTCTCTCTCCTTCTCTTCTGTCCAGCCCCTCCCACTCTACCTCTTCCTCCTCTCTCTCTCTCTCTCTCTCCTCTCCCTCTGGTCATCTCCTCCTCCGCATCCTTTCTCCCTGTCTCTCTCTCAGTCCTTCTACACTCTGTCACTGTCCCTCTCCTCCTCTACTTTGACTGTCCATCGTCTCCTTTATGTCCATCTCCTCCTCCTCCTCCCTCTACTTTCTCTCTGTCCATGTCCTTCTATCTCTCACTGTCCATCTCCTCCTGTTTATCCATCTCCCTACTCTCTGTTCATCTAGTTCTCCTTTCTCTCTCTGGCGATTTCCTCCTCCTCCTCCTCCTCCTCTCTCTCCAGCCCTCCTGCACTCTCTCACTGTCCATCTTCTCCACTATCTCTCTGTCCATTTCCTCCTAATTTCTCTCTATGTCCTTCTCATCCTCATCTCTCTCGTCTCTCGTCTCGTCTCTCTCTCTCTCTCTCTCTCTCTCTCTCTGTGTGTGTGTGTGTGTGTGTGTGGAAGTGTTGCCAGTGGTGCAGGATTT
This sequence comes from Schistocerca cancellata, assembly GCF_023864275.1. Taxonomy (NCBI): domain Eukaryota; kingdom Metazoa; phylum Arthropoda; class Insecta; order Orthoptera; family Acrididae; genus Schistocerca; species Schistocerca cancellata. The sequence continues at coordinate 845,406,038 of NC_064628.1, forward strand.
TGTGCACGAACTGACTTCTCGATTTGTCCCATAAATTTTCGATGGGATTCATATCGGAAAATCTGTGTGGCCAATCCATCTCTCGGATCGTCCAGAATGTTCTTCAAACCAATTCTGAACAGTTGTGCCCAGGTGACATGACATTATTGTTTCTGAGCATGAAGTCCATGAATGGCTGTAAATTGTCTCAAAGTGATCAGTTCGGTTGGAGCAAAGGCCAGTCCTTCCTTGTAAACACAACTCACACCATCATGGAGCTACCAGAAGCTTGCACATTGCCTTGTTGACAACTTGGATCCATGATTTCACGGGGTCTGCGCATCACTCAAATCCTACTATCAGCTCTCAGCAACTGAAATCTGGACTCAATTCATTAGGCCACCGTTTTCCAGTCGTCTAGGTCCAAGGATAGGTCTCTAAGCCTAAAGATGCAGCAATAGGAAAGAGCTCACCAGGCAGTATAGTTGAAGAGGAATGGACGTCTCTGAAAAGGGCCATAACAGAAGTTGGAAAGGAAAACATAGCTACAAAGATGACAACTGCGAAGAAAACATAGGTAAGAGAAGGAATACTTCATTTGACCCATGAAAGGAGGAAGTACAAAAATGTTCTGGCAAACTCAGGAATATAGAAATACAAGTCGCTGAGGAATGAAATAAATAGGAAGTGCACGGAAGCTAAGACTAAATGGCAGCATTAAAAATGTGAAGAAATAAAAAAAGAAATTATTGTCATGCCGGCCGCGGTGGTCTAGCGGTTCTGGCGCTGCAGTCCGGAACTGCGGAACTACTACGGTCGCAGGTTCGAATCCTGCCTCGGGCATGGGTGTGTGTGATGTCCTTAGGTTAGTTAGGTTTAAGTAGTTTTAAGTTCTAGGGGACTTATGACCTAAGATGTTGAGTCCCATAGTGCTCAGAGCCAAATTATTGTCAGTAGGACAGACTCAGCATACAGGAAAGTCAAAACAGCTTTCGGTGACATTAAAAGCAAGGGTGGTAACATTAAGACGGCATCGGGACTTCCACTGCTAAATGCACACGAAAGGAGGAAAGAATACACTGAAAGTTTTTATTTTATGAGGGGGAAGATTTGTATGATATGATAGAAGGGGAAACAGGCATCGACATAGAACAGATAGGGGATCCAGTATTAGAATCAGAACTTAAAATAGCTTTGAAGGACTTACGATAAAATAAGACAGAAGGGATAGATAACATTTCTAAAATCATTGGGGGAAGCGGCAACAAAACGACTAATCACGTTGGTGTGTAGAATGTATGAGTCTGGCGCCATAACATCTGACTTTCGGAGAAATCACACAGTTCTGAAGACTTCATAAGCTGACATGTGCAAGAATTATTGCGCAATCAGTTTAACTGTTCAAGCATCCACGTTGCTGACAAAAACAATATACAGAAGAATGGAAAAGAAAATTAAGGATATGCTAGATGACGATCAGTTTGGCTTTTTAAAAGGTAAAGGCATTTCTGATGTTGCGGTTGATAATAGTGGCAAGACTAAAGAAAAATCAAGACACATTCATAGGATTTGTTGACCTGGATGAACCGTTCGGCAATGTGAAATGGTGCAAGATGTTCAATCTTCTGAGAAAAATAGGTTCAAATAGTTCAGATGGCTCTAAGCACTATGGGACTTAACACTTGAAGTCATTAGTCCCCTGGACTTAGAACTACGTAAACCTAACTAACCTAAGGACATCACACACATCCATGCCCGAGGCAGGATTCGAATCTGCGACCGTAGCAGCAGCGTGGTTCTGGACTGAAGCGCCTGGAACCGCTCGGTCACAGCGGCAGGCAGAGAGATAGGAGTAAGCTATACGGAATAATAAGTGTGGACAACCAAGAACGAAAGGGTGTAAGATCGAGATGTAATCTTTCGCCGGTACTGTTCAATCTGTACATCGAAGAAGCAATGATGGAAATAAAAGAATGTTCAGGAGCGGGATTAAAATTGAAGGTGAAAGGACATCAGTGATACGATTCGCTGCTGACATTGCTGTCCTGAGTGAAAGTAAAGAACGATTACATGATCTGCTGAATGGAATGAACATTCTAATGATTACAGAATATGGACTGAGAGTAAATCGAAGAAAGACGAATGTGAAGAGAAGTGGCAGAAATGAGAGCAGCGAGAAACTTAACATCAGGATTGATGGCCACGATGTAGATGAAGTTAAGGCATTCAGCTACCTAGGCAGTAAAATAACCAATGGTGGAGGGAGCAAGGAGGACATCAAAAGCAGACTAGCAATGGCAAAAAGGGCATTCTTGGCCAAGAGAGATCTAATAGTATCAAACATAGGCCTTAATTTGAGAAGGGACAATATGAAAGGACATATGTTAAGGCATGAGGGAATGACTTCCATGGTACTGGAGGGAACTGTAGAGAGCAAAAACTGTAGAATACATCTGGTAAATAGCTGAGGACGTAGGTTGTAAGTGCTACTTTGAGATGAAGAGGTCGCATCAAACCAGTCAGAAGACTGATGACTCAAAGAAGAAACAAAAAAGGTCCAAACGATATAATCACGAGCCCAAGAGAGGGGCTGCAGGCGATATTGTGCCCTTAGCAAAGGCACTTGTATTGGTCGTCTGCTGCCATAACCCATTAACGCCATATTTCGCCGCACTGTCCTAACGGGTACGTTCGTCATACGTCCTACATTAAATTCGGCGGTTATTTGAGCCAGTGTTCCTTGTCTGTTACCACTGACAAGTCTACGCAAATGCCGCTACTCTCGTACGTGAAATGAAGGCTATCATCGGCCACTGCGTTGTCCTTGGTGAGAGGATATGCCTGCACTTTGGTATTCTTGGCACATTCTTGACGCTGTGGATATCGGAATATTGAATTTCCTAACGATTAACTCCAATTACCGTTACACTTTCAAAGTATGTTAATTCACGTCGTGCGGCAGTAACAACGTCGGAAACCTTTCTCATCAATCACCTGAGTGTAAATGACAGCTCTGGCAATGGTCTGTCCTTTTATACTTTGTGTACGCCATACTACCGCCATCTGTACATGTGCATATCTTTATTCTATGAGTTCTGTAATCACAGTGTAAGCTTTTTGTTTGGCCCATAAAGTAATTAAATACGTGTCTAACAATAGTAGCTTAGCGCTTGATGTTTCGCTTGCTTAGACTGTATGGCCTACCCTTTAATCGAATTTAATGTTGTGCATCCCTTGGTCATGTGTAAAACTACACACTGCAAAACAGTTAGTGCCTCTTTAATAGGCTGTCCGCCTTTGCATAATTCAAATGGTTCAAATGGCTCTGAGCACTATGGGACTTAACTACTAAGGTCGTCAGTCCCCTAGAACCTAGAACTACTTAAACCTAACTGACCTAAGAGTATCACACACATCCATGCCCGAGGCAGGATTCGAATCTGCGACCGTAGCAGTCGCTCGGTTCCAGACTGTAGTGCCTAGAACCGCTCGGCCACTCCGGCCGGATTTGCATAATTAAAGTGTACAAATGTGTTTAATATAATAACCGGTAGCGAGTTAAGAAAAAGAGAAAAAGCTGATATGTGGTTTCATGGCCATTAGCGCCAGTCTTACACCTGGTGCTGAAATCTCTAGTCTCAGATTGGTTTTCCTGTATATGTAATCACATTTAAACATGATATCTATTTTATCATCAGTAACGATTAGTTTGAGTAGAAATTACACACAAGTAATTCTAGAAACTTATATTTGGCTAAATGAAAATTATAGTATCAAAGAGTTTTCTTTGTATATGCAATTCTCGCAATGTCGATTTCATGACGTGATTGTTAAATAGCTTTGTTTTATGTAGTTCACAAATTGCAAAACTTTCTAAACCTTACACTAATTGAGGAGAGAGAAGGAAGGTTTTTCTCGAAAATACTTCGGAGTTTGTTTTCCTAATGAAAGCTTTTCATAAATGTTTACATCCCCTATTTGAAAAAAAAAAAGGTTCAAATGGCTCTGAGCACTATGGGATTTCACATCTGAGGTCGTCAGTCCCCTAGACCTTAGATATACTTAAATCTAACTAACCTAAGAACTTCACACACATTCATGCCCGAGGCAGAATTCGAACCTGCTTCCTTAGCGGTCACGCGGTTCCAGACTGAAGCGCCTACAACCGATCTGCCACACCGGCCGGCCCCTATTTGACCACATTAGGGGTTAACTTCTCAAAAACACTGAACAACGAGTTTTTTAAATTTCTGACATAGAATACAAGTACCAATGTACTTTAAAAATGACATAGTAGTTTTTAATAATGATTTATTTACAAAAAATTTACACAGTTTTTCCCCCCTTAGGAGTTGAATTTCGAAAAATGCTAAAACACGTATTTTCTATTGCTGACCGAGAAACCAAATGACAATTTTCGTAGTTTTAACTTCAAAACTCCTTTAATAACGACATTTTCAAAAATACATTTCATCCCAAATTTCGCCCTATTAGGGGTGGAATTTCTAAAAATTTGTTCTTAAACGATGGTTGTAGCATGAGCCGACACCCTTTATGTTTTAATACAACGAAAGGAGTTGAATATCCAAAAACACTGAACCGCGTGTTTTTTATTTCATAACGCGATGTCAAATAAAAATTTTCGAAGTCAAATACAAATATTCATGCATATAGCTTCAAAAATGCTGTAGTGTTTTAGTAATGATTATTATAAAAAAATACTTTCACCCACTATTTCAGCCCATTAGGAGTTGACTTCCCAAAAATCTTGAAATACGTAATTTTATATTTCTGACTGAGCACCAAAATAAAATTTTCATGGATTTAGTTCCAAAAATGCTTTCTAATGAACTATTTCCATAAAACCTTCACCCCTGTTTCATTTGCTTGGGGATTGTATTTCCAAAAACACTGAACCTTGTATATATTTTTTTTTTCATTTCCAACCGAGAATCCAAATACAAATGTTTAGAATTTTTGCTTTCAAAATGATTTGTAGTCAAATATTTTCATAAAAGTTTTAATCCCCTATTTCACCCCCTTAGGGGTGGCATTTCTTAAAATCCCTTCGTAAACTATGCCCAAAGTGTGAGATATATATGACAAAATATCGTCATAAAAATTTTCATCATCTATTTCACCCCCTTACGGGTTGAATTTCCAAAAACACTGAAACACTTATTTTTTTATTTCTAACTGAGAAGCCAAATACAAGTTTTCATTGACTTAGTTTCATAAATGCTTTCATAATTAAATATTTCCATAAAATCTTACACACGCTATTTCAACCCTATTTCAACGCTATTTCAACGCGCTCTCCTAATTTCAAGTTTCTATTCTTAGCAGTGTGGGCTGGGTGGTGATGAGTCAGTGAGCCAGTGAGTCAGTCAGATTTCCTTTTCTGTAGAGAGACTTCAAATATCTATAACTGACTGACTTTTACTAAAGGACTGGACATATTAAATTCTTAGTCCTAGCAGTTTTAATCCTGCAGTGTTAACAACACTCTCTTAAAGAATAAACGTACCTTTAGGAAGGTGTGGGCAATTCCATTGTTAACAACACCCGCGTGTTCTATCAAAATGCGAAGTACTGAAAGCAGCACATTGCAAGTACTGCAAACTGTTGGCATATCTCGCCGGAAAGGAAAGTCAAATGTCACGGGGCACTGCCCTGTTGCAGCACCTCTTACGACAACTTTCAGCATTCAAATTCTGAGAGCACGGCAAGGAAAACGCGCATTCTCAGAACACGGTTAGGAAAGTGATAGAGTAGTTAGCAGTGACTATGGCGTATCTTCATAGGTATACATCTAATAAGAAGCAGAGTGATCTTTTAAAATACTCCAGATACGATCTTGTACGTCACGTGCCACGACAGAATTTGATAGACTCTTCAGGCGGTAATACCTACTCGCGTAGTCCAGATGACAGTGCCGTCGGTTACAAATGCGAAGGTCCTGCAGTCGTTTCCCACCTCAATACGTATTTTTTAACGGAGAAGGTGTTGACCGTGAGACCAAATGACAAACTGCTTCAGTGTACAACCAGCGATAGATAGACGAACGCTGTCGAAGCAAAACCAGATCCAGGAGTTCTGCACGAATGTCGGAACAACACATTGTTTTAAGTCTATTGACCATCCTCAATCTAGATAAAAACTTTGGATGCAATGAATCTCGCGCCTCATGAGCGGTATGACGCGATCATTATCGTCAACAGCCGACATGTAGTGCGCCAATAGTGTCGCAGGTGATTAACGTGTAACGCACATTGATGAAGTAGTTGCTCGTCGCTCTTATTCCAAACAGCTTTGCCGCCATGTGAAAATTTTTATATTATCTCTACAAGCCTGTCTGGAAGGAAAACGTTAGCACTAAACGCTTAAGTCTAAACTCACTATAGCGTTCTATGTACTTTGATCGGCAAGAGGTTCAAATGGCTCTGAGCACTATGGGACTTAACTTCTAAGGTCATCAGTTCCCTAGAACTTAGAACTACTTAAACCTAACTAACCTAAGGACATCACACACATCCATGCTCGAGGCAGGATTCGAACCTGCGACCGGATCGGCAAGAGGAATCGCTGTTGAGTAGATGGTGTTGTCTGTCCATATTTCACACGAAAACCGCTGTTTCTCTTAATCCCTATGATGTCTACAGAACAAAATAGTATTTAATGGCCTTTCGGCTACAAGGTCATTAGAGACGGGAGACATATTCGGACAGGGCAAGGACCATGCAGTAAGACAACGACCATACTGTAAGAGGAGAACAATGCAGTGAGACTACTAGGAGATATCGCAGTCTGAAATGGGGTCAGACGAGGCAATAAAAGACCACTGTCAGCTCCCCCTCCCCTCCCCTCCCCTAACCATCCCCCTCCGCCCCCCCCCCCCCACACACACACAAGCCCATAATGTGGAAAGCATTGTCATTTGCATAGTGACTAAACATAACGAGTGAAGTGAATTGTTATTGTGACCTTAGGTATGGCATCTCATGCACCATCATTAAAATTCACTGCACCTCTCATTTTCGGTCTCTGTGCGCAACAGTTCGTTATAAGGAAATACGAAAAGTCAAATTCATTGAGACAGTTAAATGTCGATGAGCCGCCAACAGACTCAAACAGATTCAAACAACACAACTTACCGTATATGCGAGTACATAACTCTAAACGTAACTCTGTCTGCGTTATATAAGTCTGCAGGGAATTAAATAAATTATTACTCTTTCAAATTCTGAAGGTGGCAGGAGTAAAATACAGGGATCGAAAGGCTAATTACAATTTGTACAGAAACCAGATGGCAGTTATAATAGTCGAGGGACAGGAAAGGGAAGCAGTGGTTGGGAAGGGAGTGAGACAGGGTTGTAGCCTATCCCCGATGTTATTCAGTCTGTATATTGAGTAAGCAGTAAAGGAAACAAAAGAAAAATTCGGAGTAGATATTAAAATTCATGGAGAAGAAATAAAAACTTTGAGGTTCGCCGATGACGATGAACATCAACAAAATCAAAACGAGGATAATGGAATGTAGTTGAATTACGTCGGGTGATGTTGAGGGAAATAGATTAGGAAATGAGACACATAAAGTAGTAAAGGAGTTTTGCTATTTGGGGAGCAAAGTAACTGATGATGGTCGAAGTAGGTAGGATATAAAATGTACACTGGCAATGGCAAGGAAAGCGTTTCTGAAGAAGAGAAATTTATTAACATCGAGTATAGATTTCAGTGTCAGGAAGTCGTTTCTGAAAGTATTTGTATGGAGTGTAGCCGTGTATGGAAGTGAAACATGGACGATAAATAATTTGGACAAGGATAGAATAGAAGCTTTCGAAATGTGGTGTTACAGAAGAATAATGAAGATTAGATGGGTAGATCACACAATTAGTGAGGAGGTATTGAATAGAATTGAGGAGGAGTTTGTGGCACAACTTGACCCGAAGAAGGGATCGGTTGGTAGGAAATGTTCGGAGGCATAAGAGATCACCAATTTAGTATTGGAGGGCAGCGTGGAGGGTAAGAATCGTAGAGGGAGACCAAGAGATGAATACACTAAGCAGATTCAGAAGGATGTAGGTTGCAGTAGGTACTGGGAGATGAAGAAGCTTGCACAGGATAGAGCAACATGCATCAAACCAGTCTCAGGACTGAAGACCACAACAACAACAAAACTACTCCAACTTCCGCGATGCACCACAGACCAACCACTTTAACTGCCGACAGATATTATAGGACTACGTGCGTTTCCTGTCTCGGTCCACCAATTAAGGCACACCTGCCACACAGCTTGGTCCATAACAAAGTTATCAATTTATTTGCTGTGTCTATGCTTCTCTAACTGTGGTACATGGTACATGGGAAGAATTCTGACCAATGTCCAGTACAGCTTTCTCGCGGTTGCTTGAATTTCGAGAGTGCTGCATTTTGATTCGTACATGAATAGGGGCACTGAGTGCATATGAGTCCTTCCCTGAACACCCTACAACACTTGTTCCCGGAAAATAAAACAGTCTTGTCCACGTACAAAGGCGAGGGAAGGCTTCTTCAACGCGATCCGTAAATAACGGATTCATGTAGTAAGGCCATGTGGTGGTAGTACTCGCTGTTCCCATCTCGAAGTAGAAGTTTATAAACGCTACTAACGTAAATGGGGAAGCTTTACCCGACAGTAGGATCTTACAAGGTCCAAAAATTCCAAAAATAAACATCAGCCATTTGAAGTCTTCGTGACATTAACATACATCGTGGGGAGAAGCCAGCAAAAACTCATATACGCGTCCATGCACGCGAGTGCGAAGGGGTTCCCGTCTTTTGATCCAGGGAACGGACCGGCATAATCAATGAACATCTTGTGCAGCGGAGCCTGAATAACGATGGAGGACTGTAAGACTCGCTGCGTATTCAACGCCGGATTACTAAGGCCAACAGGCCTGCTTGACCACCTCAAATAAAAGTCTCGCGGATCTTCATCCTGGTCTTAAAATTACCTAAATGCCGTATTGCGAGTGTTTCATGATGATACTTAAACAAACACTGTACCAGTTCCGATGGTAAATCGGTTTTATCTCTGTTGTGTCCCCGTGCCAGACAACACATGACATCCCCCTCATACGTAAGGCAGGACTATCTCCTCTTTTCTCAAATGCTGTTTAATGGGACCCAACTCGGGATCTATGACTGCTGGGAAAATTTCTTAAAACAGAGTGAAACCGCCATGAAAATCGGGCACGCTACTTCATTTTGTTCGTTGCCAGTCACTTGCACCTGTTCGTGCGTATTCTTCACTGTCTTTGCTAAACATGCGGCTGAGATGATCCACGACATTCTGTCCTGCAAATATGTTTAACCTTGTAGTGAAATGTGAATATCCTCAAAGCCCATCTATCTACACTTCCTGTCTGCCTTGCCCACAATGGCACCTACCAACGGCTTGGTTATCAGTGTCTAGCTAGAAGCTCTGCTGCTCTAAATAACTTTTAAACTTCTCTGAGGCAAGCAAAATGACCAAGCTTTCAAGTTCATACACTGAGTACTTAGCTTCCAATGGATTAGCACTCTGTTAAACATAAGCCACCGGTCTTCTCATATTAGAATATGCCTGAAGCAAAACCAGAGTGACCGCAGATGAAAACCTCAGCCACCACAGATTTCTAAGAATAATATGGACAATAAATTGTTTTTCAAAATTTCGCATTGCTTTCCAGAGCCGTTTACTAGATCGAAGGCACCCAAATATGCTATAGGGTTTGCTTTATTTAGACATGCTTACAGTACCTGGCAAACGGTACAATAACATAATCTCGTGGTTCCCTGAATCTTTCTGCACAAGTAGCCGAAATGACTGCAACACACGTATTCAAAATCAGGCGTAATCTACTACAAAAATGCTTAACAATCAGGTAACGGCAAATACTGACCCCTGCACAGGGCAAACACCTACGTACACGCCAGTAACAGTTTACTCTTTCCTTCAGGCACATTATTGGTCGAATAAGGGAGAAAGTTAACAGCTTCCACCAGAAATGAGGAACCACTGTATGGCAGCCCACTCACACAGCTCAAGGCACTGCCGAACTCGTGCTTTCCTAGAACCGTCAGGAACAGTTCCATAGCAAAGATCCTTTGGGGTGTCGTATTTCCACTCAGTGTTGCAGCAGTCAAATTACCTACCCACCAGTTTCAAGTGCTAAACCACCAGAAAACCACTAACAAAAATGGCCCTGTTCTCATAATCGCTAAAAATTTGCAATAAAATTTTTAAAAATTATTATGAAAAAATAGGTATATTAGTAATTAGTTTCCTTTATTTTTAAGTAACAAAAGATTCACAATCATTAAATGAACATACAATAAATAAATTAGCAAGTCAAGATCAGGAACATAGAAAAAGATCTGTAACGACAGCTAATTGTTTAAATGAATTCGTCTACTTCAGATGAATCATTTTCGTTTGCATCATCATCGTCGTCGGTTTCAGATTGATGCGATTCTTTGGTAATGATTTGTTTCACAACGTTTATTGGAATTTCATATCCGCTGCAGCATTTTCCTTCAAACCTCAAATCACAGCGTACTCTTAATATATCAGTTAAAAGATTTAACTTCATTCTATTCCTCTGATTGTTTTTTGTTACATTCATACTGTTAAATAGTCTCTCAACATCGGCATTGGAATGAGGCAGTATTAGGAGAGAAATCGCAAAAGTCGTTAATGCCTCAATTCCCCTAGAGCATCTTTTAAATGCAGTACTTCATTCCAGTTTTTTTTTTCAGTTCAACAAATGAATTTGTCGCCACTGATCATCCACTCATGTTACAAATTCTATAATTTTGTTGAACTGAGCCGTTATATCAATTAGATTTTCTTTGTTGTGATCAAATGCTAGTTCAAAGCTTATTCTGGAAATTTTTTTTCATCAACGTCAAATTTTCTGGTAACCTGATTTTTATTTCCTCAATTAGACTTGCTATAAATGTTACGCACCGATTACGCAACATTTCTTCGTCGTCCTGTGGTAATCCTTTTTCTCTCATTTCATGCAATTGCTTTTCAAAGCGGAATCCCAAATAACATCTTCGATCGAAGAAATCACGAATTTTTTGAGTAAAAACTTTTAACTTCCTTTGAAGGTAACGCAACTTGGTGAAAAGCATATTTATAAGGTTGGTCAACTAATCAAAGAGTTTGATGTGATCTGTATCTTTTAACTTGGACATTTTATTGACTGTTTATTTCAATTAATATTGGATATAAAAATTAAATATATGCATAATTAATCTCGTTCGCATACATAGTGTGTAATAACTCTGCCGTGTGACACCTTTCGCGCACTTTAGCTACGGAAAAATGTGTTTTATACCTCTGACAATTGCGTGTGTATTCTTGATACAGCGGACTATATTGATAACCACCTTGTTTGGCACGCTTGAGCTATTTTTAACGGTTTCTGTCCATGGCTGATGGTTTTGTATAGCTTCTTAGAAAGAGATTATCTGGAAGAGGAGCGACTAAACCAATCATATGTCTCTTCAATTAAAAACTCCAAATTCCTCCGTAAAAATTCTTTTGCAGCAGCTTAAACAGCCAGTCGCAAGGAATGGTACAAGCAACGTACTAACATCAGGTATGGTACTTCTTCTTTCAGTTTGTAAATTATTATCTACTCCAACCATGACACAGGCATTATCTGAAGCAAAGGTCATTAAATTTTCAAGTTGCAGATCGAATCGTTGAAGTGTCTTCTTTATAGCACAGATAATAGCTTCAGCAGAACACTCGTACAGGATGTAGATACTGTTTTTTGGTGTAATTTACTGTAATTAACTATAATCAATCCCAAGTATTTATGTACAGCGATATCAGTAGGCCGGGCGGAGTGGCCGTGCGGTTCTAGGCGCTACAGTCTGGAACCGTGTGACCGCTACGGTCGCAGGTTCGAATCCTGCCTCGGGCATGGATGTGCGTGTTGTCCTTAGGTTAGTTAGGTTTAAGTAGTTCTAAGTTCTAGGGGCCTTATGACCTCAGCAGTTGAGTCCCATTTGAACCATTTTTTTTATATCAGTAGATTCATCAATTAATAAGCTAAATGGTTGTCCTTTGCAATCTTGTTTCTGAACGTCAGTGAAATGTGGTTTCTCATAACTGAGGTGCTCTTAATTCAATGCAGCTGAACTTTTTCGATATCTTTTTCATGGCTGATTAATTACCTCTCCCAAATGGTCGACTACACTTATACTACTATGCCTGACTGTGGCTAATGCAAGCTTTGCTTCTTCCTTTTTTTATTCCCAATGGGCTCTGACTAAAAAGAAATTTTAGGCTGCATAGTTACAACCTACAACAATTTACTTAGTCAAACAGTGGTCAAAGATGTAAAACCGATCAATGAATGACTAATCAATTAAAAAAACTTTGCTTACCTTTCTATTTTGTAGATGCTTCTTTGACATACCACGAGGCATCAAATCTCCATGGTGGCTCCTTAAAACTGTACCACAAAATTTGCACTTCGCTACCTGACTCGTAGGACTTTCAATAACGTGAAGACAATCTTTTAAATGTGGGTCTTGAATGCCAAGAATCCCGAAACTTTTGCGTATATTACGGTTTCGGCATAGTTATACGCCTATGAAGCCGTGAAATAGTACCATACACTGAGAATCACAACTGTATAGCGCACACCACGAGCGACGACAGTCGAGTTACCTTTTCTGCGCATCTGACATGATGCAACCTGCGTGAGCCAACAAGCGCTCAGTGATTATTCAAAGCGACAATGAGATAAGTGAAGACCCATTGTTTGAAACTGCACTCCCTGCACCTGCGCAAGCGCCTTCCATCTTGAAATGAACTATAACTACGTGTTACTAAATACTGTTCATTCTACAATGAATCCCTGCATGTAGACAATCGAATGAGATGGTTCATTTGATGTCACTTTGTAATGCATCAGTGTTGTCTTCGCAGTAAAAGTTATATACTCCTGAAATCAAATAAAGTAGACATAACATATTTCGAAACATATAAATAGCTCAGTGCTTGAGAGATCGCATTTTCAGTAACTGAAACTGAATTCTACTAAACCACTATAAAATCCACCAGCCACTAGAAGCAATATTTCCCCACTAAAAAGAGGGTAGAAACCACCAGTTGTAGTGGAAAATCCACTAATCTGGCAACACTGTTTCCACTGTTCTAACTGCACGATCTTCTTTCAGCTGCTGGCTAGATCACAGCTACCCTGGTGTCTAGTCAACTCCATCCCGTTTAGCCACTTGTTGGCACTCCAGGGTTCCCTCCCATGTTACTCAGTCGGTCAGACTCCCAGTTGTGCTGAAGTCTTCAGCTGGCCCACTCGGGCCAGTGCCGGCGTCACGGTACTCTCGCTGACAGCGCCCTCACGCGAAGTCACGCTGCGGCGGCTGCTTCCACGGCCACAAATCTGATCACGTCGAGTCTCAGACAGCCATGGCAGACGTCGGAATATATTTATAAGTTTTCGTGTTGTCGTTACGTTGGTTCTGTTTGGAAAGGAATCAATAAACTCTGATTTATTTAACTCAAAGCATTTGTGAGACGTGAATATGATTTATTTTTCAATGTATTGAAACATCCTGCCTGCGTATTTTTTATTACTGAACTGTTGTGTGACTGTCATCAGGGTATAGCGACTAACGCGTTGCTTGGCCCCTCGATGTTAAACGCAGATAAATAAGTAGGACCAACTGTAATGTCTCTTGCAGCGGTCTCTCCACGATATTTTCAGAAATTTTATAAATTGTATAACTCAGTACATACCTCAAAATATCTCTTCTTATCTTACCGATTATCAATGCAAAGTAGTTTCAAGCCCAATTATTCCTTGGAGCGTCCATTTACTCCATGGAATAGCTGCTCTGCTATCTATGTTTTCTCTTATGGAAAAAAATGAAGGCCTTGCCGATGAGTCGTGAAAGAAGGAGGATGTATATGTATGTATTGTTGAGCTAGTCGCCATCTTGATGATATTCTGTATGAGAAGGAATTTAATACATGAACTAAACTAAAGTAAGTGTGTTCGCGTATTATTTAACTGATTATTATTGACAGTGTCTGCTTACTACGCTGTGTTGCACGGGATCAGTGGGGAACGTCTGATTTACACTGGACGAACCTGCCGTTTTGTGTGCTCAAGATATCCAGTTACTTCAAATAAATAGGCTACACGGTCTTACCAGCAGATCTCCGGTCTTCCCCATGTGATCACCGAAAGTTAATAATTATTACAAATGTTTTCAGGAGATCGACTGACAATTTTCGTCGCACCGAGACTTCGCAATGGCTTCACTGCCTTATGGAATTTAAGTTAAGCTCAATTTAATCAGGATAGAACAGTATTGAACTGTGTGAATGTGATAAGCCTGCTTCGTGAATGAAAATTCCCTTAACATACGCATGTTTTTACTATCCTGATCAGTGAAGCTAAATCAAGCCGGTGTGAGAGATTTTTTTTTCAAATTTTTGATAAAAAAAATTAAATAGCACACAGGACAGTTCAAACCAAGTGTCTGGCCATCCTAATTAGATTTTTCCATGATTTCCCAAAATCCTTCAGGCGAATGCCGAGATGGTTCCTTTGGAAGGGAATGATCGACCTCGTTCCCCATTCTTCCCTAATCGGACGGGACCGATGACCTCGCTGTTTGGTCCCCTCCCCCAAATCAACCAACCACCAATCAACCCGTTTGGTAAAAAACCGTGTCCTGCCGTGTGAAGAAATCCGTTGCTGCCTGCTGGACATCGTCGTCCGGCAGGGGTCGTGCACCTTTCAAGGCCACTTTTAAGGTACCGAAGGCGTGATAATGGCATGCGTAGGGATCAGAAGTAAAGGGCGAGTACTCAAATGTCTCCCAATGAAGCTGGAATAAGTTCCACGTTACAACACAGCGTGATTAAATTTGGCGTTAATGGACTGTGGCAGCAGATAACTGACGCGATTGGCTTTGCTAACAGCGAGAGATCGCCTGCAGCATATCTCCTGGGCTCGTGACCTTATCGGCTGGACCCTAGACGACTGGAAAATTGCAGCCTGGTCAGATGAGTCCCGATTTCAGTTGGTAAGAGCTGATGGTAGGGTCCCAGTGAGTCGCATACACCACAAAGCCACCGAATCGTCAACAAGGCACTGTGCAAGCTGGTGGTGGCTCTATAAAGATGTGGGCTGTGTTTACATGGAATGGATTGGGTCTTCTGCTCCGAATGAACCGATCATTGAATCATTGAATAGAAATCGTTATGTTCGGCTACTTGGAGATCATTTTCAGCCATTCATTTGCATCATCTTCCCAAACAACGATGGAAGTTTTGTGGAAGACAATGTACCATGTCAGCAGGCCACAGTTGTTCGCTATTCGTCTGGACATCTCGAGCTAATGATACGGCCAGTCGGATCACTGACATGAATCCCATCGAACATTTATGGGACGTAATGGAGAGATCAGTTCGCACACAAAATCCTGCACCGGCAACAGTTTCGCAGTTATGGACGGTTCTACAGGTAGCATGGTTTAATGTTTCTGCAGGAGACGTTCAACGGCTTGTCGAGTGTGTTCCGTGTCGAACTGGCGCATTTCGCCACGCAAAAGTAAGTGAACATAATGTCAGGAGCTATAACTTGACTTTTGTCACCTCGTTGCGTAATGCATAGGCTGCAGTAGGGATTTACAGAAACCGTTACGATGTGAAAACTGAGGCGAGTACAGGAATTATCCGTTTATATCTTGATTCAGAATGACGTGAATGTTATTCTTTAAGAAAAAAATGTTTACCAGTATAACCTGTCATCTGCGAGTCGTTCCTGTTGGCACTGTGGTCTGTACACAGTGTTAATTTTAGGCGACAAAATGTCTGAAGTTTGCCGACTATTACCGCTCTGCCAACCGAGAGCACTACTGCACGTTTACGCGGATCTTGTGAATGTATCCAGAACGAAATGCCCAGCTGTTGCTGCCTCAGCCGTAATGTGAGCGTGAGCAAAAGGGATCTGGCAACACCCTCTCAACCCATGCTCTGCTGTCAATGACTCTATTATTTTCATCGCGGTGAAACACCAAGTGTATTCGTGTCGCTGCAAAAGGCGTGGCCCCTCGACCGACCGGGGCAACGGAATGCAGAGTGCGTTGCCCTGGGCGACGCAGTTTCCTTGTGGCTGACTCTTGCCAGCTGCCAAGGCCAATTCCTGGAAGCATGGTGCAACACCTCTCACGGAAGTCCACTGACAGCTCCCCGCTACTATACAAAGCTACAGCAGCCGTCCATAATGCCACAGCGGTTAAGATTTTACTAATTTTGTATCTGCAGTCGGTGTCCTGTAACAACCTAGGGATTTTAAGTGCACACGAACTCTCCGTGATTATGACACATACTTTGAAAGTTATTTCTCTGACTCGATTGTTCGATCGTTCGTGAGCATTAAACTGTTCGCCTGCTTTTTTGCTCAAACCTAAATGAATCATCCTCCGTTATAAAAAGGTTGACCTGAAATTACTACTGCTAGCAGCGTGTCTCAGTGCACACATTTACATAAACAAAACACTAGCGTTCACTGCGCAGGAGATTAAATCAAAATTTACTCAAAAACGACTACCAAAATCAAGCTGCGCACTGTCCAAAAAAATTGAAACACTGACAGTACGTAGCAACACTAATAAAGATACACTCCTCGCTGGCCCATTAAAATCTTAATTCCAAAGAAAATGCTTAGAATCTGCGCAATGGAAACGTTGGATGAGAAACGAAAGAACCAACAAAATATGAAAAGAATCTCATCTGGAAAATTACAGTGTAATCAGCGGCAACAGCACAGCATGAAGAAATCACGCCAACTAAAATATGCTAAAGTAAAACTAAACTACAAGGAGAAAGGCTGGGATGAGTTTCTCATACTAAAACAAACTTCTTACTCGAAATGTAAATACTAATCTGTCCATTATAATGACAATGCTCTATTTTAAAATCTTATTTCACAAGAACATAAAACTCACGAAAACCTAATAACTTTACCTTCTTTACAAAAGTCTTACGAGGCAATGCTTTTACGAATATGTGAACTGAAATGAATTAAACTGAAAAGGTCTAAACTGAGGAGGGGAGGTGGACTTCTGTTGCAAGAATCGCTAACATTACCAGAACACGTCAGCAAATATTATTACCTTAAAACCAAATCGATAATGCAAACCCATTCCCACTGTTCCATAAATCGTTGCGTCTATAAGTAGTTCCATCAGCTTAATAATTCAGGGTGTATATGTGGGTGAGGAAAAAAATTCCCGGATTTTTTCCGGATATCGCGGTTAAAAATGCACTTTCTCTCAATTGAAAATACACTTTTCCCTGTTAAGTTAAAGTATACTCTTCCTCGGAACTGTAAAACGTATCAATCCTTTCAATGGTTGTGGTTTTACTTACCGGCATAGAATTTCCCGGCAGTTTAGAAAACAAAATTCAGGGGAAAAAACATGTTTTGGAAACACGTCTGATGTGCAGCAACATGTCCACTGAATATTTTCGTATTGCGGAAGTATAAATTCGAATTCTACCAAACACCGTATGTTACTTTCTGAAGGATTGCAATCGAGATTGCAATGCGCTTTTGTAAGCCAATCGTAGCTCATGTCAAGCAATCTCGCCAGCCGATGACATCTGAAATTCAGAGCATAGGACACATGATGTAGTCAGCCAATAGCAACATTACTGTTACGTAGTGCGAACACACTAATAGGAAAAGGTAATTGTTTAAATTAATATAAATAGTGTTGTTACAAGAGAAGAAAATCTTTCACGTAAGTATTGGTCTCTAAGATTAATAAGCTGCAAGAGAAGCCAAGCTTTCACACATAATATTTACCTTTTTGGCGCATGTTATGCTTTAAGATCAATCACATAAATGTGCCAGTAAAATTTTTAACAACGAGATAAATGTCTGATCTTCTGGGCTCGAAAATATTCTAAATGGTCGTCCTCAAAGATGTGATTTAAATAATTCCTCGGACATTCGCGCACAGAATTCATCTTGCGTAAAAGGAAATTTTCGTTGAAAGTAACGCTTTTCAAACAACTATTCGGAATATTTTCCCGCGACCTGTTAGAAATAGATTCGTTTCAGCAGTTGTCAGAGAGCGCCAGGTAACAGGTGTCGCCGCCCTTGCCATCTACGATGGCGCAGGAAACCCGTACGTTCATATGTGTAAAATATTAGAAGATCTTATATTATGTCATAAAAGAATCAACACATTAGAGGATATTCCAAGAGCATTCGAATTTTGTGGACCATACCAAAATGCATAATTCGGCTTAAAGTGCACATTCGTATATCCAGGTTCAGATGTAAATTTTTTGTGGAGTACTAGTACTGTATTATCTCTTGTTTGGTTCTTTATCAAGGCATAGTGCCGTTCGTGCTAGAAGATGAATATGTGAACCTGAAATACAGCGAACAGTTGAAACTAGCCAATAGTGTAGAATTTAACACTTCATTTCAGATAAATTAACTGCCTCAACTGAAAAGATAAATGAAAGTCAAATTTCTTAAAAAAACCGAGAAACCTAACTTCATTGTTCTGTAAGGCGATTAACGCTTGACTGTCAGAAAGGCGGAAACAAAATAAAATCTTAAACTAATAACATATTTCGAAGAAGATGATGATGATCAGGTCCCATACTTTGAGGAGCGTAGGGGACGATGCGGGAGACCCTTCCGTATCATTATTCCGTATAATGACGGATGTATGTAAATGTGTTTTAATTCACTTGATAGCTCCCGGCCACAAAAATCCGTTTCGCTTTCATTTGACGTGAGAGCAACAAACGAAATGGAAAAACAGCAAAATCACATAAAGTTAACAAGGGTCACCATCTTCCCAATACAACTGAGACTGCTCTGTTCTTCAGGTCCGGATCTACGATATTTCCGAACCACAGCAATATTAGATAGTGGCGATTCCCCTCCCTCGAGCGTTTGAGGTAGGACGCCCAAAATTTAAAAAAATTACTTTTCAAAAACCTTCATTTTGTAGTGCACATCTTTCTGAAGAGTCTGATACATAAAAATATATGTTCGAGGGAACGTAAGACATGTTATTTGGGCTTAAGTGTGCCAAAGTGCAGTGCCACGCCTCTTCACACAGCATTATTTCATCGCACGTCTCTATGTTTCGCTCTGTGGAATTCAACCGTGTAATTGTAATGAGTGCTATCAAACTATATTCAGGCCAGTGGAAATTAAAATCTCCGGAGGTGCCTCTCCTGCTCTTTTTCCTCAGTAATATGAATTTGCCCCCCCCCCCGTTCCTGAAACTGCCGCCTGTGGCAGATACCCCGGTTTGCCCCCCCCCCCCCCCCCAGTTCCAGACCTGTTGCGCATACGTGAATCTGGAAGCTTAGGCGCACCAGTAAAATTTTTCCGAATAGCATCTGGCTGCTTGCTGCTATTGCTTATACAGCTAACTGCCACACTTCTGTAGCCAGAAGCGGGAGAAGGTAGGCCTACTACTCATAGCGACTCAACTGCACATGCGCATAAGCTGGCTCGCAACAGTTCAAACGAATGTAATGTAAACAGGTGTGACATCACGCTCTAAGGGAGCAATTTGTTGTTATGAAACATTGCATAGTCTTTCTAAAGCCTTTATCACATTTTGCTGTTGGCAGAAGATTGTATGAGCACTGTGTTTTGTTGTTGTATACGGTGCATTTCCTTTGAAACTTAAGTTTTAATTTCGCTCTCGTTCGTGTTTTATTGCTGCAGTATTATTCTGCAGCAGCGAGATACAGTAATATTGCTTGTTATAGTATTGGTTGTTACCAGTCAAAGCTACAAAAATTTAACTGAAAACTGAAACAATGAAAAATTCCCGGTTTTATCGCGGATGACAAAATTCCCGGGTTTTTCCCGGATCTCCCAGTTGTCCCGGGTCGTATACACCCTGTAATTCCTAACAAGTTTCTTCAGCAAATTCTCCTCCTATATCCACTACGGCAAAAGTTCTACCAGCTTACTCCACGTTCAACACTCGACTACTTTCTCCTCTACGGAGCCAAATATACGCAAGTTCAGAAATACAACTGTCACTGCCGTAGATCAACGATTCCATAGATGACACATGCGACTGCTTCGCTCTCGAACGTGATATTTTCACCCATTCTGAAACTATCCGTAATAAATGTTCAGTCCACCTATAAATATGTACACCTTTCAGCTTCAAGGATTTTTTTCTTTATTGTTTTTCATCCTCGTCAACAACAATGACGAGGTGCGCAGGGCCAGCGGTACAAAATTACAGCCTTCAGCCAAGAGTTTAAAAAAAATATCAAGACGTTAGAACCATGATTAAAAGCTGAGCAGCTTGCAGACTTGGAATCCATCCGTCATTATTGGCGTGGAGGTTATTAAATTTGAAATGATGCTGTCGTCTGGGTAAGATCTTATCTTAGAATGGATATATGAATAGAGTTGAGCCTATGTATTTTATAATTCAGAGTGCTATTGTTTCTGACATTTATGGTTGGGTAAGTCTATAATAAGCAGCCGGTCCTTCGACTGAACTCACTAAGCAACCACCGACTGACTTTATTCATCGATATGTATTAATATTTTCTTAATGCGAATGATAACGACTTACATGATTGCAATAAATATGGTACCTTTAAGAGCAATTACCCAAAGGATGGTCATAGTTAAACTGGTCACTAAAACGTTTCTACAAATGAACCATTAGACTGTATGTGCGTTGGGTTGGTTACTAGCCGCTAATTTAGATCAAGGGGTGAGGACAGTATTAAATGTAACACGAATTTCATTTTCATTCAGACTGTGTACGGCAACAGATTAGAAAGCCAACTTCAGAGTTTGCGTTTGAGATGGCGATTATTCTACAGTCACGTTATCATTCGTTCTTAGATTCGCTCAGTAGAGCTACTGGTTAAAGATAATTTCTATTCATATTATCACTAGTTACAAAATACGGTGGATTCTGTAGCAGCAACAGGTCTCAACAGAACAGTTTGTGCTAGCCTTGATTTTCCGTGTTCATAGTCACATATTGAATCTTTTAAAGTAAATAACGACCAAAGTAACATTCGGGTTTAATTACACAATAAAATGGTGCATCTGATGAATGTATACTAGTTATCAAACATGTCATTAATAGAGTCGCTATCCATACAGCCGCCGCGGATTTTCCGCTCCAGTATAAATGCAGACCGCGTGCCACGCTCGCGAGACGTGTATCGGTCCCCGTTTCCTTCGGATACGTATTACTCCTAAAGGGAATACTGCAGTGAATTAGTTACGAGAAAGAACTCGAGACAGAAATAAACTCACTACAGAGAAGCTGCACGTGCATTTTAAATTTGAACAGTCTCAATGAAAAGGAATAGAGCTTCATCTCCTTACAGGACGTTTAAACACAATTTACAGAAAGGAATGCTGCCATTTATGTAATTTAGACAAGATAAGTGGCATTGTATTTGATGACTCTCCATATGACAAGCTATATCTCTATGGGCGATCATCAACACAGTATTGACATAGGTCTATCCTGCTTTCCCAGGTTGATTTTCTTAAAGGATTACACCAATATGAAACCTAACTTAGCGGGTCGTCCATCAAGAGAACATTTTCCTTTGTATCATGCACCACATGACACATAAAGCATAGATGCATTTTCAGTGTAAATTTACCCTTCATTAACGATCGTCTCTCCTTTTGATTTAAAGATCACTTTCTGAATGTAGCCAAACATACTGACACAAAAAATATAAAATTGTACTGTGTCTTTCTCACCACTGGGGCCTTCGTTCTCGCTGAGTGTGATTCCAACTCATACGAGATCATTTTTAAAGTTA
Source organism: Schistocerca cancellata (assembly GCF_023864275.1). NCBI lineage: Eukaryota > Metazoa > Arthropoda > Insecta > Orthoptera > Acrididae > Schistocerca > Schistocerca cancellata. The sequence goes on from NC_064628.1 coordinate 845,427,906, forward strand.
CCACACGCAAAATATCATCACACAAGCGTTTTGTATAGGAGTAGAGCCGAATATTTTTCGACTTGAAGGAGGTCGTAATTAACAAACCCTTCGTGCCCTTGCTTGGTACGAGTGTGATCATGGACTCACACATAGCTTCACTCGTAAAATCGATCTTAATCAGCAACACACGTATTTTGTTTCACACATGGATTTTATCGCAACTGTACGTAAAAATCTTCACTTGGAGTAGATCGTGATTTACAACCCTTTCTTGCCCTTGTTCGGCACGAGTGAGAGCATGGTCGCCCATAAATCTTCACACGAAGATTAACTTAAAATCAACGCCCGTAATTATTCCACACAAGTAAAATATTAATACACGCTTCTACCTAACATTCTAACATTGAAAGAGAAATATTACTACCAACAGTTCACTGAAGGTGAAGTGAGCAACCTCATTGTGTCTGCGGATCTTACACTGTAACCACATCCGTTTGTCATCAGCTTCCGCGGCAGAGTGACTAACCGTTATTCTTCTTTGGCGTCCTATAAGTCCGCCAACCCCGGCTGTTTTCCTTGCCAACTTAACTCACCGCCACTTACCTGCAGCTAGTGTCCTGTTGACCTGTCACCCTCTTTGGAGCAGCGCTCCACCTTCTTTTTGTACATCTGCATAGTAGACGCTATGCAAATTCTATGTCATGCGAAGTATTCCAAACATTCATACACCATACGGGATATGGTTTGCAAACAGTACTAAAAGGAAATATTTAAAGTAACCAAGCTTCCTTCAGTTTGTTTAGGTTGTTAAACTTCCGGAATTAACAAGAAGATGTAGTAAATTTGACATGAGGTAATAGCAGAGATCAGCCAGGGATCTCCCAAGTATGTTTGAAACCTACAAAAAGGTGCATTTATTATGTTGTTTACAAAAATTACATAGACGATTATTTTACTTATGTTTTAAAATTGAAATCAGAAGATTAAAAAATAGAGATAAGAATAAAAATATATGCTTGAAACATGTTGAAAAACGGTGACGTTAATTAAAAACGGGGCAGTCAATTTTCACTGAAAAGTTGAAGTATTGAGGAAAAATTAGTTTTTGGGAGAGAAAAAGGGATGTTCTGCAAGGCTGAAGGTTGTGTTAAAAATGTAGGGGCCCATATGGTGGTATCTATGGAAATGAAGGTAGCTTTTGGGGTGGGTAGTGGGAAGACAGAAAGGGAGCAGGATTTGGTACGTGGAAAGGGCCACAGTATAAAGAAGACAAGGGATTGGAAATGACGGAGAGGTAAGAAAGAGCTCAGATGTGAAATGGAGATGGTGGGGAAGGTTTAATGGGAGTAGTGTGACAAACTACATATGGCCCCATTCTCCATTGTTGTCAGATGTATCCAAGATGGCGGGGATGACGTCAACCAAGATGGCGGACTGTAGACTTGGCAACAGCGCATGACATAATCTAAGATGGCGGCCGTGACGTCATCTGATGGTGCGAGTATGAGAATTTTTTTTGTCCCAGGGCTGTGCTGTTGTGACCACCCCATCCCCCCCGTCCCCCCACCCCCACCTGGGAATTGGTGGGAAATACAAATCTAGGAGGGAGTTTTTTTTCTCCTCTCACCTGACCAGAACTGGTGGCACACATTCAGTCTTTGCTGAGCTGTCGTTGTAGAACCATCATGATGTCTTTGATCATCAAGATGAATGTGAAGGATAGGGCAGCTGTCAATAGCTATATGACACATAAACAGTCGGAGGACTGTAGCCACAGTTCACTACATAAGGTCTGATACTGCCCGCAGTGGAATTTGAATCCCCGTCAGATGTCATGGATGTCAAAGACCCCTATAGTTCTCTGCAGCATCGCACCATAAGCTACGACGGCACGTGCCTCCTGGCCTGCATTTAGAGTGAGGGCGTCACAGTGGAACACGTGGTTGCAGCGGCCAATAGCAGCGTCCCCGATAGCGTACTTAAGCGCCTGCCTCTCGCTCAGCCTGCCAGTCTAAACCTTGCGTATGTCTCAGAACATATCGCCTCGCCTTAGACAGCGTATTTACTTTCGTGTTTTGTTTACGAGTGGATGTGGTTGTCTAGTTACGTTTTCTTGACTCTGTTGTTTTGTTCTTGTTATTGTCATAAGGTCCATCGTTGGTCGTGTCCATCCTCTCGCGCTGTGTTGTTGTTCGCGGGCCACTCCGCGGGTCCTGTCCCGTTTTCTTTCACTCCAACCCCGCCACTGCTCCGGTCGCCGTTACAACATGAGGAATGGAAGACTATGATAATGGAAGAGTGTAGGAGAAAGAAGCAGAAGAATTCAGTTCATCAGATTGCGACAATGCAGAGAGATGGAACCAAGATGCATGTCGTAACCAATATACGCTCATGTGCATGCACAAGCTTTCGAGATATTCCACATGAAGTATTCACTCTCCAAAAATGGAAGAGGCAGCCAGTTGATGTCAATTTGCTACAGTGGAAGCATGTTTGTATACATGATATACAGGGTGTTACAAAAAGGTACGGCCAAACTTTCAGGAAACATTCCTCACACACAAATAAAGGAAAGATGTTATGTGGACATGAGCCTGGAAGCGCTTAATTTCCATGTTAGAGCTCATTTTAGTTTCCTCAGTATGTACTGTACTTTCTCGATTCACCGCCAGTTGGCCCAATTGAAGGAAGGTAATGTTGACTTCGGTGCTTGTGTTGACATACGACTCATTGCTCTACAGTACTAGCATCAAGCACATCAGTACGCAGCATCAACAGGTTAGTGTTCATCATGAACGTGGTTTTGCAGTCAGTGCAATGTTTACAAATGCGGAGTTGGCAGATGCCCATTTGATGTATGGATTAGCACGGGGCAATAGCCGTGGCGCGGTACGTTTGTATCGAGACAGATTTCCAGAATGAAGGTGTCCTGACAGGGAGACGTTCGAAGAAATTGATCGGCGTCTTAGGGAGCACGGAACATTCCAGCCTATGACTCGCGACTGGGGAAGACCTAGAACGACGAGGACACCTGCAATGGACGAGGCAATTCTTCGTGCAGTTGACGATAACCCTAATGTCAGCGTCAGAGAACTTGCTGCTGTACAAGGTAATGTTGACCACGTCACTGTATGGAGAGTGCTACGGGAGAACCAGTTGTTTCCGTACCATGTACAGCGTGTGCAGGCACTATCAGCAGCTGATTGGCCTCCACAGGTACACTTCTACGAATGGTTCATCCAACAATGTGTCAATCCACATTTCAGTGCAAATGTTCACTTTATGGACGAGGCTTCATTCCAACGTGATCAAATTGTAAATTTTCACAATCAACATGTGTGGGCTGACGAGAATCCGCACGCAATTGTGCAATCACGTCATCAACACAGATTTTCTGTGAACGTTTGGGCAGGCATTATTGGTGATGTCTTGATTGGACCACATGTTCTTCCACCTACGCTCAATGGAGCACGTTATCATGATTTCATACTGGATACTCTACCTGTGCTGCTAGAACATGTGCCTTTACAAGTATGACACAACATGTGGTTCATGCACGATGGAGCTCCTGCACATTTCAGTCGAAGTGTTCGTACGCTTCTCAACAACAGATTCAGTGACTGATGGATTGGTAGAGGCGGACCAATTCCATGGCCTCCACGCTCTCCTGACCTCAACCCTCTTGACTTTCATTTATGGGGGCATTTGAAAGCTCTTGTCTACGCAACCCTGGTACCAAATGTAGAGACTCTTTGTGCTCGTATTGTGGATGGCTGTGATACAATACGCCATTCTCCAGGGCTGCATCAGCGCATCAGGGATTCCATGCGATGGACGGTGGATGCATGTATCATCGCTAACGGAGGACATTTTGAACATTTCCTGTAACAAAGTGTTTGAAGTCACGCTTGTACTTCTGTTGCAGTGTGTTTCCATTGCATGATTAATGTGATTTGAAGAGAAGTAATAAAATGAGCTCTAACATGGAAAGTAAGCGTTTCCAGACACATGTCCACATAACGTATTTTCTTTCTGTGTGTGTGAGGAATGTTTCCTGAAAGTTTGGCCGTACCTTTTTGTAACACCCTGTATACAATTGAAGAGTAACTGCTCATCGCCATCCAGTTCCCCTCCACCAACACATCCTCGTGGCTGTGCGGAATGTGTTCTATCGAAGAGCTATTGGTGTCTGACTGGGAGGAGTTAACTGCAATGTTGCCATTAAGCATACAACCGAGGACTGCACCCATAGCCTACATGCATAATCGAAGCAAGCATTAATGCTTGAACATATGAAGAGGAAGAATACCGTCCTGCAAATAAATGCTTTGCCTAGAGATGTATTAAAGATGTATTACACAACACATGGAAACATCTGTCTCTTCTGGAACTGTCTGTCATTTCTAAAACCTACATATAAGCTCCCACCCCACAAGATACAACTGCCTCCAATCCAACAGACCAAAGAACGAAGATAGTTCACGAGTTCACCACTAGAGGGCACCATGATAGGCCACATGATCATGCAGTTCAGCTAATAGGTGCATAGCACCATGAAGATGTAGGCATGGTGCATATAAGGAGAGCCCAGCAGCTGCTCAGTATCTACCACCGTTAGTCAGCCAGTCGGCCAGGTTGATGAAATGCCATTTAGCCCAGCAGAACAGGAGGAGGAAGCAGCAGAACAGTAAGTATCTACTTTGCTCTATTATTATTATTATTATTTCTGTAGCAGCAACATATGATAGCGATGATTATTCTTCTCTCTCCATCCAATGTATACACAGAGTTCCCCTCCAGCTTGTTGGGATCAGCACAAGTGTTGGCAAGATCCAGCCTGTCGGCACCAGCAAATTCTAGCCCATGGTGCCGGCAAAATCCAACCTGCTGTGACTGGCAAGTTCCATCCTATGAAGGTCCTGCACATGTGGTGGTGGCAAGATCCAGCCTGTTGAGGTCAACAGGCTCCAATCCACAGGGATCTGCACCTAGGACATCCTCAGCCATGGAGGATCTTCTAACACAGCTTCTCAGCATGCTGTATCAAGATAATGGGACTCTGTTGTCTGTACCACTCAATACTGTCAAGTGTGCAACATTGTACTTGGCTCCATTGTATGCACCTTCCATTGAGCCAAGTGCAAGATACATTACAGTATCAGTGAAAGAACAGATGGCTAACTGCGGTGGTGTGAATGTTGTGGATGAGAAGCTACCCACCCCATGTGCATCGCCATCTTTATTATTCGCCTTATGCTCTACCTTGACAACTAGTGTTTCAAAACGTCTTCATCTAGGAACTGAAGTTTCACAACACAGTGACTTGTCAGCTGTGTTTTTGCTCGTAAATGTGCCAAAAAATATTAAAGTGCGTTTTTCAGACTATGAGTGGGATGAATTCTGTCCCACAAAAGCTTACATCAAGAGGTATACGTCTACGGAATATGCTCCATCCCAATCCTACCAGGACATCTACTGTGGAGGGCTAACTGTGAGTATATTATCAGAGTATGATGATGTTACAGTAAGAGTTAAAAGTGTCCATGAGCAGAGTGTTTACATGCAACACTCAACATTTGGTAACTTGTGCACTCTGCACTCAGCAATAACTACTATGATGGAAAGACTGAATAGATGGCTCCCTTATGTTCAAGATGTATACGTGGATATCATGAACTGGCTTCGCACATGCAGCATTCACATAGAAGGTATAGATCACTGTTTTAGTCTCTGTATAAGTACAGTGCTGAAGTCTCATGCTGTTCCTCAAACAGGTGTGGAAAATGTTGAAATTAAATTTACTGATGGAATACCAGACTATTGGAATGCACTGATAACATTGCGGGATATCCATACATAATTTATTGGATATAAGAAGCAGCTATTTTCCAAATACTGCGCTGCTGCTGCACTGATTAAAAGAGAAGCAAGTGATTATTTTGATGCTGACAATGCTATGTATAAACGTCAATGGTGAATAAACAAATACATTTAGTATCTCATATTTGTATTTGTGTTATTTCTTTAGACAAAATGACCCTGCATATAATGACACATGTGGTTATGCACATGCCTATTCCACGCCAGGGCCTAACACACAGTAGGTATCATGGTAGGCTGGGTGAAGCACCCTCGCCACAAGTACATTGTTGTGGGTGACTGTTCCTGTGACGATGAGGATCTGGAGAAGAAGAATAAGAAGAATGGAGTGCTACTTCCCGACGGCATATGAGCTATAATTGTAGGTCCCTCCAACTGTTCAAATGGCTCTGAGCACGGTGGGACTTAACATCTGTGGTCATCTGTCCCCTACAACTTAGAACTACGTAAACCTAACTAACCTAAGGACAACACACACATCCATGCCCGAGGCAGGGTTCGAACCTGCGACCGTAGCGGTCACGTGGTTCCAGACTGAAGCGCCTGGAACCACATGGCCACACCGGCCGGCCCACCAACTGTGGCAAGATAAATGTTCTCATGGCTCTGCTAACAGACGTAGATGGAGTGCGCTTTGAGCATGTCTACCTGTTCTCCAAAACACTATTTCAATCCAAGTATCAGTTGCTACAGGGAATATCAGATGATGTATATGGTGTAATGTAAAGGGCATTCAGTGAAAGCAAAGACATTCCTCCACCTGAAGTAGCCAAACACGGTCTTCATATTTGACAATGTAGGTGTTGAAAAGGAGGACCAAATCCGTAGATATTTCTGCTTTGGTCGTCATATGGATGTTGACGTATTTTATCTGAGTCAAACATATTCCAGGATCCCAAAACAGTTGTTTGGGGATAACGCCAACCTCATTATAGCATTCAAACAAGACAATCTCAATTTAAAACACATTTACCAGGCTGATGTAGGGACTAACTTGTCATACAATAAATTTGTGAAGATATGTGGAGATTGCTGGAATCACTCACAGTACGGGTTTCTTGTTATTGATAAATCTCGACAAATGAATCATGGTAGGTACAATCGGAACTTCGAGGAGTTTCTCCATATATAATCGTACAAAATAGGTGAATGCATCAGTATACTCTACACCATGGACACAGGCACACACATGTCGAGCACTCAGTCTGAGAGTTTGGAAGTCTCGGCATACTCGGTAAGGGTGTAAGGGAAATAAAAGACAATCAAAAAGTTTTTGCGCTTGACAAATACCGGCTAGAGAAAAGAATTAGCGCAATTGAGGGGGTAATAGAAGCTGAGGTTCTTATTATTGAGGATTAGGAGAAGGAGGATCCGAAAAAGAAGAAGAGGAACGTAGCATATATAAAGCCCCGCGATGTACAGAGCTCAGATTAGTATGGGTAAAGATGTCGACTAAGCGTAAATTCATTCAGGGTCGTAAATCTGTTCGAGAGAAATTACGTTTGTTGAGGATGGGGCATACGGAGCGGGAGCAAACACTAAGAGAGTCATTAAACCCATCACTGAATCTATCAGAAAGCTACCATCACGAGATGATCACAATGTTCAGAACGATCCGATTGCTGAGTTCACTAACCAGTACACGACTAGGATAGATAGAACATTCGGTGTCAGCAAAGAGAGACCGTACATGCTCAGCTCTCAGTCTAAAAGTTTAACCGATAGCACAGTACGGATCGGGGATATAGAATTTAAAAGAACACCTGGCTTAATGAAACTCATCTCTGTAAGAGCCTCAAAAAACTTAAAATACTCTGCCAGTGATCGCAAGGCGTATAGAAAAATACTGCAGTTTACTGAAGTGTGTAAGAATGCAGACGGAACACTGAAAAGCCCACAAAACTCTAAATACACTAGCATTATACAAACTTTACTGAATGAGCAACCCCAAAACATTGGTGAAGGTTTTGACATTCAGCATAAACGAGTGAGCAGTCAATCCCCCCCCCCTCCGATGTGTACATATTACGACGAGGCAGATGAACTAATAGATACACTTCGGCTGTGCATGGCTTCGGCTGCAGCGGGTAATACAGCACATTCGAATGAGGTTGTCCCAATAATTTCAGAACTTAGTGAAAGAGGAACCATCGTATAATAATAGCAAGTATGGTAACATTAGTTCAGGAGCTTCACAAACCAGCACGCAGAACATACCCTAGCAGACATGTGATGATTAAGGGACTGGATAGCTTATGGCAGGCGGATCTAGTGGATATGGGTCTGTACAGCCTTGAGAAGAAAGAGTTCAAGTATATTTTAATGGCCATTGATACATACTCTAAATTCTCATGGGCGTTACCTGTGAAAACAAATACAGGGAGAGATGTTGCTACGGTGTTCGAGCGTTTGCTGCAAACAGGAACGAATCGATGTCCAGACAACCTTCAAACTGACCAAGGTGGGGAATTTTATAAGTAACATTTGAAGACTGTGATGGAGCGGTACAGAATACACCACTGCTCATCGTTTACCCACCTGAAAGCGAGTATTGTGAAGCTTCTGAACAGAAATAAAAATGGCTCTGAGCACTATGGGACTTAACTGCAATGGTCATCAGTCCCCTAGAACTTAGAACTACTTTAAGCTAAGGACATCACACACATCCATGCCCGAGGCAGGATTCGAACCTGCGACTGTAGCGGTCGCACGGTTCCAGACTGTAGCGCCTAGAACCGCTCGCCCACTCCGGCCGGCCTGAACAGAACAGTTATAGCTCAAATGTGGAAGCGATTTAATCCTCATGGTTCGTACAAGTGGACGGATATCCTACCGTAGATAATAGCAAGGTATAATGGAACCAAACATAGTGCAATAAAAATGAGACCGATTGATGTTCCTGACAATTCACTCATGGAATCGGTATATTTCCGCATTAAAATGCTGGATCCACGCAAACAAAGGTTTAATGTAGGTGACTTAGTACGTATTTCGAAGCACAAGACTGCATTTGAGAAATCGTACTTACCAATCTGGTCAGCTGAAATACTCACAGTATCCAAAGTGCAGGGAAAGAACCCCAAATATATATCTTAAAGGACAGCAAGGGTGAAGAAATTGCAGGATGCTTTTATACAGAGGAATTGCAGAAGAGCTCTGTACCAGATGTATTCCTTATCGAACGTGTAATAAGACGTCGTGGGAATAGAGCGCTAGTTGTTGAGATTTCCTTCATCACAAAATGGCTGGATTGATGCTGTCGAATTAGTATATAATATGATGCGTAGACCTCAATGACCTCAGTAGCGTACAATGCATGAGGAGACACACTATAATAAGAGGTGGTATTCTTGTCAAATTACCAGTTCAATTGCACATTCCGGGATATAACTTCTGTGGACCGGAAACAAAGCTTCAGACACGCTTGGCACGTGACGATAGAGGTATTAACCTATTCGACGAAGCCTGCCTAGAGTACGACCTAGTCCACGCCGCAAATAAAGATCACGTCGCAGAAAGAATTATAGCTGATAGGTCCAAGGAAATAAGACGAAGAAAAGATATTGGTATAGGTCAACGTGTGGCTGCATTGTTTGTTTATAAAACCATGCGTGGTAAAATTAAGTTAGGCTTAGGGGTGATTAATTTCAAACAAACTATGAAAGCAGCGCGGTCCGCTTTGGGGAAGAAGACGGAGAAATCATGCTGCCTGAAAAGCTGCATTCTCACCTCAATGTTTGTAGGCAAGCACCCAATGATGAGGAAGAACAAGAACAACAAGAAGGGTACAATTAAACCACCTCGCCTTCTACCTTTACCCAGGACATCAGGTGGAATTATTCCATTCCTCGTTCCAGCCCTTGCGGCTTTACCAGCAGTAGGCTCACTCACAGGAGGGTTGAAGCTGTTTCCAAAACAGTCAAGAATGCTCAAAACGTCCAAGCACAGATAGAGGAGGCAAGAAGGCATAATCGTGTCATGGAAGCTACAGCCACTGGAAAAGGTCTATACTTGAAACCGTACAAGAAAGGACTAGGCCTCTTCATAATGGCCGTGTGGTTATAGGCGCTTCAGTCTGGAACCGCGTGACCGCTATGGTCGCAGGTTCGAATCCTGCCTCGGGCATGGATGTATGTGATGTCCTTAGGTTAGTTAGATTTAAGTAGTTCTAAGTTCTAGGGGACTGATGACCACAGATGTTAAGTCCCATAGTGCTCAGAGCCATATGAACCATTTTGAAACTCTTCATAAATAATAAAAAAAAAGCCGATAGCTATTCTACCTGATCGAGCGCTCACGAATAAAGATCTGCTTAAGGTTGTTAAAGAAGGACTCCACATTCCAAGATTCCGTGGTGTCTTTATGTGAGATACAATACCAAAGACCAAGTGGCAAACTAATGAATGCGGAATTGTGAATTTAGATGTTGCAGGAGGTCCAGGAACCCATTGGGTCTCATATGTCAAGAAAAGTGCAAATACAGATTTACAGCCTCCTGAAGAATTGCAACAATACTTCACCAGAAAAAGAATCTTCTACAATTTTCAGCGATATCAGGGCTCTAACAGATACGTGTGTGGACGTATCTGCATCATGTTCCTCCTCAAATCCTTGATGAAACCGTATGTAAAACTACATCAAAGATAAGTGCATGCTCACCATCCAGGACGGCTGATGTGTATAAGAGCCACCATTGAACGTTGCCCCCATCAGTTGACGTTTGGATGCGATGTCGTAGACTCTGACGTTAAAAGAACGAGCGTCTGTATTACGTGCACATTACTTTCCGCCGACTGATTTAAGTTCTGGTGATTGGAGTATTGCGCTGATTGCTCTGGAGACGTATAACAACGTCCCAAATATCACAAAAGCCAATAATAATCGGCATCTGGAAACTGACGGTCAGAAGAACATTCTAGAAATACAACCTTGAGCTTACGACATTGATGTTTTAAACGAAGTCTTAAAACACTCTGGAAAAGGGATTGAACTACGTGCAAACATCAACACTCTTAAATCTGAAATACGAACAGAGAATGCGACGATCCACTTTAGGCAGAAATATTCAATAGGTTTACTGCTAGGTTTTGCGAAAGACCGTATTTTGGTGAAGGATTCCAGTAAATTTTACTTATCATGTCAGGCTGTGGACATACTACCAATCAGTACAATCCACGTTGAGTGTAATATAGTTGTTGTTGTTGTTGTGGTCTTCAGTCCTGAGACTGGTTTGATGCAGCTCTCCATGCTACTCTATCCTGTGCAAGCTTCTTCATCTCCCAGTACCTACTGCAACCTACATCTTTCTGAATCTGCTTAGTGTATTCATCTCTTGGTCTCCCCCTACGATTTTTACCCTCCACGCTGCCCTCCAATACTAAATTGGTGATCCCTTGATGCCTCAGAACATGTCCTACTAACCGATCCCTTCTTCTGGTCAAGTTGCGCCACAAACTTCTCTTCTCCCCAATCCTATTCAATACTTCCTCATTAGTTATGTGATCTACCCATCTAATCTTCAGCATTCTTCTGTAGCACCACATTTCGAAAGCTTCTATTCTCTTCTTGTCCAAACTATTTACCGTCCATGTTTCACTTCCATACAGGGCTACACTCCATACAAATACTTTCAGAAATGACTTCCTGACACTTAAATCTATACTCGATGTTAACAAATTTCTCTTCTTCAGAAACGCTTTCCTTGCCATTGCCAGTCTACATTTTATATCCTCTCTACTTCGACCATCATCAGTTATTTTGCTCCCCAAATAGCAAAACTCCTTTACTATTTTAAGTGTCTCATTTCCTAATCTAATACCCTCAACATCACCCGACTTAATTCGACTACATTCCATTATCCTCGTTTTGCTTTTGTTGATGTTCATCTTATATCCTCCCTTCAAGACACTATCCATTCCGTTCAACTGCTCTTCCAAGTCCTTTGCTGTCTCTGACAGAATTACAATGTCATCGGCGAACCTCAACGTTTTTATTTCTTCTCCATGGATTTTAATACCTACTCCGAATTTTTCTTTTGTTTCCTTTACTGCTTGCTCAATATACAGATTGAATAGCATCGGGGAGAGGCTACAACCCTGTCTTACTCCCTTCCCAACCACTGCTTCTCTTTCATGCCCCTCGACTCTTATAACTGCCATCTGGTTTCTATACAAATTATAAACAGCCTTTCGCTCCCTGTATTTTACCCCTGCCACATTTAGAATTTGAAAGAGAGTATTCCAGTCAACATTGTCAAAAGCTTTCTCTAAGTCTACAAATGCAAGGAATGTAGGTTTGCCTTTCCTTAATCTTTCTTCTAAGATAAGTCGTAACGTCAGTGTTGCCTCACGTGTTCCAGTATTTCTACGGAATCCAAACTGATCTTCCCCGAGGTCGGCTTCTACTAGTTTTTCCATTCGTCTGTAAAGAATTCGTGTTAGTATTTTGCAGCTGTGGCTTATTAAACTGATTGTTCGGTAATTTTCACATCTGTCCACACCTGCTTTCTTTGGGATTGGAATTATTATATTCTTCTTGAAGTCTGAGGGTATTTCGCCTGTTTCATACATCTTGCTCACCAGATGGTAGAGTTTTGTCAGGACTGGCTCTCCCAAGGCCGTCAGTAGTTCCAATGGAATGTTGTCTACTCCGGGGGCCTTGTTTCGACTCAGGTCTTTCAGTGCTCTGTCAAACTCTTCCCGCAGTATCGTATCTCCCATTTCATCTTCATCTACATCCTCTTCCATTTCCATAATATTGTCCTCAAGTGCATCGCCCTTGTATAGACCCTCTATATACTCCTTCCACCTTTCTGCTTTCCCTTCTTTGCTTAGAGCTGGGTTTCCATCTGAGCTCTTGATGTTCATACAAGTGGTTCTCTTATCTCCAAAGGTCTCTTTAATTTTCCTGTAGGCAGTATCTATCTTACCCCTAGTGAGATAAGCCTCCACATCCTTACATTTGTCCTCTAGCCATCCTTGCTTAGCGAGTTTGCACTTCCTGTCGATCTCATTTTTGAGACGTTTGTATTCCTTTTTGCCTGCTTCATTTATTGCATTTTTATATTTTCTCCTTTCATCAATTAAATTCAATATTTCTTCTGTTACCCAAGGATTTCTACTAGCCCTCTTCTTTTTACCTACTTGATCCTCTGCTGCCTTCACTACTTCATCCCTCAAAGCTACCCATTCTTCTTCTACTGTATTTCTTTCCCCCATTCCTGTCAATTGTTCCCTTATGCTCTCTCTGAAACTCTCTACAACCTCCGGTTCTTTCAGTTTATCCAGGTCCCATCTCCTTAAATTCCCACCTTTTTGCAGTTTCTTCAGTTTTAATCTACAGGTCATAACCAATAAATTGTGGTCAGAGTCCACATCTGCCCCTGGAAATGTCTTACAATTTAAAACCTGGTTCCTAAATCTCTGTCTTACCATTATATAATCTATCTGATACCTTTTAGTATCTCCAGGGCTCTTCCATGTATACAACCTTCTATCATGATTCTTAAACCAAGTGTTAGCTATGATTAAGTTGTGCTCTGTGCAAAATTCTACCAGGCGGCTTCCTCTTTCATTTCTTAGCCCCAATCCATATTCACCTACTACGTTTCCTTCTCTCCCTTTTCCTACACTCGAATTCCAGTCACCCATGACTATTAAATTTTCGTCTCCCTTCACTATCTGAATAATTTCTTTTATTTCATCATACATTTCTTCAATTTCTTCGTCATCTGCAGAGCTAGTTGGCATATAAACTTGTACTACTGTAGTAGGTGTGGGCTTCGTATCTATCTTGGCCACAATAATGCGTTCACTATGCTGTTTGTAGTAGCTTACCCGCATTCCTATTTTCCGATTCATTATTAAACCTACTCCTGCATTACCCCTATTTGACTTTGTGTTTATAACCCTGTAGTCACCTGACCAGAAGTCTTGTTCCTCCTGCCACCGAACTTCACTAATTCCCACTATATCTAACTTTAACCTATCCATTTCCCTTTTTAAATTTTCTAACCTACCTGCCCGATTAAGGGATCTGACATTCCACGCTCCGATCCGTAGAACGCCAGTTTTCTTTCTCCTGATAACGACATCCTCTTGAGTAGTCCCCGCCCGGAGATCCGAATGGGGGACTATTTTACCTCCGGAATATTTTACCCAAGAGGACGCCATCATCATTTAATCATACAGTAAAGCTGCATGCCCTCAGGAAAAATTACGGCCGTAGTTTCCCCTTGCTTTCAGCCGTTCGCAGTACCAGCACAGCAAGGCCGTTTTGGTCATTGTTACAAGGCCAGATCAGTCAATCATCCAGACTGTTGCCCTTGCAACTACTGAAAAGGCTGCTGCCCCTCTTCAGGAACCACATGTTTGTCTGGCCTCTCAACAGATACCCCTCCGTTGTGGTTGTACCTACGGTACGGCTATCTGTATCGCTGAGGCACACAAGCCTCCCCACCAACGGCAAGGTCCATGGTTCATGGGGTAATATAGTTACAAAATCATATCTCAACGATAAATTGATTCACTCTATTTACGGATTCTTCCCTACAGTTGGAAGCGGCTATAAGATAGTGCAGACCCCCACAAACGCGATATACCTCCCGGTGACAGTTCAGACATTGGACTACCTGGAGCTACGTATAGTGGATCAGAATAATCGACTTGTCGACTTTCAAGTTGAAGAAATCATTGTACGTCTGCTTCTAAGACAAGATGGGGGTAAGATATAAAGCTAGCACACAGAACCCACAGTCAGTCAGTGTACCACAGAAGCACAAGGTGATAACACACCTTAATTACGAGTTCCTTATTTCAATTGGTCTCAAGACGTGCGATGACGTCACTCACCGTAACGCAGTCAGTGGAGAATGGCGATCGTATTATACGTCATGATTTCCACTCACATAATCTTTACGCTTCAACCACATTTAACAAATATGATGAAATTAGGTCGCTTTAACACTACCTTGCAAGAGCTTCTCACATCTGAACTGCAAATTTAAGAAAACGTATGGCGCTGCGGTAACACTCTCGAAGCTGCCACGTAATGCTCCAGCGTTTCTGTTTCAAGAGATCCGTTATGAACTTAATGGAATAGAAATCAACGGCACACGTAATGTCAGGCTAGCATCAACACTTCAGACGTATGTTTCAGCCTCAACCTCCGATTTGAACAGCTTGTAAAATGCGGGGTGGTTCAGCTTATGGATTACTTTGACGACATGCAACGAATTATTATGAACGCCAAACAGGAACTTATTTTGGTGCGGAGTGCAAGTGATGCCAATTCATACACTCAAACAGAGGCAGAGGAAGTCTAAATCAAGATTAATACTTCATTATGGAAAATGCCCCACATCAGTGTTTCTGACGAGTAACGCTTGGAATTTTTAGAAGTTCTGAATGCCGGCACTTATCTGCCGCTAACTTTCCGGTCATGGGAGCTTATTGAATACCCTGTCTTACCTACAGCATCAACACATACGTGGGCTATTTAAACATCAGTTCAATTGGAGGCACCTCGATTCATCATACTTGCATTTCAAACTCAAAGGCTGTGGGACGTATCAAATGACTCAAGTGAATTTGACCACTGCAAGTTAACTAACGCTAGAGTCTACTTGAATTCGGAATACTACCCATATGAGAATTTACATCTACAGCAGGACAGCGATGTACACAGTCTAGCATTTGACATGCATGCGAGATTCAGTGCAGCTTACTATGAAGGAGTTGAAAATGAGGGATGTCTACTCGGTCCACTGAACTTCAAGAAGCTGGCACCAATAATCGTGAATTATTGCTAAAAAAATGAGATCATTAAATCAGGACTGGTAGATGTACGAATTCAATTTGAATATTCACGCAAACTTCCCAGATCACACTGCAGCGTATGATGTAGTTCTACATGATCGTGTTGTTAACCACTGTCCACTCACAGGTGTTGTGCAGCGAGTTGCATAAAATAATAGACGCTCTGAAAGCTCCAGCACAACGAACACAAGCGATTCATAATTAAAGACTATGTAGTAATAACCTTCACACAAAGTGATGGAATAATAGAAACATTCGCAGCAAGCATTTTATTGCCGAAACCTTTCAAGGATCTGAAGTGCGTTAAAAGAAGGAGAAGTGCAAAGTGGCTAACACGTTTCTTTCATGGACTCCACTGGGACGATCCTGGTATATCTTATAAAGAAATTATGACGTCACTTCGAATATTAGATCATCCTGAGATCAAAAGCGAAGAGAAGATCGCATGGATGCAGCGAATCTTCAAGATTGCATCTATTCAAGGACTGGAATTCTATGGGTGCCTGCTATCCATAAGTTCAAGAAGAAGAAGATGTGTCTGCTTATGAAAATGTAAAATTACTTTTAAGTTGGATTAATGAAAATAAATGAATTTATTACCTCACATTCTGTGTTTTTCTTTCTTTCTATCTAGCTCCTACTTAGATAGCACGTAGCTTTGCCCAGATCCCATGTTTGTGGCTTTGTTCAAGCACAGGAGACATAATTTCAGCCATGTTTGCTACATGTCTTCGGAAGCAGACACAATCACACGCTGTCTGTTCCCAAAATCCTATATGTGCCGCATGATATTCGAAACCCCATGCAATCATTACTTATATTTAGTTATCTTCAATCTCAAACTCCACCTCCTTAATAGCACTCATCTTCAGCAAAACTAATGTCATTTGAGATATGCACAGCCATTATATGAATATACATACATAATGCAACAGGGAGTAGGGTTTTTTGTAAATAACAACAACAACAACAAATACGTATGGTGACCAATTTTTTCTTAGTTCATTCAGTTCACACAAATACAATATAGTTCTTGAGGTACAATATAATTCTAGAGGTAAAATATAGTTTTGAGGGACAATACAGCATTCTTGAGGTATAAATTCACTGTGCTATTCCAATGCTGAAATACTTTTAACTTACATGCTACAACAGTAACACTGGTAGGAATTTATTTTATAAATTTACGCTAAGAACTGAAACTTCCTGGCAAATTAAAACTGTGTGCCAGACCGAGACTCGAACTCGGGACCTTTGCCGTTCGCGGGCAAGTGCTCTACCAACTGAGCTGCCCAAGCACGACTCACGCCCCGTCCTCACAGCTTTACTTCCGCCAGTACTTCGTCTCCTACCTTCCAAACTTTGCAGAAGCTCTCCTGCGAACCATGCAGAACTAGTACTCCTGAAAGAAAAGATATTGCGGAGACATGGCTTAGCCACAGCCTGGGGGATGTTTCTAGAATGAGATTTTCACTCTGCAGCGGAGTGTGCGCTGATATGAAACTTCCTGGCAGATTAAAACTGTGTGCCAGACCGAGACTCGAACTCGGGACCTACGCTAAAAACTAATGTGAGGATACTTTCTTTACTACTACAACTAAATTCCACAACCCCAGTATCACAGCTTTTACAATTATTCTGACAGGCTGTGCACACTTAGAACGGATAGCGGCCGATAGCGGCAGATGAGAAACTTGAAAGCTATTCTGTTTACAACAAGCTCAATATATATATAGGCTAGACATACGTTGCGTATCAACAAATAAATCAATATGTAAATAGTTTTTTTTCTATTTCTTGCTTTTTTAATATTTTTTTGTTTATGCTACAACAACGACTACTACTCTTCCATGGACACTCTCCCTCTCTCTCTCTCTCTCTCTCTCGCATTATCTCTCATTATCACCCAATTAGAGTCCCCCACCCCTTCTCTCGCTACAAGCGAGTAGTGTCAGTACAGGAGAGTTTCAATCCCGTCATCACAAATGGTCATGGGGCGACAGACCGATTTCAGACTGCAGCACAGTACACACCTCGTATCCTCGATCGAGTACTGGTCTGCCGTACCATATGCGGTGGCTGTGGTGCAGCACCGCGAACACCACTGCACAGGCACCGCAAATAGTCTTTGATAGAGAGGGCTCTCGATGCCATGTGACACACACACCTTAGCCGGCCTCTGGGTGGCGCCTTCCAATGTGTGATACGCATACATTTTTGAGCGTAGACTCGACGACTGGCATCGATTCTCCTCGTCCTTCATAAGACCGATAACCTTCTTGTTCTGTGGAATAATACCAGAAGGAATATCGGCCGTCTATGAGGATGTGTCGAATTCATTACCGTGGCACCTCATTACTTCGTATGGATTAAAGTTCTTCACCAAACAGATGAACTTATCTGTATCCATATAAAGCAATTTAGGATGTGCGAAATGAGTTTTCGCAAACTCATAATGAAAGTGGTACATGTGAAGTTTGGATAGGTCTAGTATGCACATCCACAATAAATAGGTTTCGTTAAGTCCACAGCAGCAAAGTACATATTGAATATGGTGACCCACTTAAACTTTTGTCCAGCAATGCATTTTCTAACGCCATAGCGCCCATCCCATTCGGTCCTAATCAAAGTTTCACGTTGTTCCCTGAAATTCTCCATCGTTTTACTGAAAATTGAATTATTCATTAATTAAAAAAAAATCTTTCTCAAAGTCACACATCGCGGAAGCTCTCGGTCTTGTATTCAAATCAATATACTCCTTCAGCCAGGGGTACTGCTTGAAGGTGATAGCCCAGGTGATTCTAACCAGCTCCATACCCAAGCTGAGGCACTGCTGGAGATTACGATAGTGAATGGTGTATCTCCGCTTATCCCCCAGCGTTGTGATCAGTTTTGGCGTAGAGCCTCCTCACGGAACTAGTTGCTCTGGACACAGCGGCAAATTGGCGTGCGCATCATGCAAACTAATAGGGTAGGTGAGTTCTCCCTCCATCAAATACCCTAAATCAGAATCAGCTG
Source organism: Schistocerca cancellata (assembly GCF_023864275.1). Taxonomy (NCBI): domain Eukaryota; kingdom Metazoa; phylum Arthropoda; class Insecta; order Orthoptera; family Acrididae; genus Schistocerca; species Schistocerca cancellata. The sequence goes on from NC_064628.1 coordinate 845,446,601, forward strand.
CCAGACCCCCCCCCCACATGATTTTTCCGCCTAATCCCTTCTATTCGTCTTTGGGCGCCTATCTAAACTCACCAATCGGCAGTGATCGCTGCATGGCATGCCCAAATAAGTTATTCACATCCAGGTACATTATGTAACTCGAATCAGGGGATGCTTGGAACCTGTCACACATCCACGGGTTATTTGCCTTCACATACCTACGGACACATTGGCGAAGTCCCCCACAGATCCCCCGCTTAAAGAAAAGAAGCATGTCAGTATCGGTCAATAATTCAATGCTGCTCTTCGTTTTCTTGAGTATTGCGTCCCAAGACAACCCAGGTGCCGTGTAATAAAAGGCGGGGTCCTCACAATAGAGATCACGCATAGACTCTTGAAATTTCTTCAAAATGTCCGCAAGCAAGCATTAATATAATCATGCCATTATGGCATTATCGCTTTAGGTCATGGTGTAGAAAAGATCTGAGGATGGTCATTACGGACTGACACCGGTTATCGTCAAAGAATTGTGATTGGAATAAAAAAACATTTGACAGTGTTGGATCACTGTTTGTATATGCGACTATGTCGCAGCTGATGAGAATGAAATGTGTTTGTCAACACTCTCAGATAGGAAACTAACCTGATCTTTCCCCAAACCAAAATCAGCAAGTGCTGAACTAGAAAGTGAGCGTCATACCCACTTAAATTGTGGAAGAAAACGGGTATGTGTCTAGGTTGCTGGTACCCCAAATTGCATGAGTTGTGAGCTGCCACACCGAACTTCCCCCCAAGATGACAGTGCTCCCTATGAGGAGTTTCCGCTTTTCTATCTAACAGCAGCCCACAAATATGACAATCAACGGCGTTATTATACAAATCTTCATTCTCCTTCGATTTGGTCATTGGCACGTTGTTGCTGTAAAGCTTATCAATCTCCCATGAAAGATTTTCGAGCTCAGTGAGCAGCCAAACTGTAGGATTATCCCCGACATAAGATTTGTAGCTGTTAAGACTGGAATCATATGACGATACAGTTTGGTACCTTGCCCTATATGGTACGTGTTTCCTTGTAAATGTGGTATATGAGGCTGTATGGTCACCTTCACAGTGGGTCACAGGAGCGAGGTGGCGTTCAAAGTCGGCATACACTACAAGCGGGCATCGTTCCTGCTGGTGAGCCTTCTTAAACGTTATGAATTTGTTTTCCTCAGTAGGCATAATAACACGTACTGGGTCCCTGGAAGTGCAGTCTACTAGATGCCTCGCTAATAACTTGTCAGAGGAAAAATAATTCAGGAACCTTAAGCAAATATGGTTTACAGGATGATCAGTTGATAGCTGGGAGGAAAGGAGTCGAGTCATGTCTTTAGTCCAAACATAGTGATAATTATGACCTTCAGAGAAGAGCTCCATGTTAGCTGCAGCTCACGCTCACCGGCAAATTTTGAGAAATGGAGGGGCCGATACAGTATGCTTGTCCTGCTCATCTGACTTTCTTTTCTTCTTCAGGCCATACACATGAACCGATATGCCAGTATTCTGCGCCTCAAATTTAGATATGTCATGAATCTTGACGGGGAGCTCTATATCATCTAAGTTATAACACCTACGAATAGTATCACCTACATGGTATGTACTTAGAATCTCAGGATGATTCCTTCGATCATACTTTCTTCTGCAAGCCAGGACTGACCAAGGAAAACAAGCCTGATCCTTTCTATTTTCGACATTAATGTGTGTCTACTTGTTAGCTATATCTTTAGGGAGCTTGATATACCTAGACCCTCCGTTTACTGGTTCATAGACATGGGTACGGATTTCCAGGTGTAGTATTCATCTGAGTGCTTTAGCTGACCCTCTGACTTCCATCTCGGAAAACCAGGTCAGTATAGCACTCAAGGTGGATTTACGAAACCACTCAGGGATCGATGTGCTCCGTGTTATCACGCCATTTTCCTCCCATGATAATTCGATGCAAAGCACCGCACTGCATCTAATGGCGGGATACTGCGGATCGTTGACTACCTTCAGGAGCTTCGTTTCCACGACGGGAAGGCACGCCCTTAGAAATCCCACAGGGTCGCAGTACCCTCATGCTGGGTTCTCGATCCTCGTGAATGAGATTCTCTCCTCAAAAGCGTCTGCAATCACTGAGTATTCTAACTACTACTACTACTAGGTTGTGTTGTCCACCCAGTGGATGACTGAACTGGCGAGGAGATAAGCCATGTCACATGCCTGGGCATGACTGTGGACTACCTGCTGATTGTGGGCAGGTGGAGCCATGAGTGAGGCGCCGCTGTCCAGCCAGTTGGAATAGCCGGGCCTAGCTGTGGGCGAAGTGCACCTAATAATCCTAGGCTGAGGCTGTGCGTTTCTAAATGTGGACAAACTGAAGGAAACTGAGACGATAAGGAGCGAAAATTGTGATAAAAGAAAACGCATGGTGTCTATGCTACAGGGTTTTTATTAATTTATTATGCCTGTTCAGTACAATGATAAAATTCAGTATACAACATGATGAAGCGTGGGAGTCAGTGGAGTTGAGTTTTGGTGGGAGGTTGTGCAAACGTGCAGCTCAACGATTGTTTTTTTATTTGTCATCACTTACTTCAATTTGCAGAACAGTAAACAGTCACAATAAAATGAATATAATTCACGCTTAAAAATGTTTGGTACTCGGTCCCACCCTCAGAAATGACTACAACAACAACCAGTGCCAAAGAATACTTAACTTATCTATGATCAGTAATATAGTACATAACTACTATCTGCTCTACTGTTACTACCAACACTTGAAAACAAAGACTCCAGCTACCAACAACACTACCAAGCAGGCTCACTCTTATGTCTGAATAACTAGTTACACAATACATGAACCTTATGACAATTCTTCCACATCAGGCAAGAAAGAAACAAAATCTCAATGCACACGAGTGAACCACCAGCTCAGTCACAAGAATTCAATACACACTTCTTCTGCACGCTTGGGGCTACCACAGTCAGTTTCTTTATCACGCCCACGTGCACTCAGACATTTATGCCTTGTCTGTGTCACAACACACCCTACCACATGCCCCATGCGCCATAAATACGAAGAACCTGCTAACAGTCGTGCTGTCTGCAAAAATCACGTGCACCACTTCAGTGCCGACGACATCTGGTTACTACCATCAGTTGCTAAAGCACTTCTTTATAACCAGCAAGAGCCACACGGCATTCCCGTCCGCAATGTCTGTCATCTCATTCGGCAGCTGTTGCTGCTTTGTCACCCTAGCAGCTGACTCTGCTACCGTCCATCCACTCCTCCAGCTGGGCCACGGTGGCACTCGCGGCACTCAAGTGTCAGATCGGGCCCCTCTGGCTGTGTCAGTGCCCAAAGCAGTAACCATGCTCTCCGGCACCAGAGAAATAGTCGTCCTGTTGTACAAGGCACAATGCTGTGATGAGACTACCACCAGAAACGGTGCTCTAAGAATATGCGAACACAACATGCCAGTCACAGACTCACATATTCAAATGTGCAATATCGAGAGAGGTGGGGCAATGGTTAGCACATTGGGCTCGCATTCGACAGGACGAGGTTCAATCACGCGTTTGGTCATCCTGATTTAGATTTTCCTTGATTTCCCAAAATCGCTTCAGGCAAATGCCGCGATGGTTCCTTTGAAAGGGCACGGCTGACTTCCTTCCCCATCCTTCCCTAATCAAATAAGCCTGATGACCTCACTGTTTGGTCTATTCCACCAAATCAACTCAACCCAAATGTGCTATGTTGCAAGTGAATGGCAGCACAGGCAGCATGAATGGATTGTTCCAGCACCTCCATACCTGGAATGGGCTCCACATACATTACTTCTTTCAAGTGCAATGTAGAAATCTATAGGGAAGCCTGGCGACTATGTGGGCTAAGCCACTGGACTACCTCGTCTGGTCCACTGGCCCAGGTAAATGTTGTCGAAGCACCATCATGTAGTAGTCGCATCATTCTTTGTATCATGAGAGAGCGTCTTCATATAGGGAAGGCATGGTCACCAGTTAAAGGTATCGATATGCCTCACCTCTGAGGTGTTGCGGAAGGACAACATGTCTCTAGAAGCAGTCACCAATAACTCCTTACCCACACATGGAGGCTGGGTCAATGCTGATGGTTCACTGCTACCATTCCAGAACATTCCAACTTCCCTACTGCTTTCTCATGTGCGCTTTCTGTCACTGAAAGGTAAAATGTTTAAGGTCTGTTATCTCCAGCTTCAAGTAGGTGTACGTCCCTAGATCGAATTTCCAGCGATATGTCCATACGATCACTTTTGGTCCTTATCCTTTAATGTATCGCGTCCTGCAGTGTGTCCACATATAGCAATATTACCTTGTATCTTCAATTCTTGTCTTAATACTTGTCTGCAGTATAAAACATCATATTTCCTTAAGGATTTGTCATACATTTTCTGTCGGATACTGAAACTTTGATTTGCTTTTTGTTTATTAACAATAATTTTTCATTCTTTTTTAAATATTTATTGTTTCTAAATAGATCAGATCGGTGGTTGAAATATTGTAATTTTGTTAATATACTGCAACAGAGGGAGATCTTAAGATTGTATACAGAATTAGTGATGTTCTTCTTAACGCAATCATGTCGGTTAACTATCTAGACATAGTGATGGAAAGTGACACAGGGTGGTTATAACTAAAGTCGTCTAGCGAGGCCTGTAATTATCGCATGCAACGGAGCTGGGCAGAGATTCTAATGTGTGAATGCGGATGCAATTTACTTTAGAAAAAAATTAGTTTCAATTTTGTCAACCAGGTGTAGACCTGGCGCTGTGGATGCAAGAAACACGTATAGAAATGTTTCCATATGATTTGAATTAGGAACGGGACGTGTGTAGAATGGATCAAGGTAGGCATAATGTTAATTTTATTACTAACCGCCGCTTACACGATTTCTCCTATACGATCACCGGTGGCATTGACGAGATGCAGCATTCGTAAAACGACGTCATCAACAGTTGGTCGAAGCAGTTCTGGTGGAATCTGAGCATGTTCCTGTATAGTGGCCTATAGATCACATAGAGCCCGTAAGAGTCGCTGGTAAACGCATTCTTTCAGGTTTCTAGGGGCAAAACTCACGTGAATTCAGATCAGCAGGTGATCTTGCAGGCCATGCATCTGGAAAACCTCTGGAGATAACACATTTTCGGAAGGTTGGATTAAGCAGATCTTTCACTGGGCGAACGACATGAGGTGCTGCCCCTTTTTGTGTGAAAACAGTGGTTTCCACACAGTTACGCTTTTCCAAAGCAGGAATCACTTACTGTACAATGAGGCCTCGTGACGTCACGGTACGCCTGACAGGTTTTCTGGGTGTATACTTTTCAGAGAAAAAACGGGCCGAGAATGAAGGCGCTTGTGAAATCGCACCACGCAGTTACGTACGGCGTGTGTAATGGCTCCGCATACACAATACGCGATTTAACAGTAACCAGAATTCGGCATTTCTGTGTGTTGTGGGTTGGCAGGAGAGCCAACACCGGGTTACTAGAGGAAGCCGAAAGGCACGCGTTTTAGCTCACGCAGGCTGGCGTGAGGTTTGGAACAGGACAAGGAAATTGGACTTTAGAAAAAACGGACGTAGCTGGTGGAAAACTTAACTTTAATCCATAAATGGTGAACGTCGCTGTTCACTGTACGTTATTCACAATATCAATAGTAACTGAACATGGCGCCTTGCTAGGTAGTAGCAAATGACGTAGCTGAAGGCTATGCTAACTATCGTCTCGGCAAATGAGAGCGTATTTTGTGAGTGAACCATCGCTAGCAAAGTCGATTATACAACTGGGGCGAGGGCTAGGAAGTCTCTCTAGACCTGCCGTGTGGCGGCGCTCGGTCTGCAATCACTGATAGTGGCGACACGCGGGTCCGACGTATACTAACGGACCGCGGCCGATTTAAAGGCTACCACCGAGCAAGTATGGTGTCTTGCGATGACACCACACTGTGCATTCACTGCACGTTGTTGTGCAAAATGTGGATCGTCTTTCCACAGAATATTGCACGGTCACATGTCGCCAATTTCGATCCGTGCCAAAAACTGAAGAGCAAATTCAGAAAGTTGCTGCAGACAATGAGGTTTCAGTATCTTATAAGGGTATCAGTGTAAAACTTCCGGTACTGTTGACAAGGCGATGGACAATTCTCGCGACACTGGCCGAGCGCTAGCGGTACGCAGGGCACGTACTGCACGCTCAGTTACAGCAACAGCAACCTCGTCGATAACTTCCATCGAGATACAACGCCTTCCTCTTCCCGGTGCACGCCAAGCTTACCTGCATTTTCGAATTTCATTATCATCTTCTAAAAACAATTGAATGACAACAGGCCTCATGTCTTTCAGAAAGCGACACTCTCTCAATGTAGCACTGTAATTGCTGCCGTTCACATGAAACAGTTTTACTAACACCGTACGGTATCTCTTCTCGATAGCCATGCTGTTCACATACATTACGGCTTGTCAAGTGACAGCTTGGATATCATACCGTCATACAAATAAAGTACAACGCAGTTTTATACCTGATGGCCACAAATGGAACTAATATGTTTTCCAGCGTAAATCGGTTCCACGTTAACATATTAGCATACCTACCAAGCCACACGGCGATTGCAGTCCACATAGGACCTACGTGAGCAAGTGCACTCTAATTGTAACCACCCGGTACGAAATGAAATGGTTCAAATGGCTCTGAGCACTATGGGACTTAACTGTTGTGGTCATCAGTCCTCTAGAACTTAGAACTACTTAAACCTAACTAACCTAAGGACATCACACACATCCATGCCCAAGGCAGGATTCGAACCTGCGAACGTAGCGGTCACGCGGTTCCGGACTGTAGCGCCTAGAACCGCATGGCCACTCCGGCCGGCTACGAAATGAAATGAGCACGTAAGGCCGGTTGTAGAAAGTCGAATTATCGACTTCGGTGTATTGGGAAAGTTCTGGGAAAGTGTAGCTCGTTTATAAAGCAGCCCGCATACAAACACTCACGCGACCAACTGCTGAGTATTGCTCGAGTGTTTGGGATCTCCACCAAGTAGAATTAAAGGAAGTTATCGAAGACTGAGCCGTGGTAAAAATTGCTGTTTTTAAGAGCGCGCCATAGCGCGTAGTGTGAAGCAGTCGCCCTTCGTTTCTGGCGGTGGCGCCGCATTGGCAATCGCAGCTTTGGTGTCTCCCTCTGGTGGGAAAGGGGAAAGGTTGTCTGTCTGTCGTTCGGAGTGCTAGTATGTCGGTTGTTCGGATCAACCCTTTAAGGCCGGCACTCCGCTAGTAAGAGAAAGCAGCGAGTGGTCGCCCTGTCGGGGCTTATTTCCTGCATCTGAGTCTGCGCGTTAGGCCGCCAGTCTGCTCGAGTTTGCTCAGGCAACGGTCATTGGCCGTTGGATCGATCGGTTGGTCGGTCGGGCACTGAGACACGACTTGTCCGTCTTGAGCGTCGCCGCATGTGAGGTCGCCACGTGAGTCCAGTGGGCTGCGGCGTATAGCGAGGGGTAGTGACTTTGCGGTCGACAGGAGGGCAACAGGAGTGAGCTCACGACATTTTTCTGGCCGGGGCGAGCTGCGACGCTGTGGTGTAACTGGTTCTCAGAGCGCTTCTGGGCCCATTCAGTTACCATCTTGTGGAGCTTGGCACGATCCTTTCCTGGTGCAGGGATGTCGTTTTGCCAGTGGGCGTGTTTCCTCTGCACGGTTGGGTCCGAGCCAGTATTTCCGCCGTCGTGTGTCTGGAAGTGAGTGGGAGACGCACCAGCAGCGCAATCGCGGCGGAGCAGCAGTCGCGCACGGAGCAGCGGGCAGTCGGTCGGTTGGTGCGGACCAGGAAAGACGGGAGATCGGCGCTCCTTTCTGCGTCCGTTGAAGCGGCTGGCAGCGGATGGTTCGTGAGAGCGATTTGGGGGTGCTGCTCCAGGTGTTCTCGAGAAATCGCAGTTTATTAGAAGTTAAGTGATTGGTGATACGTTTTTTCATTTACTTGTTAAATTCTACTTGTTTTCTTGGTCAGTCTCTCGTCCCCAGCTTGCTCTTCTGTCTCTCTTCGCCGGCCGTAGTGGCCGAGCGGTTAAAGGCGCTACAGTCTGGAACCGCACGACCGCTACGGTCGCTGGTTCGGATCCTGCCTCGGGCATGGATGTGTGTGATGTCCTTAGGTTAGTTAGGTTTAAGTAGTTCTAAGTTCTAGGGGACTTATGACCACAGCAGTTGAGTCCCATAGTGCTCAGAGCCATTTGAGCCATTAGTCTGTCTTCCGCATTTGTTAGGCAGTTAGTGTCTGTCTGTCTGTCTGCCGTACGTTAGTAGCTTCCTCTGTCATGTTTGTCGGATTCGGTGCGTCAACGAATTTATTGAGTGGAGTGTAACGGCATAATTCCTGAAATATGTTTTGATCTTGCCTATCATCTTGACTGGCGGTATCTGTGTACTGTAGAGCATCATAACTTGTTTGGCCAACCTTGTATAATTTTATATAAGATTGAATTTCAGGGGCTTTTATTTAAATGGTCATTTTAGTATATAAAGTTGCCACCCTTCCACCGTAATACTTTTCTTAGAAGTTAAAATCAAGTTGCACCTTCGGTGGGAAAGTTAATTTTTTAATCTTAGTGCTTTGTACCATTTCCATCCCTCCTGCGGGGTGCATTGTTAGTGTGCTTGTGTGAATGGTTAAAACTTTTAGTTTAAAGTAATCTGGTGTGTTGCAGATTTGCACCAGTGTAGTCTTTCGGAGCCTGTTGTGAGCGGTCGTAACTACGGCTGTGTCAAAAGGGAGCGGCAAGGTTCTCAGACCGAAAGCTCATACAGTAAAAAATTTGTTTCTTCCTGCCTCTGAATAAATTGTAACTTGATATTTAGAGGGTCCTTTCTGATTATTGTTTTAAATCTATTCCTTTTAAAAAATGCTTTAAGCACCATTAAAGTGAATAAATTACCATTTGATAAAAATAAATTTGCTTATGATTTCATCAGTTACTCCCTGGCTACTACTTCCACTCTCACATAATGTGATTAAATGTGTTAATGTTCTTGATGAATCGCTAGTAAATAGATAAAATTCTTGAGAATAATCTTTTAAAAGTAAATCACGGTTCAAAGATATTCCGAGGTGTGCTGGTAGATTTATTGCTGGTGTGTTTGATCAACAAACGAGCATTACAGAAGCGCTATATGAACAAAAACGGGAATAGCTGTGGGATAGCTAAATTATGTTGGTTAAACTGCACTGAGAAAGCTTAGAGAGCTGGTATCTGCGACTGACTGCAGAAATATTGCACAGCTACCGATGTACATCTCACGTAAAACCAACAAAGGTAAGATAAGGGAATTCGGGGCTCGTATGTAGTCCTTTAAATAGTTGTTTTTCCTTCAGTCAACTAGCGAATGGAAGGGGAAGGGGAATGTATTCCCAGAAGATTCCAGCAGAAATGAAGTGCATCCAGATGAGTGCAGTATCGGATACTGGCACAGCACTAATCTGTGGGCCACCAGGAAAATGATCCTAAAGATGCGATGCTCAATTTCATGTCAGAAAAACTTCCAGCGTAAGGGATAACTAACGGTGGGAATGATTAAATCAGTAGTAGTCTGACTATGTAATATAGTGAGTAATTCTAAGGAATATTTTTAATGTGTTTTCCTTATATAATTAGGTGTAGATCCTGAGTGCCGGAACACCAGTTCTTCCATGAATACCGGGTCAAACTCCCCATGTAAAAAAACTTCGTACACAAAATGACACGTCTACTGAAAGTGTCAGAACGTAATACCTAGGTTTTACGGGTTAGGTGGTGAGTTATTAGGGTAGATTATTGTGGCCGCAGCAATATATCCGATAATTTAATGATTTTATGAGTAAACCGAATTACATTACCTGCAATAGTAAACGAGACTCCACACTTAGCATGCAGCAGCTATAAACAAATATTACCTCAGTTAACCGTATTAATTCTCACAGCACCACTCAAACCACCTAGTCTCGGTTTATTCTTTCGCGCCAAAATTTTTCCGTTCCATTGTAGCAAGGTGGTACAGCACTGAGTTTTGAATTATTTCAGAGTAAAAACAGTCTAGGTTGCAAAATGATTTTCATATCAATGTGTTTCACCATTTTGTGGCATCCTCAGATTGTCTACAAAACAAGAAAACAATCTACTAGAAACAAATAGAGGAAAGGGTAAGATCCTCTCTTGTACGACTACGCAGGCAAAATGAGCTAAAGCCAATAGAAACTTATGTGAAAGTAGCTGGATATGTAACCTGTCCGTCATGAATCCATATAAAATGACAAATGGATACAAAAGTAACTGGATATGAATTCCGTCCATCATAAATTCGTATAAAATTGAAGGTTGACCAAGTTAAAAGAAAAGAAAACTCCAAATATATCGCCAAGAGGGAACGTGACGGAAAAATTTCAAAAACTATCGCATGTTACCTTAAGTGCAACAGTAGACTGCCATAGCAACACAGAACAGGGCCATGCTTGCAAACTAGACGCGGTATGATCCATGCACGGCACATGATGTCGGTTTTGCGCTCACACAAATGTTACTTTTTCAGACCAGGACACAAACTTCGCATACAGGGCTCCTAAGGGTGCCCATGGGGCACGCAAGATCGGTGTAAGCCACATTTACGAAATACAGAAACGACGTACAACAAGTGGATTAAGATGTATGTAAGTCATTGGAATCACATGAAACCGAAAATACATTAAGCAGTAACGCTCGAAAAATTAGAAAAAATGATCACATGATAAATACCGTTCCAACGTATGTCATCAAAGCACTGCTACCAAGTAAAAGCATTGCACATACATTCAAGATCAACAGACCCAAACATCAAGGCATCAGGGTCATGATCAGTCTAAATATTGCAACATTACAGACGCAGACCTATTTTTAGCCATGCTAGATGTTTGAACGGTGATACAACAAGCGACTCCGCGTTCAAAAGGAAGGAAGATTAGAGGGTAACGTCCCGTTGACGACGAGGTCATTTGCGGAGGCAGATATTGCGGTCCTTACAAGATATAATCAAAAGAAGATTCGAGTTAACGCCCGTCAGCGTCTCGGTCATTAGACACGAAGAAAAAGCTCAAATCAGAACCAACGTCCTCTTCAATAACCCAGTGCGTTATTACTGTTATTTATTCGGAAGGAGTCAGTTCGGATACTCATCCTGGTCTCCTGAACAAAATTTTCTGTAATTTCGCTAAATCACTTGACGAAATAGCTGGAACAGTTCTTTCAAAGCGAACAATGATAGATTTACTTCCACTTTGAGTTTTTCATACATCTCTAATAATGCAGATGTCGATAGTGGTTAACTCTAATATTTCTGCCGTATTTCTTATCATGGTGGGTGCGAAATCCTTACCAATACGTTCAAAATGCCATACACAAAAACGGGATTCTCCGTTGCTCATACCTCGGGCTCTAATGGTTATAAATAGAAAGGTGTTTTCGATAGCCACTGGGCTAGAGACCACTTGCATACCCTACACAAGGATCGTCTTAGTGTCACTGGCTACAGTACAGTAAAGTACATATGATTGTAACACACTTCCTCCTTCTTAGGCGGATGGAACGAATCGGTTGGTTCTTTTTGCATTTGATGTGGTCTACGGTGGACTTGATGGGACTTACGAAGCCACCGTCATTTGGTGGGCAGTTTCTCCGAAAACACCAAAAAAATGGTTTTTTAATATATTTCCGCCGTCACCAACGGATCAAAACCCGTCCGACGTTTCCGAGATGGCTATGCACAGCAAATGGCTGATAATTTAAGATATATTCCGAAGAACCCGATCTCTAAAAAACTTGAAAATTTGTGTGATATCTTTATCCCTTTCCCCGATACAGTGGTTCAAACTTACTCCAATCGTACACGTAAATTATGCACGTAGAAATTAAATACATAGACTGATGATGGGTGTACCCGTCATAAACCCTGCATTTGATTAAACTGTCGGGTATAACCATGAATGAATGGATGAATGAATGAATGATTCATTTGACAAAAAAAAAAGTTTTTCACCGTCAACAGCGACAAAAACCCAGCCGCAGATTCCAAGACGGCTACGCACAGCAAATGACTGCGATTTTTGTATTAGATTCCTAACATCCCGCCTTGAACAACGTCGAAATTTTCTACATAGCTTCAACAGTTTACAAGATACAGCGTTTGAAATTCACCCTTCTTGTGCACGTTAAATAAGCAGGTAAAATGCGGTGTGAGACGAAAATGTAGTGAATGAAGTGACGGCGTAGCAGAGAGAAATGAGGTGGGAAATGTCCCCATTACCATCAGAAATTGGAGGGAGAGTTCCACCTGCCTCATTCTAGCTTCCTCAGCACCTTTAAAAATTATCGAAAAGTATTGGCGTGCGAACACAGTCGTACTTGGTTTTGCTAAGACGAGAAGGAGAAAGAGCTGGAGAAGTAATAAGTACTGGAAGATAGTAGACAGTGACTGTGGTATAGTAAGAGCGAAGGAGACAATGGCAGAGTGACAGAAAGAGAGGGACTCGGTGGCAGGGGAACATAGTAGACAGTGAGAGAACAGAGCTTGGAAAAGAGTGAAGGGGACAGAGTCAGTTGGACAGAAATACAGAGAAGGAGAAAGCGGAAGTGGATGACAGTCAGTGATAATGAGACACAGAGTCTATGACAATGACAACGGGAAAGGAAGAGATAATGGTAGTGAGAAGAGACAGCAGCAATGGGAAGGAATGAGTGAGAACAAGAGGGAGGCAATGACAGTTAGAGGAAACTGTAGTAGTAGCACAGAACGACGGCGACTGTCTGTGAGGCAGGAGACAGTGACAACTGAAAAACCACAAAGAGATCATAACAGTGAGTTGGGCCCAATGAATGAGTGGGAATGGGCAATTGGGAGTGGATGGGTATCAGAGAGTTACAGTGATGGACTAATGGTTGTGAGCGAGTTATGGTTAGGGGAGCTCGTGGGAGTGAGAGATGAGTTGCATGTTAAAAAAAGCGCGAATGTGTTCACATGCCAACATTTTTTTGCGAAAATTTTTCAAGGTGGTGAGGAAGATAGAACAAGGCAGCTGTTACCCCAATCCCCCCACACCCTTTCTGATGATAACGGAGTCACTTTACGCCATATTTCTACCTGCTACGTCACTTTATAAACTACGTTTTCGCCTCCCATCGCTTTTTGCGTACGTATTTTGCGTTCACAAGTAGGCTGGCTTTGAACCGCTGCAAACTGGTAATATAAAACGTCTTCAAGGTGGTTCGAGACTGTAATCTCATGAATATATCGTAAAAATTACATTACTCCACTTTTCAGCCAGCATCTTTTAATAAGAAAGGACATATTAGTCTTTTTGTGGTCCGATAGTAGCATTCTGCCGATGGTATGTTATGAATGTGAAATTGTTACTACAGTTCATGTGTAGTTCATTGACTGCACCAGTTTTGAATGTTTTCTATGTAATATAGTAAGTGTCTATTAATGTTGACACCCTGTAAATGTCAGTATTTTTACTTTTTATTTAAGCTAAGGTTTTATTTTTGTATTATTTAATCTGACTGCAAAAGGAAATGTTAATAAGAGAATTGCGACATGCAATATTTATTATTGTGAACTGAATTGTTCTTTGCATTAAAAAGTGTGTCATAACCCGTCTTCCAGTTCTTGAAGATATGGTTTCCGGAGCACACCACTAATGAAACTCTGTTTCACTTGCAACATGGCGGCGAATACTGGTTGGCTTCATCGTTCCTTTCATGGAGGCGTTTTATGGAATTATGAACTGATTAAACAAGAAACACATAATTAATTGTTTTGAGTTTTAAATTATTATTGTTCACTTCCCTTTCCGGCACTTATTGTTAACACAAAAACGATGGAGAAAGTAAATCCTTATAGCTGCCCTCTACCAGAACTATGGTTTGATAGTTTTTGACAGAACATAAATGACGCAGTAAATGGTAGAATTACCGGCAGTATTGGTAGAGCTGTCGAGAAAGAAACATAAATGAATGTGTAGGAGAAAAGTGGGAGCTGACGACTTCCCTTGGTCTTTTGTTAGTATGTTTTGCACGTAATTGGAACCGCAAGTGCTTCAGTGTTAGCCCATTGTGTAATTTATATCCTTACAAAATGTAGACAGCAATTTATAAATAAAGAAAATTAGTTGGTGGCATAACTTCGACGCTTTATATGTTCAAACAATTAATTTTGATGAGAGTACAGTTTACAAGCACAATCATAGAACATTCTATATTATTTTTTTATTTTCTACTCAAGGGAACCTACTTCATCGTGATCAAAGGCAATAGTTTCCTGTTATTAATGATGAGATTGAAAATTGTTAATCAATAGCAACAACATATTTCATACACTACTGGCCATTAAAATTGCTACACCACGAAGATGACGTGCTACAGACGCGAAATTTAACCGACAGGAAGAAGATGCTGTGATATGCAAATGATTAGCTTTTCAGAGCATTCACACAAGGATGGCGCCGGTGGCGACACCAACAACGTGCTGACATGAGGAAAGTTTCCAACAGATTTCTCATACACAAACAGCAGTTTTGACCGGCGTTGCCTGGTGAAGCGTTGTTGTGATGCCTCGTGTAAGGAGGAGAAATGGTTACCATCACGTTTCCAACTTTGATGAAGGTCGGATTGTAGCCTATCGCGATTGCGGTTTATCGTATCGCGACAATGCTGCTCGCGTCGGTCGAGATCCAATGACTGTTAGCAGAATATGGAATCGGTGGGTTCAGGAAGGTAATATGGAACGCCGTGCTGGATCCCAGCAGCCTCGTATGACTAGCAGTCGAGATGACAGGCATCTTATCCACATGGCTGTAAGGATCATGCAGCCACGCCTCGATTCCTGAGTCAACAGATGGGACGTTTGCAAGACAACAACCATCTGCACGAACAGTTCGATGACGTTTGCAGCAGCATGGACTATCAGCTCGGAGATTATGGCTGCGGTTACCCTTGACGCTGCATCACAGACAGGAACACCTGCGATGGTGTACTCAACGACGAACCTGGGTGCACGAATGTCAAAACGTCATTTTTTCGGATGAATCCAGGTTCTGTTTACAACATCATGATGGTCGCATCCGTGTTTGGCGACATCTCGGTGAACGCACATTGGAAGCGTGTATCGTGATGACTGGGTGTT
Source organism: Schistocerca cancellata (assembly GCF_023864275.1). Lineage (NCBI taxonomy): Eukaryota > Metazoa > Arthropoda > Insecta > Orthoptera > Acrididae > Schistocerca > Schistocerca cancellata. Next base: position 845,461,818 of record NC_064628.1, read on the forward strand.
GTGTGATGTCCTTAGGTTAGTTAGGTTTAACTAGTTGTAAGTTCTAGGGGACTGATGACCATAGATGTTAAGTTCCATAGTACTCAGAGCCATTTGAACCATTTTTTTAATGCATGTATTCGTCATTACCATTCTGGCGTATCACCCGGCGTGATGATATGGGGTGCCATTGGTTACACGTCTCGGTCACCTCTTGTTCGTATTGACGCCAAACTTTGAACAGTGGACGTTACATTTCAGATGTGTTGAATACCGTGGCTCTTCCCTTCATTCGATCCCTGCGAAACCCTACGTTTCTGCAGGATAGTGCACGACCGCATGTTGTAGGTCCTGTACGGGCCTTTCTGGATACAGAAAATGTTCGCCCGCTTCCCTGGCCAGCACATTCGCCAGACCTGTCACCAATTGAAAACGTCTGGTCAATGGTGGCCGAGCAACTGGCTTGTCACAATACGCCAGTCATTACTGTTTATGACCTGCGGTATCGTGTTGAATCGGAGAGGAAAGGAATATGTGGAAAACACTGATAAGGAGAAGGGACAGGATAATAGGACATCTGCTAAGACATGAGGGAATGACTTCCGTGGTACTAGAGGGAGCTGTAGAGGGCAAAAACTGTAGAGGAAGACAGAGATTGGAATACGTCAAGTAAATAATTGAGGACGTAGGTTGCAAGTGCTACTCTGAGATGAAGAGATTAGCACAGGAAAGGAATTCGTGGTGGGCCGCATCAAACCAGTCAGTAGACTGATGACCAAAAAAAAAAAAAAAAAAAAAAAATCTGTTGAAGCTGCATGGGCAGCTGTACCCGTACACGCCATCCACGCTCTGTTTGACTCAATGCCCAGGCGTATCAAGTCCGTTTTTCCGACAGAGGTGGTTGTTCTGGGTATGGATTTCTCAGGATCTATGCACCCAAATTGTGTGTAAATGTATTCAAATGTCAGATCTAGTATAATATGTCTGTCCAATGAATACCCGTTTATCATCTGCATTTCTTCTGGGTGTAGCAATTTTAATAGCCAGTAGTGTATAAGGTCGACAGTATACTGAAGTGATGTGTGCTGTGTTTGTTTCGCCTTAATGTAAAGTTTTATCTTCTTTGAGGACATTGCATTTTCTAGCGGTGCGTGATAAAATTTGTATTACTTTTTGACATTTTTTGCTACTACATCTTTTGTTTCACATCACAAATCAACAATTGCGGATAAAACCTGAATTAACCATTGACAGTTTTAGTTTCGCTACTCACTCTGGTCATTTATACGTAACAGACAGGAGTAACGTTACGTAAAATAAAAATTTTCTATAGGTTATGCAGCCATTTATATACCTTCCCGTTTCTAGGGTAATCTAATAACACAGTGATCGCATATGCAAACAAAGCAGTACAAGGGAGGCAACGCCCGATAGGTATGCAACACATCTAAGTAACAGGTGACGCAGTTACGATCTTAATTGACTGTAAACGACCGTAGTCTACGCTTGCTTATGATGGTCTGCCATAGCCTAGGGTAATCTTACAATTCTACACATTCTTGCTTAATCACGTTAGATACTTTTTCGAACGTTTCAGTCAGTTTTTTTTCCGTTTTATAATTTTACATGAAATACTCGCTTCTCTGTTGAATGCTTTGCATACACCTTCGCGTGATCCATTGTTACTCTGTTTATTGTTTTTGTCTATCTTACGCTGAATTAGCGGCCCTTCTGTCAGGTGTGTCTGCTTGGGTCCTAGGCTGCGATCACGTGAAGAAGATACAGGGGTTGACAGCAACAACAACATGTACCTTTCACGATATCGTTAGAGAAGTGCAGTACTCTTTTGGGCAGCTCTATTTTACGATAATTTTGTAACAGCTGCATGAAAGGGCACTGAGTTCAGAAAAGAATTTATGTATTCATTAACGCATAAAAGAATTTTTATCATCTGGGGATTAATAAAAGTGTGAGGTAACATTTGAAGTCTCTGAGGATATGGTCATCTTACACTTAGAAGCATTGCAGTTGTAGTATTATTGTTGAATTATCTGCCTTCCCAACTTTGCAATATATTTTTGCTTGTGCTACTTCCGTTTATGACTGTCTCCCTTGCTGAATGGCCAGCGCAGCTGCTGCCATGCAGGGGACTCGGGTTCGATAGCTGCTGCTGCCAGGAGTTTTCCTTTGTGGAACGACTACCACAGGGTGCACTCAGCCTCATGAGGCCAGCTGAGGACTTGCTCGACCGATTAGTAGTGGCTCCGAGGTCAAGAAACCCGAAAATGATCGGGAAAACGGTGTGCCAAACAGATTCCTCCCCATATCGCATCCAATGCCGCCACTGGCAGAGAATGAAACGGCTATCGACCATGCCCGATTGGCCTACCGTGAGCCAGAATGCAGAACTTCACCTGTCTTACTACAACTAATAAGAACCGCCTTTCCTACAACAGTTACTGTAGGTGTCTAATGCTAAGCAGTCTTCCATTCACAGTGCTAGTTTTCCACACAATCTGGAGCTGGTTTTTTGGCGGACCAACACACCTGCTCTAGCAATTAATTTTACACCTACATGCCAACTCATTTTTTAATATAATTGACGAATATTTCCAGCATTACCGCAGCCTGATACCGGCACATTAGCTACACAGAAGCAATATCTGAACAGATGATTTCAGCCGAGAAATGCTCCCTCTCTCATAAAAACCGGGTGATGACTGCTGCAGAAGATGCTTTCTTAATAAGAGTCGTACAACATTAGCGTGCCTTTGTGCTACTTTCTAAGTGAGGTATCACACCGATCGTTACATATGAATCCTTACTACAAAAAAATAAGAGTATCAAAGTTTCCTCCTTAGGTATGTGAAATGGAAATGAAAATCACTACTTTTTGAAGGGCAAGAGAAACGTCTTCTTAAACATTAAAATAAAGTCACAAAAAAGCCCGAAAAATGACGGAACATTCCGCCTACAAGGAAAACTTGAGGAAATAAGTAGTCACCAGCTTTTCATCCACATACCATAATGTTGCGGTTACAGAAACGAACCAGTGAAGGATCGACAAAAGAAAAGGGAAAGTTACAGTTTAACAACGCGTCGGTGCCGTACTTATTAGAGACGGTGCACTACTTCAGTCGTATAAAAAGTCGATTGTAGCTTATTCAAGGGAACCATCCCAGCGTACGCCGGAAGTTGTTAGAGGAAACAACAAAAGACCCGAATTAGATAAGCAATATGGAATATTACAGGAAAAAAAACGCCGCACACCTACATATAATATTTTCATAACAAATTGTGAGGGTTACTTATCAAACAGAGAATAAACAACAGTCTGCTTTGAGTATAGTGTTTCAGAAGATCCAGTTTACCTTTGCCTAAGTTACTGATATAAATGTTCCATAACCGTACACAGATGCCCAAAGCGAGTATCGTGGCAAAGCACACTGGAAGGCAGTTTAATTCAGAAATCTGAAAGATATGATACGTAGTGGAAGCAAACCCAGAATCAATTACCACTGACACAAATGCGAGAGAGGACCGTTAAGTGCGTCGGGATGTGGGGGACAGGACGAGGAAAGTTGATACAGACGAAGAGAAACCGAAAGAAACAAAGAGAAAATAAAATGTTACGGTAAAACAAACGTCACCCTAATCGACTCTAAGCCTCTTAACTTTTTATGTACGTAGCATAAACCGTATGACCGGTTTGTATTCACCGGGGAGCGACTACGGTAAAGGAAAGACAGTCCAGTTCTCCGAAGTACGGAGCCCACACTTCGTGGCTCTGCACTGGAAATCCTGCATTGTGTTTAAATGTGTGCGCTGATCTCATCCATGGGCGTTTCTCCAGTATCCTCACGATTGTCTCTCAGGGGACCCAGATTGGCAAACAATCGACAGCGTCCCTCGGCGTCTTATAATTACTGCGTGATGAGTTGGCAATCTGCTCATAGGAGGCAGCTCGCAAAGAGGACAGTTGAACGGAACTCCTCTAACAGACCTACTTGACCTGAATAAATTTAGTGACCCTATGAATATAAGTGCTTGTTATTGAGTTAAAAAGTGCAGACTGCCAGCAGAAAGAGTGATTGTTAACAAGGAATATAAATTTAGGCGTTACAGTATCTTTCATGAGTGCATTTGTATCAAGTGTGTGGATGTTAAGCAGTTCAAACAAGATGAGAATAGTAGCTTTTTAAATGTAGTGCTACAGAATAATGTATAAAATTGGGTGTGTTGATTAGACAACTGATGTGGAAGTACTGAATCGACTTGGCGAAACATGGAATTTGGGGTAGAATCGTGACTAAATGAAAGGATCGGTAGATAACGCACATCCTGTGGCACCAAGAAATTGTCAGTTTGGTAATGTAAGTAAGTAAGTAAGTGTGAGGGAGACCAACGCTTGAATACAATAAGCATGTAGAAACTGATGTGGCTTGAGATGATTATGCTGAGATGAAGAGGTTTGCACAGGATAGATAGCATGGAGAGCCAACATCACCACAACAACGGAGAGTAGGAGGAGACGAGGGATCTTCCAGCACAGATATTCCATCTGCTCCAGTGCCCTCAAGACTGCGTGCAACTCAGAATGATAAACGATAAATTCATTTGGTAAATGACTAATGAGGATACAGTCAGAGATAACCACTTAGCAGCTAAGATGAGTTTGTAAACCTAGACACATCGTTGTGTTGTTCATTTTAAATACCATTAGCTTGCCAATTAAAAATATATGCAGGAGTCCAAACTCTCCTGTAATGTATTATGTCTAAAATTACTCGCCTATGTTCAAAATTAATTGTCTGGAAGAGTCAGTGTTGAAGGAAGTGGGATACTCAAGTACTGCGGAAAGATGAGACGTGACTGAAGTTCACTAAGGATGTGGATACTGCGGTAGGAATATCACAGTAGGCAGTTCACTTGAAGAGGAGTGAACATCTCTGAAAAGGGCAACCATAGATGTTGGACAGTCAGCTATAGGTACAAGAAAATTAACTACAAAGAAGAAACACTTCAGTCGACTGACGAATGGAGGAAGTACAAAAATGTGCAGCAAAAGACAGGAACGCAGAAATATAAATCACTGTGGAATGAAATAGTACTGAGAAGTGCTGGGGAGATAAGGCGAAATAGATATAGGAAAAATGTGAAGCAAAAATCTTCGAAAAGACTGACTCAATACATGGGAACACAACTGCTAAGCGCAAAGGAATGAACGGATGGGTGGGGAGCAACCCTGGAGGCCTCTATGACGACGAGGACTTGTCTATTGCCATGCTAGAACAAGAAACTGGAGTCGCTAAGCAAGACATAGGGTATCCAGGGTTAGAGTCAGAAAAACTTGACGTAAAAAAAAACAGAAGGGGTCGATAAAATTCCATCGGAATTTCTAAAATCCTTATGGGAAATGGCTACCAAATGCTACTCATGTTGGTGTATAAAATCTATGAGATAGGTGACGTACTGTCAGACTTTAAGAAACATATGGCCCCAGTGATTCTGAAGATAACAAGGTAGATAGGCGTGAAACCTAACGCAAAATTAGCTCAACATAACACATATCCAAGCTGCTGAGAAAAATAAGATACGGAAGAACTGAAAAGAAAGTTGAGTTTCTATTAGATGACTACGAGCTTCGCTTTAGGAAAGGCAAAGGCACGAGAAAGTCAGTTCTGACCTTGACCATGATAGTGAAAGAAACGTTCTAGAGACACCAAGATGTCGAGCCGGAAAAAGCGTGTGACAGTGTGAAATGTTACAAGATTTTCGAAATTTTGAGAAAATATAGTAAGTTACTGCGTGATATACAATACAGACAACAACGAACAGGGAACAATAAGAATGGAACACAAAGAAAAAAGAGCTCGGCTTAAAGAGAGTGTACGATAGGGATGTAGCCTTTCGCGCTTACTGTTCAAACTATACATCGAAGAAGCAATGATGGAAAAAAAAAGAAATGTTCAAGAGGGGGATTAAAATTCAGGGTGGAAGGATATCAGTGAGAAGATGAAAGTGAAAGTGAATAAGAAGTGTAGGATCTGTTGAATGGAACGAAAAGACTAATGGGTAAAGAATAGGGAATTAGAGTAGACCAGAAAAAGGCAAAAGTAAAGAGACGAGGCAGAAATGAGAATCACGAGAAACATAACATCGCCGGCCGCGGTGGTCTAGCGGTTCTGGCGCTGCAGTCCGGAACCGCAGGACTGCTACGGTCGCAGGTTCGAATCCTGCCTCGGGCATGGGTGTGTGTGATGTCCTTAGGTTAGTTAGATTTAAGTAGTTCTAAGTTCTAGGGGACTTATGACCTAAGATGTTGTGTCCCATAGTGCTCAGAGCCATTTGAACCAAACATAACATCAAAACTGGTGGTCACGAGGTAGCGAAGTTAAGGAAATCTGCTACCTTGGAAGCAAAATAAAGCTTTGATGCACAAAGCAATGATGATAAAGAAAGCAGACAATAGAAGGCAAAAAGGGCATATCTGACCAGGAGCGCACTACTAGTATCAAACATTGGCCTCAATCTGAGGAAGAAATTTCAGAAAATGTTTGTTTGGAGAACAAAATTGTATGGCAGCGAATCGTGCAGTTGGAAAATCGAAACAGAACAGAATCGAAGCGTTTTAGACGTAGTGATACAGAAAAAAGTTGAACATCAAACTGACTGGTAAGATAAGGAATGAGAATGCTCTCTGTAGACTCGGCGATAAAAGGAACGTATGGAAAACGCTGCCAAGAAGGAGGGATGGCGTGATAAGACGTGGATAAAGACATCAGTGAATAACCACCATAGTATTAGAAGGAAATGTAAATGGTCAAATTGTAGGGGAAAGTAGAGATTGTGATACATCCTCCAAATATTCGAGGATTTAGAGTTCAGGCACTACTCTGAAATGAAGAGGTTGGCTAAGGAGAGGAGTTTGTGATACGCTACATCAAAACAGCGGAAGACTGATGAACAAGAAAAAACAACCTGCGGACATCCTGGCATGCAGTTCAAGTGTCTGCTGCTGGTTGGTGCTGCAGTTGCAGCACTGAAATTTCCGTTGGTGGCAGGAAATCCAAAAATCCGAGATGGCAGAAAGTGAAAAAGCCAAAAATGACAGAAAATTCAAAAATTTAAGGTGACGTTGATGAAAAATTAAAGAATTCAAGATGGAGAGAAATAAAAAATTAAAGAAAATATTAATTTTAAAATCCCAAATTGCATAACTAATCGATTTGTGTTCAGTAATTGCTCCCTTCACATCTCCTCCTCTTCTTCCCACCGCCACCCTCCTCCAACCAATCAGAACGCAGTGGTTTAATGAAAATAAAGCAGCCAATGTCAATTTTGCAACAAAATAAAATTGCACTGTTTCTCAAAATACGTAAAATTTCAGCAGAAAACACCCACAGCACTTCCAACATATATTAACTGTCCTATGAAATTAAAAAATATAATTAGGCATGACTTGCATTGTAGCACTGATGATAAAACTAACATGTTATGCAGCATTTGATTGTGGTCACTCACTCGCTATGGACTCCGAAATATTTCCACATCTAAACTGTCTGTATTAATTATCAAAATACACACAGCTTGTTTGTTGGAAATACTGAAATACATTATATGTTAGTCGACGAGCATAACTGATATTTGTACTATGCATTTAAAACATCATACAGAACAGGCATGGACACTATTGCTGATCTAACTAAAAGCTTAAAGTGCGCTTATCAACGATAATTACCAACGTAAGCAATGTTATTTCTATTTACTCAGAAACTCACCCCTAAAACCGATATCAAGTCAGCCAAACATTATAGTTCGAAACGTTTATCGTATTCTGCTTATAATGCTAAATCATGTTGTCACACAGTGGTAACTACATTACAATTCCCTGAAATATCTTACTGAACAGTAGCAATACACATCTGTACAGGTAAGAGAGAAGAATTTGCTTCGCTTTCAACTATGTACTTTCACAGTCAGCAAAAGACTAGGGTAATAATGTGTAGCACAAAATGCTATCGCTCTGTGGAGTCTGCATGACACATTACACCATACACAGCCATTTTACAGCAAGGTTAAACAAACTGCCCAATATTGTAGTAAAAATGTAACAATCTGCTACATGTTACAGAAAAAATTGCTCCATACACCGATATGTTACAGCAAAATTGTAGAAAATTGCTCTTAAAAACACCAGTAGCAGACAGTGGATATTTACAGCTACTAGAGCTTAAAAATATTTCAAAAACACGAAAGAAGACTACCACCCTTTCAGTTAAGGTACCCACAATCAAGACTAGGCAACGAAATACTTATCAGTTCCCTTTAAAGGTAAAGTAATCTATAAGGTAGGTCGTTTATTAAAAAACCTAGGGTGTAAAGTTTCATACCCTACCATCAACAACCTGAAAAAGAATTTAGTCCATTCTCTTGGTAAAGGTACTGATAAATCATCTCTGTCAGTTGTGTATAAGATCAGTTGTGCTGAATGTCCCTGTTATTACATTGGCCAGACAGGAAGGCCCCTGTCTGTCAGGTTTAAAGAGCATCTGTAGACTAAAAGCGGTGATGGAGCACGAGGGTCTACATTTTCTGAACATCTCTAAAAGATGCAGAACTTCTACATAATGAAGTCATAGGACGTAAACTAGACACCCTTGAATAACTGCAAATTTTCAAACATCTTATTATTGATAGAGAAAATTTACTTAATGATCAGCTGCAACTAAAAATAGAAATTATTTCGAAGGATTTCAACGTTTACTCCAGTGGAGTTGACCCACAGTCTGCTTCGAATGGCCGATGCTGTTTCCTATCTGCTTTGTTCCTTTATTAAGTGCGATTGTACATTGTGTCTCTATGTGTTTGGTATTATACTGGTAATGACACCTAGTTGGCTAGTTCTTAATTTGCCTGTTTTATGTTCAAGATATTTAATTCTTCGCACGCTTCTGTTTCCCATACTAATTTATTAGTTAGTGAAGTTGGGCTGCGCCCTCTTGTTATAACATTTGAATGTAAATTTTCATGCCCTGACTTTGTAGCTAGTTCTCAGGTAAATTGTTTAATGTACTGTAGCAATAGGTAGGTTTGTCACTTTGTAGGACTGCTTCCCGTCACAATTTGTTTACAATTTACGTTTTCTCTGAGTAATTTTGAGACAACTTGTCTCTAGCGTCTGCGCTCACCCATGGGCTTGGCCGCTGGCCGAGCCTCGAAATGGTTCAAATGGCTCTGAGCACTATGGGACTCAACTGCTGTGGTCATCAGTCCCCTAGAACGTAGAACTACTTAAACCTAACTAACCTAAGGACATCACACACATCCATGCCCGAGGCAGGATTCGAACCTGCGACCGTAGCGGTCGTGCGATTCCAGACAGTAGCACCTTTAACCGCTCGGCCACTCCGGCCGGCTAGGCCGAGCCTCGCCGCGGAACTGCTTGCGACGCTTAGTTTCCTTGTTGCTTACGTGTGACTCTTATTCCTGGCCGGCGTAGCTCCGTCTACTTTTGTCTTAATGTTTTCAGTTTTGACAGACATAATGTTATGACTATGCGTCTTTATTCTGTTTTAATTTTATTCTGTGGCATAGCCAACGTTTGGCTCTCAAAATAATTTTATTTTTGTAAGTACCACGATTTTCTTTATCTTGAAATCATTAGATTGATGATGTATTTCAATTTGTAACATATGTCCGTATGGGTCAATTTATAAGTTCTGAAAAAGATACCGTTATTGGCATCCAAACCTAGGTAAACTAATACTTTTTACCTTGCAACTGAAGGCTGAATTTGTTAATTTCTGAACAATTCACGGTTGCGGAAGAGCTGCACTATGTTAAAGATTTGTGTATTATAATAACATTAGATGACAGTCGACATGTGCCGTGGTGTCCGCTACAGGAGGTGTCAGCTGATGTGGGTGTCAGCCGCTCTGGCGGTGTCACCTACTGGGGATGTCATTCTGTTCCATTTTTTAACCGTCCTTGTTAATGAAATTATGATCTGCTCCGTTCTACTTTTTAAAGGTCTGTGGAATGAAATTCCATACTAGTTTCTTCCATGTAGAAGAAATTTTGATCCATACGATTCAGTTCCATTTTTTGATGGTGTTTGTGAATGAAGTACCAGTCCCTTCCTTTTCCAATGGTCCGTGTGAATGATATACCCAACCTTTCTGTTCTGTTCTCTTTTGAACGGTTTACATGAATGAAATAACAGTCCATTTTGCTTTCTACCTGTATGCGTAGAGGAAATTTCTATCTGTTCTCTTCTGTTCCATTTTTTTGACGATCTGTGTCAATCAGTTCTGACCCATTCCATTCCCCTACTTTTTTAATGATCTTTGTAAGCGACATTCTAATGTATTCTAAAAAAATGGTTCGAATGGCTCTGAGCAGTATGGAACTTAACATCTTAGGTCATCAGTCCCCTAGAACTTAGAACTACTTAAACCTAACTAACCTAAGAACGTCATGCACATCCATGCCCGAGGCAGGATTCGAACCAGCGTCCGTAGCGGTCGCGAGGTTCCAGACTGAAGCCTAGAACCACTCGGCCACTCTGGCCGGCTGCCAATGTATTCTGTTCTGTTCCATTTTAACAATCTGTGTGAATGCTAAGCTTCGAAATGCATTGTGTAGTTTTTTGATATTCCTAACTCTTCTGCTATGTTACACCAGATATACTTTCCTAATTAAAACCTAACAAATTACCCTCGTTATTACAGAAAAACTCTAACAAAATGCCGTCTATATTACACCAAAATTGTAAGAAATTGTCCATGTAAGAGCAAAATGTTTTAATGGCTAGTAAAATACTCCACTGTGGTTTGGTGCTTCCTTTCCATAACAACACTGTGAAATAATGGATTCGACCATCTTGGATTACGACATCATGTGATCAAGGTTAGTGACTTATACGTGACATCATAGTTTGCCGTATTAGAGGGCCATGCACAATGGCATCCTAATCAGACTAAGTGTTACGCTTGTTGGAATACTTGTTGACTTACTGGCATGAATCACTCTCAACTTATCGAGTAATCGCTTTTGTTTGTGGAAACTGTAATGACTGAATAATCTGCAAAGTGCGCTAAATTAAATCCATCCCAACTAACCACTCTTAGCAGATGGTTTGCCCATCGTTGCAAACCATATTCAAATATAATTATTATTACACTTGGCGCACCACTAACATAAATTCCTACTCTTTCCCGGCAGTACTAGAAATTGCTCCTGGATCATCCACATGGCAATCAGCCCTGACCACTCAGCTATGGGCGTGGTATTTCAATGTCTTCCACAGCCTGTAACAGTTTTGATGTAACGTGAAGGGCAAATAGCTACTACTGCACTTTAAAATGAGCCAGTTTGCTACATTTTTGCTGTAACAAGGGGCAATTTGTTATAATTTTGCTGCAGCATTGGTGGCTTGTTAAAATTTTGTTGTTGCATAAAGCGTAGTATGTTAGGCCTACAGTTTTGCTGTAACATGGGGTAATATGTTACAATTTCACTGCAACATAGAAATCCGTTAGCGGTTTGGTGTAACATTGGCAGTTCGTTACGGTTTTTTGTAGCCTGGAGGGCAATTTGTTATAGTTTTGCTATAACGTGGGGAATTTGTACTGGTTTTACTACAACATGAAGAGAAATTTATTACAGTTTTGCTGTGAAATGGAGTGCAAATTCTTACAATTTAGCAATAACATGAACAGCAATTTGTTACAGTTTCACTGTAATCTGCAAAGCAATTTGTTACTGTTTTGATGTATTATAAAGCCTAATTTGTTACTTATAAACAGAAAATTTTATGCATTGCAGAGAATGTTGAATTGTAGAAAACTGTAGAAAATTTCTATAATGCAATTCAAATTTCACCTTTCACACAGACTGTTAAAATGGAACAGAATAGAAGAGATGAGAATATCAATCATACACACTATTAAAAATAGATCAGAATTTTGTTCACACAGATTATGAAAAAAGGAGAACGGAACAGATCACGTTTCCTCTACTAAGAACATTAAAACAGGAATGGAAATGAACAGATCAGAATTTCATTAATATAGACCATTAAAAATCGGAATGGAATGAGAAACCGTGTAGCTAACATCCACAGCGGTTGACATCCACTGAAGATACGTAATGTCAGGTACTAGTTTTTTGTGCACACACACACACACAAACACATACACACACAGACACACACACACACACACACACACACACACACACACACACAATCTCAGCTACATCTTTCCTTATGGAGCGAATTGCAACAGTTTTGCTGTAACACGTTGATTAATGGGCGATTTGTTACCATTTTAACTGTAACATAGTATCTTTTGTTACATTTACGCTATAACATGGGGAAATTGGTTACAATTTTGCTGTGAAATGCAATGTTTGGTACAAAGACGTCAGTCTACCTTGGTGCCCAAACAGGTTAACAGGTTCCTCATGCGGCATTGTAGGAACGTGACTCCGCCTGGGCCTCGACTTTTTCACCGTTTTAACAGGAAATGAGGGACGAGAGATTGGGTTTAGTGTCTGTTGCACTTTCTCCCTGATGACCTCTTGAAGCGTGCAATCCAAGTGCTAGCAATTCCTCACAGTACTCCAACTGGTGGGCGTGTGCGTCAGCAAGAAAGACGTCCAGCTGAGCAGGGAGGTGTTTGATATATTGATCCGTCGATCGCTTCGAAGGGCACTGTGCACCCTTTCCAACATCGAAAGATTCACAGTTGTTTGTCGCCAAATGGCGCGCGGGAGATCGAACAGGTTTGCGCGACCTTGTTGCGATGGTGACAGATTCCGCGCCCTAGGACTCACCGTGCTTTTGTTCACAGACATGGACACGAGCCTATGAATAGCTGCGATACTCTGGTTTTCCGCCAAAAGAAATTCAGCGACAGCTGTCTGCTTGGAACCCACCTCCGTTACAGATGCCCTTTTTGAAGGCTATGTATAGAGTCGCCACCTGTCGGAACTTCATGAAATTATAAGGACTGAAGCGGGAATATTCCGCATTTTTTAAGCCGTAATTGGCCGAGAAAAGAAAATGTGTTGCATTACTTATTCAACGCCCCTCGTACAATCTCGCCTATTTTTGTAGAAAACTCCACAACGAGGTTAGGGACACTTTTCGTACATTGGAGAAACGTCTAATTCTGGTACATTGTGTGTAGGAGGGCTAATAGTTTCGTACGACGGTGTGGCGACTTCGAGTGACGCATGCGCTCGGCACGTGGCGACTCGCCGTCCCAATTAGCAGGAGTGGCTGCGACGGCGGCGGTGGCGCTGACCTGCTGACACACCACCACTACACTCACACACCCTCACACCACAGCCACACACAGTGACGCCCGGCTCGTTCCGGACGCGTGCCGGCTTCGGCAGGCGGCAGCGCGGCAGTGGAAGTGCTGACAGCTCGCCCAGGACCAAGCACTCGTACTTGTTTCGAAGATGGAACGTTTCGGACAGTTACGACGCAATATTACGTCATAATCAATCTATTATTAAGGTAATAATAGCGTTATCCTGAGTTGAAGGCCCCCGAGTAGCACTGTCTACATGATCACTCGTTGCTGAACGTTACGTCACTAACTGTAACATTCAAGCTCGTTTACTTCCCAAACTAAAATATGACGCTTTCATCAGAAGCCGAGAGGGCTAACATGTTGCTAAAATAAAATATTAAGAAAAGGATCTACTGAAGGTGATATCAGACACACTTCAGTTTCTTACTAGAGCTTAACTATCACAGCCCACATCAGCGTGAAGCTGTTCCATTTTAAGTCAGCACTGTATAAATGATCAATACTGAGTCAAAAATCTTTTTCACCCATACTATTTTTGGTTGAAAATCCGATTCATACATAAATTGCTAGAGAAGAATTTTCGAAGTATCTCGCGAAATTTCTTTTTTTCTCTTAAGCACTTACAATTACTTGACAAAAATAATTTTGAATGTATAAGTCACATGAGTTACTTAAAAGTAAATATTCGTACGAATGCTTTACCCTTACAAGTTTGTAAAAATAATTTTGCTGATTTATGTTCTTTTCCAGTTTGCTCCGAAAGGCTATTCCTGGAGATAAATTCTTCCTGTGGTTGTGTGTCGATAACGAAATTTGTTATTTAATATAGACGTTTTAATTAGTTAATTTTAAATTAAAATAGCTACTTATTTGCTTTCGAGTGCTTGGACTGATTTCGAGTGGTACTTGGTTTCGTGTCACTACAATAATCGCTCTGATATCTGACTCAGCCAAAACGAAGCAGTTCGTACTATGCAAAACAAGACATATCATACGTGATGGGCGGTGTGAAACGAAGCAGCCTCTACCAAGACTGTTTCTTTCTGTAACATGTATGTCCTGTCTTAGCATAAATGTTATTTAGTGTGTAAGCAAACTTTATAAATGGACATGCATACTGGAATTACTCACGTATCTACACGAGTAAATGTATATTACTCTTGGAGAATCAAGTCTGCGATCTTGATAAACTTGATTCTTCAAGAATAATGTAACATTCAGATGGCCCCCAGCCACTGACCCAATGTCAGACACATATAACGAGCAGATGTATTAAACGTGCCTGATATTAAACATCCATTTTCAAAGTATTTGCGACAAACGGGTTGCTCGGGGAAAGGAAATGGTAAGTGACAAAACGGAATTCTGGAGATACACTGGATTAAAATTTCCACTCGATCCACAAATATGAATAATTTTATTCTAACATCCATTTTGTTCTGCATGGCTTTTAACATTTATACTCTTCCACACAAACACAAAAAGAACAAGAAACAATTTATAGCACATGACAAAAATAAACACATTACTGTTGTGGGGCTACCGTCACGTTACCAAAATCATGTACGATGAAAACACAGATAATCATATCACAACATTTACAGACAGTTACTAGAAAATTTTGTACAGTACAGCTGATTTCCAAATTGATTTATCTCTGTATCATCTGGGTTATTCGGAATGAACTCAGGCTCATGGTCGGAGATATCCAGATCACTAACAACGTCTTCCTTATCTTGTAACTCTTCAAATGTGGCAATAATCTCATAAGACGTACACGACTCCCTCTTCGCGGCAGCCATTTTAGTTGTCGTTTGTCATTATGTTACCGCAGCAGGTAGCAACTGGCATTTGCCATGAAGGATCTCCCCGACGTGTATTCTGTGAAATTAGAACTATTTCTTCGGGTGTTATATTCTGTTGTTCATAGGTAGCGCTGATTATAACTCAAAATACAGGGCAAGTCTGTTCCCCAGAGCCGCTCAAACGTCAAGGTGATAGCTCACGTCATGGGAACAACATCGATTTGAGACGAAATATTGGGAACAACTTCGATTAGAGACGAAATATTCACCGACGCAATGCCTGGTTTTATTGGCTTTGCCAGTCCTCGGATGACGAAATTTAATTGAACTAGTTGAGACTGCTAACCTGGTTACATCTACATATAATGTACACCAGTAAACTGACTGATTTTCAACAAGGAATCCTTCAGAATCAGCGTCTATAAGCGGAGAACCATGTTTTTAAGAACCTCGTCTACTGCCGTTTATGTGAGGCAGACTCTTATCAAGCGTCATCTGCTAAACGCCATGAGCTGCGCTTGAAATGTTCGTTTGCGAAACCGACGTTTGGGTGTATAATCCATCGTCGGTGGCATCTGATACAAAGAAACAAGCTGCTTTATGTACATCACTTTCTACAACATGGCAACTGCAAATATAATGACAGAAATATTATCCATCATTTACATCTGCGTCAATGATAAGCGTGTCAGCATTCGGCGAATGACATTAACAAAAACATAACCATTCTTCAAAAAGCAGGGAAAGGCAGATGACTAAACATTCTTGAAGAAATTTTAATGTGCGCCCAAATGACGAAACAGCGGGAGAACATACTTAATGAAAATACAGAGTTATGGAATAAGATGTAATACAAAATTTCAGCAGTGTTTTGAACGAATCAGTTCGGTTTGGGAGTCTCTCCATACCCCGCATGCAAAACTGTCTGGCATGATATATTGGATTATTTTTCAATCATACCTTTTGTATATTCTACCCACATATACCAATTGTTCAACGATTTTGTTTTACATACATGAACGACATTTCACAGGCGTATATAATCTCCTTAAATTTTATTAGCTTTTTCCGGAAAACAGTACAGCCACAACAGTTGCTTGCGTTTATGACTACAATTAAATTTTAAAGATAAAGCTGTTTTATACATATACAAAATTAGAAATTCAGTCTTCGATATTTCAGAGCCTTATCTCTATTTCTTGTAGGTAACGAACTATTAAACTGTTAATTTTGAGACTGTTCTTATTCATTAATGTTTTAATATTTGTTAACATAGGGATATTCATTTTTAAGAGGTCTGAAACATTCCAGTATGGTATGATCAAGGTCTCCGTCATTTCCGGGGTGGTTTGCTTCAAGCGGGAGGGTCTGTCACTCCTACGCTGTGGAGATGTGCAGGAAAACATGCGTGTCCCATCCATATTCTAATAACTGACGTTACATATTACCTTGTGAGATTTTTATGGCTGTACCATGGTTTTGTCGTTATAGAGCACTGAACTGAAGCAAACAAAAAACCTTTTTTCTTTGCTATAATTGCCACTCAGTTTCCTACTGATCGTAAGGCTGTTTTTTTGATACGTGTATCTTTTTAGTCACGGTATCGAAGCTGTGCAAATGGTGGGTACCCTCATCAGGTTACCTTCCATTAGGAAAGCGGGTGCACTCAGCGACTGTTATGTGTTTTATAAATTATAGAGCGGAGCAATCAGCCGTCTGTTTTTTGTCGGTTTTATTTCGCAAATCCAGATTCCGGGTAGCGCTTAGCCATTATCAATGCACTAGTTTCTAATCTCGATGCATGTTAGTTCCCTGTTGTTCGGGCGTCAGTCACAGTTTTTTGAATACCATTTTTTTTACACTTTCTTTAGCAACACCATCTACTACTTCATTATGACGATTACCTGATTGTCCCTTTGTCCACATTAAATGGACGGGTTTAGTTGTTTTTTTTTTGCTGGCTTTCTTTATTAGTTGCACTACATCAAAAATATAACACTTTCAGTGTTCTAATTGCTCCTAAGCACTTTTAGAGTCGAACAGAATTGGAATTTTGTTCCTTTTTATGTTACAAACTTAACTGTATCTTTAAGTGCTGTTACTTGTTCGGGGAAGATACTACTTAACGATGGCAATAAAAAATTTTTAGCTATCTGAAACGTACGGCAGTAATAAGCGCAACCAACTCTCTCATGATATTTTTTAGATGCGTCAGTATTTAAAAAAGAAATCTGGGCATTTGACATCCAGATAACATGTTGCATCATTATGCTCTTATAAAAGCAAAAGATTGGTAATATAGACTCTTATGAGTATTTTTTTGCACTATGACTGTTAATTCAGGCTTGATAAAGAATACTGAACACTGCGTAAGATCTGAGAGCAGTAACAGACACACACCCTGTGTGCTATGAGACGGGACTGATTTCATATCCTGCCATATTAACATAGACATGGTTGTAACTGGTCTCTAGGTATCCACGTGGTTGTTTGCTTTCTAGATGCACACCAAGCTGAGCATCCTAAGGAATTAAAACTGACAAGCATGCTATTGATATGGAGATTGATGATGCCAGTAGATTTAGATTTCTGCTATTATACACACAGCTGTCATGTTGTAGAAACTGCTGTACATACAGATGCCACCCGAACACCAGTTTGGCAAATAATCGTTTCAAGTGCAAATCGTGGTGTTTAGATGTCCTTTAACAAATGTCTTAAAGCTGCGGAGAACCAAACATTCGCCCGCATCTCGTGGTCGTGCGGTAGCGTTCTCGCTTCCCACGCCCGGGTTCCCGGGTTCCATTCCCGGCGGGGTCAGGGATTTTCTCTGCCTCGTGATGGCTGGGTGTTGTGTGCTGTCCTTAGGTTAGTTAGGTTTAAGTAGTTCTAAGTTCTAGGGGACTTATGACCACAGCAGTTGAGTCCCATAGTGCTCAGAGCCATTTGAAGAACCAAACATTCAAGATTTTTTATTTGTGTACAACACACATTGCATACAAACGCCGTTGAATGCCTACGCCCTGATGCCTCACAGGTACATAATCAATTATGAAGGACAGCTAATGTCAGCGCGAATAATCGGCGAACATTTTGTCTCTAAGAAAAGGTTGTTCTCCGTGATGTGATGTATCCCCTTTAGGCGTTTATCGCAATGGCTTTGAAACACCCTGTATAAAGCAGTTCTATGCAATCGAAATGTAGCAAAATATTACATAAACCTAAGGTACTAGCAAAATTATTCCAGTTTGTAGGAGTCTGCATGCACTCGATTTATTACAAATGAAAGGCACCGTATTTCTGACAGTATACCACAAGTTACCGTTTTTGACGTTATGCTTTTGAACGCATCGCTGGAAAAACGTGGCCGGTATCTGACTGACTGCTTTACACTCCAAACTCTTAAGGTTTCTTGCTAAAATTTACACGCAATAAAAGTTCGTCCTTTCGAACACAGAATACCATTGCTTCTCATTTTCTGTTTCTTTTAATATTAATAATTTGACATACACTTTCTCAAACACTGTCGACACACGAGTCAGTTTCCACTTTTCTAATGTTGTACCATGAATTAACAACCGCAACCACTTTTGGTCAAATATTAGACCGGAGCTAAAACAAGACCTCTAATACGAGTCATTAGGCAATGGATATTTGTCTGAATTTTCCTAGCCAAAAGCAGAGTGAGAAATGGACAAATAGGCTATCAAGCTGACCAACTTGAGAGCTAGTCTTGCAAAGACAGATTTCAAATGGTTCAAATGGCAGAGCATTATGGGACTTAACTTCTGAGGTCATCAGTCCCCTAGAACTTATAACTACTTAAACCTAACTAACCCAAGGACATCACACACATCCATGCCCGAGGCAGGATTCGAACCTGCGACCGTATCGGTCGCGCGGTTCCAGACTGTAGCGCCTAGAACCGCTCGGCCACCACGGCCGGCATAAAGACAGATTTGATTGCTTTGAAGTAATCAGGCAAATTAAGACAACTTAATCAGTGGCTGGAGGGAAAACTTTTCTTAGAATTTTTTATAGCCAAACGCAGAATGGGAAAGAGTCAATGAGAAATCAAACTGTCCAGCGAGAGATCTAGTTTTGTAAAAAACTACTAACTACTCGAAAATAAGGAATGTAAGTGATACTTCACAACAAGGGTTGGGACAAATTAAAGGAAAAACACATGCAAGGTGGACCCTCATGTGTTTTCATTTGTTGTTTCATGGAATACGCTTTATTGCTTACCAACAATCATTATGATTACAAATAAAAACCCTTGTCATTCTTACAATACTTACAATAACTGAAATAACGTGAACAGGAGCAATTCGTTAATAACAAACTTTAACAATTTATATCACTAAGAACATTGCTTGAAACCAGAAATAGTCCCCAAATACAAATAAGAAGTCACACCAGCTAAGTGTGGCTGCACGTGGGTTCAATAAACTGAGTTTCAATAGTAAAATGAATTACGAATGACTGCCATTAAATGTACTAACAATGCCCAAGGATGGATAATAGCTTAAACAAATATGGAAAGGATAACATTTCACGCCACTGACTGTGACTGTTGGGGAGTCCTTGACAATATACAAGCATTAATAAAATTCCTTAAGCAATAACATACACAATCGTCCAAATTACAAATAAAGCTGGGAAGGGATGCCATTTAAAACGTGACTCCCAGCTGGTACACATCAGCACTGACAATGACCCTTAAATATATATACAGTCCCTCAAAAAGCAAGATAAGCTGGCAAATACAGCAGGTGGCTATCACAGTCAACAGGCAACAAGCAGGCAAGTTTAAGAATGAGCGAAGATTGATAATGTCTGTGGATAAAAAGGAAAAACTCAACAGTTCATATTCATAAGTAAAAGGCTTTAGGACTTAACGGTCTCCAGAACTAGCCATAAGGGTGCAAGGTCTGAACGAGTAATAAAAGAGCAAGTACAGTGAAGAGGAACCTTGGGCTTTCAGAATGCTTCAAAGCTTATGTGCTAGCTGAATTCACAGTGTTGAATAGAACAAGAAGTCCTGGTTAATTAGCGACACTCCGCCGTGGCATGTATCAAACGATCAAATTAACTTTAGGCAACACGAGGAGGCTGATAAGGCGCCACATTGCGGGCCAAACTAGACCTCGAGCGACGACAGAGGCGTCGCTGCAGCAGAAAGAAAACACGTCTCTGCTCTCAGCCCAGGAAACAGGAACGTGTCGTCCGCTGCCAAAACTACCCTGCGAACACTCTTAAACTGTCCAAATAGGGCTACAGGCGAGAATTACGTGCAAATGCTAAATTAAATGATTAATCAACAAATTGAACGGATAAATAAAAAGCAACACATAATAAAATGCTATGGAAGTGTTGGCTTAGGTGGCCGGCGCATCTAATTACCATAATTACAATCCAGTAACGAGTTAACACAAAGAATCTCATTATCTTGCAAATCAGCATAAAAGTTATTAGCAAGCTTTGTATTTTCATTTGTTATTCATTTTTATGTCTACCTCTGCAATTGATTGTCCTTGTAGTTACATTTCTAATTAACTCTCCAATTGGTTACATCTCACAGTTTTGCTATTTCAGAATTTGAAGCTTGATTTGTAACTTTGTCGTATGCAGTCGGATAAGGCACGAGATTTGAAATCTCATTACATATTAGTGACCAAATCCAAACTGTAATTAATTACGTAACTAAAATAATATGGGAGACATTATTGTAATTAAAGTTCAGAATGATTTTGTTATGGAAAACTTAAGATATTACTCTAAAAGATTGTTATCCAAATATTGTATTTTATACTTTATTCGGCTGTAACATCAGTTTCTTTACGTTTTGTAAATTTTAATTTTAACATTGAAATTATACAAAATTAATAATGGAATATTAACTCATACTTATGAATATGAACTGTTGAGTTTTTCCTTTTGATCCACAGACATTATCAATTTTCGCTCATTCTAAAACTTGCCTGCTTGTTGCCTGTTGACTGTGATAGCCACCTGCTGTTGAGTTTTTCCTTTTTATCCACAGACATTATCAATTTTCACTCATTCTAAAACTTGCCTGCTTGTTGCCTGTTGAATGTGATAGCCACGTGCTGTATTTGCCAGCTTATCTTGCTTTTTGGGGGACTGTATATATATTTATTGATTTATTCTGGAAGCGAGCACACATACAAGTTATAAGCTTAACACTCCTTGAAATTACGTCGAAATTAAGAAAGTGAAATATCAGCGCCTGCAAATCCAATTACTATTGCATACTCGTCCATAAAAGTGTGCATTATTCCGGCACAGACTATGTTACAATTTAATTAACTCAATTTGTAACAGAGAATGCTCATACACTTGCAAGGAATATGGTCTGAAACAACAAATTATCATCAGTTACACTGACCAATGACCACACACACAATAATCACTCGGAGACGCGTTAATATGACATGTCCAATTCCACGTTAACACGGACGTGGCCTTAAGATAACAAGTACCAATAGAAACAACACTTATCATCACTCAGGTGTGAAGGAGCCATGGCTTCCAGGTGTGACATTGCCTCCACTCCTTACAGGCGGTCTTCTAGGTGCCATGAAATTTAAGCTTGCAGAGTTGGCGAGCAACTTGGCGACCAGGTTGCACTCGGCGCCCACTGCTCTTCCCGCAACTCGCCGCTATCAATCCTTAATCCAGCCGACAAGTTTCGCGTCCGACCGATTTAACCACTCGCTGCTTCTCGATGCCTGCAGTGGACACCAGGAGCCCACAAAAGCCAACAACTTGCCAGCCAAGTGCCTTCCAGCAATCTCACCGTACCAGGGCCCTCAAAAAACCCACAATACACGACTCGACCAAAGACCCTAGCTCCAGGCATATGATCGGGACAGATTTCGACAGCCCAAGTAGTTCGTGGCGCCAGAGGAGCGCCATTGCCGCCAAAATTAAAACCGACACCGCTCAGCAATTAAGAAAACTTAATTAGTACTTTGAGGGAAAGTTGCAAAATGGATTCTTGTCCGAAATTTCTATAGCCACATGAAGATGGGAAATGGACAAGTGTGGGATTAAACTGACGAGCTTAAGGTACAGTTTTATTATAAGAGTTTAATTGTTTGAAAATAATCAAAGCAATTAAGGCAAACATACTGATTTTAGGGAAATTCTTTTCTGACTTTTCATAGGTAGATACTGTGTGGGAAATAGACAAAGATAGCACCAAATTATTCAGCATGATTTAATTTGCCAAAAACACCATTTACTTATTGGGAAGTAATCAGGGCTATTTAGAAAAAGAAGAAGGAACTAGAGATTTGAGACAGAGTTAAAATATTTCACGATAGCATCTGTTAGGTATGTAAATGAAGTATCAAGAACTTCATCTCTTCTAGGCTTAGCTATTGTGCGCATAAAAAGTTATTTTGATGAGATTTTTACCTGTCAAAGGTTTCCTTCATTTTACAACGATACATCCTTCCCCAAATTTCATATGACATGTCTGATACCAGCTTTCTTTTTGTATGCATCCGGATAATTATCGGACAATTTAGTGCTTCCTAGGGACTTGTATGTGTGTCTGTATGTATATCATTCTGTCCAATTCGCTAATACTCGATATTCATTGTGAAAGCAAATAGGAGGTTCTGGAAAAAAGTATATAGTTATCATTATCACGAGATTGTTGTCATTAAGAAAATTACGTACAAATGCTAAATTAAATGATTAATCAACAAATTGAACGAATAAATAAAAAACAACACATAATAAAATGCTATGGAAGTGTTGGCATAGGTGGCCAGCGCATCTAATTACCATAATTACAATCCAGTAACGAGTTAACACAAAGAACCTCATTATCTTGAAAATCAGCATAAAAGTTATTAGCAAGCTTTGTATTTTCATTTGTTATTCATTTTTATGTCTTCCTCTGCAATTGATGGTCCTTGTAGTTACATTTCTAATTAACTCTCCAATTGTTTACATCTCACACTTTTGTAATTTCAGAATTTGAAGCTTGATTTGTAACTTTGTCGTATGCAGTCGGATAAGACACGAGATTTGAAATACCATTACAAATCCAAACTGTAATTAATTATGTAACTAAAATAATATGTGAGAAATTATTGTAATTAAAGTTCAGAATGATTTCCTTATGAAAAACTTAAGATATTACTCGAAAAGATTGTTATCCAAATATTGTATTTTATACCTTATTCGGCTGTAACATCAGTTTCTTTACGTTTTGTGAATTTCAATTTCAACATTGAAATTATACAAAATTAATAATGGAATATTTTGTGAGCAGTTGTTAAAATTCTACATAACGGAAATCAGCGAGGCTGTGTAGCAATGAGTAGTTGAGTCAGTTGTTGTTGAGTGTGCTAGACAATCTGTTTGTAAGTCAAAGAGATCTGTGAAGTCAGTGTTTTGTTTACGTACCGAGTGTGCAGTTCGGATATCAATGTGAATAAAATTTTGTTAAGCATGAAAATTTCACATTTATTCATCAATGGACCAGGCAGAAGAAATTTAAGTAACATTCAACATTAATCGTTACAACTTCAACTAATAAATTTCTAACGTCTGGGGAAAAGAAGACGTCACAAAGCCGTTTGTTTCAGGCCTACCTGTGTCACTCATGATAAGTTGAACTGGTGTGATAGTAACTGTAAAAATGGCTTCATTCGATTAATCATTCAGGACATTTCAAGAACAGAAGACGCTAGGAAAGCAGATGATGCTGATAATAATAAACATGAAGGTAGACCACCTGAATATCTTAACTAGTTATCAGAATTCCACTTCACATCATAATGTGGAGTGCTTACTTTCATCCTAAAAACAAAAATAAATATCAAATAAAAGCACAAATTGAAACTTCTCCGCTTATTCTTGATCTACATGTTCTGAATGAATAATAGAATACCGCTCAATATTTAAATGTCTACATCTACATTCAAACGTGTGGCTCCTGAAGAGGGGCAGCAGCCTTTTCAGTAGTTGCAGGGGCAACTAACCAAAACGACCTTGCTGTTGTGGTACTGCGAACGGCTGAAAGTAAGGAGAAACTACAGCTGTAATTTTTCCCGAGGGCATGCAGCTGTATGATTAAATGATGATGGCGTCCTCTTGGGTAAAATATTCCGGAGGTAAAATAGTCCCCCATTCGGATCTCCAGGCGAGGACTAATCAGGAGGACGTCGTTATCAGGAGAAAGAAAACTGGCGTTCTACGGATCAGAGAGTGGAATGTCAGATCTCTTAATCGGGCAAGTAGGTTAGAAAATTTAAAAAGGGAAATGGATAGGTTGAAGTTAGATATAATGGGAATTAGTGAAGTTCGGTGGCAGGAGGAACAAGACTTTTGGTCAGGTGAATACAGGGTTATAAATACAAAATCAAATAGGAGTAACGCAGGAGTAGGTTTAATAATTAATAAAAAAATAGGAGTGCGGGTAAGCTACTACAAACAGCATAGTGAACGCATTATTGTGGCCAAGATAGACACGAAGCCCACGCCTACTAAAGTAGTACAAGTTTATATGCCAACTAGCTCTTCAGATGATGAAGAAATTTAAGAAATGTATGATGAGGTAAAAGAAATTATTCAGGTAGTGGAGGGAGACGAAAATTTAATAGTCATGGGTGACTGTAATACGACAGTAGGAAAAGGAAGAGAGGAAAACGTAGTAGGTGAATATGGATTGGGACTAAGAAATGAAAGAGGAAGCCGCCTGGTAGAATTTTGCGCAGTGCATAACTTACTCATAGCTAACACTTGGTTCAAGTATCATGAAAGAAGGTTGTATACATGGAAAAACCCTGGAGATACTAGAAGGTTTCAGATAGATTATATAATGGTGAGACAGAGATTTAGGAACCAAGTTTTAAATTGCAAGACATTTCAAGGGGCAGATGTGGACTCTGACCACAATCTATTGGTTATGAACTGTAGATTAAAACTGAAGAAACTGCAAAACGGTTGGAATTTAAGGAGATGGGACCTGGATAAACTGATTAAACCAGAGGTTGTACAGAGTTTCAGGGAGAGCAACAGGGAACAATTGACAGGAATGGGGGAAAGAAATACAGTAGAAGAAGAATGGGTAGCTCTGAGGGATGAAGTAGTGAAGGCAGCAGAGGATCAAGTAGGTAAAAAGACGAGGGCTAGTAGAAATCCTTGGGTAACAGAAGAAATATTGAATTTAATTGATGAAAGGAGAAAATATAAAAATGCAATAAATGAAGCAGGCAAAAAGGAACACGATGGGAAGAGCAAAATTGCTAATCAGGAATGGGTAGAGGGCAAGTATGTAGAGGCATACATCACTAGGGGTAAGATAGATACTGCCTGCAGGAAAATTAAAGAGACCTTTGGAGAAAAGAGAACCACTTGTATGAATATCAAGAGCTCAGATGGAAACCCAGTTTAAGCAGAGAAGCGAAACCTGAAAGGTGGAAGGAATATATAGAGGGTCTATACACGGGCGATGTTTTTGAGGACAATATTATGGAAATGAAAGAGGATGTAGATGAAGATGAAATGGGAGATACGATACTGCGTGAAGAGTTTGACAGTGCACTGAAAGAACTGAGTCGAAACAAGGCCCCGGGAGTAGACAACATTCCATTAGAACTACTGACGGCCTTTGGAGAGCCAGTCCTGGCAAAACTCTACCATCTGGTGAGCAAGATGTATGAGACAGGCGAAATTCCTTCAGACTTCAAGAAGAATATAATAATTCCAATACCAACGGAAGCAGGTGTTGACAGATCTAAAAATTACCGAACTACCAGTTTAATAAGTCACAGCTGCAAAATACTAACGCGAATTCTTTACAGACGAATGGAAATGTTGGAACACGTGAGGCAATACTGACCCTACGACTTACCTTAGAAGAAAGATTAAGGAAAGGCAAACCTACGTTTCTAGCATTTGTAGAGAATGCTTTTGACAATGTTGACTGGAATACTCTCTTTCAAATTCTGAAGGCGGCATGGGTAAAATACAGGGAGAGAAAGGCTATTTACAATTTGTACAGAAAGCAGATGGCAATTATAAGAGTCGAGGGGCATTAAAGGGTAGCAGTGGTTGGGAAGAGAGTGAGACAGGGTTGTAGCCTCTCGCCAATGCTATTTAATCTGTATATTGAGCAAGCAGTAAAGGAAACAAAAGAAAAGTTCGGAGTAGGTATTAAAATCCATGGAGAAGAAATAAAAACTTTGAGGTTCGCCGATGACATTGTAATTCTGTCAGAGACAGCAAAGGACTTGGAAGAGCAGTTGAACGGAATGGACAGTGTCTTGAAAAGAGGGTATAAGATGAACATGAACAGAAGCAAAATGAGGGTAATGGAATGTAGTCAAATTAAATCGGGTGATGCTGAGTGAATTAGATTAGGAAATGAGACACTTAAAGTAGTAAAGGAGTTTTGCTATTTGGGGAGCAAAATAACTGATGATGGTCGAAGTAGAGAGGATATAAAATGAAGACTGGCAATGGCAAGGAAAGCGTTTCTGAAGAAGAGAAATTTGTTAACATCGAGTATTGATTTAAGTGTCAGGAAGTCATTTCTGAAAGTATTTGTATGGAGTGTAGCCATGTATGGAAGTGAAACATGGATGATAAATAGTTTAGACAAGAAGACAATAGAAGCTTTCGAAATGTGGTGCTACACAAGAATGCTGAAGATTAGGTGGAGAGATCACCTAACTAATGGGGAGGGATTGTATAGAATTTGGGAGAAGAGGAGTTTGTGGCACAACTTGACTATAAGAAGGGATCGGTTGGTAGGACATGTTCTGAGGCATCAAGGGATCACCAATTTAGTACTGGAGGGCAGCGTGTAGGGTAAAAATCGTAGAGGGAGACCAAGAGATGAATACACTAAGCAGATTCAGAAGGATGTGGGCTGCAGTAAGTACTGGGAGATGAAGAATCTTGCACAGGATAGAGTAGCATGGAGAGCTGCATCAAGCCACTCTCATGACTGAAGACCACAACAGCAACAACATGTACATACATACTCCGCAAACCACACTACCTTGCATGGCAGAGGGTACCTTGTACCACTACTAGTTATACATGACAGAAGGTACTTTGTACCATTACTAGTTATTTCCTCTCCTATTCTACTCGCAGACATGGGGAGGGATAAACGACTTTCTAAAGGCCGTAATGCTTCACATCTTCTCTGTTCTTACGCGATATTTTTCTCCGGCAGTCGGCCTCAAATGCCGGCTCTCTAAAATCCGCAATAGTGCCTTGCTGCAAGAGTATCAACTTGCCCCCAGATACTCCAGTGTTACTTCACGAAACGTCTTCGTAATACTTTCGTGCTGACCAGACCAATCAACGAGAAATCTAGCAGTGTGCTCCTTAATTGTTTCGATGTCTTCCTGTAATCTGACCTGGTGGGGATTCCAAACACTTGAACGGTAGTCAAGAATGACTCACACTAGCGTTCTGTACGCCGTCTCCCTTATAGATGAACTACACTTACCCAAAGTTCACCCAATAAAACGAAGTCGAATATTTTCCGTCCTTCCTACCAACCTGACGTGCTCGTTCTATTTCACTTCTAGATATTTAATCGAAGAGACTGTATCAAACTGCACACTAGTAATTCGAACGGTAAGAGACCGTTTTCCCTACTCATCCCCATTAACTTACATTTTTGTACATTTAAAAGCAGCTGGAGTTCATCACAGCAGCCAGACATTTCGTCTAAATGATCTTGTAAATTCTTACAGTCACTCGACTTCGACAACTTCCCGTAGACCATAGCGTCACCGGCAAACAGCCGTAGATTGCTGCTCAACTTGAAAATTTATTATTATTCATCCTTTCTGAACAACAGTTCAAAAACCTTTGAAAAAGAGGCCTGTCATATGTTTTTTTAACTGACTTAGAGGATACTTGTCCGATGCATTACGTTGCAAATCTTCTACAACTACGTTTACATCCATACTCCGCAAGCCACCTGACGGTGTGTGGCGGAGGGTACCTCGAATACCTCTATCGGTTCTCCCTTCTGTTCCGGTCTCGTATTGTTCGTGGAAAGAAAGATTGTTGGTATGCCTCTGTGTAGGCTCTAATCTCTCTGATTTTATCCTCATGGTCTCTTCGCGAGGTATACGTAGGAGGGAGCAACATATTGCTTGACTCCTCGGTAAAGGTATGTTCTCGAAACATCAACAAAAGTCCGTACCGAGCTACTGAGCGTCTCTCTTGCAGAGTCTTCCACTGGAGTTTATCTATCGGTTCCGTAACGCTTTCGCGATTACTAAATGCTCCTGTAACGAAGCGCGCTGCTCTCCGTTGGATCTTCTCTATCTCTTCTATCAACCCTATCTGATAGATGAAATACGGAAGGGAGTGAGAGAGAAATAAAACAGAGAGAACATAGAAAGTGGAGAACTGAGTAAAGAACAGGGACATGAGGGAGGGGATGATTGAGTGAAACAAAGGGAATAGAAACAACATTTCAAAAGAAGAAAGCTTGTGTGTCAGCCATACGACGAGAGGACGCCCTTGTAGAAGGTTATGATGAACTCAGACTAAACACAAGCACTCAGTGGAACAACTGATCCAATTTCTTTAACCTGAGTGCTTAAGGCAAGATAGTTTCAATGTTCGCAAATGTGGTCGAGATGTGCACACGTAGAAGTGCAAACGCATGATAGTCTCTGGAACGCTCAGGACCACCCCATCTGGCCTGGATCCCCGTCCTAGCAAACATAGACCCCATGAAATTAGCTGACCACAGTCAGCCACAAGATTGTACAGAAAATAATAGACAACCTAAAACTCCTTATACACCGACCTAGCATCTACTGAAACGTCCCCTTAAGAAAAATTTATCAATGACTGTGCTGGTAAACCTCTATTATTTGATTTTCAAACAGCGGAGCAAAACTGAACGTACTCAGACATTTCTCTCTTTACATATTCTGATCATCACTAAACTGACATATAATATTTTTAGCGCAACGCAATCTTACTTTCAATAATCCCTACAAAAGACTGGCCCTGACTAACAATAACCTATACCTTTCATGAATCACTTACCTCACAAAAATCTTCGCTACTCGAACTACTGCAATACAGCAAGCGCCAATACTGTCAGCTAAATGAAAGATTCTAACTACTGAAGGCACTAACTACTGATAGGCATAGTTAGCAAATGAAAGATTTTGATAGAGAACAAACAATTTATTTACCTTAATAGTGTTCAGAAGTCATAATATACAGTATATCAGTTCACGATATCCAGTATCACAAATTTGCTCTTTCTGATGGACACTCGTCCGCTCTCAAAATTCTACCATCTCTCTCCCCACATCCACCACCGCTGGCGGCTCACCTCCAACTGCGCAACACTACGCGCTGTTCACATCCATCTGCCCAACACTACAATAGCGAATATTCCAACAATGACAACCAGCCACAGACTGCACACAGCACAGCCAGTCATTTCCATACAGAGCGCTACGTGACGTTACCAACATAAAAACCTAAACAGCCTACTTACATTACAAACAAACTTCGTCACCTTTATGGAAGATCGACGAAATGCAAGGCTTCGACTCTATAAACTATGGGCTGTAAGTGGACATAGGAACAAATACTTTGTACAGGACTAAAAAAAAAAAAAAAAAAAAAAAAAAAAACCGATGAAGTCAACCTCCTGAGGAAATTGTGGCTAAATGTGACCGTGTCAGGACGTATGTTGGTAAGGTTTAAGCAGCTGATGAACAAATTGGGCCTATCCGACAGTCCTGAATGTGAGCACAGGGAAATCCAGTTAACGACCCACTGACTTTTTTGTGAAGCGTATTGCTGCAAGGGTGGCCTGAGGGACATACGTAGACTCCCCTGTCTCAAGAATATTTGTGATATTATAAGTACATATGTAAAGAACATTGTATCTCAGTATAGGTTTCACAGAATACTTTAGTTAATACAGTGCGTGATGAATGCCTTTGTAAATAGCGAACGAGTAAATAAAGAAGTCGGTATCAACGCCTGTGACTCACTTTCACATACTTCTGTCATTTACACACGAAGGTGTTAAAAAGAATTCCAAGAACCATCCAGTGTCAAAATATTAGGAAAGAAATTCCTTGTAGCATAATAAGTAATGTCTCCTTAGAGGTGCTCTTGGTATCATTGTTTTTGCTGACTCGTTGTTCGCCATAAAAAGCGATTACAAAAAACAGACTAAAACTGGAACCACAAATTATACGGAAGTTTCAATCGAATTGTGGATACTACTTTACGCTCTTCCTATGTCACTAATGTATGAGGGTTTCAGCTGCTATGGTTCATGCTGTACTTTGCATCATTCAAATCGAGTGAAATTTTTCTCTATTCTATTTTATTTGTTACATTTACAAAAATAATTTCGCCGGCCGGTGTCGCCGAGCGGTTCTAGGCGCTACAGTCTGGAACAGCGCGCCCGCTACGGTCGCAGGTTTGAATTCTGCCTCGGGCATGGATATGTGTGGTGTCCTTAGGTTAGTTCGGCTTAAGTAGTTCTAAGTTCTAGAGGACTGATGACTTCAGAAGTTAAGTCCCATAGTGCTCAGGGCTACTTTTGAACCAACATAAATAATTTCACAAAACAGTTGACTGTTTTCTTTTTCAAAAATTCATATTGAACTAACGGATTTCGTTGGGTTGGGGTAATCCACCCAAAAGTACTACTCATCTTCGTTTAAGCGAACTGTATACCATTTATTATTAGCTTGTAAGCTTTCCTTCCTCTCGATCTACTCATCTTTTACCGATAACAGAACATACTTATTGATATTGGTCCATAAGGTGATGGATTTACAATAAACGTTGCTAACGTCATTCTGTCAGCAAGGGCTCTTTACACAGAGACGATAGAACGTAGATGGTATTGTGAATGTAATAAGCTCTGACACTCGCAACACCGAAACACAACAAGAAATCAGCGGAAGAGGGTAGATAGGATACACACACTAGGAAGCCGTATCATTGCAGATGGATGCGAGCTACTACGGACGAGAAATACCAATTTGCGAACTTCGCTGGGTCGAGAAAACCATTTGCGCGAGATCGGGAGAAACACCCAAATACCCTAGTTGCACTAGGTGATGACAATAATTTTAGTTCAAAGTTAGTTATCTAGTGAAACTAGATGGCTCCAGCCCCCATGTGCTTCTGCACGAAAAAACACAAAAAATTGTCACCCCAGCACCTACATAGCATGCATGCATTCCCTTGGGGCTCCGTAAAATGTGGTTGGACTTATTATTTAAATATAGGCTATGTTAGGTCTGAGGGGTGTCAACCACTTCCGTTGCACTATCTCCAGCAATTTTAAACTTCTGTCAAGTTTCTAAAAACAAATGTTAGCAGGCAGGAATAATATTAGTGATCACAACACAGTTTTAACTAACTGGAGTTTATTTTCTCTTGTTCAGGGCAGATTTGACTGAAATACTGTTAAGTGTTCTTGATTTGACTTCAGATATTTACCTAGTTAATTCAACAGCGCCACTCAAATATTAATCACAATCATTCACCAATTATTCACTTAATGTTTCTTTTAAAATAGCTGAAACCGAAGATGAATAAAGATCCGAGCGGAGAATACTTCTCGAAAAATAATAAGAAGCCAAACGAAATTCGAAGTACAAACGCAAGCTGAAATCAGTAAGTCACACAGGTTGTTCAGAGTTAAAGTTCGACACGACTTCGCGGTACGAAAATGTTCTAAGTTCAACTCGTGCACGAAATTTTCACAAGTCTCACAAACGCACCACCGAGAACTCTTCAAAGTGCAGCAGCACCCAACTGCTGAAAAGCGTATGTTCCTGGCGACTTTGCAGTCATTTTGCTGTCGCTTTTGCCAGTCACACTTTTATTTATTTATTTTTTTGTCATCAGTCTACTGATTGGTTTGATGCGGCACGCCACGAATTCCTTTCCTGTGCTAAGCTCTTCATCTCAGAGTAGCACTTGCAACCTACGTCCTCAATTATTTGCTTGACGTATTCCAATCTCTGTCTTCCTCTACAGTTTTTGCCCTCTACAGCTCCCTCTAGTACCATGGAAGTCATTCCCTCATGTCTTAGCAGATGTCCTATCATCCTGTCCCTTCTCTTTATCAGTGTTTTCCACATATTCCTTTCCTCTCCGATTCTGCGTAGAACCTCCTCATTCCTTATCAGTCCACCTAATTTTCAACATTCGTCTATAGCACCACATCTCAAATGCTTCGATTCTCTTCTGTTCCGGTTTTCCCACAGTCCATGTTTCGCTACCATACAATGCTGTACTCCAGACGTACATCCTCAGAAATTTCTTCCTCAAATTAAGGCCGGTATTTTATATTAGTAGACTTCTTTTGGCCAGAAATGCCTTTTTTGCCATAGCGAGTCTGCTTTTGATGTCCTCCTTGCTCCGTCCGTCATTGGTTATTTTACTGCCTAGGTAGCAGAATTCCTTAACTTCATTGACTTCGTGACCATCAATCCTGATGTTAAGTTTCTCGCTGTTCTCATTTCTACTACTTCTCCTTACCTTCGTCTGTCTCCGATTTACTCTCAAACCATACTGAGTACTCATTAGACTGCTCATTCCGTTCAGCAGATCATTTAATTCTTCTTCACTTTCACTCAGGATAGCGAAACGTATCATTGATATCCTTTCACCTTGTATTTTAATTCCACTCCTGAACCTTTCTTTTATTTCCATCATTGCTTCCTCGATGTACAGACTGAAGAGTAGGGGCGAAAGGCTACTGCCTTGTCTTACACCCTTCTTAATACGAGCACTTCGTTCTTGATCGTCCACTCTTATTATTCCCTCTTGGTTGTTGTAAATATTGTATATGACCCGTCTCTCCCTATAGCTTACCCCTAATTTTTTCAGAATCTCGAACAGCTTTTATATTGTCGAACGCTTTTTCCAGGTCGACAAATCCTATGAAAGTGTCTTGACTTTTCTTTAGCCTTGCTTCCATTAATAGCCGTAACGTCAGAATTGCCTCTCTCGTACCTTTACTTTACCTAAAGCGAAACTGATCGTCACCTAGCGCATTCTCAATTTTCTTTTCCATTCTTCTGTATATTATTCTTGTAAGCAGCTTCGATGCATGAGCTGTTAAGCTGATTGTGCGATAATTCTCGCACTTGTCAGCTCTTACCGTCTTCGGAATTGTGTGGATGATGCTTTTCCGAAAGTCAGATGGTAAATCGCCAGACTTATATATTCTACACACCAACGTGAATAGTCGTTTTGTTGCCACTTCCCCCAATGATTTTAGAAATTCTGATGGAATGTTTATCTGTCCCTTCTGCCTTATGTGACCGTAAGTCCTCCAAAGATCTTTTAAATTCCGATTCTAATACTAGATCCCCTATCTCTTCTGAATCGACTCCTGTTTCTTCTTCTATCACATCAGACAAATCTTCACCCTCATAGAGGCTTTCAATGTATTCTTTCCACCTATCTGCTCTCTCCTCTGCATTTAACAGTGGAATTCCCGTTGCACTCTTAATGTTACCACCGTTGCTTTTAATGTCACCAATAGTTGTATTGACTTTCCTGTATGCTGAGTCTGTCCTTCCGACAATCATATCTGTTTCGATGTCTTCACATTTTTCCTGCAGCCATTTCGTCTTAGCTTCCCTGCACTTCCTATTTATTTCATTCCTCAGCGACTTGTATTTCTGTATTCCTGATTTTCCCGGAACGTGTTTGTACTTCCTCCTTTCATCAATCAACTGAAGTATTTCTTCTGTTACCCATGGTTTCTTCGCAGCTACCTTCTTTGTACTTATGTTTTCCTTCCCAATTTCTGTGATGGGCCTTTTTAGAGATGTCCATTCCTCTTCAACTGTACTGCCTGCTGCGCTATTCCTTGCTGTATGTATAGCGTTAGAGAACTTCAAACGTATCTCGTCATTCCTTAGTACTTCTGTATCCCACTTCTTTGCGTATTGATTCTTCCTGACTAATGTCTTGAACTTCAGCCTACTCTTCATCACTACTATATTGTGATCTGAGTCTATATATGCTCCTGGGTACGCCTTGCAGTCCAGTATCTGATTTCGAAATCTCTGTCTGACCATGATGTAATCTAATTGAAATCTTCCCGTATCTCCTGGCCTTTTCCAAGTATACCTTCTCCACTTGTTATTCTTGAACAGGGTATTCGCTATTAATAGCCGAAACTAGTTACAGAACTCAATTAGTCTTTCTCCTCTTTCATTCCTTGTCCCAAGCCCATATTCTCCTGTAACCTTTACTTCTACTCCTTCCCCTACAACTGCATTCCAGTCGCCCATGACTATTAGATTTTCGTCCACCTTTACATACTGCATTACCCTTTCAATATCCTCATACACTTTCTCTATCTGTTCATCTTCAGCTTGCGACGTCGGCGTGTATACCTGAATCTGGAATCTTATTCACATATTATTAAAATTTATGTGTTCTTCATATAGAACTTTTCATTGCATAAATAACTGATATTATTATTGTATTACCTATTTCCTTATGTCTACTTTTCCGTGCTCCGCTATCTTTATAGCTCCTATTTTTTATTTATCCAAATTCTGCATTTTTAATCACGAAACCAGCATTCCAGCTCCTTATTTCAATTTTTAAAACATGTTAAATAAGTTACATAGATATCATAATACTACTCATTGAGACCTTTCATTTGACACCTCTTTCGTAAAATTTTGTCAAAACTTCTCCAAGATGTCAAATTTACACTCTTACTTCGTTATGAAAATATTCAATTTATTATAATTCAAAAACTACCAGGGCGACTTTAGGTGCGTTTATAAGAGCATAACCGGCTAATTTTCTGCTTTAAAATGAGCCTACAAGATCCTTTGTGCTACTATGGGATCAGTTTTTTATTTATTTCTACATCATACATTCACTTTAGCTCTATGCTAAAAACGGCCCGGAGAAATACCGCCATGAGCCAGCGTGCCGGCCGGTAAGTCAGGTGGCTGGACGCCAAACTGACCGTACTCATTTTAAAGTACCGCCATCTGTCGATCAGTGCCGAAACTAGGACGATTCTGCAGCTGTCAAGACGGCTGACACATACCCATCTTAGATGTAAACACGCCAGATTCTCGACTGCCACTTCGTCGCGATTTTTACTACAGAAACTCCGGTCTTCACATCCGCCCCCCAAAGTCTGTCACCTCACATGGATCAGAATAAAACCGGAAAATGAGCTCACGTTGTTGGCTAAGGTGCTTAATTCCAAAAATTCTCACCAAGCACCGTTTCTCTGGCTAGCAACTATTCATCATGATCAAGAAATTGAGTATATTAAAAAGATACGGTCCTATTGTGACAGGATGATGCCTTCAGAGTCAGAAAGCCCAAAAAATCACAGCAGTTTCGATTAAAATTGGCCCACTCAAATCTGGATATCGATTATTGTATTCGTTTTACTAAATTGAAAAGGCACCAGTTAATAATTAGGATAAGAACTTGACCCTGTGATCATATTCATGGACCGCCAACAGGAAAATAACCGAGCTAAGTAAATAATCATTTCGTACTATACCAAAGAGCACTGAATCTCTCTTGGTTGTTTAATTTACGCAGTCACCTCCTACATTGAACAACGCAATCAATACCTAACACTAGATGTGTTCGTAAGGTCACGTCTTACTCACCTCGCCGACACAAGACGACTGCCTTTTCAGAAAAATTTAGAAACGATTTTTGGAAGCCGTTCTCTAGTTCGATATTTCAGAGTTGGGGATGGTGGAATCCCAAATGCCATGAAACCGCCATCTAGGTGCCAGGCGTTTGCCCAATCGGCGGTATGCTAAAAGGGCTGGATTTTGTTAATATAGACTCCCACCGGCTTACCGGTCAATTTGTTTGAATAGAGTTCGGTGGAAATTTCCACAACTTCGCTCTCTGATCTGCTTCACCAATCGTAGGGTGTATTTTTGGAAAGAGCCAGACGTCTATTGACCCCGGCCCCGACGGGCGATAAGCAGATTTTGAAAACAAGAACCAACGGGAAGTTCCCAAGTCTCTACAAGCAGAAATAAGAACAACTACTCTTATACCTTCACGTGCACGTACAATTACCCACACACCCACATACTCGATAGCTTATTCATTGTGAGTATTGTGGAAAGGTTGTAAGACAGGTTGCTGATGTGAAACGAAAAAAAAAAAAAAACATATGGATGGTTCCCTAAGTAGTTCTTCCCCCAGCTTTGAAATGAAGCGCTGAGTGCCAAAAAAAAAAAAAACCATCAATTTTGAGATCGTAACGTCTATACATGCTGCTGACACGTATTGACCTTATGCTGAACCACGGTTACCTGTATCCGTATACCCACACAGCTTAAATGAACTTTTACGAAAAATTCTCTAACAGATTTCCCTGATATCCATTTCAATGTTGGCCCAAAGCACAAAGCTTAATTCTACTTCTCGGCGCTGCTCAGTTGTAATCTATGGTTACCTACATGGTTTAGTGCCCCGTCATGCGACATAATTGTAGTACATTGTAACCGGAAGTGTATTGGCAGTTTTATCTGAATCTCAAACCACAGAATGTGTTTAATGAATATAATGACAATAAAGACCACGAAATAGGCCATAATTGTGTCTGTGGTGCATTTAGTATTTAATCTTTATTTTCTGATTCGAGCTGCATATTAATTTAAAAAAATTACAACTGTGAAAATACACTATTGTCATTCTGCTACATGTGAAAACTTTGTGGATTAACGTTATTAATATATATAATCTCAAATATTAATTAATGTTTCTTAACATAAAGTGATTACAATACATTTTTGTAGGAAATAAAGGATGTTGATAGTTGGGTAAAAAAAATTCATAGCTATGAGACTTGTGGTTTGTCTATAAATTTGATTTTCACAAACGTCTATTTTTCTCAAAAAAATTGTGTACGTATTTTGGGCCCTTATGGTTGCATGTGCCAGAACTACGTAAAGCAAAATACAAATAAGTAATTGGCTAGACTAAGTGAAAGTAAGTAACTAATTTTAAGTAAAGTTAGGTACTGCACGCAATAATTACATGAAAGTGGCCTGAAAGAGGCACATTTCAATGCTTGTGCGTTGCCTGATTATACTACGAGACAATACTACACTCACAATGTATGGCCGTCCACCACGGACAAATTAGACGCGGCTTTGTTTGTGTAACACTGAATAGCGTCTTTTTCTTCTTCTAGGGACCACATGATAATTTCCATTTTTTTTCCATTTGGTCATTTCTCTTTACTGCGATGTTCTTTACTCTTTCCATCGTCTTTTTCTTTCTTCATATCACTTTCTGCTCGTCTTATTTCTACTACTGCCTTGAAATCCTTCTAATTTAACTGTTTCCATCTGAAAATATCTCTATCTGCTGATCATTCTACTTTTACGTTGCATATCTTTAAATATTTTTGACGTTCTTGGAACCAACTTGTTAATTTTTTCCCAGAAAATACTTCATGATCTGTTTTGTTAGTTTATTGACATTCGTCCTGTGTAAATGTCCACAAATATCGGTCTTCATAAAGAATTTTTA
The DNA here is from genome assembly GCF_023864275.1 of Schistocerca cancellata. NCBI lineage: Eukaryota > Metazoa > Arthropoda > Insecta > Orthoptera > Acrididae > Schistocerca > Schistocerca cancellata. The sequence continues at coordinate 845,499,517 of NC_064628.1, forward strand.
CCCTGCAGCAGAATGTGCACTGCTATGAAACTCCCTGGCAAATTAAAACAGTGTGCCCGATCAGGACGCCAATCAACTGAGCTGCCCGAGTTTAATATATTTTCCTTACTGTCCCTGTAATTTTTTCTGTGTATTGGTGCCTCTTAAGGCCCAGGCTTCTCAGCCTCTTATTAGCCCTAAATGTTTCCTCAACGGTCTTCTCTATAATGTTGCAACTTTACCTAACTTATATTAGGCCGTCGCACAAGTTAGTAGGCTTTTGTTTTGCGAGTTGTTATTGCGGTTGCTGTGAGTTTATTTATCGATTGTTATTTTTTATTTGTGGCTCACTTGTCCTAATTGAGTTTACATATTACTATTGTGTCATTTGAAGATGGCAGGAGCGGAAGGAGCCACGAACTGCACCGTGTATGGGAACAATGCCATTGGACAAAGAACTTCAAGGAAATGGTTTCTTGTTTTAATGAGGATCGTTTTGACATTAGTGACTCTGTACGTTCAGGAAGACCTTCGGGCTTGGTGAAGATTGTTTGAACGTATTAATCCAAAATGAACCACCCCAGGGTAGTGACAAATGTGATGAACTATGATCAGTGTACAACCGTGTGAAGTTTGCATGCAACGAGGAAGGTTCAAAAATCGAGTGTATGGGTACCGCAAGCTCTAAGCCAAAATCACGGCCGGCCGATGTGGCCGTGCGGTTCTAGGCGCGTCAGTTGGGAGCCGCGCGACTGCTACGGTCGCAGGTTCGAATCCTGCCTCGGGCATGGATGTGTGTGATGTCCTTAGGTTAGTTAGGTTTAAGTGGTTCTAAGTTCTAGGGGACTGATGACCGCAGATGTTAAGTTCCATACTGCTCAGAGCCATTCGAACCATTTTTTTTAGAATACATTAGAATGTCGCTTACAAAGTCCCATAGTGCTCAGAGCCATTTGAACCATTTTGAACCAAAATCACAACACTTAGCGGGTAGCCGCATATGCATCCCTGCTTGCTCGTCGTCAACTGGCTAGTGAACAACGCGGATCACTCCTATCCTGTCCGCCCCGACAGGTGAGTGTTCAGCGTCACGGATTGCCGTCCTACGGGCCCGGGTTCGATTCCCGGCTGGGTCGGGGATTTTCTCCGCTCAGGGACTGGGTGTTGTGCTGTCTTCATCGTCATTTCATCCCCATCCGCCACGGACCTGCCCCGCAAGGGGCCTCCCAACCAATGACGCCACACGCTCATTTCCATTTACTCCTCTCCCGTATCGTTACTGGCGACGAGAAATGGTGTCGTCATGGTAACATAATGAAAAGAAAGGAATGCTTGAGCCCAAACAAAGCACCAACTCCCTGTACAAAGACCTGTGCGCATCCACAAAATATAATGTTATGCTTCTCGTGGAAGAGCGACTGTGTGGTGTATTACGAATTGCTTCCCCGAGGGGTAACCGTCACTGCTGTGAACAAACTGAGACGTCTTGCAGACGCAGTCCAAGAAGAACGACCGAGAAGACTGCCTGAAATGATGCCACTCCGCCCACATTCTGCTGAAGTGACAAAAAGACTGTACAGGAGATGGGTTGGGAAGTCATTCCGCATCGACCTTGTTCACCTGATCTTGCGCCCCTCAGAGATTTTCACCTTTTACGCTCTCTACCGAACCACCCTCAAGGAACTTCCTTCCTAGATGAAAGTGCGGCCCGAACATGGTTCAAAACCACGTAATTTCTACAGCCTTGGAATCGAAAAGTTGGCCCAGCGATGTCAGACTGTTGCAGATAGTGAAGGAGAATATATTATGTCTCTGTTACGTGCGTTTGTTGCATTTATTGAGGCCGGCCGGAGTGACCGTGCGGTTCTAGGCACTACAGTCTGGAGCCGAGCGACCGCTCCGGTCGCAGGTTCGAATCCTGCCTCCGGCATGGATGTGTGTGATGTCCTTAGGTTAGTTAGGTTTAAGTAGTTCTAAGTTCTAGGCGACTGATGACCTCAGAAGTTAAGTCGCCTAGTGCTCAGAGCCAATTGAACCATTTATTGGACGTGTGGAAAAAGGCTGCGAACTTGTGCAGCAACTTCATAATTAATTGGTAGGCATGAATGCATGTTGTTGTTCAAATAAAAGCCACTTCAATAGACGCCTTAGAAATTTCCCCATGTAATTATTGTTTGGTTTGTTGCAAGTTGTGTTCAGAAATGACGACAGGCAACATCTAGTGGTTTCTTACGTAAAGTCCGTTTATATACACTACTGGCCATTAAAGTTGCTACACCAAGAAGAAATGCAGATGATAAATTGGTATTGATTGGACAAATATATTATACTAGAACTGACATGTGATTATATTTTCACGCAATTTCGGTGCATAGATCCTGAGAAATCTACCTAGAACAACCACCTCTGGCCGTAATAACGGCCTTGATAGGCCGGGCATTGAGTCAGAGCTTGCATGGCGTGATGGCGTGTACAGGTACAGATGCCTATGTAGCTTCAACACGATACCACAGTCCATCAAGAGTAGTGACTAGCGTAATGTGACGAGCCAGTTACTCGGCCACCATTGACAAGAAGTTTTCAATTGTTGAGGTTTCACATGGATCGATTGAAGGGTAGAGCCACGGGTCGTAACACATCTGAAATGTAACGTCCACTGTTCAAAGTGCCGTCACTGCGAACGAGAGGTGACCGAGACGTGTAACCAATGGCACCCCATACCATCTCGCCGGGTGATACGCCAGTATGGCGATGACGAATACACGCTTCCAATGTGCGTTCACCGCGATGTCGACAAACAGAGATGCGACCATCATGATGCTGTAAGCAGAACCTGGATTCATCCGCAAAAATGACGTTATGGCACTCGTGCACCCAGGTTCGTCGTTGAGTACACCATCGCAGGCGCTCCTGTCTGTGATGCAGCGTCAAGGGTAACATCAGCCATGGTCTCTGAGTTGATAGTCCATGCTGCTGCAAACGTCGTCGAACTGTTCGTGCAGATGGTTGTTGTCTTGCAAACGTCCCCATCTGTTGACTCATGGATCGAGACGTTGCTGCACGATCCGTTACAGCCATGCGGATAAGATGCCCGTTATATCGACTGCTAGTGATACGAGGCGGCCGTTGGGATCCAGCACTGCGTTCCGTATTACCCACCGATTCCATATTCTGCTAAAACAGTCATTGGATCTCGACCAACGCGAGCAGCAATGTCGCGATACGATAAACCGCAATCGCGGTAGGCTACAATCCGACCTTTATCAAAGTCGGAAACATGATGGTACGCATTTCTCCTCCTTACACGAAGCATCACAACAACGTTTCACCAGGCAACGCCGGTCAACTGCTGTTTGTGTATGAGAAATCGGTTGGAAACGTTCCTCATGTCAGCACGTTGTAGGTGTCGCCACCGGCGCCAAATTGTGTGAATGCTCTGAAAAGCTAATCATTTGCATATCAAAGCATCTTCTTCCTGTCGGTTAAAAATATATATATATATGGTGTTACAAGAAGGTACGGCCAAACTTTCAGGAAACATTCCTCACACACAAAGAAAGAAAATATGTTATGTGGACATGTGTCCGGAAACGCTTACTTTCCATGTTAAAGTTCATTTTATTACTTCTCTTCAAATCACATTAATCATGGAATGGAAACACACAGCAACAGAACGTACCTGCGTGACTTGAAACACTTTGTTACAGGAAATGTTCAAAATGTCCTCCGCTAGCGAGGATACATGCATCCACCCTCCATCGCATGGAATCCCTGATGCTCTGATGCAGCCTTCGAGAATGGCGTATTGTATCACAGCCGTCCACAATACGAGCACGAAGAATTTCTACATTTGTTACCAGGGTTGCGTAGACAAAAGCTTTCAAATGCCCCCATAAATGAAGGTCAAGAGGGTTGAGGTCAGGAGAGCGTGGAGGCCATGGAATTGGTCCGCCTCTACCAATCCATCACTCACTGAATCTGTTGTTGAGAAGCGTACGAACACTTCGACTGAAATGTGCAGGAGCTCCATCGTGCATGAACCACATGTTGTGTCGTACTTGTAAAGGCACATGTCCTAGCAGCACAGGTAGAGTATCCCGTATGAAATCAGTATAACGTGCTCCATTGAGCGTAGGTGGAAGAACTAAAATGAGCTCTAACATAGAAATTAAGCGTTTCCGGACACATGTCCACATAACATCTTTTCTTTATTTGTGTGTGAGGAATGTTTCCTGAAAGTTTGGCAGTACCTTTTTGTAACACCCTATATATACAGGGGGAGTCACCTAACATTACCGCTGGATATATTTCGTAAACCACATCAAATACTGACGAATCGATTCCACAGACCGAACGTGAGGAGAGGTGCTGGTGAAATTGGTTAATAGAAACCATAAAAAATGCACGGAAGTATGTTTTTTAACACAAACCTACGTTTTTTTAAATGGAACCCCGTTAGTTTTGTTAGCACATCTGAACATATAAACAAATACGTGATCAGTGCATTGTAAAATGTTAATTACATCCGGAGATATTGTAATCTAAAGTTGACGCTTGAGTAGCACTCCTCCGCTGTTCGATCGTGTGTATCGGAGAGCACCGAATTACGTGGGGATCCAAAGGGAATGGTGATGGACCTTAGGAACAGAAGAGACTGGAACAGCACATTACGTCCACATGCTAACACCGTTTTATTTGTCTTTTTCACTGACACACATGTACATTACCATGAGGGGTGAGGTATACGTACACACGTGGTTTCCGTTTTCAATTACGGAGTGGAATAGAGTGTGTCCCGACATGTCAGGCCAATAGATGTTCAATGTGGTGGCCATCATTTGCTGCACACAATTGCAATCTCTGGCGTAATGAATGTCGTACACGCCGCAGTACATCTGGTGTAATGTCGCCGCAGGCTGCCACAATACGTTGTTTCATATCCTCTGGGGTTGTAGGCACATCACGGTACACATTCTCCTTTAACGTACCCCACAGAAAGAAGTCCAGAGGTATAAGATCAGGAGAACGGGCTGGCCAATTTATGCGTCCTCCACGTCCTATGAAACGCCCGTCGAACATCCTGTCAAGGGTCAGCCTAGTGTTAATTGCGGAATGTGCGGGTGTACCATCAAGCTGATACCACATACGTCGACGCGTTTGCAGTGGGACATTTTCGAGCAACGTTGGCAGATCATTCTGTAGAAATGCGATGTATGTTGCAGTGCTCTGCGATACACACGATCGAACAGTGGAGGAGTGCTACTCAAGCGTCAACTTTAGGTTACAATATCTCCGGATGTAATTAACATTTTACAATGCAACAAACGGCACTGATTACGTATTTGTTTATATGTTCAGATGTGCTAACAAAACTAACGGGGTTCCATTAAAAAAAACGTAGGTTTGTGTTAAAAAACATACTTCCGAGCATTTTTTTATGGTTTGTATTAACCAATTACACTAGCCCCTCTCCTCACGTTCGGTCTGTGGAGTCGTCAGTATTTGATGTGGTTTACGAAATATATCCAGCGGTAACGTTACGTGACTCACCCTATATATATATATATATATATATATATATATATATATATATATATATATATATATATGTGTGTGTGTGTGTGTGTGTGTCTGCAAGCATTAGGAACCTGGTGTATCCTTTTAGTAAGTTTTACGAAGCGCTCGAGGCAGTGAATCATCACACAAACGGTAGTGATGGTCCGCAGCCTCTTTTACCACGTGTGAAAATCAGACGTTGATGCGGTTTAAGTGCGGTAAAAGGTGGTCGAATTTTTCTGTGCAGAAGAAGCAGCAGGCCACTGGCTGCGTCTAGGAGACGGCGTGGCGTGTGGTGTGCGTGCTACCTGAGTTCAAGGGCAGCCAGTCTTGCCAGTGGACGCCTCAGCGCAGCCGCCTCATCTGGTAACGCAAGAGGGCAGGGCCCCTCTCCGCACCAAATAATCTGATCTCTGGGAGGGCTCGCCGCATTGTGGCCACGCTGCGGGGGACGGGGAATCAATGGATACCCTGACCAGCGCTGCCGAAACCGATAATACAGCAGTCGCCGTACTCTGATGATAAGTTTCCAGTCGTACTGCAGGTACGCAGACACTTGAAGTGTTTTTTAATTCAATGCCTTGATGAAAGTCAATAGAATTATGCTATTTTTCACTGAGTAAGAAAAATAATTCGGAAAGGGGGTTTAATTTACCATTTCTACTGCGCCGAGAGAGTAAACTTCTGGACTAAAATTTTTTCTCTTGTAATCCCGTAAAAAATAGTGCTGTGAAGCAACAAACAATGCGTACCAAAAGAAAAAAGTCAGAGAGTAAAACAGATAAGTATTGCAGTGCCTGTATTGTTAAGAAGAAGAATGCAATGTTTATTCCGGCCTGCATACGTCTCCGAAGGAATATCGCATCGTTCATCTTAACAACACAGGCACTGAAGTATCGTATTTGCAAAATGTAAACATTCACGGTCGGAAATATCACAATTAGTAAAATGTTCCGGGCTATTATGCCGTGGTCGAATGGATTTTACCTATTACGTGTAATGCATTAGATCAGGCACAGTAGCCGGGAATATTTTAGTAGGTGTGAATATCGTATTTATCCCCCGACATCAAGCGGGGACTTTCAATTAAAATGTCCTCCCCTGTACGAGAATTACATAATGAGTGTGTATTAGAAGGCTTCTGACACAGGAATGGCTACAAAAGGAAGTCTGGGGACGACGGTGAGTGGTGCCCGGGTAGTGAATACAGTTAAGGCAATCTCTCGGGTACAGCGGGAAATCTGGGTTCGAGTCCCAACCCTCCACAAATATTCACGCCGTCATTCACAAATACAGCTGATGGTTGTCTGTACGCGCAACTGCGAATACATTCCATGTAAAACAGACAATAATTAATTAGAAGGAAGAAACACGTGCAGAAAAAATGGGGCAAAGAATATGTTAAATAAGCTACGGACGAACAGCGCCTGTTACTCCCTTCTGATGACGGGTACTGGGACGAAATGAGCTCGGCTGCATATTTGTACCTGGAATGGTGTCTGTGAAAAACTCGAAACGTGTTTTTTTATTACTACATGTACTTCAGAAAGGTTGAGGCCACGTGCGTGCCTAGTGTGATACTGTAATTATAATTTCCTGCTCGTCTTCTGGGTATTATATCTCTAAGAGCTTTACTCAATCCTTCATGGAACAGTCCAGACATCATATCTCGTTTACGATTTACAGTTTAAGTCGTAAACTAACCTATAACTCGACTCGTCACTTACGAGTACGTCTGCTTCTCCATGTTCAAGCTTTTCATTTCCTGTCACAGACATTACCGTCCGTCTAATACAGACTGCGCTTAAGTGCAAGTTTAAACACACATTGATCGATTAGAATCACCATCACTAAATTTTGGGCGTTACTAAATTGAAAAAAGTTCCATTGCAGCCATGTGTGAGGGCAGGAGTAAGGTCCAGAGGCGCTGATATGTAATTTCGCGAAAGAACGAGCTTGTACACCGTAAGGCGGACATCTAAGCCACGCAGTCGTAGTGAGATTGCATAAAGCTGCCCCGGATCTACGATATTTGCGAACCAGTACAAAAACTTAATAATAGCGCCTCCCTCTCACCCTCCCGCCCCTCTCATTCGAGAGTTTGTGGTGGGATGTGCCACGCCTCCTCACACAGCATTCTTCTATCGCACGCCACTGTATTTCGCTCTGTGGATTGCAAAAGTGTACATTTCGTAATGGAAGCCATCAAACCTATGTTCAGGAGAGTAGAAATTAACGTGTCCAGTGGTGCCTCTTCTACTCCCACTCAGCCGGTCTGATATCCTACCCCCTAACAAAAAAAAAAAAAAAAAAAAAAAAAAAAAATTCATAACAAATACTGGGCGGGACTATTTGTGAGCTGGAGGGGAAAATCTGCATCCTTTATTGCATATTAGCTAGTAACTTTATCTTTTTGTGTGGCATAAAATTCGATGTACGAAACATACACTCAGGCGCCAATGAAACTGGTATAGGCATGAGTATTCAAATACAGAGACAGGCAGAAGACGGCGCTGCGGTCGGCCACGCCTCTATAAGACAAGTGTCTGGTGCAGTTGTTGGATCGGTAACTGCTGCTACAACGGCAGGTCATCAAGATTTAATTGAGTTTGAACCTGGTGTTACAGTCTGCGCACGAGCGATGGGACACAGCATCTCCGAGGTAGTGATGAAGTGGAGATTTTCCCGTACGACCATTTCACAGGTGAACCGTTAATATCCTGAATCCGGTAAAACATCAACCGACGACTGAAGAGAAGCATCGGACGTGACAGAAGTGCAACTCTTCTGCAAATTGATGAAGATTTCAGTGCTGGGCCATCAACGAGAGTCAATGTGCGAACCATTCAACGAAACTTCATCGACATGGGCTTCCGGAATTGAAGGCCCACTCGTGTACCCTTGATGACTGCACGGCACAAAGCTTGGGCCTGTCAACGCCGCCATTGGGCTGCTGATGACTGGAAACATGTTGCCATGCTGGACGAGTCTAATTTCAAATTGTATCGAACGGATGGACGAGTTTCAGCAGGGGACTGTTCAAGTTTGTGGAGGCTCTGTAACGATATGGGTCGCGTGCGCCCTGACTGATCACCATGTCCATTGTGCATTCCGACGGATTTGAGCAATTCCAGCAATACAATGCGACATCCCACACGTCCAGAATTGCTACAGCGTGGCTCCAGGAACACTCTTCCGAGTTTAAACACTCCCGGTGGCCACTAAACTCCACAGACATGAAAATTATTGGGCATATCTGGGATGCCTTGCAATGCGCTTTTCACATGAGATCTTCACCTCCTCCTACTCTTACGGATTTATGGACAGCCCTACAGGATTCATGGTGTCAGCTCCCTCCTGCACTTCTTCAGACATTAGTGCTCCGACAGTTACGCGTGCTCGCGGGGTCCGTACACGATATTAGGCAGGTGTACCAGCTTCTTTCGCTCTTCAGTGTAAAACCAGTAAAGACAAGAGACAATCAAGAAGGTACATATTTCTTCAATCCTTAGATCCCAGATTTTCGTCACTCTACTCTTTCTAAAAACTTACACAGTGAGCCTTTCTTTCTGTGAAAGAATCTACTGTCTCATCAGAATTCGTCAAATGTTCTGCTACATGAAATGTCAAAGTGTCGTTGTCTAATACTGAAAATGCTCTTAATACAATAGCACCCAAGAGAGGTGTGGTATCTCGAGTTGCTTACGTCTACTAGATAGAACGAAATAGGTCTTTGTAATATTACAGCAGTTGTAACACTCGCGAAATAAGCAAGACTGTTTTGGCGCGAATGGTCATTTTTGTCAACCTCATTTACATAAATAACCCGGCAGAACATAATTCACAAACTACGAATATCAAATGCCTATTAGGCCTATTACAAGCAGAAAGTCTTATGTCAGGAAATAGTTTCACGTTTCATTCATATACTCCAGTTTCTCAGGCATGAGATCAAAAACTAGTAGTAGTACAAAAATTTTACATAAATTTGAAATCTTCATATTCTTCCATATTACTTGTATGACGTCCCCGTTTCTCCTCCTTCCTTGTTCTAACAAACGATCTTGTCATCACTAATTCTCTGATGAACTGCACTAACCCTGCCAGAATCACCGGTTTATCCTGTGTTATTCTCCCGTTACGCGCTGTCACGCAACGCGTTTTCGCGATCAGAATTTAAGCGACTGCTAACCGGGGCCTGTGCAGCTTGCCCTTAGTAGTGTAGCGATCTCGCGAAAGTTATCTGTCAATTTCATTTTCTTGGGTACACCGAGAAGATACGTAATTTTTCTTACATGTTATTCCAGTTAGTGATTTATTTCCACTCTGATAATGTGAATCTATGGATTTCGCTAGTAATTATAACAACGCTTATCATTCGCATATCCAATCAACCACATGAAAAGCGATTGGTATTCACCCGTTCGGGTTTATTGTGCTCAGCTCGTATAGCTCCGACCCTTTCGTCTGCGGGTAATTTCTTTATTTCTTGATGCGACGGGGATTCCCCTACCAGAGACATCACGTGCACTATGCACGTATTCAAGAATCAAGGTACGATTCGTTCAGATTAGAATGCGAATATGAATAATGGATAGACCAAAGTCCTCAGGATGTTAGGCGCTTTGTGAAACAAGATTTATGTTCTTCAAGAATGTGAATTTGGCACCCACTGCCCACTGAAATTGCCGCCCAGAACAGATACATCGTCCCCCCCCCCCCCAACCCCCCCCCCCCACCTTCTCACCCTCTCTACATCCGGGCCCGGCAGAAACGCCATGCAGCTTGCAGCTTTGACAAGCTGGCCTGTGGAGTATATCCACATCGTTGAGACACGGAGGTGTTGACTGGAACTTGCCTGGAAGCAATTTATCGGCACAACGAGTGTACTATTAATTACTATAAATGCTCTCTGATTCTAGCACAGTTAGGTGCAGTCTGACAGCAACTTTCGCGACATCGCGTCCACGCACCTTGCCATCAGGTTATGGGCCGGCCAGCATCTGATACCGGTCTGGTTCGCTAGCTCACGGTTCTTAGTCCGCACCCGTGGACATAGGACGACAGTATCGAGCTTCTGTCTTGGAGAACAGCAGTTCGCAGCCACGGCGGTACTGTAGCCATCCCTCCGCACCAGGACGAGCTTCTAACCCGGTAGCAATGGCTGCCTATGAGAATTCAGCAGACGTACGCGTCGCTGGCACTGTTCACTCAGGAACGCATAGTGCTAACTCACGAACGTGCTGCTGAGTGAGGTAAACAGTGCCAGAAAAGCAGGACGCGGACGCCAAATGGCCGTCCGATCGAGGCAACCGTCCAGCATCTTCATCAACACCCGTGGACCACGTGCCTACAGAGGGCGTATACAGGGGCGTCACAGTACTTTAATGATGTAACTGAAGACGAAATAAGATGTTTTGTATCTTGTGTTGTCCTAGGCATCCCTGTGACAGTATCACAGCCTCCTCTACGCAGCCCCTATAAACCACCCCTATAAACCACAGCGGGCCTACTCCCCCCCCCCCCCCCCCAATCACCGGGGTAACTACAGTACACATAGCGCATGTCACTTATCTACAGTTACAGTCTAAGTCTTATCCTAGTTGCTATCAAGTCTTCGAATTAAGCACCACTGTAACGACTGAACTCATCTAGCGATTTATGGCACTGTTATGACATTTTCGTTTATTTTAAGAGATTGATATAGGGCCTGAAGATGGCATAGTGAAATGCTGAAACTGGCAGCCTTCAAAAGAAAAGAAAATAACATATTAAGCTACGCGGCTATTGGTGTATTTCATTGACATTGACAACTATTGAACCACTCGACGTTCCCTGTCCATGATGGACCAACAGAGACGAAAATGTCAGTTTCTAAATATTTAAGCATTTCGTTTTCTGTTAGTGACATTAAAATGCTTCTAGTAAAGATTATTCTTATATAATCATCTTGTGGTGTTGCAGTTCTTCTTATGGACGTGCTTACTATGAAAATAGGAGGAGGAAATCCGCCTTATACAAGACACATTTTCAGTTTCGTTTTACCCAGACATATTATGCAAAGAGGGTAGAAAAAAAACAACAAAATACAAAAACAAACGACACACAACCATGAAATACACACATAAACAAATACAACACACAACAAATTTGCAGACAGTAAGCAACAAATGGAACACAACGACTTGCAGCAACAAAGCCACACACAGGGTAGGTAATATACTAAACAAACAAGGGCTCAACATAGCGTACAGAACGAACAACACTATACAAAGCAGACTTGGAAGAAATACCACCAACACTGACAAATACATCCAGTCCGGTTTATACCAACTTAGTTGCAACTGCTGTCAATCTGTATATGTGGGTCAACATGCAGGAATTTCAGAACCAGGTCTGTAGAGCACTTAAAAGCAATATCTCACACTCAAAATTCACAATCACCTGGTAGCACACGGTCACCACTCAAAAAACACTGAAACTGACTAACAGATCTTTAAAATTAGTAGGAGCTTTTACCAAAAATTAATTATAGAAGAAAACTATCACACTCAAAAATCAATAGCCCAAGGAAAGAAAGAACTAAATGAAAACACATCACTATGCAAATAATACCCAAACTAAAGACTGCTCAGGGAGAAAAAACCCTGACCATTCTCTCTCTCTCTCTCTCTCTCCCTCTCTGCCACCTTCCTGAACACACACACGCACACAAAGACACACACAGACAAACCAAACGCAAAATTGTGGTTTGGGGAGCTATTAGGTATGACTAAATGACTAATTTGGTAACTGTTGAAGGGAGACTGAACGCTCTCAATTATGTGATAAGGATGGTACACCCACTGACATGCATTTCCTGTCCATGGTACCAAATGGTATATTTCTGCAGAATAATGAAAGAAACTCCACCATATTTCTTCCTTTATCTCCAGTCAATGATCACAAACAAATCATAGTCATACTATATTCATAATGTCCATTTTCAAATCTGTCAGGGAAATGGGAAACTAAATACAACTGCTGACAATATTAATCTTGTAAGGAATAAATTACACAGTTTTGACAAGTGTGCATATACAATTAAGTATTCATACAGGTACTTTTCGGCAGAGTTTTATGTTCATGCTTTCTATATGTATGAAATTAGTAACTTTATTTTATAATACCTTGTTTACGAGGTGGACACTGGCCAGCAGCTGTATTTGATCTTCCTTTTTCTGTCTGGTAGAAAAATCATCATTATATCCGAAATCGATAGTGTGACAACAAGTTACCTGTAATTATTGGTTGGAATTAAGGAAAAAAGTGTTCTACAGAGTGTATCAAAACGGACTTAACTTTGAAAACTAATATTGATTTATTCATTTTACCTACAGACATAGTTTTTCTGTCATTTTATAGCAAAATACGTCAAGTTTTTTGCCATGCACCTGAAGAGGCTAAAAGTGATTTTCATTGGCTATGTGGCAAATATCCCATCTGACATGGAGTTTTTCCTAAACTCACTGCAGAATATCAGGTGCTATTTGTTCTCTTGCGAGATACATTCTAGCTCTGAGCTCTAATACAAAAACTTGTAATAGTGGAACAAGCAACATACCCTTGATGGTTCCTCCAAAACAAAAAGTCAAGAGGTATCGGATAAAGTGAACCTGAGGATCAATCAAGTGGCGCACCTCGGCCCATTCACTTACGTTAATAGCGGGCATTTAGGAAACCCCGGTCGTCTTACTAAACAGTCAAGATTCGATGTATCCTTCTTCAAGATGACACCAACACTATGTAAGTCGTATGAATAAGTTTGCATGAATTTTCAGAGTTGTAAAGTACGTTTTGATATACTCTGTATACTTCATAGATCATTGCTTTTATTCACGACGACGCCGCAACTTGTGCCCCAAAGTAAGGTTCACATAACGACACCATGCAGAATCTACGAATCCTTGAGTGGCCTGCACCGTCCCTGATTTTTCACCCATAGAGCATCTCTGGGATGCCATGGGAAGGCATCTGGTTTCATACAGTCATCCAGCCAGCGATCTCCATGAACTGAAACGGAATGGGTCTCAGACATAGCAAGAAATTCCTCAAGGTGACATTTCGGGGCTTCTTTGCCCGCATGAAACAAAGAATATGAGGCAGTGTTCGTGCCTGTGGCAGCCATACCTCATACTGAAGTTGGATAATGGACATCAGATTGACCCTATGGGTTACACTCAGTATAATAGCATGCTGATCTGTAATTCTATTGAGGAACATTTATTTAAGTTATTACTTAAACCATAGTTGACACACACACAGTGGTTACGGTTACTACAAGCCACACCACAAACTGGGAAACGGGGCCAAATTTCTAGTATTTTACTGTCGAGTAGAGATTTTCACACACAAATGTTTTATTCATATCTTACAGAAACTAACAGTACGGCAATAAACAGCCTTTTAAACACGCCGCTAATGGCAATCAAATCATTTATAGCAATACAACAATTTTTAAAAAAAGTTCCTTTTAAAAAAAATAGTAGCAACAGTACGGCAATCAACAATCTTTCAAAACGCGCCGCTAACGGCAATTAAGTAATTTACAGCAATGCAACAGTTTAAAAATTTCTTTTGAAAACGGCAATCAAGTCATTTATAGTAATACAACAGTATAGTTTTTTTAAAAAAATAACACAGAAGGTAACAGTACGGCAATAACAGCCTTTCAAAACACGCCGCTAACGGCAATCAAGTAATTTATAGAAATACCACAATTTAAAAAAAATCTGTTTTAAAAAAGCACAGGAGCTAGCAGTACGGTAATAACAGCCTTTCAAAACACGCCGCTAACGGCAATCAAGTAATTTGTAGCAATACAACAGTTTAAAAATTAAAGAACATTAGTAAACAGGCTACTAAAGTAAATACAGAACTTTCCTAATAAAGTACGGTGAGGTAGTGAAGTTACCAAAACCGCCATTAAAAAAAAAATTCAAAGGTCTCTGCAAACACACGATTAATGGCAATAAAGAAATGGAGGAATTAAAAAAAAAGTTTTAAACAAAAGTGTCCTGGAATATCATTAAAACAAAACAGATATGACGGACCCGTGTAAGGCGGCCACAAATCACCCACTCACGAAGGCTCAGGCTAGGCAGAATACTGACCAATTTAAATACGCCCGTAAACACAATTGCCACTCTCAAGCTGGTCACTGCACCGACTTTTAGCCAGCGAAAACTTGTAATAAGATGGCTTAACTTGCTGACAGAATTAGAGCTAACCTCGTGCAAGGAAACATTGCACCACACAGGTCTGAATGAGCGACCACATGATCAACCAACAAGAAGGCATGAATTTACTCATAACACACGACAGAATAGCGAAACAACTAAACTGCCAAAACTACACCTCCCATCGGACAGTAACGAGAGGAGGAGGAAAGATCACTGTCTTCATTTACATCGTTGCCGAGGACAGGAAATCCGATCACTGGACGCCACAAGGCAGAAGAGACACTGGTTACGCAAACATATTACTTAATGATTAAACCTTCCACTAACTTAACTTGCAATTATGCTCGAACAGGCAGTACACGACCTCCGATGGCAAGGATCCATACATCCGACCGCGCACGAGTCGCCATTGTACCCAACAAGCCACGGTTACGCGACAACACGCTCTGTCACCGGAGTTCACGTCTTCTCTGCAACGTTGGCGGGTAGTGACCGCTCCTTCATGTTAGGTGTTCAAATGGCTCTGAGCACTATGGGACTCAACATCTTAGGTCATAAGTCCCCTAGAACTTAGAACTACTTAAACCTAACTAACCTAAGGACATCACACACACCCATGCCCGAGGCAGGATTCGAACCTGCGACCGTAGCAGTCCCGCGGTTCCGGACTGCAGCGCCAGAACCGCTAGACCACCGCGGCCGGCATGTTAGGTGTCTTCTTTTTAAACTCCAGTGTTAAAACGGAGGACTTAAAGAAGCTTCTTAACGTCCCACCGAGGTGAAATGAACAGCAACTACTCGTGGGGCGATTCTGTATACAACCAACACGCAGGGAGCTCTTCCGTCAACTCCACACGCTCGTTACACACAACTGACATACATCACGTGGCGACTCGGCACAACCGACTGGTTTCAATTCCCGACCAGGTCGGTGATTTTCTCCTCTCTTGTACTGGATGTGTGGTTTTTGTGTTGCCCTCGCCGTTTAGTCACTGAAGTGACCTGAAACAGACAGAATTGCACTAGACGGCCGAACTACCGCAGACAGGGTTTCCTGACCGATAATGCCATTACTCATGAAACACTACTAGCAACCTTGTGTAAGTATCTGTGGCTTCGGTCCACTGTGCTCGTCGTCGGCGTTTTGGCAATCATCCGCCTGCACCCGAAATGTTCATAAATGGTATCGCCAATTTGAAGTCAGATGCTTGTACCTTTGTCCAGGACGACATTGCACTTCTGAAGACACGGTGGAAAGAATTAGGCAAATATCTGAACGGAGTGCACGAAAGTCTGCTCGCCGTGCTAGGAGACATTTGCAAAGCTTCATACGAATGTCTGGCATGTGTTAAGACGTCCTTTGGGCTACAAAACCATACAGGCTACATTTAGTGTGAGCTTTTCGGGTTGGTGGTAAAAGGAAACTTGTTTACTACAGCAATACTCCGCTAGACGACATGGAAGATGTGGTGTCACCGCCAGACACCACACTTGCTAGGTGGTAGCTTTAAATCGGCCGCTGTCCATTAGTACATGTCGGACCCGCGTGTCGCCACAGTCCGTAATTGCAGACCGAGCGCCACCACACGGCAGGTCTTGAGAGACGTACGAGCACTCGCCCCAGTTGTACGACGACATTGCTAGCGGCTACACTGACGAAGCCTTTCTCTCATTTGCCGAGAGACAGTTAGAATAGCCTTCAGCTAAGTCCATGGCTACGACCTAGCAAGGCGCCATTAGCCTAACAGTGCTTGTATTTAAAGAGTCTCATTTGTATCGTCAAGAGCGATGTACCACAATGATGGAATAAAGTTAAGTATTCGAGGAGCTACTTACTTTTCTTTATAGCATTCATAACGTATCCTGTTTCAGACCTCACGCCAGCCGGCGTGAGTAACGCGTGCATTTCGGTTACCCGTCACTGTGGACTGGCTGCCTTGTCAGAACCCTCATGACATTATTCACCACGAAAGAGACTCACCTAAAGTGAATGTTTTTTGAGCCATTTCTCGTGAAAAAGTCTATGGTCCCTTCTTTTCTGAGGATAACACTGTGACCGTAGTGAGTGATCCTCAGATGCTGCAAAACTGACGTTCACCACAACTTCAGGAGGATTCCGATAACGTCATTTTCCAACAAGACAGAGTTCTACCACACTGGCCCCACAAAGTACGTCAGTTGCTCACTGACACTCTGCCTCAACGATGGATCCTGAAACACTGCCTTGCATTCCTGTCATCCCGACAAGACACCATGCAATTATTTCTTGTGGGGATATGTGAAGGAAAGCATGTTCGTCTCCCATTTACCTCGTGACACAGAAGAAGTGAACAACAGAATAACAGCCGCGGAAAGTGGTACCCTTTCAAGCTATAAGGATACCGTAAGACTCATGAGTAACGAAATGCTATTTTGTATCATTGATAATTCTGAAATTTCTCGTAGCCCTGCATTTCGCACACTATTGAGCCGTGTATCGACTCGTGCTATACCTTGTGTTTGGATTGCATTGGTTTTCCTTTTCTTCCCCTGACATGTTTGTTTCCTATGTTGTCTGTCATTAAGTGGCTGCTTGGTTGTCTTTTCCCACTGTTATCGATACCTGCGTTTTGCTTCCGGGAAACTGCTACGGAGGAAGTGAGGTCTTTGACCGGTTGTAACTTCGGAACAGCAGTACCAGCAAGCTATGGAAAAGGATGGTTAAACTGTGTGATTTCACTTTTGAATGTGTATCCCTCACTAATTCCCAAGTGTCTTCATTGTCTCATTCATTATATTTATGTGAATCATTTTTTTTTTCTGTTTGTGGTTAGTTTGGGTGTTGAATTGCATGGAGTGTGCCGTCCGCTCAGGTGTTAGACGAAGCTTTCATAGAAGTTGCCTTTGCAGTCCCAAACTGTTGTCAACTAGAATTTTCTTCCATGGATATCAAAGCAGGAATGAAGGGTCAAAGATGTCCACGGTTCAGTTGGTGTGGGAGGCCATAGTTGGTAGAAAGCCCATCGCCCCCGACCACTTACTGCAAGCGAGACTGGTCTCTGATGTCGCCTTATTAGGCACTTGGACGCTGGCCCTGGAGATGGCCAGCTGACTTTAGTATGAGCTCTGGTAATTTTGCAGTCGACGATGGTATTGTATGTGGAGAGCTCCGGTAATTTTGCAGTCGACGATAGTATTGTATGTGGAATATTTAGCTTGAACTACACACCAATTCGTTCCTTATTAGGAGATAATGCTAGTAAATGCGAGGGTGATTTTATTTTTAATTACTTGCTTACGAAAATTGAGTAGGAACATCTTAAAACCATGGGCCTTTGTCTTATGTAAAGGGCATACTTTGCGATCAGGCGATTTCTGCGACTGCTAGTTTTACTGTGGGAGTGAAGTGTAGTATTAAGTTGAGAGTTTTTGCGTGCAGTTTCTTTAGAACGGACAGGCACTCGAAACGGCTCAATACAGACATGATTTCCATAGACTGAAATTATACGCTAAGATGCGCTGCGCGCCGGCCGCGGTGGTCTAGCGGTTCTGGCGCTGCAGTCCGCAACCGCGGGACTGCTATGGTCGCAGGTTCGAATCCTGCCTCGGGCATGGGTGTATGTGATGTCCTTAGGTTAGTTAGGTTTAAGTAGTTCTAAGTTCTAGGGGACTTATGACCTAAGATGTTGAGTCCCATAGTGCTCAGAGCCATTTGAACCATCTGATGCGCTGCGCAATTAATTGCCTCACTATAACTCGTAGATCGTAACGACAGAAAGCAGAAATAAAATCTCATTGCAAATTTGCACATGACACTGCTCTGTAAGGAATGTGCCAGCACAAATCTTGCACATACAGACCCACGCAGCAACCGCCAGCTAGCCTATTTCTTCCGGCTTCCATACTTCGAATCCGTTGTTGCGAAGAGACTAGATAAAAAATGTATTTTGTCTCCATTCGAACGCAGACTACGCCGTACCATATGACGTTTCGCTGATCTCCTACAGGCCGAGACACTGCTCGTCAAATAATGTCGGTCAAACAATCGATCTTAGCAAAGACTGTCTTCATCTCAGTAATCGACTACTGAGCACAGAATATGTTAGCAAAAGTGATAGCATGTTTGCAGACGAGCAAAACAGTAGCTGGCGTACGTCGCTAGCAGCATGCAAGAGCTTAACACAGTAAGCCGTGTATTAACGTTAGGAGCTGTGTACATGTGTTGCGGCAGTGTAGCTAACGGTGTGTATATTGCCCATACCATATTCATGCAATATTTTCGAATGAGCGAACTTAAAAAAGATACTATGGCTTATCAAATTTTCGCTGTTTGTGCGTTAAAACTTCAGTATCCGGCACGACTTTTTAAAGTACTACTTTTTTCCTACCAACTCTATTCGCAACACATTTTGCGTACAGTACAAACGTATATTATTAAATGTATGTGCCAACTTATATCATTGTATAACTCATAGTTCAAGAGATATAACATCTTAAACATTGAGATACGTGAAAAATAGCTTTTCCTAAAACGGGAAGGTCTCAATAATACTGTAGACATCTTGACTCTGAATCGACCACAAAAACTGAAAAGATTACTGAAAATGATATCCACATGCTGTATACTGGAACTCGTGACTCTACTTAGGCTCGCACGTTGTGGGATGGGTACTGAAAGTGAATTCCTGCATCTTATAACTGCTGACAGCCACTGTTTTATTCCAACCAACTTGAAGTTTTACTTGATTTTGATGGTGTACTGGTAGGCCAATTTCCTTACAACTTTCTTAAAGTCCATAATAGAGATCTGAGGCACTTTCGATACTAATGGCTCTCGATCTTCCACCATAATCGAGTCCATCAACATGAGGTGGCGAATGTGAGGTAGCCAAGGAGGTGGAAACGTGGGTTCTACTAGGCCAAGACTGCTTGGTAGCTCCAACAGGATAACAACTTTCTCTTTAGGAGAGATGCTGCGTAATCGAGAAGCCATTATGGCAAATTTCGAGACAAAGTGGAGAGAATGGTTCAGATCGAGATTACAGAAATCAAGTTCCACAACACAAAATAGTCATACAAGAAATTCAGCTACACCAAAACGATTGAGATGCGTAACCGTGATATCTAATCAGTAACACCTTTCCTTTGTACTAAGATGCCAGCTGGTTTTGTGTGTATTGGTCACACCGTTTTTTTGTAATAAGACTCCAGCTGGTTTTCTGTGTTTGAGGACATGCATTATATGGATTTCCAGATTGATAAATAGTAGGAGATTAATAACTAAACTTTTCATACCGAGATGATGGTACAGTATTCAAACCGATAGCAATTTAAGACTAATAACGCAGCTGTGTGTCATGCATTTCAGAAAATTATATTAATGAATTTGGCTACCAGCAATAATCCGTTAGGATTAAAATATTTATTAATTTTACTAACTTACTATTTTGCAAAAATGTGTTTGGCCGTAGAACCACTTGTAAAACCTATTCAACCTTCTGCTAGTTTAACAGTAGAGTATATACACTGACGGAAAAAAAATCGCATCGTCAAGAAAGAGTTGTTTGACATAAACGAAAGGTAAGAGTGTTTTTACAAGATTATCTCTATTCAACTTTCGTGCTGATCGCATAAGAGTGGCGTAGCAGCACCAGTATGAAGATGAAAATCAGATTTGCTTTAAATACGTGCTGTAACGGTCGTAAGCGCTTGTTACGATTAAGACTGCCCATGATGAGTTGATGCTAGTCAAGAATATCTTTAAGGCGCTAAGGACGCCATCATCAGCACTCCATTGAGTTTGAACGAGGGCGTATAATACGGCTGAGAGGAGATCTATATTCCTTCTCCGATACCGCAAAAAGACTTGGCAGGAAGGTAGCAACTGTACATCATTGCTGGCAGCGGTGGTCACGAGAATGTACGATTGCAGGAAGACCGGACTTCGGATGGCCATGTGGCACTGCCGAGAAGAAAGACCGTTGTTTGCGGTGTACAGGTCTGGTGTATTATTCTGCATCTTCAGCAGCACTCTGAGCAGCAGCTGGCACCACGTGACACAACGAATTGTTACAAATCAATTACTTCAAGGACAGCTCCGGGCCAGAAGCCCTGTAGCGTGCGTTCCATTGCCGCCAAACCACTGCCATTTGCGGCTTCAGTGTTGTCAAACGACATTTCATTGGAAGACAGTCCGCGGCTCGTGGTCTTGCGGTAGCGTCCTCGCTTCCCGCGCACGGGGACCCGAGTTCGATTCCCGGCGGGGTCAGGGTTTTCTATGCCTTCGGGATGACTGGGTGTTGTGTGACTTTCATCATCATTTCATCCTCATTCACTCGCAAGTCGCCATAGTGGCGTTAAAGAACTTGTTGAGCGGCGGTCAAACCACCCCGCGAGGGGTCTCCCGGTCACCAATGCCATACGCACATTATTGGAAGACAGAGTGGAGGTTTGCTGCGTTTTCTGATAAAATCTGTTTCTTATTCGGTATCAGTGGTGACCACGTTTTCGTTAGAAGGGGACAGGTTCAGGGCCTGCAGTCAACCTGTCTGCGTGCTAGACACACGGGACCTACGTCTGGAGCTATGGTCCAAGATGCGATTTTGTGCGGCAGTAGGAGCACTCTCGTGGTTGTTCCACGCACCTTAAGTACAAACTTGTACGTCAGTCTAGTATAATAATAATGTCGTGTGACGAAGGCCTCCCATCGGGTGCAAGTCTTTCGATTTGACGCCACTTCGGTGACTTGCGCGTCGATGGGGATGAAATGATGATGATTAGGACAACACAACAGCCAGTCCCTGAACGGAGAAAATCTCCGACCCAGCCGGAAGTCGAACTCGGGCCCTTAGGATTGGCATTCTGTTGCGCTGACCACTATTTTTTTTAATATCATTTTGTTCGTTTTCGTTCGTTGTATCTGCACAGGGCGGACGTCGCAAGACACCCGTTTCACTTAGTCCTTGATCCATTAACTCAGTTTTTTTATTACAGAGGGCAGCAAACCCTCTGATCGAACACACTGAGCTACCGTGCCGGCATCACTCAGCTACCTGGTGATTCGACCTGTTCTGCTGCCATTAATGAACAGCATTCCAATAGGTGTTTTCCAACAGGATAACGCTCTCCCACATATCGCAGATGTTACCCAATATGCTCTACAGAGTCTCAATATGTTTCCTTGGCCTGATCGATCACCAGATCTGTCTCCAATGGAGCACATATACGACATCACAGAACATCAGCGGACAACATCTCCAGCATTTTCCACAAACAGCATTAACCGTCCCTTTGTGGGCCGATCAAGTGCAACAGCCATGGAACTCCATCCCACACACTGACTTCCGGCATCATTACAACATAATTCACGCACGTTTGCATACTTGCACTCTACATTCTGGAGGTTACACTGGTTATGAATGTACCATCATTTAACGCTTTCTGTGGCTTATCTCACGCTTACATTAACCTGTGATCTTGCTGAGTTAATCGCTTAAAGATGCCAGAGTGTATAGTACACAACTGGCCATTAAAATTGCTACACCACGAAGATGATGTGCTGCAGACGCGAAAAAATTTAACCGACAGGAAGAAGGTGCTGTGATATGCAAATGATTAGCTTTTCAGAGCATTCACACAAGGTTGGCGCCAGTGGCGACACCTACAACGTACTGACATGAAGAAAGTTTCCAATCGATTTCTCATACACAAACAGCAGTTGACCGGCGTTGCCTGGTGAAACGTTATTGTGATGCCTCGTGTAAGGAGGACAAATTCGTACCATCACGTTTCCGACTTTGATAAAGGTCGGATTGTAGCCTATCGCCATTACGGTTCATCGTATCGCAACATTGCTGCTCGCGTTGGTCGAGATCCAATGAATGTTAGCAGAATATGGAATCGGTGGGTTCAGGAGGGTAATACGGAGCGCCCTGCTGGACCTCAACGGCCTCGTATCACTAGCAGTCGAGATGACATATCTGTAACGGATCGCGCCCCCACGTCTCGATCCCTGAGTCAACAACTATCTGCACGAACAGTTCAACGACGTTTGCAGTAGCATGGACTATCAGCTCGGAGAACATGGCTGCGGTTACCACTGACGCTGCATCACAGACAGGAGCGCCTGCGATGATGTACTCAACGAAGAACCTGGGTGCACGAATGGCAAAACGTCATTTTTTTCGGATGAATCCAGGTTCTGTTTACAGCAACATGATGGTCGCATCCGTGTTTGGCGACATCGCGGTGAACGCACATTGGAAGCGTGTATTCGTCATCGCCATACTGGCGTATCACCCGACGTGATGGTGTGGGGTGCCATTGGTTACACTTCTCGGTCACCTCTTGTTCGCATTGACGGCACTTTGAGCAGTGGACGTTACATTTCAGGTGTGTTACGACCCGTGGCCCTACCCTTCATTCGATCCCTGCGAAAGCCTACATTTCAGCAGGTAATGCACGACCGCATGTTGCAGGTCCTGTAGGGGCCTTTCTGGATACAGAAAATGTTCGACTGCTGCCCAGGCGAGCACATTCTCCAGATCTGTCGCCAACTGAAAACGTCTTGTCAATGGTGGCCGAGAAACTGGCTCGTCACAATACGCCAGTCACTATTCTTGATGAACTGTGGTATCGTGTTGAAGCTACATGGGCAGCTGTACCTGTACACGCCATACAAGCTCTGTTTGCCCAGGCGTATCAAGGCCGCTATTACGGCCAGAGGTGGTTGTTCTGGGTACTGATTTCTCAGGATCTACGCAGCCAAATTGCGTGAAAATATACACATGTCAGTTCTAGAATAATATATTTGTTCAATGAATCCCGTTTATCATTTGCAATTCTTCTTGGTGTAGTAATTTTAATGGCTAGTAGTGTAATATTGTGCTATCACCCCAGTGTTGCAACATAAATTAGTAGTATTTTGTAGGCAGGTACATTACAAACTTATTTGGTTTCCTATGCAAATCGAACTCTTACCGCTACATAAGGGAAATCTTAAGAGTTCTAGGTCATGTCCCTACTGGCGGCTGCTCCACATGCCATGTTTCAAAAGGACAATGCCGAGCTGTATGTGAAAATGTGCAAGCCTTCACTGATGTGCGATGAGAACCACGAATCTCCTGGTATGTACATTCGGCTGATTTGTCACCTGGGGAACATGTACGCGGTATAGTTCTTGGCAACTTACTCCTCAGCGCTCTCGATGTACTATTGTCGATGTTGTACTGACTTGCGTTACAAACCTTGTGAAGAGAAATTTCAGAAGAATATAACCTGGCCGTCTTTGATTCAAGTCAAGACATATTTTTCATCGGCACCTGAAGGCAGTGTATGGCGAGTTTACGGGTAACTTAACATACTGCGTTCGACATCATTAACAGACCTGCGGTCTAAGGATAGCGTCTTTGATTAGTAATTAAAACACCCTCGCTTTCGGGTTGGAGCACCGCCGACGCTTAAATTTTGAATAAAAATCATCACCAATGGCGCCCGAGGACTTTCGACATAAGGAGTCACGGTCAATCAGCCAACGGCATTATCGAAGAGGGCGGAGGAGCGAGCAGAATTTCAGGGCACTATCTTGCCCTTGGGATGGTAAGCTGCCCCAGAAGGCGGAAGATTCGGCAGTGATGAACGGCATAAGGGTACAGAAGGCAATGGAAAGCTCTCCATTAAATATACGTAACGTGTATCTACAGAACATATGGCCTGTATTTCAAAAAGTGTCATGATGATCCTTCTATTGGCAAAAGATTCCGGACTAGACCCCTGCCAAGGCGGTCCCATAAGAAAAAGATTAAATAAACAATGAAAGGAGAACGTTCTATGAGCCAGGGGGTGGACTGACTGAAGTCTGAACGTAGTACGAAAGCGGGACAAAATCAGAAAAAGGAAATGTTGAGGTTCAGCCTACATCAAAAAAAGAAAAGGGTTTCTGGTCAGATAACTGAATGGCAATATCAGCAGCAGCAGCAGAAAATGGCATAACGCGAGTAGTATTTCTTATGAGTAGGAAGATAGGGCAGAGAGTGAGTTACTATGAACAGTTCATTGATACGGGTGATCTCATCTGAATCGACAGCAAACTGACACCGAGAACAATAGTGCAGATGCACATGCCTACTTCGTAAGCTGAATATGAAGAGATAGATGAAGTATATGAGGATATTGAACAGGAAATTCAGCACAAAAATGGAGATGAAAATCTAATATCCATGCGGAAACGGTTTGCAGTTGGAGGGGAAGGGGCAGAACAAAGGGTTACTGGAGAACATGGACTTGGTGCTAGGAATGAGAAAAACGAAAGAATAATTAAGTTCTGCAATAAATTTCAGCTAGTAATGGAGAATACACTGTTCAAGAATCAGAATAGGAGGAGGTATACTTGGAAAAGACCAGGAGATACGAGAAGATTACAGTTAGAATGCGTCATGGACAGAAAGAGATTCCGAAATCAGATACTGGATTGTAAGGTTTACCCAGGAGCAGGTATAGACTCAGATCACAATTTAGCATTGATGAAGTTTAAGAAACTAGTCAGGAAGAAGCAATGTGCAAAGAAGTGGGATCCAGAAGCACTAAAGGAAGAAAGAGAGACACTGAAGTTCTCTAAGATTATATACACTCCTGGAAATTGAAATAAGAACACCGTGAATTCATTGTCCCAGGAAGGGGAAACTTTATTGACACATTCCTGGGGTCAGATACATCACATGATCACACTGACAGAACCACAGGCACATAGACACAGGCAACAGAGCATGCACAATGTCGGCACTAGTACAGTGTATATCCACCTTTCGCAGCAATGCAGGCTGCTATTCTCCCATGGAGACAATCGTAGAGATGCTGGATGTAGTCCTGTGGAACGGCTTGCCATGCCATTTCCACCTGGCGCCTCAGTTGGACCAGCGTGCGTGCTGGATGTGCAGACCGCGTGAGACGACGCTTCATCCAGTCCCAAACATGCTCAATGGGGGACAGATCAGGAGATCTTACTGGCCAGGGTAGTTGACTTACACCTTCTAGAGCACGTTGGGTGGCACGGGATACATGCGGACGTGCATTGTCCTGTTGGAACAGCAAGTTCCCTTGCCGGTCTAGGAATGGTAGAACGATGGGTTCGATGACGGATTGGATGTACCGTGCACTATTCAGTGTCCCCTCGACGATCACCAGTGGTGTACGGCCAGTGTAGGAGATCGCTCCCCACACCATGATGCCGGGTGTTGGCCCTGTGTGCCTCGGTCGTATGCAGTCCTGATTGAGACGCTCACCTGCACGGCGCCAAACACGCATACGACCATCATTGGCACCAAGGCAGAAGCGACTCTCATCGCTGAAGACGACACGTCTCCATTCGTCCCTCCATTCACGCCTGTCGCGACGCCACTGGAGGCGGGCTGCACGATGTTGGGGCGTGAGCGGAAGACGGCCTAACGGTGTGCGGGACCGTAGCCCAGCATCATGGAGACGGTTGCGAATGGTCCTCGCCGATACCCCAGGAGCAACAGTGTCCCTAATTTGCTGGGAAGTGGCGGTGCGGTCCCCTACGGCACTGCGTAGGATCCTACGGTCTTGGCGTGCATCCGTGCGTCGCTGCGGTCCGGTCCCAGGTCGACGGGCACGTGCACCTTCCGCCGACCACTGGCGACAACATCGATGTACTGTGGAGACCTCATGCCCCACGTGTTGAGCAGTTCGGCGGTACGTCCACCCGGCCTCCCGCATGCCCACTATACGCCCTCGCTCAAAGTCCGTCAACTGCACATACGGTTCACGTCCACGCTGTCGCGGCATGCTACCAGTGTTAAAGACTGCGATGGAGCTCCGTATGCCACGGAAAACTGGCTGACACTGACGGCGGCGGTGCACAAATGCTGCGCAGCTAGCGCCATTCGACGGCCAACACCGCGGTTCCTGGTGTGTCCGCTGTGCCGTGCGTGTGATCATTGCTTGTACAGCCCTCTCGCAGTGTCCGGAGCAAGTATGGTGGGTCTGACACACCGGTGTCAATGTGTTCTTTTTTCCATTTCCAGGAGAGTATATTGCGATAAGGAATAGCTCAGTGGGCGGTTTAGTTGAAGAGCAATGGACATCTCTAAACAGGCCAATGATAGTAGCTGGGAAGAAAAACGTAAGTACAAAGTGGGTAACTACGAAGAAACCATGTGTAACGGAAGAAATACTTCAGTTGGTCGATGAAAGAAGGAAGTACGAAAACGTTCAGTAAAACTGAAACTACAGAAATACAAGTCACTTAGGAACGAAATAAATCGGAAGTATAGAAAAGCTAAGGCGAATTGGCTGCATTAAAAATGCGAAGAAATCGAAAAAGAGATGATTTTCGGAGAGACTGATTCAGGATATTGAAAGGTCAAAACAAATTAAAAGCGAGGTTGGTAACATTTCAAGTGCACTGGGAATTCCACTGTTAAATGCAGAAGATATAGCAGGTAGGTGGAAAGAGTGCACTGAAGGATTCTATGAGGGGAAGACTTCTCTGATAACGTGATGCAAGAAGAAACAGGAGTCGACAGGGAAGAGGCAGGGGTTCCAGTATGAGAATAAGAATTTAAAAGACCTTTGGAAGGCTTAAGATCAAATAAGTCATAGGGGATAGATAACTTACCATCCGAATTTCAGAAACTATTGAGGACAGTGTCACAAAAAAGTTATCCACATTGGTATGTAGACTGTACGAGACTGGAGGTATATCATCGGACTTTCAGAAAATACCATCCACACAATTCCCAAGCTTGCAAGAGCCGACAAGTGCGGGAATTATCGCACAGTCTGCTTAACACCTCATGCATCCAAGTTGCTGACCAGAATAATATACAGAAGAATTGAGAAGAAAATTGAGGGTCTGTTAGATGAAGATTAGTTTGGCTATACGCAATGTAAAGGCACCAGAGAGCCAGTTCTGACATTGCAGCTGATTATGGAAGCAAGACTGAAGAGAACTCGAGACGCATTCATTGGATCTTTCGCCCTGGAAAGACCGTTCGACACTGTAAAATGGAGTAAGATGTTCGAAATTCTGAGAAAAATACGGTTAAGCTGTAATGAAATAGAGTAACATACGACTTGAACAAGAAACAAGAAGTAATAATAAGACTTGAAGAAAAAGAACGAAGCATTCGAATTAAAAGGTGTGTAAGGCAGGGATACAGTATTTCGCCTCTTCTGTTCATACTACACATCGAAGAAGCAATGACGGAAATAAAAGGAAGGTTCAAGAGTGGGATGAAGGTTCAGGGTGAAAGGATGTCAATGATATGAATCGCTGATGACATTGTAGTCCTCAGTGAAAGTAAAGAAGAATTAGAGGCTGTGTTGAATGGAATGAAGAGTCTAACGAGTACAAAATATGGATTAAGAGTAAATCGAAGAAAGGCTAAAGTAATGAGAAGTAGCAGGAATGAGAACAGCGAGAAACTTAACATAAGGTCAGGTGATCACGAAGTAAATGATATTAAAGGATTTTGCTACCTAGGCAGTAAAACAACCTACGACGGGCGGAGCTAGGAGGACGAAGAAAGCAAACTATCACTGGCAAAAAGGGCATTCCTAGCCAAGAGTAGTCTACTAACATCACAAAAAAATGGTTCTGAGCACTATGGGACTTAACTGCTGAGGTCATCAGTCCCCTAGAACTTAGAACTAATTAAACCTAACTAACCTAAGGACGCCACATACATCCATGCCCGAGGCAGGATTCGAACCTGCGACCTTAGCGGTCGCGCAGTTCCAGACTGTAGCGCCTAGAACTAACATCACACATAGACCTCAATTTGAGAAATAAACTCCTGAAAATTTACATTTCGATCACAGGATTGTGTAGCAGTAGGTAAACCGGAACAGAGGAGAATAGGAGGATATGAGATGTGGTGTCTGGTACCGCGCACCGCGGAATTTGAATCCCTGCCATACGTCATGGTCGTCGAAGACCCCTAGAGGTCTCTGCCCCTTCGCGCCGTAATCTGGGGCGGCGCGCTCCTCCTGGTCCGCATTTAGTGTGAGGGCGCCACAGTGGAACACGTGGCTGCAGCGGCCAATAGCGGCATCCCTGATAGAGTACTTAAGCGCCTGCCTCTCGCTCAGCCAGTCCTTTGTTATGCCCATCCGGCTTGGATCTCCGCCCCCCCCCCCCCCTACCTTTTATAAATCCCTCCAAATCCTTGAACGCCATGCTCTCCGCCTCGCCTATCGCATCCGTCTCCCCTCCCCTATGCGGATCCTGTACGATCTCATCCCCTTCCCCCACCTCCTCCTTTTCCTGGAACGGATACGGATCCTGTACACCTCCCGTAAACTCGATCCTCCTCACCCGCTCATCTCCCCGATCCTCTCTCACCCCCGCCCGCTGCCGCGCCTGTATTCCCACGTCCCACCCGGTCTCCATCTCTCCACCCTCCTTACCCTCTCCCAAGGTGGCTTCCGCCAGCTCCCCCTCCCTGATGATGTCCTCGTCCCCTCCATCTACCCCTCCTATCAACTTTGATCCTGCCCCACCCCCCACTTCCGGTGTCCTTTCCTTTAGGCACCCTCCCTCCCTTCTCTTCTCTTCCCTTCTCTTTCCTTTTCCCCCATCCCCTCCCTCCACCCCTCTTCCCCCGGGCTTCCCCTACCCCTTCCTCCCTCCCCCCTCTCTCCCCTGCCCCTGGCATCCCTGCTCTCCCCTCTCGCTCTCCCACTCCCCTTCCTCCTCCTCCTCTCTTGACAGGTCCCCGGACTCGCTCACGCATAGTGAACTTACGCGCGCCGGAGATCATCGCCTTCTGTGTCTCGTGTGTGTGACGACATTTAGTGTTTTTGGTGTCCGCCGTCCCACTACTACGTTCACTTGTGCCGTTGGATTCATCAGTGTTATGTGCGCCGTGTCAACGTGTTTTCAGTGTGTTTATCGTCACGTGTGAACGACTCCGTGTTTTTTGTGTCTCTGTGACCTCTCTCTTTTATCCATCACTATGTTCATTATCATTCTTCGTTCTTATGCTTTTGTGAACACTATGGCTGAAGAGCGGCGTCGTGTGCTGCTGCCAGCCTGCCTGATTTGTACAGGTATACAAATAACAATAAAGAAAAAAACCAAAAAAAAAAAGCTCAGCCAGCGCCGCTTCCCCAGCTGCCCCATGCTCTCCCCTCCTTTTCCATCCTCTCTGACCTTTCCCTCGGCAGGTCCCACCTGGTAGTTTTATTCTTCATCATGTGTGCTCCAAGAGGGGTTTTAAGTGTGTTGTTTCGGAGTGTTTTTAATACTGTGGCCAACTTTTAACCTGTGCATGTGCATCCAGTGTCTTCTCTGTGTTTTAAGACTCGCAAACTGTGGTTTTTAACTTTCTGGTGACTTTTTTAACTGTCCCCCATGAACGTCTACATGTCCATGTCTTTTTACCTCCATTTTCTCCCCTTACTCTGTTGTATGTTCCCCTTTTTTATCTCCTTATGTATGTATTATTTTATTCTTGTTTTAGTTGTCGTGTCACTCGGCTGAAGAGCGGCGGATTGTGCTGCTGACAGCCCTCCCCTGCCCATATGGGGCAGGGGAATGAAATCATAATAAAGAAAAAAAAAGCTCAGCGAGTTTATCGCCTGCTTTTATTGTTTCTTATCTTCTTCTTACGTTTTAAAAAGTCTGTAGGCTGCAGAGCAGCGTACTAAGCTGCTGCCAGCCTGCCCCCTTAGAGGGGAATCGAAATTCACTAAAGGAAAAAAAAAAAAGCTCAGCCAGCCAGTCTAACATTGCGTACGTTTCTGGACATATCGCCTCGCCTTAGACAGCGTATTTACTTTCGTGTTTTGTTTACGAGTGGACGTGGTTGTCTAGTTAGGTTTTCTTGACTCCGTTGTCTTGTTCATGTTGTTATCGTAAGGTCCTTCGTTGGTTGTGTCCGTCCTCTCCGTTGTGTTGTTGTTCGCGGGCCGCTTCGAGGGTCCGACCCCGTTTCCCGTCACTTCAAGCCCGAGACTGTTCTGGTCGCCATTACAACATGGTGCTTCTGAAGAATATTGAAAATTAGGTGGACTGGTAAGGTTTCCAATGAGGAGGATCTCCGGAGAATCGGAGAGGCATGGAATGTATTCAAAACAGTGACAAGAAGTAAGAATAAAATGGTAGGATATCTTTTAAGACATGACAAAATATCTTTCGTGGTATTAGAGGTAGCTATAGAGGGTAATAACCGTAGAGGAAGTCCACCTGTTCAGCTGGGAAGTAACGTGTTCGCCTCCCTTGCAAGCGTACCCGGGCTCGATTCCTGGCCGAGTTGGAGATTTTCTCTGCTCGGGAACTGGGTGTCGTGTTCTTCTTATAACCATTTCAACCTCATCACCGGCGCGCAAGTCGGCCAATGTGACGTCGACTGAAATAAGACTTGCACTTGGCTGCCAAACTTCCACGGGTGGGGCCTCCTGGCCAACGATACCATATGCTCATTTCCATTTTTACCGTAGAGGTAGACAGAGTATAGACAGAAAATGAAATACATCCAGCAAATAATTGTGGACGTAGCTTGCAGGGACTACTCTGAGATGGTTGGCACAGGACAGGGGCCGGCCGGTGTGGCCGTGCGATTAAAGGCGCTTCAGTCTGGAACCGCGTGACCGCTACGGTCTCAGGTTCGAATCCTGCCTCGGGCATGGATGTGTGTGATGTCCTTAGGTTAGTTAGGTTTAATTAGTTCTTAGTTCTAGGCGACTGATGACCTCAGAAGTTAAGTCGCATAGTGCTCAGAGCCATTAGAACCATTTGAACAGGACAGAAATTCATGTCTGGCAACATCAAATCAGTCAGATGACTGATGACTCAAAAGGTCTTCATTATATGATTTCATCTACTAAACCTGAACCAAAACATTTCTTTCACTCACATCTATTTTCCCCTGTGTTGCGATTTTTCCAGAGAATGCTGTAACAATTTCTTGGGGTACATATTAATTCTTGCTTGTTAAATCAATTGTCTAACGAGTAAAGCTTTGTGCTTCTAGAGTAATAGGTTCCTGGTGTAATAGCATTGGCTATTATTTGACATAAAACTTTCATTAAATCAGATATGTTGAATGTATCGATGAGCTGTCACAAGAAGAGAATGTTGCGACGTTTCCAAAGGCTCCCCTTGCCTCTTAGAAGCTGTTTGTGCGGTGCAGCAGAAACCACTTCACGTGGAAACCAGCCGATAAAGGACCGTTTGGAGAGACGACGCGCAGTGAATCAGAATGAAGCCTTCTGTTGTAAAAGATGGTCTTTGTGAAGAGAAATGTCCACTGTTGGACACTTTTGCCGTGAGCACTGCATCAGTATAAGTAGATGCGCCGGTAATACGTTTGAGAATAACAATTCGATCCGAAGATTCTCTTAGGCACTAACTCTGTTTTAGTTGGTAAACTTGTTTCTTCTAGAAATGCTCAGTATTACATAGAGTTTCAGCATTCATTTCATGTCTTTCATAAACCCCTAATAACCTGTATGCTACAGGGTAAATAGAAGTATGCCCTGGAATCTCCTGTCTTTGTGTCACCGCCTTCTTCTTTTCGTTTGCGTTTGCCCTGTCTAGTACGAACTTCGCTGTACTCACGTTTTCGTGACTTTATTTTTCGTGACTTTATTCTCCTTGTCACCGCAATCGTCAGGTACCGCAGGTTGTGTTCACTCCCTATCTGTGAATTGTGTAAACATTTTTCTGTGTATGATCATATTAAATGTTCGTGCTTTATCAGGCACGAAGTGGGGACCAGCCCAGCATTTGCCGAAAGGAGTGTGGGAAAACGCCTAAAAATCACATTCCAGCTGGTGGGTGCACTAACCACTACTGCTATTTCTCCGCGACGGTTTTTTTCTGATCCTTCATGTTTCACCACCTGGCGCACTGCGGAATACCCTAAATGAGCGTCCGCAGCTCGTGGTCGTGCGGTAGCGTTCTCGCTTCCCACGCCCGTGTTCCCGGGTTCGATTCCCGGCGGGGTCAGGGATTTTTTCTGCCTCGTGATGGCTGGGTGTTGTGTGATGTCCTTAGGTTAGTTGGGTTTAAGCAGTTCTCAGTTCTAGGGGACTGATGACCATAGATGTTAAGTCCCATAGTGCTCAGAGCCATTTGAACCATTTGAACCCTAAATGAGCAGGTATTCTTCGTTATCCTGTGGTAGTCTTAACATTGTGGTTCACCCCAATTCATCTCCAGAAATATTTTAACATTTGCTAGTTCGGAAAAAGCATTTTTTTTGCGAAATACTATCGCCAGAGTGAAGTGAGTGCTGCTTCGAAACTTCATACTCGATCAAGAGTGTGTGTCCGACTAGAGCTCCGACCAATAACCTGGCTGCTATTTTCCTCCGTTTCTCGACAATACCCTTCCTGCATAGAGTGATACTCTACGTCAGAGCTTCTGTGAAGTTTAGAAAGGAATAGAGAGCTGCTCGTGTAATAGAAACAGTGGGGGCTGGTTGCCGCTGTAGCTCAGTAGGTAAGGTGTTCTGAATTTGAGTCCCGGTATGCCACACAATTTTTATATGAGATGAAGTTCCTGAGACTGTCTCACAGTGTAGGAGAAATTTTTTTGTTAGCTGTTTATACGTGTAATTTTGTAGAAGTCGATTTACTGAGAGATTATTTCTCTGTTACTCGTATAATGGTTACCAAAGTAACATTCGTCGCATATCTGATGTTATTGATGTGGACAGTAAATTCATTGTCTTATGTTACGTAATAGGTACTTGAACAATGTGAGTTCATTATTCGAAATTTCTGGCCTAGGATAGAGATGATGGTAAACAGCAGCGTGCTTTGTATTGAGTCAGATGCGAGTGAAATCAAATCGCTCATTCACAAGACGCACATTTCTACATTACCCAGAATGTGAATCTTGCAACTACCGTGTTTCATTATTAACTATGACTGCTGTGAGTGCATTTCTTGAGAGTGTCGTACTATCTTCCACGTATTCCAAAGGTATGAGAGTTTACGTTGTTTTTTATGTTGTCCTTTCTGAGACAGATGGCGATCTCTCCTGAGATTCCTCCAACTCAAGGTCCTTTCTTCTCGTTACTCTCTTTTTGCTCCTGAGTTATTCCGGGAAGGTGCTGTCGCCGCTACATTAAACTATTGTGAGACCACGGTGTCGCTATCTACTTCAGTGTACGGTGTTTGCGACAAGAGAAAACGAAACGTCATCCGCGAATAAAACCCAACCAATGTCTGCTGACCTTGTCGCTAATGGCAGATGACCATCCACTTAGAGATGACGCCGGTAGCACGGCTAAAGGGCAGCAGAGCTGCAGGGGAACTCCACAAACACGGACATGTATCAGTGTTGGCCAAGAAAGGAAACTGGCGTACATGAAGTTGCTTATGAGGTGGCAAGAGATTTTACGGTGGAAATAATCCCGGCACACAAAGCCCTATGCACATCATCTGAAAACGTTCTCTAAGGATGTTGCACAGTTTATCATCAAGCACAATCTTGGCATATTTTCAATGGTACCACTGAAATGGAGGTTAGTGTATAGTCTCCGATAAACTTCGAGGTCGTCAGAGATTCAACAGAAGCTCAAATTGGACAATGACAGTACCTGAGCATTTTTATTAAGCTGGTAATGGAAATCATGGAATACCAGCACAGTAAGGTGAGAATGAGACTGGAATCCGGTTCCTATCAGATCCAAACCTTGATTCTTAACCAGTCACCCTTTCCCTCAATTTCGTTCATGGTGATGGGCCTTAAAGAAGGAACGGAAGAGATAATCTCCGAGTTTGAAAGATGGTACGTCCTTTTACTCCACACTTTTTATTCAATAGAACAGGTCAATGAGACTATTAAAGATGATTGAAGACTTGTGATACTGCACTTAATGGCAACTAGATGGAAGATGTTATTTGAGGTGGAGAATCCGAGCGCTTGTTTTGTCATATGGCTATGGCTGTGGCAGGTGAGGCTTAATGGTGCTGACATAGAGGGACCGAAGGGAGACCCAGGCCAGCTCCTTCGCACAGGGGAAGTCCCTACAGAGGACCTAATCCACAGGGGTCACTGGCCATAGGAATTGGGGAGCTTAGACCGGGGCCACGGCGTACTGATCCTGCTGCCAGAGGCAAACTGTTTACAACAGTTTGCACTGAGCAGTGACAGACTGAAGGACTGGCAATTGTTCCTGGCCGAGGCGAAGTGCAGTCCACTGTTTTGGCAGGGTTTTCCTTCCTGTCAGTTTGGTATCAGCCGGGGTGGCGAAAATATTTCGTAGGAGCGGGAGAAATGGGGTGACACTGCAGGAGGTCAGACTCTGGGTGGCCAATAGAACTGTGCCGTTTTGTTTTTTGAGGTCATACAGATGCAAGACCATGACGTTTCCCAAGCACGCAAAATAATACTGCGTTGATTGGGGTATGGGTCATGACGTCAGAAAACGTAACAGCAATTGCCTGTTAGATGTTTCGAGATAGGATTTGAGGAACAACTTATTTCCATCATGGAGGAAGGCTACACGGTACACAAAGTGATATGCGACTGACGTAGGAGGGCTTTATTATCTTTCGGTTGATGGTTTTAGCATTTTCGTACAAACTCCACTTTGAGCTTTTGGCAGACTTGCATGTAGTGTGAGGAAGGGGATTTGGTCGTGAACCACAGAGAAGTGTTGTTGATTTTCTCGGTTGTGATCCAAAAAGAAGTATGGTTGGATTCGATCATGAACCTTGCAGGAGAGAACGGGGGGAGGAGATGGAAGTCTTCCGTTCGACTCGGCGGTGAGGTGAACAGGGCATCGCATCTAGAGATACCTACGTATGCATGGTGAGCATTCCACATCACCTTTACTATGAGTCTTTGAAGTGAATTTACCTTACTTCTTCGCTCGCTCACAGCGGCAGCTGTCACCTTCCAGTTTAATCACACTGAGGTAGTTTATTTCAAGATATAATGGAAGCAGTCTTGTGATAAAAATAGCATTTCTCATCCCTAGTACCAGTACACAGAGACACGTTTCTTGTCATTCACGTTTAAAAGCCATTGTGTATCATTTTCGCTGCAATGTCGCTAGAGGGATTGTAATTAAAACACAATTTATCATATTTACTTTCACTACGCGGAGCCACATTTCTCGTCATTCACGTTTAAAATCCGTTGCGTATCGTTTTCATTGTAGTTTCACTGATGGGGTGATTGTTTGTATTAGGGATATTGAGTGGCAGAAGTTCATTAGAGGTACCCACATACCTGCCCATTACAGAGGCATCTCGTAAGTTCATCTGTGAAAACTGTCAGTGCATTTGAAAAGAGGTGTTCTGAGATCTGTAAATAAATTATGCCCCTGTCTGTACATTCCATTTTATGTTAAAGATTACCGCACATCTCCTGCGAGAGTTCTTGCCTAAAGTGATAAAACAAACAAAAAGGCAAAAAAAATAATTGTAGAGCTCTATTCAGTATGTGTGTCACTATTGACCCGAGCACTAATTCTCCATATTCCTGATCATCTGGCCGACGTATGAGATACCACTGACCTGTTTAAAAAGTATCCTTTTTAATATAATGTATTTTTCACATTATGTCTGAGCTGTGCCAGGTCGTATCGATAGTCCTTCTCATTTATCTATGCTTGTTGCCTAGCAACAGTTTCAGCAGCCTCTCCTGAGTCGGCGCGGTTTGTCCGCCTGCTAGGCTTGAAGGCGCTTTCCGCGCCGGTTTCAGGAGTTCTGTTTTCGATCTCGAACGGGAGCGGATGGGAAGATGCAGCACTGGCCGACCACGCAAACGGGGACAGCGCTCAGCCACAAGAGGAACCGGACGCACTGGCAGGATGCCACGTGTATAAGCAGTGGCTTGAGTGGCACCATCGGCCGCGAGCAGTGGTTCGAAGCACTGGTGCTGGTGCTGCGCCCACCTTGTTCAGCCCCGGCCATCATAGGAGGAAGAGAATTTGGCGAGCACGTTTCTGAACATTTGGTTCCCACATTTGTGCATTCTGGGAAGCATGCCTGCTTGGTCCAACAAACATAAGGAACAGTCGTTGCGGATATTTTTATAGCTGTCTGGCGTTCCGGTCCATGTATGGTAGTGCTGGGAACTTGAATTTATTGAGGTCTGCTGTACTGTTTAGTTAATTCACTTACTTTTATCTGTCTTGGCTTTAAAAACTTCTCTTACCATATTTTACACTATATTGTGGATTATTGTACCTACATTGTCTCGTGTTTCCTAAAACTGAAAATTTGTTGTTGATATTGAAAGTAGCATTAAGAGTGCAATGGAAATTTCTACGCTAAATGCAGAAGAGAGAGCGGATAGGTGAAAAGATTACATTGAAGACCTCTGTGAGGGGGAGGACTTGTCTAACGACGTGATGGAAGAACAAACAGGGGCCGACAGAGAAGTGATAGTGGACGCGGTATTAGAATCAGAATTGAAAAGACATTTGGAAGACTTGAGATCAAATTCGCCAAAAGTGATAGACAACTTTTCTTCAGAATTTCTAAAATCAATGGCGGAAGTGTCAACAAAACGATTATTCATGTTGTTGTGTAGAATCTATGAGTCGGGAGATATACTATCTGAATTTCGGGAAAAACATCATCCACATAATTCCCGATATTGGAAGAGCCGGTAAGTGCGAGAATTATCGCACGGTCAGCTCAACTGTTCATCTATCCATGTTACCAACAAGAATAATATTCAGAAGAATGGAAAAGAAAATTGAGGATGTGTTAAATGACTATCAGTTTGCATTTAGGAGCTGCGAGGAATGGCCGCTCGGTTACAGACACCCTGTCAAGAGTTGCGCGGCCTGTCCAGCCGGAGGTTCCAGCCCTCCCTCGGGCATTCATATGTGTGTGTGTGTATGTGTGTGTGTGTGTGTGTGTGTGTGTGTGTGTGTGTGTGTGCGTGCATCTGTGTGTGTGTGTGTGTGTTGTTACTAGCGTAAGTTAGTTTCACTTGGTTTAAGTAGTGTGTAAGTCTAGGGGCCGTGTAGTGGGACGCGAAATTGAAGCGTCACCCATCCACCAGTGTCAGCCCAGTTTGCAGGTGAATATAAGTTTAATTTAGTTTTGTTTATGTTATTTTTTAATATTTGTGAATAGTCTAAAGTTTTTGTATTTATTATTTATGTTTCATGTACGGAGAGGGCGGCGCAACGAACGGAGACAGCATCTTCGCTGCCGGGACCAGAGAGAAAATTGCTGGCCACTATACGTCGCGGGTCGACAGCCAAAGAGCGACAGAAGATTCTGAAACCGATTTGCTGCGTCGTGCTTCTAAAAATTGAAAATGAATAATTTGTAATATTTTGTACAACAATGACGTCGTAGAGAGTTTAATCTTATTGAAAATGTTAGTCCTATCTTGTAAAGGCTCAGGTTCACGTCTGTATGTAGGAAGATAATAAACTAGTGGATGCTACTAAAGTTGAAATACGTGTTCTGAGGATTTATTTATGAGGAATTATGTGAATGAATCAATAATATATTTGACAAGATAATTGAATTTTGACTGCGTTCATCGCGACTTTGAATCTCAAAAGTTTATTCAATGTGGTTCTAATATCGATTAAATCAATATAATTTCTGAGGAGAAACAAACGACATCTAAAATTGAAAAAGTTTACGCAAACCAATTGGCCCGAGTGACGTAATTCTGCGCATACGACTCAAATGATGTTTTACAGTTTCGTTCAAGAACCATTCTGAGACAATTTAAGAACAATATAAATAATTTTTAAGTGGGTTGTAACTGACGTAGGTGACGAAGTCTACACACGGTCATATGTCGAAAGAAAATCATTTATAAGATACTCACGTCGTTACACTACAGCCGACACCTCAGCAGTTTGGTCCCTTGGGAATTCACACACATTTGAAAGGTAAAGGCACTACAGAGGCAATTCTGACACTGTGGTTTATTATAAGAGCAAGACCTAAAAAAAAAAAAAAAAAAAAAAATTTACTTTCATGGGGTTCGCCGAACAGGAAAAAGCGATCGACAATGTCAAATGGTGCAACACTTTCGAAACTCTTAGAAAAATGGGAGTAAGCTATAAGGGGATCACCAATTTAGTATTGGAGGGCAGCGTGGAGGGTAAAAATCGTAGAGGGAGACCAAAAGATGAATACATCAAGCAGATTCAGAAGGATGTAGGTTGCAGTAGGTACTGGGGGATGAAGAACCTTGCACAGGATAGAGTAGCATGGAGAGAGGCATCAAACTAGTCTCAGGACTGAAGACCACAACAGCAACAACTATCTCTTTGAAATCATTCCACATCTTTTCTACGCTTACGTGATCAGATCGGAAGGAGTGTCTCTTAAAAAGGCATTGAGAGCATTTTTATTTGTCCAGGATAATTTGTTGCTAAGAGGTCAAATATGCTTTCGCGACCATTTACGCTTCGAGTGGGCTCATGAACTAATTTTTAAAAATAATTTTCTGTGAAAGCATTCAGTACAATTTCGGATTACGTTTTATGTCTGCCGCCAGTTATAAACGTATAGTTTTTCCAGCATATCGAATGAGGTGGGCCCGCGCAGAAGCGGAGAGGAAAGGAAAAATGCAAAATACTGACAATAAGAAGGGACAGGATGATAGGACATCTGTTAAGTCATCAGGGAATGACTTTCTTGGTACCAAACGGAGCTATAGAGGGTAAAAGCTGTAAAGCAAAATTGAGATTCGAATACATGCAGCAAATAATCGCTTAAACTTCGCAACGGCTTTGATAAAATTGTCATGTTTCTTGGATCCTTAGAAGGAAACTAGTTTCCTTATGTTTAAACTTCAGGTTATAATTTCATGGACGTTGTCAACGTGAACTGTTTCTTTTTTTGCTAATGTACTAGCCTAGAAACCTGGCGTTGCTCGGTTCAGAATATATAGCGTGAGAAAAGGCATGAGTAGCGTTCTAGAGATGAGGTGCATACACGGATGTATCTCAGAAAAGGATATTATAAATGCAGTTATCCGGTTAATAAGATAGTTTTGGCGCGGTGCGTGGGAGTGAGTGAATGTGGTAGGCAAAACTCGCACTGCTGTCCGGGGCGTCTACAGACACTTCTTCGGCCTGGAATCTCATGAACTGGAGCAGAAAAGGATTATACACACGAAGAATAACCGAAATGTTCACCGAAATCGCTGTAGTGTACTGTTCGATTATTCATTTAAAAGTTACGAGTATTTTTATCTCTGAGTCTATTTGGATTTTTTCTTTGTGTGTCTGTTGACCGTCAGTAAAGTGTGATTGTCGAAAACGTTCAAGTATCGTACTGTGTCGGGCTAATGAAACAATAAACGGTAAAATTCTTAAGTTACCTACGTGTGCTTCTTGCTCCGTATTTCGCGAATTTTTGATCGCCCCTCTCACACACTGCCACACACCGTGACGAAACCTCCTTAGTAGTAGCATGAGACCAAAAGCTGTTTACCACCACAACCATGAGTGGGTGGGATGGCTGGGTCAGGGTGAAAATCTGTCAGTAAGTACACACACAAGCCTTTCATATATAAATAAATGTAGAGATAGATTTATTATATTGTAAAATCGTTTGCATCGCTTGTGTCTGTGGCGGTTTATAGGTTCTTATCAGTATTTGGCGCTTAAGAATCACCAAAGTGATTGCCCTGGTTGTTATGTACTCGCATATATTTAGTTGATTAAATTCCTATCTGAATGTTATAGTACGGTCAGTGTGTAAGTAGGCTGTTTATATTTTCTTATTGGCAACGTTACGTAGCGCTCTGTATGAAAATCACTGGCTGTGCTGTGTGCAGTCTGTGGCTAGTTTGCATTGTTGTCTGCCACTGTAGTGTTTGGCAGCGGCAGCTGGATGTGAACAGCGCGTAGCGTTGCGCAGTTGGAGGTGAGCCGCCAGCAGTGGTGGATGTGGGAAATGAGATGGCGGATTTTTGAGTACAGAATGGATACTATGAACTGCTATGTATATTATGCTTTTTCAACACTATTAAGGTAAATACATTGTTTGTTCTCTATTAAAATCATTCATTTGCTAACTATGCCTATCAGTAGTTAGTGCCTTCCGTAGTTTGAATCTTTTATTTAGCTGGCAGTAGTGGCGCTCGCTGTATTGCTGTAGCTTGAGTAACGAAGATTTTTGTGAGGTAAGTGATTTGTGAAAGGTATAGGTTAATGTTAGTCAGGGCCATTGTTTTGTAGGGATTATTGAAAGTCAGATTGCGTTGCGCTAAAAATATTGTGTGTCAGTTTAAGCACAGTCGTGTACAATTGTTCTAAGGGGACGTTTCATAAGTGGCTGCAGGATTTATATTTGTATTATTCTTATGCCTAATAGTGATACAGTCAGAAATGAAGTACGGCAATTCACTAGATTTTTAAATCTAAGATGACTCTAATTTCTGTGCAGAATGTATTGTACTAAAGAGGCGTCTACAAAGATTTTCAAACGGAGAAAAATTTTCGCTAAACTCTCGTTCAGAACATCTTCTATCATACGCAGTGTATTATTTGGTCCTTGTTGATCATTATCAAAGAAAGCAGCAGGGTAAGTAACAACAAATAGCAGTCTGTTGCCATTGTTTCGCTAATGAGACGATTCCTCTCTTTTTTTTTATTGTAAGCGGCGGTAGCGTGCACAAAACAAGCCATGCTGCGAGCGGCGACAGGCCGTGGACACTAATTATCAGAATGCGACAAACAATGCATGACTCAGTACAGTAATGCAATTTCAGCTTAGAGTGACGTAAACACCTAAAC
The DNA here is from genome assembly GCF_023864275.1 of Schistocerca cancellata. Taxonomy (NCBI): domain Eukaryota; kingdom Metazoa; phylum Arthropoda; class Insecta; order Orthoptera; family Acrididae; genus Schistocerca; species Schistocerca cancellata. Next base: position 845,540,966 of record NC_064628.1, read on the forward strand.
AAAGAGAACGGCACTTATCAGATCAAAGAAAATTAAGCAATCAGTTCAATCCAGACGAAGCTCGTGAAAAAGGAAGGGTACCCGTATAAATACGGACGGAACGCCTGACGCATAGCAATGGCTACCTGGTAAAGCTTCACTGCTAAGCTTACGACTCGAACCAAACTACTATAGCTGTATCGTCATTCATTTGACCTAAATTGTGTCTCATATTACAATGGACCAACTTTGTTTCGATTTGGAGGTGCGGCCTAAAACTTTTCTCTCCCCTTGAATTTCGAGTCTCAAATTTCAGGTGCGGCTTAGATTTGAGAAAAATTTTTTTCCTTGATTTCGAGTCTCATTTTTCAGGTGCGGCTTAGATTCGAGTGCGGCTTAGATTCGAGTAAATACGGTAATCAAAAGTATGCAGATATCACTATGTAATGCGGGGTCGATCGCTAGATGTCACAAGAGGTGGTCCTGCCAACATCAGTCAGACAGGAGAGCTCAGTGACTTCCAATGAGGACTTGTCATTCGAGTTACCATAATAACAACTCAATCAGGAACGTTCTAAGAAATCTAAATTTGACAAAGTCGACTGTTGGTGGTGTGATAGTGAAGAGGAAACGTGAAGGAACAACCACAGCTGAAGAAAGACCAGACTGTAAAGACTGACAGATACAGTCGAGCATTGCGGAGGGTGGTTGTGAAACGTAGGAAGGAATCAGCGGAGCCTGTTATCCCTGAGTTGCAAAGTGTCGCCAGTAACCCAGCTGGCACAATGACTATGCATACGGAGTTAAAAGGAATGGGGTACAATTGTCGAGCAAGTTTTCGCATGCCAAACTTTTCTGTCGTCAACACTAAACGACATTAGAGATGGTGTAAAAACAACGCCACTGGACAATGGATGACTGCAAACGAGTGATACGGAGAGATGGACCACGCTTTACTTTCTTGCAGTCCGATGGAAGCATTCTGGTTTCGCCAATGCCTGGAGAACGTTACCATGTATCATGTATCGTGCCAACAGTGAAGTATGGGGGAGGTGGTGTTACTTTATGGGAATATTTTCGTGGATTGGATGTGGCCCCTTTATTGCATTAAGAAGACGCTAAATGCTGAAGGATATGAACATATTATGCAACACTGTGTACTGTGTACAGTAGAGGAACAGAGAAGATGACAATACATAAAGCAGAACCCGTGAGATAATGGTTTGTGGACAGTAACATTCCTGGAATGGAATGGCCTGCTTAGAGTCCCGATCTGAACCCAATAGTAGACCGTTGTGATGAGTTAAGCCATCGACTTAAAAACACTGAGCCATGGTGCGCCTTTTCTGGCACTCCAGCTCATTGACAGTACTATCGACTACCCGGCTGTACTACGATCTTTGCCCCTGTTGTGATCTGGCGGCGGGTATTTGCGGTAGGGGAGTTGGTGGTCGGTCTCGCTACGAGGCGCTACGACGTGCTTGAGGGGACGACGGAGCAAACACGCGGGCTCGGCCAGCGGTGGCGCGGCCGGTCTGCCTTGCAAGACGGTCGCGAGTTGGTGGTGGACCTGTCTGATGTCAACATCGGGCGCTACTCGTCGCATTGCTTTGGGGCCTATTTTCTCGCAGAGACACGTCCCTCGAGACCATCTCGAACAACGCTCTCCTTCGTACGTGTAAGTGGTTTTGGTGCCTTCATTTCGTCAATCGATTTGAGTTACTTGTTGTTGTTGTTGTTGTGGTCTTGAGTCCTAAGACTGGTTTGATACAGCTCTCCATGCTACTCTATCCTGTGCAAGCTTCTTCATCTCCCAGTACTTACTGCAACCTACATCCTTCTAAATCTGCTTAATGTATTCATTTCTTGGTCTCCCTCTACGATTTTTACCCTCCACGCTGCCCTCCAGTGCTGCATTTGTGATCCCTTGATGCCTCAGAACATGCCATACCAACCGGTTCCTTCTGCTTGTCAAGCTGCGCCACAAACTCCTCTTCTCCCCTATTCTATTCAATACCTCCTCATTAGTTACGTGATATACCCATCTAATCTTCAGCATTCTTCCGTAGCACCACATTTCGAAAGCTTCTACTCTCTTCCTGTCCAAACTATTTATCGTCCATGTTTCACTTCCATACATGGCTACATTTCATACAAATACTTTCAGAAACGACTTCCTGGCACTTAAATATATACCTGATGTTAACAAATTCCTCTTTTTCAGAAACGCTTTCCTTGCCGTTGCCAGTCTACATTTTATATCCTCTCTACTTCGACCATCATCAGTTATTTTGCTCCCCAAATAGCAAAACTCATTTACTACTTTAAGCGTCTCATTTCCTAATCTAATTCTCTCAGCATCACCCGACTTAATTCGACTACATCCCATTATCCTCGTTTTGATTTTGTTGATGTTCATCTTATATCCTCCTTTCAAGACACTGTCCATTCCGTTCAACTGCTCTTCAAAGTCCTTTGCTGTCTTTGACAGAATTACAATGTCATCGGCGAACCTCAAAGTTTTTATTTTTTCTCCATGGATTTTAATATCTACTCCGAATTTTTCTTATGTTTCTTTTATTGCTTGCTCAATATACAGATTGAATAACATCGGGGATAGGCTACAACTCTGTCTCACTCCCTTCCCAACCGCTGCTTCCCTTTCATGTCCCTCGACTCTTATAACTGCCACCTGCTTTCTGTACAAATTGTAAATAGCCTTTCACTCCCTGTATTTTACCCCTGCCACCTTTAGAATTTGAAAGAGAGTATTCCAGTCAACATTGTCAAAAACTTTCTCTAAGTCTACAAATGCTGGAAACGTAGGTTTGCCTTTCCTTAATCTTTCTTCTAAGATAAGTCGAGGGTCAGTATTGCCTCACGTGTTTCAACATTTCTACGGAATCCAAACTGATCTCCCCTGAGCTCGGCTTCTACCAGTTTTTCCATTCGTTTGTAAAGAATTCGCGTTAATATTTTGCAGCTGTGACTTATTAAACTGATAGTTCGGTAATTTTCACATCTGTCAACACCTGCTTTCTTTGGGATTGGGATTATTATATTCTTCTTGAAGTCTGAGAGTATTTCGCCTGTCTCATACATCTTGCTCACCAGATGGTAGAGTTTTGTCAGGACTGGCTCTCCCACGGCCGTCAGTATTTCTAATGGAATGTTTTCTACTCCCGGGGCCTTGTTTCGACTCAGGTCTTTCAGTGCTCTGTCAAACTCTTCACGCAATATCATATCTCCCATTTCATCTTCATCTACATCCACTTCCATTTCCATAATATTGTCCGCAAGTACATCGCCCTTGTATAGACCCTCTATATACTCATTCCACCTTTCTGCTTTCCCTTCTTTGCTTAGAAATGGGTTTCCATCTGTGGTCTTGATATTCATGCAAGTGGTTCTCCTTTCTCCAAAGGTCTCTTTAATTTTTCTGTAGGCAGTATCTATTTTACCCCTAGTGAGATAAGCCTCTACATCCTTACATTTGTCCTCTAGCCATCCCTTCTTAACCATTTTGCACTTACTGTCGATCTAATTTTTGAGACGTTTGTATTCGTTTTTGCCTGCTTCATTTACTGCAGTTTTGTATTTTCTCCTATCATCAATTAAATTCAACATTTCTTCTGTTACCCAAGGGTTTTTACTAACCCTCGTCTTTTTACCTATTTGATCCTCTGCTGCCGTCACTATTTCATCCCTCAAAGCTACCCGTTCTTCTTCTACTGTATTTCTTTCCCCCATTCCTGTCAATTGTTCCCTTATGCTCTCCCTGAAACTCTGTACAACCTCTGGTTCTGTCAGTTTATCCAGGTCCCATCTCCTTCAATTCCCTCCTTTTTGCAGTTTCTTCAGTTTTAATCTACAGTTCATAACCAATAGATTGTGGTCAAAGTCCACATCTGCCCCTGGAAATGTCTTACAATTTAAAACCTGGTTCCTAAATCTCTGTCTTACCATTATATAATCGATCTGATACCTTTTAGTATCTCCAGGGTTCTTCCATGTATACAACCTTCTTTCATGATTCTTAAACCAAGTGTTAGCTATGATTAAGTTATGCTCTGCGCAAAATTCTACCAGGCGGCTTCCTCTTTCATTTCTTAGCCCCAATCCATATTCACCTAATATGTTTCCTTCTCTCCCTTTTCCTACTCTTGAATCCCAGTCACCCATGACTATTAAATTTTCGTCTCCCTTCACTACCTGAATAATTTCTTTTATCTGATCATACATTTCATCAATTCTTCGTCATCTGCAGATACCATTTGCTTTAAAATCCGCTGGGTGGGTGACTATTAAAAGGCAGATTAGCACGAAGGCGTGCGTGTGATTTTGAGTTTACTGCCATCAAGCGACGCTTACTAAAAAAAAAATTAAAAATAATTCATCCACTTCTATTTCAACCAGTTATTCCGTTATTAGCAAAACTTGTGTTTTGTAAAGATAGTAATTTATATGTACTTCCTTATATATGTGCACTTATTGAATGCACTCACTCAACTGTAATTGGTTTGTGTATTTTATTTTTTATCGATTTCTTAACGTATATTGATTGATGTTTGGTTGATGTCTGCGGTCTGTTTGTGTTCCAGTTCCTGCGAGTTGCGGTGCGTGGGTGCGGCGGCACGTCCCGCTTCGGTGCACAGAAGCTGTGACGTGTCGTCTGATGGGGAGTGACTCTCGGTTGAGCCCCGACGCTTAGGTGTTGTTTGGACGGCTGGTCTGCTGCTTCCGGCATTTAAGTTAAGTCGCCTTTGCCTAGGGCAGCCTGGGACCACTGCCCGTTTGATAAACCTATTTCATGTATCTTATTTTTTTAAAAAAGTTTTAAATTTTTTGAGTATGAATTGTAATTATAGTCACATGTTGTGCTGGTTGGGTTTTTGAGGGTTCTAAAGCAAATGATGCTTTTCGTAAATCACCTTCATATTGTAAATTATTTTTTTAAAAATGTTTCTGCCATTTCTTTAAATCAGCTTCAGACTGTAATTTATTTGAAATCTCTGTAGGTCATCTCTTTAAGTCTGTTGGTAATTGCCATCTGCTGTCTTGCTTGAGAAGCAAGATATCTGTAATATTTTATAAAAGACGCCAAAGTTGATGGTCTCTTAACTTTTGAATAAACAGTGAATTTGGTAGTTGTTGTTTAAGGAGTGGCATTACAGGGGCCTTGACCTTCCATCCTAAGTGTACCCCTCATCCCTACTTCCTAAGTTACAAACACCATCCACTGATGCCTTCTCTGCTTTCGGCTCTTGAGGAAGAAAGGACTCTCGTATCTGCACAAACATTCACACATAGTCCCCAGCGGAATTCAAGCCATCATAAAGGCGAAGAGCGGACGTAGCCCATATTAATGTACACTGTTAGGGTTCGGATACTTTTGATCACTTATTACGTATGACCCCACACTGAGAAACACAGCAAAAGAATTTCATTGAAGACTGTACTGGAACATAATGGTACCAGCGGAAAAATGTCTCTGTCAGAGCACTAAAAAGGCGAATATGCTCCTGTTAGAAAGACTCTGAAAATTTGGGTTACCAGCTGCCTCATTCGATAGCCCTGAGCACCCTCAAAATATTCCAAAAATTTTGGCATGAAAATACATTCGTGATGTTTACAATATGCAACGCAGCTCACTCCCGCAAGCTGTTCTGACAGTAACACGCTCAGAGTCACAAGTCCATCGCCGTAATTTGCCCATACCCGTCCCCTCCTACTTGCCCATTCTCACTCACTCATTGAGACCAACTCATTGTCGATATCTCTTTGTGTACCTCTGTCACTGTGTCTTGTCCCACAGCTACATTCTCCTCCGTTCTGCCCTATTACTACTGTCTCCCCCACCGTCACTGTCTCTCTATTGCTCTCTTTTACTGCTAATATATCATTCATTCCTTCCCACTGCTGGTGTCTGTTCTCACTATCTCTCTCTCTTCTTCGTTGTCACCGTCGTAGAATCTGTCTTTTATTATCATCGCATCTCATCCACTTTTTCCTTGTCTTTATTGCTCTTGCACTGGCACGATTTCCTTCACTCTTTTCCTAGCACTGTTGTGTTACTGTCAACTATGTTCCTCTGCCACAGTATCATTCTCTTTCTCACACATTGCCATTGCCTCCTTCGTTCTTTCTATACGTCAACCATTGTCTACTATCTTCCCCTATTTATTACTTTTTCATCACTTTGCCAATACTGCTGTCTCCTGCTTCAGCATAAAGAAGCTTGAATACGTTCACATGCCAGACTTTTTGAGAAAATTTTTAAAGCTGCCGGGAAGGTAGAATGAAGCAGCTGATAATCCAGTTTTCCGTCAGAGTCTTCTGAATAGGAGCATTTTTCAGCTGGTTTCGCTCTTTTCCCTACCTGTCACTCATATGAAAAGAATTTTAGGGTTCAGTAAAATTTTGATAGTTTACTTTGATGCAATTTAAATACAGCGAAACTAATTTTACACCTCAGACCGGATTTTATGTGCACAAAACTTTTCCATATGATTCAGTACTACAACATCATGGGGTTCCCGGAACCCTTCTCATGATAACGCAGACACTTCACAGTATATTTCTTCGTCCTACGACACTTTATAAAATACGTTTTCGATTCACACTGGATTTTACGTATGCGGGTAGGGTAACTTTGAACCTCCGTATCTCGGAAACGGTAAAAAGAAACAAGAAAATTTTCAAAGCTGTTCGAGAGAAATTGCAGCCATTTGCTGTGCATATCAATTTTGGAATTCGCGGCTCGGTTTTGGTTCCAAAAAACCATATTTTTCGGTTTTTCTCAGCAGCCTCCAGTGAACTAAGTGGCACACAAGCCCTTTCAGGCACACCACAGACCACATCTAATGCAAAGAGAACCAACCAATTTATTTCATATGCTTAAGCTGGACGAAGAGCGTACAATTCAAACTTTGACCCTGTACTATAGGATAGTTATAGTACGACAGTCTTTCTGTTGTCTACAGACGTGGTCTCTAGTTCATGGGCTGTCCAAAACACTTGACCCTGCCTTTCTATCTCCACTAGAACCCGAGGAATGAGCCACGGAAAAATCACGTTTTTATTAGCGTCGTTTTGGAACATGCCAATTGTCAGTTTTACAATTCATTCCTTAGAGAAGAGAAATTTATAAATACGGAGATTGTTAACACGTAGTAGACGAAATATAAGGCAAGATGATAGTATCAGTGGAACGTTTTCCGATGTGGAACCTACGACAACTAAGTTAAAATAAATTCAACTCGCGTAGGATGGGACTGTCCTTGTTTAACAGTGCATTAATTCATTTAAGCATTTCTTTGGGTGTATAACTGCTTTTCAGTTTCTATGGAATTAACTTAATATAAAAATAACCTCAGAGAAAGATACGGCAGCGGACCTGTTGGCATGGGAACCAAGGTCAGGACGGCCTTTTGGCAGTCGCTGCAGTTGCACCGTGTCCTTGCATTCCTATGCGGCTCGCTCGTTTCCAGAAAGCGTGGCGAGTGCACACTGAGCTTATCCTCACTGGGCTTATGCCATCGTAATGATTACTGCGAACCGATACGTTGCTGCTGCACCTCGGCTGTCACGCAAAGATTGTCGAAAAGGACGCAATGAGTCACTAATGCTCTTAAAAAGCTTGTATTTTCAAAGCGTGGCGTTCACAGGTTGAAAGGTATGCCCACAGGGTAAATTAATTCAAGTGTTATGAGACAATATTATACTGAACCAGAGACATTATATTGAACCAGAGATGGTCAAATGTAGTATCGACTGTGTAGTAGCGTCGATGGTCAACAGCGATCGCTGATTCAAGGTTGTTTGGTTAGTTGATTTGGGGGAGGGGAGAGAAGAGCTGGCTCATCGGTCCCAGTGGATTAGGATTGGAAGGGGAAGGAAGTCGGCCGTGCCCTCTCTTCGGTACTCTGAAGCCTGAAGCGATTTAGGGAAATCATACTGGTTCAATATGGGGGTAATATGTTAGGGTAGCTTTAGATCGAGTAAAGTATGGTGGACTCTCAAATGTAAAGACGTGTTGTATCTGATGTGTGCTGTGGCAGTAATGACTCTTTTTATTTGCGAGATACTGTGATGTTTACTAACTCTAAAAGGAATCTCAACAGAAGATGGAAAAAAGTAAGGTAAAGAAAGTTGTTTTATTACTAATGCAATAGGCTTATTCATAAGTGATGATTGAGACAGTGTATAGTACTCACATCCAATGATTTTTTAAAGCTAATTGTAATGTATAATCAGTTTATTGAATGTGTTAATTGTGAGCATTGTTAATTTTCAAAGAGTCAAAATATAAGTCTTAAATTTAGTGCCATAATGGTATTTACCCCAAGTCAATACCAGTTCCCAGATCCACATCATTTTTGATTAACTATATTTCTCAAGAAGTTATTGTCTCATTCACATTCTATTTTATTTAAATGTATGCTAAGCAACAGCCTTGCACAATAGCTGTTTGCTAACTATACAATGTAAAGTAGTAACAGGGAGCAGTGCGAATAGCGTTACCACTGCGCAGATAAAGGTAAGAAATTTTATTATTTCAGGGATAGCATCCATGAAGCACAGGGACCATTATTTTCAAGTTTATCAAGTTTTGTTTTATTACCAGGGCCAATTACAAATCAATAGTGTTGCACCAGATTCAGTTTTTGTGTTACGTAAATTCACGCAGTTTTGGTTTGGTTTAATGTTATTGACAGTTTACATTCTCGCAGCTAAATTAAGTTTATATTCTCGCAGTCAGAAAAGTTCAGTACAGCGGAAAGCGCCTAAGCGACGAGATAAAATACACGTTCACATGCTATTCCTATTCTAACAGTTGTGTTTCAGACTACTGTCAGTTACGTAATTCAGTCATGTTTCCAACGTATCTTATTTCAAACATACATGTTTCGAGTATTTCAAACGTTCATGTTTCAAATTTCTATATTTTTTTAAAAGTAGGAAAACAGTAGAGTTATACAATAATGACCCAAAACGTCATGACCGCAGCCCACTGTGAAACTGAGCGCTGCCTGGTGACGTGCTTAGGAAACAACGATGGCGCGCTAAAAAGTGAAGCATCTGAATGTCTTACGTGATATCTCTTACGGCTTTTTAAATACAACAAACCACGGCTCAGTCACACTAATGGAAATTTTGGAAATTTGTGGTAAAGTCTTATGGGACCAAACTGCAGGGGTCACCGGTCCCTAAGCTTACATACTACTTAATCTAACTTAAAACTAAGTTACGCTAAGGACGACACACACACGCATGCCAGAGGGAGACACGAGCCGCCGACGGGGGAAGCCGCCGCATTAATGTGACCACCGCCTATCTTCGACGTCAACATTCGATGACCACTCACAGACGTCACGTGACAGCAGTAGCAGTGGAGGGTGTGTAAAGGATGTCAGGGGAGACGCGGGAAAACAGTGCTGTCCTTCTAACGCGGAAACGGAGCGATTTATCTGACGTCAAAATGGACACATCATTGATTTTCGGGACAAGGGAGTAAGCATTTCCGAGACGGATAAGTCTGTAAAACTGTTCGCGTGCCGCCGTGGTTTAAGCATACCGTGCGTCGCAAAATGATGCTATCCGAAACTGGCGCAGAGGCAACTGTGTTGCATCACGGGCGGTAAAAGACAGGAGTGAACGACAGCTGGCGGGCTAGTAAACGTGCAACTGTTGAACAACTGACCATCCAGGTGACTATGTTGTTGTGGTCTTCGGTCCTGAGACTGGTTTGATGCAGCTCTCCATGCTACTCTATCCTGTGCAAGCTTCTTCATCTCCCAGTACTTACTGCAACCTACATCCTTCTGAATCTGCTTAGTGTATTCCTATCTTGGTCTCCCTCTACGATTTTTACCCTCCACGCTGCACACCAATACTAAATTTGTGATCCCTCAATGCCTCAGAACATGTCCTATCAACCGGTCCCTTCTTCTTGTCAAACTATGCCACAAACTCCTCTTCTCACCAATTCTATTCAACACCTCCTCATTAGTTATATGATCTACCCATCTAATCTTCAGCATTCTTCTGTAGCACCACATTTCGAAAGCTTCTATTCTCTTCTTGTCCAAACTATTTATCGTCCACGTTTCTCTTCCATACATGGCTACACTCCATATAAATACTTTCAGTAACGACTTCCTGACACTTAAATCTATACTCGATGTTAACAAATTTCTTCAGAAACGCTTTCCTTGCCATTGCCAATCTACATTTTATATCCTCTCTACTTCGACCATCATCAGTTATTTTGTTCCCCAAATAGCAAAACTCCTATACTACTTTAAGTGTCTCATTTCCTATCTAATTCCCTCAGCATCACCCGACTTAATTCGCCTACATTCCATTATCCTCGTTTTGCTTTTGTTGATGTCCATCTTATATCCTCCTTTCAAGACACTGTCCATTCCGTTCAACTGCTCTTTCAAGTCCTTTGCTGTCTCTGACAGAATTACAATGTCATCGGCGAACCTCAAAGTTTTTATTTGTTCTCCATGGATTTTAATACCTACTCCGAATTTTTCTTTTGTTTTCTTTACTGCTTGCTCAATATAAAGATTGAATAACATCGGGCAGAAGCTAGAAGTGAACTAAGCGGCTAACAATATGTCCCCTGAACGACCGTCCAGAGAACGTTGCTGCTTATGGGCCTTCGCGGCAGGCGTCTCCTTCATGCAACCATGCTGACTGCTGTTCATCGGCGATGAAGACTGGATGGGCGTCCACTGAATGGCGGCAGATGGCTTTTTCAGATGAGTCACGTTTTATGTTCCATTGAACAGATGACAGTTCGCATGTATGGCGTGAAACGTCTAAAGGCAAACAACCCGCAACAATAGTCGGAAGACTCAAGGCCGAAGGACCGAGCGTTGTGGTCTGGGGAATGTTATTGGGGCATTCCGTGGTTGATCTCGTCTCTCTGGAAGGCACGATGGAACAACAGAAGGATCCACATATCGTATAAAATGCATGTTTAAACATCAGCTGCTTTTAGTGAAAGACCATCTTCAGGGATTAGGGTTAAACAGTTTAAGCCACAACATCATATCTGTCATGACTTAAATAATGGCCACGACTTACGTGTAGAGCATGTCATGAATTCCAGTATACAACATGGGACTTTTAAACCCAGACATTCTAGTAAAAAGCAGTACATGTTCTACACATGAGATATGGCTATTATTGGAGCAATGACAGATGTGATGTGCCTTAAACTGTTTTAATCCTAATCCCTGAAGATGGTCTGTGACTGAAACCGGTCGATAGGTGGGTTTTAAATAAAAAAGCAGCCGATGGTCAGACATGCATTTCATACATTACTTGACGGCTGTTAATAGTCACCTTCCAAAAATGTATTCGTATATCCTTGAGGACCATGCGAACCTCTACACACAGTCTGTTTCATCTCGGTACGATGGCATCTGCCAGCAGGACAGTGGAACGTGTCGCACAGCTCCCAGTGTACGTGAGCGGTTCGCAGACACCACGAGGAATTTACCGTTCTCCCCTGGCCACCAAACCACTCCTGTTTAAACCCAATCCAAAATCCTCGGAACCACCTCGATCGGGCTATTGGCACCATGGATTCTAAACCTAGAACAATAGCGCAGCTGGCCACGACAACTGGAGCCGGTATGACTGCACATCCCAGTCGGTACCTTCTGGAACCTCACTACTGTCTTCATGCACGCTTCGTAGCGACTCGTGCTACAAAAGGTGGTTATTAAAGCTTTTCACAGACAGTCACATAAATGTGACTGGACAGTGAAATGAAACAAACGTAATTAACATTCTAATCTTTATTCTTCATGTCTACATATTTATTTCTCAACGTAGTCACCCTGGCAACGAACACAACAAGATACTAATTTGTTGACACCGTCATCGTAAAATGTCTGACTTCGTTTAAGATGCCACAAGCTCACATCTGCTTGAATCACTTCATCACTATCAAAGTGAAGTCCTCGAAGGTGTTCTTCAAGGTTTGGAAACAGATGAAAACCGGATGGCGTCAAGTCGGGACGGTGCGACGGGCGATCGACGACAGTGAACGCAAAGCGTCGGTTTGTTGCAGATGCCGCCGCGTTCGTGTGCGTTCTGGTATTGTCATTCTGGAAGAGAGGGTGCCCACGTGTGGACGAACTCTTTAAATTCAAAAATGCCGTATCTCATGCAACGACATATTTACGTTAAGCACCGTCATGTTGCGCGCTACAATACTGAGCCGTCGGGAAACATGATCGTCACGACGGGGTGTACATGGTCTGCAAAAATGTAGACATGAACAATAAATATGTACTGTGTTAATAATGTCTGCTTCATTTTAAAAGTTCCAAAAGTTTTCACACAAAACATTCGCAAACATGACTTTTCAGCACGTCCTCTTATATATAGGCTGAGTAGAGACGAATGGGTAGCTCTTTTAGTGACGGTACGGGAGATAAATGGGGAAATCCACTGTCATAAGCGGCACTCATGGCCGACATTTGCGATATTTATTTACAGGAGCGACCGATTTCGCAGCATTTTAGCTCTATCATGAGATGCAATAAAATCAAATCATGTTCGAATCGAAAAAAGAGAATGTGATGATTGAGCTTCAAAATTAAGAAATTTTCGCAAAGTAGCTGACGTCCAAAATAAAATGAACGCTGGGCCTCTCACTCTCTTTTTTCGATCTGAACATCGATTTTATTGCACCCAATGATGCAGCTACAATGCTGCGATACCGATCGTGCATATAAAGAAAGATCTTACAGCTAAAGCGGTCTTACCTTTTCAGAATGATACATCCAGGCTGTTGCTGCCCTCACTTCAGTCATTTGCGATATTAGTCATATTTGTATTACGGACACAAGGCCGTGGTCCAAGGCATATTTGTCTACCAAAAGTTTCGTCTTCCAATGCTGCAGACATCATCAGAGCTTCGAATGACTCTTAAAGTACACTCCTGGAAATGGAAAAAAGAACACATTGACACAGGTGTGTCAGACCCACCATACTTGCTCCGGACACTGCGGGAGGGCTGTACAAGCAATGATCACACGCACGGCACAGCGGACACACCAGGAACCGCGGTGTTGGCCGTCGAATGGCGCTAGCTGCGCAGCATTTGTGCACCGCCGCCGTCAGTGTCAGCCAGCATACGGAGCTCCATCGCAGTCTTTAACACTGGTAGCATGCCGCGACAGCGTGGACGTGAACCGTATGTGCAGTTGACGGACTTTGAGCGAGGGCGTATAGTGGGCATGCGGGAGGCCGGGTGGACGTACCGCCGAATTGCTCAACACGTGGGGCGTGAGGTCTCCACAGTACATCGATGTTGTCGCCAGTGGTCGGCGGAAGGTGCACGTGCCCGTCGACCTGGGACCGGGCCGCAGCGACGCACGGATGCACGCCAAGACCGTAGGATCCTACGCAGTGCCGTAGGGGACCGCACCGCCACTTCCCAGCAAATTAGGGACACTGTTGCTCCTGGGGTATCGGCGAGGACCATTCGCAACCGTCTCCATGAAGCTGGGCTACGGTCCCGCACACCGTTAGGCCGTCTTCCGCTCACGTCCCAACATCGTGCAGCCCGCCTCCAGTGGTGTCGCGGCAGGCGTGAATGGAGGGACGAATGGAGACGTGTCGTCTTCAGCGATGAGAGTCGCTTCTGCCTTGGTGTCAATGATGGTCGTATGCGTGTTTGGCGCCGTGCAGGTGAGCGCCACAATCAGGACTGCATACGACCGAGGCACACAGGGCCAACACCCGGCATCATGGTGTGGGGAGCGATCTCCTACACTGGCCGTACACCACTGGTGATCGTCGAGGGGACACTGAATAGTGCACGGTACATCCAAACCGTCATCGAACCCATCGTTCTACCATTCCTAGACCGGCAAGGGAACTTGCTGTTCCAACAGGACAATGCACGTCCGCATGTATCCCGTGTCACGCAACGTGCTCTAGAAGGTGTAAGTCAACTACCCTGACCAGCAAGATCTACGGATCTGTCCCCCATTGAGCATGTTTGGGACTGGATGAAGCGTCGTCTCACGCGGTCTGCACGTCCAGCACGAACGCTGGTCCAACTGAGGCGCCAGGTGGAAATGGCATGGCAAGCCGTTCCACAGGACTACATCCAGCATCTCTACGATCGTCTCCATGGGAGAATAGCAGCCTGCATTGCTGCGAAAGGTGGATATACACTGTACTAGTGCCGACATTGTGCATGCTCTGTTGCCTGTGTCTATGTGCCTGTGGTTCTGTCAGTGTGATCATGTGATGTATCTGACCCCAGGAATGTGTCAATAAAGTTTCCCCTTCCTGGGACAATGAATTCACGGTGTTCTTATTTCTATTTCCAGGAGTGTAGTTACAGATTCGAACCAGTTTAGAAAGCCGAACTGTTTGTGTGTATCTATTGAACGGTCGGGCGAGACGTCCTCATTCTGCTGCCTAAGATCACGAAGTCTCACTGATATACTCGCACGCTATCTAGCGCCGTTTGTTTTCTTTTGAACTAAGCCCCACAACTTGTCTAATATCAAGCCTTCTTTTTTTTGTTAAAACTATTTTTGTGCTTCTGTATTTCTGTGGCGCCTCTGCACATCCTATCGTAATTATTAGGTACCCTAAATTCCAGTTATCTCCAGCAGAAGAGAGGAGTGGCCATATTGGTGGAATGGGCTGAAAGAATCTGTGAACCACAGTGCTTGGAAGATGAGTTCAATCATTTAAGAACGGCCTTCAGAAGAAACGACTACTCTGAAAAAGAGATAAAAAGGGCACTACGTCCTAAGAGGCCTAATGAAAACGAACCAACTAAAGTGATAGTGAGTGGTAAGTTTTCATTTGTAAAACTATCAGCACTCAGGAAACACGCTATTGATACTATGTTTAAACCATCAAGAAAAGTGCGTGAATGTTTGAACACTGCAAACAACCTGTGCCCCCGCTTGGCACAGTGGGACTACATACATTGATCACCCAGAACAGTATGAGGAACTACCTAACAGCCGGTATGTCCACCTTTGGCACGGATAACAGCGGCGAGGCGTAGTGGCATGGAACCAATCAGGCATTGGTACGTCGCTGGATGTACTTAGTGTGGTGTCACCGCCAGACACCACACTTGCGAGGTGGTAGCTTTAAATCGGGCGCGGTCCATTAGTACATGCCGGACCCGCGTGTCGCCACTGTCAGTACTTGCAGACCTAGCGCCACCACATGGCAGGTCTAGAAAGACGGACTAGCACTCGCCCCAGTTGTACGACGACTTTGCTAGCGACTACACTGACGAAGCCTTTCTCTCATTTGCCGAGAGACAGTTAGAATAGCCTTCAGCTAAGTCCATGACTACGACCTAGCAAGGCGCCATTAACCCTATCTGGAGAGAGTCTTATTTGTATTATCAAGAGCGATGTACCACAATGATGTAATAAAAGTTAAGTATAACCTAAGCTACGTACTTTTCCTTAGTGCATTCATAACTTATCCTGTTCCAGACTTCATGTCAGTCGGCGTGAGTTGACGCGTGCCCTTTCGGTAACCTCACCCTGTGTCTAGACTGTCTTGTCTAGACACAACAAAAGTTGGCGACGAGCCAATAGAGTTTGTGTTAATTTGCTTGTGACATGGCTTCGCCACAATCTCCAGATGTACTGTCCGAATTTTATCGCTTGCAGAATCAGCAGACGCAGGCGTTATTGGATGCCCTTGGACAGCTCGTCCAGGGTCAACGTGCGCTGCAAAACGATGTGGCCGCCGCCGCTTCATCGCTGCCGCAGCCACAACACGCAGTTGCACCCCCTTTCCGTCAATTTCGTCCCGACGACGAAAGCTGGACTGAGTGGTCACGCCAATCTGGATTCCATCTCGCCGCCTACAGAATTCAAGGTAATGAGCGGCAGCCGTTTTTGCTTTCGTGTGTAGGTGTGTCCACCTACCGTGTGACAGTGAAATTGTTTCCCCGACGCGACGTAGCAACTCTGTCCTACGAGGAAATTTTGTCGGCTTTAGATGCCTATTTCAAAGAAACAGTTAATGTCGTTGCAAAAAGGTATACGTTCTTTCGTACAAAGCGTACGGCCGGTCAGACTAATCGGGAGTGGGTTGCAACTTGGCAAGGCCTTCCTAGGGATTGTGCGTTTGAATGTGACTGTGGCCTCCCTTATTCAGATACTATGGTGCGTGATGCAATTGCACAGAACGTTTCTGATGTTCGTTGAAACTAGTCAATCCCTCCCTTCAACAAGTGATAGACATATTGGATAGGCAAGACACACTTGACTTTGCTCAGGAATCATTTGCCACTTCGCCAGCTGTGTGTCGCATTAACCGGCCCGCCGGGCACGCTGCAAGGAACTGTAAACAGCCTTCGCGCACGTCCGCACAACCACATGCCCCGCGAAAGCGAGCAAATGCAGTGCTGAAATCATGCCCGCAGTGTGCAACTACACATTCGCGTGAGAATTGCCCGTCACGCCAAGCTATTTGCTTTTTCTGTAATAAGAAAGGACATGTTCAAAGTGTTTGCCAGAAAAAGCTTAGATCGGACACTACCAACCATTCCAGGCCCTTTGCTTCGCGCCGGAATCGAACCAAGGACACTCAGGCTCGGGAACCTTCGCCCATGGACATTCATGTAGTTAATGCCACTCCGCCCAGTATTCCCCTCTCTAACAGTGACTGTGTTCGTCCCGCAAAAAGTGTGCGTCGACATCGACGGCAATCCCGTCACGTCGCAAGTGATTCTGTCCCAGTGTTTGTTCAAGTTGCACAAAACAGTCGCTCTTGTCGTCGGCAGGACAATAAACTTTTTGTAGATTTGGACTTTGCCGGACAAGTGATACCATTCCAGCTCGATACCGGAGCTGCAGTTTCCTTGCTCAATCACGTCACGTACAAACAACTGGGCACCCCGCCGTTGCGTGCCGCAAACGTTCATCTCACTAGTTATTCAGGACAGCTTATCCCTGTGTTAGGACAGTGCAGCCTTCTTGCAACATACAAGGGACAAACAAAACTTGTGTCATTTTACGTTCTTCGTTCTTCTGCTGCAGTGAACTTGTTTGGTTTAGATTTATTTCAGTTGTTTAACTTGTCAATAGTAAATCAGGTCCTATCAGTGAACCAGACTGTGCCTTCAGCCAGTGTTTCTCGTGTATGTGAGGAATTTGCCGACATTTTTGCACCGGGCCTTGGTTGCGCTCAGAACTATGAAGCACATTTGGAACTAAAAGTCAACGCGCAACCGAAATTTTTCAGAGCGCGCAATGTTCCCCACGCATTGCGTGATGAGGTCGCACGAACTTTAAACGATTTAGAATCACAAGGTGTCATTGAACGTGTGCAGGCTTCTCTCTGGGCCTCACCCTTAGTAATTTTGCACAAACCTTCCGGAAAATTGAGACTTTGCGTGGACTTCAAGGCAACAGTGAATCCACAACTAGTGACTGCTACTTTTCCTTTGCCCCGCCCGGAAGATCTTTTTGACAAACTGTGCCCGGGAAAATATTTGTCAAAGTTGGACCTAGCAGATGCGTACTTGCAAATACCGGTGGACGCAGAATCCCAGCGCGTCTTGGTGGTTAACACGCATCTTGGTTTGTACAGATTCAAAAGACTGCCATTCGGGTGTGCATCCGCCCCTGCATTGTTTCAGGAATATTTACAAACTATTTGTGCGTCGGTCCCTACTGCAGCAAACTATCTGGACGATATAGTGATCTCCGGAAAGACAGACGACGAACATCTTGCAAACCTACGAACATTATTTCAAGTCTTGCGACAAAATGGTCTTCGCTTGAGGCAGGACAAATGTGTGTTTTTTGCTCGTGACTTGCCATATCTGGGACATGTAATTAATGCCCAAGGCATACATCCGAGTCCGGAGCACCTCCGTGCCATACAGGACTTGCCTTCGCCGCAGAATTTGAAGCAGCTACAGAGTGTGTTGGGCAAAATTAACTATTATCATCGGAATATTCCGAATGCCTCTTCCATTTCAGCTCCGCCTCATCGCTTACGCCGTAAAGGTGTTCCGTTCGTCTGGTCGACGGAATGTGAACGCGCCTTTCGCCAGTTGAAATCGGCGTTGCTTTCAAATACTTGCCTTACCCCATTCGATCCCCAGAAACCCCTTTTGTTGATGGTAGATGCATCGGATTTCGGGATCGGTGCTGTGCTTGCGCACAAAGATGGTTCGCATGATCGCCCTATTGCCTTTGCGTCCAAATTGCTCTCGTCAGCGCAAAGAAATTATTCCCAGATAGAGAAGGAAGCTTTGGCTCTCGTGTTTGGTGTTACTAAGTTTCACGATTTTTTGTATGGTCGTCACTTTACCATCATCACGGACGACAAACCTTTGACATCGCTTTTTCATCCGAACAAGCCGGTACCTCCACATACAGCGCAGAAATTCATTCGCTGGTCTATTTTCCTCTCGCAGTATCGCTACGATATCTTGTATTGGTCCACTGC
The DNA here is from genome assembly GCF_023864275.1 of Schistocerca cancellata. Lineage (NCBI taxonomy): Eukaryota > Metazoa > Arthropoda > Insecta > Orthoptera > Acrididae > Schistocerca > Schistocerca cancellata. The sequence goes on from NC_064628.1 coordinate 845,559,434, forward strand.
TCAGCACGGAAACGCCGATGCGTTGTCCCGTTTGCCTGTTGCTGAGGATAAAGCATTCGATTCTTCCGAACTTGCTTGCATGTTCATTGATGCGGAAACTGATGACCTGGTCGAATCGTTTCCGATTGATTTTCGTCGTGTAGCTACAGCCACAGCTGCCGACCCTGTCCTTGCTCCCGTTTTGCGTTTTGTTGCTACGCAATGGCCCTTGTCGAAGTCGCGGATCGAGGATCCGTTGGTTCGCCGATTTTTTGCTCACAAGGAGAGACTTTTTGTACGACGTGGTGTTTTGTTGTTGCGTTCTGATAATGATCAGTCTAGGGTCGTGGTCCCACGTTCGTTACAGTCCTCTGTCTTAAAGCTTCTCCACCAAGGACATTGGGGTATAGTGCGTACGAAACAACTTGCTCGTCAGCACTGTACTTGGTTCGGAATCGATGCTGCGATTACGAATTTGTGCTCTTCTTGCATGGCGTGTGCCGAACAACAATCCGCGCCACCGCGGAAATTCTTTGCATGGCCAAAAGCCACTTCCCCTTGGCAACACTTACATATCGATTTTGCTGGTCCATTCTGGAATGCTCGATGGTTGGTTGTTGTCGATTCCTTCAGTAATTTTCCACTTGTTGTCCGGATGTCTTCCACGACGTCATCTGCCACCATCCAAGCGTTGTCTGCTATCTTTTGCATTGAAGGTCTACCACAGACTATTGTTTCCGACAATGACCCACAATTCATGTCCGCAGACTTTCAGTCGTTCTGCACGGCCACTGGTATTCAACATCTGACGTCCGCGCCGTTTTCGCCTCAGTCAAACGGTGCCGCTGAATGATTGGTCCGGACTTTCAAGTCACAGATGTTGAAGTTGAAAGAGTCGCATTCTCGGGAGGACGAGTTGTTGCTCTTTTTGTCTTCGTATCGCTCTCAGCCCCGAGATGGTCGCTCGCCGGCTGAGTTGCTTCATGGTCGTCCTCATCGAACTTTGAGGTCTTTGCTGCATCCGCCGCATCAGGTTCCTGTGCAGCGGCAGACTCCTGTTTTTGCTCCAGGCGACGTTGTATTCTATCGTAACTATCGCGGTTCACGGCGTTGGCTCGCAGGGCGCATTCTTCGCTGCCTCGGCCGCGCGATGTATTTGGTTTTGGGGGCCTCTGGTGAGGTGCGTCGGCATCTCAATCAGCTGCGCCTCTGTTGTCGCCTGGGTTCTGCCGCTCCCCGTCTGCTTTCAGCGACGGAGCCGTCCAGTCAGCGCCCTGGGGACCCATCTACTGGCTCGCCTCATCCCCAGGTGTTACCGACGCTGCCTTCCATTTTGCCTCATGGCGTCGCGCAGCCGCCGTCGCCGCCGCAGCCGCCGCCGGCGCAGCCCGCAGAGGACGCTTCGCTGCAGCCGCCGACCGCCTCCCTGGGTCACGCGCCGCCGATCGCTTCCCGTGACCAGCTGTTCTCCGCCATGGACCCCTTGCCCGCTCCGGACCACATGGCGTCATCGCGCGTCGGATACCCCGACGCAATGGAGGTCGACCCTTCGGCCCCTCCTGTCTCTTTACGGGCGCATACGCCGCATGTTGACGTGCACCCTGGACTAGGTTTCCAGGCGTTTCCTAGCTCCCCTCGGACCGAATGGCCGGGTGCGGGTGGCACAGCCTCGCCTGTTGTTAGGCTCCCCACCTCATCGCATACGTCGACATGGGGCCCTCCCCACGGCGGGCGGAAGCCTTATAACACGATCGTTCGCCGATTTGCGGGGGAGGAATGTGGTGTCACCGCCAGACACCACACTTGCTAGGTGGTAGCTTTAAATCGGGCGCGGTCCATTAGTACATGTCGGACCCGCGTGCTGCCACTGTCAGTACTTGCAGACCTTGCGCCACCACATGGCAGGTCTAGAAAGATGGACAGATGGACTAGCGCTCGCCCCAGTTGTACGACGACTTTGCTACCGACTACACTGACGAAGCCTTTCTCTCATTTGCCGAGAGACAGTTAGAATAGCCTTCAGCTAAGTCCATGACTACGACCTAGCAAGGCGCCATTAACCCTATCTGGAGAGAGTCTTATTTGTATTATCAAGAGCGATGTACCACAATGATGTAATAAAAGTTAAGTATAACCTAAGCTACGTACTTTTCCTTAGTGCATTCATAACTTATCCTGTTCCAGACTTCATGTCAGTCGGCGTGAGTTGACGCGTGCCCTTTCGGTAACCTCACCCTGTGTCTAGACTGTCTTGTCTAGACACAACACTTAGCACCACATTTATACGCACAAGTCACTCACCTACTTCTTGTAAATGCCGGGGAAGGAATCGATGAGCTCTGACTCCACGTTCAGTCACATCCATAGATCGACCTGATTCAGGTCTGGTGAGTTAGGGGTAGGGGGTGGGGCGGCAGCACATCAATAGGAACTCGCCAGTGTGTTCCTCGAAACACTACATTACACTCCTGGCCTTGTGACGTGGCGCATTATCTTGTTGAAAAATGACATGGTCTGCAACCAGTGTACGATACTCCCTAGCCATCACGGTGCCATGCACGAGCTAGCTACACTTTGACCCATGGATGTTCACGTGAATGTTCTCCAGAGCATAACAGAGCCGCCGCCAGCCTGCCTCCGTCCCGCCGAACAGGTGTCAAGGAGCTGTTCCCTGGAAGACGACGGATTCGCACCCTCCAATCGACATGCTGAAGAAGGTATCGGGATTCATCGTCTACCACTGGGCCAACTTCCAGTGCCGATGGCCACGTGCCCATTTACGTCTTAGTTGCCGAAGTAGTGGTGTTAACGTTGGCACTTGCATGGGTCGTGGACTGCGGAGGCCCACCGTTAGAACTATTCGATGCAGTGTTTTCAGGCATACTTGTACTCTGCCTACCATTAAAGGCTGATGTTAGTTCAACCACAGATCGCCGCCTGTGCTGTTTTACGAGTCTGCCCAGCGAACGACGTCCGACATCTGCAATGAGGGCTGGTCACCCAACCTCACGACGTTTGGGAGGTTTCATCTTGGTTTCGCCACGTGTTGGAGGTATTCAGTGCAGCACACCTCGAACACACGACAAGTTGTGCAGATTCCGAAATGCTAGTGCCGAGCCTCTGCTCCATCACAATATGCACCAGGTCAAACTCAGAGATTGCGCGTCTTCCTCATTCTACACACGGACAGAACGCTCACAGGTACTAGATGCACCGTGCGTGTGTCTGACTAGCAGTCATTTCTCCGCCAGGTGACGCTGCTATCGCGTGTACAAGTTTATATCGATAGTAGATCGGTGGTCGTAATATTCTGCCTAATCACTGTAAAATTCTTTTCGCATGTGGCTAAACGAACATAGGAACTACAAAGAGAAACATTAGCAAACACGCCTTAAGAAGCAGAAGAGCAATTATCGCCTTTACAAGAAGAAAAAATCAGCAGTAGCATGCACTAGGGCCAGAAAACCATCAAATTCGGTTATCTGACGCAGAATCTAGTAATTATTGTACTAAGATTTACAGAGAGGATATAGAAATTCAAAAGCACAAAAACAGTTTTAACAATAAGAAAAAAAGATTGAAAACAGACAAATTGTGAACCTTACGAGGGCAACACGGCTAGTGCGATAACCCATTTCGCATAAACCTAGCTCAGAGGAAGAGGAGTGATAATAAGCCAACACGTGTCATGGCTTATCCATAGATACTCGACCGTTTCTGTGGAAACGACGGTGAACGTTTTCGAGGTTTTCGCAGTACTTCATGTGCCGTGCGATATTCTCAGCGGTAACGGCGGCTTTCAGCCGCGTTGCAGAACGGACGTGCGCTGAGCTCTGAGCAGCGGTCCGCTAGCCTGCCGTTGTCTGCTCTCGTGAATAGTGGTATTGGATTGACAAGGGGTCAACTTGACCGAGGATGGTGCTTTCGTACAGAAAGGCCATGACAAAATTAACGTTCCACAGCCAGCGTACACGACCTAAGACATACGAAGGAGAACGTTTTCCTCGTGAAGTAATGCACGTCGATCCACAGCACCTTTGAAATTTGTCGATGAAGTTTCATTCCGATGGTAATGTGGACGTAGGGACTGTCGACCATGGAGGACTTGGTTTTCGGAGCGAGCGAAACTTCGAGCTGCTTTTTAAAGTTCCGGCCACATTTTTTGTGGACGCGCTGGGGCCTTATGGAAAGGTATTAGAACATGTGGAAGAAGAGTGGCACACGTTTGAGACGTATCCTGTTTCGAACGGAGTGCGTGAGGTGCGAACTTAACTGCGCAGAAACATATCATCGAACGTGACAGTCCGCCACCGTAGCTGAGTAGCTGCGTGCCGGCTTGTCATGCCGGGGGGTCCGGGTTCGATTCCCGGATGGGTGGGGGATTTTCTTTGCTCAGGGACTGGGTGTTCGTCTCGTCTCCACCATCATCATTCCATCCTCAAGGACGCGCAAGTCGTCGAAGTGGCGTCATCTCAAAAGACTTGCACCAGGCGATCGGGTCTACCCGCCGGGAGGCCCTCGTCACACGACATTTCATTTCAACGTGACCGACGGTGACTCTCGAGCGATCGTCATTTATGATGGTCAGCCAAGGACTTTCTCGCGGTGCGGGTAGGACGGACATATTAGCTCCGAATACAATCACAAATGTCTCGTCCAGATACCTCGCCGGTCGCGGTGGTCTCGCGGTTCTAGGCGCGCAGTCCGGAACCGCGCGACTGCTACGGTCGCAGGTTCGAATCCTGCCTCGGGCATGGATGTGTGTGATGTCCTTAGGTTAGTTAGGTTTAAGTAAATCTAAGTTCTAGGGCACTGATGACCTCAGAAGTTAAGTCCCATAGTGCTCAGAGCCAGAGCCAGATACCTCGCGCTGACGTGATACCTACATCGCAACAGACGATTTTATATCAAATTGGTACAGTCAGTGTCAATGACACTTGTTCCACGATCGAAACCCAGCTACTAAAGGACATGATTTGGGTGGCTGATATTGATATAGTGCTTCTTCAAGAAGTGTAGCCTGATCTGCACTTGGATGTTTATGGCTACACTTCTTCAGGCAACCCAGCTACCGAAGGTGGTGGTGATATGGCCATACTATACGAAGGCATTTAAACAACGCATATACACCATTTTCCATCAGCGCGAGGCACCATTTGTGTGATCCACCTTGTGAATCTGTATACTGTCTGGAATGGAGAAGCATAGGGAGAAAACAGTCTACTACTCTACTGAGTTGGCTCCACTGTTTCAGCGCGCAGTGAAGAACTTAGAGGTGAGCGGAGACTTAAACAGTGTCTTACATCCTGCGGATCAGATCCCGCATCATATTCATATGTTAGGCCATTCATGCAATGGTCAGGGCCCTAGAATTGCTTATTTCATGGACACTCATTCACTGTGAACAACATGGATGTAGGTTCCTAACCGGCTAGCAGGTTAGACAGGGCTTATATTTCCAGAGGTTTTCGGCCAACGACCGTCAGTGCTGAATTGGGGCCCATTGCCTTCACCGACCACTAGGCTTTCATCTGTGCAATGTAACTACAACAACAGATAGGCCATAGAAGAAGACCATGAACTCTCAAGGTCACCCTTCTTCTAGAAGTGGCTTCTCGTCTAGCCGTCGCTGATATCTGGCGCAAATGTGGACGACGTCCTCATACCTACGATTCCCCAACACGGTTCGATAACATAGCGCCAACTAGCTATTCGTCACACACTTATGGCGTAGAGGAGCGACAGTCCGCTTTGGCAATGGTCGACCCCTGAGTTTTACTACACGATCTTGAGGGAACGAGCGTTGCAACCTTTAGCAGAGCGTCAAACGGCCGTCCACAGAACACAGACGTGTCTCGTGTAGATCACGGCAGCCAGATTAGAAGACACATGGGTTTGATGAGGTTGCAAGGTTCCATTCGTGATGAACGAGCTTCTTTATATCATGTCATTCGAGAAGCGTCAGAAGCGACGCATCACGGCAGTTATTGTGGCAGACGGGCAACATGCAGAGGCAAACCCCGCCATTTCCCATTTCCACAGATTATTACGGTGCTATTTATCTGGCTGGTCAGCGGTGTGATAATGACGATGAGTACTTACTGCGTGACCTTCCACCTTTGGGAAGGGCACAAGGAGGCGATAGATTCTTGGAGGCCATCACGTTGGAAGAACCGTGCCTGATACTGTCGTGGGGCGCAAGAAATAAATCCCTGGACCTGATGGTATTCCGCTTGAATTTTTTGGCATGACAGAGGAAGTTTGGCGACAGATGTGCTCAAACTCTTGGATTCAGACGTTCATGTACCCCTCCCTCCCTCCCCCCCCCCCCCTCGCACCCCCTACCGCATCCTCCTCCCCCCCTCCCCCGACTTTTTGGAGGGCATGATGATCCCTGTGCCACAACCAAATGGAGGGTGCAGATCACAAGACTTCCTCCCGCGACGTTAGTGAATTCGGATTATAAGCTGTTCGCAAACATACTTCAATCTCGCCTCTGTGCTTCTGTCAAGGATGCCAATCAAGCCATCCAAACATCAAACATCTGGTAGTAATATACACACTCCTTTAAGCTCTTGTAGAGATGTGTTGGCGCTCACGTCAGCGTGTCGTTTAGAAGGCGCCCTCGTAGCGGTCTGAGTTGAACAGGGTTTCTTGTGAGCTGTCTTAGAGAATATGAGTCTGTCTCCAGTATCGGCTGGTGCAGTTTTAAGTCTCATGATCGGGAGACCTTTCACGGTACTGGCAAATAGCTACCACTTGCACAATTCGTTATTGAGCAAACAGTGACACAAGGCTGCCCTCTGTCAGCCTTTCTCTTCGCCACCACCCTCGAGTCTGCACCCCATGGTCTATGTCAGCGCTTGGACGGCATTAGCCTCCGCAGTTTACGTTTTAAGTGTCGTGTCTACACAGACTACGTATCTGTCTTGGCGAGATCAACAGAAGATATATCTGTGATGATCCCGTGGCTCCAGTGCTGCGACGAGGTAGCTGCCAGCTGCGTCAACCTATGGAAGTCGCACTACATGAACGTGGACAGAAGACTGGCTATCGTTCGCTAGTGCCTGTTACCAAGGTTCCTGCAATGAAATACACTCCTGGAAATTGAAATAAGAACACCGTGAATTCATTGTCCCAGGAAGGGGAAACTTTATTGACACATTCCTGGGGTCAGATACATCACATGATCACACTGACAGAACCACAGGCACATAGACACAGGCAACAGAGCATGCACAATGTCGGCACTAGTACAGTGTATATCCACCTTTCGCAGCAATGCAGGCTGCTATTCTCCCATGGAGACGATCGTAGAGATGCTGGATGTAGTCCTGTGGAACGGCTTGCCATGCCATTTCCACCTGGCGCCTCAGTTGGACCAGCGTTCGTGCTGGACGTGCAGACCGCGTGAGACGACGCTTCATCCAGTCCCAAACATGCTCAATGGGGGACAGATCCGGAGATCTTGCTGGTCAGGGTAGTTGACTTACACCTTCTAGAGCACGTTGGGTGGCACGGGATACATGCGGACGTGCATTGTCCTGTTGGAACAGCAAGTTCCCTTGCCGGTCTAGGAATGGTAGAACGATGGGTTCGATGACGGTTTGGATGTACCGTGCACTATTCAGTGTCCCCTCGACGATCACCAGTGGTGTACGGCCAGTGTAGGAGATCGCTCCCCACACCATGATGCCGGGTGTTGGCCCTGTGTGCCTCGGTCGTATGCAGTCCTGATTGTGGCGCTCACCTGCACGGCGCCAAACACGCATATGACCATCATTGACACCAAGGCAGAAGCGACTCTCATCGCTGAAGACGACACGTCTCCATTCGTCCCTCCATTCACGCCTGTCGCGACACCACTGGAGGCGGGCTGCACGATGTTGGGGCATGAGCGGAAGACGGCCTAACGGTGTGCGGGACCGTAGCCCAGCTTCATGGAGACGGTTGCGAATGGTCCTCGCCGATACCCCAGGAGCAACAGTGTCCCTAATTTGCTGGAAGTGGCGGTGCGGTCCCCTACGGCACTGCGTAGGATCCTACGCTCTTGGCGTGCATCCGTGCGTCGCTGCGGTCCGGTCCCAGGTCGACGGGCACGTGCACCTTCCGCCGACCACTGGCGACAACATCGATGTACTGTGGAGACCTCACGCCCCACGTGTTGAGCAATTCGGCGGTACGTCCACCCGGCCTCCCGCATGCCCACTATACGCCCTCGCTCAAAGTCCGTCAACTGCACATACGGTTCACGTCCACGCTGTCGCGGCATGCTACCAGTGTTAAAGACTGCGATGGAGCTCCGTATGCCACGGCGAACTGGCTGACACTGAGGGCGGCGGTGCACAAATGCTGCGCAGCTAGCGCCATTCGACGGCCAACACCGCGGTTCCTGGTGTGTCCGCTGTGCCGTGCGTGTGATCATTGCTTGTACAGCCCTCTCGCAGTGTCCGGAGCAAGTATGGTGGGTCTGACACACCGGTGTCAATGTGTTATTTTTTCCATTTCCAGGAGTGTACTTTGGAGTGACCTTCTATGGAAACGAGCAACATGCAGCAGCAGCTACGTATCGCAGATCGCTTAATACGATCCGCGTGCAAGTACGCCTCCATATACAGGGTTATTACAAATGATTGAAGCGATTTCACAGCTCTATAATAACTTTATTATTTGAGATATATTCACAATGCTTTGCACACACATACAAAAACTCAAAAAGTTTTTTTAGGCATTCACAAATGTTCGATTTGTGCCCCTTTAGTGATTCGACAGACATCAAGCCGATAATCAAGTTCCTCCCTCACTCGGCGCAGCATGTCCCCATCAATGAGTTCGAAAGCATCGTTGATACGAGCTCGCAGTTCTGGTACGTTTCTTGGTAGAGGAGGTTTAAACACTGAATCTTTCACATAACCCCACAGAAAGAAATCGCATGGGGTTAAGTCGGGAGAGCGTGGAGGCCATGACATGAATTGCTGATCATGATCTCCACCACGACCGATCCACCGGTTTTCCAATCTCCTGTTTAAGAAATGCCGAACATCATTATGGAAGTGCGGTGGAGCACCATCCTGTTGAAAGATGAAGTCGGCGCTGTCGATCTCCAGTTGTGGCACGAGCCAATTTTCCAGCATGTCCAGATACACGTGTCCTGTAACGTTTTTTTCTCAGAAGAAAAAGGGGCCGTAAACTTTAAACCGTAAGATTGCACAAAACACGTTAACTTTTGGTGAATTGCGAATTTGCTGCACGAATGCGTGAGGATTCTCTACCGCCCAGATTGGCACATTGTGTCTGTTCACTTCACCATTAAGAAAGAATGTTGCTTCATCATTGAAAACAAGTTTCGCACTGAACGCATCCTCTTCCATGAGCTGTTGCAACCGCGCTGAAAATTCAAAGCGTTTGACTTTGTCATCGGGTGTCAGGACTTGTAGCAATTGTAAACGGTAAGGCTTCTACTTTAGCCTTTTCCGTAAGATTTTCCAAACTGTCGGCTGTAGTACGTTTAGCTCCCTGCTTGCTTTATTCGTCGACTTCCGCGGGCTACGCGTGAAACTTGCCCGCACGCGTTCAACCGTTTCTTCGCTCACTGCAGGCCGACCCGTTGATTTCCCCTTACAGAGGTATCCAGAAGCTTTAAACTGCGCGTACCATCGCCGAATGGGGTTAGCAGTTGGTGGATCTTTGTTGAACTTCGTCCTGAAGTGTCGTTGCACTGTTATGACTGACTGATGTGAGTGCATTTCAAGCACGACATACGTTTTCTCGGCTCCTGTCGCCATTTTGTCTCACTGCGCTCTCGAGCGCTCTGGCGGCAGAAACCTGAAGCGCGGCTTCAGCCGAACAAAACTTTATGAGTTTTTCTACGTATCTGTAGTGTGTCGTGACCATACGTCAATGAATGGAGCTACAGTGAATTTATGAAATCGCTTCAATCATTTGTAATAGCCCTGTATTTCGAACACTTGGCTTGATAATGCGGGTATATTTTGTGAATGTCTATCTCGCCCAGAAACTTAATCATTTCACATACGTTATCTCGCTGCCTGCTACAGTGGCTGCCATGTTTCTGGCGACCTCAGGTCATTTAATCACTGATAGCAATGTGTTCATGATTCGTTATGAGATACTGACGTTGTCCACAGATACTGGCGGTACTGGAGTGATACACGTGCATAACAGGGTGTGCACTCTCTTACTGCGAAGGATATGTCATCTGCATGCTTTGGATAGTGAAATACTCAACGGCATAAGGACTGAGGATGTGGCGTTTCAGTCACTCCGCCCGCCGATCCCTGACCTATCTGGTCGACACAAATTATCTGTAGGATGTCCTATCGACCACGCGGGTACCTAGAGCCTGAAACTTCTACCAATGCTTTCAACAGCCACTGCCTGCCAAAGTTACTGAACGTTGACATCCGGCAGTTGGCTGGAAGCGGGTATGGAGTAACATACACTTCCTTCCCACTGCAATGAGGACGCTGAGGTATGTGACAGCGAGTGAAAAATTCCCCACCCGTCAACTGTTGTCCTCTTTACATCTTAGCGAGGACCCTACCTGCCTCTGTTGCGCTGATATCGACTCCGACATGCACCGTTTCGTTTATAATAAGGCTGCAAAAGAACCAATATCACGGAAAAAGAACACTAATTACCCTTGGTGGGACTCAGACTGTGAAAAGGCACTAGAAATACGCAAACAAGCTTTGCAGGACTAGAATAATAAAAAAATACCTAGAAAGCTTATGTTGCTTCCAAGAATCAAAGAAAACTGCCTGCAAAACTTATTAGGTAAACGATGCGAAAGTACTTGAACGAGCAACTGGATGCTATAGTGGTAAACTTCCGCAGACAGAACACGAGAGAATTCTACAGGACCTTCTCAAGGAAGATCTGCGGGTACACACCACAAAATCTGTGCTTCAGGAAACCAGATGGAAAACAAGGGTTAACTAACCAAGAGACTTGTCAAGAACTGGCACGTTATTTCTCCGATCTCCTTAACTGCCCTGAGCCTGTAACAAGATTTCCAATACATAACTGTACCTCCACCCAACCGGAATCACTACCACCAACATATGAAGAGATCAACAAAAACATACTTAAACTAAAAAACAACAGGTCATCTGGTGAAGATGGCATCATTGCAGAATTACTAAAGAACCTTGGATCAAAGTCACTACAGGAACTTACGCAAATAATCTCTACCATCTGGCAAACAGAAAAAATTCCTGGCGACTGGAAATGTGCTCTTATCCATCCAGTGCACCAGAAATGATATAGAACGAATGTGAACGACTACAGAGGAATCTCCCTGCTACAAGTCACCTACAAAATTTTCTCAGCATGCTTACTGCAGAGAACACAAGAAGAGTTAGAACACAAAATTGGTGAATACCAGTCAAGCTTTCGCCCTTCCATAGAACAAATCTTCAATCTGAAAACAATTCTAAAATACAAGGCCATCTGGAATGCGCCAGTCATTTGCACCTTGATAGTTTTCAAGAAACTGTATGATTCTGTTGACCGACAATCCTCGTTAACGTCTTAGAAGAACAGGGACTCGACCCAAAAACACTACGATTAATCAGACAGACGTTAGATGACACAACATGGAAAGTTAAATTCGTGGGTGAAATCTCTGATCCATTTATGACCAAAACTGGAGTGTGGCAAGGTGACGGATTATCCCCACTATTATTCAGCCTAGATACGGACAAAGTAATGAGGGAATGGGGAAAGGAACTGAAAAGTCAAGGACACTGGAAACCAACACGACTAGGAAAATGCCAGGACGAAACAGAAATATCAGACCTGGCTTTCGCAGACGACCTGGCCATACTATGAGGCAACGAATCAACAGAAACCAAACGAATAGAAGTACTAAAAGAATGCGCGGAAGATGTTGGGCTGCGAATCTCTTTCGAGAAGTCTGAATTTTTCTGCTCAAAATTAAACATAACAAAATTAGATACAAAATACCGCAAAATAAACAGAGTTGCCCACCTCAAGAACCTAGGTGAAATCTTTGAACATACAGGAGGAAAAAAGATCGCACAGAAGCCTCGACTACAAAAAATAAAGAAAGCGTTCGGCAAAACACGGCACATACATAATAAAAAATGCGTGTCTATTCACACAAAGGTCAGACACTACAACACAGTAATAAAGCGCGAAATACTGTATGCAAGTGAGACGCTACCACTCCATATGAAAAGTGACATGGAAAGTTTACTAAAGGAAGAATGAAAAATCATGAGAAAAGTTCTCGACCCAAAGCTGATAGAAGAGGGATACAGATTACACTCTAGGAAACCTACAGAGAAGATGTGAAACATAGCAACAGATGTCAGAAAAAGAAGGTTGAAGTTCTATGGGCACATCATCAGGCTATCACCAAAACGACTCACCAAGGTAATCCTAACATTCATACAAGGAGTCAAATCAACATTACCATGGATAACGCAAGTCAAGCTGGACCTAAAAGCAGCAAAATTAGATGCAATAAAAACAGAAGACAGAAAGATATACAGGGAGAAGATACACATGTGGAAAGTGAGGTCAGAGGATGAAGTCCCAAAGAAACCAGGGGCAAAGCGGCCTGAAGACAGAAAGAGACTCCATGGATCAAAAAATGAGATAATCGTGGAAGATCGGAAAGAACACTGAAATGAGGCAGAATGCTTTGCATGATCATACAGGGTCACGACGCAAATAAAAATAATAATAATAATATATATCGTAGTGTGGTAACAGTCCGAAATTTCTTATTAAATGCATAGATTTCTCAATTTTACTAAGAAATGTTGGTGAATCTTAGAATTTCTCCTTGTGAACTGGTAAAATCTGGATCGAAGAGTCCCACATCCGCCTTGCAGGTTCAGACGTGTTTCTTTCTCGGCAATTTTTTGTTCTTATTCCGCTCACCAGTGCATAGCTTCAGTCTGTGTCGGGTATCGTGCGCGAATGTAGGGCCATCCTTGCGACTCATTTTAGTGTTCATTCTTGAGTAGTGGTGCATCAAAATGAGTGATTTTTACGAAGTGAGTCTGTGAATAAGAAGAATGACAACAATTTTGTGAAGCTACTGAGCAATACATATAACATTCTGTTAAGTAAAGTGAAAAATGCAGAAACCGTTGCCAATAAAAAAATCTTTTCACTACAGACGTTCGAAGCGATATAATGTTCAAAAAATTGGAGGTGAAGAGAAACTCATAGCACCAGTGATTGCTGGAAAAGAAGAAATTCGCTATTACGTTATATATACAGAAAGAAGCAAAGGGACACTTTTTTTTAAATAGTTATTTATTCCACGAATCGGTTTTCAAACCTTTCCGGGCTCATCTTCAAATGGTGTACAGGAGGTTAAATAGCTATTTCAAAGCCTAATTCTGGGTGCTGGTTCTGTGACAGGAAGACTGAACAAGCCTTAATGCATCGCCATCGGTATTGTTTATATGCCGATTTGGATCCCGAATTTAATTTTGTACATACTGTGACAGTATGGACGGCTTTCTTGTTAATATCCACCTATGCGCTTCCATTGTGATGGACAGCTGGTAACACATCACTTACTTCTACACAATACGTATGTGTATATACCGTAGTTACGAAACTTTGCTAGCATCCAGTATGTGCTGCAGAACTGTCGCTTGTTACAAAGATCTTGATATGAAAATATAACACGGTCCTACTTTGCTCAGAGATATTATTTGTTTTTGTTTGCATGTATTAAAATCGATGTATAGGCAGGTACTTCAGTCAAAACTGCTGTTAACGTAAATGCCCAAAATAAAATCAATAAATAAATTACTACACAAACAAACTTCAGGTGACCTGATGTCTTATTTCTATTCTTATGTAGGTACTAACGCATAATATAGTCAGTCTATGGGCCAATACTTTAATCAAAACTTTCATTAACATGAATTACCACGAATAAAATAATATAAAATTGTAATATTTGTAATCAACTCCAGCTGTTTTTATAACCATGAACTTTTTATTTAAAAAACAAAACGAACAGAACTTCAAATGAACTGCTGAATTATATCTTGACCTACATTAACACGGTCTAGAATATTAGTAAAGGGAGATTTTGTTTATTTCAGTTTAAGGAAATATGTTTGAAAGTATTGATTTATTTTAACTGTAGAGAGCTTGGACATATAGTACCGGATTTATTTTGTGGTGTGATATTTATGTTGATGTCAATGCACCTAGGATGTAAAGAGACGGATAGAATGGGATAGCTAGGGGTGAGATCGCTAGGGAGGCGAGGTTCCTTGACTGATTACCTTTTTTGAACTATAAAGTCTTCGGAACTCTGAAGAAAAAATTTAATGCTCAGTTCAGCCTGGTAGTTGAGTAGGAAGTCAGTCGTTTGATTTGGGTTTGTTAAGATGTCGATGTCTTCAAAGAGGTCGAGTATCATGTCTTTGTTGGCAAAATGAAGTTGTGGGAGGTTCTTTTCTATTATATTTGCAGAATAATTGCGCTGGACAATTTGTGTGGCACAGCTGGATTTGTTCAGGTTGTTAAGATGGAGTGCATCTATGTCCTCTTTAAGTCTTGTTGTGAAGCTTCTACCAGTTTGTCCAATGAAGGAACTTGCTTATTGTCGCCCACCAATCCTCATTTATTACTTCGAAGTTGTTGTTGCATTAACTTGTTTATTATTTCTTTACTGCCTAATTATTACGTGTTTATCTACTCTGCTCGTACAGTGGTTTTGATACCGTGTATTATCTTATTCTGTCTTTTGTTATTTTTATGTTTTATGACTGGAAGTGTTAGGCTTCCTAGGAAAGGAAGGCTTACAAATACGATTCTTGTCTTTGGGTAATTTTTCAGCACTTGTTTGTTTTAGTTTTGTTATATTGATTAGTTTATCTATTACGGGAGGATTGTACCCACTGATGGAGGCAAATGAATTAATAATTTCTGTTTCTGTTTGTCTTTCACCTTTGTCTATTGGGAATTTAAGCATGTGATTAACCACTGTTCTGAATAATGCTTTTTAATGTTGGTCTCAGTGTAGAGATAGGCAATCTCGTTCATCCTTGGGAGCTTGTACACTGTTGGTCGCTCTTACTTGGGAACCGTTCATTTTGTAGAAGTAAGTTCCATGATTCGACACCACCTCTCATTTGGCCAACTGTAGCATCATGCGATGATCGCAGTGAAAAAATATAACGTGGCGAGAACAGACTGCTCGCCAATTACACACGATATGTGAGAGCTACGAGCAGAGTAGATAAACATGTAATAATTAGGCAGTAAAGAAATAATAAATAAGTTAATGCAACAACAACTTCGAAGTAATAAATGAGGATTGGTGGGCGACAATAAGGAGTCTAGTACTCGGGGCAGATTTTTCGTGCGCCACCGTGTACCACTGAAATAATATTATAGAAGATATCATATTCTCTTTCCAATATATAACACCAGACAATCGAATATGGAGCACGGGCTTTATTCTGTCTGCCTTCCATAACAATGACAACTCTGTTTAACCTAGGATCAAAAAGGACCGAAAATGGCCAGTCATGTGTGCCGTGCCGACTTCCTTGGCATGTGTAATAACAAAAAGCTTGCCTTTTTATAACTATGTCTTCTGCTGTTTATGGAAATAATGAAGTAACTGATATTCCTGTTTGTTATCTGAAAAGATCTATGTATTACATACAGTGTAGTTTACTTGTAATTCACATAATTATAAAATACATTTTATCATCGGTCGTGGATGCTGAATACAATACGAAAAGAACCAGAAGCTCAGAGTTCAAGAAAGGTCTGAAACAGATCTAGAATGGCCGTGCGCAGCGAACGAAACGAACAACTCGATTCTGAACAAAATAGGAGCAGTTGGCAGTGGAACTGCGAAGAGTGGCCGCGCGAAGGACGAGTCCGACCGAGCGAGACCGAGACAGACGGGAACGGGACCGAGGCTGGAACGAGACCGGCTGACGTGACGTTTGCGGAACGAGACCGACCATTTCTTGTTCCCGTGAACTGTAAGTAGGAAGCCACGACCGAAATGAGCTACGAAAGACCGTTCCTTAGAATTCGTTCCTTGCTCCATCCGTTCATCTTGGTGAACCGTTCCTTTGGACCCGTTAGTTCGCGAACGACCCGTGTCTATCTGGCTGGCAACAAGAATTATGCATAGTAATATGGGTGGTTGTTGGCTGACTGAAAATTTAAAAGTTATGCTTTTGACTTTTATTTGAGATTTTTAGATCAAGATAGTTAATGCATTCTAGTGTATCATGTTCTATAGTTAACTGAATTTTGTGGTGTAATTTACTAAATTCTTTGACTAGGTTTTCTTTTTCTTTTGTTATTCCACTCTATAGAATGATAGTGGCTTCAAAATAGCTTTCCTAATAAAATGGATTAGTTTTCAGTTGGATTTGGAATCTAAAAAAGTTGTTGCAACATTTTTAATATACATAACTGCTAGCAAGCCTGCAAGATGTTACCCACTGCCAACCCATCTTCCTGACTGTAAAACGTGCTGTTGAACAGGAAGCAGTAGTGTGGTAACATAAGCTCCAGGATCTCTAGGAGTTCACTGATTTCAGCTATACCCATAGTTCCACAGCTGAGTATGTTATGTCCTTGACAGGTATGATTGTATGTAAGTTGACTATGTCAAGAGATACATAACTAACTATGGGTAGGATAGGCATGTCTTTTATGGTAGTGATGAGCTCATGACTATTTTTGATGGAGAAGTTATTTTCTCATACATATGCCTTGCGGCTAATGCCATTAAGTTTCCTGGTGATTTCATAGCTTGTTCTATTGATGGAGTTCACAATGGGATGTGTCTGTTATACTGATTTATAGACCTTAGATTGTGATCTCAATTTTGATGCTTATGAATGTGTCGCTATGCAATGCTTTGATTCTATAGCTGCCATCAGGAAGTTGCAGTTTTTAAGTAACTTTTCAATTTTATCGTGGAATTTGGGAGTAGGCTCGTATTCTGTTTCTCTTACGACATTACTTCTAAAGAGTTCATGAGTTTTATTAGTATAATCGGATTCCTATATGACCACAGCTCTGCTATCCTTGTCCACTCTGACAATGAGAGCATTTTCAGTTGAAAGTTTCTTGTTTATATCACACAGTATCCTATATCCATTATTCATCCTATTGCACTTGTTGTTCTAACAATTACGTTGTTTACCTTATGGGCTATAGCATTTTTTCATTGTGTTTTATTTTAGTAATTGTGCGTGTATTCACTGTTAGTTCTTTAATATTGCCCACACAATAAAAAATTGAAAAAAAGAAAACAGTGAATAAAAAGTAGGGTTCAGTTGCTTTATGGTTCAATTCAAGGGGCTCTACACTGCCACAAACCTAAAAACATCTACTTATGATTAAAAGATAGACACCAATTTACAAGTGCCGATATATAGACAAAAACAGATAAATACGCACAGATTGTTACTGCATAACACCCATATTTGAAGACACTGTCATCAAGTTCTTAAATCATTACATTTAATATTTACAAACCACGACGCAAGTTCCAAGCCTACATTTCTATAGAAGTGTATTATTAAAATGCAATTATTCTCTTAAATGACGGGGAATTCTAAATATGTCTATGCACCTTTATTACTGTTCAGTTCACTTCATACATGCAATATCAAATATTTCATTATGAATACTGTAAAAACTGGCGTGAATAGGTTGACCGTTCACAAGATAAACACTGCCGAATCCCAAGAGTTGGGGAAAACTCGGAGGACGTTTCAGCCTATTACAGTCTAAAGCCAAAGAAATTGGTACAGCTACCTAGTATCGTGTAGGGCCCCTGCGAGCACACAGAAGTGCCGCAACACGACGTGCTACGGACTCTAAAAATGTCTGAAGTAGTGCTGGAGGGAATTGAAACCATGAATCCTGCAGTGCTGTTCATAAATCCGCAAGAATACGCGGGGATGGAGATTCCTTCTGACCAGCACATTGCAGTGCATCCCAGATATGCTCAATAATGTTCATGCCTGGGGAGTTTCATGGCCAGTGGAAGTGTTTAAACTCATAAGAGTGTTACTGGAGTCACTCTGTAGCAATTGTGGACGTGTGGAAAGTTGCAGTGTCTTGCTGAAATTGCCCAAATGATTCGGAATGCACAATGGACGTGAATGGATGCAGGGATACGTACGTGTCACCAATAAGAGTCGTATTTAGGCGTATCAAGAGTCCCATATCACTACAACAGAACACGCCCCACATCATTACAGAGCCTCTACCAGTTCTAACAGTCCCCTGCTGACATGCAGCGTCAATGGATTAATAAGGTACCCGTACACGCTCATCCGCTCGATACAATTTGAAACGAGAGTCGTTTGACCAGGCAACACGTTTTCAGTCATCAACAGCCCGATGTCAGTACTGACGGTCCCAGGCGAGGCGTAAAGCTTTATGTCGTGCAGTCATCATGGGCACGTGAGTGGGCCTTCGGCTCCGAAAGCCCATGTCGATGATGTTTCGTTAAATGGTCGCACGCTGACACTTGTTTATGCCCCAGCATTGAAATCTGGAGCAATCTGCGAAAGGGCCGCACTTCTGCCACGTAGAATGATTCACTTCAGTCGTCGTTGGTCGCATTCTTGCAGAATCTTTCTCCGGCCCGATGACGGAGATCTGATGTTTTACCGAATTCCTGATATTCACGGTGCACTCGTGAAATAGTCATACGGGAAAACCCGCACTTCATCGCTACCTTGGAAATGCTGTGTCCCATCGCTCGTGCGCCGACTACAACACCACTTTCAAACTCACTTAAATTTTGATAACCTGCCATTGTAGCAGCAGTAACCGATCTAGCAACTGCCCAGATGTGACATTTGGTGGATCCACCTATGAACATTGATCTGGATATGCGGTGCATGGCACATCCAAACTCGAAGACTAACTCAGATGTGGTGTATTGCGGATGTGCATCCCAACAACGCTCCGTACATTGTGGATGGCAGATACAGCTTAAAACCCTAATCTGGATGTGGCACACATTGTGGATCCGCATCACATCATCTCTCCGGATATAACCACCACCACCTAGAGACAAGGCCGCGGCGCGAAATTCATAGCAGGTCGTGACGTCACTCCAAGCGGGCCACCATGTTGTGTTTCGAAGCGTTTGTTTATCTACACCTTTGTTGGATCGAGTGCTATATTCATGCTTAAAACTAGCGATTACAGTGTTTACGTGTAGTGAAGCTACTGTGAACATGGTTTACAAGTGTTGTGTGCCAAGGTGTCGTGGGAATTACGGAACTCGACCGAAAGTAATGTTTTCCTTTCCGAAAGATGCGAATCTGCGTTGGAAATGTCTTTCAGCGATTCATCGGGACAATTTCCAACCCACTGAGCACACGAAGGTATGTAAAAACTATATACCTAGTACAATTATAATTTTTTTCTGGTGGAATATCTTGCATTTTGGATACATTTGACTAAAATTGTGAGCAAAAGTTCACAGTAAATAGGCCTAGTATTCGTTATCAAGTGGCTTTATTTTGATTTTGAAAACGAAATATAAATTTGTGGCTCATGTTACTTTTTATTCGTGTTTAAATTTCTCTGCAGTTCGTATTTTGTTACGCATTACCGATACGTTTTATTCTCTGTTTGTGAGTGGGTGTTATTTTTCACTCTCGGCATTAGTTAGCATGAGTGCTAACAAATGTTGAAACTGCTGTTTTCATGTTTCAAAAGCGATCTCTCTGTATGAAGCATATCAGTGTTATTTTTCGATGTGTCAAACAATGGAACAAATTAATCTAGATAAAGGTTAAATTTATTATTGACGTTTTTAGCTTGACACATTGTCTCATTCCAACTGCTGCAAATGTCTGCTGAAGATTTGTAGATTTTCACTGTTGACTTATGCTCAAAGTCTGCCATATTTTTACAGGAAAGAAAATTTACATTACAATAACAACGCATAATTGTTTTTGTGAGGTAAGTTAAAAGTGATTGTTTGCTTGGGGAATGTACTCAGCTTTCCTGAGGGAGCTCTATAAACAGTTACACAATATTTATTTAGGATACTGAAGGCAGAGGAATTTAATATTATACACTGTATTAGTGCAGAATTTTTCAAGTGAGTGTAAATAATAGTTGTCTGGTCCACAAAGAATGTACTTTATCACAGTGCATTTTTCACAAATGTACCTGGTTTTACCATGTATATCGCAATATTATTTACATCCCGCACTCGTACGTTTTCACTGGCTATTGATAAGTCTTATGCAATTACATTACCGGTAAAAAAGAATTATAAACTATAGTTTCTGCTATATCGCGATTGATAAAGTTACTTATTTTAACCATTCGGCAAAGTACTCTCCTCTTATCTTGGTATAATTTGCCAAGATCTCGTTTCGTTATCTCCAGCGGTTTACGAGATATGACAGGCGTTATGAATATTTCATTCCCGCGCGTTGCGATCGGAAGTAAGTTGCTGCAGATGCTCAATTTTTTCGAGATTGGAAGCAGATATTGATCCAAAGTTTTACGAAAATTTCAAAACCTCATCTGTATTTCATACTCAGCAATAGAATGTGTAATATGCATCAAATACAAATTCATAGCGACCCCTATTTTTGATGGCAACGTTCTCAAATTTGATACTCATCTGTGAAATACCACAATAGTTATGACCATTATCGAAATGATTGGCACTTCGTCATGAAGCTGCCATATAAAGCTAAAAGTATTTCAGAAATTAATTATTTTTTACGGAATAGGTTCTGTAAAACCGTTTGACAAAGATTTGCAGGCCGTGCGTCTCGATTCTTTAAGCGCAGCGCCAAGCCAACCCTGGCCCGCTTTGCGTGACGTCACAAGAGCGCGCCGCGGCCTTCTCTTTAGGTGGTGGTGATATAACGCGCGGCGAATCCACATTTGAATGCTAACGTGGGTCTACTGCAGGTCCTGGGAGCCATACGCAACACATGCACAAAGACAGTGCGAGGGGGGTCTTTCAGTCTCTAATCTTATCCCAAGATGGCGAGAATGCTCTGTGACACCCATCCGCATAGAGATAGACCGCAAATTAAGCACTATGCTCGAGGTGCTAGAAATATGTAGAGCACTGTCTGCTATACTTTGATGATGTATGTGTTCGAGAATTAACAATGAATGAACGTACTGCACAGTCATCTATCTACATTCATAATGATACTTGCAACGTTGAGATGGGGTGGTTTAGGTATGATACTAAAACTGGGAAACATGCTGTCGCGTCATTGTTCGGTGTTGAAATTACTGTAAAATTGCTAAAATTGTTCGCACTATCAACTGTGATGCTTATTATTACAGTACATCGACAGTGTCTTTTCCATCCCATCCGTCCACTGGCACACTGTTGGTTACCACGTAATGATTGACCGACATCGCTTGTTTGAGTTGGAGAAAGGGTTTTGGTGGAGTAGCAACTCCTTCTGGGGATGGCGAGCATCGAAACAGTTATTGTGTGCGTGACTGCAGTATGAGGAATCAGTCTAAACGGAACGCAGAGCCATCAGCTATTCCGTCACTGTGACATATGAGTTGAAATGCAGAGGTCGTCAATGACCTTCGGACTGCAGTTTGGACACATTCGACACCACCGACGAACTCTTCCATTTTGCTTATGTTGTAACTGTCTTTTACTTAAAATCATCCATTGTGTGTGGTGTGTTATGGTAGCAACTGTAACAACATGATTTACACTCTGCAACGTCTAGTTTTCTGCGACACGCAATGGAGCAGAATGTAGAACCTGAAACAGACCTCGAAGTCCATGAGGTAAAAACCGAATGTATGTCAGTGTACAAAGCGTGTTACAGCACAAAACAACAATGTTTCAAACAACGACACAGTGTCACAGGGAGCGTCTATTGCGGCTTACAGTATAGTCTGTGGCATATGGTCATCCTCCTATAGTACATGTGATGAAACTTTAAACTGGTCTGTGCAGTGGATCCATACCTGTATATTTAAAGGGATAGTCACATGCGCTCGATGCCGGCATGCATGCGGTAATTGTATTCGATATATGGGAGATGACAGATATGGTAAAAATCTTATTGAGTTCTCTATCGGAAGAAGTTAGTGGAGCTTTTATAGTTCCTAATTTTTCTCTGTTTGATAGTACAGAATAACGATGACAGAATATTGGGGTGATGGACGTGAACTGGCCCTGAGGGACGAGGATCTGTAGTACCTGTTTGTAGTTTGAAGAATCACCACAATACAGTAGCAAAATCCATGACCTTCCCCCAGTTCCCGTACTGTCATTTGTACTACCCCATGTTGCAGGAGCAGACTTCGTTTGTCGCTGATCTTACACATCATGAACCGTTGGTGGAGCTACGACAACATGTCCTTCTTTCCATCGAATGGTCAAAACACAGTCCTGTAACTCAGCTTTGCCTCTACATGAGCAGCAGAAGGTGGTAGATATAGCTTTCTCCGAATTCTGCTTAGCTCCGACCTACTCTGGAACAATCACATGTGAAAAGCTGCAGGGATGGGAGTTCAGAGTCTGAGGGACAGTTGCAAGATGCATAGGGACTACCTAAATCCACGTTAGAATTTTACTATAGCACATAGATTCGAGAAAGGTAAATCGTTTCAAGATATGAGAGGCCAGAAATATTATTCACTAGTGGCTGTAATTATTAAAGGATTTCTCCATTGGATACAACGCAGGTGTGTGGTTGAATGGAAAGGCTTCATTCCAAATCATAGACGTTATTTCTACCGAAAGCGTAGCTCTAGAGATCTGAAAAGCTCGTGTACATTTCTTACGACCCCAATCAGCACACCATCTACTAGTGTTTGTGATCCTTCTCAATCAACAACGCCTATAACTCAGTGGACACATCGCATCGAGACAGAACGTGTTACAAATACTGGAGAAGTGTCTGGCAGCGGCATGAAAGAATTGCAAATATCGGTTTCATACCATGCTCCTTAGTCGAATCACTTTCAAAATTTGGTAATTTTATTACTACTGTACACCGTCGATGACGTGTAACCGCGCTGCTGGTCTGATAATATATACACCTACGATCACCATCTATATTCAGTGTTGCGGTATTTGTCTCGAAAAATCACATCATTCATAGGTAATGCCACATCTCAAGTTATAGAGCCAGTATAGCTTTTAACATGGATACTTGTGTGCACCTGTAGAAACAAGACCGCTTGTGACAGTTTAACATACAGTAGTCGTTGCGATCGTGTTTTTATAACATCTGGCGGTTTGTAAGACGATTACGCCTCTCTTTCTAAGACATAGTGGCAGCACTCGCAAGAAAATCTTATTAGATGTGTCCACCCATCGTTGATTTTCTCTCAGTAATACTTCGTATCGCCAGCAATCAGTAAGTGCCGGAGTATTCTACTTGGTAGTAGAGGGTGCGTGATAGGTTCACCTTGAGTATCAGGCTTATAAATATATGTGTGTGTGTATGTGTGTTCCTACATGTGCAAAGGAAATAACTATGTCCATTTGTAAGGAAGATATGGACTAGACATGGAATACTGTGATAGCGATGGGGAAAGTATGTCATGTCATTAAAGTGATACAGATATTTCTACGTATATTCAGAGCCACAGCCGTCAGGAGGGTGTATTTCCGATAATTCGTTCATTGTTAAATGTCGTCCAGTTGAGAGTGCGGTCGTAATATTGAACTGTAAGTACAGTGATAAAATATATCTATGTGGCCGGCTTCCTAGGATGATGATTCTGCCAATGCGTGCTTGGCGTACACTGCCGGTGACGTGTGTCGTGAACGATTCACGTTTCCTGCTAACGGTAGGAACTATCTGAGTGGAAAGGTCTATGGGGGTGCTGGAATGTAGCTGACTTAACTATGATGTCCTCTGTATGGTAGAATACCGAACTAATACTTAGTACGTATTGGACAACTTTCGTGATCGCGTGGAAATTTGAGAAGTTTCAGAATGGACGTGTGTTTGCATTGGACCATAACTCTCTCCCATGTAAATTGTGCGATTGACTGCTTCTGAACATTTCGCACCTTTATTTAGTTGTGGTGTGTGCATCTAGCAGGTGAAAGACAGGTGGAAGACACGTTTTCTGGTTCTTTAGACATGAGAAACACCTTAGTTGACTTTGTAAATTATAGGGATGATTTGGAACCTGTTGCATCACCAACATCGGTTTTCGCAAGTAGAAATACCAGTTTCTACTATCATATTTTTCACAGTTTGATGTAAAGGTCTACACAGACGAGACACGTTTCTCGTTACTCAGTGGTTTAGAGCACACTCCACTCATTTAAGTTACAGGTTTCTAGAGAAATAATTTCCAGTCAATATCTTCGGAATTATGTTGCACGATCGATACTGCTATGCAAGCAATATTGGTATGTGCTTGATATCGAGAAGTTTCACGAAAATAGCATGATATTCTGGCAAACCATGCGAAATTTCATATGTTCTTGTAATCCCAGACTCTGGAGATGGGTATAGAAAAGCAAACAAGCGAGCAAGTAGGCACCAGAAACAGTAACACGTTTGAGCCGAGGGGAGCCGACCCCAAATATGTAGAACAGTTCTGAGAGTAACTTCGGTCCACTGACAGCGCTTTAGTCAGGCATGACCACCCAACCTCACGAGAAATATCTAGTGGAGCGAGGAGTATATCTACAGTGCATATGCTTATGCTGTTTGTCTTCGCGGTATGTGTACGAGTGTCTGGCCGTCAATAACTATATGAATGATGTAAAAAGGGGCGATTTTTTATGGCTCAGGATACGAACTGTATCTTAACTACATCATCACAGTACAAGGTGACATATTGACGGGTTGGAGAGTGGTTTACGACTCTAATATTCAAGCTACCACACTGAGTGGCAGAGCAGTTTAATTGAGTAAAAGTCTTTCTGTATTTGAAGATCTGTACCTCATTCTGCAGGGTTTAATTTTCAGTGCAATATGGTGATCTGCCACTGAAAGTCTCGTCTGCAGAAAGAAAATAAAGGAAGCCAGACAGCGCTTCCACACCAGTGGTATCAGTAATATGGTGGGTAAATTCAATAAGAGCTGATCATAATGTTCCACTAATTCACAAGACATCATTTGAACCGGAACGTAGGAGCCTCTACCAAGCGGTGAGAACGTTTGCATTTTGGAGATGTTTGTCGAAAGTAAGACCGAACGATTTCCAGGAAGGGTAATACATGATGGACGGGGTGCCACGTTAGGACCATCAGTCGGAATGCTTTCGGTGTTATTCTGCGCTATTTTAGTAAACAGGTTCTGTTAGGGAAAGAATTTCCACGCAGACGAGCTGGTTCAAATGGTTCTGAGCACTATGGGATTTAACATCTGAGGTCATCATTTCCCTAGAACTTAGAGCTACTTAAACCTAACTAACCGAAGGACATCACACACATCCATGCCCGAGGCAGGATTCGAACCTGCGACCGTAGCAGTCGTGCGGTTCCGGACTGAAGCGCCTAGAACCGCTCGGCCACCGCGGCCGGCACAGATGAGATGAGACATCACGAAAGCTCCTACACAAGCGACCATTAACTATTTCTAGGACACTATACATTTTGCGAGAGATCGACTAGACTCTTATTTTACATACCCATGTGACATCAGTATAACACTGAGAACCTTGGGATGCGTCAGGCATGCTTGGATGGTAAATGAGTGCACGGCTAGGCGCAGCTCGCATGTCCCATTTAGGATCGTTAGGAACACTGCTGTCTTTGCTATTCTGGGAAGGAATGGAATGGATTTCTGCAACATCTGTGAGGGTAAGTCACTTAGCAATCAGGTCTTTGCTCGACTGCAGGTAGGGATCGCTCCAGCAATTGTGAACATGTACTCGTGGTACAGATTGCGACTTGGCGCTTTTTTATGTAGACATGTGACTTTAGTATAGCAGTCAAAGAACGCTAACTGAATACTCGAAAATAGACGCGACTTTCTCCTGCCGTCGGCAGAGGTGCGATAGAAATGGCTCTCACACCAGTGCTGGCTTGCCTCTGGCTGGCCCTGAAAAGAGCGTGCACAAATTGGAACAGTACGCTGATACGTTGTGTTTTCTATGCACTACTTTATTTTTGGGTGTTTAAGCATTGTGAGTGTGTTGGAATAATGTTTCACATGCATTATTTTTTGACAATTTACTAGTTGTTTTCATGTCTGTTCCATTATTTTGTGAACAGGTGTACGGGCTGTGTAATGCATGAATTCGAAAGTTGATATTTAGTAAGCACGTTTGGAGAGCCTTTTGCATGCATTATTTTGACAATTTAGAAGTTGTTTACATCTTTGCACATCAGTGTACTGCATTATTTCGGTGATTTACGAGTATTTTGCAGGCCTGTAGACTATTTACTGCGACCCCAAGCACGCGAGGGTGAGTATTTTGTACCAGTGTAATAAATAAGCTACGTGAAATTCGTCCCTAAATAAATTGTATACATTATTTCGACAGTTTATAATTAGTGAGTGTGTCGGCACATCAGTGTACTGCATTAATTACGAGTAGTTCCCAGGTCTGTAGTCTACTTACTGTTACCAAAAGCATATGAGGGTGAGTGTTTTTTATTAGTGTGATAAAAATACTGTGTCAAATCCATCCCTATATAAATTGTTCCAAAAATAAGTAAAGTACACTCCTTCCTCTATGCAGCAGCCCAGAACAGGATTCCCGAGATTTTTCCTCTCCAGACCGCCATTTTTTATTATGTCATGGGAGGGACGATGGTACCCTCTTCTGGTAGTACTGTGTACTAGGTTAGTTGGACTTCAGACCTCGTGGTGAACACACTGGATGGAGTCAATGCCTCAAATTATTTAATTAAAGACTGTTTAAATAAAGAGTTACGTCCATCTTATCCAGCACAGACTCTTTTTCCCACCAATTCCCAGGAAGTCTTAGGTTAGTGGAGGTAGCCCAAGTGACTTATTTTCCCGCCATTTTTTTAGGTTAGTTGAGGTAGCCATGGTGAGTTGCATCGTTCTAATCGAATTTGAACATCCTGCCATTTTCTGGAGGAGGGGAGGGTAGAGGGTAGGGGAGAGGGGAGGGGAGGTGGTTAGGTTAGTGTAGTTAGCCCATCTGACCTATCTCCCCGCCAAAATTTGAATTTCCCACCATGATGTCATTATGAAGTTGCCATATCTATTGCTGCCATTTTTGATTCGCCATCTTGAATAAATTTGGTGGAATGGGGTGACTCATAGTTTACTCCACTACTAACCTTCACCTGGATAATGTAGAAATCATGTCTGATTAGTCCATTCTGGTATTCATTTAATCATGTTCATTTGTACGTGTTTCAATAAGTCACCTTTAGTCGCATAATTGTTTGGTTTGCACGTTGTCCTTCTCAAGATGTTTGCACCTTTCTTGAACATAAGCTTGTGCTGTCATTTGTCTCATAGCTTTCGTATGTCGTTTGTTTGTGTCTTTCAGAGCGATTTAGGATCTTGGTGTAGTCAAGTCAGCTTAATATATGCGAGTAACTTCTATGTTCTGTTGGCTTGAATCAGCTTAATTGCATTGTTGTTGTTGTGGTCTTCAGTCCTGAGACTGGTTTGATGCAGCTCTCCATGCTACCCTATCCTGTGAAAGCTTCTTTATCTCCCAGTACTTACTGCAACCCACATCCTTCTGAATCTGCTTAGTGTATTCATCTCTTGGCCTCCCTCTACGATTTTGACCCTCCACGCTGCCCTCCAATGCTAAATTTATGATCCCTTGATGCCTCAGAACATGTCCTACTTACCGGTCCCTTCTTTTTAGCAAGTTGTGCCACATACTCCTCTTCTCCCCATTTCTATTCAATACTTCATCATTAGTACTTCTCATTTCCTAATCTAATACCCTCAACATCACCCAACCTAATTCGACTACATTCCATTATCCTAGTTCTGCTTTTGTTGATGTTCATCTTATATCCTCCCTTCAAGACACCACTCATTCCGTTCAACAGCTCTTCCAAGTCCTTTGCTGTCTCTGACAGAATTACAATGTCATCGGCGAACCTCAAAGTTTTTATTTCTTCTCCATGGATTTTAATGCCTACTCCGAATTTATCTTTTGTTTCCTTTACTGTTTGCTCAATATACAGATTAAATAACATCGGGGAGAGACTACAACCCTTAATTGCATAATTTAATTAAAATAATTTTATGTTCACTGCTGCCATCACTGGGCTGAGTGGACGAGTGTTCGTGGCCATCAGTGTGTGAAGGACTGTTGATTCACTGGAACTCGAAAGGTGTACGTCAGGCTACTTGTAATATGTTTTGTTGAAAAGGATTAGTGTGGCTTGGGCCGCTGTCACGAGCTTTGTATAATTAATTGTGCATTTGCCAGCAGCATGCGTTAATGGGAATGATGGCAATGGCTAGGTCTATGGATACTGGTAGTGTTTGCAACAAAACCGAAATATTAGACATATTGACACAGTTTCGCACTATCGACTTCCCATCTTATCCCCTTCCTGGTAATTAATGACGGGAAATTGAGACTTAAAAATTTGTTTGATGATTGCGATACTGTGAGCAATCTCAGTACGAAATCATGGGCAAAACTTTTACTCGGGTTGGAAGGTTATGAAGAGCGTCGGCTACGAGCTGCCCTGCCAGTTTCATCCTCAATGGGAGTTGTAGTTATTCAGTTATTATTGTAGAGCGTCTTCTGTCGTTGATACTGGTACGAGTTGGGCAACGATACGCAAATGTATCTTGCATGATGATTGCGGAGGTTTCTATTCCCCTGTGAGGCAGTATTTTTTCCAATAATACCAAATGATTTATGCTTGTGGCTCGGTAGTGGTTTTTCTGAGTCTTGCCACGGCCTTCAGAAACGCGTGGGAGACAAATCGTTTCTAAGAACAGAGTGCGAGGACGCACGGCATACCTGCCTCAGGTAACCGATTGTCCAATACAATGAAAGGCTCGCTACCTGCCGTGTTTCCTCCGGCGTGAGTGAGTGTGTGTGTGTGTGTGGGTGTGGATGTGCGGCGACTTGGCTGTCACACAAACACTGCTTGGCAGTTGTCAGTGCGATGTCGTTCAATGTAGCTTTGATTGTTCTATCAATACAACCGCCTTTTAATTTTTTGTTCTCGTTCTCCAGCTACTCCGTGTCAAGGCCGTGTGCGAACTTACAATTGTTCGTATCCAGGCTGGGTGGTGCTGGAAGGAGAAGTTCTCCGTCGTAGGCCGCATGGGACATATCGTCAGATGAGGTGACGTCCTTTGACTCGCAGGCTGAATCGATGGACCCGTCGTAGGTGTAAAATGATTACTGCGATACGTCTGGGGAAGATGTGTCTTTGGAAGGCACAATTTGTTGAGACATTTAATGTTGAGTTTAATTGCGATGATAAAACTGACAGCGTGCAGGGCAAATTCGATTCATATGGCGTTCAGTTGCCGGCAATTACCCATTACACCATTAAGGACGAATAAGTGTGAGAACGGTATTGTTAATAAATTAGTAACCACTACTTCCAGTTGCTGAATGACAAACACGTCTTCAACGATAATCTTATGTATTGTTCCACCTATTTACATCAATTATGACGAATATCAGTAAATCAAAAAGTAAAACACATGGATCAATGCCTCTGAAATCGACTGAAGACCTAAGATTAACAATCTTCATTTGTCACCAGCGTTTACATTGTAGTATGTCCGCTTCTCTAATGTGTTCACGACACCTTGAAGGTCCGTCACCAAGGCATAAACGTCCACCATTCCACGCCTTGCCCTTACGTCACTGCACACGCACCATCTGCACAGATCACAGATAGGGTTGCGCACAGTGGATTTTTTTCCACTACATAAGATGTTTACTTGAGACACTGCCATATTGTAAATTATAATTGGAGCGATCAGTCGTCCATTTTAAATTTTATTGTGCTGATCTTGATTTCGGCTGGAAGCTAGCCATTCTCAATGCACTATTATTTTCCCTCAATGCATGTAATGCCTGTTGATCGGGCTTCATTGACAGTTCATTGAATACACTACCACCTTTCTCCAGAGTGAGCGCCTCGGCCAAACATTGTTCTCACGATTAACGCTTGTTACAATACAATCCTTTAGAGTGAGATGTACGGCCGTTGCTGCTATCGGAGAGGCACTGAGATCTGATTTGTCCTAAAACGTCTGGCCATTATGTTGCTTGCAGATACGACCTCTTAGAGATCGTTTAGGCTGGGTGATTAACAAGCCGGATGTTTTCGGATCCCTTAGGCCGCTCCTAGGTTTCGACCTGCAGCTCCTTGAACCCGTCGCTCGTTCATCGACTTGCTCCTTGAACGTGGCAAATTTCCCCTGCGTGACTGGATATCATCCTTAAAATTAGCTCTCATGGGGGAGCTGGCACCTTCCTTTGCAAAGGCGGTTAGCTCTGGCGCTTTTAAATTGGTTATAGCTGTCACTATTTCCCAGGGTGGGAGTCTCACAGCAAAATGTTTAAATCAAAAGATTAGATGATTGGCTTGCTTAACTACAAACTTTTCTGAAGTGAGAGGGAAGTGTTTGCTACAAGGCTTCTCACTGTCGGCGTTTGGAACATTCGGTCTGAGTGGATATTGAATAACTTTCTGGCGGACTTTTCCGCACGTGCCTCAGCGGAGTGTCCTTTTAACTGCACTCTTGGACGGGACGTGAAACGGTAAGGATTCTTGGCGGGACGCGGGAATGTGCACGCCCCTCGTCGTGATATAAGGCGCGGAACAAAAAATGTGCGAGGGGCGTAGCGGCCTTAGCGGTGAGCATGCCGTCTGCAGTCGCAGCTCGTGTTGGTGATTTCTGGTTGGAAACCGAGGTGAGACGGTAATCATGAGGCAGGAAAAGGTGCGTTTTTTGTTACATCACCAGGGATCTTGCTTTGAATCACAATATGGAAAACAATGGCTTAGCTAAGGCTCCGTTACTTGGTTTCCTTATATCCTATGAACGACAAAGTCATCATATTCGAAGTGAGAGTGCATTTAATTCACGAGAGTACCACCTCGTGTTAGTTACCAGACAATATTCTTGCTCTTCCCACGGACTTTGCTGCTCAGTTTTGTAGCAACTGTGTAACTGTACAGGGTTCATGTTATGATTCACTGATCTCCAGTGTGTGAGTGAGATAATTATCACGTCGTTTCTAATGCTTTCTTCTCCGTGTACAATAGTTTGTAATAAATGGTAGGCGTAGCTATCGTTCTTCCACTTTACATGAACCTCTTTATCCCACTTACCAAGAACCACATCTGCAACTCACTTCTTACGACAACCGCCTCTCCTTTATATCCCACTTACCAAGAACCACATCTGCAACTCACTTCTTACGACAACCGCCTCTCCTTTCTTTCCCCTTGTGCACACTTCATGAAATACATGTTAATTTTATGGAAGGGGTGAGTGCTCTTTGTGTATCTAACGAGTTCACTCGACCCAGATGAGGGTCACTATATACGTAATCCCTAGGACAGTTGTGTTCGCAGTTATTAACAGGTGCCAGTCTGATGTTTTGCACCAGTAAGCGTGTGTGTCAGTGTTCGGTTTAGGCATCGCATCTATGGAAATTGATTTTGGCTCATTTTGCCAGTGTTTCCACAGTGACCTGTGGTTTCTGAGTTCAGACATTTACGTTTCTCTTTATGTGAAATTGTGGTAGATGAGGGACTAATAGATCATTTATCTAGTTCTTAGTACCGTGAGCTGTCGAAGGAAAATACTGAGTGGTGGATTTCATAGTTGTGTTGATATGGTTTCACACTTCTTGTACTGTACACTGTGCACATACTCTTGGAAGTGGAAGTGTTTTCGAGTTCTATGTCTCAGTTGTCACATGGCTTGCTAACTCACTTCTGTACTGTGAAAGTATCGGCTACCGTCGGTCATCCAGTTGCAGGTGCCGACAAGATGACCTCCGAATTTCGTCTTGAAAAATTGCTTTTGACTTGCTTGCGAATGGTCCGTGACTGGGGACGGTTAGGTTTTGGTTTTTCCTCGTACACAAAAAGGATGGAGAATCAGTTACGAGGAGTTTGTCTGGTATTTGGTACTACCTATTCTATTCTGAGATCGTTAACATCGTGGAATCAGACGAAAAGATTGTATTGATTCCCTGTATCTGTGAGTACATGAAGCTATTAGTGAATATTGATGAGGAAATGAATTTTACATGTCGTTCGGGAGGGAATGGCCAGTAAGTCTCCTTGTGTGCAGGGGGGTTTGCGAGGGCCGTGTCCGAGTGAGCACCGACATTCACCTATCTGTGTTTTATGAATCTGTGTGTTCATTTCATGTAGTCGCGGTGTGGACCAGTGTCCTGCTTGAGGTTTTCAGTGGTGTGTTTTGTCAATTGAAAGGAACGACATCCTTTTTGGTTGTTTTATGTGAACGTTCCTGGATTTTGGTTTGTTATAAGCGTGTGCCCGTTTTTAAGTTGTTCCGTTGTGTTGCTTCTAAGGAACAGCGTGCCGTCTTTCGTTGTTGACGTTGACCGCCTTGTTCAGCGACTATCCTAAGCTCCCAACAGCCAAATCATACAGCGAGAGCTATTCTGATTCTTCTAATGATAACCTAGGGCGCTGACTACTAATTAGGTCATCATCATGTGCTGGTATTCTGCTGTTAATGTTGAAGAGGCTAATCCCTGTCTACTTAGAAAGTGGTGAAATAGGTTTACAAATTGAAAATGTGCTTTAAGCTACTAGCGCCAATTATCGTACCGTAAGATGGCTACTGCCACAGTTGTAAATGACTTTTCTGTTATTAAAGTTAGATAATACTAAGTTGGTGCTCTATCTTCAGTAGCAGCTTGGGTGTAGGTAGCTCTATGGTTTCTACTAAAGTGTGATAACCATTGTTACCAACAGGGTAGGTGGGAATATTGGTTACGTATGTAGCTACTGTTGGGCATGATGTTTAATAATCATGTGGTTTTGCCTACATATTTAATATTTATTGAGATCAGGAGTTTATTATTTTAAGTCTTCTTTGGAAAAATTTTTGCTCCAGTTTTTAGGGTATTGCTCGTTTGTATGTTTGTATGGTTTTAGACGTTGTCAGCCACTGGTACTGTTAGCTTGAAGGAGAACACGTTGCTTTTTCACATCTCTACTTCAGAGCAACAGAATTACTGCATTTTGTCTGTCTAAAACTCTCTGCTGTAACGGAGTTGGCTCTGTCCTTTAACGAAATCTGAATATGAATGGTTGGAAATTTCGTTAAAGAAGAATAATAAATTTTATCTTTTGCTTTTAAGTTAATTTTCTTTCGTGCGAACTTTGTTGTAGAACCACTCTCTTATTTTCGTGTGGTAATAAAAATTTTTACTTTCTTACTAATTACGTACATTTAAAGAAAAAATAATATTTACGTGAACTCATATGAACTGGTTAAGAATATTAGGTTGAGAATTGAGTCCTTTAAATCTTTCGGCCTTGGCATACACTTTCCAGATGCAGTGGTT
Organism: Schistocerca cancellata; assembly: GCF_023864275.1. Lineage (NCBI taxonomy): Eukaryota > Metazoa > Arthropoda > Insecta > Orthoptera > Acrididae > Schistocerca > Schistocerca cancellata. Next base: position 845,592,917 of record NC_064628.1, read on the forward strand.
TTTTTTTTTAAATATTTTTACTGAATTTTATCCCGGCACTAGCCATAGAACACAAGATTACCTCTATTAGCAGAAAATGTTTTAATTATTGCCAAGCCGACATTTATCACTGATCAAACCAACTTCACTATGCATTTGAGTTAATTTTAAAGAACCAAACTGTTTAAATTTCAATGTTAACAAACATTATCTATCCGCCTACGAATGCACAAACGTATAATTAATTCAAATTTTATCAGCCACAGGATCACTGAAAAAGAAGAACAATTTCTTAATTCACTATTGATTTTTATGCATCTGTTCCCGATTTACGGGTTTGATAATTTTTTTTAAATGTGCCGCCGTTGGTCGCGGCACAGCCCAGCAACACCGCTAAAAAAATGCTGAAAAATTCTTAAAGAAATTTTATAGATGACGTGGGCAAGCTAATTTACATAAATAACTCACACATTTGATAAATTCTGATATATTTAGATCAAACAGTAGTACAACTCACATTAATCCGTAACGCATCGTCTAATGGCGGCTAAGTCCAGACAGAGACAAAAGAAGTCTACTACATTCGTAAAAAACTCTTTCACAGTGTCCTACCGCAATGACTTCTGAACAGAGAAGACCAAAGAATACATAATGCATTGTGCTTAAATAGTATTGCTGACTATTAACATTTCTTTGCAAATTGACGATATTATTTTCTTCTGGCAACATTTTATATCTCTGCTATCGCAAATTCTGACACATTTTACAATCACATAATAAATACAGAAAAATTCCTATCCTAAATACAGAGAAATATTACAACAAAAAATACAAGGAGAATAACAAATGTCTTTTACACCACATTCAGTAATATTTTTGTTCAATAATTACGATATATACAACTTGCCCAGAGCGGCGTATACGGCACAAACAAACTCCCGTTCCTTAATAACGTGAGTTTGCCAGGGAACGTTACATTGCCCCCTGGCAGCATTTGGCAAAGAGTTTTTTAGACTTTGACACAATGGTGCCAGTAACGTTCTGTAGACTTGTATATTTTACGGAATGGCTCTTTTATTTAGTCCCAGGGTTATATAAGTTCATGGCTCCCCCATTTGGGTGTAGGCAAACAGGAAACCTGGGCAAAACTGTGCCGGAGCCCAGCCATCCCAGTTGGTTCATGGTCAATATTGTCTCTTTAGCAGTTATTCATTTGAATTAAATTTGCAGTTCGTCACAAACGGTTACACAATTACACAATATCACAGTCACATACAGTTCAACAGAAGGTTTTGTGCGTGACACTATTATTCTTGTGATACACTATAAGGTCACTTGTCCTAGGATATATCACTTACAGACATACATAGTAAATGTTCAATGTTTATCGAAATGAAGTCATTGACATGTTATTCAGTTTATGTGAACATAAAAAAAATCAATAATGCTGTATTTGGTGAGCGGTGCGGAGTGATTGTTGAGCGGCGCTCGGCGCGGCGCGCTGACTCCGTGTAGGTCACCGCCCCCGGCGTTGACAGCTACGGCGCGGAGGGGCGTGGCTGTCTGTCTGGTCTGCTACGGGCTGCTGCGGCCGCTGCATAGCTGATGTAGCTGGATGCGCGTTGGATATCCGCTCGCCCGTGCGACGTCTTCTTGCAGTGCTCCAGCAAACATGCAACAAGTTCAGAAACAGTGTACTATCCTTATAGGCATTTTTCCTGCTGTGGGAAAGAACGCACACAGTTAGTGGCAGTTATTATTCAGTAGGCCTTCACTAGTCTGGTTTGCACAATGTTTCGTTGTCACAGTAATACGTTTTATGGGCACACAATATTTTTCACCATGTCATGACTTGTCATTAGTCACACGCAAGTTTTCACCTTAGGACAAAATGTATCTTCGTAGTCAATGCGCTTTCCTAGCGTCCCTTGACACACAAAGAGTTAAAGTTTGACACTAACTTGATCCACCGTCCGTTATCGGTTCACTGTTCGTGTCGTGCTAGTTCCTTGTCCACTTGCACACACGGCGATGATACAGTTTTTTTTTTTTTTTTTTTTTTCACTTATACACAACTACTCCGTGACGTATTGCTGCAGGTTTAACAGTCACTGTCTGTCTCTGCCGCACAATACTGCACTTTTGTTTAAGTTCCTTTATTTTTATTTACAATGTCCGCTGTGCAATTTTTTTTTTGTAATAGCACATTCGTAACTCTTTACCAAGGTGTGATATTTGCGTACATGGTAACAAATATTCAAAATTTGGTATTAGTTTGCCCAAAAGTCATCTATATTCGTGTTCGAGTAGATTTTATTTGTGCATTCCAGCCGGATTCAGGCATATTGTTCAATAACTCCTTTGAACTCATGTCACACTTTACTATCAACGTCCTACGTAACTACAGTGTAGTCTCTGTAGGCAAAAATTGACTTGGACTGTATCTGGCTAGCTCTTTTTTACTGTTTGAATCTGCACATGCTTCAATTGAAGCTTCTTTGTGCGTAACTTTGCACTACTTAAATTTGCAACAAGTTTGCCTCCCGTGGTGCCCTCGGGTCACTACTGGGTGCATTATTTTCTCTAATAACATTGGTGAGATAATAAAGTTCTCAGGGCCTCATATTATTGATATTATTCTGGGTTCGAATCTGTCAATCCGACAGCTACACATATATAGATACATACACATAATAGAAAAGATTGTGCCAAGAAATATTTCAAATTTGGGCACATAGAAAATTATGTAGTACACTAACTAATCATTACTAAAATGTTCCTTTTTTGATTGAACTCTGTCACAGCTTAACGCTACAAATAATTGCACTAATCAGATTATCTGTGCAGACATTTAGAGCATGTTTTAGATAACACAAATTAAAAGAGTACATAACACAAATATCCATACACATGAGAAAGTCAATCATATTCTTATAACTAAACACTTCTAACTAGTACATTATCTCTAAAGATCACACATCATTAATGTTCATTATTTACAAAAGAATGGTGTCCACATAGGACTATTAGTCTTTTACTGTAGGAATGCTTTTACATCCTTACGCGGATACAGTCCCCGTACTCTCCCTGAGTGGGGATCTGCTAAGAGATAGCTACACTCATGTGGCACACTTACTACTCTAAAAGGTCCATTGTACACCAATTGCCACTTGCTATTCTGTTTCAAGGATGCCGAGGACTTAGGATGATTGCGTAAGAGTACCAAGTCCCCAACACTAAATTTTTGGTTATTCGTCACATGTCGATTATATTTTTCTTTCCTTTTCTGAGCGCACCTGGTAAGGTTGCACCCTGCTTTTCTTATCTTCTCTTCCTTAGGCTCTGGAATGACTGGGACCTTAGGCAGAGGTGCCAGCCACTCATTCAAAACTCTATTATTATTCATTATAATCTCGTTTGGTGGATACCCTGTAGAAGCATGCGGGGTTGCGTTGTGAACTTCTACAAACTTAGGTATCAGATCTGGCCATCTTGTGTGTTTATGTGCAATGTATAACCTGAAAAATTTATTTAACTCTCCAAATGTTCTCTCTACTAAACTTGCTTGTGGGTGAAAACGGGAAATTAGTATATGCTTTATATCTTGTTCATGTAAATAGTTTTTCCAGGTATGGCCTGTAAAATAGGAAGCATTATCCGATATTATCGCTTCAGGCTTACCCACTTGTGTAAAATATTCCTTCCCTAACCATTTAACTATTCCACGAGCAGTGGCTGATTTAAGGCAGTATATTTTTAAATATTTAGAGAAAAGGTCATACACCGCTAAAATGTACTTCAATCCACCCCTGGCTCGTGGGTAGGGTCCTGCTATGTCTATAGATACTAACTGTAGTGGTCGATGAGGCACCATAGGATGCAGTTCAAACCTTGTGGACTTATTTTGAAACTTAGCTTTTTGGCACAGAGGACAAGTCCTGATAATGGTGCGAGTCTGCTGGCTTATCCCCTTAAAATAACAGAATTTGGACAAAATCCTTATTGTCTTGCCTATCCCAGCGTGACCCCATGCTAAATGCGTGTGCCACACTACAGCTGGGATAGCCTGTTGTGGTATACACACGACTCCATGGTCATTTGACACACCTGTTTTATAATACAGAATATTATCTACTATTTTGAAATTCTGAACACTTTTAAGATTGGTTCCTTCTTTAATTTTACTAATGATATCTCGCCAAATCGGATCAGTTTCCTGCAATATAGACATATTTTTACACATATGTAAAAAGTCCCTCCTATGTACCTTATCTTGTACTAATAGTATTCGATGTTCCTCCGATTGTTCCAAAATATTTGACATTGAGGATTGCCCTTGTGGAAGCCTCGACAAGGCGTCTGCTACAACATTATCTTGTCCTTTTAGGTACATGATTTTAATTTTATATTCCTGTAATGCTAACCTCCATCTTAGCAAGCGGGTATGGTATAATTTGCAAGTCATTAAATAGCTCAGAGCCTGGTGGTCACTGAATACTTTGACTTCTTTACCATAGATGTAATAGTTAAATTTCTTTACCGCCCAAACCACTGCAAGAGCCTCTAATTCGGTAGCGGAATATGCTCTCTCGCAGCTGTTTAGTGTGCGGCTGGCAAATCCGATTATATTGATTGTTGTGGGGTCGTTGCTCCTGTCCCACTGAAATAAACACGCGCCCAGACCGTATGAACACGAATCTGTCGCTATACAAAAATCTTTTGTCATGTCTGGGTGTCGCAGTATGTTTGCGTTCACCAAGGCATTTTTGATAGCGTCAAATGCGCGTTGACATTCTTCTGTCCACACCCAGTGCGCATTTTTACGCAACAGGCTCAATAAAGATTCGTTATTCATTAATTGGTTGGGAACAAACCGTCTAAAAAAAGATGCTAGACCTATAAATGCTTTGAGCTGTTTCTTAGTTCTCGGACTAGGAAACCCACGAATTACATCAAGTTTTTTGCTGTCAGGCTTGATGCCTTGTGGTGTTATTATGTGACCTAGAAATTTAATCTGATTACGTCCAAATTTGGATTTATCAAGATTCGCTGTTACTCCCGCTTGCTTAAACCTTTCTAAGACTTTACTCAGTAGTTCTACGTGCTCCTCCCAGGTGGCAGTGGCAATCACTAGATCGTCTACATACACTGTTACCCTTTGCAGCAAATCCGGACCTAACACCGCGTCGAGGGCTGTTATAAAAACTCCTGCACTTACATTTAGGCCGAAAGGTAGTACCCTAAATTGGTAGCTCCTTCCCCCAAATATAAATGCAGTATATTTCCTCGACTCGGGTGTGAGCAGGATTTGCCAGAAAGAACTTCTCATATCAATAGATGTCAAATATTGCACTCCATGAAATTTTTGAATTTGCTCATCAAGATTTTCCGGATGAGTCCTAACAGGTACAATAATTTCATTTATGTCTCTCGCATCTAGTACTAACCGTACCTGTCCGTCTGCTTTCGCTACCGCCACCAAAGGACTACTATAAGGGGACAAAGACGGTTCTATTATTCCCCACTCGATCAGTTTTCTTATTTCTTTAGCTACTATTTCCTTTTTGGACCAAGGAATGGAGTATGAGGCTCGACAGTAAGTTTTGTGAGGCCTTACCTCGATCTTGTACTGATATCCCTTAACAATTCCTGGTCGTTCAGAAAATACATCTGCATAATTAAATAATAACTGTACCAAATCCTGTTGTTGCATTGAATTTAAATTTTCGGACTGTGATACTTTGTTCACAAGTGCGTCCACATTTGCTTTTAATTGATCACCTTGTACGTCAGGATAATAGAGATTCTGACCTAGACAATGATTGTCTAAATGTAGTATCCACTGATTCCTACACCTTATGTTAATAGCGTTACAATTAGGTACAGGTACCTCTTCAGATCTGAGCATGGACAATTCTATTCTCCTACCAGCATTCATCAAACTTAATTTTCCCCGAGAAAGGTCGATTATTGCGTCCCTTTCTCTCAAAAAATCTACCCCCAAAATGCAGGCTACTTTTAAACCCTTTACTACCAGGAATGAGCACGCTATGGCTTCATCCCCTAAATACATCTCTACCCGCACTTGGAGTTTAATTATTTGTCGCTGTGCACTTATGGCTCCAGTGACTTTACAATTATTCACGGGAAAAGTCAGCATACGCCTTTCCTTCCCCAGTACTTTGAATAAGTCCATACTCATAACACTGACAGTAGCACCTGTATCTACGACCGCTTGCACATCAATATTGTTAATTTTGACCCCTATTATCGCTTGTACTTTGTCTTTGTGCTCCTTTATGCACGTGGATGGTTCAGTTATTAATTCATCTCCGATCTGTACCCCGTCATTATACCTAAGGATACAGATTTTGTTCGGTGTTTTGTTCTGTGTCGGGCTGCTCTCACTCCAAACCTCAGCCGACGATGGAGAGCGTATCTCGGCTGCATCTAGTTTGTTGAATTATTGCTAGTGGATGGGCGTGGCTGCTCTGTGTCACTGACCTCCACTATGTGCACGTTGTGTTGCGTCGGCCGCCACGGTTGCGCAATTGGCGCATTTTGTGGTGGCGGCCGGTTATTGTCATACCTATCACTGTTTTGCCGGTCCGGACTGGGCCTCTGGTTCTGCGGCCAAGTTCGGTTTGCATGATCATAAGTATTAGTGTTGCTCGGCCCCCTGGCATTTTTCCATCTATTATTGCTTGGTGGGCCTGTTTCATACCGGTCATCGAACCTCCTTTTCCGGTCATTATTCACCGGCGGACTATTGCCGTTCCGGTCTCTACCTCTATTTCCGTTTTGTGCATAATCTTGTCTCCTATTATTACCTCCGCCGTTTCCATTACTTGGTGGAGGCGTGTTATTTCTACCATTTCTATAACCATTCCCCTTACTTCTAGCCTGTTCAGAGGCTGCCTTAACGTCCTCCTGAATCAGGTCAATTGAGTCCAGAACAGACAAGAAATGTTCCATATCATTTTCAGGCACGTGTATAAGTTTTTCCTTTACATGTATCGGCAAGTGTGATTTCAAAAGTCTGATCAAATCCCGGGATGAAATCTGTTCGTCCCAGTAACGGGTCTTATTAATGTACTTCTCGAAATATTTTCGCAAATTGCCTAGCCGTGGAGAATACGGCTCTGGATTATATACCTCCTTCCGTAATCTCTCCTGGATACATGTTGACCAATATTTGGCCAAGAATGCTTTTTCAAATTGCTCATATGTATCACAACTGTCAGCTGCTTCGGTTGCCCAAATGCAGCATCTCCTTGTATGTAGGACATAACGAACTGTATTTTCTGGGTATGACTCCAAACGCTAGGCAAAATGTTTCTAAATCCCTTGATAAACACTACAGGGTGAACAGATTTCTTCTCCGTTGTAAAGATCTGAAACTGTCGGTTCCTAATCAAGCTTTCTTCAATCACTACTTTGGAATGACATTTATTTGTTTCGCTTACATTGGTTGCCTGTTCTGTCTCGCAGTCGCAATTTTTTACTGCAGTATTTATATCCCTATCATTGTTGGACCTGGCTGGCGTGACATACGCCCGTGCCTCGTCATGCCGCAAGCTTAGCTCCATTTCGGCAAGACGACGGTCCACACTCCGCTGCCACAGCGGAATGTCTTTGTGCACTATCCTTTTTAGATCTTGCACATCCGCACTTGGGCCCACATCTCTGGCCTCAATTGCGGCGTGCACTTTCTGATCTATTTCTTTTATGACTTCATTTTCTACTTTGTGCACTTGTTCGATCACTTTGTTCTCAATTACTTGAGTTGTGTCAATTTCTAGTTGTTCGAACCTATTAGTCAGGACACTGATTTCCTCTACTATATTGGCTTTAGCCACTTGAACACTATCTACTCTTTCGCTTAATTCTTGCACCGTTTTGGGTATGGTTTCATATTTTTGTTTCAAACTAACAATCTCACTTTGCATAACTTCTAAAGTTTGCATCAACTGCAAGTCCCTCTCATGCAGGCGTCGGTCACGCTCTGCTTGTTTAGCATCACGTTCTCTATCGCGCTCTGCTTGTTTGGCAAATTCAGCTACCAATCTCTGGTCACGCTCTGCCTGTTCAGCATCACGTTCTCTATCTCGTTCTGCTTGTTTAGCATCACGTTCTCTATCACGCTCTGCTTGCACACGTACAAATTCAGCTTGGAAATTGAGCATGCGCTCGAACATAACTCTTAATGATTGCACTTCTGACACCTCACCACTCTCTGGTTCGTGTCCAGTGCTTGCGGATGGCACAGTATTTCCGCTATCAACTGAATCACTGGGTGGCAATGGCAACATTTCTTGTCCTTCTGCCCCCAGACTCTCACATTGTACTTCCTGAACTACGTCACTAACATTACTTTGTGTCCCACTTTCCAACTCGGTATCACTACTTACTGATTGTTGCTCATTATCCATGTTGATATCTTTCTGACTACGCAATCTAACCATAGTAAACAAAAGAAATAAAATCTGAACTAAATATCCTAACACTCAGGTTTCACTGACATAATCACACAAGAAATGGACATTAACTAATACACACTTACTATATACTACAATGACTAACTACCAAAATGTCCTGTTATTTTAAAACAAAGTACTAACAACAAGCACACCACCAATGATCCGAGAACACTGCACTGAGGCTATTTTACTACCCACAGGACAACTACACTGTAGCTTTACCTTTTGGTGATCTATCTTGGGTGCAGCTGCCCCCTGATATTGTGGTAGGTAATTAATTTTTCGAAATATTGAGCTCTCTTCTTCAGCTTGCCTCTGGGTACATAGTGTTCTCATGCAAAAAATCATACACAGGTATTACCACACAATATTGGTTATGCAATACATACAATACATAGAAAAATTGTTAAATGTTCTGCAACAAAGTTCGACTATATTAATTCCCTAGTTATCTCACGGGTATTTAGTGGCCACTGCATATTCGGGCCCCACGTTGGGCGCCAATTTAACGAAATCTGAATATGAATGGTTGGAAATTTCGTTAAAGAAGAATAATAAATTTTATCTTTTGCTTTTAAGTTAATTTTCTTTCGTGCGAACTTTGTTGTAGAACCACTCTCTTATTTTCGTGTGGTAATAAAAATTTTTACTTTCTTACTAATTACGTACATTTAAAGAAAAAATAATATTTACGTGAACTCATATGAACTGGTTAAGAATATTAGGTTGAGAATTGAGTCCTTTAAATCTTTCGGCCTTGGCATACACTTTCCAGATGCAGTGGTTTTTTTTTTTAAATATTTTTACTGAATTTTATCCCGGCACTAGCCATAGAACACAAGATTACCTCTATTAGCAGAAAATGTTTTAATTATTGCCAAGCCGACATTTATCACTGATCAAACCAACTTCACTATGCATTTGAGTTAATTTTAAAGAACCAAACTGTTTAAATTTCAATGTTAACAAACATTATCTATCCGCCTACGAATGCACAAACGTATAATTAATTCAAATTTTATCAGCCACAGGATCACTGAAAAAGAAGAACAATTTCTTAATTCACTATTGATTTTTATGCATCTGTTCCCGATTTACGGGTTTGATAATTTTTTTTAAATGTGCCGCCGTTGGTCGCGGCACAGCCCAGCAACACCGCTAAAAAAATGCTGAAAAATTCTTAAAGAAATTTTATAGATGACGTGGGCAAGCTAATTTACATAAATAACTCACACATTTGATAAATTCTGATATATTTAGATCAAACAGTAGTACAACTCACATTAATCCGTAACGCATCGTCTAATGGCGGCTAAGTCCAGACAGAGACAAAAGAAGTCTACTACATTCGTAAAAAACTCTTTCACAGTGTCCTACCGCAATGACTTCTGAACAGAGAAGACCAAAGAATACATAATGCATTGTGCTTAAATAGTATTGCTGACTATTAACATTTCTTTGCAAATTGACGATATTATTTTCTTCTGGCAACATTTTATATCTCTGCTATCGCAAATTCTGACACATTTTACAATCACATAATAAATACAGAAAAATTCCTATCCTAAATACAGAGAAATATTACAACAAAAAATATAAGGAGAATAACAAATGTCTTTTACACCACATTCAGTAATATTTTTGTTCAATAATTACGATATATACAACTTGCCCAGAGCGGCGTATACGGCACAAACAAACTCCCGTTCCTTAATAACGTGAGTTTGCCAGGGAACGTTACAGTCCGTTACTAAAGACGCCACACTGGTCGAGATGGGTCAAGTTTTCATGTCTGGCATGGTGCTCACTCAAAGGACTATTGATGTTCCAAAGTGTCATCGGATGCGAAGACTATACATTGATGAATTGTGAGCTGGCAAAATAAAAGACTGAAATGGATAATTTAAAGTCAGCCCAGATGGGGCCCAAAAATCGCTCCGCCTCCCAACCGCGTTCCCTGGCGCAGCAGACAATGAGGGAACCTTTCGGAGAGAATATGAATCGGATAAGAATAACCGCCCATGACGTGTGTCTTTTAGATGTAATGCCAGAGATTGTCACGAACGTAGTGACAACAGAAGACAGCAGCAGAAAGCTGAAGTTTTTAATTTCACGTTTAAGAAATCATTCACACGGGAAAAAACATAGAGACATCCCGTTATTTTTAATGAAGCTTGGACTCCCGAATGGAGGACATAGAAATAGGAATCTCTAGCGTAGAGAAAAAACTGTTAGAGTTGGAAACAAATAAGTAGCCAGGTCCAGATGGACTCCCAGTTAGGTTTTACAGAGAGTACTTCCTGACATTGGTCCGTTATTCATCTTGCATTAAATGGGGAATCTCTCGCTCAGCACAAAGTCCCAAGTGACTACAAAAAGCCCAGGTGACTCATGCATATAAGAAAGGTAAAAGAACGGACCCCCGTAACTACGGATTAATATTCTTCACATGCAGAATTCTTTAACACATTCTAACTTAGATGGTAATAAATGCCGGCCGCTGTGGCCGAGCGGTTCTAGGTGCTTCAGTCCGGAACCGCGTTGCTGCTACGGTCACAGGCTCAATTCCTGCCTCGGGCATGGATGTGTGTGATGTCCTTAGGTTAGTTAGGTTTAAGTAGTTCTAAGTCTAGAGGACTGATGACCTCAGATGTTAAGTCCCATAGTGCTTAGAGCCATTTGAACCATTTGGTAATAAATTTCCTTGAATCAGGAAAGGTCCTCACCACATATCAGCAACGATTTAGAAAGCATAGCTCATGCGAAACTCACATTGTCCATTTCTCACACCATGGATGGACGCCAACTGACAGATTTTTTACTTCTAGATTTCTGGAAGACGTTGGACACAGTGCTCCGTTGCAGACAGTTGACTCATACGGAGCAGGCTCCCAGATATGTGAGTAATTAGAAGAATCCTTAAGCGGCAGAACCCATTACCTTGTCCTCGACGACGAGTGTGCAACAAAGACAATGGTATCACCAACAGTGGCAAAGGGATGTGAGATAGGACCGCTCTTTTTCTCTACATGCATGAATGATTTGACGAGCAGGGTGAATAACAATTTACAGCTGTTTGCTGATGACGCTGTGCTGTACGGGAAGTTTCGGCGTGGAGTGACTGTAGTAAGACAGAAAGTGAGTTGGAGTTAGAATCAGAATTTAGAAGAGCTTTGGAAGACAAACTCAAATAAGGCAGAAGGGATGGATAACATTCTATCGGAATTTCTAAAACCATTGGGGGATGTGGCGTGCCACAGGGGAGTGTTATGGGACCATTGCTTTTCACAATATATATAAATGACCTAGTAGATAGTGTCGGAAGTTCCATGCGGCTTTTCGCGGATGATGCTGTAGTATACAGAGAAGTTGCAGTATTAGAAAATTGTAGCGAAATGCAGGAAGATCTGCAGCGGATAGGCACTTGGTGCAGGGAGTGGCAACTGACCCTTAACATAGACAAATGTAATGTATTGCGAATACATAGAAAGAAGGGTCCTTTATTGAATGATTATATGATAGCAGAACAAACACTGGTAGCAGTTACTTCTGTAAAACATCTGGGAGTATGCGTGCGGAACGATTTGAAGTGGAATAATCATATAAAATTAATTGTTGGTAAGGGGGGTACCAGGTTGAGATTCATTGGGAAAGTCCTTAGAAAATGTTGTCCATCAACAAAGGAGGTGGCTTACAAAACACTCGTTCGACCTATACTTGAGTATTGCACATCAGTGTGGGATCCGTACCAGATGGGGTTGACGGAGGAGATAGAGAAGATCCAAAGAAGAGCGGCGCGTTTCGTCACAGGGTTATTTGGTAACCTTGATAGCGTTACGGAGATGTTTAACAAACTCAAGTGGCAGACTCTGCAAGAGAGGCGCTCTGCATCGCAGTGTAGCTTGGTCGCCAGGTTTCGAGAGGGTGCGTTTCTGGATAAGGTATCGAATATATTGCTTCCCCCTACTTATACCTCCCGAGCAGATCACGAATGTAAAATTAAAGAGATTAGAGCGCGCACGGAGGCTTTCAGACAGTCGTTCTTCCCGCGAACCATACGCGACTGGAACAGGAAAGGGAGGTAATGACAGTGGCACGTAAAGTGCCCTCCGCCACACACCGTAGGGTGGCTTGCGGAGTATAAATGTAGAAAGAGATTATTCATGTTGGTATGTAGAATGTATGGCAATGGCTATGTACCACCAGACTTCCGGAAAAAAATCATTCACAAAGTTCCCAAGATAGCAAGAACCGAAAAGTGCGAGAATCATCACACAACTAGTTTAACAACTGATGCATCAAAGCTGTTACAATAATAATATACAAAAGAATGGAAAACAAAATTGAGGCTCTGTTAGATGAAGATCGCTTGGGCTTTCGGAAATCTAAAGGTACAAAAGAGGCAGTCCTGACGTTGTAGCTGCTAATGGAAGCAAGACTGAAGAAAAATCTAGACACGTCCATAGGATCGACCTGGAAAAAGCGTTCGAAATAACAAATGGTGCAAGATGTTAGAAAGCTTGAAAAAATGGTCGAAAGCTATAGAGAAATATTGTACGTATACAATATGTACAAGAAACAAGAGGGAACAATAGACTGGAACACCAACAACGAAGTGCACCGGTAAGGCAGTGACGCAGTCTTTCGCCCCTGCTGTTCAAGTCTGTAGGCCGAAGAAGCAGTGACGGAAACAAAATCAAGGTTTAAAAGTGGAATTAAGATTCAAGGTGAAGGGATATCAATGTTAAGATTCGCTGATCACAGTGCTAAACTCTGAGAACACGATGAAGAATATACACTGGATTCGTGGTATGATTTGAAGGGCTGCAGGCGACGTGAGTTTAAGCCCTGACAGCAGTCGCTTTAACTAGTAAGCCTTCCACTTGATTATCTGGCCCATGCATCTGCTAAAGTGATTTTTGCCGATCGACTGTGTTTGTTGTTGTACGTCTGCCTTAGGGGTTATCACAATTATCAGAATCTAAATGATCACGAATGACGAAATAATATTAATAGCCCTGTCATTATTCTAGTTAAGTGTTGATGAGTGATTAATACAACAACATCGGACTGATCTTTTGTAAAAGTTATGGCACAAGTTTATAGATTATAAAATGGGGCAAGAGTACATGTGAAGCGTGATGTCAAATAAATGATGAACTGTCGGCAACACAGACAGACGCAACGAATAGTTAACACTCCACTGGGCAGCGATTGATTGACAAAGACTGAGGGTTGTCTGACTAAACTAATTACTGGGGCTCAAAACAGGGATAACGCATTCTGAAATTATCTGACGCTCAATAAACTTTGATGTAGTTATTCTACACAGAAGTCATACTACGTTGGTGCAACTGAGAACAAGTGGGAAGACTGTCATTCTGTTTACTATAAAGCAATTCTGTACCCCCTTCTCTATCTGTAGCACTGTATCAGGTGATGATTGCGGTTCAAGTGTCTGCGGAGCAGGAATGTGAGGCGCCCGTACTTCGGTATCACGAGCACAGAATAAGCAAGGTAGGGGCTGTCGATCTGTTAGACGGATCACAATGAATCTCTAATGGAGCCCTGAACTTTCGGAAAACTCCGTTCGCCGCTCATACCATGGAACAATTCGGTTCACTTATATGGTAGTGCACACAAGGAGACCAAACATCAAGGCGGTGGACCCATGACGAATAACACTGAACTTTGGCACACAGAGTTGTCCACGACGAATGAGGTCTAAACTGTCGGTACAGCTAAGTCCACACCACAGGCTTCCCCGTCAAAACCACTGCAAGTACGAAGTCATGCTCATGACACGAGTCCCAAGTGAAAGCCACTCAATCAAGACTAGGATCTTCTCCAGAATCAGAAGACCCAATTTCTCTTCTCATTTTCCATCACACCCCGGTGAAGTCGACCAAAGCACTCACTCAACCACACCAGAAGGTTTTGATGCCGATCATAAGTCTCCATGAGCTACATGTCTCCAGTCTGAGTCGTCTGCTCTGTCATTCCAAATTAAAGTTAACAATATTCTCTTTTTTCTGAAGGAGCAGCCAATCTCTGACTCGCAAATTCCCATGCTGAGCGGAGAAGACATTGTGCTCCTGACGTGTTTTTTTTCCCGTGGCCACTTTAGGCAGCATATTTTGAGTTTCCGTTTGTAGCCCAAGTTCCAACACAGAACATTTCAGAGCCGCCATAATTGTTGCTTCTATTTTAAAATTGTTTTGAAGGCCTGACGGTTCTTAAAAAAACTCTGGAGGCGGAGGGATGTCTCCCTCGATAGCGTCCGGTCCACAGTAATGGGAACTCGCGAATTTTTATGGCCACCATCCCTGTTCATAAATGGCGGTTACAACACTGTTGAAACATGTTGGCCAGACGAACTTTCACATCTTTGCCCCGACTGTGGCTAGAGGCACGTAACAGGTTGGTACAGGTAGGTATTTTTTTCTACCTCTTTGGCCGAAAGCGTTGTCTGCACATCAATGCAAGAAATTATTGGGACCAGAATTTCGTCACCATTATGTGCTTCAAGATGTTCCTTTCTCTAATATCTGCATGTTGGTTCAAGAATGGTTCAAATGGCTCTGAGCACTATGGAACTTAACATCTATGGTCATCAGTCCCCTAGAACTTAGAACTACTTAAACCTAACTAACCTAAGGACATCACACAACACCCAGTCATCACGAGGCAGAGAAAATCCCTGACCCCGCCGGGAATCGAACCCGGGATCTGCATGTGTGTTGCATGGCCCAAAGGTCCACTGCAAGATTTACAGTTAAGTGTCCCAACTGCTTACTGCTTGTTCTTAACTCCAGAAAAGACTATTTTAAGGAGAACCACTATAAAGATCCTGCATGCAACATGCATTAACAATGTACATGCTCCCATCAGTGTCTGCTCATGTTGAAAACTTCCTGTCATCTCACTAAAATGATGTCTTTGGTGTAAAATCAACATTAAAGAGTTGCCTTGAATATGGAAAGTAGTGAGAGAGTGATTTGTCCTTCCTCACTGCCCCCTACCCTCCTTCCCCACCATGCTTGTTTTCCGCAGGTGTAGTGTCTCACTTCAAAATGTGATTGTGGGACAAGAAACAGAGGAAATCATCAAACGGTATTGAGACCTCTTTATGATGTCACGTGTGTTGGGGGCGACTTTACCATCTAAGACCACACATAAAGAAAATGTCCTAGCTTGACTTCATTCAATTCAGGTGTCGCTCCCTCACACAAAGCTGCATGCCTAGAAGGGTACAAATGAACATTCCTGAGTGTAGTATGATTCAAGTGGTCGCAAGGATCATTGCTGCGTGACAGGTAAACAATTAATAAGGGACTGCAACAGTACTTTTACTCATCCATACAATTTCTGAGGTCAGAGACGACTGATGTCCTTACTCATATTTCATTTCTGTGGATTTTGAACGGATCTCTGCCTCAGTGATTTACACCTGCTCAGTCATACACAAGGTTGCAGTCATCCAAAATAAACAAGCAGACAATAATTATAACTTACGAAACACATTCATTCTCAAAATCTAAACAAGCAAGTAACATGTGTCATCTGTTGTTCTTATTTCCTTAGGCAGTATAGGATTGTTTCTTCTACTTACAATTCACTTGAAAATCACACTTTTCAAGTCGAATTACATAAATGATTCATAAACTGTTTACACTACATCATTGTATCAAAAATTAAATCAATTTTACAGAAATTACTTGAGAATTTGTGTCATGAAATATCCTGTCGGTCCTTCCACAAAGGTCCCTGGGGACATTTAAAAAGTGACACAGATAGAACATGACACTAAACACACATGCAAATGATCTCTAGACTGACTGCAGCATCAAGGTGCACTGAGGTTGCACAGAGTGAAAGTCGCCATTCACTAAGCACTTTATGAAGGAGCAGCAGCTATGACTCTGGTCCATCTCGTCTATCAACATCAATAAGAAAGCTGGGCTGTTGGCATAATCTCTGTCTGGCAGCAACTGGCAGTGTGGTGCACTGTTGTGTGCAATGGAAATCACATTTGGGGGGAGGGAATGGCACAATGGTGTAGTTGCATGGCGCCCAACATCTCCATCTCACGCAGCGATGTCTCTGCCCCTCTCTCGTCTCTCGATCCGGTAGCTGAAAGAGCGCAGTCTTCCCTTGTGGTGAGACAGCGTTGCATTTGGTGTTGGTGTGCAGCCTGTCTCCTAGTGATGATTTCCACTCTCCCACTGTGCCAGTGAGTGGCTTGTGATGCCTCCATCATCGCCAGAGCTAACCTGCATCATAGTGCACGACTGCAGAAGCAACCCATTTGGATCTTGGCCACCTGGTTCTGTAAAGAGATCTGTCCACCTGCGGGATTTCTCTGGGCCTTGATGTGGTGCCGGCTAACCTTTAGGTCCTTCGAAGGCATGGCATAACATTAAGGATGAGTCTCGTCCTGCAGCCCTATTCACAACTGTTCGGTGGGTGGTTTCTGTCACGCCATCTGCCAGGCCGTCGAGGAAGTGACATGTGGCATCAATGATGGGCCTCCGTTGTCCAGCGGCCTGCCTCAATTCACACCATCCTGGTGTAGGTTGGTTTATGACAGTCATGGTGTGTGGTGCAGATACCCCTCTGCTTTCACTGTTGTGGGCTGCAAAGGCACAGGCAGGCCTTTAGCTGTCCCAGCACTCATTCAGGGCCGACGACCAGCCCTCCACTCCAGAGATTTTGGGCCACTTGCCGCAGGTGTTCTCTTTCAAGCTGCCATGTGATTGTGGTCGCTGGCCACAGGGTTTTGCCTCGTGATGCTCCAGAGTATGCATTGATAGTGAGTCTGACATCTCCCAAAATCTGCACAGTTCTCGTAGTATCTTTCAGTGCCAATGTTTTACATTCATCTTTATACATTCTTATGAGCAGAACGACAACCCAAAATAAGCTCTTTGAAAAATTTCAGTATGGGAACATATATAATTAGCTGAGTGATTGTAATAAAAAGATGAAAAGAAGAAATATGTTATCATATTGACTAAACATGGCAATCTTAAAATTTCCGTTGTCTTAAAAATATTGTGTGAAGTGTCTCTGGTCCATGCGTGAGTGTTGTGTTAGCACCATTTATCATAATGCATACCCATATAACAGGCTGGCACTACATCTACTCTTCACCCAACATGCTCTTACCACATATACCGTAGTATTAACTTACTTTTGCTGCCCAACACCTGTCAACTTTACCTCGAAGCCTTTCTACTCTTAGATTATGATTATGCCCTGTATACTACTTCTATTCTTAGCACTTCTGGCAGCATTGTCACCCAATGCAAAGTGGTCTGAAACAACATTCTCATTCATCTGCTTAGATGCTCTGTCTCATGACACCTGCTCCTGCATTAGCATATCTGAAACTTACAAATGTCATTACTTCGCACTTACTTGTCGCTTTACGTGTTACAAAAGATACCTCCAAATTCCTCTTGTTGGATCGCCACTGTAATAAAATACAAAAAAGGTAGATTAGTTCTCCGATGTAAGTTGATCATCATCCTCAACAATGATCCCATTCATACTGCTGCACTCCTTTCCGTGAGCCTTAGGTATTCCATTCCACCATGACTAGCACTGTACGTTCTCATGCTGCATAACACGCTTCATCACATAACTGGCAGTGGCCCACAGTAATAGCAGATTGAGCATCTCCACGCACCTAATGTGTGGGCCATTAATACCATTCATGACACACATGAAAATTGAGACAAACATGCGCAGAGGCATGGCTGAAATCTCGTCATCGCAAAACAGCCGAAAGCAACATACACTCGCCTCTTGGGCAGTATATGAGATACCGTGGAGAAAGGACAGAAATACCCTCACAGACCATAGCGATGTTATGGAAGACACTACTACGAGAACTACACAGCTGGGGGTTGGGGTTGTTTTGGGGGAGGAGAGCAAACAGCGAGGTCATCGATTTCATTGGTTTAGGGAAGGATGGGGAAAGAAGTTGGCCGTGCCCTTTCAAAGGAATCATCCTGGCATTTGCCTGAAGCGATGTAGGGAAATTACGGAAAACCTAATTCAGGGTGGCCGGAGGCGGGATTGAACCGTCGTCCTCCCGAATGTGAGTCGAGTGTGCTAACCTCTATGCCACCTCGCTTGGTAACTACAAAGCTGAATTTGATGTTCATAATGCAGTCTTTTCTTGACTAATTTCCTTACACTCCTTGGAGCATGACAGTGGGCAACGATAGTGCAGTATGAAGACAAAATGGCCATTTGTCATGATGGTAAATGCAGGTTGGACCCTGGTCTCAGATCAGTCAATATGCAGAAATTATCATCCCACAGAAAGTTGTCAGTTAGTAGAAGAAGCTGCCATTTATGACGAATTTCTGTTCATTCCTGATTTTGACTTTCACGCAGGCAGTCAACGTCTTCATACGATGATGTAGTACCCACACTACTCATTTGACCACGTTCCTCAAAGAGTCATACCATAAGATAATAAATGACATTAGAAATACATCAGTAACAGAAATTTAGCAAACGGACAATGCAGATTGTGCCACAAAATATCGCCCACAATTTGATAATCCACTGAAGTTCTGTGCACCAATTGATTCAAACCTAACTGCACCACCATAAATACCTCTTCTACAAATGGTTTCACTTGACAGATATGGTGAATGCCGGGAGATTTCCTTGATCTCAAGATTTCGAGTTGCAGTGTGTTCATGTGAATGATCCTGCATTTTAGGACAGGTCACCTGTAGTTAGTGCAGAATTTGTGGCACAGTCGTTTCTACTTGTTCAACAGACAGAAACTTTTGACCAACTTCTTTTGACCAATGTTGAATTGTCTTACACCTGCCTTTCTGTCCCAGATCTCTTTCTATTTCAATCCCGCCTCACGCAGCCTCCTGAGCGCCAGGTGGACAATTTGCTTGTGTTGCACTCGGGTTCTCAAGAGACTGGTGCTATCTTAGTGGCTCCATGTGGCAACTCGTTCATCCAGTCCTGGAAGTCACGCAGGGAAACATCCCAGGTGGCATGCCATTTAGCGCAGTATATGTGGCAAAGGGTTCCCAGGCTTTTCATTATCCTTTCTGCCAAGGACGATTGGGGATACTGTTGTTGTTGTCTTCAGTCCAGAGACTGGTTTGATGCAGCTCTCAGGGGATGCTGTATGGATGTTTACATGTGCTTTCTTAACATAGCTTTCCTTCTCTCTGACCGGAACTAGGGTCCATTGTCGCAAATAATTCTGTCTACATGATATACCTGTGTGAGGAAATCTTTACAGAAGGCTCTGCACACTATCTGTGTGGTTGCATTTTTCAGGGGGCTTAAGGTGACAGATGTCAGTTCCACTACTACCAGGATGTAACTGGATCCTCTACCTGTGCGCACAAAAAGGTCCATTAAATCGGTTTCAGCGAGGTGTTTCAATTTAGATGGAATCTTGGGATACGGAGGTGCCTTCATTGTCGACATGTCATTCTTTGATTTACAAACTGGCAAAACTTCCCAAATTAGTCTTTCCTTATCTTTAAAGTGGCACAGTGTGCGTAATTTCAGGTTGCAATTCCTGGAGCCAAAATGTGCATAGCTGCGATGAGTGTCTCAGATGATCTTGTTCATAAGCTCATCTGGAATGTAAACACGCCGGGGCGCTCGTTCCTCTTCACTGCAAATGAACAAGATTCCCTTTTGCAATAAGTAGAAGTTCCCGAGCTTAATTTCCGTCCGGTCCTTTAGGTTTTTCTTCAGAGCAAACAGATCTGAGTTCTTGTCTTGGTCCCTGCTAATGTCTTTTTGGCTTGTGGTGACGTAAACTCCACTTTTTTTAAAAAAATAACACAGGCTGTAATGTTCTTCTTCTAGTAGGTTCGCGCAACTATTTTTCAATCCCACAGGTGAACGTGACAGCGCATCTGCGATGATGTTCTCTCGTAATTGTAAAATCGCACTCCTGTAACAAGATTGTTTACCTAGTGAGTCTCCTGTTGCGGGGCCTCGATGTAAGTAAGAACTAAAAGGCTTTGTTACTGTTGAAGACTATTGTTTTTTTCTCCTATACAGGAAGAGTCGAAATTTTTGCAAGCCGAACATGACCACAAAAGCTTCCAAATCAGCTACCGAGTAGTTTCACATTTACTGAGAACACAGCTTCCAAAGGCGATGGTCTTACGCACCATGTCCCCCCCCCCCCCCCCTTGCTGATATCTCTGAAAGATTATTTGACCCAGACCAGAGTATGATCTGTCCATTGCCACGCAAAATTCCTCCACCAGGTTGGGGTGCGGCAAAATCGGAGTATCAACCAACGCAGTTTTAAGAGTCTAGGTTTCTTAGTTGTTGGCGTTGCCAATTTTGCCATCGTCTCGAACTTGTCTGGGTCTGGAAAGATTCTTTCCGTGGAGATGATATGGCCTAGGGATTTTACTCCTGATGTCCCAATGCTGGACTTCATCATGTTGGCGGTTATGACGCATTCCTTGATTGTCTGTAGTTTTTAAGATCACATCGGTTCCGCAATTAAGCGGTCTTCTATATAAGTGGTGATTCTTTGTTTCACGAAATACTTTAAGATACTATCGTGTTCTCTAATGAAGGCAGCTGAGGACACGCTTAACCCGGGTGGCAGCCGTTTGAATTGGTAACATCTACCGAATGTGAGGAATGCAGTGTAACTCCTGCAGTCTGGGTGGAGTGTAATTTGCCAGGAACTGGACAGCAAGTCGAGGGACGAGAACACCGTCACGCCTTTTGTAAGAGTTCGTCCAGCTTCTCGGGACAATCTGTTTATGGTTCTACGATGGTATCAATTTGGTGTGAAACCATCAGCAAACAGATTGAGCTATCGGATGTCATTGAGGGGTTTGTTGGACATAAAAGTGGCTGGTTCAATCATGCCATCGTTTAGCATTCTCTTGACCTCTAAGAAAACATTGTGACGGTAGGTCAGTGGGATCTGCTAGGATGGCACAAAGAATTTTGTGTGCTCAAGCACTCGGAATGCAAATTATAAATAGCGCATAGTTCCAGTTTTCGGAAGAAATACATCCTCGTTTTCAGGTAAGATTTCTTCCAGATCCTCCTTCTCATTCATTGGAATGTTTTCTAGGTTTCCTAACATGTCAATGTTAGCATGGCGCCCCTCCCATTGAGTTTGTTCATCTTCTTGCGCGGTGCGACAACGCTCATGACGCCACGATCTATTTCTATCTTCCTCTCGTTATGTGGTGTACTTTAGGGTGAGATATTCGGCAGAAATTTGCGTCCGTCCGTACTGCATGATCAACAAGTGTAATTTTCCTGACAACATCTCTTTGGAATGTGAGCTCTCCTCGGTCCACATCCGATACGGCCTGATGTTGATTCAGGAAATACATGCCGAATATTATTTCAATTACCAGCGAAGGGACGACCAGAAAGTTCGCTTCCAAGGTGTGTCCTTGGCAGCTGAACATCAACTGGGTTTGTATCCAAACCTCAGTATGATTTCCTCTCAGCGTGCCAATGATCTTCATTTTCATCTGCGTGAGTACTGGCATGAGCGATTCGCAATACATCTCTTGTTTTCGCAGATTCCGATATCGCCGTAACGTGGCTACCAGGACCACAACTCCTGTTAGATTCATGTTGCCTACGGTGAAGTGAATAATAGGATGTAGATCCGGTCGTGTTATGACTTCTGTTTCCTCACGCAAAAGCTCTCTTGTGTCTTCGTATTCCAGCATGTTGATGTTGCTCTTTTCAATAGTT
The DNA here is from genome assembly GCF_023864275.1 of Schistocerca cancellata. Classification (NCBI taxonomy): domain Eukaryota; kingdom Metazoa; phylum Arthropoda; class Insecta; order Orthoptera; family Acrididae; genus Schistocerca; species Schistocerca cancellata. The sequence continues at coordinate 845,615,128 of NC_064628.1, forward strand.
CCTGCGGCCTTATTTTGAGCTGTGTCCTCAGCAGCCGAGCGTCAGCTTCTTTGTAAGACTTCTGCTACGTCCCCCCGTGACTAGTTGGGTGGCCTAATCAGGATATGATGATCTTGTTCGTTTTGTTGCTGACATTGACTGTTGTTCTCCCAGTTATTTATTTGCTGCTGTGGTTCTCTAGTATCGCGCTGGAATTGGTTCGGATTTCGTTGTGCTTTCAAGTTTCCGTTTGGAGGTTCGGTGTAATTATTGTTCACATTGCCTCGTCTACCTCCGTTCTCCTACGGTGGCTGGTTACTCCCTCCATAGTTCTAGTTGTTGTTTTCCCGTGATTGATAATTTCCCCCACTTCCTCTGTTGTCGTTCCTTTCTGACGAGCCTTGACAACTTTGATCATTGTTTCTGTTCCTGTCTCTTGCGTTTTGTGTTACGTTGGCGTAGTCTAATTCACGTAGCGCGCTCTTGAATGATTCAGTGGAATCGTCCCACCTTCTGATGAGGAGTTGTTAATATCACAAAGGTATTTTGACGTAACAGTGCCTCTTAATTACCCTGGGACTGCACGGATCGTCCAAAAATCGATTCTTTTTAACTAGCGATTCGAAAAACTTCACCGCACTATCGAATTCTGACTCTTTTAGGTCTTTGGCCAGCATAAGCTCCTGCTCGATTCCTTCTTGCGTGTCCTGTGACCAAAATGCTTTAAGGAACGCGTTCTTGAACTCTTTACATGATCGACAGCTCTCAGCAACACTGCGCATATGTTTCGCAACCGACCCCTCTAAAAATCCGCAGAAACGTCCAGCTTGCATTACAGTGCTACGATTCTGGTAGCACTTCGTCGCACTTTTACAGCAGGCGTTTCCATAAATCAGTGTTCAAACGATCCCTGTGCACTGCTGAGGCCTTCTCTTGTGGCGTCAAAGCTATGGAGTAACGTTTCCGTCCGTCGAAGAGGTACACAACTGTGTGCTGGCTCGGTTTCTACCATGCTCTGCTTCTCTGATGGCTCACTCTCTGTCGCGCGCTCGTTGGCTGCCAGTGTTTTCTCCTGCGGTATTCCCCTTTGTGCTGGTGATGTAGCCTCATACTGCGCATCGAATACTTTTCCCCCCCTTCTCTGATCATGCGATAGTGCTGCCGTACCAGACCGTGGTTGTAATTACACAACTAGCTGACGTGCTTGCTGGACGTCTTTTGCTAGCTTGTTTTGCTGTGAAGTTATCCGAGTCTGTTTTTCTTTAACCTCTGATATTTCTGCCTATTTGTTCTCGATGCGCTTCATGTTCTTGCCAATTTTTTTCTTGCGTCTCCTGGACGATCCTGCTTCCCCGTTTTTGGAGCATGGCAAGAACCTTTTTTATTTTGCACATTTCGGTTTTGGCCTGTTTCACTTGTTCTTTAAACAGCTGTGGCATCGCGTTTTGCGTCAATCGCCACCTCTAGCGTCTCTATTAAAGTTTTCTTGATGATTTCTAGTTCTTTTTTAACAAACGCGACTACCTTCTCAATTTCAACACACTTCAGCTACCATCCGTATCTCCTCAGTCTCAATTGTGCCTAATTCCGTAATTTCCTTCATCTCCTTTCAGGTTAATTCTTTCTTGTTCTTCGTGGCTATCTGCGCTCTCTGCTGCCTCTTCTTCTCCACTTGCTGCCTCTACTTCTTCGCTTCCTCCATAAATCGCATGATGACCTCAAATTGAGATCCTCCCCTAATACCTCCAGGATTCCATCGCCCTCCGATGCTTTGTTCTTGAGTCTGTTCTGATACTTTCACTAACGGTACGTCTTGCCATGCCAGCAAATTATACATGGTGCTCTGCTGAGGTTTCACCTTCAGTTTCGTTGTCTGACTGAATTTAATCGTCATAATCAGAAAATTCTGCTTCGACTTATCTGCAAGTTCAGCAACTACATTCGACTGAGAATTTTCCGCAAGTTTTTCTTGATTAGTGGTACCAGTGTGACGTTGCTCCATTTGTGACGAGATTCAAACGTGCCTTGTAATAGTGAATATGTATTCGGGTTTCTACTAAGGACAGATTTAAATTATTCATCGTCGCAATGCCACACAATCCTACCCCGAAATCAGTTCTGCTGAGCCACTAAGTCTAGATCCCTGACAACGCATATAAAATAAAAACAATGCCAGTCTACAATAAAATGCAAGAGTCACAGATAATCTACCAGCCCACACGTTAACACAACGCTGTTCTTCGCCAGGAACAATCAACCAGTGACACAGACATCGAAACAACAAATGAATGAAAATACAAACAAACAACACACACAAATTTACAAATCATCAAAGTGCTTACCGCCAGCAATTCATGTGGTTGCGTCAAACGAATGTGAAAATAGAAACCGCGTAGCGGAAATCGCATTTGACAGTCACAGAAGGTGCCATCAATTCAGGATCCTCGCAGCGGCCGCCAAAATGCAAGAATACACAGGACTTGCAGTATGATTGGAATGGAAACAGGCGATTATGATTTTACGCACTTAGAGCAATCACTTTAACTAGTAGGCCTTCCAACTGACTACCTGGTCTATACGTCTCCTAAATCAATTTTTGCGCTTTGTGTTTGTTCTTGTTAGCCTACATTAGAGGTATCACATTTAACAGAATGTAAATGAACTTGAATGCTAAAATAATATTAAAGAAATGGTGGCCCTGTCATTATTGAAGCCAAGTGCTAACAGGTGCTTAATATAACAACACGGGATTGATCTTTATAAAAGTGACGGCGCAAGTTTATTGATTATAAAACATGACAAGAATACATCTCAAACGCGATGACAAATAATGAATTGTTGACAAGATAAATCGATGCAACAAATAAACTACTGGCCATTAAAATTGCTACATCACGAAGATGACGTGCTACAAACGCGAAATTTAACCGACAGGAAGAAGATGCTATGATATCCAAATGATTAGCTTTCCAGAGCATTCGCACAAGGTTGGCGCTGGTGGCGACACCTACAACGTGCTGACATGAGGAAAGTTTTCAACCGATTTCTCATACACAAACAGCAGTTGACCGGCGTTGTCTGGTGAAGCATTGTTGTGATGCTTCGTATAAGGAGGAGAAATGCGTACCATCACGTTTCCAACTTTGATAAAGATCGGATTCTAGCCTATCGCGATTGCGGTTTATCATATTGCGACATTGCTGTTCGCGTTGGTCGAGATCCAATAACTGTTAGCAGAATATGGAATCGATGGGTAATACGGAACGCAGTGCTGGATCCCAACGGCCTCGTATCACTAACAGTCGAGATGACAGGCATCTTGTATGGCTGTAAGGGATAGTGCAGCTACGTCTCCATCCCTGAATCAACAGATGGGGACGTTTGCAAGACAACAACCATCTTCACGAACTGTTCGATGACGTTTTCAGCAGCATGGACTATCAGTTCGGAGACCATGGATGCGGTTACCCTTGACGCTGCATCACAGACAGGAGCGCCTACGATGGTGTACTCAACGACGAACCTGGGTGCACGAATGGCAAAACGTCATTTTTTCGGATGAATCCAGGTTCTGTTTAGAGCATCATGATGGTCGCATCCGAGTTTGGCAACATCTCGGTGAACGAACATTGGAAGCGTGTATTCGTCATCGCCATACTGGCATATCACCCGGCGAGATGGTACGGGGTGCCATTGTTTACACGTCTCGGTCAGCTCTTGTTCGCATTGACGGCACTTTGAACCGTGGACGTTACATTTCAGATGTGTTACGACCCGTGGCTCTACCCTTCATTCGATCCCTGCGAAACCATACATTTCAGCAGGATAATGCACGACCGCATGTTGAAGGTCGTGTACGGGCCTTTCTGGATACAGAAAATGTTCGACTGCTGCCCTGGCCAACATATTCTCCAGATATCTCAGCAATTGAAAACGTCTGGTCAATGGTGGCCGAGCAACTGGCTCGTCACAGTACGCCAGTCACTACTCTTGATGAACTGTGGTATCGTGTTGAAGCTGCATGGGCAGCTGTACCTGCACACGCCATCCAAGCTCTGTTTGAGTCAATGTCCAGGCATATCAAGGCAGTTATTACGGCCAGAGATAGTTGCTCTGGGTACTGATTCGTCAGGATCTATGCACTGAAATCGCGTGAAAATGTAACCACATGTGAGTTCTAGTATTATATATTTGTCCAATGAATACCCGTTTATCAGCTGCATTTATTCTTGGTGTAGCAATTTTAAGGGCCAGTAGTGTAGTTAACACCTCACTGGGTAGCGAATGTTTAGCAAAGACTGAAGTTTGTCTAATTAAACTATTTACTCCGGCTGAAAACAAGGATAACGCTATCTGAAATTACCTAACGCTAAGTTTACTTTCTTGGTTATATTCTACACGGAAGTTATACGACGTTGGTGCAGCTGAGAACAAGAGCTGAGGTTGTGATTCTGGTTGCCCCAACAAGCCGGAGCAGCAATACTCTACCCCTTTCTTGGCGTGTAGCACTGCCTGAGGTGACGGTTGTGGTTCCAGCATCTGCAGAGCAGCGATGTGCGACGCCTGTGATTCGTTACCGAGGGCACGAAATATGCACTATCTCTTAGATGGTCCACAATTACTCTCTAACAGAGCTCTGAAACCACGGCGGATTCCAGCGTGTGATATTCTCGCTCGCTGGTCAGACCATGGATCAGTTTGACTCACTTACAAAGCAGTGCACACAAGGAGACAAACGTCAAGGAGGCAGACGTCTCACGAAAAGCATGCCCTCGGCACAGCGAGCTGTCCGAGACGACTGAGGTCCAAAGTCCTCACCACAGGCTTCTCAGTCAAAACCAACGCTAGTGCAAAGTCAGGCTCATGACAAGAGTCCCAAGTGCAACCCACTCAGGAGTCAAGACCAGAATTCTCTCCAGACCAGAGTCTGAATCAGAAGACCCAGTTTCTCCTTTCCTCGCTTTCCATCACACCTCGGTACACTCTACCAAGGCACACATGAAGCCACCTCGACAAGGGTTTCTCGCCAATTACAAGACTCCACGGAATCCATATCACCCCCGCCCCCCTCCCCCGTAATTCGCTTTTTGTACCCATCTGCCAGTCCTAATAAAAGTCAATAATATTATTCTCTTTCCTGGAGAATCAGCCAATCGCTAAGCCACAAATTTCCGTACAGAGAGGAGAAGACATTGTGCTTCTGACTTTTTTTCTTTTCTGTGGCCGTTTTAGACAGTGTGTTTTGAGTTTCTGTTTAGCTCTGAAGTCAACAACACATTTATCATGGAGATCATTATCTGGACTGGCCAAAAGTTACAGCCTGTCTCATCAGGGGCCTCAGCTGAACTGAGAGAAGTGCTTTTATGTCCCAACATAAACCATTTCAGAGCCGCCATAAAATTTTTTGTTCCACTCTGAAATTGTTTTGAAGGCCTCTCGCTTTCCAAGAAACACCGCATGCGGAGGGACGCCACCTGATGACTCCCTCGATAGCAGCAAGTCCAGATTGAACGTGGAAACTCCTGAATTTTTTATCCCTGTTCATTAAAGACGTTTACAACACTGTAGAAATTCGTTAGCTGATTGACGTAGATTTCTCTCACGCCTCTGCTTCTGCCGTAGCTAGAGACGCCTAACAGATAGTTCCAGGTAGGCATTCTTATCCGCCTCTTTGGCCGAAACCATTGTCTCCACACCGATGCGAGAAATTCTTGGAACCAGCTTCTGTGCCCGGTAAGTGCTTTGAGATGAGCCTTTCCCTAATAGCTCCACGTTGCTTTCAAGGCCCAACCATCCACTGCAAAATTTACTTGTAAATCACCAAGCTGCCTGCTTGTTCTCAACTCCAAAATGGTTCAAATGGCTCTGAGCACTATGGGACTTAACTTCTGAGGTCATCAGTCCCCTAGAACTTAGACCTACTTAAACCTAACTAACCTAAGGACATCACACACATCCATGCCCGAGGCAGGACTCGAACCTGCGACCGCAGCGGTGGCGCGGTTCCACACTATAGCGCCTAGAACCGCTCGGCCACCCCGGCCGGCGAAAGCGCTCAAACTGAGGTCAAGGGCCCTGTCACCAATCACAGTGAGCACATCCCAGCTTGGATACGAGGCTAAAATCTATGCAGTTACATGGGATGGTAGCTGGACCAGAATTAAAAGAGCCATGTGTAAACCATTTTGAGGCTGAAACTACATATTAACAGGACGCACTGACAAGTAGTGTCTCGGAATTTTAATGTGAAAACTCTCAAAGCTTTTTAAACAAAACAAACATCCACGGTAACTGTTCTTTCGGGAACAGATACTACCGTCATATATAGTTAAAATATGGCTTCCCGGCCATTGACCTTTCTGTGCGAACGCACACGCTATGTCCGATATCGTACGGGACTTGGTAGATTAATCTGCCACGAGTAATGAGTATGATGGGCAAACATCTATTAGGCGCACTACGAATCTAGTGGTGTGCACATGTTGGGAATGTGGATCTCACGGGGAACGTGCAAGGGATAAGTCCCTGCAGACGCACTATCCTCTGTGGCCGCGATTGCTCAGATGGATAGAGCGTCTGCCATGTAAGCAGGAGATACCGGGTTCGAGTCCCGGTCGGGGCACACATTTTCAACATGTCCCCAATGAAGTACATCTACGCCTGTTTGCAGCTAGGGTGTCCATTTAATTATCATTTCATTTCTAGCAAAGCTGAATGGTCATCCACGGTAACTGTTCTTTCGGGAACAGATACTACCGTCATATATAGTTAAAACAAACATTATTAAAAATCCGCATTTTTATTTCTGTAATTTAGTTCTCAACAGAGTCACTAAGTTGGCGAACACGTTTCTCTCAACTACAGATCAGTTTGTTGAAGTCTCAACGTAGAATATTTCTCGACCGAGCCACAACCTCACCTCTGCTTGCACCGCTTCATCACCATCAGAGCGAAGTCCTCGAAGGTGACCTTTACGTTTTGGGAACAGATGAAAACCGGATGGGGTGAATTAGGGACTATATTGAGGGTGATCGATGACAGGGAACCAGAGGCGTCGGATTGCTGCAGATGTCGCTGGCCTCGTATGTGGTCTGACATTGTTATGCTGCGGTACGTCTTCCGCATGCCATCTTTGCCTCTAGCGGAGGGCGAGCCGTTTTGACGCAGACAAGCAGCACTGAGAGAAACGAGTCGGACTGCGGCAGCCGGTGGAGCAGGAATGGCTCTCGAGGAACGGCGTCTCGCGATCTGAGCAGTGCGATTTCTTATCGGACGACTTGAGTTTCCGCTTGGGGGCCACGTGTCCGAAAATAGGTTTCCATCCTGGCGGCTCCAGACGACAAGAGGAGCCCAGAACTGTGTTGAGTGAGTCTGGGGACAGAGTGACGTCCGCAAAATGTTCCTTTCTACTGTCTTCCACAGTGCGTCGCCGTCTGCTTATGAGACTTACCCAGCTTCTTCCTGCTTGCTTAAGCCCCTGTCATGGATACAATGAGTGCGAGTTCAGAGGCCTACACGCGTTTGTACCAACTACTTATTAATAGCAGTGTAAACTGAAACTTTCTGTAATGGATTGGTTCAAATGGCTCTAAGCGCTACGGGACTTAACATCTGAGGTAATCAGTCCTCGACACTTAGAACTACGTAAACCTAACTAACCTCACACACCTCCATGCACGAGGCAAGATTCGAACCTGCGACCGTAGCAGCCGCGTGGTTACGGAATGATGCACCTAGAACCGCTTGGCCACAGCGGCCGGCTTCTGCAATGGAGACATCCTGTTTTTTTTTTACCTTCTTATACATGACACCCCGGTGGACTTTGGTTTAAGTTACCTCATTTATTGCTTGATGTGAATGACTTTGATACTTGCTAGTTAACTTGTCAACTCTGGGAGAAAAGGATCCGTGCCAATCGCTACTGTCTGCTAATGTAATCGAGGTTCGTTTGCCAACCGTGTGCATCCGTTACAATCTTGGTGATTTTCCGTCCCACTCGGCGGCACCTCGCTATCGTCACGCTGTCGGGTGTTGTTTTGAAACTGAACTGCAGTTGGCGGGCGAATCTCCTTATCTCCTTGTGTTCAGCAATAAGACCAGATTTTTTTCCCCTAATAATACTAGAAGGCTTGGCTTCCACCCCTTTATTGGTACGTGGGTGCATTTAGATTCACGATTGAGGGGTTAAAGATTATTTATAATTTATTTATTTGTTAGTAAAAGATAATTTTTCTTGCCTAGCAGTTACTAGTGCCGTGTACAGAATTGTCTGGATTATCCGGGAGGTGTGTGTATCTGATTTTCGCTAACTAAGTGGATGCAGTTAGTGTCTCTTGATCAACAGTACGCGCATGGGTGAAAAAAAAAAGAAAGTGCTTGATGCAACATTGCCCCGCAAATTATAAATCAGGCCTCAGAAAATGCGAGAATAGTGATTGTTAAATTGTTTTTCACTCAAATTCTTCTTATGTTGAAGCATAGATACTGTATTAAATTTTTGCGTTGTTCTTATGCCACATAAGCATGTACTAAAATTCTTTGGTGTCCTAATAATTACATGATATCTCATTACAGCAATTGGAACTTAGTGATAAACAACTCTCAAGGAACGGCAACAAATTTCCCTGCCTCTGTAATTGGCGTCAATAGCTGTGATAGTTAAGTGCAAAGCTTAGTTGTTGTCTTTGGACACAGATATTATCATAACCACACACAAATTTTTGGGTTTCCTATGTTTTTAACAGCATACTGTGGGTCAGTGTGACTTTAATAGTGTGACTTTAATAGTCTTACTTTAATGCAAACACTGCTGCACATGTTGGGGACGTAAATATAAAATTCTTCAAATGGTTCAAATGGCTCTGAGCACTATCGGACTTAACTTCTTAGGTCATAAGTCCCCTAGTACTTAGAACTATTTAAACCTAACTAACCTAAGGACATCACACACATCCATGCCCGATTCAAGATCCGAACCAGCGACCGTAGCGGTCGCGCGGTTCCAGACTGTAGCGCCTAGAACCGCTCGGCCAACTCGGCCGGCTATAAAATTCTTTTGAGACTTGTTGTTGTTCTTAATGTGTTTTTTAATTACTTGTTGAAAGCTTACAAGTACATTTTTGTTAATTGGTTTGATTGATCCTTCAAGTGCAAAATGTTAAACAAGTGTTTTGGTCACCAATGACGTTCAACCCTTAGTTGGGCCTAGTCCTTCCCCTCCTAGACAGCCACTCACAGTGGCTGTGTATCAACGTTAGTTTTATTTAAAAAGCTTTGTTTTCACATTAAAAAAGGGGCGGCTTTACTTTTAAGCACGCCCTTGCATTACACGAAGCCAACGCAGCGCTTCGAATCGTCGCCTCCACTCCCCTTAGTATTGAAATCACATAGGCCAGTATTTAATGCGTGTTATTTGTCATAGTTCATTAACGTGTACATTCAGACCGTTATTGACCCAAGTAATGTTAGCTTTGACCGTTTCCTGGGCCGCATTCTAAAATTTACCTTAGTCATAATTATAATGAAAAACTGACATTCTCTCTCAATCTCTCTCTCTCTCTCTCTCTCTCTCTCTCTCTCTCTCTCTCTCTCTCTCTCAACCAAGATAATCAGAGATGGCAATTAATCTACCTTCATTAGAAGAGCAATATTTAAAGGACATTCATGCTGTGTTTATCTGTTGTTTCCAAAGTATGCCAAGTGTATTTTAATTTAACGGTTTTTGTGAGTGTTGGGTATCAACGTAAAGAAATTAGGAATGGAGGTTAACTTCGTTGATTACTTCAAACATTGCTTTAATCAAAACATCCAGAATATTTTTGTAACGGTTAATGTGAGGCAGTAGTTTACTGATTAATTGGCGTCTTTCAGTACAGTACATAATCAAAATTATGCAGGCAGCTAGGGGTTTGGGTTTAATTATTACAATTTACTTACTCCTAGAATGGTATATAAAAATTGGAGTGTCGACCGTAATTTTGTCTTGATGGACGTTATAACTACGGCATAATAGAACAGATTCAAAATCCACAATTTTAGGTATACTGACTACGGCATTTGGAGCGAACATATAAGGTTAGGTGTGAAAGCCTAAACTAACCATTAGTGATACAATCACGGTCAGAATTTAGTGACAACAGATTCCCACGACTTACGTAAGACGTACGAAGGGGTATTACACCGAGGAGTCAAAGAAATTGGTACACCTGCCTAATATCGGTTAGGGCCCTCGCGAGTAGGCAGAAGTGCCGCAACACGACATGGCATCGGCTCGATTAATGTCTAAAATAGTACTATAGGGAAGTAACACCATAAATCAGTACGAGCACGAGGGTGTGGAGACCTCTTCTGAACAGCACATCGCAAGGCATCCGAGATATGCTCAATAATGTTCATGTGCGGGGAGTTTGGGACCACTCTGAAGAGTGTTCCTGGAGCCACTCTGCAATTCCGGACGGTGGAGTGTCGCATTTTCCTGCTGGAATTGTCCAAGTCCGTCAGAATGCACAATGGACATGAATGGATGCACGTGTCACATGTCAGAGTCGCATCTATTCGTATCAGGGGTCCCATGTCACTCCAGCTGCACACGCCCCACACAATAACTGAGCCTCCATCAGCTCCAACAGTCCACTGCTGACATGCAGGGTCCATGGATTCATGAGGTTGTCTCCGTATACGTACACGTCCATCCGCTCGGTACAATTTGAAGCGAGACTCGTCCGACCAGGCAACATTTTTCCCGTCAACAGCACAATATCGGTGTTGACGGGCCCAGGCGAGGCGTAAAGCTTCGTGTGGTGCAGTCACCAAGGGCACACGAGTGGGCCTTCGACTCCGGAAGCCTTTGTCGATGATGTTTCGTTGAATTGTTCGCACGCTGACACTTGTTGATGGACCAGTATTGAAATCTGCAGCAGTTTGCTGAGTGGTCACACTTCTGTCGCGTTGAACGAGACTCTCCAGACGCCGTTGGTCGCGTTCCTGCAGGATGTCGGAGATATAATGTTTTACCGGATTCTTGATATTCACGGTACATTGGTGAAATGATCGTAAGCGAAAATTCTCACTTCGTCACTATCTCGGAGATGCTGTGTCCCATCGCTAGTGCAGCTACCATAACACCACGTCCAGACTCACTTAAACCTTGATAACCTACCATTTTAGCAGAAGTAACCGATCTAGCAATTGCTCCAGACACTTGTTGTCTTGCATAGGCGTTTCCGACTACAGCGCCATATCCTGTCAGTTTACATCTCTCTGCATTTAAATACGCATGCCTATACCAGTATCTCTGGACCTTCAGTGTATAAACGTTCTCATCAACGTGTCTGCAATGTGACTAGCCGTAATGCAGTTCAAAATTCAGTTGCTCTTACTAATTAATGCCTCAAACTTCTTGTGTAATACAATAATTAAAAAATATGTGTCCTACCTAATGTGTCTGTGAAAGTTTTCACGTCGTGTTAACAGAATAAACTCTTCACGGTTTCCTTGTCGCATAATATGCCTACTATCTGTTTCTATGTTCTGTCGAAAGAGTAGCCTTTGAAACACTACGCTCACATTGCGATATTACGTGGCAAGAGCCGAGAAGATTTCACTGCAATGCTACTTGAACTAAAATGAGACAGAAATAAAATAAAGGGCGGGAAATTGCGTATATTCACGTGACACACAGCTAAAATTTATCTTTACGTTAACAAAATTTATGCACCAAATCACAAAATATCCCTCCTAATCTTCAAAACACATGATTCTAATCAGTCTCAGAGTAACTAATTATGAATAAAATTGCATCAACATTAATGTTCAGTTACTATTTTATAATACAGTTATTAATCAAATATGGGTTGCTGCACGACACATATAGAGGCAATGACGAGAGAGAGAGAGAGAGAAAGATCGTGTTACTCCTCTTACGCTGGATTTATTTCTCAGTGAAGAGATGATGTTGCTGCTGCATATCGAGTTTGTATGAAATAAAATAACTTGGGCCGGCGTCTCAACAACTTAAAGCTAAAAACAAAAATTATATTTGAAAGCAACATAATAGATGTTACCACGCTTGTGAGGTAAACACACCTGTATGAGAGGTTATCAAAACACGCAAAAAATAGAATAGTGTAGAGAATATATTGAAAATTACCTCCCCTGTGGTAAAAGAAAAAGGAACATGCTGTTCATCTAATGTGACTTGTGGCTTGCATCACTAATTCCTTTTCCTACCTAGAGTCCACTTCTAAGCCTCTTCAGAACACTATTTTGGCCCTCAGTACTATTTTACAAATATGTTGCTTTAACAGGATGATTCTGAAGTAAATTTCAAGTACTTAAACATCTCTTGTACAGCCCTGTTTATTGTAAAGTGCAGTTACAACGAGAAACGTGGAGCACCTGACAAGTTTGAACGTTTCTCCAAATGGAAATACGGTAGCTGTATCGCTAGGATTATGTACAACGAGACAAGGTTTTTAGAAGAAAGTTGATTTAAATTCAGAATTCATCAGAACGAAACAATGAAAATCAAGGAAGAATCCTCCATAATACTATGGTTACTGCAATCAGGCGATCCCTGGGCAGCGGTATAATACCGACTAATTCTTCCACAAAGATGCTTCTACAAAGCTATAAGTATGCAAGAGAACTATACCAGGCACGGAATATTCATCATCCACCACTGACAACAACTTACGTATATACACTTCTGAAATCAGCAAGGGGGCGATTTGTAGTATCACGAACACTGAATAAATTCTCAGCTGTCATAATAGTTAAATTATTTATTCATATACATAACGGATTTCTCCAGTTCTGTTGCCATCTTCAGATCTGCATAAGATGGGACCGAAAATGGTAGGATACAGCTACTAACATAACAGCACACATTATTACGTCCAAAATTACGATACATCTAATAGCAAAATACCTATGCTTACATCATTACATAATCTCCACTACCTGTGCAGTAAGTAGTGCTATACAATGTATGTCCATGTTGGGATCGTGAGCTGCTGTGAGAACTCGGGATGTCGTTTTAAAATAACAACTGTGTACATACATGTTATTGATCCCATTACAGGCGTTCACATTCATCAGTACTTTACAACTGACAGATCCTAGCGTAAGGATTCTTAGTGATCTATATAAGTGCATCATATGGCGCAGTAGTGGTACAAATCCATACAGTCGTCTCACATCAGATTAAGGCATGGATCTACTACTCCATATAGTTATATATGCCTAAATAATTATCATAACATATAGCCGAGTCAGTATTCTACATTTTTTAAAAACTGTCTGCAAATGTGCAACATTCATAAAACGTCATTTATACATAAACCTTTTTATATCATATTAGAAAATTTCTAAATATATTTTATAAATATTCTTAATAATTCTATACCAAATTTTCTTTTACATAAAATCACAACCAGTACGACAACCTATAATCACTTAAAAACTCGGCTAATGTACAGCTAATGGTATCACGTATAGGTTGACTTTTAGAGTAGCTCACGATACCGACATGCACATACATTGTATAGCAACAGTTAGTGTTCTGATGGAGGAGATTATGTAGTTATATGTTCCTATTACATGTATTGTAAATTTTTGACATAATTATGTGTGCTGTTATGTTACTAGCGATATCCTAGCATTTTCAGTCCCATGTCTTCCAGATCCGAAGGTGAGAACAGAGAGTTGCCTATACCAGTCATCTGTATAAATAAATGATTTTAGCGATCATGTCAACTGAGAATTTATTCAGTGTTCACATACGTATTTGTCACATGAACAATGAATCGGTTTTATTTGCTAAACGTCATTACCTCTCTCGTCTGCTGCTGCAGAGTGCTGTAGATGTTATAACAGATCTTTACAGGAGAGAAGAATATATGGATATGTTGGAGCGAAAAAATGAGAAATACAGCATTGCTTCATATGTGGGTCCCATGTGACTGATGACAAAATAACTTATCAATGCAGAACAACAGCGGTCATTGTTCTGACTCTAGAGGTTGCCGGTGCCACAGTGGTAAATATTTACAAATCTCCGCAAGTAAATTGGCCAGATTTACCTGTAAAATCCTTCAGTCACAAAGTTGTGTGTGTTGGTGATTTCAGCTGCCATAGTTATGTCGGAGGATGTCAGAAAGAAGCCACCTCTGAAGTTATTCTAAAGAAATGCATGGATGGGTATGTGCAACCCGCAGCTTGTGTAGTATGCTAAAGATCAGGAACATTCCGATCTGGGAGAAGGCTAAATGCTTATTCTCCTGACTTTTCAATCATACACTATGTGATCAAAAGTATCCAGACGCCCCGAAAAACATACGTTTTTCATATTAGGTGCAGTGTGCTGCCGCCTACCGCCAAGTAACCCATATCAGCGACCTCAGTAGTCATTAAACATCGTGAGAGAGCAGAATGGGGCGCACTGCGGAACTCACGGACCACGAACGTGGTCAGGTGATTGGGTGTCACTTGTGTCATACGTATCTATGCAAGATTTACACACTCCTAAATATCCCTAGGTCAGCTGCTTGCCATGTGATCGTGAAATGGAAACGCGAAGGAACACGTACAGCACAAAAGCTTACTGGCCGACCTCCTCTATTGACCGCCGACAGTTGAACAGGGTCGTAACGTGTAATAGGCACACATCTATCCAGACAATCACACAGGAATTCCAAACTGCATCAGGATCCACGGCAATTACTATGACATTTAGGCGGGAGGCGAAGAAACTTGGATATCATGGTAGAGCGGCTGCTCATAAGCCACACATCACGCCGTTAAGTGCCAAACGATGCAAGGAGAGTGAACATTGGACAATTGAGCAGTGGAAAAACGTTGTGTGGAATGACGAATCACGGTACACAATGTGGCGATCCGATGGCAGGTTGTGGGTATGGCGAATTCCCGGTAAACCTCATCTGCCAGCGTGTGTAGTGCCATCAGTAAAATTCAAATGCGGTGATGTTATGGCGTGGTCGTGTTTTTCATGGAGGGGACTTGGAGCCCTTGTTGTTTTGCGTGACACTATCACAGCACAGGCCTACATTGATGTTGTAAGCACTTTCTTGCTTCCCACTGCTGAAGAGCAATTCAGGGATAGCGATTGTATCTTTCAACACGATGGTCCACCTGTTCATAACGCACGGCTTACCGCGCAGTGGTTACGACAATAACATCCCTGTAATGGACTGACCTGCACAGAGTCCTGACCTGAATCCTATAGAACACCTCTGGGATGTTCTGGTACGCCGACTTCGTGCCAGGCCTAACCGACCCACATCGAAACCTCTCCTCAGTGCAGCACTACCTGAAAAGTGGGCTGCCATTCCCGAAGAAACCTTCCAGCACCTGCGAGTACGGAAGCTGTCACTAAGGATAGGCCAACACCACATTGAATTCCAGCATTACCGATGTAGGGCGCCACGAACTTATTTTCAGCCAGGTGTCCGGACACTTTTAATCACAGAGTGTATATGACTCTGGAAATGACATGAGACAAGGAAAGGTCATCAGGTCTCTCCCACAAGTCAGCACTCACCAGTCACAATTCATCATGGTGCTAATATTCCTTTAGCCATCTCCCCCCTTTAACCTCGACGGTATTTTTAACTTGTGAACTGGGAACTGTTTCAGGAAGGTCTTGATAATACCTTTTCGTAGAATGCTAAAATTCCATCCAGTTACAAACAATTTGTGTTTACGATTGAAGTTAATGCCAGCCAATGCATCATACGTGGGTTTCAGAAGGAGTCCATCCACGATGATCTCTGTAATGCGATGACTTGTATACTAACTACCAAGAATCTACTAATGGAACAGCACCTGATGACCTACTGAGAGCATTCAATAGGAACAGAAGAGAAAATGGCCTCAACCAACGGCAGGATTTGACCTCACACGTTCTAGTCGGAAAGTCTGAACCTTGTAAGAAACCTTTGTACAGATCTAATGTTGTCATGCACAGTCACACAATCGTGAGAATGATAAAACTGTTGCATCCACACTAATGAAGATTTCAAAAACCAATATAAACAATATACATATACGAACCGTGAAAAATTTGTACATATAAATGTCAAATGTAAAACCATATTCAGGTTACTCACGTGGCTTTTGTATTGAAGAACTTCATGTAGCCTTGAATATTTATAGTGACAATCACAGGCAACGAAAACCATGAGATGTCTGGCACGAAGGACGTAGCTCAAATTTGTGGCGTCTGCAAACATAAATAGAGAAACAGATATATCAATAAACAAATAAGTATTAAGTTCTAATGAAGGTACATGAGTATAAGTATTGAGTATAAAAATTTACATGCAATGACAAATAACCAACCGTGTTTGTTGTAGGTACTCTTTGTCACATAGCAATCCAGACAGGTTGCAAGTGTACAGTGTTTCATTCACAGAACTTTAGCTATCCGATTTCGCAGCTGCTTGTTGGAGAAATAAGCGGAGCACTACACAATATGTATGTATAATCTTTTAACAGAAAAACACGTGATGTTAGCAGTGAGCTCAACTCGGAACAGGTAATATAAATTACAACTGCTTGTTTGATGTTTACCTCAGTTTTTTAATATACTGTTGTATACTCGTATGTTGCCGTACACAGTAAACTTTACATCGGTGCATGTGCTCCTGACCTAACCATCTAACGATTACAGATTCCCGTACAACCAAATTAACCTTCGGAGCGATCGCGAAATCAGTCGAGTTCGCTCCGATGTCAACCCAAGGAGGAACACGTGACGGGGAGAAATCAACGAGCTAAATGAATGAGGAATAAAATTTCTCCAGCGGTTACATATAAAGCATTTAAATGCCCTCTGTTTCAAAATGAGTTTAGTTGATTAATTTTAACGTTGGTGCTACTAAAAACAAAACAAAAAACCTAATTTTGCCCGAACAGGCCATGAAGGCCCAACGGAACCGACCGGTCGCCGTGTCATCCTCAGCCCACATGGGTCACAGGATGCGGATGTGGAGGGAGGGACATGTGGTCAGCACACCGCTCTCTCATCCCTGTGTCAGTTTCTGAGACCGGAGCCGCTACTTCTCAATCAGGTATCTCTTTATTTGGCCTCACAAGGGGGGAGTGGACCCTCTTGCGAACAGCGCTCGGTAGAATGGATGGTCACCCATTCAAGTGCTAGCCCAGACCAAAAGCGCTTAACTTCAGTGATCCGACGGGAACCGGTATTACCAAAGCTGTAAGACCGTTGGCTGTTGATGTTACTATGTGACAAAAATAATGTTTGTGTACTAAGGCAAAGAAAACCAATTGTAATGATGATACTAGGAGTATTGCAACGAAGCAGGGAATACGAAAAGACAAATCGTGAGAGGTTATCCGGTGGCTTTGCACAAAACACAAAGGACATCTCTGAACTGCATCGTGGAGTTTCATGAAAAAACCCCTTTCAAATGTTGCCGATTACTTGCATAGTCTCACGCGCCATTCGTCCAGCTGTTGAGGGATCGGCCTCAGGCTCTTCTACAATTAGCGGTGGACAGGACTGTTACACGCTGTGCCACCAAGTAGAACGTCCACAGCAGACTACACGATGGGAACTTGTTCGTATCAGAAAACCTTCAGTCTGAGCGGTTATAACTGTCTCCACCTCAGTCGTTAGCAGCATTCCATCGGTGCCGTGCATTCGATAGACGAAATCTCTGCACCAGCCGTCGGTCGAATTAGTGACCCAGGTGCTGCACACACATGGAGCATCGTCATCAGCCGGTGGTTCCCAACGCGCGGGTAGCTATCCCTGAGGGCTATAATGAAATTTTCTAGGTATTGGTAACTTACGTAATCAATATTATAGTTTTAAGAAATACTGATAACAATAATAATATTTTGGAGATAGTACAGTTTCGAGACCCAAACGCTATTGAAGTCTTTTCTTTTTACATTTCTCATACTAGCATTAACGCGTGAGACTATGTGGCGGAGGTTACTACCTGTGAAACAAATGTATGAACATCTTCCTTGTTCCGCGTATAGTCCATCTTCTGCACACGTACTTTATATCATTCATATGTGACAGTAGAATCTACACATACACGCTTAAGTATCTCACGGAAATGTCTTCTGAGAGTTGTATGTAGCGCCCACAATAGACCAGAAACAACATCATTATTCACTTCGCTACAATAAACGATATAATTGCAAACACAAGACAGCTGTAATTATGTAATAGCTACTACGTTGCTGTGCGGCAGTGGTCTGACGCAAAGCATTGGCAGCCTAAAATCTTCCAATTTCTGCCATTTCAGGGGTAAGGAGCCCAGGGAATCTACTGGTACAGCTACAGAAGCAGTAGATATAGTGTGTACTCTTCGACTTGGTCGATTTTAAAATGAGGTTGCAGGGAGTGAGTGCAGTGGTGCAGAGGAAGCACGTTTTTTAATAAATATCTACCATCAGTGTGGCTAATTAGCTTTCCTTTCTGAGGAGGAGTTGTAGGTAGCACTCGTGATGCACTAAGAATTACTTCATCTTTTTATAAAATGTTGCTAGACTTATGCTGTATCAACTGTCTCATTGACTCATTATTTCGGAGTTTATTAAGGCACGTACGAAAACTAAATATCATTTATCTTCCATCATTTAGGAAAACAGAAGCATTCAAAGAAAATTCTTTTTCATTCTAAAGTTTAGTTAAGCTCTAATTTTGTTGATGGTGGGTAAAGACGGTTGGGTACTAGTCAATATCTGATTGCACCCAGGAGAATTGTCTCAGGTACCTTGGGAAGCACTGAGCTAGAGCAAGCTGCTGATCTACGAGCTGTCTTCTAGCCCTGATGGTTATGGCCTTCGGACTGGATGCACCGAGGTGAAGATTGACGTTGGCTGCCACCTACTGACACCGCAGCCGGAAACCAATGTTCCTGGGTTCAAATCGGGGCGTTTGCATATTCCCACCACGCCTTCAGCCACGTGCACTCTATGTTGACCCGCTGAGTAACCACACTTGTTACAGCGCTGTCACCCCACTAGCTTCGTCTAGGGATGACTTTTAGATTGTATCAGTTCTTTTCTCAAACCAGTTTTACATGCCTGTTTAAACCACTCAAAATATACGGCTTCTGAAATAACCGATTTCCGTTTTCTATTCCTATTATTTCCTGCAATATACCTACAAATCGAACAGAGATTGAAAAATTTTATTCTCTCGGTATCAAGACACATAGACTGGTTCAAATGGCTCTGAGCACTATGGGACTCAACTTCTGAGGTCATTAGTCCCCTAGAACTTAGAACTAGTTAAACCTAACTACCCTAAGAACATCACAAACATCCATGCCCGAGGCAGGATTCGAACCTGCGACCGTAGCGGTCTTGCGGTTCCAGACTGCAGCGCCTTTAACCGCACGGCCACTTCGGCCGGCCATAGACTGAAAATATGAAATTAAATGGGGAAATAAAAAAGAACTTAGTGCGTCCACCATTCGTTGATATCTCTAAAAGTTGCAAGTGGTTGAAAACTACACACGATCACCAATATTCTCTTGTTGATTCCATTTGTCTGAACTGCTGAAAACTGATGTTGACGGACTCTGTTTTTCGTGTTAAATTGTCCGTTTTCAAGGTGTACTAGTATATAGAGGCAAATAATGTCAACACAGAAAACAGATAAGCTACTTTCCATTTTTGTTGTATAGTACTAATGAATTGTTGTTAAGTTTTAAATTTAACATAACTTTCTTCCTCTTTTATTATTTCATAGAAAAGGCAGACAAATCTTTGATTTTTCAAGCCAAATGAAACACTGTACTTCTTTGCTACATCTATTTCTAAATTAGTGTTGGTGCCATTGTGCAACACAACGGTTGTTT
This sequence comes from Schistocerca cancellata, assembly GCF_023864275.1. Lineage (NCBI taxonomy): Eukaryota > Metazoa > Arthropoda > Insecta > Orthoptera > Acrididae > Schistocerca > Schistocerca cancellata. The sequence goes on from NC_064628.1 coordinate 845,634,972, forward strand.
GACGATGAGAGCGAGAAAGTACCATACAGACTAGGTGGTGGCAAGTGTTGTACACCGAACATACACGCGTACCTGAAGCCACAACACACGGCAACGGAAACTGCAGGGCTGGATTAACCCATAAAAAATGTGGGTCTCAGCTTACCTCATGAAGGCCTAATAATTTCTGTGCAAGTACGACATCAAGTATGCCAAGCATTAGGTGATATTATATCTAATGGAACTTTCCAATTGCACTTAAAAAAACACCGAAATTACCCTATTATATAATGAAATAAATAAAAAACGAGTACCTAAAAATTTTCTTTTCCTCAGCTTAGTGCTAGCGAAGTCCTCTGTCATATACTACAAATCAAGAGAACCGGTCATCTCATGTTCAACTGGTAATAATACGAGTTCGGAACTGCGTTCTTAATGCAGTGTAGAACGTATTTGATACGGGCTGGTTTGGAGAATCCTCTTTTAGCTTCACAGTTTACAATTGGTATTGAGAGGAAAATTCAGCAAGCAATCATCACATTTGCAAAAACATCAGCAATATCATTTTCAACCATTAATTCATGTAATTCGACAGGTGAAATGTTTGGTAGCCTTTCTTTGAGAAAAAACCTCTAATATTCACTAAAATGAAGAATTTCACAACGAAAACTTTCTTCATCGATATCACCTCGCTATTTTTCACAAAATTTTGACGTTTCTGTTAAGAACTCTTTAGCTTCTTGCTTTATTATATTGTTTGTTACGCGCAGGAAAATATCGACTACTTCGCAATACTTCTCTTCAAGCTTTTTTAATGCTGCTTGTAGTTTATCAACAATTGCAAAAAGTGCCACATAAAATTTATCACATCCACTCAGTCCTGATTTTCCTCCACATGGGAATCTTCTTATTTTGCGCTTTCTTTCGTCGCTATATTCTCGAAACTCATTATCTGTTAAGCTTCTAGCTTGGTTTTCGTATTCATCAAAATTTTCCCACCACAGCTGAAACACGGAATCAGCGATCGCAACTACTGATACCCGGTAATTAAACCCAGTCTAGGCTTTTGCATATATTTTAGTTTTTTTCCATTCAAGACAACACGTCAGCCCTGAAAAGAAGCAATATAGCTCCTTTTTAGTTTCTTCCGAAGCGATTCTGCCTCATTTGTTTTCACTGCCTTCTGTTCTTTCTTCTCGACAGTTTCTTCAAGTGAAAAGTAAACGGCATCGAAATTCTGTCAAACTGCTGATACAGCTTCCACACTGCACGACCATCTAGTATCGAACAACGTTTTAAGTCGTCCATTATTATTCACAAAAATGTGCCAACGATAAGTAGAGACCACAAAAATGTCATACAGGTGATTTTTTCCACCGCGTAAAAACCCTAGGGATTGATCGATGCCGGCCGATGTGGCCGACTGGTTCTAGGCGTTACAGTCTGGAACCGCGCGACCGCTACGATCGTAGGTTCGAATCCTGCCTCGGGCATGGATGTGTGTGATGTCGTTAGGTTAGTTAAGTTTTAAGTAGTTCTTAGTTCTAGGGGAGTGATGACCTCAGATGTTAAGTCCCATAGTGCTCAGAGGCATTTGAACCATTTGTTTCGATGCCACACTTGGAGGAAAATGTGATTAATACTGTGGAAGGCGATCGGCGTTCAGTACCAGACTGTTGGCCCGCCAGTACAGACTAAATCTGAGGATCGTGTGGAACAATTGCTACTATCCGTGCGGTACATTCTCCATGACAATTGTTACTATTATCACTTACAGCGTGTGCACTGGTTTCTTCACCAGGTAACCACGATTCTTGGACTTCTCATCCATGCTATTCGCATATGAGGCCACCCTTACTCGCAGTGGTATCTTCAACTTTAGAAACAATCATCTGTGAGGTAAAATCCTCTCGGGTTATCAGCCGAGTCGTGGAGTCGTCTGTCGCAACGTTTCGACGTGTTTCCCACTCCTAATCTTCAGGCAAATTTGCATTCCTCGTGGACAGGGGATGGGTTGGGACACTAAGCACTGGCAGTGCCACGCAGAAGCCCCACTGCGGCGCGTTCCCGACCATAGCCTCCTCTACAAATCACACATGAAAAATAAATCTGTAGTGCAGCACGTACAAGAACATGACGGCAAACATCTGTTGTGTATTATGAAGGAAGTTCATGAACTCTCCAAGGAGGCGGTTAGAACGCTGAAACCGACAAAAATACCAAGGCAGTGAAGGACATTGCGAAGCTGCTGTTCGGGACTGGCCTTCTGTCCACGTAATTTACCATGGAGGACTCTTAGGAACATGCATCAAGGGTTAACTCAATGATTAAGTTGGATCTGGCAAATGATGAAGAGGAACCTGGGGCTGCAGAAGAAGAAAATGTGCATACTGAACTGCCACCAGTTGAAGAATGACAGTGAAGATGCTAAATGTGTGCTACTGCCAAAGACTGAATATCATTCCTCATTCTACGAATTATATACTTTGACAGCAATTAGGTTTCACTTTATTTATGTCATTTCATTGTAAGATAGTCATTTTTGTTACTGTTTTTGTGGAAAAAATTGGTAACGTCTTTGCCTATCATGGAGGAAGCCCAGGTTCGATTCCCGCCCGGATTGGAGATTTTTTTCTGCTGGGTGTTGTGCTGTCCTCATAATTGGATCACCACGGACGCGAAAGTCGCCCAATGCTTCGTCACCCTCAGTAAGACTTGCTCACGACGGCCGAACTTCCCCAGATGGGGCCTCGTGGCCATCAATGCCACACATCCAGTTTTTTTATTTCCTTTTTTTTTGTCACCAGAAGATGACGGGTAGAAAACTCGTCGAAACGTTACGATAACATGCCACCACTATGACTATAACCCGAAAAGATTTTATCTACGAAATTCGCTGAGAAAGCCTGCATTCCTATGTTTTTTGACAAATTTAATGAATTTTAAGTCATTATTCCGTGCATAAAGAAATTGTTCTATAATTTGAAAACAGTGAGATGATTGTTTTATCTAGGAACGCCGTTCCAAAAGTGGAACGTTCATGAATATGTAGATGACAGCCCTCCACAGACACTTGCTCCAAAAGTGGGGTACCCTAAATACGAGGGTTTGATCTTTCTAACATAGTCGTTTCACAGTGCATAAGGGGTTTGAGTAACAAAGACGCAACATATAGAGAAAACCAGTTAATATCTCGGGAACAAAAGAAAAGCAAGGTGAAATTATGAAAACAAACAACGCATACCCGGTGCTTCTGCGCAGTCCTCCCATCCGGTATGGTTTCCGATGTGTCAGCGGGAAGGTCGTCCGGCCGCGCAGATAAATGTCACACCATCCACGTGCGAGCGGAATCACGCGCGTGAACCGCAAAAGTCAGAAAAACATCCAGGAAAGACAGAGACAGCAACAGCCTTGCCGTAAATAGGCGTGATTCAGCTTTAGCGCGCACCGCGAAGAAAGAGCTGCGACAGGAACTCGTTTTATTTCACGTGCACCTCACCGGTTCTGGCCTGCTCCTCATGAAATACTTTTAGTTACGTAATTATTTGCTACCGCGAATCTCCTACTGGCATAAAGGCTTTGAATACAATCACTGTGAAATTAGCCGGCCGGTGTGGCCGAGCTGTTCTAGGCGCTTCAGTCTGGAACAGCTACGGCCGCAGGTTCGAATCCTGTCTCGGGCATAGACGTGTCTGACGTCCTTAGGTTAGTTAGGTTTAAGTAGTTCTAAGTTCTAGGGGACTGATGACCTAAGATGTTAAGTCCCATAGTGCTCAGAGCCATTTGAACCATTTTAACTGTCAAATTAAAGTAGCTCTCAGTTTTTAAATGCACGGAAGTTAGAACATTACATAGGTCTGCTAATCACTTCACCAGAAATGATAATGAAACGTAAACTGCACTGAATCCTCACATTGTCTACCTGTCTACCTGTTTGACTGTGCGACTGTTAAAAGTCAATTTTCTCAGGAACGGGTGGACGTATCAAGTTTAAATTCACGTCACGAACTAGGGTCTACGGCCTCTTGGGAGAATGGAAAATTGAAGCTGCTAAGCCAATGCAATCAAAACATACGGCCACTTCACATATTTCGACACTCGTAGACTCACCCATCAAAACCTATAGGGTACTTCTCGTTGACCTAGAATCATGCAATTTTGCAAGAAGCAAGTTTTAACAGTGTAAGTAAAGAAAACAATAAATAAATAAAACAAGTTTCTGTTTTTATCACACAAAAAAAAGTTCTTCTTTTGTCATTTGTTATCTGGCTTCAAGCGTAAGATTAAAACACTCTGGAAGGTGTTAGAATTCCCAGGACCGATATCTTTTCGGTATCAACGTCAGCATCAGGCAAAATTCTTCGAGATTCTCGATTTACGGTATGGGTGAACTGTCTGTATATGTAATTATGTTTCTACAGAAAGCTCATTGCCGAGTCCTATTCGCACCTGGCCAAGTTTTATTATTTTCATTTTTCACTGCCCACTTGTTCGGCGCCCGGTACCTGTTCGAAACGTTTCAAGGTTTCTTTAAGGAGAACCTTCCTTTTTCTTGTATGGAAAATCTTTTTCGAATTAAAAATCAAAGAAAACAAAACAAGATAATGAGACGAGTTGTAAAATACAATTAATGTAAATTGCAGGTTGGACATATTTTTGATTAACTAATTTAAAAAAAAAATTTTCTCTTCACGGTGATTTTTTCCGTCTTAAAAGTGGTTAGGTTAGTGTTATGGCGTTCAAACGATGGTCTCAGTCTTGTCACGATTGTGGAATGTTTCTATCTGTTCCCAAATGATGCCCCATTATTCGTAATCACACCTACCTGCTCATATCTATAGCTTAATACGAACTTTTGTTGGTATTGTTTCTTACTTAAGCTTTAGCAGCTCTTTATTTTGTGTTACAAAGTGCTCTGAAGCTGTGTAACCCTATCTGTCAATCACCAAAGCATCTTGTATGTTCTTCTTATTCATCATAATAATAAACAGGTGTGGAAGAGAGGACGAAATCTGTCGCACACTTGCTTTTGTAGACACCATCGCTGTTTATTTCAGTATTCGAAGAAGTCCTGTGCATCCGAGTCCTCACGTTTTCCACTATCGACGTGTAGGCGTTGTGCTTCTCAGGGAGATATTATTTGGCTTTCAGATTCTTCTGCCCTCTCGAACGTGTGAGGGGCGGTTCACAGGATTATACTCAGCTTTTTAGTATCCCTTTGCTGTTCATGATCCTATTGTTGCATGAATATCTGTGAGTCACGCTGCCCACCATATCTCTCTTATTAAAGTCGGAGGTTGCGGAAGGTTTCCAAGAAAAACAGCTTTGAAATTTGTGGGAAGAAATTTTTCGTGAAAGTTATTCCGTATTCTGCCCAATTGTTATTTGTATGTTTCGTAATCATAACATGTCATTGGGGCTCCGTATAAGAACGAAATATATCCTGTGTTAACTGTTGCTATTCTGCGTTGTTGAGTTCTATGTAGCCAGATACCAAACAGCACAAGCTGATATAATCCAATATCATTTTCTCTGTACTTAAAAAAATGAGTAGACTTATAACCTACAAATACTTTTTCGAATAACTTTTCGGTTATGTTATCTTTAATGTTGTCAATCGTTATGGCTGTTCGTTTCAAGTATACCGTCAGTGCACTTGTGAGTTGTACAGACCTTAAAACGATAGAGGCCGTGGTACTGAATAATAGTTTAAACGATTTGAAATTCGAGACGTACCAGGCTCCTAGGACCAATAGATGTCGGTATAACTTTTTGCCAGAAATACTCGTAACACCACCGTGTCCTAACTCAGGGTCGCCAAAATGTACATTCGCTATGTGATCAGAACTATCCGGACACTTACGGACACTTATTAATAGACATTAATATTAGGTGTTTTACCCCTCGCCTTTGTGACGGCTTCAAATCTGCTCGGGACTTTCAGTGAGGTAGCCAAATGTCTGTAATTACATCCCTTTCTTCCTCAAGAGCCGAAACCAGTGAAGGAAGTGGTATTAAAGGCTGGGGTTTGGAGCTACGTGGACGTTATAAGTCATCCAAAACGTGTTCCATTGGCTTCACGCAGGAACTCTAGGCAAGCCAGTGAATTTCAGCAATGTTATTGTCCTCAAACCGTTGGCTCACAGATGTTGTTTTATGACCGGTTCCATTGTCATATTGATATAGTCATCGTCTCCGATGTGTTCCTCCACTGTACACAATACACAATACTGTTAAATTTGCTCGTATTCTGCCGCATTTTATGTTTTGTTAATCGCTATAGAGGACCACACCCTAGCCACGAAAAACACCTCCATACCGTAACACCACATGTAATGCAGGTAACGTTTTCCAGGCATTCGCCAAACTCAAAGCCTTCCCTAAGATTGCTACAGGGTACACCACGATTCATCGCTCCAAATCACCCTTTTCCAGTGATCCACTGATCAGCGGAGTCGCTCACTGTACCACCTCAAGCTTCGCGTAGCGCAGAAAACAGAAATGTGTGCCTTGTGTGGAGCTGCTTGATCATTCCACCTCATCCTTTTCAATTCCCCAAACATAGTGATTGTGACAGCTGGACCTCACTTAGGAACTCAAGAACGGTTCTTTCGGATGATTTCAGGCGCTCTTTTAACACCCTCAACAATGCTCGATTGTCCCTGTCCGCCAGTACGTGTTGTTAGCCTGGTCTTGATTTAGCTGAGGGTGTTCCTTTCCGTCTCAGCTCCAGAATCCCATTGCCAACACTCGACTTGGGCAGATTTAGAAGGATTGAAATGTCCCTGACGGATCTGTTACTCAGGTGGCACCACTGACTAGTCACTGAAGTATCTGGGCTGTGCTGACCGACCCGTTCTGTTGTTTTACTGACAATACAATACCGCCCTTCCCTTTTCATACTGCCGAGTCTGCCACTCGCGACGTCTATGGCCCGTTCCGTACAGGTTTCCCGATACTTTTGATCAGACAGTATAATTCTAAAATTAATGTCTGAAGCCTGTATGAATTACTGAGTCTCTTATCTCTTACAACACTCCAGATCATGTGCCTATTTTCTTCTCAGTTTTGGTGTAGCCTGTTACTTCATTCCGGCAGTCATGTCGAACTGACCTCTTAATTATCTAAACACGACTCTCGACCAGCCCTTACAGTTTTACTTCCGCCGGTTTCTCTCGCTAACACTGTTTTAGTTTGCCAGGGAGTTACGAAACAGTGCACACTCTGTTGCAGAGTGAAAGGTTAATTCTGTAAACAGCCCGCAAGATTGCAGCTGACCTATGACTCTGCAAAATCCTTCCTTCCATGAATACTAGTCCCGCAAGGTATGCGGGAGAGTTTCTATGAAGAGTGGAAAGTTGGAACAAGGTAGCGACTGAAGTAAGGCTGTGCCTGGATGGCTCTTGCGGTAACATCAGTGGCTCTGATAGGCAAGGGTCCGGGGTTGAGTCGCACTCCAGCACATAATTTTAATCTGCCAGGAGGTTTCAGAGGTATACCACTTTGCGCTGTATTCAGAGACTTACGGAGCGAAGTTTAGAGAGTGACGTCCATTTGACACCATGATCATTACAATGGAAGCAATATCTCATCCGAATTAGAATAGAGAAGTAGTTGGTTATGCCTGTTTTGAATGAGACCATCCAGATATTGGCTCCAATAGGTTTGGGGGAAAAATACATAATCCAAAAGTGGGTGGCTGGACAGTTATTAGAGTCAAGTTACTCCCGAGCGAGAGTCCAGCGTACTTAACGAGCGACCTGTTCACTCGCTACCATTGAGTGAAAATTGTAAATGTTTTAACAGCGTTCTAAACATCATGAATCAAGAACTGATAGCGTACAATTTTTGTATATATATACTGGACAAACAATGTGAACAGTTGTCAGCGGTATACTGTCGTCGAAACTACACAGTTTTACATCGAAGTATCTACACGTCATCGGTATGGAAGAAGACACGAACTTTACCTCAGCGCATAGGAATAAACATTTAAACAGTTATTTAGTCCCGACTGCTTCAAAGAATATAAAATCTGCCAAAGTCTGAAGTCGACTAATGTACGATCATAAAATTAGAATAATGTGCTTGAGGAATGTAGCTCATTCCAAGAAGAAGAATAGCAGATTTGTATAAGGTATTTAAAAGAAGTGTCAACTATTCGTACAGTTGGATAGTTCCTGTAATGATATGGCCGGAAATGAATACCTCTTGAGATATGGGCCAATTTATCCATTCATTCGCATCTGTCACCTATAGACAGATACTGTGCACATTGTTGCATGTGCTTATCACGCATGGCAACACTTTCTTCAGCCATTCGTCGAAGTGAATCACGTTCTGTTTCAAATATACTTTGCTCACATGAATTGGTCACACGCTCCCCTAATATCGTGGGTTGGGGCATACACCAGAGATCGTTAAATGTCTCGATACTCATAAATCCGTGAAACTGCTTCTATACACGCTCTATACAAAAAGAGGATACCTTTATGTTCTTCTATTAAGATTCGAAGATATAAAATGAAACGGAACTCTGATTGTATAAATAAACAAAAATCAAACGTTACAGCAAAAACAAACAGTTTACAGCTGGTAATCACGATGATTGAATTAATAACGAAAAACCAGCAAGGAAGTAAGGTAGAAATCAGATTCCTTAGTTACATTGACAGAGTACTGCCTTTTATATAGATTACGTAAAGGGCTACGCGTCATGCAGCCAGGTCTGGACATACAATATTTAAAAAGTAAAGGAGAAAAACAACTACAATATATGTATTAAATAGTTTCACCTGCTATTGAGCCCGTAAACATTTTAGTGATCAGGGTCACACATCACGGTACAAGATAGAACTAACCAGTCTTCGTACTGATGTTGTCGACATATCCATTTAATGCATCTGAAACGCATTACGCGCAAGAAGATGAGTTCTATGAGTTGAAACTGTGCTTTGGTGCTTTATTTACACCACTTAACATCAATTAGACACATAAATTTTCGTTTCTCGTAAATTCTGACATTTTTACTTCTTTATGAAGGACAGTCTTTGAACTTATGAAGGCAGTAGGGATAAAAAGTAGGGAGCAAAAGATAGTTTACAACTTGTACGTAAACCGGACTGCAGCTATAAGAGTCGAAGAACTTGAAAGGGAAACAGAAATTTAAAATGGAATGCGACAGATTTTCTCACAACCCCGATGTTATTCAGTCTGCATATTGAGCAAGCAATAAAAGAAACCGGAAATAATACGGAAAAGGGAGGAGAAATAAAAACCTTGCAGTTTGTCGATGACTTTGTAATTGTGCTAGAGACGGCAAGGCTCTATGAGAACCGTTTAATGGAATTGCTGCACCTTGAAAAGAACTTAAAAGATGAATAGCAACCAAAGTAAAAAAAGGATGAAGAAATGTAGCGAAATTAAATCAGGTGATGTGAGGGAATTATATTAGGAAATAAAACACTAAAAGTAGTTGAATAGTTTTGCTATTTGGACAGCAAAATAGCTGATGAAGACCGAAGTAGAGTAGATACAAAATACAGACTGGCAACAACAAGAAAAGTATTTTGCTAGAGAAATTTATAAACATAGAATGCAAATTCAAGTGTAGGTAAGTCTTTTATGACGGTGTTTGTCCACAATGTAGCCTTGAGAATTGAAAAGTGGAAGACAGTTCAAACAAGAGAAAACTAGCTTTTTAAATATGGTACTACAGAACAATTCTGAATATTAGATAGTTTGACAGAATAATTAGAGAAGACACTGAATCGAATTAGGGAAAAAGCAATGTGTGGCACGTATTGACTCAGAGAAGGGATCGTTTGTTAAAGACACATTCTGAGGCCTCAAGGAATACTCTAATTGTTAGTGGAGGAACTGTGTGGTGTAAAAATTGTAGAGGGAGGCTTAAGGAAGAATGCGGTGAACAGTTTCAGATGGATGTACGTTACAGTAGTTACGCAGAAATGAAGAGGCGTGCAGAGGACAGACTATCATGGACAGCTGCAGCAAATCAGTCTCCTGACTGAGGAGTACAACATCAACAGTGTGTAGAGCAGTATGAAACGAACATGGAAGGCAGCAACATTGAAGGGAATCAAGCCAAGTGAAGAGAAACATAAACAATCAGAAGTACTGTTTTGGCACAAAATAGGAAGGGGCAGAAATTAGAAAAAGTTCTGTTGAAACTCATTCAAATTGCCACAGGCAAACTCAAGTCATGCCAGAGACAGAGGCAGAAGCAGGAAGCCAGCCAGTATGTCACAAGTGGTCGTCGACACATTGCGACGCTGTCTGCTGAGTGAAGATACGCATTCAGAGAAAAGGAGACTGCGACAGAAAACGAAGAGAAGCGAGACAAGATTATTCGTTAGGTCATAAAACACGCTGCAGGAAACTCTATCTCTTTCATAAGAGCATATAGGGAGGAGCTGACATAGCAGCCTGTTTTGTGAATATAGCAGAATGTGGAGGACAATGTGGTCATTACGAACTGAGTCTTGCGTCATAGCCTCACGCTGGCTCAATTTTATCCCAGCTTTCCAGCTCTCGTCATTTGTTGATCATTGGGATCGATGGCATTCACAGTAACAGCACTTGATTCAATGGCTACGATATTTCAGTGAATCTGTGTCCTAGATGCTCCAGCTCTGTTCATAAACTAGCTGAAGATGTGATCAGGACGATGGCCTTCACCTTATGAACTTCATGCTGCTCACTGCCTTCCATCTACTGATGGAGAAACTGACATCCTGCAGAGTGCTGCCAGTACTGGACTTCAATGCGGAAACCAGAACTGGACCTCTTGGAGTTCATATTCCTGTTCAACACTCAGGCGCCTTTGGGCCTGAAACAAACATGGTGTATTGAGGAAATTGGAAATTTGTGGTAAGGACTAAGGGACCAAACTGCTGAGCTCATCGGTCCATAGGCTTGCGCACTAATCTAACTTAAGCTAACTTACGCTAAGGACAACACACACCCATTCCCGAGGGAGGACTCTAACCTCCGATGGGGAGGGAGTGGGAGGGGGGGAGCCACGCGAACCATGGCCAGGTGCCCCAGACCGCACGGCTACCCCGTGCGGCTGTTAGGGAGGAGAGCAACACCACACAACTACCGACACGAGGTTTATCACGGATGGTCATCGTAGAATTCGGACTAGAACCGAGTGCACTCCATCAGTAAGGGCCAGAACCACTTATCGCTGGGCAGTTCGCCGAAGCGTCAAGGTCGCTGACATCCCTTTGGCGTGTAACCGCTGAAATGACACGACGGACGGAAGCTGGAATCCGACAAGCAGCTAAATGAGCAACAGCCGAGGCTGGTGAGCATGAGCGACGACTTGTAAATATTGAGAATAAAAGACTGAGCCGGCCGTAGTGGCCGAGTGGTTCTAGGCGCTTCAGTCTGTAATCGTGCGACTGCTACGGTCGCAGGTTCGAATCCTGCTTCGGGCGTGGATGTGTGTGATGTCCATAGGTTAGTTAGGTTTAAGTAGTTCTAAGTTCTGGGGGACTGATGACCTCAGATGTTAAGTCGCATTGTGCTCGGAGCCATTTGAACCAAAAGACTGAACTCTAAAAATGTTTTACTAGCTTTGTTGACACTTCTCGTGTTTCCACGTATCCTGACTTCACGCTTGGCCCTTTGTAGTATGAAGTTGCTTCTGTGCATCTTTCAGAAAAAGACGGAAAAGTGTCGAGATTAAAATAAAAGGTAAAAACTCAATTACACAAAACCTCGGTGTCCACATCGTAAAATTAGACTGATTCCGTTGCTTTAAATATGTTAACTCTGACATAAAAAACCTGACAGAATGTGCGTCAGAAACAAGAGAACAGTACAGAAAAAGCAAAATACTTAAATTTGACTGTCGAAGCTTGGGTACGTACCAGATGAGAAGCAGCTCACAAAATAAATGTCTTTGTAAACGTGCAATTAACATTTGCCCAAAATGATGCATTGTAGGAAGCGAAGAAGACAGAACATTGACACTACTGTGCCAATACGTCGTGGGTCTCGATCAAGGAAGAACTGAACAATCAAACTAGGTAGGACTGGCAGGCCTGAAACGTGAAGAATGTACAAAGTGCACTCAAGTTTGTTGAATTGTCTGTCAATGTTTGGTACAGCTTGATAATAAGAACAAACATATTAGTATAACTTTTAATCAGCAGAAACCAAAATCAAGACGTGGTATTAGTTACCAAATATGTACAAATTGTATAGGAATCGGCACTATGAGACACCGATTAGAAAAGTAGTTATGACAAAGACGATCAGCTTGCAGGCAAATGTCAGAAAATGTTTGCTTACGAACTTGAAATGGTTTAAATACTAGTGACACTTTCATTACCTTTGAGGAACGGTTAAGTATGATGATGTACATCATTACATCTACTTTATACTGAATATATTTCTAAATATAAATCTGCAACGCACTGCGCAGTGGAAATTTTAGAAGAAACGCGGGACTGAAGAGATGTGGAAGGAAAGAATGTTCGTTTGCTTTCGAATGTGGGTACATGTGTCTGTCAACTAGCTACCAACATTTCATTATTCACTTGATTGTTTCAAACTAATGACAAACTTAAAGGTAATTACGTACGCTGTTTTTGATTAGATAGCACTAATCCGCATAATTTCCTTAGTGTCTCAAGAATCACAACGAATTCGGAAATGATAATTCACGTTTCGACTTAATTGGGCTCTCCTATAAATAGATTATTTGATATGTTGGTGAAATAACGTTTATGAATAGATGAAGGAAACTATGTGGCATGTAAGTGTTTTTTGCTACTTCAGTTAGTTTGTCAATGGTAAAGAAGTGTACGCTTTGCTATCGTGCCGATCAGAACGAGGGAAATGTAGTTAATATCATTACGAGTATAAGAGTGAGGCACAATATGTGGAAACCTATTGGAGTCGTTGGAATCATATCTTTATGAGGTGCCTCGAGATGACTGGGTGTTTGTGTTGTCCTCATCATTTCATCATCATCCAGGAAAGTGGCGAAATTGGACTGAGCAAAGGTTGGGAAATTGTACGGGCGCTGATGACCGCGCAGTTGAGCGCCCCACAAACCAAACATCATCATCATCATCATCATCATCTTTATGAGGTGAGATTTCTGCGCAGAATTGACACTTCTCTGCAAACCAAGACCAGAATAACCGTTCAGGACTGAAACGTAGTGTTTCACCAAATCCTCCTCCATCTATTTGAGAGACTCTGGAAGTTTAGTTTTTTAGCATCGTGCCTTCCGAAATCCACGTTGATTTGTGGAAGGAGATTTCGAATGCCCGAAACTGTATTAATTCGCGAAATAAACCCTTTTATATGGCTAATGAATTTTGTCAGTGTATAACGTAATACATTGATATTGGAATGCAAATTTGAGGAGAGAAGCGTCAAGCGCCGTCTGACACTTGGTTTCCAATAGGAAATCAAAATTGAAGGTAACTGTAGCAAACCTGCAAACCAGACATTTCACCACCATGAGACAAGTTTTTGTTAGTTACTTCATGCATATAATGGCTATCAAGTGGAACACGTCATGTAATTAATACTGGCGTCCGTGCCCCCCAACCTCCCCAAATTACAGCATTTAATTTAGTGTCCTGCTCTTTAGAAGCGTTTCCTTCATTCGCAGGTACCACTTTATATCCATTTGCTGTCTTTTTATTCCAGTGAACTTCGGTTATTACACACGTGGGACGCGATTCATCTCTTTATTTCTACACCGTGACTACGATAGACAGCAATCATAAAAACATTTCAGACATACCCTCGCTTCAACATCGGCATTACGCCATTCGTTACGACCTTAACCTTGTTTACGGCCTAATGTACTGTAAATGCCAAGACTCGGCGACGAACGTGTTTGAACACTAGCTTATTCATGAAAGAATACTCCACGCATATTATCGCGACTGGCTACTGCCAAGGAATATCTCCAAGATATATCATTCTTCTTGCTCTGTGATTTCCGTCCTGTTACAGAGGTTTCGCAATTACCACGGAGTACACTTAACCATTCTTAACTCTTGTAATTAGTATGGCAATATATGGAATTTTTTTTCCACCGCTCAGTACATCTTCTTCCTGTTTGCATCGTTGATCTGTGTTCAGGTTTTGACAGGCTTCCGCTGGGCCATTTCACCACTAAATCTGAGGGGGTGCGATGGGGATTTTCCCTTGCAAGTACCAGACTTTCTTATGGGGTATCTTTGTTAATTTCAATGTAGTGTTCCGCTGACTCCATGGGAGAAGAACTTATTATACTCGCAGAAAAAGTAATAAGTAAGCTTTTGCTTGATGATAAATGTACACAGAAATAAACGAAATTTTATCAGATATAACTGTGAAGAAAGAAATTGAACTGTTGCAAAATTTCAAAGAAGTTGTCATTACTTCTTTGAAACAAAGCAAATATTTTTCGCAGCGGCTTGACGAGGTGATCAGGCTAACTCATTAGTTTTCGGTCGTATTGTGTTGAATGACTATACTGAGTATAAACTGTTATTTTTGCCATCTCTGTCGATAAAAACAACTGGTGAAGAGATTTTCAATTCTATTGTCAAATTTATGAGAGAAAATTAAGTGTATTGGTCAATGTGTGAAGGATGGGCAATTGAAGGGGCACGAGCTGTGCTTAGCTGCCAACGTTAGGTTCGTTGCATCTTTGGTTCAGTGGAAACATTGGTGCAGGCACAGAGGGGCTCTTGCAGTTAAAGACTTGGAAGAGTGTCTCAAAAATCTCTTGACGACGCCGTAAAAATCGTCAACTTTTTTGTTGCAAGACCTAAAACTCGATAGTGTTCGAAGTTTTTTTTGTGATGAAATGGAAAGTAAACACACAAATTTTCTACTTCACTGCGAAGCTGTGTGGCTATGCCGAGATAAAGTATGGTCACGATTTTTCGAACTCCGCCACAAACTTGGTATTCTTTATTGTGGGTGGAGATTGTGATTAGAAACTTACAAATTTCTGTATGATCGATGAAAGTGAATAGCATGGCTGACATATCTGGAAGATATCTTCGTTACCCTTAACGTTCTTAACTCTACGGGGCAACACGAAGTAGAAGCAATGGTACTGGTAACTTCAACGATGGGCTCCAAAAGTGGAACAAAATTCCTGCTACGTATTTCCAGTCTTGCACGATTTTCTGGAAAGCAACAGAGTCAAAACTGATAAAACCGCTACAAGCATAAAATATCACCTCACACGTTTAGCCTCAGGTAATTTAAAATTATATGTTTTGATAAACTGGATGCATATACACTCCTGGAAATTGAAATAAGAACACCGTGAATTCATTGTCCCAGGAAGGGGAAACTTTATTGACACATTCCTGGGGTCAGATACATCACATGATCACACTGACAGAACCACAGGCACATAGACACAGGCAACAGAGCATGCACAATGTCGGCACTAGTACAGTGTATATCCACCTTTCGCAGCAATGCAGGCTGCTATTCTCCCATGGAGACGATCGTAGAGATGCTGGATGTAATCCTGTGGAACGGCTTGCCATGCCATTTCCACCTGGCGCCTCAGTTGGACCAGCGTTCGTGCTGGACGTGCAGACAGCGTGAGACGGCGCTTCATCCAGTCCCAAACATGCTCAATGGGGGACAGATCCGGAGATCTTGCTGGCCAGGGTAGTTGACTTACACCTTCTAGAGCACGTTGGGTGGCACGGGATACATGCGGACGTGCATTGTCCTGTTGGAACAGCAAGTTCCCTTGCCGGTCTAGGAATGGTAGAACGATGGGTTCGATGACGGTTTGGATGTACCGTGCACTATTCAGTGTCCCCTCGACGATCACCAGTGGTGTACGGCCAGTGTAGGAGATCGCTCCCCACACCATGATGCAGGGTGTTGGCCCTGTGTGCCTCGGTCGTATGCAGTTCTGATTGTGGCGCTCACCTGCACGGCGCCAAACACGCATACGACCATCATTGGCACCAAGGCAGAAGCGACTCTCATCGCTGAAGACGACACGTCTCCATTCGTCCCTCCATTCACGCCTGTCGCGACACCACTGGAGGCGGGCTGCACGATGTTGGGGCGTGAGCGGAAGACGGCCTAACGGTGTGCGGGACCGTAGCCCAGCTTCATGGAGACGGTTGCGAATGGTCCTCGCCGATACCCCAGGACCAACAGTGTCCCTAATTTGCTGGGAAGTGGCGGTGCGGTCCCCTACGGCACTGCGTAGGATCCTACGGTCTTGGCGTGCATCCGTGCGTCGCTGCGGTCCGGTCCCAGGTCGACGGGCACGTGCACCTTCCGCCGACCACTGGCGACAACATCGATGTACTGTGGAGACCTCACGCCCCACGTGTTGAGCAATTCGGCGGTACGTCCACCCGGCCTCCCGCATGCCCACTATACGCCCTCGCTCAAAGTCCGTCAACTGCACATACGGTTCACGTCCACGCTGTCGCGGCATGCTACCAGTGTTAAAGACTGCGATGGAGCTCCGTATGCCACGGCAAACTGGCTGACACTGACGGCGGCGGTGCACAAATGCTGCGCAGCTAGCGCCATTCGACGGCCAACACCGCGGTTCCTGGTGTGTCCGCTGTGCCGTGCGTGTGATCATTGCTTGTACAGCCCTCTCGCAGTGTCCGGAGCAAGTATGGTGGGTCTGACACACCGGTGTCAATGTGTTCTTTTTTCCATTTCCAGGAGTGTATTTTAATAGGCCTAATTTTAAACAGTGTTTTTCTGTAAGCAGTAACTGTATCTAAAGCAGTTAATTTTTTAAACATTACGATTTTCAAATGTAACATATTTCAGTTACTTCTCTTATACTTAGATTACACATTTTATTCTTCACTCACATGAATGAGAAAACGGCTAAATAAGACTTTTAGAGCAGTATCTAAGACTTTCCATAGTTATTTTAAGAAGTACTTCCCTAAAATGGCCAGCGAAAACCAATGGATTAGCAATCCCTTTGGAGAAGCTTACGTAAGAGAATTTAAAACGTCATCAGATAAAGATAATCGTTAACTGAACTTTAATGTGATCAGACTCTAAAATCGATTTTTTACATAATACCACTGGTCCTGTTCTGGCGAAGTGCTTGACGGCAGTAACCAGTAAATGCCAAAATGGCACTGAGACATTTGACGGGCTTTTCGATTACCTGTCTGTGTAAACAAGTCGTTTCAACTACAATTATTTTTTTGAAAAATAAGTACAGGGACAGACTGTATGTAGATAGCGATTTGACGTTAAAACTAACCAGTTTTAACACTGGTATTTATTCTCTCGTGGGGAACAAATATCGTCAAAGATCCCATCGGGTTCTTTTTAATACAGACCACTCGATTTCGAGTTTTCATGTAGTTGCTATAGCTAAGTGAATACGATAACATTTTTGCTTTACAAAGAATAACTTATTTTGAAACCTTCTTCTACAACATGTTTTACTTATTAGGGCTTCTGATATACGTGCGCATGATATTTTTTAATTTTTTATTCAATTACTGGACCTCTAAGCTTTTTTACAAAACAGGTGATCCACACATCTAGGAAGGTTGAGGACTGCTGCAGTAGAAAATAAATTGGCAGTTTTGAGAAATGAAATAGTCTAGGTAGAAAAGGGTATGTATTAGAGTGTTGTAGATAATACTTGAGATTTTGAATTTAATTGGCAAAAGAAAATAAATAAAAGCACGGCAGTTAACACACTCAAAATAATGAGATAGGCAGAATGTACAAAATGGAAAAGAAAATGGCTAGAGGAGTATTGCAAAGATCAGGTAGTGCGCGTCACTTGAGAAAACGTAGACGCTGCATCAGACCCAGGTTTCAGAGGTAAAGTCGGTGCTGAGAAAAGGAGGGAAAGCTGAAACGTTGAAGAAACGTGTAGACGGATTATGTAAAGGAAAGAAAGATGAACACAATATTATGGAAAGAGAAGAGGAAGCAGGCTGAGGTAAGATGCGTGTTTGATACTGTGGGAAAAAAATCTAACAAAAATTAAAAAACCAACTTAAAGACAAAACACTTATTTTACGAAATATTCCCTAGAAATTAATAAAATCAGGTGAGCATCCCATAACACATAGCTACCCCACGTGGTGCGCAGTATTTATGAGACAATCGAAGTACCCTTAGGTATCAAGAAGGATGTAATATAACCATTTCCTCTAAAAGCAGGTGCTCATAGTAGTGAATATCATCGCCAGTTCCGTAAGTAGGAGAGACCGGTATGGGAGTCTCAGTTTTCAGTTTCTGTGCATGGTCACCAGCATAAATATTCTGACTTTTAATTAACTAACTTGTAATCTATATTTGTAAGGGCGTTTATAAGAATAATTTGTTGTTGTTGTTATGGTCTTCAGTCCAGAGACTGGTTTGATGCAGCTCTCCATGCTACTCTATCCTGTGCAAGGTTCTTCATCTCCCAGTACTTTCCGCAACGTACATCCTTCTGAACCTGTTTACTGTATTCATCTCTTGGTTTCCGTCTACGATTTTTACCCTCCACGCTGCCCTCCAGTACTAAATTGGTGATCCCTTGATGCCTCAGAATATGCCCTACCAACCTATCCCTTCTTCTGGTCAAGTTGTGCAACAAATTTCTCTTCTCTCCAATTCTATTCAATACCTCCTCGTTAGTTATGTGATCGACCCATCCAATGTTCAGCATTCTTCTGTAGCACCACGTTTCGAAAGCTTCTATTCTCTTCTTGTCCAAACTATTTATCGTCCTCGTTTCACTTACATACATGGCTACACTCCTTATAAATACTTTCAGAAACGACTTCCTGACATTTAAATCTATACTCGATTTTAACAATTTTTTCTTCTTCAGAAACGCTTTCCTTGCCATTGCCAGTCTACATTTTATATCCTCTCTACTTCGACCATCATCAGTTATTTTGCTCCCCAAATAGCGAAACTCAATTACTACTTTAAGCATCTCATTTCCTAATCTAATTCCCGCAGCATCACCCGATTTGACTACATTCCATATCCTCGTTTTGCTTTGTTGATGTTCATCTTATATACTTCTTTCAAGACACGGTCCATTCCGTTCAGGTGCTCTTTCATGTCCTTTGCTGTCTCTGACTGAATTACAATGTTATCAGCGAAACTCAAAGTTTTTATTTCTTCTCCATGGATTTTAATTCCAACTCCGAATTTTTCTTTTGTTTCCTTTACTGCTTGCTCAGTATACAGATTGAATAACATCGGTGATAGGCTACAACCCTGTCTCACTCCCTTCCCAACCACTGCTTCCCTTTCATGCCCCTTGACTCCTATAACTGCCATTTGGTTTCTGTACAAATTGTAAATAGCCCTCCGCTCCCTGTCTTTTACCCCTGCCACCTTCAGAATTTGAAAGAGAGTATTCCAGTCAACATTGTCAAAAGCTTTCTCTAAGTCTACAAAAGCTAGAAACGTAGGTTTGCCTCTTCTTAATTTATTTGCTAAGATGAGTCGTAAGGTCAGTATTGCACAAAATCTAGAAACGTAGGTTTGCCTCTTCTTAATTTATTTTCTAAGATGAGTCGTAAGTTCAGTATTGCCTCGCGTGTTCCAACATTTCTATGGAATCCAAACTGATCTCCCCAGAGGTCGTCCTGTACCAGTTTCTCCATTCGTCTGTAAAGAATTCGTGTTAGTATTTGGGAGCCATGGCTTATTAAACTGATTTTCGGTAATTTTCACATCTCTCAACACTTACTTTCTTTGGGTTTGGAATTATTATATTCTTCTTGAAGTCTGAGGGTATTTCACCTGTCTCATACGTCTTGCTCACCAGATGGCAGAGTTTTGTTAGGCCTGGCTGTGCCAAGGATGTCGGTAGTTCCAATTGAATGTTGTTGTCCTTGTTTCGACTTAGATCTTTCAGTGCTCTGTCAAACTCTTCACGCAGCATCATATCTCCTGTATCATCTTCATCTACATTCTCTTCCATTTCTATATATTGTCCTCAAGAACACCGCCCTTGTATAGACCCTCTATATACTCCTTCCACCTTTCTGCTTTCCCTTCTTTGGTTAGAACTGGGTTTCCACCTGAGCTCTTGATATTCATACAAGTGGTTCTCTTTTCTCCAAAGGTCTCTTTAATTTTCCTGTAGCCAGTATCTATCTTACCCCTAGTGATATGTGCCTCTACATCCTTACATTTGTCCTCTAGCCATCCCTGTTTAGCCATTTTGCACTTCCTGTCGATCTCATTTTTGAAACGTTTGTATTCCTTTCTGCCTCAGTCCACTGCATCGAATCCTTGCGATAGTAGAATACCACTCATCGCAGTTAACCTCCTTGACGGACGGGAATAAAAAAAATGTGTTGAAAAACTGGAAACACAGCTAAAACTTGCAGATATTTGTGGCTTGTCGCTCGACTTTATAATCGGTAATGACATACCACTAAAACCATGGTCAATTTGTTCGAAGATACGGTCGCAAGGGTGAAGGAAATTTTCATACGTGGGCCACGGGAGCTAAAAGGTGATTTATGGATTCCAGATGAGGTCTGCAAGTCGTTCAAATGGTTCAAACGGCTCTGAGCACTATGGGACTTAACTGCTGAGGTCATCAGTCCCCTAGAACTTAGAACTACTTAAACCTAACTAACCTAAGGACATCATACATCCATGCCCGAGGCTGGATTCAGGCTTCATTAACTGCATTTTAATATTTTCTTCTTTCATGAATTGAATTCAATATTTCTCCTATTACACAAGGATTTCTATTAGCCCTCGTCTTTTTACCTACTTGATCCTCTGCTACCTTCAATATTTCGCCTCTCAAAGCTACCCATTCTTCTTCTACTGTATTTTTTTTACCCCATTCTTGTTAATCGTTCCCTAATACTCTCCCTGAAGCTCTCTACAACCTCTGGTACTTTCAATTTATCCAGGTCCCATCTCCTCAAATTCCCACCTTTCTGCAGTTTCTTCAGTTTTAATCTACTGTTCATAACCAATAGATTGTGGTCAGAGTCCACATCTGCCCCTGGAAATGTCTTACAATTTAAAACCTGGTTCCTGAATCTCTGTCTTACCATTATATTACCTATCTGATACCTTCTAGTGTCTCCAGGCTTCTTCCATGTACACAGCCTTCTTTCATGATTCTTGAACCAAGTGTTAGCTATGATTAAGTTATGCTCTGTGCAAAATTCTACCAGGCGGCTTCCTGTTTCATATGTTACCCCCAATCCAGATTTATCTACTACGTTTCTTTCTCTCCCTTTTCCTATTATCGAATTCCGTTCACCTACGACTATTAAATGTTCGCCTCCCTTCACTATCTGAATAATTTCTTTTATCTCATCATACATTTCATGAATCTCTTCGTCATCTGCGGAGATAGTTGGCATATAAAATTTTTACTGTGGCAGGCGTGGGCTTCGTATCTATCTTGGCCACAGTAATACGTTCACTATGCTGTTTGTACTAGCTTGCCCGCATTCCTATTTTTCCATTCATTATTAAACCTACTCCTGCTTTACCACTATTTTATTTTGTATTTATAACCCTGTATTCACTTGACCAGAAGTCTTGCTCCTCCTGCCACCGAACTCCACTAATTCCCACTATATCTAACTTTAACCTATTCATTTCCCTGTTTAAATTTGCTAACGTACCTGCCCGATTAAGGGATCTGACATTCCACGCTCCCATCCGTGGAACGCCAGCTTTCTTTCTCCTGACAACGACGTCCTCCTGAGTAGTCCCCGCCCGGAAATCCGAATGGGGCACTATTTTACCACCGGAATATTTTACCCAAGAGGACGCCATCATCATTTAATCATACAGTAAAGCTGCATGCCCTCGGGAAAAATTACATCTGTAGTTTTTCCTCTCTTTCAGCCGTTCGCAGTACCAGCACAGCAAGGCCGTTTTCTGTTAGTGTTACTAGGCCAGGTCAGTCAATCATCCAGACTGTTGCCCCTGCAACTACTGAAAAGGCTGCTGCCCCTCTTCAGGAACCACACGTTTGTCTGGCCTCTCAACAGATACCCCACAGTTGTCGTTGCACCTACGGTATGGCTGTCTGTATCGCTGAGGCACGTATGCCTTCCCACCAACGGCAAGGTCCACGGTTCATGGGTGAGGGAAGGGGGGGGGGGAGAATAATTTATGGCTTCATAATTATTGTGATAAAATTAGCATTACCTTTTCCATTACACTATGTTCGTTACTACCGTCCCCGGGAATGAGATAACACAGGCATCACGGTTGCTCGTCAAGTGTTCATATTACGTAAAAAATACACAAAATCTTTTCTGTATTCATGTAAATTACTTCAGGCTGAAGGAACATTCAAGATTAAAATGTAACTATCCTTTTTAACACTAAAAACATAAAGACAAAACTAATAAATCTAACGAGTGTACACAAAATGTTCGGCAATCTCACATACTGTAGTACCTCCTCTGGGAGCCACGTTCGCCAACTCACACCGCCAGTGGCCCAGTGGTCCAGGAGAAAGCCGTCCAGACCCCATGCGGCGAGCGCCCGAGAGGCGGGCGTTGGATCCATTCTGCAGTCGCACACGACGTAGGTGGGAGGAGGTCCTCGCATTGCTTAAAAATGGATACGCTACGAAGAAAATGGCGGACAATGAGAAGGGTACCCAAAAGTGATGGAGCCCTGCAGCCACTAGGATGAAACGTCAAGAACGCACACGCGAAAACATGTGAATTTATAAGGCCTGGCATCAGTCGTTTTGTATGCCTTGGAAAGAAAGTACGTGTCGACCACTGCAGCACATCAGAGGCACTGGGAGAAGCGTACACAAAGCGTGAAGAATTCGCACAGGGAGGCATGTGAAAGAAGTCAGTCTTCTTAAAAAATTCTCTTGACAGTAAAGTCGTTCCTCATAAGTCATGGGCGCCAGCAGACTCTGAGATGGAGAACATACGAGAGTGTGCCAACGCCCCACGAAGAGGTAACGGTTACAAGGAAGTGTTTTGTGGGTGCTCTAACAACTCCGGAATACAGGAAAACATCGGAAGAACGTGCCGCCATCCCCGGTGAAATAGTAAGACGCCAACTCGCGAGTCACACACCGGCAGGCAAGATTCGGAGGGAATGCAAATTGACTCCGCCAATGACAACGTCCAGACAGGAGAAAATTTCGAGGAACCGTTGAGCTGAGAAATGAATGATGAGTGAAGAGGACAGCCACTGAGACAGGACGTAAGCAAAAGGGCATGGGGGCGCTTCCATCCATCGCCAACATCTGCCTTCCGATACCGTGATATCGCAGCTTTGGCCACGCACCTCACAACGGGCAGAAAGCGATGACTCGTCCCCCTCCCCCTCCTTTCCCCTCATAACTGAGTCGCGTCCACGTTCAGTAGAGTCGGCACGGAGATTTGTAATTTCTTTTAGTTTTTTGCAAACGGCACAGCAATAAACACATTTCTTTCATGATTTAATCATCTAAGCAATCTGTTCCATTCGCACATTAATCACTTAACCTCATGGGGCGATCTCACTAGTAATGTGAATGCTATGTGATATCACAAACAATATCTGGATTCACTACAGGGCTATTACAAATGGTTGAAGCGATTTCATAAATTCACTGTAGCTCCATTCATTGACATATAGTCACGACACACTACAGATAAGTAGAAAAACTCATAAAGTTTTGTTCGGCTGAAGCCGCACTTCAGGTTTCTGCCGTCAGAGCGCTCGAGAGCGCAGTGAGACAAAATGGCGACAGGAGCCGAGAAAGCGTATGTCGTGCTTGAAATGCACTCACATCAGTCAGTCATAACAGTGCAACGACACTTCAGGACGAAGTTCAACAAAGATCCACCAACTGCTAACTCCATTCGGCGATGGTATGCACAGTTTAAAGCTTCTGGATGCCTCTGTAAGGGGAAATCAATGGGTCGGCCTGCAGTGAGCGAAGAAACGGTTGAACGCATGTGGGCAAGTTTCTAGCGTAGCCCGCGGAAAATTGGCTCATGCCACAACTGGAGACCGACAGCGCCGACTTCATCTTTCAACAGGATGGTGCTCCACCGCACTTCCAATATGATGTTCGGCATTTCTTAAACAGGAGATTGGAAAACCGATGGATCGGTCGTGGTGGAGATCATGATCAGCAATTCATGTCATGGCCTCCACGCTCTCCCGACTTAACCCCATGCGATTTCTTTCTGTGGGGTTATGTGAAAGATTCAGTGTTTAAACCTCCTCTACCAAGAAACTGCCAGAACTGCGAGCTCGCATCAACGATGCTTTCGAACTCATTGATGGGGACATGCTGCGCCGAGTGTGGGAGGAACTTGATTATCGGTTTGATGTCTGCCGAATCACTAAAGGGGCACATATCGAACATCTATGAATGCCTAAAAAAACTTTTTGAGTTTTTGTATGTGTGTGCAAAGCATTTTGAAAATATTTCAAATAATAAAGTTATTGCAGAGCTGTGAAATCGTTTCAATCATTTGTAATAACCCTGTACATGTAATCAGTTCGTGTACTCCATACCCACCGTTGCAAAAAGGAAACATCTAAAAGGGTGTACAATTTTTTTTCCAGTTGTGTATTTAAGAGATGGCTAAAGTAATAAATTATTACAAAAAAAGCCTTTCTCGTTGTATTGAGAGAAAAACCGTCGGTTTGCATGAACTCTGGCCCTGGATCGAAACACGTATTCAGCAGTATTTGTTTGGGCTGCAATAATCTGCCGAAACAGCATGGAAAGTGCCGCAGATGGCTCTTGGGATCTGCTATAAATAACCTGAGGGGGCAAAAGGCAAGGTGGGCAGTCCCATTTGATGGTTTGATGAGTAAGGTGGCCGGTTCTGGTACCGCGATGTTGAGTATGGAGCTAGTGTAGACAAAATATATGAATAGTGTGTTACAGAAAGAAAACCACTGTCCGAAAAGGCCTCAAAGGTCCAACGGCACCCAGCGGCCGCCCCACCATTCTCAGCCCTTAGGCACCACAGGCTGCAGGTATGGACAAGCTCGTGATGAACACACCGCTGTTCTGGCCTTTGTCAGACTTCGTGAGTGGTGTCGCTAATTCTCAGTCAAGTAGCTTCTCAATTGTCCTCACAATGGCTGAGTGCACCCCACTTACCTAAAGCACTCTGCACACCCAGACGATCTACATCTACATCTACATCTACATCCATACTCCGCAAGCCACTTGACGGTGTGTGGCGGAGGGTACTTTGAGTACCTCTATCGTTTCTCCCTTCTATTCCAGTCTCGTATTGTTCGTGGAAAGAAGGATTGTCGGTATGCCTCTGTGTGGGCTCTAATCTCTCTGATTTTATCCTCATGGTCTCTTCGCGAGATATACGTAGGAGGGAGCAATATACAGCTTGACTCTTCGGTGAAGGTATGTTCTCGAAACTTGAACAAAAGCTCGTACCGAGCTACTGAGCGTCTCTCCTGCAGAGTCTTCCACTGGAGTTTATCTATCATCTCCGTAACGCTTTCGCGATTACTAAATGATCCTGTAACGAAGCGCGCTGCTCTCTGTTGGATCTTCTCTATCTCTTCTATCAACCCTATCTGGTACGGATCCCACACTGCTGAGCAGTATTCAAGCAGTGGGCGAACAAGCGTACTGTAACCTACTTCCTTTGTTTTCGGATTGCATTTCCTTAGGATTCGTCCGCCGCTCGTGGTCTCGCGGTAGCGTTCTCGCTTCCCGAGCACGCGGTCCCGGGTTCGATTCCCGGCGGGGTCAGGGATTTTCACCTGCCTCGAGATGACTGGTGTTGGTGTTGTCCTCATCATTTCATCATCATCCAGGAAAGTGGTCAAATTGGACTGAGCAAAGGTTGGGACATTGTAAGGGCGCTGATAACCAAGCAGTTGAGCGCCCCACAAACCAAACATCATCATCATCATCCTTAGGATTCTTCCAATGAATCTCAGTCTGGCATCTGCTTTACCGACGATCAACATTATATGATCATGATGGACGGGAATAAGAAAAACGTGTTGAAAAACTGGAAACACAGCTAAAACTTGCAGCCAAAATCTTGATGGCAGATCACTGAAGTTAACCATGAATAGGAGACCGACGACAAAATGATATGGACGGATGTCGCTGATACCCTGGATGAGGTAAGAAAAGAGGATGAAACGAAAGTTAACAATTTTGAAACGTGGGTAAACGCGAAGATGAGTGACGTCTCTGCGCGAATAGATAAGGAAAGTAAATTGTCCAAGGATACACAATCAAGTGTCAGTCCTGTAACAAGGTAATGTAACGCATTTCTCGCCAGCGAATTCGCAGGCCGCATTTCCGATGCATATGGTAGATTTGCCTTGCCGAAGTTCGGTCGAACGCGCATTACCCACCCAAAGGAGAACCTAAAGCATTTAGATGCATATCAGGGTGCGAAAGGAGTGACGAAATGTGATACTTTACTCATGGCATGGCAGACGCTCAATCAGGTGGAGACTGCCTGGTTTCACGTAACAGTTTGCGAGAACAGCTGTTACAACGATTTTTGCATTAAGTTGCTGGCAACATACTGGAATCTGGCCACACAGGCAAGTGCAAAGATGCTCATATACCGGGGACAGTATACACCATGGTCTCGCCAATCCATGGCTACGTGCGCTGCTCATTTTGCAATTCTGACGGGATATTTGGACGAGAAAATGACAGATGAGGAATGCCGTAGCGCGATGCGCTCATATTCTCCTGCTCACGTACAACGTCCACTCTTAGGGATACTGTCAAGAGTTCTTCGGTATTGTAAGACCCTTGGACGTCATATAAGCAGCGCGACAAGGACAAAATATATGCCACCATAAGGATTTGTTCGGTGCAGTGACAGGCACAACTGGCGCAGTAACGCATGAAGGAGAGAAGGGAATAGGCGAGAGCGACATAGACGTCATGGTTCACATGAGGGAGAGCTGGGCAGGAACGAAGTGATAGTCTAAAGACCTGAACTGCGTACAGGCATCACATAATGATTAGACATTACTTGAGAGTAACGGAGGTTCACCACCTCTGGTACCACCTCAGGTAGACGAGCGTGAGAAGTGAATGACTGAAGAAAATGAGATATTGCAGGGGATGTCTCAGTAGGGAAGAGATATCACATATGAAATGTGCGGTACTGGGATTCGCAAGCGCAAGACGACATTGGTGGTAAGGTCTTATAGGACCAAACTGCTGAGGTCATCGGTCTTTAAGCCTACACACTACTTAACCTTCCTTAAATTAACGGCTACCCCGCGCAGCAAGACGATACTGACGAGTACCGTGATGCCCCACAATGCGGACAATGGGCATCCCTCATTGAGATAAGCGTGGAGGGGATTAAGACGAGAGCATGCCTCCATTCTGCGTCGGAAGTGGCAGCACTTTCGACTCTTAAGGCAAAAACGGTAGTAAATTAGCTGAGATACCCATAAAAGGAGTCTCGCTAATTCCCGCTTTCGCGGTGAAAAGGAAGGAGGTAGAAAGACAGGTCTTGTGTCGCTAAGCTACGGAAGAAATGACTTCCAGGTGAATGCAGATATTTGTGGCTTGTCGCTCGACTTTATAATCGGTAATGACATACCACTAAAACCATGGTCAATTTGTTCGAAGATCCGGTCGAATGAGTGAAGGAAATTTTCATACGTGGGCCACGGCAACTAAAAGGTGATTTATGGGTTCCAGATGAAGTCTGCAAGTCGTTCAAATGGTTCAAACGGCTCTGAGCACTATGGGACTTAACTGCTGAGGTTATCAGTCCCCTAGAACTTAGAACTACTTAAACCTTACTAACCTAAGGACATCACACATCCATGCCCGAGGCAGGATTCTAACCTGCGACCGTAGCGGTCGCGCGGTTCCAGACTGTAGCGCCTAGAACCTCTCGGCCACTCCGGCCGGCTCCGCAAGTCGTGATGAGCGTTGTCCACACCCAGCAGAAGAAAGAGAAACAGACGGACATGATGAGGAATGATGTAGTGTGTGGCTTAGAGACCGTTGGTAATGCACCATTAGGATTTAGAAGGCTAAAGACCGTTAAATAACACGCTTCCGTCACACCCCAAGCCACCCATTCTACTGAAGACACTTTCCAAAAGGAACATAATAGTATGCAGAGAGGGAGACCACAGTCAATTGCAGCTGCGATAAGCGTGCCGAGATCATGAAAAAGGATAATATCATTCGGAGTGTCGAATGCCAAAGCGTTTTCAGAGTGGCTGAGAAGCACTATGAGATGTATGCGCGCACTT
Source organism: Schistocerca cancellata (assembly GCF_023864275.1). Taxonomy (NCBI): domain Eukaryota; kingdom Metazoa; phylum Arthropoda; class Insecta; order Orthoptera; family Acrididae; genus Schistocerca; species Schistocerca cancellata. Next base: position 845,663,178 of record NC_064628.1, read on the forward strand.
GCCAATAGTTGAGGACAATGTTGTTCCATCCACGGTCGAAAAATATGCAGAAGCCAGACGGTTTCGGAGGACTGCAGGTGTTCACATGCGTCGAAGTGGCGAGATCAATTACCATGTCTCACTCACAAACAAGAGACACGGCTGGAGCCCCTAAAAACAGGATGGGGTAGGACAGGGAAATCGTGGAAGGGTGAACCCAGAACAGCAGCGTAATTTGTCGTTTGAATGGTTACATTTATTTAACCACCACATAATAGCATGAATGAATAAATAATCACAGATTATTATGAGTGACGGGATACTAATTAGTTGCTTACATCAATCGGCTTTAACAAATGATTTTCCCTAAACATGCCACAAAGCCCTGTGCCGGAATAAAAATAAAACAGTAATTAAAAAGACTCTTCTTCACTTATACAACAGAATCTGCTCAAAGGGCAACAGTAGAGGTATCTTTAAATCGATTTAAAGAATGGTCACATAAGGTTCAAAGGATTTTCGGAAAACTAATAAAATATCTCTTTAATCAGACAGTCGCTTAACACACAAGAGGACAAACACACTGATAAAATCAGCATAAAATGTACTGAAAATTTTATCGAGTACCCAAACAGCAAAATAGATTAAGGTTATACACGCATGAGGCAAGTACAATCCCAATTTAGGCTCAACTCAATAATTATGGTTAGATTTGGAAATATTCGTGCAACATAATAATACATACAGTATCTTGTGCTTCAACAAGTTTAGATAAAACTCAGCTACCCAGAATTCATAAAATGGGAAATACAAAATGGTTCAAATGGCTCTGAGCACTATGGGACTTAACATCTCAGGTTATCAGTCCCCTAGAACTTAGAACTACTTAAACCTAACTAAACTAAGGACAACACACACATCCATGCCCGAGGCAGGATTCGAACCTGCGACGTAGCGGTCGCGCGGTTCCAGATTGAAGCGCCTAGATCCGCACGGCCACCAGCGGCCGGCGGGCAATACAAGCATATTCCAAAGGATATGTATAACTTTAAGTAAAACTTTAAATAAGGTTCCGTAGGACATATCATTAAACAATACAGCCACTACTTATCTTGAAAGTTATTAGCAGGCAGCGCGAACTAGTGTGCTGAGGCAGTTGCGGACGCACAGCAAAGGCAGCTAATAAACATCAAGGCGATGCGTAATAGCAACAAGCCCCTGCGGCCACCAGCCACTGAAAAACTGGCAGCGAAGCTGAGAAAACGAAGTAGGGCTGTTAACAAACACCATTTAAGTGAAACATAGGCCAAAGAAACAAGTGAATCAAATATTAATGGTCACCACCTCGAGAAATGGTCAGAATAGGGACAGAAAATTTCGAAATATCTTTAACCAAATTTACAAAACATCAAGAATGCATAGCGGTAGCGAAGGTAGTGTGCCTTAAACCATTTAAATGAATAAAATTTGGTACAGGAAAACTTAACAATTCCCCAGAGAATAATGTCTGAGAGTAATTTAACCAAACCACATAGCAAGGAACCTTGTATGAAGCAAACAGTTATATAAGTAAAATAACAAGCTTACTTCTACGAGCCGGTACTAAATAATTACATCTTACAAGAAATGCTTCCTTCCATGATATTTATACATGGAAATGTCAAACATAGTTTTAATACATAGCCCATATTAAATACAGGAAAATTCTGTTAAAGCAAAACAAAATATAAAATAAAAGATTAAATGCAAAACCCTTAACCACACTTAAGATCACAAGGTAGTCTCCAAAATTTATTACCACGGTTTATTGCCAAAACACTTTTCCAGAATACTATGGCACAAGAAAGCCGAGGGCCATATGAATGAGAAACTCTACCATTAAGTTTGACCACTGAATTTAGTCATTCACTCTGCTTATAGCAAACACAGATAAACTATAATGACACTCTCAGTGGTAAACACATATCCCCATACAGGCACAATTACATATACATCCAAATATTGATCATAAATCCTAATAATCTGAAGCAACAGAGCCTTAGGTCAGATAATTACTCTCAAACAAATGTTTCTGGAGGCTACCAAGTGCAGGCAATAGAGGTGGGGATGTCGTAGTGTGAGAAATACTAACCACAAACGCATGGTGTGGCAGATATTTGATATTCCTGGAAATATCCAGTGCGGCTCCCAGCATGCAGTCCCACAGAGCATCGAATATCAACGCCGAACCCATCAGCAAAAGCGGACAGAAGAGCGCCGTAAAGCTCAGTGTCGTAACTTCGACTTCACCAGTTACGCCAAGTACTGACGTAAACAGAGCAAATGGCCGACTGACCCACTATATCCGGAACTCAGCCCATGATGCACTCTAGTCCGCTGTCACTCGCTGCCTCGCTCTCACTGTCCCACCAACGCTGCTCCTGACCTACTTTTGGACTTCCTATGCCAGAGCTAATCAGCGAGAAGCTACAATAGATTCGTACTGGGAATAGTAGCACCAGTGAATAAGGCCTAAAATCTAGGCACACGAAATCAATTGCGAGGACCCCCCCCTACACCGCCCCCCCCCCCTCCCACACACACACACCTCAACTGTAAATATCGCTCTGTGTACAGACGATCTGCCAGAAATGGCCATTGAGAACGCAGAGTCTGATCCGATTAGAGTACTTAGAATGAACATTCAAGTTAACTCATGGTTGAGACTGGATCAGGGTTGGGATGGGTTCGGCGTTGATATTCGATGCTCTGTGGGACTGGATGCTGGGAGCCGCACTGGATATTTCCAGGAATATCAAATATCTGCCACATCATGCGTTTGTGGTTAGTATTTCTCACACTACGACATCCCCACCTCTATTGCCTGCACTTGGTAGCCTCCAGAAACATTTGTTTGAGAGTAATTACCTGGCCTAAGTCTCTGTTGCTTCAGATTATTAGGATTTATGATCAATATTTGGATGTATATGTAATTGTGCCTGTATGGGGATATGTGTTTACCACTGAGAGTGTCATTATAGTTTATCTGTGTTTGCTATAAGCAGAGTGAATGACTAAATTCAGTGGTTAACCTTAATGGTAGCGTTTCTCATTCATATGGCCCTCGGCTTTCTTGTGCCATAGTATTCTGGAAAAGTGTTTTGGCAATAAACCGTGGTAAAAAATTTTGGAGACTACCTTGTGATCTTAAGTGTGGTTAAGGGTTTTGCATTTAATCTTTTATTTTATATTTTGTTTTGCTTTAACAGAATTTTCCTGTATTTAATATGGGCTATGTATTAAAACTATGTTTGACATTTCCATGTATAAATATCATGGAAGGAAGCATTTCTTGTAAGATGTAATTATTTAGTACCGGCTCGTAGAAGTAAGCTTGTTATTTTACTTATATAACTGTTTGCTTCATACAAGGTTCCTTGCTATGTGGTTTGGTTAAATTACTCTCAGACATTATTCTCTGGGGAATTGTTAAGTTTTCCTGTACCAAATTTTATTCATTTAAATGGTTTAAGGCACACTACCTTCGCTACCGCTATGCATTCTTGATGTTTTGTAAATTTGGTTAAAGATATTTCGAAATTTTCTGTCCCTATTCTGACCATTTCTCGAGGTGGTGACCATTAATATTTGCTTCACTTGTTTCTTTGGCCTATGTTTCACTTAAATCATGCAATATAGGGATACATTCTCGTTCCCACAAGGAAGATTTCGGGGAGTGGTCCACAAGTTTAGAGTATCGTGTGACCGGCCGCCGATAAGGAACCGTACTCACCGGGATGGAAGCATCGAAAAGCTACGAGGGAAGAATGCAGGAGATGGAGTCACGTCACGGACCGCGTCGGATTATGTGAACCCGCTCGTGACTGTTAGAAAGGCGGATCATTCCGTTGTTGCCTCGATGTGACTGTTAATCACATTGAGACAAATATAACAAGCTGGAACCTATCCAGGACATACTGCGCCGATTCTCGGGAAAATTTGGCTGTCAATCTTTGACATTGCTGTCAGTTTCAATCAAGGTGAGCTCGATCAATCCCGTGGGAAGTATACTGTGTTCTTATTCGAAAGGGAACAGTACGTGTACAACCGAGTACCATTCGGGCTTAAGGATTCAAGTTCGACATTTGTGAGGGCCTCGAATGGTACAATCACAACAGAGGTGAGGGAACTCTATGGTGCCCTTATCGACATCGTAACTGTCTCGTCTGCGACATTTGAAGAACACATGTTCCTCATAAATGAGCTGCTGGCGGTACTCCAGAGATATCGCTTGACGCTCTGGCCTGACAAAGCGAACATTCGCGCAAACTGGCTGGTATATCTCACTGGAAGGTACCCGTCCGGAAAAGTTCAAACTAATGGAAACCACGAAAATAAAACGGCCACTCACATATGAAAACTGAAAGTGTTCTTGTGGTGAATTTCATTTTACAGAGGGCACATTGTCAATTTCGCCCACATGTTGAGTCCTCTATACGTGCTGTTGAAGAAGTGAAACCTGTGGAGCTGAGGGAACGACGAGGAAAATGCATTCGAGAAGGTTGTTGTTGTTGTTGTGGTCTTCAGTCCAGAGACTGGTATGATGCAGCACACCATGCTACTCTATCCTGTGCCAGCTTCTTCATCTCCCAGTACCTACTGCAACCTACATCCTTCTGAATCTGTTTAGTGTATTCACCTCTTGGCCTCCCACTACAATTTTTCTCCTATTCGCTGCCCTCCAATACTAAAGTGGTTATCCCTTGATGCCACAGAATATGCCCTACCTACCGAACCCTAGTCAAGTTGTGCCACAAATTTCTCTTCTCTCCAGTTCTATTCAATACCTCCTCATTAGTTATGTGATCTACCCATCTAATCTTCTGCATTCTTCTGTAGCACAACATTTCGAAAGCTTCTATTCTCTTCTTGTCTAAACCATTAATCGTCCTCGTTTCACTTCCATAGATGGCTACACTCCATACAGATACTTTCAGAAACGACTTCCTGACACTTAAATCTATACTCGATGTTAACAAATTTCTCTTCTTCAGAAACGCTTTCCTTGCCATTGCCAGTCCACATTTTATATCATCTCTACTTCGACTATCAACAGTTATTTTGCTCCCCAAATAGCAAAACTCATTTACTACTTTAAGCGTTTCATTTCCTAATCTAATTCCCGCACCATCACCCGATTTAATTTAACTACATTCCATTATCCTCGTTTTGCTATAGTTGATGTTCATCTTATATCCTCCTTGCAAGACACTGTCCATTCCGTTCAGCTGCTGTCCTTTGCTGTTTCTGAAATAATTACAATGTCATCGGCAAACCTCAACGTTTTTATTCCTTCTCCATGGATTTTAATTCCTAATCCGAAATTTCCCTAAGTTTCTTTTACTGTTTGCTCAATATACAGGTTGAATAAGATCGGCGATAGGCTACAACCCTGTCTCACTCCCTTCCCAACCACTGCCTCCCTTTCATGCCCCTCGAATCTTATAACTGCCATCTGGTTTCTGTACAAATTGTAAATAGCCTTTCGCTCCCTGTATTATATTTTTGCCACCTTCAGAATTTGAAAGAGAGTATTCCAGTCAACATTGTCAAAATCATTCTCTAAGTCTACAAATGCTAGAAACGTAGGTTTGCCTTTCCTTAATCTATTTTCTGAGATAAGTCGTAGAGTCAGTATTGCCTCACGTGTTCCGACATTTCTACGGAATCCAAACTGATCTTCCCCGAGGTCCGCTTCTACCAGTTTTTCAATTCGTCTGTAAGGAATTCGTGTTAGATTTTTGCAGCCGTGGCTTAGTAAACTGATAGTTCGGTAATTTTCACAACTGTCAACACCTGCTTTCTTTAGTATTGGAATTATTATATTCTTCTTGAAGTCTGAGGGTATTTCGCCTGTCTCATACATCTTGCTCGCTAGATTGTAGAGTTTTGTTAGGCCTGGCTCTCCCAAGGCTGTCAGTAGTTCTAATGGAATTATGTCTACTCACGCAGCCTTGTTTCGACTTAGGCCTTTCAGTGCTGTGTCACACTCTTCACGCTGTATCATATCTCTTATTTCATCTTCGTCTACATTCTCTTCCATTTCTATAATATTGGCCTCACGAATATCGCCGTTGTATAGACCCTCTATGTACTCCTTCCACCTTTCTGCTTTCCCTTCTTTGCCTAGAACTGGGTTTCCATCTGAGCTATTGATATTCATGCAAGTGGTTCTTTTTTCTCCAAAGGTCTCTTTAATTTTCCTGTAGGCAGTATCTATCTTACCCCTAGTGATATGCGCCTCTACATCCTTACATTTGTCCTCTAGCCATCCCTGCTTAGCCATTTTGCACTTCCTGTCGATCTCATTTTCGAGACCTTTGTATTCCATTTTACCTGCTTCATTTGCTGCAGTTTTATATTTTCTCCTTTCATCAATGAAATACAATATATCTTCTGTTACTCAAGGATTTCTATTAGCCCTCGTCTTTTTTCCTACTTGATCCTCTGCTACTTTCACTATTTCATCTCTCAAAGCTACCCATTCATCTTCTACTGCATTTCTTTTCCTCATTCGTGTCAATCGTTCTCTAATGCTCTCCCTAAAGCTCTGTACAACCTCTGGTTCTTTCAGCTTATCGAGGTCTCACCTCCTAAATTTCCCACCTTTTTGCAGTTTCTTCAGTTTTAATATACAGTTCATAACCAATAGATTGTGGTCAGAGTCCACATCTGCCCCTGGAAATGTCTTACATTTTAAAACCTGGTTCCTGAATCTCTGTCTTACCATTATATTATCTATGTGATACCTTCTAGTGTCTCCAGGCTTCTTCCATGTACGCAACCTTCTTTCATGATTCTTGAACCAAGTGTTAGCTATGATTAAGTTATGCTCTGTGCAAAATTCTACCAGGTGGCTTCCTCTTTCATTCCTTACTCCCATTCCATATTCATCTACTACGTTTCCTTCTCTTCCTTTTCGTACTATCGAGTTCCAATCACCCATGACTATTAAATTTTCGTCTCCCTTCACTATCTGAATAATTTCTTTTATCTCATCATACATTTCATCAATCTCTTCGTCATCTGCGGAGCTAGTTGACATATAAACTTGTACTACTGTGGTAGGCGTGGTTTTCGTATCCATCTGGGCCACAATAATGCGTACACTATGCTGTTTGTAGTAGCTTACCCACATTCCTATTTTCTTATTAATTATTAAAACTACTCCTGCATTAACCCTATTTGATTTTGTGTTTATAAGCCTGTATTCACCTGACCAAAAGTGTCCTTCCTCCTGCCACCGTACTTCACTAATTCCCACTATATCTAACTTTAACCTATCCATTTCTCTTTCTAAATTTTCTAACCTACCTGCCCGATTATGGGATCTGACATTCCACGCTCCGATCCGTAGAACGCCAGTTTTCTTTCTCCTGATAACAATGTTCTCCTGAGTAGTCCCCGCCCAGAGATCCGAATGGGGAACTATTTTACCTCCAGAATATCTTACCCAAGAGGACGCTATCATCATTTAACCGTACAGTAAAGCTGCATGCCCTCGGAGAAAATGACTGTTGTAGTTTCCCCTTGCTTTCAGCCGTTCGAAGTACCAGAACAGCAAGGCGTTTTGGTTAGTGTTACAAGGTCAGTTCAGTCAATCATCCAGACTGTTGCCCTTGCAACTACTGAAAAAGCTGCTGCCCCTCTTCAGGAACCACACGTTTGTCTGGCTTCTCAACAGATACCCCTCCGTTGTGGTTGCACCTATGGTACGGCTATCTGTATCGCTGAGGCACAGAAGCCTTTCCGCCAACGGCAAGGTCCATTGTTCAAGGGGGGGGGGGGGGGGTGTCAAGAAGTTAAGACTGCATTTCATGTCAGTGTTTGTTTGGCGCACCCAGACGTCTCGGCACTTTTCCAAGTCTTCAAAGACGCAATTTCGCAAGGTGTTGGGGGATGTTTACAAGAGGAAGGCAAGGATGGACACATTGTGACCACATGCAGCTGGAAGCTACTGGGCGCCGAGACACTATATTGCACTACTGTCAAAGGTGGCCACTGTCTGTGCAACGAAGCAATTCGGAGTTACCTGCTTGGCCGGAAAACTCGTTTCTATAGAGACCACCACGCTCAAACGTTCCTAAGAACCGTCAGGTAAACGAGTAACAGAGTGATGCGGCCCGCCCTGGCGATTCAGGAACCCGATATGGAAATCGCTTGTTACCGGCATAAGCATAACAAATTTTCCAATCGGTTAAGCCGAAATCATTCGTGGGAGAACAGTGATGAACACGTCGACCGAGAAAGTAATGAGGATATAATGGAAATGTTACAACAATGGAACCAGGCTTTCATTAGACAATATGGGAGTTAGATAGCTGCAGAACAAGACCAGCAGTCAGAAATCTGGAGAGTAAAGCACTTTTGACGTACGGCGTTGGTGGAGAGGATGTGCGAATGACAAATACAGGTCTATTGTGCATGGTCAAGCGGAGGGTTTGTTTCTATTGGAATGTGGTAATACGAAATTGGAAAATTTGCCTCTATCACTCACTATTGGAAGATTTAATCGAGAGGTATCATCAGCACCTTGACCACTGCGGAGCGAGGAAGCTACATGCGTCAGTTACCAAGGAGTGTGATAATGCCATACTCAGATGGAAGGTTGTAAGACGTCGTGGTCTCCTGACCGCCATTGCTTACATATTCCGCCCTCACAATCATATTCCCATATTCCGCAAATCAAGACGCTTCATTCGAACCTAAATTCGATAAGATAAAGTCTAAGTTGTATGAATTCATGTAAACGATATCCAAATAACTAATAAATCGCAAGTGCGCACCGTGAAATACTCGAGGCTGGCGTACACACATACATTCCAGTCACGATGGTCACAGGAGCTTTTAGTACGAGAGAGGCAGCCGCACGCCATGAGGCCGGTCCCAACCCATCTACGTCGGCCGGTGACCGCCCGTAGAGCAGACGGCGTTTGCCCGAGTGAAAGGACGACCCCTTGTTCGGCTTAAAAGCAAATTCCGCTACATTGTGCGGGAGCGACCAGCCTATGTATGCTTTACACATAGCACGCAGTTTCAGAGATTTTCACAGGGAGACAGCAAACGCCAAACGCCGATACTACAGATTTCGGGATTGGTCGCCTTAAACGAAACGCCATTCTCCCGTTTTAGAAGATCATTGCTGATTGGCAGACGATATTTCTGACGCCTTGAGCTGAAGGAGTAATGGAAGAGACCGAAAGATATACCCCTCCAGGTCTGACGTGGAGAGGGGTCGTTCCATTGTCACTATTGGAGTGAGAACACATAACGAGAGTGTGCACGCTCGTATGTGTACTCAAAGAGCGAGGAACAAGTCTCTCCTCAGTACTTCACTGGGAGAGCACCTCTGTCGAGAGCAAATTGAAGTGCAACTTTGTATTTAGTCCTTGCGATTAAGCATTGTTCACTGTGTTGGCCGCCACACTTATTGTGCGGTGTGAATGGACAGAGTTATAGTTAAACACCTGCGAGCGAATTTTTGAGTAGCATCGCGGTGGACTGGTTTTCTGAGCGGTGTACCATGCCAATAGTTAGACTAGGGGTGAATAGGAGTCCTTGACTTCATCAAGGCGTAGGAACAGTTTGATTGGCGACGGTCAGTCCAAATACAACGAGAGTTATCTTATTTGTCAGCAGCGAGCAGCATAGACAGCAGTCATCACAGCTTACGGTATTGTGCGCTACAGCTCTTGCGAGCCCCATATTTCCTCCACAAAAGTACACTTCACTGCATTTCATATGTAACAGCCTCGACCGTACCTAGCAACATTCCAACGAATAATTATTCAAACTGAGTAGGTGCGGCTCTCAGCCATTCTGCCAAGTCAATAACAATCTTAAACTTTGTATAGAAATTTCATTAGCGAATCCTATCCTTAAGAGGTAACTTCACATTCCGAAAAGAACCTGGAAATAACATGTTCGGTTCATAATTAAAAGTGCCATTGGGATTTTCTCAAAATTTTTGCAAAATAAATAAAAATTTTCGTTAGTTTCATGTTTTTCTTACACTAACTAGCTCTACTCCAGTACCCAAGTATCGCACTAGTTAAATAAGAAATTTTGTGAATTTTTGTGTCATTTCCTTATAGCGGAATATCCAGAAGATATTTATTGGTGAAGGTTTTCAAGCATTTCTCTTTAGAACGTTAGGAGCGTCTGTCTGATTTCTGTAGTAGTGTGGGGGTGGAAATTGCATCTTGCAGGAGCCACAGGGTAAAGAGTACCTCTCAGATGAATCCCAAACTCACAAGGTTACAGAGATAGATGCGAAATGCGACAAGTGGCATCGTGTAAAACATCCGAATGCAATTATGTGAGGTGAAATGCATGCCATCACACCAGAAGAACCAAATACCCTGGTATGTTCTGATCGTTACGGCCCTCTGCCAAAGAGACATTTCGGGAAGCAGTTTACTTTTGTTGACGTGGACACACTTACTAAGAACGTCAGGTTTTGCTCCACAACTGGCTTCATAACGAAAAGCTGTATAATACTTTTGAAGGACGATTATGTGCGCACATGTGGTAGGTTCAAGAGAGTTTTCTGAGACCATGATAAAATTTTCACATGTCTGAGTTGGAAGGCAGGATCAGAAAAGGAAGGGTTCAAAGTGACATTCTCTTCAATTAGAAACTCTCAATCCAATCCCACGGCACGATACATGCACCAGCCAGGAGTGTACCTTAGGGTACTGATTTCTGACACACACAGTGCTTGAATCTGGTACCTACAGAAGACAGATTCTTCAATGAAGCCGTACATTACAGTACAGGATATAGACAACTTGACCTACAGTTCTAGGAACCAGAGAATTCCATGGCTGACAGGATTGTCAAACCTCTAGCGAGAAGAGAGAGAGACACCAGCAAGTCGTAAGTCGAGCCTGAAAGTTAGTGATGGAGAAGGTGACGAAAAGAACGGAAACGGAACGGAGGAAAAGGATGAAGACTTACGAAATCAGGGTCTGAGTCCTCACGAGAATGGATATTCCGTCGGATGCCGTAAAGAACAGTACAGCAAAGCACTTCCATCTGTACTAGGCCGGTACTTGGTACGATAGATAGAGGCACCGAATGCTTTCGCAGTTTATGAGGACGAGCGCGAGGTTGGGATATTTAACATCCAGAGTCTGAGGGCGTATGTGGTTCAATAGAGCACTGTACACCAGTAGCGGTATCGAAAACTGTAGATGACTGTTAACAGCACACTCTATTTTGTAAACAGATTTTTATCTTACTAGTTGGTACGAATTTATTGTGTTTAGATAACTATTTTTGCGTGGGTCGGGACTGTGGGACACTTGGTGTGAAAATAGGAAGGTGATACGACGATTGCGTGTGTGTGTGCTTAGGTTCCGTGAGCCGTCGCAAACAGCAGCATGAGGCTGGCAGGAGCGCTAACATTCGGCAGCATGTTACTTCCCGTATCGCGGGATTACCATGCAGTTCACTCAAGCGCTTTACCATTTACGTGTAAATTATTTTTTTATTTGTTTGTTGCATATACTTGATTGTAAGACAGTGTGATGGATCTATGTTTTATCGTATTACCATGCGAATTGTTCACTGTAATGTAGTAAAAGGCGGCAACCAGACAGGCAAGAATATTTGATAAGATTTCCGTTGCAGCATACAGGGGCGCACCAAAAGTAGAGTACGGTTGGTGGAGAATACATGTTATTTTTGCAAAGTAGTGCATGAAAGATGGATTGAAGCGTGTTAGGATTATGAGGCATGGGATTTAGGGAAAGGCGGGATTCGGTGTGGACGGGGCCTTACTCAGTTACCGTTGGTTACTCAGTTTCCTTTTTTTTTTGTTTTTTTTTTTTAAAGGAATCACATACACTGTATTTGGAACCAATTGCAAATTAGGCTGACAGTAGGGAACAACTAACAAATTTTACTGTTAAGACATAATGTCTAATAAAAAATTCTTAAGCCAATTGCACTCACAGCTGAAGGTCTTATTGACCAGAAATTCAAATAATTTTTCGGCTGATGGCCCCAGTAATAATAACTCAGAAAACAATTTAACGGCTGAAGGCCTGGATAATAAATTCTTAAGAACAGTAAACCTCTCCAAGAGATACTAACATATATATTAAAAAAAACACAGTTATCAAATTTCACTATTAAGAGACAATATCTAATTAAAAAATCTTTACACAAATTGCATTCACGACTGGATGCCTTATTGACCAGTAACTCAAATTATTTTTTGGCTGAATGCCCCAATAGTAATAACTCAAAAAACAATTTAATGGCTTAAAGCGTGGATAATAGATTCTTAAGAACAGTTAACTTCTCCAAGAGAAACTAATATATTTAAAAAAAACGCAATCATCACAATTTGATCAAACTAAGAGAGAAGTGGGCCTCAGACAGTGCTCCAAGGATTGGCCTGGGAAAGTCGCTCAACTTCGAAACCGATGAGACAGGCAGCCATGAGTTATATCCACTTATCCGGATGGCAACTCAAACTAGTGACAGTTCAAACGCAGATGAACACGCTTGCAAAATCTACCCAACGTCTGGTAACCAACACAACTATGGAATAACCCAGGTAAGGCGGAACCGGTGTTTAGAACATCCAGAAGCAGAAGGAAGCACTGCGACCAAGGTAGTCCAAAAGAACAAAATATCCGAACCGCAATCAAGGAGGCTGTCGAACTACACACCTTACCGGACAGCAGCGGTAAGGTGAGGAAAGGTAGACTGCCACGAAAATACGCCAACCTGCAGGGCAGGTAACCGGGGCGTTAGCGATGACTAGGCAGAAAAATATCGCTGGTTGAACTTCAGCAATAATAACAGAAAAAATTCAATGATTAATAATAAGAAGTTGAGGAAGGCTAATTAATTTCGGCAACCACAAGCACTCCACTAGTTGCCCTTCGTGTCAGCAACCCTGCGAGGAGCAACACGCGAGCAAACGGCGTGATCTCAAAATAGTGGAGGTTTCACTACTTGGTTAATGTTCACTCAACTGAAACGTTCCGGTGGAGAACGAGGTGGTCGCCCTCACAACTACAGGCCCTCGATCCGGCAGTGCCTGTGTGCCGCCAGCGGTCCTGGCATATCCGCGCCCTGCCAGACCCCACTGCTGCTCCGTCCCGACCGAACTACCTGACACACTCCCTTCCTGGAAAACACTTGACGTGCCTCCAAAGATAGTACCACCGTACTAGATGTCGATAACCGCTGCTGCTGCCACTCGCGGACAGACAACGCTACCAAACGTAGTGGCGCCAGTAAACACAAGAAGAAAACGAGACGCCACTATCTCTATTACACGATGTCAACCTACCAACGACACGAACGTGAGCCGCAACACGGCTCAGCTTATTTTACATGTTGTAATTTAAGGGTAAGTTAAAATCACTCGAGTGTACAAAGTTACATACAGGCAATATTTACTTTTATATTATTGACAGTCGAGTTCGTTTGTACATAAGAAGTTAAGGGGAACTTACACAATGTTAGATACACGAACTATTTTTTCCTTTTTTGGGTTGACATTCAAGTAAATATACACTGCCGGGTGAAAATCGATGCAACTGGAAATACAACATCGCTTTTCATCCAATTACGGCATAAGCCACGTGAAGGATAGTAGAAGTACTGATTATGGTTTCAACGTTGTCTGCCAAAAGATATAGTTGTGGTACAGCTATTATAGCGCCATCTGCGTCTACTCTTTAATAGGTGATGCTCACAGCCAGAAGGGTCAGTGTCGTTCAGATCTGTGTAGCAATCAAGCAACCATGCCACGGAGACGCACTCGTGCTTCCTATAGCCAACTGGTCAAGTTTGAGCCGCGCGGGTTTAGCCGAGCGGTCTACGGTGCTGCAGTCATGGACTGTGCAGCTGTTCCCGGCGGAGATTCGAGTCCTCCCTCGGGCACGGATGTGTGTAATTTAGGTTAAGTAGTGCGTAAGCTTAGGGACTGATGATCTTGTCAGTTACGTCCCATACGATTTCACACACATTTGAACATTTTTTTTAGAACAAGTTTGAATTAATCTGTGGCGTTCCGAGTGGTGGGATGGTCCTTTCAGAGAACTACCATACAAGTGGACGTGCTGATTCAGTTATATAACGACGCTGGTGTCAGTGGTCACATCAACAGCCTCACATCCGTAGACAGGATTATGGACGACCACACAGCACAGACGACCGCCATGATCGTCGTACTGTATGGGCAACAGGGGGAGATGGAAGAGTTACCACAGAAAAATAAGGGGGCTTGTGAGCCCAGGCGTCACAACACGCACTGTAGCAAACTGGTTATTAGCAATGGAACTACAGGCAAGCACACCTCTGTCCCTTTTTCCACTCACACCACAGCAGCAACGAGCACGGCTGGAGTGTTGCCTTCAGAGGATGACTTGGAGCATAGAATGGCGTGCCATTGTCTTGAGCGATGAAGGCAGATCCTGCCTGCATTCAAGTGATAGTCGTTTGCGCGTATGATATAGACATGGTGAGCGCTTTCTCGTAGAGTGCATTCGTCAGAGAAACACTGGTCCCATCGCAGGCCTTATGGTCTGGGCTGTGATGAGCTACGCCTTTCTTTCTCTTTTTCTTCTACTGGACGCTATCCAGCACTCGGTACGTGCACACGCGTTATTTTGTCGTTCTTGCAACACGAAGGTGATGTCTTGTTCCAACAGGATAATGCTCGCCGGCACAATCCCCATGAAACTCAACGTGCTCCTCAAGACGTGCAGCATCTTCCTTGGCCAGCCCGGTCTCCAATTGAGCACGTGTGGGATGTGTCCAATTGAGCACGTGTGGCATGTGATGGGAAGAGAATTGACTTGTGCGAATTCTCAAACAACTTCTCTTACAGAACAGCATGACCAGGTCAAGCAGGCATGGCATAACGTGACCTGGCCGTGCGGTTCTAGGCGCTACAGTCTGGAGCCGAGCGACCGCTACGGTCGCAGATTAGAATCCTGCCTCGGGCATGGGTGTGTCTGATGTCCTTAGGTTAGTTAGGTTTAATTAGTTCTAAGTTCTAGGCGACTGATGACCTCAGAAGTTAAGTCGCATAGTGCTCAGAGCCATTTGAACCGTAACGTGACCCAGTAGCATATTCGTCATCCTTAATATCGACTGGTTGCCAGAGTCACCGGCTGCGTTGCCAGGCAGGGAGGCTACACCACCAACTAAAACGGGTGTTTCAGCACAGGTCGATACCTGGTATCTCAGAGCCGGCTGTGCTATTAGAATGTACATGTAATCAGTTCATGTACTCAATACCCACTGTTTCAAAAAGGAAACATCTAAAAGGGTGTACAATTTTTTTCCAGTTGTGTATTTAAGAGATGGTTAAAGTAATAAATTATTACAAAAAAAAACCTTTCTCGTTGTACTGAGAGAAAAACCGTCGGTTTGCATGAACTCTGGCCCTCGATCGAAACACGTATTCAGCAGTATTTGTTTGGGCTGCAATAATCTGCCCAAACAGCATGGAAAGTGCCGCAGATGGCTCTTAGGACCTGCTATAAATAATCTGAGGGGGCAAAAGGCAAGGTGGGCAGTCCCAGTTGATGATTTGGTGAGTAAGGCGGCCGGTTGTGGTACAACGATGTTGAGTATAGAGCTAGTGTAGACAAAATATGTGAATAGTGTGTTACAGAAAGAAAACCACTGTCCGAAAAGGCCTCAAAGGTCCAACGGCACCCAGCGGCCGCCCCACCATTCTCAGCCCTTAGGCACCACAAGCTGCAGGTATGGACAAGCGCGTGATGAACACACCGCTGTCCTGGCCTTTGTCAGACTTCGTGAGTGGTGTCGCTACTTCTCAGTCAAGTAGTTTCTCACAATGGCTGAGTGCACCCCACTTACCTAAAGCACTCTGCATACCCAGACGATCTACATCTACATCTATATCTATATCCATACTCCGCAAGCCACCTGACGGTGTGTGGCGGAGGGTACCTTGAGTACCTCTATCGGTTCTCCCTTCTATTCCAGTCTCGTATTGTTCGTGGAAAGAAGGATTGTCGGTATGCCTCTGTGTGGGCTCTAATCTCTCTAATTTAGCCTCATGGTCTCTTCGCGAGATATACGTAGGAGGGAGCAATATACTGCTTGACTCTTCGGTGAAGGTATGTTCTCGAAATTTCAAGAAAAGCCCGTACCGAGCTACTGAGCGTCTCTCCTGCAGAGTCTTCCACTGGAGTTTATCTATAATCTCCGTAACGCTTTTGCGATTACTAAATGATCCTGTAACGAAGCGCGCTGCTCTCCGTTGGATATTCTCTATATCTTCTATCAACCCTATCTGGTACGGATCCCACACTGCTGAGCAGTATTCAAGCAGTGGGCGAACAAGCGTACTGTAACCTACTTCCTTTGTTTTCGGATTGCATTTCCTTAGGATTCTTCCAATGAATCTCAGTCTGGCATCTGCTTTACCGACGATCAACATTATATGATCATTCCATTTTAAATCACTCCTAATGCGTACTCCCAGATAATTTATGGTATTAACTGCTTCCAGTTGCTGACCTTCTATTTTGTAGCTAAATGATAAAGGATCTATCTTTCTGTGTAGTCTCAGCACATTACACTTGTCTACATTGAGATTCAATAGCCATTCCCTGCACCATGCGTCAATTCGCTGCAGATCCTCCTGCATTTCAGTACAATTTTCCATTGTTACAACCTCTCGATACACCACAGCTTCATCTGCAAAAAGCCTCAGTGAACTTCCGATGTCATCCACCAGGTCATTTATGTATATTGTGAGTAGCAACGGTCCTATGACACTCCCCTACGGCACACCTGAAATCACTCTTACTTCGAAGACTTCTCTCCATTGAGAATGACAATCTAGGAACTCCTCAATCCAATCACACAATTGGTCTGATAGTCCATATGTTCTTACTTTGTTCATTAAACGACTTTGGGGAACTGTATCGAACGCCTTGCGGAAGTCAAGAAACACGGCATCTACCTAAGAACCCGTGTCTATGGCCCTCTGAGTCTCGTGGACGAATAGCGCGAGCTGGGTTTCACATGACCGTCTTTTTCGAAACCCTACAGAGTAGATTTCTAGTCTCCAGAAAAGTGATTATACTCGAACACAATACGTGTTCCAAAATTCTACAACTGATCGACGTTAGAGATATAGGTCTATAGTTCTGCACATCTGTTCGACGTACCTTCTTGAAAACGGGGATGACCTGTGCCTTTTTCCAATCCTTTGGAACGCTAAGCTCTTCTAGGGACCTACGGTACACCGCTGCAAGAAGGGGGGCAAGTTCATTCGCGTACTCTGTGTAAAATTGAACTGGTATCCCATCAGGTCCAGAGGCCTTTCCTCTTTTGAGCGATTTTAATTGTTTCTCCATCCCTCTGTCGTCTATTTCGATATCTACCATTTTGTCATCTGTGCGACAATCTAGAGAAGGAACTACAGTGCAATCTTCCTCTGTGAAACAACTTTGGAAAAAGACATTTAGTATTTCGTCCTTTAGTTTGTCATCCTCGGTTTCAGTACAATTTTGGTCACAGAGTGTCTGGACATTTTGTTTTGATCCACCTTCCGCTTTGAGATAAGACCAAAATTTCTTAGGATTTTCTGCCAAGTCAGTACATAGAACTTTACTTTCGAATTCATTGAACGCCTCTCGCATAGCCCTCCTCACACTACATTTCGCTTCGCTTAATCACTCATTTAAGCGCTAGCCAAGCTCAACAGTGCTTTCTTCGGTGATCTGACAGGACGCGGTGTTAACACTGCGGCAAGGCGGTTGTCCAATCTAATGAACAAGCGGTGAGTTATCCGACTTCGACCGTGGGATGATAATCGATGGAAGACGCGTGGATCGTAGCGTATCGGAGATTACACAAGAATTTCTGAGTTTGGCAGTGTCAAGGGTGGATGTTCATTATCGCGGACACGATACTGCGACGCGAGTGAAGCTCCACACAGGTCATAGACCAGTGACTGTCGAACAGATGTCACGTTCTTTCAGCAGAGCCTGCAGTTGCGTTTACATCTGTGCGACTTCACTTGCACACAAGGTGCGTGGGGCCGATGCACAAACAGGCAAGGAGGTGCGAGCACCGGTGCAAAGCCACGCATGACTCTGAATTGTGCGTGGGCCACCGTGTGCAGGCGCAGGACTCCCTCCGTACAAGGCGGGAAGGCACGTGTCTCTCTAATTGAGTGCGGGAGAGTACAGCCGCACGGCAACTAGCCGCAAGCTGCATAGACGTAAACACACCTGGTGCAGTCTGTGATCTGCTGTGAGTCACACCACTGTCGATTTGAATTTGGAGTCGATTTAGATCTTTTAAATAAGAGAAAAAACTTTATTTCCCTTGATAAACGAATCTGAGTGTACAAAATTGTTAAGGCTTTCGTGGCCACTTGTTGACAAACTGCCTATTGGCTTCTGTCTCGGGTTCTTCGGCCGACGTTCATCTAACGATTTTTCTGACGTTTCGCCAGCACGAGTGGCTGGCATTGTCAAAGCTTCACCCTCCATTGCCGGTGATGAACTGGAGGCGAGCTCGCGGCCGCAGACTATATGTACCTGGCGCGCCAACGTCCGAGGGCTTCTCCGCGGTCATTTCCGGTGCGGTTCTCCTCTTGCTACCTGCGATGGTCGTTCGCTGCAGTACGGGAAGCCAGGATCCGTTTACCTTAAGGCTTTCCTCTTTCTTGTTGAAACTGTTCGCGTGTTTTTGGATTTCTACAGCTTCTCTGATGTCTCTGATGTCTAGATGTGCTGATCACAAGGGACGGCGAAAACCTGGAACACAGCGTGTATCGAAAACCAACACACACGGATCGATACCTGCACAAACTATCAAACCACCACCCGAGCCAGAAAAGAGGCATGATTAGTACGCTCGTAACGAGAGCAGGACGAATATGTGAGCCTCAACACCTCAAACGAGAAATGCAACTCCTGGAAACTGTTCTGAGGAGCAATGGGTACTCCACAAATTACATTAGAAGTGTAACAAAGCCAAACACTCGGCGAAGTAAGGAACCAGAAAAAGAAATGTCGGGTACGGCCTTTCTACCATACATTCCCAGAGTGACGGACAGAATCGGCCGTATATTGCGCAAACACGGCGTAAAGACGATTTTCAACAACAGTTTCAACAAGAAAGAGGAAAGCCTTAAGGTAAACGGATCCTGGCTTCCCGTACTGCAGCGAACGACCATCGCAGGTAGCAAGAGGAGAACCGCACCGGAAATGACCGCGGAGAAGCCCTCGGACGTTGGCGCGCCAGGTACATATAGTCTGTGGCCGCGAGCTCGCCTCCAGTTCACCACCGGCAATGGAGGGTGAAGCTTTGACAATGCCAGCCACTCGTGCTGGCGAAACGTCAGAAAAATCGTTAGATGAACGTCGGCCGAAGAACCCGAGACAGAAGCCAATAGGCATAATCTGAGTGTACTTATTGATACTGTAGCGAAACGTATTCATTGCTACGTATATTTCAAATGAGCCCATCAAGACAGTTCTTTTAACTATTTTGTTTGTCAACAATTCACATAAGCTACCAAGAATTCTTCGTATATCTTATTAGAAAGTCTTTCACCTATTAGAAGAACCTATTAGAGTAAATAAATTTTCTTCGACCCCTGAAATCAAAGGAAAAGGGGTGCATTCGGTAGCCTTCAAAAATGTTCAAATATGTGTGAAATCTTATGGGACTTAACTGCTAAGGTCATCAGTCCCTAAGCTTATACACACTACCTTACCTAAATTATCCTAAGGACAAGCACACACACCCATGCCTCCGCCGGGACCTGCCTCACAGTCCATGACCGCAACGCCCGAGACCGCTCGGCTAATTCTGTACGGCTCTTAGACTTCAACATTGTTATACCTTCTGGTGTACTTTGCTTTCGTTCACCGCAGACCAAGTAAGTGAAATGTCTGTCTTTTCTTCGACCCCTGAAATCAATCTACGTATAAGGGGTGCATTCGTAGCCTTCAACATTGCTATAGTTTTAGGTGTACTCTGAAGAAAGGCTTTCGCTCACCATAGACCAAGTAAGTGAAATATCTTTCGTTATACACAACAGATGAATATATTTCATTCCTATTGTTATCGAATGATTAGGGCAACAGATTTATTGTTAGCATAAATGTATGTAAAGTAAGGTCGCTACGTGGTATCTCCGTCATATAAAGCTGCAGAGGAAACTTCATACAGCACATATCACGTTTGAGAGGTCGTGTGGTTAATCATATTTTTGCATGTTCCATTTGACATCCTTCCAGCAGAAACTGGTGGTGGAGCAGTAATTAATTAAGACCCCCTGCATGTAATTCGGAGTTAAAATCAAGCTAAAGTAAAAGAATTTCTCGTAATATGTTCATATGAATCACAAATATTACTTTATAGTTTCTACAATCAATAATAAATTTTAATTAATTCTCCGCTATGAAAATGGCGGGTTTCTAGAATCAATAATACATTTCAATTAATTCGCCGCTCTGAAAATGGCGCTCTTCGTATGAATGTCGCTAACGTTTGATGATTAATTACAGAACACGACAAGGGCAAGTGAATTTGCATTTGAGATGATCACAGTTTGGAATCTCAGGAGTCGAACGGAAGAACTAATTTGGATGTAGTTCAAAATGGCTCTGAGCACTATGGGACTCAACATCTTAGGTCATAAGTCCCCTTGAACTTAGAACTACTTAAACCTAACCAACCTAAGGACATCACACACACCCATGCCCGAGGCAGGATTCGAACCTGCGACCGTAGCAGTCCCGCGGTTCCGGACTGCAGCGCCAGTGGATGTAGTTAGTGAACAATTGCGACATGGACGTGGAAACTGCAGTGCGACGCAATTACGGAATATAATCACAGCGTAAACTACGTGCTGTGACACATAAATATTGAATAGGTGCCGTTAATGAAAACTAGCCGCACTTAATTGCTTTTAATGAATTGATTACAGGGATACAGCCAGCATGCAATACGGTCTCATGTTTCGCTTGGGTTTCTGCTTTTTTCTTCTGCCACATAGTTATTTTCAACCCTGTGAGACTCACAAGGCGAAACAATAAGTTATGACAAAAGAGAGAAGAAACGTGGCTGGATTAGCAATATGCGACTGAATTCCCACATTAGATGCTGCAATTCGAGAACAATATATCACTCAGAAGAAGCGAAATTGATGTAGCTGTTAGCCTCCCCTAGCTTTTATTTGGCATATTTTTCACTTAAAGCGATATGAGTCACATGTAAATATGTGTCTAGCTCAACTATCCACACTTACTTCTGTCACTTGCTGCAAAGATACTTGACATCCAGACATACTCACCAAAAATTTAATCTTTTGTGAAACCAGTAACATTGTTTCGAATATTCGGAATGATACTAAAACCAGTATTCACAAGTTTTAGTTACATAATCGTTAAAGTAGCAAGGATAATAACTCTGTCGACATTCTGGAAAATTTTTAATTTCAAAATGCCCATGTAAAGTGTGTGAAGTTACTTGAAGTGGTTCAAAAACTCTATTTATCGTTTACTTTGTTTCCTCGGTCATATATTACTTTTTGTGCTATGATTGGTTTCTATCAAAGTTGCTTATCTGCATTCTTTATAGTTGTATAGCCAAACAGTCTTATCAACCAGCTACCAGGCCAACAGAACAGTCAAGAGGGGAGATTAAATGAGTACAGGATAATTCGACTGGTCTGAGCAATGTGAGGCGGTTTCGTTTCTGCTAATTCGGCTCCCGCGCCGCGGCTTGGTGGAAAGTGGTGGTGATTCTTTGCCTTCTTCGTCTTCTCGTCCTTCCCTGGTGGAAAACTTCAGGTTTTTCTCTAGTGGGTGAGACTTGTGGTCTGTACCTTGTGGTGGACTAAGGGGCAATGGCAGCTTCCAGATCTACCGATTGTGGAACTGCACATAATATCGGACATATAGTGTGTCACGAGAGTGGCTTATCCGTCCTGAGTCGGTTGTCTATTTAACAATTCCAGCACGCTCCGTCGTGCCTGTACAGAGTCAAGTTGATTTGGTCAGATCGGCGAACGGGTGCACCTCACATTGAAATATGCCGGCATTTCAGGGCTCTGATAGGGAAGTTGCCCGCGTTCTGAAAATCGGAACGCTGGACAACGTTGTTTGCAAATTTTCGTGAACGCGTCAGAAAATTACAGCTCCCGCAGCGTACCGCTCCTCGCCCACAGATCGCTGTTTTCTGCTACGGCCTGAATCAAGATGAAAGGATAAAGTACTGCTGCACCGGCGTAGGGATGGTAAATGATATTCACGGCTCCCTGGTCTCAGGTGAACCACACTTGGTGGTATACTTGATTTTAGTTGATCCCATTTAAGTAGAGTTGGGCCTCACGGCGGATTCATGTAAACAAGTCTCTCTATGCCCATCTTTTTAGAAATGCTTGCGGGTCTCGGCTGTTCGATAGAGGATGTCAAATTAAATATATTCCAGCAATCAGTTTTCAACCTTATTTTATTTGGCAGTCAGTTTCAGCGTTTTACTACGCCATCTTGAGGCCCCTGTGGAATATTTTTGTGGCACTCCCTGGGTATATCATCAATGTGAGAGCCACACTGGATCAACACAAGAATGCGTCTGTCCTTGACGACCATGTCCATCCCTACAAACAGCTTGCTTTTCCTTGGCATAATGTCATCTACCAGCAGAACAATGCAAAGCATCATACAGTTCGCAGTGTACGTGCGTCATTCGATTAGCCTCAGGGTGAGTTTAGTGTACGTCTCTTGCCACCAGATTTACCGGACTTAAACCCACTCGAGAGTCTGTGGGACTACCTCAAGCTGTCGCATCATGGACCCTGAACCGAGAATCCTAGAGAATGGCCACGGCAATGGAGTGGCCATGTCTTCACACTCCTGTCAGTACCTTCCAGAAACTCTCTTTCAGCATCACTCGCGCTGCAAAAATTGGTCATTCAGGCTTTTAGTCGGTGGTCACATTGATGTGAACACCAGTGGAATAAAACAAGGGTAATGAAATGTAGTCTAATTAAGTCAGGCGAGGCCGGTATAACTGGAATAGGAAATTACAAAAAACAGTAGAAGAATTCTCCCGTTTGCTGAGCGAAATAAATAAGTACAGAAGAAGAGGGCGTATAAAATACAGACCGGCAATTGCAACAAAAGCGTTTCTGTAAGTTAGAAAATTTTTTACGTCGGATATGAAAGTATACGTTAGCAACTATTTTCTGAACACAACTACGTAGAACATAACTGTTGTGGGTTGGCAGGAGAGCCAACACCGGTATGAGAGGAAGCCGAAAGGCACGCGTTTTAGCTCACGCAGGCTGACGTGAGGTCTGGAACAGGACAAGGAAATTATACTGTAAAAAAACTGACGTAGCTGGTGGAATACTGAACTTTAATCCATAAATGGTGAACGTCGCTCTTCACGGTACATGTTTTACAGTATCAATAGTAACTGTTAATGGCGCCTTGCTAGGTCGTAGCAAATGACGTAGCTGAAGGCTATGCTAACTATCGTCTCGGCAAATGAGAGCGTAATTTGTCAGTGAACCATCGCTAGCAAAGTCGGTTGTACCACTGGGGCGAGTGCTAGGAAGTCTCTTTAGACCTGCCGTGTGGCGGCGCTCGGTCTGCAATCACTGATAGTGGCGACAAGCGGGTCCGACGTATACTAACGGACCGCGGCCGATTTAAAGGCTACCACCTAGCAAGTGTGGTTTTTGGCGGTGACAACACAATAACCTTATATGGAAGTAAAATATGGACGATAAGCAGTTCAGGCAAGAAGAGAACAGCTTTGAAATCTGGTGCTACAGAAGAATCTCGAAAATGAGGTGTATACGCCGAATAACAAACGAGAAGATACTGAATTGAATTAGGGAAGAAAAGGAAATATACGGCTCAACTTGACGAAACAAAGAGGTCAGTCGATAGTAAACATGCTGCAGAATCTAGGTATCACCTGGTGGGTAATGGAGGAAAGTGTTGGGAGGCGTGGGGCAGAGGAGCATTAGTAGAGGGAAACCAAGGCCTAATCACTCAGCTGGTGATTAAAAAAGAAAGAACAGATTGCAGTTGTTTATCACACAGGAACTACAGTAGATGGCAAAATGGTGCACATGCCAAGTTTGAAAGTTTTGACACAGCTGCGCTGTAGTTTGTAGCAGCATGGAGACTACACCATAAGAGAAATCATTGTATTAGAATTTGCACGAAGTCAGTCTACTGTTCGAGTGCAAAGCGCATTCCGCCGTCGATGCAGCAAGACGCAGCCCCTGCACAAGCAGATTTATGACTGGCGTACAAAATTATTGGAAACTGGTCCCATATTCGCAGGGAAGAGTACTGGAGGGCCACGCATGTGTGATGAAAATATCGAGCGTACCCGAGATGTGATCACACGCAGACATCGAAAGTCCACAAGACTGGTAGGACAGGAACTTCAACTACCTCAAACAACGGTGTTGCGTGCTCTGAAACGACGCCTGAATGTGTAAAGTTACGAGTTGCGGTTACTGCAGCAACTACGCTCCGGTTTCCATAACACAATGTGCGAATGTTGCTTTCTAGTTCTCCAGGATATGGCAAGTGACCTTTTTCAGGAAGAATCATCTTCTCGGACGAATGAACTTTCCGTCTGTCGGATAAAGCAATACAGCTATTCCGTAAGAAGGGGTCTGAGCCGCGACGGCCTCCGTGAGGGCGCGTGCGTGATATTGACATTGCGCGTTGAATCGACTCTGGCGCTCGTCGCGTCATCTTTGCTGCGTTATGTGTTCCCTATGGTGTTGTATGATGGCGAGTTGTGTGTCGGACACTTAGCTGGACGCTTGTGCCGGAGTACTCGATGCCCTGGCGGTTGCAGCGAGTTAGCACCGTTGACCGTTGGGCCGGCGTCCCGGGTTCGATTCCCGGCGGGGTCAGGGATTTTCACCTGCCTCGAGATGACTGGGTGTTTGTGTTGTCCTCATCATTTCATCATCATCCAGGAAAGTGGCGAAATTGGACTGAGCAAAAGATTGGATAGTTGTACGGGCGCTGATAACCACGCAGTTGAGCGCCCCACAAACCAAACATCATCATCATCATCATCGTTGGGCCGGCGTTTCCTGCCTCGTTGACCGTTGCTACAGGCGGGTTTAGCGGGGAACGAGCGGCTCTCGTCGCGTGCAACGCGAACGCTCAGAACGATCTTGTTTTCGAAGCAGAGCCCCAACATTATTCAGTAAGCATTTCGAAAGCGATGTCGAAAGGTCCTAGGGAACTGAAACGCTGTTGTCATTTCTCCTCGCGCCAACCAATTAGAAGCAATCTGCCTGAGATCCGCGCGTGCGCACTGCAGCGCCACAGCGGCACGAACTCTGAAGAGGCTAGCGGCCGACACAGGCATTCCATTCTTCACAGTACCGAAAAGAGCAGTTAGAGTACGTAATATTGTTCAGATTTCGTTGACCACGGGCTTCCATGAATGCATAATAACGACAGAATATTGAAACTGTCGTAAATTTCACATTATGCCATTCTATTCTCATTCACTTCGACGACTTGCTTTGGAATTTACGCTTCGGAATATCGATTAGGAAAGGACTGTAGTACCACATTGTACAAATACATCTATAGGAACACCCGAAAAATTCGTCAATTTTACTGTTTTCCGTCGTTCCTTGACTGCTTCAAAAATCATGGAGGTATCTTCCGTCTATGCAACTAATTGAAAGCAGTTTGTTTATTGCCATGCGCGTTTCGCTTCCTTTATTCGAGATTATGCTTCACACATAAATGAAGCGAAATGAGTATGGGAATAAACTGCCTTCAATTAGTTGCATAGTCGGAACACGTCTCCAAGAGCCCGAAAAATTATTTGGGTATCAAAGAATAAGAAGTTGCATAGAATGTGGTTGTAGCTCGCTCTTTGAGATCCAAATGATGTAGTAGTCTACTTCCCTATACGATACATTAACCATTTGGTTCATAAAAGCAAAATTTAAAAAACCGCCTTTTCGAGAGCGTGTGGCGAGTGCAGCTATAGAAGTTCGTTGTAGTTTGTAACATGCATCTGATGAGTAAAAATGTTTCATATATGGTGATATAGTCTGAAAATATTGTGGCGGGAACCTTTCATCTCTGTCTACTGTTGTTAACGATTCGATCGCAGATAAATACTTGTGACAAGTTAAAGTATGAAGACGATTGCTGCTAGTCTCATTCGCAGTAATTTACGTTGTGCTCTTAGATTCCTGTCCGACCACACTCTCGGAAATCGCTAAGTATTCCGAAAGAAATGGTGATTTATTTGTGACAGAAGAAATATAAATGTCACTGTCAGTTGTTTCACGCACAGTAATATCATCTTTCATTTCTTGAACATATGGAAGTCACGAAATCGGAGATACTCGTTACTGAGAAAGCGCTCTCTTACGTGTAAATTACAACGAATATTTCAGAAAAAACGCTTAACTTTGACGATTAACGAAGTCTCAGAACGCGTTGCTAACACGAAGAGGAAAAAAATATTTTCGCGTGCAGTAGTGTACGTAACTATGTCCTTTGCCACAGCAGCTCACCGCCTTACCAACTTCGCTATTACAGCTTACTTGCTACGCTCGCTTTAAATTACAACGAATATTTCAGAAAAACGCTTAACTTTGACGTTTAATGAAGTCTCAGAATGCGTTGCGAACTCGAAGGGGGAAATAAATATTTAAATATTTTCGTATCCAGCAGTATACGAAACTATGTCCTTTGCCGCGGCAGTTCCCCGCCTTACCAACTTCGCTGATTTCGTTCACGAATGATGTGGGCATAAGCTGTAAAGGCATGAAATTTCGGAAGGTTTCCTGTAGCACAGGCTTCACAAAATTCCTTTGCATTGTTACTTAAAAGTTTTAAACGGGTTCCAATAATTAATAAGTAAACCAATTACGAAAAAGAGTAAACGAAGACACTAGTAATTTCAGCCAACACTCATGTAATATACGTAAGCAGAGCCGATGTCTTGATATTTAGTGATCTTTAAACTCTTATTTGCATAAAATATCATTATTTTGGTAGAATATTCACCATAATCATTCACAGTAACAACCTAATCTAACCATATTTCCAACAAATGAAAATAGTATGAAAATAGTCTATTATGAACTCACTTTTCAACCAAACCCGTCCTGTGGTGATTCTTTAGTAACACAATCACTAAATCCAAAGTTAAAACCGCTCAATATGTTTAAAATAACAAATTACAGGTGTAAATAAACCACAACTAACCGAACGACGGGGCCATTCCGAAATCCAAAACCTCTCGGTACGGTTATCGAAAAATCGGCGGGAGGATCGTTCGGTAACAGGTCTCACAAACTTACTGAATAGGAAAATGACGTCACTATTGAAACTAACCTACTCCACCGATATAAATAGGGCCGGTGGTCACGACGTGGTACAAAATATGCCGAGATGTATTCAACAGCTTGTTAGCATCCAAGAGCAGCAGAGCAGTATTACGTCTCTCACCTGGAGGTTTCTGTATGTGGTAAGCTAGTATTTTGCAATGTTGATCTTGTACTTGGAATCAGGGTTTGTTATTAATTATTTCATACTACTGATTGTAATTTCTGTTTCTTGTAGACCTCATGGCCCTTCCTGGGGGCGAGTTATTGGATTTGGCCTGCAGCTAAGGTTGTGTGTGCTCAGCCTAAAGAAACGCACGTGTGGTTTATATGTGTGTGCATGCTTGTTTTTGCACACTCTCTTACTCCGTGTTGAGAAGCCCCTCGAGTTAGAGGCGCGTGGAGCAGGTGGTTAATAATAGTAATAATAATAAGTCACAAGTAATAGGAAGAAATATTAGAATATGCGAAATATTGATAATCGTGTTTTACGAGAGCCTGGAAACCATTTTCGTTGTCAGCCAGAAAGCGATGGAGAACATACTGACCATAGTTCCCCGTCTGCAAGTCCAGATTCTTTTCCAGCCCACTGGAAGACATGTTTCTATTCTCTGTTTGCTCGGCGGGATCAGGACTATGATTATAAATGAAGATTTTAAGTTCTAATTGATAGATAAATTACGTAAAGTTTCACATGCGCAACACTGTAATATTCATTATGTTAATAATAATAAACCTCTTTATCCTAAACAGCACTGTGAGCTGTTCAAAGGCGGTCTCTACGGTAAGTTCCTATTAAATTGTCTTTCGCCATGTCGTCTGATAATCAAAATAATTGCTCGTCACAAAAGTGGAAATTGTCACGGCTTTCCAAGCGGATTTGTTAACGTTACGGGCGGTGCATTAACAGTTACTTCTGCAAAATCTAAGCGATGAAGGACGTGTACAGTCCTCGCGATTTCACTTTCTATTATTACTGAAAATATACATTTAGTAACAGCCTGTCTCTGACGTCAACAGAGGCAGCACGTACTCCGGCGTTTTACTGATGCGGATCGTACGTTGTCTGGGTGTGAGGTGAAGGGTTGCTGTTGCTGCGTGACAGGAACAAATGAGCCCCTGTGGGTCGGTGGAGTCTAAGCCGGAAGGCTATTCCTCCAAACTGACGGAGCGTATGATGTGGCCTGACTTCATGTGTGATGTCCTGTCAGTCTGCTGGGACGGTGTTCTGGACGTGCTGGCAACTCAGTGGTTGCGAAGCAGGTGGGGCCATCTGGTTGCGTTAAGCCGCTGCACTCGGTGGCCTAGGGCTCGAAGGAGCGAACTGCGCGGTCTTCTCGTAAAAGAGCCGTGCAGCCTGACGAAACCTGTCTCGAACAGTAGGGATGTTGGAGATTCGGTTAAGGTCGTCCGACGGGAAGTCCCGAGGGAGGTGCAATGCCAGACGTAGAATCCGGTTCTGAAGGCGTTGCAGGCGGTCGACGTGGGTCGCTGCAGCATTGCCCCAAACCACAGCGGCGTAGTCGATAAGCGGACGTATAAGCGTAAGATAGAGCGCTACACCCAGTTCTGGTGGGAGCGCAGGTGTCGTTTTGAGAAAGGGGTAGAGTTGACTCATTCTACCCCTGACCTTTTTGACGATCTCGTCGATATGGTGTCTCCATGTGAGCCCTCTATCCAGCGTCACACCCAGGTACTTGGCGGTATTGCCCCAAGGTACGGCGGTTCCCGTGATGGTGATCTGCGGTAGGTCGGCTGGGATATGCTTCTTGGTGATGAGGAGGGCTTGCGTCTTAGCCCCATTGAAGCTGAGGCGCCACCTCCTGGCCCACTGACTAAGTGTGTCAGCCGCTGCCTGCATGCGTCGTTGGAGCAGTGCTGCATTCATGCTGCGCGTGTACATCGCCGTATCATCCGCGTAGAGGGCGAGGTGGACCCTGTCCATTCGTGGCATGTCTGCGGTATACAGGATGTACAGTGTGGGGCCGAGGACGGAGCCTTGGGGAACTCCAGTCCTAACCCGGCGGCGCGTCGACAGGTCCTCCGTGCGTACATGAAAGCTTCTGTCGGCGAGGTAAGATTTTAAGAGACGGACATGCGGCAGGGGCACACCGACGTCCAGGAGCTTGAAAAGAAGCCATACAGAATCGAACGCCCGTGAAACATCCAGATGGCTCCGAAATATTCCCGCCGTTCGACGGCATCAAGGGCCTCTTCAACGAGGCGAAGCAGTTGGTGCGTTGTTGCGTGTCCAGGGCGAAAACCACATTGTTCGTCCAGTAGGAGACGTTCTTCCCTCATGTGACGCAGGAGGCGGCAGAGATACAGCCTTTCAAAGACTTTGCTGACAACTGGCAGCAAACTGATGGCCCTGCAGCTGCTCGGGAGACGAGGGTCCTTCCCAAGCTTTCGGATGGGGACGACCTCGGCGTGTTTCTACTCCTGAGGATAGCAGCCAGTGCGGAGGATGCTGTTGAAAAGGCGAGACAGGTGTTCAGCGGGTGCCAGTGGCAGTCGTCACAGCATTTCATTCGTAAGCTGGTCAGGGCCGCCTGCCTTGCGCTTGTTGAGCCGTCGAAGTTGATCGGAGACTTCATCAGCATCCACCTCGTCGATACGTTCGTCACCCGTAGGGGCAGCGAGGAACACAGGGAGACGTTGAGCAACCAGGCGAACGTGATCCGGATCCATGGGGTCCATGACGGGCTGGAAATTTTGTTCAAAAACGTCAGCAATGGCGTTGGCTGCTGACGATGTGTCGACCAACTTGTAACGGCGGAATCTTCTGACGCCGGCGGAGGAAGAGCTGTGTGGCTTTCCAGGCGGTACCATCGTCAACTCGAAGAGTGGCTAGGTGGTTGGACCATTCCTGATGGCGGTAGTTTGCAACGGCAACTTTTATGTCCCTCCTCATCTCGTTGAGAGCCCTCTTCGTCGCTGCGTTGCGCATCAGCTGCCATTCACGAAAGAGGCGGTTTTTGGGAGTTTCGCCTCCATGAGATGCGGTGGTAGTTGCCGAGATCGGTCAGGGGGGCCAGATCGCGACCGCGGTGTGGCTCGGACTACCGCTTGTAGAGTACAGTCGTGGAGGAATCGGGCACAGCCATCAACCCCAATATCGTCTGCGTCAGGTGTGTCACGGAGACCCTCTTCCAACAGTGCCTGATACTGGTTCCAGTTGGTGTTCCTGGTTGGGATGCCTCTCCGCGTCATTGGCTGGGTATCGACGTCGATGTCAAATATAACTGGGACGTGGTCCGAAGATAAGGCAGTGCGGGTGCTGGCGGATATAACATAGGGCACTCCCTTGGCCACCGCAATGTCGAGCACGTCCGGAGGCCCACCGTTGTTGGGAAAGTGGGTGGGTTCGTGAGGTCCGAGGATGACGGCGTTCCACCGCTGGGCCGCTCGGAGAAGTTTGCGTCCGTGGTTGTTACTGACAGGGGAATGCTATTCGGCGTGCTTAGCGTTAAAGTCACCACCAGCAAAGACCTTTCCAGGTAATGCCAGCAAAGCTTCAACGTCCTGGAGGAGTAACTGTCGCCCAGGCGGACGGTAGACAGCAACAAACGTGATGCGCCCATGCAGGTGTTGACAGCTACAGCAGTAGCCTCCATCGCTCGTAGCTGCGGAAGAGGAACTTGATGGTGCACCAGGGAAGTCCGGACGTAGACTGCAGTGCCACCGCCATGAGTTGGCCTGTCGGTCCGGTAACACACGTAGTTGGCAGTCCGGACATGGACACCAGGCTTGAGAAAAGTCCCGGAATCCAGGCAAACGTCGACGGCCTCATCCCGCAGCAGCTGTCGAAATTCGCCATCTTGGGTGCGGATGCCGTGGACATTCCACACGCAGACAGCGACGCCTCGTTGACTACGGGCCATGCTGGGAGGCCAGTGGTCCGGTGGAGATTGCCTGAACGGCTGCACTGACAGCGGCAATGAGTTGCCGTGGGATATCTTTGAGAAGCTCCCGAAGTTCTTGCAAGAGGAGCTTCATTTCGGCCATGCTGGAATCGGCCGCCTGGGATGGGACAGTTGCAGCTCGTGAGTGTTGAGCCGGGCTTGCCACGACGTCAGCCTGTCGTCCCTGTTGGGAGTGGTCGTGTTGGCCCTGGTCATCACCCCGCTGCTGTTCAGAGCGCCGCGCTGGTAGTCGCACTGCGGCCCGTGGACGGCGGTCCATCTCGGTGTTGGGAGCTGGTGCAACAGTGGCCGGCTGCGGCGCAGGTACGGATGCCTGCGGTGAGGAGACAGAGGTAGTAGCAGCAGCAAAACTGACGCCAGGTCGGACTGGTGCAGGCCGCTTTATGGAGCCGGGTCGTTGACCACGGCTCCGTGCCGCAGCCCGTTGGAAGCTGGAACAGCCGCGGTAGGAGGCCACATGTTCCCCACCACATCCAGCGCATTTGGGCGGTCCACCTGTCCGCTGCCGTGTGCAGTCTGGACTGGCGTGCTCCCCCGCACACTTAACACAGCGTGGGGGCAGCGTGCAGAACCGTGCCACATGCCCAACCATTTGACAGTTGAAGCATTGCGGTTCGCCCCTCTTCGAGCGCAGTTTTTCCGTAGTGACAGGTGTCGCCGCGATCTTCGTGACCTGCCATAGCCCGCGGTTGTGTGGGATAATACAGGTGACCACGAGCACCAGAGGAGTCTCCTTTCGGGTGCGGCGAGAGGGTAGGCGGGTTATCGACCGGAGACCAAATCAGGTGAAGGCTTGCCTCTCGGGCTATACCTTATATACGTGGCGCAGTGGACGGCCAAGAGAACATCTGCTGTCATTCACTCTATGCCAACGGTAGCAACCTCTAAACGGTCGCTTTCTCAGACCCATAATATTTTATAACATTGTTGTGTATTAATTTTGAATTTTCTTAATTTTTGTGTGAATGTAATTAAGTTGGACACAACCACAGAAAAAGTTTTAGCTCGCCTACTTTTTAAATTTGCCGTCTAGAATTTTTAGAAAAGAGTTGACAGTAGATCATGATCTCTGAACTTTAATTTCAAGAGACCTTTTATTTTTTTATTTACATCCAATAATTGAAACTTGGTGTAGCTCTATTATGTAATAGGTTTAATCACGCGCTGTAGTTTATAGCATTCATAAAGCAATTACTTAATCTACTAGAAATAAGGATGATTTTGTTCCAAATTTAGTTTTCAGCAAATTTCTCGGAAACTAGTACAGCTAGCTCTATGGTGTTACGTAATTAATGTTTTTATACAATACTGAAGCTTCAAACAAGTTTGCATTTTTCTAAGTATAATATTTAGCGCCTTCAGTTTATTAAAAACGAGGATTCTGACCAAAATATTGCTTTAATCACTTTGAGACTCGTGCCAGTTAATTTTGACATACATCTGCACATTATGACTAATTTTTGGGTCCCTCGCTTTATTATTTAGGACATTTATTTTTTTATAAAACGATGTATTTAGTGAAAAATATTCGTGTATTTTAATTTCATTTTTAAATTATGGTGCAATATTTGTGTGCTTCTCACAGAGGCGTTATGGCGACGTGGCGCTACTAACAGTGAACTGGGGTAATTCCCGGCACACTCGCTCGCCTCTTTTTCTCTCAAATGATATAGCGCTTGTTTCGCCACAGGGGTACAGTTTACACGGCCATTTGCCATATGGTGCGTATCCCAATTACAGTGCCTATTAGTCTCTAACAGGCCGCAATAAAGGCATACCTTGATTTTTTAAATCTTGTTCGAATTATTATGTGATTATTCTTTTAAGTGACCTTGTACATTGCTTCTTGTTATTGCTGGGAAGGTTAACTTGCAATGTTATCAGCGGGCCGCTCTCATACTGAACTTTTAGTAGTTGACTTTTCAGTTGCCCATTGATGTATTGCTGCGTATGTTAATTTTTATCAAACTTGTTTGGCCGTTTGTTGTTTGGTATATGTTGACAGCGTTTCACCGACAGCGGCTGACGCGTTGCTGTTCTGCTGATCCGGAGCAGGGACGCGTCTCCCTTCTGCTTCGGCGGCTTTCGCGTCATCACACGAGGAGTAAGTGTTGGCTGGTCACATGCGATTTTGTGGATATCCCGTTCCAGCCTCAAGTTGAGTAGTTTGTTGTTATTCTTTTGGTATCGTGCCACGGCGGGGGTGTCGCCAGAGTAGGAAGTAACTGAGTCAGTGTTTCTGTCATCGTAAGGCCCTTGTGGACCTTTGCCCTTGGACAAACTGAGCATTTAGCTCTTATTTTATTTAAGAAATTAAGGGTTTAGTTGTCATTATCATTTTAATTGTTTTTAGTGGCCCGGTAGTTTGTTT
Organism: Schistocerca cancellata; assembly: GCF_023864275.1. Lineage (NCBI taxonomy): Eukaryota > Metazoa > Arthropoda > Insecta > Orthoptera > Acrididae > Schistocerca > Schistocerca cancellata. The sequence continues at coordinate 845,696,875 of NC_064628.1, forward strand.
AAGTGCTTAACGTCATTCATGTGGAATCGGCTTGTGGCGAATCAGTGAAGTACTACTTTTGATTTGGTTTCACATATGCGTAGCCTTTGGCAGCTTGGCCGTTTCTTGTCGATATGGAAGCAGAATAATCAGTGAAGATGGGTCCACATTAATCTTCTTTTATTTAATGTTTGTTGAAGTCATATTTAATCTCTGTTGTGGAATTAGCCCACAATTATGATCTAGTTGCGGGGGCAGAGTACCGCCGGAGGTTTATTCAATTGTTTGTAGTCGAGCTAACATTGTGTTGCACAGTTGGAATTTTTCAGTACTATTTGTAATTTTATGTATAATCTAAATGTCCTTCCACATCGTGAATTTAATTTTCACTATTAACTATTTCACAAAAGTCTTCGTAACTATCAGTCGACTCATGATTGAATTGTTATTAAATAAAAACATTTGTTTAGGGATGACAAATGACGTCTTAAATTAATCCCGATTATTGTTCTTGATCTCCGTATCGTCGTCTAGTATGAAAGAGACTCTGCGAAACTGATGGTGTTTTGTACCGTTTCTGTCCATACAGTTTATGGACATTTCTTTTTTGCGGAGGAAACTCTGGCAGGAATGTCATACCCGAATATACTGCAGAACTGGTTGTTTCAACTTCACGAAAATTCCGATGATTCTATTTTTATGCATGACTCGCTTTGCTTCACTTTCACCTTCAGGTACGGCGTTATCGTAACAGCACCACCCCACAACGTTGGACTGTAATAGGTGGACAATGATACGTTGTTCGTTGATTTTATCTCACAGGGCACCAATTCTCACATCTTGTGATTTTTCTGTTGGGGTACGTGAAAAGCAGAGTCTTTATTCCTACTACGGCAGCTACACTTCTAGAGTTGAGAAATCGAATTGTTGAACCTGTCGAATCAATAAACAGGGATCTGTTGATTCATGTGTGGAATGATTCGGACTACCGTTTCGATTTTTCTCGAGCAACGCATGGTGCTCACCCTGTGTGCGTGGTATAGTGACTTTGCGAACATAGAACTTAGACCCTTCCACTAGCCAGTAACATGAGGCATGTGTTTCTATCTTTCATGTTTTGTCTGTAATAAACAACTGAAATCTTTCTTTTTGGGTCACTCTGGAGATGTAGGTTTCGGTAGGTATGCAAAGAAGTAGTGAGTTGCACAAGGTAGATAGATCAGTGTCGAGAACTGTGCTAAACCAGTCTTCAGACTGAAGATCACAACCGCTTATGCCGTATGGAGCAGGATGGCTGTTTTCCCTGCTTCAAGAGAGTCATTTCGAGTGGGGTGGAGTGCCGGTGCCGTAAGGATGCGGACGACGACGACGCGGACACGTGGATGCTGCGAGCGGCGCCATGGTGGATCCAACGGCGAGCTCGGACAGCGCGTCGGTGTAAGCCAGTCGCTGTACGAAGGCAAATGAGCGAGCTGTGGGCAGAGCCGAGAGCGACGGCCTCGAGCAGCTGGTGGTGTGCTGCGGTGCGGTCGACCGGACGTCGCTACAGCCAGAGCGGGCGTGGCTACTGTGTCAACACAACCGCATTGCGGAGCGTTTGGTGTCTTCCTGTGGAGATGGACAGCGATCGCTGTGAAGGCAGTAGAACGGGCTTCCATATGTCAAGAGGAGCACTGCAAATATGGAAATTTGTGGTAAGGACTATGGGACCAAACTGTGGAGGTCATCGGTCCCTTCGGCTTACGCGCTACTTACTCTAAAATTAACTTAGGGTAAGGACAACACACACACCCATGCCCGAAGGAGGACTCGAACCTTTGACGAGGGAAGCCGCCCTAGACCGCATGGCTACCCTGCGCGGCAGGACCACTGCCAGAGCGTTCTTGTAACTGACAGAGGCACCCTTGTGGTGTTGTGGTTGATACCGTACGCTGGGTAGTATATGAGCAGTGATTTGATTGCATTCGCTAGCAACAACATTCTGCACTTAAGTCGGTCGTCGTCAAGTGACAAGTTGTGTTTCTTTATAGATGGTGTGTGGGAATAGCCGGCCGCTGTTCTAGGCGCTTGAGTCCGGAACCGAGCTGCTGCTACGGTCGCTGGTTCGAATCCACCCGCGGTCATGGATGTGTGTGGTGTCATTAGGTTAGTTAGGTTTAAGTAGTTCTAAGTCTAGGGGACTGATAACCTCAGCTGTTAAGTCCCAAAGTGCTTAGAGCCATTTGAACCATTTTGTATGGGAGTGCAGATGTTTGTGCCCTGTGAGCGTGAGCTGTTCTCTCTGTTAAATTGCACTCTGTAAGCGTGATTAAGTACAGAGATCTAAAATCTCCCGCTTCAGAAGACAGTTAATGACATTTTTAATAAAGTAGCAATAAGCATTACTGTAGTTCCTGCACTTAGTCCTTACTCTTGTACATCCAACCTGATCTTCCTCACGTCCCAGAATCCGGAGTAAATGCAGCCCCTTACATTTGCTTTTCCCAGAACTCTCTACATCTGGAAACATCTACTTTATACAATTAAACATTCTTCTTATACCTGCCATTATCATTATTCTTTTCATATTCCTAATATTATTATTATTTTTATTATCACTGTTAGTGTAGCAGCTGCAGTAGTACAAGCAGTGACAATATTATTTTTATTAGTTCATAGTCAGTGTAATTAACTGACTCTGTCACTTCAAACATTCATATCATTTTCATACTAGTTGTCATACTAAAACTGTTATTTCTAAGGCAACTACGACGAGGAAAAGGTACTGTATTTGTGAAAGCCTCGTTTCATGTAAGAAAGGACCTGATGGCCTTAATCAAATCAATTTAAATAAACAAATACATTGGACAGAAAGTCATTTGGTTTGAACCACACAGTGAAATAATCTTGTTATTTGTTCTACGTGAATGATCGATAATGTTTGTGTCCTATAAGATTATTAAAATACATGCGTAGTTAGTTTGCCAGAGACAATAGTAGTAGCAGACCAATGTGGAGTTATGTAATTGCTCCCAACTAAGTCCAGATGTTGTTTTGGGTTCTTATGTTTACTTGCAGATGTTGTCTTCATTATTATCATTGTTTCTGGCTGAGGGCTATGTTCTGCAAATTCTTATTTACCGTTTCCCTGTTATGTAACTTAGAGCAAAGATTGTATTTTATTTTGCGTATTGCTTGGAAGTTATTTCAGACCGAATCCCGTTCCACCTGTATCCTACGCAAGAAATTACAACATGCGATGTATTGACATATTACATTTTTATCTCTAATACTGCCCATTGCGTTTTTTATTTCTGGGAGAGTTAGCTGCGAAAACCACTGTTTTCGCCAGTCATCCTGCACATTCATTGACTGAAATACTAACATTTCCCGCTATGCACTGTAAGTCAATCACTTGCTCCAGCTCCTTTGGTGTGTTGAGATTTAATCCCTCGGATGCGCTCTCACGAGACTGCAGGTCACTCGTTGAGTCGGTACACATTAGGACTTTGTCCACTTGTAGATGGATTGTGTAAATAATACCTAGGTGGATCAGAATAACTCAGTGGATAATACCAACGCTCTTGCATATAACAAAAAATGATTTTCTCAAGAATGTTCCATCATAAAAAGCGGCCTTTGCAGAGAGTACGACATTTTAAAAGCAGCTGTGAAAAATTGGTATTAGTCATGTCAGTTACGATCCTATTTTGACAATGTAAAGGCAGTTCTCTGGAGAATATGGACCGTTGAGTTATTTGGCCATTGTATATAGCACAATCAAATTTTGAAGAGAAGTTTCGTTGAAGGTACATGCTGTCTGCGAAACTGATGTTAGCTTTTTGCTAACCGATGTTTCAGTATTCGACTATACTGTACGATACTGATGACAGGGCTTTGGATCTCTTCGTTCAGTATGATGTAGCCTGTACCAGATTACGTAACCGAGAAATTTTTCATTGTTATGAGTGACTTATAAAGCTTGTATCGGGAGCGTTACAACTTTCGTCTCGTAATGTGCCTGGTAGTGCCAATTTCGCTTGTATGACGGATGTATTTGTTATTTTGATACAGCCTTCACAAAAACCCAGATCTGCTGTGTGTAGGTTCAGCTGCACTGTTAGTGTACGACAGAGCTTCCTGAATGTTAATCATTTTACATACCTTAGGCCGGAGCCCGTTGATACGACTTTGTCATGACAATAACTGAAGATAGGCAGAGCTGAAACAGAATAGTTTTTATCTAGTGAGGAAACTACTTCTATCTCTATGCGCTACCTACAGAACATATCCAGGCTTTATGCGGAGGTATTTGCGGCCACCCCAATAAAATCAGGTCTCGCACAAGAAGGCAGGTATTACAAAACATTATTTCTGTTGGGCTTCAGATGAAGCTTCGGAATATGGCAGAAACATTTATTAAAACTTATTGGCGCATTAGCGATTGTAGACAGGAGACGACCGTGCTCGGTCAGCAGGTAGGACATAAGTGAGTTTCTGTCAAGCATCCCAGGTGCCTAATAGAAAACTCCCACAAATTTTTTCCACTAAAATGTCCCAGGGTATAATCTACTAGTAAAAGTGTTGAAGTTCGTAACAGAAATTTGCTTCCCTCATTTCCACCACTGTCGAATAACCCTCTGTGTTGTATCTGCTACGTCATCCAAACAAGACATAGCCAGCGCAAAAGCACCACAGGCGCAAAGATACGAGATGGTGCCAGTGCCGTAGAGACTCGTCACTTGCGCCACGGCCGACGCTGGGGATGAAGATATCGACTTCATCTCGTCCAATTGCCGGCCGAATACAATCGGCCAATGACCAGACAACGGACAGAAGCGTACTCAGATGTTAGAATAGCAGCTCTTGCCCACTTGGTTGTAGACCATCTTCCAGGGCCGACTTAGACAGGCAATGTCGTTTAGTGAACTCTTATAAGTAAACAGACAGTTCTCGTAAATTGCATTTGCTTTGTACTGTGAAGTTTACCTACGATTATTTGCACTTCGCCATTGAGGGCCTTTTTTGTGTTATATTACAAGCAGTGTTTCAGAGGCCTTTATTCCACAAGTCACAAAGATAAGTAATTCTTTTTAACTCATTTGTATGACTGTGTTACTAGCTTGTTGGAGTGTTGTAGAACCTCCGTTCTCCTATCCTGTTACTTGAAACTGGAGCATAGCTATATAATAGTGGCAGTGAGAAATTGTCTTAGCGGTGTACTGCACCACAAGTCATATCGTGAACCAACAAGCTCGGCCTCCTCTGCAGTAGCGACGAGGCTCTTACAAAACTGGCGATGGGTGTTTAAAAAAGTATCATTAGGAATTATTACTTGTGTAAATTATTTAACTGAAAAATTTGTCTGTAGCAAACCATTCATGCAACAGTGACCTTCCAATATCATCTGGAAAATAATTATACTTAAGATACCCTTCCACCAGCAGCGGTAAAATCGGACTCTTTTAGAGAAATACCCCACACTTAGACGTGGCCTATGATGTAATTTTTAATTGCCATGTAATGCCTGCCAGTTCGATGTGAATATACACCTTCACTGGCTTAGCGAAGTGAGAGAACAGCTAAATTCTAGCTACTGGCTATCCGAATACAGAAACGTTTTACGGTGTGTTGTCACTGGCTCTTCGTCAGCGCAGCGTCGGGATGCGACATAACTGTTCTTCAGGGCTACTCTGCGGCCTATACGACTGCGCGGCCTACTCGTTATAAATGCAAAGAGCGGTTGTGGCGAGGAACGCAGCAGGTGCGAGTGCCAGCGATTTTTTTGTCACTCACCTGCCGTGGGAATGGCCAGATGTCTATGGAGTGTCGAACCCGTTGAACCCAACAGCGAACGTCGGATTTAAAACTGCCACCATGATACATTATGCACTGTTCCTTTTCATTGCTTACCTATTTATTGTCCAAGAAATTGGAATGACCAACGGCAGTGGGTCTTACTACATTCTTGGCATCTAGATACAGTCATGACACCATTACGACTTAATTTAATATAGTTTACAGCCTCTATCTGTAAAACTTCTCTACTATTTCGTATACCTTTGGCCGTTGTAATGTTAACATGGAGAAAACTTCTCATTGTTATTGTTACCTACTGTGTCACCATTATTATTCTTATTCAAATTTGGACTACACGTGAAACAGATGTGATTTTGACATCACAATCTTTTCCTTTTTTTATATTTCAAATACTTCTTAATTTTTCCTCTCAGTAGTTCTCCTCTTCTGTTTGCTCGTATACCTCCTCTATCTTTTCTGTTTCCCTCCGGAAAACCTTCACCTTTCTCCCGAGTTCAGATCTGTCTTCTATGTTTTTGTCTGTTATTCCTAACTCCTACAACTCTTTCTTAACTTCAGTAAATCATGATTTTTTTGTATGTTTTCCAAATAAGTTGAATATTTATTTGTCAGCCTCTTGTTTGCCATTGTTTTTAAGTAACCATCAGATGTTCAAATGGTTCAAATGGTTCTGAGCACTATGGGACTCAACTGCTGTGGTCATCAGTCCCCTAGAACTTAGAACTAATTAAACCTAACTAACCTAAGGACATCACACACATCCATGCCCGAGGCAGGATTCGAACCTGCGACCGTAGCAGCAGCGCGACCACCGCGGCCGGCAACCATCAGATGTAATCTTGCGCTTGTATCTTCTATATTCTCATTTTTTTCCGTACATCTCCTTGTTTCTCAATTTCCAAATCCAATTTTCTTCTTTCGCCCCAAATTTTTTCGGCTTATTCATCTTTCTTTGTTTTCTCTTCAAATTGTTAACTGGTTGGTAGGCTTGTGGTGGGAAATTTTGAGGCGCAAAAACGCTCAATTTTACTCACCTCATTGGAATGTCTCAATATAGCATTAATAGATAAGCATTTTCTGTTGTTCATGTTCTTTGTAAAGTGTAATTACATTACCATATTCTGTTCTCTGTTTATGTTAGCTGCTTTCCCAGAGCATTCATTTGAGTTACTCGTATTTCTTCCAAGTAATAAATCTGAAATTTTCTTTATTTGTCCACGGTTTTTGTGCACGTTCGCGTTGGTCATGCTTACGGATTTTTGAACTAAATTTGTAATGTAGTTTTATCTGCTTTCTCTTTGAGAAGTTTATCGGTCTCGTTGTTTCTTGTAGGTTATTTCCAAGATTCCTAAATCATCAGCAGAAGCTAAACAGCCAATTTCAAAGTTATCTCTCTTTCTTCCAAGTTTAAGTGTATTGATTTTCTCTTCTTCTCTTTATTTCGTCCATTCTAGTACTATTTTCTCTAAAACTAAATTAAATAATAATATAGACCTTCTATCCCCCCATCATACATCTTTTATTACTGATGGTTTTTTGGTATTTCCCCGAAAACTTTAAATTTTTACTAGTTATTAGCCAAAGTTTGCTTAATGTTTGCAATTGTTTTATTGTCAGTCCAGTTTCTTATAGGACAATGAATAGCGTAATTGTGTCTCCGAACCAAAAGATTTTTTAAAAACAAGAAGGTGTACATATTTCAAGCGGAGTTTACTGCGGCTGGGGAAGCATTTGCACTACTACTGCAGTTCTAATTCAACGTTCCCAATACCTATTAATTGGTATAATTGTTTGCAGGTATAAATACTTGATCTTTGTGGTCTTATATAAATATCCTTCGTTGTTTCATTTACGTAATTTTGGATAAATAAAGGAATTATGTATATCGGATCTGCGTCGACAATTTTCGCGATAGATTTTCGAACCAATTTGTGTAGACTGAATTCTGATGGTTGGGAATTTACTAAACGTAGCTAATCTGGTTCAGAAAGTTATTAAGGAAAATCCAGAGAAATCCGAAGCTGTTCATCTCTTGACTGTAGTAATAGTAGTGAACGTGGGCTCATGATGCCAGTACGGTATATCCAAAAAACCAAGAAATTAAGAAAAATCGCAGAACAGTGGACACTGAAAGTTAACTGTGAAGGCGGCGACTGGAAGCAGACAAGTAAAATTTTCTTCCGTGTGAAGCGCGTCTTTTGTTCTGTTATAGCTAGTAGTAATGTTTAACTAATAATATTTCGTCGCATCTACCATTCCATCTACTGGTCAGTACTGCTCTGTTCAGTTAGATTATTGTTATTACAAACTCGAAAAGGAGTGCCATAATTTTATTTCCGAGCCGTTACAACACTAAGATTTTAATACTAGACGTACACACATTGTTGAAAGGATTTATTTATTACGTAATGCACTGTAATTCATGAACAGCTATTACTGTATTATAATACGTAGTTGTTGCTTCTGTCACCTCTGATACTGATTTGTTACTGTGAACGATTCGACTTGTAAATTCTGAGTTACCCCTGTTGTAATAGATACAATTTACAAAACTTATATTTTTTATTTACTGACTTTTTTGTTGCTGTCTAGTCAGTTTCATAGAGAAGATTGTTGATTATTGGGATTTTTCTGGTGTTTTGTGACGTGGATAACCGTTTCCATATTATTCATTACTAATAATGTGACAGTGTAATAAAATACAGACATTTAGTTCTCGAAAAATCATTTCCTGTCAAAAAGTTTTCCCGATTTTTAGTTTTACCGTTAAAAATATCAGTCCATTTTCTGTATTTTCCCTGTGTAACAGAAAATTATTAGATCCCCAATGACTCAACGAAAATGTATTCGTGAGTGACGAAGAAAACGATATGAACAACATCGAGACTGCTGGATCCAACGGCGAATACCCCAGAAGGAAAAAATCAAATGAATTCTTAATTTCTAAAAACAAATGACTCGTTTTGCTGGACGTTTCTCATTAGGATCAGAACGTATGGAAAACCATGATAAATGGCTCATATTTCACTATTCTTATCGATCGTCTGATGTGTAAATTGCTTTATGCCACAATAATTTACTGCAGCTTAAATGTGTAGTCATATAAGAACTTAAAACTTCGTGTTCTGCCTTACGGTAGGTCTTGTTATGGGGGAAGCTTCGTCAGAGAGATCCACCGCATGAGCGTCTAGGAAAGTGATTCCAGTGGTGGTTTCCCGTTGCCTTCCACTGATGAGGATGAAATGATTATGAGGACAACACCCAGTCCCTGAGCGGAGAAAATCTACAACCCAGCTGGGAATCGAACTTGGGCCTCTTAGCGTGACAGAGCGCCGCGCTGACCATTCAGCTATCGGGGCGGACAATATAAGAACGGCTTTTGCCTTGGCTGTATACCAGGTAACAAGCTGTGAGTGCAGATTTGATCTGACGTGTGTAATCCAGGTTTCGCTATAATCGATAAGTGATTGCGTTTCACCTTACCAGACTACCTAATTGTATATCAGACACGTTAAATGTAAGAAGTTATGGCGGCCTTCTGAGGACTGTGACTCTTTTTCTACAAAGGCTCCCTAACAACAAACATAGACCATGCACCACTTGTTGAGCTGTGAAAGTACCATCAGAGTCAATTGACGTAGTTTGAGGTAGGCGGATCTGGGAGTGGGGGGGGGGGGGGGGGGTCAGGGGAAGGGGGGAGTGTGGAGGTGGAGGGAAAAAGTCTCTATCAGAATGCGCTACACAAAGTGGAACTGACGTCGCAGTTTGCATTATTTATACCTAAAATCTATCACTGAATTTATGAATTTGATGACCCATAATATTAAAATAAGAAATTTTTTAGTTTTCACAGTAAGCCAGGTAACAGCTTTATAAACAAAGTTGAAAACATTCTATTTACAATATACTTTACATGCAGTTTTTAAATCGGGCAGCTAATGGGGAACTGGAATCGGTAAGATGCTGGGAGTAAAACTTGACATTCACAACAGAAATGGCATTTATTTGAAAAGATTAATTAAAATGAATCACCATAAAAATTCAGATATTCCACTTCGCTTATTGTTAAAAAACCTTGCTTAAGGCAGCAAGATGAATAACTTATAGCTCAAAGAATATAAAAAAAATGAAAGATTGATATTGACATATAGTGAGTACAATAATTTAGCAAAAAACGTCTGCGTTAAAACAGTATTCATAGAAATGAGCAACAATTTGAAAAAATGAGAGATAAATATCGTAATTACAGGAAGTACATTAATGTGAAACTTAGATGGTTGTGGTCTTCGCTACCCCTGGTTCAATGTACATCAGACAGTGCTTACGAAAATATTTACATCAGACATATCGATAAGGGGGAAGATTCCAATGATTATAAGAACAAATGGGAGCAATACAATTCATAAATAGGATTAAGAAAATGGGACCTCAGCTATTGCACAAACAAATATGCTCAAAGTACTGGACTTCATACAAAGGATACACTACGCGTTCAACAATATCTTTTCAGTAACCATTAACTTCAAGCAGAAGCCCACGTTACACTAAGAATTTTATTCATTTTAAACAGTTTAAAAAGTGAACAACAGATTTTTAAAAAAAGGGTACGACTGACTTAGAGCCCTCAAAGACTCATTTGGTTCATGCTTAGCAAAACCACTCGTACAGCACATGTATACAGGGTGAGTCACCTAACGTTACCGCTGGATATATTTCGTTAACCACATCAAATACTGACGAACCGATTCCACAGACCGAACGTGAGGAGAGGGGCTAGTGTAATTGTTTAATACAAACCATACAAAAATGCACGGAAGTATGTTTTTTAACACAAACCTACGTTTTTTAAATGGAACCACGTTAGTTTTGTTAGCACATCTGAACATATAAACAAATACGTAATCAGTGCCGTTTGTTACATTGTAAAATGTTAATTACATCCGGAGATATTGTAACCTAAGGTTGACGCTTGAAACCTTCGACGTTCAGTTGTGTGTTGTAACAAACACAGGCCACGGTCGGCGAGCAGCATCTGCAGGGACATGTTTACGATGACGACCGTTTTTACGAGTGTGGCTGTAGTGCACTGTTGGGGTTTGGTCTAGCTGTCGCAGTGTCCTCATGTAACGCTTGCTGCTATTGTTATTCTGCATTCGTCTCCACACGCAGACCAACTACAGTACACCGTGTTAACAGCCGTCTGTGATAGTGTAGTGTTGTAGGAACTGTGACCATGGTGTATTCGAACTCTGAAAAGGAGGAGATGATACTCATCTGTGGCGAGTGTCAACGAAATGCAGCTGAAGCCTGCAGGGTGTATGCAGAACGGTACCCGGACAGAGAGCATCCAACGTGCCACACATTGCAAAACATCTACCGCCAACTGTATGCAACAGGTATGGTCATAGCACGCAAAAGGGTCTGTAAGAGGCCCGTCACAGGAGAAGCGGGTGCAGTTGGTGTGTTAGCTGCTGTTGCCATGAACCCACACATGAGTACACGGGACATTGCGAGAGCTGGTGCGCTGAGTCAAAGTAGTGCCATGCGCATACTGCATCGTCACCGCTTTCACCAGTTTCATGTGTCGCTACATCAGCAATTACATGGTGATGACTTTAATCATCGAGTGCAATTCTGTCAAGGGACATTAACAGAGAATGCGTTGCAGTTCTACCTGTTTACCGACGAAGCGGGTTTCACAAACCACGGGGCAGTGAATCTACGGAACATGGATTACTGGTCCGTGGACAATCCTCGCTGGCTCAGACAGGTAGAGCGACAGCGACCGTGGACTGTAAATCTATGGTGCGGAATCATTGGCCACCACCTCATTGGTCCTCACTTAATTGCAGGGGCCCAAACAGCTGCAACATACATCGCGTTTCTACAGAATGATCTGCCAACGTTGCTCGAAAATGTCCCACTGGAAACGCGTCGACGTATGTGGTATCAGCATGATGGTGCACCTGCACGTTCCGCAATTAACGCTAGGCTGACCCTTGACAGGATGTTCGACGGGCGTTTCATAGGACGTGGAGGACGCATAAATTGGCCAGCCCTTTCTCCTGATCTTCTACATCTGGACTTCTTTCTGTGGGGTACGTTAAAGGAGAATGTGTATCGTGATGTGCCTACAACCCCAGAGGATATGAAACAACGTATTGTGGCAGCCTGCGGCGACATTATACCAGATGTTCTGCGGCGTGTACGACATTCATTACGCCAGAGATTGCAGTTGTGTGCAGCAAATGATGGCCACCGCATTGAACATCTATTGGCCTGACATGTTGGGACACACTCTATTCCACTCCGTAATTGAAAACGAAAACCACGTGTGTACGTGTTCCTCACCCCTCATGGTAATGTACATGTGCGTCAGTGAAAAAGACCAATAAAAGGGTGTTAGCATGTGGACGTAATGTGCTGTTCCAGTCTCTTCTGTACCTAAGGTCCATCACCGTTCCCTTTGGATCCCTACGTAATTCGGTGCTCTCCGATACACACGATCGAACAGCGGAGGGGTGGTACTCAAGCGTCAACTTTAGGTTACAATATCTCCGGATGTAATTAACATTTTACAATGCAAAAAACGGCACTGATTACGTATTTGTTTATATGTTCAGTTGTGCTAACAAAACTAACGGGGTTCCATTTAAAAAAACGTAGGTTTGTGTTAAAAAACATACTTCCGTGCATTTTTGTATGGTTTCTATTAACCAATTACACTAGCCCCTCTCCTCATGTTCGGTCTGTGGAATCGATTCGTCAGTATTTAATGTGGTTTACGAAGTATATCCAGAGGTAATGTTATGTGACACCCTGTATAGATATATCTAGATGGAAATGTATGTGATCAGTCTTCTGAGCGTAATTGATAGTTGTATTAAAGTGAATACCGCTATTGTGTCATATCATGACTTTTGAAAAATCTTTTTCGATGTTTATGTGAAGAGAACCATTTTTCCGTAATTGTTGTAAAATGGAGTAAAGACGACAATGGTACAAAATACACTGAAGTGACAACAATAATGAAATGGATCCAAATATCTTGTAGGACCTCCTTTTGCCTGCTGTACGGCAGCAACTTGACGTGGCATGGACTCAAGTCGTTGCAAGTAGCAGAATATGTAGCCATCCGGGCTTTATAGCCGTCCATAATCGTGAAAGTGTTGACGGTGCAGGATTTTGAGCACAATCTGACATGTCGCTTATGTCCCTTAAATATTCGATGGGCCGCATGTCAGGCGATCTGGGTGCCATATCATTCGCTCGAATTGTCCAAGATGTTCTCGCGAACATTGTGGCCCAGTGACATGGCAATCTGTCATCCATAAAAATTGCATAGTTGAATTGGAACGTGAAGTCCTAAATGGTTGAAAATGGTGTCCAGGAAGCCCAACATAACCCTTTCCAGTCAATAATCGTTGCAGTTTGACCAGAGGACCCAGCCAATTCCGTGTAAACACAGCACACACAATTATGGATCCACCACCAGCTAGTTGTCAACTTGGTGGCATGGCTTCATGCGGTCTGCGCCACACTTGAACCCGACTACCAACTTTCATCAACTAAAATGGGGACTTATCTGACTAGGCCACAGTTTTAGGGTCTGTCCGACATGGTTACGAGACCAGGAGTGGCGTTGCAGGTATTGTCGTGCTGCCGTCTGCTGCCCTTGCCCATCAACGCCAAATTTCTCCCCGCTGTCCTAATGGATACGTCGTACGTCCCACATTAATTTCTGCTCTTACACTACTGGCCATCAAAATTGCTACACCACGAAGTTGATGTGTTACAGACGCGAACTGTAACCGACAGGAAGAAAAAAATGGTTCAAATGGCTCTGAGCACTATGGGACTTAACAGCGATGGTCATTAGTCCCCTAGAACTGAGAACTACTTAAACCTAACTAACCTAAGGACAGCACACAACACCCAGCCATCACGAGGCAGAGAAAATCCCTGACCCCGCCGGGAATCGAACCCGGGAACCCGGGCGTGGGAAGCGAAAACGCTACCGCACGACCACGAGTTGCGGGCAGGAAGAAGATGCTGTGATATGCATATGATTAGCTTTTCAGACCATTCACACAAAGTTCGCGTCGGTGGCGACAGCTACAACGTGCTAACATGAGGAAAGTTTCCAACCGATATCTCAAACACAAACAGCAGTTGACCGGCGTTGCCTGGCGAAACGTTGTTGTGATGCCTGGTGCAAGGAGGAGAAATGCTTACGATCAGGTTTCCGACTTTGCTAAAGGTCGGATTGTAGCCTATTGCGATTGCGGTTTATCGTATCACGACATTGCTGCTCGCGTTAGTCGAGATTCAATGTTTGTTAGCAGAATATGGAATCGGTGGGTTCCCAACGGCCTCGTATAACTAGTAGTCGAGATGACAGGCATCGTATCCGCATGGCTGTAACGGATCGTGCAGCCACGTCTCGATGTCTGAGTCAACAGACGGGGACGTTTACAAGACAACAACCATCTGCACGAACAGTTCGACGACGTTTGCAGCAGCAAGGACTATCAGCTCGGAGACCATGGCTGCGGTCACCCTTGACGCTGCACCTCAGACAGGAGCGCCTGCGACGGTGTACTCAACGACGAACCTGGGTGCACGAATGGCAAAACGTCATTTTTTCGGATGAATCCAGGTTCTGTTTACAGCATCATGACGGTTGCATCCGTGTTTGGCGACATCGCGGTAAACGCACATTGGAAGCGTGTATTCGTCGTCGCCATACTGGCGTATCACCCGGCGTGATGGTATGGGGTGCCATTGGTTACGCATCTCGGTCACCACTTGTTCACACTGACGCCACTTTGAACAGTGGACGTTACATTTCAGATGTGTTACGACCCGTGGCCCTACCCTTCATTCGATCTCTGCGAAACCGTACATTTCAGCAGGATAATGCACGACCACATGTTGCAGGTCCTGTACCGGCCTTTTTGGACACAGATGTTCGACTGCTGCCCTGGCCAGCACATTCTCCAGATCTCTCACCAACTGAAAACGTCTGGTCAATGGTGGCCGAGCAACTGGCTCGTCACAATACGCCAGTCACTACTCTTGATGAACTGTGGTATCGTGTTGAAGCTGCATGGGCAGCTGTACCTGCACACATCCAAACCCAGGTGTATCAAGGCCGTTATTATGGCCAGAGGTGGTTGTCCTGGGTACTGATTTCTCAGCATCTATGCACCCAAATTGCGTGATAATGTAATCACATGTCAGTTATAGCATAATACAGGGCTATTACAAATGATTGAAGCGATTTCGTAAATTCACTGTAACTCCATTCATTGACATATGGTCACGACACACTACAGATACGTAGAAAAACTCATAAAGTTTTGTTCGGCTGAAGCCGCACTTCAGGATTCTGCCACCAGAGCGCTCGAGAGCGCAGTGAGACAAAATGGCGACAGGAGGCGAGAAAGCGTATGTCGTGCTTGAAATACACTCACATCAGTCAGTCATAACAGTGCAACGACACTTCAGGACGAAGTTCAACAAAGACCCACCAACTGCTAACTCCATTCGGCGATGGTATGCGCAGTTTAAAGATTCTGGATGCCTCTGTAAGGGTAAATCAACGGGTCGGCCTGCAGTGAGGGAAGAAACGGTTGAACGAGTGCGGGCAAGTTTCACGCGTAGCCCGCGGAAGTCGACGAATAAAGCAAGCAGGGAGCTAAACATACCACAGGATGGTGCTCCACCGCACTTCCATCATGATGTTCGGCATTTCTTAAACAGGAGATTGGAAAACCGATGGATCGCTCGTGGTGGAGATCATGATCAGCAATTCATGTCATGGCCTCCACGCTCTGCCGACTTAACCACATGCAATTTCTTTCTGTGGGGTTATGTGAAAGATACAGTGTTTAAACCTCCTCTACCAAGAAACGTGCCATAACTGCGAGCTCGCATCAACGATGCTTTCGAACTCATTGATGCTGCGCCGAGTGTGGGAGGAACTTGATTATCGGCTTGATGTCTGCCGAATCACTAAAGGGGCACATATCGAACATTTGTGAATGCCTAAAAAAACCTTTTTTAGTTTTTGTATGTGTGTGCAAAGCATTGTGAAAATATCTCAAATAATAAAGTTATTGTAGAGCTGTGAAATCGCTTCAATCATTTGTAATAACCCTGTATATTTGTCCAATGAATACCCGTTTGTCATCTGCATTTCTTCTTTGCGTAGCTAATTCAATGGCCGGTAGTGTATTTCACTGTTAGCAGTGACAAAACTACGCAAATACCATTGCCCTCGGTCATTCAACGAAGGCCGTCGGCTACTGCGTTGCTCGTGGTGAGAGGCAATGCCTGGCATTTGTTGTCCTCGGGACAGTGTGGATCTCGGAATACTTTATTTCCTAAGAATTTGCGAAATGGAGGGCCCAGTAGTCTAGCTTCTACAACCATTCCACGTTCAGTCTGTCACTTCTCATCGTGCGGGTATAATCAAGTCGGTAACCTTTTCACGTGAATCAGCTGAAGACAAATCGTGCAACGCACTGCTCTTTCATACCTTGAGTACGTGACACTAACGCCATCTCCTTAGGTGCATATCGCTGTCTCATGACTTTTATCACTTCAGTGTATTATGATACCGCTTTCAGCCTGGCCATATGTTTACCTCTTATTGTCTTCATAGTTTTTCTACTACCGGTGTTCATAAAACACAATATGTTCTTCTGTGTAACGTGCGAAATTATGCGTCGCGGACCATAACAGCAAAGTTGGCCGCGACGGAGTTGGTGCACGGATAATTAGTGGTTTCTGCGCAGAGCGGCTGTGTGCCGAGTCTCGCCGGCCCCCTGCTACATAATTAACGACGTGAAATTTGCGCGTCGGCTAAGCCGGCCCGATCTGCGGTTTGCGCTGTTTACTGAGGCTCGCGATACACAAACGCAGACGTGACCTCCAGTCTCTGGGAGCCGCGCCGGGGTAATCGGCTTCCGAGGGAATTTTCCGTCTGCTCTGGGCCAGGCGCACGCTGGATTAACGCTCATTATCTCTGGTCTGGAACGTGAAACAGAATTGCAATACTAATCTGGGGGGAGATGGCAAAAAATTACATTGTGCAAGTAATTTGTTGCGCAAGCACGAATTGTTTGCTGCAGTTCTGTACATACAGCGAGCCAGGTAATCCGGAAAGCACATGCTTGTCTAACCGGACACGGTTTGTCATGAATTTTTTTTAAAGTTATTTGTATGAATAATGTGGTGTCACCGCCAGACACCACACTTGCTAGGTGGTAGCCTTTAAATCGGCCGCGGTCCGTTAGTATACGTCGGACCCGCGTGTCGCCACTGTCAGTGATTCCAGACGAAGCGGCGCTACACGGCAGGTCTAGAGAGACTTCCTAGCACTCGCCCCAGTTGTACAGGCGACTTTGCTAGCGAAGCTACACTGACAAATACGCTCTCATTTGCGAGACGATAGTTAGCTTAGCCTTAAGCTACGTCATTTGCTACGACCTAGCAAGGCGCCATTACCAGTGTATATTGAGATTATATAAAGTATCAACAAGAGTGATGTTCACCAATTATGGAATAAAGTTAAGTATTACATCAACTACGTACTTTATTTGCTATATTAACTACTTTACACTGTTCCAGACCTCACGCCAGCCTGCGTGAGCTTATAGCGTGCATTTCGGCATCCTCGCATAGTGACTTGGCTGTCTTGCCAAGTCACAACAAATAATTTACAGTAAAAGTGCAGGAATTGTCGGCAATGTTTCCACAGTTCCATCAGGTGTTCCTACGTATATTATTTTGCTATAAAAGGCAAGATCACAACAGTAATTCCTCAGATCCATTAATCCCATGAAAACACTTATCTTGTTATCGTTGGTTTGTCCAAGTGTGCTCATTCACTGCTGTTGTTTTGTTAGGGTGATTTTAAAAATTTACGTGACCTTTGTTTATTGTTTTTCTGCGTAAAAACATACTGTTCCACTTCAGTATGGCGTTGTCAGCTATGTCACCATACTATTTAACAGAATCAAAACGTAGGAAACTGTTGTAGCCTCACACTGCTGGTAACATGATTAACTCACTGAAATTTCACCTGCACTACCCACAAATGTGAAATGCAGATAATGACAACCAGGAGGTAAACTACCAACGAACATCTGAAGCAACTTTTTCGATTGTGACGGCTCGCGATCTCATTCTTAACACGTTAACCATATGTTACGTAAGAATTAAAATTTACCTTAGGAAACGAATGATCATATTTTCGAAATAAATTCACTGACGGCGAATATCTTGGCATTAGCTGTACTAGGTATACACTGATGAGCCAAAACATTATGACCACCTCCTTCATAGCTCGTTGGACCGTCTTTGGAACGAAATGCATCACTACTTCTGCTTATCAGAAATCCAGCAGTTTGTTGGTAGGTTTGTCCAGGTGTGTGATATTAGATGTCTACGCACAGATCATGTAGTTTGCGTAAATAACGATCCACTGATTTGCGTATGCGACCGATAGCGACAAGACGGGTCAGGCGAATTTTGTCGCCGGGACATTCTTATGAGTTCACTGTAATGCTCTTCAAACCGTTGCAGCACGATTCTGGCTCCGAGACACTGACAATAACACTGCTGGATGATGACATCGCCGTCTGCGAAGACATCAAGCATGAAGGGATGCAGCCGGTTCGTAGCTGTGAGCGTGTCTTCGATTAGTACCACAGGTCTCATGCAAGCGCAAGCGAATGTCTCCCACAGCGTGATAGTGCTCTCCCCCCCCCCCCCCCCCCCCCCAGCTTGTTTCCGTGGCGTGCTTTTCGAGACGATGTTCAGCTCGATGGCGACCTTTGTCCAGACGAACATCGACTTTTTATTATTTTTTGAGTCGTCAGTTTTCTTACTGGTTTGACGCGGGCCGCTACGATTTCCTCTCCTGTGCCAACCTCTTCATCTCAGAGTAGCTCTTGCAACCTACGTCCTCAATTATTTGCTTGACGTATTCCAATCTCTGTCTTCCTCTACAGTTTTTGCCCTCTACAGCTCCCTCTAGTACTATGGAAGTCATTCCCTCATGTCTTAGCAGATGTCCTATCATCCTGTCCCTTCTCCTTACCAGTGTTTTCCACATGTTCTTTCCTTTCCGATTCTGCGTAGAACCTCCTCATTCCTTACCTTATCAGTATACCTAATTTTCAACATTCGTCTATAGCACCACATCTCAAATGCTTCGATTCTCTTCTGTTCCGGTTTTCCCACAGTCCATGTTTCACTACCATACAATGCTGTACTCCAGACGTACATCCTCAGAAATATCTTCCTCAAATTAGGGCCGGTATTTGATATTAGTAGACTTCCCTTGGCCAGAAATGCCTTTTTTGCCATAGCGAGTCTGCTTTTGATGTCCTCCTTGCTCCGTCCGTCATTGGTTATTTTACTGCCTAGGTAACAGATTTCCTTAACTTCATTGACTTCGTGACCATAAATCCTGATGTTGAACTCTTAATGTTACCACCGTTGCTTTTAATGTCACCAAAGGTTGTTTTGACTTTCCTGTATGCTGAGTCTGTCCTTCCGAGAATCATATCTTTTTCGATGTCTTCACATTTTTCCTGCAGCCATTTCGTCTTAGCTTCCCTGCACTTCCTATTTATTTCATTCCTCAGCGACTTATATTTCTGTATTCCTGATTTTCCCGGAACATGTTTGTACTTCCTCGTTTCATCAATCAACTGAAGTATTTCTTCTGTTACCCATGGCTTCTTCGCAGCTACCTTCTTTGTACCTATGTTTTCCTTCCCAGCTTCTGTGATGGCCCTTTTTAGAGATGTCCATTCCTCTTCCACTGTACTGCCTACTGCGCTATTCCTTATTGCTGTATCTATAGCGTTAGAGAACTTCAAACGTATCTCGTCATTCCTTAGTGCTTCCGTATCCCACTTCTTTGCGTATTGATTCTTCCTGACTAATGTCTTGAACTTCAGCCTACTCTTCATCACTACTATATTGTGTTCTGAGTCTATATCTGCTCCTGGGTATGCCTTACAATCCAGTATCTGATTTCGGAATCTCTATCTCAGAGTACCACTTGCAACCTTTTTTTTTTTTTTTTTTCGTCATCAGTCTACTGACTGGTTTGATGCGGCCCGCCACGAATTCCTTTCCTGTGCTAACCTCTTCATCTCAGAGTAGCACTTGCAACCTACGTCCTCAATTATTTGCTGGATGTACTCCAGTCTCTGTCTTCCTCTACAGTTTTTGCCCTCTATATCTCCATCTAGTACCATGAAAGTCATTCCCTGATGTGTTTAACAGATTTCCTATAATCCTGTCCCTTCTCATTGTCACCGAGCGCGGTGGCGTAGTGGTTAGACACTGGACTCGCATTCGGGAGGACGACGGTTTAATCCCGCGTCCGGCCATCCTGATTTAGGTTTTCCGTGATTTCCCTAAATCGCTCCAGGCAAATACCGGGATGGTTCCTTTGAAAGGGCACGGCCGACTTCCTTCCCCATCCTTCCCTAATCCGATGAGACCGATGACCTCGCTGTCTGGTCTCCTTCCCCAAAACAACCAACAACCAACCAACCTTCTCATTGTCAGCGTCTCCCACATATTCCTTTCCTCTCAGATTACGCGCAGAACCTCCTCATTCCTTACCTTATCAGTATACCTAATTTTCAACATTCGTCTGTAGCACCACATCACAAATGCTTCGATTCCCCTCTGTTCCGGTTTTCCCACGGTCCATGTTTCACTAACATACAATGCTGTGCTCAAAATGTACATTCTCAGAAATTTGTTCGTCAAATTAAGGCCTGTGTTTGATACTAGCAGACTTCTCTTGGCCAGGAACCCCCTTTTGGCGAGCTCTAGTCTGCTTTTGTTGTCCTCCTTGCTCTGTCGGTCATTCGTATTTTTTCTCCCAAGAGTTCCTTACCTTCATCTACTTCGTGACCATCAATCATGATGTTAAGTTTCTCGCTATTCTCATTTCTGCTACTTGTCATTAATTTTCTCTTTATTAGATTTACTCTGAATCCATATTCTTTACTCACCAGATTGTTCATTCTATTAGCCAGGTCATGTAATTTTTCTTCACTTTCACTCAGGTTAGAAAAGCCATCAGGGAATCGTATCACTGACATTCTTTCACCTTGACTTTTAATCCCATTCCTGAATCTATCCTTTATTTCCATTATTACTTCTTAGATGGAGGGGCGGAAGACTACATCCCTGTCTTACATTCTTTTTAATCCGAACACTTCGTTCTTGGTCGTCCTCTCTTATTGTTGCCTCTTGGCTCTTGCACATATTGTGTATTACCCGTCTCTGCCTATGGCTTACCGCTATTTTCCTCTGAATTTTGAAATATGCACAATTTTACCATGTCGAAGGCCTTTTCCAGGTCGACAAATCCTATGATCGTGTCTTTATTTTCCTTTAGTCTTGCTTCCATTATCAATCGCAGCGTCACAATTGCCTCCCTGGTGCCTATACCTTTCCTAAAGACAAACTAATCGTTATCTAACATCTCCTCAATTTTCTTCTCCATCCTTCCGTACATTATTCTTGTCAGCAACTCGGATGCATGAGCTGTTAAGCTGATTGTGCGATATTTCTCGCACTTGTCAGCTCTTGCAGTCTTCGGAATTGTGCGGATGATATTTGTCCGAAGATCATATGGTATGTCAACAGACTCATACATTCCACAAACGAACGTGAACATTCGTTTTATTGCCTTTCCCCCCAATGATTTTAGAAATTCTGATGGAATATTATCTGTCTCTTCTGCCTTATTTGATCTTAAGTCTTCCAAAGCTCTTTTAAATTCTGATTCTTATACTGGATCCCTCATCTCTTCTAATCGACTCCAATTTTTTCTTCTTCCATCACAGTAGACAAATCTTTCCCCTCATAGAGGTCTTAAAAGTACTCTTTCGACCTATCCGCTCTCTCCTCCTCAGTGGAATTCCCGTTGCATTGCTTTTAATTTCACCGAATGTTGTTTTTATCCTCCTATAAACTGAGTCAGTGCTTCCGGCAATCATTTCTTTTTCGATTTCTTCACATTTTTCCTGCAGCCATTTCATCTTAGCTTCGCTGCATTTTCTGTTCATTTCATGCCTCAGCGACTTGTATTTCTGTATTCCTGAATTTGCCTGAACATTTTCGTATTTACTTCTTCCATCGATCAACTGAAATATTTCTTCTGTTACCCATTGTTTCTTCACAGTTACCTAGTTTGTACGTATGTTTTGCCTGATTGCCAGTTTTAGAGATATCCTTTCCCCTTCAACTGTGCTGCCTACAGAGCTGCTCCTTGTTGCTGTATCTGTAGCCTTAGATACCTTCAAGCGCATCTCATCATTCCTTAGTACTTCCATATCCCACTTTTTTTCGTATTTATTCTTTCTGATTAATCTACTGAACTTCAATCTACTGTTCATCACTACTAAATTGTGATCTGAGTGTATATCTGCTCTTGGGTATGCCTTACAATCCAGTATCTGATTTCGGAATCTCTATGTGACCATGATTTAATCTAACTAAAATCTTCCCGTATCACAGGGCCTTTTCCAAATATACTTCCTCCTCTTATAATTCTTGAACAGAATATTCGCTATTACTAGCAGAAATTTATTACAGAACTCAATTAACTTTTCTCCTCTTTCATGTCTTGTCCCAAGCCCATATTCTCCTGAAACCCTTTCTTCTACTCATTTCCCTACGACTTCATTCCATTCCCCTGTGACTATTAGATTTTCATATCTCTTTACGAACTTTATTACTCTTTCAATATGCTCATGTTCTTTCTCTATCTGTTCACCTTCAACTTGCGACGTCGGTTTGTATACCTGAATTACCATTGTCCTTGTTGATTTGCTGCCGATTCTAATAAGAACAACGCTATCATTCATCTGTTCACAGTAACACACTCTCTGCCCTATTTTCCTACTCATAACGAATCCTACTCCCGTTATACCTACTGCAACAAAAATGTGATTCATCTGCGGAGCAGAGGTTATCAACACCCTTACACAGACTAAAAGAAACGAATGTGGGTAAAATGTCTAAAATTGTTACACAGTGAAGAAAAAACTTTTGAAATAACTCTCAATCCCTCACTACCACCTCATCCGCGTTAACCCACACAATCACTCTATCTCACAAGCCTTAATACAGAAGAGAAAGGTGAAAGGTGCTATTCCTGGGATGAAAACGAAATAAAAACTATAGAAGAGTTAAAAGAAAAATCAGAGGGAAAAGTGACTGACTAACAACGTGCAAAAATTCAGTGAGTGATTCACCCTTTGAACACATTAACATCTCCCTAAAATTTTTGGGAACAAGTTGGACGTACCACAAATTCTTAATACCATAACTACATACGTTTCAATGTTGAGTGTAGAGGGCAGATCAGCTGGCAAATCTGCTACTGCCCTCTGGTCTGTAAATAAAATATAGTCTCACAGTTATCTGTACGTCACAAGGACTTCACATTGGAGGATCCTCTCGCTAGAGCAAGAAGCCATGAGTCACAGGACTGTGGTCTATGTGAAGAGGAGAAGCTGGACCTCATCCCTCCATCATGGCCGAAAGGAAGTACGCCATTTTCGTATTAGACGCAGATTATTCAGAGAATCGGAACAGACAAGGAAGTTAGCACTCGAAGCATACCTCATCTGCTCCAGAGCCCGCAAGGTAATCTACAGTTCTGCTTCGAAGGGACTGGAGCGTTGAGGACAGTGTCAGAGAAAAAAGCACAACAACCAACGGAGTCCCCTTGCTTCGACCCATCAGTAAAAACAACTGTAGAGTTCTGGTGACCAGTTAAAATTGCAGAAAATAAAGCATTAAAAGTATATAAAGGGGTGTATTCTCTCCTATACTACACTAAATCTAAAATTACCCTGGACATCTGTGGCGGACAGTTAAAACCCTGGATTCGGGGCTGTACTTGCTTCACATCAAGTGACTCCAGCACATGCCGCACATGGATCCCAGATGGCCTTGTTGGCGTCTGGACGATTGGAGAAAAAGCATTTGAGAGGCGGACGAGCAACAGTACGGTACACAGGTAAATCAAGAGCGGCGAGGAACTTAAATGCCTGATGCACCATGAAGAGCTGCCATTGGATGGTGTGTGGTGGTGTGGTGGCACAGAGCCTGGGTGTGGGGATAGCCACGTAAGTATCTGTGGCCTGCCGAGTCCCCCCATGGTGGATAGCGTCAATAACCTTCGAGTTAAGAGGGCCTCTGTAATCCATAACTGTGCATACGCAATCTAGCCATGAACGCACAAAAGCTCTATAAAACAGGAGCGGATGCACGCTGACTGCTCCCTAAGACCTGTGGCTACGATACTTTATGGCTTTCTGGGTTCAGGCTTTCAGAGCTCTCAGGTGTGGTAACCACGATAATTTAGAGTAATATATAAGACCCAGAAACCTCACTGAAACTTCAAAATGTAAAATGGTGTCCCTCATACGCAAGTCAGGTAAATTAAAAATACGATGAGAACGCTTAAAACGAACAGACACACTTTTTTCTGCAAAAAGCTGAAAATTCATCTTAGCAGCCCACTCCTCCAACCTACGCTCTGCAAGTTGCAACAGAAGGGTCGCTGTTGCAAATCTGGAGGAGAAAATAAAACAACAAAGCTGTCCGCAAATAAAGAGCACTATACAGGAACCGAGCGGGGTGGCGCAGTGGTTAGACACTGGACTCGCATTCGGGAGGACGACGGTTCAATCCCGCGTCCGGCCATCCTGATTTAGGTTTTCCGTGATTTCCCTAAATCACTCCAGGCAAATGCCGGGATGGTTCCTCTGAAAGGGCACGGCCGACTTCCTTCCCAATCCTTCCCTAATCCGATGAGACCAATGACCACGCTGTCTGGTCTCCTTCCCCAAACCAACCAACCAACCAACTATACAGGACGTAGACGTGATACTGTTTATGGCTATGGCAAAAATAGTAACACTTAAAGCACAGCATTCTCAAAACAATCCAACAGCAAGTCACCAACTCACAGCAGGAAGAAGTGCTTGGAGAGGAAGGACCAAATGAATTTGGGGATCTGGCCACGAAAGCCCAATTGATGTAGTTGTATGAGAATACTTTGTCTCCAAATGCTATCATATGCAATACTGATATCAAAGAATATACCGAAGGAGTGGTGATTACATTGGAAAGCCTGTTCAATAGCCGCCTCAAGTAGGGTCAGATTGTCGAGAGCGGACCGAAATCTCCTGAATCCACACTGAAAGTGGCTACGGAGTTGCCTGCGCTCTAACAACCTGACTAGACAGGGTCATTCCTACAGCAACATGTGCCGTCCTTTCCTGGTGTGAGGAGACATGTCAGAATTACCTATCTCCACGAGTTTGTGAACTGATCTGTCTGTTATATCAAATTAAAACTTTCGAGGAGGATTTACTTTGACACTGCTGGTAAACGTCGAAGCATGCCGCACCGGATTTTGTTGTGAACGTGTGTAGCATCACGAGTCTCAGACAGCGTCGATTCCAGCTCCTAAATGGATAATTGTGCTATATAAAGTCCACCTTGCCCTTCTCTATAGTCGCACGGTAGCGACGAAACGCTGGATCCTGGGCTGCATTGGCAGCAGTTTTTTTAAAATGCTCTGCCAGCTCTAGATATTGTTTGGGGACACCCCAATTTCAGCACTGCTGTTACTGATGAAAGACTATGTTCTCCCGAAATCCTCCAGATGGCTTCAAATACATTTTTAGAACGAGTGGAATGGTTGGTGAAGCTAAAAAAAATGGTTCAAATGGCTCTGAGCACTATGGGACTTAACATCTGAGGTCATCAGTCCCCTAGATTTTAGAACTACTTCAGTCTAACTAACCTAAGGACATCACACACATCCATGCCCGAGGCAGGATTCGAACCTGCGACCGTAGCAGCCGCGCGGTTCCGGACTGCGCGCCTAGAACCACTAGACCACCGCGGCCGGCGGTTGGTGGATCCCACGTAGGTTTGCCACGACCTTTTCTTACTCTCCTTAATTACATGTCGAACTTCGGTTCTCACGACCCGAAAGGCTGTGAGCTTGTCTGCTATTGGGAGGCATTTAAACCGTTCAAGAGCTACACGACTGTCCCACATTGCTGAGCGGCTCTCGTCACAATCCTCCTAGGTACAGGTTGCCTCCTGCAAACTTTGGGATCGTTCGTCAGTGGCATGGTGTGTCACTCATGTGTTGCGGTGCTCAAACGTAGCCAATTGGATGAACAGCGTCCAGCTAGCCCTGCTGACCAACCTTTTTGGTGGCTTCCGTTCAGATAATGCTCCATAATGCGAATGTGTAGCGGGAAGTGGTCGCTGGATTGAAGATCGTCAGTAACTTCACTCTGAACAGAGTCCACAAGAGCTGGAGAGCAGAAAGACAGGTCAATGGCTGAGAGTGTTCCAGCAGAAGAAGAGAAATGTTGGACGTCATAAGGCTCTTCAAAGCCGACTATGAGAACAAGTAGAGGTTGAGCCCCACAAGACATGATGAGTATTGAAGTCTCCCAGTATGAGAAATGGTGTGGGAGTTGTTCTATGCGATCTGTGGGAGTAATACAGTCTACTGCATATTGTGGAGGTAAATACAGTGAGCGAACAGTGATGCTCAGACACACATGAATTTCATTTTGAACTGCTTACAGGTCGTTATCCAGGCGGAGAGCACACTGTTGACAAACACAGAGGTCCCTTTCTACGCTCTTTCCAAGTCCTCCTTTCTGTGTAGCGGACAGCCCTGTAGCACAGGGACGTCTGTATCTTTAAAATGTGTAAAATATGGAGTTTCAGTCTTCGATCGCTATTCTTCTTAATTTCAATTACCGGTTTCGGGCTAGCTGCCCATCTTCAGATCTGTTAGACAATGTTAAAAATGTAATTAATAAGAGAGATACAGTTAGTGAAAAACTATCTTAGTTTACAAAATGAAATTTTGGAACATATAAAATGCCAACATACCATATGTTGTAGTTACAGAGTATCCACTCAACCACCAATCAAAAACAAAGAAGAGTAAACGCACATTTTCGGAAGGATATCTACATTTTATTTATATTTTATGTTTCTTTATAAAGAAATTTTAAATTAATGTAAATTTTTTTCGTTTCATGGTCCACTCAAAAAGATTATTCATTTGTTATTACCTTAAAAATTGTTTTATTAAAAAGAATATTCGCCAATAATATATACGGCGAAATAATAACAGATGCACAATTGTTATAGGTAGAGGGCACTTTTTACTGTTACCAATCAGATTACTCTTAAATACTGCGATATAATGTTTTAACAGATTGAAATTTACTTCACTTATGACAGTGAACAGTGTGTTCTGTACGGACAAGTTACTCTGTAACTACAACATATGGTATGTTGGCATTTTATATGTTCCAAAATTTCATTTTGTAAACTAAGATAGTTTTTCACTAACTGTATCTCTCTTATTAATTACATTTTTAACATTGTCTAACAGATCTGAAGATGGGCAGCTAGCCCGAAACCGGTAATTGAAATTAAGAAGAATAGCGATCGAAGACTGAAACTCCATATTTTACTTATTGAACGATCGCGGAATTCCCAGTGAGACAACTATGTCTAGTTTTTAAAATGTGTTCCTTGTAAATACAAGCGGAACTCATTCATGTTACACTGTACTGTCAGAAGCATTTCATCAGTGTGGCTTTAACTGATCCCTTGAATTGGGTGTAGCTACTCTAAAGCAACTTAATACGCTGTTATGTGGTAGCGCTGGGCAAGAAGGCAAGAACACAGCGTTCACAGTTGAAAACATGCATAATCTTTTATCGAAATAAAATTCAACAACATTGTGACGTAAGTTCAAGCAATTTGTATCTGACGTCAGTCAAGCAGCAAATCAATAATCAAAACCTTAACATTTACAAAATTTGTCAAGTGAGTTTTAAATATGAAATATTTAATGATTGCAGCAGATTTGGTAACAATTAACAATAGCCACACAATCATTGGTGACATAACTTTAGAACAGGGAGAAGTTCTACAGATACAATTCAGCCCCACAATAGGTAGAGTAAACGGACGGTCGGGGTGGGTCAAGTGAACTCGCCACCCACGTGTGTGCTGGACGGTGGGGCAGCTCCCGAGGACCCGTAATACGTTAACTACAACAGACTAAGAACTAACCGTAGAACTAAACTAGGCTTTACAAATGGTGACATATATTTCATTATATTACCATTTAAGAGCCAAACATAAATAAATAAAAAAGAAATGTGTGTCCAATCAGCGAGTATGATTATAAGCAACAAAGCACCAAACAACTGGGAAGCACTGTTACCGCAGAAATTAGGAAAAACTAAAGCTTACGCGTTCCGAAAACTGTCAAACGTTTACCTGCACTGATAGTGCAGAGTAAATAGTCATAAAACACTATTTTGAAATAGAAGAAAATTCCAACTCGCTGACTTGTTATGCGTTTTGCAATAAGACACTAGCCAAAGTTAACGAATCTGGCATCTCTTACTAACTCTTACTAACGTAACTAAACTGTTTAAAATAGCTAAACAATATAACCTCAGATGTCAAACTTGGTTTACCAGGCTGCCTGTAACAACTACCGTGGGAAAGTTCATTCTTATTTTGGCAGAATTAACACATAAAATCTCAGGGTGGGTCAAATAACAACCGCACAAAAATGGTTTACAAACATTTAACAAAAATGGTAACAGTGAAGTCGCACTCTGAGTAAATTAGACTAACCCCACTGAAATGTCTTGCAAATGTTTAACTACAATTATTAAAGTGAAAAGGCGCACTGATGAAGTAATTCTTCAATGTATTTAAAAGGAAGAACAAAACACAACTCAGCCCTCAACATAGTTCACGTAAGTCACTCGAAAAATGACCAATTGAAACATGTGGTTCTGATTAACGCAGCTCCATTAGCTCTGCAACACAGACCACACAACTGCCTCACATTTCATAAACAGTTGCGACTAACGCATGTAACTAAACAGATTTCCTTCCATTAAGGTAAACTTCAGTTCTTTTGGAGTGGACTATCGTTAGAGCCTGTTTCTATACGAAGAAAGCGGCCAATTACTTAAATGATGTCACACCTGTCATAGATGGAATTGTAACTAGTTTTGTGTGTGTGTACATTCCTTTGTCGGAGTGGAGAAACTAATGTTGTTGGCTTCTCTTAAAAAGGAACATCTCAGATACGAACTCGGTATTCGTGAAGAATACGGAGATGGCAGCGTCGCTGACATGGCCGCCCTCTTGCACACAGTCCTGCACTGTCCACTGCGCTTAGCTGCTGAGAACACCGGCGAGATAGGTCCCGCTTTATCTGTCTGTGTGGTGGTCCTCTCCGGTGAGGGCGAGAATACAAAGTTTTTAGAGGATAGCAGTCCCACTCTTACCCAGGTATCCCGCTATCAGGCAGAACTTAATCTTTGGACTAATAGATTGCAAGATTTGAAGCAACTTTAGTGCACACTTGAACATAGAATTAACGGTGATCAGTTGCTAATTCAAGCTATGCAGTTGCAAACTAGGCTTACTACGTTGGGTTGGAGTGACATGTAGGCTACTGAAAAAGAGGGAAGTCCTACTCGAAGTAATGCTAATGGATCAGGTCATGGCACTGTGACTGAAGCACATCCTCGCGTAGTGTTAGAATCCTTTGCAAGGTTGGCGAATCCGATTTCGTAACTTATTTTCCAGTGTGGTTCATAGACGAATTACTTCAAATGGTAGAAATTTTATGGTTCTTGGTACGTTTTAAGAAACACGCGGACGTACTTGGCGTTTCGGATCAGGTGATCTTTCAGTTGATATATCCACTCACTAGAGGTTTGTTACGTCAGATGGTAGCTGAGATTCTGGAAGATTTGAGAAAGGTGACATATGAAGAAAGGTTGTGCAAGATAAAATATCACCGTATTTTAGAGGCGAATTGATGAATAAATATTTTCTTCGCGTCCAGTCAAAGGGCGAGAAGTGCAACAATATATTGAGAAGATTCGCAACGCAGTCACGGTATTTGATTTGTCCGTAAATGAGGAGAAAGTCGTTGAAAATATTGTGGAAGGCATTAAGCCCGAAGACAGGTCACAACTGGTGTCTTTGCGGAGACCTGCCATCTTTTCCGAGTTAGATGAATTGGTGTGTAAAATCGAGAGAGTACACTTCGCTGATGAGAGAGGGTGTTCTGAAATACAAGTGAAATGCAAGCATGTGGAAAGGGTTCAAAGTGACAGGGGTAGGCAAACGGTTCCGTCAAAGCCTAAAGGTTGTTTTCGGTGTGGCGAAACCAATCATTTTTTGCGCCACTGTCCTCTACAGTGCAGGGAGCGTCCGAACAGCTGACGACAGAAGTATGGGCTCCCTAGGAGGCCTTTACGACCCAAACGATGTAACCGTATCAGGGCAGTAAGTGGTCAGTTCTTAATTTTTGTTTGTGCTTCTGTCAATCATGAACCTGTCTGTGCCCATAGAGATTCCGGAAGTAATGTTTCACTTACTGACCATGATTGGCATCTGGATAGGCACGGCATTTGTAAGTCGTACTCACAATGAGTAGGTGTTGCCACTAGTGGGTTGACTGCAGGGAACAGTGCCTGTACAGGCATTTTCGCAGCCATTGGAATTAATAGTCGTCAAAGGGTTATCGATGAATCTGTTATTGGGCAATAACTTCATGCAGCGAACGGGCTTAATAGTCAATTATGCTGACAAGAGGTCTGTTAGATTCCTTTTTGGCTGATCTGAACTTAGTTTATAATTACTTGGATGATGTAGACGTGTACAGTGCCACTTTTTATGAACATCCCACGCAGATTGAGCAGGTTCTCGTTCGTCTGCGGTTAGCGAGTTTCACCGTCAAACCGTCGAAGATAAGTTTGACTCGAAGTGAGATCTCCATTTTAGCACACTTTATGTTAAAATAGACCAGAAAATGACCTAGGATCTTCATAAATTTCCTCCCCATTCATCTGAACGGCAAATATTTTCAGGAAGTTCGTGTCAGATTTCTTCCAGTTGGTGGATCCATTGAATAACTTCAGGAAGGAACGAATGAGTTTCCAGTGGGGGGTGGGGGGCAAGCCGCCTTTGACCGAGTAAAGTAGTTTTGGCTATTCATGATCTCGAAGAGCCTTTTATTGTGTAAACTGACAGGTCCAGTTCTGGGGTATCTGTCGTGTTTATAGAAGAGCGTGATGGCGAGCGCAATCCCGTAGAGTATGCTTCCAGAGCCATGTCGCCAAAAAAATGGAAATACTCGTTGTATGAGTGGGAGGACTCCCGGTAATTTTCGCTTTGGAGAAGTTTAAGTTTTATTTGGAGTATTCTACGTCTACATCTAAATCTACATATACATGACTACTCTGCAATTCACATTTAAGTGCTTGGCAGAGGGTTCATCGAACCACAATCATACTATCTCTCTACCATTCCACTCCCGAACAGCGCGAGGGAAAAACGAACACCTAAACCTTTCTGTTCGAGCTCTGATTTCGCTTATTTTATTTTGATCATCATTCCTACCTATGTAGGTTGGGCTCAACAAAATATTTTCGCATTCGGAAGAGAAAGTTGGTGACTGAAATTTCGTAAATAGATCTTGCCGCGACGAAAAACGTCTTTGCTTTAATGACTTCCATCCCAACTGGCGTATCATATCAACCACACTCTCTTCCCTATTACGTGATAATACAAAACGAGCTGCCCTTTTTAGAACCCTTTCGATGTCCTCCGTCAATCCCACCTGCTAAGGATCCCACACCGCGCAGCAATAATCTAACAGAGGACGAACGAGTGTAGTGTAAGCTGTCTCAATAGTGGACTTGCCGCATGTTCTAAGTGCCCTGCCAATGAAACGCAACCTTTGGCTTGCCTTCCCCACAATATTATCTATGTGGTCTTTCCAACTAAAGTTGTTCGTAATTTTAACATCCAGGTACTTAGTTCAATTGACAGCCTTGAGAATTGTACTATTTATCGAGCAATCGAATTCCAACGGATTTCTTTTGGAACATGTGGATCACCTCACACTTTTCGTTATTTAGCGTCAACTGCCACCTGCCACACACCATACAGCAATCTTTTCTAAATCGCTTTGCAACTGATACTGGTCTTCGGATGACCTTACTAGACGGTAAATTACAGCATAATCTGCGAACAACCTAAGAGAACTGCTCAGATTGTCACCAAGGTCATTTATATAGATCAGGAACAGCAGAGGTCCAAGAAAGCTTCCCTGGGGAACACCTGATATCACTTCAGTTTTACTCGATGATTTACCGTCTATTACTACAAACTGAGACCTTCCTGACAGGAAATCACGAATCCAGTCGCACAACTGAGACGATACCCCATACGCCCGCAGCTTGATTAGAAGTCGCTTCTGAGGAACGGTGTCAAAAGCTTTCCGGAAATATAGAAATACGGAATCAACTTGAGATCCCCTGTCGATAGCGGCCATTACTTCGCGCGAATAAAGAGCTAGCTGCGTTGCACAAGAACGATGTTTTCTGAAACCATGCTGATTACGTATGAATAGATAGATCCCTTCGAGGTGATTCATAATGTTTGAATACAGTATATGCTCCAAAACCCAACTGCAAACTGACGTCAATGATATAGGTCTGTAGTTCGATGGATTACACCTACTACCCTTCTTAAACACTGGTGCGACCTGCGCAATTTTCCAGTCTGTAGGTACAAATCTATCGGTGAGCGAGCGGTTGTATATGATTGCTAAGTAGGGAGCTATTGTATCAGCGTAATCTGAAAGGAACCTAATCGGTATACAATCTGGACCTGAAGACTTGCCCGTATCAAGCGATTTGTATTTTATCTTCGAAATCAACAATCAGACTGGATGCTGGGCCCAGCAAGAAAGGACGTATCGTGAGGTCTATTTATGCCTTTCGCTTGTCCGTCAAGAATATTCGGGTAGTGGACAATCAGGTAGCAGACAAGTCTGGGCGCTGAAGTAGCTTCTGTCGTTTTAACGGAGGTACCAAAGCAGGAGAAGCAGAGCCACGATCCGTTAATACAGGGGATCAAGAAAAGGTTTCTTTCTGGAAAACAGGTGCCAAGCTATAATGAAGAAAATGCATTGTATGTTATAAGACCAAGAATAAGAAGTATTTTAGGATCTATCTACATGAAGAATTAGCTCCCGATACCCTTAAATATTTTCATAGTTCCATGATTGGTGGGCATCTGAATAACACCTTGACGAAAATCAAGCAGCACCTGTCACGCCCCACTCTGCGTAAAGACGTGCCTAAATTAGTGGAGGAGTGCGAAGAATGTATGGTTGCCAAGCCCATTTCCAATCCTAGGAAACGGTTGCTTCAGTTCTTGTGAGAAGGTAATTCCATGGAGAAAATGTTCATTGATTACATGGGGCTGCTCTCACGAACAAAAGATGGGAATCGTTATATTTTCGTAGCAGTGGATGCCTTTAGCAGCTTTTTGTGGTTGATCCCATGCAGCGGAGTGCCTACTGGTATAACTACTCGGAATCTGTCTATCATTTTTCCCACCTTCGGCCCTCTGCCGTCTTTAGACAGCGACAATGCTTCAGAATTTTTGTCGAGGCGGTTAAAGCGTTTCTCTTATAATAATGCCATCGCCATCTCAACACAAAACCGTACTGCCGACTGTGTTGGCCGACCGGCTTTAGGCGCTACAGATAGGAACCGCGCGACCGCAACGGTCGCAGGTTCGAATCCTGCCTCGGGCATGGACGTGTGTGATGTCCTTAGGTTAGTTAGGTTTAAGTAGTTCTAGGGGACTGTTGACCTCAGAAGTTAAGTCCCATAGTGCTCAGAGCCATTTTTTAACCAAACCGTACTACCCTCAGTCGTCATTTGCCGAAAGGGTGAAAGGTAATTTGAGATCGGTTCCACGCTGAGTCGCAGCGCAAGTGGGATGCATCTATTCCGTGCCTGAACTTAGGCTTTAAATCAGTCCATTAAGAACTTTTGAAGGCAATACCTGCGTCGGCGATGTTGACCTGTCCTCTCAATTCCCCGCTCGCTTATTTGTGGCCCATGAATGATCTTTTGCTGGCCATAGTCATTTCCGAGGTCATTCAGCTAAACTCGAAGAGAGCCAGGAAAACATTCGAGATCACACACCGGAGGCAGGCAAAGCGACATGATAAAGGCTTCCGAGAATACCAGATGAAGTTTGGTGATCGCAGCTCCACTCTAACTTTAGTGGCCACCGATAGAGGAAAGTCGGTTTCTCGCTTTGGGCGACCCTTTCGGTCACCCAAGTGTTAAATCTGGTAAGCATTTCGGTGCACAGCCTCGTCATGGGCAAGGTTTCCAGGGTTCAAATTTCCCAAATTAAAAGAACAAGCTAGGGTATTCTAATAAGCTGTAGCTCCTTTCTTCACCCTTGGGGGGGGGGGGGTGAGGGATCCACAGTTAATTGGGGGGGGGGGGCAGAGGAGGTTGAGCTATGCCAACTCGCATCGATCAACCGCTCGCTAGGTAGCGGTAGTGGGGCACGATCTTTGATGGTTAACCATGAAGGGGGCTTAGAACGACATGGACATTGACAGTTGGAATTTAGAGGCCGAACTGCAAAGAGCTCTTGCAGGGCGCGAGGCCTGTTCCGTTGCTTGAAGGCGATAGTAAACGGCTTTTGTAGAGCTCATCCCGCAAAGACTGTGTTTTGAGTTGGCTGCGGTGACGACGGGACACCCGTAATTTCCCTGTGCTCAGCGCGTAGAGATTCTGAGTGCCACTTTACTGATCATCAAATATTTCCCCCTCGTTTTGTTAAAGTCGTAGTGCTGCGAGTAGTTTCTCCTTCCTGTGCTTGCTGCGGTTCGCTCCAAAAGAAATGATGTTTACCTTAATTGAAGCAAATCAGTTTCATTACAGACGTTGGTCGTAACTGTTCGCGAAATGTGAGGAAGTTGCGTGGTCTGTGTTACGGAGTTAATGGAGTTACGTTAATTAGAACAGTCAGCTTAAATTAGGCATATTTCGAGTGGCTTACCGTGGACAATGTTGAGGGTAGAATTGTGTTTTATTCTTCCTTCGTGCGCCATTTTAGTGTAATAACTTTAGTTAAGAATTTGCAAGACATTTTAGTGGGGTTAGTCTAATTTACGGAGAGTGCGATTTCACTGTAACCATTTTAGTTAAATGTTTGCAAGCCATTTTTGTGGGGTTGTTAGTTGATCCACCCTGACATTTTCTATGTTAATTCTGCTACAATAAGAATGAAGTTTCCCACAGTAGTTGTTACAGACATCCTGGTAAACAAAGTTTGACATCTGAGATTAGGTTCCTTAGATGTTTGAAATAGTGAAGCCTGCGTTAGTAAGAGCTGCTCGATTCGTTATCTCTGTCTAGTGGCTTGCAACAAAACTCGTTACAGGTCAGCAAGTTTTAATTTTCATCCATTTCAAAATAGTGTTTGTGCTGCATAATTAGTACAGGTAACTGTTTGACAGTTAATTCTGGGATCACGTAAGCTGCAATAAGAGTGCTACCAGGTTGCTAAGTGCCTTGTTGCTTATAATCATATTCGCTGATTGGACACATGTTTGTTTCTTATTTATTTATGTTTTATGGTAACATAATGAAATATGGGTCGCCCTTTGTAACGCATAACAGTATAACTTGTTTTCTACGGTTAGTTCTTAGTCTGTTGTAGTGCGGGACCTGGGGACCAGCCCCACCTACCAGCACACACTTGGGTGCCGAGTTCACTACACCCACCCTGTCTGTCGGGTTACCCCACCTATCGTGGGGCTGGATTGTATCTGTAGAACTTCTCCTGGTTCTAAAGTTATGTCACCAATGGTTCTGTGACTATTGTTAATTCTTACCAAATCTGCTGCATTCATTTAATATTTTATATTAAAAACTCACTTGAAACATCTTGTAGATGTTAAGGTTTTGATTATTAAGTCTCTGCTCGTATAACTTCAGATACCTGTTAATGACGTCACAAGGTTGTTGACTTTTACTTTAACAAAATATTGTGCATGTTTTCAACTGTGAATGCTGATTTCTTGCCTTGTGGAGTAACCCTAGCGCTTAATGGCGTATTACGCTGCTTTAGGGTAACTACACCAAGCTCAGAGCATGGTTTCGATCCACGGTTTTCTGTGTTATGAGACCATCATGCTTCCGCCATTGATCTGGATGTTACTTTCATTAAGATAAGCCTCAGTTTTTTTTGGAGCGAATCCCCACAATTTGGCGACATTGAACGAATCCAAGCAATTCTAGATCCCCAAACACAAAGACAAATTGAATCCACCATACAGTTGAGTGCCTACACCATTTTGTTGCAGAAAGCACGGCACACATTCCAGGAAGGAGGAAGTACACGCAGCACTACGACTTTAACAAAACACGGCACGGAAGCCACTGAACGAGTCTCGCCAAAAATATTCGATGAGTTGGTAGCGAAGAAGCACTGAAAATCTCCACACGCTCAGCACAGGCAAACTTCTGTTGCCATTGCCACCAAAGCCCAGACGAAACACCGCCTTCGTGGGACGAGGTCTGTGCTTTGCAAAAGCCATTTACTGGCGCCTCCACGTGGCGGAGGATACCTGGCATCACGCCCCGCAAAACCTCCTTCGTTTTCGGTCCGAAAATTCCAACTGTCAGCCTTCACGCCAGTCAAAGCTCCTTGCGCTGAGAGCTATAAAAAATCGCGCTCCGCTACCGCCATCTAGTGATCATTTGATCGACGTCAGTTAGCACGGCTCACCACTATCTTTGGAATAGTGAGGTGAAGCACTCGTAGAGTGAAGGGGAGTGGAGAGCTGCCTGGGTACAATGACAAGGCATCTAACTCCGTGGTGCCCTCTTCATCAATCAGATATTCTATAATGACGT
The DNA here is from genome assembly GCF_023864275.1 of Schistocerca cancellata. NCBI lineage: Eukaryota > Metazoa > Arthropoda > Insecta > Orthoptera > Acrididae > Schistocerca > Schistocerca cancellata. Next base: position 845,733,555 of record NC_064628.1, read on the forward strand.
CTGATAGCGCCAGGGACAGCTTTTGACGCGAACGTCATGTTCTTTTGCTGCTCGCTGTTCCTTCAAAGTCCTCAAAGGGAGCGTTGTCAGGCACTCTGCTTTCCATGTGCCTTCTTGATGCGCACTGATGAACTTTTGTTGGTCTTTTCTGTTGCAGCTGCCTAGACAGCTTTGTACGTACTCGGTTTTTCTTGGCATGTACAGTCATGCTCAAAAGTATCCGAACGACCTGAATTGCATTTCGCCTGATTACCATACAACCCACATAACGCAGCTGTCTAGCACGTCCTCTAATCGCTCCTTGGTACAGTCGTTTAACTATTGAAAATGGTTCCAACAAGTCACCACAAGGAAACACTACTCTGTATCGCAATAACTCTAGATGTAAAGTAATACTACGATACTACAAATATCAGGGAGCACCTTATCACAGGTAAGACTGTCCTTAAGGCTTGTAAGCTCACACTTATTACAATAAATGACATACCTGAAATGTTACCACTCTCATTATCACGTCAGGTAGGTAATGCACGTAGTAAGTTCGTCGTATTCATGATTTCCTCATCAAAGTAACATACCGTACTTATTATTTAACACAAAATTAGACATTAAAAATTTAAGTTATTCACGAACAGCTAGTTGAGAATATGTATGAACTTCAAATGTCAGGACGAACCGTCTCGTTCTGCATATGGATTCAAACCCAGGACATGCAGACTAAGCAAAGATTTCGTGACTGACGGAAACAAACAGTAATTCCTGATTAGGCAAACAGAGAGTGATATACCTCGATTTTAGACAGTATCAATTAGAAAATACTAACTTTAAATTACATAACGCAAACATTTTTAAAGGACCCGAATTCCTACCCAGCTGCTATTGTCCCTGTTAACGATCTACGAGAGATGTTAAATATTGCTTCTTAACAAGTAACTTATTTGAAATGCCGTGAGGTAAAGCTTTGTGTTGGACAGCGATTCGAACCCCAGAACATATTCGGATAGATATCGAAGCACAATCAACTTTGACATATCGCATTTTCTCGGCAGTAGCTAGATGTTTTACCTGAAATGACGAGGCGAAACATTAATTTTTTCCTTCCCAGGAATCCAACCCGCCAACTATCGCTGTTATATTCTAGAGAAAACGAACGTTAAATATGGGTTTGTTGCACCAGCAGCGACATGTGAGCGTGTTTGAACTAGAAATAATATGACGAAGAGTTCAGTGCTGACTGGGAATAGAGCCCCACACATATCGTTGTTGATAACATCTTGTTGAACTTACAGTGATCTCGCAAGTAGTTCTGTGTCTCACTGGGAGTCAAAAACGTCAAATATCGTTAGTGTTGACAACGAATGAAAATACATTAAAAATCAAAATTATTATCCACCAGCAGATAGGTGTGCTCATGCTAGAGCTTGATAATACATAATGAAATCTTTAGTGCCGGGCCAGGATTCGAATCCATTCACGCGCAATATGTGGAAATGTTGGGGAATCAGCATTTTTGAACAAACAACAAATTGTAGCCGAGCTGTATTGTCACGAAGGGAACAAATTCCGCGTTAAGTGCGGTCTGAGTTACATTCCCAGTTCAGAACCAATTTTATCGACATACAGAAGCTCAGATAAAAGATGGAATAAGTATCCTGTGAGCCTACATAGCGTTTGTTTCGTCACTAGAAATAAATAACTAGTATAAGAAAGGTTACTAGTGATAGATTTTCTACGTGTCGCCACTCCAGACTTTATTGTGGCTCAACCTAACGTCTACTTGGTAGAGAAGGAATATCATTTTTAATGTGAATTTCAAACCACAATGCCATTATATCTTCTTTACTTGGTGTAGCCAGAAGAGAATGGAATCTGGCTCTCCCTATCTAATATCACTGACCGAAGTTGGAATCGAACCCATGAGATACATATATGAACCTCTCATCAGCCCAACAGACCACGAAGCCCTGTTCTGAGTTGCTCACTTTTCTATCATAACGCCGTTGTGCCACAATGGCTGAGAATTCTAACACACAGGCTCCCTGTATCAATTTACAGCATGTTCAGTAAATTCATTAACTTAGTTGACCCAATCACCATGAACTAGCTGCCTCCGCTACCCAGTGCATACATTCAACTTTATTTTGTAATCACCAAAATAAAATCACGCAACTGCCACCAACACCGAACTGCCAACAGTGTAGGATGTAGAAATTTAAATAGGATGTGTTCCTTTCCACTTGAGCTACTCTATTTTGCTGTCTGTTTGTTGAAAACGTCGTGCAGTGCAAAAGAAAAGGTATTACTGTTTGTCTCTCATAAGTATTGACCTGGCCATATGCATTATCCCACAGCGCTGTGGAATGCAGAAGTTCTGGAGGAATTGTTTTTGCCTTCTGGAGCTTTTATGGCTGTGTGTCGGCTAGGAGCGTAATGGTATGTATCGCGCACGGTAGGTAGGATGTCGCGAGTTCGAGTACATTCACTGCTATATGTTTTTAAAACGCAATTCTGCTGTCTGCTAAAGCTATCAATCTAATGGAACTTGTAACATAATTCAATTCACTTCCTAACCCAAAATAGTCGTATGTGGAAAAAGGGCTAACTTCTGCGACATTTTGTTCATTTCAGGTTTAACAGACAGCCAGACAGTAGATGCATCTCGAAACTTTTGTTTTATGTATGGACAGAGCGCATCGTGCCAAAATACGTCGGAAAAGTGTGTTCTACATTAGCTGTCGTCTGGCAGTGGCATTTTGTTCTTCTTCAAACCTTGTTTGGGGGCTTTAACTCAGAATAAGTTTTCTACATGCATGTAATCAATATGCCGCATGTGCATTTTCAGACTGTTATAGATAACATCAGAGAATTCGCATATATCCTTGATGATTAATTTTTCTCTCATGTTTACTATTGTTTTAACAACATTAAAGGAAACCTTACGAAAATTGTGAATTGAAATATAAAAAAGGGAAATAACACTACCCACGTTAAACTTACGACGACATTCTGTTTTAATAAAACTGAGTATCTGTACACAAGCGTGCCTCTATCGACACGAATTGATAAAATACTACTCGCTTGGATTTTGACTGGGTTTTTGTTTAATTGGTATGCTGTGTCATACTCAAGATGTATGCAAATGTGGCAATTGATAAATAAAGTTATGTATTCCTACAAACCCAAAATTTGCTTGTCAGCAGCGGAAAGGGGCGTTACCTGTTGTACAGCATTGTAAGTTTTTCACCATTGCACTATGAGCAGAAAGTATTTTCTTGCTATTTCCTTATCGATGTTTGATCTGACTGTTTGCAGCTCTTTCATAGAAGGAATGAAAGACCTGCACTCAGGGAGACTGGATCTGCGAACCATAACAGACGCTGTTTCATAGGTCAGTACGTTACCACACAGCTGGCGAAGAAGTATGTGTCTGAGCTTCCTCTTATGAGACCAATAGTGGCTAGAACTTATAAACCACCATTTGAAGGACGAGATTAGTTGCGATTTCGACGTGCAACGTCTTTCCTGGGCTGAAAACCGTTAATTTACAATCTTTTGTTACACCTCAAGCGATAACAACTCAGATTACTCAATGAAAATAACAAGAAAAATCAAGTGAACTTTGAGGCTTAATTCCGTGCACACCAGGAAGTAATTCGTCAATCACAGAGTTGCCAAACATACATTGACTTGTTGCCAAATCTCAATTACAATACCAGCAGAAAGAAGACGAACCCATGTGAACTTACAGCGGGCTGGGAAGTGACCATAATTGGTGTCTCCAAGTCGCGGCTGTAACGGCTTGGAATACGTAATGCGTCTGATTCGCATTTCTGTAGCTAGGTTTACGGCCTGGAGCGTAGTTACTAACAATACTCAGGACTGTCTGCAAACTAAGAATCATAAATCAGTAACTCTTATAGTTGTTTTTATATTTCTTTTGTAAGTGTACTCAAAACCAAGAAACTCATTCACAGACGTTTTCGGGCCTCGCCGATAGTCGAACACAACAAAGAAATAAAAATTAAAAAGTGTATATGTGTGGTTGTGTGTGTGTGTGTATGTGTGTGTGTGTGACAGATAGTCAGAGAGAGAGAGAGAGAGAGGGAGAGAGAGAGAGATAGAGAGAGAGAGATAAAAATCAAAAAGAATGAGAGAGAGAGAGAGAGAGAGTGAAAAATTTGTAAAGAAATTGGATCATGGTATGTAAAGAAATCATTCATTAAAATGACACTTTCACATCATTACGATAATCGTGTAATACAGAGAAAAAAAATCGAAAATAATGAGAGAGAGAGAGAGAGAGAGAGAGAGAGAGAGTAAAAAATTTGTAAAGAAATTGGATCATGGTATGTAAAGAAATCATTCATTAAAATGACACTTTCACATCATTACGGTAATCGTGTTCATGATCTATGAAACAAGAATTAATTTAATGTAATCTAATCTAATTATATCCTATTGATGCCTAGCCATGAAGAGTAATAAATTACCGAAATTTTTGCTAATACCAGTAACCAAATCTAAACGTGAAAATAAAAGAGGACAGTTTTTGTAATAAACCGGGACTTTAATCAAGACCCTTTAGTCCCTGTTAACTAACCACGAAAGATGTCTGATATACCTCAAATCTGAAGTAACAAAGTGTGCGTGGATTTAAAGATGAAGTGCATGATGTGAAGTTCTGTGACGGAGATACGAACCCAACACGTAATCGGATAGTTAAATAAGTAAAATCAAATGTTTCGTATCGGTTTTTCTTACCAGCTGCTAGGGTTTTGAATCTAAAATAAGGATACAAACTTTTGTGCCTAAGCGACAATCGAACTGCACACCTATCGTGCATTCACGAATGTAACTTAAGTATCAGTTGCTTACTCACCAACAGTAAGATGCATGCGTGTTTGACCAGAAATTGTTTGCAACACATGAACAGACATTAAAAATGCACGTTAATTTTCATTATCAGGCCGGTGTGCACGTGATAGGGCGTGAAATGAAATTACGAATATTTTTGTACTGGAACAGGGATCGGACCCACATACTTACCTTTGGAAGAGACCTAGAGAAGGTTGCAGTCTTGGAAAAAGGAACGAAATGATCGAAGTATACTGTTCCGAGAGATTCAGATCCTCGAAAGAGGAGATACGAATTCGAATCACAGTCCAGCACCAAATTTTTCAACGTCTCTAGTTGAATCAAGTACAAGTAAAGTAAGAGCCCTGTTCCTTTAAATGGCTATCGGTTCATCAAATAAAATAAAATTTTCTAATGTAAGTAAGTTTACTGGCGACTAGATTTCTGTTTACCATGACTTCCGCTATGTCATTTCCCAACGTAAACCGGCTCTGCCCAGTTGGTAATGAAGGAACGTGATGTTTAATGCGGATTCTAGATTATAACGTCTTTCTCTTGATGTTACCAGGGATAAAGTAAATCTGTTTGTGCCTCTTAAAAGTAAATGCCTGAACCCAAGCATTACACCTGTGATAGTTCGTTCCGCCAGACCATTGTGGCCACATTTCCCAGCCCCAGGAGTGTGCTGTAACAGATGATGTGCTTAGCTTACAAAAGTAGTCACGGTGGAAAAAACGCGAGTCTATTAAATGGTTAAGTAGAAGCAAGCTTCTGAAACGGCGATCATACTATTCTCATGTCAGCAGGATGTAAAGACTCTTCTAGGCATTTTGAAATTTTCACAAATTCAGCAAATTTCTTAGATTGAGAAAATCCTCTGGGAAGTGTGAAGGTACCGGATAATTCGATTATTACCGTCATTATTACTATCATTTTCTTCATACCGCTGCTGGAATACTGTACTTGAAGATCATGTGATTGATGCCATTTGGTCACTACAGAAGTAGTTTCCCAAGAACAGGTTTTTTCCCTGTCTACGGAATCCTTTTCATGTTAATATCAAACATCAGTAATTACTCGTAGGTTACATTAAGACTAAGGTAATTGATGAAGACGTTACTTGATAACAAAAACGCGCTGCCTTTCTTCATTTACTTGCGCCTAGAAATGGCTATGGAGTACCGCCAAACCAAAAGGCAACATATCTTATTGCCTTCCGATATACGTCGCTGTCAGTTCTTCCATATGATTTGGTCGACATGACCTGTTTCAACTTGTGTATGACAGAGAATGTTTTAGAAAATCAACTGTTTTCCTTTGCAATAAACAGAAAGATTTTCATTCTAAGTATCCAAGTACAAAATTGTCTCTATATTAGTTCAAATTTAATATTCGCTTCTGTAATGTAGGAAAAGTATTTCACAGCTGCAAAACTCGCATCTCACTCATTGACCTTACACTTAGTCGCTGACCATAAATTCTAGCTCAGAGTGACACCAGATTAAGTAACCTAATGTAGCGAAGACTGTTTGCCAGTGCTCTTTCTCACCGGAAAATACGCATTTCACTCATTTGGCCCCGTAAGTACACTGTAATAGTAATTTCTGTGTGTATGCAAAGCATACGGATTAGAATTTAGTGGTACTCTCTCTTCCACTTCTGTATACAACATGCCTGACCTAAACGGGCCCTTTATCATTACGGGCCCTGGGCAGTGCAACATCATACTGACAACAGTAATGTGCTTATACTGACAACCTGACTGTTCGTTCTACCTGATTTTGTAATCACTGAAATAAAACAACATGATCTTCCAGTGGGAGACACTTCGTCCCTCTTTTCCTTCTGTGAAATTTGTCAGTAAGCTTTTTACCTTCCAACCAGTGAAATGCGGCAGAGTACGGCCGGTAAATGATTCACAAACCACGATTTAGTGCCGTTAAGACGATTTATTTAAACGTCACAAGACTGCACATAGGTGCAATCGGTTTTGAGGAGCAAAGTGTTTGTTATCTTACTTTTGTGACAGGTGGGCATAGGTGATTTCCAAAGACTTTTTATTGTACTGAAATAATATTTTGTCACAAAGTGACAAGGTATGTATTTTATCCGTATATATTTTGTAGGAAACTGTAATGGTGATGGAAGATTGTACACCTGAATGTTTGACACAACTGGTAAGAGAAAACTCTGCATGTTAACCAAACCCCGTGCCTCCTCTCCATATCCTCCTATGACACGAGCACGGGATTCTCCTCGCATACCGCTACAGAGCAGTTCCTAGCACAGCTGAGAACTGGCAACATCGTCACAAACTTTAGGCAACACTGTGACAGTGCAATCACTTCCGCGTATGGTACTGAATTGACTCGCTAAATTCCCTTGATATTCCCTTTCCATTTGAATGACTCATGCTATATAATCCTCATGTAAATTAAAGGACTGAGACAGAAAATTCAATTTTTTGCCTAAATAAATACTATTCTTCACATAAGTGACAACTTTTATTATCTTTCACGATTCGTTATGAGGCTGAGCGACAAATACCATGATGAGAGTGGCGTACAGGCAGCAGTGTGTCCGTAGCCCGGTGGTATCGCCCGTGTCTTGTGTCAGAACGGCTCAATCAGTCGTCAGTTGTAACCGTGGTAGGGGCCAGCGTATGCGAGCATTTCTTTTCTGATATATCTTATGGAGCTGCGAATTTCCAGAACAAATTCTGTATCGAAATCGGAAGAAAAGCTTTAGACATCAAATCCTCTTGGTAGCTCGACTCAGTAAGTTGTGTTAATGGTCATAGATCTTGGCCTTCTGACTGCCAAGCTGCTTCGCAATACCAGCGTCTCTGAAGAAATTCGAATCGACCATCAGCGATACGAAGTTCAATATTGTTCTGCACTTAAGACTCACATGCCAGGGTGATAATTATGAAGGAAATGAACCTCTTGATTACTAGAGGGCCTCTATGCTAAATTTCCACAGAAGCAATTAGGAACTCCCTGCAGACATTTGCTAACAGCGGCTCTAGCAACCTACTTTTTCTCTGGGTAGCTTCAAATATGGGCAATTTTGTCGCCTTAAATCCAATTGAATATTTTGAATATCATTTGTGAACAGCGTTCACTTCTCCATTAATCAAGGTATAGACCTCAAAACCTCAAAATAAGCAATTTACCTGAGTAGCTATAGAGCAGATTCTGATAGGTATTGACAAAATTTTTGCATCCATTTACCATAGAGAGTCAAAGAAAGAAATCAAACACATTACATTGCATTTACTCTCTGTGCTTTCACTAACACATATGAATCCATGACAATAATAAATTATTTTAGGAACCTCCCGTGAAAGGAAAAAGAACAGAATGTGACGTTTTAATTGTAGCGCACTGGATCAGAAACAACGAAATTAATTCTGTGCCAAATTGATGTATTAGATTATAGTGTAATAAAATAATCATCAAATAAAAACGATTTTGTGCCTCCTTTGCTATCAAGAGTGAAACCCAAATGGTAGGCGCTTCAGTCTGGAACAGCGTGACCGCTACGGTCACAGGTTCGAATCCTGCCCTGGGCATGGATGTGTGTGATGTCCTTTGGTTAGTTAGATTAAGTAGTTCTAAGTTCTAGGGGACTGATGAACACAGATGTTAAGTCCCATATTGCTCAGAGCCATTTGAACAAATCGTAGACAGATTTTATGGGTCACCACTCAACAACATTAAAGCATTTTACATGGTCGAGAGTGCGGGGTGGAGCAGACATTGTCGGCAGAAGGCGAGACAATGCCGTGTCTCAGCCCCCGCCGGTAGGCAGCAAACGGGTCCCAGAGAACTCAGACGCATGCGGTGTTCAGAGGCAGATGGTCGGCAAAGAAATATTTCGCTAAAACATTGATGGACCAAACTGTTGTTACCAGTGTGACAGAAAGCGAAATCTATTGTAGATTCGCTTGAATTACACTCATAGCTTCAGCACCGAGAGGAAAGGGGCGATAAAAACTTTGTTGACGCGTGCTTTTAGTTACCGGATGTCGTATTAGCTAGTCTCGCGTTTTACCTCAAGACTACGGTCGTAGTCAAGAATGAAGTACTAAGACTGAAGTCAAGACTTCCTCTGGGAAGTGCCGCAGTCTACAATGTTGTCAGATCGAGCTTATTGCTGGACATAGGATTCTGAGAAGAGCACGACTGTATTGCCCACCTTACGTGAACGACTCGGCGGACAATTTTTTGCTCTAAGACTGTATCTACGACACATAATGCACGCTGAAGACCCAGAAGAATTAAAAAACAAAAGTAGTTTATGAGAGCAACGTTAACTATTGCGTTCGAAGTATTCATAGTATTGTATACGTGTGTGTAAACGCCTTCCAATGCCCACTCAAGGAAGACAAGGGTACACAGTCTAGCTTCGATACTATAAATACGCCTCAGTTTGCGGATGAACTCAGACTTAGGTGGATAATCATTTAGAATATTTAGCAGTACTGTACCCACTGGTGTTAAACTCGTTTTCAACCAATGAAACCCACAGCTACAGGAACACTACTTGTGATACCTCATAGACCAAATACTTACGCAGTGTTATCAAATGAAAAGATCAACCTGACACAAACTGTGGGAAGTTTGTTTTACAACCATCGTACCTGGATAATGAGCTTTTTTCCTGTATGAGATGTCTGTGAACATGGCTGATAGAGACGATTTAAGACGAAACTAAATTCCTTCAGCTACGACACTGTTTAGAGAAATCGTCTTAACGGCACTAGATCGTGGTTTGTGAATCGTTTACCGACCGTACTCTGCCGCATTTCGCTGGCTGGAAGGCAAAAAGCTTACTGACAAATTTCACAGAAGGAAAAAGAGGGACGAAAAGTCTCCCACTGGAAAGTCATGTTGTTTTATATAAATGATTACAAAATCAGGTAAAACGAACAGTCAGGTTGTCAGTATAAGCACATTACTGTTGTCAGTGTGATGTTGCACTGACGATAAAGGGCCCGTTTAGGTCAGGCATATTGTATACAGAAGTGGAAGAGAGAGACCCCTAAATTCTAATCCGTATGCATTGCATACTCACAGAAATTACTGTTACAGTGTACTTATGGAGCACAATGAGTGAATCGCGTATTTTCAAATGAGATGGAGCACTGGCAAACAGTCTTCGCTACATTAGGTTACTTAATCTGGTGTCACTCTGAGCTTGAATTTTTGGTCAGCGACTAAGTGTAAGGTCAATGAGTCGGATGCGAGTTTTGCAGCTGTGCTATACTTTCCTACATTATAGAAGCGAATATTAAATTTGAATAATATTGCGACAATTTTGTACTTGGATACTTAGAATGAAAATCTTTCTGTTTATTGCAAAGGAAAACAACTGATTTTCTAAAACATTGTCTGTCATACACAACTTGAAACAGGTCATGTCGACCAAATCATATGGAAGAACTGACAGCGACGTATATCGGAAGGCAGTAAGATCTCTTGCCTTTTGGTTTGGCAGTACTCCACAGCCATTTGTGGGCGCAAGTAAATGAAGAAAGGCAGCGCGTTTTTGTTATCAAGTAACGTCTTCATCAACTACTTTAGTTTTAATGTAATCTAAGAGTAATTGCTGATGTTTGATATTAACCTGAAAGGATTCCGTAGACAGGGAAGGAACCGTGATGGGTTCGTATCTCTGTCACAGAACTTCACATCATGCACTTCATCCTTAAATACATGCACACTTTGTTACTTCAGAATAGAGATATATCAGACATCTTTCGTGGTTAATTAACAGGAACGAAAGGTTCTTGATAAAAGTCCCGGTTTATTACAAAACTTGCCGTCTTTTATTTTCAAGTTTAGATTTGGTTACTGGTATTGGCAAAAACTTCGGTAATTCATGACTCTTCATGGCTAGACATCAATATGATATGATTAGATTAGATTACATTAGATTAATTCTTGTTTCATAGATCACTAACACGATTATCGTAATGATGTGGAACGTGTCATTTTAATGAAAGAGTTCTTTACATACCATGATTCAAAATCTTTAGAATTTTTTATTCTCTCTCTCTATTCTTTTTTATTTTTATCTCTCTCTCTCTGTCACACACACACACACACACACACACACACACACACACACATTCTTTTTTTATTTTTATTTATTTATTCTGCTCGACTATCGGCGAGGCACGAAAACGTCTGTGAATGAGTTTCTTAGTTTTGAGTACACTTACAAAAGAAATATAAAAACAACTATGAGAGTTACTGATTTATGATGCTTAGTTTGCAGTTAGTTCTGAGTATTATTAGTAACTACGCTCCAGTCCCTAAAGCTAGCTACAGAAATGCGAATCAGACGCATTACGTATTCCAAGCCGTTGCAGCCGCGACTTGGAGACACCAACTATGGTCACTTCCCAGCCCGCTGTAAGATCACATCGGTTCGTCTTCTCCCTGCTGGTATTGTAACTGAGATTTGGCAACAAGGCAATGTATGTTTGGCAACTCTGTTATTGACGAGTTACTTCCTGGTGTGCACGGAATTAAGCCTCAAATTTCACTTATTTTTTCTTGTTATTTTCATTGAATAATCTGAGTTGTTATCGCTTGAGGTGTAAGAAAAGATTGTAAATTTACGGTTTTCAGGCCAGGATGGATGTTGCACGTGGAAATCGCAACTAATCTCGTCCATTAAATGGTGGTTTATGAGTTCTAGCCACTATTGATCTCGTAAGAGGAAGCTCAGACACATACTTCTTCGCCAGCTGTGTGGTAACGTACTGACTTATGAAACAGCGTCTGTTATGGTTCGCAGTTCCAGTCTCCGTGAGTGCAGGTCTTTTCTCCCTTCTATGAAAGAGCTACAAACAGTCAGATCAAACATCGATAAGGGAACCGCAAGAAAATACTTTCTGCTCATAGTGCAATGGTGAAAAACTTACAATGCTGCACAACAGGTAACGCCTCTTTCCGCTGCTGACAAGCAAATTTTGGTTTCTAGGAGTACATAACGTTATTTATGAAATGCCACATTTGCATACATCTGGAGTATGACACAGCAGCCCAATTAAACAAAAACCCAGTCAAAATCTAAGTGAGTAGTATTTTATCAATTCGTGTCGATAGAGGCACGCTTGTGTACAGATACTCAGTTTTATTAAAACAGAATGTCGTCGTTAGGTTATCGTGGGTAGTTTTATTTCATTTTTATAATACAGTTCACAGTTTTCGTAAGGTTTCCTTTAATGTTGTTAAAACAATAGTAACATGAGAGAGAAATTAATCATCAAGGATATATGCGAATTCTCTGATGTTATCTATAACAGTCTGAAAATGCACATGCGGCATATTGATTACATGCATGTAGAAAACTTGTTCTGAGTTAAAGCCCCCAAACAAGGTTTGAAGAAGAATAAAATGCCACTGCCAGACGACAGCTAATGTAGAACATACTTTTCCGACGTATTTTGGCACGATGCGCTCTACCCGTACATAATACAAAAGTTTCGAGATGCATCTACTGTCTGGCTGTCTGTTAAACCTGAAATGAATTATGTTACAAGTTCCATTAGATTGATAGCTTTAGCAGGCAGAAGAATTGCGTTTTAAAAAAATATAGCATTGAATGTACTCGAACTCGCGACATCGTATCTACCGTTGCGCGATACTTACTATTACGCTATTAGCCGACACGTAGCCATAACAGCGACAGAAGGCAAAAACAATTCCTCCAGAATTTCTGCATTCCACAGCGCTGTGGGATAATGCATATGGCCAGGTCAATACTTATGAGAGACAAACCGTTATACCTTTTCTTTTGCACTGCACGACGTTTTCAACAAACAGATAGTGCAATAGAGTAGCTCAAGTGGAAAGGAACACTTCCTATTTAAATTTCTGCATCCTACACTGTTGGCAGTTCGGTGTTGATGGCAGTTACGTGATTTTATTTTGGTGATTACAAAATAAAGTTGTATGTATGCAATTGGACGTTAGGTTGAGCCAAAATAAAGTCTGGAGTGGCGACATGTAGAAACTCTATGACCAGTAGCACTTATTATACTAGTTATTGATTTCTAGTGACGAAACAAACGCTATGTAGGCTCACAGGACACTTATTCCATCTTTTATCTGAGCTTCTGTATGTCGATAAAATTAATTCTGAACTGGGAATACAACTCAGACCGCCCTTAACGCGGAATTTGTTCCCTTCGTGACAATACAGCTCGGCTACAATTGGTTGTTTGTTCAAAACTGCAGATTCCTCAACACCTCCACAGATTGCGCGGGAATGGGTCGAATCCTGGCCCGGCACTAAAGATTTCATTATGTATTATCAAGCTCTAGCATGAGCACACCTATCTGCTGGTGGATAATAATTTTGATTTTTAATGTATTTTCATTCGTTGTCAACACTAACGATATTTGACGTTTTTGACTCCCAGTGAGACACAGAACTACTTGCGAGATCACTGTAAGTTCAACAAGATGTTATCGACAACGATATGTGTGGGGCTCTATTCCCAGTCAGCACTGAACTCTTCGTCATATTATTTCTAGTTCAAACACGCTCACATGTCGCTGCTGGTGCAACAAACCCATATTTAACGTTCGTTTTCTCTAGAATATAACAGCGATAGTTGGCGGGTTGGATTCCTGGGAAGGAAAAAATTAATGTTTCGCCTCGTCATTTCAGGTAAAACATCTAGCTACTGCCGAGAAAATGCGATATGTCACAGTTGATTGTGCTTCGATATCTATCCGAATATGTTCTGGGGTTCGAATCGCTGTCCAACACAAAGCTTTACCTCACGGCATTTCAAATAAGTTACTTGTTAAGAAGCAATATTTAACATCTCTCGTAGATCGTTAACAGGGACAATAGCAGCTGGGTAGGAATTCGGGTCCTTTAAAAATGTTTGCGTTATGTAATTTAAAGTTAGTATTTTCTAATTGATACTGTCTAAAATCGAGGTATATCACTCTCTGTATGCCTAACCAGGAATTACTGTTTGTTTCCGTCAGTCACGAAATCTTTGCTTAGTCTGCATGTCCTGGGTTTGAATCCATATGCAGAACGAGACGGTTCGTCGTGTCATTTGAAGTTCACACATATTCTCAACTAGCTGCTCGTGAATAACTTAAATTTTTAATGTCATTTTGTGTTAAATAGTAAGTTTGGTATGTTACTTTGAAGAGGAAATCATGAATACGACGAACTTACTACGTGCATTATGTATCTGACGTGATAATGAGAGTGGTAACATTTCAGGTATGTCATTTATTGTAATAAGTGTGAGCTTACCTGTGATAAGGTGTTCCCTGATATTTGTAGTATCGTAGTATTACTTTACATCTAGAGTTATTGCGATACAGAGTAGTGTTTCCTAGTGGTGACTTGTTGGAACCATTTTCAATAGTCAAACGACTGTACCAAGGAGCGATTAGAGGACGTGCTAGACAGCTGTGTTATGTGGGTTGCATGCGAATCAGGCGAAATGCAATTCAGGTCGTTCGGATACTTTTGAGCACGACTGTACATCTGCAAGTACAGGTGGTACACTGGGCGTCGAAGCATCCAACTTGGGAACTGATTTTTACACCGTGGACGCATGTGAAGTGTCAAAGATGGGGCTTCGTCGCCTTCTTTTTTAGGTTGAACATAGGGGATCCGGTTGGCCACATTTATTTCCCGAATTTTGCTTTATTCTGCAAAATCAGGACAGTCTCAGCTCCAGACTGGGTGGCTCCTAGAGCAGTTGATGCAGATCGCTTGAGATGGGGAGTCAGTCGCATCATTGTGGGATGCTCTCCACATTTCCCACAGATTGGTTGACCTCCACAACTCAGCGTTGTATGGCCTAAACGCTGGAAATTATAGCATAACATTGGTTTAGATACGTAAGGCCTAACTGGAAGTCGGAGGAACCCTGCCATGATATGTTCAGGCAATTTTGGAGAATAAAAGAAGAGAATGAAGTGACGGTCTTCTCAATTTCTCCATTATTTCTTCGAATATGTTGCCCCACATTGACCGTCACCTGTGAAGCCCAACTTGTTTCAGCTCATATCACGTGATTACACGCCTGCTTGGGTTGATAGAGGTGTGCTTCTCAACAACGATATCGTAGTTATTCAATTTGTGCGATCTCTTGAGAAGTTCCACCTGCTTTGACCAGTTAGCTTCAACTAGCAAGGAATCATTACACAGACGTTTAATAGACTCTAAGGTCTCAGCAAATCCTTCTGAGCCTTTATGGATATAGATGCGGGACACTTTTTCAGATGTCCCCAACTTCCTCGTAACCAGCAGAAACACATTATCATTTATGACTCCTTGAGCCCTGTTACTGAACTCCAATTGATTCTTATAATCAGAAGGTCTTGTGTCCCTCATTCTTTTGGGTGAATGGATGTGGGTACTCCCAGGTGGTACACCCATTACGTTGGGAGTAGAATAAAAAGATTCCGACGGTACCATCTCGGTCCCACGAGCAGCTAGGGAACTATAAGAAGAGGACGAAAGTGTACGAAATGAGTTTTAGCCGTAATGCTTCCTGTCCAGCTGAGGAATTAGGTTTTATTCGTTTTCGCCACGGCAGTATATACTTTTAGATTTTTTTAACTATTAAAATTTTATTTACTCTTGTTTATTATGACCCAATTGTTAAAACATTTTACCTTCAATTTGAAACAAAATATTTTGTATGGCTGAATTGTTTGTCATGTTTCTCTTTGTGAACACCGTATTTTGGAAGTATGTTGTTTTATTATTAACTAATTATATTTTGTTAGCTCAATTTTCCTCAATCGGTATCATGCCATTTATATGAGAGCTTGTATTTTTCCCCGTAGGCCAATCCGAAAGTGTCTTATATAAGGCGAAACGAGTCATTGGAGGATAAATGAAAGAATACTTTTGAAACCTACTTGGTCTTTCACATTATTACCATTGGTAGCTGTACCACATCGCCTTGGATTGGAAAAAGTAATTTTTACTTATTTTTTATCCGTAGAAGCAACTGCGTTCAAGACAGCATCTGAACGCTCTGTATATATGTTTAGCATAAGGTGTCCTTAAGTAGTTGCGAATGCGTTGTCGCACTTTTAAATAACTGATAATAGCATCTGCTGTAGCTTCACGCAGTCGAAGGTTAAAACTATCCTAGCGTTACGTGCTTCCCTTAGAAGTATACTACCGTTACAGTTCTGCTTTAGCACGCTACAAAGTACTACGTACTGGTAAGAATTTGTTCGTTTCGAAAGAGAGACTGCTCGATATATCAGCTACGCATTAGTTAGTAGCGGTGTGCTCAATTCATTATTTACGTATAACCCTTTTATGTTAACTTGACGCAAAAGTAGCCCAATTTAATTAATTTGTGATAATAGCCAATTTTAAATTATATTTCCAATTAATGCGTAGTACCAGTTAGTAATCATTCAGAACGTTCGACCACAATTAGATAGCTGACTGTTGTGAACGATTCAGTCACGTAATTATTAATCTCAACCGCCACCTGTATCAAATCAGGTTAATTGAGTAGTGGCAGACGTACCACTTAAGAAATTTATTTTTTTTACAATATTTTGCAATAACTTTATTTTCGTCCAAATAATATTCGAGACATGTTTTTATTTTCATTTGACGACCGAAGCTTTATTTGTTTTTTTACGTTTACATCAAACTTTGGCGGCAGTGAACGAATCCCAGCAATTCTGGATCCCCAAACACAAAGATATAAAAACAAAAATCCACCATACACTTCAGTGCCTGCACCATTTTGGTCCCTAAAATTAAACAATTTAAGGAAAATTAAGCCTCTTCAAGCGTTGGCAAATCGCATCCCACTATCGTTCCCCACTTTAATGGTCATTTAGCACTCTAAAGCTCAGCACAATGATAATACTATGATGTGCTTACATTAAAATGGGTGCAGTTGGTTACTGTTTACCGTCACGGGAAAGATATTGACAGTTTATGGGCAGTTTACATTGTACGACCTAAGTGTATTCCATTCCGAAAGTCTGTTATGCCTGTCCCATAAAATATCTTGCAAACTGATCACTACCACTCAGTAGAAATCATCACTCAGTCTTCTACACATGCAGAGCACCACACTGTCACCTTAGTGTATGCTAATTATCCCAGTAATTATACTAAAAATTCAGTTCTCTCCAAGTATGTTAATTATATATTGGAAAAGGAGCAAAAACTCTGTTATCTCAGAGTGTGCTAAACATGAACTTAAGACAAAGTAGAACGATAACTTGTTTGGACTATTTAATTGATTGAGAATGTAGGTAAAATTTAATGTACTAACAACACTTGTTTTACCATCAAGCCATAAATTATACTAAACAAGTTATAGATTGAATTCCCCAAACAACTTACAGAAGATTAAACACTCCACTGGGTGGCGCCTGGTTGGCAAAGACAGTTTAATTAGGTGACCAGTGAGTCAAGTACTCTGGCACGAAAATGTGGATAATGCAAGCTGAAGTGATCTGACGCTGAGCAGACTTTGACAGATCAAAGCTGCTGAACTTTCTCTACATAGGTGCAGCTGAGATCAAGTGGCCATTGAGACCTGTACGCCCTGACAATGCCGAAGTGGATAGACATTACCCATTTTACTTCGTGCGACGACGTCACTTGCCGCTGGCGAGATGTGTACAGCAGAGGAGGTGAGACGTGGAGGCGGCCTCTGTGAATCGATCGCGGCAGCGAAAGAAATGCAAAAATCTCACAGTCTAACGATCAGGCAGACGGATCGCAATTTACTCTCTACTAGAGCCTTGGAATCACGGTAGATTTCGGTGTGTGACACACCCGTTCGCTGGTCGTACCAAGGACCAATTTGGCTCACTTATACGACAGGGCACCCAAGGATACTAAAGGTCAAGACTGGTAAACCAAAAGCGAATCCCAAAAAAAAAAAATTCCGTTTTTCCACAAAGTGCGCAAATGGCACCATCTTCAGCCAATCACAAGGCTCTTTTTTTTTTCTTTTTGTCATCAGTCTTCTGACTGGTTAGATCTGGCCCACTACGAATTCCTCTCCTGTGCCAACCACTTTATCTCAGTGTAGCACTTGTAACCTACGTTCTCAACTATTTGCTGGATGTATTCCAATCTCTGCCATATGTATTCCAATCTCTGCCATCCTCTACAGTTTTCGCCCTCTACAGCTCCCTCTAGTACCATGAAAGTTATTCCCTCATGTCTTAACAAATGTCCTATCATCCTGTCACTTCTCCTTTCCACATATTCCTCTCCTCTTCGATTCTGGTCAGAACCTCCTCATTCGTTAACTTATCAGTTCCCCTAATTTTCAACATCCATCTGTAGCACCACATCTCAAATGCTTCGTTTCTCCTTTGTTCCGCTTTTCCCACAGTCCTAGTTTCACTGCCATACAACGCTATACTCCAGACGTACATTCTCAGAAATTTCTTCCTCAAATAAGGCCGATATTTCATATTAGCAGACTTCTCTTTTCCAGGAATGCCCTTTTCGGCATTGATAGTCTACTTTTGATGTCCTTCTTGCTCTGTTCGTCATTGGTTATCTTACTGCCTAGGTAGCAGAATTCCTAAACTTCGTCTGCTTCGTGACGATCAATCCTGATGTTATGTTTCTCGCTGTTCTCATTTCTACTACTTCTCATTACCTTCGTCTTTATTCGATTTACTCTGAATCCATACTCTTTACTCATTAAACTGTTCATTCCGTTCAGCATATCATGTAATTCTTCTTCACTTTCACTCACGACAGCAATGTCATCAGCTAATCGTACCATTGATATCCTTTCACCTAGAATTTAGTTTCACTCCTGAACCTCTTTTTTTTTAATTTCCATCATTCCCTTCTCAAAGTATGGACTGAACAGTAGGAACGAAAGTCTGCATACTTGTCTTACACCTTTTTAATACGAACACTTCGTTCTCGGTCGTCCACTCTCATTTTTCACTCTTAATGTGTATGACCGTTCTCTCCCTATAGCTTATCCCTACATTTCTCAGAATTTCGAACATCTTGCACCATTTTACATTGGCGAACACTTTTTCCAGGTCGACAAATCCTATGAACGTCTCTTGATTTTTCTTTAGTGTTGCTTCCATTATTAACCGAAACGTCAGAATTGCCTCTCTCGTCCCTTTACTTTTCCTAAAGCAAGACTGATCGTCACCTAGCGCATCCTCAATTTTCTTTTCCATCCTTCTGTATATTATTCTTGTAAGCAAATTGGATGCATGAGCTGTAAGCTGATTGTGCGGTAATTCACGCACTTGTCAGCTCTTGCTGTCTTCGGAATTGTGTGGATGCTGCTTTTCTGGAAGTCAGATAGTATGTTGCCAGACTCATACATTCTACATACCAACGTGACTAGTCGTTTTGTCACCACTTCCCCAATGATTTTAGAGATTCTGATGGAATGTTATCTATTCCTACTGTCTTATTTGATCTCAAGTCCTCCAAAGTTCTTTTAAATTCTGATTCTAATACTGGATCTCCTATCTCTTCTAAATAGACTCCTGTTTCTTCTTCTGTGAGTATCACACAAATCTTCCCCTCATATAGGTATTGCAGACGGTAAATCTCCCCTCTAACAAGATAGCACTGACTCATGTCGAACCAGGGTAAGCATTAGGAAACCGATAATTACTGTTTTTTTTTTTTAGTTTTGCAGAGGGGGAAAAAATGATTTTCTCCAAAGCCGTGCCTTTTCCCATGGCAGCAAGTGAACAGGTACAATCTCATAGATCTTTATTTAAATCGCAAGTGCCTTAAAGCTTGTTAGTCCTAGCTATGAGGTGTAATAAAGATTTCATCTCTAAACGTTTCTCAAATGCCTGGAGTTTTCTTATACAACAGGGGCAGCCAAAGGAAGTGGCTCACTGGTCTTCTTGCAGTATTGGCGGACATGAAAACATGTGAATTTTTATTATGTGTGGCTCTGCACACAGTGCCAACTTAAGACTCCACTGTGTGGATGCATTTGTTTAGACCGTCGCCTCTGCCCAGGCTTCTGCTGGCGCCACAGCAGGTATCGTGGCATTGTTTTGCTGGAGCCCTGTCCCAATGAGGGGCTGTGCTGTGTGCTCTGTATGGCTGTGGACCTGCCTGGCAAGATTTCCTATGGGATGGGCTCGCTACCAATCGCTTTCAAATCCCAACAAGCTGTTTCTATGAGAATAATAATAAAAGTACCTCATGCTTGTAGTGCCCTACCAGGCTCCATCAACGTCTGCTCAGGCCGTTAACTTTCTGCAGTCTCACCCAAGGTGCGTGAGGGTGTAATAAAATATTTAATAATGTTCTGTATGCCAAATATAGGCGAGAAAGTAACTTGTCCTCTCTCAAAGTAAACAGAACAATTCTGATTATTATCGAAATTCTTCCAATCCGTATGTGGCATACAGCAAACCAGTGCTTAACAGTATTGGTTAAAAACAGTCTTGGTTGCAATTTTACTTTTTTATTTTTCAACGACGCGTTTCGCCTTATTTAGGCATCTTCAGGTTATCTTTTCTAGATGGACGCGAGAGGCACCAAGATCTGCATAACGCTTTCCCGTTACAGGAGCGAGTAACAATGGGGGGTTCCGGATACTTTTGACCACGTAGAGTACCTTAGTCGAAAGGTATTAGTTGTGGTGTCACCGCCAGACACCACACTTGCTAGGTGGTAGCTTAAATCGGCCGCGTTCCATTAGTACATGTCGGACCCGCGTGTCGCCACCGTCAGTACTTGCAGACCTAGCGCCACCACATGGCAGGTCTAGAGAGGCGGACTAGCACTCGCCCCAGTTGTACGGACGACATTGCTAGCGACTAGACGTACGAAGCCTTCCTCTCATTTGCCGAGAGACAGTTAGAATAGCCTTCAGCTAAGTCCATAGCTACGACCTAGCAAGGCGCAGTTAACCATATCTGGAGAGAGTCTTACTTGTATTCACCATAGAGATGTACCACACAAGAGAATAAAGTTCAGTATACGAGAAGCTCCGTTCTTTTCTTTATAGCATTTATGAAGTGTCCTGTTTCAGACTTATCGCAAGACTGCGTGAGTTGACGCGTGCCCTATCGGCTACTTCATTGTGGACTGGCTGCTCTTGTCAGTCCACAAAATTAGTGAGTCGTATTTTCACCCATATCTTTCCGCTGTAGTCGCAAAGAAATACGTTGCCCAAGAACCACTCTGTTTATGAATTACTGGGTGTACAGATTTGATTTCATGACAGAGATACCAGTACGTGCAATTGACGTAATTTATTGCCTCAATCTATCTGACATGAATTGCTTTGGTTGAAATTAATGTGAAGAAATATTTGTAGGTTGTAATTTAGGACTGATCTACATAAAGAAATTTGTGATTTACTAGTTTGAAGTGACGTTTTCGGATTTGTGGTGCTAAGGTGCAGCAGAAGGCGGTGTAAATTAAATATCCGCATTTGATAAATGACTATGATAAAGTACAGGTGGAATAAGTACTCTGTGTGCTGGGAGGCGATATATGCACCAGGCTTTGGGTTAGAGTGATACGACGTAAAGGCGATGGGCTGTTCGTTGTTGCCTGGACCCTTGGCACTGAATAGATCAGTTACCATTACAGAACAATCTCTCCTACCCGTCCTTATGAAATTAATTAAAAGATATCCGTTTCTCTTGCAATTAGCGTACAGTGGCTACTTAACTGCTCATTTTCTCAGTTAGTAAATGTTGTTCGCAAGTTACAGCCATTCTTTATTTGGGAATGTACTGTTGTAAAGGTCATCTCATTTTCCCAGTCCATGAATTATATTCCACCATACCAGCCTTTGTCGTGACTTCCGTTTGTCTCTTAACAATTAATTTCTACCTGCAGTTTATTTGAGGTTATAATCTTTAATAACTTTTTTTTATGTGTCACCAAAGATGCAAAATGTTCCAAAAATTTGCGTGAAAATCGTACCTTTCTACGAGCTACGGACTTCAATTATCTTGGATACGAATTCTCAAGACAGATAAGAAGCCACGGAATATATATATATATATATATATATATATATATATATATATATATATATATATATATATAATTCTGGCCATCAATATGGAACAATAGACGAAATGTGAAAGAATGAGACACTGAATTTCTGAGAAGCACTTACTGTCTACTGTCCCAGCACAGTCATGTGTCAGCTGTAGGCTGATGCGAGAACCGTGGTACTGAAGACTGCGTGTGAACGTAAAACATTCTTTAAATATTCAGAAATGTGAAACTGTGAAATTAAACAAGTAGTAACCCATGATTACAGTGTCAATTAATCACAACGGCAACCAGTTAACTCATGCAAATACCTCGGTGTTACAAAGTGTGGCAAAACGAAAGGGAATTATCACTTAGGGTTACTCGTAGGGAATGTAGGTGGCAGCGTTTGGTTGGTTGATAGGATTTGGGGGAATTGCAGCCAATATAGGCAAGGTGATTAGCTACAAAACAGCCATCGCACAGTTCCTAGAGTCGTGTCCAAGTGAACGGGACACATACAAAACAGGACTAACAGAGGACAAAATAAGGGAAGCACGAATGGACACAGATTTCTTTGACATATGAGAGAGCTCTACGGAGATGTTGAAAAATCTGAAGTGACAGACACTCGAAAGCTCGCAGGCGAAGTTTCACGCATCAGCATTAAGTCTACAGTGCCTATACATGACCTCAGAGACCCTTGAACGTCTTACTTCTTAAATTTTCCTGTTATTCTTCATTTTATATCAAATTCCTTTCCATTATTCTTCCACTTACCCCTTCCGCCATGCCTCTTACAAACTCTGAGCTAAACTTTTTTTCAGGTTCTCTTGCATAATTCAACACATTTGCCGAAACATCATTAATGCACATCCAGTGTTTCAGAGGCTCCCTTACAACTATACGCTTTCTCTCTTCCATATTGACTCCTACATTTGCTTAGGAACTGTTCAAATGGTTCAAATGTCTCTGAGCACTATGGGACTTAACTGCTGTGGTCATCAGTCCCCTAGAACTTAGAACTACTTAAACCAAACTAACCTAAGGACAATACACACATCCATGCCCGAGGCAGGATTCGAACCTGCGACCGTAGCGGTCGCGCAGCTCCAGACTGTAGCGACTAGAACCGCTCGGCCACTCCGGCCGGCATTTACGAACTGTTATTAATTCAACAATACAAATATAGTAGTGTTAGTAGTTGTATTATCGGCATCAGCAACAGTAGAAGTAAGAGCAAAAATAACAGAAATTTACCTTCATTTACTAGGGAAGTCCGTGAACCTTTGAGCTTTTTGCAATCACACGCTTCATTGTTGCAGAGTATTGTTGCTCTGTGTTTCTACAGTCACCGTAATGGTTAGCTTAGTTCATTTGTTACCCATATGCCGGTATTGTTACCATCATGACTTGTTTAGTTTTGCTTCAACTATTGTTCGACTGACCAGTACATTTTATGACTTCAATAAGAAAAGCAAGAGTGTCACTATGCACAAGTGCAGGAAATTGTGAAAATGTTGTCACTCAGTTGTTTGAAGAAGCTAATTCATGCGAAGAAGGAAATATTTTTGAAAATAGAAGTAATAAAGAATCAAACTTTGAACATGCTGATACGAAAGTCCCAGTGGATTGCAGTACGTGAGCGAGTCTTAGTTTTTCCGAGTCTGAAAATGAATTCCCACATCAACAGTTCACAGAAGCCAGCACATACTTTAGTCGTAATGGAACCATTAGGAATTTAGATCCTCCTGCAAATTCTCGCAAGCCGGTTCACAATGTCAGTGGACTGAAAACCTAACAATCTAAGGATGCCTTGGACTATCTCATCTCCAAGGATATACTAGATGAAGTTATCAACTGCACAACTATAGAAGGCCTAAAAGTAGCTGCTTCACGTGGTAAAATAAATGCTTCACTTGTTTAAACGGAGAGTGCTTGTGGTCTTCCATTGCTTGCTGGTGCTGAAATGGTTTTGCGGTACTTGTAAGAGAAATCCTATATATAAGACCACAATGTCAGTAAATGAATTCGAGGATATAAGGGGAATAATAAGATTCGATGGCACGTGGGCCCGTGAAGGTCGGTTTGTAGACGACAGCTGGCCACAGTGGCCGAGCGGCTCTAGGCGCTTCAGTATGGAACCGCGCGACCGCTACGGTGGCAGGCTCGAATCCTGCCTCGGGCATGGATGCGTGTCATGTCCTTAGGTTAGTTATGTTTAAGTACTTCTAAGTTCTAGGGGACTGATGACCTCAGATGTTCAGTCCCATAGTGCTCAGAGCCATTTGAACCATTTTGCAGACGACAAACTGTGTAAGGGAACTGTTTCTCGACAGGTGTAGAAGCAGAATGATTCCTAATGATTCACTCACATTTGAGGAACAGTTACTCTCCCATTCCGTGGAAGATGCCACTTTACCCAGTATATGCCCACTAAACCTGCCAAGTGTGGCATAAAGATATTTTGGTTACGTGAGGCTACATCTGCATATGCTTTAGATGGAACTGTGTACGCGGAAAGGAAGCCACATAAACATATTCGGAAAAATATTGGAGAGAATGTGACGAAAGCTCTTGCTAAAGGCATAGTAGTATTATTGTCATTGTTGCCAATTTCTTAACTAGTTTGCAGCTGGGAGAAAAGATGCTTCACAAGCTTTTTACAGTGGTGGGGACAATAAAACAAAATAAACCACGAATCCCTAATGAGATGAAACCATCCGCCTCAAGAGGAACACATTCCTCGTTATTTGCCTTTAGAGGTGAAATTTCAATGGTGGTTTGTTTCCAAAAAGAAAAAAAAATAATTAGGATAATGGATCCCTACAAAGACATCGATGAAACTCGCCCAAAAAAAGAAATCAGATACACTGATCACTCATAACATTATGACCACTGACCTACTACCGGTATAAACCTGTCCAGGCCACAGTAGCGTCACCTGACGAGGAATCACTGCTAGTCAGACACACGCACGGTGCATACGGTGCCAGTGAGCGTGCTGTCCGTGTGTAGAATGGAGAAGGCGCGCGATCTATCTGACTCTGACCGAGGGCAGATTGTGATGGCCCAGAGGCTGGGAACGAGCATTTTGGAAACTGCACGACTTTTTGAGTGTTCGAGGAGTGCTGTGGTGAGTGTCTTCAACACGTGGCGAAAGCAAGAGGAAACCACTTTCAGAAGTTGTCCCATTACAGACGTCAGATGTCGTAGGCTGAGCAGATTGGGAAAACAGGACAGGCGGCGAACTGTGGCGGAACTAACATCAGACTTCAACGCTGGGCAAAGTATCTGAACATACAGTGCACCGAAAACTCCTAAAGATCGATCTCAGCAACCGGCGACCCATAAATGAGCCAATGTTAATACCACGACATCAGCAACTACGACTGAAATGGGCGTGTGACCGTCGGCGCTGGACATCGGCGGAGTGGCAGAGTGTTGCATGGTCTGATGAATCCAGATTAGTATTGTATTGAATTGTATTAAACCGGGGACCTAGAAACGATGGCGAGGCTTCGTCCTACCGTAGCCCGCGGTAGTTCACAACCCCACAACAGGCCACAGCAGCCCACCCACCCGACCGCCATCCCACGCCGAACCCAGGGTTATTGTGCGGCTCGGGCCCCAGTGGATCCTCCCCCCCCCCCCCATCCCCCTCCCCCGGAATGTTTCATTTCAGACGAGTGTAACCCCAAATGTTTGCGTGGTAGAGTAATTATGGTGCACGCGTACGTGGAAACGAAGTTTGCGCAGCATTTGCCGACACTGAACTCAGGCGGAATAACGTGAACCAGCTCTCATTCGCCGAGGCAATTGGAAAACCGCCTTAAAAACCATCCACACGCTAGTCGGCACACCGGACTCCGACACTAATCCGCCGGGCGGACTCGTGCCGGGGACCAGAACGCCTTCCCGCTCGGGATGAATCCAGATACTTTCTTCATCACGCAGACGGGAGGGCGCGAATCCGTCGTCTGACATGGGAACAGCTCCTTGACACCTGTACCGCGGGACGGGGATAAGCTGGTGACGGCTCCACTATTAATTGGGAAACATTCACGTGGACGTCCATGGGCTCAATGGCTCTCGTTTAAGACACCATGACGGATAAGGAGTATCGTACACTAGTTGCTTACCAAGTGCACTCCACATGGTGATGTTTCCTGATGGCAGCGACATTCTTCAACAAGATAATGGGCTATTTACAAGGCAAGGAATGTGATGGAATGGTACGAGGAACATGGTGGCGCGTTTTATTTTATGGGTTGACCCCTAACTCGCCAAATCTGAAACCGATCGGACACATCGGAGATGTGGTTGAATGTGGTGTCGGAGTTCATTGCCCCCTCCCCGGAGTTTACAGGAGTTAGGTGACTTGTGTGTGCAGATGTGATGTGAACTCCCTTCAGCGACCTATCGAGGCCTCATTGCTTCCACACCACGACGCGTCGTTTCTTCAAATGCTTCCATGAAAATGTCTGCTGCAGCCTCTCATTTTGAGGAGGAAGATTAGAGATGCAATAGAAATAACCAAGTGATCCGCCAACATGAACAGAGACGACGGGAACAGATTTCCGGCGTCTTGGCTGCTAGCAATGACAGCGTTACGTGACGCCAGCTCACGTCAAGCAATACACAAAGGCGCGCGGGACACTGCAGCGGCCACACGTGCGTAGAGAAAGCAGGAAAAAACACCACGTCACAACTACCGCCTGGATTCCCATTCGCCGATTTCCGCCAATCACAAGCAGTAATGCAAACATCAATCAATCATCGGATTTCCACCAGTGATGGTACAAATCATTCTTAGCACTATGGGACTTAACATCTGAGGTCATCAGTCCCTTAGAACTTAGAACTACTTAAACTTAACTAACGTAAGGACATCACACACATCCACGCCCAAAGCAGGATTCGAACCTGCGACCGTAGCGGTGGCGCGGTCCCAAACTGAAGCGCCTAGAACCGCTCGGCCACACCGGCCGGCTCCACCAGTGAAAAGAAATAATAAAAACACCAATGAAGAACTTCTAACAACCCTCCCCTTCATTTTTATCAGCCTATCATATTTATATAACAGCCACTTCTACAGGTATGTAAGGAACGAAGCTTTCTCATTAAGGAGTAACCAAAAGCAACCTGAAGAAGGTCGCTTGCAACAGCAACGGTAACGTCGTTAGTTTTACATGTTGACAGCGTGGTCACAAACAGAATAAAATTTTAATTAACTGTGACAATGGCCGCGTTAGCCTTCGTTTATAATGAAATTTGATGTTTTGCCCAGCATCCGACATACCGTAGTGGAAGAACTGCTACAAGGCGGTTTTCCGCTTATATAGCGACGATTGTGACCTATGGCATCGATTAGAAAGGGCCGAAACGACGCGTACGCTGAAACTGATTGGGCAGCTCGTAGCAGCTACCGTTCCCACCCCGCTACGAAAGTCAAGCATTCGTCGTTGCTTCCTTTCGACAACCAAAATCCGCCCTTGCACCGTAGAGTGTGTACCTGTGGCCTCTGTTTAAATTGGTGCTATTCACTTTCATCTTTTATAAAGAAATCAAAGTACGTTGACGCATGAGCCAAGACTCTCGTGTTTTCTAAATTTTCAAATGGCTCTGAGCACAATGGGACTTAACTTCTGAGGTCATCAGTCCCGTGAAACTTAGAACTAGTTAAACCTAACTAACCTAAGGACATCAAACACATCCATGCCCGTGGCAGGATTCGAACCTGCAACCGTAGCGGTCGCGCGGTTCCAGACTGTAGCGCCTAGAACCGCTCGGTCACCCCGGCCGGCTTTCAAAGTGTATTTTGTGTCCGTTTTCCAAGCAATGCTCAGCTATGGCCGACTTGTCAAGCTACCTTTGTGTAATGCGTCACTTGTAGTCGGTGCAGCGCTCTTCAACTGTTCGAATATGGACGCTGCTGCATTCTCAAGGGACACCGGGCACACGAAGAGCTTTAACAGCATAAAAGCGGGAAACAGTTGCAGCCCCGGCGCTCAGTGCGTTTACTCCTGACAGCTATGGCGGAGATGGCCATCGAAAGATCGAGAATTTTATTCGAAACAACGCGTCTGAAAACGGAGCAGATTTTATTCAGACATGCTGCCGCTAAAGACTTCTAGGACGCAGAAGATCAGATGGTTATAAACACGTCAGCTAGAATCCAAAGCTGAATGAAGCATCAGCCAAGACTGGAGCGGGAAAGCAAGGAATTGGAAACACAATGAATAAATTATTGAACTTTAAGAGCGTTTTACTAGTGTCGAAGACGCTTCACAGATTCCCAGCAGCCAACCTGACCTCAGACGTGGGTGTCTCCGCTCGGCCCCCCTGCAGTATGCAGAGTATTGCGTGTGTCGTAATGTGATAGGGCACAGTGATGACAATTAGTGGCTGGAAACAGGAAAAGGTGGTGCTAGGGCTTTATAAAGCAAATGTTGGGCTTCTGGATTACGAAGGTGACGGATTACCGCATGCAGTAGCATGGCTATCTTACGACTTTACACAAAGTTCCCTCATGTGCGGCTTTTCAAGCAGAAGGCAGTGTCGATAAATCCCCAATGCAACATTTCCTTAACATTTCGTCAGACTTGTCGGCTCACAGTCAGGATTTTACCGATAGTCCTGGAAACATAACGACCCTACACTCTATACAACTTTTTTATTTCGTCATACATATCAACATTTAGCCAGGATTTAACCTAATCCTATTATTTATTTTTTACTTTGTCACAGTGACAAACCCATATATTCTCAATAGCCAACATTTCTATAAAGTTGCGACATTATATTCCGGATAAAAGTAATAACACTCTTCACTGTGGTATTATATGCACAATTTTTAGGTGCTTAGAGCACCTAATAAACAATAGTGTCAGATTTAGATTGTTGCAATTATGGATCAGTGCTGACAAAATGAATCTGCCATTTCTGTAGGGTAAATGAGACCCGCACATCCGCGCCTGCCCACGTTCCACCACGCTTTCTTGAGCCAGTGCTGTGCGTCCATTCGCTGGTATTGTCGCCTATCAAAGGAAAACTTTCCCAAAGGTTGCTTGATTTCCTCTAATTTCTCTGAATGCTAATGAATTTATTAAGTTCTAGGTTGGCCATGTTTGACTAATTACGTACATACAATTTTTAAGACTTAATTTACAGGTTTTACAATACATTTTTATTGTATATTTACTTTGATGGTTACAAATGTCAAAGCTACCTTTTGTTACTTCAATTATTTCCTTTTTGACAACGAATATATCGTGCATTCAAAATACAGTCTGGCTTTTGCAACATTGTTCTGTCTTCACTTGCACAATTCACACTCTTCATCAGATAAGGTAAAGTTTTGCGTTCTGCATTTTTCCACCACATGAATGAGGGAGAAAGAGAAATTGCTACTGCGTCATTATAATTTGTCAATTGTCTGGCACGCAGCAGTTCCTTAAAGGTTAGAACATGTAGCTAATGCTATATCTGATCATACCTAACAGATGTGGTAAACTGAGTGGAGGCAAGACAAATCATTTAGTAGAACATTTGTCAGAACCAAAACAAATTATGATAAAGTTCGTCAGAGTAGCATTTTAGGGCCTGTACTGTTCCAGAAATATATTTATGTTTTAGTGAATACTGTTGGTCCCCACGACAACAACATTATAGTCTCCGAAAAGACAAGATAAATCTTGGCAGAGAAACTGAATGAAAGCCTCAAGGACGTTTAAAATCGGTTGAAAAGCAATATCATTGGTTGGCTGGTTGATTTGGGTGGGCGGACCAAACAGCGAGATCATCGATCCCTTCGGATTAGGGGAGGATGGGGAAGGAAATCAGCCGTGCTATCTCAAAGGAACCATCCCGGCATTTGCCTGAAGTGATTTAGGGAAATCAAGGAAAACCTAAATCAGGATGGCCGGACGCAAGTCCAATGTGCCGATCCCTGTGCAACCTCGCTCGGTGCAATAACAGTACACTGAACTTAGGCAAAAGAAGTACCGTGAAACTCAGAATGAGATTTTCACTCTGCAGCGGAGTGTGCGCTGATATGAAACTTCCTGGCAGATAAAAAGAGTTTTAATCTGCCAGGAAGTTTCATATCAGCGCACACTCCGCTGCAGAGTGAAAATCTCATTCTGGAAACATCCCCCAGGCTGTGCCTAAGCCATGTCTCCGCAATATCCTTTCTTTCAGGAGTGCTAGTTCTGCAAGGTTCGCTGGAGAGCTTCTGTAAAGTCTGGAAGGTAGGAGACGAGGCATTGGCAGAAGTAAAGCTGTGAGTACCGGGCGTGAGTCGTGCTTCGGTAGCTCAGATGGTAGAGCACTTGCCCGCGAAAGGCAAAGGTCCCGATTTCGAGTTTCGGTCGGGCACACAGTTTTAATCTGCCAGGAATTTCACCATGAAATTCAGTTTAAGAGTGAATATGAGAGTGCCACCTTAAATGCAGATGGGTAATTCTATAGATTACATAATAAACACGAAATTTCTAGAAACGAATATTGATTACGTGAATACATAATGTCAACTTCAAACAAAATTTCTTCCAAATGTGAATACAGTTTTCAAACTACAGACAGAAAGTATAACCGACAGTTGTATCCAGGCTCATGGCAAGTATAGGTTCAGAACACTGAGCATTTTAATTTGACTACATTTACCATTCAGCTCTGAACGTTCGAAGAACCTTGAAAATTTGTGCACCTTCAAATCTACATTCATGGAAAAGACCTATATAGAGCTTAACGTTTATGAAGAAAGGAAAGTAATAATTTTCAAAACATCATTTCCCACCAACAAATAAATTGCATAATTATATTATAGAAATTACTTAAACAAACTTGTATGATACGGCTGTTCCAGCGAGTGCTCCATCGGCAGGAGCAATCACGAGCGTATATTCAGGGGAGCGCCGACTGGAGTGCCCGCGTAGTTTGAGGCGCTATGTCACGGATTGCACGGCCCCTCCCGCCGGAGGTTCGAGTCTTCCCTCGGGCATGGGTGTGTGTGTTGTTCTTAGCATAAGTTACTTTACGTAGTGTGTAACTCTAGGGACCGATAACCTCACAATTTGGTCCCTTAGAAATTCACACACATTTGAACATTTGATCAGGGGAGCTCACGTCAATGCGCTAATACTCTCCGCGCCAAAGTAAACAGGTGCGCCGCCTCCTGTTCAGTTCTCGATGCGTGTAGGTGTGGCAGCAACAAAAATGTCTGCTCGCGGAAGCCCACTACCAGCCTGATCAGAAGAAACGTACGTCTTCAGTGACAAAGACGGATGTCCACAATTCCTGGTGCGTTATAGAACACTTGTTTCTGCAAGGAAATACTATTTACAGCATCTTTACAATCACCTCCACGCAGTAGATTACGATCGAAGGGAAGATGCTCGTAAGGAACTGGTTTCCATTTCGAAGGGCAACAAAACGGACAATGTAATTTACAAAATATTGCGATTGAGGATTTTTTAGAACTGTAACAACTTCTTTTACTACTGGAATACGTTTATTCGTTTCAGCTGAATTCTGGCAAAGAGAAAAGTTGTAATTCGACCGAGTTACAAAGTACACTGACGGAAAAAAATGGCAAGACCAAGAAGGACTTCTCTGACGTAAATGAAAGTTGGTAGGCTTTTTTCTACATCTGAAAGATGAAGTCTCTTCAAATCTCGCACCAGTTGCGTAAGGGCGGCCGTTGTAGAGCCACTAAGAGGATGCAAATCCGGTTTGCTTTAAATGCACACTATAACAGTCGTGAAAGTCAGTTACCTTTGAGACTGGACGTGGGGAGTTGATGCTAGTCAAGAATGCCTTCAACGCAACGAAGACGAGATTATCAGCACTTCACTGAGTTCGAACAAGGTCGTGTGATACGGCCACAAGAAGCTGGATGTTCGTTCTGTGATGTTGCAGAAAGAATTGACAGGAGTGTAGCCACTGCACATCATCGGCGGTCGCGGTGGTCACGAGAAAGTACGGTAGCAGAAAGTCTGGCCTCCGGGCGGTGCATCGTACTACATTAACAGCAGCAACCTGAGCAGCAGTTGCCACCACAATGAACAACGAACTGTTACAAGTTGGTTACTTCAAGGACAGCTCCGAATCAGACTCTCTATAACGTTCATTACAGTGACACGAAGCCATCTGCGACTTCGATGTGAAGCGAGGGTTCATTCTAGGGCAGGGTGAAAGTCTGTTGTGTTTTCTGCTGAAAGCTGGTTCTACCTTGGTGCCAGTCATGGCGTTATGTTGGTTAGGAGGAGGTCAGTTGAGGGCCTGCAACGAATTCTGTATTTATATTTCAGTGTAGATGGTCTGAAGATGGTCACATTCTGGCCGAAACGTATAACCATTGCGAATAAATATTTTATTGCACTGTTTTCTAATCTACAGGGCTATTACAAATGATTGAAAGCGATTTCATAAATTCACTGTAGCTCCATTCATTGACATATGGTCACGACACACTACAAAAAATGGTTCAAATGGCTCTGAGCACTATGGGACTCAACATCTTAGGTCGTAAGTCCCCTAGAACTTACAACTACTTAAACCTAACTAACCTAAGGACATCACACACACCCATGCCCGAGGCAGGATTCGAACCTGCGACCGTAGCAGTCCTGCGGTTCCGGACTGCAGCGCCAGAACCGCACGGCCACCGCGGCCGGCGACACACTACAGATACATAGAAAAACTCATAAAGCTCGAGAGCGCAGTGAGACAAAATGGCGACAGGAGCCGAGAAAGCGTATGTAGTGCTTGAAATGCACCCACATCAGTCAGTCACAACAGTGCAACGACACTTCGGGACGAAGTTCAACAAAGATCCACCAACTGCTAACTCCATTCGGCGATGGTATGTGCAGTTTAAAGCTTCTGGATACCTCTGTAAGGACAAATCAACGAGTCGGCCTGCAGTGAGCGAAGAAACGGTTGAACGCGAAAGAACGTTACAGGACAGGTGTATCTGGACATGCTGCAAAATTGGCTCCTGCCACAACTGGAGACCGACAGCGCCGACTTCATCTTTCAACAGGATGGTGCTCCACCGCACTTCCATCATGATGTTCGGCATTTCTTAAACAGGAGATTGGAAAACCGATGGATCGGTCGTGGTGGAGATCATGATCAGCAATTCATGTCATGGCCTCCAAGATCTCCCGACTTAAGCCCATGCGATTTCTTTCTGTGGGGTTATGTGAAAGATTCAGTGTTTAAACCTTCTCTACCAAGAAACGTGCCAGAACTGCGAGCTCGCATCAACGATGCTTTCGAACTCATTGATGGGGACATGCTGCGCCGAGTGTGGGAGAAACTTGATTATCGGCTTGATGTCTGCCGAATCACTAAAGGGGCACATATCGAACATTTGTGAATGCCTAAAACAACTTTTTGAGATTTTGTATGTGTGTGCAAAGCATTGTGAAAATATCTCAAATAATAAAGTTATTGTAGAGCTGTGAAATCGCTTCAATCATTTGTAATAACCCTGTATTTTTGAAGTATTTTAGCTAGAACGCTGTTTACCTCCAACAGAAATATTCTCAAAAATTCCTCGCCGTGAGAGCTAATTCGGAGGCACAACTCAAAAATAAAGCCCACAGTTTCACAGCTTTCTCTTTCAAACTCGATGATAGTACATATATATCTGATTGTGTCCAGCTTTCTACTTTTGTACAAGGTGGTGACGAGCAACGGCTAGGTATGGAGGAGTTGCTAGGATTGCACGACAACATGGCTCGAGATTTTTGAACCAGTGTGAACTTTCCGTGGGGAGCACTTGATTCTGTGGTCAGAGAGGGTGTGCCGCAAATGATTGAGCGAAAGAAAAAGAAACTTGTACCTCTGGAAAGGATTTCTGGTGTAGACACAGTTTCATTCATCAGGAGGCTTTGTGTACCGTAACTGTGGAACTTCGTCATGTAATGTACATTGTGATGAAGTGTAAGACATCACGATAACCATCGTCTGTTCAAAGAGTTCCTTCGAGATATGGAAGTGAGGATGGAGATATACTTTACCAATGCAATATTCGCTTGATAAGCGGAAGTAATGTTCTTGGAGTCTTTTTTCTTATTCAATTCGTACCGAAACTGCTTTTTTTTTCTAGACATGAAAGGGGAAGAATTACGATGCCTCAGAGAACCCATATGGCTAGCAGTCCTTGTTTTCTGCCAGATAAAACAATGCACCAAAACGCAGGAGATTTGTTGGTAGTACACATTCATGAGAAGCTTAGGGCGTTCAGAGATTAGATGCACTTATTTGAGAGACCAATGGGAAAAGAAAATCTGACGTTCTTCACTCACCATGACTCTATAAATTTACCTGCTGCCATCTCCTTTGTAAGCTATTAACGTATAATTAATCAGCTAATAAACAGTTTCGAGTCACTGTTCCAGGAATTGCACTTTTTTGAGTTGCAATTATAACTGTTCAGTGCTCCTTTTTCAGCCTTACCTAATGATGTACCACCTGCGATGCAATTAGAGCTGTTGCCTAGCAAAATTCTACGTTGTCAAAATTCTAGTACTATAATTTTTTGACTTTGCCTCAGTGCCATCAAAACGTAAAGACAGAAACATACCCCCAGCTACAATGCATTCGACTGTAATTATGTTCGTGTTGGGTCAGCATACTGCTATAAACATCTCTTCTCTACAAGAGCATTGTTTCAGGACCCGACAATGAAAGGTATGCAATACATCACTGCAACAAACAAAATATGACACGATAAGTGCACTTGTCTCGAAAAATTCTGTAAAAACAAAAAAATCTCAATAGCCCATTTGTTACTCGTTAATTTCATGATCTCGCCACTTCCACACAGCCGACTCATCACTTAGCAGCTGTTGAATTTTTATTGGATTCAAGTTTTTATCCTCACTAATATGATGTAAATTAAACTACAGCGAATTCACAAAAGCCGTGCTCGAGGCGAGAGCTCAGGTTCTCGTGACGTCACTCCCTGGCCGGCGCCTACACTTGCACACATTCTCGCCGTAGCCGTGCGCTCCATGTAGCCACAGCCCAAGGGAGGCGGTGCCACTTGGGAAAGTGAACGATCCACAGCACACGGGAGAGCACACGAGCTGTAAAAACCCTCTGTTGAGCAATACACTGAGGAAACAAAAAATCATAGGATACCGCCTAACACCGTGTCGGACCTACTTTTGCACGCCACAGTGCAACAAGCCATTGGAAGTCCACTGCAGAAATAACAGTTCACAAGTGCGAAAATAATGCCAGTGCAGCATTTTGTTCAATGGGATTTATGCCAGGTGATATTGGCCAAATCATTCGCTGGAACCGTTCAGAAAGTTCTTCAAACATTGCCATCCAAAAAATTCCATCGTTGTTTGGGAACATGAAGTCAGTGAATGGCTGCAGACGAAGTAGCCGAACATAACTGTTTCCAGTCAATGATCGGTTCAGATGGACCAGAGGATCCATACCTAGCAAAAACAGCCCACAATATTATGGAGCCACCAGCAGCGTGTACAGTGCCTTGTTGACAACTTGGATCCATGGTTCAGTGACGTCTTCGACACACTCGAACCCTTTCATCAGCCTTTACCTACAGAAACCGGGACCCATCTCTCTAGGACATGGGTTTCCAATCGTCTAGAGTCCAACCGATATCGTCACGAGCCCAGGATAGACCGGCAGGCGATGCCGAGCTGTTAGCAAAGGCACTCGCTGGGTCATCTGCTGCCATAGCCAGTTACCACGAAATTTAGCCGCACTTTCCTAACAATACATGCTTACTACGTCTTATGTTGATTTCTGTGGTTATTTTACGCGTTATTGCTTCTCCCAGTCATCCATGTCTAGCTTTCCAGCAACAAAAACGTGCAATTGACAAATCTTCCTGTTGTTTGTTCAAATGGTTCAAATGGCTCTGAGCACTATGCGACTTAACTTCTGAGGTCATCAGTCGCCTAGAACTTAGAACTAATTAAACCTAACTAACCTAAGGACATCACACACATCAATGCCCGAGGCAGGATTCGAACCTGTGACCGTAGCAGTCGCTCGGTTCCAGACTGAAGCGCCTAGAACCGCACGGCTACTCTAGCCGGCTGTTGTTTGTGTCGAGACTTACTCGAATGTGGCGGATCCTTTCCTGTAACAAAGCTTTGCTGACTTGTACACAGATGTTCTTCGCATTGTTCGATTTTATTTGGGACGTCAGCTGTAACATTTTGGCACTACACCGGTGCCCCTGCATCTCTTAAAAAAGACGAGATTATTAAGCAGTTTACCTCTTCTTAGCTGCAGCATTTCCAGTTGCCTGATGTTTCCGTAGACTACCTGCCCATACAGTTTGGTGAAATGTAAACGTAGGCTTCCGCGGCCATAGTCACAGCTACAAAGTTTCATGGGTTTGCGACCACATTGTCAACAAGTGAAACTACCGACGTTTCGGTCACTGTTGCAAATGATCTTCTTCAGGGTGTTTTTGTTTATTGCTGAATGAAAAAATTTTGTTTCTTATATATTAGCAGACGTGGCTGTTATCTACTTCTGATAGGCTGTTAAGGATGAAAGGGAGGGATGCTGGAAGTCCTTTCTTGGTGTTTTTATTATTTCTTTTCATTGGTGTTTACATTACTGCTTGTGATTTGCGGAAATCGGCGAATGGAAAACCAGGCAGCAGTTGTGACGTGGCGTTGTTTTCCTGCTTTCTAGCGTCGACTTAAAAGGACCAGTACTTTATGAACCTGCGGCCGCTGTGCAAGGTGAAAAATATGAGATTCATTCAAATGAAACCTGGTGAGTCTTTTTTATACAAATGGACTTGTAGTCCGGGGTGATATGTTACAATACAGCATCACCGGTCTATTGCGGTCTAACTGTGTTGGAGAGGCAGTAAATTTCCACAGGGCAATGACTGCGTCACTGCAATTCACTTTGGAGGTGTGGCGGTGGGACTTGTAGTCCCGTACCACCCTCTGACGGTGATAGTACTACATGAATCAGGCAGAAAATTTTGCCTAACATGGGCAGGTGAAGGTGTGGCGGTGGGACTTATAGTCCCGTACCGTGCCCTGCAATGTGACCTGGTGAGTGCGTCTACCTTTGCTTTATACGACAAGTGGCACCACGTAACTGCGGGTATGGAGGCGCCATCTACTGGTAGAGAGACTGACCCATACGCACCGTTTGACGTTGCATAGCGCCAGTGTGGTTTCATGCCGAAGAGAAGGTGGTCACACAAGTTGTCATGCAGGCGAGTAAGCAGGAACAACGAGGAATGATCCGATTTTTGGTGGCGGAGGTAGTTGGAGGCTGTATCGAAGTTTAAAGGCTGTGAACGGTGAGTATAGTCTGTGTCGTTAAAGTTTTGTGGTATGGCGCAAACGATTCCTTGAGGGGCACGAGTCAGTGGAAGATGATGCTCGTCCTGGACAGGCTCATCGTGTCATCACACCGGAAATGGTTGCGCAAGTGAATACTTCAGTCTTGGGCAACCGCAGAATCACCGTGGACGAGATCCATCGGCTACTGGGTATTAGCATAGGCTCCGCTGTGCGCAGTGGGTTCCACACCAACTGACCTCCAAACAAAGCAATACAGGAATGGCGCTGTGTTTGAGTCATCGTGAGGAGGAATACGGCTTTCTGTCGCGTATTGTCAGAGGTGACGGAACATGGTGTCGCCATTTTGAACCGGAAAGCAAGCGTCAGAGCAAGCAGCGGAAACATGTGATTTCACCACCTCCAAAGGCCGTGCGCACCAGTTCTGGTACGGTCATGATGCCCTTTTTGACCGCAAGTGCCCACTGCCTGTCGAGTTCCTTCAACGGCGAACCACCATGAATGCCCAGCGTTACCAAGCCACTTTACAGAACCCTAGACGAGCCATCAAGTCGAAACGCCGAGACTGTTGTCCAGTGGCGTTATTCTCTTGCGTGATAATGTCCGCTCACATACGGCCAATGCGGTGAAGGCGACATTGCAGAAGTTTCGGTGGGAAACGCTGGAACATCCACTGTACTTCCCCGACAGTTCACCGTGTGACTTCCATGTCTTTGGACCTCTAAAACAAGCTATTCGTGGACATCGATTCGCAGTGGACGACGAAGTGTGTGACAGGGTCCAGGCTTGGATCCGACATCAGCCTACTAGCTTCTTCAGTGTAGGAATCAGCCAGGTAGTGTCGCAATGGGATAAACGCGCCAACAGTTTTGGCGACTATTTTAAGTATGTGTACTGTGTATAACCACATTTTGAGTTAATAAAATCGTTACCGTTACTTTACAGTAGTGACCGGGTTTCACTTGAATGCCCCTTATATCAGTGTACAAGCCAGCAGAGCTTTATTACTGGAAGGGACCCGCCACATTCGAGCAAGTCTCGACACAAACAACAGGAAACTCTGTCAACTGCACCTCTTCCTTGCTGGAAAGCTGGACATGGATGACTAGGAGAACGTCGACATGTTAACCGTCCAACACACCACATGGTCGACCGATAGTACCGCCATCCATCAGATGAGGAAGATCGACAAACTGCAGCAGAAAACCACCGAGAAAGGGCTGATGCTGGACACTCGACGGACGGTGGTCAACCTCTCCAGCCACATCTTAAGCGATGCAGCCTCACAAATTCTGGCTGAAGGGATGAATTTCGCAGTCGCATCCAAACGAGTTCCGATAGAAGACATCATCGAATAGGTCGAGGCTTTGATTCGTCATCTACCACAAGTTGAGGCGGAGAAGATTAGACAAGAAATGGTTCGGGTTCAGACCCACGAGACGAGAAGCCCCCGAAACAAATTATCAGCACGGAGGAACGTCATGCTATCGTGGAACTGAAGAACAGCTCTCATTTAGTAATAACACGAGCAGACAAGGGAAACGCGAACGTTGGGTTGGACGCGGAAGATTATAACAAACGAATGGATCCATTTATAACAACTTTTAAGGAGATCCGACGGCCAAGATAATCAAATCGACGCAAACACTGCTAAAGCAAACTAGAATGAATTCTTACACGGCTAGAAGACTCATGCCACAAGTTCCACAGGCACCAAGGATGTTGGTGCACCGAGGGTCTATACAGAGGCCTTTCATTTACTACCGATTGTGACTACCATAAATTCACCGACGTACAGTCTACCAGAGGAGCTCCAAAGCTCCGACATTTGGTAAGCCACAAAAAAATGGTTCAGATGGCTCTGAGCACTACGGGACTTAATTTCTGAGGTCATCAGTCCCCTAAACTTAGAACTACTTAAACCTAACTAACCTAAGGACATCACACCCATCCATGCCCGAGGCAGGATTCGAACCTGCGACCGTAGCGGTCGTGCGGTTCCAGACTGAAGCGCCTAGAACCGCTCGGCCACCCCGGCCGGCGGTAAGCCACACAAATTTTGAAAGAAAAGTGTATCTCAACCACAGACCTGATTGTTAGCTTCGACGTGAAATCTTAATTTACGAATGTACCAGTGGAAGACACCATGAACATCTTAGAGGAGCACATGGCGCTCGATATCTGCGAGGTAGTGCGCCACTTTTTAACGACCTATTTCAGATGGAAAGATGAATTCTATGAACACACAGATGGTGTAGCTGTCGGATCAACTCTCTCGCCTATTGCAGCAGACATCTTCATGGAAGCATCTGAATAAATAGCGCTTCAGTCCACACCATTACGCCCAGAATGTTGGCTCCGATATGGTGCTGATACCTTCGGTATCTGGCCGCATGGGGAGGAAGAGCTACGAAGTTTCCACCAACACCTTAACCAGCAGCACAGCAGAATCCAATTCGCTATGGAGATAGAAAAGAATGGTGTGCCGCCTTTCCTCCACAGAAAGCCTGGTGGTAAACAGGGCCGTAGAGTATATAAAAGCCAACCAGCACTGCTCCTTTCATCATCGCCCTATGCAGAAGAAATCCTTCCTGCACATTTTAATCAATAGGACTCTCAGTATCAGCAATGAGGAATATCTAAAGGATGAACTACAAAACTTCAAGTCCACTTTTGGTGCCATTGGTTATGGGATGAAAGAAATAGATGAAACTAATAGATGAAACTAATAGATGAAACTAATAGATGAAACTATGCTGACAAAGAATGAATGCAATAGAGGAGAGCGGAAGGAGGTACGGAACATCGCTCTACTACCATATGTTCAAGGGTGGGCAAAATTCTCCGCCGAGCATCCATCACGCCGATATTCCA
Organism: Schistocerca cancellata; assembly: GCF_023864275.1. Lineage (NCBI taxonomy): Eukaryota > Metazoa > Arthropoda > Insecta > Orthoptera > Acrididae > Schistocerca > Schistocerca cancellata. The sequence goes on from NC_064628.1 coordinate 845,773,625, forward strand.
AGCATCAACAGAATAAAAGATGTTCTTCGCACAACAAAAGATACAGTTGACAAACTACATACTGCTGGAGGTTACGAAATCAGGTGCGAATGTGGATTAGTGTACGTAGGCGAGACGGAGAGACCCATCAACACATGGATATCTGAACACGAAACATGTATCCGACTAAGACAACACACCAAGTCAGCCGTGGCAGAGCACAAGGTTGAGTGCGACAAACAGATTGCTTTTGGTGAAGCTCGCGAACTGGCGAAACAGACTCTTACTTCCAGGAGGAAGATTAGAAAGCAACAAAAATAAGTAAGCGACCCACCAACATGAACATAGAAGATGGGTACCGATTTCCGCCGTCTTGGCAGCCAGCAATAACAGCGTTACGGGACGACAGATCACGTGAAGTAATACCCGCAGGCGCTCGGAAGACTGCGGCCGCCGTAGATACATTGAGTACTATCACGCCTCAGCCGGTGCTAAAAACCAAGGAAACAGCGCCACGTCACAGCTGCCGCCTGGTTTTCCAATCGCCGATTTCCATCAATGACAAGCAGTAATGCGAACACCAATCAAAACGTCGAGTTTCCACCAATTAAAAGAAATAATAAAAACACCATTCAAGAATTTCTAACATCCCTCCCCTTCGTCCTTAACAGCCCATCAGAATTAGATGACAGCCACGTCTGCAGATATACACGTAAACAAAAACATCCCGAAAACGGTCACTTGTTGCAGTGACCGAAATGTCTGTACTTTTACATATTAAAAATGCGGTCACAAATCCAGATAAAATTTTATTTACAATTCAGTACTTTTTTCAATAATGTTTAAATCGATAATCAAGTGTACTCAGCTTACCAGCGTGTGCGTTAAGTAAAACTATTAGTGTGAAATAAACTGTCAAATATGGTTTTGCTGAGTGTGTGCTTGGCAGCCTACCACTGACGGGTCCTCCCACCCTTATCCTTACTATTTTGATACCCTCTTCCTACACTCATTGACTCAGTATTGAGGGATGCGGACTGATTTTTTTCAGACAAGACAGTTGGGAGTTGAGGTACAGTCATGCTCAAAAGTATCCGAACGACCTGAATTGCATTTCGCCTGATTCGCATACAACCCACATAAGGCATCTGTCGAGCAGGTCCTCTAATCGCTCCTTGGTACAGTCGTTTGACTATTGAAAATGGTTCCAACAAGCCATCACTAGAAAACACTACTTTGTATCGCTATAACTCTAGATGTAAAGTAGTACTACGATACTACAAATATTAGGGAACACCTTATCACAGGTAAGACTGTCCTTAAGGCTTGTAAGCTCACATTTATTACAATAAATGACATACCTGAAATGTTACCATTCTCATTATTACGTCAGATAGGTAACGCACGTAGTAAGTTCGTCGTATTCATGATTTCCTCTTCAAAGTAACATATCGTACTTATTATTTAACACAAAATGACATTAGAAATTTAAGTTATTCACTAGCAGCTAATTGAGAATATATATGAATTTCAAATGACACGACGAACCGTCTCGTTCTGCATATGGATTCAAACCCAGGTCATGCAGACTAAGCAAAGATTTCGTGACTGACGGAAACTAACAGTCATTCCTGATTAGGCATACAGAGAGCGATATACCTCGATTTTAGACAGTATCAAGTAGCAAATAACAACTTTAAATTACAAAACGCAAACATTTTTAACGGACCCGAATTCCTACCCAGGTCCTATTGTCCCTGTTAACGAACTACGAGAGATGTTAAATATTGCTTCTTAACAAGTAACTTATTTGAAATGTCGTGAAGTAAAGCTTTGTGTTGGACAGGGATTCGAACCCAGAACCTAATCGGATAGGTATCGAAGCACAATCAACTGTGACATATCGCATTTTCTCGGCAGTAGCTAGATGTTTTAACTGAAATGACGAGACGAAACATTAATTTTTTCCTTCCCAGGACGCCGACGCGGCACCTATCGCTGTTATATTCTAGAGAAAACGAACGTTACATATGGGTTTGTTGCACCAGCAGCGACATGTGAGCATGTTTGAACTAGTGATAATATGACGAAGAGTTCAGTGCTGACTGGGAATAGAGCCCCACACATATCATTGTTGACTACACGCAAAGAGACGTCAGCTACCGAATTTTTCTCCACCAGCAGCTTGGAATAACATCTTGTTGAACTTACAGTGATCTCGCAAATAGTTCTGTGTCTCACTGGGAGTCAAAAACGTCAAATATTGTTAGTGTTGACAACGAATGAAAATACATTAAAAATCGAAATTATTATCCACCAGCAGATAGCTGTTATCATGCTAGATCTTGATAATACGTAATGAAATCTTAAGTGCCGGCCCAGGATTCGAACCCATTCACGCGCAATATGTGGAGAAGTTGAGGGATCTGCAGTTTTGAACAAACAACGAATTGTAGCCGAGCTGTATTGTCACGAAGGGAACAAATTCCGCGTTAAGGGCGGTCTGAGTTGCATTTCCAGTTCAGAACCAATTTTATCGACATACAGAAGCTCAGGTAAAAGATGGAATAAGTGTTCTATGAGCCTACATAGCGTTTGTTTCGTCACTAGATTAAATAACTAATATAAGAAAGGTTACTGGTGATAGAGTTTCTACATGTCGCCACTCCAGACTTTATTGTGGCTCAACCTAACGTCTACTTGGTAGAGAAAGAATATCATTTTTAATGTGAATTTCAGACCACAATGCCATTATATCTTCTTCACTTGGTGTAGCCAGAAGAGAATGGAATCTGGCTCTCCCTATCTAAAATCACTGACTGAAGTTGGAATCAAACCCAGACCATAGATATATGAACCTCTCATCAGCCCAACAGACCACCAAGCCCTGATCTGAATGACTCACTTTTCTATCATAACGCCGTTGTGCCACACTGGCTGAGAATTCTGACACACAGGCTCCCTGTATCAATTTGCAGCATGTTCAGTAAATTAATTTACTTGGTTGACCGAATCACCATGAACTAGCTTCCTTGGCTACCCAGTGCATACATTCAACTTTATTTTGTAATCACCAAAATAAAATCACGTAGCTGCCACCCACACCGAACTGCCAACAGTGTAGGATGCAGATATTTAAATAGGAAGTGCTCCTTTCCGCTTGAGCTACTCTATTGCGCTATCTGTTTGTTGAAAACGTCGTGCAGTGCAAAAGAAAAGGTATAACTGTTTGTCTCTCATGGGTATTGACCTGGACATATGCATTATCCCACAGCGCTGTGGAATGCGGAAGTTCTGGAGGAATTGTTTTTGCCTTCTGGAGCTGTTATGGCTATGTGTCGGCTAGTAGCGTAGTGGTAAGTATCGCGCAAGGTAGATACGATGTCGCGAGTTCGAGTACATTCACTGCTATATGTTTTTAAAACGCAATTCTGCTGTCTGCTAAAGTTATCAATCTAATGGAACTTGTAACAAAATTCCCTTCACTTCCTAACCCAAAATAGTCGTATGTGGAAAAAGGGCTAACTTCTGCGACATTTTGTTCATTTCAGATTGAAAAGACAGCCAGAGAGTAGATTCATCTCGAAACTTTTGTATTATGTATGGATAGAGCGCATCGTGGCAAAATACGTCGGAAAAGTATTTTCTATATTAGCTGTCGTCTGGTAGTGGCATTTTATTCTTCTTCAAACCTTGTTTGAGAGCGTTAACTCAGAACAAGTTTTCTACATGCATGTAATCAATAAACTGCATGTGCATTTTCAGACTGTTATAGATAACATCAGAGAATTTGCATATATCGTTGATGATTAATTTCTCTCTTATGTTCTAACAACATTAAAGGAAACCTTACGAAAATTGTGAACTGTATTATAAAAATGAAATAAAACTACCCACAATAACTTTACGACGAAAGTTTGTTTTAATAAGTCTGAGTATCTGTACACAAGCGCACCTCTATCGACACGAATTGGTAAAAAACTACTCACTTAGATTTTGATTGCGTTTGTGTTTAATTTGTATGCTGTGTCCCACTCAAGATGTATGCAAATGTGGCATTTCATAAGTAAAGTTATGTATTCCTAGAAACCCAAAATTTGCTTGTCTGCAGCGGAAAGAGGCGTTACCTGTTGTGCAGCATTGTAAGTTCTTCACCATCGCACTATGAGCAGAAAGTATTTTCTTGCGATTTCCTTGTCGATGTTTGATCTGACTGTTTGTAGCTCTTTCATAGAAGGGATAAAAACGCTACACTCAGTGAGACTGGAACTGTGAACCATAACAGACGTTGTTTCACAGGTCAGCACGTTACCAATAAGCTGGCGATGAAGAATGTGTCTTAGTCTCCACGTACGAGACCAATAGCGGCTAGAACTCGTAAACCGCTATTTGAAGGACGAGATTAGTTGCGATTTCTACATGCAACGACTTTCTTGGGCTGAAAACCGTAGATTTACAACCTTTTGTACACCTCAAGCGATAACAACTCAGATTATTCAATGGAAATAACAAGAAAAATCAAGTGAACTTTGAGGCTTAATTCCGTGCACACCAGGAAGTAACTCGTCGATCACAGAGTTGCCAAACATACATTGTCTTGTTGCCAAATCTCAATTACAATACCAGCAGGGAGAAGACGAACCGATGTGATCTTACAGCGGGCTGGGAAGTGATCATAGCTTGTGTCTCCAAGTCGCGGCTGCAACGGCTTGGAATACGTAATGCGTCTGATTCGCATTTCTGTAGCTAGGTTAAGGGACTGGAGCGTAGTTACTAATAATGCTCAGAACTGATTGCAAACTAAGCATCATAAATCAGTAACTCTCATAGTTGTTTTTATTTTTCTTTCGTAAGTGTACTCAAAACTAAGAAACTCAATCACAGACGTATCCGTTCCTCTCCGATAGTCGAGCACAACAAACAAATAAAAATTAAAAATGAATGTGTGTGTGTGTGTGCGTGCGTGTGTGTGTGTGTGTGTGTATGACAGAGAGAGAGAGAGGGAGAGATAAAAATAAAAAAGAATGAGAGAGAGAGAGAGAGAGAGAGAGAGAGTAAAAAATTGTAAAGAAATTAAATCATGGTATTTAAAGAACTCTTTCATTAAAACGACACGTTCCATCATTACGATAATCGTGTTCATGATCTATGAAACAAGAATTAATCTAATGCAATCTAATCTAATCATATCATATTGATGACTAGCCATGAAGAGTCATGAATTACCGAAGTTTTTGCCAATACCAGTAACCACATCTAAAACTGAAAATAAAAGACGACAATTTTTGTAATAAACCGGAACTTCTGTCAAGACCCTTTCGTCCCTGTTAATTAACCACGAAAGATGTCTGATATACCTGTATTCAGAAGTAGCGAAGTGTGCATGCATTTAAAGATGAAGTGCATGATGTGAAGTTCTGTGACGGAGATACGAACCCATCACGGTTCCTTCCCTGTCTACGCAATCCTTTTCAGTTTAATATCAAACATCAGCAATTACTCGTAGATTAAATCAAAACTAAAGTAGCTGATGAAGACGTTACTTGATAACAAAAACGCGCTGCCTTTCTTCATTTACTTGCGCCTAGAAATGGCTATCGAGTACCGCCAAACCCAAAGGCAAGAGATTTTACTGCCTTACGATATACGTCGCTGTCAGTTCTTCCGTATGATTTGGTCGACATGAACTGTTTCAAGTTGTGTATGACAGACAATATTTTAGAAAATAAATTGTTTTCCTTTGCAATAAACAAAAACATTTTCATTCTAAGTATCCAGGTACAAAATTTTCACAATATTAGTTCAAATTTAGTATTCGCTTCTATAATGTAGGAAAGTATTTCATAGTTGCAAAACTCGCATCCTACTGATTGACATTACACTTAGTCGCTGACCATAAATTCTATCTCAGAGTGACACCAGATTAAGAAACCTAATGTAGCGAAGACTGTTTGCCAGTGCTCCTTCTCATTTGAAAATACGCGATTCACTCATTGTGCTCCATAAGTACACTGTAACAGTAATTTCTGTGAGTATGCAATGCATACGGATTAGAATTTAGTGGTGCTCTCTCTTCCACCTCTGTATACAATATGCATGACCTAAACGGGCCCCTTATCATTACAGGCCCTGGGCAGTGCAACATCATACTGACAACAGTAATGTGCTTATACTGACAACCTGACTATTCGTTTTACCTGATTTTGTAATCATTTATATAAAACAACATGACCTTCCAGTGGGAGACTTTTCGTCCCTCTTTTCCTTCTGTGAAATTTGTCAGTAAGCTTTTTGCCTTCCAGCCAGCGAAATGCGGCAGAGTACGGCCGGTAAACGATTCACAAACCACGATTTAATGCCGTTAAGACGATTTCGTTAAACATTGTCGTAGCTGAAGGAATTTAGTTTCGTCTTAAATCGTCTCAATCAGCAATGTTCACAGACATCTGAAATGGGAAAGAGCTCATTATCCAGGTACGAAGGTTGTAAAACAAACTTTCCACAGTTTGTGTCAGGTTGATCTTTTCGTCTGATGGCACTGCGTAAGTATTTGGTCTATGAGGTATGACAAGTTGTGTTCCTGTAGCTGCAGGAATCATTGGTTGAAAACGAGTTTAACACCATTGGGTACAGTCCTGCTAAATATTCTAAATATCAACCTGAGTTCATCCGCAAACTGAGGCGAATTTATAGTATCGAAGCTAGACTGTGTATCCTTGTCTTCCGTGAGTGGGCATTGGAAGGCGTTTACACACACGTATACAATACTATGAATACTTCGAACGCTGTAGTTAACGTTGATCTCATAAACTACTTTTGTTTTTATATTTCTTCTGGGACTTCAGCGTGCAATATGTGTTGAAGATACAGTCTTAGCGCAAAAAATTGACCGCCGAGTCGTTCAAGTAAGGTGGGAAATACAGTCGTGCTCCTCTCAGAGTCCTATGTCCGGCAATATGCTCGATCTGACAACATTGTAGACTGCGGCACTTCCCAGAGGAAGTCTTGACTTCAGTCTTAGTACTTCATTCTTGACTACGACCGTAGTCTTGAGGTAAAACACGAGACTGGCTAATACGACGTCTGGTAACTAAAAGCACACGTCGACAATGTTTTTATCGCCCCTTTCCTCTCGGTGCTGAAGCTATGAGTGTAATTCAAACGAATCTACAATAGATTTCTCTTTCTGTCACACTGGTAATAACAGTTTGGTCTAACAATGTTTTTGGCGAAAGGTTTCTTTGCCTACCATCTGCCTCTGAACACCGCATGCGTCTGAGTTCTCTGGGACCCGTTTGCTGCCTACCGGTGGGGGTTAGTTCAAATGGCTCTGAGCACTATGGGACTTAACAGCTATGGTCATCAGTCCCCTAGAACTTAGAACTACTTAAACCTAACTAACCTAAGGACATCACACAACACCCAGTCATCACGAGACAGAGAAAATCCCTGACCCCGCCGGGAATCGAACCCGGGAACCCGGGCGTGGGAAGCGAGAACGCTACCTCACGGGCGGGGCTGAGACACTGCATTGTCTCGCCTTCTGCCAACAATGGCTGCTCCACTCCGCACTCTCGACCATGTAAAATGCTTTAATGTTGTTGAGTGGTGACCCATAAAATCTGTCTACGATTTGTTCAAATGGCTCTGCGCAGTATGGGACTTAACATCTGTGGTCATCAGTCCCCTAGAACTTAGAACTACTTAACCTAAGTAACCAAAGGACATCACACACATCCATGCCCAAGGCAGGATTCAAACCTGTGACTGTAGCGGTCACTCTCTTCCAGACTGAAGCGCCTACGATTTGTGTTTCACTCTTGATAGCAAAGGAGGCACAAAACCGTTTTTATTTGATGATTATTTTATTACACTATAATGCAATACATCAATGTGGCACAGAACTAATTTCGTTGTTTCTGATCCAGTGCACTACAATTAAAGCGTCACAATCTGTTCTTTTTCCTTTCACGGGAGGTTACTAAAATAATTTATTTTTGTCATTGATTCATATGTGTTAGTCAAGGCACAGAGAGTAAATGCAATGTAATGTGTTTGATTTCTTTCTTTGACTCTCTATGATAAATGGATGCAAAAATTTTGTCAATACCTATCAGAATCTGCTCTATAGCTACTCAGGTAAATTGCTTATTTTGAGGTTTTGAGGTCTATACCTTAATTAGTGGAGAAGTGAAAGCTGTTCACAAATGATATTTAAAATATTTAAAATATTTAGTTGTATTTAAGGCGACAAATTTGCCCATATTTGAATCTACCCAGAGAAAAAGTAAGTTGCTAGAGCCGCTGTTAGCAAAGGTCTGCAGGGAGTTCCTAATTGCTTCTGTGGAAATTTAGAATTGAGGTCCTATAGTAATCAAGAGGTTCATTTCCTTCATACTTATCACCCTGGCATGTGAGTCTTAAGTGAAGAACAATATCGCTGATGGTCGATTCGAATTTCTTCAGAGACGCTGGTATTGCGAAGCAGCTTGGCAATCAGAAAGCCAAGATGTATGACCATTAACACAACATACTGAGTCGAGCTAAAAAGTGGATTTGATGTCTAAAGGTTTTCTTCCGATTTCGATACAGATTTATTTCTTGAAATTCGCAGCTCCATAAAATATATCAGAAAAAAATGCTCGCATACGCTGGCCCCTACCTCGGTTACAACTGACGACTGATTGAGCCGTTGTGACCCAAGACACGGGCGGTACCACCGGGCTACGGACACACTGCTACCTGTACGCCACTATCATCATGGTATTTGTCGCTCAGCCTCATAACGCATCGTGAAAGATAATAAAAGTTGTCACTTACGTGAAGAATAGTATTTCGTTAGGCAAAAAACTGAATTTTCTGTCTCAGTGTCTTAGTTTACATGGTTATATAGCACGAGTCATTCAAATGGAAAGGGAGTATCAAATGAATCTAGTGAGTCAATTCAGTACCATACGCGGAAGTGATTGCACTGTCACAGTGTTGTCTAATGTTTGTGACGATGTTGCCAATTCTCAGCTGTGCTAGGAACAGCTCTGTAGCGGTATGCGAGGAGAATCCCGTGCTCGTGTCATAGGAGGATACGGAGAGAAGGCGCGGGGTTTGGTTAACATGCAGAGTTTTCTCCTACTAGTTGTGTCAAACATTCAGGTGTATAATCTTCCATCACGATTACAGTTTACTACAAAATATATACGGATAAACTACTTACCTTGTTACTTTGTGACAAAATATTATTTCACTACAATAAAAACTCTTTGGAAATCACTTATGCCCACCCGTCACAAAAGTAAGATAACAATACTTGATTGAACTAGAGACGCTGAAAAATTTGGTGCTGGACTGTGATTCGAATTCGTATCTCCTCTTTCGAGGATCTGAATCTCTCGGAACAGTATAGTTCAATCATTTCGTTCCTTTTCTCAAGACTCCAATCTTCTCTAGGTTTCCTCCAAAGGTAAGTATGTGGGTCCGAATCCTGATCCAGTACAAAAATATTCGTAATTTCATTTCAAGCCCTATCACGTGCACACCGGCCTGTTAGTGAAAATTAAAGTACATTTTTAAAGTCTGTTCATGTGTAGCCAACAATCGTAAAAGGTGTCGTTATTTCTGGTCAAACACTTACACATCTTACTATTGGTGAGTAAACAACTGATACTTAAGCTATATTCGTAGATGCACGGTAGGTGTGCAGTTCGATTGTCGTTTAGGCACAAAAGGTTGCATCCTTATTTTAGATTCAAACACCTAGCAGCTGGTAAGAAAAACCGATACGAAACATTTGATTTTACTTACTTAACAATCCGATTACGTGTTGGGCTCGTATCTCCGTCACAGAACTTCACATCATGCACATCATCTTTAAATGCATGCACACTTAATTACTTCAGAATAGAGGTATATCAGACATCTTTCGTGGTTAGTTAACGGGAACGAAAGGGTTTTGATCAAAGTCCCGGTTTATTACAAAAACTATCGCCTTTTATTTTCAACTTTAGATTTGGTTACTGGTATTAGCAAAAATTTCGGTAATTCATTACTCTTCATGGCTAGTCATCAATATGATATAATTAGATGAGAATAAATTAAATTAATTATTGTTTCATAGATCATGAACACGATATTTCGTAATGATTACGTATTATCACGATCTAGCATGATAACAGCAATCTGCTGGTGGATAATAATTTCGATTTTTAATGTATTTTCATTCGTTGTCAAAACTAACGATATTTGACTTTTTTGACTCCAAGTGAGACACAGAACTATTTGCGTGATCACTGTAAGTTCTACAAGATGTTATTCCGAGCTGGTGGTGGAGAAAAATTTGGTAGCTGACGTCTCTTTGCGTCTATTCCCAGTCAGCACTGAACTCTTCGTCATATTATTTCTAGTTTAAACATGCTCACATGTCGCTGCTGGTGCAACAAACCCATATTTAACGTTCTTTTTCTCTAGAATATAACAGCGATAGGTGTCGAGTTGGAGTCCTGGGAAGAAAAAAAATTAATGTTTCGTCTCGTCATTTCAGATAAAACATATAGCTACTGCCGAGAAAATGCGATATGTCACAGTTGATTGTGCTTCGATATCTATCCGATTAGGTTCTGGGTTCGAATCCCTGTCCAACACAAAGCTTTACCTCACGACATTTCAAATAAGTTACTTGTTAAGAAGCAATATTTAACATCTCTCGTAGTTCGTTAACAGGGACAATAGGACCTGGGTAGGAATTCGGGTCCGTTAAAAATGTTTGCGTTTTGTAATTTAAAGTTGTTATTTGCTACTTGATACTGTCTAAAATCGAGGTATATCGCTCTCTGTATGCCTAATCAGGAATGACTGTTAGTTTCCGTCACTCACGAAATCTTAGTTTGCATGACCTGGGTTTGATTCCATATGCAGAACGAGACGGTTTGTCGTGTCATTTGAAGTTCATATATATTCACAACCAGCTTCTAGTGAATAACTTAAATTTCTAATGTCATTTTGTGTTAAATAATAAGTACAGTATGTTACTTTGAAGAGGAAATCATGAGTACGATGAACTTACTACGTGCGTTACCTATCTGACGTAGTAATGAGAGTGGTAACATTTCAGGAATGTCATTTATTATAATAAATGTGAGCTTACAAGCCTTAAGGACAGTCTTACCTGTGATAAGGTGTTCCCTGATATTTGTAGTAGCGTAGTATTACTTTACATCTAGAGTTATAGCGATACAAAGTAGTGTTTTCTAGTGATGGCTTGTTGGAACCATTTTCAATAGTCAAACGACTGTACCAAGGAGCGATTAGAGGACGTGCTAGACTGCTGCGTTATGGGGGTTGTATGCGAATCAGGCGAAATGCAATTCAGGTCGCTCGGATACTTTTGAGCACGACTGTACATAGTAGGGAGACCAAACATCATCATTGTGATTCTAGTGTAAACTGTAAGTGTTGAGAAATGAATGAATAGCAGGCTTAGCAGCCTTACGAACTACTCGCCTAACGCCCACTGCTTCGCAGGCGTAGACTGAGGGTCTGTTTGTTTTTCTTAAATCGAATTTGTATATTTTAATGGCCATTACTTTTGTGCAAATATACACATTATAAAAGTGTTGTTCATCCATTATATGTGAAAGGTTATTGTTAAAATTCTAATCTCGTGTCTGTATGTGTTTGGTTGGTATCTGAAAAATGAATAAAACTTATTTTCAATCTGAAATACGTAAGCGTATATGCAGGGCAACAGAACTGTGTTAAAGTTAAATTTTGTATGAAAATACGCGTAGCTTACGCTACACGATACGAAATCCAGCCTAGCCAGTACGTCAAACAATTTCAATGATATTTACATGTGCTATTTGACTTTAAAACAAATGACTCAGAGTAACGTGTTGGACCTGAATAGTGTTAATCTTTATCTTTAGTCTTGTAAACAATTAATGTACCGGAATTTTTGATGTAATTACACAATAAATGACCTTCTGGTAAAACCGTTTGAAAACTCAGAAGACAAAACTTTACTGATATCTTCAACTGATTTGAAACCTCTGAAATGATACGATACTTTTACATTACGACTGTCACCTTACAGTGGACATGAATTCTGATGAGAAATTTGATAGCCTTCCTGCACGCATGGAACGCTCATATCTTCTGCAATCCGTTTCTATTAAGATAATGATGGCAATGTAAAAAATCAAATTTCATTTACCATACTTGCGATGTGCAGAGCAAGATGTTATGTTATAACTTTTCGTAAAAATGCTGCTTCAGCACACAACTAGTGATGCGCAATGTGAGTATACAAAACACATTCATAAAGGTAAACAATGAGAAACGAGGAACTAAACTTAATGACTGATACATGAGAATAAGACTCCAAGTTAAACTGTGCTTCATTAAGACAGAAAAATAATACAGATTTTCATAAAGTTCTCACAACTAGAAAAGTTAGCAACACATTTCTTAATAATGTTCCTGTGCACGAGTACAAAATCCTTCTAAAGAATGCTTCCTCCACTGCACGGTAGGTCAGCTTTCATCCTTCTCAAATGAAGTATACAGCCAGACTGTCCAACAAACACTGACACACTGCTACTCTCTTCAAAAGTAGTAACTTCTCTGACCAACATCTACATTTACAAGGAATGTGGTTATATCAATCATACAGACGTTGCGTAAATTTGTGAAATTCGCAACTACATTCACATTTATAGTCAAAACTTCCTGAAAAATCTTGATGGCAAATGGGACAGCTCCCTTTCACACGACTACTGTCTTTTCCTAATTAAAGTATTCTAACGGGTTTAATTTAGTTCACACAGCAACTCAAAAAAGAAATAACAATCGAGCACGTGGTTCTATAGTTATTAGTGCCAGTCTTACACCCGGTACTGAATTCTCTCTATTCCACTCCGTAATTGAAAACGGAAACCACATGTGTACGTGTACCTCACCCTTCATGGTAATGTACATGTGCGTCAGTGAAAAAGACCAGTAAAAAGGTGTTAGCATGTGGACGTAATGTGCTGTTCCAGTCTCTTCTGTACCTAAGGTCCATCACCGTTCCCTTTGGATCCCTACGTAATTCGGTGCTCTCCGATACACACGATCGAACAGCGGAGGAGTGATACTCAAGCGTCAACTTTAGGTTACAATATCTCCGGATGTAATTAACATTTTACAATGCAACAAATGGCACTGATTACGTATTTGTTTATATGTTCAGATGTGCTAACAACACTAACGGGGTTCCATTTAAAAAAACGTAGGTTTGTGTTAAAAAACATACTTCCGTGCATTTTTTATGGTTTGTATTAACCAATTACACTTGCCCCTCTCCTCACGTTCGGTCTGTTGAATCGATTCGTCAGTGGTTTACGAAATATATCCAGCGGTAATGTTAGGTGACTCACCCTATATATATATTAGGGAAGTCAGGGGAAAAGAATAAGAAATGCCTAATCTTCCCCACCAAAAGGTATATACTGGTAAACTGGCGAAAAATACATCTGACTGCTACCACACAGGCTTAAAGCTCAAAGAGCGCGCTAAGGCGGAACCAGTGGCAACACGTAAACTCCTAACAATATATCTCTAACACACTGGAGTCAATAGCATCATTGCCCGCTCCAGCGGCAGAAAACGTGCTCAGTGACGCTGACATCACAAGATCTCTGTCCCGTCGAAAATTACACTCCACCAAAACGAGCCCGAAGTCTCACATGACAAAAATAAAGTAGAAAGCTGGTGACTAGGTGTCTGCACAACCGAGTCGTGGGCCGGTTAACAACGATAGATAGTAGCACCGCCGTTCCCACAACTACCATCGCTGCTGTTTAGCAAGTAGGTTCCATGCATTAGCCTACGACCAGAGCATCCCTTTGACATTAGCCGATCTATACTACGTCGGCCAGGCACCAATCCTGGCGACTCAGCGCCTTGCCTCTTGTCCACAGTCGCTGTAGAGTCCAGAATTCTTCGAAAGCCGTCTGTATCTCCCCCCCCCCCCTTCTGGGTTGTACAACAAGAGCGCACAGCCCGAAAACACCTGCAGTGTGACGATCCGGCTGCCTCCTCCCACCACGGTCAAAAGCTACCTTTGCACATAAAATGAAGCATTCAATAGCGAATCGATCGAATGGTTCCAAATAATTTTAACCTTGTGATACCACACCTGATTCATATCACAGTAATGACCGATTGTCAGTTACCGATAATAATATCAAACACTAATAAAATTAATCAGAGTGAAAGGAGAACTGTTAAATAAAACAGACGTATTTCGACTTTTCAACCCTTATTTAACCACCTAGGTGTGGTATTTTCATAAACACTGAATCACGTAATTTTTATTTGCATCTAAGAAGTCAAATACTATAGAGTTAGCTTTAAAAATGTTTTAGCACTTCTCTAATAACGATTTATTCCTAAAAAAACTTTCACCCGCCATTTCATCCCCTTAGGAGTTGAATTTCCAAAAACGCTGAAATAGAAGTTTTTTGTTTCCAACCGAGAAGTCAAATGCCAATTTTCATAGATGCAGCTCTAAAAAAGCTTTAGTAGTTCTTTAACAATGATTTATTTTCAAAAAAAGCTCAGACGCACTATTTAATGTCCAAATGAGTGGAAATTCCAAAAATTATAACACACCTTTTTCAAGTTCTGATAGAGGAAACGCCGACCGTGGTGGCCGAGCGGTTCTAGGCTCTTCAGTCTGGAACCACTCGACTGCTACGGTCTCAGGTTCGAATCCTGCCTCGGGCATGGATGTATGTGATGTCATTAGGTTAGTTACGTTTAAGTAGTTCTAAGTTCTAGTGGACTCATGACCTCAGATGTTAAGTCCCATAGAGCTCAGAGTTATTTGAATCATTTTCTTGACAGAGGAAACCAATACCAATTTTCGTAGTTTTAGCTTCAAAATTTCTTAAGTAGTGACATATTTCCAATAACTCTTCGTCCCCCTACGGGCGGAATTTCGGAAAATATGATCTTAATTAGTGCTTACAGTAAAGGTTTTAACACTCTCTCCAAATTTCTCGTTTTTGTCCTTTACGGTTTGGGCTGGTCGATGATGAGTCAGTCAAGACATTTCCTTTTCTATATAGAGATGAACATAAATTGACACGTGGACTCGAAAATGGGACTTTTACTTTTTGCCGGTAAGTACGCTATCGGCTGAGCTACCCAAGAATGACTCGCAGCCCTCAGCTGCTCTCGTGGCTGGCTTTTCTTCTATCTCCTGAACTTCCATTCTTCCAGAACTAGTAGTCCCACAAGGTATGTAAGACAACTGAGCGATGCTGCGGCTCGTGTTGGTGCTGTTTGTAGGTTTCTGTCCTCTGTTGGAGGCCAGACTGTATCGCTGAGTTGACATGTTTGCGGTTGTTTGTCTTCTTCTCGTGTTGACTGGCGCCACTTTGTTTCGCAAGCGTTGCCTGTCCGCTAGTGGTTGCAACAGCGGTTATCGATATGTAGTAACTGTAGCCCTATCTTTGGGGCGACGTCACGGTTCTTCCGGTTCGTGTTGGTGACTGAGGCAGAGCCAGGTCCGCCCAGTGCGAGAGCACACTGGGACTGCTGGTGGCGCGCATGGACTGCCGGATCGAAGGCCTGTGCTCACCAGGGTGTACGACCTTGTTGTAAACCGGATCCTGCAAGTCTTGAGTTGAGTGCATTTGTATTCAAGTAGAGTAACCTTAGACACTGTGATATCTTGTGATTCTCCAGTGACTTGGGCTCATGTTGCTGCTCGTAATGTCGCCGAGGTGAAGAGCAGCGAGTGGAGTGCTTGGGGAAGGTGGATCTGATTGGCTTTCCTGGACTTCTAATTACTTTATTGCGTTCAGTTTGTTACTATTTGTTATGTTCAACCAGCGGTATTATTCCTGTCTCGTGGCGCTAATGCCCTAGTTACCTGCCCTGGGGGTTAGTGTATGTAATGGCAGTGTACTGTAACGTAACCTCTGTGTTATTATTTTTTTTTTGTTATTGTTTTTTGTTATTGTTTTTTGTTATTGTAGTTGTAGAGATATGAAATTATTGTAGCGGTGTGCTTAGTCAGCCGTACTTCGGAATTTTTTTATATTAAATGGAGCCAGCTGGCCGGAGTGGCCGAGCGGTTAAAGGCGCTACAGTCTGGAACCGCACGACCACTACGGTCGCAGGTTCGAATCCTGCCTCGGGCATGGATGTGTGTGATGTCCTTAGGTTAGTTAGGTTTAAGTAGTTCTAAGTTCTAGGGGACTTATGACCACAGCAGTTGAGTCCCATAGTGCTCAGAGCCATTTGAACCATTTTAAATGGAGCCTGAAACTTGCGTAAAAAATACTTCGCGTGAAGTGCGATTTGCGGCATAAACAAAAATTGATTGCGGAGATGCAATCCACAGAATATTAGCAGAAAAACTTTAGAACAATGCGCACGACTGACTAGACACATTCAGAGGGTACGTACATTCGCGTACGAGTGGTTGCGATCTGATGAAAAAGATCTATCTTAATTTTTTTTGTGTAAAATAATTATGTCGTAACACACTCGGAGATTGCGAACGTACAATCAGGGTAGAGGCACGTACTTTCCATCATTCTCCGTGGCCCTGGTGAAAGAATTGCAATTATTTCAATTTAAGAATATATCTTTTTCAATCGGACTCCTATTTTTATACGAAAAGGAAGATTCCAGGTTCTGAATGTCTCGGCAAAAACATATCGAATTAATCTTAGCGGCCACCAAAGGAAAATAGTGGGCACAATCACGTACCTCTTTGTTTAGCAGCGCCGTCGTAAAGATTGTCGCCATTATCTAAAATTCGCCTTCTCGAATTAACACAATAATTTGTACTCCATTGGTATCGGATTTAGGCTTGATCTTGACAGAAATTATAAATCACATTTTTCATCATTTAACACCTTCATTTAACACACACATCGACATGAAACTATACAGTACGTTTTTACGCCAGCACACCAGAACAAAAAGGTAGTTAATACTAGAAGTAATAAAAGAATCTCGAAATTAGTCCTTTGTCTCTCAATGATAAAAAAGTTTTTTAGAGTATTCCTCTGGTATGACAGTCGAACAAATTTCCTTCATGTATCTTTGAGATTAAATTACAACATTTTTTAGTTCCTTTTCAGTACGTTTCCTAGCCTTGCTGCTGCCATCCGGTGAGTCGTGTAGTTTTGATAGATTTCTTGATTGTAGGTTGGTTGGCGATTCTTCTACTCTGGTGATAGTGATTCCTTTCTCGTTCCAGGCGCTCTAAGCACAGTATTCTGCGGGCGGAGTCCAGACCGCCGGTTCCTGCTTTGGCGTATTTTACATCTTTGCATTTGATCTATTGGACGTCAGGTAGTCTCAGCAAGATTATCATTGGTCATTCGTTAGACTGCAACAAGTCTGAGTTACCATCTTGTGAAGTGAATGCAACTCTTGGCTGCCTATATTATCGCTCGCGAAAGTGTTTTTTTGCCGGACCTACTCAGAGGTCGATTCCTGATGCACCGTGTGTTTTATTATTGTACTTTCTATTTTATTGTATGTTTCTAAATTGTTTATATAATTGCCATTCTTGGCGTTACAACGGGTTTAAATGATTGTGCTACCGCCGGCCGAAGTGGCCGCGCGGTTCTGGCGCTGCAGTCCGGAACCGCGAGACCGCTACGGTCGCAGGTTCGAATCCTGCCTCGGGCATGGATGTGTGTGATGTCCTTAGGTTAGTTAGGTTTAAGTAGTTCTAAATTCTAGTGGACTGATGACCTCAGCAGTTGAGTCCCATAGTGCTCAGTGCCATTTGATTGTGCTACCAAGTTTACCATAATTTGGTCTCACCTGTTTGGTGATCAGGTGCTTTTGCTTTTAAATTAACCTTTACTGTTGTATTTGGTGTTTTCCTGTATGGTTTTTATTTTCTTATATAATTGCCGTTCTTGGCATTACAACAGGTTTAAATGGTTGTGCTACCAAGTTTACCATCGTTCAGACCATCACGCATGGATGTCGGGCCGTATGGCTGGCATCAGTCAGGTTTGTATCCCACCGCTGTCTGGTGCGTATCTAGAAGCGTCTTCGGCCTAGGGTCTACTTGATTGGAGCGAACTGTCTTCAGTGACGACTCCCGCTTCGAATTAAGCCCCGATGACCAGCAGAAAAGTGTCCGGAAACGTCGCGGACAGCTGTGTGTGGTACCTTACTGTCGCCCGCCATACGTCACGACAACCAAGAGAAATGGTTTGGGTGACATTTCTTTTCATAGCAGGGCCCATTTTGTCGTCATTCGCAGCAGCCTTACAGCACAGCGGAACTTCGACGATATTCTAAGCTATGTTTTGTTCCTCTTCACGGGAAGCCATCCGGGGCTTATATTTCAGTAAGATAATGCCCGCCCGTACACGGCGAGAGCTTCTGATGCCTGTCTTTGTGGTGGACAAACCCTACCTTGGACAGCAAGGCGCCGGATCTCTCCCTAATTGTGGACGTTTAGAGCATTGTGAGCAGGGTGATCCTAACAGCTCGACATTTTGACGATCTATGACGCCAACTGAACAGAATTTGACATGATATCCCAATGCAGAAGGACAGCCAACAATTCCGTCAATCAATGCCAAGCCAAACAACCAATTGCATAAGGGCCAGAGGTGGATCAAAGCATGATTGACTTGCTCAATTTGTGAAGCTGTTTCTCTTGAATAAATCATCCTATTGTTCTGAAACGGTAATCATTTTTTTTGTCTGTGCATGCGGATCACATAGGTTGATTTCTTTCCCACTCGAATGATTCCTCCGTGGTTTAACTTCTTTTGTCTTATAATGTACATGACCTATATTTTGAATGTACGGATTATGAAATTGATAGGGCTTTGTGTGGCTACGTAAATGTTAGTTTGACAAATAGTCCTCCGCTTCGCGAATAGATTCGGCATCGATTTCCGCGTAAGAAGCGTTAGGATGGATTTGCGAAAGAACGTGCCATCTTTTTTCACCGTGGAACGACACAGGGGTTTTGTATCATATAGTGGCCAGACTGAGGCTGTTCTGTTACGAGACTGCGTGATCACTTGCGAATAACTGCCCCCATGAAGTGGCCGTACAGCTTCCGGCTGAAAGCGCCAGTAGGGCCTACCTACGCCATTGCAGCGACCGCGGGACCGGGAGACGCTACGTCTGCAAGTGGCTCTTTGTTTGCATCTAAAGCAACTGTTCGCGAAGTGATACACAATGAACAAGGGTAATGAACCGTAGACTCTTAGCAGCGTCTACTTTCAACAAAACTGGCACAACCACTGTTAATGCAGCAATAGACGTTAAGAAAAGTGAATAGAACAATTCTGAAACAGCAGTGGAAATGATTAAAGGTGACGTAGTTCCTCCGAACACCGATAATCAAACAAGAATGCATGTTGACCCACATCCAGCCCCACCAGTACGGACTGTAGCAATAGAGGAAACGTCCATTTAAGTAACGAAACCCCGAAAGAAATGACGCAAATGCATGTTGATCACCCCCCCCCCCTCTCAAATCCCCCGCGGGAACTACTCGTGAACGAAACAGAAAATTTCAGTATCCTGAAAACAAGTCGATAACTGAGAAGCATTTCCGGAAAAAAGTAATATATAAAAGCTTTACTAGGGAAGGTGCAAAATGACATGGAGACCCCCAACCAAAGAAAAAAAAAACCAAAAAATGACTTTATTATCAATGACAAAGGATCGTAAATTCCGGCAGCCTCTCAGACGGCGATGTTCCCAATGAGTGAGGTGAACGATGAGATGACGCCATTAGAGTCCACTCCACGGAACGAATGTTACCAAGAAATGAGAACAGCTTCGTTTCTCTTTACAAGTTAAATAGCGAGCGGCTCATTAGCGATAAAGCTGTGACTCAAACTGATGATATGAACCATGGTAACCGACAAAACTGCATAGACCTTGCTTTAATTTGCGCAGCGTTAAAAAATGGTCCAAATGGCTCTAAGCACTATCGGACTTAACATATGAGGTCATCAGTCCCCTAGACTTAAAACTACTTAAACCTAACTAACCTAAGGACAAAACACACATCCATACTCCAGGCAGGATTCGAACCTGCGGCCGTAGCAGCCGCGTGGTTCCGGACTGAAGCGCCTAGAACCGCTCGACCGCAGCGGCCGGCCTTGCGCATCGTACTACTGTCATTCCACCAGGTATAAACAACCCTTGTTGACAAACATAAACGAAAATTAAATAAAATGCGTTCAGTACGCAGCGGCAGTCTACTGCAAGAAGTGATTCCGTGACAGCTGTATAATGTAAATCGACATGAGACAATACAAAACTCCTTCGCCACTGGAACTACTATAATGATCAAAGAAGGCACTCAAGTGACGCAAATTAAAATGCTTGTCAGTCGTCGTGGTGTATCTTGTGTAACAGCGGAAACATGAACCCCTAGTGTGTACGTCTTCCGTAAATCGAAACACAGAAGTTCGGAAACATTTCTATAAAATTTAAATACTCAGCTTACTGGGATCTTCTGATGACGACCTTGTTGTAGGAGAAGATTTTAGCTGTGGTTCGTCGCCAAAAGAGCAGACCCAAAACTGCAATCATAGCGAAAAACTTGGCTACCTCATTAACAGTCTAGGTTGAGGGATTCCTGAGAGGCGTGTCCCGGCGGCATCCCCGGGTAATCATTCGCCACAGACCAGTTAGCAAGCAGGTTAGACCGCATGTACGTATCCTGCGACATACTGTCTAAACTTATTAGAACTGAAATTTGGCCGCTATGTTTTCCGATCACAACACATGTCACTTTAAAACGTCTCAATCGATACAAAATTTACTTATAGGGGTTGAAGATTGCGGAAACGCAACCCACGCTCTTGAAAAACAAGTACCTACACGGGCAGGGACGTCACAACTGGGAATAATGCAGAAAGCAAGCGAATTATAACGCAAATAAAATACAATATTGGATAAAATACGCGAAGCCAAACATGAGGAGAACGTTATTGCATTCGGCTAGAACCATACGAGAATGGGAAAACAGCACAAAATGTATCAAGTTACACACCCTGAGAGACTTACACAAGAAAAATAATAACAGTAAATACTCGAAAGATAGTAAGAAAATAAAGGCGAAAATAGTCAAACTTAAAGTGGATTAGATGTGTTACAAGCATAATCTTCTTCCACTTACTACCTCGGCGTAACGCGAAGACAAAATTAATACCTGGAATAAAAACATTTGTTTAGATAGTAACTGATCATCTGTCTAACTTTTACGCAGAAGATTCAACAAATGAAAATGAAGCGAAATAGTTCATCAACTTCCTTCAAGCATAGGTCATCGAAGAGGATAATGCATCCACGAAGGAGCAAATCCGACGTCATTACACTGAAAAGCCAAAGAAACAGGTACACCTTGCCTAATAATGTGTAGGGACCCTCGCAACACGACGTGGCATGGACTCGAATAATGTCTGAAATAGTACTGGAGGGAAATGACACCATGAATCCTGCAGGGTTGCACATAAGTTAGTAAGAGTACGAGGGGGTGGAGATCACTTCTGTATAGCGCGTTGCAAGGTACCCACATATGCCCAATAATGTTCATGTCTCGCGAGTTTGGTGGCCAGCAAAAGTGTTTAAACTCAGAAGAGTGTTCCTGGAGCCACCCTGCAGCAATTCTGAACATGTAGGGTGTCGTATTGTCCTTCTGGAATTCCCCAAGTCCGTCGGAATGCACAATGGACACGAATGGATGCATGTGGTCAGACAGGATGCTTACGTACGTGTCACCTGTCAGAGTCTTATCTAGACGTATCAGTGATCCCATATAACTCCAACTGCACACGCCTCATACCATTATAGAGCCTCCATGAGCTTGAACAGTCGCCTGTTAATATGCAGGCACCTTGGATTCATGAGGTTGTCTCTATACACGTACACGTCCATTCGCTCGATACAATTAGAAACGAGACTCCTCCGACGAGACAACGTGTTTCTAGACTCAACAGACCATTGCCGGTGTTGACAGGCCCTGGCGAGGCTTAAAGCTTTGTACTGTGGAGTCATTAAGGGTACAGGAGTGGGCCTTTGGCTCCGAAAGCCCATATCGATGATGTTTCGTTGAATGGTCAGGACGCTGACACATTTTGATGGCTCAACATTGAAATCTGGGGAAGGGTTTCACTTCTGTCACGTGTAATGATCCTCTTCAGACGTCATTGCTCCCGTTCTTGCAGGATCTTTTTCCGGCCGCAGCCATGTCAGAGATCTGATGTTTTGCCAGATTCCTGATTTTCACGGTACACTCGTGAAATCCCCACTTCATAGCAAGGTTGGAGATGCCGTTCCCCATCGCTCGTGCGCCGACTATAACACTACGTTTAAGCTCACTTAAATGTTGATGACCTTCCACTGCAGCAGCTGTAACCGATTTAACAACTGCAGCAGACACTTGTTCTACGTAGGCGTTGCCGACCGCAGCGTCGTATTCAGCCTGTTTTCATATCTCAGTGTTTGAATACTGTAACACCCCAAGAAACCCGAAAACCCAAATAAGGATGTCATGATAATTTAAAGTAGGGAACAGTGTTATCCTGAGAGGTACGACAACTTTGACAATATTATAACACCTTATAGTTTTGATGAACACCAATTTCAATAATTACTGAGTATGTCATGATATAAAGACAGAAAGAAAGAAAGGTTGTTTTTAATTAGCTATCAAACATCTTAGTAATAACTGCAATTCAGTACAACGAAATTAAGTCTAAAGTAATATGTCGGTCAGAGATAACATATATTGTGAAAAAGAGTTGTAAACGCGGCGAAAAGGAAATTCAATGCGTCTACAATGCTCGATAATGGAAAAGTTGGTCGCTTGCTAGCTTGCTTGCTATCAAGTCGAAAGAGAGCAACGTTTGTTATAGTACTACAAACGGAACGCTACGAGATTGTTTCTATTAAAAACAAGTGATATTGCGTAATAGAGACGCGCGGACTTTGTTATCTGTTATTCTGACTTGAGAACTTGAACTGAAGTGCTAATCTGATTCTGTACGACGAGTTAATGGACTTTAAGTATTGGGGATATTATTGTTGAACACAACCTTCATCAAAGTGAACAGTTACAACGAAGAATGGATATAGTGTCGAAGACTGAAGTACCTGATTAGCCTGGAGTAGGAAACATTAATTCGACCACACGAAGATAATACAAATACGCCGATTGTAAAAGTTGTCGTAATTGTCACGATCACCGAAATGAAAAGAATCGTAATTGATCTGATCCATGTGGTGTGATGATTAGAAACTAACTGCCAAAAAGGAACAATAAAAATTGTTCGTCAGTAATGGAAATCTCACGTGTTGACTCCATCATTAATTGAACTGTGTGATAGTTGATGATCAAAATTAATTAACTGGGAACATTTTAATGCCGGCCGGGGTGGCCGTGCGGTTCTAGGCGCTACAGTCTGGAACCGCGAGACCGCAACGGTCGCAGGTTCGAATCCTACCTCGGGCATGGATGTATGTGATGTCCTTAGGTTAGTTAGGTTTAAGTAGTTCTAAGTTCTAGGGGACTGATGACCTCAGAAGTTAAGTCCCATAGTGCTCAGAGCCATTTGAACCATTTTTTTTGAACATTTTAATTGAAAGACTGACTTGATGAACATTGAGCATTGAAAGGATTGTTTTACCGAAATAATATCACGACGCACGAAAGCAAGATAGCATTATAGATTATCTCTGGTTTTGCGTCGTGCCGTAAGGAACAATTTGGCCTAGCAACGTTAAAACAACTACTGATACTGAACCGCAAATGAATTTTTCATCGCTTTAGTGGTGTGAAACGACGCCGGTGATGAATGATTCACTTAACACTGCAATAACTAACTGACCGGGCCTAGCAAACCATCATAAAACCATAACAGACGATTAAAATCAGCAGTTTGCATCGCTGAGAAGACTGTGCGGACTCGCAAACGGACTTTCATACATTTCGCGCGGAACAATTTTCTTTGGAGATGTTCAGGTGCTGCTCCACGTTATTCGACGAGGACAACCATCACTGCGCGTCTCGTCTCCATTCCACCGACCAAGCTGTAGCAGTAGCGGCTCAACATCAACAGCGACAACAAAAGGGGAGAGAGGACGTCACAAGTCGCATGTCTACACCAATCTCTTTGGCGCTTCAGTGTAGAAAGAGCGCCCTGTTGGTTTGCCTATTGAATTTTGAATGGAATATCAGGAACATCTGAAAAATCCTCATGCGGAAATCTGTAGTGAGGTGCTACAAATGAGTTATGCTCCTGCTGAAATTCGTGAAGGACTGAAAGTCACGACTCCGAAAGAGACGGAAAAGGAAAACTTTGAAACATAGAAACCATTGACTCTACGTAAATCTGGTGTCAAGATACTTACCCGCATAACTGCAGGAAGAATGAAGCCCTTAACGAAGTTTTTGCTAAGCATCAGACCTGTGTTGGGAGCAGACGGTTTATCTTTCATTGCCAAACCAACGCCAGAGAGGCGATAGTAGTTTTACATGCTACTAAGGTTAAATTGACACTTCTGTCACTTCACTTTCATGAAGTATTTGATCGTGTGAGCCACCATTATCTACATAAGACTCTAAAATATGAGTTTATGTGAAGGATTTTGCAACATAATGCGTGCGGTTAATCCAATACACGAAGTCTCCTCAAGAATGCAGATAAGCGGAATGATAAAAAACGGGTCAAAATCAATTTTCCGATAACACAGAACTTTCCGTTGTCCATGTTACAGTTCGCTTGCACATTAGAGCATTACTTGCATCTCTTACCGAGAAACTACGTGGCTGCCTTATCAAGGGAAATCAATAACTGTGTACGATTACCTGACGATTTCCCATATTAGATACACAGAACGAAGATTTAGCAAGGATCCTGAAGATAGTTGGTAGCTACTGCAAAACCTCTTATGGAACGATCAACGAACGAAAGTCTAGGATTATGAACATAAGGTCTACCATAATTAGCTTTGTAACTGACTGGATACAAGCCTCCGACATTATGAAAATACTAGGCTTGCATTTCTCAAAACGCCTACGGCGAGCTGACGCTATCAGCTGGAGACTGGGACACCCAGCGATACTAGGGCAACTGCAACGCTTCGCTCACAGAGAAATTGACAGCACACAAAAAAATTCAATGCATAAATAACGTGACGCTGCCCAGAATACGGTATCTAGCATACGTATTGCCAATTCCAATGGGAGTAGTTCGTGGAATACAAATCACGGTTTGGTGGTTTGTGCAGAATAGTGAAATATTCAAAATTCCGCAAAACATAATGCAGGTGTCCTACGAAAGACGGAGATTACAGGCTGTAAAAACCAGAACAAACATACTGCCATCTTAATGCAAAAACAAAAAACAGCCCTACAAGTTATATCATCAAGGAAATTGAGCCACCAATTAGAGAACAACCAAGTTATTAAGCCGCGTCAGTCCTCACCTTAGACACATACGTTCATTGTTCGTGGAGTATAGTTATGTAGAAAAATCAGGTGCAGGATATTCAACCGCTTGGAAGATATACACTAGAATACATACAGGGTGTTTCAAAAATGACCGGTATATTTGAAACGGCAATAAAAACTAAAAGAGCAGCGATAGAAATACACCGTTTGTTGCAGTACGCTTGGGACAACAGACTTTTTCAGGCAGACAAACTTTCGAAATTACAGCAGTTACAATTTTCAACAACAGATGGCGCTGCGGTCTGGGAAACTCTATAGTACGATATTTTCCACATATCCACCATGCGTAGCAATAATATGGCGTAGTCTCTGAATGAAATTACCCGAAACCTTTTACAACGTGTCTGGCGGAATGGCTTCACATGCAGATGAGATGTACTGCTTCAGCTGTTCAATTGTTTCTGGATTCTGGCGGTACACCTCGTCTTTCAAGTGTCCCCACAGAAAGAAGTCACAGGAGTTCATGTCTGGCGAATAGGGAGGCCAATCCACGCCGCCTCCTGTATGTTTCGGATAGCCCAAAGCAATCAAACGATCATCGAAATATTCATTCAGGAAATTAAAGACGTCGGCCGTGCGATGTGGCCGGGCACCATCTTGCATAAACCACGAGGTGTTCGCAGTGTCGTCTAAGGCAGTTTGTACCGCCACAAATTCACGAAGAATGTCCAGATAGCGTGATGCAGTAATCGTTTCGGATCTGAAAAATGGGCCAATGATTCCTTTGGAAGAAATGGCGGCCCAGACCAGTACTTTTTGAGGATGCAGGGACGATGGGACTGCAACATGCGGCTTTTCGGTTCCCCATATGCGCCAGTTCTGTTTATTGACGAAGCCGTCCAGGTAAAAATAAGCTTCGTCAGTAAACCAAATGCTGCCCACATGCATATCGCCGTCATCAATCCTGTGCACTATATCGTTAGCGAATGTCTCTCGTGCAGCAACGGTAGCGGCGCTGAGGGGTTGCCGCGTTTGAATTTTGTATGGATAGAGGTGTAAACTCTGGCGCATGAGACGATACGTGGACGTTAGCATCATTTCGACCGCAGCTGCAACACGGCGAACGGAAACCCGAGGCTGCTGTTGGATCACCTGCTGCACTAGCCGCGCGTTGCCCTCTGTGGTTGCCGTACGCGGTCGCCCTACCTTTCCAGCACGTTCATCCGTCACGTTCCCAGTCTGTTGAAATTTTTCAAACAGATCCTTTATTGTATCGCTTTTCGGTCCTTTGATTACATTAAACCTCCGTTGAAAACTTCGTCTTGTTGCAACAACACTGTGTTCTAGGCGGTGGAATTCCAACACCAGAAAAATCCTCTGTTCTAAGGAATAAACCATGTTGTCTACAGCACACTTGCACGTTGTGAACAGCACACGCTTACAGCAGAAAGACGACGTACAGAATGGCGCACCCACAGACCGCGTTGTCTTCTATATCTTTCACATCACTTGCAGCGCCATCTGTTGCTGAAAATTGTAACTACTGTAATTTCGAAAGTTTGTCCGCCTGAAAATGTACTGTTGTCCCAAGCATATTGCAACAAACGGTGTAGTTCTATCGCTGCTCGTTTAGTTTTTATTGCCGTTTCAAATATACCGGTCATTTTGAAACACCCTGTATCATATAAGAGCAAGTTTAAATTGATAGGAACTATAAGAATTGCAGAAAGATGTAGCTAAATAACCACTGATTATTTCAAAAGGACAATCTCTGTGGCACAGGGTTATCCATCAAAAGATTCTCAGAAATACACTCCTGGAAATGGAAAAACGAACACATTGACACCGGTGTGTCAGACCCACCATACTTGCTCCGGACACTGCGAGAGGGCTGTACAAGCAATGATCACACGCACGGCACAGCGGACACACCAGGAACCGCGGTGTTGGCCGTCGAATGGCGCTAGCTGCGCAGCATTTGTGCACCGCCGCCGTCAGTGTCAGCCAGTTTGCCGTGGCATACGGAGCTCCATCGCAGTCTTTAACACTGGTAGCATGCCGCGACAGCGTGGACGTGAACCGTATGTGCAGTTGACGGACTTTGAGCGAGGGCGTATAGTGGGCATGCGGGAGGCCGGGTGGACGTACCGCCGAATTGCTCAACACGTGGGGCGTGAGGTCTCCACAGTACATCGATGTTGTCGCCAGTGGTCGGCAGAAAGTGCACGTGCCCGTCGACCTGGGACCGGACCGCAGCGAAGCACGGATGCACGCCAAGACCCTAGGATCCTACGCAGTTCCATAGGGGACCGCACCGCCACTTCCCAGCAAATTAGGGACACTGTTGCTCCTGGGGTATCGGCGAGGACCATTCGCAACCGTCTCCATGAAACTGAGCTACGGTCCCGCACACCGCTAGGCCGTCTTCCGCTCACGCCCCAACATCGTGCAGCCCGCCTCCAGTGGTGTCGCGACAGGCGTGAATGGAGGGACGAATGGAGACGTGTCGTCTTCCGCGATGAGAGTCGCTTCTGCCTTGGTGCCAATGATGGTCGTATGCGTGTTTGGCGCCGTGCAGGTGAGCGCCACAATCAGGACTGCATACGACCGAGGCACACAGGGCCAACACCCGGCATCATGGTGTGGGGAGCGATCTACACTGGCCGTACACCACTGGTGATCGTCGAGGGGACACTGAATAGTGCACGGTACATCCAAACCGTCATCGAACCCATCGTTCTACCATTCCTAGACCGGCAAGGGAACTTGCTGTTCCAACAGGACAATGCACGTCAGCATGTATCCCGTGCCACCCAACGTGCTCTAGAAGGTGTAAGTCAACTACCCTGCCCAGCAAGATCTCCGGATCTGTCCCCCATTGAGCATGTTTGGGACTGGATGAAGCGTCGTCTCACGCGGTCTGCACGTCCAGCACGAACGCTGGTCCAACTGAGGCGCCAGGTGGAAATGGCATGGCAAGCCGTTCCACAGGACTACATCCAGCATCTCTACGATCGTCTCCATGGGAGAATAGCAGCCTGCATTGCTGCGAAAGGTGGATATACACTGTACTAGTGCCGACATTGTGCATGCTCTGTTGCCTGTGTCTATGTGCCTGTGGTTCTGTCAGTGTGATCATGTGATGTATCTGACCCCAGGAATGTGTCAATAAAGTTTCCCCTTCCTGGGACAATGAATTCACGGTGTTCTTATTTCAATTTCCAGGAGTGTAGGAAACTGTATAAAATAGGGCTTAGCCCCTCACGAATGTATACTAACTACAGTGAAGAGGATACGATAGGTCATTGCCTATTATGCCTGAAATTTGGCGATGGGCGATATAAAAACATGGAATCATAACGCGTACTTCGTCATTCACGTATCATTCACTTACAGTTCAGAAGGCGCTGTATTAAAAGACAAGTCCTTTCATGAGAGAATGAAAAATGCCGTTTTTTCTGGCTCGTCACTCATTGTACCAACTTCTCAATTAGCAAGAAAATCGAAATCTGTCTACCAGAGTACTGACAGTGGAGCACAGGATAATGTGCCATACATCAAATACGAAGATAAGGTTGCCCGTTTTTTGACCGTTGTACTACTATACTGACCAAAGATCCTGAGCGGAAGTTTTCGGAAAAAAAATCGGCTTTTTAGATAGTGAACACGATGTTTCTATTCACGAGCCGAACGTTTCCATTTTCAAAGATGCTACCCAGTTTTCCAATAGCGTATTGCATTTTAAGAACTACAAAATCTCCGCCTTGCGAAGGAATTTTTTGTTATTCTCGAGAAAGAAAAAATTCACTTTTCTGTTTTCCTTGTTGAAGAAACTATATTTTATTTGTTCAAAGCAACGAATTTTGTATTCAAGAATAAGATTCTTTTTAAGAATGGAAATCATACCTTTGTTTTAAGAAACGAAGAACTTCTAATTTTACAGAAGGCGGCATGTATTTTCCAGTTTTACGTTGTAGACCTAAACAAAGGATAAAGCTACGAAGCTAACCGCAGAAGGCAAAGAAGGAGAGCGAAGAGATTGGCGGAAAGGGAGATGCTATGCTATTCTATTTGTAAAACAAAGAAAAAAAGTCGAGACGAAGGAGTTCACGGATGAACAGCCGGGTGTTATTGTTCAACGGGCTCAATGTTTCGGCAAGCGATCACGTTGGCATCATCAGGTGCGCTGACTAACTGACCGCCCATGAACTATTTCGTCATGAAGTACGTCGGGGGAAAATGAAGACTCACAAAAGAAACAATCGCTTGAATCTTTTTCATGAAACTCAAAGGTCACAGTCTCAATTCCCGATTGTGGCACAAAGTTTTAATATGCCAAGAAAATTCCGATCAGCCCCCAGTTCGCTTCAGAGTGAAAATTCAATCTGAATGGAATGGTTTCTTCTTAAGAATGTATTATAAAAACAGTGTTGTACATTGGGGACAAACCGTTCAAGATTGCTCTGCTTTAATAGAATAGCTTTGTATTCAGGATAATAGAGGCTCTAGTAACCATCCGGCCATCCTGATGCAGTTTTTCAGTGGTTTTTCTAAATTACTTTGGGAAAATACCAGGACAGACGATCCTACAATGAGGCCACGGTCGACTATTTGTCCAAGGCTTGTCATACTGTATCAATAAGAATGTAGAAAGAAATTAGATCTTTTTTCTGAAACTGATCCTTGAAAAAGCGAATAATACTTCTACTGCTAATGCTAAAACGAATTATTGGAATCTTCTGATTTACTCCTATTACCGGAAATATAGCAGCTTATGGCCTGAAAACATACTGAGTCCAATGTATGAGCTGAGGAAGATTTTTCCAAAACTTTACATCAAGTGGTAGTCTATTCAGAGGAGAAACATTAGCATGATGAGTACGATGTCGAACAATGAGTTAATTTTTAGGGTTTCCGCCCCTCAATCGGTAAAAATAGAATCCTTGTACAACCCCTTTCTTGCTGCCTGCCTGTCTGTCGTCTCTCAGAAACGGTTATCCGTGTGAAGTTGAAATTTATGTCACATTCTGAAGCCTACGGACCTTTGACGGTGTAAAATTCGTATTTCACACGAAAAAAATTTGTCTTTTGTTATCAGACTGACTGTCTGTCCGTCCGTCTGTTGACACGGGTAGACGTATGAAATTGAAATTTATGTCACCTACGAAGGTCTATAGGCTCTCGGCGATGTAATAAGGGCAAGCTTTTAAGTCAATAAAGCCAAAAGATACTACCATTTATGTCACAGATACTCGCTTAGCGAAACCTGTAGGGAACTTCCCACTGACCTATAATCATGATAGTTGACAAGAAGGAAGATTTCACAATACAAGAAAAAAATTCGATATTTGCTAATTTCTAATTACATCACATAAAAATATTCCTTTTGTCATTTGTTCTCTGGAGTCACACTTGAAATTAAAACATTCTTTAGAGTCTCGGAAGCCCTAGGACCTACATATTTCCCGCATCAAATGTCGATAAAAGGCAAAAATGATAGAGACTCACGATTTCCGGAATGGATGTGCTATAGATAGACAAATAAAAAAAATCGGATTTTTGTACTTCCACAGTGAAACCTTCCTTTTCACGTCAACTTCCATGATTTTACGTCACTCATTTATCAAAAAGCTATACGGTACTTCTTGATGGCCTAGAATCATGAATTTTGGCAAGAAGCATTGTTTCGCAGTATAGTCAAAGGATGAAATGCTAAAACTGTAAATTTGTAATTATTTCACAGGAAGTTTGTACGGAACGCTACATGCACCTGCTGAATTTTTTTACATAAAATCGCATTCTGTTATTCCCAGGTTGGCACACTTTTACCATCTCCTCACACTGGGCAAGAGCTGAGTCGGTTGCCCGGCATTTCTGCCTTTGGGGTCATATATCACGCTTTAGATTTTTGCAAATGAATTCACCTCAAAAGGGGAAAAATAAAATAAAATGTCAGCCGCTTTGCCATTTACATAACACACCCTACATCATATTATCGGATTTGCGTCAGTTCGACACGGAAAGAGGTCTCGCTTCACATAAATTACGGCGTACGACAGCAGGAAGAGCCATAAATCTGTCGCACGCTGGTGCATAACGTTATATGCGCTGAACAGTAAATCTCCTTCACACACGTTAAAAAGGAGAAAAAAATGAAATGAGTAAGTCTGAATGAAAAATTACATTTTAATTTTTTTTTACGCAGTCTGACTCCAACTGCTTATCTCAGTTGCATGATACTGTGCTATAATAATGACAGTTCTGTTAAGCGTTAACATTTTGTTCCTCAGATGTTGTTTTCCTCCTGATATGATACAATGAGTCTGTTCTGAATTTTGAAACGTAACTCAAGTTCCTGTTCACAATTATCCTTTCTCTTTCTCTTCCCCATTTATCGTTTTTCTTCTTCGTTGTTTCGCATCAGCTACCATCCAGAAATATTGTGGGAAGTAAGCTTTGATTTGGTACATCATCATTGAAATAGGTTGGACTTTGAACAGAAGAACTCTACAAACTACCGAATATTAAAAGCGAAAATGCAAAGGAAATTAAAGAGCAGCAGGGAATAATTAATGAGTAAGAACTATTTAGGGTAACTGTATGAAACAAATAATCACTGGTAGCACTACAGACGGCTAAATAGCGCCCCTTGGCAGAGCAGAACAAGGGATTTCCAGTTATGATGGAAAAACCGTGGCCGCTATTAAGGAAGTGACAAGCGCTGACGATCAAGAAGAGACAGAACCCAAAGACATTACGAAATAAATAGGAAAAGGTAGGAAGGAGCAACTATGAAATGACTTTTATAAGTTCAGCCATTGGATTAACAGTTTCTCCGAGATGAACTTGGTGTGAATACAAAAGAAAATTTATAAAAAAATAGCGAAACTGCAGTAAATCCAGGTTTATTTGGGATTCCTCTTTCTGTCTAAAGGTGATAAAGAGCTGATCGAAGAGCAAAACAGTTATTTGTATTCGTTAAATTCCCGAGGTCTAGTGATGTAAATGGACTGCTTGGAATAACTGGTGCAATACGTCTCTAGAATTACACGACTCTGTTAGTTTACTGAAGGGTGTCGGATATAAATATCTGGTAGAATTTAACGGACAAAGCTATGGAGATACCGCAGTAGGCTGGCGTGGAATAGAAAGAAATAAAATTGCTGATCAGTTTGTATATAATAGCACAAACAACTTAGAATTTTTAGAGTACGCCTCAGGAAATTGATACCAGCACGGATTTGAGACAATAATACTTTTACAACAAAATTTGTTCTACATTTCTGAAAATAATACAATTATTTTATTTTCTCCTAACTATACACAACTGGTAGAAGATAGCTTGTAATATTAAAAATAGTTTTTCATTGTTCTTCAGATCTCTGCACACTATCATTTCACAAACTATGGACATCCAGGACCACGACCGTAAGCTCTATGGCTGAAACATTGCATTCATGAGCTTTAAAGTGCCCAGATGGTTAGCAAGTAGTCCTTCGTACCTCATAAAAGTATTATTGCCCTACAGTTGCCTGATGTAATCCTGTTATTTGCCGATGTTTAATCTAGGAAATATTTAATGGTATCCAAACACATTATAAAAATGTGTGTGTGTGTGTGTGTGTGTGTGTGTGTGTGTGTGTGTGTGTGTGTGTGTGAGTGTGTGTGCGCGTATGTGCGCGAACTCCACATCTTTTCCTAAACCACTGGAGCAATTTCAACCAAACAATCTTGGTACACATCTCCTTTACTGTCAGGCACCAATCGCTGAGGAGATAAGAACCACCTACCTAACATACTTCAGATGATTTGACGCCATAAACACTGAGATGCGTGAAAAACAAACTCCTTGTGCATGACCTTTAAATTCATTACTTCTTTCCTTCTGACTCTATTCTCAACAAATTTTTCAGAAGTATACAATTATGCAGCTTGATGTACGTACAAAATTATTTTATGACACGTAGATCAGGATACATAATGTCACAAACACTGAAATGCTTAAAGAAGTGCCGCATCATGCTTCACGTTTATTTTTCTTTGCTTCCAACTCTATTCGCAACATATTTCGCAGACAGTATCCACATGTGCCGCTGAATGTGGCTGCGCAAATACATTATTGTAGGACAGACAGTGCAAGAGATACAGTATGACGTCTCCAACACTGAGATGCGTGAAAAATTGCGCATTATGCATACAGTTTCAATACATTTATTCTTTATTACTGAAACTCGTGAAGTCGAGTTAAACTGAGGAAATTTCTGACACCTGGTGTCTTTCAGGTGTCTTTCAACTACGAAGAGCAAAAGGCTGTAAGCGGAAACAGTAGCTGTCTTTAGAGTTATGAAAAGGCGTCACCATAGAGACAGGTGAAGCTGCTGCAATGTATTCTCGATGTATTTATATTTCTATACTCATAACGTAATTATGAAATATGTTAATATCTGCGATGAAAAAAATGTAAAATATAGCCACAGAGGAGAATAATGTTGTAGGATTACAAAGAGATGTTAATAGTCAGCAGTAGCATAAAAAGCACCACGTAGTGTGTATTCTTTGTCGTCTTCCTCGAGAGCTGTGAGAGAGAGGAACCTGTGACATAGCATTTTATGAATGAGTAGACTTCTTTTGTCTATATCTATCTTTAGCCGCCATTAGAGAAGAAATTACAAACTAATGTAAGTTGAATTATTGTTGTGGTCTAAATTAATTATAATTTATCAAAATTGTGAATTACTAATGTAAATTAGCTTGCCCGTGTCATCTATAATATTTCTTTAAAGAATTTTCAGCATTTTTAGCGATTATCGTTGGTGTTGCTGGGCTGTGCCGCGACCGAACGATTTGCAGCGGCGGCACATTTAAAAAATTGTTCCGCTAAAAAAATAAACCAAACCCGTAAATCGGGAGCAGATAAAATTAGCAGTGAACTACGAAATATTTTTCTTTTACAGCGATCCTGAGGCTGACTGAATTTATTACTGGTTTTACATTTGTGCATTCATAG
This sequence comes from Schistocerca cancellata, assembly GCF_023864275.1. Classification (NCBI taxonomy): domain Eukaryota; kingdom Metazoa; phylum Arthropoda; class Insecta; order Orthoptera; family Acrididae; genus Schistocerca; species Schistocerca cancellata. The sequence continues at coordinate 845,808,061 of NC_064628.1, forward strand.
GCGGATATTTAGCGTTGAAGTTGTTAATCTGTTGGTTCTTTCAATTTCTAAAGCAAATAACTTAAACGTATAGTGAAGTGTGTTTTGTCAATGATAATTAAACGCTCAGGCCGGCTTGGCAATATTTAACCATTTTATGCTAACAGAGACAGTCTTGTGTTCCACAGCTAACGCCGGGAAAGAATTCAGTAAATATTAAAAAAAAAAAACACTGGATTTAGATAATGTGTGCCAAGGCCGAAATAAGTGAAAAAATTAAATTTGTACAATTTTCAACTAAATGTTCTTAATCAGTTAGTATGAATTTATCAGCAAGAGAGGGTTGCTAAGGTTCACGTAATTTTAAATGTGCTTAATTCTGTCTAAATGAATTTTTATTACCAAACGTAAATAAGGGGTTCTACAACAAAGTTCGTACTGAAAAAGCAAATAACAAAAATCTTTTAAAGCAACATTTTTTCTCCATTTTCATTTCCATTCATTTCTTTTTTACATAGTAAATATGTAAGTATATTTTCATTTCATTAAAGCAATCAGCGTACAGAAACTGTCCGGGATCGTATTTCTTAATTTGGATACTGTGCTTCTACATCTTTACATTATGCATATTTCTTCGTAGGATTGTTTCATAATGTCAAGAGTGTTTTCATGAATACATGAAATGACATTTTCTCAGTAATTCACTACAGACTTCACATTTTTTCTTTATTTCTAATAGAAAATTTGCAAAATTAATACCCGAGCAATGTCATGTTTCTCAGATAGTATGTAAATAAAGTTTTTTCAGGAACACGAAAGATTTAACAATATGAGGCTGAAATATCTGGTATGTAAGAGTTGGTAAAACGAGACTGTTAGCACATGATGGGCAAGAAGAACAGCGTGAAGTATTTAAAGAACAACATAGTATGAAAAAAACTAGAAGAAGCTAACTTAATGGGGAGTTTGCAAGTGGAAGGAAAGTGATAAAATCGGAAGGTAATATTGTGTATATGGAGTACAGAATCAACAGCGAATGACTGGTGCTAACACAAACAGCAGAAAAATTTTAATAGAAATACGAATAAGTTTATGGCCCCTCGGATAATTGTTTAGTGTAAACACATTCTAATGCGTTGGCAGAAAGTAATGTAGAGTGTAAAAAGGAAATCCACATATCACATTCAATAAAAAAAAAGATGCATAGATAGAGGAATAATGTGAGGAACTGCCCAAAAAACTAATACACTTCTATCATTCTTGGACAGGAAGGGACCATATAAATTTATTTATTCGAAAAGTACCTCATAACAATACACCACGTCTGACAGGTAATAACCATAATCTAGCTGAATATTTGGATAAAGTATGAGAAATCGACAAGTGGCAAGGAAATTATGATTTCAGATGTAATGAGGGTTGCAAGAAGAGCAGAGATATGTGAACTAAAGAAGTTAGAGAGGTATGAGAGGAGGAGGAGGAAGAATTCAGTACAATTATAGAGGTCCTGGAACTATTGTAACCATAAAAATCGTATTTCCAAATGGGATACGACATGTCGCAACAGTGAGTGTCCGCCCTGTCACGTATGAGTCCTCAAATAATTACATAGCCCCATCTGCGACTGGCCAGATAAATACTATACATACGATCTAAGTTTAATAACCGTCAGTGGTTTGGGAACAAAATATTCGTATCTGGTTCCACAGATGATCGAACTCGAACCAGATACGGATATTGGTGTCTTGTCTTATCATGCACGAATAATACTTGGTGTCATTCATGCGACAGGCCAGAGAACAACGTGATTGGAACGTCGAAACTGGTTGCCTAATAAAACAATATCAAAACAACAGCTGTTGGTGTGGCATCATACAATCAAAAAAAGTTTTACATCACCTCGGTTCAGCGAGTTCCGAAACCTGTAAGGAAAATTGGAATAGAGATCAACATAAACATCATTTCCGCCCTTTTCATTGCTCATGAAAACCACACATTGCATGTTGTACCACCATACAGCGAGACCGTCAGAGGTGGTGGTCCAGATTGCTGTACATACCGGTACCTCTAATAACCAGTAGCACGTTCTCTCGCACTGATGCATGCCTGTATTCGTCGTGACATATTATCAACAAGTTCATCAAGGCACTGTTGGTCCAGATTGTCCCTCTGCTCAATGGCGAATCAGCATAGATTCCTCAGAGTGGTTGGTGGTTCACGTCGTCCATAAAGAGCCCTTTACAATCTACCCCACGCATTTGCGGTAGGGTTCAAGTCTGGAGAACATGTGGGCCACTCTAGTCGAGTGAAGTTTTCCTGAAGGAAGTGATTCACAACATGTGCACGATAGAGATGCGAATTCTCGTCCATGGAAACGAATGCCTCGGCAATATGCTGCTGATATGGTTGCACTATCTGTCGGAGGATGGCATCCACGTATCGTACAGCCGTTACGGTGTCTTCCATGACCAGCAGCGGTGTACGTTGGCCACACATAATGCCACCCCAAAACAGCGGGGAACCTCCACCTTGCTGCACTCGGTGGACACTGTGTCTAAGGCGTTCAGCCTGGTCGGTTTGCTTCCAAACACGTTTCCGACGATTGTCTGGTTGAAGGCATATGTGATACTCATCAGTGAACAGAACGTGATGCCAATCCTGAGCGGTCCGTTCGACATGTTGTTGGGCCCATCTGTACCGAGCTCCATGGTGTCGTGGTTGCAAAGATGGATCTCGCCATGGACATTGGGAGTGAAGTTACGCATCATGCAGCCTATTGCGCACAGTTTGAGTCGTAACAAGACGTCCTGTGGCTGCACGAAAAGCATTATTCAACATGGTGGCGTTGCTGTTAGGGTTCCACTGAGTCACAATCCGTAGATACCGGTCATCCACTGCAGTAGTATCCCTTGGGCGGCCTGAGCGAGGCATGTCATCGACAGTTCCTACTGTCTGTATCTTCTCCATGTCTGAACAACATCGCTTTGGTTCACTCCGAGACACCTGGACACTTCCCTTGTTGAGATCCCTTCCTGGCACAAAGTAACAATGTGCACGCGATCGAACAGCGTTGTTGACCGTCTAGCCATGGTTGAACTACAGAGAACACGAGCCTTGTACCTCCTTCCTGGTGAAATGACTGGAACTGATTTGCTGTCGGACCCCCTCCGTCTAATAGGTACTCCTCGTGCATGGTAGTTTACATCTTTTGGAGGGTTTAGGGACATATCGGAATAGTCAAAGGGTCTGTGATACAATATACACAGTCAACGTCAGTCTTCAGGAGTTCTGGGAACCAGGGTGATGCAAAACTATTTTTGATGAGTGTTGATCGATGCCACCTTTACTGGCGCTGCACAGTTGGAAATGGAATTGCACGTTTCCGACAGATGCTGCTAGCGGTCGCGCAGGGATCCGGCGCAGCCAATGATGTGCACCCGCTGAGCCACTCCTGCACCGGCTCTGACTGCGAGTGCCCTCTGGCGTCACGATACAGGATGGCCGGCGGCAGCTACACGGCCCAGTGTCAGTCACAGTCTTCGACAGTTTTCAGTCTTATTCAGCCTTCGACAGTTCGCTCGTGCAGTAGTAGTGAGGGCCTCACATTGCATAACACTCTTTAATTTGCTTCTTGTAGTAGCTGGACATACTGCTGTTCTTTTGTAAAGTTTCTTCGCAGTACATGGAGAAAGCTACAAGTTAAGTAAAACTTCTGTTTACTACATTGACGTGATTTCTAATCATTTCTGCTCCTGTCCAGCTTCCTTTCGACGACAGCTGCTAAACTATTCTGTCACCAACTTCTCCTAAGCGTTCTTCGAACTAGTACACGACAGTTGGTGCAGTATTATTGCATTTCATAGACCAGCCGCTGACATATGCTTCTGAGCGTAGTATGGAGTAACATTTCCGCAATTATTTGTTGGATGTATTCCTACCTCTGTTTTTCCCTGCAGTCTCTTCCACCCACAGCTCCTTCTAGTACCATGGAAGTTCATTCTCAGAAGTTTCTTCCGAAATTCAGCGTGAAGTTTGATACTAGTGGAGTTTTTTTACGCAAGAACGCCATCTTAGCCCGCGCGTTCTGCTTTTTATGTCCTCATCGCTTCGTCTGTATTATGCCATTCCTTCCAAGAGGTTGACGAGGCATGCTGACACAGCTCGCCAGTGAACGACACTTTTGATCTCGATCGCTGGGAACCCCACGATACCATTCTTACACTTACTCGATCTTGAAAACAACAGTGATCAGTCCGCAGCTCGTGTTCGTGCGGTAGCGTTCTCGCTTCCCACGCCCGGGTTCCCGGGTTCGATTCCCGGCGGGGTCAGGGATTTTCTCTGCCTCGTGATGACTGGTTGTTGTGTGATGTCCTCAGGTTAGTTAGGTTTAAGTAGTTCTAAGTTCTAGGGGACTGATGACCATAGATGTTAAGTCCCATAGTGCTCAGAGCCATTTGAACCATTTTTTGAACAGTGATCGGTGGAATTTCCACGCAAAACTCCGCACTTGTCTGCTAGCTCTGTCAGACGGTGGCATGCTGTAGCTGCTCTGACAGGTGCTCGAGGTCCATGAGCGGTATAGTTGCAACACGAATGGGTCTCTTGGAGTGTTAGAATGCGGGCTACTGTGTATAGCGATATCACGAAGAGAATTAATACTACAAATGTGGTCCAAATAAGACGCGCAAAGTTGTAACAAGCTGAATATGGAAATGAAACAGGGGTCAAGGGAAGAATTTTCAGGGAAATGTTATATAACATTATAATTCAGAAATATAACGGGAATGAACAGAAATGCGTGACGTTACGCTGGCTAGGTATACTGATTTTGAAGGACAGGCAGAACCTAAACCTAAAGGTGGCTATTCCGGCAGTACACGACGTTCATCTACAGAGCAACAGGAACAGTCCCGTCAAACTGATTACGAATTACCTCCACACAGACTGTATTAGAAGATAATGACGACAGAGTACTAGCGAACATTTCTAAGGACTGTTACAATCCTTGCCTCAATTCCTATAGCAAACTAACGTGTCTCGCTGCCCGGCGGATTACTGTCGAGGTCCGGTGTGCCGTCCAGTCTGTGGATGGCTTTTAAGGTGGTTTTCCATCTATCTCGGCGAATGCGGGCTGATTCCCCTTATTCCGCCTCAGTTACACTATGTGGGCAACTGCTGCGCAAACACTTTCGTCACGTACGCGTTCACCATAATTACTCTACCTTGCAAACATTGGGTAACACATGATTGGTGTTAGACTTCTCGGGGGAGGGGGGGGGGGGGGGTCCACTGGGGGACGAACCTCACAATAACCCTGTGTTCGGTTTGGGGGCGGCGGTGGGGTGACTGCTGTAGCCTGTTGTGGGGTTGTGGCTACGGCTGGGACGAAGCCTCTCCATCGTTTCTAGGTCCCTGGTTCTATACAATACAATACAATTCGCCTAGCTAAAGCAGAGCAGAAACTCATTTTAAAGGAAACAGAATGTTGCAATTATAAACTATAAAAGAGCATGAAAGACGGAAATTTGATAGTGCAAGACCGTATGGATGTTTAGTCCTCTATTGGCATCTGCAAATGTGATACTAGAAGCGTGTAAAATGGTCGGTTTCATCAATTTCCAAGTTTCGATTTCTTTTACCGATAGTCTTACGGCTGAATATGGCATTTCATTCAGGCCTATTTGAAGGCACCAAAGTTCGTGGGGGAAGTGAACAGCTTTATGAAAAAGCAGAGTGTAGAGAAAGGAAATGTTTGGAACAGTAAGAAGAGTCAGTTCCAGTACGATATGTCTTAATCATCAACACTATCTCACAGAGAAGAGAAAACTGCAGCTAGATTTGCAGCCCGTACATAGCTCTCCCCACAACTCTACAAATGATGTGGATTTAACTACGACATGCAGGCCGAGGGGGTGGAGATTTCTTTTCGACAGCAAGTTGCAAAGTACCTCATATATGCTCAATAATGTTCTTGCCTGGAGAGTTTAGAGGCCAGCGTAAGTGTTTAAACTCAGAAGAGTGACCCTCGACCCACTCTGTAGCAATTATGGAAGTGTGAGATGTCGCATTGTCCTGCTGAAATGGTCCAAGTCCATCGGAATACACAGTGGAAATGAATGGTTGCAGGTGATCAGACAGGATGCTTACGTACGAGTCACCTGTCAGAGTCGAATCTAGACGTATCAGAGGTCCCATATCACTCCAACTGCACACTCCCCACACTATTAGAAAGCCTCCACCAGCTTGAACAGTCCACTGTTGACATGCAGGATCCATGGATCCATGAGGTTGTCTCCATGTCCATCCGCTCGAATCAACTTGACACGAGACTCATCCTATAAGGTAACATGTTTCCAGTCATCAATTTTCCAGTGCCGGTGTTGACGGGCCAAGTCGAGGTGTAAACCTTTGTGTCGTGTAGTCATCAAGGGTACATGTGTTAGCCTTCGACTCCGAAAGCCCATGTCGATGATGTTTCGTTGAATGGTTCACACACTCACACTTGTTGATGGCCCAGCATTGAAATCTGCAGCAATCCGCGGAAGGGTTGCACTCCCGTCAAGCTGAACGATTCTCTTCAGTCGCCGTTGGTCCCGTTCTCTAAGGATCTTTTTCCAGCCGCTGCGATGTCGAAGATCTGATGTTTTACCGGATTCGTGATATTCACGGTACACTCGTGAAATGGTCGTACGGGAAAATCCCCACTTCCTCACTACCTCGAAGATGCTGTGTCCCATCGCTCATGTTCCAACACCACGTTCAAATTCACTTAAATCTTGATAACCTGCAATTGTAGCAGCAGTAACCGATCTAAAAACTGCGCCAGACACTTGTCATACATAGACGTTGCCGACGGCAACGCCGTATTCTGTCCATATGCATATCTCTATGTTTGAATACGCATGCCTATAACAGTTTCTTTGGCGCCTCAGTGTTTAAGCACTATCGTGTGACTAGGATATGAGTCGTTTCCGCTATTATGATTACCGCAAGCAGAGGGTTTTTGACACTGTTGACTGATAATCTAATGATACACTGACGGCACTCAATTTCCCTCCTGTCGTACTGATATCTTGTTACTTTGTTTCTCTCTGTTAAAGTTTTATTTGTGGTGAACTGCAACGTTTCGCATGGAAATGACGGAGACCGCTGTAGTTTTTATGATCGAGTGTATTCTAAGCACGGTCCGCCTTCGTAGCGCAGCGGCAGCGTTACCGCCTAAGACGCAAGGGGGCCCGGGTTCAATTCCCGGCAGGAGACTGGGTGTTGTGTTTCCTTCATCGTCATTTTCCTCATCATCGACAAGCATGTCGCCGAAGTGGCGTCAACTAGAAAGACTTGCAATACGGCGCCCGAACCCCGACGTTGAGACCCCGGCCAATAAATACCATACGATCATTTATTTCTCAGCACAGTTTCGTGCGATTCCGAGCGTTTGAGGTCAGAAGTGACCCTTGTACGGTGTAGCCGAGCGGTTCTAGGTGCTACAGTTTGGAACCGCGCGACCGCTACGGTCGCAAGTTCGAATCCTGCCTCGGGCATGGATGTGTGTGATGACCTTAGCTTAGTTCGGTTTAAGTAGTTCTAAGTTCTAGGGGACTGATGACTTTTGAAGTTAAGTCCCATAGTGCTCAGAGCCATATGAACCATTTTTTGACCCTAGTAGTGCAAGATGCAGAGACCCTCCCGGCCGTGGCAAGTGACGGGTGCAGATGTCCAGTGAGCGAACCCGGGACCGGCCTGGCCACGACTGGCGCTGCCAAGCACCTGAGCACCTCATTGGCCCGGTGGTGAGGATGGCGTCAGCTCGGCCTTCGGCCCATCCAGCGGTGTCCGGGCCATACCACCCCCGCCCCCTCTTCCACGCAAGCTCTTCCATCAGAAAGAGGGGATAGCGGCGGCGACCTCGAGGCAGAGGCCGACACTATGACGTTGGCGACTCAATGACTGGTGCCTTAGACACATGTACAGGGATGGAAGAAACTACCCGGATAAAAAGTGATATCGATATTTCAGATCTGATTAATGAGTACTTTTCGGTATTTGATTGGTCTCGGTTATGACATGTTTTTTTTACTAATAACCGAGTAAAAAGACTAAAATATCAATTATCCATAGCAGCGGTGCTTAAAATTTTCGTTGTTTAAATTAAAAGAGGAGTAGCTTTTTCCCAAAATTCGTATTGATTTGAAATATTGCATTATTATAGGAAATGGGAAAAGGATCAGTGTTATTTTAATAACAATTCCCAAAGAAATAAGAAACACACAAGAATTGGTACAGCACTGCTGAGACATTAATGTCCCTGTTGTCGTGCGTCGTGGCTTTCTTTAAGTACGTACGTAGAGTGTGCAAGACTCGTCCACACCTAGGATGGACGGCTGTTTCTCGTTGTTTTCTCAGGACGTCCGTTTTATTGCAGAATATTTGCATCAGAACATTGAATATTAGTATGCTGCTTCTATGAAACTGTAAAAGAGGAGGAAAATAATGGTAACAGTAATAAATAAAAAAATTGACAACAATTCATTCATAGTTTGCAATAAAAATAGAAAGTGGCTGATATGCTGCCTGTGTGCACATAGTGTGCCTTTATCTGCTTGTAGCCATTGAAAACAGACAAATTAACACGAAAAACGGAATTATGCAATCTCAGTTTCAACCCTTTAGCAATGACTCTTCGTAATGCCGAAATATTAGTATCACCTCCGATTACAACAAGGCTTTTGAGCGTTGTTGCAAAAAAATTACAATCAGTAGGAGAATACTGGTGATTTCTAGGACTTACCACTTTTCGAGGATAGCAGCGAACCGTGGACTAAATTATCTTTTATTGCTTACTTAATTTAAGTCGACATTTTTCAGTCTTTGTTCGATTTCTACGTTTATCAGAGGAAACAATATGAAAAAAACAGATATCGGTTATTTCAGACACTGTTTATTTGGAACAGTTTTAACAGTCAGATTAAATTGGCGCGGGGAAAAGGACGACATGACCGAGAGCCGGTTGTTTCAACGATAAACGCCATCCGTAGCATAGCCTGGCTGGACGGCCGGTATTTATTCGCACCGAAACAGCTTTTTTGTGGTGTTACGGCTGCAGATGTACCGACGTGCCAAAGTGCCCGTGGCTACGGTAATCGTTTGTCCACTGACCGGCAGGCGGGCGGCGATACCCAGTGAGTGCCGTAGCGCCACGCTGCGTCAGCGTATTGCCGTAAGTTGCCCGCTTTACGGCACCGATCCCATGTGACTAGGCTTGTGTCGTTACAGCAGAATTTCTTCATTTTATCTACTTCGTATTTTCCACTCTGTGTATTTCGTTTATCACTAATCGCATTTCTGCGACTTCTGAATCCAACCCATATTCCGTATTCATTACATTGGTCACTCTTCTCGATAGGTTCTGTAGCTCTTCTTCACTTTAATGAGAAGAGCAATGTCATCAGTGTGGATTCATCAGTGTTCTGTGCGCGGTGTCAACGTGTTTTCAGTGTTGTTATCGTCACGTGTGAACGACTCCGTGTTTTTTGTGTCTCTGTGACCTCTCTCTTTTGCCCGTCACTATGTTCATTATCATTCTCCGTTCTTATACTCTTCTCAACACTATGGCTGAAGAGCGGCGTCGTGTGCCGCTGACAGCCTACCTGATTTGTACAGGTATTAAAATAACAATAAAGAAAAAATAAATAAAAAAAAATCATCAGCGTATTTGATCACTGAGACGATTCCATCCTGAACTTAAATCCACGCCACTAAACATATCGTTCATTTCTCTCGTTGCCTCTTCGGTTTATATATTGTCTTACATCCTCTTTAATTAGAGAGCTTTGCATGTCCAAAGGAACTTTGCATCGCAATTCAGAATAACAAAGTCATCGCAATATGGTAATTATTCGGCGACAGCGGGCAAGCGACTTTCAAGTGAAATGTTTCGCATGTACGCTCGGCTCTGTGCACTATGGGACTTAACATCTGTGGTCATCAGTCCCCTAGAACTTAGAACTATTTAAACCTAACTAATCTAAGGACAGCACAGACATCCATGCCCGAGGCAGGACTCGAACCTGCGACTGTAGCGGTCACTCGGTTCCAGACTGAAGCGCCTTGAACCGCACGGCCACAACGGCCGGCGCTTCACATGTACGGCAATATACATAATGGATCTACGAGTACAGGTAGCAGACGCATGCTTGACGACATATAAAAGCTTGGGACTGATGGTGAGTTCTTCCGGATGGACAAGTTTTGTTAGATTAAATGTTCTTTTTGCAGTAATCTGATTTAATTATGAAGTGACCTTGGATTCAGTAATTCCTTTATTATCGGTATAATTCGTGCCAGCAGCCGCGTTGAAATGACGATCGCCTCTTACGGTTCGCCTGATCCGATAAGGTGACCCCAGCGGACAAGACGGTCCTTTTTCGATCACATTATCGTCATAATTTTTGGATTATCGTTTCCTTGTATTTGGTGATTTAAAAAAAAAGAATTGTGACAACCGACCTCGATGGCAGGCAGGGGGAGACTTCATGGCCAGGCCTCGGAATTCGACCCCTGATCGCCTTGCCTCCTGCAGCCTGCCGCTGACTATGCCACCCCCCCCCCCTCCCTAATTTAAAAATAAATAAATAAGTAAGTAAACTTGGTAGGTGGCCTGGGTTCCATTCCCAGCCGATACAATTGTTTTCACTTTACCGTTCCATTTGCGTACATAAGAAGCAGAGTAAGTGCATTGATCATTTTTGCCACTAAGCAAATAGAATTTTTCTTTCACATTTCACTTAGAACTACATAGACTTTAATTTTTCGGTCAAATGAAATATTTTGGGCAAAAATAAAGAAAATGGTAAGGCTACCGCTGGCGACAAGCTGGAAATTCGGGTTCGAGTCCCGGTCCGGTACAGATTCTCATTGTCGTCATTCCATTCGACGGTTGACGGTTGTCAGTATTCGGAATTGCGAATATATATAATGCATTTCATAACGGCTGTGGTCGCCCCAGTACCTGTTCCCTTCGACACCACGCATGTCCAAAAGAACTTTGCATCGTATTTAGAATAACACAGGCACTGGAATATCGGTTTCTCTAAAAGTTTCGAACGTCTTGAATTATTTTGTAGTCAACGCTTTCTGTAGGTCTGCTAAGCCTATGAACATGTCTTGCGACAACTCCGACTCCAAATATCCACTGCTAGCAGTGAATTCTCAATATTCATTTGGAAACTAGTTCAGATGATCCTGCATTGAAATAGAGCAGCAATTCCTGTCGGTGTTGTTGGCATTCGTTCTCGGTGCCTGTCGTTTAGGATCTTTTTGCGACAACTGTTCGTATGCCCGTGTTACTTGGCAATGAGTAGTATACACTTTGGGACTCTTCGACGGTCCGCATCGATACACCAGCAAATCGAGCAACTTCGTTTACGATGTAGTCACGGGCACGTCCTCTCTGAGATTGTGTCACATCTTCACATAAACCTACTGCGAGTCCAGTGAAGCAGTCCCTGATTTCAAAATTAAATATCTCCAAAACTAGCATCCCTATACGAATGCAACAAAAGGTGTGTTTGTTGTGAAAGCTGTAAGCATTTTATAAAGTAGTTATATAGGAGTTTCGAAATATTAGTGGTTAGCGTTGCTGCCTTTTGGATCACGGGGTCCCGGGTTCGATTCCCAGGTGGACTGGGGACTTTCCCTGCCTGGGAACTGGGTTTTTGTGCTGTCCTCATCATTTCCTCATCGTCATTCATGGAAGTGGCTAGATTGGAATGTGAAAAAATTGGACTGCGTAAAAATTGGGACTTTGTACGGGTGCTGATGACCCCACAGTTGAGTGCTCCACAAATCAAACATCATCATCATCATCATCGAAATATTCTTATTTTTACAAATATCTAACAGGGGCCTCTAGATAATCAACCATGCTACGTGTCCTTTGGGATTTGGTGAAGAGAATGGTTTACCTTCAGGTCCTTTTGCAATACTGAATATTGTTCTAAAACTGCACCTTATTGCCATATGACTGTATTCGAAACTGTTGTATTCTAGTACCATAAATAACAAGTTGTCCTATGATATACATCATTTCAATCTCATCCTTCGGTACATTAACCTCTTTTCACATTTCAGCTCTGGAACCTATCGCTTTTCGCAGCGGTGCTCTATTTATAGGCACTACATTGCGATCACAGTACAATCTGCTAACAGCATTTCGATGTATTCCAAAATTTCTATATAGCCCCTGTACAAATTTATTAAAGATTTCTCAATAAAACATACCGTTTATTGCACTCGCCCATCGATCTTAGTTTTCTAGATACATGAACTTGATTGATATAAGAGATTCCTTCGCGGGAAACCCTGTATCATACTGCATTGTTTCCATAAAACAGGTGTCAAGTACTCAGCATGACTCTCGTTGGTGGTGTAAGGCCTTACGACCACCATGTACCAGTTCTGCACAATTTACAGCGGTCGAAATTGACCAGTGAGCTTTTTTAAGTGGGTGACTAATAGGTTACCTGTGAGATAGTAAGCCACGAACTCAACATTTGTACCGATGCTTGTGAGACTGTAATTTTATTTGCAAGTGAGGGTCTCAGATGAAAGGTGGTACATTTCCAACGTTACTGAAATTGTTCAACATTTTCAGCGAAAGCTGCCACCGGATAGAGTACACTTGCGAGCACTTTCTACAGTGTCAATAAAATCATTTTGCGTAGTACACCATTTAATTATGAAACACTAAAGCAAAAGTATTTTATTCAGTTTGACACCGGTCTTTGAAGCCTTCGAAATTATACGCTCTTCATTACTGAAACCAGCAGGTAATATGAGCACAGATAGAAATTGTGAAACTAGTGGTAACTCCTGCTCTCGAGAGAAGCCATTCCAAAGTCAGACGACTGCAGCAAATCTGTAAACTCATCGGACAGCATCGTAACACGCGTGAACGCTGTTCGCTGAAAGTGCTTCGGCACAAAGTGATTCCGGCCCTTTACACGCAGTAAAGGGAATCTGCCGATTGTGCGGACGACACCAGAGGACGTAGGGCGCACTTTGCATTTAAATCGAATGTCGCCTCGGTGTGTTCCTCCTACAGTGGACTGTGAGGGGCGCAGAGGCGTGTAATCCGGCTGGACGGCTGGAGAGCTGCCGGGTCCAACAGACCAGCTCGCTCTCTCTGCCTCTGTCTCTGTCTCTCTCTTTCTTTGGTCGGCTGTCTCTCTCTGTCTCTTTGTCTTTATTCGGGAGCCGTCACGTCCCTGCTACGTGGATTCTGCACGGGTTCAGCTGTGACACGAAGAACAAAGGATGTGGATGACGGAAAGGATAAAAACGTAACAGTAATCAGTTTGTTGATACTGGCTTACGGGAGGTCTTTTACGAACGAAAACAAGATTTAACATATTCACAACGTAACAGGGATACGTTAAGTATATCCCATACATAATAAAGTAACAAGAAAAGACTTAAAATGCGTCGTATTCATCAGCACTCCGATTACTCTGATTTATTAAAACCAAAGAAGTAAAACCTAAAAAACAAAAAAATATTTACATTTTGAAAAGAAGTCACAGAAGGGTGACATTCTTCTAAGAAAAAGACACGGCATTTTCACATAAAATCCGAAGCATCTGCACTGGAATAAAGGCTATGGTGAGGGCAGAGAATGTTCTACGGAGTTGAGGGGTGTAGGTAGAAAAAGAGAACGAGTTTGGTGTGTGGATATGATGATGCTGTGGTGTACGGGAAGGTGTCGTCGTTGAGTGACTGTAGGAGGATACAAGATGACTTGGACAGGATTTGTGATTGGTGTAAAGAATGGCAGCTAACTCTAAATATAGATAAATGTAAACTAATGCAGATGAATAGGAAAAAGAATCCCGTAATGTTTGAATACTCCATTAGTAGTGTAGCGCTTGACACAGTCACGTCGATTAAATATTTGGGCGTAACATTGCAGAGCGATATGAAGTGGGACAAGCATGTAATGGCAGTTGTGGGGAAGGCGGATAGTCGTCTTCGGTTCATTGGTAGAATTTTGGGAAGATGTGGTTCATCTGTAAAGGAGACCGCTTATAAAACACTAATACGACCTATTCTTGAGTACTGCTCGAGCGTTTGGGATCCCCATCAGGTCGGATTGAGGGAGGACATAGAAGCAATTCAGAGGCGGGCTGCTACATTTCTTACTGGTAGAATTGATCATCACGCTTGTGTTACGGAAATGCATCAGGAACTCGGGTGGGAGTCTCTACAGGAAAGGAGACGTTCTTTTCGTGAATCGCTAGTGAGGAAATTTAGAGAACCAGCATTTGAGGCTGACTGCAGTACAATTTTACTGCCGCCAACTTATATTTCGCAGAAAGACCACAAAGATAAGATAAGAGAGATTAGGGCTCGTACAGAGGCATATAGGCAGTCATTTTTCCCTCGTTCTGTTTGGGAATGGAACAGGGAGAGAAGATGCTAGTTGTGATACGAGGTACCATCCGCCACGCACCGTATGTTGGATTGCGGAGTACGGATGTAGATGTAGATGTAGATGTAGATGTAGATGGGGTGCAATGGAATGAAGAGGAGAATGTGGCCTTGATGTGAAGTTAGGCAGGTGGGGAAGAGTTATAGTAGGTAGAATGGAGAACTACTGTCACGGATTTCATTGTGTGGGAAGGGAGTTAGTTGAAGTTACATTGCAGTAGGATATGGAGTGTGTGTAAATGCAGGGACGCTGTAATGTGTTTGTAAAGGCGCGGCAGCGTACTGTGATTGGTGATCGGAGGGGAAACTATAGGGTTAGTGTAATCCCCTTTGTGGATATTATAGGATTTGCAGAGGCGTTCGATGTGTGCGATGAGGCGTGGGAATTTGTTGTGATGCTGGAGGATCAACGTAGGGGAGTGTAAATGGATGCGGAAAGTAAATGCACGACGTTAAAGGATTTCGTGGGACTTCTATAAACGGCGGATATACGTGAAACATTAGCGTGGGAGAGGATAGGTGGGATAAAGGATTTTTATATGTGGAGAATACTGGTTGTAATCCTCAAGTTCGTCTAGTTAGTAATTTCGGTAGGTATAGTCAATTGGAGGCATTCTGCGTAATGGTTACAAAGGGAGGTTTCCGTGGTAGGTGCTGGTTAGTTCAAATTTCTTAGTGCATTTTAGTGCATAGCACTTCACACAATGTATTAGCTTAAAACAAAAATTCGAGCGGCCCCTGAAACACTCAATGAAGTTAAAACACTGAATGAAAGTTTTACTGAAATATTTCTCTAGAAACAGTGAGAAACGTCAGCTGAAAACTACCGTGCGAAATTTACTAAACGAACTTCAACGGACAGAAACCTCTAAGAAATATAGTGCGCGAACGTTTCCAAAAGTTTACTGAACCGTTATTTCGCCACAAACAGCTAGAGACACAGTTGGAAACTACGAAATTTAATAACTGTACCACAGTACACAAACAACTTTGTCAGTACTTAGCTTTCTAACTGCTACCGCTGCAACTGCACGCCGTGAAATGCGAACACGCTGCTGGGGCCTGAGACTTGGATGAACGACACAGCACACTCACGTGTGCAGACACTCGAGTCAATAATAACACAGAGAGAAACACTGAGATAAATGAAAAGCCACTAATAAGTTAGTCTTACGGCAGATATTAACACAATTAAACTTTAAAAGAAGTAACTGAAGACCAAAACTTTATAAAATATTGACGAGCAATTTCAACAGGAGTCCAGCACACGTGACGTCACAGTTGGTCAGTCGTGGCCTCAGGGACTCCCATGTATAGAACGTTCAGTGCAGAGCGCGAAAGCAAGTACAGTTCAGTTACTTTATTCCGTATCCGAGCGTTATGTTAATCAGGAGCAGCACATCAGTAAAGAATGAGTCAACTACTATAATTATAATTATAATAATAATTATTATTATTATTTGCAAATAAGTCTGTTACGACTACTTAGACGTCAGCATTTTCCTGCTGTGTGCCCAAATTTCTTTCATTCTTTTGCTATGGCCTTCCATTCTCTCTTCAGACCATATTGTTCCAGTATTCTTCTTTGGTTTTTTCTCTTGGTCAACAGACCATTTACGAATTTCTGACGTGAAGATTACGTGGTTTTTGAGTAATTCTTGTAGATTTCGTGTCAGTTTTGGACTCAGCACATTTCATTGTGTTAGTTTTGTTACGATCCTAAAGAAAAGAGTTGTCTATTCGTTTTGTAAATCTATGTTCAGTCATTTATGTGTGCATAGAATCTTAACCTGCGTTTTCGAGCATCACCACTGGAAGGCGACGTTCTTTTCGAGGAACACTGTTGAGAAAATTTTAGAGAACCGACATTCTGAGCTGACTGAAGAACGACTGTACAGTGACGTACGTTTCGTAAAAGGACCACAAAAGTAGGATTAGAGAAATTGGGTGCGTACAGATGTATAAAGACAGTCCTTTTTCCCTCGGCATATTTGAGAGTTGAACAGGAATGCAAATGACAAGAAGTGGCATAAGGTACCCTCCGCTACATACTGTACTCTGGATTGCGGAGTATGTATGTTGATATTTGTGTGTTGTTTGACTTCCCAATTGCATCGAAGTCTCCATTTTCGTTCTACAAATTTTGATGCTAGAATTTTTCTGACAGTTTTGCGATTATTTTGCATTAAAAACTTGAAAACGTCCTCCAAGAACCGGAGGAAAATACCATATCCTCAAAACTACTGGCGAAGGAATGTTATTTTCTGTATTTGACAACTAGAATGATTTAAGCAGTTTGCACTACATATGTAGCAACACAAAGGAAATATTTATCTAAGTACTGTTTATTGGTGTAGTACTGCGTTTTGTAATCACGATTCTCTCACCAGTGTGTCCTGTTTTCAGCAGTAATTAGCCTCATGCATGTAACTTTTATGACTACGACATCTCTTCGTGGTTTAGTATCTAAAACATCTACAAAAGTATTGTATTTCCTTGTGAATAGCTGTCACTGAAACCTATGCACAGACAGACAGATCAACTCACTATCTCTGTCCGTCACTGAAATATGTGAATGGTTTTAGAAGTTTATGACCTCACATCTTAACCACATATACACTACTGGCCATTAAAATTGCTACACCAAGAAGAAATGCAGATGATAAACGGGTATTCACTGGACAAATATACAGGGTGATTCAAAAAGAATACCACAACTTTAAAAATGTGTATTTAATGAAAGAAACATAATATAACCTTCTGTTATACATCATTACAAAGAGTATTTAAAAATGTTTTTTTTTCACTCAAAAACAAGTTCAGAGATGTTCAATATGGCTCCCTCCAGACACTCGAGCAATATCAACCCGATACTCCAACTCGTTCCACACTCTCTGTAGCATATCAGGCGTAACAGTTTGGATAACTGCTGTTATTTCTCGTTTCAAATCATCAATGGTGGCTGGGAGAGGTGGCCGAAACACCATATCCTTAACATACCCCCATAAGAAAAAATCGCAGGGGGTAAGATCAGGGCTTCTTGGGGGTCAGTGATGAAGTGCTCTGTCACGGGCTGCCTGGCGGCCGATCCATCGCCTCGGGTAGTTGACGTTCAGGTAGTTACGGACAGATAAGTTCGTAGGACTCTCCATACTGTTGACTGTGGAATTTGCAGCTCTCTACTAGCTCTGCGAGTCGATTTTCCTGGGCTGCGAACAAATGCTTGCTGGATGCGTGCTACATTTTCATCACTTTGCACAAACACCCTTACTCTGTAAACTGTTTATACCAACGTTTAATACACCACCTATCAGGAGGTTTAACACCATACTTCGTTCGAAATGCACGCTGAACAACTGTCGTCGATTCACTTCTGCCGCACTCAATAACACAAAAAGCTTACTGTTGAGCGGTCGCCATCTTAGCATCAACTGACGCTGACGCCTAGTCAGCAGCGCCTCAAGCAAACAAATGTACAACTAAATGAAACTTTATCGCTCCCTTAATTCGCCGACAGATAGTGCTTAGCTCTGCCTTTGGTCGTTGCAGAGTTTTAAATTCCTAAAGTTGTGGTATTCTTTTTGAATCACCCTGTATTATACTAGAATTGACATGTGATAACATTTTCACGCAATTTGAGTGCATAGATCCTGAGAAATCAGTACCCAGAACAACCACCTCTGGCCGTAATAACGGCCTTGATACGCCTGGGCATTGAGTCAAACAGATCTTGGATGACGTATACAGGTACAGCTGACCATGCAGCTTCAACACAATACCACTGTTCATCAAGAGTAGTGACTGGCGTATTGTGACGAGCCAGTTGCTCGGCCACCATTGACCAGACGTTTTCAATTGGTGAGAGATCTGGAGAATGTGCTGGCCAGGGCAGCAGCTGAACATTTTCTGTATCCAGAAAGGCCCGTACAGGACCTGTAACATGCGGTCGTGAATTATCCTGCTGAAATGTAGGGTTTCGCAGGGATCGAATGAAGGGTAGAGCAACGGGTCGTAACACATCTGAAATGTAACGCCCACTGTTCAAAGTGCCGTCAATGCGAACAAGAGGTGACCGAGACCTGTAACCAATGGCACCCCATAACATCACGCCGGGTGATGCGCCAGTATGGCGATGACGAATACACGCTTCCAATGTGCGTTCACCGCGATGTCGCCAAACACGGATGCCACCATCATGATGCTGTAAACAGAACCTGGATTCATCCGAAAGAATGACGTTTTACCATTCGTGCACCCAGGTTCGTCGTTGAGTACACCATCGCAGGTGCTCCTGTCTGTGATGCAGCGTCAAGGGTAACCGCAGCCATGGTCTGCGAGCTGATAGTCCATGCTGCTGGAAACGTCGTCGAACTGTTCGTGCAGATGGTTTTTGCCTTGCAAACGTCCCCGTCTGTTGACTCAGGGATCGAGACGTGGCTGCACGGTCCGTTACAGCCATGCGGATAAGATGCCTGTCATCTCGACTGCTACTGATACGAGGCCGTTGGGATCCAGCAAGATGTTCCATATTACCCTCTTGAACCCATCGATTCCATATTCTGCTAACAGTCATTGGATCTCGACCAACGCGAGCAGCAGCGTCGCGATACGATAAACCGCAATCGCGATAGGCTACAATCCAACCTTTATCAAAGTCGGAAACGTGATGGTACGCATTTCTCCTCTTTACATGAGGCATCACAACAACGTTTCACCAGGCAACGCCGGTGAACTGCCGTTTGTGTAAGAGAAATCGGTTGGAAACTTTCCTCATGTCAGCGCGTTGTAGGTGTCGCCACAGGCGCCAACCTTGTGTGAATGCTCTGAAAAGCTAATCGTTTGCATATCACAGCATCTTCTTGCTGTCGGTTAAATTTCGCGTGTGTAGCACGTGATCTTCATGGTGTAGCAATTTTAATGGCCGGTAGTGTACTTCTTCAAACCACTGGTAAGTGCACGGAGACGGTTTCTCTCACTTCATCAATCATTAGGGTCCTTCCTGATCCATTTGCGTGTGGGGCGCAGGATGAAAGTATTCAAACCTAACTCTGAATGCACTGAAAATAGTCTAATCTACTCCTTTCAGCCCTTATGTGAGCCACATATTTCTTAGATTGCTCGGTTCAAGATGAAATGCTGTTTCACAAACATGCTTGAACCATGCTGCAGCTCACATTGGTGCTGCTCGTAGGTTTCCGTCCTCTGTTGGAGGCCAGAAGTTATCGTTTAGTTGACATGGTTGTCTTCTTCTCATGTTAACTGGCGCCACTTGGTTTCACAAGCTTTGCCCGTCTGCTAGTCTCAGCAACGGCGGTTATCGATATGTAGTAACTGTTGCCCTATCTTTGGGGCGACGTCTGCTTCTTTCGGGTCGTGTGCAGTTCGGTTGGAGACTCAGGAGGAGTCAGGTCCACGCAGTGCGGAAACGCGCCAGGACCGCTGGCGGTACGCATGGACTGCCGGTCGAAGGCCTCTGGTCACCAACCAGTGTGCATGACCTCGTCGTAAACCGGATCCTGCAAGTTTTGAGTGCATTAGGAATCAAGTAGAGAAACCTCCACCATTGTGATATCTCACGATTCTCCAGTGACTTGGGTTCGTGTTGCTGCTTGCAGTGCTGTCGAGGCGAAGAGCAGCGAGTGGAGTGCTAGGGGAAGGCGGAACTGATTACCTTTCCTGGACTTCTAATTGCTATTTATTGCGTTCAGTTTGTTGCTATTAGTTGAGTTCAACCAGCGGTATTTTTCCTGCCACGTGGCCGCTAACGTCCCAGTTTTCTGCTCTGGGCTTTAGTGCATGTAACGGCAGTGTACGTTTCCTCGCCTTGCCGCCGCTGTCCAGTGAGGCGTGTAGTTTGGGCAGCTTTCTTGGTCGTAGGTTGGTTGGCGCTTCTTATACTCTGGTGTGTAGTGATTCCTTCCTCGTTCCAGGCGATCTAAGCACAGTATTCTGCAGACAGAGTTCAGACCGCCGGTTGCAGCTTTGACGTATTGGTAGATCGTACATTTGGTTTATTGGACGTCAGGTAGCCTCAGAAAGATTATCATTAGTCATTCGTTAGACTGCCACTAATCTGAGCTACCATCGTGTGAAGTGAATGCAACTCTTGGCTGGCTATCTCATCGCTCGCGAAAGTGATTTTAGCCAGACCTACTCAGAGGTCGATTCCTGGTGAACCGTCTGTGACTGGCAATTGTGTTTTATTATTATTTTTGCTGTTTTATTGTATGTTTCTAAAAAAATTATATAATTGCTGTTGTTGGCGTTACAGCAGGTTTAAATGGTTGTGCTACCAAGTTTACCACCATTTTGTCTCACCCGTTTGGTGATAATTTGCTTGTCTTTTTAAATTAACCTTTGCTATTGCATTTCTGTTTTACAGTGTATTTGTTAAATTTTTTACAACTGCCGTTCTTGGCGTTAAAAGCCTTCAGCCGTGAGTGTGATTACTTGCCTTAAAATTCTAGTTGAGATCACATTGGCTTGTATTTGAAACAATATTTGCTGTGTCTGTATTTTGTGCTCATTTGGTAAATTGTAATGCACTGGAAGCACTATTAATTACACAGTTGTTTATTCTTTCATTAATAACGTGTGATATCTTTATTTATTGCTGAGTCTGGAATTACCATTTAAAATAAATGTATGTATTGCTAAAGGAAACCAACAGTAACTGATTACGGCCCCGTCCACAATCGTAACCGAATCCTGCCTTCCTTGACTACCAAGTTTCAGTGCCCTCAAGTCTCTAACAAATTTCTTTTGATTAATCTTCGGATCGTACTTTTGTTAATACTTATTGTTGCGATATTCAGTATTCAACGTCTGAGTCCACAGTGTTTAAAATGCATCAACAATTGAGGGTAGCAACAGTGAGGAACGGTTTTGTCGATGCCTCTGCTGTCCCCTGTCAAGATTACTGTTATCTGATTTCTTCAATCCCCTGGTGATAGCTTTTTGTTCGAGGGAGCTGTCGGTAGTGTAGCTGGAAGTGGGGCTAGCGTACCTGCATATTCAGTACGGATTCTGACAGGGATCTCACATGCTCCAACGCCATTTAAATAATTCCTCCATCATTCAAGTTTACAGTACTGGGAAATATAACCTTTTTAAATAATCATTTGGAAAAAAGTATATGAACATTTTTGTCTGTCTTCCACCATCGCCAGTTTCGTTTAGCATGTCATCCACGAGAGCCACCTACAGACTTAACATACGAGCATAATATCTTTAGGTTTTATGAGAGGTATTTCGATGGCATTCTTCTATGGTATCTGTTTATGGTGTAAGACATTTAACGCTCCGTAAAATCGGTTGCCAGGAGTCTTCCTTCTCTTCCGACATGGCACAGCTGCCTGCGAGAGGACATATACTCGGCAGTCCGTCAAGTCATATTAACCTATCCCACAACTCTTCCGGGAGGACGCTCCACAGTTTCAGCGTCCATTATTTATGGTGTCGCCCCAGACCACGTCTATATTTATCGTCTAATACGGCTAAATTCAACAATTGTAAGGCAACGCGTCATATAAATGTGTAGAAATATCACCACACTAATACAGTACTACATGTACTCCACAACTGATTAGTAATGCAAAGAGTCTCAATCGTTTTGTGTCGAAGAGGTACAGATATATGTTTCAGAAATTCAGAAGAGTACAAAGTCGATCTGTAGAGTTCTCTTCGAGTAAATGCCTCACGAGGACATCAGTTCGAAGGTACCGAACGGAGTAGACGACGTAAATGTTCCTGTGGAGTCTTCTATCGTTTAGTCTGTGCATATATCCACTACGAACCCACAGTGGCTGCAGTCTGAGTGTCACGAACTCATTCCTCTCTAACAATGAAAATTTTTGGATGTAAGGTCCGCCAGTTATGCAAAACACCGTTTTTTGCAAGTTCCCAAACATGTTTCAGTACCTCTGTGCCATCATCAGTGGGTTTCTGTTTTGTTTAATCAGCAATGTGGACATTTTTACTAAACGATTACAAAATTACGGGAGTATTTAGTTCAAACAACAATTTGTTTCTTTCAGTTAATACCTTTACACTCGGTTTTCATGGTTTATCAGGACCACTTGTGTATTATTTATTACAGATAGCTTGTCATGTCAAACCAAACGATGCTGACGAGGAATTTTGTTGGGAGTTAACTTATCACTTCATGCTTTAAACGTTATTTAGTTTGTCACGATATATCGCGCTTATATTTGTTTTACTTACGTTTTTAAGAGGACATGCCTTTTTTTTCTCAACAGTCATTGACTGGGCTGGGACACACGACAACCACAACTACAGTGTGTTTTGGTGAACTGCAAAGTGCTTTTACGACCATATTTGTGAAAATATATTTATGTGTGCTTCACAACACCTGATCACGATGCAATCTATCAGGAGTCCGTGTCCATGTCGTCCGTCTTCGCTACTTTGAGATTCCCGCAGGGGATCCGACGTTCAGGGTCATTCCACTGGTGGACTAATTCTAGCTCGAAATCTCGAATCCACGTCTCACCTCTGGCACCAATACTATTTAAAAAATTGACTTTCTTCTGTCTTGTAACGTTGAAGCGATTGTTGTTGTGCTTCTCTTGGGATTTCCATTCTACTCTCGACTCAAATGATTAGGAATCAATTTTGCAACAAGCTTCCTTCTCTGTAGTTTCTCGATTATGACTGAACATCGAAAGCGCAGATATGGTTTATTCGCATGTTTTGCGTCGATCCCCTTAATAAAAGTTGTCAATACTGACAACGGAAATATATGTCTGATGCAGGTAAATGCCACAGATTGTCTTCACTACTTGTACAGCCTTCGATGAAACGGAAAGTCCATTGTGATTCTGAGCTTCAGTCCCGTACACTAGCCCCACAAAATTCAACTAGAGCTTTATGAATTTCGGTTGGTGGTTTTCCCTGAAGACTCAAGTTTGATATAAAGCCAAAGGTAACTAAATGAGGTATCACCAGGTTTATCTTTTCCCTCCATTTGAAATAAAATTATCTCATCTAACCCACAAGTTACTATAACACTGAAACCACGTGGTGATACCAGAAAACCTGGCTCACAACTTTGCACTCGGAAATCGTGCCCCTGTTACGGACGTGCATGAGCCTCTGCAGAAGTTTTGAAATGGCCCTCGTAAGACTTTCAGAAACCACTTTTTTCACTTCAGTCGTTTATTTTTCTGGAAGAATAAGGTGTTGATGGTTTCTTATTTTGATTTCGTAATTGATCAGTATCGTCTTTTCATTTCCTCCTTGATGTATGTCTGTGATGAGTATTACTTGTGAAATTTACCATACTTGCCTTTAGCCAATTTATTGCCTTATTTTTGGTGCTTGTACAAAATTTATATTTTGGTTTTAATAACACCATTATTAGAATATTGCATGGGTTTATGTTTTGCGTTAACGATAATGTAATTACAGTTCATAGCAAGTTCAAGTTTTCTCCACATACTAGGGCCAGGCTATGTACCACCACAAAAGGTTGTCATTGGTTACTGGGCGTCAAATAGATTTCATTTACATTTCGCTTCGTCGCCATTATCAAATTTACAACCTTGTACTGAAGAATTTTCGCACAGTTTGTGAAGAATTTAGGGTGTTGATTATCCCAAATATATTCTCATTTAAGATTCGAATTATTTTGGTAAATTCTTTTTGAGCTTAGTCCAATTGTTACCTAGTGAAAATTATTTATGTCCTTATTACCTCTTTGGAATTGATCTCATTCTTACTTAAAATAGAGACGATGTAGATTTTCCAATTCAGGGAAATTTATGACCAAATATGGCATAGAATATTAACTTTCTTCCATATGTAAGTTCCATCAAACTTCGTTTCATAACTTCCAAACCAGCATGGAAGAAGATTTACCTGTGGGGAAACTTACAATGTTCAGAAGAATTAAAAGTCATTTGTTAAACGCCGTCAGTTTCCTCTGTTGCGACGCAGAACTCGATATTTGGCTCAGATTACAAACATCCTTTTAAATGATGCAAAAACGTGGCACCCTGCAATATCCTGCTTGGACGCAGCGTTTCTTCAAATAGCAAGGTGTCAGCATGTGCGACAAAACGGTCAGAGCTCGAAAGATCATGTGAGGTGTAACGCGGTTTAATGATGTCACGTTGCCAACAAATTTTTCCACTATTCTGCGTCACGCCACTGTGGATGAGTCATACGACGGGAAGATCGTCACACCCACCTGACCCACATCACAGTCCTTCTCTTGATGCCTGTGCAATGAGATTCAGAACTGCGGCGCTCAGAATTGAAATCATGCGGTTTTCTAATGCATCGTGGAAGAAAACATTTGAGAAACACCTCCGGTAAGAATCGACACTAAAAGGCCTTAGGGCCAGGCCTAAAGTATGTCAATGAAACCACCCGTTCCCTTGGGGTTTTGGATTGCGATGTACTACAGAAAGCTTTGACACTACTGACACCCTTTCCAACCCCCCCCCCCCCCCCCCCCCCGCCCTCGCCCTCGGACTGTTCAATCCTTCTCAAGGGACCTCGCGCGGCTTCCATCCTATTCAACTTAATGTGACCCCTTTGGGTTGTATCGTGATCGCAAATTTTGTTGCGGTATATGAGGTGGAACTGTTAGGGGCCGTTCGAAACCAATAGAAGAAAACTATAAGATGGCGCAGTTTGGTCTGGCCGCCCTAAGACAGGTGAACAGACTCGTTTATGAATCCACACACCAGCGCCTGCATGCCTGCTGCTCGCCTGGCATACAGCTGCAACCGAGATGCTACAATACAGTATCACCCAAAACTAGCGGCAGAGCTACGTTCCTCTATTCTTTGGGAAGACTTGGACCCCGTGTCTCATACAGTGATCACTGTGCAACAAAAGACTTAAAATACATAGTTTTGCTCTTAATATCAAGTGGCTTGAGCTACAAAACACAGAGGTCTGACGCTCATTCTACAATTCTTAGTACGGCGGCTTATCAAGCCTTCCTTACGCTACTACATTAAACGTCTGTTCTCTTCTGAGTTACCACTGAAGTATTAGCCGCTGCAAAACATTTAACAAGTATTTACATCAATATCCAATCATTGCGCCCTTATGGCGTCTGGAACTTTGTACGTGAAGCGTCGCTATTAGAATGAAAGGGTGGAATCGACTGATGGAGTTCGGTTTAGCAGTACAACATTTATCCATTTACTGATAACATAAGTGAGTAACTTCATACAACAATAAAGCTAGCTTGTTGTGAACTGCAAGTTACATTCATGCAATTAATTTAAACTAAATAACATGCTTCCCTGATTAAATACTATATCAAAATCCATACAAAAAGGAATTATAAGGCATTATTTATTTTAATGTAGTACCGTATTGGTTATGACGTAACATTAAACAGCAGCAGGTGCTTGCAAATTCGGAACTATAATGAGTCCAAAAGAATAAAAAAATTACTATTTATACAATTAAAAGCAATTAAGAACAGCAAGAAGATAAATATAATCTAAAACCAATTCAGAACGAATCTCGTCTTTTGCAGAAGCCTGGATGTTTACCATCTGAATACTGCTTTACATACGCCTTAATACTGGAACCACAGTCCACCGGCACATACAAGACACAAGAAACAGCTCAGAAACTAACTTGAAACGGCTCAACAGTAGAAACAAAAACCAACCATGGATTCTGTTATTAACCGAAGTTGTTGCCGGTGCAGCTGGTCGGTACAATAGTAGCGCAAGTCATAACATAAAAAATCTAAGAAACTAATTATCCACTGCAACGTACATTCGTGCGAATTCTTTAAAATTATACAGCAAACATAAACCACTCAATACTGTCAATTATTTCTATAGTCTATTGACGTTCTGCACGCAGATAATTGTTAGACAATGATGGTTATAGTACCCATCACATTACAGTACCTGTTCCTAATTGAATGTTGTTTGCCATGATAAATTATTCACACATTGGGTCAAAATATAACTCCATGTGTCTGACGTACACTGAATAGATACACTACTACGAAACCCGTAAGTTACAGGTTCCACGGCCTCAAGACTGCTCAACTCCGCAAGTCCACAATGACTCCGTGCGTGCGGACGGTCACATGTCAAGATACCTGAATAGATACACTACTACGAAACCCGTAAGTTACAGGTTCCACGGCCTCAAGACTGCTCAACTCCGCAAGTCCACAATGACTCCGTGCGTGCGGACGGTCACATGTCAAGATACCTGTTCTCAATTCGCGGCCCTGCCACCGAACAACCAGCTCTGGTCCTCGTGCCTTCGCCCATTCCCCATGGTGCACAGTGTGCAGCCATATAAACACTCCTAAACCTAAACGACAGAGAAAAGTCACGGAAAGAATAGGAAGTGGCTCCAACCTGGAAGGCGAAGTCGAAATACTGCCACTGTTTGCACGTACTAAAGCAAGTTTGCTTGCCCAACGTCAGTCAGGGCTCCCTGGCATCCGAATTACAAACGTAACGTTACAAGACTTTTTCTTACTATTATATTCAATTTCTTGTAACCCTCGTACCATGTCATGTATGAATGGTTAACCAGTCCAGTGGTATCTAGTGTACCAGAGGTAGATAAAGATTACAGAAATAGTCAAAATCAACACGGTGCCTGTGGCTGGGACATTCATGCTACTGCTCTTCTAGATATTGCCGTACATGTAGAAGCATTTGATCTGCTGAAATCCGTCTCTCTTGCAGAGCTATTAACCGGTTGAAGGTCAGGATTCAGTTAGGATCCAGTATTTTATATATGAAAATCCACTTTCTTGCAGTTTAACTGCTTAGCTCCCGCTGGCATGCCTTAGCCAGAGCAGTTTGCTAGTATCACTTTGGTGTCAATTCTAGAACGAACTCAGTGCAGATCTACTTGCTGAAAATGGGGACGCGGCGCCAAGATGTCACACGGGAAACCCTGACCTCCTATTCTACTTACCTGCAAGTGAATCTCACAAGTGTTAGTGCTCATATGCACCATCTGGACCGGGCAGATTCCAACCCTCTCCCTTTGGCAGTGCTGGAGTTCGGTTTATGACTTCGCAGCATGACAATCATCATTCTCCGAGATCGGCAATACATCATATGTTTTAACTTGGGAAAACTTGCCCAACGTTCCCATTCTTAATGGGTATCGGTGTGTTGTGAAACACCTAAACTGGTCTCGCTCACTGTTAACCGGGAATAGAAATAATACGAATAATCGTGCTACACCTATTTTAATCTCAGGTTTGATTCGCCCGGTTTGTCGACGAAATCTACTTCAGGCGGCAACTCCATATGCACTTTCCGCAGGCCTACGAAGAACTGACCCGGCATTAACAATGCTGGGCTCAGTTGCCTGCGTACAGCATGTAAAGCTGCTTCCTGCAACTCTGTCACCACTACCCGAGTATCCCACAAGCTGTTTTTCTAAGGATTGCAGCAGTCTCGCTACTTCCTTTCTCGTATCTGAGGTATCCCCCTGGGCCTGTATAACTTCCAGGTCCAAGTGTATAATATTTACTGTAATCTTCACAAGCTGAGTTACCTTCTACCTCTATTAGTAAACCCTATAATGCCTATGTGTTATTCAGTACCACTTGTTAAATATTGATTCAATGTGTTGTGCCCTTTCAGGGTGGCTTTATTTCTCCTCGCCAAATTACTCACTCTCTCTATTGTATCATTTAGTTATCGGATCTCACTGACATCTGCAGTTCCAAAAACTCATCTTCCCGCCACGTGTAATCAACCTATTTTACTTCGTGCTACCACCTCCACTATTTGCTGTATCTGCCAGAGCAATTGCTCATTAAACTGGTGTAATTTACCGTACTACTCATTTCTTTCGACATGTTTTACCCTTCCATCTCTCGCCGTCTGACACAAGTACATTATCTAAATATCTCACCTTGTTACACATTTCCGGTGGATTAAGAGTTATATTCAGTGCCCAACGATGGCTTGTAAGCAAAACATTCTTCTGTCTCGTGAAAAGAATTCCAATTTACATTGGTAGTACCTGCAGCGCCACCACTTCATCCTTTGTGAGGAGATAGTACACCACCATACCAGACCTCTCTTCATCTGTACCACGACTATTGCACCCTGCGATCAGTGAACTGCCATCAGTCCTTTGAAAGGTCCTCCGTCGTGTAAATACACAAAAGGAAACACAATCATAAAATGTCTCTTACATACAAATGAACAGAGAAGTATACCACTACAAATGAGATACAACTTGCTTTCCCTAGTCTCTCTACAATCTTACATGTTAATTACTTATTCTTCCACAGTAACCCGTAAATAACATGCTATATAACTTAAATATCCAACTGTGTGCACCCTAACACAATACACCTCCTACCTTCTAGGTCTTGGTCCTTTTTTTTTTTTTTTTTTTTTTTGGTCATCAGTCTACTGACTGGTTTGATGCGGCCCGCCACGAATTCCTTTCCTGTGCTAACCCTAACCTCTTCATCTCAGAGTAGCACTTGCAACCTACGTCCTCAATTATTTGCTTGACGTGTTCCAATCTCTGTCTTCCTCTACAGTTTTTGCCCTCTACAGTTCCCTCTAGTACCATGGAAGTCATTCCCTCATGTCTTAGCAGATGTCCTATCATCCTGTCCCTTCTCCTTATCAGTGTTTTCCACATATTCCTTTCCTTTCCGATTCTGCGTAGAACCTCCTCATTCCTTACATTATCAGTCCACCTAATTTTCAACATTCGTCTATAGCACCACATTTCAAATGCTTCCATTCTCTTCTGTTCCGGTTTTCCCACAGTCCATGTTTCACTACCATACAATGCTGTACTCCAGACGTACATCCTCAGAAATTTCTTCCTCAAATTAAGGTCGGTATTTGATATTAGTAGACTTCTCTTGGCCAGAAATGCCTTTTTTGCCATAGCGAGTCTGCTTTTGATGTCCTCCTTGCTCCGTCCGTCATTGGTTATTTTACTGCCTAGGTAGCAGAATTCCTTAACTTCATTGACTTCGTGACCATCAATCCTGATGTTAAGTTTCGCGCTGTTCTCATTTCTACTACTTCTCATTACCTTCGTCTTTCTCCGATTTACTCTTAAACCATACTGTGTACTCATTAGACTGTTCATTCCGTTCAGCAGACCATTTAATTCTTCTTCACTTTCACTCAGGATAGCAATGTCATCAGCGAATCGTATCATTGATATCCTTTCACCTTGTATTTTAATTTCACTCCTGAACCTTTCTTTTATTTCCATCATTGCTTCCTCGGTGTACAGATTGAAGAGTAGGGGCGAAAGGCTACAGCCTTGTCTTACTCCCTTCTTAATACGAGCACTTCGTTCTTGATCGCCCACTCTTATTATTCCCTCTTGGTTGTTGTACATATTGCATATGACCCGTCTCTCCCTATAGCTCACCCCTACTTTTTTCAGAATCTCGAACAGCTTGCACCATTTTATATTGTCGAACGGTTTTTCCAGGTTGACAAATCCTATGAAAGTGTCTTGATTTTTCTTTAGCCTTGCTTCCATTATTAGCCGTAACGTCAGAATTGCCTCTCTCGTTCCTTTACTTTTCCTAAAGCCAAACTGATCGTCACCTAGCGCATTCTCAATTTTCTATTCCATTCTTCTGTATATTATTCTTGTAAGCAGCCTAGATGCATGAGCTGTTAAGCTGATTGTGCGATAATTCTCGCACTTGTCAGCTCTTGCCGTATCCGGAATTGTGTGGATGATGCTTTTCCGAAAGTCAGATGGTACATCGCGAGACTCATATATTCTACACACCAACGTGAATAGTCGTTTTGTTGCCACTTCCCCCAATGATCTTGGTCCTAATCAATACATAATCTTATTTGATGGTCGCACAATATTTTTGCGTTTCTCCTTTATACTACTACACTTAGCCTAACCTCGACTGATGAAGACACTAGCATCGACGCATCTGGAGCACCTATAATCATCTTACGGCACTCAACATGAGCCGGCTGGGGTGGACAAGCGGTTCTAGGCGCTTCAGTCTGGAACCGCGCGACCGCTACGGTTGCAGGTTCGAATCCTGCCTCGGGCATGGATGTGTGTGATGTCCTTAGATTAGTTAGGTTTAAGTAGTTCTAAGTTCTGGGGGACTGATGACCTCAGATGTTAAGTTCCATAGTGCTCAGAGTCAATTGAACCATTTTGAACTCAGCATGAACAGCCATAGTATGAGCCACTAACTGGACTTTGAAATTAACCAGTGACCTTGTTTCAATTGCCTAACATGGCCCTTGATATCTAGTTACGAACTTCTCGTGCTTACCCTTCGGGATAGAAGGACTCGATAGCGTTACACACCCACCGACTATATACTGCGATAATCTATCCGCACGATTCCCTAACTCCTCTTGGCTTTTCAGGGCTCTGGTGTTTGTTCCTTGAACGCACTTCCAAATGTCCCTTAGATTTTAGCAAAATTCTTGACCGGATTTTCATCCTTGACAGACTTTGGTCTTGTCTTCTCAAACGGCGATGGTGTACATCTCCTTCCAACTACTCAATAAGCCCACAGCTTTCTTTGGATTGTATGCTGCCACGACAAACAATAGGCACATGTCGCAATCCTTATGGCCTAAGTTCACATTACAACTCAACGTATTGTAGGTAATATGATGTGCCGTCTGTGAACTACAATCAGCCTGAGGGGGCAATGGACTAGTTCTTAATTTCCTAATCTTTAGCTCATTTCATAGCTGCTTTAAGAAATCCGACATAAAATTCGTCCCTTGATCATCGTTTCTGGCACTCCAAACATTTGCACCAAGCTGTTGACCAATGCTTGCGTTACTGTCAAAATTTTTGATGGATTGCAATCATTCCTACACATCAAGAAAAATGATTAATAACAGTCAATAACTGGGTTTCCTGGCTGGGGAGCTTTTGAATGGTGCAAGGATGTCTAACCGAATCATTTGGAAAATTTCCTCGACTTATCGTTACCTTTGCAAAGATATTAACTTACAGCTCATATCTGCCCACTCCGCACATTGTACACTGATTTCCATGCATCGATCCACATCTTCTTTTCTTGAATTCCACCAGCGCTGTTCCAATATTCTCCTGTTATTTGTCCTGCAAGTCTCATATTCTGGCGACATACGATGATGCTCTTTCTTCAGAGCTTCTGTTAGTCCCACTGGCACTACTACCCATGGCCCAAACGTTGTTGTTTTACACAGTCGCACACAGAGAATTGCAGCTTTGAGATGTACAGTTTACGTGCCCCATCAGCGCACTACACTGCTTGCTACTGTGCAAGGTGTCAGCCAGTGTCTGTATCACTGATACATTTCTGCTTGAGTCGTTCTCATTCGTGTGCCCCATCTGGTCGCTCTGCTTGAAGAATCAAGTACCAACAACCACTTAGGAGCTGCATCGTCAGTTACCACTTTAAACTTCTTTCTCTGCAATCCTCAGTCCTCAAAATCGGACAATAATTTCTTCATTTGCATTTTGTGTGTATCTTTCAGATGATATCCTTTCGTAGACAATGCAGTTTTGTCGGCGGTTTGTATGTTACTCTGGAGCGCAATGATTGATTCCCTAACCACATCATTCAGTACTTCCAAATTAGCTACCAATAGTCATTTGATCAGCTCTACTCCATCGGCACCAGCATTACCCAAATTCATTGGTACCACTTTCCCACCCAGTTTTGATCATTTCAGGGGTTAGTTTATTTAAAATATTGGTTTTGGGGACCGATGATGGAAGCTTTTCCAAATCTGAAGTTTTAAAAGTAGGGGCTGGACTTATTTCCGGTTTACAAGACCGGCGTTTTTTTAAACTATTAAAACTAATGTTTATATTCTCTGTCTATACTTCTTTATTGGTTTCTTTTGCTGGTGTTTATGTTTTTTCTTCTAAACGTAAGCATTTATTAATGGTTCTTTTGATATTAGAATATATTGTTCTTTCTTTATTTATATTAATTATTGTTTTTCTTATTGAGTTTGATTATGATTATTTTTTTCCTGTTATTTTTTTGGTTTTTTCTGTTTGTGAAGGTGCTTTAGGTCTTTCTATTTTAGTTTCAATAATTCGTTCTTATGGTAATGATTTTTTTAATTCTTTTGGTTTATCCTTATGTTAAAGTATTTATTTATAACTATTTTTTGATCCCTCTCTGTTTGGTTAATAATTGTTGATGGTTGGTTCATTCTTTAATATTTCTGTCTAGTTTTATTTTTATAATTTGTGTTTATTCATACGCTGATTTAAATATAATTAGATATTGTTTGGTATTGATTATTTTTCTTTTAGTTTGATTTTGCTAAGTTTATGGATTTGTTCTTTAATAATTACTGCTAGAGGTTCTGTTTATTTAAGATCTTATCATTCTAATTTTTTTGTCTTTATGGTCTTAATTTTGATGATTATGCTTTATTGCTCGTTTGCTAGATTGAGTCTTCTTTCTTTTTATATTTTTTTTGAGGCTAGATTAGTTCCTATGTTGCTTTTGATTTTGGGTTGAGGTTATCAACCTGAACGTTTACAGGCTGGTGTTTATTTAATTTTTTATACTTTGGTTGCTAGATTACCTTTATTATTAGTTTTATTTAGGGTTTATGATTTTTCTAATACTTTATATTTTCCTTTATTGGTTGATTTTGGTTCTTATTATTTTATGTTTTATGTATTTATAATTCTTGCTTTTTTAGTTAAGATACCAATATTTTTGGTTCATTTATGGCTTCCTAAGGCTCATGTTGAGGCTCCTATTTCAGGTAGAAAATTCTTGCTGGTGTTTTATTAAAGTTAGGTGGTTATGGTATTTTTCGTGTTATGAAGGTTATTTCTTATCTGGGTTTAAAGTTTAATTACTTTTGATTGTCTTTAGGTTTATCTGGCAGGGTTATTGTTAGATTTATTTGTTTTCGTCAGGTAGATTTAAAGTCTTTAATTGCATATTCTTCTGTTGCTCATATAAGAATGGTTATGGGAGGGTTGATAACCATGAATTGGTGGGGTTGTATAGGTTCTCTTTCTTTAATGGTAGGTCATGGTTTATGTTCTTCTGGATTATTTTGTTTATCTAATATTTTTATGAGCATTTATGTAGACAAAGATTATTAATTAACAAGGATATAATTAATTTGATACCAAGAATGGCTTTATGATGATTTCTTTTGAGATAATCTAATATGGCTGCTCCGCCTCCTCTAAATTTGGTAGGTGAACTTAGATTATTAAATAGAATTATGTCTTGATCTTCTTTTAGATTTTTTGCTTTAATTTTTTTGTCTTTTTTTAGAGCTGTTTATACTTTATGTATGTATTCTTATTCTCAGCATGGTAATTATTATTCTGGTGTTTATACTTGTTCTCTTGGTTATTTTCGTGAATATCATCTTTTACTTTTACATTGATTGCCTTTAAATATTCTTTGTTTAAAGGGTGAATATTTTTTTGTTTAAGTTGCTTAAGTATTTTAATTAAAAATGTTGTTTTGTGGAATCAATTATATGAATCTTTTCATCTTAGGCTGTGAATTTATTTTCTATTTGTTCTTTGAGTTTTTTTCTTTATTTTTTTCTAGAACTATAATTTTTATTTTGGGTATTTATTATTAAATAATTGATTATTGAGTTTTTGTTGAATGAGAACTTTTTAATTTGAATGGTTCTATGGTTGTCATGACTTTAATTTTTGATTGAATGTCTCTTATTTTTATGTCTTTTGTTATATATATTTCTTCTTTGGTTATTTATTATAGAGAGGATTATATATCAGGAGAAAAGAATATAAATCGTTTTATTATTATTGTTTTAATATTTATTCTTTCTATAGGGTTTTTAATTATTAACCCTAATTTGATTAGAATTTTATTAGGATGAGATGGTTTGGGTTTAGTTTCTTATTGTTTAGTTATTTATTACCAAAATATGAAATCTTGTAGTGCAGGTATGTTAACTGCACTTTCTAATTGTATTGGTGATGTTGCTATTTTAATTTCTATTGCTTGAATATTAAATTTTGGTGGTTGAAATTATATTTATTATTATGATTTTATTTCTAATTCTTTTGAAATAAAGCTTATTACTATATTAATGGTTTTAGTGGCAATAACTAAAAGAGCTCAAATTCCCTTTTCTTCTTGACTTCCTGCTGCAATGGCTGCTCCTACTCCTGTTTCTGCTTTGGTTCATTCTTCTACTCTTGTTACTGCTGGGGTTTATTTATTAATTCGTTTCAGACCAATATTGGATACTTATAATTGTGGTTGATTTTTACTTTTAATTGGTTGTATAACTATATTTATGGCTGGGTTGGGGGCTAATTTTGAATTTGATTTGAAGAAGATTATTGCTCTTTCTACTTTAAGACAACTTGGTTTAATAATAAGAATTTTGGCTATAGGTTATCCAAAACTTGCATTTTTCATTTACTAGCTCATGCTTTATTTAAGGCGTTATTGTTTATGTGTGCAGGTTCAATAATTCATAATTTAAAGGATTCTCAGGATATTCTTTTATATGTTCAGTTGTTAATTTTATACCTTTAACTTCAGTTTGTTTTAATGTTTCTAGTTTGTCTTTATGTGGTATGCCTTTTTTAGCAGGGTTTTATTCAAAGGATTTAATTCTTGAAATAGTTTGTTTAAGATGAATTAATTGTTTAATTTTTTTTCTTTATTTCTTTTCTACTGGTTTAACTGCTTCTTATTCTTTTCGTCTTTTTTATTATTCAATTTCTGGTGATAAAAATTTTTATTCTAGATTTTCTTTTGATGATAAGGGTTATTATATTTCATTTGGTATAATTGGTTTATTATTTGTTGCTATTTTTGGTGGTAGCCTTTTGTCTTGATTCATTTTTCCTGTTCCTCATGTGATTTCTTTGCCTTATTATTTAAAGTTTTTAACTATTACTGTAGCTGTTTTAGGTTCTTATTTGGGTTATCTTATTTCTAATTTTGATTTTTCTCAAAATTTATTTTCTATAAGTATACTTTTTTGTCAGATTTGCTGGTTCTATATGGTTTATACCTTTTCTTTCAACTAAATTTATTAGATATATTCCTTTAAAATTAGGTTATTATTCATCTAAATCATTTGATTATGGTTGAGGTTAATTATTTGGTGGTCAAGGCTTATATAGACTATTTATTTATTTAATTGGTTATATACAGGGTTGATATGATTCTAATTTTAAGATTTATCTTTTAACTTTTATTTTCTGAATATTTATTTCGGTGATATTATTTTTCATTTACTTAAATAGCTTATAATTAGAGCGTGACACTGAAGATGTTAAGGAAGTATTTTTACTTTTAGGTATTTATAAATATAGATATATTATTGTTACAGTGAAAATGTAATGTTTTATTTAAACTATATAAATTTTAGAAATGCTAACGGAGTTTAGCTGCTAATATAAAAGTTAGCAGCTTTCATATTGGCTTTACATTTCCTTAATTGGAACATTATAGTTCAATTAATAAGAATAAGGGTATTTTATTTACCAATCTTCCAGGTCGAAACTGACTGCAATATTTCGCTTCTTATTCTATTTAAGGTTGATTGATTATATCAATACTTTTTGAATGCAACCCAAATGTTATAGTTAACTACAACCCTTTATTCTGCTCATTGTAAGGCTCCTTGATTTCATTCATGGTATAATCCACCTAATAATACTAGGATAAAATATATTGTTGATACTGTTCAGATTATAATGTCTGAGGTTTTAAAAATAATTACAATTTGAAGGATTAGTGCAATTTATACATCAAAAATTAAGAAAATTACTGCGATTAAGAAAAATCGTAGTGAGAATGGTATTCGTGCTGATCTTTTTGGGTCAAACCCACACTCAAATGGTGATCTTTTTTCTCGGTCATTAATTAATTTTTTTGATAATGTTGTTGCAAGGGTAATAACAATTATTGGGATAATAAATCTAATAAAAATTCTTGTAGATAGAATTAGGATTGTTTTTCTTGATTTATATCAAGCTTTTTGATTGGAAGTCAAATGTACTATTTATACTAGAAAAACATTTATCTACCTCATCAATAAATAGAGATGTATAGGAATAATCATACCATGTCTACAAAGTGTCAGTATCATGCTGCTGCTTCAAATTCAAAGTGGTGTCTTGGTGAAAATTGATTTATTGAATATCGAAGTAGCCATGTTGATAAGAAAATTGTTCCAATAATTACATGTAGACCATGGAATCCTGTTGCAACAAAGAATGTCAGCCCATAAACTGCGTCTGCAATGGTGAAAGGTGCTTCTCAATATTCATATGCTTGAAGTATAGTGAAATATAGTCCTAGTAATACTGTAAAGAATAGTCCTTGTAATGCTTGAGTATGATTAGATTCTATTAAACTATGATGTGCTCATGTTTCTGTTACTCCTGATGCCAGAAGAATAGCTGTATTAAGTAATGGAATTTGTATAGGATTAAAAGGTTGAATTCCTATTGGAGGTCATAGTATTCCTAGTTCAATAGCAGGTGCTAGTCTTCTTCTAAAAATGCTCAGAAAAATGAAACAAAGAATAGTACTTCTGATGCAATAAATAAAATTATTCCTCATTGTAATCCAATTGATACAAATCCCGTATGTACCCCTTGGTATGTCCCTTCTCGTACTACATCTCGTCATCATTGAATTATAGTTAATAGGGTAATTCCTAATCCGATTATAAATAAGTTAATATTAAATAGGTGGAATCGTACAATGCTTCTCCATACAAAGCGAAGTGCTGAGGCTAATACATGATTTTCTGCAAGTGGTTCTACCATATGTAATGTATTAACAGGCCAACGTTCCAGTGCCTTGCAGCATAGTAACATATAAATTAATATTTAGTGGCACTGGCCGGAGTTTTATTGGTTCACCTCTTAAAATTGACGCACCTTGCGATAGTACTTCACTTGCAACAGCGTCCTCTAACTGGTACGTTGGCATGCGGTAATATCAGGAAGTGTAGCCCTTAGACATGTGGTGACGTTCACTTATCCTAGGCAAAACGTGTAGTATCGCTTATAACGCTGCGCCCCTATCTAAAAATCTGCTACTGCTGAACCCAAAGACTCCACATCACTACGTAAATTATAGTATGGAGAATCAATGGCCTCTGACCCAAAAGGTCCATACTTGCTAACGACGCATACGCTCATATGTCCAATAAAGTACTTGTGCTTTGTACCATTAACCACTCTCACGATACTGCAGTATGCCTCTGAATTCGTACTTTGTGCTTCCATATTTACTGGGAAACGTGCGTGGTAGCTCCGCGGTTTCCTATAGCGTTCAACACCTGTTTATTCGTGCCTAATTTCTCCTTACTATTCATACAATCGCGTTACTGCTCCACATCTACTACACTGAGATTGGTGACATGGCCTCTGCAAGTGCCCATCTTCCCACATATGTAACACCTGCCGTTGGCGGAAAATACTCCTCAGTTATCCCACATTCCTGTTGCTACATCAGTGTCTAAAAAACTCAATAGTTCTGTTCACGCCCTTCTCGGCGTATCAGGCGGCAAGCTCCTCAAATACGCTTCCAGTAACCTCTGTTCTGCTTCCTACAGAATGACTTTATTTTCCAAGTCACCCCCTCCCAATTCGTATGCCAGCACATCACCTTATGTGCCGTGTCTGCAAAATTCTCTATTGACTCATTGGGTTCTTGCGACAGACTACTCAAATTTTGGCAAAAAAATTTGCGCTGTTTGCTTTCTACCTTTGTATCAGGCCTTGTTTCAATTTATAAATTATTTGCGCGCCTCGTAGTATCTCTCTTTGCTTCCCCTATCATCGCCTGCGTTCACTGATCCTGCGACCATCTCCCAAATGTCTCTGTTAATTGCAGGTCAGCCAAAGAAAACATTACATCATCCGTCTAATTTCCATAGACAGGCGTGATTAGACTGGCGGTAGTGGGATCTAGTGGAGGACTACGTTGCTCGGATGATTCTAACTGTTCATCTCTAACTGTAAGCTTGTTACAGAAGTCGGTATTGCCTGCTCTCATTTGCGCTACTTCATTAACCAATGTCTGAACTGCCTCCCGACCAGTGACATCCTGCGAATGCCATTGCGAAACCTCTATCTCCAATATGTACGAAGTAACACAGAATACACTTACAACTGGTTGTACATCACAACACAATATTTACGTCTAGAGTGTTATCATCATCCATATTGGCTCTGAGCATTGACTAGACAATGCCCGTACCTGTAACAATAAACACAATTTAACCGGTATTGATTCCGTCCACGGCGCAGAATGCCCTAGTAAATTACATTTATTGCGTCAGAGATGTCTTAAATAATGCTCCATCGTATTACCGCGGAACTGAGGAATATGAGCCGGTTCCTCTGGCTGTATAAGCATAGCCCTCAAATTTCTGTGAATCTCCCACGCACGCTCTACACACAGACGAGGGAAGGCAACCATAACAATCGATAGTCTGGTGACTACGTGCTGTCATTACAAAGCTTTACAGCGTGGAGCTCCATTGTGTTGGCACCAGTTGCCAGACGAGGTCCACTGATACTTCTACCGTCAATCTACAGCGACCTGGGGTGAGCAGAACCGCTACAGCGTAGAGATGGTGGAGTGGTGGGGTGTTGAGATGGTGGTGCTGACCAGTGATGGATAGGAAAACTCGACTGCAATATAAAACAGTTTCATTCAGTGTTATGCTACAATGACTGTAGTACTGCGTTGCCACAGACTCACCCCCCTCCAGGTTTCAGCTGCAGCCGACCGTGGTGCCGTGCTGGACATGTGACGTCCATATGATTCTTTGCTGTCACTGTTTGTTCACAGAGCTGCCCCAGTAAGAACTGGGCAGCCTTGAGCGAGAAAGGGCAGTGACGCGAACGTCTGCCCGTATTCTCGTAGAGGTCCACTTCTACCGGAAGGAAAGGTCGCTCCAATGAGGGTGGTTGGTGGTGGTAGCACCCTGGCCGTGAACTGCCGCTCTCCAAGGCAGAAGCACGGCTGCTGCTGTAGAGCCTGAAGACGGTCCATACGTTGTGCTGCTAGAAGTCAACTCGTGAGGACTTAGTCGCGTAACCTGTTCAGGTGAAGGCGACTACCAAGACCGACATCGACTGCTCACTGGCCCATAAC
Organism: Schistocerca cancellata; assembly: GCF_023864275.1. Taxonomy (NCBI): domain Eukaryota; kingdom Metazoa; phylum Arthropoda; class Insecta; order Orthoptera; family Acrididae; genus Schistocerca; species Schistocerca cancellata. The sequence continues at coordinate 845,847,644 of NC_064628.1, forward strand.
GTCCGGGAGACTTGCGTGGGTCTGGTGTCGCGGAGGTTGCAGTCAGACAGCCTAACTGAGACAAGGTGTTTATAGTGGATAATGGCACGTTTATTGCGCCGATGCATCACTTCCAGGCACGTGCTTTCGTGGCCCAGAGGTGTGGAAACGCCTCAGGCCTTTTCGTGGATGCACTAATTTTCTGCGACGTCGCCAAGACAGCGCGACTCGGTCTGGTGACCCTATGGTAGGTACATAGGCTCGTTTATGAAAGCGCATACCAGGCCGCTGCACCCTCGCTCGCTTCTTATGTTGCTGTAACGGAACTACTTTTATCACACTGATGCTGCGCGTCCACTGAAACTGCATTCGTCCGACCAGCTGGACGGCCGTATGTGGCCCCCGGCAACCGACTAATCCCAATACGTGCAGCGCCACTGCCCCGACTCCACTGCACACAACCAAGTCGGACACACACGGCCTTACACGGCCTGCTGGGGGACGGATCCCAGTGAAATGGGGTTGGTCGGACGTAATCTGACGTTGTCGGGGCAAGTGGCCTCCTGTTGCTGTTTTGTGCCTCGGGGTGTTTCTTACTTGATTACCGATTATGGACTTCGAGAAGCTTCCATGTCTTGCGAATGACAACCAGCCAATGTGTGTGGGACATGCATGATACGAGATTTCACCACCGCTTCATATCAGGTAACTGCAGTTAAAAGTTGCAGAGCACAAATGGTGGAAGGTAAGAGGAAAAGTTAATCATTGAGTAGCAAAAAGTATTGTGCTCTCAGATTTACTGAATACGTGACAAATTTTTACTAGGAAGTAGTACAGGTACACTTGACGTACCGTGTGACACAATGAGACTGTTTAAGAAAATTCTTTTAACTTTATTTAAAAACAAAACTGAGAAGAATACCTTCAACCTTACGACTACCGTAAGTAAATCGATTTCATTTTTACACTTGCCCTGTGCAAGTGAACGTCATAATTTTGTCTTCGATGGAATGTGCTGCTCTGTCACCAAAGATTTCGTCGACAGAAGGGTATGTTTTTGTCGACTATGTTAGGTAGGAAGTGAATGTAGCTGCTGGTTATTCCCCCTTCTTGTCACTTACGAACGTACATATTAAACAAATACATTTGACTATAATATCGACATTATCACAGGCTTTCCAATTTAAATGTTAGAAAGATGTTTCTCGGTAACTGTATGCATTGGTAAGAATTTTGAAATTGGCGATGGTCTCTTCAAGCAGATAGGCTTCTTTGTTCCTGAGAACGTAAGATACCACAATTTTTGTTCCTCGAAAAGCACGGCGATGCACGTCAACAATCGCTTCTTCTTTCTTAGGAAGACTCGAATGCGAGAAAACAACACTGTCGCTCCTTCTGCAGTAAGCCTCAATTTGTTTAGCTAGAAACTTGTAACCTGGAGCAGCTACAGCATACAAGACAATAAATTAAAGAAACTGCTTATAGTTTCTGAAAATGCAACTCGAATGACGTGCATTTTATTTTAATTTCTTTTCTTTCAGCTTCTTGTAAAGAAGAAACGGTATATTATAAGGTAGGTTTATCGTTTAGTATACAACAAATTTATGGAAATAAGCAATTGAGACGAAGCGCCAAGCAGTTCAGTTGCGTCACGATTGACTGGCGGTTGCCCGTATGTCGTATGTTGGACGGCTGCAGTGGGCGAGCTTCAGTGGTCGACCATAGTATTACGACCATACTGACAACCTCTTACTCGGACGAATACGGCGCCAGTAGACGGCAAGGCTAACGCACAAAATTAGCGACAGCGTTAGAAGTCGTATACACATATCAGCTAGACACAAAGTATAAAGACAACAAACTTTAGACAAACGCAGATCGAAAACTGACAATCTCAAGTGCACTGATGATAACTTCGGCTGGATTCTTTAAGACGCACGAATCTCACCATACACGAAAATGCAATAAGTGTGCTAAGGACAGTTCAGCACCAGATTTACGAATTTACACACTGAGGCCCTGTCACTGAGGATTATATTTTGTCCTCATGACGCCATAAACAGATTTGGATGAGTTAATTACAGGAAGTACATTTTTGTGGTAGAGTCCCTTAGCTGTGAACAAACTAGGTTCCAGCAAGCCACATTTGTGGTTTCGCATGTTGTGGTGGAGCTGTGAGTGTCCCAGTTGTCCTTCGGAACTTTTCATCTCTGTTCATTACTGAACGTGCTTGCTGGTGACTAGATAGGTCATACATTTGTATGCTTTCTGATGACCGAATCTTGGTAACAAGAATTGCTGAAACCCACTGTAATTTCAGAAAAGTGGTGGACCCTAGATAGCCTGTAACGATGTGACATATGTGATGTAAGTAGGCTGTTTATGTTTTCTTATTGGCAAAGTTACGTAGCGCTCTATATAAAAATCACTGGCTGTGCTGTGTGCAGCCTGTGGCTAGTTTGCATTGTTGTCTGCCATTGTAGTGTTAGGCAGCGGCAGCTGGATGTGAACAGCGCGTAGCGTTGAGCAGTTAGAGGTGAGCCGCCAGCAGTGGTGGATGTGAGGAGAGAGATGGCGGAGTTTTGAAATTACATCCACCACTTGTGCACTCACAAAGTTTTTTGGAATTGTCCTTAGAACCAGCAATGCTGTTATCCAGTCCCTTGCTGAATTATTAACACACGTGCAAACACTAACAGTCCCTACTTCTCACATATTGTGCATTACTATGACCAACAGAAATATGTGCAGTGAAATGAATGCTTACAAGTTACTTAATTTGATGAACTGGTGTCAATTACAATTTTATAACATAAGAATACAATTACAAAGGTACAAAATACATGATTAAAGAACATAACAATACAGAGAACATTTGTAGTACAGGCTGTACAACAGAATAGAAATAAACATATACATCAGTGTTACAGGAATTATGACATAAGTAAATACATAAAAGATCAGAATAACTTTTGAAACATCAACTTTACACATGAGCATTAAAACAAAACAGAATAAATAATATCTAAGCATATTTACAAGGTAAATAACATATTATTAATGCCAATTATATTTGAGGATAACAGTATTCCTCATCATAGTGAATGTAGCTTAATATTAAAAGAAGAAAAAATTCTATGAAACTACACAGAGACAGGAAGAAAATAAATACACAAGGGTACACAAACACATTGTGGGATAACACAAAAGGAAAGGACAGGGTTTGTTTTACTGCAGTATTTTGCATGGAGATCTCCCTTCGTTTATCATTATTCCCAAAAGTCCTATCTAAGCCTGCTTTCTGTATTCTGTTCACATCCTCTGTCAAAAATAGTTTTTCTCCACTGTACACTACTTTTTTTTGCCAAACCTTTTTCGTATAGCTTCTCAATGCATTTCTTCCAATTCATCATAGTTAGTTTCTTATATAGTCTACCCCCTCTTAAGCTAACTTAAATCTACTGAGCTCAGATGCTAAACTAAGGGACGACGCAATGCAGCAGCATACAACAAATTAACACAAACAGCAATGCAAAAAAAAATGGAAAATTGCAAAGCAAGCTACAGTAAATCTAAATTACCAAGCAATGCAACATTACAACTAATATGAGCCAATGTGCAGCAACAAGAAAAATAAGTCAGTAGTAAAACTAGCTTAACAGAGTAACACAATTTAAAATTCAGTAGCACTATGCCTGGCAAACAGCAGCAGCATCTTATATCTAAACATGACAAAGCTCAAGCAGAAAAAATATTACACTAAAATGGCCATGTCTAATACCTATGTCACATCTTAACACTAGAGTGATGCATCACGAGAACTTACACTAGCAGATAAGTTACCAAATGGTAAAGAAAATATTTATGCAATTCCTGTGAAGGGAAATGTCTATTTATGTGCCCTCGTTTTCTTGGAAGTAGATCATAAATTTCTTATTGACTGGATCTGTAGGCATAAAATAACTATATTAGTACATATATTAAATTTTATTTTAACCAATGCTGCAGTGCAGCTAGGAACTAGATATTAAAGGAAATGAACAAATATGTACAAAGGATGGCATGAAACATCATTCATTAGCCATATGGCATTTCATAATGCAGTAAAAAATTCCCTCAATTCTAGAGAAAGACGGTTGTCATAATCAGGTGTGCAGATGTAAAAATATTTCTCGTCATTTCATTAGGCATTTCAGTAAATATCATAAATTACGAGCTCCACAGTATGCTTTCAACAAGGAAATGTCAATAGCGAGGATAATGGCCTCCCCTTTTTTTTCTACCTGTGCTTCCAGAAAGGCACACCCCAATGGCTTGTTCTCCAGGTATCTGACACAGCTGTGTGCCGACGACGCACGTGCAGGTGGTCACTTAACTTTTTTACGGAAATATTTACGACAGCAGTTTCTGCTACAGTGACAGTCTCATAAAAATATTTCACAGGTCGAGAATTTACGTTGCAAATGTGTAGAAACAAAATCCTATGATTACTCTTAAAGTACGATTCTTGGTTTCCAACATCCTTTTTCACAAGTCAAGAGTCCCTAACTTCTATTCATTATTCATATACATATAAACACATAATCACATTCCTCATATATGGTAGCATCATCTTATTGACATAACCATACCTCAACAGCATAATACACATCGTCATCGTAATAATAACATCATAACACCTCAGTCAAATCTCAAAAACGTCGTAGCTTTCTGCAATAGTTTCAAACCATAAAAAATATTCTCTGCTCATTTCAATAGTGTCATCTGCCTCAAACGTACTTTAAAAATTATGATCTCATACCAAATACATCATTCAAAGCTCTCATAGTATCACAATGGGTCCGAAGAAATATGAACAGTTCACAAAGTACAGACAAAATACAATTTCGTAAATGTGAAGTTATCCAACGGTGTAATCACGTAAACATCTGTCACTGACGTAGTAAAAAACATGTTTATCTCTCAGTTAAATGATCAGATAGCTGTGTAATTTATGTTTTAGAGAAATATGGTACCGATGTGTAAAGTTGTGTAAGCAAATACCATATTAGCTAGGGTTCCTTTTGCTTGCCAAACACATGGTACACAAAGTAAGCGTGTACCCCCTGAGGATTATTGTAATTATACCCTCAGGTGTTACAGATTACAGCAATGGAATGAAATGTATCACGGAAAACTTTCTTTGTAATTCAAAAATCTTTAAAAATAAGTGTTTTTAGTACAAAATTAATCACTCAAATACGTGTCCTGTAGCGCTACATGTGCGTCTTGCTGTAAGATCATCTCTGTGGAAGTGTCGTAGTTATTGTCCTCCGAAAGCTAAGTTCTGCAGAAGTCGATGTACTTACCTCATGATAAACAAGTGAAATGCTTTGTGTATGGATATCTTAGTTATTACGCTTATTGTTGTGATGAAGAACGTACTGTGCTGTAACGTATTGTTGTGCTACGAAATAGGCTGTCTCCTTGTAGCTATACCACAAAAGTAACTACTAAAACATGTTTTACTTTCCAGAATAATACAGAAAAACTGTGCAGATATAAAACAGATACACCGCAAAAGCAACATTGTAAATTGTCACTCATTAGTAGCGTCATAATATAACCGTGTAGCTGTCAAAGAAACTAAATACTAACTCATCTTTAATCTCACAGAAAGTACTTTAAATCCAGAATGTATTTTCAAGTGAACCAAAATGTTGCATTAAAATCTCATTAGCAGTACCAGATATGTTATTTTTCTCGGAGCCAGCCGGCGCACGTGTATGCCTGCGGTGCGAGTCATTCTCTGCCTCTTTGTTGCCGCGCGTCGTTACTGGGATTAGGAGGCCTAACTTCCACAAATTCGCCTTGCCGAGAGGGCCCAGCTCTGTTTAAAGCTCGCCAGTTCTGATGGAATTCAGGTCTGTCGTTTTGTCGGTAGTTTACACAGTTTCTTTCGTGTCGGTCACGCGGTGGAGAATTTCTCCCTGAATCGTAACTGCGCGCTGAACTGTTGCGTCTGAAATTATTCTGTCTCCCTTGATAATAATTGTTTTGGTTCCCATATTGTCTGTTTCTCTGATTGTCTCTGTGATAGTCATTACCGCGGAGAGGTGATCTTTCCCTGTAATTATTACTACTCTGCCAACGGTTGTCATACGGGTGGTGTCTGTTTTGGTCACAATTTATGTTATAAGAATAGTCTTGTCGTGGCCATTTATTGTTTCTGTCGTCACGGAATTGTGACAGATGTGACCTGTAGTTATTGTTTTCCTGTTTTCGCATCGTGCGACTGTCTGTGTCAATTTCTAATTCTTGTAAGAGTCCCTGAAAAGCTTCAATGTCGTCTTTGCAACATCCTGCTAAAATAATATGTCGTAAATGTTCAGGCAGTTTGATTAAGCAAATGCGGATGAGTTCTGAGGGGCTATATGGGTTTGACAGGTACTGATTCTTGTGCAACATGTCTTCAAAATATTTGACAAGACTGGAAAATTCACATTGTTCAAAGTGTTTCATCATCATGATGCTATGTTTTACTCGGTCTTGTGTAGCTTGTGACCAATATGCTGAGAGGAATGCATGGTAAAATTCTCCTTCACTGTGACAATCGTGAATGACCGATCGCATTCTTACAGCTGGTTCATTCTCCAAGTAGCCACACATAAATTCTAACCTGTGCTCCAATGACCAGTTGGGAGGAAAACAATGAGAGAATTGATGGAGCCACACTTGTGGATGAATGTCGTTGGCAGAATTCTTAAACGTTTTGAATTTATGTGTAGTAATGAACAGCTTATAGTCAAAATCATCTTGTCGGCGAGTAGCATGTCGGTCATTGTTACGTCTTATCGGCGGTTCCATCTCAAAATTCGGTGCACGTTGCCAATTTCTTTCACAACTTCCGAACTGCCCTGTGTTATTATTTTGTGGCAGTTCCGTATTTCTATGTCCCTCTTCCCGTATTGGGGCGCGAGTGTCCTCTGAAATACGTAATTCTTGTATTACCTGTGTCAGCTGATCTTGTACTTCCCGGATTTCTCTTTTGTACTGTGTATTGATTTGATTCAGATTTTGTTTCAGTTTCCTAATTTGTTCGCACTCTTCTGTGTCATTAAAGACTACCGGTTTTGTGTCATTCAGATTATCATCTACCTTCGTAGATAAGTTAGTGATCTGATCCGAAAGTTCGGCTAATTTCTCCGATAGTGAACACATTTCCTCAGTGTGTCTTTCTGAACCAATTTTCAGAGTATCTACTGTATCCTTTAAGTTTTCTTGAGTTTTTGCAAGTTGCGTAACCGAATCGGTAGATGCAACTGAGTCAATTTTAGCTTGCAGGGTCTCATGATTTTCATGAACAATGGTTTGCAGTTCTTTTATGGCTGCTTCGTGATTCTGTAATGCATTTTCATGCCGCGAAAAAATAGGTTGAAAATGCTCACAAATTTGTGTTTTTACGTCATTACAGACCTTTTGACATTTCGATTCGATTTTATGTAACTCAGTAGTTAAATCTTCACGTGTTTGTTCAAGCGTATGTTCCACTGAGTCTAACTTTTGAAGCTTTTGTCCCATTTGTTGCATTAACTGTAATAACAATGCACTGGTGTCGGAAATATGTTCCTCAGTGCTTTTCGGCAGTGAATTTGCACCGGCAACATTCACATTCTGACAAGCAGGAAATGTGTCTTGACTTATTTGAGAAAAGGGTGAGGACGCAAAACCTGAATCTAAAGTATTTGCAAGATTGTGTCCTGTCATTTCGGATTCCTGAGGCAAGCTGTTGCCGACCGATCGATCGATAATGCTTCCCTGTCCATTAATTGTTTCACTGTCTACACCATTGTTTGCAGCCCGCTCCATTTCCCTATGTACAATTACCAAATTACTACTTTGAACATTAGTTAATTCATTACTCGGTGGCGTTAACACACTGCTTTCGTCGTCACTGTCATTTCTCAGTTTACTTTGGAGCCTAGTGTTACGTTTTTCACACGCCATTGTCACAATATTTCACACGATAACACAAAAAGACACAATTTGAAGAGCAAAAATAAGAGAACACATTAACATAGAACTGAAAATAATATCTAGTTAATTGCAAGCGCAACTACGAAATACTTGGTGCAAATCTACATGCATGCCACAACTGTTTTACTGTGCAACAATGAAAAACCACAACTACCAAGGAAATTCTCTCTATAATTACGAGCTAGCAATAAACAAAAGCTACACTAAATACACAAACTACAAGAAAAAGTCAGAAGATTCCAGTGAGGTATCCTCGGCTAAGGGTCGACATATGAAACGTCCCCTTTGAACATTTTATACACGACTGTGCTTAACCTGACACACAATATTATTTAGCGCAACGCAATCTGACTTTCAAAAATCCCTACAAAAGAATGGCCCTGACTAACATTAAACTATACCTTTCACAAATAACTTACCTCACAAAAATCTTCATTACTCGAACTACTGCAATACAGCGATCGCCACTATTGCCGGCTAAATAAAAGATTCAAACTACAGAAGGCACTAACTACTGATAGGGATAGTTAGCAAATGAAAGATTTTAATGGAGAACAAACAATGTATTTACCTTAATATCATCACTAGTCATAATATATGTAATTTCAAATCTCCGCCATCTCTCTCCTCACATCCACCACTGCTGGCGGCTCACCTCTAACTGCTCAACGCTACGCGCTGTTCACATCCAGCTGCCGCTGCCTAACACTACAATGGCAGACAACAATGCAAACTAGCCACAGGCTGCACACAGCACAGCCAGTGATTTTCATATAGAGCGCTACGTAACTTTGCCAATAAGAAAACATAAACAGCCTACTTACAGTGATTGTTAGCTAAATCCACGGCGGGACCTGTACCATACAATGCATGTGTACCTGTATCAAGCTGTAGATTAGTAATGGTTCTATTCATCAAGCTGTTCTCGTCAATACATGGAGAAGTTTCTTTCTGGCAATATACACACTTCAAAAACAGTTTTGCATCACCCTGGTTCCCAGAACTCCTGAAGATAGACGTTGATTTGGATATTGTATCACAGACATAGTCCCTTCGACTGTTCAGAGATGTCGCTAAACCCGTCCAAAGATGTAAACAACCATGCATGAGCAGCGCCTATTAGACGGAGGGGGTCTGACAGACGATTAGTTCCGGTCACACCATCAGGAAGGACGTACACGGCTCGTGATATCCGTAGTTCAACCATGCCTAGACAGTCAATACTGCAGTTCGATCGCGTCCGCATTGTTACTTTGTGCCAGGAATGGCAATCAACAAGAGAAGTGTCCAAGCGTCTTGGAGTGAACCTAAGCGATATTTTTCGGACATGAAGGGGATACAGATAGACACGAAGAGTCGATGATATGCCTCGCTCATGCTGCACAAGGGATACTACTGCAGTGGATGACCGATACCTACGGATTATGGGTCGGAGGAACCCTGACAGCAACGCAACCATATTGAATAACGCCTTTCGTGCAACCACAGGACGTCGTGCTGCGACTCAAACTGTGCGCAATAGGCTGCATGATGCGTAACTTCACTCCCGACGTCCATCGTGAGTTTCATCTTTGCAACCACAACACCATGCAGTGCGGTACAGGTGGGCCCAACAACATACGAATGGACAGCTCAGGATTGGCATCACGTTCTCTTCGCTGATTGTGCTGGGCTACCCGGTTAGGTTGAAAGCTTTAGACACACTGTCCAGCGAGTGAAGCAAGGTGGAAGGTCACTGCTGTTTTGGGATGGCATTATGAGGGGCCGACGTACGCCGCTGGTGGTCATGGAATGCGCCGTAACGTCTGTACGACACGTGAATGCCATCCTCCGATCCTTAGTGCAACCATATCAGCAGGGTAATGGCAAGGCATTGGTCTTCATGGGCGACAATTCGCGTCCCCAACGTGCACATCTCGTGAATGACTTCCATCAGGACAGCAACATCGCTCGACTAGAGCGGCCAGCATGTTCTCTAGACGAACCCTACCGAACATGCCTGTGACAGATTGAAAAGGGCAGTTAATGGACGACGTGGCCCACCAACCACTCTGAGGTATCTATGCCGGATCGCCTTTGAGGAGTGGGACAATCTTGGTGAACAGTGCCAGTGGATAGTATGCCACGACGAATACAGACATACTTCAATGGAAGAGGACGTGCTACCGGTCATTAGAAGTACCGGTGTGTACCACCTCTGAAGATCTCGCTGTATGGTGGTACAACATGCAATAAAAAGAGCAGAAATGATGTTTATGTTGATCTCTATTCCAGTTTTCGGCACAGGTTCCGGAACTTTCGGAACCGAGGTATTGAAAAACTGTTTTTGATGTGTGTATTTCAGACTGGCCTTCAGACAGTGTTCCATAAAAAGAAGGTGCAGTCCAAAGCTACCAATAGATTTTTTTTTCGTGTGTTGAGCTCCAGTAATTGTTCTTTGCAGGGGAGGTTTCAACACACTTTTATCTGAATGTTCCTAGCATGGACGTAGTGACGAATATGGATTCTTGGAGACTTTCGTGGCGGCATGTTCAGTAAAATCTTTTCGCTTTAAAAGCCGCGTCACTTCGTGCAAAACGTTTGAGCTTTCGACAGTTGTTTCTGCCATCTTCATCAAAAGTTAGTGATTTTAACTCCTGATGACGATGGCAGAAACAGATATAAAGAGCTCAAATGTTTTATTCAAATTGACACTGCTTGTAAACCGAGAATATTTTACTGAATGGCAAGTAATGGTTGTTGCCAACATTGTTGACAGAATTCGACAATTACCATTCTTTCAGAGAATGTTTCTATCATCATGTTTCACTTGTTCATTTGGATGTACAATTGTACGGCTGTAACAGCTTCAAAGGTCAAAATTAAGATGTTGACAGAGAAAAGGACAGAGCAAGGAATGTGTGCTGAGGTCAAAATTAGCTCGCGCTGAGATTAATATTGGAGAAACATGTAGGGTGTGTATAAATTACTGGTCTGTGTGTGGAGGGTGGTGGCCATGAGATGCGACGGAAGGCCCGACTCGTCCTTAATTAAGCAGGCGGTGTGTCGCGTGTCCCACAGCAATTACTCCCATTACCGGCGGCTAGGGTGGGGGTGGGGGAGAGGGCAAAATGGCGCCTGCGGCTGCTTCCCGTGTCAACAGCTCGCAGCCGCTCTGCCGCAGACACTCTGCCTTCCTCCGCTCCTTCCTGCCTCGCCACAGGGCACTCGTCTCCTCACAGGCAGTGCCGCCCTTGTGTCAGGAACTGAACGTGAGAGCATGCATCTCAAACAGTATGTTTGAAGGGTCAGAGAGCGTCGTAAGGCTCAACACGGAAATATATGGTTGCAAAACAATAAAAGATATTTTACAGCAATAAAAACACTAAAGAGACCGTATTTATTTATTAACTCCTTCATTTCACGCCGCGAACGGCCTTGGCCGCAGTGCTAATGGTTTCATTCAGATCACCGAAGTTAAGCGCTGTCAGGTTTAGCTAACACTTGGAAGGATGAGCAGGCCGCGGCGACCGAGCGGTTCTAGGGGCTTCAGTCCGGAACTGCGTGACTGCTACTGTCGCAGATTCGAATCCTGCCTCGGGCATGGATGTATGTGATGTCCTCAGGTTAGTTAGGTTTAAGTAGTTCTAAGTTCTAAGCGACTGATGACCTCAGATATTAAGTTCCATAGTGCTCAGAGCGATTTGACCCTTTTTTTTTTCGATGGGTGACAGTTCGGGTCTGCCGAGTACTGTTGGCAGGCCTTTTGAGGCTCTGGGCACGAATCTTGACAACGGCCTGAAGAGCCGTGTCTCACCACATGCCCCTCCATATTCGCGTTCAGTGACGACAAACAGCTGAAAGTGATAAGATGGTCGTCCAGGATCTTTTTCCTTCCGAGGCCTGTACAGACATATTTGATATTCTTATATTAGTAGGTGTAGTCATAAAGTTTTAATTATCTTGTAAATAGTCTTCACGGGTGTGCCGCCGGATGACGTTGTGCAAATCCCACAATATTTCTTTGGATCAACTGTCCGACATCATCAGGTGGTTGAACCTCGCCGGTGGCTAGGTCGTCAGTCGTACCTAGCCACCAGCGAGGTTCAACCACCTGATGATGTCGGACAGTTGATCCAAAGAAATACTGTGGGATTTGCACAACGTCATCCGGCGGCACACCCGTGAAGACTATTTAAAACATATCCGCCGGGAAAGCCTGAAGAGTCACATTTTAATCATCTCCTCGAAAGAATAATGCTATGTTATTATTAATATTGTTGTTGTTGTTGTTGTTGGTGTTGTTGTTACACGTCTCCAGCCGTGGTGCACATCATGGAGTTTCCGTGCCGCAGTACCGTATCACGTCGAAAGAGGAACTATTGCAAAATGGTGGAGCTCATCTCCATTTTGCATTTTGTAATGGCTGCTCTGGCGGAATGCTACGGTATTATGGCACGGTAATTTCAGCGTGTACCAAGCCTATAGTCGTGTGCCTACCAAGAAACAATCAGTTAATTATGTAGGCTTATGATTCCGATGTGACAATTGTAATTAACACCCCCTTTAACGTTCCACAATTATTCTTCATAATAACATGGGTGCTTGATGTTTTTCCATGTTGCAGCAATTGTTTCCTAGGTGAAGGGTAGGATTCAGTATATTCAGTAATAATTGGGGTGCGATTATATTTTCAGCATGGTTGCAGTGTCTGACTCTCTTCTCCTGCTGCGTAATGGTCTATAAAAGGAGGTCCTGTGCGTTTTTTATTAACTGTATCTGAAGAATTAACAACTTCAATTTACCGCAGCCGTTTATTTTTATCTTCTCGTTTGAGCATCCATATTTTCACAAATACTGCATACACGTATCTTGTTCATGGAGTACAAAGACTTTCATCGAAAAACTGTCCGATCATAAGCTCGGTGCAACGTGAACCAAAAGCCCGCATATCGTGGTCGTGCGGTAGCGTTCTTGCTTCCCATGCCCGGGTTCCCGGGTTCGATTCCCATGGACTCATGAGGTTGTCTCCATACCAGAGGCGTCCATTTCAGGTATGCTAGGTAAGCGCCGCTTACCCAAACGAATTTTCAATAGTGAAAGTAACTCAGATTTTTCTATTATAACTCATCCGTGTTCTGGAAACTCGTGTTTTAGCGATGGAAAAGCTGCAACCTTCCGCTACCAGGTTAGCTGGCAAACGCATCGCGACTAATTTTTTTCAGGTAAAAGTCAAGTTATTGTTTGTAGACATTCCAAGCTCAGAAAACAATATTTTTTTTTTCTTTGGAGTGAACGAGAAGTTTGAACTCGAATTGTTGGATGAATACATTCGGAGTTCAGAACACAATATCAGTATAATATAAGTAGGGTATTAATTTATTTATTTTACGTTTCATTGTGTTGGTTTGTCGTTTTTAAATGTGTGGGACTGATACGACATATTAATATTACGCAAAACTTTTTACTATACTATCTTCCGAGCACTAGTATTTACGAGCGTGGAGATGGTAAAATAGATCCGGGTTCGAATATCAACAACAGCAGAAAATACGTATATCACTGATATATACGACTGTAAAAATGTCTCAGGAATAGTAAAAATTTCATTTATTATTTACGTTTGTCTTTATTCTCACTGCCTGCAGTATGGTGGAGGCGGAGTGTATAATAGAAAAATTGTTGCGAAGACCGTTTCGTCTAAGGGGTATAAGCGAAAAACAGGACACTGTGCAGTCTGGTAGACTTTGCTCAGAATGCCTAATCTGAAGCCAGCTCATAAAGACAAAAGTCAGGAATACGTTTGACACTTCCAAATGTCTCAATATAGCAGGACAGACTGGATTGCAGGGAGTTCGATACTTAACAAACATTTTTGCTGGCCATGTTTATTGTTTGCAAAAGAACGCACTGTATGGTCAAACAATGGATATAATAACCTGAACCAATTTGCACAATGCCATACAGAAACATGAGAGACCTGTGACACATTTTGTCCATGCTGCAACATAAAACTTTCGGCACTACACGTATAGGTATTCAGCTTCATACACAGTTACGGAAAGATATTGCAAATCATGTTGTTGTTGTGGTCTTCAGTCCTGAGACTGGTTTGTGCAGCTCTCCATGCTACCCTATACTGTGCAAGCTTCTTCATCTCCCAGTACTTACTGCAACTCACATCCTTCTGAATCTGCTAAGTGTATTCATCTCTTGGTCTCCCTCTACGATTTTTACCCTGCACGCCGACCTCTAATGCTAAATTTGTAATCCCTTGACGCCTAAGAACATGTCCTACTAACCGGTACCTTCTTTTTGTCAAGTTGTGCCACATCCTCCTCTTCTCCCCAATTCTATTCAATATTTCATCATTAGTTATGTTATCTACCCATCTAATCTTCAGCATTCTTCTTTGCACATCATAATGAATCTGTTAGGAGAAACAGAGAAGTGCTGAAAAGATTAATTGACGTTTTATGCGTTATTGCTCTTCACGAGCTTCCGTTTGTGGACATAATAAGTGGGAAGATTCTCTAAACAAGGGTCTTTACTTGAATGTCATTGAATTACTATATCAGTATTATGCTACAGTAAGTAATCGTCTTCAGACGTCCACAATATTTCGTGGAACTTCAAATAGAATTCAAAATGATAAAATACTTTCTGTCAGTGAGGTACATCTAAAAAAAATTAAAGAAGAAATTACACAGTCAACATTCGTTGCTTTGTCATTAGAAGAAACATCAGATATAATGAATTCTTCTCAGCTCGCAACAACACTAAGTATGTGACTTCTGAAACTGGATAAGTTCATGAAAGGTTCATCTCATTTACCGATAATAGTGCAGATAGAACAACCAATAGGCTGCTTCAGCACGTGGTCAAGATTGTCGAAGAATTTGATTTAAGTCCTAAGTTGGTTGCTCAAACGTTTGACGGTGTAGCTATGATGGCTTGCCATTCATGTGGATTAATAGCCAAAGTTCAAGAACTATATCCAAAGGCCATATTTGTTCATTTTTTTAGCCACAGCTTAAATCTAGTTCTGTCTCAGTTTCTTGCATAAAAGAATCCAGAATATTTTTTCAGACGCTCACAGGTTTGGGGTCATTTTTCCACAAATCCTGAAAAGAACGCATACAATTAATGAATTTACAGTGAAAAAAATGCTGAAACATGCCCCAACATGATGGAATTTTTCTTCTCGTTTGGTTCACACAGTGAAAGATCAGCGAACCTCATTCGTTGAATTCTTTGAACACGTACCTGGTGAAAGCTCGAACTGGGACAATGAAACAGTAATTGCAGCTCAAGAAATTTTTAAATTTCTGACTAGCCCTGAAACAACTTTTTGTTTCGTTTCCGATTCTTTCTGTACATTGCCCCAAAGCTCAAAATATTTTTGTCAGCATTATATGTCACCGCATTCCCCTGCTCCATATCTGTGCAGGTCCATCCTCTCGATACAATTTGAAACAAGTTTCCAGCCGTCAACAGTCCAATGTCAGTGTAGGCGGGCCCAGACGAGGCTTAAAGGCCTGTGTCGTGCAGTCATCAAGGGTACATGAGTGGGCCTTCTGCCACGAAAGCCCATATAGATGATGTTTCGTTGAATGGTTCGCACACCGACCTGTTGAAGTCCCAGAATTGAAATCCGCTGCAATTTGCGGAAGGATTGCACTTCTGTCACATTGAACGATTCTCTTCAGTCGTCATTGGAGCCGTTCCTACAGGATCACTTTCCGGCCACAGCAATATCGGAGGTTTGATGTTTTACCTGAATCCTGATATTCGTGGTACACTCGTGAAATGGTCGTACTTAAAAGTCCCCACTTCATCGCTACCTCGGAAATGCTGTGTTCCATCGCTTGTGCGCCGACTATAACACCACTCACTTAATTCTTTATAATCTGCCATTGTGGCAGCAGTAACCGACCTAACTGCGCCAGACACTTGTCTTACAGTATTTACATGCGTGGCCGACAGCAGCGCCGTATTCTGCATGTTTACATACGAGGTGCATTCAAGTTCTAAGGCCTCAGAGTTTTTTTCTAATTAACTACTCACCCGAAATCGATGAAACTGGCGTTACTTCTAGACGTAATCGCCCTGCAGATGTACACATTTTTCACAGCGCTGACGCCATGATTCCATGGCACCGGCGAAGGCTTCTTTAGGAGTCTGTTTTGACCACTGGAAAATCGCTGAGGCAATAGCAGCACGGCTGCGGCCACACAGAGGCCACGGATAGTGTCTTTCTTTGTTGGAAAAAGCCAAAAGTCACTAGGAGCCAGGTCAGGTGAGTAGGGAGCATGATGAATCACTTCAAAGTTGTTATGACGAAGAAACTGTTGAGTAACGTTAGCTCGATGTGCGGGTGCGTTGTCTTGGTGAAACAGCACACGCGCAGCCCTTCCCGGACGTTTTTGTTGCAGTGTAGGAAGGTATTTGTTCTTAAAAATGTTTTCGTAGGATGCACCTGTTACCGTAATGCCCTTTGGAACGCAATGGGTAAGGATTATGCCCTCGCTGTCCCAGAACATGGACACCATCATTTTTTCAGCACTGGCGGTTACCCGAAATTTTTTGGTGGCGGTGAATCTGTGTGCTTCCATTGAGCTGACTGGCGCTTTGTTTCTGGATTGAAAAATGGCATCCACGTTTCATCCATTGTCACAACCGACGAAAAGAAAGTCCCATCCATGCTGTCGTTGCTCGGCAACATGCCACACGGGCAGCCATGTGGTCGTCCATCAGCATTCGTGGCACCCACCTGGATGACACTTTTCGCATTTTCAGGTCGTCATGCAGGATTGTGTGCAGAGAACCCACAGAAATGCCAACTCTGGAGGCGATCTGTTCAACAGTCATTCGGCGATCCCCCAAAACAATTCTCTCCACTTTCTCGATCATGTCGTCAGACCGGCTTGTGCGAGCCCGAGGTTGTTTCGGTTTGTTGTCGCACGATGTTCTGCCTTCATTAAACTGTCGCACCCACGAACGCACTTTCGACACATCCATAACTCCATCACCACATGTCTCCTTCAACTGTCGATGAATTTCAATTGGTTTCACACCATGCAAATTCAGAAAACGAATGATTGCACGCTGTTCAAGTAAGGAAAACGTCGCCATTTTAAGTATTTAAAACAGTTATCATTCTCGCCGCTGGCGGTAAAATTCCACCTCCTGTTCGGTGCTGCCATCTCTGGGACGTATTGACAATGAACGCGGCCTCATTTTAAAACAATGCACATGTTCTATCTCTTTCCAGGCCGGAAGAAAAAAATCGAAGGCCTTAGAACTTGAATGCACCTCGTATATCCGCATTTGAATACGCATGCCTATATCAGTTCATTTTGCGCTTCAGTGTAGTTCCATACGTACCAGTTTCCATGAACCGCGGCTTTAATGGATGAAAATGGTACGTGGTGGCCTAAGACGATTCGGAGAAACGTTCTCAGTAGATGCGTCGTGCAGTTTTACTATTACGTACGTTACTGTGAAGCGGGGCATTTGAAAGTGTTACGATTTTCAAACAGATTGGATATGCAAACGGTTTATTTGCAGACATGGCTTCGTTATCAAAACTTTAACTCTGATGTTCAATCCCTGGAAATTTGTGATAGACGGTGTGAAGAATTACGTGAAGATTTATTGCGGAGTATCACAGAGCTTCTGGCGCAGTGTCCTTCTGGGTGCAGAAGGTTCAAATGGCTCTGAGCACTATGGGACTTAACATCGATGGTCATCAGTCCCCTAGAACTTAGAACTACTTAAACCTAACTAATCTAAGGACAGCACACAACACCCAGCCATCACAGAGAAAATCCCTGACCCCGCCGGGAATCGAACCCGGGAACCCGGGCGTGGGAAGCTAGAACGCTACCGCACGACCACGAGATGCGGGCGGTGCAGAAGGCGTTAAATACCAGAATACATCGGAAAACTCTTATACATGAGAAAATGATAATGTCACGTCCTAAAATTTAAAGGAAATACGTCTCCTTATTTTTCCTGTGTGCACCAGAAGAAGAAAGAAGAAAGAAGGAAAAACCAATGAACTTCTTGGTCTTTTACAGAACAGTAAATGAAACACAAGTAAACATTGTATACTTATCTTGAGAGACTCAAACACCCAGGTGCATAAGAGACCTATTCAGGACACTATAGGCACAGAGGTTGAAAATGCGTGAATAACAATGGAAAGAAGCTGAGTTTGCCACAAAATATAACAAACACCCTTTCTAAACATCGAAATATCCATAAATTTACATGGACGGCTCGAGATACACAGTAATACGCTATGTTCTTCTAAATAAACCCGTCCAGATGTCTGTGCGTGTTAAAGCGAAGCTATGGAGTCGGGGAGATGCGCTGTTCACGGATAGAATCCGTCCAGCGGATTACCGACAATGGTCTGTGTGCTGGACAGCCTGGATATCGTTTTTCGGCGGTTTCCCAGATCCTACCAGTTCAATGCAAAGTTGGTAGCCAAGTTCAATCTCAGTTACACGATTCGCAGGCATTTAGAAAAATTTCGCTCACCGCCGCATGACTAACACCACACGCATGCAGTTGGATACACATATCCTTCCCTGAGGGTAATCGGTTGGAGACAAGAATGGGCAACCGGCGACCCTTTAAACTAACCACGCCAAATCCGTTAACAGCCATGCCGAACCTGCTCCGATAAGGAACGAAGGCACAGGAAAAAGAAGACTGAAAGACGTAAGAGTCTACAGAAGCTTGGATGTATTTAGTAAGAAATCGCTTTTGAAAACGATGAGGAAACCCATGTAACATCTTATAAACTACACCTACTCGAAGAATGTGGAGTATATCAAAAGAGATTAAATGAGAAATTTCAAATGAAACCAGTAAGTAACAACAGAAATGGATGACGGTATAACATTAAATAAATTATAATGCAAACCGCCGATGAAGCATTAGGAATGAGGAAAAAGAAATATTGTAAAAGGGAATTAAAGAATTGGAACGACAACATTACCAAAGGAGGCACAAGTAAAAACCTCGTCATTACTAAGAATATGTATTAGAGAAACAATACCGAAAGAAAAATCGGCCTTAGTAAAGAAAGAAAAACAAAAAACTTAGCGGGGAAGTTGGGATCGACATCTGACTGAAACAGAACATGGCGTTCATGGAGGACAAACCAAAAAAGTACGAAATTATGAAGCGCTCGAATAAACATCAACGAGGTATAACCAAGTATATGATCCGAAAAGGAAAAGTTAAAGTACTTTAAACGCCTGAGTACCGATGTAGAACAAGAACAAATAACAGACAACAATGACAACGGCTCTGTCGGTCTGATACAATGGGAGAACTGCTGAAGTAATGGAATAAAAAAAGAGAGAAAAAAGGTCACCGTGCACTGACAGTATAAACTTGGAGTTAATTAATTGTGTCTCTGTTCAACTAAATTTTAAATCATGTTAATCTTTGCTGGCTGAACGGACATGTGTCGGACAAATGGAATCACGCTTTGGTGTGCCCTGTTTACAAGTAAAACGAGATAAATCAAAGTGAGCAGACTAAGAAGAATACGTCTGCTAAATTACTGCTACAAACTGTATGCTCAAATTATGAACAAGAGATTAATAAAAATAGTGGAGGGACGTAATTTAGAACTAAAGAATGGTTTTAGAGTAGGTAGATCATGTTCTGATTGTCTTTTCGTTTTGGCCCAAGCAACTGAGTAATGAAAAGTGTTTAGATAACCAACTCATTTTGTTTTTGTCTCTTATCAAAAGGCATTTGACAAAATAAAAGAAAAAACGCTATGGGAATCACTAGAGGAACTAGGAGTTGCAGCGTATCAGTTCAGTCTTTATACAAAAACTAGCGAATCGGCAATACTTCAAAGTTGCTAAATATGTTTGAGAATTGGATATACGCCCTAAACTCCTCGGCTCACCCCTCTCTCTGCTCACCACCTGCTGCCCCTCTCCGTACATATCGTCCTCGCTACTCCCTGTGACCTTGAGCCTTGCTTGTTGTTCTTGTCCACTAATTGGGAACTGAAGTCGCTGGAAACGAGAGATTAAATCAGTTTGGTCATTCGTAGACAGGATATGAGAAACATCCCCTTCTGCTGGATCTGTGAGGATTGTAGCTTTAACGACAGTATTTCGCATAGTTTCAGTCTCTGAAAGGATAGCGTGTTATTGTTGGATTTATCTGTTTTCGTCATGTTGATTTAAAGTCTTTAATTGACTGTTCTTCTGTTGCTCATACGAAAGTTGCAGACGATTTACACTGAAGAGCCAGAGAAACAGGTACACCTGCCTGATATCGTGTAGGGCCCCTGCGAGCACTCTGAGGCGGCGTAGCACAATGTGACGTAGACTCGAGTGAGGTCTCAAGTAGTGCTGGAGGAGATTGACACCATAAATCCTGCAGGGCTGATCAGGCACGATTCTTACGTGTATGTCACCTGTCAGAGTCGTATCTAGACGTATCAGGGGTCCCATATCAGGGTTGCACTTCTGTAACGTTGAATGATTCTCTTCAGCCTTCGTTGGTCCCGTTCTTGCAGGATCTCTGTCCGACCGCAGCGATGTCGGAGATTTGATGTTTAACCGGATTCTTGCCATTAACTGTACACTCGTGACACCTAGCGAATTTTTTGGTTGCTTTTGTTTGAATGCTGTTGAACGTAACAGAGATGTTTCAAAAATGGTTCAGATGGCTCTGAGCACAAGGGGCTCAACGTCTGAGGTCATTAGTCCCCTAGAACTTGGAACTAGTTAAACATAACTAACCTAAGGACATCACACACATCCATACCCGAGGCAGGATTCGAACCTGCGACCGTAGCGGTCTAGCGGTTCCAGACTGCTGCGCCTAGAACCGCACGGCCACTACGGCCGGCCGGAGAGATGTTTCAGTCTGAAAGATACAGCTCTTAAATCTAACACGGTGCTGCTTCTCTGGTCTCCGTGACTCTTGGAAACAGGTTCGCGAACACACCTTCAAACGTCCACGTGTTAAGGAGCTTTATCGCGTTTGCAACTGGCATGATGTAACTACCTTACGGGCGAAATGCATACGTGTTTGATAAACAACGTGCACGATTCACCATGTGCACACCTAGCCCCTGCTATTAAACTAAAAGTTTACATCAGACCCAACAGGTGGCAGCACACGCAGCACACCGCAGCAAACTTTTTTCCCCGTTCGCTAGGCATAAATCCTACTAGACGATAGCACACCCCTCATCTATGCTAATTCAGTCGCTATATGCTGTAGTAAAATATCATTGGACGTCAGTGTATGTCAAAGTTGTAGTGACAGTTAATCTATTCTGTAGGTTTCTGAATGAGTTATACTATATTACGTTGAGAAGGTCATCACACAGCAATCGTTAGGGTGTAAAACACTTCACCGTAAATTGTGAGATTGTAGCATTTATTCATGCTATTGAAATCTGTTGATCTTCTAATGGGTCGGATTTGTATGTGCTGTAGCCTCTCATTGCATGTAAGAAAATTAACAGAAAGCTGTATCACTGGTTTCTCTGATATTCACTCAAATGTGGGGTCGACAGCTGTGTACTTTTACTCCTTATGGATCTCAGCATCTCTTTTGTATTCTAGTCAAGTGACCATGTTGGTAGCATTAATACACTACTGGCCATTAAAATCGCTACACCAACAAGAAATGCAGATGATAAACGGGTATTCATTGGTTGTTGTTGTTGTTGTGGTCTTCAGTCCTGAGACTGGTTTAATGCAGCTCTCCATGCTACTCTATCCTGTGCAAGATTCTTCATCTCCCAGTACCTACTGCAACCTACATCCTTCTGAATCTGCTTAGTGTATTCATCTCTTGGTCTCCCTCTACGATTTTTAACCTCCACGCTGCCCTCCAGTACTAAATTGGTGATCCCTTGATGCCTCAGAACATGTCCTACAAACCGATCCCTTCTTCTAGTCAAGTTGTGCCACAAACATCTCTTCTCCCAAATCCTATTCAATACTTCCTCATTAGTTATGTGATCTACCCATCTAATCTTCAGCATTCTTCTGTAGCACCACATATCGAAAGTTTCTATTCTCTTCTTGTCCAAACTATTTATCGTCCATGATTCACTTCCATACATGGCTACACTCATTACAAATACTTTCAGAAACGACTTCCTGACACTTAAACCTATACTCGATGTTAACAAATTTCTCTTCTTCAGAAATGCTTTCCTTGCCATTGCCAGTCTACATTTTATAACCTCTCTACTTCGACCACCATCAGTTATTTTGCTCCCCAAATAGCAGAGCTCCTTTACTACTTTAAGTGTCTCATTTCCTAATGTAATTCCCTCAGCATCACCCTACTTAATTCGACTACATTCCATTATCCTTGTCCATCTCATATCCTCCTTTCAAGACACTATCCATTCCGTTCAACTGCTCTTCCAAGTCCTTTGCTGTCTCTGACAGAATTACAATGTCATCGGCGAACCTTAAAGTTTTTATTTCTTCTCCATGGTTTTTAATACCTACTCCGAATTTTTCTTTTGTTTCTTTTACTGTTTGGCTCAAAATACAGATTGAAAAACATCGGGGAGAGGCTACAACCCTGTCTCACTCCCTTCCCAACCATTGCTTCCCTTTGATGTCCCTCGACTCTTATAACTGACATCTGGTTTCTTTACAAATTGTAAATAGCTTTTCGCTCCCTGTATTTTACTCCTGCCACCTTCAGAATTTGAAAGAGAGTATTCCAGTCAACATTGTCAAAAGCTTTCTCTAAGTCTACAAAAGCAAGGAACGTAGGTTTGCCTTTCCTTAATCTTGCTTCTAAGATAAGCCGTAGGGTCAGTATTGCCTCACGTGTTCCAATATTTCTACGGAATCCAAACTGATCTTCCCCGAGGTCGGTTTCTACGAGTTTTTCCATTCGTCTGTAAAGAATTCGCGTAAGTATTTTTGCAGCCGTGATTTATTAAACTGATAGTTCGGTAATTTTCACATCTGTCAACACCTGCTTTCTTTGGGATTGGAATTATTATATTCTTCTTGAAGTCCGATATATTTCGCCTGTCTCATATATCTTGTTCTCCAGATGGTAGAGGTTTGTCAGGACTGGCTCCCCCAAGGCTGTCAGTAGTCCTAATGGAATGTTGTCTACTCTCGGAGCTTTGTTGCGACTCAGGTCTTTCAGTGCTTTGTCAAGTTCTTCACGCAGTATCATATTTCCCATTTCATGTTCATCTACATCCTCTTCCATTTCCATAATATTGTCCTCAAGAACATCGCCCTTGTATAGACCCTCTATATACTCCTTCCAACTTTCTGCTTTCCCTTCTTTGCTTAGAACTGGGTTTCCATCTTAGCTCTTGATATTCATACAAATGGCTCTCTTTTCTCCAAAGGTTTCTTTAATTTTCCTTTAGGCAGTATCTATCTTACCCCTAGTGAGATAAGCCTCTACATCCTTACATTTGTCCTCTAGCCATCCCTGCTTAGCCATTTTGCACTTCCTGTTGATCTCATTTTTGAGGCGTTTGTATTCCTTTGTGCCTGCTTCATTTACTGCATTTTTATATTTTCTCCTTTCATCAATTAAATTCAATATTTATTCTCTTACCCAAGGATTTCTACGAGCCCCCGTCATTTTACCTACTTGATCCTCTGCTGCCTTACCACTTCATCCCTCAAAGCTACCCATTCTTCTTTTACTGTATTTCTTTTCCCCATTCTTGTCAACTGTTCACTTATGCTCTCCCTGAAACTCTGTACAACCTCTAGTTTGGTCAGTTTATCCAGGTCACATCTCCTTAAATTTCCACCTTTTTGCAGTTTCCTCAGTTTTAATCTACAGTTCATGGTCAGAGTCCATATCTGCCCCTGCAAATGTCTTACAATTTAAAACCTGGTTCCTCAATCTCTGTCTTACCATTATATAATCTATCTGAAACCTGTATTCATTGGACAAATATATATACTATAACTGACATGTGATTACATTTTCATGCAATTTGGGTGCATAGATCCTGAGAAATCACTACCCAGAACAACCACCTCTGGCAGTAATAACGGCATGGATACGCCTGGGCATTGAGTCAAACAGAGCCTGGATGGCATGTGTAGGTCCAGCTGCCCATGCAGCTTCAACGCGATACTACAGTTCATCAAGAGTTGTAACTGGCGTATTGTGATGAGCCAGTTGGTTGGCCACCATTGACCAGACGTTTTCAGTTGGAGAGAGATCTGGAGAAATTGCTGGCCACGCCAGCAGTCGAACATTTTCTGTTTCCAGAAAGTCCCGTACAGGACCTGAAACATGCGGTCGTGCATTATCCTGCTGAAAGGTCGGGTTTCACATGGATCGAGTGAAGGGCAGAGCCAGGAGCCGTAACACATCTGAAATGTAACGTCCACTGTTGAAAGTGCCGTCAACGGGAACAAGAGGTGACCGAGACGTGTAACCATTCGCACCCCATACCATCATGCCGGATGATACGCCAGTATGGCGATGACGAATACACGCTTCCAATGTGCGTTCACCGAGATGTCGCCAAACTCGGATGCGACCATCATGATGCTCTAAACAGAACCTGGATTCATCAGAAAAAATGACGTTTTGGCATTCGTGCACCCAGGTTCGTCGTTGAGTACATCATCGCAGGCGCTCCTGTCTATGATGCAGCGTCAAGGGTAACCGCGGCCATGGTCTCCGAGCTGATAGTCCATGCTGCTGCAAACGTCGTCGGACTGTTCGTACAGATGGTCGTTGTCTTGCAAATGTCCCCATCTGTTGACTCAGGGATCGAGACGTGGCTGCACGATCCGTTACAGCCATGCGGATAAGATGCCTGTCATCTCGACTACTAGTTATACGAGGCCGTTGGGATCCAGCACGGCGTTCCGTATTACCCTCCTGAACCCACCGATTCCATATTCTGCTAACAGTCATTGGAACTCGACCAACGCAAGCAGCAATGTCACGATACGATAAACCGCAATCGCTATAGTCTACAATCCGACCTTTATCAAAGTCGGAAACGTGATGGTACGCATTTCTCGTCCTTGCACGAGGCTTCACAACAACGTTTAACCAGGCAACGCCGGTCAACGCCTTTTTGTGTATGAGAAATCGATTGGAAACTTTCCTAACGTTAGCACGTTGTAGGTGTCGCCACCGGCGCCAACCTTGTGTGAATGCTCTCAAAAGCTAATCATTTGCATATCACAGCATCCTCTTCCTGTTGTTTAAATTTCGCGTCTGTAGCACGCCATCTTCTTGGTGTAGCAATTTTAATGGCCAGTAGTGTATATACCCACTTCTGTGTGTTAGCTGGTTTTTCTCTGTGTCTGTCTTCCCACAAACAAATCACATAATTTACTGCCCGCTGTTTTCTGCACAGTTGTAGTTACATCGAGGAAGTGGACGAAGCCTGTCAGTGTACACTAACTGTTGTGTCCACTCATCCACAATTCAACACCTTACCTGCTCCCCAGGGCAAAGCGGACATTAATGGCTTCCTTTTGCCAAATGAACTTGGAGGTACCAATAAGTCTAAAACCACGTAACTTATACTGACTGTAATTTAGTCTCCAAATGAAGTAAATACTGCTTTGATGTAGTTCAGTACACTGTACTCAGTCATCAATCAAAATATCTGCACCTAATATCCCTAACACCCTGTGCAGTAGTACAGGGCCCCGCATTGTAGTCTGTATCATAGCAGCGTGTAACGTAAGTATGTCGGTGCGTGAGCAACAGCGTGCAAAGATCGAGTGTAGACATTTGGAGAACCCTCTCTTTCAGCGAGACAACGCCAGACCACACCTGAATGCTGGGGCATCGGCAACAACCCTCCGCCTTGTGGTCACTGTCACCGATCTTCTGACTTGACACCATCCAATTTTCATCCGTTCCCATAACTTAGGGCATACCTTCGAGGACTTCGCTTTGAAATTGATGAAAGTTCCAAGCATCGGCGCGGTTGTGGATGTGTCAACGAAGTCAGAATACTACAATGACGTTACCGACTAATTGGTCCCTCGAAACTTCCTGGCAGGTTAAAACTGTGTGCCCGACCGAGACTCGAACTCGGGACCTTTGCCTTTCGCGGGCAAGTGCTCTACCAAATGAGCTACCCAAGCATGACTCACGCCCCGTCCTCTCAGCCTTACTTCTGCCAGTACCTCGTCTCCTACTTTCCAAACTTTACAGAAGCTCTCTCATTCTGGAAACATCCCCTAGGCTAAGGCTAAGCCATGTCTCCGCAATATCCTTTCTTTCAGGAGTGCTAGTTCTACAAGGTTCGCAGGAGAGCTTCTGCAAAGTTTGGAAGGTAGGAGATCAGGTACTAGTAGAAGTAAGGCTGTGAGGACGGGGCGTGAGTCGTGCTTGGGTAGCTCAGTTGGCAGCCGGCACGGTAGCTCAGCGTGTTCGGTCAGACGGTTAGCGGCCCTCTGTAATAAAAAAAAAACTGAGTTAATCGATCAACAACGAACTTAAACGGATGTCTTACGACGTCCGCCCCCAGCAGATGCAACGAACGAAAGCGAACAAAATGTGATAAAAAAAAGTTTGTAGAGCACTTGCCCGCGAAAGGCAACGGTCCCGAGTTCGAGTCTCAATCCGGCACGCAGTTTTAATCTGCCAGGAAGTTTCATATCAGCGCACACTCCGCTGCAGATTGAAAATCTCATTCTGGAATTGGTCTCTCGTTGGGAGACGTGTGTTTTCGTCGCCAGAATGAGTATTTTGAGAAGTACGTAAGCGCACATGAGGAATAAAGAGTTTTCATATAAAAATTCGGAGGCATTACTTTTCAGCACGCCCTCGTATATACACCAATAGTAAACAAAAACGTTGGTGGTATTATAAAGTGACGTTGCGAACAAGTCTACGCTAGAAGACGGCAAAAGGACAAATCCTTGAAGGCAATGATGGTGATAATGAAATTGTTGAGCACATCCTTTGAATGGATAAGAATTATTGTATATGCCGTGAGATATCAGTAAGGTGTGTTGTTACACTAATGGCCATTAAAATTGCTGCACCACGATGATGACGTGCTACAGACGCGAAATTTAACCGACAGGAAGAAGATGCTGTGATATGCAAATGATTAGCTTTTCAGAGCATTCACACAAGGTTGGCGCCGGTGGCGACACACACAACGTGCCGACATAAGCAACGTTTCCAACAGATTTCTCATACACAAACAGCAGATGACCGGCGTTGCCTGGTGAAACGTTGTTGTGATGCCTCGTGTAAGGAGGAGAAATGCGTGCCGTCACGTTTCCGATTTTGATAAAGTTCGGTGTGTAGCCTATTGCAATTGCGGTTTATCGTATCGCGACATTTCTGCTCGCGTTTGTCGAGATCCAATGACTGTTAGCAAAATATGGAATAGGTGAGTTCAGAATGGTAATACGGAACGCCGTGGTGGATCCCAGCGGCCTCGTATCACTAGCAGTCGAGATGACAGGCGTCTTATCCGCATGGCTGTATCGGATCGTGCAGCCACGTCTCGATCCCTGAGTGAACAGATTGGGACGTTTGCAAGACAACAACCATCTGCACGAACAGTTCGATGACGTTTGCAGTAGCATTGACTATCACATCGGAGACCATGGCTGCGGTTACCTTGACGCTGCATCACATACAGGAGCGCCTGCGATGGTGTACTCAACGACGAACCTGAGTGTACGAATTTCAAAACTTCCTTTTTTCGGATGAATCCAGGTTCTGTTTACAGCATCATGGTCGCATACGTGTTTGGCGACATCGCGGTGAACACACATTGGAAGCGTGTTTTCTTCATCGCCATACTGGCGTATCACCCGGCACAATGAAATGGGGTGACACTGGTTACACATCTCGGTCACCTCTTGTTCGCACTGACGGCACTTTCAACAGTGGACGTTACATTTCAGATGTGTTACGACCCGTGGCTCTACCATACATTTCATCAGGATAATGCACGACCGCATGTTGCAGGTCCTGTACGGACCTTTCTGGATACAGAAAATGTTCGACTGCTGCCCTGGCCAGCACATTCTCCAGATCCCCCACCAATTGAAAACGTCTGGTCAATGGTGGCCGAGCAACTGTCTCGTCACAATACGCCAGTCACTACTCTTGATGAACTGTGGTATCGTGTTGAAGCTGCATTGGCAGTTGTACCTGTAAACGCCATCCGACCTCTGTTTGACTCAATGCCCAGGAGTATCAAGGCTATTATTACGGCCAGAGGAGGTTGTTCTGGGTACTGATTTCTCAGGATGTATGCACCCAAATTGCGTGAAAAGGTAATCACATGTCAGTTCTAGTTTAATATATTTGTCCAATGAATACCCGTTTATCGTCTACATTTTTCTTGGCGTAGCAATTTTAGTGTAGTTCAGAAAACAGTTTCTAAAAAAGTTACAGCGGAGCGAAGACAACGAAAACCAGACAACCAGCACCAGCGAACGAGAATTTGCTCTGTTTTAAATGGTAACCGCGCATTCACATTCGCTGGAGTTCCGTCGCGTTCCGCTGATTTGTTGGCCGTCCGTAACATCAAAGGAATTTCGCGTCTCTTCCGCTTTGGCACTAGCAGCACAGACAGCTACGCCTGCTGTTTCCGTGTGAACTTTTGTTATTCCCACTAGCTGCAACAGCGACTGTGTGGTCTCAAGAGAATTCTCTTGAGAATGTAATGTTTCTGGTGACATGTCATAGGTTCTTGAGAGGTCCAAGAGATACGCAGCATGATTGCTGAACAGAAAGAAATATGATTGGTAAAAATACTCAAAGCCGACGTGAGAAAGATGCTCCCATCAGATGCAAACGGAGTGAACAAGCATGATACTTTTTTTTATTTTTATTAGAAACTAAAGGGACAGTCAGCTGTCTAGGAAGTAAAGAAATACCAGGCAGTATAAGAAATACCGATAAAACTTAAAAGTATACGAAAGGCAAAGTAATTCTATTGCTTACTGTCGTTATAGCTGTAATTTTTTATCTGATGTATCACTGTCATTCTAGAATGTTTGTGTAATAACCGAATAAATAAAAACTGATTTCCCGCGATCTTGCTATCTACCCTCTAAGAAACTCTGTAGCAGATTTACCAGGTAGCTTATGTACAATCAAATTTCACTGAACACACTTTATTGGCATTATCTTCCTTATATCCTAAAAGTAATGTAAACATCAGGAATGTATAACATACAGCATGTATTCAAATGCGAAACAGTTTTATCGTACATGTCTCCTATTACTGATACAGACAATGTAAATGCTGGCCTTTCTTCAGGTTACGGTGCTCATCGGTTATTAGCGTTTCGGTTTTAAATTTCCCCCTCAACTGTCATTAAGAACCAGCGAAAACCGTGAATCGAGTCATGCGCAAAATTTTGGAATAATTCTAAGGAAGTCTAGGGTTATAATACAGTCTGTACGTACTTCTCACTTGTGTACATATACAGTCACGTAGGACTACATTCTTTTTCTCCTATACCATTTTGCTTCCTTCCTGAAATTCCACGCGCTCCCAATGCAAACAAATTTTATATGAATACCACAGTTTCGCATCTTGCGCAAAAACCAATGTGGCGTTCGTAGGACGGGAATGTTATGCTCGTTCTCTCATGTTGTCTTCCGTTCTACCCAGTGTAAGAGTTTGTTGTTCATACGCGAAATGTATGCGAATGCTTCCATCAGTTCCGGTAAAAGCAACGCATTAACAGGTGATGCACAATTTAGCGATGATGAGCTAATTAAAATGATTGCATGGACGTATATTTCTGCATATCTCTGGAAGGCTTTGGGCAAAATTAACCATACTACTTACTATCTGAACAGAAAGCTATGATGACAAGATTGTCCAAAATACTTACTTAGTGGATCTGCGGAAGCTGGATGTGCTCGTAGTAAAGTGATTACATCGATCGTAAAGGGCCATTATCACGGTCAAATCGACAACTTTAAAGCTCTCTAGACCAATTAATAACACTGTAACATTTATAAACTGAATATTGTGAACTATAACTGTTCTGAAATTAACTGGCTTTCTATTCTTTATAACTTTTGTGTGTGTATTGGCCGGCCGCGGTGGCCGTGCGGTTCTGGCGCTGCAGTCCGGAACCGCGGGACTGCTACGGTGCAGGTTCGAATCCTGCCTCGGGCATGGGTGTGTGTGATGTCCTTAGGTTAGTCAGGTTTAAGTAGTTCTAAGTTCTAGGGGACTTATGACCTAAGATGTTGAGTCCCATAGTGCTCAGAGCCATTTTGTGTGTATTGTAATGCTGAACAATGTGAGTGGTGTAATTACCAAATGCGGTCTGATAAAATGAGTCGCCATACTATCTGAAATTGTACAACTGTGTTTGAAAAAACCTTTACTAAAATAATCAGAAAATCTAAAACTGTATGCTAAAGGAACTGTGCTGTGAAGTTCTGTACAATGGACAGTCCGTGATCTCATGGTGTGTGACTTGCAATTCCTACACACACAACGGACAGTGTAAAACCCTTGTTCATTTAACCGCCTTTACTTAGCCCTGAACTGGTGTTACTTCTCGTATCCTGTCCAAGCTCACAGAACCTTTTATGAGAGTGGTTAAGCCAGCTAAGATAGCAAACCTCAACGAGAAGAAACAGATATGCCACCAGTACTGCACTTCTTCGATTTTCTAGAGCGAACGGGAATTCTTCAGCTAATCTGACTGTTGAATGAATACTTAATATAATTTAGTGAACTTAATTACTCTTCTTTCTCCAAGTAAAATCAATTACTGAACATAAGAAACATGGAATACTGCATAAATGTAACTGGTGATAATAAATAATCAGGAGACAAAAGGCTACAATTGACATGATCTGTTTCTAATTTTACATGTAAATGGGGAGTACAAGTACGGTTTACACGCTGGTGCCTACTCACTACTAGCGTGGGGTGCAAGTAACATTTATTTAAGTCCAATTGGAAGAAAGGAGCGTAAATTAGGACACGTTCTCACACATTCATACAGCAGGACAATTGCTATAACTTAATGCATAATCGAGAGCGCAAGTCATGGTGGCTCTCTTTAGTCTCAATAAGTCTGCACACTACGTGGCTACTATTTGGTAGAGCGCCCCCCAGCAAAGTGTCACAAGGATACGGAAATTGGGTGCGTTCAGTTAATCATGAGGAAAGCTGATTAGTTAAGCCGAATCACACCCCAATTTAATGAACGGTATTAGACGATGATACGCTACACAACACGAGAGGAACCACGTGTTTCAGTGACACAGAATTTTCTACAAAGCATTCAACGGGACAAGGGAAGATAATACACGTACGAGATTCATTCACACCTCACTTACATCTAATCAAGGTAACTGCTAATACATCAATCCCGCCTATCGCTAACTAATCCTTCCCTTCGTCTGTGTGGACCTGGAAAGCTTCGTTTGGAGGGGTAGCTCTAAAATAATTAATCTCGAAGTAGAAATTTCAACTATTCGAGGTTTGAATAATAAATCTTCAGTTAATTTGAAGTGACTTAAATATTTCGCTATGACTTTACATTATGCTCAATCGCTCCTAACACAATGCTCTAAGCAGAGCGCTCCCTTAACATTGGTACCCACCAGTGTCAGGGATGACTGGGTATTAGCGTTGTTCCGATCATTTCATTATCATTCATGAAAGTGGTGGGATTGGACTGAGCAAAGGTTGGGAATTTGTATAGGCGCTGATAACCACGCATTTGAGCGCTCCACAAACCAAACATCATCACCACCACCCTCAGCACAGCTTCCTCGACCAATCTGACAATAACAGCTGAAGCTTGAAAGGGGGTAGAGCGCTCTGTCCTGAACGGGGAGTCTTAAGAGACTTGAAAGTTGGCTATCGTGCATCAGAGAAGAAGACCAGCAATTTCCCGTCAGCTCTGGGCAGGCGACTCTGTATCCACGACCACTACTACCAATAACTTCGAAACACGCAATAAACGGATCATTCATTCTCAAGTCATACATACCCACTAATAGAGAGGAGGGACCATATATCCACAGGATTTAAGGGGTTCCGGAACGCCCTATACCTGCAATGTTAAAATAACGCTTATAAATTACATCTTTCCTCACAAAGTATTTGAGGTAAGAAGTTGAACTTTTTACAGATTATTTATTGGAATATGGGCTACAACTTAACACAGGGATTTTACAAAATTTTAGTTCAGTTATTAAAGATGATTTTTTTCAATTGTAATGAAAATTCACAACATTTTTTTGCAATTTTTTATTTATATATTCAAAAATATACAGTTTTTTGGAAAAAGGCTGTGTTAAATTATGCAGAAGGTACTGTGTAACATTTACTGAAAGTTTGAAACAAATATGTTTGGAAGATCCTTAGAAAACATGTAATTAGTATGAGAAAATAAAAGTTTTGGGAATCGAGCGACAAAGATTGGATTAACTTTTTAGTGCATTCCAGGTCCATAGGATGGATTATCTTCATCCTCTGCAAACTACTCCTCAAGCTTCCTCTTGTTCCTCCTCCTGTTTACTCTTGCTTGTATTTCTAGACACTTTACAGCCCTGTCTGCAGCCCGAAGGCGTTCCTTGTCTAAAGCAAGCATCGCTCGTACCATGTTAGAACCTATCTTCATTCCCATATTTCTAAATACCTTGCACCTTACAATGTTGCCATCATTGAAAGTCGCAACAGCATCGTTACTTTTACTCATTATTATACTTTAACAAAACAGAGACTAAAGAAACAGAATTAATTACAAATATTTTCGAGATAACGACAGAGTAAATAAACATGAAACAATCGACAATCACACCAGCGGTATATATTGAACCATCATAGGTTAGCCACAACACATACTTTATCTCACATCACTAAAATGTACCTGATGAACACGGACGTTAATAATAACACCATTTGACAGCAGTTTAACAGCGCCACAGTGGGTCACGCCCATGTAGAACACATTTCAAAAAAAATTTAAAAATAGTTTTAGTCTTCGGAATTGAATAAATTTAATATCTAATACTCTGCAGATTCAGAAAACGCAAAAAAGTAAAAATTGAACTTTTCATGATTTTGAGCCTTTCCGGAGCCCCTTAATTAACACAGGAAATTTCAGCTTGATCATTGGGTAACGTTCACAAACGGCAACGTACACTGGATTCAAACATGTACAATCTCATCTAATGCGTCCTGCTCAGCCTACTCGAGGGAGTGCGAGATGATGATGATGATGAGGTCCCATTCGCCGCGGAGCGTAGGGGACGTGGCAGGAGACCCGCACCGACGTACTAGGCTAGGTCCTAGTGGAGGTGGTTTGCCTTCGGAGTGCGAGAAAGATCTAGTAAAATAAGACATGGAAGATGTCCGTGACACAGCGTCACTGGTAATAGCTTTATGGAGAAACTCCATTGTGTCGTTTCATCAGAACAAAAATTCTACATCAAATTGCAAATTAAATTTTGAAAGAATAACCAACGAAAATGTTTCTGTGAAACGTCCTGGGATTTTCTGTACACAAACTGACTAAATAATATTCCAAACAGTGCGCACTGACGGTGATTTCAAACTGGCTGTAACTAATTTTTATGGCTTACCTATGGCAACAAAAATTGGATACTGCTCGAGACTGATGAACATCGAAGTAGAGCTCAGCAACAAACCAGGAAGGAAGCCCGGCGCAGTGCAATGCAAGGTCGTGCAGCTATGCAAAGCAGATGGTTCTTCACCTTTAAGCAGTTATGTTCCACTTGTTGCAAAGCGGATTCACACACAACCAAAAATGAAATTTATCAGGAGATGGTGGAAGATAATGCATTTACTGAAAGAATAACAATAGAAAAGGCTAATAAAGCTTAACTGTGACTTATGAAACTCATTCGTTCACTATCAGAACAATCATTACAAAATTATTCCATATTAAATATATGACTCTGCCATATAACGATATAAGCAAGACTCTAGCGTATAAAAGAGGAGAGCCTTACAAGTTTCACGATAATACCCGAGGCTTAACAATGAAATGGTCTCCAGTTAATAGACCTTATGTTTACTTATGTTTTCATGTTCATAGGAAAATGAAGTTTCAAAACACTAAGGTTAAAACATGTCTTCTATCTCACTGCCTTGTAAGTTCTGTTTGTTTCTAAATACACTATGTGATCAGAAGTATGCGGACACCTGGCTGAAAATGACTTAAGAGTTCGTGGCGCCCTCCATCGGTTATGCTGGAATTCAATATGGTGTAGGCCCACCCTTAGCCTTGATGAAAGCTCCCACTCTCGCAGACAGACGTTCAATCAGGTGCTCGAGGGTTTATTAATGAATGGCAGCCCACTCTTCACGAAGTGCTGCACTGAGGTGCGGTATCGATGTCGGTCGGTGAGACCTGGCACGAAGTCGGCGTTCCAAAACATCCCAAAGCTGTGAAATAGGATTCACGTCAAGACTCTGTGCAGGTCAGTCGATCACAGAGATGTTATTGTAGTGTAACCACTCCGCCAAACTATGAAGAGTTGCTCGATCATGTTGAAAGATGCAATCGGCATATCCAAATTGCTCTTCAACAGTGGGAAGCAAGAGATGCTAAAAACAGCAATGTAGGACTGTTTGTGATGGTGCCACGAAAAACAACATGGGGTGCAAGACCCTTCCAGGAAAAACACGACCACATCGTAACAGCACCGCCTCCGAATTTTACTGCTAGCACTACACACGCTGGCAGACGACGTTCACCGGGCATTCGCCATAACCACACCCTGCCATAGGATCGCCACAGTGTGTACCGTGATTCGTCACTCCACACAACGTTTTTCCACTGTTCAATCGTTCAATGTTTACGCTCCTTACACCAAGCGAGGCGTCGTTTGGCATTTACCGTCGTGATGTGTGGCTTATGAGCAGCCGCTCGACCATGATATCCAAGTTTTCTCACCTCCCGCCTAACTGTCATAGTACGTGCAGTGGATCCAGATGCAGTTTGGAATTCCTGTGTGATCGTCCAGCCCGATAGCTGAGTAGTTGCCATCACGGTAGCTCAGCGTGTTCGGTGAGAGAGTAGGTGGCCATCTGTAATAAAAAAAAAACTGAGTAAAGAAATCAAAGATCAACTTGAACGAATGTCATGTGACGTCCGCCCAGACCAAACGATACGAACAACATCGAAAAAAAGAAAATGTGGCCAGCGTGACGGATTGCCGTCCTACTGGCCCGGGTTCAATTCCCGGCTGGGTCGGGAATTTTCTCCGCTCAGGGACTGGGTGTTGTGCTGTCTTCATCATCATTTCATCCCCATCCGGCCAGCAGGTCGTCCAATGTGGCGTCGAATGTAATAAGACCTGCACCACGGCGGCCGGACGTGCCCCACAAGGGGCCTCCCGGCCAATGAGGCCAAACGCTCATTTCCATTTTTTTCCATTCCTGTGTGATGGTCTGGAGAGACCTCAACTGTCGGAGGTCTCTGTCAGTCAACAGACGAGGTCGGGCTACAGACGTTTGTGCTGTACTGTTCATTCACATTTCCCGTTCACTATCACATCGGAAACAGTGTACCTAAGGACGATTAAGAGTGTGGAAATCTCGCGTACAGACGTAAGAAACAAGTGACACCCAATCACCTGACCACGTTCGAAGTCCGTGAGTTTCGCGGTGCGCCCCATTCTGCTCTCTCACTATGTCTAATGATTACTGACGTTGCTGATATGCAGTACCTGGCAGTAGGTGGCAGCACAATGTACCTAATATAAGAAACCTATGTTTTTGGACGTGTTCGGATACTTTTGATCACATAGCGTAAATGGCGCAAATGTGGAAATTCGCTGACTTAAAGCGACTTTGACAGAAGCCAGACTGTTGTGGCCCATTGCATCTCGGAAACAGTGAAGCTTGTCAGCTGTTCACGTGTTGTCATCTTCTGCACGTACTGAAAGTGGTTGAAGAATGCTGAAGCCACGAGTAGGTGATAAGGAGTTGGATGTCCATACCTCAGCACAGAACATGGGGATCGGAGGCGTATCCGCTCTTTAAAGCAGGATAGGCGGCGATCTGTGGCAGATCTGATGACGAAGTACTGTGCTGACGCAGGCACAAGTGTTAGCGGTCAGTGCACAGTACTGAACATGGTGTTCTGCGGCAGAGGACCTCCACAGGTCCCAACTCGACCCAACGACACTGTCAATTATGATAACAGTGTGCACAGGATCATCGATATTCTACTGCGGATCAATGGAACATGTCGCCTGGTCGGATGAATGCTGTTTATTATTAAACTAGACAGACTGCCATGTCCAGGTACGCCATAATCCAGGCGAACTGTTGCTTGAAACATGCAGCACGGCACGGGCCCAGGGCGGTGGCAGCAGTACTACATTGCAGGGGAACTTCCTGGGCTTACATGAGACCTGCGGTAGTAGTTCTAGGCACCATGACTGCGTGAACATTATTACGGACCACCTGTAACTCTTTATGCTTGACATCTTCACCAACAGAGATGGCATCTTCCTGCAAGATAACTATCCATGTCACAAGGCCATAATCGTGCTGCAATTGTTTGCGGTGCATGACGGTGAACTCAGGCATGATAGTGAACTCATCCTGCCCGTCAAATTCGGCTTATCTGAATGCGATGAAACCCAGTTGGGATGCTATCGAGCACCAGCTCTGCACCCGCAAACCAACACCTGCAAAATATGGGAAGTCTCTGACCTGTGGGTAGGCATCTGGTGCCACAAATCTCTGGAAAACTATCTAGTCCTCTTCGAATCCATGTAATCACTACTGAATTGCGTTCCAGATGTGGACCAACACGCCTTTAAGTAGGTGGTCATAATGTTCTGTATACCGTACATATTCAGCAGGTCAAAGAACACAGAAAATGAATTATGGGAGAGCAATAAAAATTAGAGTAATTGCTGGTGATGCTGTTCAGATGGTTTCAATTAAATGTCCATGAAATATGTTTCGGTTTGTATACGCAATAAATAGTGTATAACTTAGGGCATAACCTACAATTACTGTAATTAATAAAAATACGATAGCTGACTGCAGGCGTGCACTGTGGTGCGACGAGAAGTGTTTCGGACTCTTTTAAAATAATTCAAAGTTCCTAGTGAACCGACGGCCCAATGAGTTGCTTAACCCTCAATGTGTGTGGGGATGTAGTTCAGGCGCAGGTGGCGAGGAGTATGCGACGGACGATCTCCAGGGACAACAGCATTGTTGACGCCTCTGTACACATAAGTTACTGATCTACCAACGCCTCAGGCGTCCTATGGCATTCCGTTTGACTCAATGTTGAGACTGACCATAGTCGACTGCAGAGAGTTTTGCTATCGGCCATCGATGTATCGCTCGCCACGAAGTGGTGAACGTGCAACGCCGAAGCTTAAGGTGAACGTCCATGAAACTGACTGAAAATCTGAATTTTTAGCTAATTTTTGATTTATTAGTTAAACTCATCGACAACACGTTCCAAGTTTAAGTCATGAAATGGGCCTGAAAAATAATTAAATGCGTGACGCGACGTTCCTGCCACACCCACGTCTCGATGCAACACTGCAGTACTAGCTCAGCAAACAACTATTCCAAGGATTACTTTCAAGCACACTTCCAGGCAATGTATCTAGTCTACAGTGGGCTATAGACTGAGGAAACTTGTCAGTGACATGGAAGGCAAAAAGGTGCATGATGGAAAGCGCACTTGTCGACACAAGACACACAAAAAAGATGATAGACACTCCTCAAGTGTATTATGGCAATGCTATCATACAGAAGCTATCCAGTGTAAGTGACACGAAAAGTGCTACACATTTCCACCTGGTGTCTACTGATGAACATCTCATTCACCGTATGTGCCACATTAGCTGGTATACATACCTACAGGCCCAGAGGGATAACAACCCCTACATTCACAAGGAGAGACTTCCAAATTATGTCCTGCGTGTTGCCAGGCCCACTTCCACTATTCTGGCCGATCCTGAACGTCTAAAAAAGTATGTTCACGGCAAAACCCTTAATCCAAAAGAGCATCTAAATTCACTCATATGGAAACAATGCCCTAAAACTACATTTTCATCTGCTAAAGTTGTCAGAATTGCAACTCATGATGCACTTCTTGTATTTAGTGATGGAAACGTAAGGAGGATGGAGGTATTAGAATGGACTTGAAGATTACAAATTTCACTCAAGTGTTTTTGAGAAAAATAGATTTACGGTGCCTCTCTGCATTGAAATGTCAGTTGAGGCAGAAAACAAAAAACCAGAAGATCTGCCTCGAAGGGAAAGAGGAACCTGAGCACAAACCGGCGCCAATTGGAGAGTTGACATAAGAAAAAATTGTTAGGATGAACTTTAAGTAGCATTTCCTGATTTTTTTAATTTAATGTACCTTTTCCTCAGAAACTACAAGTGTAGAATTATGAAATATTGTACACTTTCTTCTACAAAATCCTACAAAAATTGTCTCAAGAATAAATTTTGGAACTTCCGGGTGTAAGCTGAGATATGGGGCAAAGTGCTCGGAATTTTGCATCAATTTTATACTATACTTATAGAATTAAAATTAAAAAATTATTGAAATTCTCCTATTCGACATGAGACATTCGACATTCAATAAAAAACTTCATGAGAGAAGCTTACTGTATGCAAAGAGACTAAAGCAAGAAAATTTTGTATAAATCTCTTCAATAGATATGTTATTTTTCGAAAATAAATTTTTAAATTTCATAAAAATGGTAAATACCTATAATCCAAGGACCTTAACATATATGTATAAATTTTATGTAAAGCATGGTAAAAATTTCTTTCGTATCTTCAAATTGTGCATTTGGTGCATCTTTTAAATAGGCTGTGTTTTTCATGAATATGCCTTCTTAAAAGAGGAAAGCACGGACCAGTGGAGATACCTGTGGACCGACAAGTGAATGCGATGGCTTACTATCGAACAGATTGCAACGCCTCGTCGAAGCTGAGTTGAAGGCAGGCACGAAGTGGTGTGGTGCCGAAGTATACTTTAAAGGTTGAAGCGCACAGCAGTGGAAGCCGAGCAATTTTTTGAAATGTTATTAAGCGGTCGTGCACGGGCTTACATGGAGATACGGTGCACGCCGTGAAGGAAGTTCCTTGTTGCTGAGGGTCGAGTTCGCTGTTGTAACCATACTGTGCGGCGGCACTTCGTGGCTCGCTTAGACTTGATATGGGTGAGCATCCGCAACTCAGTAAACCTTTGTTCATTGCCTGTCACATAATATTCAGTGTGTTTCGCCCTGCTCCTAAGAGAATTGAGCAGTATTACCCATACGTTAATTTGATATGTCAATCTGCTATTATTTTCTAAAAGATGTTTTATTTTCATATGTGTTGATATGTTTTCCTTTTAAAGCTTTTGTGTCAGTTCCATTTTTTTTATCGCAACGGGACGTGTTGATCTAAATTGCACCCTGTTTAATGACCTTAAGTTCGCTGCATCAATGGCTGACGCCGTGTATTTTGCACTTAGAGTTGGGTTTTAAAGCTTATTTACGAGAAAAATACACGTCTGGCCATTAAAATGGCTACACCAAGAAGAAATGCAGATGATATACGGGTATTCATTGGACAAATATAATATACTAGAACTGTCATGTGATTACATTTTCACGCAATTTGGGTGCATAGATCCTGAGAAATCTGTCCCCAGAACAACCACCTCTGGCCGTAATAGCGGTCTTGATACTCCTGGGCATTGAGTCAAACAGAGCTAGGATGGCGTATACAGGTACAGCTGCCCACGCAGATTCAACAAGATACCACAGTTCATCAACAGTAGTGACTGGCGTATAGTGACGAGCCAGTTGCTCGGCCACCATTGACCAGACGTTTTCAATTGGTGAGAGATCTGGAGAATGTGCTGGCCAGGGCAGCAGTCGAACATTTTCTGTATCCAGAAAGGCCCGTACAGGACCTGCAAGATGCGGTCGTGTATTATCCTGCTGAAATGTAGGGTTTCGCAGGGATCGAATGAAGGGTAGAGCCACGGGTCGTAACACATCTGAAATGTAACGTCCACTGTTCAAAGTGCCGTCAATGTGAACAAGAGGTGACCGAGACGTGTAACCAATGGCACCCCATACCATCGTGCCAGGTGATACGCCAGTATAGCGATGACGAATACACGCTTCC
Organism: Schistocerca cancellata; assembly: GCF_023864275.1. Taxonomy (NCBI): domain Eukaryota; kingdom Metazoa; phylum Arthropoda; class Insecta; order Orthoptera; family Acrididae; genus Schistocerca; species Schistocerca cancellata. Next base: position 845,887,773 of record NC_064628.1, read on the forward strand.
AATGTGCGTTCACCACGATTCGCCAAACACGGATGCGACAGATGCTGTAAACAGAACCTGGGTTCATCCGAAAAAAAAAGACGTTTTGCCATTTGTGCATCCAGGTTCGTCGTTGAGTACACCATCGCAGGCGCTCCTGTCTGTGATGCAGCGTCAAGGGTAACCGCAGCCATGGTCTCCGAGCTGATAGTCCATGCTGCTGCAGGTTGTCGTCTTGCAAACTTCCCCGTCTGTTGACTCAGGGATCGAGACGTGGCTGCACGATCCGTTACAGCCATGCAGATAAGGTGCCTGTCATCTCGACTGCTAGTGATACGAGGCCATTGGGATCCCTCCTGAACCCACCGATTCCATATTCTGCTAACAGTCATTGGATCTCGACCAACGCGAGCAGCAATATCGCGATACGATAAACCGCAATCGCGATAGGCTACAATCCCACCTTTACCCAAGTCGGAAACGTGATGGTACGCATTTTTCCTCCTTACACGAGGCATCACAATAACGTTTCACCAGGCAACACCAGTCAACTGCTGTTTGTGTATGAGAAACTGGTTGGAAACTTACCCCATGTCAGCACGTTGTAGGCGTCGCTACCGGAGCCAACATTGTGTGAATGCTGATTAGCATATCACAGCACCTTCCTCCTGTCGGTTAAGTTTCGCGTCTGTAGCACGTCATCTTCGTGGTGTAGCAATTTTAATGGCCAGTAGTGTATATTGATTATACTTATTGCCATTGTGTTACAACCCCGACCTCGGGGATAGTTGTGGGGCAATAAAATAATTATGTTAATTGTAACATGTACGTTCGTTTCTTGTTTTAGTAGTTTCCTGTACCAACGTGTAATCAGCGTATTCTTGATATGACAGGCGGCCACCGTTGGTACAATGTGGAGCCTGCGGGCGCCTTCTACCCGTTCGTACCAGCCTTCGTAATTATCAGTGTTTTTTTGTTACAGATACAGTATTTGATGTTAGATTGTTGTAAGACAGTGTTGTGGATTTAAAACTGTCGATTCTGGGTTATGCTTCTGAATGGGAGGTGAGATAAAGCGGCCATTCTAAGGGAAACAGTATTTTCACCAAACGTCATCGATAGAAGCTTAGCACCTACATTTGTTTTAATACACTCATTATATCACACCAAATCTTTCAAAGTGAAAAAGAAAGTAATTTATAGGAGCTACAGGCATTTTCCTGAAGGCTTACGAAGTGGCCACTTTTCCCTGTCTAGGTGGGTAATGTGGTCAGTTCCATCGCTATATGATCCAATGTTTCTTGTTCTTATTTTCGGACATACTTTCGAGGCATCGTGATGTCCTAGGATCTGAAACAATTCGATCAGATTTTTGTATTAGACCACATATACAGGGTGTTACAAAAAGGTACGACCAAACTCTCAGGAAACATTCCTCACACACAAATAAAGAAAAGATGTTATGTGGACATGTGTCCAGAAACGCTTAATTTCCATATTAGAGCTCTTTTTAGTTTCGTCAGTATGTAATGTACCTCCTCGATTCACCGCCAGTTGGCCCAATCGTAGGAAGGTAATGTTGACTTCGGTGCTTGTGTTGATATGCGAGTCATTGCTCTACAGTACTAGCATCAACCACATCAGTACGTAGCATCAACAGGTTAGTGTTCATCACGAACGTGGTTTTGCAGTCAGTGCAATGTTTACAAATGCGGAGTAGGCAGATGCCCAATTGATGTATGGATTAGCATGGCCGTGGCGCGTTACGTTTGTATAGAGACCGATTTCCAGAACGAAGGTTTCCCGACAGGAAGACGTTCGAAGCAATTGATCGGCGTCTTAGGGAGCACGGAACATTCCAGCCTATGACTGGAGACTGGGGAAGACCTAGAACGACGAGGACACCTGCAATGGACGAGGCATTTCTTCGTGGAGTTGACGATAACCCTCATGTCAGCGTCAGAGAAGTTGCTGCTGTACAAGGTAACGTTGACCACGTCACTGTGCTACGGGAGAACCAGTTGTTTCCGTACCATGTACAGCGTGTGCAGGCACTATCAGCAGCTGATTGGCCTCCACAGGTACACTTCTGCGAAAGGTTCATCCAACAATGTGTCAATCCTCATTTCAGTGCGAATGTTCTCTTTACGGATGAGGCTTCATTCCAACGTGATCAAATTGTAAATTTTCACAATCAACATGTGTGGGCTGACGAGAATCCGCACGCATTTGTGCAATCACCCCATCAACACAGATTTTCTGTGAACGTTTGGGCAGGCATTGTTGGTGATGTCTTGATTGGGCCCCATGTACTTCCATCTGCCCTCAATGGAGCACGTTATCATGATTTCATACGGGGTACTCTACCTGTGCTGCTAGAACATGTGCCTTTACAAGTACACAACAGGTGGTTGATGCATGATGGAGCTCCTGCACATTTCAGTCGAAGTGTTCGTACGCTTCTCAACAACAGATTCGGTGACCGATGGATTGGTAGAGGCGGACCAATTCCATGGCCTCCACGCTCTCCTGACCTCAAACCTCTTGACTTTCATATATGGGGGCATTTGAAAGCTCTTGTCTACGCAACCCCGGTACCTAATGTAGAGACTCTTGGTGCTCGTATTGTGGACGGCTGTGATACAATACGCCATTCTCCAGGGCTGCATCAGCGCATCAGGGATTCCATGCGACGGAGGGTGGATGCATGTATCCTCGCTAACGGAGGACATTTTGAACATTTCCTGTAACAATGTGTTTGAAGTCACGCTGGTACGTTCTGTTGCTGCATGTTTCCATTCCATGGTTAATGTGATTCGAAGAGAAGTAATAAAATGAGCTCTAACATGGAATGTAAGCGTTTCCGGACACATGTCCACATAACATATTTTCTTTCTTTGTGTGTGAGGAATGTTTCCTGAAAGTTTGGCCGTACCTTTTTGTAACACCCTGTAGTAGAACTGTGACTGACTCCCGAAAAACAGGTACTTAAATGCATTGAGAATAAGAAATAGCACATTGAGAATGCCTAGCTGTTAGCCGAAATCTGGATTTGCATAATAAAATCTAAAAAGCACGACTGACTGCTGCACTCAATAATTTATAAGAACGGAAAAGATTTAGAATAATATAAGTTGATTCAGGCGACAGAATGACAGGCGATAGCTTTTTAAAAAAAAGGGGATTGGAAGTAAATCTGAACTGAAGTATTATTTGTGATATATGGAAGTAACTAATCCTTACAAGGGTAAACAAATTGGCCACTTTTTCCAACGAGTAATGTGGCCGCTTTTCCCGATCGGACTTCATGCTGGCATTAGCGGTTCGAAGATGAAACTATTAAACAGAAACAAATAACAAGGAAATGCATTTGTAGTCCAAAACATTTTGATGAAAGACTGATATGGTAAAAATGTATTAATTTAAATATAAGTAACAAGACTGGTATGGTTTACTTACATTTCATCAGACGACTGAAAATCAGAAAATTTTTACTAAAGTATAACGGAACAAACGTCCTGTGTCAGACTCACTGACAACATTCATGGTGCATATTAGAACTAGTCCGATGACTTCTCGGTAGGCAGCAGCACTGTTCAAGGCAAACTATATGCAGTGGCCGCTTTTGCCGCCCTGGTCACTTCAACCCACCTTCCCCTATAGGTTAGTCTCAAGGAAGTTTCACATTTTCACGTTCTATTTTTCATTTCAGGGTATCAGCCTATTTTGAACCCATAGTAAATATCTGGGACTATAAGGAATCGCGGATAGAATTAACAGCCCCACAGATTGATAGCTGTGGTATTTAATCATCAATGGATGCTGTGTATGGCAAACCTGAAGAAACTTGTTGCTGTCTACTTTGTCGAAGTAAGACATCACCAATGCTACGCGGAAATGGCGTAGGGCCTACTGCAGGGATGCTGAATTTCGCTGTCCAGTGCGCTTATGTTGTGCCTCGGAGGAAATGGACAAAATTCAGAAATCTATTTCTAGAGTTGTAAGCGCCTTTGAACGGACTTAAACCTGTACAATGTACACTGTAAAACACAATTAAAGGATCACTTTTACGAAACGCAGTGATTCTCTCCCTTTGCGACGTAAAAATTTGAAATATGGCTCGAAAGGTGCCTACCAGCTTCCTTCCTCTGTACGAAGGCGTGATGCCCTTCAACGTCGCCCGCAGACTCGGTGACGCTTCAGCCAGCAAGGCATCAGCAAAAAAGTTGTGTCACATTGGTACCAAATTCCCACCACAGTTCTGCCTAGCACCGATGTAGACGTGTCGCACGATGAGCCAGGTGGTCGCAGCCTTTCTTACCCACATTTCACCCCTTCTAATGATGCCTCTGCAATACAATTCAGAATCACGACGCTCAGTGTTGAAGTGGTTTTCTTGTGGCTGGCTGAGGAAAACACTTCAGATGCACCGCCACTCAGGATCGCCATGAAAAGACCTCAGGGAATGGCATAAAGGGCGTCAATGAAACCACCGCCTTCCTTCGACCGTTGCTTCCCACAAATTCCGCAGTCGAAAACGACAGCTCCCACTGCGATCTGTAAGAGGGTGACGCTTTTTACAAACTTACACACTGTTGGTTCCACCTCCCCACCTAGGACGAGTCAACCTTTCTCTGACTACATCATGGGCCAGCAGCCCCACAGCTAGAATGCCGCTCTTGTACCTGCTAGGCATGCAGTTCTGGAGGGAAGTTAAAGGGCTGTTTGCCTGCAAGTACCTGGAACTCTCGTCACAGTTTATTTCTTTTCAGGTATGTTTTTAATGTGTTCAAAGGCGGGCGGGTTCCGGGGGTGTTGCCGAACTAAAGGGTGTTACAGATACTATTTTTTGTTTTACTCACGCATATGCCAAAATCACACTCCCCCGTTATCACACCACAGAAGGGCGCGAAGAAGGAGAGATGAAAAAGCATAAGCACCTTTTGCTACTTCAGATTATGAATGGTTTTGAAAGATCCCTAGTGGTTCCACACTGTACACTTATGCAAAAATCCATAGGTGTCCCATCACATTGAGTTGGGTTGCTGGCCCACGATGTCACAAAACCGTTGAATCGTCTGAGGTCGCGTGCTGGAGAGGGGGTGGGGGGGGTAGGGGGGGGGACGTGTCAACAGTATCACGTATGGGCATCATCGCCCTAGGGTAAGGTGTGGTTTCATTGACGGTCTGTAGGCAACCCCTGGAGGCATTTTCGGGTTGATTCTGAACGTTGGTGTGTCTGTGATTTCAACGCTGGGCGTCATGGTTCTGACCTCGATCGCAGAGGCGTCAAAAATGGGGGCGAAAGGTTAGCAAGAGCGAATGGGACGACATTCTTGTTGTGAATTGGTAGGAGCCAATTCACGGAGTTTGGAGGAAGCCGAAAGGCACGCGTTTAAGCTCACGCAGGCTGGCGTGAGGTCTGGAACAGGTCAGAGAAATAAGACTAGCCAAACAAGAGTAACTGGTAGAATACTTCATTTTAATCCACAATTGGTGAATATCGGTCTGACGGTACAGGCATACATAGATAAATAACAAATGTGAATGGCGCCTTGCTAGGTCGTAGCAAATGACGTAGCTGAAGGCTATGCTAACTCTCGTCTCGGCAAATAAGAGCGTATTTGTCAGTGTAGCTTCGCTAGCAAAGTCGGCTGTACAACTGGGGCGAGTGCTAGGAAGCGTCTCTAGACCTGCCGTGTCGCGGCGCTCGGTCTGCAATCACTGACAATGGCGACACGCGGGTCCGTCGTATACTAGCGGACCGCGGCCGATTTAAAGGCTACCACCTAGCAAGTGTGGTGTCTGGCGGTGACATCACAATTCTCATCTTGTGACACGGTGCCCATGGGTAGAAGTGTGGTGAAATTTGGTGCCAATGTGTCATCATTAACCCTTATTACACTTCAAATGAACTTATGAGCTCTGGATTTTTTTCGCGTGTGTCGACACCTTGCTGCTTGAGGCATAGCCTAGCACGAGGGTGAGGTTTCAGGGTGCCTCGCTTTTGCACTATTACAGAGCTCTGTTGAAGGCACCTTTGAGGCAAATTTTAAACTTCTCCATTGCAATGCGAGACAATTACGGCGTTTCGTAAAAGTGATCCCATGTTTGTTTTTACTTTGTCCAGACTAAGCGCCGGCTACTCTCGCTTCCTGCGAAGCAGATCGGTACAGCGGGCCCCGGACCGAGTAGGGGTCAGCCTGGCCGGCCGTCCCGGAAACACAGACGCTTCCCAGAGACCACTAGGAGGCGTCCACGGCGCCGCAAGAGGTCGCTACAGCCGCGGACCTCTTTTCTTCCGCTCGACACGCGACTGCAAATAGAGCCAGCCATATCCATGCACCAAGCAGTATTTAGGCTCCTACCCTCGAATACCTTGGCCTCACACTCGACCGCCACCTCACCTGGACTCCCCATCTCCTTACCATCCAAAACAAAGCTCACAACCGCCTCCGCCTCCTGAAACTCCTGTCCGGCCGGACGTGGGGTCTGCATCCTTCCACCATCCTTCACACCTACAAATCCATGATCCGCCCCATCCTTTGTTATGCCAGCATCGCTTGGATTTCCGCCCCTCCCCGGTTCTATAAAGCCCTTCAAATCCTCGAACGCCATGCACTCCGCCTCGCCTTCCGCATCCGCATCCGCTTTCCGTCCCCCACGCGCATCCTCTATGACCTCATCCCCTTCCCCCACCTTCTCCTTTTCCTTGAACACATCCGCACACTATATATTGTCCGCCGCCTTGATCCCCCTCACCCCCTGGTGTCTCCCTTCCTCTCCACTCCCAACCACTGTGTACCGATGAATTCAGTGCGGTGACACAGACAATCAAATTTCGGTAGGAGACAAGAGAAGATATTGTATTTACTGAATAAAGAAAAAGATACTAGGATTCAAAGACAATGTTGTGAATGATGAAACTCATTCTTTGACAATGAAAATCATTCTTTGATTGTTATAATAGTCATTAAAAATTAATTTCTATTAAAAATATGACTCTACTGGGAAATTAATTATTAAAATGGCAAAGAAGTGACAAATCTATAGTTTCTGAGTGCAAGCCATGTGAACAGGTAACTTTAGTTATTCACATCTGAAGAATGAAGCTAATCAAGCCGAACCAGAAAAGCAATTTTCACTAAAGCTTTCCGTTTTCTTAACAAATCTTAAATTACGTGCAGGCAAGCAATGGAGCAACGACATTGCCTGTAAATCTTCACAGTTCTCAAATTAATCTATACCAAATCATATTTCCAAAATTCAGCATCCTCTGCATCTTTATCTCCATGCTCTGCAAACTATTTCGAGACTGCTCAGTACTGTGACCAACACCCGATTCACTCTTACTTCTCACAGCAGGCCACTGCAACGACAATGCTACCAAAGACCACAGTACTGAACATCAGTGTGGCATAAATACAGAACAACAAAAACATTAGTTCCCTGTAGATAACCATGGAAAATTCTACCAGTCGTTCAATTCCTCGACGATAGGAGTTCTAGAGCTGCTCATCGCTGGAAAATCTTTTGAGTGCTGCGAATCAGTTCCTCGACTGCCAGGGTACTGTCGTCTGTAGACGACGTCGATGACTTCATCTTCGCGGTCAGCATGAACCACGTCTGTGCAGACTTGTTCTAATTGTTTGCATTTTTTCATTATGGCTGGGTACGCCATCAATTCGGTCCATATACGGCCAGCATTTTAAAGTTAATATGTGTGAAATGTAGACGTTTTGCCTCACCAGAACAGTTCTGTAACGGGCACGTCAGATTTGGAGTAAGTTTCCAGTTGCAGCGCCACACCATTAGCACACTGTTATGCAGATATTAACTGTAACGCAGCAGATTTGCTTTTGCCGAGAGAATCGAGAACAAATAAATTATGACAAATGCACCAGCACAATGGACTTAACGTGGGACGATGCTTGTCACTTACTTTCTGAAATCCCCACGTAAACTGTGCTAATCTGTTCCGACTTATTTCATTGCATTATAAGATGTCTAGGAATTTGAATTATATGTACAAAATGAGAACGAAATATGAAAAGAATCCTTATCTTGCAGACAGCTGAAGGCACTGTTTGTATCTGCCTATTATGGCATAGATATGTGTTGTCAAATGAAACTACACAGTTTTTTTCTGCTCAGGATTGAAAAGAGCCGTCAATAAGGACATCAATGGCAATACACGAGTGGAACTTGTTCAAATAGACGACGGCTTCGGAAATACCATCAGTGTACCGTAAACTACCAAATGAAAGCAAACACGTAACTCAGGTACGGTTTGCGTACTTATCATTATGAATGTCAAATCAAGTCTTCAAAATGCCGCCCTTGAGCACTCGTACATGCTGAAGCAGCTCTTTTCCACCATCCACCACCGGACTGCCATGGGATGGGATCTTCAGTCCATCTTCCCTTAGGTCTCCCTTTCCATCTAACAGTATGGATCATAACTTCCATCACTTTCTTTTGTATTCTGTCTTCCGCCATTCTCTCCACGTGTCCTAGCCATCGTATACGTTGTGATTTGACAAATTTTACTACATGTATTAACACTTGTAGCTCTGGGCTATAGCGTGTCCTCCAGCCTTCTTCCTCCCTTATTGGACCATAAAATTTACGTAGGACTTTTCAATCAAAGATTCTTAGAGCGCTTTTGCCTTCTTCTGTTAGCGTCCACATTTCTGACACATATGTACAATTGCTCGAACTAAAGAGTTATATATCAGCTGTTATTGTAACGAGACATTTCTGGTTGACTGTAAATTTGCGAACTAAGCTTTGTTGTCTGCTTGTATCCTTTCCCTTACAGCCTTTCCAATGCTGTTATTGTTAAATATTAAGATTCCCAAGTAAACGAAAAAGGAACTCCTTTGAAACATTTCTTGTTTGTAATTAGATCGCCGGCCGTTGTGGCCGAGTGGTTCTAGGCGCTTTAGTCCGGAACCGCACTGCTGCTATGGTCGCGGGTTTGAATTCTGCCTCGGGCATGGATGTGTGAGATGTCCTTAGGTTAGTTAGGTTTAAGTAGTTCTAAGTCTAGGGGACTGAGGACCTCAGATGTTAAGTCCCATAGTGCTTAGAGCTATTTCAACAAATATTTAGATCTTAAGAAGTTCTTCTGGCCTCAGAACACTACCGTGTACTTCGTTGCCTCATGTACTGTGAGGCCGATTTTGAATGCTTATGTTGCGTTGATGGGTATGTTTATTTAATTGTATTGGCTTTGCTTCCTGCTATTGCAGTGTCATCGGCAGATGCGCATATCTGGCTAGTTTTCATAAATACGATGTCTCTTTTTATTTATCTCATTTATTAAGCTGTTCAGGACCTATCCTGAATGAGGCGTGGAGGTTCTGTCACCTTGCTTCAGCTCTCGCTAGTCCTGTTGAACATAACAGCGATTCCGGACACACAAAACTGCACACTGAATCTTATCTGTACTTTCCGTAAAAGAGCCTCTTCTTTTAGTGCTACTGATGTCTTCGGGAGTCATTAGTGTTTCCTTCTAGAACACTTGTTTCACTTTTCTCTCGTTTTAATTTTTCTTGCATAGTTTGTTTACGACCGAAGCATCGTTTACAAGTCATCGATAACTTGGTTTTCGCAATTTGCAATAACGATCCACGCTGCCCGACACAAGTGGATGAACAGCGACCTCGCGCTGTCAACGTGGGCTGCAGGTTTTCAAGATTCGCGTCGTTCATCTCTGTTTTACTAATGGGACACTAAACGGCCGCAAATATCTATAATTCCTAGGAGATACGACGCTGACGTCGTTGGAAGACAACCCACTGGACATAAGGCCATGTCCAGGCCATTCCACACTGCAAATAATAAACAAAAGGCGAAAAGTTGTTCTCAATAATTCAACGCTGTAAGGGTAGACAATTTCAGCGACTGGGGAGAAATCACAGGGTTCGATTTGGTTCTACTCCTATTGTTTATACGTGTGTATGTTGATGAGCTTCCACTTAACATTCAACAAGCAGATTTGGTACTGTTTGCAGAGGATACTGCTGTTACAATAAATCCTATTAGAGGGAAAGCCATAGAAGAGATTCTTAATGATGTTTTTCAGATAATTATTACGTGGTTTTCTACCTTAATTTTGAAGAAACACGATATAATTCAATTCTGAGCAACTAACAGTCATACCAACAATTAATGCCGCACGTGAACTGAAGGCAATCAGCAGAATGTACATACCGACGAACTGGAAGAACCATATTACTTAGTTCTTCAACCAATTAAGTTCAGCTACTTCTGCTCGTCGAATAATGGCTAGTCTTGCTAACAAACGAAGTAACCTTCTAGTGTAGCTCACCACTTAGAATAAGAGTAACAAAGGAAAATTAGAGTTTAAATTTCAGTCGACAACAAGGCCTTTAGGGACAGTAGAATAAGATTACTGATTGCACAAAAGTGAGCAGTAAGAATAATGTTTCACTCGCGGTAGTTGTGTAGGTATCTCTTCAATGAATAACGCATTTTATCTGCACCATCTGTATACATATATTTACGATGAAATTCGTCATAATCAATCAAAATTTGAAAGTTAACACATGTATACATATCTTGTAAATTGACTCCTTCTACTTCATTTCAAAGAAATATTATTTCAAATGCTGTGTGGAACTAACTTACTAACCTTCGTAACAGAACATTTGGAGATCTTTGTGTCGGTCGTTCAGGAAACTCTAAGTGAGCCCTACATCACCATACGTAAAAGCTCTGGGCGTTTATGTATAGGAAACATTAGAGCAAGATGTCTAAAAGTAAACACTGACAACCCTTGAAGGCATGAAATATTGTATAATAAGAGCGCCTCTACGAGTATGTAAGATTAATTTAAACGTCCATGTGTCAGTGCTGAAGATAAACGTTATGATCACGTGATACTATAGTCATACGAAGCGAATCTGCGTTACTTGGTTGCTTATATTTAATTCAGTAGCGCGGGCGTTTATGCGACCTCTTCTCCTAGCGGCGAAGTTTGTTACATTGGTTTTATTTAGGATTCCAATATACCATATAGTTCCCCACTCTCTTTTTAGCTACAAAAGCCTGCTTCACAACGCAATCTCCGTATAGTGAGACGGACTTACGCCACTTTAATGGGAGGTCCTGTATGCCGACAACACTCTGCTGGTCGAAGTTGGAGCCAACGTCTTGCTGCGCCAATAGCCTCCCCATATCTGACATCCTCCTTCCTGCGAAATGCATCCTTCAGCTGACCAGAGTCGAATGAAGTTTCGTGAGCTCCTTTCGGGTGCGCTGATGTGTGTGAGGCATTGCACTGTCATGGAGAAGGAAACGTTTGTTTGCGTTTTTGCGGCGGTGAACACGCTGAAGTTGTTTCTCCAACTTCACATCTGTGAGCGGCCGGGAAATAGGACAGGTTTGCCCGACATTATTGTGATGATGACAGACGCCTCGCCCAACGTCTCGCCGCGCTTTTATTCCGCAGAAATTCTGCAAGGGCCTAAGAATATCTGAGTTTCTCTGGTTTTTCGCCAAAAGAAATGCAATGACACCTCTCTATTTGGAACGTATATACGTTACATACGCCAGTCTGGAGGTTACTTACAACGCCATCATCTATCAAATGGTTCAAATGGCTCTGAGCACTATGGGACTTAACATCTCAGGTCATCAGTCTGCTAGAACCAGACCTACTTAAACCTAACTAACCTGAGGGCATCACACACATCCATGCCCGAGGTAGAATTCGAACCTGCGACCATAGCACTCACGCGGTTCCGGACTGAAGCACCTAGAACAACTCCGCCACAGCAACCGGCCCACTATCAGAACTTTGTGAAACTATAGGGACTGTAACTGGAGTATTCCACAACGTCCCACAATAAATTCCTAATTTTTTCAATCTAAATTGCTCGAGAAAAAAACTATGTGATGCATTACTTATTGAACACCCATCGTAGTTGGGTGTCAATATTTGGCGGCTATGAACATCACGTGTGTCAGAAATTTCTCTTCGTTTCCAGATAATCTCAGTGAGATACGAAGAGAAATGTAATTAGAAATCAGACGAAATGTCAGTATTCGAACGATTCACCAAAGAAATCGAACTTCGTAGACAAAATGATGAAGGCTCCCTAGAGATATTTTCTGAATATGGTAGCCGTGGTCTCAGGTAGTCGGTTACAGGGTAATTATACAGGTACATACTGGTTAAGTTTGTTACACCAATTACCTTTGTTGCTGTGAAAATGTCTTCATTGAAGTGAAAAATTACCAGATGTTGTAACAGATAAGGTGGAGCTACACCACCGTCCTCATATGCAAAACTACTGTGACATGGTTGCTGTCGCTGAGGGTAGAGCACAGAATAACTTCCCCATGTAGCTCAAATGGCTCTAAGCACTATCGGACTTAACAAAATGGTTCAAATGGCTCTGAGCACTATGCGACTTAACTTCTGAGGTCATCAGTCACCTTGAACGTAGAACTAATTAAACCTAACTAACCAAAGGACGTCACACACATCCATGCCCGAGGCTGGATTCGAACCTGCGACCGTAGCAGCAGCGCGGTTCCGGACTGAAGCGCCTAGAACCGATCGTCCACAGCATCCCCGTGCAGCCCTTCCACTGCAATCACGAGGTCTCCTCAGTCAAAACATATTGTAAGTAGGCTGTTTATGTTTTCTTATTGACAACGTTACGTAGCGCTCTGTATGAAAATCACTGGCTGTGCTGTGTGCAGTCTGTGGCTAGTTTGCATTGTTGTCTGCCATTGTAGTGTTGGGCAGCGGCAGCTGGATGTGAACAGCGCATAGCGTTGCGCAGTTGGAGGTGAGCCGCCAGCAGTGGTGGATGCGGGGAGAGAGATGGCGGAGTTTTGAAATTTGTATAAATGGTTGTCATGAACTGCTATATATATTATGATTATTAAGGTAAATACATTGTTTGTTCTCTATTAAAATCTTTCATTTGCTAACTATGCCTATCAGTAGTTAGTGCCTTCTGTAGTTTGAATCTTTTATTTAGCTGGCAGTAGTGGCGCTCGCTGTATTGCAGTAGTCCGAGTAACGAAGATTTTTGTGAGGTAAGTGATTGGTGAAAGGTATAGGTTAATTTTAGTCAGGGCCATTGTTTTGTAGGGATTATTGAAAGTCAGATTGCGTTGCGCTAAAAATATTGTGTGTCAGGTTAAGCACAGTCTCGTATACAATTCTTAAAAAGGGGACGTTTCATATGGCGACCCTTAGCCGAGGATACCTCACTGGAATCTTCTGATTTTTTCTTGTAGTTTGTGTAATTAGTGTAGATTTTGTTTATTGCTAGCGCGTAATTGTAGAGAGAATCTCCTTTGTAGTTGCAGTCTTTCATTGTTGTTGTGGGATGCATGTAGATTTGCACCAAATATTTCGCAGCTACGCTTGCAATTAACTAGATATTATTTTCAGTGCTATGTTAATGTGTTCTCTTATTTTTGCACTTCAAATTGTGCTTTTCTGTATTATCGTGTGAAATATTGTGACAATAATGGCGTGTGAAAAACGTAACACTTGGCTCCAAAGTAAACTGAGAAATAATAGTGACGACGAGCGTAGCTTATCAGCACCACTGTGTAATGAATTAACAAATATTCAAAGTAGTAATTTGGTAACTGTGCATAGGGAAATGGAGCGGGCGTCAAATAATGGTGTAGGCAGTGAAACAATTAGTGAACAGGGAAGCATTATCGATCGATCGGTCGGCAATAGCTTGCCTCAAGAATCCGAAATGACAGGACACAATCTTGCAAATACTGTAGATTCAGGTTTTGCGTCCTCGCCGTTTTCTCAAATTAGTCAAGACACATTTTCTGCTTTTCAAAATGCGAATATTGGCGGTTCAAATGCATTGCCGAATAGCACTGAGGAACATGTTTCAGACACCAGTGCATTGTTATTACAATTAATGCAACAAATGGGACAAAAGCTTCAAAAGTTAGACACAATGGAACAAAATCTTTAAAAGTTAGACACAATGGAACAAAATCTTCAAAAGTTAGACACAATGGAACAACACCAGAGACAAACACAGCAACAGTTACACACAATCGAACAAAATCAGAGACAAACACAGCAAAAGCTTCAAAAGTTAGACTCACTGGAACAAACTCTCGAACAAACACGAGAAGATTTAACTGCTGAGTTACATAACATTGAATCGATATGTCAGAAAGTCTGTAATGACGTAACAACACAAATTTGTGAGCATTTCCTACCTATTTTTTCGCGTCATGAAAATGCATTACAGAATCACGAAGCAGCCATAAAAGAACTGCAAACTATTGTACATGAAAATCATGAGACCCTGCAAGCTAAAATTGACTCAGTTGCATCTACCGATTCGGTTACGCAACTTGCAAAAACTCAAGAAAACTTAAAGGACACAGTAGATACTCTGAAAATTGGTTCAGAAAGACACATGGAGGAAATTAGTTCATTATCAGAGAAAGTAGTTGAACTTTCGTATCAGCTAAATAATTTATCTACGAAGGTAGATGATAATCTGAATGACACAAAACCGGTAGTCTCTAATGACACAGAAGAGTGCGAACAAATTAGGAAACTGAAACAAAATCTGAATCAAATTAATACGCAACACCAAAAAGAAATCCGGGAAGTACAAGATCAGCTGATACAGGTAATACAAGAATTACGTATTTCTGAGGACACTCGCGCCCCAATACGGGAAGAGGGACATAGAAATATGGAACAACCACAAAATAATAACACAGGGCACTTCAGAAATTATGAAAGAAATTGGCAAGGTACACCGAATTTTGAGATGGAACCGCCGAAACGACGTAACAATGACCAACATGCGACTCGCCGACATGATGATTTTGACTATAAGCTGTTCATTACTACACGTAAATTCAAAACGTTTAAGAATTCTGCCAACGACATTCATCCACAAGCGTGGCTCCATCAATTCTCTCATTGTTTTCCTCCCAACTGGTAATTGGAGCACAGGTTAGAATTTATGTGTGGCTACTTGGAGAATGAACCAGCTGTAAGAATGCGATCAGTCATTCACGATTGTCACAGTGAAGGAGAATTTTACCATGCGTTCCTCTCAGCATATTGGTCTCAAGCTACACAAGACCGAGTAAAACATAGCATCATAATGATGAAACATTTCCAACAATCTGAATTTTCCAGTCTTGTGAAATATTTTGAAGACATGTTGCACAAGAATCAGTACCTGTCAAACCCATACAGCCCCTCAGAACTCATCCGCATTTACTTAATCAAACTGCCTGAACATTTACGACATATTATTCTAGCAGGACGTTGCAAAGACGTCTTTGAAGCTTTTCAGGGACTGTTACAAGAACTGGAAATTGACACTGACTATCACGGAAAACAGGAGCACAACAATTACAGATCACATCCGTCACAATGCCGCGATGACAGAAATAATATACGACAAGGCTATTCTTTCAATGTAAATCGTGACTGAAACAGACACCACCCGTATGACATCCGTTGGCAGAGTAGTAATAATTACAGGGAAAGATCACCTCTCTGCGGTAATGACTATCACAGAGACAATCAGAGAAACAGACAATATGGGAACCAAAATAATTATTATCAAGGGAGACAGAATAACTTTAGACGCAACGGTCCAGTGCGCAGTTACGATTCAGGGAGAAATTCTCCACCACGTGACCGACAAGACAGAAACTATGGAATCTACCGACATGACGACAGACGATATGATCGTAACGACAGACCTGAACTGCATCAGAACTGGCGGGATTTAAACAGGGCAGGGCCCTCTCGTCATGGTGAATTTGTAGAAGTTAGGTCTCCAAATCCCAATAACGACGCGCGCCAACAAAGAGACAATAAGCACTGACTCACACCGCTGGCAGCCACAAAACGTACTTATGAAACTGACGACACAGCTGCCGTAGCTAGTAATTACGTAAAAATTGAAGACATTAGGGACATCTTACTCCAGGAACACGACGTAAAACATAACAACATTGCATATCCTGTAATTCACATTAATGTAAATGACGTAAAATTTATGGCAGTACTTGACTCTGGCAGTCCCATTCCAGTAATTAGTGAAACAGCTTTTAGCAAATGCAGCAAATCGAACGATTGCCCCACACTTCCGTTACGTAAGATTAAATTACAAGGTGCAATCCTTGGAAAAAGTGTATATGTACGCCAACAAACCAATTTAGAATTCTTTTGCCAAAGCCACAGCTTCTCTATGAACTTTCTTATTGTTTCATTATTGTCGACGGAAATTATAGTGGGTGTAGACTTTTTGAATGAATACAAAGCAATCTTAAGCTTTCACGAGGCTGAAATAAGTTTAGAGAAAGAAGGTAAGTCAATAGCTTTGAAATTTGAAGACTGGCTCTCAAACCATGATGAGGAAATTAATCGGCTTTACCTTCTGTTAGACAACAGTTCGGAATTTTCTACGGAACTAGACACTAACAATCACTCTGCAAGTACTGACAGGGATGATATCGACGGAATATTTGAAACTAATGAGTTAATTCAGAATGAAATTCAAACAATTGAGAATTGTAATGACACTGATAGGCAGGACCTTTTGAGATTTTACAAGCACATTCCACAGTTTTTACTCACAAAACAGGAACAATCAAGGGATTTCAATACCAATTTCGTGTTGGTGAGCATACTAAATTTTGAGTTAGACCATACGTAATTCCAGCACATTATAGGGACCGTGTTAGAACAGAAATACAATCTATGCTTGATGAGGGCATTATTGAGCCTGCAGTAAGCTCATACAACAATCCGTTACATGTTGTTGAGAAGAAAAATGGATCGATCAGGCTTGTCTTAGATTCGAGACAAATCAATACTATTATTATTCCTGAAACAGACAGGCCGCAGATGATGGAAGAACTTCTTCAAAATTTTAATGGTGTAAAAGTGTTGTCTTCCATTGATCTCAGATCCAGCTTTTATCAGATCGAACTTCATCCAGAATGTAGAAAATACACAGCTTTCCTTTGTTTCGGCGTTTGTTATCAGTTTCGGAAACGTCCTTTTGGTTTGAACAATTCTTCGGCAGCATTCATTCGCGGGCTAAATTCCGAATTACCTGAGTTCTTAAAACGTCACATCACCTTATATGTGGACGATATTCTAATAGCAGAAGCTTCATGGGAACAACATAACCGCATCCTCAACAGTTTGTTACGTATTTTTGCAGAATCTGGAATTGCAGTTAACTTGGAAAAGTCTGAATTCGGTAGGTCAAAGGTTAGGTTTTTGGGACATATTATTTCTTCTGAAGGCATTCAGCCGGATCCTGAAAAGTTAGAAGCAATCAGAGCCATTCCAGTTCTATCCACAAAAAAACAAGTCCGCAGTTTTCTAGGTCTCATAAATTTTTACTGTCGTTTTCTGAATATGCAAATTCTTGTTACACCAAAACTTTGTTCTCTCACTGGAAAAAATACTATTTGGAACTGGGACGAACAAGCACAGTTGGAATTCAATTCTTTGAAAGAATCGCTACTTAACGCGCCAATACTAGCTCATCCAGATCTGTCACAAGATTTCTGCCTTAGCATGGATTCTTCTAAAGTCGATCTTGGTGCCCATTTATTTCAAGAAGCCATAGAAAAGGACACTACCATTCAGAAAACCATTGCTTTTGCTAGCCGAGTGCTAACAAAATCTGAAAAAAAATTATTCCGTTACTGAATTAGAAGCTTTAGCTATCGTTTGGGCATTTAACAAATTCCGTTTCTTTCTTTCTGGCAATCACGTAAAAGTAGACAGTGATCATCGCGCATTACAATTTCTTATGTCTTCAAAATTAAATCATGACAGGTTAAAACGTTGGGCATTGTTTATGCAAGAATTCCGCGTCACAATAGTCTACATTCCCGGCAAGGAGAACATTGTTGCGGACGCGCTGTCACGCGCACCGGCTGGGCTTGAGAAAAGTAACACAGAAGGCAACCTTGAGAAAAATTTCAGTATTCTTTACATTCAGAAAGTGGCCTTTGAAAACTTCATCACCACATCTGTAAAGGACATTGCTCATGAACAAGATAAAGATCCAATTTGGAAAGACATCAAAAGTAAATGGCATGAAAAGACACACTCAGATTCGGCATTATTACCTGGTTAGAAACAACATACTCTTCAAACGCTGCACTGTTGATGACAAGCTATGGGTACTTTGCATTCCAGACGATTTTGTTAATAAGCTCATTTGGTACATTCATTTCAGCTATGCACATCTTGGCCCACGAAAATGTTATCATATTCTTCGAACGACTTGTTATTTTAACAATATGGAAAAGCTAATTTGAAGAGTCTTGTCTATTTGTAAACTTTGTCAAAAGGCGACACCATCTACTATTTCACATCGTGCTCCATTGTTTCCTATTATTTCTTCTAAATTAAAAGAATTTGCTGCTCTTGATCTCTTGGGACCGCTTGTCAGAACATCTAATGGATTTTCGTACGTTCTAGTCACTGTTGAACTTACTTCAAAACTGGTTTCTTTCACACCGTTACGTAATGCCACTGGACGGTCTGCATCCAACGTCTTTGTTAAATTTCCTTACATGAAGTTGGACACGTCAGTAAAGTCATTTCAGATAACGGACCGCAGTTCAGATCTGCTGTTTGGTCACGCATGCTTCGGAACCATAAAATCAAACCTGTTTTTATTTCATTGTACTCACCAGATTGTAACCTGTGTGAAAGGATTATGAAAGAATTCAATAAGCTTTGCAGACTTTATTGTCACAGAAAGCATCAGCATTGGGACAGATATTTACACTTATTTCAAAACGTGCTGAATGAAATGCCTCATGACTCCATTGCTTTACCACCTACTCTTGTACTGAAGAATGAAGAACCACCGAACAGAATCAGAGAGCTTGTACCTTTCCCGAATACACGTAAACTTCGACACAAAGACATAATTGATTTGGCTCTTAAAAATATAAAATCTGCAACAGACAAAAGGAGAAAACTACACGGTAAAGCAAATGCAAAGAAATTATATATTGGTCAGAAAGTTCTCATTAAAGCTCATTCATTGTCACATAAGAAGAAACACTTGAGTCACAAATTCTTTCTAGTTTACAATGGACCTTACAGAATCCGACGTATACCACATGATAATTGCGTTGAAGTTGAAACTCTGCGTACTAGGAAGAGTAAAGGTTTACACCACATTTCACATGTAAAACCGTTTATTGAAAGATAATCTGCTTTTTAACTTTGTCTTTGCCATAAAACGTTTCACTTCACGTTACTAGTATGCTTTAGAAACTGTTACCATGCAACAATGTTTGAAGTTAAATATCCAGTCAAGAACCAAGAGAACTTATTTATACAGAAATTACGAATGCATTGTTATTGCGAACAGACGACACAGTGATATTGTGTGTGTACATTCTTGCTTGTTAGTTGCACGATTACGTAACGACTATAAGGCTCACATACTTAGAACATTTACCAGTACTGCTAATGAGATTTTAATGCAACATTTTGGTGTACTTGAAAATACATTCTGAATTAGAGTACTTTCTGAGAGATACCAGATGACACAGTGGTTAGTTTATGTGACAGCTACACGATTATATCACGACGTTACTAATGAGTGACAATTTACAATGTTGCTTTTGCAGTGTATCTGTTTTATATCTGCACAGTTTTTCTGAATTATTCTGGAAAGTAAAACATGTTTTAGTAGTAACTTTTGTGGTATAGCTACAAGGAGACAGCCTTTTCCATAGCACAACAATACGTTACAGCACAGTACTTTCATCATCACAACAATAAGCGTAATAACTAAGATATCTATACGCAAAGCATTTCACTTTTGTTTATCATGAGGTAAGTACATTGGCTTCTGCAGAACTTAGCTTTCGGAGGAAAATAACTACGACACTTCCACAGAGATTATCTTACAAAAAGATGCACATTTAGCGCTACAGGACACGCATTTCAGTGATTAATTTTGTACTTAAAACATTTATTTTTAAAGATTTTTGAATTACAAAGAAAGTTTTCTGTGATACATTTCATTCCATTGCTGTAATCTGTAACACCTGAGGGTATAATTACATTAATCCTCAGGGGGGTACACGCTTGCTTTGTGTATCATGTGTTTGGCAAGCACAAGGAGCTCTAGCTAATATGGTATTTGCTTACACAACTTTACACATCGGTACCATATTTCTCTAACACATAATTACACAGCTATCTGATCATTTAACTGAGAGAGACAAACTTTTTTACTACGGCAGTGACAGATGTTTATGTAATTACACCGTTGGATAACTTCACACTTACGAAATTGTATTTTGTCTGTACTTTGTGAACTGTTCATATTTTTTCAGACCCATGGTGATATTATGAGAGCTTTGAATGATATATTTGGTATGGGATCACAATTTTTAAAGTACGTTTGAGGCAGATGACACTTTTGACATGAGCAAAGAATTTTTTTAGGTTTTGAAATTATTGGAGGACGATTTTTAAAGTACGTTTGAGGCAGATGACACTTTTGACATGAGCAAAGAATTTTTTTAGGTTTTGAAATTATTGGAGGACGCTACGACGATTTTGAGAGTTGACTGAGGTGTTATGATGTTATTATTACGATGACTATGTGTATTATGCTGTTGCAGTATGTTTATGATCAATAAGCCCTATGCTATATGAGTTATTTGATTATGCTACGTACCTGTTATGATGAAATATTGATGAAGTGTCGACGAATAAGGTAAGGAATAATGAGTAGTGGTTAGGGACTCTGGCTTGTGAAGAAGGTTGTTGGAAACCAAGAATCGTACTTTAAGAGTTATGAAATGTATGTAAATGCGTGAATGTATTACAATGCCGACGAAAGTTTTTTGGACTCTGTTATATCAATACGATTTTGTTTCTACACATTTGTAATGCAAATTCTTGACCTGTGAAATATTTTTATATGAGACTGTCACTGTAGTGGAAACTATTGTCGTAAATATTTCCGTAAGAAAGTCAACGGACCACCTGCACGTAATGCGTTGTGGGCACCCAGCTGTGTAA
This sequence comes from Schistocerca cancellata, assembly GCF_023864275.1. Classification (NCBI taxonomy): domain Eukaryota; kingdom Metazoa; phylum Arthropoda; class Insecta; order Orthoptera; family Acrididae; genus Schistocerca; species Schistocerca cancellata. The sequence continues at coordinate 845,908,843 of NC_064628.1, forward strand.
GACGCCTGAAAAAAAAAGCCATTAGTGAGGGCCTTTTCAGAGGCACAGGCTGAAAAAAAAAGGGAGGCCATTATCCTCGCTATTGACATTCCTTTGCAGAAAGCATCGTAAATACGACACCCTCAAACTTGAAAACATGATTACACTGCAGAGTTCTTAATTTATGATATTTACTGAAATGAAATGATGAGAAACATTTCATGTCTATTGTCTTGCTAGTAGAAAGATTGAAATGCCATATGGCTAGTGAATGACGTTTCACGCCTTGCTTTGCCTATTTTGTTTAATATCTGGTTTCCAGCTGTGTTGCAGCATTAGTTTTATAAAATAAACTTAGATGCATTTGCTAATGTGAACACTTTCTGTCAACAGATCTATTAAATAATTATTTTATGATCCACATTCTTCAAAAAAGGAGCTCTTGGACTGGAAAGAACAATAAGAAGGGACTGATAACAATAACTGCATATATAATTTTCTTTTCAAGTACTTGGTAACTGTTTATAGAATTAGTTTTTGTGGTGCACCACTTTAATTACATAGACATTAAGATGTGAATATACATTTCCCTTGTCTGCATTATTGTCTTTAGTATATGTTTTTTTCTGCTTAGGCTATGTCATGTTTAGATATAAGTTATTTCATTTGCTGCTGCTGTTTGCCAGGCATAGTGTTACTGAATTTGACTTTGTGTTACTCTGCTAAGCCAGTTTACTACTGATTTATTTTTCTTGTTTGCTGCACATTGCCTTATATTAGTTGTAATATTGCAATTGCTTTGCTAATTTCTATAATGCTGCTTGCTTCGCAAATCTGCATTTTTTTTCATTGCTGTTTGCGTTAATTGTTTTGTGCTGCTGCATTGCCTCGTTCCTTAGTTTAGCTTCTGAGCTCAGTAGATTTAAGTTAGCTTAAGAGGGGTAGACTATATAAGAAACTGACTATGGAGAATAGGTAAAGAATGCATTTCGAAGTTATATGAAAAAGATTTGGGCCAAAATGTGTATTGTACAATCAGAAATAATTATTTTGAAAGAAATATGAGTACAATACAGGAAGGAGATATAGATAGGACTTTTTGGGAATAATGATGAATGAAGGGAGATCTACAAGAAGCAAAGAAAGTTTTATTTGCAAAATACTGCAATAAACCAAAACCTGTCCTTTCCTTGTGTTACCCCACTATGTGTTTATGTACCCTCGTTTATTTGTATTTTTCCTGTCTTTATGTGTTTAACTGATGAGAGCTATGTTGTAGAATTTTTCTGATAATATGTTATTTTCTTTGTAAAGATGTTTAGACATTATTTATTCTGTTTTGTTTTAATGCTCATGTGTGAAGTTGATGTTTCGAAAGTTATTCTGATCTTTTATGTATGTACGCATGTCATAATTCCTGTAACACTGATGTATAAGTTATTTCTATTCTTTTGTAAAGCCTGTATTACTACAAATATTATCTGTATTGTTATGTTTTTAATGATGTATGCTGTACCTTTTAATTGTATTCTCATGTTATAATATTGTAATTCACACCAGTTCATCAAATTAAGTAACTTGTAAGCATTCATTTCACTGCACACATTTCTGTTGGTCATAGTAATGCACAATATGTGAGAAGTTGGGACTGTTAGTGTTTGCACGTGTGTTACTAATTCAGCAAGGGACTGGATAACAGCATTGCTGGTTCTAAGAACAATTCCAAAAACTTCGTGAGTGTACAAGTGGTGGTTTATGGACTTGCTATCTTGTTTGCAAGACTCTTTGATGGTGAATGTGCACCTGCACAGTCGCAACAGATGGCTGCTGGCCATCTCTACAAGGACTACAGTGGGTCTACACCTTTGATGACCCACCAATACCATTATTTCTACAAGGACTACAGTGGATCTACACCTTTGCTGACTCACCAGTACCATTATTTCTACAAGGACTGCAGTGGGTCTGCACCTCTGGTGGCCCACCAATACCGTAATCTCTGCCAGGACTACAGTGGGTCTACTCTGTGATGACCTACCTACCAATATGCTTCAAAACTTCGACTGACTCTGCTGTGGGTTTGCTCTGTTGTGGCCCATTACCTGTCTGCATGTCAAGAGTCAGCACTGTCTTTCCGTTGGAAGGACAACACTACTTCTTCAAGACTGCATGGAAATCCACTACTTCTGTGTGCAATTTCTTTTACTAATGAGACTTTGTGAAAAAAACTGTAATTACTATTATGATGAATGATCAGGACTGTCTTTATGGACTGTGAGAAAATTTTAGCTTTTGATCAACATTGTATTAATAAGTGTGTGCATTTTATATCTTTCTTACTGTAATTATGAAAAATTTTTTCAAATCTGTATTGGCCAGTGCCCAAAACAATTTGTAACATTTTTTGTGGGGAGCATGGGGGCTATGTAAGTAGGCTGTTTATGTTTTCTTATTGACAACGTTACGTAGCGCTCTGTATGAAAATCACTGGCTGTGCTGTGTGCAGTCTGTGGCTAGTTTGCATTGTTGTCTGCCATTGTAGTGTTGGGCAGCGGCAGCTGGATGTGAACAGCGCGTACGTTGCGCAGTTGGAGGTGAGCCGCCAGCAGTGGTGGATGTGGGGAGAGAGATGGCAGAGTTTTGAAATTTGTAAAAATGGATGTCATGAACTGCTATATATATTATGATTATTAAGGTAAATGCATTGTTTGTTCTCTATTAAAATCTTTCACTTGCTAACTATGCCTATCAGTAGTTAGTGCCTTCTGTAGTTTGAATCTTTTATTTAGCTGGCAGTAGTGGCGCTCGCTGTATTGCAGTAGTCCGAGTAACGAAGATTTTTGTGAGGTAAGTGATTTGTGAAAGGTATAGGTTAATGTTAGTCAGGGCCATTGTTTTGTAGGGATTATTGAAAATCAGATTGCGTTGCGCTAAAAATATTGTGTGTCAGGTTAAGCACAGTCTCGTATACAATTCTTAAAAAGGGGACGTTTCAATATGTCACACTTATATGTAACACTGCCAGAAAAACTAGCATGTAGCAGAATTGATCTGCACTGACTGGTACCTTGAGGGCGAAGAATAAAGTGGGCTTTACTGTTGTGACGAGGAAGTACCGTGAGTATGAGAAACAAATTATTTTCAAAACACGCCATACAACGCATACATCAACAATTGCTATTTGTTTAATATTTTCGATCAGACGCCGATATAAACCCAAATGGGTAAGAAATGAAACGAATTAGTCTGTAACGAGCCATACAGATCACAGATCCCCTATCGATTCGTGCACAACAGTGCAAGGTACCAACATGTTCGTAAAAGCTGCTCGCGGGAATGCGATTTCTCAGAGGGTCATATCTAGGGTTCATTTGATTACAGATATAAGGAGTGAAGTGTTTTGGATAGTATTTGGTGTAGCGATCATTTGTATACCTATCGGAAGAATAGGTAAACTGAATTGTCCTACAATACAGGACCAAAATTTAAACATTACACACTTCCTAGAACCAAACAGCACAATTTATTCATGGGCAGTTCGTGAGAAAACACCGAATAAACACGATTTTTGTGTACCTGCGTTACCAATTATGAGGCCATTTCTATAATTTGTATTCGCAGAAAATTGTCGAAATTTTAACGAAATGATCTTAACACAACGCTCTCGGGGAACTTAGAAACTTCGTCCGATATTGTGGTCTATTAGCAAGATCCAGAGGTTACTGTGTTTACGTAGAAAACCTCAAAAACAGCAAAAGTCTGCTTTTAGCTGTTTTCGCACCTTAGGTCACAAATGTCTACATTACTAACCACAGAAAATGACTCAAATTGTAACTGTAGATAGAAACGTCATTTTCCCGTTTTCCAAAATCTTTATCTGTTATCAAGACACATCAAAAATTACAACATTTTTTGGTACCAATAGTATCAGTTGTGGGGATCACCAGTTATGTAGTTTCAATTCTTGACACTCGTCGAAATTTTTACCAGATGTTGTTAATAAAATATTCTCAGAGAAATTTTAAACTCTTTTCATTATCATTATCCGTTAACGAGATTGAGAGTGTGGAAGCTATCGCACTTACGTACGTAAAATATGCATGTAATATCTGGTGTAAAGCGTAAATTTACTTTCAACTTATCTAGTTAACACGCACCAAGGGTTCTGGACTCATCAGAAGGTTTATGAAGCCATCAAACTATGTTTTTTTAACAATAAACTTTATGGCGCTCCTTCACTGTATCATTGATATTTCATGCATGTACATGCTGTCTTAGAAATGATTGGAGTTGGTATAATGTCTTGTGCATATTTATGTAAAGTATTATAAACTGCATTTGTGTTGGCCGGGTGACGATTTTTTAACCTTATGCATACTTATTTGTGGTTTATGTCTGTCAATGTGTGTAGACGCGTCAAAGTAAGGAAATAAATTCTCAAAACTTTATTGCTCTACAGAATTCGTTTCATATAACGAGAATACTCGGCTGTGACAGGAAAAAGAAGGGAACAAACTGAAAAATGCTACAGGTCGAGCACAATAACGGTGTACATGCTCCTTTTTGGAAAGAGGCTTATATTAAAATTTGGAACCAGCTGCCTCAGACATCATTCCACCTTCCTTATGAAAAATTGTCGAATGTGAAAATATTCGTGATTTGTGTGCTGAAAGCGAGTAACAGAGAGAGAGAGAGAGAGAGAGAGAGAGAGAGAGAGAGAGAGAGAGAGAGACAGTGATGCTGGAAGAGAGAGGATATTGCCAGTGGGAGGGAAAGAGAGAGGAGGCAGTGATGATAGGCCAGCGAAAATAGCAGTAAAAGAGAAAGAGAGATGGATGAAGACAGTAGTAGTCGGTGCCAAAGGGAGAGGAGAGGCGATGGTCATGAGAAACAGTGGCAGAAAAAGAGAGAGAGATGTGGATGCAGATAGCAGCAGTGGGAAAAAGAGAAACCAGACAGTGGAAATGAAAAAACAAAGATTAGTGGAGGGCTACGTAGGCTCGGGGTGTCAGGATCCTACCAGACAAGCAAATTCAACACACAAAAAATTACTCACTTTTCTCCATCCCCAGTAATCGCATGCGTCCTGGTGTAGAGGACAAAACACCAACAAACCTTCGCCAAAGACGTGTGTGGAGATGAGACAATGGTGGTTGAGAGCACACTGTGAACGAGAAAGAAAGTGTCAGTGAGAGAGAAAAGACTGGTAGAAAGACAATGGCAGTATGAAAGAGAGACAGTGAAAATGGCAGAGAAGGAGACTGCCGTAAGAAAGACGGGAGAAAGAGAAGAGGATGATGACAGTGACAGTGGGTGAGACAGACAGGGCAACAGGCCAATGGGTGAAAAAGGAGACAGTGGGAAAGAGGCCTATACAGACAGTGGCAGTGAGAGGGTGATGCTCAGTACGAAGGCCTTCACTACAAAGTGAGACTGGGTAAAAGGATTTAGGATGTTCTGTTTCTAAAGAGCGTGAATGTGCACTAAAGCTAACATTTTTGCTGAGAAAGGCGGAGTAAGGACTGAGCCTCTGAGCTCTTCCCCACTTTCCTGCGAGTCCTTTAAAGAGGAGCACATTTGCCATTTTTGTGCTCAGACAGCAACATTTTTCAGCTGGTATCTAAAAACCCAGAAAGTATCCTTGAACAGCCTTTGAACTTATGTCCGTAGAGTTCAGGTGATTTCTGTATTCAGGTACTTTATACAGCGTGATGTACCGCGCGGTAAGATTTCCGAAATAAAATGCCAAAATGCTCGAACACTTACGTGTGAATCGTCAGAAACGTCAATTAAAGCGAAGCTAGCATAAATATTTTATGGAGACAGACGCTGAGCTGACGTTAAGTCCTGAGGTCCTCTCGTCGTGTTCCCTAGCATGACGAGAAGTACATCTCATACTACATCTCTAAAGAAAAATTAAATAAGTAATTTTTTCTGTAGCAAATAGAGGCGGAAGGAATTGTAAACTCGAAAAGGAGTGCTGAAGAGAGATTGTGTGTCCTTCAAGAAAGATGTGCCAGATATTTACCATTATTGCCGACGGTAATACATGGTCGTTCGACTGAATTATTGGAACCAACAAAATCTAGCAGAAACATGTAATCTACGTCTACATCTACGTCCATACTCCGCAAGCCACCTGATGGTGTGTGGCGGAGGGTACCTTGAGTACCTCTATCGGGTCTCCCATCTATTCCAGTCTCGTATTGTTCGTGGAAAGAAATATTGCCGGTATGCCTCTGTGTGGGCTCTAAGCGCTATGATTTTATCCTGACGGTCTCCTCGCGAGATGTACGTAGGAGGGAACAATATACTTCTTGACTCCTCGGTGAAGGTATGTTCTCGGAACTTCAACAAAAGCCCGTACCGAACTACTGAGCGTCCCTATTGCAGAGTCTTCCAGTGGAGTTTACCTATCATCTCCCATAGGCTTTCGCGGTAACTAAATGATCCTGTAACGAAGCGCGCTGCTCTCCGTCGGATCTTCTCTATCTCTTCTATGAACCCTATCTGGTACGGATCCCACACCGGTGAGCAGTATTCAAGCAGTGGGCGAACTTCCTTCGTTTTCGGATTGCATTTCCTTAAGATTCTTCCAATGAATCTCAGTCTGGTATCTGCTTTACCGACGATTAATTTTATATGGTCATTCCATTTTAAATCACTCCTAATGCCTACCCCCAGATAATTTATGGAATTAACTTCTTCCATTGCTGACCTATATTGTAGCTAAATGATAAAGGATATTTCTTTCTATGTACTCGCAGCACATTACACTTGTCTACATTGAGATTCAGTTGCCATTCCCTGCAGCATGCGTCAATTCGTTGCAGATCCTCCTGCATTTCAGTACAGTTTTCCATTGTTACAACCTCTCGATATACTACAGCATCATCCCCAAAAAGCCTCAGTGAACTTCCGATGTTATCCACAAGGTCATTTATATATATTGTGAATAGCAACGGTCCTACGACACTCCCCTGCGGCACACCTGAAATCACTCTTATTTCGGAAGACATGTCTCCATTGAGAATGACATGCAGCGTTCTGTTATCTAGGAACTCTTCAAACCAATGACACCATTGGTCTAATAGTCCATATGCTCTCACTTTGTTCATTAAACGAATGTGGGGAACTGTATCAAACGCCTTGCGGAAGGCAAGAAACACGGCATCTACCTGGGAGCCCGTGTCTATGGCCCTCTCTCGTGGACGAATAGCGCGAGCTGGGTTACACGATCGTCTTTTTCGAAACCCATGCTGATTCCTACAGAGTAGATTTCTAGTCTCCAGAAAAATCATTATACTCGAACGTGGATACGTCAGTATTTAGCCTGATATTTGCCTACTAGGTGGAACTCCACCACCTCCAATGTCGTACAGTGTTGATGGATCCACGAAGCAGATTAAACCGTCTGACGGGCGGTATCTTCGCCGAGTACACACCAGAAACATGGGACAGGTATTGGATTTCCACAGCGTGGCTTTGTGGCTTGATAGATATCAGTAATCAGTGGACGATATGCCCGTACCCAGAGAGTTAAATAGAAACAAACGACGAAACTAAAATTTACGTATCTCTTTCCTATCATTGGCAAAAAGTATCTTCGTGTGATATCATAAATGTATTTCAATCATTTTAAATTTTTAAGTCGAATTATGTTCAGTCAGAATCATTGTTGGCCGCACTGAGTCCATTGTAAATATAAGGAGTGGTAAAAAATTCTCCGTTTGAGGGCGTTCTTGCAGCATTTACGCAACGTAACACGACTCCGATCCTAGTATATAATCACCGGCATATATGCGAAAGGAGTAATGTGTCATTCGTCTAATTCCGAAGTGCATGTGATAAACGCGGAAACGTGAACCATGGTGACGTTATTGCTAAATTCGTCCAAAAAAGACCAACGTGCCTTTATTCCTTTCTTGGCCGCTGAAGGACATCCATCGGAGAATGAGTTGTTTGTATGGTGCACCAAGTCTGTCGCAAAACCGCCATTGTGGAACGGTGCGCCAAGTTCCGTTTTGGTCTCATTTCGACACAAGACGCCAGTCGATCTGGGAGGCCGGCCTCATCCACTACGGCAGAAACTACGCCAACTCATTCGGAAGGACGACGGTTCAGCTTCGCGTCCAGTCCTTCAGATTTAGGATTTTCGTGATTTCCCTAAATAACTTCAAGCAAATACGGGATGATTTCTTTGAAACGGTACGGCCGATTATCTTCCTCACCCTTCTCTAATCCGAGCATGTGCTCCGTCCCTAATGACCTTGTCTTCGACGTGACGCTAAACACTAATCTCCTCCTCCTCCTCCTCCTGCTCTTCCTCCGAATACCAAAAGGTTTTACCTACCGGGTGTGGCAGTGGAATGATTGCCTCAATACTCACGGCGATTTTTCCTGATTGGCATACCGATTCTGGACTGTACGATTTTCGAACACAAACATTTTTTTTCTCCCCTCCATAGAATGTGAATTTGTTGCAGGACTTTTTATTGGAAGTTTTTTTCTGTAGACTCCGGCCTGTAATGTACCAAGGTTGTAACTTAAATAGTGGCAACTATATATTCACAACCGATACAAAAGAGTTACATGTTTGCACCTCTTACTGTCCTTAAAAGTAGTCATCAGCGTTGTTTAGAACCCGTTGCCAGCGATGTGGAAGGCGTAGTATACTGTTGTCAGAGGCTGTTCTGTTGATGGTGCGAATGGAGCGGTCTACTGCCAGTCGAATCTATGGAACAGTTCTGAAGCGAATGGCATGAAGTGGTTCCTTCATCTCCTGAATCAAATAAAAGTCACAAGCACTAAGTCCGGGGAGTATGGTGGATGGTACAGTACTTCCCAGTCCCATCGACAGAACAGAGCAGCCACAGCTTGCGCTGTATTTGCCCGCGCATTGTCGTGCAAAATGATGGGTGGGTTGCACAGAAAGCGTCGCAACTTCTTTCACAAAGCTGGTAGCAGGTGACTTAAGTCCTTGTGCCTGTGATTTGATTCCGAAGATGAAGGAACCACTTCGTGTCATTCGCTTCAGAACTGTTCCAGAGATTCGATAGGCAGTAGACCGCGCGATTCGCACCATCAACAGATCAAACTCTGTTAATGGTAGACTATTCCTTCCACATCGCTGGCAAAGGGTTCTACACAACGCTGGTACTACTTTGAGGGACAGTAGCAGGTGCACACATGTAACTCTTTTCTACTGGTTGTGAGTAAGTAGTTGCCACTTTTTAAGTTCCAACCCTCGCTTTTTGTAAGCGATGACCTATTTAGAACAAGATCAATATGTTGATTTGTTGGTCTCTATACCAAATCTGTTCCTGGCACATAGTTTTGAGTTGCTCTCAAAGTCATGTTGCTTGCCTCGATTGCTGATAACGTACACTTAAAGCATTGGAGTGAAGCATTGTGTACTTCATAGTGCGATGTGGACTGTGTGATAGGGCAGATGATCTTTGCGTGTTCAACAAATTCACTAGTCAATCTTAACTGAGTATTGTAGTAACACCAAAGGTAAAGACAAAACACTCCGCTACTGGAGTAAGCATATTAATAAACGATAACCTATACCACACTCACAGACGGGATAATATAAACGTATGCAGTATTTAAAACGTTTGAAACAGTTATGACGCAGATAACAGGGAATTATGAGCGTTATTTCTGTTTCCCATCTCACACAAGTGCTAAAAAATGTCAGTGCCAGTTTCTATGCTAGACAGATGGCCAACTGCTAATTATATTTGATCCCTACATTCCCCGTTAATGCGCACATTAATAGTTAGAGCATCAGCACACAATTACTTTTGTCTTAGAGTTTTGGCGGTAAATTTCGATCTTTAATTCTACAAATCATGACGTTCTGAACGGATATAAAATTGTCGACTTTGTCTCACCCACACGTACTCTGTCTGTTGACAGTTTAAAAGTAGCTGTGAATTACAAAAGCACCTAAACAGATCATTAATTATTTGCTGCTAGAAGCTTGAAAGAATCTTACATAATTAATTAACAGGAAAACGAGTTATACATACTGTTGAATAATATCTTCATGTGAACAAAATACTTTAACATTAATTTAGTTTCTAGATACACACAGTAAAAAATAAAAGTATCTGTAACCGCAACAAAAATCAAATTGTGAAATAGAATAATGATGAACACACCGATTAAATTCCATTCACGTCATTAGGTACTTCAAATTCCCATTACTATTTTGCAATCAGTGTTGCAGTGATTTGCGGGTAAAATAAAGCTCGTTGCTGTTCCACACACTGCAACAATGCAATGTTCTAAATCCTCTTGGCTTTTTTAGAGTCGTCTGCACGTACACTTTTTGTTGACACTTAAAAAGTAGTTGTGAGTTAGAGAGCGCCTAAATATTTTCTGCTTCTTTTAATTTTGGCCACTGCAAATATTTTGGTCTGCAGTCTGTGGATAATGAAGCGCCAGGTGAAATTATAATTTCATTTCAGCCAGATTCATAAATCCACAGAAATGAGCGAATAATTTTCCGGAGTGTGGCTGGATTTCGGCGTCTCACGTTCACGATGTTTCAACAAACGACCACAATGGAGTACTCACGAAATGACTGCCAATTGACGACACCACGTTGTCTACATCCAAGCCTTTCATCCATCCCTTTCCACGGGCAAGTCGCCGAAGTGGCGTCAACTCAAAAGACTTGCACCAGGCGACCGGTCTATCCGACGGGAGGTCCTGGTCTGGCCACACCTTTCATTTCATTTCATGCATCCCTTTATCAGAGAATCTGTAAAAACGAGGAACTTCGGTGACGTGGGACAACACTTAAAGCGGTAGAGACGAGTCACAAAAATGAAGGGCATGAGAACACGAAATGAGATCCACAAGTTGGGCAAGGTTATGGGAACTGAAATGTAGAATTAAAGGTGACTCTCTAATTCTATGATTGTGTCTGCCACAATCGTTGAAGGGCTTTACGACAGTTTAAAATGTCGAGAAGAATAAAACAATCAAAGATATTAATGCTGCAGTGAGTGGCGTATCCTCAAAGTCGGACTGAAGGAACTGGTCAAGCAAATCAGTAATATCTTGTCTCTCTGCCCATTGATTTCCAGTTCCCTTTGTCCCAGTCTAAGAGAGGTTGTCAAGATGCTTCTTTATGAGTATTTTAAGTAACTAAAAAGCAGTACGTGTACTGAGGTCGTGAGTTTTCAGAAACTACCATGAGAAACGTTATGTGAATGAAATTGTGATTAAAATCTATCTGCATGCAGTACAACGCTTTATTCACAGAAACTACTGAAAAATGAATAATTCGATGACTGAACGGGTATTTCAACCTCAGTCCTTCGGAATAAGTATAGGGTGAACAACAGCGATACCTCGTTAACTGCTAATCCAACTCAGTCATACGAAACAAACAGGGAAACGTATAAAAGTTCCAGAGGCACGTTTAATGCAGCGTAGACAGCACGATGAATCTCAGAAACTGCCCAAAATTAAGTTACTTTTAATAATATAAGTGTATTTACAAAAAAAAATACCAACAATGATGGAATAAATATGTGTAATGTGTGCAGTACTTTCACTCCGGTCATAATGGACGCTCCAAAGTCGAATTAAGCATAAGTCGTTTTCGTGAAATTTAAGAAGCAGACCCTTTATTCCTTCGCCAAATCGTACTATACAAATAAAGCGCATCGAATATCGCTAACACTTCCAAGTCTGACTCCAAAAGACATAAGTAAGTGTTAATTGTCTTGAAACTAAATCATCTGATGGGTCAAAATCTTTTTATTCTTTTCTACCTTACTAGGTTCTTCGTTAGGTAATTGGAGTTCTTAATACTGCAGTGCATGTAGTATAACATAGTGACACTTATTTATACAACGCAAAACAACCGAACTTTCCTTCTGATATCTCTAAGACATCGCTGTCTTAGAGACATGAAGACATTTAGAGGAATGATAGTATGTCTCAGGCACAGATGTTGGAGCGAGACACTGTTATGAATTCAGTTTGTTTTGGAGACATCCAATTGGGAAATAACCGTTGCTTCTCGTAATAAATACATTCACATTCCAATTAAAAATTTAATTAAATGTCCTGCGATGCCGCAAACCGAAATAAACTCCGAAAATTTTAAATATTACTCAAGTAAAATATTACCGGTCATGTCAGTAGAGGTAAAAGCAAATTTCAAGAGGAATGTTTTTATATTAGCCTTCTTTCCAGGTGAAATAAGAGCTCGTGATCGAATTATATTCATTAATTACTTCATCGAAAAGAACGTGATTCTGAAGAAATAATTGTTTATTTTAAGCGAAGACGTGTTTATTTCATAGCTGATATTGTAATCTCTGCGTAATGCATTGAAGCACAGTGGAATAAACTACTTTCCATTTTGTGTCATTCCTCACATTTACTGTGGGCGGATAGGGATAACGCAGGTGCTGCGACTAACTTCGACAGTGCTCACATAGACGTTCTTAGCGAAGAGAAGTTGGCAGCGCCGTGAGAGGGGAAGGGAACGCGAGATGCTGGCAGGTGTTGGCAGCTGATTTAATGTTACCAACTTGAGAATACCAACAAGAAAGACAAATTATGAAGCAATCAGTTTATGCGAAGGTCGTGTTCTAACACGACCGCAATTTCACGGTGTGCAATATTTCGAGGAAACCATGGTCACTATATGCGGCAGCTGCTGCATAACAATTAATCGAGGTCACTGTGCGGGCGGAAAGTTTAGCTAACGTCCCCACGTCCCAACCGGACCGCAACCTCGCAATGTTCTACGTATTAGGCGAAAGAGCAGTCAGCAAAGTGTGGCTGCTATTGCACAACAGTTACTCACGTCAACTGAAGCTCTATGTACAAACTAACTACGTGATAAAAAGGTACATGCATAAAAGCTTTCTCAGTATATGCTGCTGATGAAGCACTCTACGGTTTTAAATCTGCGTTGAAATCCTACAGTGTTTCCACGGCTTCATATTTATAAACCTCATGGTATTGCTTTTCTATGGCAGTCATCGAAAAGTCACGGCATTTAAGCACAACATTGGCTGGGAAGAGGGTGCAAAGATTTAAATTGCAGTGCTGGTTCAAATGGCTCTGAGCACTATTGGACTTAACGTCTGTGGTCATCAGTCCCCTAGAACTTAGAACTACTTAAACCTAAGTAACCTAAGGACATCACACACATCCATGCCCGAGGGAGGATTCGAAACTGAGACCGTAGCGGTCACGCGGTTCCAGACTGAAGCGCCTAGAACCGCACGGCCACACCGGCCGGCTAAATTGCAGTGCTCTAAACAAATTGTGGACCTACAAATTACTCTTTTCTCACATGATAAGCTGCGAACTATGGACGAAAGGCAATAGGCAGAGTCCAGAGGCAGAGTCAGAGCATGTGAAATAAGTTCACACATATGTGAGTGGCTCGAAGACTTCTTAATTAATAGAACCCAAATTGTTATCCTCGACTGCAAATGTTCATCAGAGACAAGGGTATCATCAGTAGTGTCCAAGGGAAGTGCGATGGGACCACTACTGTTCTCTATGTACATACACAACGTGATCAAAAGTATCCGGACATCCCCAAAAATATGTTTTTCATATTAGGTGCATTGTGTTGCCACCTACTGGCAGTTACTCCATATCAGCGACCTCAGTATTCATTATACATCGTGTGAGATCAGAACGGGGCGCTCCGCGGAACTCACGGACTTCGAACGTGGTCAGGTGATTGGGTGTCACTTGTGTCATACGTCTGTGCGCAAGATTTCCACACTCGTAAACATCCCTAGGTCCACTGTTTCCGGTGAGATAGTGAAGTGGAAGAATGAAGGTACACGTACAGCACAAAAGCGTACAGGCCGAACTCGTCCATTTGCTGACAGAGACCTCCGACAGTTGAAGAAAGTCATAATGCTCAATAGGCAGACATCTGTCCAGACCATCACACAGGAATTCTAAACTCCATCAGGATCCACTGCAGGTACTATGACAGCTAGGCGGAAGGTGAGAATACTTGGATTTCATGGTCGAGCGGCTGCTCATAAGCCACACATCACGCCGGTAAATGCCAAACGACGCCTCACTTGGTGCAAGGAGCGTAACTATTGGACGATTGAACAATGGAAAAACGTTGTGTGGAGTGACGATTCACGATATACAGATACACAATGTGGGGAGGGTGTGGGTATGGCGAATACCCGGTGAACTTCATCTGCCAGCGTGTGTAGTGCCGATGGTGAAATTCGGAGGCGGTGATATTATGGTGTGGTCGTCTTTTTTCATGGACGGTGCTTACACCCCTTGTTGTTCTGCATGACAATATCACAGCACAGGCCTACAATGATGATTTAAGCACCTTCTGACGTTCCACTGTTGAAGAGCAATTTGGGGAAGGCGATTGCGTCTTTCAACACGATCGAGCACCTGTTCGTAATGCACAGCCTGTGTCGCGGTGGTTACACGACAATAACATCCCTGCAATGGACTGGCCTGCACAGAGTCCTGACCTGAATCCTATAGCACACCTATGGGATTGTTTCGGAACGCCGACTTCGTGCCAGGCCTCACCGACCGACGTCAATACCACTCGTGAGTGCCGTACTCCGTGAAGAATGAGCTGCCATTCCCCAAGGAACCTTCCAGTACCTGATTGGACGTATGCCTGCGAGAGTGGAAGCTGTCATCAAGGCTAAGGGTGGGTCAACGCCATATTGTATTCCAGCATTACCGATGAAGGACGCCACGAACTTGTAAATCATTTTCAGCCAAGTGCCCGGATACTTTTCATCACACAGTTTAACTGATTTGGCGGGAAGGGTTTGCAGCAATCAGCGGTTGTCTCCTGATGATGCTGTGGTGTAAGGTAAGGTATCGGAGATCCGACTATAGGAAGATACTGGACGACTTAGACAAAATTTCTGGCTTGTTTGAATAATGGCGGCTACCTGTAAATGTGTAAAAATGTGTCAAGCCGTTTAAATATCTGGGCGTAACGTTGCAAGGCGATATAAAATACAACGAACAAGTGAAAACTGTGGTAGGGAAGGCGAATGAACGACTTCGGTTTAGTGAGATAATTTTAGGGAAGAGTGGTTCATCTGTAAGGAGACGGCATGTAGGACGCTGGCGTGAATATTCTTGAGTACTGCTCGAGTGTATGGGATCTGTACCAGGTCGGATTGAAGGAAAACGTTGAAGCAAATCAGAGGTGAGTTGCTAGATTTGTTACGGGAAGCTTCGAACAATAACTTGTTACAGAGATGCTTCAGGACCAGAAATGGGACTCCCTAGAGGGAAGTGGGCGTTCTTTTCGTTGAGAAAATTTAGAGAACTAGGATTTGAAGCCGACTCCAGAACGATTATACTGCCACCAACACACATTGCATGTAAGGACCACGAAGATAAGATTCGAGAAACTATGGCTCATAGGGAGACATACAGACATTCATTTTTCCCTCGCTCATGTGAAACGGTTTCCGACGTGATTATGGTCGCACGACGGGAATTAGGAGACTTTGATCACATAGTGATTGTTGACGTTAGGCGCATGGGGTATTCCATTTCGGAAATAGTTAGGGAGTTTAATCTTCCGAGATCCATAAAATCTTGGGAAGACTTAGGAAACAGGTTGGAGACTTTGGGTCAAGCTGCTGGAAAACCATTCTGGAGTGTAATTAGCAGTCTTCGAAAGGGAGGTAAGAAGGAAATGACAAGTATTTTGGACAGGTCAGGAAAACTGCTGGTGATGCCTTGGGCAGATGGAGGGAATGCTTTGAACAGTTGCTCAGTGTAGGTGAAAATACGGTCAATGTTTCAGATTTCGATGTACAATGGGATAGGAATGATGATGGAAATAGGATCACATTTGAGGAAGTGGAGAAAATGATCACTAGATTGCAGTGCAATAAAGCGGCTGGGGTGGATGAAATTAAGTCGGAACTCATCAAATACAGTGGAATGTCAGGTCTTAAATGGTTACACAGGATAATTGAAATGGCGTGGGAGTCGGGACACATTCCATCAGACTGGACGAAAGCAGTAATCACACCAATCTTTAAACACGGAAACAGAAAAGATTGTAACAACTACAGAGGTATCCCGTTAATCAGTGTTGTGGGTAAAATCTTCTCAGGTATTGTTGAAAGGAAAGTGGGAGTATTAGTTGAGGACAAATTAGATGAAAATCAGTGTGGGTTTAGGCCTCTTAGAGGTTGTCAGGACCAGATCTTTAGCTTACGACAAATAATGGAGAAGTGTTATGAGTGGAACAGGGAATTGTATCTTTGCTTTATAGATCTAGAAAAGGCATATGACCGGGTTCCTAGGAAGAAGTTATTGTCTGTTCTATGAGATTATGGAATAGGAGGCAAACTTTTGCAAGCAATTATAGGTCTTTACATGGATAGTCAGGCAGCAGTTAGAGTTGACGGTAAATTGAGTTCGTGGTTCAGAGTAGTTTCAGGGGTAAGACAAGGCTGCAACCTGTCTCCACTGTTGTTCACCTTATTTATGGATCATATGTTGAAAACAATAGACTGGCTGGGTGAGATTAAGATATGTGAACACAAAATAAGCAGTCTCGCATATGCGGATGACTTAGCTGTGATGGCAGATTCGATTGAAAGTTTGCAAAGTAATATTTCAGAGCTAGATCGGAAATGTAAGGACTATGGAATGAAGATTAGCATCTCCAAAACTAAAGTAATGTCAGTGGGAAACAGATACAAACGGATTGAGTGCCAAATAGGAGGAACAAAGTTAGAACAGATGGACGGTTTCAAGTACTTAGGATGCATATTCTCACGGGATGGCAACATAGTGAAAGAACTGGGAGCAAGGTGTAGCGTAGCTAACGCAGTGAGTGCTCAGCTACGATCTACTCTCTTCTGCAAGAAGGAAGTCAGTACCAAGACTAAGTTATCTGTGCACCGTTCAATCTTTCAACCAACTTTGTAGTATGGGAGCGAAAGCTGGGTGGATTCAGGTTGCCTTATCAACAAGGTTGAGGTTACGGATATGAAAGTAGCTAGGATGATTGCAGGTACTAGTAGATGGGAACAATGGCAGGAGGGTGTCCACAATGAGGAAATCAAAGAAAAACTGGGAATGAACTCTATAAATGTAGCAGTCAGGGCAAACAGGCTTAGATGGTGGGGTCATGTTACACGCATGGGAGAAGCAAGGTTACTCAAGAGACTCATGGGTTCAGCAGTAGAGGGTAGAAGGAGTTGGGTAGATGAAGGTACCTGGACTCGGTTAAGAATGATTTTGAAGTAATAGGCTTAACATCAGAAGAGGCACCAATGTTAGCACTGAATAGTCGATCATGGAGGAATTTCATAAGGGGGACTATGCTCCAGACTGAACGCTGAAATGCATAATCAGATGATGATAAATGATGATGATGAGATCCATAATGTCAAGAGTGTACCGAGAACACTAAATATCTTGCAGTAGCTGTCACCATGGCCGACCGCCTTTAACGACCGAGTCAGCGGCGTTTGGGTAGAGTTGTCAGTGCTAACAGACAAGCGCCACTGCGTGAAATAACCGCAGAACTGAATGCGGGATACACGACGAACGTATCCTTTAAGGTAGTGTAGCGAAATTTAGCGTTAATGGGCTATGACAGCAGACGACCAATCCGAGTGCATTTGCTAGAGGGCACGACATCGCCTGCAGTGCCTCTTCTGGGTTCGTGAACAAATCGGTTAAACCCTTGATGAATGGAAAACTGTCCGGGTCAGCTCAGTGGTTATTTCAGTCGATAACAGCTAATGGCAGGGTTCGAGTGTGGCGCAAACCCTATTAAGCCATGGACCCAAATTGTTATCGAGGCATGTGAGATTGCTCCTTAATGGTTTTGGCTGTGTTTACATGGAATGGATTGGGTTCTCTGGTCCATATGAACCGATTATTAAGTGGAAATGATTGTGTTTGGCTGCAGCCATTCATGAACTTCATGTTCCCAAGCAACGATGGAATTTTTTTGGACGACAATGTGCCATGTCATCGGGTCACAGTTGTTCGTCATTGGTTTTAAGAATATTCTGGACAAATCAAGTTAATGAGGTGGCCACCCATCGAACATTTTTGAGACATAATCGAGAGATCAAATGGTGCATAAAATTCTGCAGCGGAAACACAATTGCAATAATGGACGGCTATGGTGGCAGCGTGGGGCAGTACTTCTACAAGAGACTTCCAACGACCTGTTGAGTCCATGCCACGTCGAGTCGTTGCGCTACGCTGGGAAAAAGGAGGTCTGACAGGATCAGTGACTGGACATGCAGACAACAAAGTCATCCGTTGTGAGCGAAGAGACTCCTCGTCCGCGAAATGCGGATTCTCAGTCGCCCAAATGCGCCAGTTTTACTTATTGACTAACCCAGCCAAATGAAAATGGGCTTCGTCACTGTTCGAATCCTGCCTCGGGCATGGATGTGTGTGATGTCCTTAGGTTAGTTAGGTTTAAGTAGTTCTAAGTTCTAGGGGACTGATGACCTTAGGAGTTAACTCCCATAGTGCTCAGAGCCATTTGAACAATTTTTGCTTCGTCGCTAAACCAAACAACGCATGCGCATACTAGTTCCCATCAAGCACCGCGGCCAACCGAACAATTTGAACGTCCTAACGCAAACCGTTCACAAGTTATGACGATTTTAATTAATGTTCTTGTAGTTGTGGTCATCAGTTCTGAGACTGATTTGATGCATCTCTCCAAGCTGCTTCATCTCTCAGTACTTACTGCAACCTACATCCTTCTGAATCTTCTTAGTGTATTCATCTCTTGGTCTCCCTCTACGATTTTTACCCTCCACACTGCCCTCCCATGTTAAATTTGCGATCCCTTAATGCCTCAGAACATGTCCTACCAACCGGTCCCTTCTTCTAGTCAAGTTGTGCTACAAACTCCTCTTCTCCCCAATTCTATTCAATACCTCCTCATTAGTTACGTGATCTACTAATCTAATCTTCAGCATTCTTCTGTAGCGCGACATTTCGAAAGATTCTATTCTCTTCTTGTCCAAACTATTTATCGTCCATGTTTCACTTCCATACATGACCACACTCCATACAAATACTTTCAGAAACGATTTCCTGACACTTAAATCTACACTCTATGTTAACAAATTTCTCTTCTTCAGAAACGCTTTCCTTGCCATTGCCAGTCTACATTTTATATCATTTCTACTTCGACCGTCGTCAGTTATTTTGCTCCCCAAATAGCAAAACTCCTTTAGTACTTTAAGTGTCTCATTTCCTAATCTAATTCCCTCAGCATCACCCGACTTAATTCGACTACATTCCATTATCCTCGTTTTGCTTTTGTTGATGTTCATCTTATATCCTCCTTTGAAGACACTGTCCATTCCGTTCAACTGCTCTTCCAAGTCCTTTGCTGTCTCTGACAGAATTACAATGTCATCGGCGAACCTTAAAGTTTTTATTTCTTCTCCATGGATTTTAATACCTACCCCGAATTTTTCTATTGTTTCCTTTACTGCTTGCTCAATATACAGATTGAATAACATCGGGGACAGGCTCCAACCCTGTCTCACTCCCTTCCCAAACGCTGCTTCCCCTTCATGCCCCTCGACTCTTATAACTGCTATCTGGTGTCTGTTAAAATTGTAAATAGCCTTTCGCTCCCTGTATTTGATGCCTGCCACCTTTACAATTTGAAAGATTGTATTCCAGTCAACATTTTCAAAAGCTTTCTCTGTCTCTAAATGCTAGAAACGTAGGTTTGCCTTTCCTTAAACTATTTTCTAAGATAAGTCGTAGGGTTAGTATTGCCTCACTGTTCCAACATTTCTACGGAATCCAATCTGATCTTCCCCGATGTCGGCTTCTACCATTTATTTCAATATTGTCACCCTGTACATACTGAGAGCGTACAAGTTGCTCTGGGAGGAGATGGCTTCGCAAGACTCTGACCTACATCACTCACGAAAAGCATGAAATTTACGAAGGGAGAAAACAGGTATTTAAAAATAAATCTAATTAGAATCATTCTGCATACTATACTGGCTATAAAAGGCTCCTAGCAGGAATCTTTAATCCATCTCATGTCGTACTACATAACTTGGATAGAAACTATATCTGTGGTACTATGGCGACAGTACAGCAACACACCCGCAGGGGGGCCTGGAATCGGAAAAGTAGTTTAATTGAAATTCTCGAAAATTTTTGGTATGATAAGCCAAGATGTTATGTCGTGCTACCTACAAAAACATAGGAAGTATAAAATAATTTTAAAACGATGTGTATTAAAGTATATTGAAAATGTCTACGACAAAATTATACGATAAAAGATGAGTTCGATATGTGTTTTAGGGCTAAGATTGCTGATGTTAGTAATGAGAAAATCATCAGAACCGAACACAGCTTCGGTTGATGATAAAAAATAATTTGGAGCCTAAGCTTATCTTCCGACGACGCCGTTAATTACGAAAGCTTCCACGTTTATCGTCATCAATGACAACCTACGACGAACGGTAGAACTTGTAACTGTCGACAGTTATTTTTTTCTCATTTGAAACCGCGTTCACGGCCTTGTTCAGCAAATACATGAGCATTTCATATGGCACAGCTCGCATGCAGTACATGGAAAAATCTCGCATACGCCGTACGATGAAATATGTGGTGCCTAGGAAGTCGCAGGAGGTACCCATCACCATTTAATGTGGAATTGTAACAGCAAGAAACGAATACAGCAAGCTTCGTTTGTGAACACATTCCACATGAAAATCACGACTTTATAATTTATAGTCAGACAACGTTTACGTTCAAACAAATGTAGCATAACATTCCAAAGAACAGGTGTTATTAGTTATGATAATTACGTTTTTACCCAGAATATTGCGGTTTACTGCTCTGTTAGACTGATTTTTATGCATCATTCGTTGCTAATTTACTGCGTTTCAGTTTATAGAGAGTTTAGTGTTCCGCTTTTCTGCTTATTGTACATCGAGAAGAAGAGCTAGCTATGAACTCATCTGCGGCATATAAAAGTCCCCGCAGTCTACGTATAGAACAGATTATACGTTATTGTTATCGCTCTCGAATCTGTTTTCAACCGTTTTTAAAGCTATATTCTCACCAATAAAGTTGAAAATTACATTTCCTATAACAGACAGTCCTTGCTGCTTTACAGCATACAGTATCTTAGCGATTTCCAAGGAAACGTCGCAAGTATCCCGTTCCCTAGAAAGATCCTGACACCAGCGCTGGCTAGTGTTTACCATTTCTTTCTTCAGGCATCAGGAAACTGCTTTTACTGTATGCACAACAGCTACAATATTTTCACATAAAGTGTAATTCTTTGTAAGTTATTATACAAAACGGCAGAGTTATAAAACATAGTTTACTTCGCTATGTATCAGAAGGTTACCGCAACGAAGATCACGGCGTCCTAACCATCTTCCAGGAAACCTGTTGTTCAGTTCTCGCACAACAAAACTCGCAAAACGGGCTGGGTGACCATAGTGCTGCGTTCAAATACATCCTGTAATGTGGAGACTAACAATTTTCTAGGACAACACCCAGACTGTAGACGATAAACCCCCGATGCATCTCACTTCTCAGAGCATGCTGAGGCAGAGATTTTCTCCCTTTTGAGTTAAAGTGCTGTCTTTACAATTACGTGGAATGACCATAGCGCTGAATTTGATATAATTGAGATTTACACACGCACGCACGTTCCCCCCCCCCTCTCTCTCTCTCTCACACACACTCACACACACACACACACACACACACACACACACACACACACACTAAAGCATGTACAGGGTGTAAAGAGCATTAGTGCAGACACTTTGTATGTTGTACATTAATATATACAAACATTAATATATTCTATGTTTTCTGTCTGTATGGAACAGTTTTCGCACAACCACGTCAAAAACTTTACGATCAGATGTTTTCCGCATGAATGTAACTGAAACACTTCAATACTTGACCTGCTGCCCTGGGGAAAGTAAGCATTAATCGCTTGCGCCTGCCTTATGTTCTTTTAAGTATTCCCCAACCAAAGAACAATGACTTCTAATAACAACAGTTATTAGTGTGCAAATGACGTAAATACTGAAGTGATGTTGTCCAGTACGTCGTCTGCAGTAACCAACAGAAGTATCTTATAGCCGTTACACCCCGTACTCGTATAGCGAATGCAATGTTACCGCAAATGTATTTTTTTGTTTTTTTATGTAAATTCAATAAAAATTTTACGCAATAATGATGCAAAACAAGTGTTATATCAGACTAAGGTAAAAACTATCGGTGTAACTGATAAACGGTGGAGATAGTTGCAGGTATCGAGAGACAGGAGCAAGCTCTGAAGGAGATGCATTTGCAGGAGCATGCTTTTCTTATTTGTGGGAAGACTAATTTTCTATAGAGTTAACTTCGCACTGTGATGTCTGCAACTTCGGCAAAAAGAGGGACGATTTAGGAAAGTGGTTCAGCTGAAGCACTTTTTCTTAAATTAGCTGTGAGTGTCATTAAGATTTTGGAAGAGTCTTGTAAGGACGTCATTGTTGGATGTGTAAATGAAACTGTATTATGAATTTTAAATGTATAAAACATCCAAACCCTGACGAAGTCATCGAATAAATTAAACTCGACGCAGAAGATTATTAATAAAAATGAGGTAAAGACATAGGCACATCAATAATCCTTTGTACTTTTCTTATGTAAATGTGGATGGACGGAATAATAGACGAAACAGTGGATAGGGAAGTTAATAATGATATATTCGAAACACAGCAGAGAAGTGACAGTGTACCGTAACAGATGAGTGAACAATATTTCTACAAAAGTTATTGCTGAATGGATATTCTTGCTGTCCACAGCCCGTGCATCAATTTTATAATCAAAATTGAGTAGTGGCCGTGATGTTCCGGAATAAGAAAAATTTTCCCCACCATGAAGCTCACAGTCACAGCTTCCCCTGAAAAATCTCATTTTAAATCGAAGGAAAAGTAGAACCCAAGAGATGCCAAAAGTAAAATATAACTCTTTCAGAGGGCCCTCCGGACCATGGGATTTATGGGAGGATGGCCCACAGTGTAATCCGCTGCAGTCAACTGACAGCCATCATGTGCGGTGAGGTTGATAACAAGAGAGTGACGAAGACGAGTGTGATGGCGAAGCAGGTGGTACAAGGATGTCACTTGCTGGTACAAGGATGTCACTTGCTTATTAACGAGATAATGTGCCTTAGATTTTCATATGTTACTTCCGAATCAGCAGCAACTTAGCCTAGATCTGCCAAACGTCAGCGATTGTTGGAGGTGCGTCACCTGCTCGTGTATGTAGTTCACGAAGAACAGTACAATGAAACTCAGCCGTGCTCCGAAAGTCTCCAGCCCTTGAAGCGGAATGATATACTGCATCTGCGTCTTACGAATTAGCGGCTTCGCATTCTCAGGCCACCATCCCAGTCAGGATGTAACACTCTACCAAGAGGAGGTAAACCTGCCACTTAGTACCAAACACGTCATCAACGGACTCATCAGCACTATAAGAAATGTTGATTATCACTGAGCGCTAGAATATTTCATGGGTTGTCGGGAGAGGTTGATATACGCTGCAACAACACAGTGATCACTGAAAGGCGCAGAAATTACGTCAACTGTAAGAATATGATGACACAGAACATCAGGCAAATAAAAGCTGTCAGTTATGCTACTAGATGTCACAGTAGAAAACGTAAATTCCACCAACCTCGGAAAATTATGGTCCTAAACATAGCTCAAAGGCACAATACAAACGAATTCACGAAAGTCACTGCTAAAATTAAAATTCGAGGATTTGTCAAAGGGACGAACACGCTGTTGAAATCATCACCAAGCACAAGCTTTCGAGCTTTCTTACGCAAAAGATAAGGTAGCATTTCTCTGTAAAATTTCGAGCGCGGCACTGTTTGAACCGTGCGCAAGCAGGATAAGGTCAAGATGACGACAACTAATCCTGCGGCCAGAATCAAGAACTTCGATGTCTGTGGCAGGAATACCTTGACGATAAAGTAGAGCGCTACCGTAGATTCTGCAGGCGCTACAGTAAAAACGGCCTCTAACCTGGTGAGAGAAAAGGTAATTCATAAGGCCTTAACAAGGTCATCAATTAATGAAGGGACACAATCAACAGATTTTAATAGAAGGACTGAGTAACAACTTGATCATCATTTGCTTCTTCAGAATAACTTCACAAATTTATTACTAGAATATAGCAAACTAATATAACAGAGATTTTCATAAGTTCCTTTCTCTTGAAATTAAACATTTACTAGATTCAAGACTTAACTTTTTTCTCCCCTTGTTAAAACAGTGCTACATTAGAAAAGTTTAATCGACAGTGAGTACCAAAATTTTGCGTTATGTTCCAAAAGTATTACAAGAAGCAGTTCACTATTTTCAGGCGTTAAATCTTTTGCTACTACAATAGTGCAACCCTATAACAAGGCACATTAACATTAAGAATCCAGATTTTCAGTATCTTTCAAAAGTTTTACAAGGAGCAGTTTGTAAGAGGTCCATGATTAAGGAATTTATTGCTAGCGCACTCGAGCAGATCTAATTTCGATGGATTGCTCACTCGCTGCCTGCGATATGTAAGCTGTAATAGAATCGCAGACCAGAGAGCAGTGTTGTATGCAGTAGGAGTGTCGGCAGTAGTTGTGGTAGCTAGCCAGTCGGGCGGTTGGGGCGGTCGTGCCTGAGCGATGTAGTATAAGGTAAAATCAGCTGCGCGCATATCTAATTTGTTACAACTAAATTTGTACTATTGTCATATCAATTCCCATGTAAATATTTTTAAAAATCTTTTAATAATAATCTTTCTTATAAAATTAACTTTTGACAATCATTCACCTGAATTTAAAGATGTTACTAATTTCTCCAATCGATGGTCATCCAGATTATCGTAAAGAAAAATCAGTTGTTTCTTTTTATACATGACAAATCTAGCGGCCAGCATTGCACTGGGCTGTGACAAAAAAAAAATTCTTATAGGAGCAGATATATACGCATTATCCGGCGCCTTCATTGAGGTAAGAATTTTCAATTTATTCAGAATGATCTTCCAGGGCCATGACGCAGCACTACTGACGTCCAAATTTACCAGTTTAGATTCACAGTCACTTATTAATTGAAAGGTTATATATGAGTCACATTTTTATTGGGAGGTTAGTCACGTTATTATTTTATTTATTTATTTATTTATGCATTTATTTTACCTGGCAAGATTAGGGCCTTCAGGCCCTCTCTTACACCTAACCAGGCATACTCAGATTCAACAAATTTCAGTTTCTACAGAACATTAAGGGCATATAACATGTTATACAGTATTAATGTTAAAGAAAAAAATAGAGATTATAAAAGTAGTACAATGATAATTATAACAATCAAAAAATAATTATAACAATCAAGAATAATAATAATAATGACTATGTATATGAAAGTAAACATATTTTTCTTTTATGAATGTCAGTCCTATTGCTAGTTGGGAATTTTCTCGTTATATTCTCGCAGCTTGTGAGTTATTCTCATCAAGCAGAGACATAAGACGATAGAATGGGGTGAAAGAGATATAGAAGAGGTAGATAGGTTAGAGGAAGAGAAATAGAATGTTAAAATTCGAAGCTATGATGGAGAGGAGAAAGAAAAAGATGAGAGGGGCACAACAATGGTGGCTATACCGTCCCTAATATGTAAGTCTTGAGTTCCCTCTTGAATGTTAAGTGGTTCTGAATAAGACGCAGATCACAGGGGAGCGCGTTCCATAGTCGTATGGCTGAGATGGAAAATGACATGGAGAAAGATTTTGTGTTATGTAAAGGTACAGCCAAGATGCTAGACGTATCCGATCTGGTATTGCGGTTGTGGAATGATGATAGGTGTTTAATGTGAGAAGATAAGTATTGGGGGCACCAGTGGCTAAGAAATCGATGAAGTAAGCACATCGTGTGGAGATCGCGTGCCTTATGTGGGCGTATCCAACCTAGCTGGGAGTATGAAGGACTGATATGATCATACAACCGTATATTGCATACGTATCTAACGCAAGCATTCATCACTAACTCGAGGCATCTCGAATTTTCACTATTTGTGCCGTTGTGAACTACATCACAGTAGTAAAGATTAGGCAAGACTAGTGTTTGGACTAATTTTTGTTTAACATGGGTTGGAAATATTTTTCTAAATTTTTGAATTGCATGTAGGGAGGAGAGCGATTTCCGGCAAGCTGTGACTGTTTGTTCTTCCCAGTTTAGGTGTTCATCCAAGATTATGCCAAGGTCTTTTACTGTTTTTTGGTATGGTAGTTGGGTACCATTGAGGAGTATTTGAGGAACTGTTTCGCGAAAGTACCGACTGATTAACTTTGGATGAGATATAAGTATGACCTGGGATTTCTTGGGGTTTAGTTTCAGACCTAGGTTCTGTGCCCATCGAGAAACAGAGCAAGATCTGCGTTCATACTCGCTACTGCGTCAGCAATGTTCTTGGGGCTTGCACTTATGATTGCGAGGTTACGGAATAATAAACTGTTGGGAGGTTACAATTGGCGGCAACCGGCTAGGATCGTATTTTTTGTGAATTTCTGAGAATTTGTCAGTCATATATCTGCTATTATTTACCTAATGTTAAATGTAGTTTGCATCTGGCTTAACGCTTTTACTAATTTGTCACTTCTTATTTCACAGATCATCGGCAATTAATTGCTCTTTGTTGTTATTGTATTAGCCCGGGGTATTTGTTCCATTTTTGCTTTGTCTTTGATTTTGTGCCTACTTTTGACTTCTGAAAATGCCGCAAAAAACTGCCAACAGTACATTGCGATGCGTAATCAGTAAAAAAGCCAACGTGAATAATTTGACTGATAATACTAGCGACAGTATCAGAATGATAATCCTCCAATTACAGATAATCGGTGCTTGTCGACCACCAGCAATGAGTTTAATCCAAATGATGAACAAACAAATTCAATTATGTCCACTGTAAATTTAACGACAATTGATGATGGTTCAAATGGCTCTGATCACTATGGGACTCAACATCTTAGGTCATAAGTCCCTTAGAACTTAGAACTACTTAAACCTAACTAACCTAAGGACATCACACACACCCATGCCCGAGGCAGGATTCGAACCTGCGACCGTAGCAGTCCCGCGGTTCCGGACTGCAGCGCCAGAACCGCTAGACCACCGCGGCCGGCTAACGACAACTGATGACGTGGCACGTTCCGTTACAATGAACGCTGCCCAGTCTGACACACCTGACTTGCAAAATTTACACAGTGAACAGATAAATGTTTCTAACGAAGGTGAACAATGTACTCAAAATAAGTGAGATTTATTTGATTCTGATGTAGTGACCAACAGTGCACATCCGATTCCCAAACCTTTTCCTGAGTCAGACGATGACCAAATGGTTACTCACAACGTGACACATGCAGATACACCATCACACAGCACAGAAAAAAAGTCGCTAATTTTGGCGTGGATCAAGTTATGGCAATGTTGCTACAACTTAATGAAAATCTCAAACAGCTGAATGAAAAACAAGACAGTAATTATAGAAAACTTGATGAATCGAAGAAACAACTTCATGAAAATCTCAAACAGTTGAATGAAAAACACGACAGGTCCATCAAACAAATTAATGAGAACTTTAAACAGATTAATGAACAGATTACAGCCGTTGCCGTGCAATGTCATGATACTAAAGAACGATTACGTGAGGAAATTAAGGCTTGTGCTAGAAATAGTAGTGAAGAAATTAGATACGTTGCGCAAGAATTACGTAATACACATGCAGACACAACAAAATTACTTAGAGATTAAATCAGTGCAGTTGCTAAACAATCTTCAGAAAACGCAACACAGTTACACGACGAGTTTAAACTAATGTCAGCAGAACTTTCATGCACTCTGGAATGCGAAAGTCGACAAGAAATTTGAACAACAGAACAACCAAATTGATGAACGTTTATATAACCACCTACTAAACAGTGAACCGCGTTACTGTAAATTCATACAGGAACAGAACAAAGTAAAGAAACAAGTTATGGAAACAATTACTGCTTAGAGACAGGAAGACAAGTGTAAGTTGTTTACGAAAGCAAAAAATACGTAGACAACAACATTGCTACAGTATCAAACGAGATCAATACCATCAAACAGTTGAACACTGAATTGCATGGTGAAATATCCGATCTAATAACAAAAACAGACACTGATATTCAACCTTTGGAAAATAAATATACAGTAGACTTTCAGACAGTGACCAACAGACCTGAACAACTAGACTTAATACAGGATCCCGATGCCATTAAAGCAGACGTTAAGAAATTGTTCAAAACCACACGTAAAATGGAAAAACAAATTAATGATTGGGACACTAAAAATGATGATCAGGTAAAATATGATGAA
The DNA here is from genome assembly GCF_023864275.1 of Schistocerca cancellata. Taxonomy (NCBI): domain Eukaryota; kingdom Metazoa; phylum Arthropoda; class Insecta; order Orthoptera; family Acrididae; genus Schistocerca; species Schistocerca cancellata. Next base: position 845,937,266 of record NC_064628.1, read on the forward strand.
TTGAAAAATATGATGAATATGATGCATTGGCCAGTCATATTGACGTAATGAAAATTACACTGACACCAAATCAGACGATAAGTCACCAATTTCGTTCAATCAAACACCCGAATTCCAAAACATACAGCAGACAATCAGTGAGATAGGTTCGTCCAATAATATATTACGCAGAAAATTGTCATCTTTACAGCAAGAAGTGACAGAAATGAAACACTTTCAGCCTCTAACACGTCACAGCATATGCCACATTCTGAACATTTGTCACACTTACACAGCCAGTGTAACTTTGGTAATTTAAAGAGAGTACGTGTCTTAGATTCCGAACAGTCACAGTCAAACAGATTATCATGCAATCCTGATCCTGTTCAGACATTCAGAGACGATGATTTTGATTACAAGCCCTTTCTATCCGTTAGGAAATTTAAGGTATTTAAAAATGACAGAACACAGATTCACCCATTGGATTGGATACAACAATATAGCTTTGCTTTTCCAACAACTTTGAGTGTAACACACAAACTTGAATTTATTTGCAGTTTTTTGGAAGGCGAACCGGCAACTCGTATGAGACCGATCGCGAGACAATGTTATTCGGTAGAAGAATTTCAGATTGCTTTTCTGTCAGTGTATTGATCGATGACAACACAGCGCGGAATCAAGGTTCAGTTAATTAGCTTACCGAATTATGAGAACTCAAATTTTCCCACAGTCACACAAATTTTTGAACACATGGTACAACAAAACCAATGTTTATGTGAGCCATACAGTGAGTCAGCATTTATCCAATTATGTATTTCAAAAAATTACGATCGTTAAGAGTATCACTTTTGACAGGACAGCAGAAAGAAAATATTTCGGCATTTAGAGAGCTGCTACAGCTTTTGGAAGTTCAGAAACCAGATTATTCCTTCACATACAAAAATTTTTCACAACATAACCAAAGCCAACAAGCATACAGGCATTACGATCAGCCACGCTATTTTAATAGCAAAGGTGATAGGCGCTCCAGGAATGACAACACACCAGAACTTTAATAACAGACAAAAATTTAATTATCAGGATCATCAAAATTGTCAGCAACAGCGAACACGTTTTGGCAACAATAGAGGCTTTTCCTCAAAAACAACAACAAAACCAGCCTGTTAGTATACCTAACCAAAAATATAATGTGCAAGGTCAACCACGCTTTATTGTTTCGTCGCCTACACATATAGCGTCGGCTCCGCCAAATAGTAACCCACAGCAACAAGGAAATCACTACGTACAGAAGACAGATCATTTCAACTCTTATCGCAACGCGCCGTATAGTAATGACTATCATGACAGTCGTAAAAGTAATGAACACAGTTTTCGGCGCACGTTTAATAACAGTAGATCTTATCAGCAGCAGAGTCTTCCACAACAACATATTATCATGAATGAACCAGACAGTCGGTATCATCCCGAACCTAATACGTCAGGATGAAGTAACAGAACAGTGCAAATAGTCGAAATGCCAGAACACCCTTCTGCAAATAACAGCACGTCAGAACGAATTTGACTAGATACAGTACATGGTGCATCTTCCAGCAACGTAAGCAATACTTTTGACACACAGAATCTTGTTCACGAAAATGTTATTACTTTTGAAGACATCCGAGAGACACTTTTGCACGAAAAACCAGTTATACAAAAAACCATTTCCCACCCTGTTACTGAAGTAAAGATTGGATCATCCACATTTTCAGCAGTAATCGATTCTGGATCACCTATGCTAGTTAGAAATGAAGAAATTTTCAAGAATGTAACAAAGAAAATACTTATCCTACGTTACCACTAGGTAAAACTAAAGTAAAAGGAGCAGTATCTGGTAAAGGAGTAGATGTAAAATTACAGACATACCTATCATTTTGTATTGTAGGTCATACCTTCCACTCAAATTTTTGGATTGTTCCCTTACTGACAACAGAGGTTATTTTAGGTACGAATTTTCTGGTACAAAAGGACGCAATTATTGACTTTCAAAATTCCTATTTAATGTTAAAGGATAAAAAGGTACAACAGGCATTAGAATTTTAGCACGCTTTATCTGCAGAAGAACAAGCAATTAATCGGACAGAGGTTATTTCTACATTATGTAACATAGACTGCCCTTCCACATTGTTCACAGATACGTAAGTACACACCTACGATACACCAGACGAAGCCGACTATGACGTTATACAAATGATTTCTGATAAAGTAAAACAGAGCAACGCAAATACAGATGACGAACGTACTCAACTACGCAAAATTCTTTTACAGCAAGCTCCAGTTTTTGACAACATCCCTAGTATTATGTCCAGTTTTGTGTATGAATTTCAAGTTAAACAGCACGAACATTTAAAGCGAAACATTATCCCATTCCATATATTCACAGAGAACAAGTTAAGAAAAAATTACAAGCTATGCTAGACCAAGGAATTATGGAAGCGGTAGTTAGTCCGTACATAAACCCGCTCCATATTGTTAAGAAAAAGGATGGATCACTTCGCCTAGTACTTGATTCGCGTTATGTCAACAACATTATTATTAATGAAACATATCGCTCGCAGACGCTAGAAGAATTACAGAAATTGCATGGTACTATGGTACTGCTATTTATTCCACATTAAATTTAATATCGGTATTTTGGCAAAATCAGCTCCATCCGAACTGCAGAAAGTACACAGCATTTCTCTGTTTTGATGATTATCAATTTTGCAAATTACCGTTCGCTTTAACAATTTCTTCAGCAGCATTTATTCACGGTTTTGAATACTGTACTTCCGACAGAACTTAAAGACAGAATCACATCGTATGTAGACGACATCCTTTTTATCGCAGAAGCTAACTGGTCTGAACACAATTTGATTCTTGAACAACTGTTGCAAACATTTCGTGCACAAAGACTCACAGTTAATCTGAGCAGATCACACTTTGGCAAAACATCTATAAAATTTCTTGGACATGTAATTTCAGCAAAAGGCATTGAGCCTGACCCGAAAAACCTTCAAGCTTTACGCGACATTACTGTTCCAACGACAAAGAAACAACTACGCAGCTTTATTGGATTAATTAACTTTTTCCGTAAATTTATTCATTACTCTGCTTTAAACACCCCTAGATTATGCCAACTGACGGGTAAAAACGCTATTTGGTCCAGAGATAGCCAAGAACAGTGTGAAATTGTTAATGTGAAACATGCCTTGTTGAACGCACCACTTTTATCACACCCAGATACTACCAGAAATTTTTCCATTGCCACCGACAGTTCTAACACCACTCTAGGCGTACACATTTTTCAGGAAATTGAAGAAGACGGTACTACATTAATTAAAAACATCGCCTTTGCAAGTTGCATTCTGTCACCTGCTGAACGCAATTATTCTGTTACAGAACTTTAAACATTATGTGTTGTATGGGCATTTACCAGATTTAGGCATTTTCTTTATGGAGGACATACTACCGTTTATACAGATCATAGAGCTATACAGTTTTTACTTTCCGGTAAAGTTACAAACTTAAGCAGATGGAAGCTTTACTTACAGGAATTTAATTTTTCAAATTGTTCACATTCCCGTTGCACAGAATATTGTAGCAGACCCACTATCCCGTTCTCTCAGCAACAATCAGCAAGACATCGCAATCGAATTCTGTCAAGCAAATTTTAGGCTCCTGTATATTCAACAAAATGCATTTAAAAATATCTTTTTGTCGTAATTACGAGACATAGAACAAGAGCAGAGCAAAGACAACGTATGGAAAGAAATTAAACACCTCTGGAAAGATAGGAATAACGTTACCATTAGAAACTACAACACTGTACGCAATAACATTATGTTTCGCCGCTCTCACCCTGACAGCAACAACTGGTTATTATGTATTACTGACGAACTTGTTAACAGATTAATTTGGTATACTCATTTAAGTTACGCGCATTATGGAGCCAGAAAATGTTTTCTTATACTGAGACAGAATTCTTATTTAGTCAAGATGGAGAAACGTATTCGACGAGTTTTAGCGTTATGTAAAATCTGCCTGAAAGCGAAATCAGACACGAATTCACATATTCCTCCGTTATGTCCCACTTTACCGATTAAATTGAGACATATGGCCGCTGCAGACATTTTTGGTCCGATTTCCAGATCTAATAGAGGTTTTTAATACATCTTTGTCGCTGTTGAACTCACTTCGAAATTTGCTACCTTCACTCCGTTACGCAAAGCTACTGTTAAATCTATTTCGAATGAATTTGTAAAACATTTTTTATTCCATGTAGTGCATGTATTGAAAGTAATTTCCTACAAGGACCACAATTTCGATCTGCGATATGGACACGCATGTTACGAGCTAGAAACATTTCTTCGCTCTATATATCCTGGTATCACGCTTCTTGAAACCCTTCGGAACGACTGATGAAAGAAATTGGTAAACTATGTAGAATATACTGCCATAAAAGACATATGGATTGGGATACACACATACTATCAATCTAGGATGTAATTAACTCCATACCAAATGAATCTACTACGCTATCTCCGAATCCTACATCTCTTCGACTACGTGTGACGTCGATGGCATTCATTACGTTATATACACAAAATTATCAGCATGAATTTTTCTTTTGTTATAGCATGGTTCTTTCTCTCAGGGATATTATCCTCGCTTCTTACTTACGTGCATAAGTAAATATGAAACGGGTTCTTGAAGGGCCGCTGTTATTCAGTATCAACTTTAGATTTTGAACGTGACGACTAAAATACAGTTGCCGTTAACTGAATTGAATGTAATTTTGTTAATTTCTATTTATTGACTGCAAAGCAAAGCTCGAGAGAATTTCGATTGTTGCCGTGCAGCGGCCAAGATAAAACTTACTGAACTCATGGAATCTGTATAATTTAAAAACATGAAATTTAACGTAAATTAATTATCTGTTGTAATTTAAAAAGGTTCTTACAATGAAATCTCTCGCATTTAGAGTTACTGTTAACACTTTGAAAAATAAATTAATACTTCGGCGCGTAATGGCCGACCAGAGGCTGCATCGGAAGGTGAGCTTCTCGCAGCGCAAATTAGTGAAAAAAGTGCTTATTAAAAATAATTAGCCACTGCGAGCATTCGAGGTGACAACTATTACAAAGAAATTCAATTTGTGATAATAACAACAAGTTTGTTTTAGTAAAATACAGAATAACTTACATAAAATATGTGTAGCCGCTCAATGGCTGCCTTCCGTATAGTGAAACAAAACAGTGTGTGAACCCTAAAGTACGTCCTTCCTCCTCGGCCGTACAATCGCGTCTCTTTCGATCCTTTTTTATTTGCACTGACATTAAGTAAAGATGCTACTCTTAAATTATCGCTGTTTCAAGAACATTAACTGTGTCTTTAACACGAATTATATTCATAAAATACTTTAACTACGGTTTACAACCGATAAAAATGTCAATATTTATGTGACGTACCGTCACATGGGCCCCCTAGTGAGGGTGTTCGCAATAAAGTCTACTCTGTATGTACAGACTCACTACGCTTTTATATATACACTCCTGGAAATGGAAAAAAGAACACATTGACACCGGTGTGTCAGACCCACCATACTTGCTCCGGACACTGCGAGAGGGCTGTACAAGCAATGATCACACGCACGGCACAGCGGACACACCAGGAACCGCGGTGTTGGCCGTCGAATGGCGCTAGATGCGCAGCATTTGTGCACCGCCGCCGTCAGTGTCAGCCAGTTTGCCGTGGCATACGGAGCTCCATCGCAGTCTTTAACACTGGTAGCATGCCGCGACAGCGTGGACGTGAACCGTATGTGCAGTTGACGGACTTTGAGCGAGGGCGTATAGTGGGCATGCGGGAGGCCGGGTGGACGTACCGCCGAATTGCTCAACACGTGGGGCGTGAGGTCTCCACAGTACATCGATGTTGTCGCCAGTGGTCGGCGGAAGGTGCACGTACCCGTCGATCTGGGACCGGACCGCAGCGACGCACGGATGCACGCCAAGACCGTAGGATCCTACGCAGTGCCGTAGGGGACCGCACCGCCACTTCCCAGCAAATTAGGGACACTGTTGCTCCTGGGGTATCGGCGAGGACCATTCGCAACTGTCTCCATGAAGCTGGCCTACGGTCCCGCACACCGTTAGGCCGTCTTCCGCTCACGCCCCAACATCGTGCAGCCCGCCTCCAGTGGTGTCGCGACAGGCGTGAATGGAGGGACGAATGGAGACGTGTCGTCTTCAGCGATGAGAGTCGCTTCTGCCTTGGTGCCAATGATGGTCGTATGCGTGTTTGGCGCCGTGCAGGTGAGCGCCACAATCAGGACTGCATACGACGGAGGCACACAGGGCCAACACCCGGCATCATGGTGTGGGGAGCGATCTCCTACACTGGCCGTACACCACTGGTGATCGTCGAGGGGACACTGAATAGTGCACGGTACATCCAAACCGTCATCGAACCCATCGTTCTACCATTCCTAGACCGGCAAGGGAACTTGCTGTTCCAACAGGACAATGCACGTCCGCATGTATCCCGTGCCACCCAACGTGCTCTAGAAGGTGTAAGTCAACTACCCTGGCCAGCAAGATCTCCGGATCTGTCCCCCATTGAGCATGTTTGGGACTGGATGAAGCGTCGTCTCACGCGGTCTGCACGTCCAGCACGAACGCTGGTCCAACTGAGGCGCCAGGTGGAAATGGCATGGCAAGCCGTTCCACAGGACTACATCCAGCATCTCTACGATCGTCTCCATGGGAGAATAGCAGCCTGCATTGCTGCGAAAGGTGGATATACACTGTACTAGTGCCGACATTGTGCATGCTCTGTTGCCTGTGTCTATGTGCCTGTGGTTCTGTCAGTGTGATCATGTGATGTATCTGACCCCAGGAATGTGTCAATAAAGTTTCCCCTTCCTGGGACAATGAATTCACGGTGTTCTTATTTCAATTTCCAGGAGTGTAGTTCAGTTTTGTGGATGGCCAAAAGTTTATGTTTGGCCCACCTATTTCAGTTTACCGTTCAATACTCTGTTCATTACACAATTATGGATGCCATACACAATTCACAATTAGAGGTGAGTACGTCTATCAGTCCCAACTGTCTTCCTGTTTTATTATAAATAGGAACAATCCGGTATCTTACAGAACCGAGGCACTTTGACTTACGCTCCCCCATTCGGGTTACAGGCGTAAGGGAAAAAAACGGGCCAAAGAAACTCCACCCAGAGCCTTCGGATTGTTAATTTTGCTTCTAAATTGAATTTGTAGCATCTGCACACAAAATAGCAGATAAATATATACATTTACATTGCAAAAATTCATCATTAAAATGTGAAATTGCATGACGTACAACAGTCTTATTTCTTCTGTACAGATAGTTGCTTTAGTCTTTACGTTTTTTTTTGTATTAGTTTGTTACAACTTTACATGGTTCATCAGTTCATCGTCGACTACAACATTTTTGGATCTGATCGAAGTAAACGTTGCCGACGGCGGTTTGTTGCTGGTCTGGCGGTGTGTCGCTGCTGGCGTAGACGGTGGCATATATGACCACTTGAAGCCGGCGCCGGTTCATTGGCCAAAGCTGTGACATAGGCGCAAACAGCTGCCGGTCGGTGGGCGGGTCGCCGCGGCCGCTGCACGGACATGACAACCGCCGATCGCTCGCCGCGTCCCGCAATACGTAAACATTTCACCGTGTATCAATCAGTTCATCTGCATAATAAAGTAAATATATCTGTTATAAGTGTTGGAAGAAAATTCATTAGTTTCCCAAACACTCCACAGTCACTCGTGCTCACTGTTTACAGAATGCATTGTAATAATGTGCGAATGAACGAGTTCCAGGTTTTTAAATAAGTTCTGGTACGAGCTCACACATTTTACGCTGGTTTAACATAACTGTAGTTTTAAGCAAAGTGTTCACTTGATCGCAGTACGAACTGTCACTATGGTGAGTGTTCAGTTGAGTATGTCGCGATGACACTTTTCGCTTCATACCACTTGGCCTGTGTCGCTTCTAGCGTGCATCTGCCGGTCTGGCAACCACAGTTCTCTGTGCGCTACCTATAGCGTATTTTCGCAGTCCACTGCCATGGCTCCGTTTATCAGAAGTCTCACTTCTTTGCCGAAACATTTATTCACACTATGAATGTCTACCATGTTTTGCATCTAAATTGTTTTCTGCGAAAGGCACATCATTTGAGCTATTAATTTTTATTCTTTTGTTAACTATACTTTCAGAACAGTCTTCCACTGCTAAACTCAGTCACATATGTTGTGTTCTTGCACAGTTAACTGTTCACACTTTTACGTCGTTTCAATTCATAGTTGAGTTCATCCGTCTTTTCACTATTTGAGCGTTCGGATAGTCGCTTTTAAATTGGAGCATGGTTTATTGCATTTTACTAGAATTACATAATAAATCTGCTTTCCATTTTACATGTTAGTATTATATATATATATATATATATATATATATATATATATATATATATATATATATATATATATATATATGGTACAATTAGATTTCCTTCTAGGTCCGTTCATCACTTAGTATTCAGTGATTGACGTAGTTGTCACCTCTTAAAGTGTTGACCAGTTGGTCATACTGGACCCGTGAGTTCAATAGGTTTTATGACATGTGTATTATTTATTCATTCTACACTGATTCAGAAACTTTTGTCATTGTTACGTTTGCGGCTGCCTTGCTTGCGCGCGGGTGTACCTGCAAGCGTCTTCAAGCTGGAATCAGTGTGGAAGTTAAAAAGATATTATTCTGTTTGAAATTTTTTATTATGCGAATTCTCGCGTTTGTACAGTGATTCGCTGTTAAGTGGCGTCCGACTACCATGCACAATGCTTCTTCCCTTTTCAAGGTTTATCCTGTGCAGAGCGTCCTTACGCAGATTCATTTGCTAATCTTTTCTCTGTCACAGTACTTGTGTAAGTGCAGTATTCTCCTTCTGTCATATCTGACTCATACATACACTTAGAAACTACTCTATATCTAACAAGCACAAGTATAAAATCAAATAAACATGAAATAAATCTTACTAACTAGGCATACAACCTACATCTACCTTTACACACTACACGTTTTAGACTTATACCCTTAAGTATCACTGGATATAAATGGTTTTAAGTCCTTGTGCAGGAACAACCCTCTTATCTTTCCTGTATCCGGGTGTGCCAACAGTTAACACCCGTCATGTGGTATCTCTAAAATCCTATGTGGTCCTGTACACAAGAGTTGCCACTTTCTGTTGACTTTTTTTAATACTCGAGGACTTGGGATGACTCTTGAGCATCACCAAGTCTCTTCTGTTGTACGTGTAGAGTTTATTCGTGTAGAGTTTATTCAATGTGCGATCGTACTTCTTCTTCCGAATGGTTGCATTGTGTTGCATTGCGAGCAGGGCTTGCTGTAGCTTCTGCTCTCTGTTTACAAGTTGTGGAATTCGTGGCAAAGGGTTTAACCACTCCTCGTCGAGTGAATCCTGTGTCATGAGATCATTTGGTGTGTACCCAGTGGATTCATGGGGTATATTATTATGTATTTTCTCGAACTGAGGTGCTAACCCAATCCACTTAGTTTGATGATTTGCCGCATATTTGCGGAGAAACCTGTTGAAGTCGCGGAAGCAAGGTTCCACAGGGTTCGCGCTCAGGTTATACAATGACACACAAACATGCTTGATGTTATGTTCCCAAACAAACACTAACCAGTAGTGACTTTTAAAATAAGTAGCATTGTCAGTTGATAAGGTCATCGGCTTTCCGGCGTTCGGTATGTAATCTGATACCATTTTCCTGACTATTGCTTTTGTGGTAGACATTTTCGTAGCATACAACTTCAAATGTTTTGAAAAAATGTCCAAGGCTGCTACAACACACTTTGACCCGCCTCTTGCTATCGCCAAGGGTCCTGTCACATCAACAGCAACAATCTGTGCTGGTGCTGTCGGCACTATAGGATGTAGTTCGTATCTCGCGTTACGAGTGCACGGTATTGTCTTTTGACAAATAAGGCAAGTTCTCACTAGAGCCTTCACCTTACGATGTGTTTGGGAAGTAGCACTACCTAGACAATAAGTCTGAGGATGTTTCAGTCCTTCGGTGGTACAAAATATCATTTTGTGTCATATATAATTTGGCAAGTTCCCCATACGGATCATTGCTTAGAGAATCCATTATTCTACACCACAACGGATCATCATGCTGCATGTGTGCGATCTCTCGACACATACGCACATATTTATTCCTCCGGATGGAATCTCCCAGTACCAAGATTTTGAATTCTGTAGATTGTTCTACAGGCCCAGCAAATTCTGGTAATGCTCGGGGTAATCTAGACAACGCGTTTGCCACAGCATTGTCCGATCCTTTCACATGTATGATTTGAGAATCATAGTCCTGTAGAGCTAAAATCCACCTCGTGAGTCGCTTGTGCAACAAACGGCACGTAAGCACATAGCTGAGCGCCTGGTGGTCGCAAAAGATTTTGACTCTTTTGCCATGTACATAGTAGTGAAATTTCTTCAAGGCCCAAATTACTGCAAGCGCCTCTAATTCAGTTGCAGAATAGGACCGTTTACATGAATTTAACACTCTGCTCTCAAATCCCATTTTCTTTACTTCTGTTTGCTGGCCATTGTTGTCTACTTGGAATAAACAACATCTCAGACCACAAAAAGATGCGTCTGTTGCTAGATAGAAATCTCGTGCCGCTTTAATTTGGTCGTAGGCTCTCTTGCATTATTCCATAAAATTCTACGGCCGATTCTTTCTAAGCAAACCTAGTAAGTCCTCACTGTTTAACAACTGCGCCGATAAAAACGGCCTAAAAAAGGAGGCCATTCCAAGGAATGCTTTCAGTTGCTTTTTCGTCTTGGGGTACGGCATCTCCTCTATCGCTTTCAACTTCTTTGGGTTAGGTAGAATCCCCACCAAAGAAATAATACGTCCTAAGAACTTCGTTTCTTGCGGGCCAAATTCTGACTTTTCGAGGTTGGCAGTAACCCCAACGGCTGCAAATCTTGCCAGCACGCGGAACAAAGTCTCCATGTGCTCAGACCAGGTTTCTGTGGCGATGAGAATGTCATCGACATACACCGTTACCTTTTCAAGAAGGTCAAGTCCTAACACGGTGTCCAGAGCTGCAATGAACACGCCCGCACTTACATTCAGCCTAAACGGTAGAACTCGAAATTGATAGCTTCTACCGGCGAATATAAACGCGGTATATTTTCTTGAATTTGGCGTTAACGGGACCTGCCAGTATGAACTTTTTAAATCCAGGCTTGTTAAGTACTTAACACCATGGAATTTATGAATTTGTTTCTCTATATTTTCCGGCCGGGACCGAACAGGTATTATTATATTATTAATATCCCGTGTGACCGCTACGGTCGCAAGTTCTAATCCTGCCTCGGGCATGGCTGTGTGTGATGTCCTTAGGTTAGTTAGCATTAAGTAGTTCTAAGTTCTAGGGGACTGATGACCATAGATGTTACGTCCCATAGTGCTCAGAGCCATTTGAACCATTTTTTTGAACAGGAGTCACGGCAGAAAGTTTGGTGAGGTTTTACTTGCATGTCGAACTCATACTCGTTTATTATCCCCGGTTTTTCTGAAAACACTAGTACAAATTGGTTCACCACTTGGCTCAAATCAGATTGCTGTGACAGGCTCAGGTACGAAGATTCGGCTACTTTTGATGCAATATGTTGCTTAATAATAGCATTTTCCCGTTCCCAACAGGTATCCGGTTCGCTGCTGTCCTGATTTACAACACATTTGTTGTGATTCAACGCGTTAGGATCCTGTAAAGTTACTAGGACGTTCCGGCAGTAGTTCACATACGCGTCCGGAGTCCTCATTAATGCCAGATCAATTTTTCGGTTGAGATAGGTTAAAGTGCATCTCGCTCGGCGGAGGTCAATTTTTGCCTTCTGTTCCCTAAGCGCGTCAAGGCCCAGGATGCAAGGTATTGTGAGATTTTTGACCACCAGGAATGAGCACAGTATGGCTTCGTTTTCCAGGGCAATCTCTGCCTGCGCCTGATTCTTTATTAGTTGCACCCTGCCCTGTAGAGCACCTACTATCCTACAATTTTCTGCTGGCAGGCTTGGTAACTTTTTCACACGATCCACGTACTTGAATAACTGCTCATCAAACAAGAAGCACTCGCCCCTGTACCCAATATTATTATTACTTCGACCCCATTTATCTTTGCCACAAAGGCAGCCTGCACATGTTCTATGTCTTGTTGGTCCGCAGGTCGCGGATCAACTGTCAGTTCATCTTTCATCTCGCATCCGTCATTTTAGCGGAGCAAATTCACTCCTACATTCTGTCTGCCCCCCTCTTTCATCCTGCCGATCATCTGGGAAGGGACTACACAGGTCGGCCAGAGTTTGACTGCCTGTCGCACCCTGCCGACACGTGATCAGACACATCGGTTATTCGAACATTATCAGTCACAGCTGGTGACGTGCACCGCGGTGCGTACACATGAGACTGATTGTTCGGAGGCTGAGGTGGAGGCGGTGGCATCGGGATGACATTGATGTGATTAACAGGCACATGACCTGACGGCATGTTTTGATCTGCCTGCCAGTTTGCTGGCCCAGCCCGTTGCCACTGCTCATTGCTAGTTCTCGTATTTTTATTGCCGAAGTTGGAGTTTCCTCCCTCTTCGCCTCGTCTCTTTCGATTGTAGTTTTCTCCACCTTTTTTTGGTGAAGACGGATTTGACTTGCCATGCTGGTACGTATTGTATCCAGTGCTGTGCCAGTGACCATCCCCAGTGGGCACACTATTCATAGTGTTACCTTTTTTAGAGAAATTTTCTCATTGCGAATATTCGTCACTCTTTGAATACCCGTTCTCACGAGGGCTATTATTGATTTGGTTTTTTTCTTTTCCCTTCGCTTGTCCGTTGTCTGTACTCCCCTGATCTCCCTGCCTGGCATCCTCGTGTATTAAATCGAGGGGGTCTGTGGTTGCCACAAACAACTTCAAGTCCGTGTCAGGGAGGTGTACGAGTTTCTCTCTTATCGTTATAGGCAGTTTACCCATCAAAATTCTTAGAACGTCCCTGGCAGGCATGCGTTCATCCCAGTTCATGTATCTTTCAAAATATTTTCTCAAGTTACCTGAACGGGGATTGAATAGTTCCGGGTTATACACTTGTTTGCGGAGACGCTCCTGAACAGACCTGGACCAGTATCTGACAAGAAATTTACTTTCGAATTCAGACAATGCTCCGCGATTTCCATCGCCCACAGTGCCGCGTCGCCTGTGATGAAAGAGATTATTGACTGAAGCTTTTGGTGCTCATTCCATGATGCTGGGAGTATATTCCGGAAAATTTATAAAGATTTCCGGATGTACATTCTTTTTCTCATCATTAAACGTCTGGAACTGCCTGTGTTTTAATAGTGATTCCTCGTGCTTTACTTGTGCTACAGTTGGCAGCACTACCTCTCCGTTCGCGTCGAAAACGCCTGAACAATTGACTGGCGAGTACGGTTGTACTTTCTCGCAGTCAGCTTTTCCATTCGACATGGATTTATCGGCACATTTCCGTATTATGTGTTGCTTTTGAATAGCGAGGTGATCAGTGCCCGTTCGGCTCGCTCTAATCGAGCTCACGCCTGTGTTACGTAGTCGTCGACTCGCTGCTCGGGCGAGTTAGAAATTTTGTCAACAGTTTTGACAATGTCTTTCACTTGTTTTTCCAACACACCCTTAATTTTGTCTAATTGATCTACGCGTTCTTCCAATTGCGGGACATTTTATGGAATGTCTTCGTTTTGGTCTACCAACTCAGCCACTTGCTGTGTTACTACATCGATCTCCTGTGACAAATATGACACCAGCGCCCTGTCACGTTGTTCAAACATTTCATTCATTTTTGACAGGAACTGAGCATCACACTGCTGTTCTTTGCGTTCGCGTTCAAGGCGTGCCTGTCTTTCCCTTTCGTTACGTTCGAGACGTTCTTCCGCTAAATGGTTCAAATGGCTCTGAGCACTATGGGACTTAACATCTTAGGTCATCAGTCCCCTACAACGTAGAACTACTTAAACCTAACTAACCTAAGGACATCACACATATCCATGCCCGAAGCAGGATTCGAACCTGCGACCGTAGCGGTCGCGCGGTTCCAGACTGAAGCGCATAGAACAGCTCGGCCACTCAGGCCGGCTCTTCCGCTAAAATGTCCTTAACTTGGTTAATTAATGCCTGGTCCCGTTGCTTGTCTCTCATGTCCAATTGTGCCCTCAGCCCCGTTAGAAAATCGGTCGTTGGTACAGGTACTTGTACAACATTTGCTGTCGAGGCAGTAACATCATCCTTCCCTGTGCCAGTAATCGGGTGGATTTCTTTGCTCAATTGAGCTTGATCCTGATCAGTGCCTAATATTTTGTCCGTTTCAGGTTGCTCAGCTTCCGGTTTTGGAAGCTGAGAACCTGTCATTGTGGGTGGGTTCCTCAGTGGAAACTCTTGTATATTTTCGTCTGTGTCATAGCCTGACAGATCTTCCCCGTCTAACCGTTTGTCCTTGCGTGTCTTCACCATTTCGACTAGTATTAATCCTGACTGGTAAGACACGAGTACACACAAAATCTATTTGCCCCCAAAAAGGACACACACACAAAATATACTAACTACACAAAGCACAACACTGAAATCAAGTAAAGCAAAGAAGCTACCTACTACTATTACTACTGAAACTAACAGTTACACTATCGCACTCGTAATATTTCCGTTGCACTGTGAAAAATTGTACTTCTGCTAAAACATTACTATGGCAATCAACTGCACTAGCATTTATTTGATTCACACAGCTGATTGTGTGACCTCAAATCCAGAACACTAATCACTGTCTCAGAATTCTAACACTAATTTTTGTTCAGTAGTAGTAAATGAATCTGTTTCACTATCCGCTGACGTTGAAACAAATTGAATAAACACTTCTGACAAATTTTAACTCAAGAAGATAAACACAGTGCATGGACCCCGGATTCTTTCTTCCTTCAGTTTCCAGTCCAGAAGCGCATGCATATACACCCGTACCTTTATTAGTTATTGTTGCTTGGTGTTGTCTTTGTCTCAGTTGAGACAATGGTACGCATCTAGTCACCTTCATGTCCCATATATCTTCACTGGTTGGATCTCGTACCAGTTTTGTATTTTGTGGTACATGGAAATAGATTACATATATGGCATTAATTCGCATCCATATAATTACATACATAAAAAATTCCTTTTAAATATAGTTTTCTAGATGGACAACAATATCTGTCAGTTTCTGTGTACTTAACATTGGTACATAAAATTTCGGGCCCTGATGTTGTTGGGTGCCATTTGTGACGTCAGTGCCAGGGTGAGTCACCTAACGTTACCGCTGGATATATTTCGTAAACCACATCAAATACTGACGAACCGATTCCACAGACCGAACGTGAGGAGAGGGGCTAGTGTAACTGTTTAATACAAACCATACAAAAATGCACGGAAGTATGATTTTTAACACAAACCTACGCTTTTTTAAATGGAACCAAGTTAGTTTTGCTAGCACATCTGAACATATAAACAAATACGTAATCAGTGCCGTTTGCTGCATTGTAAAATGCTAATTACATCCGGAGATATTTAACCTAAAGTTGACGCTTGAAACCTCCGACGTTCAGTTGCGTGTTGTAACAAACACGGGCCACGGTCGGCGAGCAGCATCTGCAGGGACATGTTTACGATGACGACCGTGTTTACGAGTGTGGCTGTAGTGCACTGTTGTGGTTTGGTCTAGCTGTCGCAGTGTCCGCATGTAGCGCTTCCTGCTATTGTTATTCTGCATTCGTTTCCGCACGCAGACCAACTGTAGTACACCGTGTTACCAGACGTCTGTGATAGTGCAGTGTTGTAGCAACTGTGACCATGGTGTATTCGAACTCTGAAAAGGCGGAGATGATACTCATCTATGGCGAGTGTCGACGAAATGCAGCTGAAGCCTGCAGGGTGTATGCAGAACGGAACCCGGACAGAGAGCATCCAACGTGCCGCACATTGCAAAACATCTACCGCCAACTGTATGCTACAGGTATGGTCGTAGCACGTAAACGGGTCCGTAACAGGCCCGTCACAGGAGAAGCGGGTGCATTTGGTGTGTTAGCTGCTGTTGCCATGAACCCACATATGAGTAGACGGGACATTGCGAGAGCCGGTGGACTGAGTCAAAGTAGAGTCATGCGCATACTGCATCGTCGCCGCTTGCACCCGTTTCATGTGTCGCTACATCAGCAATTACATGGTGATGACTTTAATCATCGAGTGCAGTTCTGTCAATGGGCATTAACAGAGAATGCGTTGCAGTTCTACCTGTTTACCGATGAAGCGGGTTTCACAAACCACAGGGCAGTGAATCTACGGAACATGCGTTACTGGTCCGTGAACAATCCTCGCTGGCTCAGACAGGTAGAGCGACAGCGACCGTGGACTATAAATGTATGGTGCGGAATCATTGGCGACTACCTCATTGGTCCTCACTTCATTGCAGGGGCCCAAACAGCTGCAACATACATTGCGTTTCTACAGAATGATCTGCCAACGTTGCTCGAAAATGTCCCACTGGAAACGAGTCGACGTATGTGGTATCAGCATGATGTTACACCTGCACATTCCGCAATTAACACTAGGCTGACCCTTGACGGGATGTTAGACGGGCGTTTCATAGGACGTGGAGGACGCATAAATTGGCCAGCCCGTTCTACTGATCTTACACCTCTGGACTTCTTTCTGTGGCGTACGTTAAAGGAGAATGTGTACCGTGATGTGCCTACAACCCCAGAGGATATGAAACAACGTATTGTGGCAGCCTGCGGCGACATTACACCAGATGTACTGCGGTGTGTGCGACATTCATTACGCCAGAGATTGCAATTATGTGCAGTAAATGATGGCCACCACATTGAACATCTATTGGCCTGACATGTTGGGACACACTGTATTCTACTCCGTAATTGAAAACTGAAACCACGTGTGTACGTGTACCTCACCCCTCATGGTAATGTACATGTGCGTCAGTGAGAAAGACCAATAAAAAGGTGTTAGCATGTGGACGTAGTGTGCTGTTCCAGTCTCTTCTGTACCTAAGGTCCATCACCGTTCCCTTTGGATCCCTACGTAATTCTAGCAGCGGAGGAATGGTACTCAAGCGTCAACTTTAGGTTACAATATCTCCGGATGTAATTAACATTTTACAATGCAACAAACGGCACTGATTACGTATATGTTTATATGTTCAGATGTGCTAACAAAACTAACAGGGTTCCATTTCAAAAAACGTAGGTTTGTGTTAAAAAACATACTTCCGTGCATTTTTTTATGGTTTGTATTAACCAGTTACACTAGCCCCTCTCCTCACGTTCGGTCTGTGGAATCGATTCGTCAGTATTTGATGTGGTTTACGAAATATATCCAGTGGTAATGTTGATGACTCACCCTGGGTTCTAGAAGGGCCGCTGTTTTTTCATGTAGCTACTTTAGATTTTTAACGTGATGACTGAAATATAGTTGCCGTTAACTGAATTGAATGTAATTTTGTTAATTTCTATTTATTGATTCCAAAGCAAGGCTCGAGAGAATTTCGATTGTTGTCGTGGAGCGGCCAAGATAAAACTTATTGAACTCATGGAATCTGTATAATTTAAAAACATGAACTTTAACGTAAATTAAGTATCTGTTGCAATTTAAAAAGGGTTTTACAACGAAATCTCTCGCATTTACAGTTACTGTTAACACTTTGAAAAATAAATTAATACTTCGGCGCGTAATGGCCGACCAGATGATGCACCGGAAGATGCGCTTCTGGCAGCGAAAATTACTGAAAATATGCTTATTAAAAATAATTAGCCACTGCGAGCATTCGAGGTGACAACTGTTACAAAGAAATTCAGTTTGTGATAATAATAACAAGTTTATTTTAGTAAAATACAGAACAACTTACATAAAATATGTGTAGCCGCTCAATGGTTGCCTTCCGTATAGCGAAGCAAAACAGTGTGTGAACCCTAAAGTACGTCATTCCTCCTCGGCCGTACAATCGCGTCTCTTTCGATCCTTTTTTATTTGCACTGACATTAAATAAAGATGCTACTCTTAAATTATCGCTGTTTCAAGAACATTAACTGTGTCTTTAATACTAATTATATTCATAAAATACTTTAACTAAGGTTTACAACCGATAAAAATTTCAGTATTTATGTGACGTACCGTCACATACGCCACCATGAAATAATTGACATTACGCTCAACAACATCAAACATGCCGCAGAACGCCGCATAAGACAGAAAAAACAGGTTTGTACACGCCGTGAATTCCACATAGGACAGAAGATATTAGTACGCACACACTATTTATCCAACAGAGGAAAGAGTAGATGTAGTAAATTTGAGCTTTTATACGCTGGTCCATATAGAATTCGAAGCATTCCTCACCCCAATGTAGTAGACGTCGAAACTTTGAGAACTAGAGAAACCTAAGGCAATCACAATATTTTCAATATTAAAGCCTTTATTGAATAAAAATACTTTATCATTTATCACACTATAATGCCATATCCTGATATTTATATGACCGCTTACTGATGATGATCATGCTTTTTCTTGGCAGGTGCCTGGTAAGGTAAGGTTAGCAAGTCTCTTTTCTTGTCGTTATACATCAGACAGTGGACTTTTTCCATTTTTACGTATATATGATCGTTTTCCTATCGAAAGTAGAAATTTCTCTGTATGCACTAGTAAGTCGTTAAGATGTAACAAACACCAGCTGACTTTCACATTTTGCCTTATGATATCTCAATATCTACACTAATCTAGATTTTTTGCTACTACATTATGATATTATGTGTACATTTTTGCACTTTAAAATTGTCAATGCTTTTGACCAAATATGATTCCACAAAACAACATTTTTAATTAAAATACTTAAGCAACTTAAACAAAAAAATATTCACCGTTTTCTATCATGCTATGCTGTATGGTTGGTTATATCACTAGTGGGTATATAAATTAAATGCAAGATATTAACCCATATTCATCATTTTCAGAAAGCAATACCGTGTAAAAGAAATAACCGCAGTGGTGTACTATGAAATGGAAATTTCACAATTGGAATGAATGAAAGAAAATGCTACAGCTACAGCTGACTCATGATGAATGACGTTATTAATCCTTATTTCCAGCAATAAGTCAAAAGCAAAAATTTTCGTGCCCCAGCAATTGACTATCGATCCCAACGCAAACGATTGCTAGAACAAAAAAAATATTATTACCAGTCCCAACTATTACCAGTATGCAACTAAATAATACTACCAGTTTAAGATATATTTCTAGTCGTAAATATAAAGCAAATTTTTCTGATGTATTTATTCCATTACATCTATGTATTATTGGACTAAACACCTTGAGTACTAGATCCAATGTCTTACATTTTAAATACGTCTTATGTCACTTGCATGACATCAAATATAATTACTAGCAGCTTGATGCTATATGCAATAACTCCTGTTTTGAATGATGATTTCTGAATAACGCATAATAAATGCTTTGTAACTGGCCAACGAGTACCAATAATTACTGTAATGAGATGACTTATGAAGCCAACAATTACTGTAATGAGATGATTTATGAGTAATGATTTATAACGCTACATAAATGGTTTGTAACTAGCCAACGAGTGCCAATAACTGTAATGAGATGTCACATGATGCCAATAATTACTGTAATGAGATGACTTCTGAATAATATTCTATAATACTACATAAATGCTTTGTAACTGGCCAGTGAGTGCCAATAATTATTCAGATCACATGATACACTAGTGTAGTTCTGAACGATGACTAGCATAAGACTTAATGTATCCTTCACCTTCGGACCTAATTACCACCATTTACTGCGATATCCGTATGTCCTGTCTATCCTCATGATCATAGAGCACTATATTTGGTTTTTTCCCTAATTCTAGGTTGATGTAAGAGTATGGTTTCTACAAGAATGTGGTGTTGACATCAAGCTGTCGACGACTGACCGAAGGAGATGTCATTATGGTCCTACTATTTGGTGTACCTAATGTACTACCAAAATGATAACATACAATATTAATACATTTCAGTGTATTGGCTACACTGATAAATACTTGAGGGAAGAGAACTTCAGATTGTCTCACTTGGTGTTGTGATTCTGTAGAAAGATATGGACTTTTAGTGCAGCAATGTGCAACTCACTGTGCTACAACCATTCCTTTCCAAGTTCTTGTAAAATACTAAAGACTTTTACAGTGTGTGTGAAACTTTATTTCATTTCTCAATATGTTTAAATTCTTGTAAAATGGTAAAGACCTATACACTTCTTAGTATGTTCTGTATTCATTGCGCATACACTTTGTCATTTATTAATATGTTCTGTACTCAGTGAGTGTGCACTCTATTTCATTTCTTAATGCGTTCTGTACTTATATTATTTATCAATAATGTTATATATATATGTATATAGTCGGTGACTGTAGACTTAGTAAACTAAATTGATTATAGAAAAAATTTGTGGCTCATGGCAAGTCTAATTGACTGACCATTCCTGCCACCACCGGATGCGGTGGCCGAGCGGTTCTAGGCGCTTCAGTCCGGAACCGCGCGACTGCTATGGTCGCAGGTTCGAATCCTGCCTCGGGTGTGGATGTGTGTGATGTCCTTAGGTTAGTTAGGTTGAAGTAGTTCTAAGTTCTAGGGGACTGATGACCTCAGGTGTTAAGTCCCATAGTGCTCAGAGCCATTTGAACCATTATCAGGCAACTGAGGCCATACTGCGAGCAGTAGCACTAATGCATGATGGGAGTGGTGACTGCGTGAAGGTAAGGAGGAGGCTGGGGTGGGGAGGGGAAGAGATACTAGGGTAGAGGTGGCAAAAAGAGAAGTGCTGCTGGGGAGTGAACAGAGATGAGATGGAGAGACTGTAAGGCAGCTATGTGCACTTCGGTGGTTAGACAGACGGCAGCGGAGAGGTGGGAAGGGGTAAAAGAGAAGAAAAAATAATGGGTGCTGTGGTGGAATGAGGGCTGTGAAGTGCTGGAATGGGGACAGAAAGGGGCTGGGTGGGTGGGAACAATGATTAACGATGGTTGAGGCCAGGAGGGTTACTGGAACGTAGGATATATTGCTGGGAAAGTTCCTACAGTCAACAACTAGGAAGGTGGCATGTTGGGTTGAGTAGGACTAGGTGAAGCCAGTGGGGGAGCTGTTGTTGAGGTTCTGGAGGAATGTGGATAGGATGTGCTCGATCCAGATCGCAAAGATGTCATCAGTGAATCTGAACCAGGTGAGGGATTTAGGATTCTGGGTGTTTAGGAAGGATTCCTCTAGATAGCCCATGAATAGGTGGGCATAGGCTGGTGCCGTGCAGGTGCCCATATCAGTAACCCGGATCTGTTTGTCGGTAACGCCTTCAAAGCAGAACTAATTGTGTATGATAATATAGTTTGTCAGGGCGACTAGGATGGAGGTTCTTGGTTTGGAATCCGTCGGGCGTTGGGAAAGGTTGTGTT
Organism: Schistocerca cancellata; assembly: GCF_023864275.1. Classification (NCBI taxonomy): domain Eukaryota; kingdom Metazoa; phylum Arthropoda; class Insecta; order Orthoptera; family Acrididae; genus Schistocerca; species Schistocerca cancellata. Next base: position 845,958,881 of record NC_064628.1, read on the forward strand.
GAATGGTGGTAAGGCTGTGGGCGTTTGGGATGTTAGTGTAAAGAGAGGTGGCATAAGTAGTGATGAGCAGGGCACTGTGTTGTAAAGGGAGAGGAACTGTGGAATTGCGGTGGAGGAAAGGGTTGGTATGTTTTATATAGGAGGTAAGGTTCCGGATAATGGGTTGAAGCTGTTGGTCTATGAGAGCAGAGATTCTCTCAGTAGGGGCACAGTAACTGGGACCTGACTTACTACTGACTTGCCACATCCGAAAAATACTGAATGTTTCTAGCTCCGGACGTTGCTACACGAAATACGGGCCCCAATAAGTTTCACAGCTATCAAGACTGTTGACTATTATACAAGACGTACAGAGAAGCGTGCCAACGCTTAAGACCACTGGAAAACGACGACCACTGGGAATTATCACTTCAAGAACTCACAGCCTCAGCGGAACAAATGAGACGCTTGTTCACTGTAAGTCCTAAACAGCTATGGGACTTCTTCAGTGAGAGTGTGGGTGATGACATACTGTACGAAATCCGAGAAGTTCTTCCTGAACAGACCGTATAATTCATGGACACCTTCACTGAAACATTCATTCCCCTAGAAGTTCAATGTTAGGTAATAAACGTGAGACCTTAGTACAACTTGGTATACCTGCATCACCAAAAGATGTTGGTGCTAAACTGCGAAATTAAAAAGGAAGAAAGTTACAACATCGACGAACTACTCCAATATATTCCTCACAACAAACTACTCATTAATGTCAATCGAACGGAAATTTACTACGTTATCGTAGACCGGTTCGACAACAACACTGGTTGAATTATTATTTGGATGCACCGAGTGGCACGATAAGACGTTTCTAATAACTATTGCCCACTGAAATAAGTGCTAAACAACACATCGCGCTTGCACGAGCATCATCCAGCTGTGTGTCTCTAATAAAGTCGACGTTTGTTCTCACCTCGGTAGCGATTTAAACGGGGTGAATTGTTTCACTTGCTAAAACACATTCAACAGCCAAGATCGAGTGAAATATTTCTTTAAGACAACCATTTTAGACGGACTTTGCTGTCAATTTAAGTTCTTAAAAACGCTCAACGTATAATGAACACGTTTCGCAACAAAATGATCGTTAAGACCCCAAGATGAAAATCACACACAGTTCCGAAACCGGTTGTCTGAAACAAAGAAACATTTAATGCGCTTTAGGCCGTCGAATGTGTTTCAGTTAGAGAGCATCACAGTAAGAATCTTTCCACGCTAATGTGTGACCTTAGATTGGAAATATTTTCGTATACATTTGGCAACAGTAACAAGTAAAGGAACCTTTTTGTTATGGATATTAGAGGGACGTGCATCGCCCTTTCGAGAAACATTCCTTCTTGAAAGGAAGGAGGACTTGGCTAAAGATCTGTGACATTCTCTCTAGTGCGACGCCAGTGCCAGTTTCCGGGACACTCCATTCCTTTACGTCAGATGCTGCCTCGGTGAAAGAAAGCTTTGTGTTAAGAGTTTAGGGCGGAGACGTTCTGCCGTACGGCGTTTACGGCCGCGGCGGCCTACATGCTGGAAGAGAGAGGACTCGGGTCGTCGTAAAAGCGTCGCATCCGCCTTCGGTGGCGTTTGGGCGACGCAACGACCCGTCCGAGGCAGGGCAGGGGGCTGCAGCCATCTGGGCCAAGGGCGGCGCCTCGGGGCGGAAAGGGGGCGGGATCCGCCTCGGAAGATAGCGGGCTCTCCACGGCGCGGCGCCACATCCATCACACGGATCAGCTGAGAGGGCAGAGCGTTCCGGCGCACCGCGTTACTGCGCAGCTACCGAGCGGCAGCGGAGTTTATGGACCGTGAGACTATCTGCCCCTTTACATCATCATTGTCTTCCTTTCAACGATTAGGCTGTTGTCTCTGCTGAACTCACATACAGGGTTATTACAAATGATTGAAGCGATTTCACAGCTCTACAATAACTTTATTATTTGAGATATTTTCACAATGCTTTGCACACACATACAAAAACCCAAAAAGATTTTTTAGGCATTCACAAATGTTTGATATGTGCCGCTTTAGTGATTCGGCCGACATCAAGCCGATAATCAAGTTCCTGCAACACTCGGTGCAGCACGTCCCCATCAATGAGTTCGAAAGCATCGTTGATGCGAGCTCGCAGTTCTGGCACGTTTCTTGGTAGAGGAGGTTTAAACACTAAATCTTTCACATAACCCCACTGAAAGAAATCGCATGGGGTTAAGTCGGGAGAGCGTGGAGGCCATGATATGAATTGCTGATCATGGTCTCAACCACGACCGATCCATCGGTTTTCCAATCTCCTGTTTAAGAAATGCTGAACATCATGATGGAAGTCCGGTGGAGCACCATCCTGTTGAAAGATGAAGTCGGCGCTGTCGGTCTCCAGTTGTGGAATGAGCCAATTTTCCAGCATGTCCAGATACACGTGTCCTGTAACGTTTTTTTCGCAGAAGAAAAAGGGGCCGTAAACTTTAAACCGTGAGATTACACAAAACACGTTAACTTTTGGTGAATTACGAATTTTTTGCATGAATGCGTGAGGGTTTTCTACCGCCCAGATACGCACATTGTGTCTTTTCACTTCACCATTAAGAAAAAATGTTGCTTCATCACTGAAAACAAGTTTCGCACTGAACGCATCCTCTTCCATGAGCTGTTGCAACCGCGCCGAAAATTCACAGCGTTTGACTTTGTCATCGGGTGTCAGGGCTTGTAGCAATTGTAAACGGTAAGGCTTCTGCTTTAGCCCTTTCCGTAAGATGTTCCAAACCGTTGGCTGTGGTACGTTTAGCTCCCTGCTTGCTTTATTCGTCGACTTCCGCGGGCTACGCGTGAAACTTGCCCGCACGCGTTCAACCGTTTCTTCGCTCGCTGCAGGCCGACCCACTGATTTCCTCTTAAGAGGCATCCAGAAGCTTTAAACTGCGCATACCATCGCCGAACGGAGTTAGCAGTTGGTGGATCTTTGTTGAACTTCGTCCTGAAGTGTCGTTGCACTGTTATGACTGACTGATGTGAGTGCATTTCAAGCACGACATACGCTTCCTCGGCTCCTGTCGCCATTTTGTCTCACTGCGCTCTGGCGGCAGAAACCTGAAGTGCGGCTTCAGCCGAACAAAACTTTATGAGTTTTTCTACATATCTGTAGTGTGTCGTGAGCATATGTCAAAGAATGGAGCTACAGCGAATTTATGAAATCGCTTCAATCATTTGTAATAGCCCTGTACATAATCATTCCCGTGCATGAACTGTGTTGCGAACATGGAAACCATCAGGTGTATGATGGCATGACGAGAATGAAAATTTGTACCGGACCGAGACTCGAACCCGGATTACCAGCTTACCTCAAGCAGTCACCTCACCACTTTCATTTACTTTTACCATCTTCCTTTTCTTCAATGTGTATTTGAAAAGAACGTCCGGAGGAGGCTCGGGGGACAGAGCAGGTAGGCGTCGAACCCGAGGTCTGACCCCGGTATCCTCCACACTGCCATCGATCCTGCTGGGTATAGGAAGCAGGAGGAACAAGAACCTTTATTATTTACAAAATCCTAGTGTTTTATAATAGCCTTATAAGTGTCCTGAAAGGAACCCCGCTGCACCCTGCTGCCGTCCTGTCATAGAGTAGGAGAATAACAAGATGCGGTCACCTTCGGCACTCTTCAGCCATTCTAAACTAAACTAAAATACAGTGAAATAACAATATACTTAGAAGAATTTCTACAACGAGTCTGGTATCTGTTCTGTGTTCCCTGCTCGGTTATTCGCTCTGTTTCCTTAGTTGATCGCTTTACTTGAATGGTCCCACAGACGTCATCTAGCCGATCTGCGCACTAGGCACACCGCAACTACACACATCAAAAAATGTCCTGCCTCACCTCGGTTCCGAGAGTTCCGGAGCCTGCACAGAAAATTGGAATAGATAACAACTTAAACGTCGTTTCTGCCCCTTTTATTGCTCATGAAAACCACACAGTGCAAGTTGTACCACCACACAGCGAGACTTTCAGAGGGTGTGGTCCAGATTGCTGTACGCACCTGTACCTCTATTACCCAGTAGCACGTCCTTTTGCATTGATCTATGCCTGTATTCGTAGTGGCATACTATCAACAAGTTCATAAGGCACTGTTGGTCCGCATTGTCCCACTCCTCAACGGCGATTCGGCCTAGATCCCTCAGAGTGGTTGGTGGGTCACCTCATCCATAAACAGTATTTATCCATCTACATCAGACATGTTCGACAGGGTTCATCCCTGGAGAACACGCTGGCGACTTTAGTAGAGCGATGTCGTTATCCTGAAGGAAGTCCTCAACAAGATTTGCACGATGAGGGGGCGAGCTGTCGCCCATGAAGACGAATGCCTCGCCAAAATGCTGCTGATGTGGCTGCACTAACGGTCAGAGGATGGCATTCACCTATAGTACAGCCGTTACGGAACCCTGCATGATCACCAGAGGCGTACGACAGCCCCACATATTGCCACCCAAAAACTGCAGGAACCTCCACTTTGCTGCACTCGTTGGACAGTGTGTCTAAGGCGTTCAGTCTGCTGACCGGGTTGCCTCCTAACACGCCTCCGACGATATTCTGGCGAAGACATATACGTCACTCAACCGTGAAGAGAAGGTGATGCCAATCCTGATCTGTCAATTCGGCATTTTGTTGTGCCCATCTGTACTGCGCTGCATGGTATCGTGGTTGCAAATGTCTTGCTGCAATGGACGTCGGGAATGAAGTTGCGCATCATGCAGTCTACTGCGCACAGTTTGAGTCGTGACTCGACGTCCTGTGAGTGCACGAAAAGCGTTGTTCAACATGGTGGTGTTACTGTCAGGGTTCCTCGGAGCCATAATTCGTAGCTAGCGGTCGTCAACCCCAGTAGAGCCCTTGGGCGGCCTGAGCCAGGCATGTCATCGACAGTTCCTATCTCTCTTCCATGTTCGGTCAAAATCGCTTTTGTTCACTCCGAGGCGCCTATTGGGAGCCGTTCCTGGCACAAAGTAACAAAACGGAATCGAACGAACCACGGTATTGACCGTCTAGGCTTGGTTGAACTACAGACGACAAGAGTCGTGTACCTCCTTCCTGGTGGAATGACTGGAATTGATCGGCTGTCGCATCCCCTCCGTCTAATAGCCGCTGCTCATGCATGGTTGTTCACATCATTGGGAGGGTTTAGTGACATCTATGAACAGTGAAAGTAACTGTGTCTGTGATGCAATATCCATAATCAACGCGTATCTTCAGGAGTTCTGGGAACCGGGATGATGCAAAAATTTAATGATGTGTGTATCTTGCGGCTCCGCAAAAACCGTCCATAAGAAATTTGCATACGAGTCCTTATATTTCAGTAGCCGTAACACTTTTCTATGCCTGCCAGTAACCAAATGGTTCAAATGGCTCTAAGCACTATGGGACAACATCTGAGTTCGTCATTCCCCTAGACCTAGAACTACTTGAACCTAACTAACCTAAGCACATCACACACATCCATGCCCCAGTCAGTATTCGAACCTGCGACCGTAGTAACAGCGCGGTTCCAGACTGAAGCGCCTAGAACCGCTCGGCCACAGCGTCTGGCACCAATAATCCAGAATGTTCGTGTCTATATCACGGTATAAGTAATGGACCGTCATACCGTGACCCACGCCACCGCGCTCTTCTTATTACGCCGAAAACGTGCCCTCCAGAAAAAAACACTATGTTGGACGAGATTTCAGTATGTTTAGCGCACAGCACGAACAATATGATCCTCCTCGCCACAGTCCAGACCTCCAATGGTAAGCCGGCCGGAGTGGCCGAGCGGTTAAAGGCGCTACAGTCTGGAACCGCAGGGCCTCTACGGTCGCAGGTTCGAATCCTGCGTCGGGCATGGATGTGTGTGACGTCCTTAGGTTAGTTAGGTTTAAGTAGTTTTAAGTTCTAGGGGACTTATGATCACAGCAGTTGAGTCCCATAGTGCTCAGAGCCATTTGAACCAATCTCCAATGGCGTTGGTCGTCCGTGTCAAGTATGCGGCATTTTTGACACATAGGCGAATACACCACATGAATAGCGTACTTTTTATTATCTGTCGCATACTTCAGGTTCACCACATTGAACCGTGTCGATCTGACTGACGTAGGTAGGTGAGGTGGTGAACTACGCCCCATCAAACTCTCCAATTAGCCGCAGGACGTTTCCATGTCACTTTATTCTGGCAGATCTGTCGAAGAAGCAAATTACATACGTCCTCCAATCTCGGCGGTCATGACGTGGGTAAGTGCACCCGAACGTAACTGTGTTCAGCGTGCCATTGGGCTACCCGAGCACGACTAACGTCCATTCCGAAACTTCCATACGTCGTTCAAAAGCGTGAAAGTTTGGGTCTGACAGTGAGTCGCATTAGGATAGCCAAATAGTTAGGAGACCGCTCGAGATTAGCGGGATATTCGGGTTCGAGTCCTGGTCCGGCAATATTTTCTTTGTCATCAATTCGTTATACAGCTTATAGTTCTAGATGTTCTTAGCAGCCAATACATTTCATGTATTCACAACAGCATTAGTCGCCGCAGTGCCTGTTCCCATCCATCCATGTCCGAAGCAATACTGCAAGGCGCTTTGAAACAACACAGGCTCTACAATATCGTAAAATTGTTTCTACCTTTGTCAAGGTCTTCCAGTATCTCTTTTCCCGTTCAGCTTGTAATTCACGTTCTTCTGGGGGATTATGTGGCCTAGCCTTCTCATGAGGTCTAGAGTCTACCGATATTTTCGAATTTTTTCGTTCATGTTGAAAATATTTAATTCTGTTGAAAACATTCAATAGCCTTGATCGCATAAAATATTTCTTTAAGACAACCGGTTTCGACAGACTTTTCTGTTATCTTCAGGTCTGTTACAAAGTGCACATCATGGAATACGTCTCGTGAGTAAAGACGTAATTTTTGAGACAATAGTTTTAGACTAACTTCACCAAAAGACCAAAATGGAGTTATATATTTTCATACCTTGAAATTTTTGTTGTTGTGAAAATTGTTCATTTTAATTAGCTCCTCACGCCAGTTTGTCATATGGATAAAAATCAGCATATTATAAAAGATTTGTCATAACTACAATATTTAAAAATATAAAACACCTTGTGCAAAAGGTCACTCCGTATAACATCGCTCACAGATGCTTCTTCCATCACAAAAATACAGTACATAGTAGCACATCTGTTTACATAAGCTGGACATATTCTAAACAGCAAAAATCCACTTTAAACGGCGTATAAGGTGCAAGGGACGTGCAAGGTGCAGGGTGAAGGTAGACGAAAATTGTCATGGGTGACTGGAATTCAATAGTAGGAAAAGGAAGAGAAGGAAACGTAGTAGGTGAATATGGGCTGGGGGTAATAAATGAAAGAGGAAGCCGCCTAGTAGAACTTTGCACAGAGCACAACTTAATCATAGCTAACACTTAGTTCAAGTATCATGAATGAAGGTTGTATACATGGAAGAAGCCTGGAGGTACTAAGGTATCAGATAGATTATAAATGGTAAGACAGAGATTTACGAACCAGGCTTTAAATTGTAAAACATTTCAAGGGGCAGATGTGGAGTCTGACCACAATGTATTGGTTATGAACTGTAGATTAAAACTGAAGAAACTGCAAAAAGGTGGGAATTTAAGGAGATGGGACCTGGATAAACTGACTAAACCAGAGGTTGTACAGAGTTTCAGGGAGAGCATAAGGGAACAATTGACAAGAATAGGGGAAAAAATACAGTAGAAGAAGAATGGGTAGCTTTGAGGGATGAAGTAGTGAAGGCAGCAGAGGATCAAGTAGGTAAAAAGACGAGGGCTAGTAGAAATCCTTGGGAAACAGAAGAAATATTGAATTTAATTGATGAAAGGAGAAAATATAAAAATACAGTAAATGAAGTAGGCAAAAAGGAATACAAACGTCTCAAAATGGTTCAAAGGGCTCTGAGAACTATGAGACTTAACTGCTAAGGTCATCAGTCCCCTAGAACTTAGAACTACTTAAACCTAACTAATCTAAGGACGTCACAGACATCCATGCACGAGGCAGGATTCGAACCTGCGACCGTAGCGGTCGCACGGTTCCAGACTGCAGCGCCTATAACAAACGTCTCATAAATGAGATCGACAGGAAGTGTAAAATGGCTAAGCAGGGATGGCAAGAGGACAAATGTAAGGATGTAGAGGCTTATCACACTAGGAGTAAGATAGATGCTGCCTAAAGGAATATTAAAGAGACCTTTGGAGAAAAGAGAACCACTTGCATGAATATCAAGAGCTCAGATGGAAACCCAGTTCTAAGCAAAGAAGGGAAAGCAGAAAGGTGGAAGGAGTATACGAGGGCGATGTACTTGAGGACAATATTATGGAAACGGAAGGGGATGTAGATGAAGATGAAATGGGAGATACGATACTGTGTGAAGAGTTTGACAGAGCACTGAAAGACCTCAGCCGAAACAAAGCCCCGGGAGTAGACAACATTCCATTAGAAGCACTGACAGCCTTGGGAGAGCCAGTCCCGACAAAACTCTACCATCTGGCGAGGAAAATGTGTAAGACAGGCAAAATACCCCCAGACTTCAAGAAGAATATAATAATTACAATCAAAAGAAAGCAGGTGTTGACAGATGTGAAAATTACCGCCGGCCGCGGTGGTCTCGCGGTTCTAGGCGCGCAGTCCGGAACCGCGCGACTGCTACGGTCCCAGGTTCGAATCCTGCCTCGGGCATGGATGTGTGTGATGTCCTTAGGTTAGTTAGGTTTAAGTAGTTCTAAGTTCTAGGGGACTGATGACCACAGCTGTTAAGTCTCATAGTGCTCAGAGCCATTTGAACCATTTTTGAAAATTACCGAATAATCAGTATAATAAGTCACGGCTGCAAAATACTAACGCGAATTCTTTACAGACGAATGGAAAAACTGGTAGAAGCCTACCTCGAGGAAGATCAGTTTGGATTTCGCAGAAGTATTGGACAACGTAAGGCAATACTGACCCTACGACTTATCTTAGAAGCTAGAAAGAAAAGGCAAACCTACGTTTCTAGCACTTGTAGACTTAGAGAAAGCTTTTGACTGTGTTGACTGGAATACTCTCTTTCAAATTCTGAAGGTGGCATGGGTGAAATACAGGGAGCGAAAGGCTATTTACAATTTGTACAGAAACCAGATGGCAGTTACAAGAGTCGAGGATCGTGAAAAGGAAGCAGTGATTGGGAAGGGAGCGACACAGGGTTGTAGCCTCTCCCCGATGTTATTCAATCTGTATATTGAGCAAGCAGTAAAGGATACAAAAGAAAAATTGGGAGTGGGAATTAAAATCCATGGAGAAGAAATAAAAACTTTGAGATTCGCCGATGACATTGTAATTCTGTCAGAGACAGCATAGGACTTGGAAGAGCAGTTCAACGGAATGGACTGTATCCTGAAAGGAGAATATAAGATGGCTAAAAAGTTTGTGGAAACCGGAAATGAATAAATATTTTACACGATCTAGGATGTTGAATGTTGCTAGCAAGTAAAAAAGATCGTTCCTTCAGTATTCTGAAAATCAGAAAATTCAGCCATTTAATTCTGCTCAGATATCTTCATTTCTAATCATGCATTGGATTTTGTTTCCTTTTTTTAAGTTCCGTACCTCAATCGATAAAAACCGAGCGCCTTGTACGATCGTTTTATCGTCCGTCTGTCTGTCAGAGAGTTAAAACCCATTTTTGTCATAAACGGGTTGACGGATCGAGTCGAAATTTATGCCACTTACTAAGGCTAGCTCCCATGGTGGCGTAAAATATGGAAGCTTATCAGTCAAAGCAATCAAAAGATATGGAGTTTTTGGCCGCATATTTTGACACTGTCAAACTTATTCCTCGTGATCTATAGGGTACTTCTGGTTAATGTAGAATCATGTACTCTGACAAGAAGCAATGATCCGCATAACACCAAAAGTAAGAAATTCGGATTTTGCTAATTTGCTACTGGAACTCAAGCGTCCGCGGCTAACCAACCACTTTCCACGAATTGGGGCCGGGGATGTTTTTCAGCTAAGTAACGTAGGTTCACATAGTAGCGTGGTACTTAAGCTTTTTATTTTTGACCATGTCTTATTCTGGCATGTTTTAGTTCATTTATGTGTAACGCCGGAAATGCATATCCTTCTATTTCTATCTATTACACTATAGATTTTTCCTTATTTTGTTACCCGAAGATATGACATTTGTGTCTTTATATATTGTAATTGTTTTACTATTTGTATATATTTATTTATGCATTTATGTCGATGTATAATTGGTTTGTTTTGTAAATATTATTTATATTTTTACGCTGGGTCTCGTCTAGGGAAAACTATGCTATTGAACGATTACATCGATAGGTCATGTGGAGAACCAAAGTGTGTAGGATATTTGGGAGTGTTAACGCTGCCGCGTGGAGCGCGGGCAGAGCAGCGAGAGTTTTGGCTGGGGTAATGGAGTGGAGCAGGTGTGTTGTGTGACGCTCCCGCGAGTTGCCGCACTTTCGGGGTTGGGCAGCATGTAATTGCGCTCGACTTGCTATGATAGTTTCTGACACGGTGTCGCGGACGGGAAGCATTAGCTGGCGCGCATCAACAGCCCGTTTCGCCTGGTGACCGTGTCGAGAAGAAGGCGCGCCAACATCCAGCTTCTGCAACAGCGACGGCCGACAATGAGTGACTGTCGCCACCTCCTCGATCGACGGCTTCAAACCTTCAATCAACCAACAAGGAAGACTGGAAGCACGTAAGGTTTTAGAACAGTATGGCAGACCTCAGCTTTTCAAACTGTTCAAATCACAAAATTACAGCAACGTAGCATGAACCTTTGTTGCTCATTGTCCCAATTGCATTACCAAGCAGGGTCCCTTCCTTTTCCGGAATGAACCCGAGTGTCGTTGAAATTCAAACGCCAGCATTATTCGATTTCACTGCTTTAATTTCAAAGTTCAGTTAAGGTATTCATAGCTGGCTACAATATTTAGATTACACAAGCACAAATTAAGAGTGCGAGTTTTCTTACCGTATTTTAGCTTACCCGTGACTGCAGCTCAGCTGGGTACGTACTAAATTTTACTATTGTTAATTGTTCAGAATCATTTCATTCTAGTTCAAAGTTAAATCTCTTATTTCTAAATTGCGCAGATTCAAGTAGCTTTTGAAATGTTTATTGAGGTAGTCCAAGACTAACCGTATCTTACTGAATTTCGATGTGCTTCAGAAAGAAAGCTCACTATTAACTTTAGTCACTAAATTAACTTTCGATTTTTGGTTTTATTAATTCATTTGCTAAATTAAGTCAGAGTGTAGCGAAATTTATTACTTCTGACAAACTTTCAGTTTTCACACTACACGAGTCAACCTTCAGTTGCCACGCTTCTAGTGCTAAATATATATGTAATAACCTTTCTTTTTCAGTTACTATGGTAATTGTCCTTAGGACTGGCGACAGTAATTTCCCCCAAATATCAAATATCTAATTACTGCTAGTTAATTGTTAACGTAACAGCCGCACATTAACTTTCTTTATTAACTTTACCCCTTTTCAAAATTAATTTCCACCAGTTTCATTTGCATTTTTCCTTTCATTTAGATATAACCCTTTCCTCCCTCTTTACCGACAAATTAATTTCGGTGACGATTGCTTTTCCCAAATTTGGTTCAAATGGCTCTGAGCACTATGGGACTTAACATCTGTGGTCATCAGTCCCCTAGAACTTAGAACTACTTAAACCTAACTAACCTAAGGACATCACACACATCCATGCCCGAGGCAGGATTCGAACCTGCGACCGTAGCAGTCGCGCGGCTCCGGACTGAGCGCCTAGAACCGCTAGACCACCGCGGCCGGCTCCCAAATTTCCATTAGGTACACGCGGCTTAATTTTTCACTGTCATTAAGGTCGATAAGCGAGGGGGAGGTTACATATGCTTCTGAAGAAGGCTAGATTATTCTAGCTGAAACGTGAGTAAAGACCAGTAACATTTCGCAACTGAGGCGGATTTTTGATATACACTCCTGGAAATGGAAAAAAGAACACATTGACACCGGTGTGTCAGACCCACCATACTTGCTCCGGACACTGCGAGAGGGCTGTACAAGCAATGATCACACGCACGGCACAGCGGACACACCAGGAACCGCGGTGTTGGCCGTCGAATGGCGCTAGCTGCGCAGCATTTGTGCACCGCCGCCGTCAGTGTCAGCCAGTTTGCCGTGGCATACGGAGCTCCATCGCAGTCTTTAACACTGGTAGCATGCCGCGACAGCGTGGACGTGAACCGTATGTGCAGTTGACGGACTTTGAGCGAGGGCGTATAGTGGGCATGCGGGAGGCCGGGTGGACGTACCGCCGAATTGCTCAACACGTGGGGCGTGAGGTCTCCACAGTACATCGATGTTGTCGCCAGTGGTCGGCGGAAGGTGCACGTGCCCGTCGACCTGGGACCGGACCGAAGCGACGCACGGATGCACGCCAAGACCGTAGGATCCTACGCAGTGCCGTAGGGGACCGCACCGCCACTTACCAGAAAATTAGGGACACTGTTGCTCCTGGGGTATCGGCGAGGACCATTCGCAACCGTCTCCATGAAGCTGGGCTACGGTCCCGCACACCGTTAGGCCGTCTTCCGCTCACGCCCCAACATCGTGCAGCCCGCCTCCAGTGGTGTCGCGACAGGCGTGAATGGAGGGACGAATGGAGACGTGTCGTCTTCAGCGATGAGAGTCGCTTCTGCCTTGGTGCCAATGATGGTCGTATGCGTGTTTGGCGCCGTGCAGGTGAGCGCCACAATCAGGACTGCATACGACCGAGGCACACAGGGCCAATACCCGGCATCATGGTGTGGGGAGCGATCTCCTACACTGGCCGTACACCACTGGTGATCGTCGAGGGGACACTGAATAGTGCACGGTACATCCAAACCGTCATCGAACCCATCGTTCTACCATTCCTAGACCGGCAAGGGAACTTGCTGTTCCAACAGGACAATGCACGTCCGCATGTATCCCGTGCCACCCAACGTGCTCTAGAAGGTGTAAGTCAACTACCCTGGCCAGCAAGATCTCCGGATCTGTCCCCCATTGAGCATGTTTGGGACTGGATGAAGCGTCGTCTCACGCGGTCTGCACGTCCAGCACAAACGCTGGTCCAACTGAGGCGCCAGGTGGAAATGGCATGGCAAGCCGTTCCACAGGACTACATCCAGCATCTCTATGATCGTCTCCATGGGAGAATAGCAGCCTGCATTGCTGCGAAAGGTGGATATACACTGTACTAGTGCCGACATTGTGCATGCTCTGTTGCCTGTGTCTATGTGCCTGTGGTTCTGTCAGTGTGATCATGTGATGTATCTGACCCCAGGAATGTGTCAATAAAGTTTCCCCTTCCTGGGACAATGAATTCACGGTGTTCTTATTTCAATTTCCAGGAGTGTATTTATTCTTTCATATGTAGAACTGACAGCGAAGTTTATTAGCGTTGTTCACGTTCAGTGTTGTTACCAGGCCTGGTAGGGTATAATGCGGCTTGAACAGCTCAAAATGTTGAGTGATAACAACGAAGGATACGGAGACGTCCCGTACTTATGTGAGACAGAATTATCAGTACGTGACAGAGTTCGAAATGTATATCACTGTATGTCTCCTTTTGGCCAGCAGAACGGAGCCTACAATATCCAGATTTGTGGCTCATTCAGATATGATAGTAACCCATGCATGGTGTCCTGAGGACAGGCCTACTTGTCGGCAAGCTTTCAGTCGATCCCATCCATTATAAGGGAGGATAGCATTTTGTGTACCAGTCACATTGTAACTCTTTTACATCTGTGCTTGCCATGCGATAATGGGTAACATATTCCTTGTGACATTCAGTGTTATCCCGTGTCCTATCATGGATGATGTCTTCGTGAATATGGAGGCGACCTCTGGAGAGTCACAGTGGCGTCATGGTGCGGGGAGCCATCGGGTATGTCTTCAGGTGACAGCCGGTTGTGATTGAGAGAACCCCGACGGCAAAACGGTACGTCAAGGACAACTTGCATCCGCATGTGTTTCCTCTCGTACGAAAGTATCTTGGTGCCATTTGTCAATAAAAAGTTCGATCACAAGTGTTCTGTCTCTGGGATACTCCATGGCCAGCAAGATCGGCAGACTGGGCCCTGATAGAACATATGGGAATAATTCGGACGCCAACTCGGTGCTGGTGGCTGTATTTAGGATAACTAGAAACTGTTACATACTTTGTGGTCCAGGGTACCGCAGGAGCACCGTTGTTACAACCTTCCCAACCGATTCGTTGTATGAATCCAGGCAAAAGAGAGTGCAAAGTTACGTTATTAGCAGACTCATATTGCCGATTTCTTTGTAAATGTAAGTTGATATTCTAATCACTGAAATGACATCGCTTACCCTCTCAACCCCCTCAAGTTTCATTTCCTTTGTTCCTCCTTTTCTGGATGCTTCACCTGTCTAGCCAGGTTTTTTTTGTGGTTTTAGGGCGCAAAACTTCTATGGTCATTAGCGCCCAGCCCGTGACTTAAGACAGTAAAAAACCGAAATTGAAAACCAGCAGCAATGGGAACAAAGTCATAAAATTGGAGAAACTAAAAGTAGAAGGAATGCTTAAAAGCCCACTACATAAAGGGGGTGGTTGTCCCCAAAAAAAGCTTCAAATGACTGACGTCATTTCACTGTCACTAATAAACTGGAGAACGCGGTCAGCTGAGCGCGTGTCATCTGCTAAAATCGACGATAGATCAGGCGATAGCTGTAGACGGGAGCGTAATGGATTAAAATAGGGGCATTCAATTAAAAGGTGTCTTACCGTCCACAGCTGAGAGCAGTGGGGACAGAGTGGGGGAGGATCACCGCTTAAAAGATGTCGATGGCTAAAAAGACAGTGCCCTATCCGGAGTCTAGCTAAAATTACCTCCTCCCGACGACGCGTTCGGGAGGAAGAGGTCCAAGCGCAAGGAAGGGCTTTCACTTCCCGTAATTTATTACGGGGAAGTGTTGACCAATGCGCATGCCATAAATGAGCAACTTTGCGACATAAACCGCTCCGTAGATCGGTGAAGGAAAGCGACTGAATAGCTGGCCGAGGAAGAGAGACTGCAGCCTTGGCCGCTATATCGGCCGCCTCATTCCCACAGATACCAACGTGTCCCGGGAGCCAGAGGAACGCCACCGAGACGCCCCCCAGGTGGAGCAAGCGCAGACAGTCCTGAATCCGGTGGACCAGAGGGTGCACAGGGTAAAGAGCTTGGAGACTGAGGAGAGAGCTGAGAGAATCTGAGCAGATAACGTACTGTATCCGCTGATGGCGGCGGATGTAGTGGACAGCCTGGAGAACAGTGTAAAGCTCCGCAGTATAAACAGAACACCGGTCGGGAAGCCGAAAGCGATTTGGGGTGTCGCCAACAATATAGGCACTCCCTACACCTAACGATATTTTCGAGCCGTCGGTGTAAATAAATGTGGCGTCCGTCATTTCTGCACATAGAGCAGCAAATGCCCGACGATAAACAAGTGTAGGGGTACCATCCTTGGGAAATTGACAAAGGTCACGGAGCAGGCAGATCCGGGGACGGAGCCAAGGCGGTGCTGTACCCCAAGTTGTCAAGAAGGTTTTAGGAAAGCGGCAGGAAAGAGAATGGAGCAGTTGACGGAAGCGGACTCCCGGGGGTAGTAGGGAGGAGGAGCGGCCTGCATACCCTACATCAAAGGAGGCGTCGAAAAAAAGGTAATCTAAAATATGGAGTTTCAGTCTTCGATCGCTATTCTTTATTTTCAATTACCGGTTTCGGGCTAGCTGCCCATCTTCAGATCTGTTAGACAATGTTAAAAATGTAATTAATAAGAGAGATACAGTTAGTGGAAAACTATCTTAGTTTACAAAATGAAATTTTGGAACATATAAAATGCCAACATACCATATGTTGTAGTTACAGAGTAACTTGTCCGTACAGAACACACTGTTCACTGTCATAAGTAAAGTAAATTTCAATCTGTTAAAACATTATATCGCAGTATTTAAGAGTAATCTGATTGGTAACAGTAAAAAGTGCCCTCTACCTATAACAATTGTGCATCTGTTATTATTTCGCCGTATATATTATTGGCGAATATTCTTTTTAATAAAACAATTTTTAAGGTAATAACAAATGAATAATCTTTTTGAGTGGACCATGAAACGAAAAATTTTTACATTAATTTAAAATTTCTTTATAAAGAAACATAAAATATAATTAAAATGTAGATATCCTTCCGAAAATGTGCGTCTACTCTTCTTTGTTTTTGATTGGTGGTTGAGTGGATTTCCCTATGCCTGAGCGTATACAACGCCACGCCGAGTTGTCTTGCGCCGCGCCCAATTCACCTCGCCGCCAGTATGCTGAGGGCCGTTCCGCTGTAGCTGTTTCTTACTGGGGCGTGCTGCTGCGTTCAAGAGTAAGCCTAAAACAGGTCTTTAAAAATCTCATAATAATTCCTGTGCATAAAATCACTTTGCTCATTTAATAGGCCTGGGGTTTTTCTTTGATGTGCGTATATTTCAAGCTCTTCTAGCACGTTGAGATAGAGACTTTTTGGAGCTTTATGTAGCACCTCCATTTGTTGATTTATATTACTAACTTCATGTCTACTCTCTTTTATATGTGTTCCAAATGCTGTTCGATTGCTATGGCTACAATGTTCCCTGTATCGAATTTCAAAGTTCCGCCCTGTTTGTCCTATATAATAACTGTCACATTCAGCACATTTAATCTTATATACTCCGGAATTATTGTATTTCATTTGTTTCGTCGTTGCTGGTTTATGTCTTAATCTATGTGCCATTTGCCCTTCGTTCTGAAATGCCACTGCGATGTTTTTTGGAAAGCATTTAGCAATTCTTTCCGACACACGCCCTTTGTATGTCAGGGTGACGAACTTCTTCTTAACTTTAATTTTCCTAGAATCGCTAATGATGCCCGCGGATTTGTTTTTGATTTTGTTAAACATACGTGTAACATCTTGTGTCCTGTATCCGTTAGCTGCTGCTACTTGCTTAATAATACCCAGTTCTTTCTGCAACTCATCTTCCTGTAGTGGCAATCTGAGGGCTCTGTTGCACATTGCATGAAAGTACGCTCTTTTATGCTGTGCCGGGTGGTGCGACGTCGCTACTATGATGTTGTCGGAGCACGTGTCTTTTCTATAGACGCCGAAAACGTGCCTGCCTCCCTCCTTTCTGACAGTCAAATCTAAATAGTTAATCGTCCTGTTGTTTTCCATTTCTAGTGTGAATTGAATTTTTGGATGCTGCTCGTTTAAAACTTTAGTCATTTCCTCTACGTCTTCTTTTTCCCCTTTGAATAATAAAATAGTGTCGTCAACATACCGTCTGTAATAAATTAACTTCTCCTTAATTTCTGGAAAAGAGTTAAAAACTTTGTTCTCAAAGTCATTCATAAAAATTTCAGCTAAAATGCCTGATAGACTGTTACCCATAGCTAAACCTTCATCTTGAATAAAAACTTTATCGTTAAAGATAAAACTATTAAAACTCAGTGTGAACTCTAGCATATCTACGAGTTCGACGATTTCACCCATGCTCATTGACTTATTTTTTATCAGGTTTTTCCTTATAATTTGCAAAGTTTCTGGTATTGGTATATTAGTGTAGAGGTTCACGACGTCCAATGAGGCTAGGACTGCATCCCCTGGGATTGCAATGTCCTTCACTTCGTTCGCGAAACATACACTATTTTTTACGTTGTAAACTTGCTCGTATTTATATGCAGATTTTAACTTACGGTACAAAGCTTTATTCAAGAGCTCATTAACGGCTTCCTTCCCATTGCAAATAACACGCATTGGTTTATTCTCCTTGTGCAATTTTATTTGCGCTCTTGCTTCTGGTGTTCTTGGATTCATCTTTACTAATCTAGCTTTTTCATTTGGAGTGAATAAAAATTGTATTGCTTCTATCCTTGCCTTCAAATCTGTCTGAAACTTCTTTGTTAAATCTTTTTTGACTTCTTTAATGCCATTTTCCTGAAAAAACCGCATTGTCTTATCTATATATTCCTTTTCGTAAATGACAACTGAGGTACTGCCCTTATCTGACTTAATCACGATTGCGTTATTAGAATCCAGTTTTAAGTTAATTTCTTTCACTAACCTCATCTCACTATATTTACCGTTATGTAAAGTTTTCTGGCATTCAATTGCCTCTTTGGCCTTGATGGCGATACATGTCTCCTGGAATTTAGTTAACTTAGCATCCCTACATGCTACCTTAACTTCTGCGATCATTCTCTTGATGTCTCGATCTTGCAAGTTCGTTCGCGGATTATGCTTAAGCCCCTTATCCAAAAGCTTCTGCTCTTCTTTAGAAAAGACAATATCTGTTAGGTTAACGGTTCTGTCATAAAACTTATGTACATACTGTATTTTATCTGTTTCCCTCTCTGCCTTTGCTATTGTTCTACACAGATTAGTAATTTTCTTATTGTGTCTTTTTATGATTTCGTCCCTATGTACCTGGATTCTTGCTTCAATCTCATATTCAACATGTCTAAACTGCAGTGGCGACAATAGGTTACCTAACTTCATATGTAAATCGTGCGTAAGCTTATTGAGTTTGTCTTTCTCGATGTACCCTGATTTGATCTCCTGTCTTATCCATGACTGTTCTGCTCTCTTCTTAACTTTTGTGGCTGAGATACTGCTGTTATTTATCTTTACCCTTGCGTACTTCGGCACAACACCTAATTGCAAACAGTTCTTATTGAAATGTATTTTTAAATTGGCTTTCATTATATTAAGCTTAGCTTTAAAAAATTTTTTCACATCTCCCACAGCCTGACTAGGCACAAGTTTATCAAAACTAGACATAATTGTCTCACTGGGAATTCCGCGATCGTTCAATAAGTAAAATATGGAGTTTCAGTCTTCGATCGCTATTCTTTATTTTCAATTACCGGTTTCGGGCTAGCTGCCCATCTTCAGATCTGTTAGACAATGTTAAAAATGTAATTAATAAGAGAGATACAGTTAGTGGAAAACTATCTTAGTTTACAAAATGAAATTTTGGAACATATAAAATGCCAACATACCATATGTTGTAGTTACAGAGTAACTTGTCCGTACAGAACACACTGTTCACTGTCATAAGTAAAGTAAATTTCAATCTGTTAAAACATTATATCGCAGTATTTAAGAGTAATCTGATTGGTAACAGTAAAAAGTGCCCTCTACCTATAACAATTGTGCATCTGTTATTATTTCGCCGTATATATTATTGGCGAATATTCTTTTTAATAAAACAATTTTTAAGGTAATAACAAATGAATAATCTTTTTGAGTGGACCATGAAACGAAAAATTTTTACATTAATTTAAAATTTCTTTATAAAGAAACATAAAATATAATTAAAATGTAGATATCCTTCCGAAAATGTGCGTCTACTCTTCTTTGTTTTTGATTGGTGGTTGAGTGGATTTCCCTATGCCTGAGCGTATACAACGCCACGCCGAGTTGTCTTGCGCCGCGCCCAATTCACCTCGCCGCCAGTATGCTGAGGGCCGTTCCGCTGTAGCTGTTTCTTACTGGGGCGTGCTGCTGCGTTCAAGAGTAAGCCTAAAACAGGTCTTTAAAAATCTCATAATAATTCCTGTGCATAAAATCACTTTGCTCATTTAATAGGCCTGGGGTTTTTCTTTGATGTGCGTATATTTCAAGCTCTTCTAGCACGTTGAGATAGAGACTTTTTGGAGCTTTATGTAGCACCTCCATTTGTTGATTTATATTACTAACTTCATGTCTACTCTCTTTTATATGTGTTCCAAATGCTGTTCGATTGCTATGGCTACAATGTTCCCTGTATCGAATTTCAAAGTTCCGCCCTGTTTGTCCTATATAATAACTGTCACATTCAGCACATTTAATCTTATATACTCCGGAATTATTGTATTTCATTTGTTTCGTCGTTGCTGGTTTATGTCTTAATCTATGTGCCATTTGCCCTTCGTTCTGAAATGCCACTGCGATGTTTTTTGGAAAGCATTTAGCAATTCTTTCCGACACACGCCCTTTGTATGTCAGGGTGACGAACTTCTTCTTAACTTTAATTTTCCTAGAATCGCTAATGATGCCCGCGGATTTGTTTTTGATTTTGTTAAACATACGTGTAACATCTTGTGTCCTGTATCCGTTAGCTGCTGCTACTTGCTTAATAATACCCAGTTCTTTCTGCAACTCATCTTCCTGTAGTGGCAATCTGAGGGCTCTGTTGCACATTGCATGAAAGTACGCTCTTTTATGCTGTGCCGGGTGGTGCGACGTCGCTACTATGATGTTGTCGGAGCACGTGTCTTTTCTATAGACGCCGAAAACGTGCCTGCCTCCCTCCTTTCTGACAGTCAAATCTAAATAGTTAATCGTCCTGTTGTTTTCCATTTCTAGTGTGAATTGAATTTTTGGATGCTGCTCGTTTAAAACTTTAGTCATTTCCTCTACGTCTTCTTTTTCCCCTTTGAATAATAAAATAGTGTCGTCAACATACCGTCTGTAATAAATTAACTTCTCCTTAATTTCTGGAAAAGAGTTAAAAACTTTGTTCTCAAAGTCATTCATAAAAATTTCAGCTAAAATGCCTGATAGACTGTTACCCATAGCTAAACCTTCATCTTGAATAAAAACTTTATCGTTAAAGATAAAACTATTAAAACTCAGTGTGAACTCTAGCATATCTACGAGTTCGACGATTTCACCCATGCTCATTGACTTATTTTTTATCAGGTTTTTCCTTATAATTTGCAAAGTTTCTGGTATTGGTATATTAGTGTAGAGGTTCACGACGTCCAATGAGGCTAGGACTGCATCCCCTGGGATTGCAATGTCCTTCACTTCGTTCGCGAAACATACACTATTTTTTACGTTGTAAACTTGCTCGTATTTATATGCAGATTTTAACTTACGGTACAAAGCTTTATTCAAGAGCTCATTAACGGCTTCCTTCCCATTGCAAATAACACGCATTGGTTTATTCTCCTTGTGCAATTTTATTTGCGCTCTTGCTTCTGGTGTTCTTGGATTCATCTTTACTAATCTAGCTTTTTCATTTGGAGTGAATAAAAATTGTATTGCTTCTATCCTTGCCTTCAAATCTGTCTGAAACTTCTTTGTTAAATCTTTTTTGACTTCTTTAATGCCATTTTCCTGAAAAAACCGCATTGTCTTATCTATATATTCCTTTTCGTAAATGACAACTGAGGTACTGCCCTTATCTGACTTAATCACGATTGCGTTATTAGAATCCAGTTTTAAGTTAATTTCTTTCACTAACCTCATCTCACTATATTTACCGTTATGTAAAGTTTTCTGGCATTCAATTGCCTCTTTGGCCTTGATGGCGATACATGTCTCCTGGAATTTAGTTAACTTAGCATCCCTACATGCTACCTTAACTTCTGCGATCATTCTCTTGATGTCTCGATCTTGCAAGTTCGTTCGCGGATTATGCTTAAGCCCCTTATCCAAAAGCTTCTGCTCTTCTTTAGAAAAGACAATATCTGTTAGGTTAACGGTTCTGTCATAAAACTTATGTACATACTGTATTTTATCTGTTTCCCTCTCTGCCTTTGCTATTGTTCTACACAGATTAGTAATTTTCTTATTGTGTCTTTTTATGATTTCGTCCCTATGTACCTGGATTCTTGCTTCAATCTCATATTCAACTTGTCTAAACTGCAGTGGCGACAATAGGTTACCTAACTTCATATGTAAATCGTGCGTAAGCTTATTGAGTTTGTCTTTCTCGATGTACCCTGATTTGATCTCCTGTCTTATCCATGACTGTTCTGCTCTCTTCTTAACTTTTGTGGCTGAGATACTGCTGTTATTTATCTTTACCCTTGCGTACTTCGGCACAACACCTAATTGCAAACAGTTCTTATTGAAATGTATTTTTAAATTGGCTTTCATTATATTAAGCTTAGCTTTAAAAAATTTTTTCACATCTCCCACAGCCTGACTAGGCACAAGTTTATCAAAACTAGACATAATTGTCTCACTGGGAATTCCGCGATCGTTCAATAAGTAAAATATGGAGTTTCAGTCTTCGATCGCTATTCTTTATTTTCAATTACCGGTTTCGGGCTAGCTGCCCATCTTCAGATCTGTTAGACAATGTTAAAAATGTAATTAATAAGAGAGATACAGTTAGTGGAAAACTATCTTAGTTTACAAAATGAAATTTTGGAACATATAAAATGCCAACATACCATATGTTGTAGTTACAGAGTAACTTGTCCGTACAGAACACACTGTTCACTGTCATAAGTAAAGTAAATTTCAATCTGTTAAAACATTATATCGCAGTATTTAAGAGTAATCTGATTGGTAACAGTAAAAAGTGCCCTCTACCTATAACAATTGTGCATCTGTTATTATTTCGCCGTATATATTATTGGCGAATATTCTTTTTAATAAAACAATTTTTAAGGTAATAACAAATGAATAATCTTTTTGAGTGGACCATGAAACGAAAAATTTTTACATTAATTTAAAATTTCTTTATAAAGAAACATAAAATATAATTAAAATGTAGATATCCTTCCGAAAATGTGCGTCTACTCTTCTTTGTTTTTGATTGGTGGTTGAGTGGATTTCCCTATGCCTGAGCGTATACAACGCCACGCCGAGTTGTCTTGCGCCGCGCCCAATTCACCTCGCCGCCAGTATGCTGAGGGCCGTTCCGCTGTAGCTGTTTCTTACTGGGGCGTGCTGCTGCGTTCAAGAGTAAGCCTAAAACAGGTCTTTAAAAATCTCATAATAATTCCTGTGCATAAAATCACTTTGCTCATTTAATAGGCCTGGGGTTTTTCTTTGATGTGCGTATATTTCAAGCTCTTCTAGCACGTTGAGATAGACTTTTTGGAGCTTTATGTAGCACCTCCATTTGTTGATTTATATTACTAACTTCATGTCTACTCTCTTTTATATGTGTTCCAAATGCTGTTCGATTGCTATGGCTACAATGTTCCCTGTATCGAATTTCAAAGTTCCGCCCTGTTTGTCCTATATAATAACTGTCACATTCAGCACATTTAATCTTATATACTCCGGAATTATTGTATTTCATTTGTTTCGTCGTTGCTGGTTTATGTCTTAATCTATGTGCCATTTGCCCTTCGTTCTGAAATGCCACTGCGATGTTTTTTGGAAAGCATTTAGCAATTCTTTCCGACACACGCCCTTTGTATGTCAGGGTGACAAACTTCTTCTTAACTTTAATTTTCCTAGAATCGCTAATGATGCCCGCGGATTTGTTTTTGATTTTGTTAAACATACGTGTAACATCTTGTGTCCTGTATCCGTTAGCTGCTGCTACTTGCTTAATAATACCCAGTTCTTTCTGCAACTCATCTTCCTGTAGTGGCAATCTGAGGGCTCTGTTGCACATTGCATGAAAGTACGCTCTTTTATGCTGTGCCGGGTGGTGCGACGTCGCTACTATGATGTTGTCGGAGCACGTGTCTTTTCTATAGACGCCGAAAACGTGCCTGCCTCCCTCCTTTCTGACAGTCAAATCTAAATAGTTAATCGTCCTGTTGTTTTCCATTTCTAGTGTGAATTGAATTTTTGGATGCTGCTCGTTTAAAACTTTAGTCATTTCCTCTACGTCTTCTTTTTCCCCTTTGAATAATAAAATAGTGTCGTCAACATACCGTCTGTAATAAATTAACTTCTCCTTAATTTCTGGAAAAGAGTTAAAAACTTTGTTCTCAAAGTCATTCATAAAAATTTCAGCTAAAATGCCTGATAGACTGTTACCCATAGCTAAACCTTCATCTTGAATAAAAACTTTATCGTTAAAGATAAAACTATTAAAACTCAGTGTGAACTCTAGCATATCTACGAGTTCGACGATTTCACCCATGCTCATTGACTTATTTTTTATCAGGTTTTTCCTTATAATTTGCAAAGTTTCTGGTATTGGTATATTAGTGTAGAGGTTCACGACGTCCAATGAGGCTAGGACTGCATCCTCTGGGATTGCAATGTCCTTCACTTCGTTCGCGAAACATACACTATTTTTTACGTTGTAAACTTGCTCGTATTTATATGCAGATTTTAACTTACGGTACAAAGCTTTATTCAAGAGCTCATTAACGGCTTCCTTCCCATTGCAAATAACACGCATTGGTTTATTCTCCTTGTGCAATTTTATTTGCGCTCTTGCTTCTGGTGTTCTTGGATTCATCTTTACTAATCTAGCTTTTTCATTTGGAGTGAATAAAAATTGTATTGCTTCTATCCTTGCCTTCAAATCTGTCTGAAACTTCTTTGTTAAATCTTTTTTGACTTCTTTAATGCCATTTTCCTGAAAAAACCGCATTGTCTTATCTATATATTCCTTTTCGTAAATGACAACTGAGGTACTGCCCTTATCTGACTTAATCACGATTGCGTTATTAGAATCCAGTTTTAAGTTAATTTCTTTCACTAACCTCATCTCACTATATTTACCGTTATGTAAAGTTTTCTGGCATTCAATTGCCTCTTTGGCCTTGATGGCGATACATGTCTCCTGGAATTTAGTTAACTTAGCATCCCTACATGCTACCTTAACTTCTGCGATCATTCTCTTGATGTCTCGATCTTGCAAGTTCGTTCGCGGATTATGCTTAAGCCCCTTATCCAAAAGCTTCTGCTCTTCTTTAGAAAAGACAATATCTGTTAGGTTAACGGTTCTGTCATAAAACTTATGTACATACTGTATTTTATCTGTTTCCCTCTCTGCCTTTGCTATTGTTCTACACAGATTAGTAATTTTCTTATTGTGTCTTTTTATGATTTCGTCCCTATGTACCTGGATTCTTGCTTCAATCTCATATTCAACTTGTCTAAACTGCAGTGGCGACAATAGGTTACCTAACTTCATATGTAAATCGTGCGTAAGCTTATTGAGTTTGTCTTTCTCGATGTACCCTGATTTGATCTCCTGTCTTATCCATGACTGTTCTGCTCTCTTCTTAACTTTTGTGGCTGAGATACTGCTGTTATTTATCTTTACCCTTGCGTACTTCGGCACAACACCTAATTGCAAACAGTTCTTATTGAAATGTATTTTTAAATTGGCTTTCATTATATTAAGCTTAGCTTTAAAAAATTTTTTCACATCTCCCACAGCCTGACTAGGCACAAGTTTATCAAAACTAGACATAATTGTCTCACTGGGAATTCCGCGATCGTTCAATAAGTAAAATATGGAGTTTCAGTCTTCGATCGCTATTCTTTATTTTCAATTACCGGTTTCGGGCTAGCTGCCCATCTTCAGATCTGTTAGACAATGTTAAAAATGTAATTAATAAGAGAGATACAGTTAGTGGAAAACTATCTTAGTTTACAAAATGAAATTTTGGAACATATAAAATGCCAACATACCATATGTTGTAGTTACAGAGTAACTTGTCCGTACAGAACACACTGTTCACTGTCATAAGTAAAGTAAATTTCAATCTGTTAAAACATTATATCGCAGTATTTAAGAGTAATCTGATTGGTAACAGTAAAAAGTGCCCTCTACCTATAACAATTGTGCATCTGTTATTATTTCGCCGTATATATTATTGGCGAATATTCTTTTTAATAAAACAATTTTTAAGGTAATAACAAATGAATAATCTTTTTGAGTGGACCATGAAACGAAAAATTTTTACATTAATTTAAAATTTCTTTATAAAGAAACATAAAATATAATTAAAATGTAGATATCCTTCCGAAAATGTGCGTCTACTCTTCTTTGTTTTTGATTGGTGGTTGAGTGGATTTCCCTATGCCTGAGCGTATACAACGCCACGCCGAGTTGTCTTGCGCCGCGCCCAATTCACCTCGCCGCCAGTATGCTGAGGGCCGTTCCGCTGTAGCTGTTTCTTACTGGGGCGTGCTGCTGCGTTCAAGAGTAAGCCTAAAACAGGTCTTTAAAAATCTCATAATAATTCCTGTGCATAAAATCACTTTGCTCATTTAATAGGCCTGGGGTTTTTCTTTGATGTGCGTATATTTCAAGCTCTTCTAGCACGTTGAGATAGAGACTTTTTGGAGCTTTATGTAGCACCTCCATTTGTTGATTTATATTACTAACTTCATGTCTACTCTCTTTTATATGTGTTCCAAATGCTGTTCGATTGCTATGGCTACAATGTTCCCTGTATCGAATTTCAAAGTTCCGCCCTGTTTGTCCTATATAATAACTGTCACATTCAGCACATTTAATCTTATATACTCCGGAATTATTGTATTTCATTTGTTTCGTCGTTGCTGGTTTATGTCTTAATCTATGTGCCATTTGCCCTTCGTTCTGAAATGCCACTGCGATGTTTTTTGGAAAGCATTTAGCAATTCTTTCCGACACACGCCCTTTGTATGTCAGGGTGACAAACTTCTTCTTAACTTTAATTTTCCTAGAATCGCTAATGATGCCCGCGGATTTGTTTTTGATTTTGTTAAACATACGTGTAACATCTTGTGTCCTGTATCCGTTAGCTGCTGCTACTTGCTTAATAATACCCAGTTCTTTCTGCAACTCATCTTCCTGTAGTGGCAATCTGAGGGCTCTGTTGCACATTGCATGAAAGTACGCTCTTTTATGCTGTGCCGGGTGGTGCGACGTCGCTACTATGATGTTGTCGGAGCACGTGTCTTTTCTATAGACGCCGAAAACGTGCCTGCCTCCCTCCTTTCTGACAGTCAAATCTAAATAGTTAATCGTCCTGTTGTTTTCCATTTCTAGTGTGAATTGAATTTTTGGATGCTGCTCGTTTAAAACTTTAGTCATTTCCTCTACGTCTTCTTTTTCCCCTTTGAATAATAAAATAGTGTCGTCAACATACCGTCTGTAATAAATTAACTTCTCCTTAATTTCTGGAAAAGAGTTAAAAACTTTGTTCTCAAAGTCATTCATAAAAATTTCAGCTAAAATGCCTGATAGACTGTTACCCATAGCTAAACCTTCATCTTGAATAAAAACTTTATCGTTAAAGATAAAACTATTAAAACTCAGTGTGAACTCTAGCATATCTACGAGTTCGACGATTTCACCCATGCTCATTGACTTATTTTTTATCAGGTTTTTCCTTATAATTTGCAAAGTTTCTGGTATTGGTATATTAGTGTAGAGGTTCACGACGTCCAATGAGGCTAGGACTGCATCCTCTGGGATTGCAATGTCCTTCACTTCGTTCGCGAAACATACACTATTTTTTACGTTGTAAACTTGCTCGTATTTATATGCAGATTTTAACTTACGGTACAAAGCTTTATTCAAGAGCTCATTAACGGCTTCCTTCCCATTGCAAATAACACGCATTGGTTTATTCTCCTTGTGCAATTTTATTTGCGCTCTTGCTTCTGGTGTTCTTGGATTCATCTTTACTAATCTAGCTTTTTCATTTGGAGTGAATAAAAATTGTATTGCTTCTATCCTTGCCTTCAAATCTGTCTGAAACTTCTTTGTTAAATCTTTTTTGACTTCTTTAATGCCATTTTCCTGAAAAAACCGCATTGTCTTATCTATATATTCCTTTTCGTAAATGACAACTGAGGTACTGCCCTTATCTGACTTAATCACGATTGCGTTATTAGAATCCAGTTTTAAGTTAATTTCTTTCACTAACCTCATCTCACTATATTTACCGTTATGTAAAGTTTTCTGGCATTCAATTGCCTCTTTGGCCTTGATGGCGATACATGTCTCCTGGAATTTAGTTAACTTAGCATCCCTACATGCTACCTTAACTTCTGCGATCATTCTCTTGATGTCTCGATCTTGCAAGTTCGTTCGCGGATTATGCTTAAGCCCCTTATCCAAAAGCTTCTGCTCTTCTTTAGAAAAGACAATATCTGTTAGGTTAACGGTTCTGTCATAAAACTTATGTACATACTGTATTTTATCTGTTTCCCTCTCTGCCTTTGCTATTGTTCTACACAGATTAGTAATTTTCTTATTGTGTCTTTTTATGATTTCGTCCCTATGTACCTGGATTCTTGCTTCAATCTCATATTCAACTTGTCTAAACTGCAGTGGCGACAATAGGTTACCTAACTTCATATGTAAATCGTGCGTAAGCTTATTGAGTTTGTCTTTCTCGATGTACCCTGATTTGATCTCCTGTCTTATCCATGACTGTTCTGCTCTCTTCTTAACTTTTGTGGCTGAGATACTGCTGTTATTTATCTTTACCCTTGCGTACTTCGGCACAACACCTAATTGCAAACAGTTCTTATTGAAATGTATTTTTAAATTGGCTTTCATTATATTAAGCTTAGCTTTAAAAAATTTTTTCACATCTCCCACAGCCTGACTAGGCACAAGTTTATCAAAACTAGACATAATTGTCTCACTGGGAATTCCGCGATCGTTCAATAAGTAAAATATGGAGTTTCAGTCTTCGATCGCTATTCTTTATTTTCAATTACCGGTTTCGGGCTAGCTGCCCATCTTCAGATCTGTTAGACAATGTTAAAAATGTAATTAATAAGAGAGATACAGTTAGTGGAAAACTATCTTAGTTTACAAAATGAAATTTTGGAACATATAAAATGCCAACATACCATATGTTGTAGTTACAGAGTAACTTGTCCGTACAGAACACACTGTTCACTGTCATAAGTAAAGTAAATTTCAATCTGTTAAAACATTATATCGCAGTATTTAAGAGTAATCTGATTGGTAACAGTAAAAAGTGCCCTCTACCTATAACAATTGTGCATCTGTTATTATTTCGCCGTATATATTATTGGCGAATATTCTTTTTAATAAAACAATTTTTAAGGTAATAACAAATGAATAATCTTTTTGAGTGGACCATGAAACGAAAAATTTTTACATTAATTTAAAATTTCTTTATAAAGAAACATAAAATATAATTAAAATGTAGATATCCTTCCGAAAATGTGCGTCTACTCTTCTTTGTTTTTGATTGGTGGTTGAGTGGATTTCCCTATGCCTGAGCGTATACAACGCCACGCCGAGTTGTCTTGCGCCGCGCCCAATTCACCTCGCCGCCAGTATGCTGAGGGCCGTTCCGCTGTAGCTGTTTCTTACTGGGGCGTGCTGCTGCGTTCAAGAGTAAGCCTAAAACAGGTCTTTAAAAATCTCATAATAATTCCTGTGCATAAAATCACTTTGCTCATTTAATAGGCCTGGGGTTTTTCTTTGATGTGCGTATATTTCAAGCTCTTCTAGCACGTTGAGATAGAGACTTTTTGGAGCTTTATGTAGCACCTCCATTTGTTGATTTATATTACTAACTTCATGTCTACTCTCTTTTATATGTGTTCCAAATGCTGTTCGATTGCTATGGCTACAATGTTCCCTGTATCGAATTTCAAAGTTCCGCCCTGTTTGTCCTATATAATAACTGTCACATTCAGCACATTTAATCTTATATACTCCGGAATTATTGTATTTCATTTGTTTCGTCGTTGCTGGTTTATGTCTTAATCTATGTGCCATTTGCCCTTCGTTCTGAAATGCCACTGCGATGTTTTTTGGAAAGCATTTAGCAATTCTTTCCGACACACGCCCTTTGTATGTCAGGGTGACAAACTTCTTCTTAACTTTAATTTTCCTAGAATCGCTAATGATGCCCGCGGATTTGTTTTTGATTTTGTTAAACATACGTGTAACATCTTGTGTCCTGTATCCGTTAGCTGCTGCTACTTGCTTAATAATACCCAGTTCTTTCTGCAACTCATCTTCCTGTAGTGGCAATCTGAGGGCTCTGTTGCACATTGCATGAAAGTACGCTCTTTTATGCTGTGCCGGGTGGTGCGACGTCGCTACTATGATGTTGTCGGAGCACGTGTCTTTTCTATAGACGCCGAAAACGTGCCTGCCTCCCTCCTTTCTGACAGTCAAATCTAAATAGTTAATCGTCCTGTTGTTTTCCATTTCTAGTGTGAATTGAATTTTTGGATGCTGCTCGTTTAAAACTTTAGTCATTTCCTCTACGTCTTCTTTTTCCCCTTTGAATAATAAAGTAGTGTCGTCAACATACCGTCTGTAATAAATTAACTTCTCCTTAATTTCTGGAAAAGAGTTAAAAACTTTGTTCTCAAAGTCATTCATAAAAATTTCAGCTAAAATGCCTGATAGACTGTTACCCATAGCTAAACCTTCATCTTGAATAAAAACTTTATCGTTAAAGATAAAACTATTAAAACTCAGTGTGAACTCTAGCATATCTACGAGTTCGACGATTTCACCCATGCTCATTGACTTATTTTTTATCAGGTTTTTCCTTATAAAACTTTACATAACGGTAAATATAGTGAGATGAGGTTAGTGAAAGAAATTAACTTAAAACTGGATTCTAATAACGCAATCGTGATTAAGTCAGATAAGGGCAGTACCTCAGTTGTCATTTACGAAAAGGAATATATAGATAAGACAATGCGGTTTTTTCAGGAAAATGGCATTAAAGAAGTCAAAAAAGATTTAACAAAGAAGTTTCAGACATATTTGAAGGCAAGGATAGAAGCAATACAATTTTTATTCACTCCAAATGAAAAAGCTAGATTAGTAAAGATGAATCCAAGAACACCAGAAGCAAGAGCGCAAATAAAATTGCACAAGGAGAATAAACCAATGCGTGTTATTTGCAATGGGAAGGAAGCCGTTAATGAGCTCTTGAATAAAGCTTTGTACCGTAAGTTAAAATCTGCATATAAATACGAGCAAGTTTACAACGTAAAAAATAGTGTATGTTTCGCGAACGAAGTGAAGGACATTGCAATCCCAGAGGATGCAGTCCTAGCCTCATTGGACGTCGTGAACCTCTACACTAATATACCAATACCAGAAACTTTGCAAATTATAAGGAAAAACCTGATAAAAAATAAGTCAATGAGCATGGGTGAAATCGTCGAACTCGTAGATATGCTAGAGTTCACACTGAGTTTTAATAGTTTTATCTTTAACGATAAAGTTTTTATTCAAGATGAAGGTTTAGCTATGGGTAACAGTCTATCAGGCATTTTAGCTGAAATTTTTATGAATGACCTTGAGAACAAAGTTTTTAACTCTTTTCCAGAAATTAAGGAGAAGTTAATTTATTACAGACGGTATGTTGACGACACTATTTTATTATTCAAAGGGGAAAAAGAAGACGTAGAGGAAATGACTAAAGTTTTAAACGAGCAGCATCCAAAAATTCAATTCACACTAGAAATGGAAAACAACAGGACGATTAACTATTTAGATTTGACTGTCAGAAAGGAGGGAGGCAGGCACGTTTTCGGCGTCTATAGAAAAGACACGTGCTCCGACAACATCATAGTAGCGACGTCGCACCACCCGGCACAGCATAAAAGAGCGTACTTTCATGCAATGTGCAACAGAGCCCTCAGATTGCCACTACAGGAAGATGAGTTGCAGAAAGAACTGGGTATTATTAAGCAAGTAGCAGCAGCTAACGGATACAGGACACAAGATGTTACACGTATGTTTAACAAAATCAAAAACAAATCCGCGGGCATCATTAGCGATTCTAGGAAAATTAAAGTTAAGAAGAAGTTTGTCACCCTGACATACAAAGGGCGTGTGTCGGAAAGAATTGCTAAATGCTTTCCAAAAAACATCGCAGTGGCATTTCAGAACGAAGGGCAAATGGCACATAGATTAAGACATAAACCAGCAACGACGAAACAAATGAAATACAATAATTCCGGAGTATATAAGATTAAATGTGCTGAATGTGACAGTTATTATATAGGACAAACAGGGCGGAACTTTGAAATTCGATACAGGGAACATTGTAGCCATAGCAATCGAACAGCATTTGGAACACATATAAAAGAGAGTAGACATGAAGTTAGTAATATAAATCAACAAATGGAGGTGCTACATAAAGCTCCAAAAAGTCTCTATCTCAACGTGCTAGAAGAGCTTGAAATATACGCACATCAAAGAAAAACCCCAGGCCTATTAAATGAGCAAAGTGATTTTATGCACAGGAATTATTATGAGATTTTTAAAGACCTGTTTTAGGCTTACTCTTGAACGCAGCAGCACGCCCCAGTAAGAAACAGCTACAGCGGAACGGCCCTCAGCATACTGGCGGCGAGGTGAATTGGGCGCGGCGCAAGACAACTCGGCGTGGCGTTGTATACGCTCAGGCATAGGGAAATCCACTCAACCACCAATCAAAAACAAAGAAGAGTAGACGCACATTTTCGGAAGGATATCTACATTTTAATTATATTTTATGTTTCTTTATAAAGAAATTTTAAATTAATGTAAAAATTTTTCGTTTCATGGTCCACTCAAAAAGATTATTCATTTGTTATTACCTTAAAAATTGTTTTATTAAAAAGAATATTCGCCAATAATATATACGGCGAAATAATAACAGATGCACAATTGTTATAGGTAGAGGGCACTTTTTACTGTTACCAATCAGATTACTCTTAAATACTGCGATATAATGTTTTAACAGATTGAAATTTACTTTACTTATGACAGTGAACAGTGTGTTCTGTACGGACAAGTTACTCTGTAACTACAACATATGGTATGTTGGCATTTTATATGTTCCAAAATTTCATTTTGTAAACTAAGATAGTTTTCCACTAACTGTATCTCTCTTATTAATTACATTTTTAACATTGTCTAACAGATCTGAAGATGGGCAGCTAGCCCGAAACCGGTAATTGAAAATAAAGAATAGCGATCGAAGACTGAAACTCCATATTTTACTTATTGAACGATCGCGGAATTCCCAGTGAGACAATTATGTCTAGTTTTGATAAACTTGTGCCTAGTCAGGCTGTGGGAGATGTGAAAAAATTTTTTAAAGCTAAGCTTAATATAATGAAAGCCAATTTAAAAATACATTTCAATAAGAACTGTTTGCAATTAGGTGTTGTGCCGAAGTACGCAAGGGTAAAGATAAATAACAGCAGTATCTCAGCCACAAAAGTTAAGAAGAGAGCAGAACAGTCATGGATAAGACAGGAGATCAAATCAGGGTACATCGAGAAAGACAAACTCAATAAGCTTACGCACGATTTACATATGAAGTTAGGTAACCTATTGTCGCCACTGCAGTTTAGACAAGTTGAATATGAGATTGAAGCAAGAATCCAGGTACATAGGGACGAAATCATAAAAAGACACAATAAGAAAATTACTAATCTGTGTAGAACAATAGCAAAGGCAGAGAGGGAAACAGATAAAATACAGTATGTACATAAGTTTTATGACAGAACCGTTAACCTAACAGATATTGTCTTTTCTAAAGAAGAGCAGAAGCTTTTGGATAAGGGGCTTAAGCATAATCCGCGAACGAACTTGCAAGATCGAGACATCAAGAGAATGATCGCAGAAGTTAAGGTAGCATGTAGGGATGCTAAGTTAACTAAATTCCAGGAGACATGTATCGCCATCAAGGCCAAAGAGGCAATTGAATGCCAGAAAACTTTACATAACGGTAAATATAGTGAGATGAGGTTAGTGAAAGAAATTAACTTAAAACTGGATTCTAATAACGCAATCGTGATTAAGTCAGATAAGGGCAGTACCTCAGTTGTCATTTACGAAAAGGAATATATAGATAAGACAATGCGGTTTTTTCAGGAAAATGGCATTAAAGAAGTCAAAAAAGATTTAACAAAGAAGTTTCAGACAGATTTGAAGGCAAGGATAGAAGCAATACAATTTTTATTCACTCCAAATGAAAAAGCTAGATTAGTAAAGATGAATCCAAGAACACCAGAAGCAAGAGCGCAAATAAAATTGCACAAGGAGAATAAACCAATGCGTGTTATTTGCAATGGGAAGGAAGCCGTTAATGAGCTCTTGAATAAAGCTTTGTACCGTAAGTTAAAATCTGCATATAAATACGAGCAAGTTTACAACGTAAAAAATAGTGTATGTTTCGCGAACGAAGTGAAGGACATTGCAATCCCAGAGGATGCAGTCCTAGCCTCATTGGACGTCGTGAACCTCTACACTAATATACCAATACCAGAAACTTTGCAAATTATAAGGAAAAACCTGATAAAAAATAAGTCAATGAGCATGGGTGAAATCGTCGAACTCGTAGATATGCTAGAGTTCACACTGAGTTTTAATAGTTTTATCTTTAACGATAAAGTTTTTATTCAAGATGAAGGTTTAGCTATGGGTAACAGTCTATCAGGCATTTTAGCTGAAATTTTTATGAATGACTTTGAGAACAAAGTTTTTAACTCTTTTCCAGAAATTAAGGAGAAGTTAATTTATTACAGACGGTATGTTGACGACACTATTTTATTATTCAAAGGGGAAAAAGAAGACGTAGAGGAAATGACTAAAGTTTTAAACGAGCAGCATCCAAAAATTCAATTCACACTAGAAATGGAAAACAACAGGACGATTAACTATTTAGATTTGACTGTCAGAAAGGAGGGAGGCAGGCACGTTTTCGGCGTCTATAGAAAAGACACGTGCTCCGGCAACATCATAGTAGCGACGTCGCACCACCCGGCACAGCATAAAAGAGCGTACTTTCATGCAATGTGCAACAGAGCCCTCAGATTGCCACTACAGGAAGATGAGTTGCAGAAAGAACTGGGTATTATTAAGCAAGTAGCAGCAGCTAACGGATACAGGACACAAGATGTTACACGTATGTTTAACAAAATCAAAAACAAATCCGCGGGCATCATTAGCGATTCTAGGAAAATTAAAGTTAAGAAGAAGTTTGTCACCCTGACATACAAAGGGCGTGTGTCGGAAAGAATTGCTAAATGCTTTCCAAAAAACATCGCAGTGGCATTTCAGAACGAAGGGCAAATGGCACATAGATTAAGACATAAACCAGCAACGACGAAACAAATGAAATACAATAATTCCGGAGTATATAAGATTAAATGTGCTGAATGTGACAGTTATTATATAGGACAAACAGGGCGGAACTTTGAAATTCGATACAGGGAACATTGTAGCCATAGCAATCGAACAGCATTTGGAACACATATAAAAGAGAGTAGACATGAAGTTAGTAATATAAATCAACAAATGGAGGTGCTACATAAAGCTCCAAAAAGTCTCTATCTCAACGTGCTAGAAGAGCTTGAAATATACGCACATCAAAGAAAAACCCCAGGCCTATTAAATGAGCAAAGTGATTTTATGCACAGGAATTATTATGAGATTTT
The DNA here is from genome assembly GCF_023864275.1 of Schistocerca cancellata. Lineage (NCBI taxonomy): Eukaryota > Metazoa > Arthropoda > Insecta > Orthoptera > Acrididae > Schistocerca > Schistocerca cancellata. The sequence continues at coordinate 845,994,102 of NC_064628.1, forward strand.
TAAAGACCTGTTTTAGGCTTACTCTTGAACGCAGCAGCACGCCCCAGTAAGAAACAGCTACAGCGGAACGGCCCTCAGCATACTGGCGGCGAGGTGAATTGGGCGCGGCGCAAGACAACTCGGCGTGGCGTTGTATACGCTCAGGCATAGGGAAATCCACTCAACCACCAATCAAAAACAAAGAAGAGTAGACGCACATTTTCGGAAGGATATCTACATTTTAATTATATTTTATGTTTCTTTATAAAGAAATTTTAAATTAATGTAAAAATTTTTCGTTTCATGGTCCACTCAAAAAGATTATTCATTTGTTATTACCTTAAAAATTGTTTTATTAAAAAGAATATTCGCCAATAATATATACGGCGAAATAATAACAGATGCACAATTGTTATAGGTAGAGGGCACTTTTTACTGTTACCAATCAGATTACTCTTAAATACTGCGATATAATGTTTTAACAGATTGAAATTTACTTTACTTATGACAGTGAACAGTGTGTTCTGTACGGACAAGTTACTCTGTAACTACAACATATGGTATGTTGGCATTTTATATGTTCCAAAATTTCATTTTGTAAACTAAGATAGTTTTCCACTAACTGTATCTCTCTTATTAATTACATTTTTAACATTGTCTAACAGATCTGAAGATGGGCAGCTAGCCCGAAACCGGTAATTGAAAATAAAGAATAGCGATCGAAGACTGAAACTCCATATTTTACTTATTGAACGATCGCGGAATTCCCAGTGAGACAATTATGTCTAGTTTTGAAAAAGGTAATCGGCTGGATTAGCAGGCATGGAAGACAGATGGTTAGCATAACGACTCAGAAGGACTGCTCGCCGATTGGACAGCGGAGGTTCAGCAGTCTCAGCATAAAGGCTTTCCACAGGGCTAGTGTAAAAAGCTCCAGACACTAAACGTAATCCACGGTGGTGGATAGAGTCGAGACGCCGAAGAATAGACGGCCGAGCAGAGGAGTAGACTATGCTTCCATAATCCAATTTCGAGCGCACTAAGGCGCGATAGAGGCGGAGAAGGACCACTCGGTCCGCTCCCCAGGAGGTACCATTCAGGACACGGAAGGTGTTAAGCGATCGCAGACAGCGAGCCGAAAGATAGGAAACGTGGGAGGACCAGCACAGTTTTCTGTCAAACATTAGACCCAAGAATTTAGCGACGTCTGAAAACGGAAGGTTGACAGAACCTAGATGTAAGGAGGGCGGAAGAAACTCCTTACGTCGCCAAAAATTGACACAAACGGTCTTACTGGGTGAGAAACGGAAGCCGGTTTCGATGCTCCACGAGTGGAGGCGATCGAAACATTCTTGAAGACGTCGTTCAAGAAGGCTGGTCCGTTGAGAGCTGTAGTAGATCGCAAAATCGTCCACAAAGAGGGAGCCCGAGACATCAGGAAGGAGACAATCCATAATTGGATTTATGGCGATGGCAAACAGTACAACACTCAGCACGGATCCCTGGGGTACCCCGTTTTCTTGGGAGAAAGTACGGGAGAGAGTAGTGTTCACCCGCACCCTAAAAGTGCGCTCTGCCATAAATTCGCGAAGAAAAAGGGGCAGCCGGCCTCAAAAGCCCCAAGAGAACAGTGTGCGGAGGATGCCTGTCCTCCAACAGGTATCGTATGCTCTCTCCAGATCAAAAAATATTGCTACTATTTTGCGTTTCCGAAGAAAATTGTTCATGATGTAAGTGGAGAGAGCAACAAGATGGTCAACTGCAGAACGATGCTTCCGAAATCCGCATTGGGCTGGTGTTAAAAGACTGCGGGATTCCAGCCACCAAGCTAAACGGTAATTCACCATACGCTCCAAAACCTTACAGACACTACTCGTGAGAGAAATGGGGCGATAGCTAGAGGGGAGATGTTTGTCCTTTCCAGGTTTCGGAACGGGAACGACAATAGCTTCCCGCCACCGTCTGGGAAAGGTACTGTCGGTCCAAATTCGATTATAAAGGCGAAGGAGGTAACGCAGACTATGGGTTGATAAATGCAGCAACATTTGGACATGGATACCATCCGGTCCTGGGGCGGAGGAGCGAGAAGAAGAGAGGGCATGTTGGAGTTCCCGCATGGAGAAAACAGTATTGTAGCTTTCGTGATTTTGAGAGGAAAAAGCAAGATGTCGCACTTCTGCTGCACGTTTCTTCGGGAGAAACGCTGGCGGGTAATTTGAAGAGCTCGAAATCTCAGCAAAGTGCTGACCCAACTAGTTAGAAATTGCGACGGGGTCCACTAAGATATCATGCGCGACAGTGAGCCCAGAGACCGGGGAGAAACTAGGCGCGCCTGAGAACCGTCGAAGCCGACTCCAAACTTCCGAGGAGGGAGTGAAGGTGTTAAATGAGCTAATAAAGAATTTCCAGCTTGCCTTCTTGCTATCGCGGATGACGCGACGGCATCGCGCACGGAGCTGCTTATAGCTGATACAGTTGGCCAAAGTAGGATGGTGACGGAAAATGCGAAGAGCACGTCGCCGCTCACGTATGGCGTCACGGCATGCCTCGTTCCACCAAGGAACTGGGGGGCGCCGGGGCAATTCGGATGTGCGTGGTATTGAACGTTCCGCAGCTGTAAGAATAACGTCGGTAATATGTGTGACGTCATCGTCGACGCTGCGAAAGCGACGGTCATCGAATGTCGCTAGAGACGAAAAAAGTGTCCAATCGGCTTGGGCAAATTTCCAGCGTCGCGAGCGCATATATGGCAGTGGAGGCTGCAGTCTAAGGACACATGGAAAGTGGTCACTCGAGTGTGTATCATCAAGGGCGAACCATTCGAAGCGCCGAGCTAGCGGAACAGTACCGACCGCAAGGTCCAAATGAGATAAATTTGTCGTGGAGGCGGACAAAAATGTGGGGACCCCAGTGTTGAGGCAAACTAGATCCGCTTGGTGGAAGACGTCTAGCAATAGAGAGCCACGTGGACAAGCATGTGGAGATCCCCAAAGCGGGTGGTGGGCATTGAAGTCCCCAACCAGCAAATAGGGGGGTGGAAGCTGACCAAGAAGATGAAGGAGATCAGCTCGTGCCATTGGTGTGGATAATGGAATGTATACAGTACAAAGAGAGAACGTGTATCCAGAAAGGGAAAGACGGACGGCGACAGCTTGGAAGGAACTGTTTAAGGGGATTGGGTGATAATGGAGAGTATCATGGAGAAGAATCATGAGTCCTCCATGGGCTGGAGTGCCTTCAACAGAGGGGAGGTCATATCGGACGGACTGAAAATGAGGGAGAACAAAGCGGTCATGGGGACGCAGCTTTGTTTCCTGAAGGTCACAGAAGATGACCGGCGAGTAGGATCGTAAGAGGACCGACAATTCATCCCGATTGGCTCGAATGCTGCGGATATTCCAGTGGATAATGGACATAGGGTGAACAGAAAATGGAGGAATGTGACCAAGGGTGCTGTCAACTCAACGACTGCGCAGAGCTTGCAACCGACAGAATGGAATGGCATTCAGCCGAAGGCAGAAGATCCTGATCCATAGGTTGGTCAGGAGCAGCCCCTGCCACCAGCGATCGGCCGGTTGACCGGCCACCAGCAGTGCGCCTCGGCGACACAGAAGACGGCCGAGGGCGATTTCCGCCAGGTGGTGCTGTAGATGGGACACGCCTTGGCGGAGAAGGAGAGGAACTGGGTTTCTTTGTAGCCTTCTTGGAAGTATGATGTTTAGATGAAGGAGGAACCGATGGTTGTGAAGTTGCGGTACGTAAAAACTCTTCACGAGTATGCTCTTTTTTCGAAGACTTTGCGTCTGACTTTTGGGCTCGAGATTTAGCAGAACCCGACGAAGGGTGAGCCATAGAGTGGGCAGGCGAAAGTGGTGAGGTTGAACGAGCGATCTTAGCGCTGGCCGATCTGACGACCGTGGCACTAAAGGTGAGGTCGCAAGTCTGCGTGGCCGCCTCCTTTGTTGGCCGAGGAGAAGCAAGGACAGTGCTGTATTTTCCTGTCTGAGGCACGGTGGGCTTGCGACTGGCGAATAATTTTCGAGCAGCAAAGGTCGACACCTTTTCCTTCACTCTTATTACCTGGATGAGCTTTTCGTCCTTAAAAACGGGGCAATCTCGAGAGGAAGCAGCGTGGTCACCCATACAGTTGATGCAGCGAGGGGATGGAGGTGGACAAGCACCCTCATGGGCATCCTTGCCACACGTAACACATTTGGCCGGATTGGAACAGGACTGGCTGGTGTGATTGAACCGCTGACACCGATAGCAACGCTTAGGGTTTGGGACATAAGGGCGAACGGATCTCATAGCCTGCTTTGATTTTCGATGGGAGTTGAACTTTGTCAAATGTCAAGAAGACAGTGCGGGTTGGAATGATGTTCGTGTCAACCCTTTTCATAACTCTATGAACAGCTGTTACGCCCTGGTCAGACAGGTAGTGCTGAATTTCTTCGTCAGACAAACCATCGAGGGAGCGTGTATAAACGACTCCACGCGAGGAATTTAAGGTACGGTGCGGTTCCACCCGGACAGGGAAGGTGTGGAGCAGAGAAGTACGCAGCAATTTTTGTGCCTGGAGGGCACTGACTGTTTCTAACAACAGGGTGCCATTCCGTAATCTGGAACAAGACTTTACAGGACCTGCAATTGCGTCGACACCTTTCTGAATAATGAAAGGGTTGACCGTGGAGAAGTCGTGACCTTCGTCATACCGAGAAACGACAAGGAACTGTGGCAACGATGGAAGAACTGTCTGTGGCTGAGACTCAGTATACTTACGTTTGTGAGCAGACATAGTGGAAGGTGAGGAAACCATTGCGGAAGAATCCCCCATGATTACCAGCGTCTCCGATGGCGCGCTCCTCCCTTGTGGGGGCCCTCACTGAGGGCACTCCCGCCTTAGGTGATTGTTCACGCCTCAGGTCACACCTCCCAACAAACGGACGGAGGGACCAATCGGCACTTTCGGAAGGTATCAGCTCAAGTAATCACCCCTCCCTGAGCCTGGCCGTTACCAGGGGGTACGTACGTGTCCTACCTGTCTACCCGGGGCGGGGAATTACGCGTTACCCCGTCACCGGCTACGCATGGAAGTGCGTGGGTCGGCCTTCAGACACGCACAGGGAGGAAAAAAGAGAAAGGGAAAGGAAAGAAGAGGGGTCTCAAACGCCGCAGCGGAGAAAAGTGCAGAGAGAAGCGGGAAGGAAAAGAGAAGGACAGAGGAAGGACGAAGACTTGCAAGTATAGAAAGCAAGGAATTTGTAATAGTTTAGAGCGTCCGTCTCCGGACGTAGGCACAAACCATACTCCCAGAGGGGGAGAAAGGGAAGGAAAGAGCCAGAGGTGGGGGGGGGGGCGAAGATGGGGGAGGGGGAAGGATGAGGAAAGGGAAGGTATGCAGCCCGGAAAGGAAGGAGGGCCACATTAGCTCGGGGTCCCGTGCTCGCTACGCACGTATCCCCAAAAGAGTTGTGGACCCCCTGGGGGGGTCTAGCCAGGTGGTTTGAATCGCAACGTCATGGCATAGTGTTAACGTCTGCATGCTACGTTACATTAAGATGCTACGTTACATTATGATGCTGTTCGAATTAAGGTGATAGTGTTCGTGCTAGGCATTTCACAACAGTGTTCTTTCAGAGTTCGGCCACAGTAAGTGTACTGTTTCGAAACGGAGTGAAAACTAGAAAATTCCCATTCTACCACTCATAAGGAAAGATGGTGCACACATCTCACTATAAGTGTGTGTGCTTAGAGAATCTCACCCATCGATATCACATGGAAGGCTCATATACTGATCAGCCAGAACATTATGACCACCTACATAATAGACATTTGGCACGGAAAACAGCGGTTACGGGTTGTGGCATTGAGACAATGAGGCCTTGGTAGAACGCTGGAGTGAGTTGGCACATGTCTCCAGTCAGTTCCGGATAAGTGGGCGATGAGCTCTGACGCCACGTTCAATCACATCCAATATGTGTTCGATCGGGTTCTGATCTGGCGAGGTGGGGGTAAGCATATCAACTGGAACTCGACACTGTGTTCCTCGAACCACTCCATCATACTCCCGGCCTTGTGACAATTGCTCAATATCTTGTTGAAAAATGCCACTGCCGTCGAGTGGCATATTCGTCCTGAAGGGGTGTACGTCAGCTGCAGCAAGTGTACGATATTCCTTGGACGTCATGGTGCCTTTGCAAGAGCTCCAAGGACCCATGGATGCCCACGTGAATGTTCCCCAGAGCATTATGGAGCCAACGCCAGCTTGTCTCCGTCCATCAGTACAGATGTCAAGCGCTGTTCCCCAGATTGACGATGGATTCGTGCCCTCCCATTGGTATGACGAAGGAGGAATTGGGATTCATTAGACCATGCAACGCTCTGCCACGGCGCCAACGGCCAGAGCCGATGGTCACATACAAATGTCAGTCGTAGTCGCCGATGAGATGGTGTTAACATTGGTACATGCATGCATCATTGGCTGCGGGGGCCATTGTTAGGAGTGTTCGGTGCACTGTGTGGGCTGACACGGGTACTCTTCCCAACATTAGATGTTAGTTCTGCCACAGTTTGCCGCCTGTCCTACTTTACCAGTCTGTCCAGCCAACGTCATCTTCAAAGAGGAGTGGCTACCCAGTCACACAACGTCTGGACGTGGTTTCAGCTTGGTTTCACTGTGAGCTGAAGACACTCACCACAGCACTCCTCGAACACTCGACATGTCCTACAGTTTCTGCAATGGTCGTAGCGAGCCTTCGTGCCATCTAAATCTGCCCTTCGTCAAACTCAAGACAGATGGTGCGCCTTCGCCTCGCTACACAGTGATAGCACACTCACTGATAGTACGGGCACCGTGCGTGTGTCTAAGTGACACTGGTATCACCTGGACGGGTTTATATCGATAGTAGGTCGTTGGTTATAATGTCCTTGATGATCAGTGTGTACAGGGTGACTCCTACCAAATACTCATCGCTAAGCAGTCAGGATCTCTAGTATGTTGTTTGTGGTAGCTGTAATAAAATTTCCAACTACACGAAATATTCCCGGTATTCGAACTTCTTTGGTCTCTATTGATTGGGCTATTATGCCACTAGCAGAGTTGGCTACTTCGTTAATATCGTAGCCGTGGGGGTAATACAAGATAAACAACTTCCGTAAACGTTAAGCAGTAAGTAATTAAGTTGATAATTAGCCGGCCGCGGTGGTCTAGCGGTTCTGGCGCTGCAGTCCGGAACCGCGAGACTGCTACGGTCGCAGGTTCGAATCCTGCCTCGGGCATGGGTGTGTGTGATGTCCTTAGGTTAGTTAGGTTTAAGTAGTTCTAAGTTCTAGGGGACTTATGACCTAAGATGTTGAGTCCCATAGTGCTCAGAGCCATTTTTGAACCATTTGAACCATTTGATAAATCGATTCCTAGTTAACACATACAAGCAGTATTTTCGTAGTCAGAAGGCCTGACGAATACAACAATTTAATTGTTTATCTTACGCCGTTAAAATTAACACAATCATTCGGTATAATTTACAGAAATGTTAAAACTTGTGAGAGCTCTACAAAGACGTTGACGTAATAAGGTTGACTTTGGGAGATAATTCGTGCAATCCCAAATACTTGTACACTGGTAGGAGGGAGTGTGATGAACAACATATTAGAAATCCTGAGTGTGGGAGTGCGTTTGAAGCTCATTTTTGTACATTTTTCTGGCGTAACTCGAGATCTACGCCCTCTAGCGAAAGCAGTGTCACAGTAATACATTAATTACGTTATAAAAAGTTCCTGGTCACTTTTCCCGTGCCGGCCGGGGCGGCCGAGAAGTTCTAGGCACTACAGTCTGGAACCGCGTGACCGCTACGGTCGCAGGTTGGTAACCAGCCTCGGGCATGGATGTGTGTGATGTCCTTAGGTTAGTTAGGTTTATATAGTTCTAAGTTCTAGGGGACTGATGACCTCAGAAGTTCAGTTCCATAGTGCTCAGAGCCATCTGAACCATTTTTGAACTTTCCCGTGGGACGAACGGTACGCGCGTAGCGAGCGAGAGGGTACGAAAATCTCCCGCTTGGTTCATGAAGGCCAGGTATAACCTTGCAGGTTGCATAAAACGACAAAGGTAGGTGCAGCTGAATCACCGGTATTGCACCATGAGAAAAGAGCGCGGGGAATACTGGAAAGTGGGATATTTCATCGACTGTGTACGAAAGATGAAACTCGTCGTTAAGAGCGCGACACCAGTGCTTGCAACTAGGTGTTCTGGCGAAAAGAGGAAGGGGGCGTCAGATCAAAGGACCGCAGGCGCCGCAATGCGAGAACGCCACCTGGCACCGGAGAACACCTGCCGCCCGTGTCTGGTGTCCCACAGTGCAGTCTCCCCGTCTCCTCTTCCAGCGTCGTGGTGTCTATGAAGCCTTCAACACTCTCTCCTACTCTGCTGCCACACTGCGTGAAAACAAAGTTGTTACGCCAAGTTCGGTGGTTTCCAACAGCCCCAGGAGAAAAAGAATTTGCAAATACAAAAAGTGAACTGACGTGACAACGCAAAAACATTTTTTTATGTCACCACACTTCTGACTGGTTTGATGCGGCCCACCACGAACTTCTCTCCAGTGGCATTCTCTTTACCTCATCTTCAACTATTTGTTAAATATATTCCAGTCCCTGTCTTCCCCTGCAGTTCTCACTCTCTACACCTCATTAAAATTTTCCAAATGTTCCTCGTCGATTCTGTGGAAAACCTTTGTATTTCTTGTCTTATCAGTCCACCTTAGTATTTTAACCTTCTCAGCTACTGTAGTCGTATCTAACTAAATGATAAGCAACCAATTTCTTCAAAGAAATTTAATTTCTTTACCGGTTTCGGCCACTTAGTGATCTTCAGAAGGTTATACGTATCGCGTTATTTGCAAGTGTCAACAATAAGATGCATACAGCAAAATGCCATGGTCCTAAAAAACTTACAGGGTGCAAAATGTAATACGATTGGGCACTGAAGAAGGGCACTAAGTGTCCGATCCGGCAAAGAAATCTTTTACGCAACTGGTTGCTTATTATTTCATCACGTAATTTTCAACATTCTTGTATAGCATCACATCTCGAAAGCGTAAATTCTCTTCTTTCCGGCTTTCTAGTAGTCTATGAGTCGCAATACTGCAGTCTAAAATACAATACTGCAGTCTAAAAGTAAATTCTTAGAATTTTTTGAGTGAAGTTAACACCAGATGTATATTTGGTCACCATTGCTCACAGACATACGGTACAAAATACGTCTTTAACGGCTGACGGCAAGAGTTCAACACTAACCACCTAGACCACCAATACTCTACTTAACTGGCTACTGGCTATGCCAGAACCTTCATCACAGGAAGTGCAGGTCACATTCGTGCGGAATTGTTCGTGACACCACGACAACAAACTTTTATTATTTTCAAATGTTATCGTCAAATTACTTTATTTTTTTCAGTGACTGTAACGATCAGACTATGACTAATGACTATAATAACTATAACGATCAGAGACGCTAAATATACGAATTTCGCTTCAACAAACAATAAGTAGTGAATGTACAATATATGGCGCACATTAAACTCCCCAATATCCAATTACAGCGTTAAATCGCCATGCCATGGCTTCTTCAGTTAAACCAAGGGTCCTATCGATCTATCGTGCCGTGTACAAACGGCAATTTAGCGTTCCTTTGTCTCATACATCAATCGGTAATTTATGATGACATCAGCTGCTGCTAAAATGCATAGGAGACTTTGATTGTTAATAAAGTAATAGTAGCTAAAGGTATGAGAACTGTTGCACCTGTCACAAACGAAGCGAATGGTACCACCTGGTGGTTGGCGCACTCACTAAGCCGTAGTGCCAACCCAAAGACGAACGAAAGTGCAGACAATTTTTAGCTTACCCTCGCATATAGATGTAATTCACACACTATAGTTGTAGTTTCACTTCTACGAGGTGCATTCAAGTTCTAAGGCCTCCGATTTTTTTTTCTAATTAACTACTCACTCGAAATCGATGAAACTGGCGTTCCTTCTCGACGTAATCGCCCTGCAGACGTACACATTTTTCACAACGCTGACGCCATGATTCCATGGTGCGGCGAAGGCTTCTTTAGGAGTCTGTTTTGATCACTGGAAAATCGATGAGGCAATAGCAGCACGGCTAGTGAATGTGCGGCCACGGAGAGTGTCTTTCGTTGTTGGAAAAAGCCAAAAGTCACTAGGAGCCACGTCAGGTGAGTAGGGAGCATGAGGAATCACTTCAAAGTTGTTATCACGAAGAAACTGTTGCGTAACGTTAGCTCAATGTGCTGGTACGTTGTCTTGGTGAAAAAGCACACGCGCAGCCCTTCCCGGACGTTTTTGTTGCAGTGCAGGAAGGAATTTGTTCTTCAAAACATTTTCGTAGGATGCACCTGTTACCGCAGTGCCCTTTGGAACGCAATGGGTAAGGATTACGCCCTCGCTGTCCCAGGACATGGACACCATCATTTTTTCAGCACTGGCGGTTACCCGAAATTTTTTTGGTGGCGGTGAATCTGTGTGCTTCCATTGAGCTGACTGGCGTTTTGTTTCTGGATTGAAAAATGGCATCCACGTCTCATCCATTGTCACAACCGACGAAAAGAAAGTCCCAGTCATGCTGTCGTTGCGTGTCAACATTGCTCGGCTACGTGCCACACAGGCAGCCATGTGGTCGTCCGTCAACATTCGTGGCACCCACCTGGATGACACTTTCCGCATTTTCAGGTCGTCATGCAGGATTGTGTGCACAGAACCCACAGAAATGCCAACTCTGGAGGCGATCTGTTCAACAGACATTCGGCGATCCCCCCAAAACAATTCTCTCCACTTTCTCGATCATGTCGTCAGACCGGCTTGTGCAAGCCCGAGGTTGTTTCGGTTTGTTGTCACACGACGTTCTGCCTTCATTTAACTGTCGCACCCACGAACGCACTTTCGACACATCCATAACTCCATCACCACATGTCTCCTTCAACTGTCGATGAATTTCAATTGGTTTCACACCGCGCAAATTCAGAAAACGAATGACTGCACGCTGTTCAAGTAAGGAAAACGTCGCCATTTTAAGTATTTAAAACAGTTCTCATTCTCGCCGCTGGCGGTAAAATTCCATCTGCCGTACGGTGTTGACAATGAAAGCGGCCTCATTTTAAAACAATGCGCATGTATCTATCTCTTTCCAGTCCGGAGAAAAAAAATCGGAGGCCTTAGAACTTGAATGCACCTCGTATGTAGATAGGCGAATATCATTTCTACTGTCTGCGTTAGTCGATGGAGGAAACAAATAGTGGGAATGCTGAAGGACAACAAAATGGCCTGTGTGGAATAAGATCAAATCCTCTTCGACATCACTAGCTTCATTGCTAAGACGGAGATGGTTAGTAAGTATCCCGTGGCATAAAGGTATTACAAATTTAACTTGTTACAGCAGCGGAGCAAGTTGGACTCATTTACTCTATGAATATCAGTTGAAATTGCAAATTACTGGAAACAGTCACAATTTATTTCTGTTTCCAGTAACCATTTTAAAGAGTTAAACGTCCATCATTAGGTGGGTTTACGTCAGATGAATGAATGAATGAGTGTATGGCGTAGGTGGCCGGGACACCGCCCCTCCACAAGTTCTCTAACGCCACTACGTCGACTTGCGAGTGAATGAGGATGAAATGATGATGAAAGACAAACAACACCCAGTCATCTCGAGCCAGAGAAAATCCCTGACCCCGCCGGGAATCGAACCCGGGACCCCGTGCGCGGGAAGCGAGAACGCTATCGCAAGGCCACGAGCCGCGGACACGTCAGATAATGACACACGAATATAATATACAGAGCGTCCCAGAAGAAATGGTCAATACTCAGACGCATGATAGGAGCAACGATTCGAAGCAAAAGCGTCTTGCACTTCCTCATGTTCGGTGCTGCGAAAGGAATCTCTGTTATGCAAGCTCTTTGCTTTCCGTGTTTTCATAGGTGACAGTATGGACAAAAACAAGGAAAAAGTGTCCAGTAAACATGGAGTATCAAGTGCATACCATGAGAGGTATGAGCACTTGCTTATCTCCGATACTGTGGAACCTATCTCTTTTAACTAGCTAATGCTGTTAGCTTTTAAGGTATGAATTTAGAACACATGGAATCAGAGAATTTTTCTTGTTTTCGTCCATGATATATCACCCTAAAATGTGTGAAACAAAGAGCTTGCAGTGAAAGAGGTTTGTTTCGCAGTGTCAGAAATGAAGTGCTCAGAGTTCTTAAGGTATGCATTTTAAATCCGATATTTACTAGAGGTTATTTGGTTTCAATCTTCGTTCCTGTCACATCATTAAATATTGACCATTCCTCCTGGGACACAGTGTGTGTATGACTAGAGCAACGTGTGATACTGTATGTCAGTGGTCAAAGAAGTTTTTCCCTTTGTGTTTACATCAAATAAACATTGTATACTGTACTCCCTGTAAAATACAGACTATTTACAATTTGTACAGAAACCAGCTGGCAGTTATTAGAATCGAGGGATATGAAAGGGAAGCAGTGGTTGGGAAGGGAGTGAGACAGGGTTGTAGCCTCTCTCCGATGCTATGCAATCTGTATTTTGAGCAAGCAGTGAAGGAAATAAAGGATAAGTTCGGAGTAGGCATTAAAATCCATGGAGAAGAAATAAAAACTTTGAGGTTCGCCGATGACATTGTGATTCTGTCAGAGACGGCAAAGGACTTGGGAGAGCAGTTGAACGGAATGGATAGTGTCTTGAAAGGAGGATATAAGATGAACATCAACAAAAGCATAACGAGGATAATGGAATGTGGTCGAATTAAGTCGGGTGACGCTGGGGGAATAGGATTAGGAATTGAGACACTTAAAGTAGTAAAGGAGTTTTGCTATTTGGGGAGCAAAATAACTGATGATGGTCGAAGTAGAGAGGATATAAAATGTAGACTGGCAATGGCAAGGAAAGCGTTTCTGAAGAAGAGAAATTTGTTAACATCAAGTATTGATTTAAGTGTCAGGAAGTCGTTTCTGAAAGTATGTGTATGGAGTGTGGCCATGTATGGAAGTGAAACATAGAGTATGAATAGTTTAGACAAGAAGAGAATAGAAGCTTCGAAATGTGGTGCTACAGAAGAATGCAGAATATTAGATCGGTGGATCACATAACCAATGAGGAGGTATTGAATCGGATTGGGAAGAAGAGGAGTTTGTGAGACAACTCGACTAGAAGAAGGGATCGGTTGGTAGGACATGTTCTGAGGCATCAAGGGATCACCAATTTAGTAATGGAGGGCAGCGTGGAGGGTAAAAATTGTAGAGGGAGACCAAGAGGTGAGTACACTAAGCAGATTCAGAAGGATGTAGGCTGCAGTAGGTACTGGGAGATGAAGAAGCTTGCACAGGATAGAGTAGCATGGAGAGCTGCATCAAACCAGTCTCAGGACTGAAGACCACAACAACAACAACAACAACTGTACAATTACCAGTGTTTCAAAAATACCAGTTAAGAGAACATTGTCGATCAATGGAGAAGTATTTACGTGTTATGGCAACTGAATCTAAGCCTTGATACTTAGGTTGTACTGCGACAAGTAAAATTCATTATCAGTTTCTAGATGATTCATCAGCAAGGAAGTAGAGTCACATGATCCTCTATCGATGAAATAATTGGGGACGGAAACAATACTTAGGTTGGGCAAAGGTGGAATGGGAAATAGGCTGTTTCAAAAGAACCATGCAGGCATATGCGTTTAGTGATACAGGGATGCTAGGGAAAACATGGATCTGCATCGGCAGGCACTGGTTTGAACCCCAGTGTAGCAGCATCTAATCAAAAATGTAATGAAATAAGAAAAGAATAATAAAGAGACGTCATTTAATTATGTACGTGAGAGTAAACATCAATATTTAAATGTGTTAAATTGACAATTGTGATACCTGTGGATATAGTCCAACAATATCATCATTTAGTTCCCAGTCGCCGCGTTATTAAACCGGCTTCCTACAAAGTATTTATTTAATAAAGAACTGTTTATAATTTAAGTTAATCATTTATTACAGTACCTTGTATCTCCTATTTCGTCTAAGAGGGATGGGATATGAATTGTTCGTCGGACCCTGTGTAATAGTTCGGTCGCCGTGCAGGTATATGGACTTCATTTCCTTGTGCAAAAGTCGTCTTCTGTAAGGCTCTTTTGGGGCACAACATGAAAATATTTCTGATACCCATTTTTCTCTTCTGCAACTCTTTTTTTGTCGCACTTCATGGAGGTACACACTTCAGAACAGAACGCAGAATTGCCATTAAACATAATACGAGGCGACGTTGCCACCCAATTCATAATGCCCCGCTAACTGACAACCCACGACTGACTGCCGGTGACGTCTGCCTGGGCTGAACAACCGCAACAAAAGAGAACAGTTCAGAGATATAACTATTTTATTCTAAGTTTACACGTAACTCGTTAGTCCGTGAGAGAAAGCTTTTCTCCGTCGTCCTCACGTTCAAGTTGAAAAAATATATATATATATATATACTATTACAAATTATTTAATTTAATTATATTTCTCTGAGAAAATGAAATTAATTAAAGGAAAAATTGCGTAGATATTTTATTTTTCAGGTACAGATAATTATATTTTGTCACTGAGTCCCACTTCACCCTCGCGAATCCGAGTCCGGTGCCTTCGTCGGCTTCATTGGTAATTTAGGCAACGTATCTGCACTGAATTATTTCAGGTATGCATGTGGTATGGGAAACAAATCACAGTTTGGAGGAGACCGTTTCGTAACACATTTGGAGGTAGCTGCGCTGTGGGGCGTGTTTACATTTCATTTCTGCCGTCAGAGCAATCTGCTGCTGCAGCAGTTACTACAATGCTTTCTAAACAACGTTTGATATCGGTATTTCAACAATTGCATTTAGTGGTAATTGTGTGCGTTGTTTCTTTGTGCGGAACGTTTGTTTAACGCAACACAGTTTCGGGCGATATCATCCGAAATGGATACTACAGTGATCACGCTATTTCGATTCTACGATCAGTATCGGAAACGGTGTGAGTGTTTAAAAACCACACAGCTGTTGAAGTGTGCACGGGTGACCGCAAAAAGGCGCGACCTCTGTTCATGCGTTAACTGTGCTCCCGTGGCAACAATTTTAACAATTACTTTACTGCAAAATGCTAACGGTACTGAGGGCTGACGAGGCATAACGGAAGCACGATTTCGTCTGCTGCGATTCCTGTTTTTTCATTTGTTTATTTATTTAACCTTTCATGAGCAGCCCGCATCTCGTGGTCGTGCGGTAGCGTTCTCGCTTCCCACGCCCGGGTTCCCGGGTTCGATTCCCGGCGGGGTCAGGGATTTTCTCTGCCTCGTGATGGCTGGGTCTTGTGTGCTGTCCTTAGGTTAGTTAGGTTTAAGTAGTTCTAAGTTCTAGGGGACTGATGACCACAGATGTTAAGTCCCATAGTGCTCACAGCCATTTGAACCATTTTTTCATGAGCAGAGTCACAAGCCCTTCTGAACATTTTTAAGATAAGATGGGAACAGTTGTACCATAACATTATTTGACCTGGAAAATTGCTCGTATACTTTAAAATTAATGCGATAAGGTAGGAACGTTTGTTCCAGTGTTTGATAGAGGGGTAACTAAGCTTGTACCCTTAATTTCTTAGAAGTCGTTATGACGTTGGCTGAAAGAACTGCTTCAGATCCTTTTTAAAAGAAAAATCGTATTCAGTTGTGAGCAGAGTTCAGAGAAGCATATTTTTAAAGCGGCAGCAGCAACTAATAAAAATACTTATACATCAGATAAACTCTAGACTGCGATATGGACTGTTTGTATAATTTTTAGCATTTTGTACCGATAGCTGGGCACCACTTACAGAAAGCTTTCTCCACGAATAGCATAGAAAGAGGTGAAGTCGGTGAAGTCGACTATACAACCATGACGTGCGTCGCACGGCCACACTGACTGCTTGAAACTAACTTTCCCACTCCAGAACTGGGTATTGCCGTTTCATATACTAACATACACTGACGTTACAAAAGTCATGGGATACCTCATAATATCGTGTCGGACCTTCCTTTGCCCTGCCTAGCGCAGCAATTCGACCTGGCACGGACTTAACGAATCATTAGAACTTCCTTGCAGAATTTGTGGGCCATGCTGCATCTATAGCCGTCCATAATTGCTAGAGTGTTACCGGTGCAGAAGTTTGTGCTCGAAGTAACCTCTCGATTATGTCCCATAAGTTTTAGTGGATTCAGTCGGCGATCTGGGTGGCCAAATCACTTGCTCGAATAGACCACAATGCCGTCGAAACCAGTCGGGAACAATCGTGGTGCTGTGATGTGTCGCATTCTTCATCCACAAAAATTCCATCATTTCGGAACTTGAAATCCATGAATGACTGCAGATGGTCTCCAAGTAGACGAAAATAACCGAGAAACTAGTCCATCGAGGACCACAGCCCCCACCATTACGCAGCAACCACCAGCTTGCACAGTAATTTGTGACAACCTGAGTCTATGACTTCAACCTCTCCAGCCGTTGTGGCCAAGCAGTTCTAGGCGTTTCAGTCTGGAACCGCGTGACTGCTACGATCGCAGGTTCGAATCCTGCCTCGGCCATGGACGTGTGTGATGTCCTTAGGTTAGTTGCGTTTAAGTACTTCTAAGTTCTAGGGGACTGATGACCTCAGCTGTTAAGTCCCATAGTGCTCAGAGCCATTTGAACCATTTTGAACTTCAGCCTCCTCGAACGCCGCCAACAGCTCTTACGAACTAAAATCAGGACTCAGACCAGATCACGGTTTTACAGTCGTCTTGTGTCCAACCGATAGGGCCACATGTCCAGGAGAGGGGCTTCAGGTGATATTCTGCTCCTAACAAAGGCACTCGCGTCATGGTCTGCTGCCATAGGCCATTAAATCCAAATTTCGCCGCACTATCTTAACGTTTACGTTAGTCGTACATCCCACATTGACTTCTGCGGTTATTTCACGCAATCTTCCTTGTCTTTTAGCACATAAAACTGCACAAACGCCGCTGCTCTCGGTCGTTAAGTCAACGCCGGCGGCCACTGCGTTGTCTCTGGTGGTAATGCCAGAAATTTGGTATTCCCGGTACCGTCTTGACAGTGTGGAACTCATAATATTGAATTCCGTAACGATTGTCAAAAGGGACTGTCCCATGCGTCGGCAGTCTTTACACACGAATAACCTGAGTGCAAATGACAACTCCGCCAATGTACTGCCCTTTTATACCTTGTGAACGTGACACTACCACCACCTGTCTATGTGCATATTGCTAAGTGCAGACATTGTTTCCCATCTTTCCTCTGTTTTTGTCTCTTGTAGCAGTTCGTGTGATTCTGATGATGAGACGGGTCTGTCTATGTAGGTGATACCACACTGATTTTATTCCGTTTCACATTACCGAATACATTCTCCAAATCTTCAATTACAATATCTGTTTCTATTGTCCACAGTCTTCCCTCCATTATTAACTGTAGGGCGAAAACGGTTTCTCTTTCGATCCTCATTCTTCTAAACTCAACCTGATCGTCTCTCAGTCTACTTCGTTATCCACAGCCTTGCCTCCATTATTAACTGTAGTGCGGAAATTGGTTCCCTTGTTATCCTTCTCCTGAAATAAAACTGGTCCTCCCTCAATCTACTTTGAATTTTCCCTCCCATTCGTCAAAAAATAGCGCTTATGAGTGTTTTTGACACATTTGGTATTAGACAGATTATGTTTTGATTTTCTCATTTATCATATTTTGCTTTCTAGGGTAGCGTAACACATTCTTTTGTGAATCTGATGCAACTTCCCTAATTTAATAAAGTCCGTTCACACGATTCTGAAGTGTAAGCTTTCAATCCTAATACTGTTCGATTTTTTTGATACTCATTAGCGGGCTCAAGTTTTGTTAAGGCAATCTGAAGCTGTTTCGTCGAGGGATAGTACTCACAAACATGCCAACAAGGGATGATCAAACGCTCTGAACGTGAGTCTGCTAGCCGTCCGTTGCCAATGTTCTGTTTTAATAGAGCTTGATTGTTATTCATTCAGAGTGTTGGCTATGGCTAGCCACTACATTCTCCCGTCTTTCGGGTGGCATACGGATCCCGCGGTGGAAGAACCAGATGTCTTTTCAGGAGATCCACGACTCTAGCCATTTTTGCACTTGCTCATGTGACCAGCAGTGTTGGTAGCGAGGACGTGTGCCTTTGATCGAAAATGGTGGTAGTCAGAGGGAGCAATATCTGAACAACACGGCGACCGGAGTAGAACTTCCATTTCAACGTTTTCGAGAACGTTTTGACGGGTTTCGCGACACGGGATCGTGAACTGTAGTACTGCAGAATCATCTTCTCGTGCATATCACTGTATTTTGGGGGTTTGTCTTTCAGCACTCGGCTCAACTGTTTTCAATAAAACCTCCTCTGATAGTTTCCATCGGTTTCAGTACATCTACATCTACATTTATACTCCGCAAGCCACCCAACGGTGTGTGGCGGAGGGCACTTTACGTGCCACTGTCATTACCTCCTTTTCCTGTTCCAGTCGCGTATGGTTCGCGGGAAGAACGACTGTCTGAAAACCTCCGTGCGCCCTCTAATCTCTCTAATTTTACATTCGTGATCTCCTCGGGAGGTATAAGTAGGGGGAAGCAATATATTCGATACCCCATCCAGAAAAGCACCCTCTCGAAACCTGGCGAGCAAGCTACACCGCGATGCAGAGCGCCTCTCTTGCAGAGTCTGCCACTTGAGTTTGTTAAACATCTCCGTAACGTTATCACGGATACCAAATAACCCTGTGACGAAACGCGCCGCTCTTCTTTGGATCTTCTCTATCTCCTCCGTCAACCTGATCTGGTACGGATCCCACACTGATGAGCAAGTATAGATCGAACGAGTGTTTTGTAAGCCACCTCCTTTGTTGATGGACTACATTTTCTAAGGACTCTCCCAATGAATCTCATCCTGGCACCCGCCTTACCAATAATTAATTTTATATGATCATTCCACTTCAAATCGTCCCGCACGCATATTCCCAGATATTTTACAGAAGTAACTGCTACCAGTGTTTGTTCCGCTATCGTATAATCATACAATAAAGGATCCTTCTTTCTATGTATTCGCAATACATTACATTTGTCTATGTTAAGGGTGAGTTGCCACTCCCTGCACCAAGTGCCTATCCGCTGCAGATCTTCCTGCATTTCGCTACAATTTTCTAATGCTGCAACTTCTCTGTATACTACAGCATCATCCGGGAAAAGCCGCATGGAACTTCCGACACTATCTACTAGGTCATTTATGTATATTGTGAAAAGCAACGGTCCCATAACACTCCCCTGTGGCACACCAGAGTTTGCTTAAACGTCTGTAGACGTCTCTCCATTGATAAGAACATGCTGTGTTCTGTTTGCTAAAAACTCTTCAATCCAGCCACACAGTTGATCTGATATTTCGTAGGTTCTTACTTTGTTTATCAGGCGACAGTGCAGAACTGTATCGAACGCCTTCCGGAAGTCAAGAAAAATAGCACCTACCTGGGAGCCTGTATCTAATATTTTCTGGGTCTCATGAACAAATAAAGCGAGTTGGGTCTCACACGATCGCTGTTTCCGGAATCCATGTTGATTCCTATATAGTACATTCTGGGTTTCCAAAAACGTCATTCGAGCAAAAAACATGTTCTGAAATTCTACAACAGATCGACGTCAGAGATATAGGTCTATAGTTTTGCGCATCTGCTCGACGACCCTTCTTGAAGACTGGGACTACCTGTGCTCTTTTCCAATCATTTGGAACCTTCTTTCCTTCTAAAGCCTCTCTACGATGGCCATGCCGGTGTTCGACGTCAAAATCACAGTTCTTGAAGGTTTGAAACTATTAAACCGCTCTCTGAGGTACTTTCACTGATAAGTGATACACCATAGTTATTCTTAGCATTTTATGAGACTCAGCCTCATATTTCTTCATAGTAAGGCAGAAAATTAAAACTTCACGTAAATGACGATAGTAAGCTGACATATTCAATCGAAAAATCATTATGATGCAATTTCAAATCGGCTAATATTTTGATGGAGTTATGTTTATAAATGCCTACGCTTATTGTATGTGCTTACGATCTAGAACCTGCACCACCAGCTGCCGCTGCTGCCATCTATTTCAAAACGGCAGAACCAAAGATGCAGACCAATTACTACTGTTTCTTACCTTCAAACCTGTTAGATAACTTTTTAAACACTCGAAAGACTTAAAATATGAATGCTACTTCTTTAATAAAAGTATATTCCCATACTTTCCTTTGTATTACTAGTGAATATTCTGATTCTCCCTTCGTTTACTTATTGTCTACAATTAATTTGGCATTTTATATTCATGAATGATCCACTGAACTTCGCACCTTAAAATTCTGACTACTAGCCCTGTATTCTGAGGACCAATTCAGTACATGAAAGCATATTTGCTCCCGAATCGGAAACCTGGATTTGTCAAAATTATAAAGTCTAATGAATCTCCGTTTGGTCACAAAAGTACTCGACCAATGTACATATGGCGTCCTTACAATAGTTACTGCTCCTGCCAATGGCTCGACGTTCTTTAAACTTCAGCTTAATAGCTTAGTTCGTTGGGAATGAGACACTTTACTGAGTAAGCCGCTGTGACTACATGTTTTGTTTTACTAATTATTGACACCTAAATGCCGACTGCTGCTGCCACTGTGTGTGTGTTTGCGAAACAGTCGTTGAGTATGTAGGCACGTCTTAATACAGGACAGACACCAGTAGAGGCAACACTGGAGACTGGTCTGTGAGCACTAGACAAAGACAACCACATATATAGTGTTGTAATTGCTTCATATTTACAATATGCTTGGACAAATACTCTCTGAAGTCAGAGAATGCACCTCTCACATGTGGACGCCAGCATATCAGTCCATCTGCAGCAATCATTAATGGACAGGAAGATCATCCAAATTCACAAAACTCAAACGTTTTACTTCAAAGTGCATGTCTCTTGAAATTATTTCAAGCACAGCTTCTCCATACATGTCGGTTATTGAAACCTGTCTCCCAAGCATTCGGATGTCAGTTGGTGTGTGGGATGATCTGTACGCCGTTGTCATCTTCTTTTCTATGTACTCCTTCACGCTGCACAGTCAATCCCATTCATACCAAGAATACCTCTAATACGTTGACTGTTTAGTACCTTAATTACGGCATCACAGTTACTATCAGATGACGGGTCAACAGTCATGCATTTGGATCCTATAGCAGTCAAATTATATGTATTAGCAAAATTTTGCTGACACATAAGTGAATCTTCGTGAGTTGTGGAAATTCCGGTAGTAGCTGCTGCAGTAGTGGTGTTAGCATGTCTTAACAGTAAGGGAGACCGCCTGTGGGCTGCTGCTGCTGCTGCTAATTTATTATCAGCAGTTCCATATTTAGGAACAGACTTAGTTCAGTGAGTATGGGGGAGATTTGCTGTTGACAACTCAACATTAGATCGATTCTTTACATTTAATTTTGTATTACCATTTATTATTGCAGCTATAGCAGCAATCCACTGATTCTTTCTACATCAAACGGTGGCGCAGCAGTTCTGCTAGTACTGTATCAGGAATTCGGTGGACTGATAGAACAGTAATATAAGATGAATACAAACAAATATATACTCCACGACAAAAAAAGACTCACCACGAAGTAATTATTCGTATCGTACGGAAACCTGTGGATACGACTCAGATGCACAGATGAAGAAATGATTACAGTTTCAGAACAACTGCATGATTTATTCATGGGAAAGAGCTTCACAAATTGAGCAAGTCAATAACGCATTGCTCCACTTCTCGCCTTTATGTAAGCAGTTATACGGCTTAGCATAGACTGACAGAGCTTCTGGATGTCCTCGTGGGGTATTTCGTTGAAAGTTTTGCCCGAATGGCACTTTAAATGGTAAAAATCCAGAGATGGTTTGAGGGCCCGGCCAATAATGCGCGTAAACTTCTCCATTAGGGAGAGATCCGGCTATCTTGCTGGACAGGTTAGGGTTTGCCAAGCACGAAGCAGAGCATTAGAAACTCTCGCCGTTTGCAGGCAGCCATTATCTTGCTAAAATGTAAGCCCAGGATGTCTTTCCTTGGAGGACAACACAACGGGGCGTAGAATACCGTCGCCGACCGCTGTGGCCGAGCCGTTCTAGGCACTTCAGTCCGGAACCGCGCGACCGCTACGGTCGCAGGCTCGAATCCTGCCTCGGCCATGGATGTGTGTGATGTTCTCACAAGGGAACCTCCCCATCGCACCACCCTCAGATTTAGTTATAAGTTGGCACATTCGATAGGTGTTGAAAAACTAAACACAGATCAATCGAGAAAACAGGAAGAAGTTGTGTGGAACTATGAAAAAATAAGCAAGTAGTCCATGTGCAACATAGGCAACATCTAGGATGGTGTGAGCTAAGGAACGCCGTGGTCTCGTGGTGTGAGCAGCTGCGGAATGAGACGTCCTTGGTTCAAGTCTTCCCTCGGGTGAAAAGTTTACTTTCTTCACTTTCGCGAAGTTATGATCTGTCCGTTCGTTCATTGACGTCTCTGTTCACTGTGATAAGTGTAGTGTCTGTGTTTTGGGACCGCACCGCAAAACCGTGCGGTTAGTAGACGAAAGGACGTGCCTCTCCAATGGGAACCAAAAACATTTGATCGCAAGGTCATAGGTCAACCGATTCCTCCACAGGAAAACACGTCTGATATATTCTATACGACACTGGTGACGGCATGTGCGTCACATGACAGGAATATGTTGTCGACCCAACTAACTTGCACACTTGGCGAATGGGTAAAAAGGTTCTTCTACCTTGCCCCATTTAGGTTTTCTTGTGGATGTAATAATCACTCCTAAAAAGAGATGAAAACATAAGCGTATGTCACAGAAACTGAAAATGAAGTGTTAAAATTGTCACCCGAGGGAAGGCTTGAACGAAGGACCTCTCGTTCCGCAGCTGCTCACGCTAACCACGGGACCCCGGCTACCGTGAGCTTACTGTTACCTAGTTGTTACCTATCTTGCGCATGGACTACTCAGCTTGTATATTTTGCTTATTTTTTCACAGTTCCACACAACTTCTTCCTGTTTTCTCGATTGATCTGTGTCCAGTTTCTCAAGGCTTATCCACTGTGCCAACTTATAACTAAATGTGAAGGGGGTGCGATGGGGAGGTTCCCTTGTCAGTAGTTCTAAGTTCTAGGGGACTAATGACCTCAGATGTTAAGTTCCTTAGTGCTCAGAGCCATTTTGAACCATTTAGAATATCGACGAAGTACCGCTGTGCTGTAACGACGCCGCAGATGACAGCCAAAGTTATGCTGAAATCAAATGACAGCCCATAGCATCTCTCTTGCTCTCACCATATAGTGGGTGACAGATTTGTACGTACCCACGACTGTCCGGAGCGTCTGCAAACACGTCTTGGTGATCATCGGGGCCTGAAATATTGTTGACTGGTGTAGGATTGTCTTTAGTGATGAGACTCGCTTCGAATGAAGCCCTGATGACCAGCGAAAACGTATCTGGAGATGCCTAAGACGGCTTCGGAATACCAGTCTAACTGTCGCCCAACATACGTTCCGGCATCAAAGAATAACGGTCTGGGGTGAGCCGTGCCGGCTCGTATCGATTGATCGATCGGATCGGCATGGTTGGGCTCGGCCGTTTGACGTGGCTGTTGGCCGCGGCGGGCGTGGAGGCTGGAGAGGGGACAGCCGGAGAGCCGCGCGGCGCTTGAGAATCGGAGGCGAGCGTGGTTGAGTAGGCCGGGGCACGACGCAGAGGTTATTGTGTGTTTGACACGTTTGCAAGACCGAACCTGGCTTGTAGTGTGGGAACTGGACTCGGCCACATTACCCGAATCGAGTCGTGCGGCCCTGATTTTGATCTGTAAAGGATTTTATAAAAGATTTGGTGAGAATTGCTTACCATGTTTTGAGTGCGCATATTATACTGATCCTTGCTTCTCAAGTATCGGCACCATGACTGGAAACTGTTGTCTTGCAACCAAAAGGTCCCCTGTATTTAGTGCTGTTTAAGTAAACACGTGTTATTGTGTTTGGTTAAAGGTTTGTATGTGTTTTGTGATAAAATCCAGTCCGAGTAAGCGAGGTGTATTAATTGGTACTATTGCTGTTCGGAGTGACGGACGGCATAAGCCAGTATGGTGAAACTGTAATATTTTATAGTTGGTTCAAAGCACAGGCTTAACACTGAATCTGTACCTTCTGTGTTATGTAATTGCATTACTTTTTCACTCGCAAACTGTGAAATTGTAGCCTTACTTGACTGTTTAAGTTTATCAGTATCCTGTTAAGGGGTAATTTAAATGAGCTTCCCAGTTTCAGTGAGCATATGTTAACCTACTAGTGTAGTTTAAATTTCTAAGCTGACTTGGTATTATGCTATTCGCCCTCGTCCTTTAAGGTTACGTCAAGGGCATTAGTTATTGATTCACCCTTGACTATTTTATTTCAATGTTCGTAAAATAGGCTGTTATTTTATACATCGTAGTTATTATACCTTTGAGGGATTAAAGTTTGCCGTTCCCCCCACCCTTTTTTTCTGTGAAATTGTATAGTAGCACAGGCTCTAAGACCTTTTTTTCCAGTGTGTTATAGTGTACTGTGTGCGGCAACCTGAGCTCGCCCGCTTGCTGTGGTTTATAGGTCCAGCCACCTCTGGTCTCGGTCCAGTCGGCCCTCCTTCTGCTACTTGAATTAGCCCGTGCCTATGTGACCTCACCTGTTCTGAAAATGTGTCACGAAGGGGCGTACCTGTTTGTATTTTATTTTGTGTTAAAAAAATTTGTGATATCCATTATTGGTTAAACTTTATCTCATTATTGTAGTCTCCTTTTGGGAGCTTTACTTTGTATAGAATTTAATTAACTTGCAACTCCCTTAATGCTTGGTTAAAGATTAATATTGTTGTTTGAATAGGGCGGTTGCCCGCGCTTGTAAGGATTTTTGAATTTTTAAAGATAAAATTTTATTTGGCCAAACAAAAGTTACTAAAAGTGTTGTTGTTATAAACTGTGAATGTTGCTTACGTGGCCCGGCCCTCCCGCTCAACAGCAGTTGACTGATTAGGGTGGATTAACCACCACATGGGGTGCTACTTCATTTCACAGCAGGAATCTTGCGGTGCTCATCCGCAGCACCTTTACAGTGTATTGATAATGGGGAGGGAGGGGGGTGACATTGAATGTAACAAGCACAATTGCCTCAGCTATCAGTGATTTTCTTGCCAGATACGGCAGTAACCTCCCACCAGCTTATCCTTACTGCTATGACAACAAACGTCCAGTATTATCAGAAAGCAGAATGTCAATACAAGACTGTTACGATAGTCTATGGAGGACATTGATGTCGTTAGGCAATGTCACACTTCTCTTGACACTTCTTCATTGCTCGACGTTTCAGTCCCAGTTGGGATATTCTTCAGTATTTCAACTGACGGATCTGGACAGCTGAACACTGTTGAAATACTCTTTCGCGTTCACTTTTCACTATTTCCAGTGCTGAGATGACCTGCCCATAAACCAGGCCTTTACGCAGCTGTAATAATAATAACGTAAATTAGGAGAATGAAGAACATATGGTGCATTTTGTATCTCACCGTTT
This sequence comes from Schistocerca cancellata, assembly GCF_023864275.1. NCBI lineage: Eukaryota > Metazoa > Arthropoda > Insecta > Orthoptera > Acrididae > Schistocerca > Schistocerca cancellata. Next base: position 846,019,794 of record NC_064628.1, read on the forward strand.
GTGTATAGAGCAACCGCCCGCATAGGCAGAAACATATAGAAGAATTAGCCGGCCGTGGTGGCCGAGCGGTTCTAGGCGCTTCAGTCTGGAACCGCGCGACCGCTACGGTCGCAGGTTCGAATCCTGCCTCGGGCATGGATGTGTGTGATGTCGTTAGGTTAGTTAGGTTTAAGTAGTTCTAAGTCTACGGGACTGATGACCTCAGATGTTAAGTCCCATAGTGCTCGGAGCCATGTGGACCATATAGAAGAATTCCTTAAGGTCTACTCAGTAAACACAAGACAAGGGTTCATATTCATTGGTTTCAGAAAGAAAACTTTATTACTCAAGATCATAATTTATGACAATAGTAAGTAATCTCTATATTTTTATAAATATAATCATAATTGCATTATTATAACACTAGTAAAGAATCATAATAAATTGCGATCTTGACTAGTAAAGAATTTTTCTCTGAAACCAATGATTTGCTTAAGGCCAACGTTTCTCAGTCAATACAAGACATTCACTAATTTCAGAAAAAGACAATATTTTATAGATATATTAATAATTACATTATTGTTAATATTATAAATAACTATTGTGATAAGGTGTGAGCTTCAGCAGTACATTATTATTTAGGAATACAATAAATGTGACACTTACAGATCAAGGGCCCGCATCCCGTGGTCGTGCGATAGCGTTCTCGCTTCCCACGCCCGGGTTCCCGGGTTCGATTCCCGGCGGGGTCAGGGATTTTCTCTGCCTCGTGATGGCTGGGTGTTGTGTGCTGTCCTTAGGTTAGTTAGGTTTAAGTAGTTCTAAGTTCTAGGGGACTTATGACCACAGCAGTTGAGTCCCATAGTGCTCAGAGCCATTTGAGCCATTTGAACCATTTGAACAGATCAAGGATCTACAATTTGACTGAGTCAAGTAACAACAAGATAAATGGCCTCTGCCGGTCTACAACAGGCGTCTTTGTCCAACTCCACACAGCGTCAGCATATGAAGTACAGCGTGTTTGTGGCAAATTATATATCAGCAGAACTGGAAGGAGAGAAAAACGACGCGTTAAAGAGCAAGGACGCTACACACGTTTCATACAAAAAGCATAATCGATGGTAGCGGAGCCCCAAGAAGACTCTGTCAGTTTTACCTATTTTAAGGGCATACGCGTGCTAGTCAGAGAGATTAATATAGAAGTCAACTACACGATGCAGTGCAAATATCGTAGAATGAGTACACTTTGAATAGAGAAGTGGGCTACAGCTTTCCGCCTTCGATGCTACACGCTCTAACACGGAAGTAAACGCCCAACCTCGGTGAGCGAGGAACATAAACAGATCCTAGTCAACCACAATATTAAAACACTTGGCCGTTACCGGAAACATGTGGTGACGTTACAGAAACAGCTACAGTGCCGAATAAGGATAAGCATGGCAATGTCAATGTTTTCACGTTACTTGCGTATATACTATCAACCCAGTTTGGCGCTGTCTCACGAAATGCCGACTGCAGTGGCCTCGTTTCCAGCTGCAAAAATGTTGTGGTCGACTAGTGCCAGCGAAAAATCTAGTCAGAACAACCATAATATTTCTTCCTCTCTGTCAGTATCTGTTTTCAGTACTTACGCAATGACGACGGTCGTCAGTCACACCTAGTATCTAAACTTCTCCTAAAAACTGCTGGAAAATAGCCTTTTATCAGTAGGATACACTCACAATAAGGGTTTAGAAGAAAGAGCAACAGTTCGTCACCGAGTATACTTTATGGTTCACGTTCACCGTAAGCTAAATAATGGGCCCAAGTCCTTTCTATGGAAAACAGCCCCAAAATATTGCAGAACTACCTGCGATCTGCACTACACTACACTCTCCCCACCCCCTCCAGGGGGTCCACAACTCTTTTGTGGATACGTGCGTAGCGAGCACGGGAACCCGAGCTAATGTGGCCTTCTTCCTTTCCGGGCTGCATACCTTCCCTTTCCGCATCCTTCCCCATCCCGCATCTTCGCCCCTCCTCCCCTCACCTCTGGCTCTTTGCTTCCCTTTCTCCCCATCTGGGAGTATGGTTTGTGCCTACGTCCGGAGACGGACGCTCGAAACTGTTCCAACTTCCTTGCTTTCTACACTTGAAAGTCTTCGTCCTTCCTCTGTCCTTTTCTTTTCCTTTCCTCTTCTCTTTGAACTTTTCTCCGCTGCGGCGTTTGAGACCCCTCTTCTTTCCCTTCCCTTTCTCTTTTTTCCTCCCTGTGCGTGTCTGAAGGCCGACCCACGCACTTCCATGCGTAGCCGGTGACGGGGTAACGCGTAATTCCCCGCCCCGGGTAGACAGGTAGGACAAGTACGTACCCCCTGGTAACGGCCAGGCCCCTTGAGGGGTGATTACCTGAGCTGATACCTTCCGAAAGTGCCGATTGGTCCCTCCGTCCGTTTGTCGGGAGGTGTGACCTGAGGTGTGAACAATCACCTAAGGCGGGAGTGCCCTCAGTGAGGGCCCCCACAAGGGAGGAGCGCGCCATCGGAGACGCCGGTAATCATGGGGGATTCTTCCGCAATGGTTTCCTCACCTTCCACTATGTCTGCTCACAAACGTAAGTTCACTGAGTCTCAGCCACAGACAGTTCTTCCATCGTTGCCACAGTTCCTTGTTGTTTCTCGGTCTGACGAAGGTCACGACTTCTCCACGGTCAACCCTTTCATTGTTCAGGAAGGTGTCGACGCAATTGCAGGTCCTGTAAAGTCTTGTTCCCGATTACGGAATGGCACCCTGTTGTTAGAAACTAACAGTGCCCTCCAGGCACAAAAATTGCTGCATACTTCTCTGCTCCACACCTTCCCTGTCCGGGTGGAACCACACCGTACCTTAAATTCCTCGCGTGGAGTCGTTTATAGACGATTCCTCGATGGATTGTCTGATGAAGAAATTCAGCACTACCTGTGTGACCAGGGCATAACGGCTGTTCATCGAGTTATGAAAAGGGTTGACACGAACATCATTCCAACCCGCACTGTCTTCTTGACGTTTGACAAAGTTCAACTCCCATCGAAAATCAAATCGGGCTATGAGATTATTTCCGTTCGCCCTTACGTCCCAAACCCTACGCGTTGCTATCGATGTCAGCGGTTCAATCACACCAGCCAGTCCTGTTCCAATCCGGCCAAATGTGCTACGTGTGGCAAGGATGCCCATGAGGGTGCTTGTCCACCTCCATCCCCTCGCTGCATCAACTGTATGGGTGACCACGCTGCTTCCTCTCGAGATTGCCCCGTTTTTAAGGACGAAAAGCTCATCCAGGAAATAAGAGTGAAGGAAAAGGTGTCGACCTTTGCTGCTCGAAAATTATTCGCCAGTCGACAGCCCACCGTGCCTCAGACAGGAAAATACAGCACTGTCCTTGCTTCTCCTCGGCCAACAAAGGAGGCGGCCACGCAGACTTGCGACCTCACCTTTAGTGCCACGGTCGTCAGATCGGCCAGCGCAAAGATCGCCCGTTCAACCTCACCACTTTCGCCTGCCCACTCTATGGCTCACCTTTCGTCGGGTTCTGCTAAATCTCGAGCCCAAAAGTCAGGCACCAAGTCTTCGAAAAAAGAGCATACTCGTGAAGAGTTTTTACGTACCGCAACTTCACAACCATCGGTTCCTCCATCTAAACATCATACTTCCAAGAAGGCTACAAAGAAACCCAGTTCCTCTCCTTCTCCGCCAAGGCGTGTCCCATCTACAGCACCACCTGGCGGAAATCGCCCTCGGCCGTCTTCTGTGTCGCCGAGGCGCACTGCTGGTGGCCGGTCAACCGGCCGATCGCTGGTGGCAGGAGCTGCTCCTGACCAACCTATGGATCAGGATCTTCTGCCTTCGGCTGAATGCCACTCCATGCTGTCGGTCGCAAGCTCTGAGCAGTCGTTGAGTTGACAGCACCCTTGGTCACATTCCTTCATTTTCTGTTCACCCTATGTCCATTATCCACTGGAATATCTGCGGCATTCGAGCCAATCGGGATGTATTGTCGATCCTCTTACGATCCTACTCGCCGGTCGTCTTCTGTCTTCAGGAAACAAAGCTGCGTCCCCATGACCGCTTTGTTCTCCCTCATTTTCAGTCCGTCCGATATGACCTCCCCTCTGTTGAAGGCACTCCAGCCCATGGAGGACTCATGATTCTTCTCCATGGTACTCTCCATTATCACCCCATCCCCTTAAACAGTTCCTTCCAAACCGAGCGGGGTGGCGCAGTGGTTACACACTGGACTCGCATTCGGGAGGACGACGGTTCAATCCCGCGTCCGGCCATCCTGATTTAGGTTTTCCGTGATTTCCCTAAATCGCTCCAGGCAAATGCCGGAATGGTTCCTTTCAAAGGGCACGGCCGACTTCCTTCCCCGTCCTTCCCTAATCCGATGAGACCGATGACCTCGCTGTCTGGTCTCCTTCCCCGAAACAACCAATCAACCAACCAACTAAGTTCCTTCCAAGCTGTCGCCGTCCGCCTTTCACTCTCTGGATACACGTTCTCTCTTTGTACGGTATACATTCCATCGTCCACACCAAAGGCACGAGCTGATCTCCATCTTCTTGGTCAGCTTCCACCCCCCTATTTGCTGGTTGGGGACTTCAATGCCCACCACCCGCTTTGGGGATCTCCACATCCTTGTCCACGTGGCTCCCTATTGCTAGACGTCTTCCACCAAGCGGATCTAGTTTGCTTCAACACTGGGGTCCCCACATTTTTGTCTGCCTCCACGACAAATTTATCTCATTTGGACCTTGCGGTCGGTACTATTCCACTAGCTCGGCGCTTCGAATGGGTCGCACTTGATGATACACACTCGAGTGACCACTTTCCATGTGTCCTTAGACTGCAGCCTCCACTCTTGGAGCATCGAAACCGGCTTCCGTTTTTCTCCCAGTAAGACCGTTTGTGTTAATTTTTGGCGACGTAAGGAGTTTCTTCCACCCTCCTTACATCTAGGACCTATCAACCTTCCGTATTCAGACGTCGCTAAATTCTTGGGTCTTATGTTTGACAGAAAACTATGCTGGTCTTCCCACATTTCGTATCTTTCGGCTCGCTGTCTGCGATCCCTCAACACCCTCCGTGTCCTGAATGGTACCTCCTGGGGAGCGGACCGAGTGGTTCTTCTCCGCCTCTATCGCGCCTTAGTGCGCTCGAAATTGGACTATGGAAGCATAGTCTACTCCTCTGCTCGGCCGTCTATTCTTCGGCGTCTCGACTCTCTCCACCACCTTGGATTACGTTTAGTGTCTAGAGCTCTTTACACCAACCCTGTGGAAAGCCTTTATGCTGAGACTGCTGAACCTCCGCTGTCCAATCGGCGAGCAGTCCTTCTGAGTCGTTATGCCAGCCATCTGTCTTCCATGCCTGCTAATCCAGCCCATGATATATTTTTCGACGCCTCCTTTGATGTAGGGTATGCAGGCTGTCCCTCCTCTCTACTACCACCGGGAGTCCGCTTCCGTCAACTGCTCCATTCTCTTTCCTTCCGCTTTCCTAAAACCTTCTTGACAACTTGGGGTACAGCACCGCCTTGGCTCCATCCCCGGATCTGCCTGCTCCGTGACCTTTGTCGATTTCCCAAGGATGGTACCCCTTCACTTGTTTATCGTCGGGCATTTGCTGCTCTATGTGCACAAATGACGGAAGCCACATTTATTTACACCGATGGCTCGAAAACATCGTTAGGTGTAGGGAGTGCCTATGTTGTTGGCGACACCCCAAATCACTTTCGGCTTCCCGACCAGTGTTCGGTCTATACTGCAGAGCTTTACGCTGTTCTCCAGGCTGTCCACTACATCCGCCGCCATCAGCGGATACAGTATGTTATCTGCTCCGATTCTCTCAGCTCTCTCCTCAGTCTCCAAGCTCTTTACCCTGTGCACCTTCTGGTCCACCGCATTCAGGACTGTCTGCGCTTGCTCCACCTGGGGGGCATCTCGGTGGCGTTCCTCTGGCTCCCGGGACACGTTGGTATCTGCGGAAATGAGGCGGCCGATGTTGCAGCCAAGGCTGCAGTCTCTCTTCTTCGGCCAGCAATTCAATCGATTCCCGTCGCCGATCTCCGGAGCGTTTTATGTCGTCGTGTTGTTCATTTATGGCGCGCGCACTGGTCGACACTTCCCCAAAATAAATTGCGGTACGTAAAAACTCTTCCTTGTGCTTGGACCTCTTCCTCCCGAACGCGTCGTCGGGAGGAGGTAATTTTAACTAGACTCCGGATAGGGCACTGTCTTTTTAGCCATCGACATCTTTTAAGCGGCGATCCTCCCCCACTCTCTCCCCACTGTTCTCAGTTGTGGACGGTAAGACACCTTTTAATTGAGTGCCCCTATTTTACTCCGTTACGCGCCCTTCTACAGCTGTTGCCTGATATATCGTCAATTTTAGCAGATGACACGCGATCGGCCGATCGCGTTCTAGAGTTCATTCGTGCCAGTGAAATGACGTCAGTCATTTGAAGTTTTTTTTTTTTTTGGGACAACCTACCCCCTTCTGTAGTGAATTTTTAAGCCTTCCTTCTGCTTTTAGTTTCTCCAATTTTATGACTTTCGTTCCCATTGCTGCTGGTTTCCGTTTTCGGTTTTTTACTGCTTCCTAAGTCACAGACCGGGCGCTAATGACCATAGCAGTTTTGCGCCCTAAAACCAAAACAAAAAAAAAACTCTCCCCACGCAAGCCTGATTTTGCTGCCAGTGCACTGCATTCCTTGCATCATATAAAAAGAGACAAAACGACGATTTGTAGGACGAAACTACGTGCCTACACTTAAGTGCCACCCAATTTATGAGTCGCCTCACTGAAGATGGAGAGTGTTATGCCCCTCTGTGAGCAATGGATTTTAGCGAGATACCCGACAACAAAAGTCTGCTACAAACAGTCCCCTTCGCGGTGTTCGCTAGAAAACTGAGATGGAGCCTCATTCAATGACAGCAGCAATTCATGTCGGTTTTGAAAACCATTGTCATTGCCGAGGCGTAGTGCAAAGTACCCATATTTCATGTGGGTGACAATTCCTGGTAGGTGAGTATCTGCCTTGCTTGGTCCTACTTTCAGTAGCTCCCTCCGACAATATGTAATGCAGGGCATTCTGGTACGCCTCTGAGGTTGGCGACGGTGCTGTTAACACTTCGTTCTCCACAGCCATTTTTGCATTGCGTTCAAGATAAACATTTTCTACAGAGTCCCGTTGAAGGTCTTTCCTCAAGTCAGGTAGGACGTCTTTGAAATTATTTCATATGAGACAGTAGTCTGAGGGCAACGGCCTTGCCGCAGTGGCTATACAGGTTCCCGTGAAATCACCGAGGTTAAGCACTTGGATGGGTGACCATCCAGGCCGCCATGCGCTGTTGCCATTTTTGGGGGTGCACTCAGCCTCGTGATGCCAATTGAGTAGCTACTCGGCAGAATGGTAGCGGCTTCGGTCAAGAATATCATAATAACGACCAGGAGAGCGGTGTGCTGACCCCACGCCCCTCCTATCCGCATCCTCCTCTGAGGATGACACGGCGGTCGGATGGTCCCCATGGGCCAATTGTGGCCCGTAGACGGAGTGGTGGAGACTGTAGTTTGAAGCATTTTATTCCTCATTTAATCGATAAAAGGGTCGTCCATTGCTGATTTAAGGGTTAGGTTGTTCCTTTAGAGAAGTAACAGGTGGTCCCAAATAGCAGCTATAACGGGAACCCGAAATATGACGTCAGTTTACACAAGCAGATATCCTGAATTTTATTGCAGATGGCATCTTTGCAGTGACTAGAGACAAAGGCGTTGCGCCAGTGATGGACTGGGTATATTGCAGACCCGCAACAGCAGAAGTGGATGCAAATGGTTAAAAAAAAAATCCTTACATTTCCCTCTTCAGCAATCTGCCGCATGAACAGACCTCAGTACCATTATCGACTGCAGTACTGGAATGGAAGGAACAGCGGTTTCTACTTCTGAAATCAGATCACCTCCTGTACCATCAAACTGAACATCTAGAGCAGGTAAAGAAGCAGTGATGACGTAATACCCTTTTAAAAAGCCTTTGGGACAGTCCGTGGTAGTATTTATGCCACATCGCTGCCCACAGTGATTATTCTTGGTATATTGTAATGCAGAGTATAGGAAGAATTTGTTACGGGAGGCTAGCGATACGTAGGATCACAAAGCCGGCTCATCTGATGATCACACAGCGCGAGAACGGCCGGGCGAGCAAGAGCCGTGACTTACTGGAACAGAGAGAGAGAGAGAGAGAGAGAGAGAGAGAGAGAGAGAGAGAGAGAGTTGGGATTCCCTTAAGCGCTAGGCGCCAAAAAGCGCATCTTTTCTTACTTATATTTGCTGTTTGAATATCAATACACGTCTCCTGCCGTGCTGATGATGTTACGTGCACTGAGAACTTGCTAACAGTAATTTAAATATCACTCAAGCCATCAGCAAATCATAATATCAAATTTTAGGTACTGCCAGTATTGATGGAAAGGATGGACCAGTGACAAGTGCACCCTTAGGGGTAGGCGCTAAATTGCTAAGACAGCTCACTGATACTCTACGGTCGGTTTGTGGGGAGAAACATGAATCCGCTTATAAAATCTTATCTGATATGAAGATGCAATAGTGTGTTGAGAAATTGCCTCGGAAGACGTACTTGCACCATGTCGAGTTAATCCAAGTCGATTTACGAACTGTTTTCGAGGTGGCACACACGAACTATTGTGTAAAGCGCAGCTCCGCCTAAAGATGGATATTATTGTTAAAGTTGCGTCGGGAAACTTATTTGTGCGATGCCATGTGGATTCTTGGATTGTGTGAACAATTTTTGGACTTCTATGGTGCTCGGGAACTAATGATTTATGACCGGGACTCTTGTTATGTATAATAACGGTAGACTGGCTCTAGAAATCGTTTTACTGAGTTTTGGATTGGACAAATAAAACTGAATCAGTAGGCATCGTAATATATCACCATTATCTTCACGCTTAAAGATATAAACCTACCCAATTGTGACATTATTATGCACTGTTTACTGCACAAGCGTCGGAGCTCGCAATCGATGGGTAAGAAACTAATTGGGACAACCCTTGCAAGACACGATGTAATGAAATTGGGAACAAGTCAGTTACGAGATAATTGGGGGGGGGGGTGGCAATGCACTGGACTTTCATATGCAAATCACTGTGCGTCACTGTGTAGATACTTGGCATTCCTTCTGTGAGGACAATACCTTTAAACAGCGTTTAATTTTAATAGGATGCATTAAACCCTCATAATATCATTACATTTAGTATCTCTAACTGATCTGACTGAGGAACAAGGCCGGTAATCGGCGTTGTAATCGATGTGGCAGGAACAGTTCTGGGACAATAAACTTATCGAGTGGAAATCACACGTGAACTCTTAAAGGCAGTGATTAATTGAAGTGGGAGAACTTTTGATCAGCCCGTATCTGAAGAGAACGGCGAGTTTAAATTTTGGCTTGGATTGTGAGATTGCCAACAGTAAATGTAAAGAATCCCGTTGTAATGGTTCTTTATTTACGTGACTCCAACCCCAGTTCTCGACACCAGTAATATCGTACTACTTTTCTGCGAAGTAACAGACATATCTTTGTGATAATATTCACATTTGGTTTTATTAATGTAAAGGTACTCTGATGTATCGATATATTACAGCGATATGGTTCTTGTGTGTATTCATTTCTGTGAGACTGTCTTAATCTTTGACTTACTTGTAACCGTTTTGGCGCGAATGCGCACAGAGCAGTCTTTGTTTCACTTTGCAGAAGTTAAGCTGTTATTTCGCTTTGTAAAAGAACAGTCAAGTCTTGTGTTTGGTTAAAGTGGAAATTAAATATATGAGGATTCATACAAAACTGATTTCTTGGTGATGTGACAGTTAAGAAGAAGTATATGTGAATTTACAAGAAGTTTGATAAAAATGTGGATCGTGAACACCAAGTCAAAAATTTGATCATTAAGAATTTCCTGAAAAACGCATTTGTTAGGTCTTCAAATATTGCTAAAATACAGATCTGGACCTTCTAGCAGTCCAAGTGGAATCACCCTAGAATCAACAACTTCGACGAAATCTACGTGGGAATCCATTCAAGATAAGTGCCAAAATTAATGACTTTTTTTACAGTGACTTCATTATTTCCATTCTGACGATACCATCCACAGTCAATAACTTTGTTGTTGCTCGATAAAGCGAACATACGCTACGTGAGCAACATTATTAATCTGATTTCTAACCGGCCGGCCGCGGTGGTCTAGCGGTTATGGCGCTGCAGTCCGGAACCGCGGGACTGCTACGGTCGCAGGTTCGAATCCTGCCTCGGGCATGGGTGTGTGTGACGTCCTTAGGTTAGTTACGTTTAAGTAGTTCTAAGTTCTAGGGGACTTATGACCTAAGATGTTGAGTCCCATAGTGCTCAGAGCCATTTGATTTTTTTGATTTCTAACCTACTTTGCTAGTGCTGGTATTGTTAGACCGTATCGCTGTTGAAAACGCGTGATATTTTTTTCACGAACGCGGGTGTTAGGGGAGAAAACTGTTTTTCAACTGTGGACTTAAAACGGATTTTGTATACTTTGGATGTATGATTATTGTCACGATAATTATCTGTTGGCGATGTGTAAATTGTATGTGCGTCTTAGAATGCGGAGGCAGAGACGTAGTACCGGCGACTTGTGGCGATGCCGCCGGCAAAAAAACTTGATCGCCTGGAGCATCTACAAGTTGGCGGCTTAGGAGCAGCGTGGCGGGTCTAGAGTGGTACTCGACGTCCCGAGGTCAGCGCGGTTCGGCGTCTGACGGGAGGAAAGTCCGCAGGACGACGCGCGCTGCGGGTATCGTGACAAAGTGAGGGAAGTGCCTGATCTCGCTATAATTAACGTAAATGGTACTTACAGAATTATTAAAGAAGGGGATTTTTGCTGTAGTTTCAGGTGATTTAGCATTGCCATTTTAGGATTTGTGAAGTATGTGTTTGTGAATTATTCGTTACGCAAGAATCTTAGTACTTACAGTGTGGTTCAAATGCCTCTGAGCACTATGGGACTTAACATCTGTGGTCATCAGTCCCCTATTACTTAGAACTACTTAAACCTAAATAACCTAAGGACATCACACACATCCATGCCCGAGGCAGGATTCGAACCTGCGACCGTAGCAGTCCCGCGGTTCAATTACAGCGTGGGTGATGAGAACACCACTCAAGTAGATGTTTGCAAATACTGAAGATGGTATTAAAGAATGAATTAATGGTGAGTATAGTAAGTTATTACCCTTAATAATAATACAAGTTCTTTAACCCCACTACGGCGACTTGCGAGTGAATGAGTATGAAAGACACACAACACCGAGTCATCTCGAGGGAGAGAAAATCCTTGACCCGCCGGGAATCGAACCCGGGACCCTGTGCGCGGGAAGGGAGAACGCTACCGCAACACCACGAACCGCGGGCATTTATTATGAAACTTCCTGGCAGATTAAAACTGCGTGCCCGACCGAGACTCGAACTCGGGACCTTTGCCTTTCGTGGGCAAGTCCTCTACCAACTGAGCTACCAAAGCACGGCTCACGCCCGGTCTCTCAGCCCTACTTCTGCCAGTATCTCGTCTCCTACCTTCCAAACTTTACAGAAGCTCTTCTGCGAACCTTGCAGAACTAGCACTCCTGAAAGAAAGGATATTGCGGAGACATGGCTTAGCCACAGCCTGGGGGATGTTTCCAGAATGAGATTTTCACTCTGCAGCGGAGTGTGCGCTGATATGAAACTTCCTGGCAGATTAAAACTGTGTGCCCGACCGAGACTCGAACTCGGGACCTTTGCCTTTCGCGGGCAAGTGCTCTACCAAGTGAGCTACCGAAGCACGACTCACGCCCGGTCTCACAGCAGAAACATGTTTTATGTAAGTTCGATGAAGTATTGAAGCAATGTTAGATATATTTTTGTTGAGCGTCCTTCTAATTTACCTTTTTGTTGTGAAAGTTGTGCTTTCCATCGCTATATCATAAATTGGGTCAAATGGCTCTGAGCACTATGGGACTTAACATCTGAGGTCATCAGTCCCCTAGAACGTAGAACTAATTAAACCGAACTAACCTAAGAACATTACACACATCCATGCCCGAGGCAGGATTCGAACCTGCGACCGTATCTGGGGCCGAAATTAACATAAACCTATTCGTTAGTGTAGGACCAGCCTTTTCGATCTATGACAGAAAACAGTTTCCCACGAAACGGTTTCAGATCTGGTTGCGACTGGCCAGCCATGTCACGCCACAGGCATTAGAATGTGGTTCTCTTTGGACCATTTCGACAACTCGGAAAACTGCAAACTTCGCGGCGTGTGTTGCAACAGTTGGGGGATGCTCTCCAACTGCATCACCAACGTAAGTATCTGGTTACTTGCGAGTAAATCTGCTTCAAAAATCGGAGTTTTTTTCCATCTTAAATTAATATTTAGAGTTTTGTGAACAAAATGGTAGTTAAATGAATCGATTCAGACATCGAGAACATCTTTAAAAACAAATTTAAATGTATGTCGGTATGCGGCCACGACCGTGTTTCCGCCACGGTCGGATGTCAAATGGCGTCATTACAATTTGCGTTGACCTAGAAGCGTGAGATGCAGAAAGAAACAATGTTTCACAGCGCACCTGAAGGAAAGTAACGAAAAGTGTTTAATTTGTAATTACATAAGACGAAAAAACAGTTTTTCTCTGAGTTCCTTTAATCCGTTTTTCGGTTTGTATTTCCGTCTTTGAGAGCGTTTTTCCCTGGTCAAGTAAGCGTGTATCAAGTTAAATTGATATCACGTACTAAGGTCGGTGGTCGCTTGGCGGTGTCGAAGTTTGAAGCTTGTAAGTGAAGGCAGCGAGGAGTTAGAGTAATTTATGCGTTCGCGATGTGTCTTATTTATGCGATTCTCTCACACTTGTTTGGATTTGCCCGTTATAATAGGACAGCTAGGAAAGCGAATGCCGTGGAGTCTCATGTCAGTAAGGGAAGCCGCAAAACGAACAATGGATTCGCGAGGCAACCAAAGAGACCAGAATAGCACAGGGGAGCAAAAATCGGAAGCTGTGATACGCAAAATATTCTGCACGAAAAGAGGCCAGAATAGCACAGCAGAGCACGAATCAGCCACTCCGTTACTAGTTATAAAAATGGATTCCTGAGGCAACCAAGGAGGCCAGAATAGCACAGAGGAGAAAGAAACAAAGCTGTGAAACGAAAAATATTCCGCACGAAAAATGGACTCCGAGGCAACCAAAGGAACCAGAATAGCATAGACGAGCTTCAACTGAATTTCCCAAGAATCAAACTTCTGAAATGTTTATTTTATGCGTGAAATAGCTAATTCAGCTAGAGGTCTGAAATTATTTATATTTCAGGCTTCCATTTGGTTAAAAGTAGACTAGAGACACTAGCTTACTATCACGAGGGGGAAAATATACCCTTATTAATTATAAAAAATTGCCTTAATTTGGATTGTCTAATTTATGTATTTATAGTACAGAAGCTATTGATTGAAATCATTTGATTTTAGTCTGATTTTTAGATAACTATGTCATAAATGCGTGCACAAAGTTTTAAAAATGGTTCAAATGGCTCTGAGCACTATGGAACATCTGAGGTCATCAGTCCCCTAGAACTTACAACTACTTAAGCCTAACTAACCTAAGGACATCACACACACCCATTCCCGATGCAGGATTGGAACCTGCGACCGTAGGAGTCGCGGGGTTCCGGACTGAAGCGCCTATAACCGCACGGCCACCACGGTCGGCCCCAAAAAGTTTTAAGCATCAAGGAAAGGTAGTTAATAAGTCTATTGACTTCAAACAGAGACTGGCAGGGAAAATTTTGAATTACTGACCGACATAAATGTTTGTATAATAAAGTTTATATCGAAGCTATTCTGATTATTCTTATACCAAAATCTTCATCCTCAAAACACTTTCATTGTCCTAAAATTTCTTTGTATTCAGAGGTTACATTATGTAGTCAGACCCTCATAAACTTTATGAAAATTATTTGTGTTTTTCCAGCCGTTCAGCGGCAAGTCACCTTAAGGAACCAACGCAGAGAACAGCTGTCAACGAACAATAGTAAACGCTTCCACAATGGCCTTCCAGTGATTACAGGGAATAGCTAAGTGTTTTGAAGAAAGTGACACCTGAGCGAGGTTCTTGTACGTATAAAACAATGAAATAAATTCTGTACACACTTAAAATATTATCGTTGCTTACTTCCACATATGAGTACGCAATAAAGCAGTCACGGGCAACATTTAGAGATTCGTGTTGTGATTCACATACTTACGTATCTCGCGGGTGACTGTCACATGACACGACAGCAGCGCACCAAGCGCATGAAGTCAGTATTATTGAGTAAGTGACAATGTTTAAGGGGTACGGCACCGATATGAATGGAATCCTTTCCAGAGACGCCACACCAACAAATTATGCCTAAAAACACCCGTTTTTGAGAGTACATTTTCACGTTTATTTTCGTGTCATGGTTTATCTATTTCAATGATGTCTTAAAAACGTCGATTACAAAATTCTGCAAAGCCGTTAGTAAAGAATCTTCAAGACACTTCAGTAAATGGAAGCGTCTGTCGATGATATGCCAGGCGTTTTGAAATGCCGTCATGGAAAAATAAACGCCTATAAAACCAACTGGCTGCAGGTAATTCATTATGAATTACTTTCAGTTCCCACGTTAGTTCCGTTTCAGCCGCGCTAGCGAGTGGACGTTGTTTACATCGCTGTGCTTGTGCTTCGTCGAGTGCTGTCCGTCCGTTAATCTCCGTGTTCGTTCATGTTCCTTGTGATCTGATCGCTCCTTCTAGTCTAGTCGTGATGCTGCTAATTGGAATTTCGTCGCTGGATTAATTCTGAGGTGTATGAAATCCTAGTTTGAACTACCTTTTATTTTGTTTTATTTACCATGTTCGATATGACAAATTTCTCAATCAGGAATTTACAACAGAAAGCAAGAAATCTTTACAGATTTGAGAATTTTGAGGAATCGAATCACCCATATCACAAAAAAAGACCCAAACTTTCTTAACGAAACAGTAACATTTAACTCAGTTTAGACCTTGGTCATAGGGGACTCGGTCTAGTTAAATTTCATAAAATTCAGTCTCCCATTAGGCACTGATTGAATAATGATCATAATTTTGGCAAAGAGGAAGGCCTCACCTCAAACTGGTGGGTTGCTTATCACAAGATACACTGGTAAAATTATAAAGACCTCATTAATAGGGAGGACTGTACCATAGATGTACGTAATCACACTGTTTAGTTATTCGATTACGCTGGTGATGATCAGCAGAGGATCAACCATGTATTAATTCACTCTAGTGGCCACAGTGGAGGGGCCAACATCACCGAAAGTTACGTTAGGGTTAGTTAATTTGGAAAGGACAGCTATCTGAGACAATGAAGCGAGATGAGGGCAGCTACACTTTCCAGACACAACGTTGCTGGTAGCACACGACACAGGCAAACACACTGGGTCTGACAATTCACAAAGGAACTGCAGAATACGGAGGTATTGTACATCGTTCGTTGTAGGATAAAAGAGGCTACAGAACAGTCAGTTCTAATGGGGAGGTTCACACTTAGATATTACAAGGGAGAGGGTGGGGCGATAGCGACGGCCCACGATTCGGGTTTATGAGGATTAGTTAATCAGTAGCCGAACACAATATGCGAAACAGCAACACACCTTACAATTTAGGATAAGGTAGGCTATTGAATTAGCATGGTGTGACAGACATCCCAAGATTCAGTTAAATTCGGATGTTTCTATAATTCGAAAAATCGATCGCAAACTTCGCCCATACCATCCTCTGTTGAGGTTAGGAGGAAATACGCTACTGAAGCAATACGGTCGGAATGATATAGCACATGCTTTGAACACACTGGTGACTAATGGTTCAAGATTCAGCTAAGTTTGTGCAAAGAAAATTTCACTGTAATTTGATAAAAAATTGCATATTGTACGCATTCGGTCGAAGGTAAGAGTAGGGGTCTCGACGTCACAGTCCTAAATGACATACTATTATAGGCACTTCAAAGCCATGTGTTTAACGGACATTATTCATGAACAAAGCCGGTCCTACTGTAAGTCGACAAACTCGCCAAACGATACCAGAATTACAACCTAAAATGAAATCGATGATTATGACGCAACATCAAACAAACCGCTGTTCCTAGGAAAGATTCTAACTCAAAATCGAAAAAACTCAGCCAATACTTTGTCTGAGCAGAGCCAGCAAGATGTGTCCAAACTTACCCAAATCCCAGCGACACTTTTTACTCTCCAGCGGACGGGAAGAGGATAAGTGGAACTGGCGAGTGCCAACCTTTATACCTGCACTCAAGAGTCGAGAGACAGTGCTCTGTTAAAAAGCCATGTCTCTCAACAGATACCCCTCCGTTGTGGTTGCACCTACGGTACGGCTATCTCTATCGCTGAGGCACACAAGCCTTCCCATCAACGGCAAGGTCCATGGTTACTGGGGCGGGGGGGGGGGGGGGGGGGGGATTTTTCGTTAACGAACTTTATTTTATGATAAGAAAAATGAGAGGAATTACGTTTTGACTGATCCTAGTAAGTTATGGCTTGCGTACATGAATTGCTTCCATATGATAACTGCAATAAGTCTGAGTCTGACATACGCCTTCCCGACGTCAGATTCATGTGGTCGTTCCACTTTAATTCTTTAGCACTGTGCACTCCTAGATGTTTTGTGATTGTGACTAGTTCCAATGACTGAGATTCAAATTCGTAGTCAAACAGTGTCGGCTCTTTTCGTCGATTTAACGTATTACGTTACGTTTACTTATATCCAGAGTAAGCCGCCCGTCATTGCACCTGGTACTAATGAAACACAGCTTTACAATTTGTAACAAGTTTCTGAAGCTCACACTGCGTCTGCATCGAACACCATCCTAATACTCCAGATATTCCTCGTCCGTTTATACATATGATGATTGTCAGAGGACACGTCACACAACTCATAGCTACGCCCGACGCAATCTTTGGTTGCAACGATGCGTCACATTTACGAAACTCATTGAGTTTCATTTGCTATAGAGTCTTCAGTTTTTGGTTGTTCTTTACGCGTGTACTATGTCGAAAGCATTCTGAAAGACGAGAAACGGGACATCAACTGTAGCCAACTTCTAGAAAGTTAAGGTGGTAATACCAGTATGCACTTACCGATACTATGTCTGTCAGGGAAGGTATTTCAAAATACGTGTACTTTTACAATTATTTAGATACTTTCCGACAAGGAAAAATGGGAAGGAGAAGGATTAAAAATAAAAAAATGAACACATTTGTGCTATTCTCTGTCCAATGCTTGCATGTCAGGTTGCAGCAGACGAAAACATACCAGTGCAAAATGAACTCAATGTTGATAATTCTTTTAAGCCGAAATGGCGCTAATTTAAATGAACCTCTGAAGTCTTATTTGTAATGTAAAGGCAGTTGATTTATAATAACATTGCTTTAAGAAATTACGTTAAAGCACCGTTTAATGTCGTTTAGA
Source organism: Schistocerca cancellata (assembly GCF_023864275.1). Taxonomy (NCBI): domain Eukaryota; kingdom Metazoa; phylum Arthropoda; class Insecta; order Orthoptera; family Acrididae; genus Schistocerca; species Schistocerca cancellata. Next base: position 846,037,355 of record NC_064628.1, read on the forward strand.
TCTAACAAAAAATAAATTATACGTTGTGAAGTAGTGTGAAGTTCACTGCTTTCTGTAGTAATGTTACAAAAACATACTGAAGACGCAACCAAGGTGGGGGGGGGGGGGGGGGGGAAGAAAACGATGATTGACAAGATTTGAATGTCAGTGGAGTGGTTCTAATCCACCCAGCGGACGGATAAGATAAATGACAGGGATGATGCTAACAGTCACGAAGATGAAGAGATTTCATGAAATCAGGCAACGGAGTTGAGTCTGAAAATCGTGAAATCAGGATAATTGAACTTACTGTTGCTTGACACAATGCTCCACAAAATGTCTCTGAACATTTGTGATGAAAGTGTGGAAAATACACTGAAAAGCCAAAGAAACTGGCACAACTACCTAATATCGTGCAGGGCCCTCGCGAGCACAGATATGCTCAATAATGTTTATGTCTGGGAAGTTTGGTGGCCATCGGAAGTGTTTAAACTTAGAAACGTGTTCCTGGAGGCACTAGTAGCAATTCTGGACGTTTGGGGTGTCACATTGTCCTGCTGGAGTTGTCCAAATCCTTCAGTATGAACAGCGGGCATGAATGTGTGTGGTCTTGCCCACTCGTCTCTTATAGGCTGTCTAAAGTATTCTGCTTTCTCGGATAGCTATACAACAATGGTTTTTATTACAATTAAGTAGTCTGCAATACTTAGCATTGTGTCGCAAACAGCTGACAACATGCAAATAATCAATGTCCCCTCGCTATATACAGTGTCCATACAAGCAATTCACACAAGTTCCAATGGATCACGAATAACGGCTGTTCTAGTGCCTCTGTTGTAGTGCGTGGTTGGTAGTCGGGGTCTACTAGTGCCTCTGCTACTGCGAGTCTTCTACTGTCCGGCCGAGGCTGGCAGGAGCGGCGGTTGCGTTCTCTCCGGATAGAGGCATCTCCTGTCGTGGTGCGATCATAGTCAGCGTACCACTGGCTGACGTCGTCTCTCAGCTTTCTCTGCTCTTGCGTTCTTCATCTTTTTGCCGGAGCTTGTCGTTACGCCGGAACAGAATAGATGGAGGTGATCAGACACGATGCTTACGTATGTGCCATCTCTCAGAGTCGTATCTAGACGTATCACGGGTCCCATATAACTCCAACTGCACAGCCTCCACCTGCTTCAGCATACCCTGCTGATATGCAGGGTCCATGGTTCAAAATGGCTCTGAGCACTATGGGACTCAACTTCTGAGGTTATTAGTCCCCTAGAACTTAGAACTAGTTAAACCTAACTAACCTAAGGACATCACAAACATCCATGCCCGAGGCAGGATTCGAACCTGCGACCGTAGCGGTCTTGCGGTTCCAGACTGCAGCGCCTTTAACCGCACGGCCACTTCGGCCGGCAGGGTCCATGGATTTATGAAGTTGTCTCCACACCAGTACACGTCCATCCGCCCCATACGATTTGAAACGAGACTCGTCCGACCAGGCAACATGTTTCCGGTCATCAACAGTCCAATGTCAGTGTTGACCGACCCAGGAAAGGCGTAAAGCTTAGTGTCGTGCAGTCATCAAAGGTATACGAGTGGGGCTTCGGCTCTGAAAGCCATTCGTTGAATGGTTCGCACGCTGACATTTGTTGATGACCCATCACTGAAATCTGCAGCAATTTAAGGAAGGGTTGCACTTCTGTCACGTTGAACGGTACTCTTCAGTCGCCTTGGGTCACGCTCTTAGGGGATCTTTTTCCGGCCGCAGCGATATCGGAGATTTGCTGCTTTACGTGATTACTGATATTCACGGTACACTTGTGAAACTAACGTACGGGAAAATTCCCACTTCATCGCTACCTCGGATATGTTGTGTACCATCGCTTGTGCCCCGACGGTAACACGAGATTCACACTCACTTAAATCTTGATAACTTGCCATTGTAGCAGGCGTAAACGATCTAACAACTGTTTCAGACACTTGCCTTGCAGACCGCAACTCTGTCTTCTGCCTGTTTGCATATCTCTGTATTTGTATACGCGTGCCTAACCCAGTGTCTTCGGCGCTTCATTGTACGAACAAAAGAACAAATACTGCACTTCACTCACTAGTAAGTTTTCCAAATAAGAGATAAGTTACTAGTAGGAGTTTGTGAGATAAAACGTCGACAGACAAAGTTACGTGTCAAGGAAAGCATGGACAGAAAGATAGTGACACTTTTAAGTTTAAATAAAGATCCACTAAACATTTTCTCAAAAGTTACAGACAACCATTGCCCGATCTATAGCTTTTTTCAAAGCGTTTCTTAGAATGACATAATGACTCCAAATTGTAAGACATGTTTAACTGTATTTTGCAGTGAAAGCTTGTACAAACTTTGAACAGTCTGTAGGTGAATTATGCACTTACTTTTGGATTCCCCTGTCGTCTGGAAACCTTAGACTTCCGTTCCGAAGACTTTATTGGGAAACTAAGGAGGATACTATGAACTATCTTGCCTCTACTGCCATGGCAAGAAATAGAGGTGAAGCTATAAGGGGTACATAGATTTCTGCATCACAATGATAATGAAGAAATTGATTTATCTGCTGAAGCAAGATAAAGAAAATGCTCCACTTCGAAACATGGCCAAAACAGGGAACTCCAAAATGGCTCTGAGCACTATGGGACTTAACAGCTGTGGTCATCAGTCCCCTAGAACTTAGAACTACTTAAACCTAACTAACTTAAGGACAACACACACATCCATGCCCGAGGCAGGATTCGAACCTGCGACCGTAGCAGTCGCGCGGTTCCGGACTTAGCGCTTAGAAACGCTCGGCCACCGCTGCCGGCACAGGAAACTCAGTTGGGTTCCCTTCATGCAATAAAACGTTAGACCTAAAATTACTCTGCTGAGATGAAATGGTGACAGGAAGGTGAAGGTACGCACAAATCTACCAGAAAACGTTTTAAGTCTAATACATATTCTGTGCCAACGTAGGAGTGAAAAAGACAGTAGATCCCTTCGATCAGCATCAAAGCCTCTTCGGAATTCGATTCAGCTTTAAGAAGGGGAGTAAGAACTACTGCGCTTTCTGCCTAAATGGTTCAATGTTCCTATGGTCAACATCTGACTATTGTACAGGAGCTTAGATTTCACCCGAAGAATAACACGGGCATTACTAACTGTTTTTGAAGATGAAAACACCAGATACGGTCACTCCGATAAGACTGAATCTGGGACCTCAGGAAGTCCGTTATGAGGAAGTGAACCACCATGTTGAAAAACAATCGTCACAACGTAGTCGCGCGTCTGGTGGTAAATGTATTATGTTCTGTTGCCTAAAATGCATTGTAGGTTGACATCGTGACAAAATGGATCACCACGCTTCAGACTCTCGTCTCGTACACACAGTGCGGCCACGGTCGTCAAAAAGGGCTCTACAGCCCCGAATTATAAATGTTCCACGAAGTAATAGGTGTGATATTGAATGAAAAGAATTTTACGCTGTCTTGTGTAGATCTCATTTGAAGACAGACGCTGCTCTGTATGAGTGCTGGCATATAAAATGTACTTGCGCCTTCAGTCCTCGAAGCCCTTGATATACATGGGTAACAGATTTAGTGACTGCTTTATTAAAACTATTGTGGCACTTTATGAAGAAACTAAGAATTTACTGTTAGAACTGGTAACGTTGGTTTACAAATTATAAATTTTTATCATTGAAATATCGTCATATTGGGCACCATGAAATTTATGTAAATAGATCATTTGTAAACTAACACGAACGTCGTGGACGAAACAATAGTAAAAGATCTTTAAAACGTGAACGTGGTCAAAAATAAGAAGAGATTCAGAAGTGATGTTTTACGATATGACAGGGATTCATGAGTTATTTTGTAGTTGAGAGTATGGAGCCGATTGAAAAAAAAGACCTTAAATAATTACGATCATCTGATTAACATATTATCAATTTGGTATAATACTGGAGGAGAGTCGACAGAACCGTAAATGATAAGAACACTAATGTAAGTCTTTCCAATGACGGTAAAAAACGTAGAACGAAATTAAATTCAAATGTCAGAGGCAAGCCTTCTTCAGCAAATACTGCATCAGAATACTTCAGGAACAAGAACTATGGAAGACATTGCCACAGTCAGTATATTGGTCGTCTTTTTGAAAAGTCGCAGAAGCATTTTCTGTTGTTTCTGCTCACATTTGCTGTTTCGTTTCCGAATTGTGTTGTAATTTCACTTCAGCGTCAATCTAGGTTGGTATTATGACTGCTGTCAGGCCACGTGTTGCCAGTTACATGCCTGTGTGAACAGTGCTCCTACTCCTAACAAACGGTATGAGCCAATCAAACACATAAATTACAACTACTGAAATAATTACTAATGTCTATGTCGAAACACTGATTTATCCAGGAGCATAAGTACTTGTCCCCCATGAGATCTTTGTACATATAATCCTAGAGTCTGCCAGTCGCAGACGAAGTTCAGTTCAATGAATACTATATCTTCTTCCCGGAGTGGAGACTACTCTTTGACAATGTCTTGCAAGGTCACTGGCCTATTAATGCCACATAGGACTCGTCGTCGATGAGCGTTGGTGATCCTTTGGCAGGTGAAATAGGGTGATCTACAGCTGTAATTGGAACTGCCTGTTTAGCCACGAGGCTCGGCTTGGCTTATATCCCAGTTTTGCCATTGTTTCGAAACGGCACACTTTTGTTACATGTGGTTACTGAAGTGCAACGTGTTCCCGTTACATCTGCGATCTCTGTCGCAGGCCTCTAGAATTCCTATCGGATATCTTCGCCTGACATGTAGGCAGTCCGCTGCTACGTGCGCCTCTTGATGGAAGACTAACATGCAATGGAGGTGTGACTACGCGACTAACGGTGACATTCCACCCCCTCCCCCCACCCTACAACCAAAAGGACAGATAAGGACAAATGAAGAGCATGTTCTTGTTCTGTTACTATTGTTGTGTGTGGATGAGCTTGATTTCCATGCTTACCTCCTTACTACAGCTGTTTGGCTCAGCTTCCGTGGGTTTTTGTTGTTGTGGTATGTCGGTGCTGACTGACGGTAGCCATCCCACGACTCATTGTTCTTCCTCCAGGGTCGACTCGCCCCATATGTAACTGAAGAAACTTCGTAGCCTTTGAAATGGGAAGGGTTATTGTCACTGTCGTAGCTGGTCCATACGCTTACATCGGGTAACACTGCTTTCAGCCACTATAAGCTCCTCAGTTTACATATCGCTGTCACCGGCTACCATATTATCATCCAAAGATACCCTTCTAAATATATTAACTTTTCGTTAACGTTGTATTTCTTCTGCTTAATCGCATTTTCTCTTGCGGCGGTTACCTCAAACATATGCACTCCTGGAAATGGAAAAAAGAACACATTGACACCGGTGTGTCAGACCCACCATACTTGCTCCGGACACTGCGAGAGGGCTGTACAAGCAATGATCACACGCACGGCACAGCGGACACACCAGGAACCGCGGTGTTGGCCGTCGAATGGCGCTAGCTGCGCAACATTTGTGCACCGCCGCCGTCAGTGTCAGCCAGTTTGCCGTGGCATACGGAGCTCCATCGCAGTCTTTAACACTGGTAGCATGCCGCGACAGCGTGGACGTGAACCGTATGTGCAGTTGACGGACTTAGAGCGAAGGCGTATAGTGGGCATGCGGGAGGCCGGGTGGACGTACCGCCGAATTGCTCAACACGTGGGGCGTGAGGTCTCCACAGTACATCGATGTTGTCGCCAGTGGTCGGCGGAAGGTGCACGTGCCCGTCGACCTGGGACCGGACCGCAGCGACGCACGGATGCACGCCAAGACCGTAGGATCCTACGCAGTGCCGTAGGGGGCCGCACCGCCACTTCCCAGCAAATTAGGGACACTGTTGCTCCTGGGGTATCGGCGAGGACCATTCGCAACCGTCTCCATGAAGCTGGGCTACGGTCCCGCACACCGTTAGGCCGTCTTCCGCTCACGCCCCAACATCGTGCAGCCCGCCTCCAGTGGTGTCGCGACAGGCGTGAATGGAGGGACGAATGGAGACGTGTTGTCTTCAGCGATGAGAGTCGCTTCTGCCTTGGTGCCAATGATGGTCGTATGCGTGTTTGGCGCCGTGCAGGTGAGCGCCACAATCAGGACTGCATACGACCGAGGCACACAGGGCCAACACCCGGCATCATGGTGTGGGGAGCGATCTCCTACACTGGCCGTACACCACTGGTGATCGTCGAGGGACACTGAATAGCGCACGGTACATCCAAACCGTCATCGAACCCATCGTTCTACCATTCCTAGACCGGCAAGGGAACTTGCTGTTCCAACAGGACAATGCACGTCCGCATGTATCCCGTGCCACCCAACGTGCTCTAGAAGGTGTAAGTCAGCTACCCTGGCCAGCAAGATCTCCGGATCTGTCCCCCATTGAGCATGTTTGGGACTGGATGAAGCGTCGTCTCACGCGGTCTGCACGTCCAGCACGCACGCTGGTCCAACTGAGGCGCCAGGTGGAAATGGCATGGCAAGCCGTTCCACAGGACTACATCCAGCATCTCTACGATCGTCTCCATGGGAGAATAGCAGCCTGCATTGCTGCGAAAGGTGGATATACACTGTACTAGTGCCGACATTGTGCATGCTCTGTTGCCTGTGTCTATGTGCCTGTGGTTCTGTCAGTGTGATCATGTGATGTATCTGACCCCCGGAATGTGTCAATAAAGTTTCCCCTTCCTGGGACAATGAATTCACGGTGTTCTTATTTCAATTTCCAGGAGTGTAAGTTGCTGTTACGGAAAGCAAGGTTCTCGTCCCTCCACTTTTTAATACAATTTAAATATTTGTGTTTATTCCTAATACCATACTCTCCTATCAGCTGAAATGAAACTCTTGGCACATGATGTCACATTGTTTATGATTATTTCTGTTTCTAAGTGATCCCATATTTTGTCTTTCTTTTAGGTGTATTTTTGTGCTACTCTCTATTATTCCCTTTGAAGTTTCTGGAGCCATGAAATTCTCTTCTGAAAGATCCGTTTTCCGCATTGTCTAGAGCCCTTTTTATTTTATTTTTTTAAAATTTGGTCAGCTTAAATGCTTAATTGCGTTCACTCTTCTAGCACTGCTTTTTTAAAACTAATTGGGATGTTCTTTTAAACTGGGAGCAGGAGCTTGTGTTATTATCATGTACGTTTCTGCCGTACCGACACACAACAGATTACTCTGAGGATTTTCGCATTTAAATTTACTGCCCTCCTCGAGTACAGAGGCAGGTTTGTGCGCTCTGCCGCGATTCAGAGAGCTATGCTGGCGGTACCTTAAGCTTCTGGCAGGGCCCTTACAGCCTGACACGCCTCTTGGGTGGCAGACGAAGAGCAGTCCACTACGTAGGCCAGTAAGGGGTTGGCAGGCGGCGGGACTGTTAGGCATAGTGAAGCCGGCCCCTCTGTACAAGATAGCCCTGATGAAAAACAGGAAAGGACGCCCTTCATGACCTGCAGTGAAGGCAACTGTCTGAGACAAGCCTCGCCCCCCCCCCCCCCCAAAGAAAAATCTCACAGCCTCACCACCTAGCTACTGTGGCTATAGGCTGGTATCCTGTAAAGAGGAATCAAAGTGGGAAAAGAGCTTCAGAGTAAACGTACGGAAAATTTTGAAAATAGAAACATGGATGTCAGGGGAATGTGTACTAAAAACGAAGAACTAGCAAAATATTTAAATACTACAAAAATTGATGTAGGTGTAATATCAGATATAAAAAAGATATTGCAACACTAAAAAGAAATTAATAGTTTCAAAGCTATATGTTTGTTCATTTCTGGGGGCGAGGGCAGCATACCCTTGATCTACATTATGATATGAAGTTTCTTATTATTTCTCAATACGCAAGGTCCTTAGCCAAATTATCGTGAATCAACACGCAGACAGTTTATAATCCTAATCCCTGGTAAATAAACGAATCTTTAACCATACAAGACGAGCGAGAACAATGCTCGTTGCCGTGAGTGTATAATAACCAGTCGTTGAGTCTGTTCATTGTGAACAACGATACCACTGTCACAATGACAACAACGTTATTTGGTGTACAAATTTTGTCTGTTATTCTTAGGTCGACCAAACATTTAAAAGTTATAGGAAATTAAATGATACTGAAATATAAATTATGGCTGCTTATAACCGATTATTATTTGCTACAGTTGTTGAACACACTATAAGAGAAGTTGACAGAGAGCAGAGTTCTGTAAAAACCCTACTGAATTTACGCAAAAAGAAGCTAACACTATGGGGATCGAGGGGGGGGGGGAGGGGTACCCAATTATATTGGTGACTGCGCGGAGAAGAAACATCCTTAGGCTGGTTAGGTTGCGAATTCAAAGTTCAAATGGTTAAAATGGCTCTGAGCACTATGGGACCTAACATCTGAGATCGTCAGTCCCCTAGACTTAGAACTACTTAAACCTAAATAACCTCAGGACATCACACATATCCATGCCCGAGGCAGGATTCGAAACTGCGACCGTAGCGGCAGCGCGGTTCCGGACTGAAGTGCCTAGAATCGCTCGGCCACAGCGGCCGTCGAAATCAAAGTTAGTGAGACAAAATCACAGATTAACAGTCAAATAACCAGCTCGAGTTGCATAGCAGGACATGCAAGTAGCGAGCTGCTCAGAATATGGATCACGCTACCATGAACTGTGACGCTTACATTTCCCCAAAATCAGCAGAATGGACGCCCATCAGCAACAGACAATGCTCAGGAGACGAATCTCCATCAATCATAGTTCTCTGCTCTAAAATCCCTACTTTCAAAAAAATTACAAGTTGATAGGATATGGCAATGCACTTGACAATGATGTGGACGAGAATATGGCTTTCACGAAGAAATCAGGTGAATTCAGCAGAAGCATCCAATTCTTGACGCCCAAATGAACAATAACAAACATGAGGTCGGAACTGGCCCGGAGCAATATCTCCATGTTTGACCGTCTTCTTTGTGCCAAGTATAGCGTATGGACACATTCGATTGAATAAATAATATTTTTGGAGCTAAAGCAACCAAGTTTCTCATGCTGAATGTCCTTTGATGTTCATGCAGTAAAGGCAAAACTGTCAAGCACAATTACTCTAATGGGATGGCAATGACGGCGTGGAGCCCTCTGCCTTCAGCGAGGACAAGTGCGAACCCTGCCAATAAAAGCACAGAGCAGGCCGCAGCCCCACTTCTCTAGAATCCCTGGAGAGGCTCCTGATGAGTTTCATTGAATATCCTCTGCCGACAAACGGGAACCTGAGACCACACCAGAAGTGCACTTTGGTCAATTTCATGGTTCTATCTCAGTTATGGAGCTACGTTTCCTGCTAATGAAGGTGTTTTCCTGTTCAGTTGTATTTTTGCTTCTGATGAATGTATATTTAGATATACTGAAACCATGGTCAAGGATATCAATAAATCTTTATCCTGCAACTGTTTGGCTGTTATCATTTACCGTGAAGTTAGTCAGGCACGTTAGCATTCCTTCATAGTTCCTACCATACGAACGATAACTGATGATAAACAGCTAGAATAAATAAATGCTTTTTAATACCTGGGATGTGAGATTACATGTGTTACATCCTATGATCAGAAATTGAAACTGGAAAAAAATTCAACAGTGGGTAGGTATCATAAATACAACTACTCCCAGAAAGCTAGGAGGGGGCATACAGGAGTCAGGTGGAGGTGGGAGGTGGTATGGAATATTAAGAAAGGTAAAAAGTACCCACCTAGTTAGCCGTGCGGTCTAACGTACTGCTTTCCGGGCGGGAAGGCGTGCCGGTCCCCGGAACGAATCCGCATGGTGGATAAGTGTCGAGGTCCGGTGTGCCGTCCAGTCTGTGGATGGTTTTTAAGGCGGTTTTTCATCTGCCTTGGAGAATTCGGGCTGGTTCCTCTTATTCTGCCTCAGTTACACTATGTCGGCGATTGCGGCGCAAACACTTTCTCCACGAACGCGTAGACCATAATTACTCTACCACGCAAACATTGGGGCTACACTCGTCTGGTGTGAGATGTTCCTGAGGGGTGGGGGGGGGGGGGGTGCCACTGGGGGCCGAACTGCATAGTGCACAGTAATCCTGGTTTCGGTGTGGGGCAGCGGTGGGGTGAGTGGACTGCTGTAGCCTGTTGTGGGGTTGTGAACCACTGAGGGCTACGGCTGGGACGAAGCCTCTCCGTCGGTTCTAGGTCCCCAGTTCTATACAGTACAATGCAATTCACTACAAAAGTACTGGTCCTACCACCGGCGTCAGTGCATAACTAAACAGAAATAAAAAAAAGTTATAAAGTATGCTGGCCCTCGCTGAAAATATGGGATCGTTCTAAAAAAAAGCGTATACACCCATATCTAGTGGTTAAATTAATGTAAAAGCTATGTAAGGCATGACCAGTACATCAGACACTGTAGAGAAAGAAATAATCATTGTGATTTTTATGAACATATTTTAATTCTTATGAATTGCTACCAGATTTTAATGGGAATGTAAGAAAAAATTTAAGTCAAAGCAAGGCCAATGCTTTAACAATTAAGTCAGTTTATTTCTAACCATCTCGAACATGTATGTTACGTTATATTGGGTGTCCAAAAGAAAAGTGGCGAATACTTTGAGAGGTAGTAGTGCTCATCGAAACAACAAAAATATGTCCAACGAACATCGGTTCGTGAACGCATACTTCCACAGGTAAACACGTGTTTATAGGAAGGACTGTACGACACTTGGTTGCGGATACTAGTCGTCGTAATGGCGCTCCGTCAAATGTGTCGGCAGGTTATCATGTGGTCTTGCTCACGGTATTCTACCTGGCCTGCAGTCAGTTGTGTGGTTAGAGACGTATTGTAGGCTGCGTTAGTTTTCGTCGTGTTTATGTGCCTTATTGTACAGTACTGCCAACCCTGGGTACGTATCATGGTGACTTACCCTCTTCCAAACGAGGATTCACGTATGTGTTGCTTTTTGTACGTACAAATGGTGTAGTACATTTAAATTTTCTCTCTTCTGCCACTTGTTAGCAGTGGAAGTCTACTACTAGACAACTGGAATGATGGATATGATATTCTGCTGTAATTTGCCAACTGGACGTAGCCTACGAGCTTATGCCCTCTACACTGAAAAATAACCACAACGCAGAGTATTCTGCGATAAGCTGGCAGACAGACTTTTCCAAAGCCTGAGGGACACTGTTACCGCTGTACGTCGGAAGACTCACAGTGGAAAGTCCCTCACAGCCCGCACGCCTGACATGGAGGAGCGTCTGCTAATTTCGGTGGAAGAAACCCCTGGGACCAGTGTGCGACGAATGGCAGCAGCAGAAGGCGTGTCTCACTCCCTTATACGGGAGGGAGGGGGAGCACTTCATGAACAATTGTTGTTCTCATATCATCTACAGCGCGTTCAGGCCCTAAGGCCACATCATCATCGTGGCAGACTGCGGTTCTGTCGAAGGCTGTTGTAGAAGTGTCCCGCAGATCCTCCGTTCACATCCAAAAAATTTTTTATTGGTGTGGCAGGGTTCACAAGAAATGGTGTTGTGAATTTCCATAACCCGCATGTATGGGCAGATGTAAAGCTATTCAGGAAAGCGGGCATCAACACCTATTCTCAATCACCGTGCGGGCAGGCTTGGCGACAGATTAATAGAGTCATACATGCTACCACAATGGTTAACTGGGGCACATTATCTGGACTTTCTCGTTAATGTACTGCTTGCCTTGCTCGAAAATGTGTCATTGCAGCAACGAATACAAATGCCTTTCGTGCATGAAGGCGCATACCTTGATCGTGCTCGTTCCTCAGACTTCAATCCACTAGATTTTTGGTTATGCGGACACTTGAAGGAATTTGTCTACGCCACACCTATCAACAATGTGCGGACGCTACAGGGTTGCGTCTTCAATGTGTGCCACAGGTACAGCAACAACCGGGTATACTTCAGTATACTTCAAAGGGTGCGTCATTCTTTACGCCGGAGGGCAAAGGGGTGCATTGTGGTGAATGGACGTGACGTTGAACACCTCCTGTAAAAACGTGTTTATCGCAGGAAATATGCACTTCCGGGCCCATGTTTACTGGACTTATTTTTCTTATTTTGATAGGGTCTACCACCTCTCAGAGTACTCCACATTTTATTTGAACACCCAGTGTATACGAGTATGCGTGTACGAATTCTAGACATCACACTACTCTTCAAGCTCTGCGTTCGATTGAGCTGCGAAGTACGTTTTACAAATTTAAAACTCTTTTGGCTACTTTCATAACATAATAATTTGGGTATATAAAGCATAGTCAGTAGCAAAATGATGAGTTCGGTAGCTTTTAATTTTTTCGCAGATAAAAGTGTTAAATACATAAAAATTTAATTAATTGACGTCTACAAGTTTTATATTTGATACTTTCTTATTTTCGTCATTAAAAAGTGGTTGTAGCCTTTTAGAGTATTAGCTCTTTAGTGCTAGCTTGGGACACTGCGCACATCCTACACATTGAAAACCACTCGTATTGTTATTCCAAAATTTCCATAATTGTCTAAAGCTCCTGTTAGCATACGTGCGAAGAACTAAAAAATTAAGCTGAAACAGAGACAGATGGTGATGGAAATGAAATAAGTTTTTAAATGGACCGTTTCTGTTTGAGGAAAGACAAATCAACGAAATGCGTAAATAACCCTTGAAAGTTATCTAAACAAATAAAAATGAGACTGAACTACTGTTTCTGACTGTAAGATATGAGCTGTAATAATAAATGGGCTGTCATAATGAAACTTGTACTGTCGTAATGTGAAGGCAAAGCTGCATTGTAATAATAATTAATTGTCGTAATGTAAAGTGAAGTCATTCGTACTGTTAAAGTTAATATTCTGTCTGCAAGAATTTTGAACAGAATAAACTGCCTGAATAATGGACTTTGACATAAAACCTAGAATTATTAGTTTTACGGAACTGATCACAGATCATTAAAACTGATAGACAGCACAGAAAATTCTAACTGTCTCTGAAGTACATAAGTTGGCCCTAACTGAGCTGAACCCTCAAATATATTTACTCTACTGTTTGAAAATCTGGATTACGCGTTGTTTTACTTCTTTGCCTGGAGCGCTGCTGTGTTAAAGCTGCATATTACTATATCTACACAGAAACACTCGTGAGGTAAAAAATGAAATTATAGTATGGCATTTATTGGCCGGGAAATCCCCTTCTGGGTTCGGCCGCTGTATTGCAAGTCTTTTCAGTAGACGCCGCTTCGGCTACTTGCATGTCAATGAGGATGAAGAACGCACATCACCCCGTCCCCTGCCGGGAATCGAGCCCAGGCCCCCTTGTATGGTAGGCGGTAACGCTACCGCTGCGCTACTGAGGCGGGCACTCGAGGGGTGCAATGATTTCAATGTTAGTTTCAAATCGAAGTATTTTCGGAACGCACTTGGTTCCTTTTCTACGTTTGAAAAAGCATGATCAATAAAAAATTGTAGGAGAAAAATAGCGCTGCAGTAATGACTTCAAAGTAACAACCTTATAATTCCTCTTCAGGTAAATAAAAGATTCCATTACACTTTCTCCTTCTCAGATCAGTTACTGCTACATAATCATCTTAATTAAACACATCTATAAATTGAGACTTTACATTTGAAACATAACAATACAAGTGCTTCCTCACTTTAACACAGCTAACCACTATCTGCTACTGCGCCTTCGCGCACACCAAAGAAAGCAGCCCAACTTCTGCGATACAGCTTTACAACATCGCTGTTCGCTCACAATCAATTCAGATACCAAAATTAAACATGACACCTATCACCCTCCACCTAGAAATGTAAGGATACGACCTCAAAATACCATTATTCTGTACCAAGTGTGAAATGGATCTTAGAATGCTTCACGTCGTGTATTAGGAAAGGTATATTCGAACGAATATGTTGATATACTAAAGTATACATAAGAAGCATTTCGTGAAATTTTGCCCGGGAACGTAAAAGCCAAATAGACAGATGCGGCTGACGTTTAGGCTTTTGTTCGGATACAAGGACCAGTGACCCTAAAATTATTGTGGAATTGAGATATATCACACTACGAGCACCAGTTCCTGTTCAGATGCATGCAGTGTGATGACATTCAAAGAAGTCCAGAGAGCAAGAAAAAAAATTATTAGTGAAATATCTGAATTGTTCAGGGCGAGCTGTAACCATAACTACACAGTGTCTGAAATATACTACAGTGGAAGAGCAATTGGTCGATTTCAAAGGAACTTTTTCGGCTGTTATACCAAGCAAGCCATCGAAGTGTGATCAGAAAATTCTAACGCTATGTGATGCCAGGATTTGGTACGCCATTGCCCCCATGGATATATAGTCAGAAAGCAGCCAGATGCGCCATATAACGTTTGAAAATCTTCCCAGGGTGTGGTAACTCTGCTGAGAGGCGGAGACTGGCTGCAATCTAACGGCAGCAGTTGGTTTCCTAATAACAACTTGCCTAAACAGCTACTGAACAAGGAACTTACTTTTGTTGACACTGTTCACAAAAAATTGAAGTTTGTCCTAAATTTGTGAATGTGAAGCAACTATAAGCAAACATTAGCTTATATGGATTCATAAAGTATTTGACAGTCGTATAGTATGTGCCATAAATGAACAAAAACGTGATACTCCTTACATCTTTCTACTTCTATAGTCAGATAGATGACGGCAACGGAGAGAAAAAAACTGAAATTATCGCAAAATGCAACTCTAGAAAAACAGTACTCGAAACACTACTCCTACTCAACATAAAAATGGTGCTCGCCCTGTGCAATATTTTCCCGTATTCTTGATGTTTCTGGAATAAATTCTGAATTAATATTTACCAGAAATAATCAGTCAAATAATATGGGCAGAATATTTTTCCTGAGAATTAATTCAGCTAGTACAACCAGTTGAGTCCAATAGAGCAGCGCCGACGTTTTTGTCCAAATCCATAAAACAGGAATATGACAACACAAGAAGATGAAAATCTAGGAATTTCAGTGGAAAGAGTGTTTTCAAACAGCAATATGAACTCTGAAAGAAAGAAGACGTACAAGGTACACAAGAAATGAAGTCGTGAAAACAAGATGCTTTCGTGTGAAGTGCATGAAACGTGTCTAAGTCATATAGCCACAATATGTAATATTTCTTTCGGTAACAAACATGTTTGTCATTCGGAAGTGTAATGTAAAATAATCTAGGAAACGTTGTAACTTGACAGAACTAATAAGTATATATCAATTGAACATGGAAAGATAGAAATATTACTATTTTTATTACTAACAATAGTATTGGCGTTTGAATTAATATTTACAATGATTAGAAGGTGTATAAAACTGTGGAAGAGTTTAAGATTTCGATACAATAATATGGGAACATTGATTTTTCCACCATTATTAATTTTACCTTGGGGTGTGTGCGTACCAACATGTAGAGACAGTGCGGCAGTCCATATCGGTGGGGGTGACATTTGTTGTGGATTGGCAAGAGAGCCAACCCGGGTTTGAGAGGAAGCCGAAAGACACGCGTTTTAGCTCACGCAGGCTGGCGTGAGGTCCTGAACAGGTCAAGGACATTGGACTAGCAAGAAAGGACGTAGCTGTGGAATACTTAACTTTAATCCATAAATGGTGAACATCGCTCTTGACGGTACATGTTTTACAGCATCAATAGTAACTGGTAATGGCGCCTTGCTAGGTCGTAGCAAATGACGTAGCTGAAGGCTATGCTAACTATCGTCTCGGAAAATGAGAGCGTATTTTGTCAGTGAACCATCGGTAGCAAAGTCGACTGTACAACTGGGGCGAGTGCTAGGAAGTCTCTCTAGACCTGCCGTGTGGCGGGGCTCGGTCTGCAATCACAGATAGTGGCGACACGCGGGTCCGACGTATGCTACCGGACCGCGGCCGATTTAAAGGCTACCACCTAGCAAGTGTGGTGTCTGTCTGTGACACCACAACATTGTAGACAAAAAGTTCACGTTTCGGTCATTTTAAAACATTTGTTTGCTTGTGAAGGCAGCCGGCCGGCCGCCTGGGCTACTGTCAGTCTGCCATTACTGTGAGCTACTGCAGAGGCCCAGCGGTCGAAAGCAGGTTTTGACAATCCGAGATTACAACACGAAAATCGCGCGAGTGTGGGCATGCAAAATATTTTTTTTGTTTTGTGTTGTGGCTTGTCATTAGTCATAAGCAGTGCTCAGAAATCGGTCGAGCTGAATGGTTCGCTGCACGCTCTCTGTTGTTATATGGTAGTGCAGGAAATTAAGGTTTTGTATCGTTACAACGCACAGTATTAAGATTTCTGTTTTAATGGAACGAATGACCCAAGTGAAAAAAAGTGTTACAGTTCTTCACCAAAACTGAAAGCGTTAGGCTCAAAAAGACAACGATACGAAGAAGAGTTAGACAGTTTGCCCTTTGTGCCTCTAGATAAATCAACAGTATCGGCCGAGTGAAGACTTCAAGATGACGTTGAAGCCTCCTCAATTGCAAGTGAGCAGGAGCAGGATTCTCAGAGGCAAGGTACGTCGTTAGAAAGATCTACTCATCACTGATGAAAGCTGTTGTGGTGTAAGTATTAAGAATTACCCTCTCGTGCCAAAAACTGTCCCATTTTTCAAAGTTTTGCAGATGCTGATGCGCAAGAACGGAGTTGTTTAAAAGCGTCTGTAGCATCGGGGAAGTAGAGATAAGACCATGCGATCAAGAAGAGACGACAGTAATGGTGACATTTGCTCTGAGGAGGAATACACACAAAAAATGAAATATTGTTAGAGAAAGTGATAATGACACTTGTAAGCTCCCCACGTAAAATAATTCACCGCAACCGTTCAACAGAAAATGTTAACATAAATAATATTCACGTTAAGTGTAACCTCACCACAAAAAATATAAATACACTCCTGGAAATTGAAATAAGAACACCGTGAATTCATTGTCCCAGGAAGGGGAAACTTTATTGACACATTCCTGGGGTCAGATACATCACATGATCACACTGACAGAACCACAGGCACATAGACACAGGCAACAGAGCATGCACAATGTCGGCACTAGTACAGTGTATATCCACCTTTCGCAGCAATGCAGGCTGCTATTCTCCCATGGAGACGATCGTAGAGATGCTGGATGTAGTCCTGTGGAACGGCTTGCCATGCCATTTCCACCTGGCGCCTCAGTTGGACCAGCGTTCGTGCTGGACGTGCAGACCGCGTGAGACGACGCTTCATCCAGTCCCAAACATGCTCAATGGGGGACAGATCCAGAGATCTTGCTGGCCAGGGTAGTTGACTTACACCTTCTAGAGCACGTTGGGTGGCACGGGATACATGCGGACGTGCATTGTCCTGTTGGAACAGCAAGTTCCCTTGCCGGTCTAGGAATGGTAGAACGATGGGTTCGATGACGGTTTGGATGTACCGTGCACTATTCAGTGTCCCCTCGACGATCACCAGTGGTGTACGGCCAGTGTAGGAGATCGCTCCCCACACCATGATGCCGGGTGTTGACCCTGTGTGCCTCGGTCGTATGCAGTCCTCCTGATTGTGGCGCTCACCTGCACGGCGCCAAACACGCATACGACCATCATTGGCACCAAGGCAGAAGCGACTCTCATCGCTGAAGACGACACGTCTCCATTAGTCCCTCCATTCACGCCTGTCGCGACACCACTGGAGGCGGGCTGCACGATGTTGGGGCGTGAGCGGAAGAAGCAGATGAAGAACTGAGAAGCAGATGGGTCACTATTTACGCAGGATGCTTCAAAGTGGCAGAACATATTGGAATATCAACTGACTAGAATGTAACAATTCACGGCATACACTAATGCAAAGAAAAGCAATCGCTTTATAGATGAAACACTATATGAATATTTAAATTGAGTCCTGAGGACAGTTTTCTACTAAATGTCTTCAATGTTATTCTTGATACAGCTTTAGGAACCTTTTCTATTTGGTATGCTGCCAGATGGTAGTTATAAGAGTCGAGGGGCATCAAAGGGAAGCAGTGGTCGGGAAGGGAGTGAGACAGGACAGTAGCCTATCCCCGATTTTGAGCAAGCAGTAAAGGAAACAAAAGAAAAATTCGGAGTAGGAATTAAAATCCATGTAGAAGAAATAAAAACTTTGAGATTCGCCAATGACATTGTAATTGTCAGAGACAGTAAAGGACGTGAAAGAGCAGCTGGACGGAATGGACAGTGTCTTAAAAGGAGGATATAAGATAAACATCAACAAAAGCAAAACGAGGATAATGGAATGTAGTCGAATTAAGTCGGGTGATGCTGAGGGAATTAGATTGGGAAATGAGACACTTAAAGTGGTAAAGGAGTTTTGATATTTGGGGAGCAAAATAACTGATGATGGTCGAAGTAGAGAGGATATAAAATGTAGATTGGCAATGGCAAGGAAAGCGTTTCTGAAGAAGAGAAATTTGTTAACATCGAGTATAGATTTAAGTGTCAGGAAGTCGTTTCTGAAAGTATTTGTACGGAGTGTAGCCATGTATGGAAGTGAAACGTGGACGATAAATAGTTTAGACAAGAAGAGAATAGAAGCTTTCGAAATGTGGTGCTACAGAAGAATGCTGAAGATTAGATGGGTAGATCACAACTAATGAGGAGGTATTGAACAGAATTGGGAAGAAGAGAAACATATGACATAACTTGACTATAAGAAGGGATCGGTTGGTAGGACATATTCTGAGGCTTCAAGGGATCACCAATTTAGTACTGGAGGGCATCGTGGAGGGTAAAAATCGTAGAGGGAGATCAAGAGATGAATACACTAAACAGATTTAGAAGTTGGAGTAGGTACTGGGAGATGAAGAAGCTTGCAGAGGATAGAGTAGCATGGAAAGCTGCATCAAACCAGTCTCTGAAGACCACAACAACATGCTGCCAGAGCCTAATGTGGACTTATTTCGTTCCTTTTGGATCTGCATAAAACTAGACGATTCTGCACTGTCTGAGCGCCCAGAAAACATAGCACTTTGTACTGCGTATGATTTAATAGAAGTAATTTTGAAGTTAAAAATGAATTAGGCAGATAATTTCGGGTGTGACCCACTTCCCCTTCTGCACCTCCCGAATGCTTTTCATAAAGGTAATTTTAATAACGTACTTCAGAATGTAACGGTATCCTTACGGATTTTCTGCACTTTGCATTTTTCTGATTTCCATAGAGTGGGATCAGTAAACGTTCTTGCATTCTGAGAACTAAAACTGGGCAAGAGCGTCTTGTTAGATTAGCTATGATCACAGTGGAGTCAGAATTAGCCTGCTCATTATACAAGGATTACAAAAGAGTCCGGATATAAAAAAGCTAGAAAAACGGATAGTATAGTAAAGTATCGATTTTATGTAAGCTTATAGCATTAAGAAACTTTATTGATAATGGCATTCTTTGATTTTTGTATTAATTTCCTGAACTTATTCAAAAACCAAAGTTTAAAATTTAAAAAAAATGGGCGAAGGGCTTAAGTACGCTTACCTGCTTACCTGTAGATCGCAAATCCTGGCACCGACCGTGGGCGGCTGTACTAGTTCTAGTATACGAGTCAGAGAGCGGATAAAGATAAGTGAAATTTGTCATGAACTAAACGTCAAAAGAATACTGTACAAAACAGATGAGCACAGAAGGAAATAGCATGAACACAAGCAAACTATATCGAATGAATGAATACCTAAAAGTAATATACAATATTCAGGATACACCTCAAAGGGAAAGAAATGTTGGATGTCCTAAGATGATATGGAAATATCTGTAGCAGTTTACTCGAAACTGGAACAAGTAAAGGTCCCTATACAAAATCTGGATATGATGATGAAATTTACAGCCTTTTGTTAGTTCATAGCTACCAGTTCCCTATAAGTCTGATATGGTTTATTGTATGCGGTGTAAAACCATTTGACGTGTTGCTGCTAATAGGATTTTATTTTCGAAGTATACTGACAGCTTTTTATTTAATCTCTGTGCAGTATAATGCACTCGATTTCTTGTTTGGAAACAACAGTTTTACGATATCGTAAATGCCTGCTAAGTATTAAATAGAAACAAGGCCCTCTACGGCCGAACAAGTGTTTTTTAAACCACTTGTTTCGTGGATGAATTACATTTCCTTAAGATGCTGCCTACGAATCTGATTCTGGCATTAGCTTTTCCTACTATTCGTTTTGTTTGGTCATTCCACTTAAGGTCGTTCCTGATGGTCACTCCTAGATATATTACGGTAGACACTGTTTACAGCAATTTGTCTTCTATGGCCTAGTTTTTCAGTAGTGAGTTTATTCTTCTATGTATGCGCAATATTCTATATTTATTTATGTTCGGGATTAACTGATAGACCTTGCATCATTAGTACGTCCTTTTGCGAATCAATACAGTCTTCTGTAGTTTTATATAAAATGAAGTTTTATGTAAAAGAACTTGCTTTTCTTTGTTTTTAATTTATAACACCAATAATAAAAATGTAAAACGAAAACAACAGAACTCATTTATGGCATTTAAAACACGACGTAGAAACACTGATCATAAAAATGAATAGCTTTACTATTAGATAGTGATGAAAGACCTGTCCATGGACACATCGTATGTTGATGTTCGTTTAGTTGGGTAGGAGAATGTGGGTAAAGGATGGACGACTGATGGATAGTACAGATGGTAGATAAGCGGATGCTGGGAGACAGGATTGAGAATAAGTTTTGGGTGTCGATAATTCCGTAATATGAGGACAAGGCTTAGTGAAAGTTGTAAGGGAAAGGTTGCCCTGGTGAGGTGGGATGGGTTCGGTAGGTTTATAGGTTGGATGAGTAAGCAGATGTCACGGACAGAGAGAGAGACGGTTGAAATTTCTTTGTGAGAGGATGTGGACCGTTTGTTGGCGTAGGATTGGTTCAAAGTGAATGAAAAAAGGTAGGCATTCTATGAGATGGTAACCCGTTAAGCCGCGGAGTGCGGCTTATGATTTGCGCTGTGATATAAAATTGTGAACTATTTGTTCCGCCCGATGGACGGCGTGTAACATAGTTCCCGTTGTGCTAGCTACCACTGTAGTAGGCAGCTCTCACTGCTAGCGGACTCACTCCGCCTGACTAGCGCACTACCCGTGCAACGTATATTGCTAGAGGGGAGGGCTAGCCTTAAGTGATGTTGTAACCATGAAAGTCGAGAACACAGCACATCGAGTAGATGTTGTCAGCCAAAAGAGATATTGCCCATCTCCTCTTTCATGCGACGGTCGGTGCCAACCGAAAAATGTTGTGTGTCCATTCGTAGTGGAAACCTAGATCAGTACGTTAAGATATTAGGTGTAATAGTATGCATTAAAAGGAAAAGAAAAACACGAAGAACAGACAGTACTTCAGTAGAGACTAAGTATAAAGACAACGTTGTGCAGTCTGGCATATGAAACGAGAAGGAGCAAGTCACGCAAGTGTGACGTGACAGTCGGCCGGAGTGGCCGAGCTTTCTAGGCGCTACAGTCTGGAACCGCGCGACCGCTACGGTCGCAGGTTCGAATCCTGCCTCGGGGATGGGTGTGTGTGATGTCCTTACGTTAGTTAGGTTTAAGTAGCTCTAAGTTCTAGGGGACTGATGACCTCAGCAGTTATGTGCCATAGTGCTCAGAGCCATTTGAACCATTTTTTTGTGACGTGTCAGCGAAGTGGTTAAAGACATGATCAGTGTTAGACAACATGTAACAAAGTTGTACATCGCTCTATAAATGGGCACATAAAATTACACCGTACAACACACAGATTGTAAACGAGAAGCAAACCGTTTTCCCGTTGACAATGGGCACCACAATAATCACGTGTTAAGAAGTAATTTTTTGGGTCTCTAAACCCACATATCGATTAATTAAAAATTGTAAGAATCTGCCGAAACAGCAGAGAAAATGCGGCCTATAACTCTTAGGAGTGACACCCAACATAATCATTCGAAGAAGAATAAGTTGATAGAGATGAAAAAGAAGCATCTGATGGCAATTAATTCTTTTAAACAATGCCTCACTCCCGATTCCACTATTGAATTCTCCGTACCTGGCAAACCATAGTCTGCACCAGTAGCCTACATTTTCTGCTGTTCCACCTATTTAGAGACACTTTAAAGCGGGTTTACTGACCCTAATACCCTGCGGTAGAGTGAACATCTTCCGTCTCCTCTTCCTTTCACTCCGTGTGTCATCAATAAAATGTGAAAACGCCTACAGAAAGAATGTCCAGATACAACTGTGGTCGTCACTAACGTAACGTACACTCAACGTAGAGTATTATAGTATTTCCTGGACTAATACCTGATACAAACTTTGTGTTTTTTTTTGGATTCATCTTCCAGTGTTTAACAAATAAAAATAAAATAATAATAATAATATAATAATTTTTAATAATAATAATTATTTTGTTATTTGGATAAGTAATTGAGAGATTAAAATTTACGCCGTGAATTTATCGAGCTTCGTACGTCCGAAGATGTACGGAGTGTAGCCAGGGCTCATATATTTTTTGTAGATAAAGTCTGATATCTGGCCTCAGCTTCAATCATGACAATGGAGTGACTAAAACTACTAAAACAGAGAAAAGCATACGATTAAATAAAACATATATTCATTACAACATATACATTACTATATGAATGACACTTACGTAAAATTATAGGTAAATAATTGCAGATAATTCACAAATGAGAGCGACTTATTAATTCTGCGCCTCTTTTCTGCAGTTAAGTATCAAATGGCTAACTGTGGAGCCACTCAAAATATTACGTCCTTCTAGGACAACGAATGACCTAAGAGTGTAGATGCCTAGTGGCTGTGGCGAGAGAGCGGTGTTAATTACTTTATTTTGCTTTCTTTTGTCTTAAAAAATCGGTACATATATTGTAAGTTCAGTTAATTAAATATCATCTGTGCTCGAGTGCAAATGGTTCCTTAAAAGTGATAGCCTTGTGAGGGCTGATGCATAGTACAGCAAAAAGAATTGAATCTGATTGTATTGAAGGATATTCTGTGTAACAGATTCCCCCCGCCCCCCCCCCCCCCCCCACATTTCGAGAAACAACAACGCATACGAATAAATTCTTTGCAAAAAATGCGAGCTGCACGACACTGCCGCGAGAAATTACGAACCGCATCTCTCAGCAGCTCGTCAGGCGTTGAAGTTGTTGTTCGCAAAGTTTCTCTCTTTGTACTCCGAGATGAATATATGATATCCCTTTGCAGCTATGAACAAAACTTTTTTATCCGAAAAGACTAGTGGGAGCTCTGATGCACTGCGTCCCGGCATTAAAGTAAAACCACAGCGGCGTGATGGCTCTCCCTTTTTTGGTGAAAACGAACAGACAAGAAGGATAGTTATGAGCTCTCTTTCTCGTTTTGGAGTCCTGAACTCGTCAGCTACGCTTTATGAAGCTAAAGAGGAACATGATATATACAAGCAACTGGGAGCTGTGAGAGATAGAGCACAAAATTGCGCTTCCGTCGGTGATGAACTAGCACACAATAAAGCAGAGACTCTATAAAGCAGTTATTAGCCAAAAAAAAAGTCTCTGTGCATCACGTAGCATGTTCGTATGTTTCAGGAATAAAAGAGCTTCAGCTATATTTCTTTTCTTTTTTGCAATTGACTTGCAGTCATTTTAGACAAAAAAACTCCACTTTCAGGTGTCAAAAATTTTAGTTTTGAGTCTTCGTCATGATTTGGTGAAGCTGCCCATACGCGGGGAGCTATATTGGTCAATAAGTAAGACTACGCACCTTGATATAAAACAAGTATAGGTTACAAATGACTGTGTCATTATCTGTGAAGTGTCAGTTACATCTGTGAAGTCCGAAGATGTAACGGTGTGAGTATAAGTGCAGATATTTTTATATGTGGTACCTTAATACGTACCAACAATAGTATGTTTGCTGTTTTTCCTTTGCATAAAACAGTCTTCCCCCGAACACGTCACGTAATTAACTGCCTGCTGTTTTGTGCATGATCGTAGCTGCACCACTAACTGGAATACTGTCGGTGTAGAATAACCGTTTTGTGTCCGCGCATTCACACTTCAGCAACTGACCAGCTCCGCAATTAAAAATGAACATCAATACGTTGCAACTGCAACACATACTTGGAGGTACTACCCAGACTGAGAACATACGACTTGAAAAAAACTATAATCGTTAGTTTTCATTAACATATACGTGTGTGTGTGTGAGAGAGAGAGAGAGAGAGAGAGAGAGAGAGAGAGAGAGAGAGAGAGAGTGTATTTATGTGTGTGTGGCATAATACAGCAGAAAATTTCCATTGGGGTTAGGCATCTGAGCATCGCTTTTGCTAGAGGTAGGAAAGTGCTGTCATGTAAGCAAAACGCTGGAGCGCCTGCAACTATTTCCAACGAAACATGGAAATGATCAGACATCTGCAAAGATTACTGGTGGAGTAGCCCGCCACAAATACTCTTAAAGGTGAGGTCGGGGCGCACAGCAAACACACAATCATAATATTAAATGAACTATATTTCCGTCGAATCATCGTTTTTGGAGCTTCTGCAGTGATTATGGACAGTCCAAATCACATTTTATCTGTGATGTAGCGGTAGCAATGGTCTACAGATGAGGTGTGATTCTGGAACACTGCTCCTCCTCCTTCTTCGTGGCCATATCCCATGTCATCACAGGATAGGCATGTAAATCTGCATGGGGGATTTCGGAAGCGTTAGTGATAGATGGGGGGGGGGGGGGGCGAGGGGTGCAGAAACCCTTCTTGTCCCCATCAGGGTCTCAGGTCGAAACTCACCTTCCCTTCAATTAAAAAAAAAGGAAACAAAAACAAAGAAGTCATGAGCAATGAGGCCGAAGACATCTACCATAAAAAATCAACCTCGTACTGTCAACGGCCTTGTCAAATAAGACGGAGGAGTGGACATAATTTCAGGGCACTTTCTTCCTCTTGGGGTGTGAAACTTTTCCTAAAAGACGGAAGAAGCGGAAATTATCAACTGCATGAGCATGCAGGAAGCAATGGAAACCATTAACGACACGTAATGTGTATTCCACAGGACGTGTGGCTGTAATTGAGAAAGTGTCAAGATGATCTCGCCATTGGCAAAAGAGTCCAGACTAGGCTCCAATTCGGATCTCCGGGAGAGGGACAAGACCATGAGAAAAAGATTCAATAACCAACGAAACGTTAACGTTTTACAAGTCGGCGCATGAAATATCAGAGGTTTGAACGTGGTGGGGAAGCTGAAAAATGTCGAAAGGGAAATCAAAGGCCCAGTCTAGATAGAGCGGGCTTCAGTGAAGTGGCGTGGGAAGACAAGGATTTCTGGTCAGGTGAACTAATACCAATACAGCAGAAAATAGTATAACGGGAGTAGGATTCGTTATGAATAGGAAAGTAGTACAGGGTGTGTGTTACTATAGATGGTTTAGTAATAATGTTGTTCTCATGAGAATCGACAGCAAACTAACACAGGTAACAATAGTTCAGGTACACATGCCAACGTCGCAAGCAGAAGATGAAGAGACGGAGAAAGTATATGAGAATACTGAACGGGCAGTACGTAAAGGGAGATGAGCGAAGGCGAATTTCTAACAACCATGGGAGACAGGAATGCGGTTGTGGGGGAACGAATAGGTGAAAGGTTTGCGGGAGAATATGACCTTAGTGTTAGGAATGAAGAAGGTGAAGGCTAACAGATGACTCCAATAAATTTCAGCAAGTGATAGTGGTTACTCTGTTCAAGAGTCACGAGAGGAGGAGGAGGTACATACGGAAAAGGCCGGGAGATACGGAAAGATTTCAGTTAGATTTCGTCATGGTCGGTCAGAGATTCCGAAATCACGTACGGATTGTACCTAGGAGCAGGTATACATTGAGACTGGTGAAGAAAAGCAGGCTGAAGTTAAAGAGTCAGAAAGAGTCAATGGGAAAAGAATTTGGATGCGGAAGTACTAACGAATCCAGAAGTTCTCTGAAGCCATAGATTCTGTGATAACTAATACACTCCTCGAAATTGAAATAAGAACACCGTGAATTCATTGTCCCAGGAAGGGGAAACTTTATTGACACATTCCTGGGGTCAGATACATCACATGATCACACTGACAGAACCACAGGCACATAGACACAGGCAACAGAGCATGCACAATGTCGGCACTAGTACAGTGTATAAACACCTTTCGCAGCAATGCAGGCTGCTATTCTCCCATGGAGACGATCGTAGAGATGCTGGATGTAATCCTGTGGAACGGCTTGCCATGCCATTTCCACCTGGCGCCTCAGTTGGACCAGCGTTCGTGCTGGACGTGCAGACCGCGTGAGACGACGCTTCATCCAGTCCCAAACATGCCCAATGGGGGACAGATCCGGAGATCTTGCTGGCCAGGGTAGTTGACTTACACGTTCTAGAGCACGTTGGGTGGCACGGGATACATGCGGACGTGCATTGTCCTGTTGGAACAGCAAGTTCCCTTGCCGGTCTAGGAATGGTAGAACGATGGGTTCGATGACGGTTTGGATGTACCGTGCACTATTCAGTGTCCCCTCGACGGTCACCATTGGTGTACGGCCAGTGTAGGAGATCGCTCCCCACACCATGATGCCGAGTGTTGGCCCTGTGTGCCTCGGTCGTATGCAGTCCTGATTGTGGCGCTCACCTGCACGGCGCCAAACACGCATACGACCATCATTGGCACCAAGGCAGAAGCGACTCTCATCGCTGAAGACGACACGTCTCCATTCGTCCCTCCATTCACACCTGTCGCGACACCACTGGAGGCGGGCTGCACGATGTTGGGGCGTGAGCGGAAGACGGCCTAACGGTGTGCGGGACCGTAGCCCAGCTTCATGGAGACGGTTGCGAATGGTCCTCGCCGATACCCCAGGAGCAACAGTGTCCCTAATTTGCTGGGAAGTGGCGGTGCGGTCCCCTACGGCACTGCGTAGGATCCTACGGTCTTGGCGTGCATCGCTGCGGTCCGGTCCCAGGTCGACGGGCACGTGCACCTTCCGCCGACCACTGGCGACAACATCGATGTACTGTGGAGACCTCACGCCCCACGTGTTGAGCAATTCGGCGGTACGTCCACCCGGCCTCCCGCATGCCCACTATACGCCCTCGCTCAAAGTCCGTCAACTGCACATACGGTTCACGTCCACGCTGTCGCGGCATGCTACCAGTGTTAAAGACTGCGATGGAGCTCCGTATGCCACGGCAAACTGGGTGACACTGACGGCGGCGGTGCACAAATGCTGCGCAGCTAGCGCCATTCGACGGCCAACACCGCGGTTCCTGGTGTGTCCGCTGTGCCGTGCGTGTGATCATTGCTTGTACAGCCCTCTCGCAGTGTCCGGAGCAAGTATGGTGGGTCTGACACACCGGTGTCAATGTGTTCTTTTTTCCATTTCCAGGAGTGTAACTCAGTAGACAGTTGAGTTGCAGAAGAATGGACATCTCCAAAAAGGACATTCGCGGAACTTGGAAAGAAAAACATAGGTACAAGGAAGATAAATGAGGAGAAACTATTGGCAACACAAGAAATGCTTCAGCTGAGTGACGAAAGAAGGAAGTACAAAAAAGTTATGGGAGTTTCAGGAATGCAGAAACTCAAGTCACTTAGGGATGAAATAAATAGGACGCGCAGGGAAGCTAAGGTGAAATGGCTGAGTAAAAATCTGAAGAAATCGAAAAAGAATTGATTGTCAGAAGGACTGACTCAAAATACAGAAAAGTCAAAACAACCTTCGGTGAAATTTGAAGCAAGGGTGGTAACATTGAGAGTGCAATGGAAACTCTACCGTTAAATGCAGAGGAGAGAGCGAATAGGTGAGTGGTCTATTAGATGACGATCCTTGGCTTCATAAAGAAAGAGGAAGTTCTTATGATGCAGTTGACTTCGGAAGCAACACTGAAGGAAAATAAGCCCGGATTTGTCGTCCTAGAAAAATTGTTTGACAATGTCAAATGGTGTCAAATGTTGGAAATTCTCAAAAAATTGGGGGCAAGCTATACAGAAAGACGGGTAATACGCAATATGTACAAAAAACAAACGGATGTAATTTTCACCCCTACTGTTTAATCTATACATCGAAGAAGCGATAACGGAAATGAAAGTAAGATTCAAGAGTGGGATTAAACTTTACTGTGAGAGGACACGAAGCAGAAGATTCACTGATGACATTTCTATCTTGAGTAAAAGTGTAGAGGAACTACAGGATCTGTTGAATGGAATGAACAGTAATGAGTACAGAATATGGATTGAGAGTAAATCGGAGATAGACAAGGTAGTGAGAAGCAGTAGAAATGTGAATAGCGAGAGACTCCACATTTAGAATTGGGATCACGAGGTCGTCGAACTTAAGGAATACTGCTACCTAGTCAACAAAATAACCCATTAAGCACAAAGACAGAAGGACTTAAAAAGCAGGCTGGCACTGGCAAACAAAGCATTTCTGGCCAAGACGTTTAATAGGACCAATCATATGCTTTAATTTGAGAAAGATATTTCTTACAACATACGTTTGTAACTCAGGGTTGTATGGTAGTGAAACGCGGATTGGACGAAAATCCGAACAGAAGAGAATCGAAGCATTTGAGACGTGATTCTACAGACGAATATTGAAAATTAGGTCGTTAGATAAGGTAAGAAATGAGATTCTCAGCGGAATTGACGAGGAAAGCATTATATGGAAAACACTGAAAAGTAGTTACAGAATGATATGACATGTGCGTGGTCAAGAGGAATTATTAATCCCGTCGGAGGTTCGAATCCTCCGTCGGGCATGGGTATGTGTGTTGTCCTTAACGTAAATTCGTTTAAGTTAGATTAAGCAGTGTGTAAGCCTAGGGACCGACGACCTCAGTGGTTCGGTCCCATAGGAACTTACCACCACGAAACATCAGGCAAGGAATGACTTTATTGCTCAAATGACACTTTCCGTAATTTATTCGTCATCACATATCTACAAAAAACCAGATACAATAATACTTTATAAAACACGGACTGCCTTAGTTTTAACAAAATTATTGTAGTCTCCTTCCCTTGTCTTACTGACTATATTTAAATTTGGGACATATGTTTGTATTCCTTTCGTATATTTCAATTTTAGGTCACTGTCATATCACTCAGCTGTAGTAAATGTAGCTTTTGACGATGCGTTGCGCACCGTAATATCCTAGAATTTCAGAAATATTTTGCGTAGCTTGTAGATTCTTTACCATTTGTATAAAGAAAATATTTCTTTTATAATAAGCTGGTTCACAGCCATCAGGTACACACTGTAATAAATGCATAGTAGTTGATGTGCCTTGACGCCACTGTATATCTTGTAATGCTGATTGCTGGCGAAAATATCTTCTTGACCTGCACTCTGCAGAACTGCGTCAGTAGCCTGCAAATGTTTGTTTCAAACAGAACTTCAAAATCCATATCTGCGTGGAGCAATCGCTCCTGAATCTGTGTATTATAGTTCGTGTCAGATGATTTAAGTGAAAGTGGAATGCTATAGCCATCCATTGTGATGTCTTACAAAATATATTTCTTTCTGATTTTTATAGATATCTGGCGATAGGTAATTTCTGAAACAGGTCATTTAGGGAATAATACCATTCCTTGTCTGGTATTTCGTTTTTACCGTTGCGACCCAGTCAGCCTGATTGATTTTCATAATATTGGTCGCTTGGCTCCTGCGTGACTTCATGTCACATTTTATTATGCAATAATTTCCATGTTTGTAGAGGGTAATGTAGAGGGTAAAAACTGTAGAGGAGGACCGATTGAAATACATCAAGAAGATAAATGAAGACGTAGATTGCAAGCGCAGCTCTGAGATGAAAAGAATGGCCCAAGAGAGGAATTCGTGGTGGACTGCATCAAACCATTCAGATAACTGACAACTTAAAGATTAAACAGAACCTGC
This sequence comes from Schistocerca cancellata, assembly GCF_023864275.1. Lineage (NCBI taxonomy): Eukaryota > Metazoa > Arthropoda > Insecta > Orthoptera > Acrididae > Schistocerca > Schistocerca cancellata. The sequence continues at coordinate 846,067,273 of NC_064628.1, forward strand.
AGTTTCCAGATTCCCATATATGTTTAGTCATTTTGAAGAATTGCTGGGTTTTCTTTTTTTTTTCTTTTTTTAGAGATATCAGTCTTCTGAGTGGTTTGCTGCGGCCCTCCACGAATTTCTCTCCTGTACCAACCTCTTCATCTCAGAGCAGCACTTGCAACGTACGTCCTCAATTATGCGCTGGATGTTTTCCAATCTCTGTCTTCCTCTACGGTTTTTGCGCTCTACAGCCCCTCTTGTACCTTGGAACTTAATCCATGATGTCTTAACAGGTGCCTTATCCTCCTGTCACTTCTTCTTGTCAGTGTTTTCCACATATTCTTTCCGTCTACTATACTGTGCAGAATATGCTTATTCCTTACCTCATCAGTCCACCTACCTCCTAACATTCCATTCGTCTATAGCACCACATCTCAAATGCTTCGATTCTCTTCTGTTCCGGTTTTCCCACAGTCCTCCTTTCACTACCATACAATGCTGTGCTCCAAACGTATATTGTCAGAAATTTCATCCTCAAATTAACGCCTGTGTTTGATACTTGTAGACTTTTCTTGCCCACGAATGTCCTTTGTGCCATTGCTTGTCTGCTTTTGATGTCCTCCTTGCTCGGCCCATCATTGGTTATTTTGCTGCCTACGTAGCAGGATTCCTTAACTCCATCTATACCGAGTCCATCAGTCCTAATATTAGGTTTCTGGCTTTTCTCATTTCTGCTACTTCTCATTGCTTTCGTCTTTCTTCGATGTACTACCAATCCATATTCTGTACTCATTAGATTGTTCATTCCATTCAGCGGATCATGTAATTCTCCTTCACTTTCACTCAGAATAGCAAAGTCATCACGAATTGTATCATTGACACTCTCTAACCTTAAATTTTATTTCCAGTCCTGAATCTATCTTTTATTTCAATCATTGCTTTTCGATGTACCGATTGAACAGTCGGGGCGAAAGACTACATTCCTGCCTTACACCCTTTTTAATCCGAGAATTTAGTTCTTGGTCGTCCATTCTTATGATTCCCTCTTCGTTCATGTTCATATTTTATATTCCCCGTCTCTCCCCATAGCTTACCCCTATTTCCCTCAGAATTTCGAACATCTTGCACCATTTTACACTGCCGAACGCTTTTTCTACGTCAGAAATACCTTGAACGTGTCGTAACTTTTCTTTTTTCTTGATTCCGTTACCAACCGCATCGTCAGAATTACCTCTCTGGTGCCTTTACCTTTCCTGAGGCTAAGCTGATTGTCGTCTAACACATCGTTAATTTTCTTTTCCATTCTTGTGCATATTGTTCTTCTCAGTAACTTGGATGCATTGACTGTTAAGCTGATTGTGTGATAATTCTCGCACTTGTCAGCTCTTGCAGTCTTCGGATTTGTGCGTATGATATTTGTCCGAGAGCCAGATGATATATTGCCTGAGTCATACATTCTACACACCAACGTGAATAGTCGTTTTTTTGCCACTTCCCCTACTGATTTTAGAAACTCTGATGAAATGTTATCTATCCTTCTGTCTTATTTAATATTAAGCCCTCCAGAGCTCTCTTACATTCTGCTTCTAATACTGGATCTCCTATCTCTTCTAAATCGACTCGTGTTTCTCATATCAGACAAATCCTCTCCACATAGAGGCAATCAATGTACTCTTTCCACCTATCCGCTCTCTCCTCTGCATTTAACAATGGAATTCCGGTTGCACTCTTAATGGTACACCCTTGCTATTAATTCCATCGAAGGTTGTTTTGAATTTCTTATATGATGAGTCAGACCTTCCAACTATCACTTATTTTCGATTTCTTCACATTTTTCTTGCAGTCACTTTGTTTCGCTGTACCTCCTACTTATTTGATTCCTCATCGATTTTGTGTTTCTGGTTTCCTATTTTCGCTGTATATATTTGTACTTTCTTCTTTCATCGGTCAACTGAACCCATGGTTTCTTTACAATTACCTTCCTCGTAAGTATGTTTCTTTCTTTCCAGCTTCTGTGATTGCCCTTCTTACAGATGCCTATTCCTCTCAACAGTATTCCCCACTGAGATCTTCTTTATTGCTGTGTCTACAACCTTAGAGAATTTCAAGCTTATCTCGCCAATCCTTAGTACTTCCGAATCCCACTTCTTTGAGTATCAATTCCTCCTGAATAATCTCTTAAACTTCAGTCTACTCTTCCTCACGACTATATTGTAATCCGAGGCTATATATGCTCCTGGGTACGCCTTACAATCCAGAATCTGATTTCCGCCTGACCATGATGTAATCTAACTGAAATCTCACATCACTCGGCCTTTTCCAAGTATACCTCCTCCTCTTGTGATTCTTGAACAGAGTATTCGCAATTAACTAGCTGAAATTTATTACAGAACTCAATTACTTTCTCCTCTCTCTTTCCTTGTCCCAAGCCCACATTCTCCTGTAACCTTTTCTTCTACTCCTTCCCCTACAACTGCATTCCACTCCCCCATGACTTACGTTTTCATCTCCCTTTGCGTATTGTGTTACCGTTTCAGTACCATCATATACTTTATCTCTTCATATTCAGCTTGTGACGTCGGTGTGTATACCTGAATTATCGTTTTAACACAGTCTGATATATACAGTCGCGACACTCACTGCTGTGAAAGTTGTTACCATTTGACAGTTCAAGTGACAATAGCGCCCCTAGCGGCCAGAAAGCTCACCTTCCTCTAACGGCAGATGCGACATAGAAGTAATGTTTGTTTTTAATTCGTCTTGTACGTAATTTACAAAATAGGTAGTATATTTTTGTCTCACAAGTGTTAGGAGAACAGCGAGAGACATAAATGATCGTGAAATGTAAGTAAACAGAGCACGAACTATTGAATGAAGTGGCATAAGCTGTAACATATTCTTAAAGAAATAATTAATAAGTAGCATACAATAGCACTTATTCCACTGAAAGTAAGAGAATACACACTGTATATCGCACATATGAAGTATATAGATGCTCTTCCTTGTGTAAAAATGAGGCGACACATCACTTTTCATTACGTTCTGCTTTGCAGGAAGCCTGCTTTCAAAAATACAATTTTCATCTTATTCTTTGTGGTATCAGGTTATCTCAATAAAAAGCATGACTGTTTTAAAACTTTATTATGTCCCATTGATACATTTAACGAAAATAAAATTAAATGATAGAGTCAGTCCCAACGCTTCAGCAACCCAAATGAGGCAGCTTCATCACATTTTTATTTGTTCTCTTGCTCCTACAGACTAAGTGTTGATTCCTTAATTTAATAATGTAAAAGAGCCTCACTTTCTTATTAACAGCAGATTGGTTTCATCACAGCATCCAGGTGGAAAATCGGGGATATCCGTCAACATGTTCACAAAGAAAGCACCACATTACTTATGTGAGCATACTCATCAAAAGTAGAAGTCATTTTAGTCTCACAAAGAGCTAAAAATTCTTTGACATATTCTGTTCAAATAAATAGGCTGCCAACGTTGTCTTCATAACTTTTAAAATGACAATAAACTTTGTCATTTACATCTAAGTCTTGGCTGCCATCTACAAGTATTGTCCTACATTTATAACAGTCACGAACTGCAAGCAGTTTCTTTAATACATAACCAAACACGTATCTCATGCTGTTTGCCTCTCCGAGGTCTGTTTGGACTTCCACATTTGGTAGTCTCATCAATGAACTCGTGTCACTGACGACCAACATTGGTGAAACAGTAATTTGGGCGCTGCTTTAATATCCACTATAGTCTGACCCCAGTTGATCCCCTCACAATTGGAGGTACCTACACTGTGTGCGTCCATTAATGTGCTTAAAGATCAATTATTGAATGTAGCACAAAACTGTCATGGTGATGGGTAGCTAGAGAAACCACCTTTATGCCTTATCACTGAGAAAACGTTCTCCAGTGGATCTTGATTTTGCGTGTTAATAAATGTAACTTTGTTCCATCCAAAACATCTTCAGTAAACATGTTCAAAGCGTTTATGTTACCCAGAAGTCCTTTAACACACTTAATCCTAGATGAAAAATCTTTCCCATCAACATCTACAAATTTCCATGACTGTATCAATGGCTTCAGTGTCTTTAATATTTCCAAATATCTTGAGGCACTTTTAATGCAGTTGATTAAGGATACAGGCCTTTGAACATTATATGCATTAAATATGTCAAAAATATCATCTAATTTTTGGGAAAAATCTGCAGTAGCAGTAGCAGATGATGATATGGTGCCACAAGTAACAAGTGTCTCAATGCATGCTGCTACTGTATGACTCAACACATGAACTGCAGTGGTTACCTTCATTTTTGAAAATGCTGGCAATTGGACAGCTCCTTTAGTGAACCTGGGGGCTAACGTGTACTTCCTTTCACAATCACTGTGGTGCAACTGACAAATGTCCTTCCATGAAGCAGTGTCAATCCATCCTTCATCTGTTGTGTGGATAATGCTATACCTGAATAAATTATTAAGTATGCTTTTTACGAAGTGTGGGGTGTCATAAAAAAAGGTAGATCTTACTCCCTTCGTGTACTAAGCATGGATTAACCGGTGTGATACCCAGTCTGTGCCTCCACTCCGCAAAATTTGAGCCTTGGCCAGTCACTAATGTTTTTACAACCAAACCAATCTGTCAGTTTTTGACAACTTTAAAAAATATGCGCGTCAGATGGGTGGCTCCTACTGGTTCTTTGAAGAAATAATATACTAATGGCTGTTTAAAATTTGAGAAGACGCCGTTAATCATTATAACTAATGCACTATGGGCAACCACAGATGTACATATGAAACCCATGTCTTCAAATCCAATAACACGATCCCTAGAGCTGTCATATATCGAATTTTCCATTAGTGACATTTCATCCATAGACAAATTAACAATTATATCAATTTCTGGTAACTGCTGCCCTTTCTGCTTTAAAAGGGGAAATATGTTATTATTTATCCCACAACTTATTGTATATCTTCCACATACCTTTCTAAGATACGTACTGATGAAAGGCTAAAACAGTGTTATAAAAAACTGTATGTCTGAGTACTATAATACAACAAATTAAATGCAAATAAATAAATCTAGAGCATGTTTTTTCAAGTACTTCAATACTTTTTAAAATGAGCTTGTCCTTTTGTACTTGTGTCCTGTGACGTTGTGGTTGCCGTTTGTTCTTAATTGGGCATTTTCCTTCTCACGTAGTAATTTTGCACGAAGTCTAAAGATTTGCACGTTTTTACATTTCACACGATTTCCAACACGCGAATAATTTCACGTAACCTAAGCATTTAATCTTCAAAATATGTCTGTGTAGCAAATTCCGTTGATAGTCATTTTATATACGTCTCTCGTATAGGAACACTTGTGGTAGCTGTTTCTTCTGTGTCAGGAGACAGTTTTATTGTTTTTGCAGTAACACTTTCTCGGTTGTATGGCAATTTTCTCTTCATCGTCACTATTTGTGGCTTATTCGGCACGTCAAATAACGTAGGAACTGCATTCCATACCAATGTCTTCTTTTCCGCGCTCATGAACTGGTTTGATTCGAAATGTAACGCACAAAACTTCACGTTATAGTACAAATAAAGGACATCTTTTGCAGCAGGTCCTGTCTTCTACTCTTTATTAACCATTTCTTGCTCCTAAAAAAGATAAACAATTTCAGTAATTCAATACAGTTTAGAAACAAATCGTAAATAAAGAGGGCTCTAATGTGATGTTTCATACCTCTCAGGGTCCTTAGGAAACCTGAAGAATGACAAATGTGGTGTCTTCTTCCTATTACTACTGCAATTGATTGCGCTACATTTACTGCCTTTCGTAAAAACCATGTTAAAAATGAATATAAACTATACTGTTTACATTTACTGAATACCGTATTCAACAGCGTAGCTTCTCCACCGCTTGGGGCTCTGTTGTCGCGGTGTATAACAAAAATCAGCGAGAGTGTCGCGACTGTATGTATTAGGCTGTGGTTGTGAGATATTAATAATACGAAATAAAGAAAGGCCACCAAACACACCTTGAACAATTTACTTCAAATTTTTTGACGTTTCTCTAACTCGCGTTACGATGAACGAACATTATAATAGTTATATGCGACTGGAGCTCCAGTAATCGTTAATATGTACACGGACCAGTTAAAACCGACTGCGAAAAAGAAAACTCTGTGCTGCGCTTTGCTGTGAATATGTGGAATCTTGTTCTATTTCTCAGTTTTACGTACCATAGCATTTAAAACATTAGAAAAATTGTTTTCCCCTTACATAGTCTTCTTGTTATTTCTATTTTAAACGAAAATTGTGTACACAGCAGTTTTTTGTTTCTTTTTCTTCACAGAAAACAGAAAAATTATACTTATGGCATATCAGCTTATTACTGGAATACTACTACGGAATGTGAATTTGCAAATACAGTAAACAAGCCTCAAGATCAGAGAGTGAGGAGTGGGGGGGGGGGGGGGGCGGGCGTAAGCAGATGGATGAAAACGGGACGTGGGGGGCGGGAGAAGGAATTGGGCATAGAGAGAGGGAAGGAGGAATCACCAGAGAAGGGGAAGTGAGCAGAAGATAGCAAGGGAGGAGGAGGAATATTGTGTGTTGTGTTGTGGTCTTCAGTCCAGAGACTGGTTTGATGCAGCTCTCCATGCTATATCCTGTGCAAGCTTCTTCATCTATCCATACCTACTGCAACCTACATCTCTTGGTCTCCCTCTACGATTTTTACCCTCCACGATGCCCTCCAATGCTAAATTGATCCTTTGATGGCTCAGAACATGTCCTATCGACCGATCCCTTCTTCTAGTCAAGGTGTGCCACAAATACCTCTTTTCCTTAATTCTATTCAGTACCTCCTCATTAGTTATGTGATCTACCTATGTAATCTTCAGAATTCTTCTGTAGCACCACATTTCGAAAGCTTCTAGTCTCTTCTTGTCCAAACTACTTATCGTCCACGTTTCACTTCCATACATGGCCACACTCAGTACAAATACTTTCAGAAACAACTTCCTGACACTTAAATCTACACTCTATGTTAACAAATTTCTCTTCTTCAGAAACGCTTTCCTTGCCATTGCCAGTCTACATTTTACATCCTCTCTACTTCGACCATCATCAGTTATTTTGCTCCCCAAATAGCAAAACACATTTTCTACTTTAAGCGTCTCATTTCCTAATCTAATAACTCAGCATCACCCGATTTAATTCGACAACATTTCATTATTCTTGTTTTGCTTTTGTTGATGTTCTTCTTGTATCCTCCTTTAAAAACACAGCCCATTCCGCTTAGCTCCTCTTCCAGAACATTTGCTGTCTCTAACAGAATTATAATGTCATCGGCGAACGTCAACGTTCTCATGGGTATTAATTCCTACTCAGAATTTTTCTTTTGTTTCCTTTACTGCTTGCTAAAAATATAGATTGAATAATATCGGGGATAGGCTACTGTCCTGTCTCATTCCCTTCAACCACTGTTTCCCTTTCATGCCCCTCGACTCATAACTGTCATCTGATTTCTGAACAAATCGTATATAGCCTTTCGCTCCCTGTATTTTACCCCTGCCACCTTCAGAATTTGAAAGAGAGTATTCCAGTCAACATTGTCAAAAGCTTTCTCTAAGTCTACAAAGGCTAGAAACGTAGGTTTGTCTTTCCTTAATCTATTTTCTAAGATAAGTCATAGAGTCAGTATTTCCTCACGTGTCCCAACATTTCTACAGAATCCAAACTGATCTTCCCCGAGGTGGCCTCTACCAGTTTTTCCATTCGTCTTTAAAGAATTAGTGTTAGTATTTTGCAGCCGTGGCTTATTAAACTGATAGTTCGGCAATTTTCACACCTGTCAACACCTGCTTTCTTTGGGATTGGAATTATTGTTTTCTTCTTGAAGTCTGAGGGAATTTCGCCTGTCTCATACATCTTGCTCACCAGTTGGTAGAGTTTTGTCAGGGCTGGCTCTCCCAAGGCTATCAGTAGTTCTAATGGAATGTTGTCTACTCCCAGGGCCTTGTTTCGGCTTAGGCGTTTCAGTGCTCTGTCAAACTCTTCACACAGTATCATATCTCCCATTTCATCTTCATCTACATCCTCTTCAAATATTGTCCTCAACTCCATCACCCTTGTACAGGCCCTCTAATTACTCCTTCCACCTTTTTGATTTCTTTTCTTTGCTTAGGACTGGGTTTCCATCTGAGCTCTTGATATTCATAAAAATGGTTCTTTTTTCTCCAAAAGTGTTTTTAATTTTCCTGTCGCAGTATCTGTCTTACCCCTAGTGAGATATGCCTCTTCATCATTACATTTGTCCTCTAGCCAACTCTGCTTAGCCATTTTGCACCTCCTGTCCATCTCATTTTTGAGACGTTTGTATTCCTTTCTGCCTGCTTCATTTACTGCGTTTTTATATTTTCTCCTTTCATAAATTAAATTCAATATATCTTCTGTTACCCAAGGATTTCTACTAGCCCTCGTCTTTTTACCTACTTGATCCTCTGCTGCCTTCACTACTTCATCCCTCAGAGTTACCCATTCTTCTTCTACTGTATTTCTTTCCCCCATTCCTGTCAATCGTTTCCTAACGTTCTCCCTGAAACTCTCTACAACCTCTGCTTCTGTCAGTTTATCCATATCACATATCCTTAAATTCCCACCTTTTGCAGTTTCTTCAGTTTTAATCTACAGTTCATAACCAATAGATTGTGGTTAGAGTCCACATCTGCCCCTGGAAATGACCTACAATTTAAAACCTGGTTCCTAAATCTCTGTCTTACCATTATATAATCTATCTGAAACCTTCGAGTATCTCCAGGCCTCTTCCATGTATACAACCAAGTGTTAGCTATGATTAAGTTATGCTCTGTGAAAAATTCTACCGGGCGGCTTCCTCTTTTATTTCTTATCCCCAATCCATATTCACATACTACGTTTCCTTCTCTTCATTTTCCTACTGATGAATTCCAGTCGCGCATGAGTATTAAATTTTCGTCTCCCTTCACCTTCTGAATAATTTATTTTATCTCATCATACATTTGATCAACCTTCATCTGCGGAGCTAGTTGGCATATAACCTTGTACTACTGTGGTAGGCATGGGCTTCCTTTCTATCGTGGCCACAACAATGCTGTTTGTAGTAGCTTACCCGCACTCCTATTTTTTTCATTCACTATTATAACTACACCTGCATTACCTCTATTTGATTTTGTAATTATAACACTGTATTCGTCTGACCAGAAGTCTTGTTCCTCCTGCCACCGAACTTCACTAATTCCCACTATATCCAACGTTCCTGCCCGATTAAAGGATCTGACATTCCACGCTCCAATCCGTAGAATGCCAGTTTTCTTTCTCCTTATAACGATGTCCTGCTGATTAGTCCCCGCCTGGAGATTCGAACGGGGGACTATTTTACCACCGGAATATTTTACCCAAGAGGACGCCATCAACATTTAACCATACAGGAAAGCTGCATGCCCTCGGGAAAAATTACGACTGTACTTTCCCCTTGCTTTCAGCCGTTCGTAGTACTAGCACAGCAAGGCCGTTTTGGTTAGTGTTACAAGGCCTGATCAGTCAGTCATCGAGACTGTCCCCCCTGCAACTACTAAAATGGCTGCTGCCCCTCGTCAGGAACCACACGTTTGTCTGGCCTCTCAACAGATACCTCTCCGTTGTGGTTGCACCTACGGTTCGGCTATCTGTATCGCTTAGGCACGCAAGTCTCCCCACCAACGACAAGGTCCATGGTTCATGGTTCTTTGCGCACAAGTTGTGCATGTTAAGATACACTATTTAATATAGAGGTCTACGATTGATTTCACCAGTTTTTTTACAAGTCAGTACGTGCTATCTGTCACAATGTTTTTCACAGAGTTCACATATGCATATCGCATCCGTGTCGTAGTATGTCTTCGTCCTGTAGATTATGTGATGGTAGCCGTGGACCGCCATGGAATTTACAAAGTGTCTCAGCTCCTGGTCTGTGCCGGTCCATGCTCTGTTCAGAATGGCCTCTGAGGAGTAAGACGCTGGCCATATGTCATTATTTTTAATCTCCCTCTCTAGCTGCAGCTTCCTGCAGTTGTCTGTGTAGAGCAAGTTGAATTTCCATCTCATGCCCTCTACTAGAAATGGTTCTCTCGCGAGTTCGTACGCTAGTCTTGACTTGGTGTACTTGGAAATTTCGAGGGCTGCCTTCAGGAATCTGGCTTTCACTTTTTCCATTCGTAGTAGATCTCCATAGCTTAGCTTTTCCCGTGTTATCTCTATTCCATGTTTTAGAATAGGAAATATTCTAGCTTCGAAGGGGGCTGTATCCAGGTATAGTTTGCTTAGTGACTTGAAGTCGTAGATGGCTTTGATTGCGGTTGACAGAAACAGGGTGTTCCGGCCTAACGACAAGCATCGGCACGAAGATGAAGAACGCAAGAGCAGTGAGGGCTGTGAGACGACGTCAGCCAATCGCACTCTTACTAGGACGTCACCATGACAGGAGCGGCCTCCACAAGAAGAGAACGTAAGCTCCGCTCTTGCCGGCCTCTGCGGACAGTAATAGACTGGCACCAACAGTCCTGGACGGTAGAAGGCGCACATCCTAACTGTTATCCTGATAATTGTGTCTTATATTAAGTGCTTGTATTTTCGTTGTCCATAGCGAAGGACATTGGTTACTTTTATGTTGCCCAACGCTTGCGACACAACTGTAAACCAAAGTTTTGTCAGTCTACTTATTTATAATAAAAACCATTAATTTGACATGCTTGAATAGTTGTGGAACTATCCGAGAAATCAGCATCCTTTAGGCATCCTGTAGGACAAGTGGGCAGGACCCACACAGGGGTGTGGAGGTGGCGGACACAGAAAGAGTAGGAGGATAATAACATGGGAAAATAGAGAGGAGGGGGATGGACAGAGAAAGATGGGAAAAAGGAATCACAACTTATGTTCAAATCCTATAACTATTTAGGAATCGAGAGCGCTGCCGAGGTAGTGTAATAAGCCAGTTGTGAACTGCTTTAAAAAATGTTCCATCATATCAGCCCAGGTGCTCCACTCCGTTCCTGCTCTCCATTACTCTAGGTTGATTCCTCGAGCACAGGTTCATCCGGGAGGGAAAACTGAAATTATTGTATAACATCAAGTTTTCTGTTAATTTTATGTTGCAATAAATTTGAGAATGTTGTTGCTTTATGATTTGTGTACTGAATTTATAATATTAGAGACAAAGAGAAAATCTTTGTTTTTAAACAACAGAGTGCCGACGACCTTCTGATGATACAGGACAGTGAAGACAACCTGAAAATAGGGTTTCATAGATTAAATAATATGTGTCCAAAGCATAAACTGAAGATATCAACAGCTAAAAAAATAAAAATAAAAAAATATCAGTTCCCTTTTTGGGAAAATGTGTCATCTCTGACAATTCCTTGACAAGCCATTTAATACGATACTATGGGAAGAAGGAGTGTGGGAAGACCGAGAAACAGATGGCGAGGCCAGAGCAGGCCAGGAGCCTTAATCGTGGACTGGCAGAAGAAAAAAAGAATAAGACGAATATAGTGATTTCAGTGCACTTTCCCTGTCACATATGTTTGGGTTTAAGTAACCTGGCGATGAATGGTATATGCTATCATATACGTACATCAATGAGCCAAAACATTATGATCACCTGCACAGTAGCAATCGATTAACATTCCGATCGCAACAAACGGCGTACTGCATGGAATGGATTCGACAACTCTTTGGTAGTTTTCGGAGATACTTAGCACCAAAAGTCTAAACACGGATACCGCAGATTGTGGGTCAGTTGATTGTGGGAGTAAAGCTGTTGCCCCATAGCATCCAAAACGTGCGACACAATCGTCGTCGTAACTGCTGTCTGCTGTGCAGCGAGCTACGTTAATTTAAATATTAACTGTATTTTTCTTACTTGTCGCTTCTTCTTCCGTGTGTTTCTGCTTTTAGGAAGCTTTAATTGTCAACTGCTAGTAATAGTGTACCATAGATTTCGTGTTTGTTTTGAATACAGTCAGAGAGAGTCCCTTTAGTCAGCCATAGTGCCAGTAGTGCTAGTGTTTGTTTTGAATGCAGTCCAGAGACAGGTAGGGCTATTTTCATTGTTTTCTACAAGAAGTGTCTAGTAACCACAGTTTAGTCAACTATCAGCCGCCTTTAGCGAATTAGCAGTCTAGTTAAAAGTTAATTAAGTTTCTACAGTAAATTGATTTCTTAGGATGGATAGGATGTGTGACTGCTGTGTACGGACGCAGGAGGAGCTGGCCACTGTTTGAGAACAGCTGACCGTGCTGATGGCCGCGGTCAGCCGTCTTCAGGCTGCTGCCTCGGAGTGTAGCAGCAGTGGGGAGTCTGTTGCGTCGCATGGTACACCACAGGTGTTACATGCTTCACCCACTGTCCCTGCTGTCGAGACATCTTCGCAAATACCGGGCGCGGTTGGGCCCTCTTCCCAAGGGGAGTGGCGTGTTCAGCAGCGTTCGCGGCGCACGAGGCGGAGGGTCAATGTGGAGGCTGGCTGTGTGGCATCGCCCGCTCTGCCTGTGAGTGGACATGTGGCCGCTCCTTCAGCAAGGTCCGAGCACGCACACGGTGGCACGGGGGGAGGGGTTTATAAGTGATTGGGAGCTCCTACTTTAGGCGGGTGATGGAGGCCCTTAGGGAAATAGCGGAAAGGTCGGGGAAGAAGGCCAGTGTTCATTCAGTCTGCTTGCCGGGGGGTCTCATCCGAGATGTGGAGGAGGCTCTGCCGGCGGCGATAGAAAGCACTGGGTGCACCCGACTGCAAATTGTTGCTCATGTCGGCACCAATGACTCCTGCCGTCTGGGTTCACTCAGTTCGTACAGGCGGTTGGCGGAGTTGGTGAAGGCGGAAAGCCTCGCTCGCGGGATGGAATCTGAGCTAACTATTTGTGGAATCGATCCCAGAACCGATCGCGGTCCTCTGGTTTGGAGCCGAGTGGAAGGCTTAAACCAAAGGCTCAGACGATTCTGCGGAGATCTGGGGTGCAAATTTCTCGACCTCCGCTATCGGGTGGAGAAATGTAGGGTCCCCCTGAATGGGTCAGGCGTGCACTACATACAGGAAGCGGCTACAAGTGTACCGGAGTACGTGTGGAGTGCACATGTGGGATTTTAGGTTACAGAATTCCCTCCCTAGGCTCGACAAGATGCCTCCTGAGACTCGGCAAGGTAGGAGTAGGCAAAATGCAACAGGGAATGACAATATTAATGTGCTAACAGTAAACTGCAGGAGCGTCTATAGAAAGGTCCCAGAACTGCTCTCATTAATAAACGGTCACAATGCCCATATAGTACTAGGGACAGAAAGTTGGCTGAAACCAGACGTAAACAGTAATGAAATCCTAAACTCAGATTGGAATGTGTACCGCAGAGACAGTGGAGGGGGAGGCGTGTTTGTAGCGATAAGAAGTGCAATAGTATCGAAGGAAATTGACGGAGATCCTGAATGTGAAATAATTTGGGTGAAGGTCACGGTTAAAGCAGGCTCAGACATCAAACGTTCATAACGGGTGGCAGGGACAAAGAATCCAGCGAAATTTTTTAAGTGCTTTATCTGAAAACTATCTTGAGCAGTTAAACAGAGAACCGACTCGTGGCGATAACATATTAGACCTTCTGGTGACAGACCCGAACTATTTGAAATAGTTAACGGAGAACAGGGAATCAGCGATCATAAAGCGGTTACTGCATCGATGATTTCTATAGTGTTGAGGATCAGTGGACAAAGTTCAAAACCATCGTACAATATGCGTTAGATGAGTATGTGCCAAGCAAGATCGTAAGAGATGGAAAAGAGCCACCGTGGTGCAACAACCGAGTTAGAAAACTGCTGCGGAAGCAAAGGAAACTTCACAGCAAACATAAAGATAGCCAAAGCCTTGCAGACAAACAAAAATAACGCGAAGCGAAATGTAGTGTAAGGAGGGCTATGCGAGAGGCGTTCAATGAATTCAAAGTAAAGTTCTGTCTACTGACTTGGCAGAAAATCATAAGAAATTTTTGTCTTATGTCAAAGCGGTAGGTGGATCAAAGCAAAACGTCCAGACACTCTGTGACCAAAATGGTACTGAAATAGAGGATGACAGACTACAGGCCGAAATACTAAATGTCTTTTTCCAAAGCTGTTTCACAGAGGAAGACTGAACTGTAGTTCCGTCTCTAGATTGTCGCACAGATGACAAAATGGTAGATATCGAAATAGACGATAGAGGGATAGAGAAACAATTAAAATCGCTGAAAAGAGGAAAGGCCGCTGGACCTGATGGGATACCAGTTCGATTTTACACAGAGTACGCGAAGGAACTTTCCCCCTTTCTTGCAGCGGTGCACCGTAGGTATCTAGAAGAGCGTAGCGTTCCAAAAGATTGGAAAAGAGCACAGGTCATCCCCGTTTTCAAGAAGGGACGACGAACAGATGCGCAGAGCTATAGACCTATATCTCTAACGTCGATCAGTTGTAGAATTTTGGAACACGTATTATGTTCGAGTATAATGACTTTTCTGGAGACTATAAATCTACTCTGTAGGAATCAGCATGGGTTTCGAAAAAGACGGTCGTGTGAAACCCAGCTCGCGCTGTTCGTCCACGAGACTCAGAGGGCCATAGACACGGGTTCCCAGGAAGATGCCGTGTTTCTTGACTTCCGCAAGGCGTTCGATACAGTTCGCCACAGTCGTTTAATGAACAAAGTAAGAGCATATGGACTGTCAGACAAATTATGTGATTGGATTGAGGAGTTCCTAGATAACAGGACACAGCATGTCATTCTCAATGGAGAGAAGTCTTCCGAAGTAAGAGTGATTTCAGGTGTGCCGCAGGGGAGTGTCGTAGAACCGTTACTATTCACAATATACATAAATGAACTTGTGGATGACATCGGAAGTTCACTGAGGCTTTTTGCTGATGACCCTGTGGTATATCGAGTGGCTGTAACAATGGCAAATTGTACTGAAATGCAGGAGGATCTGCAGCGAATTGATGCATGGTGCAGGGAATGGCAACTGAATCTCAATGTAGACAAGTGTAATGTGCTGCGAATACACAGAAAGAAAGATCCCTCATCATTTGGCTACAATATAGCAGGTCATCAACTGGAAGCAGTTAATTCCATAAATTATCTGGGAGTAGGTATTAGGAGTGATTTAAAATGGAATGATCATATAAAGTTGATCGTCGCTAAAGCAGATGGCAGACAGATTTATTGGAAGAATCCTAAGGAAATGCAATCCGAAAACAAAGGAAGTAGGTTACAATACACTAGTTCGCCCACTGCTTGAATATTGCTCACCAGTGTGGGATCAATACCAGATAGTGTTGATAGAAGAGATAAAGAAGATCCAACGGAGAGCAGCGCGCTTCGTTACAGGATCATTTAGTAATCGCGAAAGCGTTACGGAGACGATAGATCAACTCCAGTGGAAGACTCTGCAGGAGAGACGCTCAGTAGATCGGTGCGGGCTCTTGTTGAAGTTTCGAGAACATACCTTCACCGAAGAGTCAAGCGGTATATTGCTCCCTCCGACGTATATCTCGCGAAGAGACCATGAGGATAAAATCAGAGAGATTAGAGCCCACACAGAGGCATACCGACAATCCTTCTTTCCACGAACAATACTAGACTAGAATAGAAGGGAGAACCGATAAGTTGTGAAGGTACCCTCCGCCACACACCGTCAGGAGGCTTGCGGAGTATGGATGTAGCTGCAGAACGTGTTCTGTTGGGTTCAAATCACTCGGACCTGATATTCAAGTTATCAACGAGAAATCACTATTATGCTCCTATAACCACTGCAGCGCAATTCCGGCCCTGTACACGGACTGTTATCCTGCTGGAAGCTACGATCACAGTCGGGTAAGACGTCTAACATAAGGAGATGCAGGTGGTCTGCCGGAGACGGTGTCCCATCGTTCGTACGCCGACTACGACACCACGTTCAAATTCAATTAAATCTTCATAAGCTGCCATTGTAGCAGAAGTTACCCCATCTAACAACTGCGCCAGACACTTGTGTTATATCGGCGTTGCCGACTGCATCACCATATTCCCTGTACTTACACACCTCTCTACTTGAATACACATGCCTATACCAGTTTGTTTGGCGCTTCAGTTTATACATGGTTGGCACATACATGTTGAGCGTGTGCGGCTTGTGTTCATGCTGTTCGTTCCTTGGCATTTTTTCATATCGAGTGGCGTCTTGATGCTTTCTTACCTACTGGCGCAACAAAGTTGCTGGCTTGCCTCAGAGTGGCAGCAGCAGCACTTATCCATACTAGTACTGTCGTACTATCTTTGGTGTGACCGCTAGTATTTCCGGGTGGTGGTAGTCTGTGTGGTGGTCAGTCGGGTGGGTTGGAGCAGCGACGACGTATCTCCAGCGTGAGGCCAGGCCGGAACCGCTGGCAGCTGTTACGCGCTGTTGGATCGTGAGGCGCTAGCTGTGAGAGCGACAAAGTTCATTGCCTACCGAACTTGGACGCTGAAGTTGAGTGATCAGTTAACCCGCTATGAAACCTCAACTATTGTGACACCTCTTCGTTAACTTGCAGGTTGTTGCTCCCTGGGCTGATCGTGCTAGCAGCAACATATGATGTGTTGGAGTCAGCGAAATCTTGTAGCCGTCTTCCTATAGTGTGATTAATTATCAAATTGACTTACTTGCCAGTGAAGTGCTCCAGCGGTATTTTCTACCCTGTGGCCGTTAGCGCCCCAGCTACCTGCCCTGGCCATTACCGCAGTTTTCCGGCACTGTGCGTTTCCTCGTCGTGTTGATGCTGTCTAGCAAGGCGTGTAGTTCGACAGCATTTTAAGTTGTTTGGTTCATATTTCGCTTAGCGTGGTTATTGTTTCCTTGGTTGTTTTTAGACGCCAATTTCTGAAGTTGTAGTGCTGTTCGTATCCTCATCCACGGCTGATATTTCCCATAGTTGGGCCGTTGGTCGGACGGAAAGGAACTGTTTAAATTGTTGGTCGGTCTTTGCGCCGACTCTAGTTTGGGTTGCCATCCGATTATTTAACTTCAACTCTTGACTCCCTTTTCAGGCCGACCCTTTGAACACTTCAGAGCACCACTTGTTCTGTTTGTTTTAGATTGTGATTTTTATTTTAATTGAAGTATTTTGGGAGGCGTTCAGCCGTGTATTAATTCAGTTCTTTTTAAATTGTACATAAAGGCCTTCAGCTACGTTAAATTAAAATTTTGAAGATTTTTATTTAAAAATAATATTTTTTCCTTAAAATTTGTTCTATTTGAAATTGTTTGTAGTCCAGGCCCTAAGCTGTTAGTTGTTCCATGTGTTATGTGTGGCCTTCAGCCGTGGGCTTACGTGAATCCCTTTTAATAAGGCCTTCAACCGTGTGCATTCTTTAAAGGAAATTTATTAATAAGAAGGAAGGGGTTTGTTTTGAATTGTTTTTCTGACTTGTTGTTCAGGCCTTCAGCCGTTGTTTCAAATTTGTTTCTGGGCTTCATCCGTGCATTAAGTTAATATTTCTTTAATTAGGCTTTCGGCCATTGTGTTGTAAGTTTAAAAAGAAATTTCTTGGTTAGAAAAAATTGTTTATTAATGTATTGTAATTATAGTTGTCCTTCATACGTATAGTGCAGGCCATCCGCCGCTAATTTTTTTCCAATTGATGATTTTTTTTCATTTTTACCTTCTATTTTTAATCGTTTTTGATTTGTAAGCTAGGCCTTCAGCTGTTCTTCTTTTTGGTTTGGTTTTGGGCCTTCATCCCAAAACGCATCTCAAGTTTTCTTTAGCCAGGTCATCAGGCTTATTGTCTAATTGTGATTCTTTAAAGCAATGTGTAAATAAGTGGTTCTTAGAAAAATAAAGTTGTTATTTGATTGTGCAACTCACAGTAACTGATTACGGCCCCATCCACAATCGTAACCTTATCCTGTGCGCTATCTGAGTACCTACCAACCAGGTTTCACATGCATTCAAGTTTTGCTAATCTCTATTAGCGTCATTTCTTGAATCACTGACTACGAAATCTGCCTGTCAGTAGGCCTTCCATGAGGAACAGACGAGTATTACATTAAACGTCGTCAATAACCAATAACGTGCTGCGAGCTTCTAGAGTAAAGCCTTTGGTAAGTGTTCAATACTTTGTCTACCTCTGCCGGATACATCCCGTCGTATATCGATATGTAATGAGTTGCCAAACACGCAGGCAACGTAGTGAGCCGAAGTAGTCTTACAGATGGACAAAAGAGGCCACCTTCTACCGAGCAACTAGTTTTCCCACACCTATCACAGGTGGTAATCCGAGACTGTTACTGCGCCAACAGACGACCAGCTCGCTGTCTCACATAGCGGCAACCAATCATGTTCCACTGTAGCCACCTCCTTCCTATTATGACCCGTGACCAAAGGCTGCAGAGTTAGTCATATCCCAGGCTCGATAATGTAGTCGCAATTCTTCAGTCACAGTGAACTAAGAGGGACGCAAACTGGGAGTCGCCATAGCAGTGACGAACTTATTGCACCCAGCACAGTCAGATACTGTATAGTTGTATGGTACAAGGTGCATTCAAGTTCTAAGGCCTCTGTGGCAACCACCTGGATGACACTTTTCGCATTTTCAGGTCGTCACTCTGGATTGTGTGCACAGAACCCACAGAAATGCCAACTCTGGAGGCGATCTGTTCAACAGTCATTCGGCGATCCCCCAAAACAATTCTCTCCACTTTCTCGATCATGTCGTCAGACCGGCTTGTGCGAGCCCGAGGTTGTTTCGGTTTGTTGTCACACGATGTTCTGCCTTCATTAAATTGTCGCACCCATGAACGCACTTTTGACACATCCATAACTGCATCACCACATGTCTCCTTCAACTATCGATGAATTTCAATTGGTTTCACACCACGCAAATTCAGAAAACGAATGATTGCACGCTGTTCAAGTAAGGAAAAGTCGCCATTTTAAGTATTTAAAACAGTTCTCATTCTCGCCGCTGGCGGTAATATTCCATTTGCCATACGGTGCTGCCATCTGTGGGACGTATTGACAATGAACGCGGCATCATTTTAAAACAATGCGCATGTTTCTATCTCTTTCCAGTCCGGAGAAAAAAAATCGGAGGCGTTAGAACTTGAATGCACCTCGTAGGTAGCCTCAGTCAGAGATTAAATTACTGGAAGTTTGCATACTTGCGTTCAGAGTTCTCATCAAGGAGGACAGAGTTCTAATCAAGATATGAGTTATAGTAAAAGGGAACTAGTCTTGGGCTAATTTACTGTGTAGTAGTTTCGGAACACTACATTGTGGTTGTAAATTGCTATGTGAACCAAACTGCTGAGGTTATCGCTTCCTTAAACTAACTTACGCTAAGGACACACACACACACCCATGCCCGAGGGAGGACTCAAACCTCTGTCGGGTAGAAGGGGAGGGGGGGGTGGGGGCAGCCGTGCGAACCGTGGCATGGCGCCCCAGACTGCGGCGGCTACTCCGCGCGGCTCGTTAAAATGATATACCGCAACAACACAGAGAGCAAGTCATAAATTCATGTTCTCGTTACTGACAGTTCCAGCGAAATACCGAAACCATCTGTAAATCTGTCAACAAATTACCACTCGTCTTACAGGAAACTGTGGCCCAATTTGTAATGGATTAGAAGTGATACTGCCATGGGACGCAACTTTTTTATTAATAATGTTTTGATCTTTGCCTTTAGCGTTGGTTTCAACGAGAATCCAACAATGTCTTTTGTGTACTAGATGATGATTTATTACCTCACCATTAATGCAAAAATGATCATCATAGCATCGTCTCCGTAATAAGTTAATTAATACCTCTCTAATATTCGACAGTCCTCAGAAATCAGTTTGTTGGGAGGGGGTACAAAATATTTGTATCTCATGTGGAGTTTCGGACTATTGCTTCGAGACTGCAACTCTTACTACTGCCTGCATGATACGGTGCTAGTGAATTTAGGTGACACTGGACTGAGTGACTAAGACCTATGTGTCGCAATCAGGTGGTGAGTAGAAATATCCGAAGCCATAATTTCGGCTAAAATTTTTTAAAGTATAATGTACAAAGAACCATAATAGCCTAAAGCGCACTGGCATCGATTTTGAGACTGTAGGCTTATCATATATATGACTGCCACATACATGCATGCAAGTTCTGATAGTCTACATTAGTGTCATGCGTTGAGTCACTGACAAGGAAACCTGCCAGTCTGTCAGGCCTTTGAAAGGGAATAGACAAGTTTTACATTAAACGTCGTCAGTAACCAATAACGTGCCTGATAGCTTCTAGAATAATTGGATGTACCTGACATCTGTTGCTCTTATGGTGAACCAGTTTTTCCTATATCTGTGGCCCCATTACGTTTTTATGAACATGAACGAAAAGATGTCTCACCAGTTAAGAATAAAATTCAGTTGCAAATTAGTGTAGTCTATGTAGAAGATACTGACATCTGCTAAACCAATATAGCCGGCCGCGGTGGCCGAGCGGTTCTACGCGCTGCAGTTCAGAATTTCGTGACTGCTACGGTCGCAGGTTCAAATCCTGCCTCGGGCATGCATGTATGTGACGTCCTTAGGTTAGTTTAAGTACTTCTATGTTATAGGGGACTGATGACCTCAGATGTTAAGTCCCATGGTGCTCAGAGCCATTTGAACCATTTTGCTAAACCAATACTGAAAAAGTTTTTGTAATATAATTTTATACTTCACATGAGTGTATAGCCAAGGTCTAGGTATTTGTAATTTTGTATGCTTCTGAAGACGACATATTAACTTGTCGAAACCGGTAAGGTATATATATATATATATATATATATATATATATATATATATATGCAACTGACGACTGATTTTTATTCTAAAACATATATAATACAATTGTTGAAAGTTATAGCCATGAATAAAATAATTGCTCCGATATTTAGTTCCGTAAGGGCCACAAGCACGAAGCATAATTTGTTGCTCTGCGTTGCTCGGTTGTTATCTATAGTTAATAACATTATTTAATGTATACTTCATGTATGTGGTAGTAATATTTCATAATCGGAGGTGTGTCAGTTGATGTACTTAATGCATACGATGACAATGAAGACCATAAGGTATTGGAATAGGTGTTAATTGCTTGTGTGATGAATTTAATACCTGTTCTTTGTAGTTTCATTTTTTGTAACTGTCAAAAGACACCATCTTCACTAGCATATATATGAAAATTTTATTAATTAATCCTAATGATAAATATAATCTTAAATATTAATTGTTATTTCGTAACATACAGTTAGTACAGCTTTTTGTTGAAAGTTAGGATGTTGAGAGGCTGTTCAAAAAGCAGATCAGATCTATCTGACTGATGGTTTGTCTATAAGTTTGATTTTCACAAACGTTTTCTCAGGTCTTATTTTCTGTGCTTTTAGCCCTTATGGCTTTCAGGGGCTCAGTTCCACACGTACGTTTAATGTAATGTAACGTTTAATGTAACGTTTAATGTAATATCATAACGGCATCTGATATACCTTCCGTGGAGAAGCAATAAAAATTACGTTTTAATGATCCGTCAAAGGCAAATTATTTAGATTTGACAAGGGTCGTCGCCATTTGAAAGCAAAGATTCCGGTATTCCCTGTAAATTAATGAGGCAAACTTAAATGAAATTGGCTGGGCTGGGTTCTGAAACTCGTTTTCCAGAAATAGTCACTAGAGTGTCTCAGACGAACAGTTGATTCCCATGGATTCTGTATCTCGCTGGAAGTAAATGAAGTGAATTATTTCAAAAGATCAAGCTTGATTTTTGTTACTCTTTTGTTTCCCTGTTTCTCCCTTCTTGATTCCTTTTTGTCCTGCGTAGTGTACTCCAATAAAGCGAAACTTTCTACTATGAACTTATCAGAGAGATTCACTGCAAAGAACGAAATAGACTGCAATACAACAGAACGATTATTTTCACGTGTGTGAAATTACTGTCCGTGCGAGAAACAGCTAGGCTTTCACCAGTATTTGAAGCAAAAAAGAAAATGGAAAACCATGTGTCGGCCTTAAGCGAAGATAAAAGTGATTATAGGCAAGCACTCTATCAGACGGTTATTGTAAAAATGCAGAAATAAAAATAAAAACATATACATCACCATTGTAGATTTCATGAAAGTGTATGACAATGTTCCTAGAATATAATGATGGGAAGAATAAGAAGGAGAAAAATGGGTGATTAACCTTGTTAAAAAGTTATGCAGCACCGTGAAAAGAATAAATGGAAACTAGGTTACCCGAAGTATATTGATTGACATGGTCTGAAACAAGGATTTGGAAGACCACCAATTTTGTTTAGAATGGTTACCACAGGAAATGCTCAATAACTGAAATAAAGGTTGGTGACGCTACAATTCACTTTCTTTTGTTTGCAGCTGTCCAGGAAATGCCGAGAAAGCTTAAAGAATGTATAGGAAATGTGGTTTGGAAATAAATCTGTACAATATTGGTGAAAACTGATACAGAGTGAGGAGAAATAAAATTCTACAAAAGCTCAAAATATTTGGGGATAATAATACGAGTAGATAACCCAGGTACATGTGACAAACATATTAGTACCAGAAAATCAGTGTGGTATAGAGCTACTAAAGCTTTGCGTGGAGTAATAAGGAATAATAATATTCTGCAGAACTCTAAAAAAAGAACATTCGGCAGTGTGTGGCTTCAAATTAGGAAAGGTACGGAGCAAACTAGAACAATGGAGATTACTGCAGCGTATGAGGAGATGTCTGCAGTTAACGAGGATGTATGGAATACGAAACGAGGACATTTGGAGGGGAATGGAGATGACGAGTTCCATAACAAAAACTTAGGAGCGCTTGAGTGGAGCGGGGACGTACATAGAATACTGAACCATAGGCGTCCAAAAAAGATTTTAAACTGGGAGGCCAGTGCTAAGAAGGGAAAATCCCACACGGAAGCAATGGAAGTTAGAAATCTGAGCCCGGATGACAGGAACGAAAAAGGCTAACTCCTAAGGGTAAGCGCCAAACAAGAATAAGGGAAGACTTCCGAGCACCCAAAATTAAATTAGTTTAGTTCTCCTATGGAACCTCACTTTAATTTTCCAAAAATTCTCATCCGATCTGAGCTCCGCGTCTGCAAGAGTAAACTCTCCTTCGCCAGCGTTTATTCTTTTTCTCTGCTGACGCAGGAAGCCTAAGGCGGAAGTGCTCTGCGCTAAATTGGCTCCTCACGGCTCAGCGGCTACCAATAGAGGCTCTGTTGAACATTTTACTTGGAGACTGGGCGTACGTCAAATCTTCATGTAGGCGGATATTGCTTTCGCAGACTGATTCCTGTTTTACGTTCAAGTATGATTTTGCGTAACAGTAGATCGTGACAGCCAACCAGGAATTTTACTCATGCTCATTTATGGAAGGCTTATGTAGCAATCTCAAAAATATTTTAACGCCTTCATCGACTTCTCTCAAGAAAATATAAAAACTACACAATGGAAATTGACATCCATGCAAGGAGCAATATACTTTCCTTCACCAGCATTATTCTTAGATCATGATACCAACAATATTCAATAGCTTTTAGGCTATTTGAGACTGTCAGCACAAAGAATTAATATTTATTTCGTCGAATTTGAAAAGTCGTTTGACGAAGTTCCCTGGACTAGCATTGTGAAGTCTTGAAAGAGGAGCCGTGCCCAAGCGTAGTTAGCGGGTGCACGAACTAGGGATGCGAAAAACCGACAGGTTAAAATGAACACCAGCATTTTTTGGTGTTCGTTTGCAGTCGGTTATG
The DNA here is from genome assembly GCF_023864275.1 of Schistocerca cancellata. Lineage (NCBI taxonomy): Eukaryota > Metazoa > Arthropoda > Insecta > Orthoptera > Acrididae > Schistocerca > Schistocerca cancellata. The sequence continues at coordinate 846,091,057 of NC_064628.1, forward strand.
ACAGGTGTCTCTTATTTTTTCCTAATAACTGAATAAAAAACGAAATCTGAATTAGTCTAGCAGCAGTGCTAAAGTTTTTGATTTGTAAATGAACATTTTTTTTAAGGAGTAATTTTTATTCGTAATATTTGCATTTGTATGAGATAGTGCGCTATTATAGAAAATGGGAAAAGCGATCACTGCTATTTTAATAAAGTGCAGCAACACATGGCATAAGAATTGGTACAACATTGCTCAGACAATAATGTCCCTGTTTCCTTGTGTAGTGGTTTAAGATACGCGTGAATAAGCACTGCGGAAGACTTTCCCCCACCTGGTCTATATGATATTTTCTCACCGTCACCGTAAGACAACCGTCGAGTACCAGAATGACCCAACCCTGGCCTGAAAATAGTTTTAAGGATTAATAAAAGAGACAATAAAAAAGGAAATAATGGTAACAGGTCATTCATACTATACAGTAGAAAGTAGGTGATCTCCTGCCTAAGTCTACATAATAGCCTTTATCTGCTTGTGGGCCTTGAAAACGGATAAATTTAACAAGAAAAACCGATTTTTTCAACATTAGTTCTCACTCTTTAGCACTGACTACTCGTAATGCCGAAATAGCGGTATGATCCATTAGAACATGATTTTAGTGTATTTTCAAAAAAAATTGGTATCAATACGAGAATACTGGTCATGATTTGTAATATTCTTCCCTTTATCATTCTTCACGTAATGCAGTGAATAGTGGATGGACTAACTCTTCTTTTATTTGTATGTTTAATTTACTATTTCGCTTGTATGTATCTTGAAACTGAGAGAGTCAAAACTTTTCAATCTTTATTCGATTTCTACGTTTATTACAGGAAATAATCGGAAATCGGTTATTTCAGTAACTGGTTAGTTTGAGTGGTTTTAAATATATTTTAACCTGGTGTAGGAAAAAATCGACATAACTGAAAACAGTTTTTTTTTCAGGAATACCGCCGTCCGTAGTGAGGACCTTCTGGCGGATGAATAGAGGTCATGCCGAGATATGAGCTGTGATGCGGGCTGCATACATGGCGCTCCGGGGCCAGTTATTTTGGCGTGGTTGCAATCGTTAATTTTGACCGGTTGTCCGCCTGAGATTGATTTACCTGCATGGTTACTAGGATGTACTGTGCGGTTCTGGTCTGTGGAAAACCTTGCTCTGAATTTCCATACACCTTTATCTGAACTGAATTAGGTGGGAATGTCCATGTATTAATTTACTTGGCTGTATGTCAAGATGACATATTTAGTGAGCAATTTTGTTGATTGTGTAACGTGCAGCTCTAGTTTATGTATGGTTGCCGGAGTGTGACTCAAGTTTAGATTCACTGTAAAACCTTCAGAACAAAGTCATTCTACAGTTTAAATGGTGTCTGTTTCCGCCCCAGTCTCCGTTCTGCCGAAAGTTGTCAGTCTGGGTGAATGCTGCTAGAGGCATACGCACAGCAACCTCTAAGTGTTTGCTGTTTTATAATTAACATTTGTGAACTGTGAATTTACTTTCAAAATCTATTTTGAAGAGTTTATTTACTAGCGATTCATCAAGAACATTTACACATTTAATCACACTATGTGAGCGTGGAAGTAGTTGCCAGTGGGTAACTGATGAAAACAAATTAAATTTCTTTGAATAAATGGAAATTTTATTCCTAAAAGCCCTTTTTTTTTAAAGACTTAAAATTATAATCAGAAAGCACCCTCAAAATATCAAGTTATAATTTTATTCAGAGGCAGAAAGAACAAATATTGACAATATGAGCTTTCGGACTGAGAACCTTGCCGTTGCCTTTTGACACGACCGTAGTCACGACCGCTCACAACAACCTCTGAAAGACTACATTGGAGCATATTTGCAACGCACCAGAATACTTAAAACTAAAAATTTTAACGACTCACACAAGCACATAAACTATGCACCACGTAGGAGGGATGGAAATGGTACAAAACACTAACATTAAAAAAAATTAACTTGGCACCTAAGGTGCAAATTGACTTTTTTTTAAAAAAGGAAAAATAACCTCTTACGGTGGAAGGATCACTACTTTATATATCACAATGACCATTTAAATAAAATCCCATGAAATGCAGTCTTACATAAAATATACAAACATGCTTCACATTACACATATATCGCCTCCCAAGATGGTAGTAGGTAAGATAAAAACATATTTCAGGAATTCGGCCATAACACTTCAAGCAATAAATCGTTAACACCGAATCCGACAAACATGACAGAGGCCGCTATTAACTAACGTACCGCAGACCGACAGACAGACAGACAGACACTAACTGCCTAACAAATGCCGACGAGAGACAGACGAGCAAGCTGGGGACGAGAGACTGACCAAGAACATAAGTAGAATTTAACAAGTAAATGAAACAGCATATCACGAATCACTCAACTTTTAATAAACTGCGATGTCTGGCGAAGAGCTGGCGCAGCACGCCCAAAACGCTCTCCCGAACCGTCCGCTGCCAGCCGCTTCAACGGACACAGGAAGGCGCGCCGATCTCCCGTCTCACGGCGTCGCAGCTCGCGCCGGCCAGACCGATGCCGTGGGTTGACTCCTGTTGCTCTCGTGTCGGCCGCGAAGCCACTACCCCGCGCTATACGGCGCGGCCCACTGGACTGACGTGGCGACCTCACATTCGCCGACGCTCAAGGCGGACAAGTCATCTTGTGTCCCAGAGCGCGACCCACCAACCGATCGATCCAACCACCAATGACCATTGCCTGAACAAACTCGAGCAGACTGGCAGCCTAACACATACTAGCACTCCGGACAACAGAGAGACACTGACTGCCCCATATTGACCCGGCTGACCAGACTCGCAGCCTAGCGAGTTTTTTTTCTTTCTTTATTGAGTTTCGATTCCCCCTAAAGGGGGCGGGCTGGCAGCAGCTTATTACGCCGCTCTTCAGTCTACAGAATTTGGTTTAAAAAGATGAAGAAAAAATAATAACAGTTGGCGATAAAATCGGTGACTTAAAGGTAAAATGGCAGAAAATTCTGGAGCTTATGCATAAGACACAGGGTTGATGATGCTAATGAAATACACAGGAAGCAGAAAAATAATAGACAGACAATTAAAAAACACGGCGACAGTCTGGGTTCTGTTCGCAAGAGATATAAAATGCACACCCAGCGACAGCATGATTTCTGTTCGCAACACTGTGGAAAGACGCACAACACTGAACACTCACTTAAACACTGCACTAAAAGGTTGGCGCAAATATGACATACCACACCCAAGAGCAGGTGGGGGGAAATTGGTCAGATGACGGGAGAAAAAGTGGGGAAGGAGAGGAAAAGTGAAGGGGGAGAGGGGAAAGGAGCCAATGGAAGATGAGGATCCATAAGAGGGGTGGGGGGTTGCTGAGCAGAAGTGCCAGGGAGTGGGGAAGGCAGAGGTGGGGAGTACAAAAGGACTCGGGGGGGGGGAGAAAGGAGATAGGGAGAGGGTAGGAGGGGAGAAAGCACAGGATGGAAGGGGGGAGGAAGAGGGAGCCCAGGGAAAGGACGGAGGAAAAGAGGGGGGTGAGGATCAGAGTTGATAGGAGGGGTAAATGGAGGGAGAGAGGGCACCATCCGGGAGGGGGAGTTGATGGAAGCCACCTTGGGAAAGGAGATGTAGGGTGTATAGATGGAGGGTAGGGGGGATACAACAGTGAAGATGTGGCAGGGGGCAGGGATGGGAGAGGAGAGGAGCAACCAGGGGGTGAGGGGGTTCAAGGCGGCGGGAGGTGTAGAGGATGCAGATATGTTCGAGGAAGAGGAGCAGATGGGGGAAAGGAATGAGATCATAGAGGATCCGCGTGGAGGATGGGAGGTGTATATGGAAGGCGAGGCGGAGTGCATGATGCTCAAGGATGTTGAGGGACTTATAGAATTTGGGGGAGGGGCAGATATCCAGGCAGGACTGGCATAACAGAGGATGGGACGGATGAAGGATTTGTAGGCGTGGAGGATGGTAGAGGGGTGCAACCCCATGTCCGGCCAGAGAGGAGTTTGAGGAGTTGGAGACGGTTGTGGGCTTTGGATTGGATGGAGCGGAGATGAGGGATCCAGGTGAGGTGACGGTCAATGGTGAGGCCAAGGTAGGTGAGGGTGGGGGTGAGGCGGACAGGACGGGTGCAGACAGTAAGGGAGAAATCCAGGAAGGAGCGAGTGGTACGACCTACGATGATTGACTGGGTCTTCGATGGATTGATTTTCAGGAGCCACTGGTTACACCATGCAGCAAAAAGGTCAAGGTGATTCTGGAGAAGGCGTTGGGACCGTTGGAGGGTAGGAGCGAGGGCGAGGAATGCGGTGTCATCAGCATATTGCAAGAGGTGTACTGGAAGGGGGGGGGGGTGGGGCATATCTGCCGTGTACAGGAGGTAGAGGACAGAGCCCTGGGGCACACCCGCTGAGGGGTAGAAGGTGTGGGAATTGGCATTATGGATGGTAACATAGGATGGGCGGTTGGAAAGGAAGGAGGCCATCACACAAATGGGTAATTGATAGGAAGGGCGTAGGTTTGCAGTTGAAACAGGAGACCGGGATGCCAGACACGCTCGTAGGCCTTTTCGAGGTCAAGGGAGACAAAAATGGCGGAGCGACGGGAGTTAAGCTGGAGGGAGAGGAGATGAGTGAGGTGGAGGAGTTGGTCATCAGCAGAGAAGGAATGTCGAAAGCCACATTGGGTGTCGGGAAGGAGGTGGTTTTGGTGCAGCCTAGCGAGCTCATCGCGCCCCTTAAATGCACGTGAACAGGCTACCTTTCCCCTTGCCCACCAGAGGGAGACACCAAAGCTGCGACTGCCACTGCGGCGCCACCGCCAGAAAGGAGGGCAACTGCTTCACACTACGCGTTGCGGTGCGCTCTTCAAAACAGCTAATTTTTACCACGGTTCACTTTGAACTTCAATAGAGGCCAAGCTATCGAGCGAACCCTCTTAGTGTTGCTATTCAGGTTTCATTGTACTCAATGAGAACAAGTAAAACATATTCTGTTCCATCGCAGGTTGCAAAGCGCTTACTATCTTAATAACCATGACAAGTTTTACGCAGCTTCTCATATTAGTCAAGTTAATTATAACTCTCGTTTTGTGTTTCTTAAGTTGAAAAGCTGCTGTGTAGTCTGAACCACATTGTAGAGTCATTATAACGCCTTGTGATGAGGGCTGAACCACAGAGTCATTAACTATTTTAAGTTACAGACGGAACTTGCCGCACAAGGGTTGTTATACGGCCGTTTTTCTTTCACTTTTTTTTGTTGGAGTTAACCAGGCAAATATAAGTTTTACTGCACAGCTGGTCGTGGCGGTTCTGTATTTAAGGGAAAATAACTTCAAGTAGGTATTTGCTGTTAAAGTAACCGTTTTCAACTATTTGTAATACAGTTCTTATGGTTAGTGTTGTTGAAATAGATTTTGAATATTTCAAGGATTAAATTGTTTGTAGCCGTGTGTGCTTGGCAAAGTTCAGTATAAGCATTTGTTTATATTCACATTATGTTCCTAACGTGTCATGATCAAAGATTTTATGGTGTTTCAGCTTCCGTAAAAGAAAATGTAATCTCATGGCCTCTTTTCACATTTGAAACGTAATTTTGATTTGTAATCTGTTGTAGTGATTGATTCTAACTACCTTTCTGTCCAGAGTCTTGAGGAGCCTGCTGGGTGATAATGTTTCGGCGACGGGGCCCGCCGATAATTCTGTCGAAGTAGACACCTGTCGTAAGCTGATATTTTTCTTATTTTTGTAAATATTTGTAGTCGAGATTTAAATAATTTCACTACCAGTGATGTGTAAATTAATTCTTGTTGCCGAAGGTGCCTGTCTAAACAATCTTGTTCTAAATTTCATTGTTTTGTATGCAGTTTACAATCAAGATTTAAGTACTTTAATTATTCGTGATGTGTAAATTAATTTTCAAAACACATGTTTATTGAGCTTCATTAGTTAATTGCGAATGATGTTATGGTATTCTAAATATAATTTACGTTTAGTTGTTATGGCTTGGCACTCCCAACCAGCATCTAGTTATGCTGACGCTAAGGTGGCGTACCACATTTCAGACGATTAATGGATAAAGCGTTAGAGAAAGGATGAACAAAGTTAACTAAGCAGATTAACAACAATTTACGATGAGGACGTTAATAAAAGTAAGGAGTCTGTAATGACTGTAAGTGTAATCAGCGGACATGACGTTTACATTAAAATGTGTTTGAAGTAAATCTTGGAATAAGTAAAACATTTTAGCTACTTAGAAAGTCTGGTGATAGAAAACTGAAGCTCTGTTGTGGAAATAAGAACGTCCTTGTTCGTCAGTCGTTCACTTGTCGTACTCATCAAAATAGCCTCTTGACCTCCACTCTTTTAATATAGTTTTACATAAATAGTTTCCATACTGATGACGTCACATCAGAGAAGCTTCATTCCATGCTAATGGCTGCTGCTGTTGCAAATGGGCGCATTAGTCAGTGCTTGTTTGAAAGCAGACTCTCCTATTTGCTATCACGATTTCTATTTTTGTATCACCATTTTCAGGAAGCTTTCACTGTGTATGTTAATGAAATTGCAAATTTCACAAATGTACTCAGTCTCTGTAGTACTGGTATAACCATATTCTTTGTGTGTTCCTGGGACCACAATTGTTGGCCAGAGACGTTACTTCCTTTGAAGAGAATAACAGACAGTGTGTGCTACACACTCCGGCTATGTATTCGCTTTGAAAAGGGTGGAAGCTGGTCTGCCGTCTAGTACAGTCAGCGTTATTTAAAAAGGATTTTTTAATACTTTGTATTGAGGAATATTGAAGATAACAATCAAATATTAATGGAGGAATTACAAACTGAAGTGTTAAGGTAATCCAGTTATTTATATTTATAACGGTGTAGTTTCGTATTGTTAGGACATTGCTTATGCCTGATGTTTCAAGTAGAAATTGTATAATACGTGTGGTTTTGTCTTATATATGAAACAAGTGCTAAGGAAAGTTATTGTACGTAGGAATGTTACTAAGAAATATTCTGCTAGTCTCTCTAGTTATGAGAACTTCATGAAAAGGTGTATTGCTGTAAAGGGTTAATGAAGCATAGTTATATTTGCAGTCTTTGTTCTCATTTATCAGTTCTCAAGTTTCTTCATATTTCATTCTTTATCTTCTTGAATGCGTTTCTGTTCTCACACTGCACATCGACAGTTATGTGCTCCAAAAGTATTATGTGAAAATTGGTAAGATACTGTCTTGCTTTGCACATGGCAAGTACGGCGTGCGGACATGTCGGCCATGAAATTTAATTATCATCAAGGTTCACGTCTGAGCTGTGTTAATGCTCAAATTATGTGCTAGAGAAACCAAAATTGCAATTTAAAACGAGATACTCAAAGGAGATAGGAAGCTAGAGATCTTTGCTGATGTACAACCTCGTTGTTTGTACATAATTTTAATTTCAAATACAGGACAAATATCATTATTACAGAATTACAAATCAGAATAACAATATGAAAATTTAATTTGAACCTCTGTTCTCTTAATAAAATATGCAACTGACTTTAACCAGAGAACTATGAGATAGGATCATGAATTAATATAACAAACAGTATTTTAAACTGATAATTAGGTCTGATTGCAAAAGGATCCCAGACAGCCACCACCATAAGCACACTAATAAGTTCATTGCTTACTTAACCCATATTTACACAACACTAATGATTCAGCTTGAGTTACTTAAGAAAAGATCTCCTCCGTCCCAGCGGACAGGTCAAGTACTTCACTAAAGGACGGAAGCGCGGCTTATACACGGTGGTACTCGGACCAGCCGAGTAGAAAGCAACCGCCAAACAATTTCGAAGATTATCAGGCTGCAAACCAGGGCAGAAAACACACCGAACACACACACGATCTCAGTCTGCCCGCCAAGGTGACAAACCCCATCCGCCCCACATACCAGACCATTTATGTAACAGCAAATAATTCACGCGCTAGAGAATGCAACTAGTGATTCACCTTTTTCAAATTCATGCAATGCTTACTAACTACGTGACTACCTGTAACGTAACTGAAAACCAAAACAAGACATTTACCGAATAAAAGAACAATTAAGATTACACTGACTTAACAGAAGCTCTGGGCTTCATACGAAAAGAAGTATAGAACCAAAACTGGGCGAAGAGCAAACTAATTAACATACCACATCAAATTAAAACAGCAAGGAACCCTTAAAACAAGTAGTAAAACTCTATTCCCTTTGCATTTGACGAAATAATTAAACTCCGCTCTGCGGAAACAACACTTCGAAGCCTTAGACTTCGGAAGTTCAATATAACACTCCCTTATTCCGAAAATGCTTAACTGATCTCCGGCAGATACAACATGCCACACAAGTTTCACAAATCTTCATAGGTTAACCGCAGAATATAAATCACATGTAATTTAATGATTCCAGTTACGCGATGAGAAGATGTCCAGTATGAAATGATGGAGCCGCCGCCGTTTCGCACGCAAACGCGGCGACTAATCGGCACGGTACACCCGGCGCGCGGCGAAACAGCAAGGACGGCGAGGACGGCGCCAGCGGACAGAGACAAAGGCCTGCTTTCAAGAAATGTTGCCTCGTTGAATGCCGACTGGAGAGAGCCCTCGGCCACACGCCAAGCCGGAAAACCAAAGGCGGAACAGTCAGAGATACAAGACCAGACGAGCGTCGACATCAGCGACGCAAGTGGAGCATAACTATCGCTAGTCGCCACGGCTCAACGTCTACTGTAACGTACAGTGATTGTTATAGTGTACCTATGAAAACAATATCATACCAATAAATGATGACCAACTGAAACCCTCAGCTGCCGACAGGTGTTGTTGATATACCTCGATGTGGACAGCTGAAAATGTGTGCCCCGACCGGGCCCCGAACCCGGAATCTCCTGCTTACATGGCAGACGCTCTATCCATCTGAGCCACCGAGGACACAAATGAATAGCGTGACTGCAGGGACTTATCCCTTGCACGCTTCCCGTGAGACTCACATTTCCAACTGTCCACAATTCTACATATGTAAAGTACCTTGTAGACATTTGCCCATCCACTCAATACTCGCGCACGCTTTGGCGATTCCCGTAAGAGTTTGGGCAACCTGTGCGCATTCGCACAGACGAAGGTCAACGGCTGGGTAGCCTTTAACTACACTCCTGGAAATGGAAAAAAGAACACATTGACACCGGTGTGTCAGACCCACCGTACTTGCTCCGGACACTGCGAGAGGGCCGTACAAGCAATGATCACACGCACGGCACAGCGGACACACCAGGAACCGCGGTGTTGGCCGTCGAATGGCGCTAGCTGCGCAGCATTTGTGCACTGCCGCCGTCAGTGACAGCCAGTTTTCCGTGGCATACGGAGCTCCATCGCAGTCTTTAACACTGGTAGCATGCCGCGACAGCGTGGACGTGAACCGTATGTGCAGTTGACGGACTTTGAGCGAGGGCGTATAGTGGGCATGCGGGAGGCCGGGTGGACGTACCGCCGAATTGCTCAACACGTGGGGCGTGAGGTCTCCACAGTACATCGATGTTGTCGCCAGTGGTCGGCGGAAGGTGCACGTGCCCGTCGACCTGGGACCGGACCGCAGCGATGCACGCCAAGACCGTAGGATCCTACGCAGTGCCGTAGGGGACCGCACCGCCACTTCCCAGCAAATTAGGGACACTGTTGCTCCTGGGGTATCGGCGAGGACCATTCGCAACCGTCTCCATGAAGCTGGGCTACGGTCCCGCACACCGTTAGGCCGTCTTCCGCTCACGCCCCAACATCGTGCAGCCCGCCTCCAGTGGTGTCGCGACAGGCGTGAATGGAGGGACGAATGGAGACGTGTCGTCTTCAGCGATGAGAGTCGCTTCTGCCTTGGTGCCAATGATGGTCGTATGCGTGTTTGGCACCGTGCAGGTGAGCGCCACAATCAGGACTGCATACGACCGAGGCACACAGGGCCAACACCCGGCATCATGGTGTGGGGAGCGATCTCCTACACTGGCCGTACACCACTGGTGATCGTCGAGGGAACACTGAATAGTGCACGGTACATCCAAACCGTCATCGAACCCATCGTTCTACCATTCCTAGACCGGCAAGGGAACTTGCTGTTCCAACAGGACAATGCACGTCCGCATGTATCCCGTGCCACCCAACGTGCTCTAGAAGGTGTAAGTCAACTACCCTGGCCAGCAAGATCTCCGGATCTGTCCCCCATTGAGCATGTTTGGGACTGGATGAAGCGTCGTCTCACGCGGTCTGCACGTCCAGCACGAACGCTGGTCCAACTGAGGCGCCAGGTGGAAATGGCATGGCAAGCCGTTCCACAGGACTACATCCAGTATCTCTACGATCATCTCCATGGGAGAATAGCAGCCTGCATTGCTGCGAAAGGTGGATATACACTGTACTAGTGCCGACATTGTGCATGCTCTGTTGCCTGTGTCTATGTGCCTGTGGTTCTGTCAGTGTGATCATGTGATGTATCTGACCCCAGGAATGTGTCAATAAAGTTTCCCCTTCCTGGGACAATGAATTCACGGCGTTCTTATTTCAATTTCCAGGAGTGTATATATATGAAGACAGTAACTGTTCTCGAAGGAACAGAATACTGTTGATGACCTTGCAGTTTTTCCCTGGAATAAATGATGACCAACTGAAACCCTCAGCTGCTGACAGGTGTTGTTGAGCGTGCGCGAGTAATGAGTGGATGGGCAAATGTCTATAAGGTACAATACATACGTAGAATTGTGGGCAGTTGGGAATGTGAGTCTCAGGGGAAGCGAGCAAGGGATAAGTCCCTGCAGTCGCGCTTTTCATCTGTGTCCTCGGTGGCTCAGATGGATAGAGCGTCTGCCATGTAAGCAGGAGATCCCGGGTCCGGGTCCCGGTCGGGGCACACATTTTCAGCTGTCCACATCGAGGTATATCAACAACACCTGTCTGCAGCTGTGGGTTTCAGTTGGTCATCATTTATTCCAGGGAAAAGCCCCACGGTCATCAACAGTATTCTGTTCTTTCGAGAACAGTTACTGTCTTCATATATATAATATCAGTTCCGAGGTTTCGTATCAGTGAAAGATTTCAGGATAGTTCTCTCCTGCGAATTTTCAATCAGTTTTACAAGATCATCAGATGAGTTAATTTTTACGTTCATTTTTTGAGTAATTATAATAACAGTTCTGGTATAGTGATTACTCACAAGGCTAAGATAAAGTAAAGATTAACTATATTCAGGGCCCACATTTTAGCATATGTAAATGTCGTAGGAAACTATTTGTTTCTCGCAGGCGAATTGTTTAACTTACTGTCTAGTCTGTATATTACATGCTGTAGCGTAAACTTCACATATTTACCATCAAAACTTAATTTCGACACAGTTATGTTGTCCTGCACTGAGATTTACGTATTTCGATGTCAAAACAATTTTGATAATTTTCCAGATACCAACCAGACACTTAAAAACACAAGTTCACGTAAATACTAAACTGTTTCAGTTTCTGTCAACAGCCTTCAGTGAAATCAGCAGGTTTACACGCCGTTCCGCGAAGCTCCGTTTACGAATATAACGAGTGTCTAAACGTTGACTATCGTGTATGTTACAGCCTTGCATTTCATCGACGTCCGTTTACCATTACACTCGTCAAATCCGGCATCAAAATTGACGTGCTTGTTTTGGATCTTCAAACGATTTGACGGTTGCTTCAAACATGATAGGTTTGTTTAGTGCAGAAACAGTCAAAATTGAGCAGTTCAAATGTTTACTTATAACACAGGATGATTTCCGAAAAAAATACTGTGCTTGAATACTTACCTTGCACAAGAAATAAGACTGAAACACTAGAGGCAATATGGTAATGTTCTCATTAAGAAACCATCACATTATTGGTCATCCTTCACGGTGTATGAATTGTATTTTTCACAGATCTATTTTGCTGGAAGTTGCATCCTTTTTATTTTTCTGAAGGGTTTTATAAAGACAGTGAACTTCGTTTATTTTACTGTGTAACGTAAAATACACTCCTGGAAATTGAAATAAGAACACCGTGAATTCTTTGTCCCAGGAAGGGGAAACTTTATTGACACATTCCTGGGGTCAGATACATCACATGATCACACTGACAGAACCACAGGCACATAGACACAGGCAACAGAGCATGCACAATGTCGGCACTAGTACAGTGTATATCCACCTTTCGCAGCAATGCAGGATGCTATTCTCCCATGGAGACGATCGTAGAGATGCTGGATGTAGTCCTGTGGAACGGCTTGCCATGCCATTTCCACCTGGCGCCTCAGTTGGACCAGCGTTCGTGCTGGACGTGCAGACCGCGTGAGACGACGCTTCATCCAGTCCCAAACAAGCTCAATGGGGGACAGATCCGGAGATCTTGCTGGCCAGGGTAGTTGACTTACACCTTCTAGAGCACGTTGGGTGGCACGGGATACATGCGGACGTGCATTGTCCTGTTGGAACAGCAAGTTCCCTTGCCGGTCTAGGAATGGTAGAACGATGGGTTCGATGACGGTTTGGATGTACCGTGCACTATTCAGTGTCCCCTCGACGATCACCAGTGGCGAACGGCCAGTGTAGGAGATCGCTCCCCACACCATGATGCCGGGTGTTGGCCCTGTGTGCCTCGGTCGTATGCAGTCCTGATTGTGGCGCTCACCTGCACGGTGCCAAACACGCATACGACCATCATTGGCACCAAGGCAGAAGCGACACTCATCGCTGAAGACGACACGTCTCCATTCGTCCCTCCATTCACGCCTGTCGCGACTCCACTGGAGGCGGGCTGCACGATGTTGGGGCGTGAGCGGAAGACGGCCTAACGGTGTGCGGGACCGTAGCCCAGCTTCATGGAGACGGTTGCGAATGGTCCTCGCCGATACCCCAGGATCAACAGTGTCCCTAATTTGCTGGGAAGTGGCGGTGCGGTCCCCTACGGCACTGCGTAGGATCCTACGGTCTTGGCGTGCATCCGTGCGTCGCTGCGGTCCGGTCCCAGGTCGACGGGCACGTGCACCTTCCGCCGACCACTGGCGACAACATCGATGTACTGTGGAGACCTCACGCCCCACGTGTTGAGCAATTCGGCGGTACGTCCACCCGGCCTCCCGCATGCCCACTATACGCCCTCGCTCAAAGTCCGTCAACTGCACATACGGTTCACGTCCACGCTGTCGCGGCATGCTACCAGTGTTAAAGACTGCGATGGAGCTCCGTATGCCACGGCAAACTGGCTGACACTGACGGCGGCGGTGCACAAATGCTGCGCAGCTAGCGCCATTCGACGGCCAACACCGCGGTTCCTGGTGTGTCCGCTGTGCCGTGCGTGTGGTCATTGCTTGTACAGCCCTCTCGCAGTGTCCGGAGCAAGTATGGTGGGTCTGACACACAGGTGTTAATGTGTGCTTTTTTCCATTTCCAGGAGTGTATATCAGTCCTACGATAAGAATCTACTCACACGCTTTCCAATTGCCTCGGTCCCATGCACTCCCTTGACTCGGTGGTATCTTCGTGCACTTTTAATTTTGTTCCGCATTCAAACAGCGTATGTTTTCCCCCTCTCCCTCCCCTGTAATATTTTATTCGATTACCCTTCGTTGCAGGCTTTTTCCCCTTCCCTGTCTTATTTTCCTCGCAGTATACACATTCTGACGAAAATCATCCGGATAATATAACGGCGCTTGCTAGACGTTTCCAAAGAGGTATGCGTATGATAATGTGCTGCAGCAGAGATGCTGTTAGATAAGAGATACGTGACTGTCAATATTTTCTTAGTCGGAAAAAAGATAGAAGTCTGTGGTGTGTCTTGATAAAGAGAGGACGCGAACATTTTTATCGCTCTTCCTGTTAACGATATTGGATTTTGGGTCAATATAAATAACGTGAAACAAATTTCAGTGCCTCTCTATTTATCTGACGAACAGTCCACCGCATCGAAGTATGAGTTTCTTTCGTTCAAGGACACAGGTAACAATTAGCAACTTCTACGGCGAGTGTATTCGACGCTACCGTCGCAGTAGAAAGAAGATGTAAAGTCTTCTTACTGAGAAGAACTGGGAACATTTAGTATTAAATTTCTTAGAAAGTTTGTTTCAAATATATTTGATGATGTCTGTTCGGCATCCGGCCGTAAGAGCATTTCATTGGCTTATGACTTCACATTTAAAACTCAGATAACATTTCCAGTTCAAAAATTCTAGTTTATTATCCAGTCAGTAGTAAAAAGTAGATTCCAATACACTGATAGCACATCCCGCAATTTTCGGATCGTTAGTAAAAATAACGTAATTGTAACTGTGATCGTTGAAATACTAATTTATTCTGTCTTCGTTCCATATATTCGACAATGGGGATACAATGATAAAAGGAGAATGTTGCCGGTAGAAACGGAATAGAATTATGGAAACTGAAGAAAATAAGTGAACTTCACGAAACGTGAGGGAAGGTAGGATCAAGAATATTTCATTGATCATAACACGCAAAAGCAATTTCACCACAATATCCTGGTCCTTAAACGGCTTAAAACCTTTTTGCAAGCAACAGTATTCATCGTAAGTTCATAGTAATAGTAACCGATTTTTATGTACGGAACAGTGACATAATGAGAAGCCACCTTGTCGCGAAGGTATATCACGAGTGAAATTTTCCACAACTACTGAGATTCTGTTATATTTCAATAATTCACATTCAGTGTGCCCCTTTTATTGCCAGTAAAAAAGCAATCACGAGTCAGTGAGGAAATTAATACTAATGGTAGTGATCACGAAAATACTGAGTCAGATTCAAATGTATGAGATAATGAAAATGACAACGCATCGAAACAGGATAAAAGTGTCACTATCGAAAACAATGTACAACGGAACTCAAGTGCAATGAATGTAAGACCAAATGATGCCACGCAATTAACAGTCGCTGAGGTTAATTCACAATCTCCAATAGGAAGTCTCTCTTTTCAAATAATTTGAGTAGAAATGCAACACACGTAGGAAATTTTGCGAACTCGATACTGAGCGAATGGAACGCACACATGCAAATACTCAGGATATGTTCACATTAGACAGTGGTAGCTCGAAAAAGAGAGAACGTTACTCACAGAAATGAATACAAATGAATACTGAATTACGTACAGACTTGAGTGCAAAACTCACAAGCGTGTTCACTTGTCTAGGAAATATAGTTCAGACGGCCGCGGTAGCCGAGCAGTTCTAGGCGCTCCAGTCCGGAACCGCGCGACTGCTACGGTCGCAGGTTCGAATCCTGCCTCGGCCATGGATGTGTGCGATGTCCTTAGGTTATAAACATATAATTCGTGGGGTCTCTGTGGTGTAGCCAAACGTGCTCAGAAAATGTCATACCGCTATTTCCCTAACTCTGGACGTAGAGTGCAGCAGGTCATCAACAAATGTGTAATGTGTCATAAGACGAAACACTTAAACAGTTCACGATTCACGATTCAAAGAATACCGGTAATGTCCATTGTCATCGTATCATTCCATGCCGTATGACCTTTCCCGATGGAAAACGGAGGAGGGAAATACGTAACAGCCTTGTGTGATGTGTTTTATAAATATCTGCATATGTAAACCACTAAACTCCAATGGCAGGGCCTATAATGAAGCGAATTGTGGGAGAATATTTTGTGAGAATGGGTAAACAAAAAGGTATTCTGACCGATAGTGCAACTAATTTCACAAGTACAAAGTGGAAACAATTTTTCGAGTCACATAACATAAATCATATTTACGTACCCAAATTTCATCCTGAGGCAAGCCCAACAGTACGGGTATTTTTTGGGTTTAACACTAAACGCATTGAATACTTGACGCTTTTCCATAAAATAGTAAATAATTTTCCACACTCATCTATAGATTTTACAACAATGGAATTAATGTACAAGAAATATGTATTCAGATATGGGTTAAATCTGTACCTGAGTATTCTGAGAAAGAGAAGGAAAGGTTAGACAAGCCTAAAACAATGTTGGAAGCAAAGGTACAAGCTGAAAAAGAAAACAGTATCATAAATGATTAGGTCGCACAACTGCTTTTCACGTTGGACAGGAGATGATACATTCGGAAGGACGACGGTTCAATCCCGCGTCCGGCCATCCTGATTCAGGTTTTCCGTGATTTCCCTAAATCGCTCCAGGCAAATGCCAGGATGGTTCTTTTCGAAGGACACGGCTGACTTCTTTCCCCGTCCTTCCCTAATCCGATGAGACCGATGACCTAGCTGTCTGGTCTCCTTCCCCAAAAAACAACAACAACAACAGGAGATGATATTGTGCATACACCTTCAATCTACGAAAACAAATAGCTTAACAAAAAACTCGCAGTTGGTGAACACAGAAGCATACATTATACACAGAATACCATTGTGGGACTCTGATGAGCAACCCAATACGAAAACACTTCTAGGATGTGACACAATTTAATTTTTTAGCTTAGGTACATGCAAAATATCCATATTACTTTTGAAACAAATTGGAGAATCTCGTAATGAATGTTAGACTAGGTATAATCCAAGATATGTGGGAGGGGAGGATTTAGCTGATTTGCAGGTCGTAAACATTTCTCCCCTCTCCTCTTCCCATTTTTGACGTAGTCTGCAGCGGTCATATTCGCTCGTGCGTGCTATACCAATGCGCTAGCGCGCCGCTTAACGCATGAATGGAACGGTACAGCGAGTCATTCACGCATTAACTGGTGGAAATGACAAAATAATACTTCATTTAGCAAAGGTAATACTATGAATAAACTGCATTAAATAAACACTGAGGCGTACATAACACGAAATTAAAGGAAATTCGAAGACGTGAACCTGCACATTTTCCATATTCAGTATGCAACTAGTTATGGGAATAAAGATTACACTTGATAACCCTTGTCGTTAGCCAATGTAATAACCATTGGTAGCCAATGTGTTAACCAAAAATAATAAACATTACTGCACTCTTTGTATTTTCCACATTGATTTCGCTAGTATGAAACATTTTATCTAATGACATGTCCATTTTGCCACGTCATTATGTGACAAACTTCAAAACAACTTCACACGTACGACCATATGTAGCTGTAGGCTATGTACAAGAATAAAGATATATCAGAGTAAGAAGTTATGTAAAAAAGGAATTATTTACACAGAAAGAGCTATGGGCACGTGCAAGGTAGGAACTATTTACAGAAAGCTTACAATTTTACGAAAGTAATAAAACAAATCTTAATTAGTAACCTACGAAGAGGAACAAGCTAATGAATATACTGACGGTATTAAAGTTAAGTGCGGTTTATATTACTCTATCTACAGCTACTTATAATAATAATGAAGAACTATGCTGTTTATATAGAACTAAAACCGATTAATCTATGACGATTATACAGTATTTCACAGTCTTCTGTGGAAAAATACCTCTACATTAAAGTGAATACAAAAAACTAACGCACTGTATACCAAGAAATAAAAAAAATAAGAAAAAATTAAATTAGGTCCACATGATTAACGTGGCAAAAACTTTGCGTAGCTAATAGCTACAAGCCCACAGGTAAGTTAAGGTTCCTTACAACAAATAAGTGCTATTTACCCAAACACAGAGCAGCAGACAAATCACTGTCAAAGAGCGCGTAAAGAAGTATGAAATATTGAGAAACACATACTCTGTGAGGTATGAAGACAAAACGTTCAAATGGTTCAAATGCCTCCGAGCCATCATTCCCCTGGAACTTATAACTACTTAAACCTAACTAACCTAAAGACATCACACACATCCATGCCCGAGACACGATTCGAACCTGCGACCATAGTGGACACGCGGTTCCAGACTGAAGCGCCTAGAACCGCGCGGCCACATCAGCCGGCTGAAGACAAAACGTTATTAGCAAAAATATAAAATGTAACGACTTGTGCTATGTGTGTGTGTATGTGTGAATGAACACGCTGACTGATCGGTGGGCTGTTATACATAATTAAGGACTTATGTGAAATAAGAATTTTGTAGAGAATGAAACAAAGCACGTCGCACTTGGCGGAAGGACTGAAATGCAGGTGGAAAGTACCAAATAAAATGTGACCCCCATATTAGTTTATAAGTTATATATAATTGTAATTGTGTGTGAATTTATGGAAAGAAAGATAAGTAGGCACCTTTATATTTAGTACGTTGAAACAGCTAAACGCAAATGTAGATCTGCCAGCTGATGAGTAATAATGAGTACAGCGGATCTTAAATAAATTAGCCTGCCTATTAAGCGATGACGTGAACCTTTGAGTGGTCTATATGCAATGAAATACATACATGGCTATGCAAGCCACATTTAACGGTAAATTAATATTTATGTTCACGTTGTACAAAGAGTAATACAAAACTAGCGTTGTGTTAAATATTGGACACTATATTCATACACAGAGTTACCAGTGAAACTGAACACAGAATGCAATGAAAACATATATACATATACATCGATTTGTAGCATAAGAAGACGGGTTCAACAGTGATTAACAGATTGAAAAATATAAATATTAAATTAAGGATTTTGAGACGTAGATATGAATATAACAAAGATAAACTTTGAGCTGAACTTGGAATTAAAATCAGTACTTTATCTGTCCTCATAGCAAGTAGAGTAAAATTGTTTGTGGAAACAAATACTAGTACAAGAAGAATGTATGATGTTCATCTTAAGCGAAAGTTGCTTGACCTAATTCCTATGCCTCTCCATTCCTCGTGTATTCGCGAAAATGTTCTTGACTAAGTTCATGATAATATCAGCTTTCAGGTGGTTGCGGGACCTATAAAGATTTTGAGAAGTAAATAATTCACTCACTGAAAGAAATTAAAATGAGAAAACTTTCTTTGAGCTAAAAATAAAAGCGGCAGCTTAATTAATTACGAGGAACCGCGTATTAGGATACACATAACATTTTCTTGTAGTTTTGCCTGTGCGATTTTTGTTTGTTTCATGTCTTTCTAAATATGTTCATGTATATTTTGTGAAAATCAGTCTCATGTGACATCAGTCGTATTAGAAAGTGCAGATATATGTGAAATAGTGCTACGTAAGTTGTGCAGCCTACCTAATATACGTGGAGTGGCCACTTAATGGTAAAAAAAGTAGCGCTGTGCAACAGTTAAAGTTAGCAGTCGGCAAGTGATTAATCATCTGCAATGCGCAAGATGTAACGAATATACACTCCCGAGGGGAACAGTAGCACGTATGTGCTAATGGAAATATGAAAGCTCGCCAAATATCGACGAAGGTTTCATCCGGATGTATCTGGTCGAGCAGGGTCCTTCGGCTTCACGATGCAGTGGAGAACGTCGTAGCTGGTGGTCTCCGTAGGCAGATGTAAATGGTTACCCAGAATGGACATTACGAAGTGTTCACACTCCACCATCCGCGCGATAATGCTCTGCATGGTGTGGAAAAGGATGGCCGCGAGGAATTTCAGCCAATGGAACCAGCTCATACCGAAGGCTCAACGACAATAGAAGTACAAAGTACAGAGATGAATTAAATTTTTGTTGCAAACTAAAGAGAGACACACAATTGTCATACATGTAAATAAAGAAAGGTAAATATTTAACTGACTGGTTTAAATTTTCCTTATAAATGTAATTGTTTTATTTGTGTCTTTAATACAGTGTAAGAAAACCTTTGGTAAAACGTATGACATAATAACGAGGATCCCACAAAACTAAAACACATTGGTAAAATAGTATATTAAAGAATTATTATTACTTATTGAGATTTTTCTCTCTACAAAAGTTTTCCTCCTACATAACAAATACCCGGAAATTATTACATCTGTTACTTAAGATCTTAATTTATCTCCTCAGGATGTCCCTCCAGGTTTCCCTTGTATATCGTTTTCCTCTGTGCCAAGTCTTCACATTGTTCATCTACATCTACATCTACATCTACATTTATACTCCGCAAGCCACCCAACGGTGTGTGGCGGAGGGCACTTTACGTGCCACTGTCATTGGTGATCACAGGCTGTCCTCTTCCCTTCTTTCACTCTGGTTCACATCCCAGAATCATTTCCGGAATTCTCGCTTCCTCCATTCTTCTTACATGCCTGTATCACTGTAATTTCCTTCTAACCATCACGTCATGTATTCTTTCTATTACTTCAGTTCTCTTTATTATTTCGTCATTTCCTACCAGAATAGCTCACTGATGACGCAGATGACTTAAACAGAGCGGGAAAGAAAATGAAGAAGGTCAATGGGATCCATTTTAGAGATGGATGGAAAATCAGAGGTATAAATGAATAAGGAATTAGAAGTGGAAGGAAGGTCATTGGGATGCTCAACTCAATTTGATGGAGCAGAAATATAATAAAACGAACCAAAGAACTCATATATAAATCGACACTAGAGAGTATAGTTATGTACGGAGTGGAGACTTGGACTACTAATCTGAAACACATAAAAAAACTGCAAGTGGTAGAAATGGATTTCTGGAGTGGATCAACAAGAATTCTTAGAAAATTTGTTTCCAGCTTACTTTTATTTATTTTACCAATGATTCTCATGAATGTGTTTATAACAAATTCCTCGATAGTTCCAGCAAATTTTTCGATGTTCTTTCTTAAATGTAGTATTGATACAGCCCAGCTTCATTTCCTTGGGTATAGAATCACCCGTAACATTTTATTGAACAACCATGTTATTAGTTTAACAATTTTATCACCACCATAATTTCAAAGCTTCATACTGATACTGGATGGGCGAAGTGATTTTTCATTCTTCCCTGCTATTAATACCTCACTCACCTCTCTTTCGAAAACTTGGATCTCCTCCCCTTCCTATCCCCTTTCTTCCAATGTTCATTCTTCCAGATACTCTTCTCTATCCTCATTTAATAATTTCCTGAAATATTCTTCGCTTTCTTCTGGGGTTATGAGTTCAACATTGGTTTTGGCTTTCGTCTCCTGTCGAAGTCCATTTAATACTGACCACATCTCTTTCGCTTTCGCAAATCCTAGTTTGCTATTGGCATTAGCACATGTCGTTCCCCATGCTTCATCCTTTGCTATTCTTATTTTTTTAACACTTTATTGTTCTTTTCCTTGTAGATTTCCTTGATACTTACAATTTATCATTCAACTACCTGTTGTATACGTTCCTCTTTTCTTTAACTGACACATTTGCTCCCTCCGACCACCATTCTGCTGTACAGCTGTGGTTTTTCCCCTTATGCCCAGCGCCTCTGATACTATACTTACAGCACTGGATTTTATGTATTCATATATTTCCTCTGTACTTTCTTCAGACTAGTCTTCCAATATTTTTTCCATTCTGCCAGCAAATAATGTTCATATACTTTCATCTTGTAGGCTGCCATAATTGACGCGTAGATTTTGAGCTTTGTCAGCACTATTCGTTTTAATTCGGTAATGTTGTTAGAATCGTTCCTTACACTCTTTCATATTAAGGAATAAAATGTTTCTGACCATTCGGCCATGAAAGCTGACGATTGTACTTTTGTAACTTGCTCCCCTGGGTGAAAAAAAGAAAAGAAAGTAACGCCTATAAATTAATAAGAAAAGGGAATTTTTGTTTTCTGTGTATTCGAATTCATAGGCCACAGTAGAGGGCAGGTGTAAATGGCACTTGCTAGACGTTTCTAAAGAGGTATACGTAAGATAAAAAAAGGAAGCAGAGATGCTGTTCAGTAAGAGAGATGTGACCATGGAGGTGAAAAAAGAAGGGAGGTGGCACTACAAACCTTTTGAAGCCAGAGTGGACGGGGCCTGCTGCCATTTTAAGTAGCACAGAACATTAGCAGACTACTGTAAACGATTGCTCCAAGTTCATTATTTCTGTCATGTTCCCGCAACCGCTGCTTTAAATACTAAAAATTATTGAGTTTGTCTGGAAAGCATTCAAACATTTTTCTGTTCTTGGGTGCGTATTTGCTCTACTAATAAGACACTTTTGACCTCATTAAAGTAACCTCCTCCTTGCTGCCATATTTCGGATAACCAGAAACAGAGGAAAGTGGTGTGAAAAGCATGCTTTTTTAATCCATTTCATTCCACTTTTGATGTATTTGTATGGATAGCAAATGAAACTGGAAATCCTAAACCAATGCTTGTTCGCTTAGTGAGATCGGTAATACTTCTTGCTCGTTACATTTTTAGCTTTCAATTCGTATGCATTTGTAGTGTTCGCGTTTGCAAACATCTTTGCTATTTGTTCTTTGCTAGCCCATAAACATGTGAAATGAGGAAACAAGGAAGGCGTGTACGTCAAGAAAGTGAATGATTATTGAAATGTGAAGTAAATACAGCTGGATACAGGAATACCTCCATGCAGAATAGACTTCTTGTTTTATCAGACTGTCGGTACATTAAACTCACTGTTTACTCATCTTCTCATTTCGATATTTTACCTATAATGCGTCATTCAGTGTGTGGCCAAACATTTACAGGGAAAGAAAACGACATAATTTTTAAACATCTTCCAACATTGTGGAATAGTATAAATGTGATTGAGGGGATTGTCTCAAACGCGTAAGATCCCTTAAAATGTATATTTTGCTTTGAGATGTATGTGAGTAACTTGCATAAGATGTAGGCTTACATTTCCAACGGTAGCCTATTTACTTCTTTTCCCGGAATATTTCTCGCCAGTAACTCTCACAGTTTTTCAGGAATAATGAAACATAGCACAATTAGAATGCACTTCTACTTTGACCATTTGCTTGATTTTACTTTTGAATTTCATTTTGAGGTTCTCAAAGTATAGTCTATACCCTGCTTTGTGACATACTAATAGTTAGTTTCATGATCCACATATCATTTGCGTGATAAATCGTAATGATACAGAACTAGTCATTATACATTGACATCAGTTTTTCTTATAAATCTGCCTCCGTGCTGACCACTTATTAGTTTTTATTCAGAAATTCCTATCCATTACCAATTACACGTTACAGTAATAGTTGATCTGCCGCGGAATAGGAGGAGATTTTAGTTTAGCTTCAATGTTTGATCAAAACTTTTGGTTTCAGCTTTGTGAATCCCTGTTTGTGCTACAGAAACCTTAATGTGCCGTAATAAATATCTGTTTCTCTTCTGGTGTTGTAATTACGTAAATAATTGTTCCCCGTTGAAGTGCACTCGATTATTTGCAACCAACTTCATGAAGGAAAAGCTATTCTGTGAAATGGATAGATTACTACTTACACCTCGAGCACAAGGCAGGCACGATGAAAAGTGTGTTTACATAAATTGGCAACTAAAGCTTTCTTCAGAAAGAAAGCACAGTACACATATGCATTCATACACACAGAACCCTCTCTCACATGACCACTGGCTCCGAATGTAATTGACAGAAACTTTTGTAACGACAGACGGAATGTGAACAAAGAAAATAATTATCGGCGAAAGGACTTTAGGACATAAAATGCTGCCGCGACATTCATCGCGGTTACGTGGGCGTGTGTTGTGCGGGAACAAGACCGTTGATACAGTGTAGCTCGGATGTCGGAGCGTTTGGGAATTGGAAGGCAATGAAAAACACGGGAAAGAAGAGAAAGAACGCACACTGAATAATGTAACACAAATCTAAAGTCAAATGAGAGATATAAAACCACTACTATAAAAGTAAGCAACGCAACAGTAATTCATGTGTACAAAGAAAATATAGCTTGAATTGTTCTACTTGGAAAATTTTTAACGCTGTTCCTGTTGTAAATGTTTTGTTAATAACATTGGATTTTGAGTCAATATAAATTACGTGAAATAAATTACAGTGCCTGTCTATTTATTTGACAAACAGTCCATCTCACCGTATGAAGTATGAGTTTCTTTCATTAGGCGACTCTGTCAACAATTAGCAACGTGTACGGTGGCTGTATGCGAGACGACATATGCATTTACTATTAATTTTTCTAGAAAGTTTATTTGATATATGTTTGGTGGTGTCTGTTCAGCAACCGACCATAGAAGCATTTCATTAATTTCCATTTACGACTTCACAGTTAAAAGTCAGAAAACTTTTCCAATTCAAAAACTGTAATTCATTATCGAGACAGCAGTAAAAAAAAATATAGACTATAATACATCTGTTCGTGGACATTAATAAGGGCTGGATCCAGCCTTCCCCAGTATGATGAAGAAATCTGCTGAGGACACTTATAATGAGTGGAAATGATCGTGGAGGAATGGCAGTCTGTTGTTCGACACGAGTAGTAAGAACCGGAATCACAGAGGGTAGAGATAATGGACCTTGGAGTCTGAACCGAAGCCGATGTTCTTAGCCATCCCAAAGATCAACTTTTTGGTTCAAGTCATAGCTATGGACATAAAATTCCATTTTAAGAATTTTATTGCCCACAAAAGCCATCTCACAGACGTTGCTTTATGGCAGGGAGCATCATCATGCTGATACAACGAGTCATTGTCTACGAAGTATTCCTCTACTGTACGCATTATACAAAGCTATAAAATTTGGATATCGTTCCACATTTAGCGTTTTCTTCAGGGAAATAATGGAATCACATTCTAACCACAAAAAATCACCGCCAAACCGTAACACTATCTGTTCTATATTTCACTGTTGGCACTGCACATGACGCAGGTTACGTTCTACATGCGTTTGCCATACCCAAATCGTTCCATCGTACTTTTACAAGGTACAGCATGATTCATTACACCAAATCACTCGTTTCCAGTCATCCACTGTTCTGTGGCGTAGGTTAACACCGACATCAGAAATGTATGGTTTACGAGGAGCTGCTCGATCATAGATCACCCATTCCTTTTAACTCGTTACACGCAGCCATTGTGCAAGCTTGAATGCTGGTAGCACTTTGGGACAGCAGCTCCGCTGGTTTGGTGCGATTTTTTTACAACCATTCCTCGCAGTGGTCGGTGGACTCTTTCCGTCAGTAGATGAGGTCTGCCTTGTCTAGGTTTAATTATGGTTGATCCTTCGCGTTTCCACTTCACAGTCACCTGACTAACAGCCAAGCTGGGTGGTTTCAGAATGGTTGAAAACTCCAGGATGGATTTATTACTCAAATTAAGTACAATGTTTAGTTCACATTCGAAGCCACTGAATTGTTCTGGCCACCCATTCTGCTGTTACTGCTAGTGTGCTGACAACTTAATTCTCCTGACTTCCTTTTATACTGGGGTCTCAAGTATTGCGACATCTAGTGGTCTATTTCCAATTACTTTAGGGTGTTCGAACACTTTAAATGCATTACTGTATGACAAACTGTTTCTTCATTCTTATTTTTTCCACCAGCTCTGCTCCCTCCCTTATTTTAAACAGGGATTTATTTAGTACTCGTTCTGTCAGTCAGTTCTACTCTAAGAAATTTGTTAAACATCGACATTCGAAAACTATTCCTATTTTTTTAGTGTCATACTTTTGGAATATTTACGCTGCACTCGACACAAAATACTTGGCGACATCATGCGAGTTTGTTTCAGTAATGTACCAATGCAGGTAATTGGTCTACTTGCAGTAGATTTACTCTCCGGCCAACCACTGCAACACAACCTGTTGAGATGGATGAAGTCACGAGGGAGGAGGTAGGCACTGCATTTATTCGATACACAGGCGCACTCTCGGGGAAAATCGCCCGCATTCTGAAGAAACACCAGGTCGGAACTGTGTTTTGTCCTCCAAATAGAACTCGTACACGGGTGGGGAGCGCCAAAGATGACCTCGGTTTGAGGAAGGCCGGCGTGTACCAGATTCTGTGTCAATGTGGCAAGTCGTATATTGGTCAGACGATGCGTACCGTCGAGGATCAATGCCGAGAACACCAGAGGCACACTCGACTGATGTATCCGAGCAAGTCGGCGGTCGCTGAACATTGTTTGTCGGAAAATCACGTCATGGAGTATGACCGCACGAGGGTTCTGGTACAGACGTCGAGATACTGGGACAGCGTTGTTAGAGCGGCCATCGAAATTCGCACCAATGACGACCTCATAAACCGTGACTGTGGCTATAATCTTAGCAAGGCTTGGGAACCAGCGATTGGGTTAATCAAGAGTAAATCGAGCAAACATATAGTTGTGACGACCACTGCGGACAGAGCCGTCACACCGACGTCATCTCAGACGCCGTCGCAATCTGTTCCACCGCGCGACCGTGGCGCGGGGCGCGGACGGCGGAGGGAGCGCGCCGCGGGCGGAGGGTATTTAAATCGGCTGCCGCCGCTACCGAACCCAGTTCCCTCTGAGCAGCCATAGCGTACGGATACGGATCTCCGTGCCGGCACGTTCACAGGAGCTCAGTCCGTCAGTTCACCTGATGATGGCGACATGTATGATCGCCGAAATACTGTGCCCGTTGGACACTATAGACCGGCAGCACACCCGTAGATATTTTGAATACACTAACATTTCACCACATTTTACATCAAGCTCATTGATTATTACGGGTCAAATAATAAAGCAACAAATGATTTTAAGCGAACATTACTTTTATTTTTCTGATGCTGTGTACATTGCGTGCACAGTCAAACAAGGAGAAGGGAGCCTTAGCTTGATCTAATGTAAGTCAAAGTACCCTGCTCCGCAGATACTCAGGATATCCAAAACCGTAGAAAATAACGCAGCCAATCCAACACTTGACATGTTTGATAAATACAGAGCCGAGTCAGAAACAACACCCTTGGATCAGAAAAAGTTTGTGTTTATATTGTATTTACATGCAGAAGGACTGCTGCAAAGATACTATACGACTCTGACAGAGGTCACCCACTCGAGAATACCACTTGGCCAAAATCTCCGCAGTACTTGTGAAACATCATTTGACAAAATGCCCTGGCATGTTTCTTAATACCAGAGGTCTGCAGCACGTGGTGCAGGTTTGCATTGGTGCTTGCTGGTCATGTTCTGTTATGCTACAGCACACTGTAAATATGAACCTAAATTATGTCATTTCTTTTCGAATTCAAGCTGGAAATCGCACTAGAATTACACCATTCTTCTTTGAATGAAAGCCAGAAATCACACTAAAATTATTTAGATTCTCTTCGAATGCGTGCTGCTGTGTAAATTAAATGGACGAATAATGTTGTGTTGTGCTCCATCCGTGATAACTTAAAAAAGAGTCGAGCGCTGAAATTATGGTCAGCTATACTACCATCAATTCAGAGAAGGGATGCAGCTGTCTGTTTTTGACCGCACATGCTCTGCAGTGACGTCGTTGCTGCCGGTGCTGTGAGTGCTACGTTGGTCACAGCAACAGCTCACAAGGGAACCTCCCCATCGCACCCCCCTCAGATTTAGTTATAAGTTAGCACAGTGGACAGGCCTTGAAAAACTGAACACAGATCAATCGAGATAACAGGAAGAAGTTGTGTGGAACTATGAATAAAATAAGCAAAATATACAAACTGAGTAGTCCATGCGCAAGATAGGCAACATCAAGGATAATGTTAGCTCAGGAGCGCTGTGGTCCCGTGGTTAGCGTGAGCAGATGCGGAACGAGAGGTCCTTGGTTCAGGTCTTCCCTCGAATGAAAAGTTCATTTTCGCAAAGTAATGATCTGTTCGTTCGTTCATTGACGTCCGTGTTCACTGTAATAAGTTTAGAGTCTATGTCTTGCGACCGGACCGCAAAACCGTGCGATTGTTATTGAAGTCGCGAGCTATATTTTCTGGATTCATATTGCCCACGGAATACATCTCACGTATTTAATGCACTCTCTTCCAAAGTAGCGAACAGTCAACTGCCAGCCAGGAAGCCTCGTTGGCAGGAATGCTCTCTCTTCCGTGCGCTGTAGTCAACTGACGTCGTGTGTTTCGATGTTTGTTTAGGAGTAGCGTCCCCATGCTACTGCGCAGTTACCTCGCATCGGAAGGACGAACGGACAGATAATAATTGTTTGAAAATAAAAAAAATAAGTTTTTCACACGAGGGGAGACTTGAACCAAGGACCTCTCGTTCCGCAGCTGCTCACGCTAAGCACGGGACCACGACGCCCCTAATCTCACATTCTCCTTGATGTTGCCTATCTTGCGCATGGACTACTCAGTTTGTATATTTTGCTTATTTTTTTCATAGTTCCACACAACTTCTTTCTGTTTTCTCGATTGATCTGTGTTCAGTTTTTCGAGGCCTATCCACTGTGCCAACTAAATCTGAGGGGGCTGCGATGGGGAGGTTCCCTTGTCAGTCTTTTTCCTTGTGCACTGCGTGTGAGTGTAGAGTATGAGTGCCCTGACTGAGTGGCTTAGTGCGAAGACAGGAAATTTATTAACTTCTCTTCGAAAGTCATTGCTACAAACCTTTTTTTTTTTCATTTTGTTTTATTCCTAAACTATCATGTAAATTGAAGAGGGGAGAGGAGGGAGAGGACAGAAAAGGAAAGAAATTAATTATACTAGCTGCATGTAGAGTTTGTGCAGAATCAGTGGTGACGAACGAAAATATATGCTGGACTAGTGTTCGAAACTGGTTTCTCCTGCCTAGTGCGAACCTCACCACGCTACCGGACTGACCCACATTCCCACGTAGCGTCCCCTACCCCCAACCCTCGTTCATGTCCTCCACGCTCGCTAATTTTAGATCCCTGCTGGGAATCACAAATGTGCATCTGCACTGAATGTACTGGATCCATTGCCTATCAAGGCGAATGAGTTATATTAATGCGTGACGTCTGTTCATCCGGATATGTTCGAAAGTACAGACACCACACACTCACACAGTCAAATCATTAATTATAAAATTCAGCCTTTGATTGCTCTCTACATTTTGTGAGGAGAGCGGCTTTTTTGTCGCTATACTACTTGCCTAATGCTGCTACCTCTGCTGAAACATAGCGTTCCAGCCAATACGAAATATTTATCATCCAGTCTTAAGAAAACTATTAGGTGAAAAAACTCATTACATCGCGTATGTTTGACTTTAGCCCAAACATTGGTGTGTATGAAATGGTTACACTATAACAAAACTTCATAGGAAGCTGACGGCAGAAAGAAATTTCACTTCACTCTCCAGATGTAAGATTTTATATCCATTGGACGGTTGTGTACGACACACACATTTCTGTCTCTGTGCATCAGAGGTCACAACAATTGTGACATTTCATAAACTGTTGAAGATATTGAAACAAGGTATTTTGTAATTGATAGCACACAAAGAGGCGCATAAATTTTATGATAAATACTCAAAACTATTTTATTCGCCGAGGTATGGCAGTGATTCATCTGTGTGAATCAGAGGGTTTGCAGAACAGGATGCGTAAACACGTCAGTAATGCTTAAGTTATCTAAGCGTTGACTATGAGAGAATTTCAAGTAGCAGCTCATGTATTTGTTCTATAGCCTACTGTCTAAGCATTGTTGTTGTTGTGGTCTTCAGTCCAGAGACTGTTTTGATGCAGCCCTCCATGCTACTCTATGCTGTGCAAGCTTCTTCATCTCCCAGTACATACTGCAACCTACATCCTTCTGAATCTGCTTAGTGTATTCATGTCTTGGTCTCCCTCTATGATTTTACCCTCCACGCTGGCCTCCAATACTAAATTGGTGATCCTTTGATGCCTCAGAACATGTCCTACCAACCGATCCCTTCTTCTAGTCAAGGTATGCCACAAATTTCTCTTCTCCCCAATTCTCTTTAATACCTCCTCATTAGTTATGTGATCTACCCATCTAATCTTCAGCATTCTTCTGTAGCACCACATTTCGAAAGCTTCTATTCTCTTCTTGTCTAAACTATTTATCGTCCACGTTTCACTTCCATACATGGCCACACTCCATACAAATACTTTCAGAAACGACTTCCTGACCCTTAAATCTATACTCGATATTAACAAATTTCTCTTCTTCAGAAACGCTTTCCTTGCCATTTCCAGTCTACATTTTATATCCTCTCTACTTCGACCATCATCAGCATATGGACTGCAAATTTGTCGACTCAGTTCCCATTCCCCCCGCTTCCATAATTTTATTTTTCAGGTTATTTGTTGCTCACAATGTTAAACAAATAAATGTGAAATTTAAATATATTTAAACAGTTCATTATGTATTTAAAATAAATGTGTTCAATTCAGTTGCTATTGCTGCCCTTGTAAGTCAAAAGACCACAGGCTACTACATTGTAGCGCAATGGTAAAATAATTTTGCACAGCTCACTACGGCAAGACTGTAACACAACAATAACGGTCAGTGAAAAACTGGCAGCCACATGTATCCTTGATTGGGATAGACGCCTAGACAGGCGCAGTAAACTAGGCACTCTGGAGCATTGAATTTTGTATCTATCACTCTCCGCCGTTAGGCAAACTGTTAAGTAAATACTCGTCCATGTGGACCACGTCGAACTGGTCCCACACAGCAGCAACCACAGCGTAAGAGTTTAAGCCATTTTCGGCCTGAAACAGATCAGCCACCACGTCAATAATATGAAAACAGCAGATTCCGTCTTCCACCTACAGTACATCGAGTAATTCCAAGTTAAAACCTATCTATTTAAGCCATGTAATCAACCGTTCCACACAGCGTTTAAAAAGGTGAGATGAATGTCAGCAACCAGACCAGCCAAAAGACTGTTTAAAAACATCACGATAACGACGGTCTCCCATCGACGTCAACATGCGGCAACACAGCACTTCATGACCTAGAAGGGAAGCAGCTGCAGCAACTGGACGAACGGGGCATCAATCTGCACAGAGTTGGCTGCCCGGGAACAATGACCCGCAACGAATTATACAAATGGGAATGGATCACAAATGTGGAAACTGAAACAGTTCTCAGGAGTTAAATCAAAACGCATTTGAACTTTTTATTTTATTAATTTTTTTCCGTTGAATAAACAGTGCAATTTCATAAGATCATAATAAAAGATTCTTTAAAAAGTGCTAGTTCTTGAATTAGACCTAGACAGGCAGTAGTTGATATGAGTGAGCAGTTGCTCGTCGTCACTGGAGTAACGGTGGCCAGCAACGTCAGTTCCAGTGACTCCAGCTTCGCCATTGCGAGCACCGCTCGTCCAGCACCACCGACATGTCTTCTTCGTTTAATACGCCCGTACTCATATAGGTCTATGTTTTATACATTCTCTGAAAATGTTGTTATTATTCTGCTTTTATTATTTTTAGTGAGTTTGTCTATATGTGGCGTAATATTGCTACAGTTGACAAAATAGTAAAAGCAATCTAGCAACGCTTCGCAAATTCTAAGACACGTACGATCGATATCTTTCGAACACTTTACACAAACAAATGCACCTAAATAATATTCGTGAAAGTGAATATGCTTTTAGCGGTCGCTTTTATTTTCAACGTGTTAGGTCAAATATAATGTTCTTTCTATGGAATAAAAGTCGTCATCCTTTAGGCGTAGTACAGGCCAGTTCCTTAAAATGACTGGCAAATTTGTCATTAAACTGCCTGGTTCAGGCATCCAGATTTGCTGGAAGAAAAATTACTAATTAGCCTGCATTGATAAAACGCACGTGTAAAACAATAATGTAAATTTTAAATGTGCCGCGTCATGGCGGCGGACGGCAGCGCTCCAGCGACGCTGTTTCCGCTTCGCTGAAGATAATAATATAATTCTGAAAACTGGTTTTATTTGACAAAGGTTTAACACTTCTGAAATTCCCGCTAAACCCGCTTGGCAGAACAGGTGTTTGGGGTTGTGCGAAGGGCCAAATAAGGTTGAGGTCAGTTTCACTTTAAATTGTAACACATTTACAACCAAAGCGGCACATAGCCGAACTTTTACAACTACGAGTTTCAAACTCCAAATCTTTCACGGCTGAAGACCTCCAAACAAGAAATCATAAAAAATCAACAAGGTAAATTTCAAGTGACTGAAAACATGCAGTTACAATTACAAATTTTATATATATATATATATATATATATATATATATATATATATATATATCATCACGATCGTGGTTTTGCAGTCAGTGCAATGTTTACAAATACGAAGTTGGCAGATGCCCATTAGATGTATGGATTAGCACGGGGCAATAGCCGTGGCGCGGTACGTTTGTATCGAGACAGATTTCCAGAACGAAGGTGTCCCGACAGGAAGACGTTCGAACCAATTGATCGGCGTCTTAGGGAGCACGGAACATTCCAGCCTATGACTTGCGACTAAGGGAAGACCTAGAACGACGAGGACACCTGCAATAGACGAGGCAATTCTTCGTGCAGTTGACGATAACCGTAATGTCACCGTCAGAGAATTGCTGCTGGGAGAGTGCTACGGGAGAAGCAGTTGTTTCCGTACCATGTACAGCGTGTGCAGGCACTATCAGCAGCTGATTGGCCTCCACGGGTACACTTCTGTGAATGGTTCATCCAACAATGTGTCAATCCTCATTTCAGTGCAAATGTTCTCTTTACGGATGAGGCTTCATTACAACGTGATCAAATCGTAAATTTTCACAATCAACATGTGTAGGCTGACGAGAATCCGCACGCAATTGTGCAACCACGTCATCAACACAGATTTTCTGTGAACGTTTGGTCAGGTAATGTTGGTGATGTCTTGATTGGGCCCCATTATCTTCCACCTACGCTCAATGGAGCACGTTATCATGATTTCATACGGGATACTCTACCTATGCTGCTAGGACATGTGCCTTTACAAGTACGACACAACATGTGGTTCATGCACGATGGAGCTCATGCACATTACAGTCGAAGTGCTCGTACGCTTCTCAACAAGAGATTCGGTGACCGATGGATTGGTAGAGGCGGACCAATTCCATGGCCTCCACGCTCTCCTGACCTTAATCCTCTTGACTTGCATTTATGGGGGCATTTGAAAGCTCTTGTCTACGCAACCCCGGTACCAAATGTAGAGATACAATACGCCATTCTCCAGGGCTGCATCAGCGCACCAGGGATTCCATGCGACAGAGGGTGGATGCATGTATCCTCGCTAAAGGAGGACATTTTGAACATTTCCTGTAACAAAGTGTTTGAAGCCACGCTGGTACGTTCTGTTTCTGTGTGTTTCAATTTCATGATTAATGTGATTTGAAGAGAAGTAATAAAATGAGCTCTAACATGGAAAGTAAGCGTTTCTGGACACATTTCCACATAACATATTTTCTTTGTTTGTGTGTGAGGTGTTTTTCTGAAAGTTTGGCCGTACCTTTTTGTAACACCCTGTATATATATCACGGATAGGCTGAAAGCCTCAAGGCAAGGGTGGATAGACAAACATAAACAAGATGACAAGATGCAATACAAATGGCTGAAAGCCCACAGTAATATTTTCGAGATTTTGAAATAAATTACTATAACCTTTCAAAGGCAGAAGGCCGCAATGTTTAAGCTTGAAAGGTAATTTTAAGAATAAGATTCCAAGGCTGAAGGCCCACAATTGATTTTCCGAAATTTAAAAAGAAATATAACCATAAGCCTTAAGTTTTAAGTAGCTGAAACCACACTAAACGAAAAGACAACACAACGGCAATAACCTTTCAGCAAATATCCACTTGCCGGAATCTAAACTTACTTACATAAAACACAGTAAAGCCAAGAACTTTTTTTAATCATTGGCTATGATGGATTATAAATAGACAACAGCACTCAGAAGCCTCCAGGGGGTCAGTCTGCCCCCATTCTCTTTAGTGAGATGCGTGGTGAGCTCAACTACACTTGATCCGTCGGAACCCAACCAAGGGACAGCCACGGACCGACCGACAAGCGACTTCCTTGCCACCAGTCGGTACACTGCCTGAAATTACGTTAGTGGCCAGGGCAGCCAACCAGAAAAGGCAGAAAGGCAACCACAAGGCAGAAAATTCCGCTGGTGCACTCCAATTGTAGTCAACCAATATCGATAATTCCACCACATGGCGGCTAAATTTCAGCAATACAGTGTTGCTCACAGAAAAACCTCCCCAACAGCGAACCACCGAAACGAACCGCACAATATGAATGGACCTGGCTTGGGTACTTAAAACCGCTACTCAATTTTGACGTTCTGGGTCCGTAAATCACGAAGCGCGTAGCGACCGGACAGCTGCACACACGCTCCGACACTACGCAGGGACCGCCAGCGAACTCAGCCGACTGCACTGCGCGGAGGTAACTTCCCTGGTCTGCAGCAAGCGACCGACTGCCCGCAGACCACACAGCCAGAAACTATACGCACAAAACCAAAAGTGGTACACGGTGCTGCGCTGCTGCGACGCGTAGAAGGAAGAAGAACCACGGTGTAACTGCAACAAGGGCGGGAAACCAAACACAGATAGAAGCCAAGTTCACGAAAACGCGTAGTTGGGAGGTAGCATAGCTCAACTTCCGTAAATAAAACTCAACTCAAACTTAACTTCGTATCTATTTGGGATCAGCTCTGTTAATTACCTTACATTACATTACAGATCTGGATAAGTAATATACGTAATAACATTTCGGTAGACAACCAGAGATAGAGCGAGAGCGAGAACCTTTACATGTAAAAATCGCTTGAAGTCCGCAGGTGAACACTTATCAGTGCAATCAAATCGATTATTTTTCAAATACGTCATTATTGTGGCTGTTTTTTAAACTATCATTGTCCTAACTGTTAGCATGAGACACTGTCTTTACGCATGTCATAGTCACACGGCTTTTGTTTCTTTTCTACGTCTCACTTCTCTTGCAAAAGGTATAACTATTACTTAATGGTATGGGGACGTTATAATGATACCTGTGAAGTCTGTTAGGGCCAGCTGCGCGTCTCCAGCACTCTCGATCTTTAGCGTTCCTTACTGCGCAACAAGAAAGCTCTCACCTTGACGGCCGCTGTTTTCCCTGAAAGCAGCCGGGCTTTTTCCGCCCTTTGAGCGCCTGCCGCTACCTCCACGTGTCTGCATAGAGCCGTCGCTTTTTCTTAAATTCTTCACAGCAGCCTAAGCAGCTCTGTCAGATCATTTTCAGATGATGATGCGATTTACAGACAATTAAAGTCACCATGAAATCAACACGATTTGTAAAATGATTTAGGTAAGTTATCGAAATGTGGTCCTACCGAAGAATGCTGAAGATTAGATGGGTACATCACGTAACTAATGAGGAGGTACTGGGAAGGATTGGGAAGAACAGGCATCAGTGGCACAACTTGACTAGAAGGGACATTTTCTGAGACATCAAGGGATTACCAGTTTAATACTGGAGGGCAGCGTGGAGGGCAAGAATCGTAGAGGGAGACCAAGATACGAATACACTAGCAGATTCAGAAGGATTTATGTTGCAATAGGTACTTGGAAGAGGCGTCTTACCACGGATCGCGCGGCTTCACCGTCGGAGGTTCGAGTCCTCCCTCGGGTATGGTTGTGTGTGTTGTTCTTAGCGTAAGTTAGTTTAAGTTAGAGTAAGTACAGTTTAAGCCTAGGGACCGATGACCTCAGCAGTTCGGTCCCACAGAACTTACCAAAATTTTTTCATAATTTAAACCTTGTCGACTGAACACCTGAGGATTACATTTACCAACTACTGAAGTTTGGTCCATCTAATAGTAAATATTGTAGGGAAAGCAGAACAAATACTGTGCTTTATTAGCACAATCCCTAGAAGACACCACAGGTCTACTGGAGAGAGTGCCTATACTACACTTGTCCTTCTTCTGGCAGTCTTACGTGGGAGGACTCACGGAGAACACCGACAAAAGTCAAAGAAGGGCAGTTCGTTTTGAATCAGTTTGATAGAGGAGAGATAATCGAATCTGTGTGGCCACCACAAAAAAAAAATCGTTTTTGTTGCGGCTAGATGTTTTCACAAAAAATAAGCAGCAACTCTCTCCACCGAAGGGGAAAATGTTTTTTCTAGTTACAATAAAATGACAGGAATCTGAGTTCACACGGAGAGATTTAAGCGTTCGTTTTCCGCAAGTGGAACCGTAGTTCCATAGTCAGAAACTCCACGGCCCTTCTGCGAAAGATTAAAACCGAAAGAAGTCACGTATACATAGATGTAATCGGCATCTGCTGACTTATGGACGAATCGGTAAGTTAGAAAGGAGCCATAATGTCACATGCCTACAATTCCGGCATTTTACTTCCTTGTTTCACTACACTGCACCAAAACTCAAGAGTAATTCATAAGAGAATATCAGTTGATTCGTTATCCATAACAAGAATTACGTCAAGGCAGCGCAATATTACTGATGTAGTCACATATCTCTCTGCAACAATGACTAAACAATGATGAATAAACGCTTCACCTACTAAAAAGCTCCCTATTTTACTCCGTGACTCGTTCCGTCTCTTATATTTTCTAGTGGAATGTGAAACTCACATTGTAAATGCAGCTATGTCAAAATATAATGGTTTTTAATCCCGAAGTTCCTCAATATTTTTACGAATATTTTTTAAAATATTATTTATTGAGCACAAGTGGTACAAAATACATTCCTGGAAATTGAAATAAGAACACCGTGAAATCATTGTCCCAGGAAGGGGAAACTTTATTGACACATTCCTGGGGTCAGATACATCACATGATCACACTGACAGAACCCCAGGCACATAGACACAGGCAACAGAGCATGCACAATGTCTGCACTAGTGCAGTGTATATCCACCTTTCGCAGCAATGCACGCTGCTATTCTCCCCTGGAGACGATCGTAGAGATGCTGGATGTAGTCCTGTGGAACGGCTTGCCATGCCATTTCCACCTGGCGCCTCAGTTGGACCAGCGTTCGTGCTGGACGTGCAGACCGCATGAGACGACGCTTCATCCAGTCCCAAACATGCTCATTGGGGGACAGATCCGGAGATCTTGCTGGCCAGGGTAGTTGACTTACACCTTCTAGAGCACGTTGGGTGGCACGGGATACATACGGACGTGCATTGTCCTGTTGGAACAGCAAGTTCCCTTGCCGGTCTAGGAATGGTAGAACGATGGGTTCGATGACGGTTTGGATTTACCGTGCACTATTCAGTGTCCCCTCGACGATCACCAGTGGTGTACGGCCAGTGTAGGAGATCGCTCCCCACACCATGATGCCGGGTGTTGGCCCTGTGTGCCTCGGTCGTATGCAGTCCTGATTGTGGCGCTCACCTGCACGGCGCCAAACACGCATACGACCATCATTGGCAACAAGGCAGAAGCGACTCTCATCGCTGAAGACGACACGTCTCCATTCGTCCCTCCATTCACGCCTGTCGCGACACCACTGGAGGCGGGCTGCACGATGTTGGGGCGTGAGCGGAAGACGGCCTAACGGTGTGCGGGACCGTAGCCCAGCTTCATGGAGACGGTTGCGAATGGTCCTCGCCGATACCCCAGGAGCAACAGTGTCCCTAATTTGCTGGGAAGTGGCGGTGCAGTCCCCTACGGCACTGCGTAGGATCCTACGGTCTTGGCGTGCATCCGTGCGTCGCTGCGGTCCTGTCCCAGGTCGACGGGCACGTGCACCTTCCGCCGACCACTGGCGACAACATCGATGTATTGTGGAGACCTCACGCCCCACGTGTTGAGCAATTCGGCGGTACGTCCACCCGGCCTCCCGCATACCCACTATACGCCCTCGCTCAAAGTCCGTCAACTGCACATACGGTCGCGGCATGCTACCAGTGTTAAAGACTGCGATGGAGCTCCGTATGCCACGGCAAACTGGCTGACACTGACGGCGGCGGTGCACAAATGCTGCGCAGCTAGCGCCATTCGACGGCCAACACCGCGGTTCCTGGTGTGTCCGCTGTGCCGTGCGTGTGATCATTGCTTGTACAGCCCTCTCGCAGTGTCCGGAGCAAGTATGGTGGGTCTGACACACCGGTGTCAATGTGTTCTTTTTTCCATTTCCAGGAGTGTACATTCAGACCCTTAAGCACTGAATTCTAAGGCCCTGTCCACATAACAAATAAATTAAATTGTCTTGCCTCTAAAGCAGCAACGGAGTAACGTGATATATTCTGATCACTCATAAAAAATATGCTAAGTACAGGCTCAGCAGTGTGCAGTGCCGGTTATAATACTTTGAAATGCACAAGAAATTATTTTGGCTTATAAACGAGAACTTTTAAGAAAATTCAACTTTTTTAAACAAATGTGTGACATGGACTGGGAGGCGATATTGATTATGGTGAATTACTATCACTGAGTTCTGTTAGCAAAATTATATTGCAAATTATGTTTGTCTTTTCAAAAATATCTGACAATTGAAGCTACATTACTCACAGTTGATTCACAAACTTGAAGAATTTTTAACATCGTGCAGCCCCGCCAGCAACTGTAATAATGAAACATATAACAAGTCAACCTCAGTTGCAAATAGAAACCAATCTTTACATAGGTTTCAGGCAAAATAATTTGGCCTTCTTCAGGGGGTTGTCAATAGCACCTGAAGAAGGCCAAATTATTTTGGCTGAAACCTAGGTAAAGATTGGTTTCTATCTGCAACTGACGATGACTTGTTACATGTTTGATTCAAAATCAATGAGTCTTAAACAGAAAGTATTATCTAACATAAACGTAAACGTTTAGACAACATTGTTATGGATTAACAGCGATTAATATAAATTAACTTTGTATTAAAAAACACTCTTAATCGCGTTTTTTATTTATTTAGTGCTGACCGGTTCAGCCCATCGCAGGGGCCATC
This sequence comes from Schistocerca cancellata, assembly GCF_023864275.1. Classification (NCBI taxonomy): domain Eukaryota; kingdom Metazoa; phylum Arthropoda; class Insecta; order Orthoptera; family Acrididae; genus Schistocerca; species Schistocerca cancellata. The sequence goes on from NC_064628.1 coordinate 846,129,646, forward strand.
TTCAGGTCGAACATACCGCTGGTCTACTGCTGGTAGCCTCATGTTTACCATTCTCCTGCCACACCTCGGTAGACGTGATGAGACGTGATGCCACCAGCAGTGGTCCAGCGGTATGTTCGACCTGAATATGCTCCCTGCGATCGGCTGAAACCGGTCGCCATTAAATAAATAAAAAACGAGATTCAGACTGTTTTCATAACACTAAAATAAACGTAAATCATCAAATTACGTACAGTTCCGTTAATAAATCTTAATAGCATTACAAAAATGAAATATCCTAGTCTTTTTTCAAAACAGTTTACGTTCATTCTGGGGTTACTCAACAATTACAAATTATTAGCCAACTCATCTATACTAACGCTCAGGGAAAAACAAAAATCATAATTACTTAATATTTTTTACTTTACACTACCGGCCATTAAAATTGCTACACCAAGATGAAATGTAGATGATTAACAGGTATCCAATGGACAAATATATTATACTAGAACTGACACGTGATTGAATTTTACGCAATTTGTGTGCATAGACGTTTTCAGTTGGTGAGAGATCTGGAGAGTGTGCTGGACAGGGCAGCAGTCGAACATTTCCTGTATCCAGAAAGGCCCGTACAGTACCTGCAACATGCGGTCGTGCATTATACTGCTGAAATGTAGGGTTTCGCAGGGATAGACTGAAGGGTGGAGCCAGGGGTCGTAACACGTCTGAAACGTAACGTCCACTGTTCAAAGTGCCGTCATTGCGAATAAGAGGTGACCGAGACGTGTAACGAATGGCACCCCATACCGCGATGTTGCCAAACACGGATGCGACCAACATTATGCAGTAAACAGAACCTGGATTAATCCGAAGAAATGTTGTTTTGCCATTCGTGCACCCAGGTTCGTCGTTGAGTACACCATCGCAGGCGCTCCTGTCTGTGATGCAGCGTCAAGGTTCAAATGGCTCTGACCACTATGGGACTCAACATCTGAGGTCATCGGTCCCCTAGACTTAGAACTACTTAAACCTAAGGACATCACACAAGTCCATGCCCGAGGCAGGATTCGAACCTGCAACCGTAGCAGCAGCGCGGTTGTAGCGTCAAGGGTAACCGCAGCTATGGTCTCCAAGCTGATAGTCCATGCTGCTGCAAACGTCGTATGTTAGTGCAGATGGTTGTTGTCTTGCAAACGCCCCCATCTTTTGACTCAGGGATCGAGACGTGGCTGCATCACCCGTTACAGCCATGCGGATAAGATGCCTTTCATTTCGACTGCTAGAGATACGAGGCCTTTGGGCTCCAGCACGGCGTTCCGTATTCACCTCCTGAACTGACCGATTCCATATTCTGCTATTAGTCATTGGATCTCTACCAATACGAACAGCAATGTCGCGATACGATAAACCGCAGTGGCGACAGGCTACAATCCAACCTTTATCAAAGTCGGAAACGTGATGGTACTCATTTCTCCTCCTTATACGATGCATCACAACAACGTTTCACCAGGCAACGCCGGTCAACTGCTATCTGTGTATGAGAAATCTTTTGGAAACGTTCCTCATGTCAGCACGTTGTAGGTGTCGCCACTGGGGCCACCCTTGTGTGAATGCTCTGGAAAGCTAATCCTTTTCACATCACAGCATCTTCTTCCCGTCGGTTAAATTTAGCTTTTGTAGCACGTCATCTTCTGGTGTAGCAATTTTAATGGCCAGTAGCGTATTTCTATGAGAACTTCTGCTTCCATTTTCAACAATATTGACATACCTACATCTAACTCTTGGTGGCTCTACACAACACACCACAAAAACTGCCTACTCTATCGTCTTTCCCTCACATACAGCTACCTACGACTGAGCGCCCAGCGCTCTCTTACTCCAACAAAGCATTACAGGATCTTTGGCTCTGTGGTCACACACAGACAGCAATTCACATTATCGAGCCTATCAGAGACATTCATCGTCTATAGTATAATAGTTTCATTCTAATGTATTAATATTCTTATTGTGAGACGTATGATTTGCCGGCGATGGGCGAGGCATGACAGGATCTCTGACCAGAGAGTAGTTTATCGTTAGTTCTTGCTTGTCGCTAGTCTGCGCTTGTCTGCGCGAGTCGACAGTAGTCTTTAGTTGTAGTCTGGTGGAGTCGGCATGTGTCGGCTGTGTGCTCTGCTCGCGACTCTGGTCAGGATTCTGGAGGATGAGTATTGTTGTAGAAGGTAAAGAAGCAGCCTTGCGCATATTTAATAATGTATGTTAATTGTAATTTAATTTGTTCCAATAAATGCCCCAATAATAATTTTTATAATATAAAGTAACTCTTTTAAAGAAAAGCATTCATTTCAATGTAAAGAATATTCCTAATGCATTATCATTCCTTCCAAGAATAAAAAAAAAATATACGCCAGCATTGCACGAAGCTGTGTCGAAAAATGTCTAATTAAGAGCAGATATAATTGCAGTTTTTATTGAGGTAAGAATTTTTGCTTTTTTTATTCAGAATACAGGGCCGAAGGTCAGCGCTGCTGTCCTTATAAAATTTATCAGGTTACTAAACTTTTTTATTATTTTGGTGTTTAGGAATTTTTCTGTTTCGAACTTGACTTTAAATGAGAAAAGAATTTTGTGGGAACATTAATTGTGAATGCATTTCTGCGCACAGACTATAAATGGGAGCCAATCTTGTTCAGTGGTTACAATATTTAAAATTCATTTAATTATTATTTTGTGGGGAGTTTACGCATGGTTCATATTTTTAAACATAAACAATTATTTCGTGGGGAGGCTACACTTGGCTCATTTTCATTGTCATTTTGTGTGGGGAGGTTACAGTATCTTATTCTGGTGCCAGGTACAAGTGCGCCCTAGTATACTCCTTTCAAGGGGCATACAGGGGAAGCAGTGGTTGAGAGGGGAGTGAGACATGTTTGCAGCCTCTGCCCGATTTTATTCATTCTATAAACTGAGCAAATAGTAACGGAAATCAAAGAAAGGTTTGCAGTAGGAATTAAAGTTCAGGAGAAAATTAAAGAAAATTTCTGCGATGAGGTTGTAATTCCGTAAGAAGCAGGAAACGACATGGGAGAGAAGAGACAATGTCTTGAAAGGAGGACATGATAAACAAAAGCAAAATAAGGTTAATGGAATGCAGTCCAATTAAAGGTCATGATGAGGAAGATAGATAAAGAATCGAGACGCTTAAAGTAGTACATCAGTTCTGTCATTTAGACAGCAACATAACAAATTATGGCCGATTTAGAGCAGATATAAAATGCAGACAGACAATGGAAAGAAAAATGTTTCTAAAGAAAAGAAAGTTGTTCACATCGAATGTAGATTTAAGTTTTTCTGAAAGTATTTGTATAATGTATAGCCATCGATAATAAACAGTTTAGAGAAGAAGAGAACAGAAGCTTTTGATATGTTACAATGATTATCTGAAATTTTCAGTTGTATTGGAGGCGATCTCAGAATCTAAACAGGGCTGTTCATCTTATTACAAAAGCTTATTCGTCTATCGCACAAAGGTACAAAGTAATTACTAGTGTCTGCGAAATTAAGTCACAGTCTTCTGGTCATCGGCACAGAAAATTTTTTTACAGGGTCAGTCTGTTTCGTCGATTGTTCACAATTATAGGACACAAGTTATAGAGACGGCATTGAACTGGACGCCTTTTGAAATGTTGTTCTACAGAAGATTGTTGAAAATGAAATGGGTAAATCACGTAGGATAAGGAACAAATCCTGAAGAGAATTGGGAAGAAAAGAAACTTATGGCACAGCCTGACTAGGAGTAGGAATCGGTTTATAGGACACATTCTGAGACATGAATTGATCACAGTTTAGAACTGGAGTGAAGTGTGGGATGTACAAATCGTAGAGTGAGATCAAGAGATGAATACAATAAGCAAATGCAGAAGGATGGAAGTTGCAGTAGTTATTCGGAGATGAAGGTGTGTGTACAAGATAGAGTTACATGGAGACTTGCATCAAACCAGTCTTCGGATTTAAGACCACAACAGTAACAATTTTACGTCTTTTGGGACGGTACTTAGATAAATCCTGGGTTTCTTTACACATTGAAACTTCATTAGTGAGAATTAAATTTGTAGAGAGGGAATGATTACCACCCGATTTCCTGTTATTTATTACTTATCACCACTCTACGCCGTAACTGGTTTTACATTTAGATTAGAAAAAAGTCCATTGCTGGATATGTATTCGTGGTCATGCAGGCGAACGGCAAGCAGCTATAGTTGTCTGCATTTCTCCTTATGAGTACTCCCGCTCGTATTCCAAGCCAATACAACAGTTTTTGGACTGAGTATTCTCAATGGCGTTACACATGTAGGTGTCTCGGTTCCGTATTTAACTGTATGGGTCTCCTACCTCCATTCAAAGTCTCAGCATACGAATGCGTGCTGAAAAGTAATGCATCAGAAATTATTATGTGGAAACTATAGAAGTTTGTTTTCTAAAATAAAACATTCTACATCTTTATTCTTAATATATACTTATTTATTTCTCAACATAGTCACCCTGGTGATGAACACACTACTCCTAAAGAAAGACTAATTTGTTGATACTGTTACTGTAAAATGTTTGACCCTGTTGACGGTGCCACAGATTCACGTACGCCCGTACCGCTTCATCAATTTTAATGTGAAGTCCTTGAAGATATTCATTAAGATCGGGAAACAGATGAAAATCGGATGTGGCCGCGTCGGACTGCATGGTGGATGATCAATGACAATGAACCCAAGGCCTCCGATTGTTACACATGTCCAAGCGCTTTTGTCTGGTCTGGCGTTGTCAAACTGAAGGAGAGGGTGAGAAATTATCGAATTAGAATTCGAAATAGTACATTGTCTCTCGCGGGCCGACATAGTTTCATACTGCAAGTTACATGCTACAATTCGGACCGTTTAGCCGCAGAGGACTAAAAATTTTAGACACAGAGAATGTTAACAACGTTTGTTTTATTTAAAAAGCTTTACGTGTTTTCAGATAAAAAATTCGGAGGTATCACTTTTCAGTACGCGCTCGTACTTTGATGTAGAGCGCTACTTTACGCTACTCAACAGAATTTTTTTTTCCTGTGGTTCTCACTGTGCAAATTCATCTCTAGATAATATTTTACTTGCCCCTGATTATTCTGAACTGAATGAAATAATGTTTTGCATTTTGAAATAAATGTTTAGGTATAGTTAAGTTTTAACTGTTATGTTCTTCACTCATCAAGGTACAGCTATTTAATTTGGCGTATCCCGTTATAACCTGGTGTCAAAGTTCACAATTATATCTGTCACACTGTATTTCATCCAAAGATCGTACAGAAAGTAGACTCTAGATTATGGACAGAGGTGAAGGTCACAAATTTTAATTGGAATACAAGAAAATGATGTAATATTTTGATATACCATGGTATCAGAGTGATAATGTCAATTATAAACAATCTAAATTATTTTGATAGGTTTTGTGAAGATATTCTTAAATGAAGTAGAGGGAATGAATCAGAAGAAACTGCTTGAATTAAGTCGTAAATTGTGTCTTGTTACCTGTAAGACACTCAATATTGTTTGGCAGGTAGATGAATACATTTGTAAGAATACATAGGACATTTTTCAGTAGTAATGTTAATTTTTACTTGAGAGCAGTCATTTTCCTACGCAGGCTGTTCGTTTATTACGAAACACATAATTTAGCAAGAGCTGATTTTTCAGTCCTTGGGCATTAGCATTTTGCTATTTTAGACGTGAAGTCGGCACGTAAAATTGGAAACATATTTGTCTCTTTGGATGTAGTTTTTGTACTAGTACTATATTAATACTTCGTACTTAACCGAGAAATATTGGTAACAGAGAATGACATTAATGAGTAAATGCATTGACAAGCAGTGGTCAAAACACTAAACTTCCTTCAGAGGTCTTTCAGTATGCCCTAGAAATGGACACAGTTCATATAAAATATGCCTGTAGTCTGAAAGTACAGTATTTCTGCGAAAATGAATATGTAGCTCACTGGCAAACAAAAAAGTGCGAAATAAACAAGTTTTTTAAATTATAAATCATCTATTGTAGTAATCGTGAGAACTGCAGATTCTGCTGAACTAGGCTCAGTATCTCCCTGTAATTTGAAAAAGTAAGCAATCTCTACTTCGTGTGCTCTATTGTTACAGCTGACTGTTTTTGTAGTTTGTGGACTTACATGAGAAGTGCTGAATTTTACATTCTGAGTCTTGTCAAAATTTCATAATAATTCCGACCACTACAAAAGATAACAAGTTCTCCATACGTTTCTTCTTTTGTGCGTGCCTATCGATAACCCAACGCTGACGTATCTACAGTCTTCAAGAAGTTACCTATAACTTTCATGATAATTCGTTTGCTTTCATCCATCAGTCAATCTTATCAAAAATTTTGCTGGTTGCAGTTTCAGTGAAATGATTAGGAACCGTGCAGCAAGTGAGGAGATCAGATGTTTAGCACAAGATGAAAGGAAGTTGGTAGAGCGCATCCATATACGTAGTGGTCAAGGCGAGACCTGCTCTGTCATAGAAGCTCAACCCTGACGCAGTTAAGTGAACTTCTCTCTCAAACTTTAGTATCCTGCACCCTTACCTTCCATTTCTTGTTGTTGCAGAAATTATGAATTCTCTCTTGGCCTCGATTATCAGTTTTACCCGTCAGAATGTTAATGAAACAGTGCAACAATCAAAAACAACACTTTTAAGGGGGGTACGACGTGAAACGGGCGGCCTTGGAGCAGGAGAGGCACCACAGGACATTTTAATTTGCACTGTCTGTAATTTTACAAATAAATTCATAAAACTTCGTCAGCATGACCAGGAAGGATTCAGGATTCACATTCATAGCAGTGGAAGTTCAAACATAACAAAACTTTTTTTGCATGTAAAATTTCATCTTTTTTTTCACTTAGTATTGGCTGCATTTGTTGCTGTAGGTACACGTTTCTTCATAAGTAAGCGAGATTCTTCGATGAAATTTACACGGCATACAAACCATACTTACAGGTGTATGAAACTCTAGAATTTCCCAAATATGTTAAAAACTGTGGTAAAAATTGAGATAACTAGCTGTAAACTCGAGTTTTCTCTAAACATGATGTTTAAAATGTAACAGTTCCATTCATTTTTCCATAGATTAAATAAATTCTAGAATTTCATACACCTGTAAGTATGGTTTGTAAGCTGTGCAAAATTCATCAAAGAATCTCTCTTATTTATGAGGAAAAGTGTACCCATAGCAACAAATGCAGCCAACAATAAGTAAACAAAATCATGAAATTTCACATGTAAAAAAATTATTTTCTCATGTTTTTGAACTTCAACTGCTATGAATGTAAATCCTGAATACTTCTTAGTCATGCAGACACAGTTTATTAATTTATTTGTAACAGTATAGACACTGCAAATTAAAATGTCCTATGGTGCCTCTTCTTCTCAAAACTGGCCCATTTCACGTCCTATCCCCTTAACAAACTATGCTTTCGATGATGCAGGCACTTAAGTTACATAGAGAAACATGCCTAAATAAAATGGAGCGTTTTACATGAATCTGATATGAATCTTAGGTGAATAAATCTTTTTTCTTGCGTGTATAGTTTGTTTAAATATCATGTAACCTTAAAGAGAAGACAGTTCTGGAGATTCATGTGCCACATACAGAATCTGAAATTAACCAGAAAACAGTTGAGGCAGTGTATAAATAACGCTAGCTGCTAAGTGTGGAGCGACTCTAAGTTGGGACCTGCCTTCGCGCGGTGCGACCTAGGCACTGCACGACCCTGGCGTGAAATATTGCTTAGCTGGGGGCGGCCACCCGATCCCAGCCCATAAGCCTCAGGCGGCCCCGGAATGAAGCCCTGTGGAACTCGGCGCTGCGCCTCGCTGCCGCGAGTTATGCCAGCCCGCTCTGCGGCCACGCCCCTCAGCGTCTCATCAGCGGCAGAGGCTGTGTCACCAGCGGATATTACTTTCTCACAACCAGGCTCACTCAGGGCAGCTCGCGCTCTGATTACTCAGAACGAATTCTGAATAACCTCCTCTCCTAGTAGTTTTCAAATCACGGTTTCATTTGCGCTCACAGAAGAGAAAGTAATTAATTTTCGGAAATGTAGAAAGTTCTGATGAAAATAAAAAACCCTGGACAAAAGAACAAAAGCCAATGAAGACACAAAGGAATTACAGACACAGGCGGTGAGAAGGCACTGATCAAATCAATGGAGAAAGTCTAAAATTACTGCTTACTAGTCAGATGTTCTGACAATTAAGTCATCAGGACGCAGCTGTCGTCGCAACTCCACCAACCACCCCAGCACATCTCCTGTCAGATCCAAATCATCATCTTATTCCCAAAGTACTTATGTAGTGCCCCCTACTCTTTATCTTTGTTAATCCTAGCATTTAGCCGATTACCATAAGAGTTTGGGCCTGGTGTGCATCCGCACTTAAGAGGTAATCGGCTGTCTTCGCCTTAATTATGTATATGTTGTTTCGGAAATTTCTGTGCCAAGGTTTTCATATCACAGTACTTGTAACCTACATCTCGGTTATTCTTTGCTGATCCATTATGGAATGTGGGACAACGGCTGACATGTATTTCTTGATACAATAGTTTACCAGCAGCCGATGAATTGTAGACATTAATTTATGAACTTCTTATATGCAACCAGTTTCGGCATTACATTGATGCCATCTTCAAGCCCCTGTACAATGAGTAGAACAAATGTACTATAGTAAAAATATAGAATACAAGTAAACAATTGACAGGTATCTACGCTAACTATGTAAGTGGCTAAAAAGAACATACTGTATATCATTAAAACTGTATGTAGCATTGGGACAAATATGCTTCTACCTGTGTCATGCTGTTATTAATAGTTTTCGCTATTTTACTCGAATACAGCATTCGTGAATGAAATTGGGTGTTAAGACAAACTCTTTTATGCTTCTTATCGTTAATATTGCGACAGCTATTTATCGTACCACACATAACACGACCTAGGCTACACATACATGACTTATGTATTCTGACATTGTTATGTCACTTTTTACTGTATTTTAATTTATTTTATTATTCATTCGTATTAGTTAACGATTTCTAAAAGAAAAGAAAATTTCTTCCAGTGGGCCTATGACTGTACGCAGTACATTTGATTGTTGTGTTGCATGACCTATTACAGCTGTGTGATAAGGATTTATGAATAATACCGTATACTTATGTTCATCTATTATGCTATATTTGAGTAACATAGGGAAAACTATTAATAACAGCATGACACAGGCAAAAGCATATTTGTCCTTATGTTAAATATAATTTTAATGATATACAACATGTCGTTTTTAGCCACTTACATAGTTAGCATACTTACTTGTCAATTGTTTACATATATTCCATATTTTTACTATAGTGCATTTGTTCTACTCATTGTATAGGGGCCTGAAGATGGCATCAATGTAATGCCAAAACTGGTTGCATATAAGAAGTTCATAAAACAAATGTCTACAATACATATGGCTGTTGGTAAATTATTTTATCAAAAAATACATCTCAATTATTCTCTAGATGTATACTAATGTGTGTATTTCTAGACAATTTTACCCTCTACTGCTCTCCCTAGTACTATCGAAGTTATTCCGTGATGTCTTAGTAGATGTCTTATCATGCGGTCCTATTTTCTTGACAGTGTTTCGCATATATTCCCTTTCCTTGCCGATCCTAAGTAGAACCTCCTCATTCCTTACTTTATCAGACAACCTGATTTTCAACACTATTCTGTAGCATCACATCTCAAATATTTTGATTGTCTTTTTTTCAGTTTTCCGCACAGTCCATATTTCACTGCCATACAATGCTATGCTTCAGACGTATATTCTGAGAAATTTCCTCTTCAAATTAAGATCTATGTTTCATACTACAAGACTTCTCTTAGCCAGGAATTCCCTTTTCCCTGGCGCTAGTCTGCTTTTTATGTCCCCCTTACGCCAAACGTTATGGGTTATTTTGTTGTCTCAGTAGCAGAATTCTTTAATTTCATCTGCTTCATGATCACCAATTCTTATGTTAGTTTTCTCACAAAGTAGCAACGTCATCAGTTAAACTGAATACTTCTGTCCTTCCACCTTGAATTTCAATCCCACTATTGAACTTTTGTTTTTGTTATCGCTTCTTCGACGTATAGAATGTAAAGTAAGGCGGAAAGGCTAAATCCCTGTCTTACCCCCTTTTTAAGCCATGAGCTCCGTTCTTGGTCTTCCATACTTACTCTTCCTTCTTGATACTTCTACGTAGTGTATATTACACGTCTTTCCCTACAAATAAGGATTCCGAACATCTTCTACAGTTTTACATTATCGAACGCTTTTTCCACATCGACAAACCCTATGAACATGTTTCAATTTTTCTTCAGACTTGCTTCAGTTATGAACTACAACATCATAACTGGCCCTCTGTGGTGCTTCTACCTTTCTTAAAGCAAAACTAAACATCATTTAACGGATCTCTAAATTATTTTCCTTTCCTCTCTATACTGTTCTTGTCAGCAACTTGGATGGATTGACTATTAAACTGAGAGTGCTATAATTCTCGCACTTTTGGCCCTTGTTGTCTTGGGAATTGTGAGGATGATATTTTTCCGAAAGTGCGATGGTATATTGATTTTAAGCCTCCATAAATATTCCAAATTCTGATTCTATTACAATATTCCAAATTTCATCCTTATCGACTCTAGGTTCCTCCTCTGTCTCGTCATCGGATAAATCCTACTTCACAAAGAGGCCCTCACTGTACGCTTTGCACCCATCCGCTTTCTTCTCTGCCTCTGCAGAATCGACTGCAAACCAACATAGACCACGATAGTTTAGGTATGAAGACGGCGCCGTAAGCTGAAGATGAAGAGATAGAAAATGTATACGATGATATTGAATGGGTAAGACAGTACATAAAGGAAGGTGAAAATCTAATGGTCATGGGGGACTAGAGTGCAGCTGGAAGAGAAGGAGTAGAAGAAAGGTTATAGGAGATTATGGGCTTGGTACACGGACTGAGAGAGGAGAAAAACTACTTGAGTTCTGCAATAAATTTTAGCTAGTAATAGCGAAAACTCTGTTCAAGAATCATAAGACGTGGAGATATACTTGAAAAAGGTCAGAGAGAGATTCCAAAATCAGATACTCGACTATAAGGCATAATCAGAAGCAGATGTAGACTCAGATCACAAAGTAGTAGTGATGAACAGTAGGCTGATGTTTAAGAGATTAGTCAGAAAGAATCAATACGCAAAGAAATGGGGTACAGAAGTACTAAGGAATGACGAGGTACGCTAGAAGTTCTCTAAGGCTATAGACACAACAATAAGGAATAGCACAGTTGGCACCACAGATAAAGAGGAATGGACATATTTAAAAAGGGCAATAACAGAAGCAGGAAAGAAAAACATAGATAAAAAGAAAGTAACTGCGAAGAAACCATGGGTATGAGAAGAAATACTTCAGTTGATTGATGAAAGAAGAAAGTACAAAAATATTGAGGAAATTCAGGAATACAGAAATACAAGATACTGAGGAATGAAATAAAAAGTGCAGGGAAGCTAAAATGAAATGGCTACATGAAAAATGTGAAGAAATCGAAAAAATTGATAGTCAGAGGGACTGACTCTGCATATAGGAAAGTGAAATCAATCTTCAGTGAAACAAAAAGGAAGAGTGGTAACATCAAGAGTGCAATGGAGAGAGCGGATAGATGCAAAGAGTATATTGAAGACCTGTATAAGGGGAAGATTGGTCTGATGTAATAGAAGAAGAAACGGGGGTCTACTTAGAAGAGATTGGGGATCCAGTATTAAAACCAGAATTTAAGAGAGCTTTGAATAAGATCAAATAAGGCAGAAGGCGTAGATAACATTCCAAAATCATTGAGAGGAGTGGCAACAAATTGACTATTCACGTTGGTGTGTAGAATGTATGAGTCTGGCGACATACCATCTGACTTTCGGAAAAATAACATCCACACGGCAACAGCTGGCAAGTGCGAGAATTATCGTACAATCAGCTTAACATCTCATACATCGAAGTTAAGTACAAGCATAGTATAAAGAAGAATGGAAAAGAGAACTGAGGACGTGTTAGATGACAATTAATTCGATTTTAGGAAAGGTAAAGGCACCATGGAGGCAATTCTGACATTGCGGTTGATAATGGAAGCGAGGCTAAAGAAAAATCGAGACACGTTCATTGGATTTATCGACCTGGAAAAAGCGTTCGACAATGTAAAATGGTGCAAGATATTCGAAATTCTGAGAAAAGTAAGGGTAAGCTGTAGGGAGAGACGAAGGTAATGAGAACAGCGAGAAACTTAACGTCATGATCGATGGTCACGAAGTAGATGAAGTAGAACTCTGCTACCGAATGATGGATGGAGCAAGGAGAACATTAAATGCATACTACTCTGGTAAAAAGGGTATTCCTGGCCATGAGAAGTCTACTAGTTTCAAACATAGGCCTCAATTTGAGGAATAAATTTCTGAGAACGTACGTTTTGACCACAGCATTGTATGGTAGTGAAACATGGACTGTAGGAAAACCGGAACAGAAGAAAATCGAATATTAAAAATGTGTTGGATTGATAAGGTAAGGAATGAGAAGGTTCCGCGCAGAACCGGAGAAAACACGGATATGTGGAAAACGCTGAATAGAAGAAGGAACAGGATGTTAAGACATATGTGAAGACGTCAGGGAATGACTTCCATGGTATTAGAGGGGGCTGTAGAGGGCCAAAACTGTAGAGGAAGACAGAGATTGGAATACGTCCAGCAAATAATTGAGTAATTAAGTTGCAGTTGCTAGTCTGACATCGAGAGGTTGGTGCAGAAGAAAATTCGTGGCTGGATGCATCAAACCACTCAGAAGACAGAAAATAATTTTATTACAACCGCCAAGACTATGGGGAGACAGGAAAAATTTCAGTGACAGGACGGACTGTTCATAACGTGGTGAAAAAGAAGATGGCACGAGGGAATTTAAACCACGGCTCATCCGCTTGGCTGTCCACATCCAAGACCACTTACCCAGGACGCAGTAGCTGTTACAGGCTACGCTTTATTGCTCTTGTACTTGGACCGTCCACTGTTTCTATGCTGCAGTTTTTTTTGGTAGATTTCAGTACACCTTCTTCCTCCTTTCATGCTTGCTCTGTGTTCAGTTTTTGACGGGCTATCCACTGTGCCGTCTTTATCACTAAATCTGAGGGGTTTGAGGTCGGTGAGACGCGGATGTCTTAGTGCGTCCATTCAGTAGAACAGTGTTTGGGCATTTGTTTACTTCCTAACTTTTGCGAGTCTTTAGGCACGTATATGGCGCACTCCTACAGACAGGCAACGATCAAAATTACTTTTCAACAGGATCACGCCAGACTACGTGAATATGAGGTTGATCGATTCCTAAAAGACGCTGAACATCTGGGTCTCCAGGACGTCGTGGGCGTCCATTGCTCAATTTCGGCCAGCGCCATGTATGTCAAGATGATTAATGCTGAGGTGTATACAACTGTGGTGAACACATCTACATCTACATCTACATCTACATCCATACTCCGCAAGCCACCTGACGGTGTGTGGCGGAGGGTACCTTCAGTACTTCTATCGGTTCTCCCTTCTATTCCAGTCTCGTATTGTTCGTGGAAAGAAGGATTGTCGGTATGCCTCTGTGTGGGCTCTAATCTCTCTGATTTTATACTCATGGTCTCTTCGCGAGATATACGTAGGAGGGAGCAATATACTGCTTGAGTCTTCGGTGAAGGTATGTTCTCGAAACTTTGACAAAAGCCCGTACCAAGCTACTGAGCGTCTCTCCTGCAGAGTCTTCCACTGGAGTTTATCTATCATCTCCGTAACGCTTTCGCGATTACTAAACGATCCTGTAACGAAGCGCGCTGCTCTCCGTTGGATCTTCTCTATGTCTTGTATCAACCCTATCTGGTACGGATCCCACACTGCTGAGCAGTATTCAAGCAGTGGGCGAACAAGCGTACTGTAACCTACTTCCTTTGTTTTCGGATTGCATTTCCTTAGGATTCTTCCAATGAATCTCAGTCTGGCATCTGCTTTACCGACAATCAACATTATATGGTTCAAATGGCTCTGAGCACTATGGGACTCAACTGCTGAGGTCATTAGTCCCCTAGAACTTAGAACTAGTTAAACCTAACTAACCTAAGGACATCACAAACAGCCATGCCCGAGGCAGGATTCGAACCTGCGACCGTAGCGGTCTTGCGGTTCCAGACTGCAGCGCCTTTAACCGCACGGCCACTTCGGCCGGCCAACATTATATGATCATTCCATTTTAAATCACTCCTAATGCGTACTCCCAGATAATTTATGGTATTAACTGCTTCCAGTTGCTGACCTGCTATTTTGTAGCTAAATGATAAAGGATCTATCTTTCTGTGTATTCGCAGCACATTACACTTGTCTACATTGAGATGCCATTCCCTGCACCATGCGTCAATTCGCTGCAGATCCTCCTGCATTTCAGTACAATTTTCCATTGTTACAACCTCTCGATACACCACAGCATCATCTGCAAAACGCCTCAGTGAACTTCCGATGTCACCCACCAGGTCATTTATGTATATTGTGAATAGAAACGGTCCTATGACACTCCCCTGCGGCACACCTGAAATCACTTTTACTTCGGAAGACTTCTCTCCATTGAGAATAACATGCTGCGTCCTGTTATCTAGGAACTCTTCAATCCAATCACATAATTGGTCTGATAGTCCATATGCTCTTACTTTGCTCTTACTTGGCCCTCTGAGTCTCGTGGACGAATAGCGCGAGCTGGATTTCACATGACCGTCTTTTTCGAAACCCATGCTAATTCCTACAGAGTAGATTTCTCGTCTCCAGAAAAGTCATTATACTCGAACACAATACGTGTTCCAAAATTCTATAACTGATCGACGTTAGAGATATAGGTCTATAGTTCTGCACATCTGTTCGACGTCCCTTCTTGAAAAGTGGGATGACCTGTGCCCTTTTCCAATCTTTTGGAACGCTACGCTCTTCTAGAGACCTACGGTACACCGCTGCAAGAAGGGGGGCAAGTTCCTTCGCGTACTCTGTGTAAAACTAAACTGGTATCCCATCAGGTCCAGAGGCCTTTCCTCCGCTAACTCAAGTTCGAACAACGCTCACAACGTGGCGGTTACAATGGACTATACTACTCTGGGCTTGTGCGCGCTTACAGCTTTTAAATTCCTTTTTGGGCGCCGGACAATTTTGTAACTTCGGGTTTCTGACCATACGGAAACATGATCAGCAACGTGGCCGAGAAATGGCCGAGTTATGAGACAAGATGTACAATGGTGTCCACTAAACGAAAGTCGATCTGACAAGACATGTACCGTTCTATGTTGTAATGTACGTTGGCCAACCATGCACGTGTCTAGCTACGCGCAGAAAGGCTATGGCAGGCTGGTGTGCAATCAACGGCGGCTGACACAAACATCGATCAGAGAATCGGCGCCACCGGCGGAAGCGACTATCTCCCCATCAACTCAGGCGACGAAAACACTGCAACATCCAAAACCTCTGTCACCCGTGCCAATCACATTAAACTGCACGCAGTTGGGGATTGGGCAATGTGGATTTTATGTAGACGTTCCTCTGTGATCTGCATTGGCTGTAACATACCAAATCGATTGTGGCTGCGTGGAATGTCACGCCCTAGGGTATTTCCACCATAATCGGTTGTCGTCTCCGGTACATTGCGCTGTAGATCACCTTCGCCGTCACCAACGGTGGAGCCAGGATAGCACCGTGTGTGTAACTGAGCTCCAAATAAAAACGCCCAAGGTAGGAGAGCGGTGCTGGGATGTATCGTAGCAACGGGGACTCGACGGAGGCTGGCGCTAGTGCTTCCAGCAGCAAGCTCGTGAGGCTGGTGGGGCGGCGAAGTCATTACCGTAAAAGTGAACTAACGAACAGGGTCACCACTCTGTCGTAAACTTTTACTGGCCCTAGTCCTACCGTGTCCTTGGGGAGTATGAGGGATTCATATAGAACAACGTTCCTCTGCTAATGAAGTAGCCGAGAACCGCCATAATGCTGCGGCCATTGTGCTCGTAACTTAAAGTGCCTATGCGACGCGAAGGATGCGCGACACTAGGCAGACATTGGCAACCTGGAGGATGTTGAAAGTCCGCAGGCGGTGATCTGCTTTCCTGCTCTGATTTGGTGCAAGGGGAGCGTATAATTATGGGTCATCGTATGGCGTATATATTTCATGAAGTCCAAATACAAGCATCACAGCTCTTTACTGACTCGTAAGGGGTGACACTGTTTGGTGGTAATCCCATCCCGATTCACTTGGCTACTGACTTTTCTACGTCA
The DNA here is from genome assembly GCF_023864275.1 of Schistocerca cancellata. NCBI lineage: Eukaryota > Metazoa > Arthropoda > Insecta > Orthoptera > Acrididae > Schistocerca > Schistocerca cancellata. Next base: position 846,146,041 of record NC_064628.1, read on the forward strand.
TTGCGACAACTCTAGGCTGCCGAGTACGTCGAGGTCTATTCCATGGTGTTCTCATATCACTGCCATGAAGTACCAGCATCAAATCGTCCTTGTACGCGGTGCATTGGAAGGCGGTGTATCGAGCGTTATCCCAGTAAATCTATGGGGTAGGCATAACATGCGTCTACAGTCGATGATAGTGGGAAGCCTTGTCGCACCAAGCGGAGAATCTGGATGGGCGCTGTTAAACGACTATTAAAGACTAACCCTGATAACACAACATGTGGTAGGCCATCACCATTTTCATAAAACGGTCTGAGCATCGTATGCTCCGGAAAATTGTAGTCAAGAGTCATTGGTCGACTTGGTCAAATGCTTGAGTAAAGTCAATGGCTGCCAGCTCACGTGGTGTGCTCCGATACTTCGCCAGTGTTATCAAGTTCTCATATCGGCACAGATCTGCTCATATATTGTGGTGACCGGACAACGATGCTTGATCGTGAGAAATTATATACTGCGTTGTACTCTTGAAATGCTTAACTGTTAACGTGGTGAAAATTTTAATGTCACTTTTCAGCGGCTCGAGATTCGGTAATCATGGAATGGAACGCACCGGTTGGTTTGTGAAAATCCACTATCAGTGCTTCTAAGATGGCTACAGGTGGTGATACATTGGGAGAAGTTAGTTCTTTGCATATCTCTGTCCAACACGGTAAACGGCTGATTCAAGACCCTATAAACTTCCAAAGGGAGGCCATTTGGCCCCAAGCTCTCGTTGGTCGCGCCTCTGTCGATGGCATTCGACACGTCCTCTGACACATTCTTTATCAAATCCACTTACAGTGTCTGCACTAAGGAGGGGTGGAACGACCCTGAGATGCGTATGTGGCTGCCACGCCGAATACAAACTGGTAGTAAAAGCTTTGACTAAATGCCTTTGCTCATTGAAATTTCTACCCTCCTTCGTGTCGATAACGTGGCCGGCGCCCGTGGCAGTCTAAGGCGCTCCTTGAGTGTGTTGTACATCGAAAATCGTCCTGTGAGCAAGCAGTCTTTTGCACGCTCACTTACTGCAGCTCCGAATGGAGGGGCGTGAGAGAAACGATTTTTCCTTTGACACAGTTTGACTGATGCCAGTTTGTCGACCGAGTACATATGTTCTAAATATTGTATGTCTGCGCCACTGCACATCGTGAAAGTTTGCCTGAGGGCCAGTTTTGCGCAGTTAATCGATCATCTAAGGGCGGAGGGTCAAAGACTCACTTTTTCGATGTACTTTCCACAGATACATGACACACTGCGGAGAACAAGTGACTGGTGTTGAGTTTCCATGGGTTCCTGTTTTGTCATTCCCTGAAAGAACTGGGGGTTACCGTACAGATCTAGGCGAGTGGTCCAAAAGAGCTGTTGGCCACAGTTCAACATCACATATCGCCATTTGCAGTGAGCGAGTGACGTAAGTCCGGTCGAGAAGGCTGATGAGTTTCTGGTGAAGTGAGTATAACTGGGTCTGTCAGCCTGGATGTGACGTCAAGTGTCCACCAGTTGAAGATTTTGGATGAGTATGTCGAACTAAATGCACACGGAGTTGGCTGGGATCTGATCCGTAGGTACTTAAGCGCAATTGAAGTCCCCGCCCATCACCAGAACATCTAGCAGAGCAAAAAAGCAGAAAAGTTCCCACTGTCGATCATTACTAGAAGGGGCGCAGACACTGATGAATGCGTCCATGGTTGTGGCCCTGCCCCTGGCACTTGGGAGATATCGAACGTCATCGGCTACCGTGGTTTCTCTGAGCAAAATAGCGACGCCAGTGCTGGTGGGCGAAGCGTGGGGTACATTAGTTGTGAAAACGGTGACGTCAGGAAAGCTATATAGACCTCTTGCAGGGGAGCGATGTCAGTGTGCAGAGCATTAGGCATTTCTAACAACATGGAAAGTTTATGGCGCGTTCTGATAGTGTTGAGAGTGATTGTTCATTAGAAAAGTTTGTTGCCTTGTCTCTACCTCAGGTGGTATCGTCATTGTCCACGATAGAATGATATACTGTAGCCTAAACGCCGTTGACTCACTGCCATGTACTTGGTCGCGAAAGGAGTAAGAGTATACTCAGCATCTGCTGTATCTTTCTCTCTCTCTTCTCTTTCTCTCTTGTGACTGAAGTGATTTCTGGCGTTCCCCAAGGTAGTGTTATAGGCCCTTTGCTGTCCCTTATCTATGTAAACGATTTGGGAGACAATCTGAGCAGTCGTTTTCGGTTGTTTGCAGACGACGCTGTCATTTATCGACTAATAAAGTCATCAGAAGATCAAAACAAACTGCAAAACGATTTTGAAGAAATATCGGTGTGGTGCGAAAAGTGGCAGCTGACCCTAAATAACGAAAGGTGTGGGGTCATACACATGAGTGGTAAAAAGACCTCGTTAAACTTCTGTTACACGATAAATCAGTCTAATCTAAAAGCCGTAAATTCAACTAAATACCTAAGTATTACAATTACGAACAACTTAAATTGGAAGGAACACATAGAAAATGTTGTGGGGAAGGCTAACCAAAGGCTGCGATTTATTGGCAGGACACTGCCTACTAAGGAGACTGCCTACACTACGCTTGTCCGTCCTCTTTTAGAATACTGCTGCACGGTGTGGGATTCTTAGAGGACTGACTGACTACGTCGAAAAAGTTCAAAGAAGTGCAGCACGTTCTGTATTATCGCGAAATATGGGAGAGAGTGTCACAGAAATGATACAGAATTTGGGCTGGAAATCATTAAAAGAAAGGCGTTTTTCGTTACGAAATTCCAATCACCAACTTTCTCCTCCGAATGTGAAAATATTTTGTTGACACCGACTTACTTAGGGAGGAACGATCACCACGGTAAAATAAGGGAAATCAGAGCTCGTACGGAAAGCTATAGGTGTTCATTCTTTCCGCGCGCTATACGACGTTGGAGTAATAGGGAACTGTGAATTCTCTATTAAACTGCGATTTGCAGAGTATCCTTGTAGATTTAGATGTAGATTCAACATCGTCTGCCCGTGGGCCATTATTTGCCAGCTGTTTTAGTGTAGAAGTTCCCGAAATCTGATCCTTTATCTCTTTCTTACGAATACCCGATGAGGGGTCAGCTTCCCTTAGCGTCGTAGCCAGCAGGTCGAGAGGAGGACAGAAGACCGCTTCTTGAAAGTGTAAGGTGTGTAATCGGTCCGCTGCCCCCCTCCCGGCTCTCTCCTTCCCCAACAGGAGCGACCCCTGTTATGCCCTGGGCAATTCCTGTCCCGTTGTGGCAAAGAGGAAATCGTCGGAGGGTGGGCACCACCATCATTTATGTTTGCGAAGTGATGGTCGCTGATGAACATGAGTTTCTTTGTAGGGGTGATGATGTTGTTCAGTCACCGTCGCTCTCCCACTAAGAAAGGCCAAAGTAGGAACGACCATGTTACCGACGCCCATCTTCTCTTGAAGTTTTCCCGGTGATAGAGGTTGTGGATGTTGCAAAGTTTTCGTCGTCTGATTGTGAGATTGTCGCCTCTGCCGGTTGGGCCGATTCTCCTATCGGTTTTTGTGACAGCCGCCGTTGAATACACTTCAACATGACATGGTGTAAGTAGGCTGTTTATGTTTTCTTATTGGCAACGTTACGTAGCGCTCTTTATGAAAATTACTGGCTGTGCTGTGTGCAGTCTGTGTCCAGTTTGCATTGTTGTCAGCCATTGTAGTGTTGGGCAGCTGGATGTGAACAGCGCGTAGCGTTGCGCAGTTGGAGGTGAGCTGCCAGCAGTGGTGGATGTGGGGAGAGAGATGGCGGAGTTTTGAAATTTGTTATACTGGATATTATGAATTGCTATATATATTATGACTATTAAGGTAAATACATTGTTTGTTCTCTATTAAAATCTTTCATTTGCTAACTATCCCTATCAGTAGTTAGTGCCTTCCGTAGTTTGAATCTTTTATTTAGCTGGCAGTAGTGGCGCTCGCTGTATTGCAGTAGTTCGAGTAACGAAGATTTTTGGTGAGGTAAGTGATTTGTGAAAGGTACAGGTTAATGTTAGTTAGGGCCATTCCTTTGTAGGGATTTCTGAAAGTCAGATTGCCTTGCGCTAAAAAATATTGTGTGTCAGTTTAAGCACAGTCTTGTATAAATTGTTCTAAGGGGACGTTTCAATGGCTTTCTTGGCCGCTGACAGAACACGTGCATGTTTGGCCGTCTACGTTACGGGGTATTACGGTACGTGTTTTGTCAGATCGACTTTTATTTAGTGGACACCATTGTACACGTTATAAGTCTCAAAAGCATGCCATTTCTCGATCATTTCTCGTGTTGATCACGTTTCCGTACGGTCGGAAAGCCGCAGCTGCAAGGTTGGCGGCACCTGAAAACGTAGTTCAAATGTTCTGTGTGAGCAACCCCAGGCCTGCATGGTCTACGGTAACTTCCCTAATGTAATCACTGAAATATTCGAACTTATGTGAGTTTGCGAATTTGTTCGCCACCGTTGTATATACCTCGGCATTAATCATCTTGACGTACACGTCGCTTGTCGTAATCGAGAAATGGATGCCCACGATGTCCAGGAGGTCCAGACACAGATCGTTTCATGGCAGTCGTTCAACCTTATATGCGAATGGTCTGACGTGATTCTGTCCAAAGTGATTTTGATCCTTTCCTATTTATAGGAGTGCGCCATATATAGAGCGTGAGCGTAACGACTCGCAGCATTTAGGAAGTAAAGAAGTACCTGATCACAGCTCCTCTGACGTCCGCGCCTCACATCTGCTAAGCGTCAACTGCTCGGCAGATGCTCTGACCACTGTGCCATCTGACCTTACACGCCTCCTGTCAGACTCAAATCCTCATCCACACACTGCTGAATAACCGCCCCTTGCCAATTACTACTCACATGAAATTGTGAGTATCCTCGGTGAAGTAAAATTTGCTACAAATATGTGAAACATCAAATAGAAAATAATTTATATTTCTCGAGACTGAACAGTACTTTAGGTATACACAAAATCTTTCATTTAAAGAAGAGTCACTTCACATCTCAGTGAGAAATTTTTTGTGTATTTAGGAACTTAAAATATAGAAGTGTTATTTTTAAAAGAAATTATGAGGCAGTATTTGTAAATAAAAAACTGCAATTGTTAATAAATACAAAATGTACATAAAAGTAAAAGAAAATCTTGCCAGTATATAGAATCGGGCCAGAGATTTAACACTTAAAAACGCATTACGCTAGAATTTTTTATATTATAATTTTTTTCACTGTATTACACGCTGTAGTTTAAAGCAGTTTCCTTTTCTCATTTGTAGTGCATGGTTGTCGGAGAGAAAGCGGGGACAGGTGATGTAGATGGCTGCGTCGCGCGAATTCCCAGTGGTGGCGTCCGCTACGTGCGGTGAGCTGCGCCACAGCTCCTACGGATGTCCGGGCCTCTGCGCCCTTGCCTGCACTGCGGCAGCAGATGATTGCGCTAGAGTTGGACCTCGTGGAAGCTGCATAAAAGCCACGCGGGCGGCGGCCGGTAGTTTATCCGTCGGCGATGCACCAGCACAGCAGACAGCGTAGCCAGTACCAGCACCTCAGGACGCAGCTTCACCTCAGCTGTCTTCCTGCGTCGCGGCCTCCGGCCTTCACATCTCTGAATATACTGATGGAACAAAAATGTTTTGTACTTAATCTCAGACCAAAGCCTTCCAATCCTCACTGTCGCATTTTTCGGCTTATTTTATATATTTATTTACGTTTTTGACCTTCCCGTCGTACTGATTAGATATAGCGATTTCTGGGCAATAACCTTCAAATCGAGTATCCTGTCCGCAGGTGCAAAGCAGATGTGCCGTACTCGCGTAGAAGCTTCTTAGCAGTTGTTTTCGACTTAAGTGTAGAGGCTGCTTCTCGCATCCTCTCCCATTCAGGCAGTGATTGAATCCCAAACATTTTTATTTTAGTGACGAAATTGCGTACATGAAGAGACAGTTAATGTTACTCTTTGTCGAGGGCCCATTTGGAGAGTATCGAGGGACCAGATGAGGGACTACGGTATAATATGATTTCTTTCAGGAGGGAGAGAGAGAGAAAGAAAGTATAAATATATATTTGTAACATGTTTGTTTGCGCTGCCATCCTCCGCAGCAAGCACAGAAATACTTGTTTTGTAAATGAAACTTCCTTTTCTTGCTGCAACTTAATTTATTTTTCGCAGACGCGATTTCAGTGGGATCTATAACGATATAGTTTTGTTATTTTTAGATTATCAAACAGTTCACGTGGCGTCTTTGATGTAAATAAATAATTACTTACAGTTTGCTGTGATCCGCATTTCCTCTCATCTGGTCTGGAGATCGCACTGCCATTTTATTTTCCAAACACAAACACAATTTTGTATTCCGAATTAGAATCAATAATAAAGAACACCTTCGAACCATGCAAGCAAATTACAACATACAGAAAATCAAAGCAGAAAGGAAAACCCTGTTGGATGATCAAGTACACATGCTAAACGATTCATTGCTTGCACTAATAGACAAAAATGGAATAACACTCCCAAAGAGGATTAATGTAATAATACCACCCAATATAATAACGATACCACCCAACATCTTTTCATTCACTTATCCGTGAACACCTCCACAGAACATTAAAACCCATAGTCAAATCAGATGCCACCAAAGCTTTCAGCCACTATCTACCAGCTGTTACATTCATATTCAGCACTCTACAGCTATAACCACCAATCACCCTCTCCAACCCCCCCCCCCCCCACACACACACATACGTACATTCTACAAAAGAACAAGAAAATGAGCACCACAACGCCCCCACCCACCACACAAATGCACACACATTATTAAAACTTTAAAATTAAAAACAAGAAAAAAACCACATACGCTCTCTCTCTCTCTCTCCCCCTCATATAGACACACACACACACACACACACACACACACACACACACACACACACAGATATAACCATAATGAAGAGAAGGTGGTTTTGAACATATAAATCGTTAGGTTGGCCATAAACCAAAGAGGAGGAAACACATAATGAAGTTACAATATTTGTGTTATTATAAGCACAGTTTCGAACAAATCTAGTGGTAAAAGAATAATCTACACCACAAAAAAGAAAGAGAAATATGGTGAACAGTGTGAAAAAGTTCGGAATACAAAATTGTGCTTATATTTCGAAAATAAAGTGGTAGTGTCACCACCAGACCCGATGAGAAGAAACGCAGATCAGAGCAAACAGTAAGCAATTAATTCATTACGTAAAAAACGAGATGTGAACTCTTTGATAATCTAAAAATAACAAAGTGGTAACGTTATAGATCCAACTGAAGATGCGTTATGCATGAAAAAAGGTGAAATGCATCTGGGAAAAATAAATTAAGTTGGAGCAAGAAAAGGCGGATTTATTTAAAAAATAATTATTTATATTTGCAAGTCTTTCTGTTTACATGTAGCTTGGGTCAATACTTGAAACAAAGTTTGCTGAAGAATCCCAGATTTTTATTGCGTATTAGTATTAGGTTGCAGACTGAAAACTTCGGTATAAGCCATGCCGAAGTTGAAAATACACTAAATATGTCAACGTTGCAACACTAAGGACTACCTAAGTGTATGAATGGGAGATGTCTGTTCTTACGAACATGTCTGAAAGAACATACACGACGCATTCATACAACGATTTGCCTCCATGGGCAACGAATCCACGTCCCTCAGTGCGGATGCACAATTACGTTCGACCTCCTGCGGGAATCTCAAACTAGCGAGCATGGAGGACATGGTAGGCACTGCAGACAGATGGCGCGAGTTGGGAATGTGGGTCGGACGAGAGGCATGCCGAAATATTCCGCGCAGTTGCGTGTAGAGCAGTGGTTGATGCAGCTGCCTAGTAAGCAGGAGATCCTAGGTTTGAATCCCAGTGCATATTTTCACTCGTCGCCTTTGACTCTGCATAAAGTCCTAATGCAGTTGACACCAACAGTTCCTTCCCCTCCCTTTCATTTACTTTCTCGCCCTCCCCCCTCCTCCACCTTCAAATGGCTCTAAGCACTATGGGACTTAACATCTGATGTAATCAGTCCCCTACCTCCACCTTCAATTTACACATAAACTACCTCAGTTACAAAAATAAGACCAAAAGTTTTAAAGATATTTTATTTTCTCTTCATTTACTACATGGCACTGAAGTTTCAGTTCCTGAATATTTTTTCCAGTTCCACTCCTAAGTGTCATAAAAACAATAATTGGCAAAAGCTTGCACCGGACTATGCTCCTTTCTTGTTCTGCATTTCCTCGTATTGTAGTTATTCCTGAGCCATGTTCTCCCAGTTTTATGTAATCACCATGCAGGGAATGTTTGTGTAGACATCAAGAAGGCCGTAGAATAGCATCCCAGCTAGAGATTTTTTTATTGTTTGTTTTACGGTGCGCCTTTACAAGTTATTGCAATGGAGTAAAGTTTATAAAAGTTTTTTATAGATCTACATTTACAGTATTTATCATTTCTCGTTCCGTTAGAGTGTAATTACTACACTTTAATAATCTTGACAGACTATGAACTCTATAGAGACTAGGATTTGATCCAGAAGGTTTCAGACGGTCGATATTGAAGGAAATCGATAACAGCATAGTTGCTGCAGCTGATATTATTGCTACTCGGTTTGAAAATTAGGTTAACGATAGAAGAAAAGGTAGGAGAAGACTGCTTGCGGATGGAGAGGAGAATGGATATGGTTCGCATGAGTTCACCCAAAGAAGGTAATGCCTTATAAACTGTCGAATCTTTGATTCAGGTTTCCTGTAACATACAGTTTGGAATATTTATGCAAGTTTTCCTCATAAACCACCAACATTAGAGTACTTAAATCTGTCATGCTACTAGTAAATACTGTATTGATACACTGTGTGTAAGTAATTTTCATTTAATAGACTAGTAACGCATTTATGTAAGAAAGAGGCCCTAAAATTTGGTGTTTTTTTGTTGTTGTTTTTTTCACAGTTATTGGAGAGCTGTAAAAAGCCAGTAAAAGAAAATATCAAAGTTTTGTTATCGATATATCTGCAATAATAGTATATCAAATATTGTACAAAAAGGCATCATTTTCGTTGTGATGGATTTTTTTTAACAAAAAGAATATTCGTACACATCTTGTTGAAAAACATTCAGTTGTTAATAATTAGGAACATATAACGTCATCGAGCATAAAAACATGTTTGTATGAAATGAAGACTTCTTAGCAACTGTGCCAAATGTAGTTACATTGACTTCAAAATATTGGGCATTATAATGCTTTATTTCTTAAGTGTTGCAATTTCGCATATGTCTCTCCTTGACGAAAGAAACGAATGTACCATAGAATAGATATTTTACAAAATATTACAAAACTGATCTGAGTAAGGAACTGGACATAATATCCAGCTCCGAAAATGTAGTACAGTGCGAAATCTTCTGCATTTTGCATGACTCCAGATGTAAGAGCACCCGGATGTGTTTCTAGGAAATATACACTTGGTTTGTCTAGACGTTCACAAATCATCAATAGTTGTTGGTGGACCACCGTGTCTGACATTTTGTTCCCTAATCAAATTTAGACACGTATGTTGGATATCATTTCAGTCTAATGAACAGGGAGGGAAGAAATGGCACGCTCTTTTCCAGGTACGGTGCAGAAATAGTGCATTTCGCCAAGTGTAACTGAATGAAGCAAGTGCACAACCTCGCCTTTCTAAGAGTTCTGAAGGTAACAGTCGCTATTCATCATGCCTTCAGTAGGTAAGATTAGGGGCTGAAACTTCTGTCCGCTTGGAGCTGGTCCTGTGAGTCTCTCAACAATGGAAGCTGTCAAACTGCGGTCACTGGTGTACTTACCATGAAATATGTGGGCATCGATGGTTTACTGCTGATTTTACTGGACAGCATACGATGGTCTTACCTCCAGAAAATCTAGAAGGGTTGCAGCTGTTACTATCCTAAATGATTAATGTAGATCAAGAACAGCAAAGCACCGAAACACTTCCTTGGGGAATGCCAGATGCAACTTCGATTTCATTATGTGGAATCTTGTCAGTTAATACACAAAGTGCGATGTTACGCAGGATGGCCTGTAATCAGTAGCACAGTTGACTGATATTCCATATATACAGAATTTAATTAGTGGACTTTTCTGTTGGCCAGAACTATTAAGGAAATCTAGAAATAAAACTTCCTGACAGATTAAAACTGTGTACCGGACCGAGACTCGAACTCGGGATCCTAACCTTTCGCGGGCAAGTGGTCTAGTTTGGAAGGTAGGAGACGAGGTACTGACAGAATTGAACCTGTGAGAACGGGTGGTGAGTCGTGCGTGGGTAGCTCAGTTGGTAGAGAACTTGCCCGCGAAAGGTAAAGGTCCCGACTTCGAGTCTCAGTCCGGCACGCAGTTTTAATCTGTCAGGAAGTTTCATATCAGCGCACACTCCGCTGAAGAGTGAAATCTCATTTTGAATCCAATAAAAATATAATCAGCTTTAGATTCACTGTCAGTAACATTCATTACTTCGTGCGAACTGAGATAAAGTTGTGTCCGGCGAGATAGACTCTTTTTTTAAATCTATGCTTAATGGGATTTCAAAACCCATTTTTCCTGGAGATTACTTTTGGAGTGGAGACAGTGCAAACTCTTTGTTCTAACTAGAGACATCTAAATATCTTGAAAATGACCCCTAGTAAAAAAAAGAAAGAACTCTAGGTGGAATATTAGTAAAGAGGACATTTGTCTCAGTCACAGCTCGTCGGCTCCTAAGCAATCCGCCTGCGTGGGCGTAGTAAACTTCGTATGTTCAAGTGAGAACCACCCAATTTCGTTGCATATTCGTATTCTACGCAAAAAATTCACGGTTTACTAAAACAATTTTTTCCTATTTGTGGTAGATGGCACTGTAGTCTTCAAATATCAAATTTGTCTCTTCTTAAATTAAGAACCGACGCATTTCATTTCACATTTCATTTAGTATGTTACTGAAAACCTTTGGGTCCGGCACATTACTTCGCAAGAGGGAAAGAAGCATTTGACCACGATTTCAGTGGTTGCTGAATCGTCAGAGGTAGTCCGGTATCGTGGCCTGGGAGACGATCCGACCATACATCGCCGGATTTTTCTTGTGGGTTAACCTGAAAGACAAAGTATATTCAGAAGTACCAACTAAATACTCGACAGAACACGACAGAACGTATCAGAAATGCTTGCGCAAACATTCCACTACACGTTCTTTTGTGTACATACATCCCATGCACAAATTAATAAATGTGTCGAAATTGAAGGTCGCAGATTTCAACATTTGTTGTGAATGGCAGTTATGGAGAGAGGGAAGGCGACTCACCGAAATCAAGTACCCCTACGGTAACAGGCAAGGGGCCTCAGTATAATCAGGTACCTCAATGAGGCAAGAGCAATCATGGAAATCAAACACTGCAAAAGTGAAGGCTTGGGGACTCACCGAAATCAAGCACCGCAATGGTAAGAGGCAAGGAACTTCAAAAATGGCTCAAATGGTTCTGAGCACTATGGGACTTAACATCTATGGTCATCAGTCCCCTAGAACTTAGAACTACTTAAACCTAACTAACCTAAGGACATCACACAACACCCAGTCATCACGAGGCAGAGAAAATCCCTGACCCCGCCTGGCAAGGGACTAACAGATATCAAGCATCCTGATGGAAACAGAAGACTACCACATCCATTTCGTAATTTCTAATCAGACTTTGAAATAGCTAAGCATAGTCCTGTAAAGAAAAATTAGCGACATTACATTTAGAACATAAATATCAAACTTTATAACACAAATATTTATATTTACACCATAAATTTAGAATTAAATGCGTCGGTCCGTAATCACCACAACAGGCACACTTTATATCTGTCGATTACAGCGGCATGTACCACGAATGGAAGACGGGGATTTGATAAACAGTGTGTATATTTTGACATAGAAACCGAATAGGTAAAAATTGGGGTCCCTATTTGAGAATACGAAGCTGGCCCAACGTATCCAGAAGTAGTGGCTAGGAGGTTGCTAGTTTTAGCTCCCAGAAGTTTTTTTCGTCCAATACATAGTTTGTTGTCTCTAAAGTTAAAAAAACACCCTCTATCCACTGAAGAGCCTAAACATTATTACCATTCGCATTTTTCCACGTTTCTAACGCAGTACAACATCAGTCATGCATTACAGGGATGGGATAAGTCCTTTAGGTTTCAAGACGTATGTGGCACCGTGTGTCTGCGAAAATCTCACGCAAATGCCGTGAATTGCTGCTCTGTGATTTATGAGCTGTTGTCCAATCAAGTACCAGATGTGTTCTGTCATTGAGATCAGGCAAAGCTGGCGAATAATACATCGTCAGTACACTATCATGCTCCTCTAACTACTGCATCATGGTTCTGGCATTGCGACAATTAGCGCGCTGGAATATGCCATCGCTGTTGGGAATGACATCAGTCATGAAAGGATGCAGGTGATCTATAACTACGTTCACATGTTTCGCAGCTGTCATGATACCTTTTATTACCATCACTGTTCCCATGGAAGCCAATATGAATGTCCCCAACAGTGGCAGATCATGACCAACTGCAAATATCACACTAAAATTATGCCACTTCTCTTACAATAAAGTTATAAATGTACTTGAATTCCACCATTTCTCTCCTAATGCTAGTCAGAAATAACACCAAAATTACGGCCCGCAGCTCGTGGTCGTGCGATAGCGTTCTCGCTTCCCGCGCCCGGGTTCCCGGGTTCGATTCCCGGCGGGGTCAGGGATTTTCTCTGCCTCGTGATGGCTGGGTTTTGTGTGATGTCCTTAGGTTAGTTAGGTTTAAGTAGTTCTAAGTTCTAGGGGACTGATGACCATAGATGTTAAGTCCCATAGTGCTCAGAGCCATTTGAACCATTTGAACCAAAATTACGCTAGTTGTCTTCGAATGCATGTTGGTAAGCAAATAAAATGACCAAAAACATGTTTTATAGCGCTCTCTATGAGATAAATAAAAATCAGTCGAGTGCTGAAATAAGACGCACTACTGTCAACTCAGAGAAGGGACACAGTTGCCTGTTTTCGACTAGACTTGCTTTGATGTGCCGTCATCCCTGCCGGCACTGAAGGTGCTACATCACTTGCAGCATATATATATATATATATATATATATATATATATATATATATATATATATATATATATATATATTTTAGTATAACATGTAAGTATTATGCAGTTGGGGAGTACGAGGGATTTTACAGGATCAGTTGTTGAAATGTCACCATGACTGAATGGTTTAGCACACTGACAGGCAACACTTTGGCTAGGATCCAAATATACATGCTGATGACAACATTCCTTTTCATTTTATTTTAGGCCTCTGAATGTTAAACTATTAATTACGAAAGTCAACACTTAGAATTCTGCAGATATGCTCTCAACATTACGTGCTGAGAGCAGCTTTTTTGTCGCCATAATGTTGGCCTGATGTTGCTTTCTGTTCTGAGAGACAGCATTCATGCGGTTATGAAATACACTATGTGATCAAAATTATCCGGACATCCACAAGAACATACGTTATTTGTATTAGGTGTGTTGTGCTGCCATCTACTACCAGGTACTCCGTATCAGCGAACCCAGTAGTCGTTAGACATCGTGAGAGAACGAAGTGGAGCCCTCCGTGGAACTCACGGTCTTGGAACGAGGTCAGGTGATTGGGTGTAACTTACGTCATTCGTCTGTACGTGAGATTTCCACACTCCTAAACATCCCTAGGTCCTCAGTTTCCGATGTGATAGTGACGTGGAAACGTGAAGGGACACGTACAGCTCAAAAGGGTACAGGTCGATCTCGTCTGTTGACTGACAGAGAGCGCCGACAGTTGAAGAGGTTCGTAATGTGTAGTAGGCAGACATCTATCCGGACCACCAGACAGGAATTCAAAACTGCGTCAGGATCCAGTGCAAGTACTATGACAGTCAGGCGGAACGTGATAAAACTTGGATTTCATGGTCGAGCGGCTGGTCATAAGCCACACATCACGCCAGTAAATGCAAAACGACGCCTCGCTTGGTGTAAGACGCGTAAACATTGGACGATTGAATGACGTTGTATCGAGTGACCAATCACTCTACACAGTGTGGAGATCCGATGGCAGGCTGTGGGTATGGTGAATGCCCGGAACGTCATCTGGCAGCGCGTATAGTGTCAACAGTAAAATTCAGAGGCGGTGTCGTTATCGTGTGGTCGTATTCTTCATGGAGGGGCTTGCACCCCTTGTTGTTTTGCGTTACTTTATCACACCACAGGCCTACGTTGATGTTTTAAGCACCTTCTTGCTTCCCACTGTTGAAGAGCAATTTCAAGATGGTGATTCCATCTATCAACACGATCGAGCACCTCTTCATAAATTACGGCCTGTGGCGGTGGTTACACGACAATTACATCCCAGTAATCGACTGGCCTGCACAGAGTCCTGACGTGAATCCTATTGAATACCTCTGGGATGTTTTAGATCGCCGACTTCGTGCCAGGCCTCACAGACCGACATCGATACCTCTCCTCAGCGCAGCACTCCGTGCAGAATCGGCTGCCATTCCCCAAGAAACCTTCCAGCACCTGTCTGAACGTGGAAGCTGTCATCGAGGCTAAGGGTGGGCCAACACCATTTAGAATTCCACCATTAGCGATTGAGAGCGCCACGAACTTGTAAGTCATTTTCAGCCAGGTGTCCGGATACTTTTGATCACATAGTGTACGTATCATCCGATCCTATGAAAATTGTTGGGTGACGAAATTAGATTTCTGGATATTTTACAATCTGATATCTTCGATAGACAAAGACATAGTTACTATGTTGCTTCAAATTACGTAAAATCACTGTACAAATTAACAGAGTTTGCAGAGGTATTTACTGCATATACTTTGCGTATGGTTGATTTAGCACAAACATTGCTGTATACGAAATGTAGACCAGATATCGAAATTTAATTTAAAACTGAGATCAGAAAAACATATCAATTTCTTTTCGAGACACTGATTATTATATCAGACAGATGCGCCTATTTCTGTAGCTGTGCATTGGGAATGATGTGGCCATAGTAAACGTCAAATGTCATACACCGTTTAAGATATCGCATATGACAGCTTGTAGAGAGGCAAGTATATTTTTTGATGAATACTCGAAACTGTATTTGCCTGGATACAGAAGTAATTCACACACAAGGGTGAGAAGGTTGGCTGAACAGGCTCCATAAATACACCAACAACGGTTAAGTTTTTGAAGTGTAGACTATGAGAAGTTTTCGAGCAGGACTTCAGCAACGTTAAACGATTAGTTATAAAATTTACATATATTTCAACTGTTCAGTTTATATATAAAAATTAATATATTCAATTTACTTACCATTACTACGTTTGTAAGTCAGAAGACTTTGATTCACGGTTCTTTATCGATGATGTCGTACGAACTGCAATCGCATTTGATGATATACTTGAGGCAGCACTGGCAACACACAGCGTTAGTCTGTTGTAGAGGCCCACGTTCAACAACGTGAAGTGAATTGTTAAGTGTCGCTCACAAAGACGCTGGGAAAAAGTGACAAAAGTTTACAAAGGTTTACTCATCAAGGAAAGAAACATCCACGTCGACAATAATAACTAAAATCACAATTACAGTGTCCCACAACTATGAAGACTTGACAGTATGGCCATTCCAGATTCTGACAAAGCATCGCGATCGGGATGTTCATAGACAAATACACTTGTATGGATACTGTTCTAAGTTCGATGAAGCTCTCCTGAATAACACTAGCGTTAGAACACGAAAGTCTATCCCGGTTACAGTCTGATTGTATTAAGGGAAACAACGACGAATGCTGAATACAGCGGCGTCGGTCCATACGAAGGACTTCGAGAGCCTCCTGTAACAATGGGGTGTGTAGCGCCCACACGGAGGCTACGAAAATCTCTCGAAGCTGGAGGAACTGCCTTGTGCAGCACTGGCAAGATCTTTATAGCGGCCGGCGGCGCGATACTCGCGGCACTATTTCTTGGTCACGTGTGTTGCGGACGCGTGGACAGTGCGACCGTGCGACTTCATGACTCTGAGGCGGGCAGGGGCTATTCAGGCAACACGCTGGCCTCAGATAACAGAAGGGTTGCCGATCGCTTTTGCGAAGACCTCCGGTATAGCAACCGGTATACATGGAAAAATGTATGCGCCAGCATTGTACTACGTCGTCTGAGCTGCGCAGGTCAGCGCCTGCCCTGCTTTACAGAGTATAGTAGCCTCCAACCTGTGTGATGAGGCGTGGTTTTACTGTCCATCACCCACCTTCCTGTAGATGTTCACAACAATAGCAAAGGAACAGCTGATCAGATTCAACATTACTCATAGTTCCCAGATATCAGCATAAAAAGATCTACCCGTTGTTTACTTCATCGGATTTCCTCATTTTCTGTTTATACCGTCGTTAGATTCATTCCGCATCCATATATCCTTCAGTTCAATTTCGCTATTATCGCATCACGTGCTCCCAACCACACCATTTGGTACTAAATCTTGCCATTGTCCTTGGTTATAATCTCTTGTATAATCAGTGTATGTCACAAAATCCTACAACAAATTGATGTTAATGAAATGAGTCCATAACTTTGTAGAATGTTTCTGTTTCCTTGTTTTGTGTGTGGCAGTGAACTATACAGCTTTCCAGTCCTATGACACGGATCTATCACCGGGCGAACGTTCCATATGTTGCAAAAAATGTCACTATAATGCGTCGTAGACGTTCTCCTCCATTCGAAGTACTAACATCTTTCAGGTATGAGCTACAAGTAACACACACTTTTTCTGACACAAGATGCACCACTTCTGGTTCTACATTAATAACGGTGCAGTGCTTAATATGAAATGTTATCGGCATTTCTGTCTAGATATTCCAGTTTACAGAAACGTTTGTGTGTGGTGCGTCAGGTTTCCCTACCTTTATGTCTAAATCTGAGTGTGTGGCTAGACAGAGTCGAGAAGTACAGCAGTCCAGACAAATTGTAGATCTTTCTCAATTTTGTAGGACCAGCTGTGGAGTTCTTGTGGTATAAAGATCCGTCGGTGAAGTCACAGCATGTAACTGTCTTTTCTTTCGAAAAATATTTTATAGCTGGTCTGTCTCCGTCAGCATAAGATTCGTAAGGTTAAGTTATACTAATTTTTAAATAATAATTTTTCCATCCTCGCTACAGTTTAGAGTTATAAATGGATTCACCTCCGGAAAATTTAATTTAAAAGGATCACAGAATTGTTTGGAAAAATATTCGGACGTCACAAAGGTTAAATTCAGTTACAGTAAAGATCACAAAATGTCTTCAACACAATATTTGTTCTCTTTGCACAATTCATAATCTATTCCTGCATTTAAGTAAACATCGGTTAGTTTCATCGTCTACTCATAACAAGTTAGGTTACTAACCTCTGATGAAAACTCAGTGCGAATTGTGGTTCACGGTTTCTAAAGCGATTGCCCAAGTGTAAGTAAATCTAATTGTTTAAAAACCCTTATTTCCGGTTCAACACCGTAACTCTTATAATCCCTCACAACATCGATGCTGTATGAAACGTCTCACCGGACACGGAACAACAGCTCAGTCTGGACCAAAAAGAGGCTGCTCAGATCTTAATCCCAAAGGATGGTATCGATCGGAGTGTTAAGTATCGCGGGACAAAAGTATTCCACACTTCTACGTAATCTATTCTTAAGTTAATGAAAACTTCCATCGCTTTTCCACTGAATATATTCTATTCTTGAAATGCAATTCTGGAAAGTCTGCTAACACCACATTTACAACTGATGTAGCCTCTTCATTCAGTTCGAAAGTTTTCCACTCAAAACATCGTCTTATGCGGGAACAGATGTATGTCAGGTGGTGGCCAATCTTTTGGATGTCGTATATGATCTTGCACTTCGTATTCAAATTCTTTTATTTTACCATCAGCGTTGCTCAAATGAAAAGGTTGCAAAACATTTTACAGGCTGAATGCCCTGTTGAACCAAATTTATACTCGTAAATAGTTTCCATTATGACCAGTTACATTGAAGCATGCTGCATAATTTCTTACTGAATAGGATCAGAAAAGAAGGGAATAAAAAGCGGAGACAATGTAAGGGTGGGTTTTAAAATGGGCTCTCATGCATACGAATTTAACGAGACAAAAGAGAAATGTAAAATGTGTATCCAATTTTGACAGAAAGGCATATAACTCTGTTGACAAATCATTTGTGTTTCAAACACAGGAGTAGTGTTTTATAAATAAGAAAACATAAATGTTTCAACATATAGCAAGAAGTACTATTACAAAAGTATAGAAGAAAGTACCTGAAGCTTCCAGTGTGATTACACGATTTCGACACCACGATGGTCAGTTCTTGATTCAATCGCAATGAATCCTGACGCTATATGAGAAAAAGAAGAAAACGAGAATCCCAAGAATCTTGCAATAAATTACACTGCAGTTGATATTTCTATTTTTTCTGCAGGTGAAACGACGGTTACAAAACATGCGCATTGACTGAAAAGTCCTACGTAAGAAAATTAAATCCACAAATACCGGCTTTAAGTTCTAAAAAATGTTTTAAGAATATAAAAATCCATATTTGTTAAACATAGTTTGAGGATCAGCTAACACAATCAATAACCCAGATTGTACATGATGGGGGATTAGTGTAAGAGAGCTGCGAGTGGTCTGTTACTAAATCAAATATACAACAGTAGCAGACATTTGAATATTCAGGAACAATAGATCCTTTTTTCTCCTTTTGAAAACAAACCCGCCAATTGGCCTGGCATAATTTATGAATCTTATGGAAACAAACTGGCCACTTATTCTCTTATCAGATGTATAAAACATGTACCTGATCTTTTTCGTACTTATTATAATTTATGACCTAGAATGACCAACAAAGATTCCCCTTCACCCCTCCCCCAGTACTCTACACCAGACGCCTCCAAAAATTGTAGATTAAGGGGCACAATAGCTCTTTCACTAAATACCAAGGGCCTATGGTCTTTTAAAGTTTGCTAGGGACCTAATGCCCTAGTGTTGCTCGGAATTCCTCAGTACAATTGGAAGTTTTGTGATCCTTACCACTGCTGCCAATCTTTACAAGCTGACACTGAGTGGTACTTATTGTCTGATCTTGAACTGTGGCCTTAATTTCGTAAAATTTGCTACAAATAAATACCACTCTTGAAGGTCGTTTTAACTCGCTTTCACGTAACTTTGTTACTTCCGTGCGCCATCGCAACTAGTCAGACTGTAGTGCGAGCTGCATACCGTATCAGAAATGTGGGATATCTTCCTACAGCAACATTCCTCGCCACACGGTGGCAATAGTGGTTACCTCTTCGTTCCCTTCGCTCACCCCTGGCGTGGCTCAAGAAAAGTTGGACAGACTATACTTCATTATACCAACATACCTTAGTGATGAATTGCACGCAGATTTTCGTTTCAAGACTAGATTGAAACATCTACGGGACAGGGAGCGATGGTGGATTCCACTGCGAAATTTCCGTTGGTGACGGCCCACGTCAATTCATTGGCGGGGTGATAGCCGATACACGTGCTGCGCTTTACGTATTGTTCTGAATACTTCCATTAATGCTCATGATATAGTTGCGACGTCTTGTGGATAGTAGAGAAGTTAAGTGCAGCAATAGAGCACCATCTTCCGGGCAGCAGCAACATGTGCGATCTGAAAAGCAAAATATGGTGATTATCAATTGAAGACATAATGTCTGTACATGAGTCCGTGATCATTTTATTTTTAGCACTTTTATTTTCACAAGTCCGTCTTGATCACATAGACTTCTTTACGCTTTATGACCGATTTCGGCTTGACGATGATTTATATCAGAATATTTTAACGATCTGAATGTGGCGATAAGCCGAAACCGGTCATAAAGTGTAAAGAAATCTATGTGATCAAGACGGACTTGTGAAAATAAATGTGTTAAAAATATGGTGGGGTTAGTTTGTTTTGTGCTACAGCTTCTTAGTGAAGATACAGTGTGTTTAACAGTGAGTATTTAATTTAATTAAAATTGTCTTAAAGATAAGTCCTGTGCAATTCTTTATTCAAAGCCTTTGCTGTTAATACCATTAATCGGCATCATTTTGATTTGTAGTTACATTCCTTATGTGTGGGTTTGTGTAAATTGCTAAACGGAACGGAAGAGACACAGTGACTGTAGGAATTTTAAAGGTCAATGGGGACACAACTATTTCGTGACTAAGCTAAGTAATAAAGCAATGCGTTTAATTTGCTGAGAAACGATATAAATTCTCAAAGAATGCAATGTATAATATCAGTACGAGATAAACATTCCCAGAGTTATTCTAAATTTACCGGATGCGAACGGTTAGAAATATACGGGACTTTGACATGCGGTCTGAAATCTCAGAAAATATTGTTTATGAAAGTAAATTCTGAACAAGCAGCAGCAAGTCGTGCTAGTTGCCGATTGGCTCAATAATAGATAATATGGGAAACCACTTACTGGCAGCGAATTACTAATGGATTGTAGGTGATAAAATGTGACCAGTAAAATCTGTTTATTTAAATAAACACTTTTTACTGGTCACATTTCTTTCATACATACAAACATAAGTCTGTCAACAAACACTGTGGCTCGAATAGTAAATGATATTGTTAGATGAGTCAAAGAATGATCCAGATACTGTGCATGTGTTAAATTTTATTCAAGGGATAAACAAGAATTACTAAATGTATGATGAGCCTCTTGACGTTCATAGTATTGACGGCGTGGCCGTGGGAGAAGATACTTGTAAAGGCTGAGAGCATGTTGTTCAGAAAAAGATCTTCAATTAAAGAATTTAGGGTGTATCACAACTGATGGTCGCGATAAATGTGTGAAAATAGAAAAGGGTGGTAGAAAATGACGGTGGATTTGCAAATATTCGGGGTACCACATACAATTAGTTACAGTTAAAACGTTCAGTTACAATATACATGTCAATTAAAGTGTATCTTATCTGGCCACAAGGTAGAAACAATTTCTTGTTCAATGTATTTTGCATGATTTATAGGAATAGAAAATTTTAAGCTGTACGATATTATTTTGCTTACTTAGCAAGATTCATTACTAATTCGAATTAACACTTGTTATGTGAAATAGTTTATTCTGTAGGAATTCATGTACGATTATTCAATGCGTTCCATTCTGAAAAGAAAACAGACACTCAAACAGATTTGTAATACAAAACTGTAATGTTTTGTTTATAGCAAAATAAATTTTATTTTATAAGAAAGTTTTCTAAAGATATTTATTTTTGTTAGTTCTTAAGAATTTGCCGAAAAAGAGATACAGAAAAATTGTGAATAAAACTCGTTGAGTGCATAACTACTGCCTTTTAGGCATTTTTAAAGAACCCGAGTTAGATAATGATAGTAGAAATGAACAGAAGCTGCAAACGAAAGGGTTAGATGCGCCGGCGAAAAACAAATCTCGCAATATCGTTGCAGAGAATTTGTAACATAATCGTGGAAGCCCAAGCACTGGTACAGGTGACAACAATTGCGGAAGGTGGTCATTGAAATGGTTATTAAGGACTGAAAAATACCACTAAACATACTCTTTATGTGAAACATTACTTATTAAGCAATTAAATTTCTTACATTTTCTTCTATTAGTCTGGCGAATCATTCGTTATGGGAGATGATCGATAAACAAGGTTCGTCCGTAAGAAAAATAAATTATGGTGGGACGGATACAATGCATGCCTGACCGCTTAATGCGGACCGGCGTACGGGAGCGGGTGTTGGCCCACAGACTGTGGTTTGGAGGCGCCTTAATCTAGACTAACTTGGTGAGGTATAAATGACAGAATACTGAAAGGGTCATTGTCCTGTTGGTTGGAACAAGAAACTACCTCAAGGACTATACTCCTATCTATACACTGGGGTGACAAATGTCATGGGCTAGCGCTATGCACATATGCAGATGGCGGTGGTATCGCATAAACAAGGTATAAAACGTCAGTGCAGTGGCACAGCTGTCGTTTGCACTCATGTGATTCATGTGAAAATGTTTTCGACTTGATTATATTCACAAGACGAAATTACCAGAATTTGAATTCATGATAGTAGTTGGAGCGAGATGCATGGGACATTCCAGTTCGGAAATCATTAGTGAATCATTCCACTTCGAGATCCATAATGTCAAGAGTGTGCCGAGAACACCAAATTTCAGTTGTTACCTTTTACCACCGCCAACACAGAGGCCAACGGCCTTGAAAAGCATGACTTTGAGAACTATGGGACTTAACTGCTGAGGTCATCAGTCCCCTAGAACTTAGAACTAATTAAACCTAACTATCCTAAGGACATCACACACATCCATGCCCGAGGCAGGATTCGAACCTGCGACTGTAGCGGTCGCGCAGTTCCAGACTGCAGCGCCTAGAACCTCTCGGCCACTCCGGCCTGTCCAACGGTCTTCGATTAATGAGCGAGAACAGCGCAGTTTGAGTGGTGTTCTCGATGCTAAGAGACAAGCAACACTGCGTGAATATCCTCAGAAATAAATGTGGGACGTACGATGTACATATCCGTCAGGGCAGTCAGGCGAAATGTGGAGTTAATGGATTACGACAGCAGACGACCGACGCGAGTACCTTTGCTAACAGCACATCACCTGCAGTTCCTCCCCTGGGCTTATGACTCTATTGGTTGGACCCTAGAAGGTTAGGAAACCGTGGCTTCGTCAGAGGGGTCTAGATTTCAACTGGTAAGAGCTGATGGTAAGATTTGAGTGTGCTGCAGACCCCACGAAGTCATGGACCCAAATTATCAACAAGGCGCTGTGCAAGCTGGTGGTGCCTCCATAGCGTATTGGTCTTACGTCCTTTTTGGACGAAAGATAAATCACTCCGCTTCTGCAATACGACAACACTTGCACTTTTATTCGTGTCCCGCGACAAACTTTATATACGCTCTCTCCACTGCTGATGCTGCCACCTGCCGCCTATGGTTGGTTGTTGAACGATGACGTCGAATAGAGGCGGTGGTCACATAAATGTAACTAGAAGCTATAAAGCGAAAATAATGTTTTGAAATGACAAAAGGACATGGTAAAATTTTAGAACGCCTTGAGACTCTGCAAGATTCCACCTGGATTACATCGGGGTCAGCCAGAGTTTTCGAAAGTAGATATTAGGTTCTGAGACGCAACCGAGAGCTGAAGCAGACAGAGACGACAATTTAGTAATGATGAAGAGCAGACAGAAATTTTATAGCATCATCCACAACAGTAAGTGCATTATGAAATAGAACGCTGAAGTACTGAAAAACGACGATATGGGTTTGAAGTTTTCTGAAGCTGTAGATACTGTGATAATGAATACCACAATATGACGTCTCCATAAAGTATAATCACAGAAAGTGGGCAGACATACTTAAGTACACGGAAGGTAACTGCGAAGAGATCTTGGGTAACAGAAAAAATACTTCAACTGATGGACTAAAAAAAAAAGAACAAAAATGTTCAGAAAAAGGAATACTGCAAAATAAGTCACTCAGGAATGAAATAAATAGGAAGCACGGGGTGGAAAAGGTAAAGCAGATGCTGGAAAAAAAGAAAGAAACAGAGAAGTCAGTAGTGGCCGGAAGGACTGGTTTAGCTTATACAGAAGTCAAACCCACAGTATATGAAATTAAGAGCAAAGTTTTCAGCGTAAAAGGTGCGAGAGGGGTTCCAGTATTAAACTCAGAGGATAAAGCGGATTGGTAGAAAGAATGCCTTGAAAGCTTGTGTTAGAGGAAATTACTGATGACGTGGTAGAACAAGATATGGGAATCAATACGGAAGATGTAGAGAATTCAGTGTTATAGTCAGAGTGTAATGGACTTTGGAAGGCTTGTGATGAAGGAAGGGGGCAGCCATAGATAACACAGAAAACACCGTTTACTGTCTTGGAAAGTCACAAGGAGCAGAGACAAGCAAAAGCTCTCTAATAGGTTTTAAGGATATATGAGTCTGGAGACATAAGATTGGATTCTGTAGAAGATATCGTTCACAAAATTCTCATTATTGCAAAGGTGGATCTGTGCGACAACTATCTCCTGAAATTCTCAGGATAGTAGATGCAAACTATGTGGGTAATATAAATATATATTAGAACAAAGAAAAAAAATGAGAATGACTGCTGAAGAACGAAGTGAACGGATTAGAGAGGGCATAAGAAAGGAATGTAGTATTCCGCCCTACTGATCACTCGAGGACTTAATAAAGGAAGTAAGACTTTAGGAGTGGTAGTAAACTTCAGGGAGGTGGGATTGAGATCCGCAGTAAAACTGATAAAAAGATACAAGATCTCCTGAATGGAAAGAACAGTCTAACAAGAGAAGGAACGTAGACTGAGGGTAAACCGAATAAAGACGAAAGAAATGAGAAGTAGCTGAAATGAGATTAGCAATAAAAAACTTAACAGCAAAATTGATGAAAACGACTTATATGATGCGAAAGGAATTCAGATACGTCGGAAGGGAAAAAACACATGACTGACAGCAAGGAGAACGTAAAAAGCTGCCGACCAGTACAGGCACACAGGGACTTCCAAATCAACTGCTATCAAACATCGATATAATGTGGAGAACAAACTCCTAACCATCTGCTGCTCTAGCACTGCACTGTATGCCAGTGAATCATGGACTGTGGGAAAACCAGAAAAGAAGAGAATCCAAGTATCTCAAATGTGGTGCTATGGTAGGAAGTTGATTTTACGTGACCTACAAAATCGAACATGTGTAAAACTTTGACAATAAGAAGGAAAAGTGTGATAGGGAATCAGGGAATAAATCCCAAGGTACGTGAGGGAGCTATATACGGTAAATAATGCATGGGGAGAACTATATCCGATTATATTTAACAGATAATTGAGGACTTGGAGAGCTGGTACCATTCTGAGTTGAAGAGGCTGACACAGAGGATATATTCGTGGCGGGCTATATCAAATCAGTTAGTGGACTGATGCCCCTCTCGTAGAGCTGAATAGAAGAAAAAAATCATTAAATTGAAGATGACTGAGGGACCTCATGCGGCTTATGGAAGTTGTAGGCGACTAGGTTAACCCCTGTCTACCTGGGCAGGTCTAATAGACGGGATGGTGAACTGACTTGGCTGTTGGTCTAGCAGGGACTCCAACATCCTGGAAGTCGACGTGAGCCCGCACTGTTCCAGAGATGACTCCAGGCCATACTTTACGTGCCTCCTCTTCACGAGGGAAGGCCTTAAGGGCGACATTCGTTCTCCGGTTTAGGGTCCCCTTAACGTTACTGCCAGCACTAAAGACATTATGACCACACATCTCTGCGTTATTGACGTTTCATCGCACTTTAACAGCTCCGTTCCGGAAACATTATGCTACGCTCATAACTTTTATTCTCTGGCGTTTCCATAAAAATAATCTACATTCCTTCCAACTGCATTTTCTAGACCAATTTCTACGAAATATATCTCAACATTGAAACTACTGCACTGCAAATCAGTTGGAACATGTATGTCAATATGTTCATTTAACTCCGCCATGATGCGAATTACACTGCTGAATTCTAATTCTAATCCTGAATTCTATGGGTGATTTGCTTTCTTCTGGTTACGCCTTGTATTTGTAGTCCTGATTTTATTTGCACGTTTCATTTCTCGTCTATTCTTATTACGAAGATGGCCTTTCCACAGAAATAATTTATTTCCTATCTCTAATTTCCGTTTTATCTTTTCATTTCATACCTTATGTTCATACTACAGTGAAGGAATACGTAAAATTCAGTACAACTTGAACTTATTGATTTTTTTAAAAATTTAATGTAAATTTTTCCATTAAGGTAATGGAATCTTCCCTGGCTGCTTCCATGTTGGTTTCTTCTTCGAAAGGGAGGGTGTATAATACAAAGTTGAATGAATTTACACTACACATTTTTTGATGTTCGATTTCTGTTTTAAGTGTGGTAGGCCATGGCATCCTAATGTCTATGGCATTTACTGGTGGGAGGAGTAATTCACTCGACAGAAGAGTGTTGGCCATTTAGCTTTTCTGCGGAACTAGCTTTTAGAAGGAACGCGGAGTTCCTATAGAGGCTAAACTAAACCATTCTTTCCACAGTATGTAAAAATTTAGAAATGTTGTTTAACGGAGGCTGCCAAACCAGCGCCTCTTTTAATTTGTATCGGTGTGTCATTTTTAATAGTATTTTCACCTTTAAGTGCTTTCACGTATTTTGTATTGTTTTATTTTCAGTATGCACTATTGTAATTTATTTATAGTTGGCAGTCTTCCACCAATTATTTCCCTACAGTTCTCCGATGCTGTGAACGGAGGCTGGGGCTTCAAGACAGTCAGAAGGGCCTGTGATTCCTATTTAAAAATAATTAGCATTTTCCCAAGGAGTGAACCTATTATAGTGAGGCTGACGACCCGATTGATTTCGGAGGTGTGGATGGGAGCAGAAAGAGCAGCTGAACGTAAATATCTTTGAACAGCTAAATAGCTAAATGAAGGGGTGGAACGTCACAAGATCCGAGTACCAAACACTGAAATCTGTTTGAGATACGCCCTTTGTCCCAGTTTAATCAACACCGATCCGCCTAACGCAGTTATTTTGTTTTCTCTCCGCTCCCTCATCAATAGTTGTTAGTTGATTCCCGTAGTCCACAGGGATTCATACACTCCTGGAAATGGAAAAAAGAACACATTGACACCGGTGTGTCAGACCCACCATACTTGCTCCGGACACTGCGAGAGGGCTGTACAAGCAATGATCACACGCACGGCACAGCGGACACACCAGGAACCGCGGTGTTGGCCGTCGAATGGAGCTAGCTGCGCAGCATTTGTGCACCGCCGCCGTCAGTGTCAGCCAGTTTGCCGTGGCATACGGAGCTCAATCGCAGTCTTTAACACTGGTAGCATGCCGCGACAGCGTGGACATGAACCGTATGTGCAGTTGACGGACTTTGAGCGAGGGCGTATAGTGGGCATGCGGGAGGCCGGGTGGACGTACCGCCGAATTGCTCAACACGTGGGGCGTGAGGTCTCCACAGTACATCGATGTTGTCGCCAGTGGTCGGCGGAAGGTGCACGTGCCCGTCGACCTGGGACCGGACCGCAGCGACGCACGGATGCACGCCAAGACCGTAGGATCCTACGCAGTGCCGTAGGGGACCGCACCGCCACTTCCCAGCAAATTAGGGACACTGTTGCTCCTGGGGTATCGGCGAGGACCATTCGCAACCGTCTCCATCAAGCTGGGCTACGGTCCCGCACACCGTTAGGCCGTCTTCCGCCCACGCCCCAACATCGTGCAGCCCGCCTCCAGTGGTGTCGCGACAGGCGTGAATGGAGGGACGAATGGAGACGTGTCGTCTTCAGCGATGAGAGTCGCTTCTGCCTTGGTGCCAATGATGGTCGTATGCGTGTTTGGCGCCGTGCAGGTGAGCGCCACAATCAGGACTGCATACGACCGAGGCACACAGGGCCAACACCCGGCATCATGGTGTGGGGAGCGATCTCCTACACTGGCCGTACACCACTGGTGATCGTCGAGGGGACACTGAATAGTGCACGGTACATCCAAACCGTCATCGAACCCATCGTTCTACCATTCCTAGACCGGCAAGGGAACTTGCTGTTCCAACAGGACAATGCACGTCCGCATGTATCCCGTGCCACCCAACGTGCTCTAGAAGGTGTAAGTCAACTACCCTGGCCAGCAAGATCTCCGGATCTGTCCCCCATTGAGCATGTTTGGGACTGGATGAAGCGTCGTCTCACGCGGTCTGCACGTCCAGCACGAACGCTGGTCCAAGTGAGGCGCCAGGTGGAAATGGCATGGCAAGCCGTTCCACAGGACTACATCCAGCACCTCTACTATCGTCTCCATGGGAGAATAGCAGCCTGCATTGCTGCGAAAGGTGGATATACACTGTACTAGTGCCGACATTGTGCATGCTCTGTTGCCTGTGTCTATGTGCCTGTGGTTCTGTCAGTGTGATCATGTGATGTATCTGACCCCAGGAATGTGTCAATAAAGTTTCCCCTTCCTGGGACAATGAATTCACGGTGTTCTTATTTCAATTTCCAGGAGTGTATTACACTTCGATGGTTCATATGTATTATGAAAAAGATCATTTCTCTGTACCACCAGATCACTATTATATCGTAGTAATAGCAACATCAGTGGTTATGATTACATTTTGTTCGGTGTGTTAAACTTAACTAACAAAATTGTGCAAGAAACATAAATATATGATTTCAGTTTCTGTTAATGAAGTAAAATATTGTTGATATTAAATCTTTCCCGAACTAGTAATATGTTC
Source organism: Schistocerca cancellata (assembly GCF_023864275.1). Classification (NCBI taxonomy): domain Eukaryota; kingdom Metazoa; phylum Arthropoda; class Insecta; order Orthoptera; family Acrididae; genus Schistocerca; species Schistocerca cancellata. The sequence goes on from NC_064628.1 coordinate 846,174,439, forward strand.
ACTTCCTCCAACTCTGGTGTCGTCTTTGCGTTTGTTGTTGCCGTATGGAGGCTTGGAAACCACTTCTGATCCAGTCGCCGAGGTCGATAAAAGATTTACAACTCGAGATCCGCTGAAATAGACCCACTCACCAGAACTTTGTTCTCATCGCTGTCGACCTCTTTCATTCAGATTCACCGAGAGAGGTGGCGCAGTGGCTAGCACACTGGACTCGCATTCGGAAGGACGACGGTTCAATCCCGTGTCCAGCCATCCTGATTTAGGTTTTCCGTGATTTCCCTACATCGCTCCAGGCAAATGCTGGGATGGTTCGTTTGAAACGGCACGGCCGACTTCCTTCCTCTTCCTTCCCTAATCCGATGAGACCGATGACCTCGCTGTCTGGTCTCCTCCCCCAAAAACAACAACATTCAGTTTCGCATTCGTCTCTCATAGAAAAATACTTAATCAAATCATGCAAACATGCAGGAAAAATAAAGCTGTAATCCTTCCCTAAGCAACATAGCTGAGGCTAGCTGTCGGCTAGCAAGTAATAAAAATAGTGAAATTTACAGTCTCCTTGCATGAAGCATCGATTCATCCTCGTCCTCTTAGCTACACCGTCAGTATAGTTTCTCAGGTAGCGCCGTATCTGCCAGGTACCACCCCAGCCTACAGTTCTCCTTTGAGAACTACTATAAACATTATGGCAAATAATAACTTGCACATTACCGGGGAGATATCTTCCTCTTAATGCGAGCATGTCTCGCGGAAAAATAGACAGTGTAGTTGCCAACGATATGGAGATCACTATGATTGTAAATGGAACAGACGCGTCATTGAACAGGTGGGGTTATTAGGTGCCTTAGAGTCACATTAGGAGTTTCTATCTCTTTTGGTTTTTGAATTGATTTTTTTAAATTTTTGAGTACCTTTTCATTTTTTAATGTTTTGTAATTGTAAAACTATGGTACATTTTCAAAAAGAGTAAAAAGTATCTGCCGGTTGTAGAAGCAAAAATGTAGTTTGTTACTAAACGCATAGGAAACTACTCAGAAATATCAGTTAAAGTAGAATGAGATTTTCACTCTGCAGCTGAGTATGCGCTGATATGAAACTTCCTGGAAGATTAAAACTGTGTGACGGACCGAGACTCGAACTCGGGAGAGCTTCTGTATAGTTTGGAAGGTAGGAGATGAGGCACGGGTAGCTCAGTTGGTAGAGCACTTGCCCGAGAAAGGCCAAGGTCCCGAGTTCGAGTCTAGGTCCGGCACACAGTTTTAGTTTCATCAGTTAAAGTAAGTTGCAATTAGAGTGGCAGCTGTTACTGTTGCACAGTGACTGTGTTGAAATGAAACATTGTAACGGGAGTAAAACTGCAAAGAAAACACATAGCATTGACGAGGTAACGGAGACGACTCAGTCCTTTTAGCGGAGATAAGAACGGCTTGACAAAAAGGTATATAATATACAGAAGGTGTGTGGAGATTAACCAAAGATGCAATTCAGGAGTATTATAAATGAGAGCAGCTTTATGCAAAATATTGGAAATGTATTACGCAAAGGAGATGAAGTAATCGATTTGTTTTGACGAGAAAGGTGGGCTACATCAGATGACCGAAGCAATGCAGACGTCATAAGAAAACTGGCAGGTTGGGGCTCGTGGGGTAATAAAAGGAGATAGTAAAATTTTTTTCAGTAACAAAGCTGAGAAATGTAAAAGAATGGGTTTTCAGATAGAGATTCTTTTCAGCTGAAAAAGACCAAACCGCAAAAAATTATCCGAATGAGACGGAAATCCATAGACATGATGTACAGAAGAACAAAATGATTAGTTTCAGAGAAATTGGATGATTTATTTAACAAACATATCTACACAAACTGAACAAGTCAATAAGCGTTGGTCTACCCCTCTACACCTACAGCTACATGGTTATTCGGAAATTCACACTTAAGTGACTGGCAGAGGGTTCATCGAACCATTTTCATACTGCTTCTCTACCATTCCACTCTCGAACGATGCGTGGGAAAAAGGAACACCTAAACATTTCCGTCTGAGCTCTGATTTCTATTTTATTACGATTATCATTTCTCCCTACGCAGGCGGGTGTCAACAAGATATTTACGCATTCGGAAGAGAAAGTTGGTGATTGAAATTTCGTAAATAGATCTCGCCGCAAGGAAAACCGCCTTTGTTTCAGTGACTGCCACCCCAACTCGCGTATTATATCAGTGACACTCTCACCCTTATTTCGCGACAACACGAACGATACGAGCTGCCCTTCTTTGCACTTTTTCGATGTCCTCCGTCAATCCTACCTGGTGGTATGGTCCGCCGCTCGTGGTCTCGCGGTAGCGTTCTCGCTTCCCGAGCACGGGGTCCCGGGTTCGATTCCCGGCGGGGTCAGGGATTTTCACCTGCCTCGAGATGACTGGGTGTTTGTGTTGTCCTCATCATTTCATCATCATCCCGGAAAGTGGCGAAACTGGACTGAGCAAAGATTGGGTAATTGTACGGGCGCTGATAACCACGCAGTTGAGCGCCCCATAAACCAAACATCATCATCATCAATCCTACCTGGTAAGGATCCCATACCGCGCAGCAATATTCCAGCAGAGGACGGACAAGTGTAATGTAGGCCCTTTCGTAGGTTTGTCGCATCTTATAAGTGTTCTGCCAACAAAGTGCAGTCTTTGTTTCGCCTTCCCCACAATATTATGTATGTGGTCTTTCCTATTTAAGTTTCTCGTAATTGTAATTCCTAGGTATTTAGTCGAATTGACAGCCCTTAGATTTGTGCGATTTATCCTATATAGATCATTTTGTAATTGGAGTTGATCGTCTGATGATTTTACTAGACGGTAAATTACAGCGTCATCTGCAAACAATCTAAGAGGCCTGCACGGATCATCACCTAGATCATTTATATAAATCAGGAACAGCAGAGGGCCTGTGACACTACTCTCGCCTTTATGCAAGAAGGTCATTGAATGTTGAGTTGTTGGATGTCCTCTTGAGGGATATCTTGCTGAATTTCGTCCACCTAGAGCGTTATGTCGTCAGAATCCGGAGTTGGTTGGAGGTACCTGCCCATAATGCTCAAAACGTTCTCAATTGAGGAAAAATACCGCGATGGATCGGCATGCACGAAGACAAACAGTAGAAATCTTCCCGTGTGTGGGGCGGGATTACACTACTGGCCATTAATATTGCTACACCAAGAAGAAATGCAGATGATAAACGGGTATTCATTGGACAAATATATTATACTAGAACTGACATGTGATTACATTTTCAAGCAATTTGGGTGCATAGATCCTGAGAAATCAGTACCCAGAACAACCACCTCCGGCCGTAATAACAGGCTTGATATGCCTGGGCATCGAGTCAAACAGAGCGGCTTCAACACGATACCACAGTTCATCAGGATATGTATTGTGACGAGCCAGTTGCTCGGCCACCATTGACCATCGAACCAGGTTCGCAGGAGAGCTTCTGTAAAGTTTGGAAGGTAGGAGACGAGATACTGGCAGAAGTAAGGCTGTGAGACCGGGCGTGAGTCGTGCTTCGGTAGCTCAGATGGTAGAGCGCTTGCCCGCGAAAGGCAAAACTCCCGAGTTCGAGTCTCGGTCGGGCACACAGTTTTAATCTGCCAGGAAGTTTCGTAGTTGGATTATTTAGCTATACATTGAGCCCACTCAATGTCGCCTCCATCAGCTGTCACCCTACTCAATGTAGCCTCCATCAGCTGTGACGCATCTGGCCCAACGTTCTTTCCACCCTGATGTAAATGCACTTTGGTAAAATTCTGGGGATTGACGTTTACACCATCGCTTGACACAGGAAATAAGGTCTTTCTCACTATCAAATGTTTTACCGCGCAGGTGGGCCTTCAGACGCCCAAAGAGGTTAAAATCAGACGGAGCGAAGTCCGGACTGCAGGGAGGATAAACAATTTTCCAACCCATATACCTGATTTTCTCCTGCGTCATAAGGGCTGCAAGGGTTTGACATTTTCATGGTGTAGTCTGATGAGCTGACCCTGAAGTTGTGGTCTGTGGGTCTTGGTGGCACGTCACAGCTTGTCCAGTGACAAACAGTAATGGTCCCGATTAATTGTGGAGATAGGTTCCAAAAAGTCTCAATCACATAACTCATTGCAGTCGATGGTCTACCGCATCGTGGATTGTCCAGAAGAGAGAAATCACCTTCTTTAAACCTCTGCAACCGCCGCTGGATACTGCTGCGATCCACTGTGTCCTCCCCACAAACAGTGAAAAACTTCCTGTGAATCGATGTGGCAGAGTCATAGCCGGCCTTGAAGAGAAACTCCATCACTGACCGTTGTCGCAACATGACATCTACTTCACGGTCCATTATGGCTCATCTGTAAATAAAAGAAAACACTTTTATGTTCAAAAAAACTTTCAGTCTTCTCCTGTTAAAAATAAAAAAATTAGAGACTATCGTGCAAAACTTTTTGAACGCCTTTAATACTTTGCAAAAGGAATACTGCAATGACATACGAAATAAATATGTGATACCACGAATAGCTTGGGGACAGTGCTGAACGAAACTCTTCAGGTGCAGGGAGACTACTTAAAGCTCTCCAATGCTCTAAAGCATAACTGAGGTTGTAACGCGCGCGTTGGGCACACGATACTCCTTAAAGGCTGTACTATGGTAAGTTGACGGGCTTCACCTTATGTGAAAGGATTTTCGTATAGATATTGACCGCGTGTACCTGAATGGAGGCAAATCAGACTTCCACCCACTCTGTAATAATTTCACTTTCTGTACTGATATGGATAAACCATAAATACACAACCCCACACTATAATGCATACTACCAAATTTCGTACTGTCTATTGATCTGATTAAAATCGGGCATAGGTTACCCTAGAAATAGTAATTTCGAGCCACAAACAAAATGTCAATTTTAATAAAGATAAAACACTGATAAATTTTGACTTTTATATTGATTTTAACTTTGCTGGTCAAATCAGTTTAGAACACTTCAGAATTCAAATGAATAAAAAGGGGGGGGGGGGGGGCACCCTGAAACTGTCATGATCACTGTATTAAAAATTTTGATTACTGAAATCATTATGTGCTCAAGATTTCCAATATATGAATTAGTACTCTTTTCATCTTATTACCTGCTCATTTAAATACCATTATATCTGTCTCGAAATAATTAAACTTCATTACTAAATCAATATCAAAATTATCTTTCAACTTTGTCAGACCTCCGTTATTCCTTAACTAGTTCATTAACAAGACAGTTCTTTAAACATCATTCTAACATAACTAGGTCTGCAGGTAATTATTATTAACACAAACTTTAATTCTTCATTTCGGGACACTCGGATTGCACAACATTTGGAAAGGACCCTGTCTAGGTTAGTTGTGAGGATAATTAAATGATAGGACAGTTCTGGTAAAATTTAAGTTGTTATTGAACAGTATGGAACACAAGTAACACTGGTCCACACGAATACAGTACTAAAAGTACCTGTTCGTAACGATGCGGCGGTTGGCAGGCGGCGAGATGGCGAGGCACAGAGCACACATATAACCACAGTTATGGCCCTTGATGTATCGGCACTTTGCTTCTTCTTAGCGTCGCAATACTTTTCCATTTAGTGCCTATGGAATTTTGCCATGCTGTATGGGCTTTGGAACGGCACATCCGAGGCTCAATGAAACTGCGCCTTCCAGGAGAGCCTCCTCGATCCAGAACGTGTTGCTCAGACCAATGCCCAACTCCGACTACCACTGCTGAGCACGTTATTCCGTACAGCGCCCGTGCGCATTTTCCCGCGCTCGCCTGCCATCCAACTTTTACCGCTCCCTTACAGACAAGGTATTCACCCGAGGTTTTGCATTCTACATATCCTAATACATTGCCTACGTATAGACCAGACGCACAATTACAAATTTAACATCTTGCAACAGTTTCAGCATTTGTTACACTTCAATTCTATTACAATATTGCTTGAAACTTGACATAAACATAAATATTCACATTGAAAATTGTTTACAGTTTCCTTAACATAATGGCATGAAACAAAAAAGAAATAAAATCAGAACATCGATTACACTAATTTATCGAAAATCAGAAGAAAAAATTATTATATGTGCAATAGTACAGCATTGTTGTTACACATGCCCCTGTTTCCAGTAAATTTCACTAAGTGCAAATTTGATGGGAACACTAAACTTTATATTTATACAAGGGTTCTGAATCCTTGCATGAATGTGTCATCATAAAAGTTTATACCACAAAACTTCCTTTCACTCACTCCATATAGGTCTATACTTTTTAATATATCGAGAACATTTACCTATCATTTACTTAAGTGCCTTTGGCATAGTCCAACCTCCTATCAGAACATGATTTAAATAGTAAATTACTTATTGTTAAATTTCTCAGAAAAATAAATTCAAAAGCTGAAACACTAACACTTGACTACATAGCATATACATATACCTATATACTCTATAAGACTATTAGTTGCTGCTTTCATTGAATGGCAGTCCTTTTCCTTACTTACTAAGAAACACACAATAATATTCAGAAAAATTACTTCACATATTTGCTGCCTATTATTCAGATTAGGGCAGTCCATTTCACATCACTTTATGACATCTCCTGTACCACACTTACAATTCTCCTTTGACTATTTATCTGCCCTCTTTGATTTTTGGCAGTCCTTTATCTTATAACTCATTTACTGCCCACTTTGGTTTTTAGCAGTCCCATCTTTTATCCAGCTTGTAGCATTTACTCTTTCTGTTCAGTTCTTTTCTCCATACATCTTTACATTTATAGTACATTTGGTAATCTGAAACTCACATAACTACATTAGCACACCGACTTTGGTATACATACATTTACAAATATTTGTTACATTTGGAATAAAATAGTTTCAGCATAAGATACAGCACATTTACTGCAAATTGCTTTCTGATTGTACTTAGGTCACTCACTTCTAGGAACATACAGTTTCAGGTCCACAACGTTTCTTACATCTAAAGGTCTTTTGGATTTTGGGTAGATCAGGTAGTAAGCATTATTGTGTGGAATGTTCTGTATTATATACGGTCCATTATAAATATATTTAAATATGGAAATTTCATTGTTCAGTTCACTAGATTTTTCGTGGGTTTTTAAAAGAACATAATCCCCAATTTTAAATTTTGAAACTTTCAGATTTTTATCATGTCTTTTAGATCTAGATTCAGCTTTTTGATTTGCCCTTTTTCTGACTAATTCTTTCTTTTGACTCAACCCCAAGCTTGTACAAGGTGGAAACTCTAGTTTTTCTTCAATTAAACTTTTACTTCTGCTGCCTAACAAAATTTCTTCCGGTGGGAACCCAGTAGTTTCATGATGTACTGTGTTCATGACATTCTCAAAGTCCAATATAAATCTGCCCCAGACTCTAAATCATGCCCCTTCCTGTTTTTTCCACAACGCACCTTGGTCGACTGTGACATAGTCCCAAGATACGTTCCTGACCTGTGAACCATTTATATCTGGTGGCTTTCTAGGTTTCTGGAGTTCAAAGTCTTTACTTACTTGAACTCTTTGCAAAATAAACACTGAGTCATCAGGTGGTTCTTTCTTTCTTTGTTCAGTCTCAACATCTGGGTTTTGTTTTGAAACTTCATCATTACTAGGTACAATATCGCAATTAGCTGTATTCCCATTACTTTCACTAGTACCGAAATACTCGTCATCTGAACTATCGTCCGAATCCGACCATTCTGGATCGCTTTCAGGTTCTAACATAAAAGCTTTTATGAGACCGGCACTAAGTTCTCCCTCTGCATTTTCGTCAGGCTTTGATTTTAACTCAGTATCCTCTTTTGGCAAAATGGCTTCATTATCAGCTTTACTCACATCCACTGTTACCTCATATTTAGTGTAATCCTCATGGACTTCAATTACTTTTAGGTAATTACCTGCTCCTTCCCCACAGTGCCTTTCGGTAACAGCTTGTACTGTTGGCGGAAATGGCTTCATTATCAGCTTTACTCACATCCACTGTTACTTCATATTTAGTGTAATACTCATGGACTTCAATTACTTTTAGGTAATTACCTGCTCCTTCCCCACAGTGCCTTTCGGTAACAGCTTGTACTGTTGGCGGATCGTTAACAGAAGTTACTTCCTCGTCAATGCTTAGGATGTCATCCTCCAAATCCTTCCTACCTTTAACCTTCGTCTTATCGGCAGCATTTGTACTTTGCGCGGCGCTATTTACTCTCTCCTCTTCAAATTTGGACCACGTCACCTTATCGACGCCCCTACTATCTCCTTTTTCACTAATTAACCTCCTTGCCTCATACTCCTTCTTAAAATCCCCCCACTCACATTACTTGAGGCCCTTGTACAGTTTGTCGATCTGCACACGCCAATCAGTTACTTCTGCTAATTCATTCTCGTCATCTACTTCATTACTAATACTGCTAACCGCACCTCTCTGTGTATCCACTGTTCCAACTATTATTTCCTTCGCCACGGAATTACCACTCGTAATGTCTTCACCAGCTCTTATGGCAATGTTCGTACCTAATGCTGCCACATTGCTAGTGACTTCTCTTTGAACAGCTGTTCTGCTAGGCTGGGCCGTTGCCCTCTGATGCTCCACTCGCCTGTTAACATGTATCGCTCTGCGTGACGAAGACGACTCATCTGCGCTCGCACCTGACGCTTGTTCCGCAACAACACGTTGCGTCGTTCCACGCGTGTCTCTAACCTGTCTCATACCTTTACTGTCAGTCCGGTAAACATTTCTGAAATTGGGGCCAGTATGTTCTGTCCGCTTCCGTTTGGCCCGCAACGTTCGCGGAAATCAGTCTCCCGCGTCGTGATTATTTTGCGCGGTGTACCCTCTACCGCGACTTGGATAATTCCCTCTTCCTCTGCCTCTGCCTCTTCCTCTCTGTATGACGTTGACGCAAAACCCTTCGCCGTCATTTCTCTCGTCATTATTACGATTATTTCAGTTACCAAAATTCTGATAAGTGGCACGACTTTCGCGCCAGTGGTCTTCGTCTTCGACCCTTTCGAGAAACGCTTGGAAGCTGCGATGATTGCTTCCCACGTATCTCTTTGAATCTTCTGGAAGCTTTTTATATAGCTCCTATATGATTTCTGAATCGGATCTTCTCCCTCTTAAATGCATCAACTTTCGGTGCCAATATTCGCAGAAATCTTTCAAAGAATTTCGGCCCCTGTTATCATGAAGTTTGGCCATGATAAACTCGCGCCACAAATGATCCTGTTTTTGTTTGGACCAGTATTCTTCCATAAACTTTTGTTTAAATTCTTCGAACGTCACTTGTTCGGTATTCAAGATAATTCCCCAGCGCTTAGCGTCACCTGCTAAGGCGCTAATTACTACGTTTATCTTATGCTGATATAGCGTCCCCAGTGCCATATTACGAAAAGACTAAAAAACAATATTTATAAATAAGAGACATTCATAAATTGAATAAAATATTTTTTTTTTCATGTAGCCGTAAAACAATAATTTCTCTGTCGAGAAATGCAAAGAAATGCAATGCAAAGAAATATAACAAAGTGATCTAAAGAGACGACAAGATACGCTCTTTTGTTAATTTTTTAGTCGTCTTCACTTCCTCTTTTGTCTTGAGAGTGTATAGACGGACATCTTTCGAGTGCTGACAAATGTAAGCATATTTGTATGAGTTGAGCAGATAATATATTAATTGAATATTATTGTGCACTTTTAATTTGTAAGAGGTGATCCCGATTTCATGTCCGCCTTCCTTGAATTAACCTGCATTCAAGTAATTTACAGCTCAACAATCGCGGCGGCCGATGCAGCCAACGACGCCATTACGTGGCGATATTAAATTATCAAAATTAGCGGAAGCGAAATACTCGCCCGTTATTAACATAATATTAATTTTTCTCCACAGCCGCCCGACGTTGCAGAAAATACTTAGCTTTAAGATTCTTATTTTCAGTACCATAGCCGAGACCCAGAGGCAGGACTCCGACTACAATACAATGGTTAACGGAGGTAAGAAAAATACTCTCGCGCGTGTGTGGGCCGCAATTGTAATTAATAACTAAAGATCTTTTGCTTTAAAGTGAATTGACTAGCCGAGGAAATTAATATGAAAAGTTTATTACATTGTTCAGCTTGTATGCTCATGTTTGTAAGATGCAGCAAGTCTAACATTCATTAACGTAACAAATAATTTGAGATTAATATTGTTAAAAAGGAGAACTTCAGGAAAGCATTTAACCGTAAAATCAAAATTAAATGGAATATCATTTTTATTAAGGCTCACCACGTAAGTCGGCAACAATCAAAAAATAATAATAATAACAATAATAATAATAATATATTAAATAACCACGGCCGATGGATGCGAGATTGGCGCCGCAACTTTGGGGCCCGATTAATATGATTCTATTGTACTGAATGTAATTATGTATGTGTCTAATTGTTGTAAAATATTAATGCTTATATGAATTCTTTTACATGTACAACAACAAAACCACACCCTGAGGAGATCTGGAGAAGAAGAAGTGTAGAAAAGAAAAGGGATTACGATAAAGAAAAATAAAGGTAAGGCCTATTGTGCAAGCATCCTGTGTAGCTCTGTACGGAATATCGAACCCATGTGCACATGAGATACCTTCGGTGTTTTGTGTATTTATGTGTTTATTTTTGGAGGGGATAATAATTCGTTTTGTGTATTTATATGTTTATTTTTGGAGGGGATAATTATTTGTGTGTATATCAGTGTTAAAGATTTGTCAGTGGCTTAAAGTGAATTTAGTATGGCTAAAGCATCCGTACCAGAAGAACAAAATTCTGTTAATATGGAAAGTAAGGATCATTTGCAAAACGTAAACGAATCCCAAGCCGCCGCCTCCGGTAACATAATTTCCGGAGCGGGGGGCGAGGATCTGTGGACGGTGAATGACGCTCCACAGCAGAATGGGAATAGAGTAACATCTCCACTGCCTGGGCAGGGGGGCCAATCGAGTGCTAGATTAAGCGGGACACCAGTATGCTCACCGATTGCAGACCCATTTGCAGAATTTCTGCGCAGGTTAGAAGAAAGAGATAGGGAAAGAGATCAGAAACTGGCTCAGATGCTCTATGAGCAAGAGCAGCGCAGTAAAGCAAAACTAGACAGTATCCAAAGCGAACTAGCCGAGATGCGGAACGCGTGCAAAGAAATACCCGATCTTGTGCAGAGCTTAGCCGGCGAAATGCAAAAATTACAGATATCGCAGGCTAGGCTTGAAGATAATGTCCAGACTTTAACCAGCCACGTAGATAATGTGGGGATAGATGCACGGAAAAGTATTGACGCATATTTGGAAGTGCAAGCTCAAAAAGTAGAAAAAGAATTAAATGAATGGCTAGAAGTAAAGGATCGCGAGATATCTGCAAAGATTGAAAGCGACGTAAAAACAGCTGTAGAACAAGCGACTGCGGCCGCGAGTGCAAATATTGACGCTAGCGCTGCCGCACTAAATGCCGAATTAACACAGATCAAGTCCCGTGTGACAGTGGAGTTGCCAAATTGGCAACAGGAGGTCGCGCGGAGACTGTCTGCATTGGATAGCAATGTAAACAGTGGCGGACAGATAATGAATCCGACTCCGCGTACTGATTACTATAATAACGCTGGCGGTAGGCAGGGTGCGAGTGCGCAACCGCAACCTAATACGAATTATGAGCACGAACAACATGCGATACCGTGCAGCGCACATCACGAAGTAAGGAATGTCCCAGAATGTAGCAATCAGATGTGCAAAAAAGAGGACAATGTAATAAAACACAGGACATTCCAACCCTTCAATAGCGAAAAACGAAATGTCCACCCTGTTGTATTTATTAAGAGCTTCAGGAATGTGTTTCCCAGGACATGGACGGAAAGACAAAGAATACAGTTCCTGGTCTCCTTTATTCAAGGTGACGCGGCACTGTGGGCCACCGACGTGTCCGAAAAATGTCTAACGATGCAACAGTTTGAAGGTGCATTCTTGCAAAAATTCTGGTCCGATAGCGTCCAAGAAAGACTACGAAAGGAGTTGTACAGTCCAGAAATGTACAATCCTAAGATGGGAACGTTACGCAAATATTTCGAAAAGTATATAAACAAAACCAGGTACTGGGACGAGCCAATGTCCGATCGTGACATAATCAGATTGATAAAAATGAAGTTGCCCAGTGAAATTAAAAGATATTTCATCAATGTGCCGGAATACGATATAGAACAATTCATGGAAATAGTGGATTCTGTTGACTTATTGATCGAAGATATGAAAACTGAAAACAAGTGGAACCATGCAGGCTGTAATCAACAAAAAGCCGATTACAATAGCAGCCACAGTAATGGTAGTAACTTAGTACCAAATGGTAACGGGAATAGGGAAGAGCACCGGCAACAGAATCGAGGCACAAACAGTGGCAATGGTTATAACGGCAACGGTTATAATCGTCAAAATCGAAAGAGACATCATGATGGACGCATGAGTAATGGATATAATGGTAACGGCAATCCGCAATGGCGGAACAACCGGAACCAGTGGCGTGGTTGTAATGAACCGACACCACAGTGGCAACAAAACACAGCGCCACAATGGAACGCCAACCCAGGTCCGTCACAGAACATGTCAGGGAGTTATAACCGACCACCGCAAAACCAGAGCCATACACAATATCAAATTACACCATCGGGGAGGCAGGGTGGCCAACCCAACAGTAGCAACAACAACAACCAGAACCACAATGTGAGGTTAGTGGAAGTGACAGACAACTGTCAATCCACTTATGCTCATCCGTTAAACTAAAGACAGCCACAATACGCTCTCCGTTGTTGGCTGCAGGACGGTGTAGTGAGGGCACATTCACGGATGACAGCCAAAGCTTTGTATGCTGAGATACAAAGAGGGAATAAAAATAGAAAAGGAACTTGACATACCGCAGAAATGTAACCGAACCGACAAAAGTGTTGTGCAGGCTATATTGCAATCAGATATGTACGGAGCACCAATACAGATAATAGTCGATACAGGTGCGTCAACCAATGTCATGAGTGCAAATTTTTACAAGTACTTGAGTCAAAATAATAGAATACCAGTATTGCCAGTGAAGAATTGTCGTGTTACAGGTGCAATAGGTGCACAATCTCATATCAAAGCACCAGGTGCAAGTCGAGTTTACGGTAGGAAATGAAGCAATGAAAAGCTCGTTCCTAGTAGTTAAGGGATTAGGTGTTGCTTGCATCCTGGGGATGGAATTTTTACGCCAGAGGGACGCAAAAATCGACCTCTTGTGCGGGGAAGTAAGCCTTATGAATGAGGACAGACGTGTAATTTTGCCATTGTTGAGGACACGGGAAGTGCACGGTAAATATTGCCGGAACTTTCAGTCGAGATTCGAAGGAATACAGGTAATGAATTTATATTCTGACTTAATTACAAGACAAGCATATTATAAAGAATTTATTACTGAAGATAAAGAGGAAAAAAGGAAACTGATAGCCATGAAAGTTTGGGAGTCAGAACATTTGACTGAAGCACAACAAAACGAATTGACTCAGCTACTTACAGATTATGAGAATGTGTTTTCGGAAAAACCCGGTGTTATCGAGGGCTACACCTATGACATCGAAGTGGTACCTCACGATACTTTCTGTCACGCAAACTACACCATCCCGTGGTCAAAGAAGGAGGCAGTTACGAAGGAAATAAAAAAAATGCTTGATTGGGGGATAATTGAACCATCTCTATCCCCGTACAGCAGTCCGCTCGTGGCCGTAGCGAAAGCGGACGGCAGTATGTCTCGTGCTTGATGCGCGCAATATTAACAAAATAATTGTACCTGTCAGAACGCGACCAGAAAACCTGGATGAACAGATACAGAAGTTTTATGGAGTTAAATATCTGACTTCTGTCGATATGCGTTCGTCGTATTGGCAAATCCCACTAACTGAATCATCAAGAAAGTACACTGCCTTTGTGTTTGTCGGCAGAAGTTACCAATTTAAAGTTTTATTTATTTATTTATTTATTTATTTATGCATTTATTTTACCTGGCAAGATTAGGGCCTTCAGGCCCTCTCTTACACCTAACCAGGCATACTCAGATTCAACAAATTTCAGTTCCTACAGAACATTAAGGACATATAACATGTTATACAGTATTAATGTTACAGAAAAAATTAGTGATTATAAAAGTACTACAATGATAATTATAACAATCAAAAAATAATTATAATAATCAAGAATAATAATAATAGTAATGACTATGTATAGGAAAGTGAACATATTTTTTCTTTTATGAATGTCAGTCCTATTGCTAGTTGGGAATTTTCTCGTTATATTCTTGCAGCTTGTGAGTTATTCTCATCAAGCAGAGACATAAGACGATAGAATGGGGTGAAAGAGATATAGAAAAGGTAGATAAGTTAGAGGAGGAGAAATAGAATGGTAAAATTCGAAGCTATGATGGAGAGGAGAAAGAAAAAGATGAGAGGGGCACGACAATGGTGGCTATACCGTCCCTAATATGTAAGTCTTGAGTTCCCTCTTGAATGTTAAGTGGTTCTGGATAAGACGCAGATCACAGGGGAGCGCGTTCCATAGTCGTATGGCTGAGATGGAGAATGACACAGAGAAAGATTTTGTGTTATGTAAAGGTACAGCCAAGATGCTAGATGTATCCGATCTGGTATTGCGGTTGTGGAATGATGATGGGTGTTTAATGTGAGAAGATAAGTATTGGGGGCACCAGTGGCTAATAAATCGTTGAAGTAGGCACATCGTGTGGAGATCGCGTGCCTTATGTGGGCGTATCCAACCTAGCTGGGAGTATGAAGGACTGATATGATCATACAACCGTATATTGCATACGTATCTAACGCAAGCATTCATCACTAGCTCGAGGCATCTCGAATTTTCACTATTTGTGCCGTGTTGAACTACATCACAGTAGTAAATATTAGGCAAGACTAGTGTTTGGACTAATTTTTGTTTAACATGGGATGGAAATATTTTTCTAAATTTTTGAATTGCATGTAGGGAGGAGAGCGATTTCCGGCAAGCTGTGACTGTTTGTTCTTCCCAGTTTAGGTGTTCATCCAAGATTATTCCAAGGTCTTTTATTGTTTTCTCGTATGGTAGTTGGGTACCATTGAGGAGTATTTGAGGGACTGTTTCGCGAAAGTACCGACTGATTAACTTTGGATGAGATATAAGTATGACCTGGGATTTCTTGGGGTTTAGTTTCAGACCTAGGTTCTGTGCCCATCGAGAAACAGAGCAAAGATCTGCGTTCATACTCGCTACTGCGTCAGCAATGTTCTTGGGGCTTGCACTTATGTACAGTTGGATGTCGTCGGCATATAGATGGTAGTTGCAGGAGTGAATCACTGAAGAAATATCATTAATGTACAGTGAGAAGAGTAATGGACCAAGGACGGAGCCTTGGGGAACTCCAGAGCGCACGTTTTTCCATGATGACTTTTCCGACCCACAAATGACTTGTTGACTTCTGTTTTTGAGGAAGCTGTCGAACCAGTGTATAGCGCTGTTTGAGAAATTCAGCTGTTTCATTTTAATTAGTAATATATCAAAGTCAACTGTATCAAAAGCCTTGCTAAAGTCAAGCAGTGTTAGGATGGTAGCTTCACGTCTGTCCATAGCATGTTTAATGTCATCAGTTACTTTGATTAATGCAGTTGCTGTACTATGGTGCTTTCGAAAGCCTGACTGATATTTGTTGTGGATGTTATGAGTTTCGAGGTAATCCGTCAGCTGTTCATGGACGATGTATTCTAGGGCTTTAGATATTGCAGGTAGTATGCTGATCGGCCTGTAGTCACCTGGCGACTTAGGGTTGTCAGTCTTGGGTATAGGTTGAATTAAACTTTGCTTCCACTCAGTAGGATATGTACTACTGACAAGAGACAGGTTGAAGATGTCTGTGATAACTGGAGTAATAGTGTCTACGACGTTCTTAATCATGCCAATGCTCACTCCATCATTTCCTACTGCCTCGGAAGAGATTCTCATAATTGACTTGTGTACATTGCCAGTAGTTACATGTTTTAAGAAAAACTTGTCTCTCGAGAGATTGATATCTTGGGGCTGGTAATTTGTCGCTGCGTGGCAGTTTATAGCTGTTGAGAAGAAATCATTGAATTCTTCTGCAGACGCTTGATAAACAGTGTCAGATCTTCGCTTCCCCATACCGAAACTGTGCAGCTTTTTCCACAGTGCAGCAGGTTTTGTTATACCGCATACGACAGAGCGGGCATGTCTGATTTTGGCATTCCTCACGCTTTGCTTGGTTCTATTTCGGAGTTTCCTATAAGCTTCGTACGCCTCGGGAGTTGGGTTACGCTTGAAGGCCCTATGTGCAGCATCACGTTTATTCATTAACTGGCGTAATGCAGTGGTGAGCCACGGAGCGGGAGCTCTCTTTACCTTGACAGTGCGTTGAGGAGCATGTTTATCATACAGTGTAATAATTTTGCGACATAATTCCCGAATTTTTCCGTCTAAAGTCGGTTCATTGCTTATATCATGCCAAGGGACGTCTGTGCAATCCTTTTGAAGAGCGTCATGGTTAACATTTTTTGGGTTTCTGTAGGTTACCAGGTGAGATTTTTCTTTGGTAGTATGCACTGAGTAATTTAAGAATATCACGTCGTGAGCAGAGAGTCCTGGAGCGGATGTCTGATTGGCGCGAATTATTTTATCTGGTCGCTTTGTTGCTATTATATCTATGAGTGTATGGCTGTGTGGCGTGTGATGAGTTGGGTCCAGCGGTGTTAAACTCATATCATTGGAGTGGAACAGTCTCCTTAGTTTTTCTGCAGAGGGAGATTTTAACTGTAAGTCGATGTTTGTGTCGCCCATAATGATTATGTGTTCATACAGTGTCACGAGCGAGGACAGGGCAGACTGAAAGGAGGACATAGCGCCGACGTTTGGAGATTTATAGATTACTCCAATTAGCAGTTTCTGATTTGATGTGTTTATTTCGAAAAACAAGAACTCTGCTTCTCCTTCGCCCTTTGCATCCGATGTGCATAGTACAGTAGGTCTGAGATCAGAGCGAACATAGGCACCCACACCACCTCCGCGTCGTGTTTCACGATCTGCCCTTAGGAGAGAGTAACCATTGATTCGGATAGCGTCGGAAGAAATGTTTGGTTTCAACCAAGTTTCAGAGACGAGGATAACATGGAACAGCGATTGGCAGAACAGGTCACAGAACTCGTCGAAGTGAGCCGTTAGCGACTGCGCGTTCGCGTGGGCCACAAAGAGCCCGTCGCCGGAACCGGTCCGTCCCATTGTGGCCGCCTGTAGGACCGAGCGCGCTCCGTCTACCTGCTGGCCGGAAGAGGGACAAAAGCTGGATTTCACGGGGGAAGACATATTTACAGGTGTGTCCAAGGTCGTGACTGACTCAAGCGTCTGTGAGCTAAAGGTGAAAGACAAGCTGGAGGTATCGGAGAAAGGAGCAAAAAGAAAGATGGAAAGTGGCAGTAGTGGTTACGAAAAAGATAATAGTAGTAGTAGTGGTAGTGACGAGGATGAAAATGACAGATATAGAAAGGCGGTTTTAAGGAGATTCCTTAAATGCACAATGTTAATTCCCGTTTGACTGATAATATGAATATGCATGAGCACTTATGATAGACAAATAAAGAAGCAATATTTATGTGAAACAATTGAATGATTTTAAAGAGAGTACTTATGGTGCTTATAGAAATAACAAAGCAATATTTACGTAAAAAAATGAAAAAAAGAATAAAAATTAACTTATATTAGACAGAGTACAATATGAGACTTTGTGTCTCGCGAGATTTCGCTCAGACTTTCAGTTCGGACATGTTCGTCACCGTTTTCCTCCCTCCTTCCGTCTTGACTACGATCCTGCCATCCTGGGTCCATACATTTTGAAGGCCGAACTGTGTGATCGCAGTG
Source organism: Schistocerca cancellata (assembly GCF_023864275.1). NCBI lineage: Eukaryota > Metazoa > Arthropoda > Insecta > Orthoptera > Acrididae > Schistocerca > Schistocerca cancellata. The sequence continues at coordinate 846,192,426 of NC_064628.1, forward strand.
TTCAAAACTTTGAGTCTTTCGCGCGTCAGATCTTCCCTCAGGGTAACCCCACTCTTGGCGAGTTTTCTTTTCTGGGCAAACACTTCAGCTCTTTTCCGGTATGACACAAATTTAATTATTATGGGCCTGGGTTTCATGGCACCTGGTATCCTGCGCCCAACACGGTGGCTTCTGTCAATGTCGGCCACGTCGATCTGCACGCCAAGTTTCTCACGCACGAGGCTAATGGCCAGGTCGTCGGTGTTTTCACGATCGTTCTCAGCTACCCCAAACAAGCGCAAGCTGTTCCTTCGTTGATACTGCTCAATTTCATCGGTGGCCGCAGACAGTTTAGCTTCTAGGTCGGCGGCTTCTTTCTCTTGTGCGGCCAGGGACTTTTTAAGACTGGATTTCGGTGCTGTTGCGCCCGACAGACTCTTGCAGTTTTTCCATGACCGCGGCCGTCACAGAGTCCGTGATGGACTGCACGATTACGTCTAGCGTGTCTTTAGTGTGCAGCGCCGCACTCACCTGGGACCGGACGAGCTCCCCGATGTCGGGAAGCGAGGCCTCACCTGCCGCCAGAGACCGGGCGCCCGCGCTGCCTGCGCCCCTGCCTCGCCTGCTGCCGCTTACTCGTGCTCTTCCCATTTTTCACTCACTTATTACTTATCACTTGTGGTAATCAACGGAGAACAACACACCACGGCAAGTAACACTTGTTTAGTCGTATGCACACGTTGTGGACTGCCGCACTTCTCTGTAACACCTTCAATGAGCGGAAAAACTCGCGAGCCAAAGAAACGCGCGTCACTCAGTGGCCGCCATCTTACAGATTTTGGATTAAATGTTAGTGCAGGTGTCTTCATTGCAGCGCTCGATAAAGTATTAGGACCACATTTCCTGGACCGGGTAACGTTGTATGTCGATGACTTATTAATAGCTACTCCCGATTGGGAAAGCCACATGGACACGCTGAGATGCGTACTAAAAAGATTTTCTGAGGTAGGTGTAACAGCAAACCTCGCAAAATCCAAATTTGGCAGGGTGAGAATAAAATTTCTTGGTCATGTAATATCACCTACAGGTATTGTGCCCGATCCGAAGAAAATAGCAGCAATTGAGAACTTCCCTCCTCCTAGAACCAAGAAACTGTTAAAGGCATTTCTGGGTCTAGTGTCATTTTTCAGACGATTCATACCTGACCAGCTGTTAAATGATAATACCCTGTTAAACTTGTTGAGAAAGGATACACCCTGGATATGGAATGAACTGTGCCAGCAGTCATTTGAGCAAATACGACAAGCCCTTCTAAATGCTAATCTACTGTCACATCCTGACATGTCAAAGGAATTTTGCCTTGCTACAGACGCCTCCACTGTCGGACTAGGCGCTTGTTTATTTCAAATCGATGAGGATGGTGGAAACAAGAACGTAAGAATAATCGGTTTCGCAAGCCGAGTGTTGTCAAGTTTGTGAACGATCATATACAGTCACCGAACTCGAAACACTAGCAGTAGTATGGGCCATGAAGAAGTTCAGATACTATGTGTACGGAAAAAATGTAAAATTTTTCTGTGATCATCAGGCCTTAAGTTTTTTGCTGACATGCAAGTTAATGCACGACAGGTTGACTAGGTGGGTGCTTGCTCTGCAGGAATATCAATTTCAAATAATGTATATAAAAGGTTGTGACAACGTAGTACCTGATGCTTTGTCACGGTTGCCGCAAGGTCTGCCTGAGTTAACAAAAATACTAGAACAGGCAACAGAGTACAAAATTTTAGTTATGAAAGACCCTATTTGTCGAAAAAAGTTCCTGCAGACGTGCAAGCAACTGCCTAGTTTACAGGACGAAGATCCCGCCTTGGGAAAAGTCAAACAAGAACTCCTATCTTCGGGCGGAAATCAGATAGGTAGCCATTATTCTGTGCAAAATGGGGTATTATATTACCGGGAGATTGTTAACAAGACTTGTGGTGTATCTGTGTACCGGAAGTATGTATCAGTGATTTAATCTGGCACGTGCACCTTTCGTGGGGACACGTGGGTATTGAAAAATGTAGAGCACTTCTTGCAAGACAATGTCATTTTAAGAATATGAAAAGAATAATTCAGAATGGTGTAAGGACATGTGTAGTTTGTCAAAGGACGAAACCTACAAATCTGCCCACTGTAAGTGAATTGCACTCTGTTGTTCCTAACAAACCGTTACGACTAGTTTCTGTTGACATTCTAGGACCACTACCCACTGGCAGAGTTGCTGTATATGATGCCTTTTCCAAATTTCTAAAATTGTATCCTGTAAAAGCTTCAACGGCCACACCCCTCATCCTAAAATTACGAACAGATTATTTTGTGAATGTTGGCAAACCACAGATCATATTACCCGATAATGCCACCTATTTTACTGGTCTCAAATGGAAAACGTTTCTACAAGAGCAAGGTATTAAACACATTTTTGTAGCTCGATTTCACCCGGAGAGCAGTCTGGTAGAGCGTACCTTTAAAGAGTTGAACAGGTTCATGAGAACTTACATTCCGACTCGCCACACCAAGTGGGCAGAATACGTTTCGACTTTTGAGGAACTCCACAATAGATTGCCACATTCGGCCACCGGTTATACTCCACTAGAAGTCATGTTTGGAAAGAATGAAACCGACAGCTGGCTGTCACCATTATCAACTGTACCACGACAAGTTGTACCTCACGAACAAATTATAGCTGAGACTCTAAATAACTTAACGAGGTGCGCGGAGCGCCGAAAGGAAAAGCATGACAAGAAAATAAAGAAGGTAACAGTGTATCAACCAGGTGACTTGGTGCTAATAAGGACTCATCCCAAGTCATCTCTGTTAGCGAAAAAGAATAAGAAATGGCAACTGGTGTATGCCGGGCCCTACAAAATCATAGACATACCACATGGATGTAGCTATTTGTTGGGTGACGTAGAATCGGAAGAGATTAAAGGACTCTATCCATACAAAGACTTAAAGAAGTTCGCTCAGTAGAGCAACGTTTACATATGTGTGTAGTAGGTTAAGTTTAGAGTTTTTTTTTTCTGTGTATAAATGTTCAGATTTTAGTGTAACATTAAAAGACAATGAGGCGCACAAGATTAGTGCTATTCAATTTTGTAGATGTTAAGGAATAATAGTATTTTTAAGCAATTGCATTTTGAAAAAAAATGAACGTAGACTTAAGAATATTTTAAAAATTTCATGTTGAAAAATGCTTAAAAAAAATTCAACAGCATGTAATGATGAAAGAATTTTTCATTAGTGTGTCATGGATATTTTTGAACTGTAGTAGTAACGCAACTTATGAAATTCAATATTATAGTGTATATGTTGTTCCATGTATTTATGTCTATATCGATTTTGAAATATGCCCAATCATAACTTACTGAACAACATGAGTGCAGGGTGTACATCACCCAAGGTACCTCATGTGTTGTGGACAAGGTACAAAGCAAATCAATAAACGCGACTACCGCTAAGCACTGTTAAAATATATTGCCATCTGCTAAGGCAGAGATTTACACGAATTTATCGTGTAAACAAAAGTCACAAATCAAACACTAATCTAGGAACTTGCACGCTAGGCCTAGATTATAAAATGTGTACGATAATGCGAGAGGCAAAGTTTAGTAAAGTCGAGCCTGGCTCTGGAGGGCAAGTACGCAATGAGTGGGCAGACATGACATGGGGACTTACCGCAGATGAGACGGAAATACAATTGTATAGTCAAAAAAAAAAAAAAAATCTGAAGGCAAGTACGACTCTAAGTGGAAAATGAAAAGAGATAATTAGTGCGAGAGACTGGTAAAATCCAGCACGAGCCAAAATCCAGTTCAGACTGAATGAAATACATTAGTGTTTGTGAACTACTCGAAACAGTTACTTTAAGCAGTGTGAAAAACTGTGAAGGTGAAACTGTGATACGGACAGTGAAGTGCTAGTATTGAACGTTCAACAGCGGAAGGGACGACAAACGCCAATATTACGCACGAAAAACTGTGAATGTGCTTATAAATGTGAACTGTTAACGTGAAGTGAACCCACAGTCAATATTTTTGGGACAGACTGTGGTTTCAGTGAGCACAATAATGCGAGATTGGAATGCGATGCGTGGACTGTTGCAAAACAGCGACCGCAGAAACGGCGAATGTTTGTGCTAAGCTCGTACAGGGACACTCACCAGTGCCTGCGAGTGCGGCGAAAACATAAATAATTTTATCAAGACAAAAACTGACGTGTAATGGAAACAGTGGCGGCATCAAAACTTCATTCACGGGAGAAGATCCATGTCATGTATTCTGCAAGACAGTGCTAGCTTGACACTCGGAAACTGGCGAAAACTTAACAACAACCGCCGCACTAATAAATGCTCCTTTCCCACTAGCGTAACCATCTGCAGCGGGAAACAAATATTACGTTGGTTGTGTGTATGTTTCATGTACTACGTCGGAGATGCGTAGCAGAGCTGACTCCTGCCAAAAAGCGCGGGGGGCGAATATCATCCCACTCCGCCACGCCTGGGCGAGACAGAAGCGCATCGCCAACCGTGCAGCCGATCAGCTGATTCTGACGTTCCGCGACGGCGAGAGACCGCTGGCGTCGAGCGGGCGTTGACCTCTCCGCAGCCGCCGCGAATGCCGAGCACCGAACACACCAACCGACGCCGTCGCGAGCTAAACGTCGCGGCATAGATCATCAACGACACCGCAATCAATTGTTATAATGACCTCATTCTTTGCATAGTTCAACAAAAAATGTTTGTACTGTATGCACATCTTGTACTCCAATGACATCCCAGAAACATTTAAGTGAATGTGACCCAAGCAGTTAGTCTGTCGCTCCGCCGAGGTTTTCCCCAGGTTTCCCTACGGCCGCGCCAAATGGGGAGCGAACAGTTGACACCCCTGGGACTTCAATTATTCCGGACTAACTCGTGATTGTATACCTTTGAACACTGCAAAAGTTGCAACCCTAAAAAGAAGCAGCCAAAATGAAATTAATTGTATTCTATGTCCTTTTGTACATGACTGTATACGTAACCAATTGTATATTATATTGTTATGTAGATAACTTCATCTGTATTACACTTTGTGCGCAACACACCTCAGTATTTTAACGATTTAAATATACGATGTGACATATATAGACTGTGAAGGAAAAATCTGCGTGTGGACATTGTGGACATGAAAGAGGAAATATTTATGTCAAAAAACAAGAACATTTTTTATGACATAAACATTTCGGGGGGCCATATAGCGTCCCCAGTGCCATATTACGAAAAGACTTAAAAACAATATTTATAAATAAGAGACATTCATAAATTGAATAATATATTTTTTTTCATGTAGCCGTAAAACAATAATTTCTCTGTCGAGAAATGCAAAGAAATGCAATGCAAAGAAATATAACAAAGTGATCTAAAGAGACGACAAGATACGCTCTTTTGTTAATTTTTTAGTCGTCTTCACTTCCTCTTTTGTCTTGAGTGTGTATAGACGGACATCTTTCGAGTGCTGACAAATGTAAGCATATTTGTATGAGTTGAGCAGATAATATATTAATTGAATATTATTGTGCACTTTTAATTTGTAAGAGGTGATCCCGATTTCATGTCCGCCTTCCTTGAATTAACCTGCATTCAAGTAATTTACAGCTCAACAATCGCGGCGGCCGATGCAGCCAACGACGCCATTACGTGGCGATATTAAATTATCAAAATTAGCGGAAGCGAAATACTCGCCCGTTATTAACATAATATTAATTTTTCTCCACAGCCGCCCGACGTTGCAGAAAATACTTAGCTTTAAGATTCTTATTTTCAGTACCATAGCCGAGACCCAGAGCCAGGACTCCGACTACAATACAATGGTTAACGGAGGTAAGAAAAATACTCTCGCGCGTGTGTGGGCCGCAATTGTAATTAATAACTAAAGATCTTTTGCTTTAAAGTGAATTGACTAGCCGAGGAAATTAATATGAAAAGTTTATTACATTGTTCAGCTTGTATGCTCATGTTTGTAAGATGCAGCAAGTCTAACATTCATTAACGTAACAAATAATTTGAGATTGATATTGTTAAAAAGGAGAACTTCAGGAAAGCATTTAACCGTAAAATAAAAATTAAATGGAATATAATTTTTATTAAGGCCCACCACGTAAGTCAATCAAAAAATAATAATAATAACAATAATAATAATAATATATTAAATAACCACGGCCGACGGACGCGAGACTGACCAGACAAGTGTTCAGGAAACATCCTCTCGCAATTTTTGATGAAATCTAACGGATGCCATCCGTTATGTTTCTTGGCGGGATCGAAGCGTTCCTCACCTTCCAACAGCTTCGTAAGTGGTGTGCCATTACAGACAACACCAGGCCTATCTTTGATTTTACTCTCGAGATCGAAAATTTTGCCTTGAATTTTCGATGTATTTTGTTCACACTTTTGTACACATCCGGTAACTTTTTCGCCTAAATCTCTTTCAGTGTTTGAAACTGCCTTTTTCAACTGTGACATTCTGTGTTGACATTCGTTTACAATCTCAGTTATAAGACCTAAAACTTTTTCGTCTACTTTTGTTTCAACCAGAGGCTCTACTTTCTCTTGGATGTTGAGAATTTCAACATCAAACCTACTGTTAATGTTGTCAATTTCCCCCTGCACAGTATCCATATTTTTATTAATTGTGTCAATCTCAAACTTCATAGTATTTACCACAGAGCTTAAATTAACCACTTTTTGTTCTACCTGTTCTATTTGTTTACTAATTTTAAGTCCTTGTTCTTCGACCTGTGCTTTAAGCTGACCAACGTGTGTTTTAAGCTGATCATTCTATGATTTGAGCTGATTGCTCTGTGTTTTGAGCTGCTGATCAACGTGTGTTTTAAGCTGATCATTCTGTCCTGCAATTTGTTTGGTTAATCGTTCAAATAAGTCGTTCATGCTTAAAACTTTCACACTGTTTTGTTCTACGAAATCTGAGTGTTCCGATCCTACATCAAAATTTTCTTTCGGTTCTTTCTTTATCTGTGGTGAATCAAACATGTCAGTGGATTCGTTCACATACCCACTATCATCTACAAAGTCACCCTCTACTTCCTGTTTTATTCCTTGCTGTGTTCTAGGCAATCTCGACATTTAAATCTGTTCGTTAACATGTTCGTGATATTGTATGTACGCCAATTGTCTTCCGCTAACGCCATCTGTTATCTGGCCGCGTACATTCCTGTCATTCTCATGCGCATCTTTCACTACGCTCGTCCCATCTACTGTGTCTACGTTCTTGTCCATACTGAACGCAAATTACACCTCACTACCGTACTTGACGTTCACTGCTATTTACTTTACTGAGTAATATTGCAATTCGTGCCACTGAACACCCACTGTTCGGTATTCACGTTAATTTGTGACCGACAACAACTGGATGTCCTGTCACCGGGAGCGACTTGTAACGCTGGCGCGAGGGGCACACGATACTCCTTAAAGCCTGTACTATGGTAAGTTGACGGGCTTCACCTTATGAGAAAGGATTTTCGTATAGATATTGACCGCGTGTACCTGAATGGAGGCAAATCAGACTTACACCCACTCTGTAATAACAATGATACATCAAGTAAGTCCGAAATGCAACTACATGTCAGGACGGACAAAAAGCAACACAGCAGATGCTACCAACTTGTTAATAATACGGTCGCCAGCCTAATTAGGCATTAACTGATGTTTCTTCCCTGTAGAAGTTGATGTACGTTCATGCAAAACAACACGTAGTAACACTGCATAATATGGTAAATTTTAGAACCAGATAATCTATTGAACTGATAATTTCACTTTCTGTACTGATCTGGATAAACCATTAATACACAACCCCACACTATAATGCATACTACCAAATTTCGTACTGTCTATTGATCTGATTAAAATCGGGCATAGGTTACCCTAGAAATAGTAATTTCGAGCCACAAACAAAATGTCAATTTTAATAAAGATAAGACACTGATAAATTTTGACTTTTATACTGACTTTAACTTTGCTGGTGAAATCAGTTTAGAACAATTCAGAATTCAAATGAATAAAAAGGGGGGGGGGGACCCTGAAACTGTCATGATCACTGTATTAAAAATTTTGATTACTGAAATCATTATGTGCTCAAGATTTCCAATATATGAATTAGTAATCTTTTCATCTTATTACCTGCTCATTTAAATACCATTATATCTGTCTCGAAATAATTAAACTTCATTACTAAATCAATATCAAAATTATCTTCCAACTTTGTCAGACCTCCGTTATTCCTTAACTAGTTCATTAACAAGACAGTTATTTAAACATCATTCTAACATAACTAGGTCTGCAGGTAATTATTATTAACACAAACTTTAATTCTTCATTTCGGAACACTCGGATTGCACAACATTTGGAAAGGGCCCTGTCTAGGTTAGTTGTGAGGATAATTAAATGATAGGACAGTTCTGGTAAAATTTGTTATTGAACATTATGGAACACAAGTAACACTGGTCCACACGAATACAGTACTAAAAGTTTCAACCTGTTCGTATCGATGCGGCGGTTGGCAGGCGGCGAGATGGCGAGGCACAGAGCACACATATAACCACAGTTATGGCCCTTGATGTATCGGCACTCTACTTCTTCTTAGCGTCGCAATACTTTTCCATTTAGTGCCTATGGAATTTTGCCATGCTGTATGGGCGTTGGAACGGCACATCCGAAGCTCAATGAAACTGCGCCTTCCAGGAGAGCCTCCTCGATCCAGAACCTGTTGCTCAGACCAATGCCCAACTCCGACTACCACTGCTGAGCTCGTTATGCCGTGCAGCGCCCGTGCGCATTTTCCCGCGCTCGCCTGCCATCCACCTTTTACCGCTCCCTTACAGACAGGGTATTCACCCGAGGTTTTGCATTCTACATATCCTAATACATTGCCTACGTTTGGACCAGACGCACAATTACAATTTTAATATCTTACAACAGTTTCAACATTTGTTATACTTCAATTCTATTACAATATTGCTTGATATTTGACATAAACATTAATATTCACATTGGAAATTGTTTACAGTTTCCTTAACATAATGGCATGAAACAAAAAAGAAATGAAATCAGAACATCGATGACACTAATTTATCGAAAATCAGAAGAAAAAATTATTATATGTACAATAGTACAGCGTTGTTGTTGTTACAAGGTTTAAATGGATGAAGTAAGAGTAAGGAAAATACTACAATTTCAAAAATGCAACTAAGAAAATTGAGTGTAATGTGTTCACATGGATGAGAAGATAAGCTCAAGCTATCGTAGAGATACATAACATGATAGCATATAACATAATAATCAGTTTACGTTTAACATCTATAGAAACTTACCTCATATGAAAGAAACCGCGTAATAAACGTCGCGTACAGAAATGCTGAAGTTTCAGAAGCGCAGACATTTGATGACCTCTGCATTCTAAGTTAATGTGTAAGTAGTTGGTGTGATGAAGAAGCTTATAGAAATGCACACAGGTTGTGTACATGACAGAAATTTACCTCAAATGAAAAAAAAACCGCGTAAAAAATGTCTCCTACAGAAATGCTAAAGATTCAGAAATGCATACACTTGATGACCTCTGCATTCGAAGTTAATGTGTAAGTAGTTTCTTACGATGAAGAGGCTTATAGAAATGTACAGTGACCTGACAAAAGTCACGGGATATCTCCTCTTATCACGTAGGACCTCATTTTGCACGGCGTAGTCCAGAAACACAACTTAACATGGACTCTTCAGGTCGTTGGTAGTTCCCTACACAAAAATTGAGCCGTGCTGTCGATAACTGTAAAAATGTTGCCGATGCAGGATTTAGTGCAAGAACTGATTTCCAATGGCTCCAAGCACTATGGGACTTAACATCTGATGTCATCATCCCCTAGACGTAGAACTACTTAAACCTAACTAACCTAAGGATATCACACAGAACTGCCCGAGGCAGGATTCCAACCTGCGACCGTGGCAGCAGCGCGGTTCAGGATTGCAGCGCCTAGAACCGCTCGGCCACATCGGCCGGCTCTGTACGAACTGACCTCTCGTTTATGTCCCATAAATGTTCGACGGGATTCCTGTTGGGCGATCTGGGTAACCAAACCAGTCACTAAAATTGTCCAGAATCTTTTTCAATTGTGAAATATGATAGTCCGGTGACATGGTGCATTGGCACCCATGAAAATTCCGTCGTTGTTTGGGGACATGAATTCCACGAAAGGCGGCAGATGGTCTCCAAGTAGCCGAGCATAAGTAGAGGACACACTCAATTACATATAAACACAGCCCATATCATTATGGAGCACCACCAGCTTGTACAGTGCCTTGTTGACAAATTGGATCCATAGCTTCGTGGGGTCTGTGGACTTCCTAACCCTACCATCGGCTCTTACAAAATGAAATCGGAATTCATGTAACTAGGCCAAGATTTTCCAGTCGGGTAGGGTCCAGCCGATATTTGCACGAGCCCAGAAAGGGGAGCTGCAGGCGATGTCGTGCTATTAGAAAAGGCACTCGCGTCGGTCCTCCTCTTCCATAGCCCACGCATGACGTTTGTCACCTCATTGTAAGTTTAGCTCATATACGATTAACGCTGCCAAGGTAACATCCTACTTGTTCTATCTGCATTGAGAACTATAGGACAGAGCAACTGTTTATATTTGTTTTATCATAGAATAGAAGAAGGAATAAATTATTTAAATGTCTGCGATACATGTGTCATTTATTACTATTCTTTAATTTATTAGTCGAGTAATATAATCTGTAGAGAGGAAGGAGTGTTCAGCTTTATTGTGCGGGAGATCTAACATACTTCGATCTGGCCAGGCAGAGCGTTTTTCTACTTGCTCGGAACGTTACCGTGACGTTTCCTTTATTTCTAGTGTATGTACATCTAACCAGGGTCTGCTCCACAACCGAGAGGATCCTGAGAGCGGCGGAGATAAGAAGGTGGAACTGTTCAGGGAAGCCTCGTTAGCTGCACGACTGCATCAAAGAGCCGCCAAAAATGTCCCTGTGGCGGATAAAGGTGTGATATAAATTTATTTTATTAGGGTTTTAACTATGTATTAAAGCAAAAAAAAGCATCCAGATTTTCTGTCTATCACAAAGGACGCTGTGGACAACCGACAACCGCCGAGATGCTGCGGCCTGTAGACTAAGAAACTCGTAATGATGCTACAATATTGCTCCTCTTTGCCAATATTTCTCTCCCTCTTGCTCATTTCAGTCTTATAGGGGCTTCATTGACTACATTTTTTGTAGCACTCCTACAGCTTGTCTACAAATTTGTTGTACAAAAGTAATATTTAATTGCGAAAACCGTGAGCCGTTCGCTGCTCGTGTTTACCCCATCTTCATCTTCTCTTACGGTACTGCCGCCTCGTTTTCTTATTCCATTTACTGGCGTCACGAACTTCCTGCCTTACCTGACCGTGAGTGGCAGCAACAGCGCTTATCGATAAGTGCACAGTCTTACCATCTCTGGAGCGACATAAAATATTTCCGGGTCGTCGTGTGTCTGGAGTGGAGTTGGGAGCTCAGTTGGAACGCAGCAGCACGAGTCGGCGACGGAGCGCCAGTGAGGTGCTGGCAGCCAGTGCTCGCCGACTGCTGACGACACACATGAACTGTCCGATGGAAGGAGATTGGGCGGGACGACCATTGGTTGGTCGTTCGGTTGGTCGTCTCATCGGGCGACGTGAATTGGGTCTTTTGACCGTTTCCGGGCCTCGTCACTTGGTTACCGTGCCGGACGTAGGTCGGTTCCTTCCTTGCGTGGAGATGTCGGGGTCAATGGGCAAGAGTTACCTCTGCATGGAGCATTACAAGCCAGTGTAACCGGGTCGCCGTGTCTCTGAGTTCCGAACGAACATGGAGTTGAGTAAGGTTGGAGCTGTAGTCAGCTTCGGACAGCCAAGACTCGCCCGACCGTTGCCGACACACGTAACTTGAATGGGAACGACCTGGGTTGGTCACCTCATCGGATGACTTGTAATTTGGTCGCCGACCGCTTCTGGAAACTCTCTGGGTGCCGAATTGATCCGTCCTTGTTGTTCCATAGTGATTGCTTTTACGATTGTTCAGGTTCTTGTGCAAGTGAGTTTACGTGAAACCATGTGTAGTTTCTGTGATTTCCACTGAGCAGATCAATGCTGTCTGCGTACTGGAGTAGTCAGTCGATTGGCTGAAATAGAGCAGCGAGTGTGTCGGGTGGAAGGGAATAGGCTGTTGGTTGGTTCCTCAGCCAGCCGTCCCTAGGTCGTACTGCCACCCGATTGTTCAGTGTTACGCTTGGCTACCTGTCTCACCTAAACTGTGGTTATAGTTGTGGTGTCACCGCCAGACACCACACTTGCTAGGTGGTAGCTTTTAAATCGGCCGCGGTCCGCTAGTATACGACGGACTCGCGTGTCGCCACTGTCAGTGATTGCAGACCGAGCGCCGCCACACGGCAGGTCTAGAGAGACTTTCTAGCACTCGTCCCAGTTGTACAGCCGACTTAGCCAGAGATGGATCACTGACAACTACGCTCTCATTTGCCGAGACGATAGTTAGCATAGCCTTCAGCTACGTCATTTGCTACGACCTAGCAAGGCGCCATAGCATTTGGTATTGAGATTATAATATGTACCGTCAAGAGCGATGTACACCAATTGTGGATTAAAGTTAAGTATTATATCAACTACGTACTTTATTTGCTACTATTAATTCCCTTAACTGTTCCAGACCTCACGCCAGTCAGCGTGTAATTAAACGCGTGCATTTCAGCCTACTCTAGCAACACAGTGTTGGCTCTTCTGCCAACACTTCAATAGGTTCCTCCCCAGGCCGACCCTTGGAAAACTTCCGAGCACCACTTTGTTGTTTGTGATGGTCATTTTATTTGGTCGCAGGCACTGTGCCAGGTCTTCAGCCGCGTATTAATATCTTCTATGTTTAGTATATGGCCATCAGCCGAACTTCATGACAACTATTTTAAGATTAGGCCTTCAGCCGTGTTTTATTTAAAAATCTTGTTGCTCTGTTTTTAGGCCTTCAGCCGCGTTTGTTTCAGAATCTGTGTCTTTAATACGTAAGTCCTTTGTCTGTAAGGCTTCTCTTTAATTATCTTGAATTCTTTAAACGGCCTTCAGCCGAGTTCTATAAATGTTTATCTTAAGGTGGTCTTTAATTATTCGTGAGTAATTGTTTGGGCCCTCAGCCGCCAAGATACTTCAAGTTTTCTGCTATACTGTGTAGAAGCTTATCCTTAGAGCCTCTCTTTTGTTATACAAAATTTTTTTATTGGGATTTCAACCGAAGAATTAATTTTAATTTTCCTTAATATGGCCTTAGCCGAAATTTGTAAATGATTGGTTTCAAAGAATTTCCTTAGCTGATCTGAAATATTATTTCGGCCTTTAGCTCAGAAGATATTGCAATTTTGCTTAAGTAAGGCCTTCAGCCGTTACTCAGAATCCTGCTGTTTTAAAAGGAATCATTTAAACTTATTCTGCAGAAATTACTTGTGCCCTCTGCCGTGAATTGATCTTTGTTGTTTTACAGAGAAAACCGTGCATTGGTTTGAGGAATAAAGTTGTGTGTGTTCTTGTATAGCTAACAGTAATTGACCTGGGCCCCTTTCCGCAGCCTGATCCGCTCTGTCCTGCTAAAGCAGGTTTCTAAGGGTAAATAGCTTAGGAGAAATGTTTGATACAGTGTTGGATGCAGTATATGTTCAAGCTTTATTTACAAATGTTCATTGTGGTTACTTTCTGTAACACTATGTTCCGTATAATTAGACTTTGTTAAGTGAAGTCATCGTCAATATGAATTAAACAAGATGTTCCAACGTGTACATAAGTACGAAATAACGTATCTTTGTAATTTTATAGTTGTCTACCCGCTGGGGCACCCAGTTTAATAGATCTTGACGATGACTTCACTTTAATTATACCGAACATTGCTGTATTTGATAATGGCTTAAGGCCGAAACCATGACCGAACCGCCGGCCGGAGTGGCCGAGCGGTTCTGGGCGCTCCAGTCTGGAACTGCACGACCGCTACGGTCGCAGGTTCGAATCCTGCCTCGGGCATGGATGTGTGTGATGTCTTTAGGTTAGTTAGGTTTAAGTAGTTCTAAGTTCTAGGGGACTTATGATCACAGCAGTTGAGTCCCATAGTGCTCAGAGCCATGACCGAACCGTGAAGAATTTTGTACAGTCAGATAGCTGAAATATCATTCATACACTTAATATCACGTCGAAGCACTCATTTGGGCATTATCCTGAAACATTACATGAGTTGCACTAAATAAAACTTCTGACCCAATAAACATTTAACGTGACAGAAACGTACATAATGGCTCAAAATTTGACACTTACAGTCAAGAGATTTTTTCCACGTGTCCAGTTAATAATAAAGAATACTGAATGTTAGTAGACAGACAAGCGACCGCTCTCTAAACTACTGTTATATAGAGGACTCACTTATTAACTGTTTTGCTCTTATAATCACTTTCACCTATGGCACTAGACACTTATTGCATAAATATGACAAGTAGTAGCTAAAACTAAGTTTCCAGCTTAGAGCGGTGTCTTCGCCCTTTACAACGAATCAGACACTAGCCTGATCAATACTGACAGTAAATCACACAATAGCGCGTTAGCTTTAGACTATCACTAGAGAATTAAAACACTTCCCGCAGTAGGGCGTTGCAGATGTGAGCCCCAGAGAGTTACTGAGAAAAGTGAGCGATCACGACAACGAACAAACGTCCGTTCTTCCTAACGCACCCGTCCGTAAAATGTGCAGCACTGAAAAGTGTATCCAACTTCCGCATAACACAACCAACAAGGATTTCGTTCCTAAGAATCAGCTAAAACACACAACAGTAATCCTCAAGGCAAACACTGATCAGAACATGTCGTCGACTTAATACAAATGCACGGTCGTGTGTTCACCACAGAAGTAATATCAAAATTACCACGAGAATAGCCTACTCAGAGCAAATACGGAGCAACACAAGGCGACGGCGCAACTAAACACGCCCACATTCGTCAACAACGAAACAGTTAGCAAGATCCTGACAAATTACTGAAACACAGCCAGTAAAATTCAATACTCCGTGGAACACGGCTCTCCAGGAGCACTCTTCACACCTCACACTAATCAACTAACACAGTAGTGTCTCCAGTCTTAATTTAGTTGCTCCAGGTTCGGCACAAAACACGAGATATTCTAGTTGTTAGTGTATAATGGCATGCAAGACGTTTTCTAGCCAGTACACTCACTACTTGTATCATGCTGCTGATACCAGCGATAGCACAAGGATGTCAAAACAACATTTGACGTAAGGCACCAGACAGACAAACTATAAGCCACTACTGTGTCACGTAGTTGGGCTTCCAAAACGGACAACACATGTTTACCTAATGACTGATCGCATGTGACATGGCACCACTCGCAGTGGGACTATAACTGATTCCCAGTAGATCCACTCACAATGGAGCTATAATCGAGTTCCAAAAATGCGATCCGTTGTGGAGAACGAACACACACACCAACCAGACTCACAACAAATTTACTTTGGCAACAGATTGTCGGTGCCTATCGCAAGAAACAAACGCTAACCTCGTACTACTAGAACGTGGTCAAGATTAGTCAGAACGTTCGCATTTCAAAGTAAGTTACGAAGCAAAATGACAGCGGAGAGAAACAATTGCTTCAAATGGTTCAAATGGCTCTGAGCACTATGGGACTTAACATCTGAGGTCGTCAGTCCCCTATGACTTAGAACTACTTAAACCTAACTAACCTAAGGACATCACACACATCCATGGACGAGGCTGGATTCGAACCTGCGACCCTAGCGGTCGCGCGTTTCCAGACAGAAGCGCCTAGAACCGCTCGGCCACATCGGCCGGCAGAGAAACAATTCAAAGACATTTTCACCTCCAAGCGCATACTGCCTAGGAACCAGCACAGTGCCGATTACGCTGTACGTGACCGAACTCACTACGCCAATGCCGCAACCACATCTTCGGAACTCGAATACAGGATTTCAATCGGACTGTCTTGTTCAGGATTGGATTGGTTCGGGTGAAGAGACCAAACAGCGAGGTCATCGGTCTCATCGGATTATGGAAGGACGAGAAAGGAAGTCGGCCGCGTCCTGTCAAAGGAACCCTCCCGGCATTTGCCTGAAGCGATTTAGGGAAATCACAGAAAACCTAAATTGGGATGGCCGGACGCGAGACTGAACCTTCGTCCTCCCGAATGCGAGTACAGTGTGCTAGCCACTGCACCACCTCGCTCGATGCGTAGTTCAGGTCTCAGTATACAGCTGACAGTACTAAGCAGCGGGAATAAACTTTCGAGCAATAAACCAAATTTTCGAGCCGTCTGACAGTGGTAAATATACGATCAGGAAAGGCATGTCACGGTGGAATCCTCGTCAAGGGATCAAAAAGATTTGACTAGGCGTGGTGCCAAACCCTGGCGGCATCACACAAGCTCACTAGTGCAAAACATGAACCAAAACGAAATTAAAAACTGTTCCGGCACCAGGTTGCACACCAAATACACACAACACGTATTCCTAATCACCAACCATGCGCCTTTTGCTGAACCACTTCCAGTGGACTCAACATAGTTTAGAACACGTGATTCACGATAAATTAGGGACACAAACACTTACTACATTCACTGCTAACCACAGAGACGTCAGCCTGCCTGTCCCTACAAGAAACAACTCTTACTACAGCTGGCAGAAAGTAAGAGATTTATCCTATGCTTCAAACCTTCGATGAATGAGTAACCATGATCAAACAACAGGACCAAGGACTTGGGGCATTTAAGATGCATGGAAGAATACTAAACAGTACACAACTCCCCTGTCCTACCCAAGGTGACACAGAGGCAGGATTCGAACCTGCGACCGTAGCGGTCGTGCGGTTCCAGACTGAAGCGCCTAGAACCGCTCGGCCACACCCAGCGTCTAAGTAGATGACTTTACGTCTCGCCAACGCAACGAGGAAAAGCTGTCACAACACCCGCAAGAGACGGCCCATGGTTCCACTGTAGTACATGCCACGTGAGAGTAGACGATGTCTGTGCGGCTGGTCCCGGCGGAGGTTCGAGTCCTCCCTCGGGCATGGGTGTGTGTGTTTGTCCTTAGGATAATTTAGGTTAAGTAGTGTGTAAGCTTAGGGACTGATGACCTTAGCAGTTAAGGCCCATAAGATTTCACACGCATTTGAACAAGTAGACGATGTCTCTGGTCCCTGCACGCCTCTGCTCGTGAAAACAGCTGCCAGAGAGCGTCACTCCGACAGCAGTGCTGAACACGGCAGGTGGCGGTATTTCGATAACTCCGGATGTCGGGACCATGCAACACCGGTCTTTCACGTTTCCTACTCCTCATCTATATATGGATCTTCGGGATAACTCTGTTACTCGGCTGGAAAGTCGAGTAGTCTTCCACAAAACAAGTTGTTTTTATTAATCCGCCACCCAACGCAAAATCCATTAAAAGTTCTGACGCTTAAGAAAATATGACTTTCATCTCTAATGAATTATTCAAACGCCCGTTGCCACTTCGAGAGTAAGTGTGAATATTAAAAATGTTTCGAAGGTTTTTCTTCTTTAATTACGGATTACTGCTGCTGTTAGCTGTTCTCAGATATGAGCGAGGCTTGATACGTGTTGTGAATTTGAATGTAATGGCGGTATATTTTGTAAAGCCAGCTGTTGGTAAGCTAGGTAAGTACGTCTCTTTTGCTGATACTAACAACAGAAAGAGCGTGCAGCAAACTTAAGGAAAATGTCCCACACCTTCCGTAGAAGCCGATGTAGATAACTGATGTGCTGTGATTAAAAAGTATTTTTGAAAGTATGTCATATGTAGTCAATATAGAAACAGGTGAGGGGCGTCCATGAGGGCTCTACATCAGAGCACTATCTTCAATGTTAATCAGTTGATAAATGAATTTTAAAAGTGTTCACATAAACGTAGAAAATCTGTTTACTTTCTAAAAGAAATGTCAATGAAATCCTTGTTATGGTAATATAAAACCGTCATATTAGATTCTTGAGTTTTTTGAGCTGAAAATACCGAAGTGCGTATGTGTCAGATTACAAAACTTAAGCTGAGGAAACACGTCAGTCATAATGCTCGGTCAGTTCTAACATTTTCCATGTCACTTAACGCTCCTTTCGAGCAATTATCTGTATGTATTAGA
Source organism: Schistocerca cancellata (assembly GCF_023864275.1). Taxonomy (NCBI): domain Eukaryota; kingdom Metazoa; phylum Arthropoda; class Insecta; order Orthoptera; family Acrididae; genus Schistocerca; species Schistocerca cancellata. The sequence continues at coordinate 846,210,687 of NC_064628.1, forward strand.
AATTCGAGATTTCATCGTGTTTTGGTGTGTACATTAAGCTGTAGACCTTCCTACATCTAGCTTGCTAACTTACTTCAATAACTGATAGAAGTGAAGGGCTTCTGAGAGGACTGTGGCTAACGAAGCTATGCGGTTTTGAAGATAGCCGTATGGATATGGACGACTCTAATTTAGACACATCATACAAATATAAATATGTCGCGTTAAGTTACACATATGGCGAAACTCAGAGCGTGAGAACATTTCCCAATCGTACTTGAAGATGATAGACAGTAACGCGGACACTTTTTTATGTCGGTATGTGACTGTAGATGGAATTCGGAACCCTGTTTAAGACAAAATCGTAATCAGACCAATGAATTGCTGAAGGTAACATTGCACGAAACGAATAAAGAAATAGTCTTAGAACTAGTGGAATGAAGGGTTGGTGTAGAATGCTTAAGGAATTCCAGTCACCATGATCTACTATTTGTGAAACGTTAAATGAAAGACGAACACTTAACACGGGCCTTTACTTTACTTTTGGCACTATTAATTGAATGAAAAAAAAGCTAATAAGAGTGTTCTTGTCAACAGGACATCAGTCATAGGTTGTTACGATGACTACTACCAAATAATTTCCCACTTAACCTTCCTGAACTTACAGATTTCGACCCTGTGGTATTTCATTCTCTCTCACTATTGAGGAACTAAGACAAACACACACACACACACACACACACACACACAGGCAAATTGGCTTCAGTAAAAAGGAAGTATCCCTAATGAAGTGTTTCTAATAGAGTACATGAGTGAGATGTAAATAATTCCTTTTCTGAGAAGATAGAATTGATAGAATCTATGTAAAGTAATGGTATTGACATCAGTGGGGATTGTGTTGAGACATAAACGTTCAGGACTATTTTAAAAACAGTCGTAGCTTGCAGAATCTTCTTTATTCAATTAAGAACGACGCGTTTCGCTCGGATAGAGCATCATCAGTTTATGTTAAAAAAATCAGAAATTTTCTGCCAAAAAGCATCCTCCAAGAAGGAGACGTACTAAAAGGCAACCTCGTGGAGCCGACGAAGGGGCATAGCAGCGCAGAACATGAGGCCGCATTTTAGTACGTTTTATGCGTTATTTGCCTTCTTGGGAGCTGCTTTTTGGTGAAAATTTCCTATGTTTTAACATAACCTGATGAAGCCCTAGCCGGGTGAAACCGGTCTTTCTTAATTTAGTAAAGAACATTCTGCAAGTTACGACTGTCTTTTAAACAGTAGGAATAGAAGGTTGTTGTAACACCAGGCCAAGATCAAACAATTTTTAATATTAAGTACTGAAGGATTATATTATTTACCATTTTCCTACCAAAATCATGAATCCATTGTTGGATGTGTCTCATGTTCCAAATGTCCACATACGTAGTAAAAAACAGAGTTAAGAGAAGAGTAATAATGAAATCAGTCATGACATCCAGAAACACGTTGTAAAAGTGACCAATTTCAATAGTATGTTATTCAGAACAGTAGAGTATGTTTCATAACCTTGCCTTCCAGTGTCAAACTTCATAGTGACTAGCGATGGAATTAGTGTGATTGTATTCCACCCACTAATGTTTCTAAAAAGAGCTATGAGTGATTCTGCCTCTTTAGCTTTTCTTCACAGTAAAATTTACGTTTCTTTCTTCACTCTGTAAATTTTGCTCGTATGAGCATCATTCTCTTTTAATACGAATATGTCTTCTGGATATTGTGGATGGAAACGAGACTGCCAAGATTAGCATAAAATAATAGCAGGGGAAGTCCATTTCCTCAGCCACAAGACAGATTCTGTGAGCAGTTAGGGCAAACTCGTGTTGTGGGCTTAGAGATAAAACTGTAAATAAATTACTCGCACTAGACGGGGACTACGCTTGCTGTTTCGGATGTTGCCCTCACTACAGACAAACTTTCTCCGGACGGCGGTGGGCGGCGCGGGCGTCATCCCCTTGTTTGTTGCTGCCACTGCCACCCTCATAAAACTGGAGCGCTCCCCGCCGGGAAAGTTTTAAATTACTTTATGAGCGTCACAAGTTGCATTTGCTCACCGAAACTCGATCAGGAAGTTGGCAAGTGTATTAAACATCCGCTTTAATAACTATTCCATCCCGGGAATATGGAAACTGGAAGACGTATTACAGGTCCGACGTAATCGCCAGCGAAAAACTAAAGAAAAACCTAGACTGTGCCATTTTTATACTTCATTTTAATTAAGTTATTCTCGGGAACAAAAGTTGGACAAAAATCGGGAAATACTTGCTTGAACATAAATGAAGATTCTAGCCAATTCTGGAGGTTGCGCTGTTGCATTTGATTACGAATAGTATATTTAAAAAGACCATAATACTTTGCAATGGTCAGTTGTGATAAGAGCAACGTTCTGTGTAACTAAGTGCATTATGTTGGAGCTATAGGGTGACAGTTGAAATAAACCTAAATTAGTTACAAATTACGACGTGCACACGCTTTATTAAACATGTAAACGTCACTACAGAAATTCGGATTTAGGTTATGACATGGTCGATATGCCTGCTATCGTTAGCGATGACGTGGCGCAGACGAATAACGAAATTCTGGATGACCCGCTGAAGTGTTGGAACACGATGCTGTTGATGACCTCCTGAATGACTCTTCTCAGCTCAGCAATGGTTTTGGGTTATTGCTATGCACATTGTTTTTAATGCGGTCCCACAAAAAGGTCCGGAGAACATGGCGGTCAATCGAGGCCCATGCCAGCGGCCTCCGTAGAGGCCAGAGCCACAAAGCAGTCCCCAAAATGCTCCTTCAGGATATCAGACTCACTCCTGCTTCGACGGGGTCCAGCTCCGTCTAGCATGAACCACATCTTGTCGAAATCAGGGTCACTTTGGATAATGGGGTTGGAATCATTTTCCAAAACCTTCACGTACCACTCGGTAGTCACCTTGCCGTCAAGGAATATCGCAACGATTATTCCGTGACTGGATATTTCTCTCCACACAGTCGCCCGATGAGGGTGAAGAAACTTCCAGATCGCAAAATGCGGATTTTCAGTCCCCTAACTGCACCAATTTTGCTTATTGAAGAACCCACCCAAACGAAAGTCAGCTTCGTCGCTAAACCAAACCATGAGCATGTGCATACTAGTTCTCATCATGCCTCGCGGTCAACCGTGCAGTTTGAACGTCCAAACGCAAACCGTTCAAAAGTTATGAGGATTTTATTTCATAAAGTTCAATAATTGTCACCCTGTGAGTGCGTTAGAACGTGGGCTAATTGTTGGTGCTCCTTTGGCGGGTGCTTCCGTAACAAAGGCAACCGAAGTGTTTGATGTTTCAAGACTCATCTTATCGAAGATTTACTCCGCGAATAGAGAATGCGGGGAAAGGTCATTCAGTAATTCACAACGCAGACGAATGTGTGTTGAGTGATCGTCACTGAATACGACTGTGAAGAAAACTAAGAGGAAGACAGCTGCAAAAGTTGCTGCATAACTGAACATCGCAACTCGTGACCGCTGTCAGGACGAAAACAAAACGCAGGTACCTCTATAAGCTGCAAACTGCAGGTTGAGAAAGTATTCCAAATCGCACATCAGTGACACAATTCTCAAAGCAAAAAAACGTGGTGCTGAAGCCATAAAACCTGAACTGCGGATGGAAGCCTTTAGGTCGGATGAATCTTGTTGCACTCGCGAACCAAGTCCGTACCAAAACAACACGAAGGGATTTCAGTAAACAGGGAATTGCAGGATGAGCAGGAATTCCAAGCCCAATTATCAGTGATGCAAATGCCCTTAAGAAGAAAATACTATGCCGAAGCCATAAAACCTGACTGTGGTGCAATGGACGAAAGGCAGTTGATCGGATGGGTAGTGTTTGAAACTGTTTGAAACTCCTGGTCCGATTTATGTCCCAAGCGTGAGACATGGCTAGGATTCGGAGATTATTTGGACAGTTATATGGTGGTATTCCATAGACGGCATTGGTACTCTGCAAGATCGCGTTATTACCAGGGATTGTGTGAGCATTTTGCTGATCAGGTCCATCTCGTGGTATAATGCTTGGTCCCCAATGGTGACGCTATAGTGCAAGATGGAAAGGCTATTCACATTGCTCGCTCCGGTTTGGTGAATACGGGGATGAATTGTCGCATCTAACCTGACCATCACAGTCACCAGATGAATGTTATTGAGCTTTTTTGGTCTTCACTGGAGAGAAGGGTGTGTGATAACTGTCTACTTCCATCGTCATCACCTGAACTTGCCACTATTTTACAGCACAAATGATATAAGATTCACGTGAAAACCACGCGGGATCTAAATTTACCTATCCCGAGACGACTGGTAGCTCTTTTGAATAACAATAATTTTCCATCACTGTATTAGGCATGGTAATGTGTTGTATTTGCAGCGTTTATATGTTTTTGTGCATGCTCTATGTATGTCACGTCACGAGTACCATCTCATATTAATACAAAATCTGATGCTATCAGTCAATTAATGTTAGAATATACAGAGCACATAAGACATGATAATTAGTATGAACAAAAGCACTTTAGGGAAAAAGTTATTGCTTGACATACAACAAGTAAGCAAAAACCAACAGTATATAAGTTGGCTGTAGTGTTTCCACTTTTACTATAATGAATAAATTTCAATACAAAAAACTGTACAATGTAATTTAACTATAAATATCATAAAGATACGACCGCACACGATTTTGAACACCGTTAGGTAATTATTGGCCTTGGTTGGGTAATTATGAGCTTGCGAAGGGTAGCTTGGATTACGTCTCCTTCTTCACTACATTTGCTACCACATGTATACTCCGCAAACCACGGAATGGTGCATGTTGGTGGGTACTGTGTACAAATATTACTAGTTTTTTTCCTGTTCCACTCGCAGACACAGCGAGGGAAAACGACTGTATGTATGCCTCCATATGAGCCCTAATTTCGCGTATCTTCGTGATCCTTACGCGAAATTTATGTTGACAGCAGTATCATTATCTGCAGTCAGCTTCAAAAGCCAGTTTTCTAAATTTTGTCAATAGCGTTCCTCGAAAAGAAGGTCGCCTTCCCTCCATGGTTTCCCATTTGCGTTCCCACAGTATTTCCTTAATAAGTGCGCATAGTTCGAACCTCCAAGTATAGCAGCTCGTCTCTGAATTGCTTCGGTATCTCCCTCTAATGCGACCTGTTGCTGATTCCAAACACTCGAGCAGTACTCAAACATTTCTGAAATTCTCCCAATAAGCCGAAGTCGACGATTTTCCTTCCCTACCACAATCCTCACATGCTCATTCCGTTTCATATCGCTTTGCAAACGTTACTTCGATATATTTAAACGACTTGAATGTGTCAAGCATGACATTCCTGACGCTGTATCCAAAAATTACGGTTTTGGTTTTCGTACTTGTAGTAACCACAACCAATTGCGGGAACGCCTTGGGCTGCGGATCGGAGCTGCCAGGCGGGGAAGCCGCCGGCGCTGGGGCACGCACCACCGGGTAAACACGAGGACGAGTCGGACGACAGACCAACGACAACTGACAACAACCGATCACGACCGACTATGACCGATACAACAAGGAAGAGATAAACAATGGAGGTTTGTAGAAACCCCAACACCAACAGTAAATCCACTCGGAACCAGAGCCAGGCAAAAGTCAACAACGAGCAACAACAAGACTGACTGGACTAGGTTTTTTTTTTTTTTAATTGTGATTTCATTCCCCTGCCCTATATGGGCAGGGGAGGGCTGTCAGCGGCACAATCCGCCGCTCTTCAGCCAAGTGACACGACAACTAAGATAAGAATAAACTGATACATACATAAGGAGATAAGAAAGGGAACATAAAACAGAGTAAGGGGAGAAAATGGAGGTAAAAATACACTGACATGTAGACGTTCATGGGGGACAGTTAAAAAAGTCACCAGAAAGTTAAAAAACACAGTTGGCGATTCTTAAAACCTAGAGAAGACACTAAATGCGCATGCACAGGTTAAAAGTTGGCCACAGTATTAAAAAAACTCCGAAACAGCACACTTAAAACCCACTTGGAGCACACACGACGAAGAATAAAACTACCAGGTGGGACCTGCCGAGGGAAAGGTCAGAGAGGATGGAAAAGGAGGGGAGAGCATGGGGGCAGCTGGGGAAGCGGCGGGATGAAGAGAGGAGGGGCAACCGTGGGTTCACGAAGAGGTAGGAGATACATGGGGCGGGAGAGGAAAAGGGAAGGAGGGAGCGCAGAGACACTGAAAGGAGGCACAAGAGATGGAGGGGGATTAGGAGGGGAAAGCCACTCAGAAGGAGGGAGGGGGAGGAGAGGGAGCCCTGAGGAGGAGGCAGGAAGAGGGGGTTAGAGTTGATAGGATGGGCAGATGTCAGAGCGAAGCTCATCATCCGGAAGGGGTAGACGGTGGAAGTTGTGTTGGGAAAGGAGATGGAAGGTGTGGAGATGGAGAGAGGGAGGGACAAAACGGTAAAGGCGCGCCAACTGGTTGGAGGTGGAGAGGAAGGGAGACACCAGTGGGTGAGGGGGATCAAGGCGGCGGACAATATATAGTGTGTGGATGTGTTCAAGGAAAAGGAGAAGGTGGGGGAAGGGGATGAGGTCGTAGAGGATGAGTGTGGGGGACGGAAGGCGGATGCGGAAGGCGAGGCGGAGTGCATGGCGTTCGAGGATTTGGAGGGCTTTATAGAACCGGGGAGGGGCGGAAATCCAAGTGACGCTGGCGTAACAAAGGATGGGGCGGATCATGGATTTGTAGGTGTGAAGGATGGTGGAAGGATGCAGACCCCACGTCCGGCCAGACAGGAGTTTCAGGAGGCGGAGGCGGTTGTGAGCTTTGTTTTGGATGGTAAGGAAATGGGGAGTCCAAGTGAGGTGGCGGTCGAGTGTGAGGCCAAGGTATTTGAGGGTAGGAGTGAGGTGGATAGGAAGGCCATAAATGGTGAGGTAGAAATCATGGAGGCGGAAGGAGCGGGTGGTGCGGCCTATGATGATCGCCTGGGTCTTGGAGGGATTAACACGGAGGAACCACTGGTTGCACAAAGCGGTGAATTGGTCAAGGTGGGTTTGGAGGATACGTTGAGACCGTTGAAGGCTAGGATAAAGGGCTAGGAAGGCGGTGTCATCAGCGAACTGGAGAAGATGAACAGGAGGGGGAGGTTTGGGCATATCAGCAGTGTACAGGAGATAGAGGAGAGGGGAAAGAACAGAACCTTGGGGCACGCCGGCAGAGGGGTAGAAAGTACGGGAGTGGGAATTGTGGATAGTCACATAGGAGGGACGATGGGAGAGGAAGGAAGCAACGAGACGGACAAAGTTGCAAAAACAGACATAATGTCTTATGGGATAACAGCAATCAGTGATTTTATAATGTTACTTAAAATTCGTCTTGATTGCAAAAAAAAAATTTTTTATTATTCATATGACCGGTTTTGGTTCATTCAGAACCATTTTCAGATCTAATATTTCAGTTACAGGAGTAACCCGTCCAAATCCAGCAACTTTCACGTGCTACGTCACATCATGTAGCATGTGAAAGTTGCTGGATTTCGACGGGTTACTCCTGTAACTGAAATATGAGATCTGAAGATGGTTCTGAATGAACCGAAACCGGTCATATGAATAATAAAAAAAATTTTTTTGCAATCAAGACGGATTTTAAATAACGGACGAAGTTGATGGGGAGAGCATAGGTCTGGAGTTTGAAGAGGAGCCCGGGATGCCAGACACGGTCATAGGAGCTGGACTAGGGCAGAGCGGGTCCCTATATACGAAGCCGGAGGGAGCGGCTGTTGGCCGCGGTCTGCACGTGGTGTAGCGGTGGCGCCCTCGCTGCGTGGAAGAGCCGCCGCGGAGGCGGAGCCCTCTATGGGCTGACCACGTCCATTTGTTCTGCCGCGTGTTCGACTTCCCCGGCGTGAGGTACTAGAGTACTCATCCGCGTTAACTAACATTTTTTCTCATTTAGACCCAGATGCCATTCATTATATCAACAATAAATTTTGTCTGAGTCGTCTTCAATCATACCTCAGTCATTCATTCTCGACCCCTTCCCGTACATCGCAGCATCATGCTGCTCATCTTGTCTGCTAGAAAATAACAGTGGACATATCACACTTCCCAGATGAATTCCTGACGATACTATTGTCTCGATCACTCGCCACCCACGACAGCATACTGTATTCTATTGCTTAAAATGTCTTCGAGCCACTAACATATCTTAGAACCTATTCCGTATGCTCTTACCTCCTTTAACAGTCTGCAGTGACAAATATGGAATATGCTTGTTGCCCTTCATCCATAGTTCACAGGATATCGTGTGAGAAAAGGTCAAGGTGACGTTCACACGATGCTTTCAAAATCATGCTGATTCAAAGACACAAACTTTCAGGTCCCTAGAAAATTTATGATGTTCTCACCCAGAATATGTTGTAGAATTCTGCAACAAATCAGTGTGAAGGACATAATTCTGTAATTTTGCAGGTCAATTCTTTTACCCTTATTGTATGTATGCGACTTGGCGCTGGGAGAGAGATTGGCGATAAATGCTACGACGTCAGGTGGAATGCAGTAGAATACACTTCGTAAATCCGAACTCGGATTCAGTTCGGGCCTAGGGACGTACTTCTTTTGAATTCTTTCAGCTGTTTCTGGTGAGTTACTTATTTTGAACTCTTTCAGCTGTTTCTCTACGCCAGGATACTTATTATTATGTCGTCCATACGGGACTCTTTGTGACCGTCAAACTGTGTATTTTTGTACGATTCTCCTGCTTACGAATTCTTAAACGCGAAATTTAAAACTTCGGCTTTCTTTTCGCTATCTTCAACTGCCACAACAGAGAGGTCAACGAGTGACTGAATGGATGCCTCAGACGCACTTAGCGATTTTACGGAGGATCCTAATTTTCTCGGCCAGATCTTTTGCTAAGGTATGGCAGTGGTAGTTGTATGCTCCGCACATTGATATTTTCACAGACGCGAGAATCTTTCCTAACTTTTGGCTGTTGTCTCTTGTGCGTTTTCTTTTGAACTGAGAGTTTAACAGCCTTAGCTTTCTCAGCATTTTCCGAATTTCCTTGTTGAACTACGGTGGGTTCTTTTCGTCCACAATCCACTTACTAGGCACATCCATCTCCCGAGCATGATTTACTTCTTCCAGTTAAATTAAATTACTTTTCTGAAGTTCTTCTTCGTTTCCTTCACGCTTTGTTGAATTTATGGACTGAATAACATACGGGATAGGCTACAACCTCAACTACTGTTTTCATACGTTTCGACTGTTATAACTACAGTCTGGTTTCTGTGCTAGCTGTAGATAAATTTTCTTTCCATGCATTCATAAGATTTTTATTCAATGCAGTACAGCCAACAATGCCAGAAACTTTCTACATTTTCTCGAATGGTATAAACGTACGTTTTCCCTTTTGTAAGCTTTCTATGTTATTTATCTATGTATAAAATACTGAATATTCTTTTTCAAAAAATTTTCTCCTCGTGATACGGGCCCTTAAGATATCTTATTCAACTGCTAAGCTGTACAGACTGTTGATCTTCCCTGTATTGCGCTTGTGAACAGTGATACAGAACCTTCATCTTAGTGAGTTGCTTAAGTTAAAATAATGATAATAAATCTAATCAAATCCCAAAAGAAGCTAGTTGTGTACTCAGTGACACCTATTTAATTGAAACTCAATACTGATGTACATTATGGAAGTTATGGAACATGAAGTGCAATGTCTGACTTGAATTTTCCACTAAATAAAAAACTGCTAAACTCGTAAGAAAATAACTTTTTAAGATTACCTTCACTGTTCACTGTAAATTACTCTGCTTACTTTTCACAACACATGAAAATTCTGACTGTGTTCTTGTTGTGTACATAGTTCCGCGTAGTCAGCGAGTTCACAACTTTCCCACTAGAGCGCGCCCCGCTAAGCACAACAGCGCAGGTGCAGCGCTCGTTCATCTCTGGACTACGAGATGGCGCTGTCTTAGAGACGGACCAAATTCTGCTTATGCCGATCCGCGTATTAATATGTAACGCAGCCAATGAGATTGCTGCTAACGTAGAACCTTTGCTCCTCGTGGATCACACTCGTGCAGTGATACCTGAATGCTCGAGGTATTATAACGAGTGTACAGACCTCCGATTAGTCAGTCTGCATTAGTCTGCATCAGTCTGCATTAGTCTGCATTAGTCTGGATTTGTCTGTACCAGTCCGCATTAGTCTGCAGTCCAGTTTCAGTCTGCACCTAATAAGATTATCATATTCCTGTACATAGCCATTAAGGGAAATGTATAGACACTTTGTCAAGTATCAGAGATATGTGAGAATAAGATTAACGTATCAAGACCAAAGGAACTTCAGATTGTCAATTGTAAACAGCATCCAGAATCAACTTACGTAATATCTATGATTTTTATTATTTTAATAAATGTGTGTGAAAATTAATCAAGTTCTGTTTAGAGTTGGTCACCGTCAATCTGCAGCTCTAAGCGTGCAAGTGGCATTTCTATCGTCTGATCTAACGGCAGAAGATAAACACGCCACGATAAGACCACGAGACATATCGCTGACACTCGCCTACTTCGTTAGGGCGACAAGTCAAATAATGTGATGGTGTGTGTACCGAAGGTTTTACAGTACGGACACCACATTGGCGACGAGGTACTAAGGAAACAGATGATTTCAGCACAATTACGGATGACCACGTGTGAGCCTTAAATACAATAGCATTACAGTGGGCTTCGGGAAGCTACGTACTTGACTATTAACCCTCTCTCTTGCAGCTAAAATATCATTATTGCAGTAATCTAGGCGGAATTTTCAGATAACATGGATCTCACGGCGCAGATCGTAAATCTCATTGCTCAAATACAACAGACGCAACAGGCCTTGCTTACAAGAGCAACACAGCATGTTGTTCTCAATGGAGAGACATCTACAGACGTTAAAGTAACCTCTGGCGTGCCACAGGGGAGTGTTATGGGACCATTGCTTTTCACAATATATATAAATGACCTAGTAGATAGTGTCGGAAGTTCCATGCGGCTTTTCGCGGATGATGCTGTAGCATACAGAGAAGTTGCAGCATTAGAAAATTGTAGCGAAATGCAGGAAGATCTGCAGCGGATAGGCACTTGGTGCAGGGAGTGGCAACTGACCCTTAACATAGACAAATGTAATGTATTGCGAATACATAGAAAGAAGGATCCTTTATTGTATGATTATATGATAGCGGAACAAACACTGGTAGCAGTTACTTCTGTAAAATATCTGGGAGTATGCGTGCGGAACGATTTGAAGTGGAATGATCATATAAAATTAATTGTTGGTAAGGCGGGTACCAGGTTGAGATTCATTGGGAGAGTCCTTAGAAAATGTAGTCCATCAACAAAGGAGGTGGCTTACAAAACACTCGTTCGACCTATACTTGAGTATTGCTCATCAGTGTGGGATCCGTACCAGATCGGGTTGACGGAGGAGATAGAGAAGATCCAAAGAAGAGCGGCGCGTTTCGTCACAGGGTTATTTGGTAACCGTGATAGCGTTACGGAGATGTTTAACAAACTCAAGTGGCAGACTCTGCAAGAGAGGCGCTCTGCATCGCGGTGTAGCTTGCTCGCCAGGTTTCGAGAGGGTGCGTTTCTGGATGAGGTATCGAATATATTGCTTCCCCCTACTTATACCTCCCGAGGAGATCACGAATGTAAAATTAGAGAGATTAGAGCGCGCACAGAGGCTTTCAGACAGTCGTTCTTCCCGCGAACCATACGCGACTGGAACAGGAAAGGGAGATAATGACAGTGGCACGTAAAGTGCCCTCCGCCACACACCGTTGGGTGGCTCGCGGAGTATAAATGTAGAATGTAGATGTAGAACGTTTGGTGTCGTAGCCTGCCGTAGCGTCTCCGCTACAAATTAAACTTCCGCCCCCACCTTTCGCAGTTTACAACAGCAAATAAGAAGCGTGGCCGAACTATGCAGCACGCCTGGAACAGCACTTCCTCATACACCAGATATCAGGTGATGTAGAAGAAAGATCTTATTTTTTGGCAAATTGCGGCGGAGCTATCTACAACCTTATCTTAAAACTGAATCCGACTTGTGAACCGACAAATTTGTCATTCCCAGCTATTAAAGACTTGCTCGAAAAATACTTCGACAATCAAACGTATGTCGCTGCTGCAAGGCATAAATTTTACTTATGCAAGAAAAAGGCACAGCAGACATACACGGAATGGATTACACAGTTGCAAGGATTAACTAGGAACTGTAAATTTATTTGTGAAAACGAAAAGTGTAAAAAGTCCTATTCAGATTCTTTAATACGTGATATGCTCATAATGCATTCACCGGACGAGAAATTAAGGAAAGAGCTCCTTAGTTTAATCAATGCGTCCTTGCAAGATTGTTTACCAATGATTCGAGCACACGAACAAAGCCAAGCTTCTGTGAATGTGGCAGAAGACGACGGCTGTGACGTGTTCGCGACACAGGCACACGAAACGGGGCAACGCGGCCCGCGTCCCCAAGGCCGTAAACAGGACAGCAAGGCTCGGCTCAAGCGATCTAAGAACGGATCACACACCCAATCTCAATCATGCCGTAAATGTGAAATCAATGATCACAGAGACAATTGTTACTATCGTAACGCACATTGTGACTTTTACAAACGAAAAGGGCACAAATCAGAAGTGTGTAATAAGAAAAGTGTACAGTCTAGAAATAAGTTAAGCAATAAGAAAGTGCTTAATTTTAAGAAGTATACGTCCAGTGCGTGTGACGATATGAATAGGCAGGACTATATTCAGGTTTCAGAAGTTAAACATAAAGTTAATGCTATTGTACAAAACAGGAACAAATCTTTGTATGTCACATTACTGGTGAACAAAATACCTATCAAATTCCAGACTGAGACAGGATCGTCGATCTCTATCATTAATCTGCACACGCATAAACGACTAGGTTCTCCTAAATTGCAGCATTTTGACAGCTCGCTGTACAGCTACAGTAATGAACAATTTCCAGTCAAAGGTGCACTTACGACGGAAGTAACTTACAATCAGTTTACCAAGACAGCTACTTTAGCAGTCGTTAACACCCATAAGGCATCAAACTTGCTGGGTCTGGATCTCTTTAACGAATTAGGCTTCACAATCCATGAAGCGAAACAGGTCACACATGAAGTTCCGAAAGGAAAATTACAGTGTTGCAGAAGTACGACAATATTTTTTCCTCCACGACAGGCAGTGTAACTGATTACCAGGCACACATTACGCTGACACCGAATGCAGTGCCGAAGTTTTGCAAAGCTAGAACTGTCACTTACGCAATGAAAGAACGCGTAAAGCAAGAACTTGACCGTTTAGAAGGCAATGGTATTATTGAACCAGTCACATGTGGCGCCTGGGCAACACCAGTCGTAATAGAAAAGCCAAATTGATCATTACGTATCTGTGGAGATTTCAAGAATACTGTCAATTCACAGTGCATTACAGGTACATACCCGATTCCGAAACCGGAGGAACTGATGTATAAATTGGCAGCGGGTGTGTATTTCGCCAAACTGGATTTAAAGGAAGCATATCTGCAGATCCCTTTAGACAAAGATACACAAAAGTTTATGGTCATAAATACTCCATTAGGATTGTACAGATACAAGCGCTTACCATTTGGTATCGCTAGTGCACCAAGCATCTTTCAACGTAACTTGGAACTATTAATTAGAAACTGTACTAACGCCCTTAACCATCTCGATGATATAATCGTGTCGGGAAAAACTCCATAAGATTTACTAGATAACCTGGAAGAACTGTTCAAGGTTCTCAGAAAGGCCAATATCAGGTGCAACAAGGACAAATGTATATTTTTTGTCAAGAAAATTCAGTATTTAGGACATATATTGTCAAATAACGGAATCAGTCCGACACCGCAGCATATAGAAGCAATACAGAAATTGCCAGCTCCGAAAGACTTAAAACAACTAAGAGCTTTATTAGGCCGAATTAATTATTACCGGAAATTCATACCGAAAGCAGCTGAAATTTCCGAACCGTTGCACAGATTGCTTCGCAAAGGAGTCGCGTGGAATTGGTCCAAAGAATTCCAGCACGCATTCGACAAACTGAAACAAAGTTTAGTAGATTCAACATGCCTTGCGACATATGACCCGCAAAAGTTGATCACTATTGCGGCGGACTCGTCAGATCACGGGATCGGTGCAGTCATGTCCCATCAACATCAAGGAATTGAACGACCGATTGCATACGCGTCGAAAACATTAAACTCAAGTCAACGAAACTATAGCCAAGTAGATAAAGAGGCACTAGCAATTATCTTTGCAGTGAAGAAGTTTCATGACTACATATACGGACGAAAATTTATTCTGCTCACAAACCATAAGCCATTGGTTACAATATTCGGACCACATAATAGTGTATCCACTAAGACGGCACAGCGTTTACGACGTTGGGCATTGCTACTGTCTAATTACAACTACGAGATCTTATTAAGATCGACGGCAAAAAAATGCCAACGCCGATGTACTTTCACGTCTACCGGCGGGTCAAGATGAACATTTTGACAAGTCAGAGGACGTATGTTTTCAGATAGACGTAATCAGTGAGGACGTTGTGGACGTTGTGCCACCTTAATAGCTAAGTTGGTGCCCAAATATCCAGTGTTATCAAAGATAAAGCAGTATATTCTTACGGAATGGCCAACCGATAAGAACATGTTAGCTCAGCCAGAAGTGAAATCTTATTGGAACATGAGAGATGCTCTCACAGTGCACAAAGGAGTGATATTCGTTCACAGTGAAACGGGAAAAACAAGAGTAGTTATACCCAAAGCTCTCAGGACTAAAGTGCTAACAATGTTACACCAATGTCATTGGGGCGTAGTACGCACGAAACGCATGGTCAGAGAACATTGCCACTGGAAGAACATTGATAAAGATATTGAAACAATGCTTTCTAACTGTAAATTATGTCAGACGCATCAATCAGCTCCGCCAAGACGATATTTTCCGTGGCCACAGACGACAGAACCTTGTTCAAGGTTGCATATTGACTATGCATGTCCTTTTCTTGGAACTTCTTGGTTCATTGTCATTAATGCCTTTTTCAAAATTCCCTTTTGTACTACAAATGCGTACAACTTCTTCAGCGACAACCATTCAAGCGGTGTCAAAGATCTTTTCCATTAAAGGATTGCCTCAAACCATAGTGACCGATAACGGCACACAATTTACGTCGCAAGAATTCCAATGATTCTGCCAGATGAACGGAATTGCACATTACAGGAAGGCACCATTTCACCCTGAGGCTAGTGGACTCGCCGAACGATTCGTTCGAACGTTCAAGGCACACATGACAAAGTTGGTGCAACAGTACAACAAAGAAACTTCCTTATTAATTTTTCTGTCACAATACAGAGCTACTCCGCACGAGGCACAGTCACCAGCATAAAAACTGCATGGGTGACAACACAGGACTTTGATGTCTATCCTAAAACCCACAATGCATCCAGAAAATGATCAACGAACATCGAAAGGACGACGATTCCACGTAAACGACAAAGTCCTCGTAACTGTCTACAGTCGAGGAAAGCGTACTTGGACACAAGGAATCACTGTAGAATGCATTGGAAATGTCATGTATAGAATAAGAACGCAAAGCGGCATAGTTATTCGCCATACTAATCAATTAAGGCAGCAAAGACAGCAGTCACATATAGGCAGAACTCCTAGGCTGTTTCATTTTGCAGACTCAGAAGCAGATGTCAACCCCGAGCAGCTCTCAGGATTCCAGACGCCATCAGCGGCAGCCGACGCAGCCGCCGCCGCCGCCGCCGCCGCCGTCGACGCAGACACCGCCGCCGACGCCGACGCAGCACTTTCAGGGGCAGCCGACTACACCAGCCGTCCACAGCCGACATCCCCAGAGAAGATAGACGTCGAAGAAGAATTACATTTAAGCTACGACCAATGTGCCAATGTTGAAATGCAATAATGTAACAAAATTTTTGCTTCTCCGGTTCCCTGTTCCGTAGGTTTTGAGTGGGTTTTCCTAGCGGACCGCGGGTGAATGCCACGGGGAGCAACATGTGTGCACCCACAGACATACGCTCGCCGGAAAGCAAGGAATCAGAACAAAAAGGCTTATCAAGCAAACTTCAAAAACTTTTTTTTCTTCCCCCGGAAAGGATGGATGTTGTGTACGTAGTTCCGCGTAGTCAGCACGTACACAACTTTCCCACTAGAGCGCGCCCCGCTAAGCACAACAGCGCAGGAGCAGCGGTCGTCCGTCTCCGCACTACGAGATGGGGCTGTCTTAGAAACGGACCAAATTCTGCTTCCGCCGATCCGCGTATTAATATGTAACGCAGCCAATGAGATTGCTGCTAACGTAGAACCTTTTCTCCTCGCGGATCACACTCGCGCAGTGATACCTGAACGCTCGAGGTATTATAACGAGTGTACAGACCTCCGATGTCCCCCTCCAGTACACCTCTTGCAATATGCTGATGACACCGCATTCCTCGCCCTCGCTCCTACCCTCCAACGGTCCCAACGCCTTCTCCAGAATCACCTTGACCTTTTTGCTGCATGGTGTAACCAGTGGCTCCCGAAACTCAATCCTTCCAAGACCCAGGCAATCATTGTAGGTCGTACCACTCGCTCCTTCCGGCTCCTGGATTTCTCCCTTACTGTCTGCGCACGTCCTGTCCGCCTCACCCGCACCCTCACCTACCTTGGCCTCACCATTGACCGTCACCTCACCTGGATCCCTCATCTCCGCTCCATCCAATCCAAAGCCCACAACCGCTTCCGACTCCTCAAATTCCTCTCTGGCTGGACGTGGGGGTTGAACCCCTCTACCATCCTCCACACCTACAAATCCTTAATCCGTCCCATCCTCTGTTATGCCAGTCCTGCCTGGATATCTGCCCCCCCCCCAAATTCTATAAGTCCCTCCAAATCCTTGAGCGTCACGCACTCCGCCTCGCCTTCCGTATACGCCTCCCATCCCCCACGCGGATCCTCTATGATCTCATTCCTTTCACCCATCTGCTCCTAATCCTCGAACATATCCGCATCCTCTACACCTCCCGCCGCCTTGAACCCCCTCACCCCCTAGTTGCTCCTCTCCTCTCCCACCCCCGCCCCCTGCCATGTCTTCACCGTTGTGTCCCCACTACCCTACATCTCCTTTCCCAAGGTGGCTTCCATCAGCTCCCCCTCCCGGGTGATGCCCTCTCTCCCTCCATTTATCCTTCCTATCAACTCTGATCCTCAGCCCCCCCACCTTTCCTCCGTCCTTTCCCTGGGCTCCCTCTTCCTCACCCCTTCCATCCTGTGTTTTCTCCCCGCCTATCATCTCCTTTCTCTCCCCCCCCCCCCCGAGTCCTTTTGTACTCCCCTCCTCTGCCTTCCCCAATCCCTGGCCCGTCTGCTCAGCATCCCCCACCCCTTTTATGGATCCTCCTCTTCCATTGTCTCCTTTCCCCCCTACCCCTTCACTTTCCTTTCCTTCCCCCCCCCTTTTTCCCGTCATCTGACCAGTTTCCCCCCACCTGCTCTCGGGTGTGGTATGTCGTATTTGTGCCAACTTTTAGCGCAGTGTTTAAGTGAGTGTTCGGTGTTGTGCGTCCTTCCACAGTGTTGCGAACGGAAATCATGCTGTCGCTGGGTGTGCTTTTTATATCTCTTGCGAACAGAACCCAGACTGTCGACGTGCTTTTTTTTAATTGTCTGTCTATTGTTTTTCTGCTTCCTGTGTGTTTTATTAGCTTCATCCACCCTGTGTTTTATGTTTTACGCTCCAGAATTTTCTGCCATTTTTACCTTTAAGTCACCGATTTTATCGCCAACTGTTATTATTTTTTATTATCTTCATCTTTTTAAAACAAATTCTGTAGGCTGAAGAGCGAAGTAATCAGCTGCTGCCAGCCCGCCCCCTTTAGGGGGAATCGAAACCCAATAAAGGAAAAAAAAATCCGATTAGTCAGTCTGCATTAGTCTCCATCGGTCTGCATTAGTATGTATTTGTCTGTATCAGTCGCATTAGTGTGCAGTCCAGTTTCAGTCTGCGCCTAATAAGAATATCATATTCTTGTACATAGCCATTAAGAGAAATGTATAGACACTTTGTCAAGTATCAGAGACATGTGAGAATAAGATTAACGTATCAAGACCAAAGGAACTTCATATTGTCAATTGTAAACAGCATCCACAATCAATTTACGTAGTATCTATGAATTTTACTATTTTAATAAATGTGTGTGAAAATTAATCAAGTTCTGTTTGAAGTTGGTCACCGTCAATCTGCTACTCTAAGCGTGCAAGTGGCATTTCTATCGTCTGACCTAACGGCAGAAGATAAACACGCCACGATAAGACCACGAGACATATTGCTGACACTCGTCTACTTCGTTAGGGCAACAAGTCAAATAATCTGATGGTGTGTGTACCGAAGGTCTTACAGTACGGACACCACAGTTCTGTTTGCTCACAAGAATGAAAAGTGAGATGGGCCCTGAAAGAAAAGTAACTTACTTCTTGCTTAGCATGCTGGTTTGTGTATGGTGTGCTGATGTTCTTGAAATCAAATTGAAATCAGCAACTGCAGTAGTTAAAGAAAAGAAATCAGCTAACTATGAAATTTTTCTTTGTTTACATTTGATTACATTGTGGGAGTGAACACTGATCAATGTTGTAACAAATATTTACTATCAGAAACAGTCTTGATAACAAATTATTTATTCCGGTGAGCGGTTGCGACCACAACATGTGTAACAACCTCCTTCTGGTGGTGATTTACGACCAAAAAGAATTCTTATTCATTGGTCTGAAGACGACCACAGTTGTTGTCGAAACCGATCACCGGAATAAATAATTTGTGATCAAGACTGTTTTTGATATTAAATATTCTCTTTGTTTGTCAGAAACAATCTGTGACGCCGTGTGCCGTAACTTGCAATGCGCACACGACGAAATGTTTAAAACTTTGCTAGAAATGGCGGAGAGTTTTATTATAAAGAAAAGGGTTCTTGAAAAATGAAGCTCTGATTATTATCAGAAAAGGCTACACGGCGTAAGAAGACTCTAAAAGTGCGAAATTCACTCACAACTATAAATACGGACATTTAAACCAATTGCGTTATTTGTGACGTAATGAAAATAGAAAGTTCAAATTAATACTTATGGTCAGTAATATTAGTTATCTACTGGACACAGATTTCCTTAAATTTCCGGCCGCTGTGGCTGAACAGTTCTTGGTGCCTCAGTCCCGAATTGCGAGCCTGCTACGGTCGCAGGTTCGAATCCTGCCTCGGGCATGAATGTGTCTGATGTCCTTAGGTTAGTCAGTGTTAAGTAGTTCTAAGTCTAGGGGACTGATGACCTCAGATGTTAAGTCCCATAGTGCTTAGAGCCGCTTCGTTCAATTAATATTTCTGACAAATAAACATTTTATTCTTGCACGTGCATTTCTTTCCTTGAAATATTCCACCAAAAATGAACTCCATCCGTAAAGTCAAGGAAATACCATCACAAACAAGTTTAGATGAGCATAACAAAGTATTCCAGACAATTATTGCCAGATTCACAAATATCAGATCTCCTCCTCTAAAACTCAACTGTTTGCTAGTATGCATCTAGTAAGAATGACCAGTGTCTACTGAACGACCGTTCAGCGAACGTTGTTGCGTACCGGCCTCCGCAACAGGTGTCTCGTTCATGCATCCATGCTGACTGCTATTCATCAGCGACGAAGGCTGGAATTAGCACGACAGGGCTGCTCCTGGACGTCAACTGAGTGGCAGCAGGTGGCCTTCTAAGATGAATCACGCTTTATGCTGCATCGGAGAGATGGTCATTGGCTGGTACGGCGTGAAAAGTCTGAAAGCAAACATCCTGCAATTATCGTGGGGAGGAACGAGGCCGGAGGAGGCGCATTGTGTTCCGGGAAGTGTTTCCATACATTTAGTGGGGGTTCCTGTCATTCCTGAAGCCACAATAGATCAACAACATATGTATGCAGCTATCCTTGGGGACTTTGTCCACTTCAACATGCAGTTTCGTTTTTCTCGGCACGATGGCATGGTCAGCATGATAATCCAACGTATCACCGAGCTCTCAATGTATGTGCGTGGTTCTAAGAGCATAAGGATGAATAAGACGTCCTCCCATGGTCACCGGACTACCCTGATTTAAACCCAGTCGAGAAACTGTGGGACAACCTCAATCGGGCTGTTCGAGTCAGAGATCCGGCCGAGAAACTTAGCACAACTTCACGTCCTTGTCGGTACCTCTCTCACTCTCTTCCGGCACGCCTGTACTGCAAAACTGCGGTTTTTCTGGCTTTTAATAGGTGGTCTTTTTAATGTTACTGGAAAGTGCTGAAGCTTTTGAAATGTGCCGCTATAATAGAATGGTGAACATGCTGGGTAGACAGAGTAACTAGGCGGTGCATCGAAGAGGAGATAAAGGAATTTAAGAAAGAGCCGGCCGCGGTGGCCGTGCGGTTCTAGGCGCTTCAGTCCGGAACCGACCGACTGCTACGGTCGCAGGTTCGAATACTGCCTCGGGCATGGATGTGTGTGACGTCCTTAGGTTAGTTAGGTTTAAGTAGTTCTAAGTTCTAGGGGACTGATGACCTCAGATGTTAAGTCCCATAGTGCTCAGAGCCACTTTTTTTTTAAGAAAGAAGGGATATCAATATTTTAAAAATAGCTGCACAACAGCAACGGTTTCACGTAATAAAATTATACACAGCCGACCAGTTGCAATGGATAAAAAAATTCTTTACCTAGGTTTCGACAAATATAAATTTGTCTTCTTCAGAAGGTAACAATTTTACGTTAGTAAGGACTAATCACCGTTTTTACAATTGTCGGCAATGATCCATGTGTCAAAATATAGCCCTAGAATTAGGGTTTGTCACTTTAATAAGCTCATCGATCTTGGAGAGCTCACAACCGAGCTATTTTATATTAATGTGACAAACCCTAATTCTAGGGCCATATTTTATTTTTGACACATGGATCTATGCCGACAATTGAAAAAACGGCGATGGTACATTAGACGTTACTAAGGTAAAATTTTTACCTTCTGAAGAAGACAAATTTATATTTGTCGAAACCTAGGTAAAGAGTTTCTTTATCCTATGCAAATGGTCGGCTGTTTATAATTTTATTAAAGAATTAATAGGGCATACCATGAGACATCAAAGTATAGACCCTTTGGTAGTGGAGGAAAGTAGCGGTGGAGGTTCAAATGGAATGTAATTTGCAGTAGCTGTTCAGAGAGGAAGAGTCTCACACAGGATACACCAACGGGGGGGAACTGCATCAAACAAGCCTTCGGGCTGTGGACAACAAGCACAGCAAGAACGACACTGCTAATCAGTGCAAAACATTTTCCCTGCCTCTGCTCTCCCGAGCTGCGGCCGTGCTGCCCGGCTACCGGACAGCCCGCAGTTACCTGTGTTGCTCTCCACCTGTGCCTGCAGGCCGCGCGCGGGCCGTGGCTGTGGTTGCCGCGGACTGCGCACTGCGTCGCAGCCGAGCGCTGCGCTGCGCTGCGTGTTGCGGTGCGGCAGGGGCGACTCGTGACCGCCGCAGGCTACAACAGGCCGCGATACGGCGCAGCCAACGTGCCACGGACACGAGCGTAGCGGGCCAATACTACTGCGGCGAAATACTGGTCGCGCCTGTAGATCTACGTCTATACTCACGAGGAGAACATGGGAAGTGCAATAATCAAGTTTCCCAGGAACTTCACTCACAAGAGGCACCTTTGACGTCGAACGCTCGTAACCGTACGGAACCATCCTTAGACAGACCATACAAAAGCAGTGCCTGTGTCATTTCAAATGGCTCTGAGCACTAACGGTCTTAACTGCTGAGGTCATCAATCCCCTGGAACTTAGAACTACTTAAACCTAACTTACCTAACGACATCAGACACGCCCATGCCCGAGGCAGGATTCGAACCTGCGACCGTAGCGGTCGCGCGGTTCCAGACTGTAGCGCCTAGAACCACTCGGCCAATCCGGCTGGCTGTGTCATTTCCATGCAAGACATTGCATTGTACCGAAAGTGACATTTTAATAGAGTGAAACGTAGTCTGTCGGTAAACTGAAGAGCGAGCGAGTCAGTCCCCACTCTGCCTACCCAGCTACGTCACGCGGCGCTTCTACAGGCTGTTTCACAACGTTGTGCGGCCCTGTCGCGGCGCGGGCTTTAAATCTGTGGCGACGCCGTGTATAGATTTCAGCAAATACGTTGAGACTGTAAGGGATACAAAAGATGATAGCTTCTTCCGAAACACAACATTGTAGAGTAAATAATATACACATAAGAACGGAAGTCAGGATTCTACTACAAACATAGAACCGAATGCCTGTTCATGTGAATGTATGTTCCTCTTTTGTCATTCGTAAAACGAACCCATATAACGCAATCAATCTGTAGAATTGTTCATACTTTGTGTTTCTACTAAAAGATAGCAATTTTCTTTGAAAGGCTGTATTGAAACTTAACAGTTCTTGCAACACGAAGAGTGTTTAAAAAGTAAGCAGAAATTTATAATTTTGTGTGTTGTATTAATCCGATTTGCACTACTTTTTTTCGCGCTGTCTTCTTAACCATGTCTGAAAGTATGTGAACAATGTTATACATATTTGGTATTTACTCTGTCAGCTGTCAAAAAGGTTACATGTGTTTTGGTAGCATCAACGATTATTTATTTTGTATAAAATCAAATTAGAGAATCTGTATCAAATTTTGTTATAACAACTGAATAAAGTGTATGAAATTTTTAGAAATGTTAAATACTGCTTCTGGTGAGTGTTATCAGTAAACCGAGGACATACAAGTGGTATAAACATTTCAAAGCAAGTCTTAAAGGACAGTGGTTTTACAAGCGCGGATGCGATTAAAAATGCACAGTTAAGAGGCCTATAAAGTATCCGGAGGAAACAGTTCCTAAAGTGTGTCTAGAATTGGAAAATTTTGAAATTTGTAAGGACTATGGGACCAAACTGCTGAGGTCATCGGTACCTAAGCTTACACACTACTTAATCCAACTCAGAATAACTTACGCTAAGGAGAACACACATACACCCATGCCCGAGGGAGGACTCGAACCTCCGACGGGCGAGTCGCGCGAACCGTGACAAGACGCCTAGACCGCACCGCTACCCCGCGCGGCCTTCGGGAATTGGTTAAAGCTCTGGCATAAGTGTATATTGCGTAATGGCAAATATTTTAAAGGGGATAAAACTGCTGCAGATTAACAAATAAAGTTCTTACCAAAATATAAAAATTAATATGTGAACGCACCTCGTATGTCAAGCTTTTTACTTAGAAGTCCAGAATCGGTGTACATGTTGCGAAGGAAATTTCAGCAGTGTTTAGAATAGCTATTGCGCACATGTTTTAAGCAATATGTCTTAGGATCAGGAGAATAGTAAACGAGATAGACATGTAGCGACAGAATACATTCAAATGCTACTGTTTCAGAAGCATACAAGGCTTTACCTGATTCTGCAACTGTCTATAACGATGGGTTTCCTCCAAAAATTATTAGTTTTCTTTCCTGGCGATTCCAGTAGAGCACGTGGTTTACTTTCGCGTTCCTTACTTATGCGTCCTATTGTGGTGTCGCTGACGTTTACATAAATTGCAGTCCTTTGATTGGGACTGGAAATATTAGCCAACAGTCCTTTTTATGTCGCCTCTTTAACACACGCTGTAATGACATTAGAGAAGATCGAACGCTCTTTACTCCGCAAATACCTCCTCTTCTTCGTGTTCTGCACATTTTCTTGCAATGCAGGGCGATGAGGCATTACTTCCGGATACCGAAGTATATCAGAGAGAATACAAAGTTTACTGAGTGACGCTGGCTTACGAACAGAAAAGAGGTATATCACTGCATGCCGATCTACACCACTAGACAGGTAGTGGGAAACTGATTTTGGGTGCCCCTATAGGCCAGTGGCAGTGCTCTTCAGGGAAAGGCCACTTCCCCCACCAAAAGCGCTGATCGCTCTTGAATTTACAGACAGACTATAACAAGATATCACTACCATAGGATGTACGAGGGTCGTTCAATAAGTAATGCCCCACATGTTTTTAAAAAGGCATTAATATAGGTAGACTAACGACCTTCGTGGTGATTCACATTTGATGTTTGTCCTGTGTGACGGTGAAGTTTCGAACCATTCTGGCAGACGGCAGAGCCGTAGTACAACATCAAAATGGCGTCTACATACGACTCACGTTACACGTAGCGTGCTGTTGTTGAATTCTTGTGCGCAGAAAAGTAAACCGTGGCGGATATTCATGAACGTTTATGTGCACTGTACGGCAATGGTGCAGTTGATAGGAGTACAGTTGGGCGATGAGTAAAGAAAGTTACAGCCTCAGGAAATGCAGAAACAGAGATCTATGAGCAGCCACGCTCGGGACGTCCTGTCACAGCCACTGCTCCAGACATGCTGAATCGTGCGGATGCCATTATTCGTGAAGAGCGGAGCATCACAACTCGACAATTGCCTCTACAGTTGTCGGTCAGCATTGTAAATGCGTCTCCAAACGATCCAGGCTCTCGGATATTCAAATAACCAAACTGGGTAGGACATGACTGCCTCATCCACACTACCGTACAGTCCTTGCACCCTCGGACCTTAGCCGCTTAACGATTCTCCACGGGGAACACACTTTGAAGATGACGATGGTGTCAATCATTACCAGCGAGAACATGGCTACGCCTACAGCACAAGAGCTTTTACCAACAGGGAATACATGCTTTTCCACAACGTTTGCGTACGGTTACAGAACGTTATGGAGACTACGTAGAAAATAGGTCATACACATGTTGATGTATATTGTCACCATATAGTTCAAATAGCTCTAAGGACTATGGGACTTAACATCAGTCACCTAGACTTAGAACTAATTAAACCTAAGTAACCAAAGAACATCACACACATCCATGCCCGCGGCAGGATTCGTACCTGCTACCGTGGCAGCAGCGCGGTTCCGGATTGAAGTGCCTAGAACCGCTCGGACGCAGAGGTCGACTATTGTCACCAAATTTTGGCTCTTAACAATAAATGTGTTTAAGAAAAAAAAGAAGCATTACTTATTGAATGACCATCGTTAATTATGCGTAACTCAGTGATGTCAGTCTATCATTACATCTTCAATCAACAGTGCGAAATACCCCGTGCGTGAAGTAATTATAATAACACAAAACACAAATATCCAACACACCTGATAGTTCCTATACTTTTCTTCAAAGAGCAGATAAGGTATTTAGCTGAAGTGGTTGAAACAAAGTGGAAGAGAATAATCTGTACACCTCAAATAGCCACGCTTTTATGTTCAGAATCACTTTCTCATTCAAACACTTCAGTATCAAAAACAACACAAACTACATTTTTAAATAATGATTTGAGTGTGCCTATGTAATAACTTTTCTTTCGCCAGGCATTTTGCAACGTAGGCGTGTACTTTTGTGCAGAAAATTGATTGTAAATCACTGAGTGAATTTTCATGATGACATAAGGATCATGTAGCCTCATTTCTGCTTTGGAACATTGTTGTCTTAAGAAATCAGCAATCCTTCTGATACAGATTTTATATAGCCGAAAAAGTAAACATCAAGGAGTTGGCAATATTTTGTTGTTTTTGGTAGCAATATCTTCACGTAATAAGTCTTGATGATGGTGTTCGGTAAATTTCGCACACCACTGAGAAGTGGAAGAATAGATTTTACAATTTATTCGAAAAATACTTTCGCCGTCATGAAAAGAGACAAGAAGAGAGCCCTTCAGCAATGAAACTAGTTGCTGACATTGAGGTGTCTTGCATGCATGCAGCAAGTAGGTAGCCTGGTCACGCGGTCAAATATTTAGGGAAACTACAGCAGCAATCAGAGCATCACAGATTACCAATAATTTACAATAAGTATTTAAATTAATGTATACATTATGTAACTTGAATATGAAGATGATGATTCCCAATGTTCACATCTACATCTACGCGACTACTCTGCAAGTAACAATTAAGTGCCTGTCAGAGGGTTTGTCGAGCCACCTTCAAGCTGTTTCTCTACCGCCCCACCCTCGAAAACTGCACGGAAGAAACGAACACATAAATCTTTTCCTGCGGTCTCTGAATTTTATTATTTTATTACTACGACCATTTCTCCCTTTGTAAGAGGCTCTAAATATTTTAGTAATCGGGGGAGAAAGTTGCTGATTGAAATTTCGTGACAAGATGTTGTTTTTATTATTTACACCCACCTCACTTATCATAAACGTGACACTCTTTCCCCTATTTCGCGCAAATACGACCGGACTGCCTTCCTTTGAACTTCATCGATGTCCACCGTTAATCCTATTAGATACGGATCCCAGTATCGACGGCCGAAGACTGCCGGCATAAGAAGTCAGACTTATTCTGCCAACGGCCTTTTTAAAGAGGACGGAAGAGGGGATATAGGTTCAGGGCACTCTCTTGTTCACTGGGTGGGAAACTGCCCCTATAGGCGATAGAATCAGCAATGATCAACTGCATGAGGATCAAGAAGGCAATGGAAACCACTGCATTGAAGACACAAAACATGTATCCACAGGACATGTGACCCGTAGTTGGAAAAGTGTCATGATGATTTCTCAATTGCAAAATATTCCGGAATAGCTACCAATCGAATCTCCGGGAGGGGACTACCAAGGGAGAGGTCGCCATGAGAAAAACACTAAATAACTAACAAAGGACAATGATCTGCGAGCCGGGGTGTGGAATACAACAAGCTTGAATGCGACAGCGAAACTAGAAAATCTAAAAAGGGGAAATGCAGAGGGTCAATCAAGGTACGGTGTGCGCCAGTGAAGTGCAAATAGAACAACACAAGGACATCTGGTCAGATGAGTATAGGGTAATATCAAATCCAGCAGAAAATGGTATAACGCGCATAGGATTCGTTATGAATGGGAAGGTAAGGCAGAGAGTGTGAACAGTTCAGTGGAAGGGTGGTTCTCATCACAATCGACAGCAAACAAACACCGACAACGATAATTCAGGTGTACATACCGACGTCGCAAGCTGTAGATGAAAAAAACAGAGAAACTTTATGAACATATTGAAAGGGCAATATAGTACATAAAGGAAGATGAAAATCTAATAGTCATGGGGCACTGGAATGCTGTGACAGGGGATGGAGAAGAAGAAACAGATACTGGAGAATATCGGCTTGGGACAAGGAATGAGAGAGGAGAAAGACTAACTGAGTTCTGTAATAACTTTGAGATTGTAATAGCGAATACCCTGTTCAGGAGTCAGAATAGGAGGAGGTATACTTGGAAAAGGCCGGGTGATTCGTGAGACTTTTATTTAGATTGTATCATGGTCAGACAGAGATTCCGAAATCAGTTAATGTATTGTAACGCGTACCCAGGAGTGGATAAAGACTGACATCACAATCCTGAAGAATTCGTGAAGAAGTGTGAAAGTGTGATACGGAAATACTTAGACGAGATACGCTTGAAGTTCTCTAAGGCTATAGATACATCATTAAGGAATAGCTCAGTAGACAGTACAGTTGAAAAGGAATGGACGTCTCTGAAAGGGGCAATCACAGAAGTTGCTAACAAAAACATGGGTACAAAGAAGGCGAGGAAACCATGAGTATCAGAAGAAATACTTAAGTTGAGCATCGAACAGCACATCCACTACGAAAGGTCAGTGAACAAAATGGAAAATGCTGCTGATCCAGTACAGTCCCCTTTGACTAGTGCAGGTTGTCGATATCTTAGTTACAGTGTAGCCACTAAACTAGTGCCTAGGAATTTTGACAGTGACAGGAAGAAGGTTTCGTAATTTCTGGGTAACTCTGACAACTACTATGGTTCAGCTGAGCCAAAGGCCGAAAATGTGTTTCTTAAGTATATTGTAGGACAAACGGTGGGGTCTGACCACAGTGAATTACTAAATAACAAACGCATTCGATTACTGTGGGTGTCATACGTCTAACAGTGGACAAAAGAAAGGAGGAAGTGTGGTTCAGATGGATTCTCGTGAGGACACGGTGTAACTTCATTTCCGTGAAACTTTGAAGAGGGTAACGAACGCTGAGGAAGTTTCCGGTATCAATGCACTAGTTGGCAAACTGGGTGGAGCTGTATTTATTCAGGGATTGCTTGCTGACAGGATAAAAATGGTGGTGCGCAAACAAGGAGAGCCGGCCGCTGTGGTCGAGCGGTTCTAGGCGCTTCAGTCCGGAACCGCGCTGCTGCTACGGTCGGAGGCCCGAATCCTGCCTCGGGCTTGAATGTGTGTGATAGGTTAGTTAGGTTTAAGTAGTTCTAAGTCTAGGGGACTGATGACCTCAGATGTTATTGCTCAGAGCCATTTGAACCAAACAAGGGGAATGGCGAACTCTGTCAGAAGCACTAGATCTAGCGTCCACTGAAGAATGTGCTGTTACATCCGATGGACAAAAATAGGAGGCAAGGCCATCCCCAAAACAGGCCCGCAAATTAACAACAATGTGCTTCAGTTGTAGGAGGGACGTACACATGGCACGTGATTGCAGATGAAGGGTTCAAGAACGGAAATTTCGCCGATCACGAACAGCACACGCCCGCTCAGAGGGAGTTATGTCACCTGTTGCCGAGATCGACGATCGCCAGATTGGAGGGCGATGTGAGTGTCCCCCTCCAGTCAGATGTACGCAACGCCGTCAAATAGGGCTCACACGTAAGCGAAATTAGTCACTTTCTTTACCTGTCACCGTACCAGTCATTACGCAAAAGACTGCAATGAGACCCGGTGGACCAATATACGCAGGAAAAGCCCGTCAGGAAACGAACCACGCCTTTGGTGCGTATCGCGTGGAGTGGGCCAGCGGTTAGAGATGCCATGTCACGGACTGCGCGGCCCTTCCCACCGGAGTTTCGAGTCCTTCGGCCATGGGTGTGTGTGTTGATGTTAGCATAAGTTAGTTTAAGTAGTGTGTAAGACTCGGGACCGATGACCACAGCAGTTTGATCCCTTAGAAAGTCACACACATTTTGAACATTTTTGTTTAGAGCATCATTGATAATTCGTAGTAAACTGCACGGGAAAGAAATAAATGCACAATTAAAAAATACTGTAGAGAGCAAAAACTGTTGAGAAGACAGAAATTGGAATACATTCAGCAAATAATTGAGCACGTAGGTTGCTAGTGCTGCTCTAGAATGAAGAGATTGGCAAAAGAGAGGAATTCACGGCGGGCCGAATCAGACTGTTGAGTAAAAAAAAATCGACTGGAGGTATGTGAATTTATGAATAGACAGCGAGGCCCATTTGAGTCTGATTAAAGCCTTCGCCTTAAGGAAAGAAAATGTAGACGCGAGGAAGGCAGTAAAATGAGGAGTATAGCTAATGAAGAGATCCGAACAGTGGGACAGTTTAAGTTGCATTTGCACACCAAGACTGGTATACAGTACGATCAAGATTTCTTAGTTTTAGTTGACAAAATAGTCTTACCAGTTGACGGATTTCTAGGACGGAATTTCCTAGATAAATATAAGGTAGTACTCGATTATGCACTCAAGAGAACGAAGTTGCGAAATCAATGGTTAGAGCTGAAAGAAGCGGTAGGAGGGGCAAGGATGTCGAATCTGGCCAGGGTAACAAACACTACCGCCGATATCGGGGCAGCGAGTTACATATTCGCAGTCAAACACAGAAGCGTAAGGGGCACAGGACAAATAGACGGAGGCAGTGCGAGGCAGAGAAAGCAAACAGCCCGGGGAACAAGAACAACGTCGCGAGGTGCCGCGGGCAGCCCGAGCCAAGGGTTAGGTAACAAGATGTTTACAGCACCGTTTCAAGTTCCACCGCCTCATGCGCCGTCACCAGTCACCCACAGCGATTCACAGAGAGAACGCGCGTCCGGACAATGATACCAGGCGAATGGATTTGAGAGAAGCCAATCAGCAGCATCCACCAGCACGTAAGCGTAAAGGAGAAATTGTAAGTGTCCGCAGGAAGAACGCTTCGTCAAAATTCTTCTCTGCTCGCAGGAGAGCTTCTGTGAGGCTTGGAAAGTAGGAGACGCGGTACTGGCAGAACTGAAGCTGTGAGGGCTGGCCGTGAATCGTGCTTGGGTAGCTCAGTTGGTAGAGTTCTTGCCCGCGAAAGGCAAAGGTCCCGAGTTTGTGTCTCGGTCTGGCACACAGTTTTACTCTGCTCTGTCAGCGCACACTTCGCTGCAGAGTGAAAATCTCATTCTGGATTGCTATGATTAGTTTAGTCTCCAAAACGCGACATTATTTTATGCAGGAAAGTGGTTACATTAAGAAGCAATGTTTAAACATGGTTTTATTTAGCGGTTTTAATTCTTTGTAGACAGTTTCAATTACGGTCGATTGTGCAAATCGCATATAAAATTTAGTAGTAGGATTAAATAGTTTTACCCTTCAGGGATTCATTATCTAAAATAGAACCCTTTAGCATTTTATTGGGTGAAGACAAATTCACTAAATCACAGCTCACAGCAAGAGGTAACAAACTAGCGAATCTCTCCATCCAGATCACGTTTGCTAACTAAACTGACTAACATAGAAACATTCTCTCTTACGATACCCATTCCAGAGATAAGCAAACGTAGAATACTGCTGTTCTTTCGTTACAATACGATAAAATCTTTCTAACTCTTATTTCGGGCACTATTGAAACAAAAATGCAGTACTCAAAATTCAACTTCTGTGTTAACTGCTTATTCAATAAGAATTCAATAAGAGTTTCAAAAGAGATTGAAACAAGATGTCAGGTACTTTTTCCAATAAGGGAATTTTCATTTCACATTATGGAATCTAAGGTTTTTTCAAACTTCACTTGCGATATTAACGATATTTTAAGCACTTCAGGTGTTATTATTAACAAAATCAAACACCCCTTTTGTAATTAGATACGGCATTACTGACAATCAGAAAACTTTGGGAATAAGGAGCAGGATTCAAGTACCGGTTACGTTACTATCATCAGTAACTCTCTTGTAACTCATGAAGATTAAGTGTCACATCACAGTAAAGGAGATTTTGACTGCTGCACTTTTCAAATCTAAGAAACATATACTGCCTGGAGGTGACAACGCGTCTAGCTGCAGCGGAAATGACATTGGTTAGTACTGTATAACTGTGGTCCAAAATACAAACTTCTCTAACATAATTCTTGTATCCACAACTAAACATAATATACCACTACACAACCATTCCACGCGGCCATTTGCTGGTTAATTGTCCATTCAAGGCTTATTTCCAGTAAGTTTTCTGATAGGTGTTCTCGATACCACTCCAAGATGTTGAAAGTTTAAAGTTCAGCGCTCTTGCACCTGTTACAAAGTTTATTTTTATTTCGCAAGGTCCAATCGGTCTCCAGCTTGCCTGTCGATTGCCTCACATCGAACTTCTCATGTTTGAACACGTGAAGATGTCTAGAACAATAGAGTCTCCTATCAAATGTGAAGTGGGTGCTGCCATTCGATTTCTTCTTACTGAAGCGTCAACATGACGTGAACTGTCCTGAGTGACAGCACAGTGCGGCAGTGGTGCAGGAACTTTTAAACAGGCTATATAGACTTAAATGACACAGGCAGTAAGGCAAGAAAACGAGTGTCAATCAATGATCTTTCTCAGCGGTTGGATAAACCGATTGCAGAGAATCATCAACGAAGCACAATTCAGAACAAGCGAGGAGTTGTCACCAGTAATTGTCCTCCTTATATACCTCTGAAGTCGTCAGCGTGTGAGTGATCTTTCGTATTGTGAACACTGAATCACTTTTCATGCAAACGTAGGTGCGAAGATGCTAACATGTTCTTGCTGAAATCTGTTTGTGAATAAACGATCTTCGCGATCTTGACAGTTGAAAACTTATTCAATACCCATGGTCCCTCTTTATGACAATGCTCTGGCGCACAGTTCAGCTGCAGCAAACGTATTCCTATTGCGATTTAGATGCTGTTTGTTTACCCACCATACACCCCAGGTATGACTCCTTCTGATTTTCATCTCTTCGTTCACATGAAACGCTGGCTGTCATGATGGTATTTTGGCACAGACAACGAGCTGCAGGCCAGCATAGACAATTGATGGAAAGAGCAGACTGCTGTCCTCTATGACGACGGTTTATGAACCTGGTGACATGCTGCGAGAAATGTCTTAGTCGGTGTGGTGACTACGTAGATAAGTAGGTAGAGAGAGTAGCTAAATATAGTCAGTAAAACACTGAATTTCATCTTCATTTTCTTTTGCAGCCGATCGGACCTTTAAAAAAAAATAGCCATTTACGACGCACTAACAATGTAATGCCCACAGAAGGATTTCCCCCCAACTTCTCCTTCCATAACAACACGTTTCTGCCTATCAATCCGAATGCAAAGTTCAGTAATAGAAATAGGTTCCCATACTTAAAATACACAAAAAACTATTCATTATCACTATAAATTATGTACATTCTAAACAGATAACAATACGATTATCGCAATGGCACAAACTGTAGTGTTACGAGGTGTTAAGAGCGCTAGTAAAACTCTCCTTGTCGCTGTCATTGTAATGTTTCCATCTCTGTAATGTCCCATGCTGTAACCATACACCACTGGATCATCTGTTTACAGTTCCAGAAACCGCAGAGCTTGACAGTCTCGTAATTTTACCACCCGACGCGTTAATTACGTAGTGGAAGCAAACCTACGACTGCATGAAGCTTGGCCACTCACACTTGCTTATGACGTTACTCGATTTGCCGGGACGCTTCGTTCACATTGGTCTTAGCCCACGAAAACGTGGCCCATACTAGCGTGTCATGTTCCACGGGAGAGAATCTATACACTACGATAACAAGAGATAGTCACATGGTTAAAACGAAAGAAAATACTACAGAATACGTATACTTAGAGGGTCTGCAAACCGTCGTATAGCGCCCCCTGCGGTGCCTCGTCTTTTAGCCACAACGTTTCTTGTGATCAATGTGGAGTTACTCCGAAAGTTAGACAGTGGGTGTTATTTTTGTCAGTTACAAATGCTTCAAATGGATCGGTGAGCACTATGGGACTTAACATCTGAGGTCATCATTCCCATAGAACCTTGAACTACTTATACGTAACTAACCTAAGGACATCGCAGACATCCATGCCCGAGTCAGGATTCGAACCAGCGACAGTAGCGGTCGCGCGGTTCTAGAATGAAGCGCCTAGAACAGCTCAGCCACACCTGCCGGCTTGTCAGTTACATAACAGGTAAATTTGTTTTTGTAATTGTGTCTGCTGTACGGGTAGTGTATGAAAGCACGGTCATATCTGACTGATGATTGGTATACATATTTTTATTACGTTCCGTAACTGAGTTGTTTTTGTGCACATTGATGTATTAGTTCAGTCGACTAATAAAGCTTGTTTAACCTAGTTTCCTTTTCCATTTACTATACATCATATAACATTCCCAGAATCTTGTGACGACGGAGAATTTTGACAAATGTTTGTAGTAGACTTTGTAACTATTTCGAAACGTCAGGAACATGTTGTTGTTGTTGTGATCTTCAGTCCTGAGACTGGTTTGATGCAGCTCTCCATGCTACTCTATCCTGTTCAAGCTTCTTCATCGCCCAGTACCTACTGCAACCTACATCCTTCTGAATCTGCTTAGTTTATTCATCTCTTGGTCTCCTCCTACGATTTTTACCCTCCACGCTGCCCTCCAATACTAAATTGGTGATCCCTTGATGCCTCAGAACATGTCCTAGCAACCGATCCCTTCTTCTAGTCAAGTTGTGCCACAAACTTCTCTTCTCCCCAATCCTATTCTATGCTTCCTCATTAGTTATGTGATCCACCCATCTAATCTTCAGCATTCTTCTGCAGCGCCACATTTCGAAAGCTTCTATTCTCTTCTTCTCCACACTATTTACCGTCCATGTTTCACTTCCATATATGGCTACACTCCATACAAATACTTTCAGAAATGACTTCCTGAGACTTAAATCTACACTCGAGGTTAACAAATTTCTCTTCCTCAGAAACGCTTTCCTTGCCATTGCCAGTCTACATTTTATATCCTCTCTACTTCGACCATCATCAGTTATTTTGCTCCCCAAATAGCAAAATTCCTTTACTACTTTCAGTGTCTCATTTCCTAATCTAATACCATCAACATCACCCGACTTAATTCGACTACATTCCATTATCCTCGTTTTGCTTTTGTTGATGTTCATCTTATATCCTCCCTTCAAGACACCATCCATTCCGTTCAACTGCGCTTCCAAGTCCTTTGCTGTCTCTGACAGAATTACAATGTCATCGGCGAACCTGAAAGTATTTATTTCTTCTCCATGGATTTTAATACCTACTCCGAATTTTTCTTTTGTTTTCTTTACTGCTTGCTCAATATACAGATTGAATAACATCGGGCAGAGGCTACAACCCTGTCTTACTCCCTTCCCAATCACTGCTTCCCTTTCATGTCCCTCGACTCTTATAACTGCCATCTGGTTTCTGTACAACTTGTAAATAGCCCTTCGCTCCCTGTATTTTACCCCTGCCACCTTTAGAATTTGAAACAGGGTATTCCAGTCAACATTGTCAAAAGCTTTCTCGAAGCCTACAAATGCTAGAAACGTAGGTTTGTCTTTCCTTAATATTTCTTCTAAGATAAGTCGTAAGGTCGGTATTGCCTCACGTGTTCCAGTATTTCTACGGAATCCAAACTGATCTTCCCCGAGGTCGGCTTCTACTAGTTTTTCCATTCGTCTGTAAAATATTCGTGTTAGTATTTTGCAGCTGTGGCTTATGAAACTGATTGTTCGGTAATTTTCACATCTGTCAACACCTGCTTTCTTTGGGATTGTAATTATTATATTCTTCTTGAAGTCTGAGGGTATTTCGCCTGTCCCATACATCTTGCTTACCAGATGGTAGATTTTTGTCAGGACTGGCTCTCCCAAGGCCGTCAGTAGCTCCAATGGAATGTTGTCTACTCCGGGGGCCTTGTTTTGACTCAGGTCTTTCAGTGCTCTGTCAAACTCTTCACGCAGTATCGTATCTCCCATTTCATCTTCATCTACATCCTCTTCCATTTCCATAATATTGTCCTCAAGTGCATCGCCCTTGTATAGACCCTCTATATACTCCTTCCACCTTTCTGCTTTCCCTTCTTTGCTTAGAACTGGGTTTCCATCTGAGCTCTTGATGTTCATACAAGTGGTTCTCTTATCTCCAAAGGTCTCTCTAATTTTCCTGTAGGCAGTATCTATCTTACCCCTAGTGAGATAAGCCGCTACATCCTTACATTTGTCCTCTAGCCATCCCTGCTTAGCCATTTTGCACTTCCTGTCGATATCATTTTTGAGACGTTTGTATTCCTTTTTGCCTGCTTCATTTACTGCATTTTTATATTTTCTCCTTTCATCAATTAAATTCAATATTTCTTCTGTTACCCAAGGATTTCTACTAGCCCTCGTCTTTTTACCTACTTGATCCTCTGCTGCCTTCACTACTTCATCCCTCAAAGCTACCCTTTCTTCTTCTACTGTATTTCTTTCCCCCATTCCTGTCAATTGTTCCCTTATGCTCTCCCTGAAACTCTGTACAACCTCTGGTTCTTTCAGTTTATCCAGGTCCCATCTCCTTAAATTCCCACCTTTTTGCAGTTTCTTCAGTTTTAATCTACAGTTCATAACCAATAGATTGTGGTCAGAGTCCACATCTGCCCCTGGAAATGTCTTACAATTTAAAACCTGGTTCCTAAGTCTCTGTCTTACCATTATATAATCTATCTGATACCTTTTAGTATCTCCAGGTTTCTTCCATGTATATAACCTTCTATCATGATTCTTAAACCAAGTGTTAGCTATGGTTAAGTTGTGCTCTGTGCAAAATTCTACCAGGCGGCTTTCTCTTTCATTTCTTAGCCCCGATCCATATTCACCTACTACGTTTCCTTCTCTCCCTTTTCCTACACTCGAATTCCAGTCACCCATGACTATTAAATTTTCGTCTCCCTTCACTATCTGAATAATTTCTTTTATTTCATCATACATTTCTTCAATTTCTTCGTCATCTGCAGAGCTAGTTGGCATATAAACTTCTACTACTGTAGTAGGTGTGGGCTTCGTATCTATCTTGGCCACAATAATGCTTTCACTATGCTGTTTGTAGTAGCTTACCCGCATTCCTAATTTCCTATTGATTATTAAACCTACTCCTGCATTACCCCTATTTGACTTTGTGTTTGTAACCCTGTAGTCACCTGACCAGAAGTCTTGTTCCTCCTGCCACCGAACTTCACTAATTCCCACTATATCTAACTTTAACCTATCCATTTCCCTTTTTAAATATTCTAACCTACCAGTCCGATTAAGGGATCTGACATTCCACGCTCCGATCCGTAGAACGCCAGTTTTCTTTCTCCTGATAACGACATCCTCTTGAGTAGTCCCCGCCCGGAGATCCGAATGGGGGACTATTTTACCTCCGGAATATTTTACCCAAGAGGACGCCATCACCATTTAATCATACAGTAAAGCTGCATGCCCTCGGGAAAAATTACGGCCGTAGTTTCCTCTTGCTTTCAGCCGTTCGCAGTACCAGCACAGCAAAGCCGTTTTGGTTATTGTGACAAGGCCAGATCAGTCAATCATCCAGACTGTTGCCCTTGCAACTACTGAAAAGGCTGCTGCCCCTCTTCAGGAACCACACGTTTGTCTGGCCTCTCAACAGATAGCCCTCCGTTGTGGTTGTACCTACGGTACAGCTATCTGTATCGCTGAGGCACGCAAGCCTCCCCACCAATGGCAAGGTCCATGGTTCATTGGGGGGGGGGGGGGGTCAGGAACATAGGATCATAAAATATATTGCGCCATTGAAAGTATAGCTGTTGAACCGAATGTGTGATGAATAATGAAGTTTTGTATGAGTACTGTCAAGTAATTGACATCTGCAATAGGCATTACTCTCTCTAATAACTGTTTTTGCTATCTTCTGTTAAATTGTAAATGAAGTATCCTTTCATATTACAAAATATAGATTATAAACAAAAAGGTCTGTAATTCTCTGTGAATATGTAGTTACTAGCTTAAAATCGCAGCTTAAGAACGTAATAGGTGCCCTATCTAGACAAAATAAAATTTGAAAAATGTATACCATATACCGGTCTTGGCATTTATTGGTACGTAGGTAGTTGGGAAGTCTTCCTGTAGTATTTGGATCTATGCAACGAGGAGACAATAAACTGATTTAGAGGATAGGCTGTTTAGCTATTTCAGAAACTTGCAATCAATCAACAACTTATTTGACTGGATGAGTCGATTAAATCATGTTGTACCTGATCCGTGAGTGAAATTTTCAATGTTAGACCCAGGTAGCACTTCCTTAATTTACTTATTTCAAATTCGTTCTCCGCAACTTATAAATTATGCACATAAGCCACTGATAATGGAAATTTTCTGAAATGGACATATTTCACGTAAAGTAAGGTGTGTATTACCAACACGGAGAATGATTCTAAACTGAATTGTTAGGACAGTGTCTTCGATCATCGAGGACTACAGTATTTATACCAAGCCTGTGCGAAACGCTCGTGAACGGATCAATAAAAAATAGAGGAAAGTCAGCACTATTGTTTTCGATGCTTCAGGTGCTCTACAACGCCTCCTCTCATTTGAGTATCAAGCATTGAACGTTCATGCAACCATGTGAAACTGTCAGAATAGTGCTCCTTTGAGACTTTGGTCAATTCCCCAGTCACAACGGCTTGAAAATCCATTTCGTTATCAAAGCATCGACCCTTTATGCGATTTTCTTCTCTATGTCGTTTTGCGGTAGTTTCGTATTGAGAATACCAAGTCTCGTCACCTGTAGGGTTGTTTTTGCAGAAAAGAACTCCTCGCAGTTCACTTTTTAGTCAAGTTTCGGCAGGCGTCCATGCATCCTTCTTTGTGTTCGGGGTTCAAGGTGTGTGGGACAAACCTTGCGCACTCTTTCTCTGTTCTTGAAAACATTCTGGAGAACACCTGATTTAGTGATTTTGCTCTGTTCCTATTTGTGGCGCAACAACAGTGACACACTGTAGTAGCACTTAACCACTGCCTGCTCACAACTAGATGGTAGAGTGCACATCTATTACATCAATTGTTAGTTCGAGTTGCCACCGAATTTACTGCGCTGACGTCTACGTGGGCAACCAGTGAGGTCGCGCAGTGGTGACCACATTGCACTTGCATCCCAGACGACGTCGGTTGAAATGAGCATTGCTGGCGAATAAAAACAATACCTTGTTTCTACAGGGAATCATGTAACTCTCTTGGAAAATGCCTTTCCGAGACTGATGTCTGAAATACTGCTCTGTGATGCTGACAAGGTGCAGATTGAGTCAATAATTAAATCACTGAAGACTAAGGACTCTCATGAATATGATGGAGTGCGTAGCAGAATGTTAAAGTACTTTGCTGCACATGTTAGCCTTGTACTTAGCCATATTTGTAATTTTTCGTTTAAGAATGGTCGGTTTCCTGAACGATTAAGTACTCAATAGTAAAGCCGCTTTATAACAATGGAGATAGAGGTAATGACAATTTTAGACCTATTTCTGTACCACCAGTGTTTGCTAAAGTTACTGAAAAGGCTATGTATATAAGGACAATTGACCATTTTATATCACATAATTTGCTGTCAGATGTGCAGTTCGGCTTTAGAAGGCGTTTAACAACTGAAAATGCTATATTCTCTTTTCTCTGTGAGGTACTGGACGGACTAAACAACAGGTTTCGAACGCTATGCATATTTTTTAACTAAGACCTTTGATTGTGTTGATCACAAAATATTGCTCCAGAAGTTGGACCATTACGGAATAGGGGAGTAGCTCAAAATTGGTTGACCTTTCATTTCAACAGCAGACATCGAAAGATCATTATTCACAGTGTTGAGAATGGCAGTGATGTGGGGTCTGACC
This sequence comes from Schistocerca cancellata, assembly GCF_023864275.1. Classification (NCBI taxonomy): domain Eukaryota; kingdom Metazoa; phylum Arthropoda; class Insecta; order Orthoptera; family Acrididae; genus Schistocerca; species Schistocerca cancellata. The sequence goes on from NC_064628.1 coordinate 846,249,718, forward strand.
AAGTTACGGTCAAATGGGGGGGGGGGGGGGAGGGCTCCGGGGATCTGTGTTGGGGCCAGCCCTGTTCCATATTTATATAAATGATATGCCCTCTAGTATTAGGAGCAATTCTAAAATATTTCTGACGACACTAACTTGGTAGTAAATGATGTTGTGTGCAACATTCGCTCGGTTTCAAACCGTGCAGTTCACGATATAAATCCATGGCTTATACAAAATTAACTAGTCCTAAGTCACAGTAAGACTCACTTTTTGTTGTTTCTAGCACAAAGTTCAACAAAACCCTAAGTTTTAATTTCACAGATTGGACATATGATTAGTAAAACTGAACATATTAAAATTCTATGTGTTTAGAGATATAGTAAACTGTAATGGGAAGCCCTCGTTCAGGATCTTGTTCAAAGACTTACTACTGCCGTGTTACTATTCGATCGCTATCTGAAGAAAGTGATCGTTCGACACGAAAATTAGTCTAGTTTGCTTATTTTCGTTCGAATAATGTTATATTTTGGGGTAACTCTTCCCATTCTAAAAGGATATTTTTTGTCCCAGAAACGGGCAGTTCGGGCAATAAATGTTGTAAGTTCGCGAAACTTATGGAACCCTGTTCACTGGTCTGCGAATTTTGACATTCGCCTCTCATTGTAAATATTCTTTACTGTTGTTTCTTGTTAACAATATAAGATTATTCCCAAGAATTAGCAGAGTTCACTCAGTTAATACTCGGCAGAAATCCAATCTGCGTTTGGATCGCACTTCCTTAACTCTTTTGCAGGTAGTTGTGCAGTGTACTGCTGCATCCATTTTTAATAAGCTACCACAAGAATTCAAAAATCTTAGCAGTAATCCGTACGCTTTCAAATCGAAACTGAAGAGTTTCCTTATGGGTCACTCCTTCGATTCTGTTGAGAAGTTCCTTGAAAAATTAAGCACATTCTTATATTGCATTGTTGACTGCGTTTACGTAAACTTATGGCTTGATATTTCTGGGCTCATAAACATTTCATTTTATTTATTATTACTTATATGTTGTAATTTCATGTACTGACACGTTTAATGACCTTGGAGATTTGCCCTCAATTTGGTCCTAAGGAACTAGACGTGTAAACAAATAAATAAATAAATCATCCCGATTTTGATTTCCCGTTATTCCTGTAAATCATTCTATGCGAATGGCAGGATTGTTGGTATACGTTCCCATCCTGGAATCCTTGCGAGCTACTGCTCCGTCTGTAACGATTGCGATGTCGACGCGACTTTAAAACCTAATCTTACTTTCTTCAACGGAGGGATGAGGCATCCAATTTACTATGACGAGTGCGGTAAAACTTTTAAACCTTTGCGAAGTGTCTGGACTTCAGTCTAAAATTTTAGGTTGGAGATTTTATGTGCTATAAAGTGGCTGGCATATCATTTTATTGCAGCGATTGGCTAGCTATAGCTGTCTGCTACATTATTTTATTTCTTTCTCCTGCTTTTTCCGTTTCTGCTATAAGTTTTACAAGGCGTTTTTTATTTCCTATTCAGTTCACGGTTTAATAATATAGCGGCCTTATCCACATTTGTCTCATAAAATTTTAAACGGTGCGCACCATATCATCATTTTCATCCATAATGAAATCAATCCGAACTTTTTCGATGGACACTCGGTATAGGCTATATGATCAAAGGAATCGTGGCACGCCTGTGTAATGGGGAGCTGAAACTAGACATCTGTTACTGTTGGTTGTATCTTTAAGGAGATTAAACATCCAATGGTCCCCGTGCCCTATTCGTCACCCAGGACTGAATCAATGTATCCCATTTCTCTGCCTCTAGAGTAAATTTTATGTACCAGGGTGAGAAAGTTTCCTAATTGTTTTGGTAGCGTCTATATGAAGCTAGACGTGGGCCCTGTATTTATGTAGTGGGATACGGAAAAACCGCCGGAAGAACAAATCTAGTCTTCTTCTAAAAACCTGCGGGTGTGCATCCGGATCCTGTCGATGTTCTGCCATGAAATTTCTGCCCAGAAACGTCCGCCCATCTTCGGGTGACTAGACAAGCACTGAAGGGCACAGGTGCATTCACGGTATTTATACCAAATATCGCGCATGAGAAATGTGCTGGCTTCTTTCAGCGCCTGCGTTGGGTAATGACGTTAAAATTATCAAGTGACAGAGGAATCGACAAGTTCATTCTTTAATCGATGGTTACATCAGCTCTCACTTCCACCATCGAGGGCAGCACAAACAACTCAGATTTCCCGCGCATATCAGCATCTGACGCCTGCGCCAAAAGTCAGCAGCACATTTGTCTTTCGCGATATTCGGCATAAATGCTCTTCAGTAGTTGTCTGCTCACATGAAGGTGTTCGGATGTGTCTCGGCCGAAATATAGTAGCAGAATCTCGACGGGATCAGGTTGTAAGAAAAAAAATATTAGAAGAAGAGATATGGCGAGAAAATTTCAGAAGGTACACATCCGGCCTTCGCTAACTTTCCTGGAGGATTCGAATTAGGGCCTGAAGTGGCAGCTTTGCCACACAGGTCTATATGGGCGGTTGAAAAGCGATGTCACAAGAGGTGGGCCCGTCACTAACAGAGAAGGCCTGGATTATGGATTCTTCAATAGAGAAGCAGAAACAGCAGAATTGGTCGTTCAGGAGAGGTCATTGATGTTGAACGTGGATTAGTCGGTAGATGTCACCTGAGTAATAGATCGATCAGAGGCATTTCAATCCTTAAAGATGGCCAGGTCGATTTCTCAAGACGTGATAGTGAACTGGAATAGCGAAGAAAGAACCACATCTTAAACAAGACCAGGCAGACCTCGAGCCATCGATAATTGCGGAATGTTATTGCAAAAAGTCGTATGAAGACAGGGGAGCGGATCGCTCTTCAGTTCCGAAGTACTACCAGCCGTTCACCTAGCACAGTGCCTCAGTATAGGGAGTTAAAAATCACATTCCTGAAATGGACCGGCTCACACTTCCGACGTCATCCCTTTAAAAACACCGGTTGAGCAGCTTCTCATAACCGACCGATTTCTGTAGTCATTTGCAAGTGACGGTCGATGTAGATGTAAACAGCGCTGCCAGTGGTCAGCGGCTGCCTGGAGAGCGACTGATATAGAGTGATGACTGCGAGAGGATTAAAGTTTGCCGAATTGCTGGTGAACCTCATGTGTAGTAGTATTAACAGTGAAATACGGAAGAGATGGTGTGATGGTGTGGTGGTATTTCACATGATTATGGTGTGGTCCCTTTACTGCGCTTAAGAAGACGTTAGAATGGAAGGGTACGAACATGTTTTACAATTTTATGTACCACGTACAGTAGAGTGTTCAGAGACAATAATCGTATCAGGATGACAATTCACTCACTGAGGCAATTACTTGGGGACAATCACACTCCTGAAATGGACCGGCTCACACTTCCGACGTCATCCCTTTAAAAACATTTGCGATGAGTTAGAACGTCTAATTCGCTTCACTACCCAGTTCCAACATCAGTTTGAGAAAGAAGTAGCTGCCAGACAGCCATTGAGCCACTTCAGACCACGGCAGAGTTCAAATCTTCATAAAGGTGAAGGATGGACACATGCCATATTAATGTCTAACTATAGGTTTCCAGTTATTTTTGATGAGATAATGTATGCGTTACAGTGGCAGCTGAAAAGCGATGTATATCAAATATTAGCCTCCTCTTATCACAGGTAATTTCTCTTCTCGTTGTACTTGATGCACGATAAAAGGTGGATGTTATTTCGTAATTACCTACCACAATTACCACTGTCCTATGTTGTTGTTGTTGTGGTCTTCAGTCCTGAGACTGGTTTGATGCAGTTCTCCATGCTGCCCTATCCTGTGGAAGCTTCTTCATCTCCCACTACTTACTGCAACCCACATCCTTCTGAATCTGCTTAGTGTATTCATCTCTTGGTCTCCCTCTACGATTTTTACCCTCCACGCTGCCCTCCAATGCTAAATTTGTGATCCCTTGATGCCTCAGAACATGTCCTACTAACCGGTCGCTTCTTTTTATCTAGTTGTGCCACAGACTCCTCTTCTCCCCAATTCTATTCAATACTTCATCTTTAGATATGTGGTCTACCCATCTAATCTTCAGCATTCTTCTGTAGCACCACATTTCGAAAGCTTCTATTGTCTTCTTGTCCAAACTATTTATCGTCCATGTTTCACTTCCATACATGGCTACACTCCATACAAATACTTTCAGAAACGACTTCCTGAGACTTAAATCTACACTCGATGTATAGATTTCTCTTCTTCAGAAACGCTTTCCTTGCTATTGCCAGTCTACATTTTACGTCTTTTCTACTTCGACCATCATCAGTTATTTTGCTCCCCAAATAGCAAAACTCCTTTACTACTTTAAGTGGCTCATTTCCTAATCTAATTCCCTCAGCATCACCTGACTTAATTCGACTACATTCCATTATTCTCGTTTTGATTTTGTTGATGTTCATCTTATATCCTCCTTTCAAGACACTGTCCATTCCGTTAAACTGCTCTTCCAAGTCCTTTGCTGTCTCTGATAGAATTACAATGTCATCGGCGAACCTCAAAGTTTTTATTTCTTCTCCATGGATTTTAATACCTACTCCGAATTTTTCTTTTGTTTCCTTTACTATACAGATTGAATAACATCGGGGAGAGGCTACAGCCCTGTCTCACTCCCTTCCCAACCACTGCTTCCCTTTCATACCGCTCGAGTCTTATAACTGCCATCTGGTTTCTGTACAAATTGTAAATTGCCTTTCGCTCCCTGTATTTTACCCCTGCCACCTTCAGAATTTGAAAGAGAAGATCCCAGTCAACATCGTCAAAAGCTTTCTCTAAGTCTACAAATGCTAGAAACGCAGGTTTGCCTTTCCTTAATCTTTCTTCTAAGATAAGTCTTAAGGTCAGTATTGCCACACGTGTTCCAATATTTCTACGGAATCCAAACTGATCTTCCCCGAGGTCGGCTTCTACTAGTTTTTCCATTCGTCTGTAAAGAATTCGCGTTAGTATTTTGCAGCCGTGACTTATTAAACTGATAGTTCGGTAATTTTCACATCTGTCAACACCTGATTTCTTTGGGATTGGAATTATTATGTTCTTTTTGAACTCTGAGCGTATTTTGCCTGTCTCATACAACGCTTGTTTGTTTTGAGAACATAAAATGTGGTGAAGAGGTGTTCATTTTACCTTACTGTCGTCGTGGAGTTGCTCTCTAGGGAATTCTATCTCTTTGGCAGGAGCGATAACGTTGCGCCCTTCACGCAGCTTGTGAGTGCTCTACGTAGGTGGCTGCGCCAGCGGCCGAGGCTAGTAGCTGGTACGGCAGCTGCGGCGCCGTTCCTCACCAGTGCTGCCGGAGTTAATGGCGCGTCTCATACTCAACCGCCGGCCTCGCCTGGCCATCCTGCGCTACCCGACTCTGTGATTCAGAGTTTGGCTATAAACTAGCTACTGGCTGGCGGCCACTTGGGCGTCGGCTGCTGACTTCGGTCTCATTCTCACATCGTGACTCATACTTACACGACTTCCCTCCCACAACATTTCAACTCAAGTTGTCACAGCTCACTGACAGCAGTGAAAACTTCTTCTGTATTAAATACCGTTTTATGAACTCATCACAGAATTCATTACCGAAATTAAATGGTTTACTAACATTAGCAACAATACGTGCAGAAAAAAGTTTCTAAGCATATCTTTCTAACGTTTCTGTTTTGCAATTGTAATCTACATATAGACAAATTTCATCAATCCTTTGGCTGATTTAATTCGACCTGGCACAACTTTCTGTCTATTGCCAACTTCTTCATCTCAGAATAACATCTCACCGAACGTGTTTAATTATTTCTTAGGTTTAAACCACTGTTTGTCTTCCACCTACAGTTTCTGTCCTTTGCGGCTACAGCTAGTGTATTGGAAATTATTCCCTGATCTCAGCACATATCCTAACATCATGTTCCTTCTTCTCGTCTGTAATTCGACACTCTACTGTTCTCTCTGACTATGTGGACAATCTCATCGTTACTTACAAGCCCACTTAATTTTCCATATCTAAAACGCGCAGATTAGCTTCTGTTCCGATTTTTACAGACTCGGCTATTCTTTTCCCTACAATTTTGTACTCTGGATGCACATTCTCATAAATAAGTCACATTGCTTTACTCTTTCATTTTTGTCAACATTTTTGTCAACATTTTTGTATTCCTTTTTTTTCGTATTTCTATTCAAATATTTCTTCTGTTACGCTAGGTTTCTTCGTAGTTTCGAGTAACAATATTTGTGTGTTAAACTTCTGCTACTGAGCTTTTCAGCGATTCCCATTCTTCTTAAACTGAACTGTCTAGTGGCGGAATACAGTATCCACACAACATAGTCTAGCTCACATCATCATTCCTCAGAAAGTCGGTATCCCACTTCTTTTCCCACTGATTCTTTTGGAAGATTCTCTTAAACTTTTGCTTATTCTTCATTATTCCTAAATTATGATCTAGAGCTGTAGTGCTACTACTGACTCCTTATTTTGCCGGAACTCTTTCCATTACTTCCCCTGCTATAGCATTCTGTTCCTTATGATTATTAGATTTTCACCTAAAGTATAAAACTGTTAGTGACACTAGTAAAAAAAATGCATGAAGATAAATGAAGAAATACAGAGACTGAAAATGAAACAGATTGGTCTCCGAAAATAAATTTTGTTCAGCGAAATGCGAAGTCACAAAGAGTTAGTCTTTCCAATATCAGTTACAATTTCTCCAGTCATACGTCCATGTCTTGTGTGATCCATATCACTGTGGTAACAGCATTACATCCGTAACCTGTATAGTACACAGATTACATTTACTGCTTAATCACTGAAGTTCCGCAAACGGTAATGGATTGATTATGCTACTGTTGGTTTAGAAGGGTAGTAACTCTGTCTATTTTGAATCGAAAGTGCATACTGAGGAGGTCAGTTAATTATAAGAGCGTAAAAAAGTTGGAGAAACTGGCAAATGCCTCAGGGCCATCAACAATGTGCGGGAGAGGAGAAAGACGGCAGGGAATAAATACTGCAAAGGCTTCTACATATATCATGTAAGGAACAATTACTCAGCGGATTTCTCAGTAGTAATTTATGTTTGAATGTTATTTTCACAGAGATACAACATTTATCTAATGTTGTGGCTCGTCAACTTAACATGAAATATACTTTACACTTGGATATGTAAATTATTAACATTCCACTGCAACCGGACAAATTGGGCAGGAGCAATGCCACTTTCATTTCTTATACAGAGCCTATCAACAAAGAATGATTTTTTCCTGTAGCTTCCGTGGCAAAGAGGGTTTCTATGTATAGAAACCCGCTCTTTTCAAATATTCTGAATCCATAGGTGGCACAACTCTTGTAGCGATAGATTGGTAGTAATGCTCTGTTTTGTAGACGCTTTTTGCATTTCGCGTACCAAAAAATAGACGTGACGCAAAACGAGCAGTACGGTGCAAGAAAATTCGGTGTTCCTTTAAACGATACAGCCACTGAAACTTAAGAAAAGCTGCAGCAATATTGCGGTGAAGATGAAACAGTGTTTAGGTGGTTCATGTACTTCGAAGAAGGCTGACTTGCGTAGGTTAGGCAAGGTGGGCCAGATGTTTCTAGTTCTGTTCTGACTGAAGTTGACATCAACATCGCTGCTGTGATTGACCGTGAGGGTCAGCGGGTAACGTTACATAACCTCAGTGAAGTCCTGAGAATTTAATACAGCACTCTCTTTAAGATTTTGCTTGATCGTCTCCATGGTCCGTGTTCGTGTCCGCTGGGTACCACGTGTGTTGAGTTCCGAATAAAAGTCTGTGCTAAAGGAGATAAGCCGTGAGGTGCTGCGTGATGGAGGATCTGCGTTTCTGGAATCTATTATGACGGTGATGAGTCATGGTTGCATCATTACGATCCTGAAGTTAAAAGAGCCACCACAGAGGGAAAATCACCAGTTTTTCCAATACCAAAAAGGCAAAAAGTTGTTCTACCAGCAGGAAGGTGATGGTGACCACATGTTTTGACCGCCATGGGATGATTTATCAGCGTACAGTTCCCCCTCACACTACTGTTACAGCAGGATACCATACGTCAGTGTTGATTAAACAGAGGACACACATTGTAAGTGCCGGCCGGGATGGCCGAGCGCTTCTAGGAAGCTACAGTCTGGAACCGCGCGACCAGGTCGCAGGTTCGAATCCTGCCTCGGGCACGGATGTGTGTGATGTCCTTAGGTTAGTTAGGTTTAAGTAGTTCTACGTTCTAGGGGACTGATGACCTCAGATGTTAAGTCCCATAGTGCTCAGAGCCATTTGAACACATTGCAAGGAAAGGACCAGAACTTTTACGGACTGGTTTCCGACTCCGTCATAATAGTGCGCACACTCACGTCGCAAATCAAGTCGTGCAGTTCCTTGCTCAATACTACATTACCTGTGTACCGATCTTGTACTCTGTAACTCATTTTACTTCCACCACTAAAGACAAAGTTTCAGCACAATGGATTTTGGAACTCTGAAGCAGCGCTCAAGAAAAGTGAGGCGATTGTCAATGAGCTGATGAAGAGTGACCTGCATCATGTGTTCGAGGATCGGCAGAGACGCTTTAAAATTGTATTGAAGTAGGAGCGGAGTACTTGGAAAAAGATCATGTAAGCAATGAAGTGGAGTTATAAAATACATCTGAGAAAGACAAATTGTCGCAGCCTTTGCTGACCAGCCCTCATAAAGGAGCAATTGTTCAGCAGGTTTCTCATTAAGAAGTTACATCTCAATGTTTTTCTACGAAAAGATCATGCTGTATGTTGTACAAGAAGGTGAAACGTCTACCGCCGCATGTGACAAATTAGTGACAGAATAATGAACTATAGAGCTGTGCATTATTGTTGCCAGATACTACTGCTCGTGTTCGTCGGAATCCCACGATTATGGTAGAAATATTCACTTCATGGGTTTAGGAGGGCGATACTCAACATAATGCAGGATCTCAAAAGCCCCGCACGGCTAGAGCCGTTACTTGGCTTTTAATTTCGGGTTTCCTCGTGCAGTTCACCGAAATGTTTTTTTTTTCATCTAAGTCATCTCATAATTTTTCATTTATTAAAAGTTTTATTGGCTGCATTTCATGTTATATCGTTTTCTACAGGCTGTGTCATTCAGCCCTTTCTGTATTTTCTATAATGACGTTTTCATGCTTCAAACTGTACTTCTAATATATGATGTAGATAAAATTTTACTTTATCTGTCACTGTTAAACAAAATATTTCCTTTTACATTATGTACAGAACAATATTCATTATAATTTTCACCTGCCTGCATTTCAATGTTAAGTAGCCAAGGTGTACCCGCGGCTACTAGATGGCCCTCTCGCTGCAATGTCATGTTCACCTGCCGCACTTGTTAACGCGGGTGCCTCAGTCCGTTGCAACCTGTGGCTGTACAGGTATGAGCAGCCCTTAGAGGCTCGCCTTCACACATTCCTGTTAAATATTTTGTTACTAAAGATCTTCTGGCCTGTTATTTATTTTATACGTGACATGTAAGTACTGTCTCTGACTTGTATTGTTAGTCAGTACTTGCACTTTCGTGTATAAGAGAATTTTTCCATAAATTTGTAATTATGTTACAGACCGCTTTTAATGTCCAAATTCCGATGAAGGCACTCTTGGAAGGGTTGACACCTGGTTAAGAAGACTAAAAAAACTGTGACCCAGGTCTCATTTTTTTCAATTTTAATTTTACTTGATGCCCAAGCCGGTGTAGAGCCATTCTTGCTACAAGTTCGCTTTTGGCACTGCTTGTATAAAATGTTGTATGCCCTGTGAGGCAAACCTACGTTTCTAGCATTTGTAGACTTAGAGAAAGCTTTTGACAATTTTGACTGGAATACTCTCTTTCAAATTCTAAAGGTGGCATGGGTAAAATACAGGGAGCGAAAGGCTATTTATAATTTGTACAGAAACCAGATGGCAGTTATAAGAGTCGAGGGACATGAAAGGGAAGCAGTGGTTGGGAAGGGAGTGAGACAGGGTTGTAGTCTCTCCCCAATGTTATTCAATCAGTATATTGAGCAAGCAGTAAAGGAAACAAAAGAAAAATTTTGAATAGGTATTAAAATCCATGGAGAAGAAATAAAAACTTTGAGGTTCGCCGATGACATTGTAATTCTGTCAGAGACAGTAAAGGACTTGGAAGAGCAGCTGAACGGAATAGATGGTGTCTTGAAGGGAGGATATAAGATGAACATCAACAAAAGCAAAACAAGGATAATGGAATGTAGTCGAATTAAGTCGGGTGACGTTGAGGGTATTAGATTAGGAAATGAGAGACTTCAAGTACTAAAGGAGTTTTGCTATTTGGGGAGCAAAATAACTGATGATGGTCGAAGTAGAGAGGATATAAAATGTAGACTGGCAATGGCAAGGAAAGCGTTTCTGAAGAAGAGAAATTTGTTAACATCGAGTATAGATTTAAGTGTCAGGAAGTCATTTCTGAAAGTATTTATATGGAGTGTAGCCATGTATGGAAGTGAAACATGGACGATAAATAGTTTGGACAAGAAGAGAATAGAAGCTTTCGAAATGTGGTGCTACAGAAGAATGCTGAAGATTAGAGGGGTAGATCACATAAGTAATGAGGAAGTATTGAATAGGATTGGGGAGAAGAGAAGTTGTGGCACAACTTGACCAGAAGAAGGGATCGATTGGTAGGACATGTTCTGAGGCATCAAGGGATCACCAATTAAGTATTGGAGGGCAGCGTGGAGGGTAAAAATCGTAGGGGGAGACCAAGAGATGAATACACTAAGCAGATATAGAAGGATGTAGGTTGCAGTAGGTACTGGGAGATGAAGAAGCTTGCACAGGATAGAGTAGCAAGGAGAGCTGCATCAAACCAGTCTCAGGACTGAAGACCACAACAACAACAACAATGCCCTGTGACTGGAGCATAGAGCACTGACAAAGAAGAGACTCCAAAGCAGACACATAGCACTATGTTTTATTACGCCCATTGTAGAAACAGGAACTGCCATACCCACTTGAACTGCCATTGCATTAGACATTAAAAAACATAATAAGAACATAGTAAGCACTGCTACTGTCACATAGTTATTCGACGACTATTAAGTATCTATTACGTAAACACGATCGCTGTGAGACAGACCACGCTGTGGTCTACTGACGTACCAAGTCCGACGCTTAGAGTCTTAAGTGACCACAGTAGGCGGCGCGAACGTTCGGAGCAGACTGGCTGGAAGCGATGGATGATTCTAAGGGCGGTGTCCTCAGAGGCCACGAATAGGTGAAGTGAAAGCTTGTGGTTGGCCAGCTGGCTGCTCTGGAAGGCAGTGGAGGCAACGTGGTGCGATTTCCGTGGCCGGAACTATGTCCGTAGTCGGTGATTTCACTGGTTCCCATTCAATGGCTCGGACCGAACTGCTGGAACAGGTGCTTGTTTGGTAGCTTGGACCGAACTGCAGCGTAGATGAGACTGGTTTGGTAGCACAGACCCAAATGCTGGGCGTGGCTTTCTGTGGCAGTGCGTTCACATAAATACCATAGTGCCTGAGGAATACGGCGAGGCCTACTCTCAGGCGCATGACCTGGCGGATCAAGGTAATGCCGCGATTCTCGCGCCTTCTGATGGCGATGAGCACGCCGACTGACTGCAACGCCGGCCCCGCTATTCACGTCGGCATCTGCCATAGCTTCCTATGACAGAGACTCGTTGCTGTTGTTACTGTCCTGCATTGTTGTGTTTGTTTCTCGATGACACCGCGCTAGCAGTACCATGTTGTTAATGTTGAAACCCACACAGCGCGGCGCTGCCAGCAAGCTGCCAGGCCCAAATTTCGCCAACCCGCAGCAACGATCTGTGTTGCTGGCGGACCTCTTTGGGGCTACACCAATGTCTGAAAATAGCTTTTCTTGAGATTCCAACGGCGCCTAGGTTTTTCCCACATGTTTAACTTCACAGACTTTTTTATCATCATCATCATCATCATCATTATTTAAGACTGATTATGTGGTTCATGGTGTGGGTTCCTGTTATGTCCTAGTTCATGAACCTCGGGCAACGTATGAGTGGCCAAGTAAGTGGTCCCGACAGTCGGGATACCAGTTACTCTGGAATAAGGCTGGGCATCTCGGACATATTCTGAGTCGTGGTCACCTTTGTGCTCATACGGCAAAGACTACCAAATCCACCGGTTAGTCCCTCTGCCGTTAGGGGTAAAACCCAATGGGACTCGGGGCAAGTAAGGCTAGCAACCTGCTTCCCTGGTTCTTTAAATATGATGCTGGCAACAATCAGACTTCTTTATTCAACATGAAATTTTCATCAAAGTAATAAATTATTTTCACACACAGTTGACTGACTACAGTCAAAGTTTGAAAGTTAGTGTGGTGAATTGCTCCGTCTATACGCCAACAGGAATTTCACTAGCATCGTCAGATCCGACCGTTTGCAACTACTGCTGGAGAGCACTGTGCTTGCCAGTACGCAAGTAGGTGACTTTTATGGACGATAAAATGTCATCTGCTTCAAGAAACGAAACATAACTCTGGCGCTGATTAAAATTAAGCTTACGTTTATGACATTTTTAGAGATACTAGAGAAATAAATACCTTAAGCGAATTACAAATCCTTTATGTGATTAGTGCAGGACGATAGGATTGCGTACTTGGTTAATTAAAAGTTAAATAATGACAAATCAATGTGATACGGAACTTTGAAAAGATCCGTTGCCGAGCACCGGTTATTTCAGTGAGTAAAACAGTTTTCGAGACACAACATGATAAGTTTATAGCTGTTTCTTGAATGGAATAATTTCACCCAGAAAAGAAACCTCTGTTCGTTATTAATGTTAAGAATGGATTTTTGGCATGCTTTGAAGCACAGTTGAGAGCTACTCCACAGGTAAAGTTCCTATTTTTTTAATGTCTGTTTGCCGTATGTATAGGCTTTAGAAGAGTTTTCGTCTCGCCACAGAGATGGGAGCTCTGTGGCGACTGACAGCAGACACTTTCGATCCCCAGCCTCAGAAGTCAAATAATTCCGGATTATAGTATGTAGGAAATAATGCAGGATGGCGTCTGTCAAGCATGAGTCCTACATCAGCGCTGCCGACATGAACTGGTGCACCATAGTCACTGGAGCTTCCTGCAGTCTTTCATACTGCTTATTTTTAAAGAAAAAACACGTCTGTTCCATATACCATTGAGATCAATAGTTTAAGACTCCTACTAGAAACAGACAACGCCTCGCCTTCAAAATATTGTTTTAAATAGACATCTCTTGAAATTTTACTTTTAAATGTCTTGCTATGGAAACTGCTGGAGACTATGTCGCTTCCAACGGTGACTGAAGTAGCAAAGATTCATATATAGTCTGATGCAGACATTTTTTATACAGAAGAATTTCATTTTACTTACTTACGACCACCGAGCGAGGTGGCGCAGTGGTTCGACACTGGACTCGCATTCGGGAGGACGACGGTTCAATCCCGCGTCCGGCCATCCTGATTTAGGTTTTCCGTGATTTCCCTAAATCGTTCCAGGCAAATGCCGGGATGGTTCCTTTCAAAGGGCACGGCCGACTTCCCTACCTGTCCTTCCCTAATCCGATGAGACCGATGACCTCGCTGTCTGGTCTTCCCAAAAACAACCAACCAACCAACTTACTTACGCGTAGTATGAACGATACTGATGTACTCTGCCTTACTGAAAGAAGTATTTCATTTTTGAAACTGGTATTTAAAAATAACTTCATTATTATCTTGTGTATTATTGCGGAGTGTAATTTTTCCCGATTCCATCGTTCCTTAGTGGCTTCAGAATTCATGAGGTATGCTCCATCAGTTAGTTACAAAGACGGAACATACCTCCGCGAATTATTGCGGACGCTGTTAAACGCGTGCTGTGATCGGTGCCCTGCTGGCTTCATCTGTTCCGTTCAGTATCGATAATGTTGTGGGTAGAGCAAACCAAAGACTGCGATTCATTGGCAGAACACTTAGAAGGTGCAACAGGTCTACTAAAGAAACTGCTTACACCAGCTTGTCCACCCTACTCTGGAGTATTGCTGTGCGGTATGGGATCCGTATCAGGTGGGACTGACGGATGACAACGAGAAAGTACAAAGAAGGGCTGCTCATTTTGCGTTATCGCGAAATCGGGGGGATAGCGCCACAGACATAATACGTGGATTGGACTGACAATCATTAAAACAAAGGCGTTTTTCGTTGCGACGAGACCTTCTCATGAAATTTCAATCACCAGTCTTCTCCTCCGATTGCGGATGTGATGGGAGTGCGTGATGCAAAGGACAAAGTTCCTGAGTATTGAGTTGAACATGAAATTACTGGCTTCGCTATTGTCCTAGTACAGGTAATTTCCTGTCACTATCTTGCAGTGTGCTTTATAGCAGAATTAGCTTCTTCGATCGATTCATTTTTTGGAAGGAATGAAAATTAAGATTTACCGTTGACGACGAGTTCCTTAAAGATGGCTAAGGTTCTTGCTGTATTACCTACCACATATTATTTATTTTGCTCAGCTAGTCACTCAGTTGTAAAGAAATGTTTATGCATATTTCCATTTGCTCAAAAAAAATGGTTCAAATGGCTCTGAGCACTATGCGACTTAACTTCTGAGGTCATCAGTCACCTGGAACTTAGAACTAATTAAACCTAACTAACCTAAGGACATCACACACATCCATGCCCGAAGCAGGTTTCGAACCTGCGACCGTAGCGGTCGCTCGGTTCCAGACTACAGCGCCTAGAACTCATTTGCTCAAGTAAAGTACTTACCAAAGTTAACATTTCATTACTTGATAGCTCATATTTCTATATAACATTCTCATACTTTCTCTTTCAATATTTTATGTACAATTTAGCCTTTTTAACTGGATTGTATTAACAACTCTAGATCATAGACCAAATAATTGAATGACCAATTTACATTTTGTGGATTTCAAATATAATTGTGAGACAGTAACCGTACAAGAATATGATGAGTGTAATACAGCCAACCGGCTGCAACAATATTTCACTTTAACCTGGTTTCGACACCGTCTATAGGTGCCTTCATCATAAAATAAAAAAAAAACTTCAACTAAACACATAAAAATTAATTTTCTTAGAATTTCAAAACTGAAAGGGCATTTTATTACGTCAGAGTACTTGTCTGTATCGAAGACGTCGCAACAGCCTCATGGTTACATCAAGAGACCTGTAGACTTAAATTTAGTGCCCGCAGCCTCGGTAAGGTATGGCGTTGTGGGACCTAATGTGAGGCCCTAAACCATTACAAGGATAGTTCAAGAGAATTAAATAGAAATTTATAACTTTAATTTCTGTGTAGAAGATATTCCACGAGAGGTCACTGTAAGTGTCAGAATAAATGGACCGACATCGCTGTTTTATTTACTGACCATGTCAAGGGTTTATTCTGCGAAATCAGTACGATGGCAATCCCAGCGTCATTTCCGGTTTGCGCTGAGTAAATCGACATCGACAAAATAATGGAGGACATTCGGCGCTGTCGAAAATCAGTTCAGATTGTGTGGTTGCCCCAGGAAGTGGTTTAAGAAAATGAAATACCGTGACTGGGCAATGTCATAGGCTAGGCTCATGTGTGTTAGCATGAACACAGACGCAACACTGCACGCTGATGTCATGTTTTAAAATCCGTCTCTTGACAGTTTTGCAGCAGCGCTGAACGACTCAGAAGCAATTTTCTAGAGATAGAATTAATTTTTGGCTAAAGAAAATACCTACAAACTAGAGAAAGATTTTATCTGATAAGAAGTTGTAAATTTATGAAAGCTAACGTGTCATGTAATGTTTTATCTGCAAACTCCACAAAATGCTGAAAAAGAAAAATTAATTTGATGTTCCTTTCCGCGCAAGTGGAACTTCCTGAATATAATAAAGCACTCATATAACTGTATTTTAGTTGATTTTTGTACATTATGTAACTCGTAAACAATTAAGTCTTTTCAATGTAGATAAAATTTTTATGTGAATAGTAGTGGACACACCTGTATATGTTTTCAAAAGTGAACTCAACAAACCCTAGCACAAAGTAGCAGAATTAAAAATGTAATTATGCCGTTCATCTAACAGCTCATATCTTGTGCAGCCCACACTATACCTGCTATTTGGTGACAGAATATCTCTCTAGAAATATTTATTTTTCCAGTTGGACATAGACAATGGCTGACGGAAAGTAACACTTCCACTTAAAATGTGTCAGAATTCTTAGTGTCGTCGTACAAGGGCTACTAGGAATCAATGTTACTTGGAAAAAACATAGCGATTAAAATGTTAAACACGTAGACCGTCAATTAAGATACTTAGCTTGTACTATTCCACTTCGGTCTCTCGTACATAGGATAGGAGTAGTTCCTCGGATTCTCCTGTGTGTTGGTGGCAGCCAAGTAACATGAAATTATTTATCCAGTTGTTATACACATAATATTTACTTATCAAATCAGAATAAAAACTTATACTACAACTAACATCGCTGTAAAATGTTCACTGCTGAAGTCAGTATTACCAGCTTAATAGCTCTTCCATTTGGATAGTATGAAAGTTACGCATAAGGCGTGGCTTGAATATGTCATGCCTAAGCTTCGTATTCTACAGTTTAATTGCAAAGCTGCTTTTCAAGCTACACTTGGCCTCGTATCCATGTGTCCTACGAACTTCACGTCATTGTAACAATACCGCTTCTTGATCAAATTATGATACGTTGTTACTTATATGGCTGACGTGTATTTATTGTATAAATCGAAATAACAACAACTTTTTAATTCATACAAATCATGTTTAGCAGACAACAGTGTAACACACTGACACGAGGACGACAGTAACAAAAAGTTGCGTAAGACAATGCAAAAATAAAAATCAAGTACTACATTATCCTCATGTATCACAAGGAACATGACAATGTGCGTTGCGTTTTATCTAGACAAATAAGTAATACTTAAACGCGCTTTTGCCTGGTAATGTATATAATGACAAACTTAGGCTTCATCTTATATTCAAATACAGAGATATGTAATCAGGCAGAATATGGCGCTGCAGTCGTCAACAAATATTTATGACAAGTGTCTGGCGCAATTGTTAGATCGGTTACTGCTGCTACAATGGCAGGTTATCAAGATTTAAGTGAGTTTGAACGTGGTGTTAAAATCGGCGCACAAACAATGGGACATAGGATCTACGAGGTAGCGATGAAGTGGGGATTTTCCCGTACGATCATTTCACGAGTGTTCAAATGGTTCAAATGGCCCTGAGCACTATGGGACTTAACATCTGATGTCATCAGTCCCCTAGAACTTAGAACTACATAAACCTATCTAACCTAAGGACATCACACACATCCATGCCCGAGGCAGGATTCGAACTTGCGACCGTAGTGGCCGCGCGGTTCCAGACTGCAGCGCCTAGAACCTCTTGGCCACTACGGCCGGCTTTCACGAGTGTACCGTGAATATTAGGAATATGGTAAAACATCAAATCTACGATGTCGCTGCGGCTGGAAAAAGATTCTGCAAGCACGGGTCCAACAATGACTGAAGGTAATCGTTCTACGTGACAGAAATGCAACCCTTCCTCAAATCGCTGTGGATTTCAGTGCTGGGCCATCAACAAGTATCAGCGTGCGAAACATCATCGATATGGGCTTTCGGAGCCGAAGGCCCACACAGAGCACTCTTCTGAATTTAAACACCCCTCACATGAAGATTTTTAAGCATAACTGGGTTGCCTTACAACGTGCTGCTGAGATCTCCACCACCTTGTACGCTTGCGGGTTTATGGACAGCCCTGAAGGCAATTCCCTCCAGCATCACTTTTGTTGAGTGGTACTTAAGTAAATAAATTATTGAAATCAAAGTGAACTAGATATTAGAAATTAAATGAAAAACTTGGTTTAGTTTAGAGAGTTACATACTGGCAAACAGCGGACAGAACAGAAGAGACAATGACCATGAAGTCAGCAAGTTCCACATAAGCGGGCGCTGTCGATTCAGCCGTCAGGGCATCGCCCGACCGGCTCACGTGTTTCTCAGTTGTCGCATGTCAGCAAAGGCCCTCGCCTACATTCAAAGAGCCAATGACCGACGTTAAGAAGATTCTTCGAGAAGCTTTTCAACGTGACAGAATAGGCAATGACCGGCTCACGTGTTTCTCAGTCGTCACATGTGATCAAAGGCCCTCGCCTACATCCCAAGAGCCAATGACCGACGTTAAGAAGATTCTTCGAGAAACTTTTCAACGTGACAGAAGAGGCAATGGCCGTGAAGTCGTTCAACTCCAGTGAACTGAAGTGAATAAAAACGCGAGACGCGGTGGGCCCGAGAGACGGAGACGAGAGACGGAGACGAAGACGAAGACGAGAGACGAAGAAGACGAAGAAGTGAAGAAGCGTAGCAGTAGTTTTCAGTCAGTTTCGGTGCTGAAGACCGTCATGCAAGAAGAGACTACATCATGCACAGACGCACCAAGTCCGCCGCTCTAATGGAGTAGCAAGCAGCAGCCTCGGCGCCAGAAGACAGAAGTTAAAAGGTATTTGAAGTATGATTTTTACGTACCCGGGTGACTCGTGAGGACGGGAAGGAGACGGCCTCACATCAGCAGTCACCTGTGAGCTGGGATGAAGACCTGACAGCCGAAGACTGGCAAGCGGGAGTCCGTGGTTCGAGTCCGCGACACTGGCCTTCCCCCGCCGCGCCGCTCCGCTGGCCGACGCACAACACACGCGGCCGCTTAGAGAAGAGAAACACTGGGACGCCACATTCAAGGTATCACCATCCGATGCACGACTTCGCTCGCAATAATTAAACGGGCCACCTCGCGCTGCGCTTCTCCAGTCAGCTGGGCGAGACGGCGACAAGAGATACACACCGCCACGCGTAATCAGACGCCGCCGCCGCCGCCGCTGCCGCAGCAGAAGGCTACGCAAACGACACAGCTACCGTTCTCCGAACCAGAACATCCAGTAAGATACAGTTGTACGAAACTTTCAATAAAAGTTATCTTATGTAAAAATGCTGTTTCATTCTACCTCATACCCGAGCCAAGGAAGAACCCATCCTGCCCACATGTTGTTAAGAGAGAAAAGTTAATATATTTAATATTTTCACCCTGACAGAATGCTTTAGAATGCTCATCCTGACAATTGACAGCATCAAAAGAGAAAACCCAGTTACATTTAGTGACAGAAGTGTTATATTTAGTGTCACAACTGTTACACTTCAGACATTAGTCGAGTCCATGCCACGACACATTGCTGAGTGATTGCGGGGGTTATACACGGTATTAGGCACGTTACCATTTTCTTTGGCTCTTCAATGCATAAGTCAAGTGCACAAAATAGCAAATCATGATCAGTTACAGGCTGTTGGCAACACTGCGTCTTATACTACCACAGACGCAATTCTTGCGTTATTAGAAACAGTCGATGGTGTGTTTGCTATTTACATTTTAGTACAAAATTCATAAGAACGGCACGGAGTCCCCAGGAATATTGGGACCCTCCTTCGATGGTTTTTAGAGGGTCTCTTTAGCAATTAGTCGAGGACAGGAACTCGTGTCGGAATACGTCATCCAACGACGCTACAGAGCGTCGAAGTCATAGGCACCGGCACCTTCCACAAGGATATGTCTTCGGCAGCAAACGTGACTTTGTACGCTGACAGACCGTAGACGGAACGTCTCGCAATATTGTTTGTTATTCAGTGATCGCGACTGACTGCTACGATTACCAGTAGATAAGATGGTTGGTTGGTTGGTTGTTTGGGGAAGGAGACCAGACAGCGTGGTCATCGGTCTCATCGGACTAGGGAAGGATGGGGAAGGAAGTCGGCCGTGCCCTTTCAGAGGAATCATCCCGGCATGTGCCTGGAGTGATTTAGGGAAATCACGGCAAACCTAAATCAGGATGGCCGGACGCGGGATTGAACCGTCGTCCTCCCGAATGCGAGTCCAGTGTCTAACCAGTAGATAAGACTGGGCTAGCCCTTGCGTGGAAAGATCTTGTGTTCCACCACTGCGATGCCCTGTTGCCTCGATGCATGATAATTTTTGACATGGGTTTACATCCAGAGTTTATTTTTTTTCCGGCATCCCTCTAAAATCTCTGATGTTTCTTGGTATACAGAAGAAAAATCAACTGCTAATGGAAACCTTGTGTCCGGAAACAGCGGAGGATTACACGGTCGTCTGGTACAACTTCTAAGCCATCTCCATCAATCCGTTTTGGTTTACATTTGTAAGAGGCTTCTCCAGCGAGCTTGCACCGCTTGTCCAAAATGTCCCGAGCTTACAGCTGACGTCAGCGCAGTAACTATGGTGTCAGCCTTATCGCGTCACACATCGCAATGGAGCAACATCTCTAAATCAAGTATTCCTTGTTTCAAACAGTCACCACAGTTCATGAGACTTGGTGTTACCAATACCAACCAGGCAAAAAATGACAAAGTGCACAGATTCACATGAAGTTAGTGATATTGTATGTATACAGAGAAGGGCAGCACGAATGGTCGCAGGTTTGTTTAATCCATGGGAGAGTATCACAGAGATACTGAAGGAACTGAAACGGGAGACTCTTCAAGACAGACGTAAACTATCGCGAGAAAGTTTATTAGTAAAGTTTCAAGAACGGCCTTAAATGATTACTCTAGGGATATATTACAAGCCCCTACTTATCGCTCACACAGGGATCCTAATGATAAGATTAGAAAAAATTCGCTTGCGCAGTGACCGAGCGGTTCTAGGCGCTACGGTCGCAGGTTCGAATCCTGCATAGGGCATGGATGTTTGTGTTGTCCTTAGGTTAGGTAGGTTTAAGTAATTCTATGGGACTGACGACCTCAGATGTTAAGTCCCACAGTGCTCAGAGGCATTCGAACCAATTTTGAGAATAATTTCTCCATGCACAGAGGCATTCAAACAATCATTCTTCCAGTGTTCCCCACGTGTATGGAACAGGAAGAACTGTTAGAATGGGACGTACCAACTGCCATGCACCTCACGGTGGTTTGCAGAGTGTAGATGTAGATGTAGATGTAGATGTAGAAAGAGAAGGGTCAACGCGTTGACGACATAACCGAAATTCAGGCCAATGTTACTCACGAGTTGACCACATACTAAGGAAAGACTTTTCTGGCAATTTCACGTGAATGTATGACCGTGACCATGTACAACACCTGAAACATTGCTGCTACCATTTTAGCATTTCGTTCTTTCTTTCCATTAGAACTGTGCGGTGAGAATCTGTGATGCTCATGAAGTCTATAGAAAACTAATACATCAACTATTTTCTAATAAATTCGACTACCGCGATACTATTCTAATTATCTGTTAAATTTTATGGGTAATGGGTTGCAAGTACAGCATAGGTAACTGGCTATCACCAGAAGACATCTTAAAACCCATGTCAGCTACGATTCGATTCGAAACAATGTATTTCGGACAAGAACATAATTCTGCCCGCAATTTTCCGACTTCTTTTATACCAGAGACATTGTAATAGTTCTACGCGTGACTATACCTGAGAGTGAATCCACGACCAACAGTTAGTTATTAGTTTCCTTAATACATTAAATTATACTACCATTTATTTGCAAGACAGGAGTACATGTAGTTCATTACGACATGTTACAGGACAAAGTTTCATTATATAAATCGTTTCTTCCCAATACATAGTGTTCTACGTTGGTCGTGGTTCGTCATTCTGATTCCATCGGTTATCAGTGAGATTGTTGTATTACGGAGACAGAAAATCGTGTGCAACAAGTGTGGTACATTTTGATTATATCTGTAATCAAACTGATTGTGGTAATGCAGACCACGGAAAATCGTGTGCAAATATGATGCTGTTCGTCAGTTAATAACGAATTAATTAATACAGGCAGAGTAAATAACCAGTTATTTTATAGTACTCGTCCTCGGAAGAGTTTGATACCAGAAACAAGATATACATATAACATGCATTAACCAAAAGAACTAACTTACTCGAAACTGCTTTATTTAACCTTCCTAATGCTACGGATATAATATGCAAATCTGAGCTATACATCTTCCTTGTTGTTAAAACTATTATTTTCCAGATCGTATCACTTTCCTCCTGTAAATAAACTGTATCCATTGATGTATTGGTCAGTTTTTTACTTACAACACATTAAAATTTATTCCTGGGTTTTGTATGGAGTAGAACTGTGGTCAGTATGACTCCAGTCTAAATTGTCTTCTTGTTCTTGAATGTATCGTTATGAAAATAGAATGACACTTGTTTTGTTGAAAAAGTTTAATACAAAGCACCTTAGACTATGAAAATAACTTTTTCCACTTATTTTGTACCCACTATGAGTTTATTGCCTCGGTTGCGTTTTGCCTCAGATGCTAGAGTTTCACCTCAGCTTGTCGTAGAATTACGTTGTGAATCGAGAACATGTGAGTAGTTCTGAAATACAAGGATTTTTGAATGAAGCGGAGAAATTAAATATCTTCCGATGGTGATGGAGAGATCGATGCTATTATTTCTGAAGGCAATGAATCAGCTGTAGATCGTGCTGATGATGTCGGAGATTCGAAAACAACTGTTGCTGAAGGTGATGACGTCTCAAGTATATAAAAGAAAGTATATTTCATCAATCATTTGTTTAAAACAGCAGTAATAGTAATAATAATAATAATAATAATAATAATAATAATAATAATATGTAAGTAAATATATAAAATATTAATCCCGTTGTTTTGAGGGCCAGAAATTGAAAAGAAACATGGGGAAACACTCCTGTATAGATGACACGAGAGGCAGCCAGCGCGGAACGGAATGAAGACAGCTCCAGGGCCAAAGAGGCAAATGTAAATACTGTGGAGGAAGTGTCTGAATTATTTATGAAGCCCAGAATTTTCCAGAAGAGTTCGAAGTGAACGAACAAAGAATGTGACATTACTACCGGGAGAAATGGATAGCTGTTCAGAGAATAATTTGAGTGCTTTCTTGGCCTGCTTATATTTGCAAGAGGCCACAAAGATCACAGCGAGGGCATAGTGAATTTATGAAACAAAGAACATGGCGGACCTGTCGTCAATAGTTGTATGAGTAGAAGTCACTTTGCAAATTCTAAGCTGGCCACTGTGGCCGAGCGGTTCTAGGCGCTTCAGTCTGGAACCGCGAGACCGCTACGGTCGCAGGTTCGAATTCTGCCTCGGACATAAATGTGTGTGATGGCCTTAGATTAGTTAGGTTTAAGTAGTTCCAAGTTTTAGAGGACTGATGACCTCAGAAGTCTCATAGTGCTCAGAGCCATTTGAATTTTTGAACAAATTCAAATCCGAGATGCACAGCAGCATCGATAGGATCGCAGCCCTGATCAATCAGCTCCTGTAAGGGATATATTTCAACAGTGGGTAACCACAGTGAACGATACGTTCAATAAAGGGAATATTACAGTTGATGAACAACTGGTAATTTTTAGGAACAGGTTTCCTTCTCGCCAGTATATCCTCTCAGAACACGTTAAGTATGATTTTAAGATATAGGCTGCACGTGACACCACTAATTATTATCTCACAAACCTGCAGGTGTACGAAGGAAAGCGTGAAGACCAGCCTACAGAAATAAGCCGGAGAAGAAGCGTAATGTTGAAGGCGACAACAAATATTTCAAGGAGAAGTAGAAATGTCAGAACAGATAATTTCTTCGGAAGTTGGTAGTTGGCTAAGGAACTGGAATGAAAAATGATGACTCTGCTTGGACCAATAAGAACAACAAAAACATAATTTCTCGTAGGAAGAGGAAGAAATGCAGCTTCAAGTTTCTTCATATTCCAGGAATAAGCCACTAGAGTTTCCTAATGTCCCGAAAAGAGGACGATAATGATATGGCTGAAACTAAGTATTTCAAAGAGATAACAGGAGTAAGGAAAACAGCCAAACCTATCAGAAACTAGGAATATAATGCAAGTAAGTCAAGCGTATACACAATGAACAAGTTGGACAGGACCTACAATATAAAATTTATAAGAAAATTGTTCACGATTATTTTCTATAATATTTTGGATATTAGTCTCTTCTGTGCTTTCATAATTCGGCTGGATTTAAATCAGATTGTAACAAAGAACCGGGAACATCTGTAGTATAGAAAACAGATTTACTCTTTATCTTCATCCTCCTACTCCTCTTCCTCTTCCTCCTCCTCCTCCTTCAGGAAAGATGCAAATGGGTGTAAGATGGATGCTGCTCCCTATGCGAATGTCCTGGGAATAGAGAACACCCAGAGAAGTGCATAAAATATTTTTCTTCTGCCTGTAAACAACTGATTTGTTTTAAATACAAGGATGTTTAAGATAAAGGTCGCAGAATACATTTTAAGTGGTTTACACACATAGTTTCCATGTTTCCAATTAAATAATTTATCTTTTCTTCTGAATTCATTAAAATCAATGAAACACGGCAAATACATCGCGTGGAAATCACTAGAGGTCAATATGAGCCTAGTAGTACTGAGCGAAACCAAAAACAATCTTGTAGAAAGAGCATTAAAACTGAAACTACTTATTTAAGTTGCAGTCTGTATCGTCACACAATTGCATTTGGCAAAA
This sequence comes from Schistocerca cancellata, assembly GCF_023864275.1. Classification (NCBI taxonomy): domain Eukaryota; kingdom Metazoa; phylum Arthropoda; class Insecta; order Orthoptera; family Acrididae; genus Schistocerca; species Schistocerca cancellata. The sequence goes on from NC_064628.1 coordinate 846,274,357, forward strand.
TGCCTTTTGATTGCGAACGTGCTCCTTCTAAACAGACTTAATTCGGGGAGAAAAAGAGTATTGTTTTTAGCTCTCATATGAACCAGATATTAACTACAACAGCCGCACGATATATTATTTTTCTTATTAATGTTAGGTTGGCAACATTCTAATCCTTTTTGTGCTCACCACAAATATGGTTTTTTTTCTTTTCCTTTACGGTATAAATGTTCAAGAGTTGGGCTGGGTCTCTTTAAACCAATGATCTGACATTCAAAAAACAACTACTTCTGAAGCAATGAAATTACAAACCAGAGCAAAGCAAACGAGAATGAAGTAAAGTATTTCCTACTATTCGTGCATTTCTGACGTTTCCAATATGTGTTTTAAATGTGGCTTAAAAGTGCTGGAAGAAGACGGGTCTGTTAAACCTTAAACCCTACACTTGAAAGCCAATCGTACGTGACGCGGTTCAAACTTAGAAGATACGACATCAGAAAATTTCAGTGCTTATATCAACAAAATATTGGACTCATTCTAAATGGTAATCGATTCCGGTTTGTACGTCACACTATTACCAACATGTAATTTCTTAAGTGAACACTTTCCGACATGATTGAGACATGTTCCCCTTTTGACAGAGAGCAAGTTTCGTTATTTGCTGCTTTGCAGTAAACTGCACTCTGTATCGAGTCGTGGTGCAGATGAGATATTACTAATAAGCACTTAAATTGTATGTTAACCGAGCCACATGGCAACAAATCGCCAGAGGTAATCAGAGCTGACATCAAATTATTCATTTAGGTGTTAGTATCTTTGAAGAGAAATGTAGCACATGTGAAGTGAGGGGAAACTTCGTCAAACTTCAAGGTGAACATCCCCCAACCATTAACGCGCGTTGAGTGTCACTGAAAGTTTTACTCCGAAATATGACGTTAAACGCATATGGACCTTACATAGAAATTAATCTGAGGAAAAGATGCAAAACATTAATACACGATATCGATTAAACAGCTCACGATGATGGAATGTAAATAATAAACCCGAACTACTAAGTCTTATAACAATTACTTCTTCATTTATGTACATTTACGTTCTGTATCTACACATATACTTAGTAAGAAGATGCACGGCATGTAGAAGACGCTACTTCTCATAGTATTATAACGAAGAAACACAAAAGTCATTAGAAAACACACATAATTTTATTTGTACGGGCAATGTTTGTTAAGTGGCAGATGAAGAGATCTCTCAATATTTGGACGATTTAGTGTGTTCATTGTTAGACATAGTTTCACAGGGCGCGTTGTACTAATAATGATTCTACGGAATGCCTAATATCATTGCCGTAAGTGGCATACGAATACTCAAATTAGTGTACACTGTCTACGAAGCTAGAATAATAATATCTGATATTCGTGAGAATGTAATTCACAGAACGCCGGAAAAAGCGAACGTTTATAAATGAGAGAACTTTTGCGTAGTCAGATCGACGATTCATGCATACGTACTGCTTAGGATAAATACAGAAGAAGGGAAAAGAAAGTTAAGAATACTGATTGGCGACTCCATGGAGTATGGAGAATATGTTAGATGATAGCAAGTTTTCCTTAGGAATGGTAAGAGAGAGGCAGTTTCGATGTTACCTTTGACAATAAAAACAAGATTTGGGAAAAATAAAGATGTTTTGACCAAGAATCAGTGTTCGCTAATTTAAAGTGAAATCTTCAGAATAAGAAGTACACTCTATAGGAAGAGGGGTAATATACAATATACAAAAGAGCCAAGAGGGAACAGCAAGATATAAGTGTAGAAGAGATCAAATTAAAACGCCTTGAGGCGGAAATGCAGTCTTTCTTCTCTAATGTTCACCCGGATGCCAAGGAAGCAATGACGAAAAGGACATAAAAATTTAGAAGTAACAAAAAAAATTCATGTTGGGTTTATGTTAATGATTCGTTGATGTCGCAGCTGTAATCAGGCGTAATGAGTAAGAATTAGTGGGCAAGTTGAATGAAATTAACGCTTAGAACAGAATAAGTATTGATACTAAACCAAAACAGGCAATAGTATTAAGAGACAGCATGCGGACCCGACATCCAAACTTGAGATCACGCAGTAGATGAAATGATAGAATTCTGGTACCATGGACCCTAAATAACGCTTGACGGGCTAAGGGATGAATAATAAGCTGGTTAATGTAGGCACCGCCATAGGAGGTCTACTGATGCTGCACGTAGGCTTCAAATTGAGAACGTAGGCCTCAAATTGAGAAAGCAGTTTCAGGGAATAACCATTAGGCACAGCATTTTATAGATACTTATTGATGTATTTATTTATTATATTCCTTTTCTATATTTATTATATATATGCGGTTAATAACCGATAAAATTTTTATCAGTGCCAAATTGAGGTGTAGAGGCGAAATAGCGTCAGTTACCTGAGACTAATATTTTAGTTATAGTAGGATCCACAGTTATGATAAATTTCTTGAATGATGTCAGTTTGCTTCACTGGCTATTATCGTTTGTCGTTAGTATTAAACCCTTCCTGCATGATATGTTGTTACCGCTCCGTAATTTCGGCCATATAGCCATTCTGAATGGTAGAGTACAATCAGTAAAAATGAAAATATTCGGGTTATAGTCAGCGTATTTGTCTATGGAGCAAAGAGTGGTTGGCTACACATTTGTGTTATAGGCATAACGTCAGGTGTTACGAAAACAATAATTACACACCATAGCCACAAGTGTAACGTAGTATACTGAACCATGATGATGCTGTGTAATTATTGGTTTCGTAACACTTGATTTAATGCCAATAACTCTAATGGTGGCCAACCACCCTTTGCGCTGTACACAAGTACACTAACTAAAGCAGTGGTAGGACTATGGCTACGAAAAGTAAAAGTTACGGACTATGTGAATTCACCGAATTTATTCAAAAGTAGCTTAGCACTCGCTACTTCGCTCGTGTTGGCTGTATGATCTGCACAGACTATTTTTTGTTTTCCTTCAATTGAATTTTTATGTTATTCACAAATTGCAACATCTGAACTTTGCAAGTTACTTAAGGCCATAGTAGCATGGGACTTTCAAAATATACTTCTGAGCAAGAAGCGATTCTGGCAGACAAACATCTTATTCCTGCATTTTGAGTTGTTGTAGTGATATTTCCATCGAAACTTTCATCCTCTATCACACATTTATTTAGAAGCCAATTACTAATTTTCATATTTTCAGCTTAAAAATGTTTAAATGTAAGGAAATATTTCATAAGAATTTCCGTGCCATACTTCAGCCCCTTAAGGTTGAATTTTCCAAAACAATGAAACACGCATTTTTTTTTTTTTATTTCTAACTGAGTAGTCCAATATCTGCTTCCATAAGTGTAGCTTTAAAACTTGTTTATTAAGACTTTACTAATGATGTATTTCCAAAAAATCTGTCACCACTAATGCTTTCCTTGGTGACTGAACTCCAAGAATTGCTGAGGCATGTACTTTAATTTCTGACAGAGATTTCAAATACAAATTTTGGTAGTTTTAGCTTCAAAATGTCCTTGATAGCGATATATTTTCAAAATACTTTTCATCCCTAACTCACCTCCTTAGAGGGATGGAATTTCGAACGATCCCTTACTGTTAACTTAGAGCAACATATCTAAATCTAGATCTTCTCCAGCATGTTCTCAAAAAGAGAATAGTGTGTGCTAAGTTTGTTCATGACCCCTTGACTCCTGAACAAAAGCTACGACCATAGACACCTGCTGCGATTTGATAGAATTGCGGCTGGTTGCTGTGGTTCTAGGCGCTTCAGTGTGGAACCGCGCTGCTGCTACAGTCGCAGGTTCGAATGCTGCCTCGGGCACGGATGTGTGAGATATCCTTAGATTAAATAGGTTAAAGTAGTTTAAGTCTAGGGGAGTGATGGTCCCATAGTGCGTAGAGCCATTGGAACCATTTTTGATCCCTTACTACAATGCCTACAGTATAAGATCAACATCCTCTCCAAATATCATGTTTCTGTCGTTAGTGGCTTGGACTGGATGGTAATGAGTCAATGAATCAGTCAGGCCCTATTTGCCCGCCTTAGGGGTTGAATTTCCAAAAACACAGAAAACGTTGTATTACTTTCAGAGATTTAGCGTCGAAAATTCTTTAATAATGAAAAATTTCCTTAAAAACTTTTCTCCCCTATTTGACCCCCTTTGAGGTTAAATTTCCAGAAATGCTGAAACATGCATATCTTTATATCTCACCCAGAAACCAGATACCGATTTTCGTAGAACTGTCTTCAAATTGCATTAATTGCGACATTTTTAAACAACATTTGATCCCCTATTTCACATCCTTAAGGGTGGAATTCCGAAATATCCATTCTGAAGGGAATTCTACAGTATAAGATGAACACGCTTTTGAGATTTTGAAACTTGTATCCTTAGTAGTTTGGGCTGGGCGATATTGTGTCAGTAAGTGAGTCAGTCAGTCGGAACACTGCGTCTTATATATGAAAAGACCAGTATACAGCTGACATCCGTTTTAAAAGTGTTTTGACACAGACACTGTAGTCCACTTTTGGAACTGCATTTATTAATGCAGTAAAAGGTTTTTAGATGTCGTTAAATGCTCCGAAAGGTGTCTCTTCATTCGCACCTTCAATTTGAAGGAACAACCTGGTGTCGGCTGGTACAAAATAGTTGAATGTAGAGGGTGAACCAGGACTGTGATCCGTATGCTGGCCAAAAACTCGTTTACAGTCTTTGCTTTGTGGGTGGAGACGTTGTAGTGGAGGAGCGACCAGGCGCCTCCTTCTCGTTATTCGGATCGAATTCGACGAATTCTCGCCCAAAGGCACTGACCTTAACACGTCTTCATGTTGAATCATGGCTCAACAAACAGTTACCGACAACTGTCAGATACGTACTGCTACTGCAGCGATGTTTGCAGTTTGACCTACTACAGGGCTGTTGTCGAAACTTCAAGGATCTTAACGCCACATCTCGCCAGAAGGAGGCATTTCAGTTTAGAATTTTACACAAGCAGCCTTAACGGAACGGTGTTACAGTGTGTACAACCCAAGAATGTCCATCTAGCAGATTCTACTCCAATGCAACGTAGTTGTGAATGGAATTAAATAAAATGATGCGGCAAACTGATATGATTCAAGAAACACATCAGACTACTCGGAGGAATGATGACCCTATAAGCAATGTTATATAGAACATCCTGACCGTAAGTACTCCGCACAGCTGTGCTAGTATTAGTCGCCGGAAAGGGGAATTTTGTTAGAAATTCAGTGAGGCGCGGTTGGGCGATGAGGTCTGGGGCCGCTGGCAGTGTGTGGTAATGGTTGTAATCCAGTAGGCCAGGCAGAGCAAACATGGCGCGGAACTGCAACGGCGTATTGCACGTACGATTTGTTTCGTATGGAGCAACAGTGAGGCAGGGAACTGCAGCGTTGCTTTAAGTTATTGCGATGTACGAGGCGAGGCTGTAGGCCAGAGCTGGGAGTGGTGGTGTGTAAGTGGCTGATGTATGGGAATCTACCCCTGCAATAGTTTCTGTCTCTCTGTGACACTTCGTCAGAAGCGAGGGGAAAAGCAGTATAAATAGCCAGGCACTTTTAGCTTAAGGAGTTTGCCAGGTCAGTCGAGAGTCGGGTCGAACCTGTGCTGGTCTAGGCTTTGAGGGGCTAGTCTGGCAGCGATGTTGTAAATATTCAGTGTAAACCTGTACTTTGTTTCTATGTACTGTATGTGCTGTATTCCGCCTCTGAGGCACAACATCGGGACGGGACGGAACGGCAGCCGGGTACTTGGAGATAACATGGGCTGCCTGAAGGAGGGCAGTGCTAGTGGTCTGCAGTGGGTCAAGGGCAGGCCACGTTCGCTTCCCACCTGGCATACCGCGGTCCGGGCGAGTCGTATGCTGTAGCAGCCGCGCCAACGCTGCAGCAGCGCCAGAGGCGGCAGTGGGTGTTGCAATCTGGCAAGCACCACCAGTGGAAAGTTGTGGCACCGCATCCAGGAGGGCGCGGGTTCGAGTCCGTTCCTGTCCTGGGAGCAGCAGCTGCCGGGGGCCACGGGCAACCAGTACAACCACCTTCATCCTATGGTCGGACAGAGGACGCCAATGGGGCAGAGGGTGACGAAGACCAGTGACTAAAATCTCGGGCACCTACGCGGCATCGGCGGGTGGAGACCGGGGCGAGCGCGGCTGACTTCCATCGTCAGGCAGCCTTGATAGCTGCAGCAGTGGTGTCGGCAGTCCAGGAGTGTTGACAAGGGAACATCCCCATCGCACCCCCTCAGATTTAGTTATAAGTTGGCACAGTGGATTGGCCTTGAAAAACTGAACACAGATCAATCGAGAAAACAGGAAGAAGCTGTGTGGAACTATGAAAAAAATGAGTAAAATATACAAACTGAGTAGTCCATGCGCAACATAGGCAACATCATGGAGTATATGAACCTAAGACCGCCGTGGTCCCGTGGTTAGCGTGAGTAGCTGCGGAACCAAAGGTCCTTGGTTTAAGTCATCCCTCGAGCGAAAAGTTTACTTACTTTATTTTTCCAAAGTTATGATCAGTCCGTTTGTTCATTGGCGTCTCTCTTCACTGCAATGAGTTTAGTGTCTGTGTTTTGCGACCGCACCGCAAAACCGTGCGGTTAGTAGACGAAAGGACGTGCCTCTCCAATGGGAACCGAAAACATTTGATCGCAAGGTCATAGGTCAACCGATTCCTCCACAGGAAAACACGTCTGATATATTCTATACGACACTGGTGACGGCATGCGCGTCACATGACAGGGAAATGTTGTCGACCCATTTAACTTGTACACTTAGCGAATGGGTAAAAAGATTCTTCTACCCTGCCCGATTTAGGTTTTCTTGTGGATGTGATAATCACTCCCAAAAAAGTGATGAAAACATAAGAGTTTGTCACATAAACTGAAAATAAAAAATTAAACTTTTCGATCGAGTGAAGACTCCCACCTAGGACCTCTCCTTCCGTAGCTGCTCTTGCTAACCACGGGACCACGGCGCTCCTTGACTCCCATTGTCCTTGATGTTGCCTCTGTTGCGCATGGACTACTCAGTTTGTACATTTTACTCGTTTCTTTCATAGTTCCTCGCAACTTCTTCCTGTTTTCTCGAATGATCTGTGTTCAGTTTTTCAAGGCCTGTCCACTGCGCCAACGTATAACTAAATCTGAGGGGGGTGCGATGGGGAGGTTCCCTTGTGAGACGGCTGGACTCGCAGTACAGCGCACGGGCGGCGCGCCGACATTACACTTCTGTAAACTAGCTGGATAAAGGAATACTTCCGAATATCTCTGTATCATTCTGCACTGCTCTTTGACGCTACTGAACTTGCTCGGTCTCCTGACGAGAAACAGCGTGGTGAGTCCCGGCTCCACCTCTGCCAGCTGGAGCCCCGGCTATGACCATCGACGGCCCGCAACAGATTCACACAGATTACTACATTAGCGAGAAGGGGATGGAACTTGGCATCACTCCCACTTTAGGCCATTCGCTATTAAATTTTGAATCAAATCAAAAAGGTGAGATGATAGAACAAATAAGGACTCCTAAGAACTCTTGACTTCATCAGCTTCGCAGTGTTGTTAAAGCCGTGCACCACTATGATTAATTTAAAGCATGAACAAATAGTAGCTTTGCAGTAATGTTGGACTTATAACTGTACTGGTTATTAATTTCTTTGCAAAGAGGAATCTAAATTCACGAGTGTGCAAAACTTAAGAATGAAACTAACGTTAGCGTGATATGTCAGTGCCAAGTAAAATAGCTCAAAAAAACATGGTCCATAGATACAAATAACTGCTGTAGTACGGTACAGAAGGTAACTTCCGGTCGCGGGGTTGACGTGACGAAAAAACGCAGAGGGACCTATGGAGCAGCCCGCGAACAAAAACAAAAACTGGAGAGGACGAACACAACCAACGAAGGACCCAACGAACAATAACAAGATTGAAAAAAGAGAATCACAAGAAAACCAAGTCCACTCGTTCACAAAACACGGAAGTAAATATGCTGTCTAAGGCAAGGTCATATGTCCAGAGACGCACGCAAGGTTAGACTGGCCGGCTGAGCGAGAGTCAGGCGCTTAAATACACGATCTGGGGCGCCGCTATTGGCCTATGGGACCACGTGCTCCACTGTGGCGCCCTCACACTAACGATGGGACCTTCTGGGAAGTGCATCGAGTTATGAGCTCCCACTTCGCCTGCTTATAGTGTGGATAGCCTACCATCACACCCTAGAACTGTAGGTGCCAATGCGGCCTTGTTTTTGAAATATTGCCTGTTAAAGTTTGGGCAGCTCTTTATATACAGAAAAGTTTCATTGTTGTGGCAAGTGGGCGAGTAGCTGAGTGGCAAGCAAGCGAGACTCCCGTCCAGGCTACCCTGATTCGAGATCCGTATATGCTACTTTTGTTTCCTTTTATTTTCAAGTGCTTGTTTTAATCTGTAATTAATCTTGAAAATTCCGCAAGGCATCGATTAAAAAGAATTACAAGCCTCTATAAATAAAAATTACACATTGAATGTCAAATTTTGTTTCAATCTTTTGCGTTATTTTTTTTTTTTTAATTTAACAGTATTCCATAACGACAATGCAGTGGCGTTTCCTGCGGACTTGAGAAAATACAGATGCGATTGCTACGAAAACGAATGTGCATTCATACAATGTTCGCGGTGTCGAAGTACAAATGTTTTCTTTTGTTTTTATTACAAGTATCATCCGTCGGAATGTACTCGCCAAAACATAGTAAATATCGATTAGCTTTCCATTAAATGAAACATATTTTAAATCACTCATTCGTTGGTATTTTTTTAAATATCCCGTACCTCAACGGAACAAAATCAAAAATACAACAAAAAAATTGAATAATAATAAAATATTTCAAGAAATTGCATTACGTTTATTTCCTGTTAAATAAAACGCAAAAGATTGAAACAAAATGTGACATTCAATGTGTAATTTTGATTTATAGAGGCTTGTAATTCTTTTTAACCAATTCCTTGCGGAATTTTCATGATTAATTATAAATTAAAACAGGCGTCTGAAAAAAAGGAAACAAAAGTAGTACAGACACGTCTCGAACCAGTGTCGCCTGGACGGGAGTCTCGCTCGCTAGCCACGCGGCTATTCGCTCCCTTTCCACAACAGTGAAACATTTCTGTATATAAAGAGCTGCACAAGCTTTAACAGGCAATATTTCAAAAACGAAGCCGCATAGGCACCTACAATTTTAGGTTGTGATAGGCGCCTACCCACACGACAAGCAGGCGAAGTGGGAGCTCATAACTCGATGCACCTCCCAGAAGGTCTCCTCGTAAATGTGCGCCAGGAGGCGCGCGCCGCCACGGCTAACGGCGTGATGGTGCAGAGACCTCTAGGGGTCTTCGTCGTCCATGAGGTTTGGCGCGGATTTAAATTCGGCGGCGAGCGGTACCAGAGTAACAGAAAGTAATATGAAATGAGGCGTACGGAAAGTGACACTTCTATTCAATGACAGTAGTTACACTGGAGCCTTCGCAATTTATGATAGTCCCTTGGAGATAACAAAAGTCAGGGAATGGTTCTTAATATGCTATGTAATCACCACGGACGCAATGCATGCTCTGCAACATGCTGTCATGCAGGCCACAATGTTGGTAAGAAGTTTTTGTGGTAGGGCGTTCCATGCCTCCACCAGCAATTGAAAACTGCTTGGTGGTCGTAGCCAAAGGGGACGTGGTACAGGACGTGTCCCCAACGCACCCAAGTATTCGAGTGCACTTGAGTCGGAGGAACGGGCAGACCAGTGCGTTTAACGAATATCCTCTTCTGCCAAGAACACCTCCATCTGCACAGTCCTACATCTACATTAAGATCAACATAGAAACTGTGCAAGCAACAGTACGGTGAGTGGCGGACGATACCCTGTACCAATACTAGTCTTTTGCTGCTCTGTTCCACTAGAAAATAGACTGAAGGAAAAACGACTGCCCATGTGCCCCGTATGAGCCGTAATTCCTCGAATCTTATCTTCGTCGTCGTTAAGCGCAATGTACATAGGCGGCAGAAGAATCGTACGGCAGTCAGCTTCAAATGCCGGTTCTCTAAATTTTCTCAGCAGTGTTTCTCGAAAAGATCGTCGCGCTCCCTCCAGAGATTCCCATTAGAGTTCCCGAACCATGTCTGTAAAAGTTACGTACTGTTCGAACCTACAGCTAGCAGCCCGCCTCTGAACTGATTCGATGTCTTCCTTCAATCTGACCTGTTACAGATCTCAAACACTCGAACAGTACTCAACAATCGGTCGCACTAGCGTGTGCAGAGTCTGCTTTACAGCTGAACCACACTTTCCTAAGATTCCCCCAATAGACCGAAGAAACCATTCGCCTTCTCTACCACAATTCTCATATGTTCATTCTGATGTGTTGGCAAATGTGCCAACACCTTGTAGATAGAGGAGGCCTAAATTCACGCTATAATCTAACGCAGACGGGCGTGAGGTCTGGAACAGGATACGTATTGAATGCTATAAAGAAAAGTACGTAGCTGCGGTTATACATAACTTTAATCCATCATTTGTATACAGCATTCTTGAGGATACAAGTGAGACTCTCTATAGAAATAGTTAATGGCGCCTTGCTAGGTCGTAGCCATGGACTTTGCTGAAGGCTATTCTAACTATCTCTCGGCAATTGAGAGAAAGACTTCGTCAGTGTAGTCACTAGCAAAGTCGCCGTACAACTGGGGCGAGTGCTAGTACGTCTCTCTAGAACTGCCGTGTGGTGGCGCTCGGTCTGCAATTACTGACAGTGGCGACACGCGGGTCCGACATGTACTAATGGACCGCGGCCGATTTAAAGCTACCACCTAGCAAGTGTGGTGTCTGGCGGTGACACCACACATTCCATTTCATATCACTCTGCAACGTTAGTGCGAGATATTTAAACGACTTTTGCTGTGTCAGGCTGGATACTAGTAATACCGGAAAGGAACACTACAGGTCTGTTCTTTCTACTCATCCGCATTAATTTAAATTTTTCCACACTGTTTACCATGCCCATTATAACCGCGCTGGTGGAGGAATCTGACGCCCAACGACAAGAACTCCTTACCAGTCTAGTTGCCATTACGGAAGCACGTTGCAGAGCATGCGTTACCGTCCGCGGTGATCAGACCCAATGTGTACAAGAGAGCATCATAAATTGCGTTGACTTCAGTGTCATAATTGGTTCTGAATAAAACTCTCGTTCCTGTGGTGTCACCTTCAGACACCACACTTGCTAGGTGGTAGCCTTTAAATCCGTCGCGGTCCGTTAGTATACGTCGGACCCGCGTGTCGCCACTATCAGTGATTGCAGACCGAGCGCCGCCACACGGCAGGTATAGTCTAGAGACTCCCTAGCACTCGCCCCAGTTGTACAGCCACCTTTGCTAGCGATGGTTCACTGTCTACATACGCTCTCATTTGCAGAGACGACAGTTAGCATAGCCTTCAGCGACGTCATTTGCTACGACCTACCAGGGCGCCATATTCAGTTACTATAAGTACTATCTTCCAGAATGTATTCTGAACAGATAATATTGTCAATCATGTACCGTCAAGAGCGACGTTCATCGTTAATGGATTAAATTTAAGTATCAAACTAATTACGTCTGCTTTCTGAATTCTCATTCCTTGTCATGTTCCAGACCTCACGTCAGTATAGTTCTTCCCTCCTCACGCCAACCTGCTTGAGCTGAAACGCGTGCATTTCAGCCTCCACTCCCAACACGGTGTTGGCTCTTCTGCTTACACAACAGTTCCTATTCGTCTCAATGCGTATTTCTTTGAGTTTTGTTCTCTATTATACTGCAAAAGTTTTATCTATGTGCGGTCCAAGTTTCATCAAGATACGGTACTTGACACTGTCGTATCATACGAAAATTAGTTTCTCCTTTAAGTTTTGCACACTTGAGTCGTGCGTTGCTCATATTCGTGCCATCTATTATGCAAGATCTTCTTTTACCGTATGGTTTCCTCGTCATTTTAAATTTCAATTACTGGTGTCACTGAATTACTGTCTTGCCTGCCAGTGAGTGGAAGCAGCAGCGCGTATCGATATTTGCACTGCCGTATTATCTTTGCTGGACGGCTATTACTTCCCGGTAGTCGTGTGTCGTGGAGAGAGGTTGGACCTGGAGCGGTTGGAGTTGGAACGCGGCAAAAATGCAGTCGGGACGTAGCAGCAGTCGGCGACAGTGGGCTAGAGAGGCGCGGACAGCCATTACTCGCCGACCCCTCGCGACACAGGATGAACTGTCCGACGGACGGCAGCGGGATCGATCGTTGGTCGGTCGTTCAGTTGGTCGCCTCTTTGAGCGACGTGTGTTTGGTCTTTTAACCGTTTCTGGGCCTCGTCACTGGGTCGTCTTGCTGGGTGTGGCTCGGTTCCTTCTTGTGCGGAGACGTCGTGGCCAATGGGCAAGAGATGTCTGTGCATGACTGGGTTCGAGCCAGTCTGCCCGGATCGCCATGTCTCCCAGTTCCCGACGGACAGCTGACACACATGGTTTGAGTGCCAACGACCGTGGTTGGTTCTTCGTCGACGTGTGTTCGTCATCGACCGTCCTTCGGGTTTGTGTGTGTGTCCGCCGGTGATTTGCTGTGGGTGTTCATCAGTGATTCGTTTTACGAGTTTCTTGTGGCGGTGTTTCGTGCAACACTGTGTGCCCTGTGTCAGTTCGACTGAGCAATGCTTTAAATGCTGTAATGCTGTAATGCTGTCTGCGTACTGCATTAGCCAGCTGGACGGCTGCGACAGAGCAGCGAGTAAGTGTTTTTTACCGTGCTGATGCTGTCCGCCACGGCGTGTAGTTCCACAGCCGTTGCGATGTTCATGTATGTCAGTAGTTATTGTGCCTTGGCTTATTAACAAAGCAATATTTCATGACAAGTGTTACTGGTCTCGCCGTCTATGGCATTTTGGTTGTAGTGTTTTTGGCCTGGTGACCGAAATCAGGTAGTGGGTACGTTTGTTGACGGTCTAGCGGTTGGGTTGCTTTCCGATTAAGAGATTGTTGGTCAGGCTGCCTGCCTCACGTAAACTGGCGTTAGTGTTACAAATGGTTCAAATGGCTCTGAGCACTATGGGACTCAACTGCTGTGGTCATCAGTCCCGTAGAACTTAGAACTACTTAAACCTAACTAACCTAAGGACATCACACACACCCATGCCCGAGGCAGGATTCAAAACTGCGACTGTAGCAGCAGCGAGGCTCCGGACTGGAGCGCCTAGAACCGCACGGCCACCGCGTTAGTGTTACAATTCCGACAGGCCGACCCTTGGAAACGTCTGAGCACCGTTCCGTATCTGTCACATAGTAACTCCCCTGTCTGAGTTTTAGTTATTTTGTTGACGGGTGGCCCTCAGCCGAGTTTAATATCTCATAAATTGATGTTTCTTTGTTATCGTTTTATATCGGGCCTTGAGCCGAATTTTACTTGAGAGGTTTTAAGATAAGGCCTTTTGTCTTTTGATCGTAACTCTGCTTATTGCTTAATATGCGGCCTTTGTCAAGTTCAGTTAAAATTAAATTGATGTTGAAGATTTAGAAAATATTCTTGGGTGAAACCTCCAGAAGAACCTTGCATTTCAATTTTGCTTAGGTCTTGTGTCTAGGATTTGGAATATGCCCTTCAGCCGATCTAATGGTAATCAAAGGAAGTCAATTAAAGTATTGTAATATTGTGTGATGATGTTCTCATGTTCTTATGTTGAGTGCAACTGACAGAAACAGATTTCGGCCCCTTCCCACAACCTAATTCGCTCTGTCCTGCTAACCCTGGCATTTCAGTGGCAGTGCACATTGGTATTGTGGAAGCAGGTAGTTGCTGCATATGATCCATTAATTCGTCTCCTTGTTTCTTTTTTTTAGATTAAATTTGTAATTAATTTATTTTATTTTAATACATCGCACTTTAATTATGTTTAACGGTGATGGATTACATAAAATACAATCGTACACAGATGGACCACTGTAGTTATGTTCAGAATATACATGAAAAATGAAAGACTGTTAAGGTATTAGAAACTACTTCCCGAGCGCGAGTCGTGTCCCGAGCAGCAGTTGGGCGTGCGGCGTATTTTCCGTGCCCGCCGTTCATAACACAGCAGAAATTAACTGCTGGGCGGATGTTTCACCTTTCAGCTCAGAGGTGAATGCCGGTGCCTTTTGGAGTCGCTGTGCTGCTTTTAATGATTAACGCACACCTGTGAGCAGAACCCTGCATCATTACGGCTCGTCGGAAATTAATTGGGACCGCTCCCTCTAGTTAGATTAATAAAGCGACACCAGCGTACAAAATTGATTTCATGGCTATCAGCTTACATGATTACTGCATCATTACAGAGACTATATTTTTGCCCATCAGCGTGACAACGTGATAACGTAATTTTAAGAGCAGTCGTGGAATATGAGTATTAACGTATCTTCATTCGCTATCTTTCACCGACGTAGTAATGAACTATCTTGCTTACCTGAAACAGATAAATAAAGCCTTCCAACCCATAATTCACAAGATGTAGCACATGCAGGCCCACAGTTTGCTTTGAGATAGGAATCACAGCACTTCAACAGGGATCTCCTTCGGTAGCATAAAGCATTTTCGAATCGTCTGCAACTGCAGTGATGGTACTGACTGCGCCTACAAAGATGCACTTTGATGTCGCAAACACTCATGTTGGCTCCGTTAGGTAAACCGAGGTGTGGATTATTTTAGAACGTTTTGGACGTGACAGCGTCAGCGTTGTGGAAAGTTTTCACGCAGAACATCCATACACTCTGCGTTCATTAGCATGGGTCAAGATGAGGCTCTATCTAATAAAGGTGAAATAACTGTGTTTGACATTAATGTTGAGATTCTATGTTGTGACTTTTTTTGCTGTGAGGCAATATGACTCGATATCGGGCTACACCTCAATCTTCAAAAGACAACGCTCTTGCGTGATGTCGACTGTGATTCCGAACAGAACATGTATGCTGTGAAACCCACAGTCCGCATATAGCCACATAATTGATCCGCTGATATGCAAAGTCATTTCCTGATAGGAGGTAATATTTTTCGTGTAATCATTCATTTTGTGTATCTGTTTTAACGAGGCACGCGCGGAGATGTAACGCTCTGGTTTTTTCCGCCTTGGCGACAGAATGATGGCTCCAATCACGGCATATTACAACCAGCATTTGTGATTTTACAAGATAAAAATCTTATTAATAAATTACAAGCACTATCGCGCTTAACCCAGCAGATCTCCAACAACAAACAAGAAACCATTCTGAATTTCATGTGTGTATTTTTATTAGTTTTTAAGCTAGAAAACAAATTAGGACTTCATGGGCATTACTTTGAAGCAATGTAGTTTCCATAAATTACTTACGGCGATTGCTAGGATGGGTCATTCAAAAGTGCACGGTTTATTGAAATCTCCTTCCCTTCCCAATCTGAACTTGTTCTCTCTCTCACGCACACATACACACTCTTTCTCTCGAATGATTTCGTTGTTGATGGACGGTTGAACCTCAAACCTTCCTTTCTGACTTGCGGGTTATACCGTGTACTCGAAGCTGGTGATATCTTTATAGTTCTCTATAAACACACACCCAGTTAGTTTCACTGCACGTAAATTACTTTCCGTGGACTCTGAAACACAGTTTTTTGAGAACGAGTGGCTTTCATGTATCGCTGAAATACTCCATGCTCGCCGTAAATCATTTTGTCGATTACAGATATTCAGCCAATCGTCGCCTCTTTTACTAGGACGAGGTATCTCTGCCAAATCAAGAAACTACAAGCGTATCTTGCCACAAGCGGAGAGATTTGACCCACTTCGGCTAATGAGAACGTAAGGCGGTAGAATTCCGTTCCATTCTGCCACGCTTTGCCGGAAAAGAGTACGACTTTTTCATTATTCCTTGACTGAAGTAGGACGTTCTAGGAACTAGTTTTGTAAATATTGTTCTAGTGGGAATATGAACTTATTCGACAAGTAAATATCGGTAATCTGATGAGATATCAGCCACATGTAACCACTGCGGTTGCCTTTGTGTGATTGTAAACTACGATAGAAGTAAGGTTAGTTAAAAGTGGTACCGTTTAGCGAGTTATGTGTACAGATCCCATATGCAGAATAATAAGTCTTTGTTGACATTTTACCAACTTCAGCACATGTGATGTTCCAAATCCATCTCAGTATTAGGCATTTGTAAACTCAACTGAAATGCACGTAGCTTTCTTTTCATTAATGACCAAATGATAAGGTGGCCTGCAATATTACTCGTTTTGTGATTCTGAGACATTATTCGACAGGTCTGTTAGTTATTCTTACTGACTGTTTATTCAGCTCCACCCTGGTAAGATTATATAACCAATCTAGTGGCAAATTATACTGTTTTGCAGTTAGGTTTTGTGAATTCATTAACTCCTACTTAGAATTCTTATGCACATGCATGAGCTGGACGTAAATTCAGGGTTACTATATCCAAACGTTTGCTGTTACAATTTCTTGTCTTATAAACAATTTTCAATAAAGAAGGTTGTTTGACGCAATTACTACAAGTTTTCCAGCTGCTGAGACTATGTGAATGTGAATCATTGCAGTAAACCACAAAGAGAATGTTAATAGGCAATTAGGAAAAGTGTTTAGCAGACGATAAAACATTGGTCATTGCTCACATCGGAGCTACAAGTTGCGATTAATAGCAGTTGGAGGTGGTGTTGTATGCAGTTTGCATTTTCTTGTACGTATTAAATTTCAGTTGTGTTACTTACGACTAACTTCCCTTTTTAGTTGCTCATTACGTGTGCTCACATATTGTTAGTACGAGGGTAAGATTACCTTTTGCTTGTGTCACATTCAGTTTCTGGGCTACATTTTGGGTTTAAATATATTCATCATTTTGCATGAACGGTTATAATTAGCTGAGATGTGAGGGCCTGTTACATCTTCAGCGTTTTCTGTCTGAAGAAGCATCAACTCCTATTGGCGAAGTATTAATCCTTGAAATGTTTAACAGTTTATTTATCAGTATTTATGTATCGCAGTTAAAAAAATTAACAAGATTTCCAGATACGTAATGCAGGTTGAGTAATGTAAAATACAATCATAAAGAAACTTGAGACAAAGGGTTCGCAAAATTTTTATGAAATATTCATTCCTTTATCACAGCTGGAACCATCGATCCAAAGACATCAAAATAAATACACGACAAATAAATGTCAGTTTATGTAATGTCATTTATGTAGATGTAAGAACATGGTATTAATGGAGCTAATGCTGTTCTAAAAATCAAAGTCTATACCAAACTAATGAAAGATGATCAAGTATGACTACTTGCTGCGTTACAACAAAGAGGTTAGTATCGAATTTCTCTGGTCAGTGTTGTATTATCCAGTCCACTGTCAGTATTTTAGCCACAGAATCGTTTCTGGTCTGTAACTGGGAGAAGACCGTGCGTTATGAGGTACAAACGCGCACCATCAGATTTTTCTCGTCTCACAATAGCCCAGCGCCAGTATACAAGATCGCTTCATCAACTGTATCTGTCTGGCGATGCATCGTGCTCAGCAATCGTCATCATTCAAGATCCATATTAATCGGTTTCACGGGCGAAACGATTCTCTGCAAGCGAGCGTGAGAGAAGAGAAGCTTGATGGAAGACTAGGAATAAAATGACGACACTCGAAGTAAGTACGGGCAGACCTATAGTCCACCGCCTTAACTGGTTATGGTAATGGCTCTTGTGGACGAGTGGCACCCTCGATGGTATTCAGCACGGTCATGAGACCTTGAACTTCGATATCTCGAAAATTCTTGAAAAGCACTTCGTACTAGGGCAGAATTTGTTACATATAAGTGTGTGCTGCAGTCTAGTGACAGACGAGCAAACTCGGAGAACCACTGACCGTGTACTTCGTTTCTAAGTTAAGGACTCTAATACCTGTCATATCCGCTATACCGTTGTATTGTCATCTTTAAACCTATACCCCCTAAACCCTAGGAACGTACGCATTAAAATGGGAGCTACAATGTCGAAGTTAGACGTTCTTTCAAAAGTTGGAGCGAAGTGTGCCTACTAGGTATAGTCTAAGGTTTTAATAAACGTAAATGTGCAGTTACTTTTCACGTACGGTGACAGGTGTTTGGTTTTATTGGTTAGAGCAGCTAATCAGAGAGCACTGTAATACGGCAGCTCCTATCCAGTAGCACCACACTAGAGAACAACGTTCGTTTACGAATTATTTCGTCGAACTTCTAACAAAAGTGGCTTCTTTTCATTTACGTGTGTTTTCAGTAATGTAATTTGTAAATTTCTTGGATAACTTTGTGCTTACTAGGCACAGTCTAGAGATTTAACAACCGTGAGTCTTATCATTTCGTCGATTTGAGTATGAATGGAGTCCACGATTGTGTGTCTGGACGCTGGCTGAGTTGGTAACCCTCCGTTTACAGCTCTAGGCGATGCTGACTTTAGTCATAGAGCTTAAGGCTATTTCCAGTGCGCATCATGGTAGGGCCAGATGGGTAGATCCATGGGACATCCGAAACTTTCGATGCGTCCTCCAATTGTTCCAGTACTGCGGCCACCCCTCCTACGACCTATACTGAGATCGATTTCTCACCTGTGGTCGAGTGGGAGGTCGTCTCAAGGTACGGCAGACAGAAAAAATCCTTAGTTGTGTACCGATCAAAAGCCATCCTCGGTCATCTGACGTACAGGTTTCAGCCACTAATAGTGTTAAACATCCTGCGCCTGATGCAGTCTCTTGACCTGCTTCAGAGAAAGCCTCTTGGCCCGAAAGATCCAGTTATTCACAGAGGGTCTGATTACTGATAGGAGCTCCAATGTTAGGTGTCTATGGGGCCCATTAGGGATACGGCTGCCAAGGAGGGAAATAAATCCATTGTGTATTCTGTGTGTGTACTGGTGGTAGTCATACCACACGTTGAACTGGTGCAGTCAGTTGCAGCTGGCGGCTCACATCAGTACTTTGGATCAGAAGAAATTCTCTTTTGGTTGGCTATTTGACGTAGTAAAGAGTGCAAGTCTTGCTTGCTGGATGAAGGCAGAGATCACCATCTGCAGCATCGTCGACAAGAGGCAATGAAAGCTTGCTGAAATTAATTTGGCCTTTGAGGCTTTCAAATATTTTTAATGTTAAATTACTTTGAGATATTATTGGCACCTCGAAAATAATTTTTATGTAAATGCTCAATGGTGCATTTGAACTGCTTTGATACTTAATTCGAATTATTGGCTCTTGTGAAGTGTTCTGAAGTTCAGTGTGCCTTAATTGAGTCGTTAGCTCCTTTAAATTATTTTAGAAGTTCGCACTCTTTTATTTATTTCGGGTGGAGCTTCGAAATGACTTTCTAATGTGACATTGTTTAATTCATTCCTTAGAGAGTTTAAATTATTTTTGGAAGTGCATATCATTTTACCTGCTTTGGTGACGCTTATTATTACTTTTTATCATCTCGTATAATTTTGGAATGAGTTAGTGACTTATAGATTGAGTGTGGTCAGATTACCAGCGTATGCTATTGTAAGTTGTTGTGATAGAATAAACTTGTCAATTCTTCTACTGTCTGGGCGCAATTCTGCTACTTTCTGGGCTCAGTCGTTAACCACCGCAGATTTCTGCATCCTGTCATCGTTGCAGAGGTAGTAAATCACCGTAGATGTGTTGGGAAACAACCAGGGCACCGAGAGCCAATAGAAAGCACTGAAGTTGAAATTGTTTCAGGTACTGAAAGTTACCTAAAGCGGAAATTTTTGCGGAGGACCTAACCGTGTTCAAAAGTAGCCAATACAGTTGTTGACGGTGTGTTTGTTGCTGTTAGAAATAGTTTATCTTCTAGAAAAATAGAAGTAGATAATCCATGTGAATTAGTGTGGCTGGAGATTATACCTGACAACCGGAATATATTAATAACTGGTTTCATTTACTGACTGCCTGACTCATACGATATACTTGCTGAAAGGTTCTAAGAAAACATCTCAAATAGGTACCCCAATCACACAATTATAGTTGTTGATGACTTCAATCCACCATTGGTACGTTGGTGAAAACACATGTTCAAAACCTGTTGTAGAAACAAAACATAGTCAAAATTTATACTAAAGCCTTTTACAAAAATTATTTTGAGCAGTTTCTTCAGGAGTCCGCTCTAAGCTTAAATGGTTGCAAGAACATGCTTGACCTCCTTTCAGCAAATAATCCAGAGAAAGAGGGAAGCATCGTGGCCGATACAGAGAGCAGTTACCACAAGGTTGTTGTTCCGAAACTGAATACCGTAACATCAAACCCTCCAAAAACGAGAGCAAAATATGTAATTGTAAAAAGGCAGATATAAATTGTCTTGGGGCCTTACTCAGAGACAGTCTCTGTCCCTTCCAGACTAATTATATAAGCGTAGACCAGATGTGGGTTGGATTCATATAGTATCAACAGCAGTTGAGAAACTATACCAAATAAATTAATAAGAGACGGACCTGATAGTTCTTGGTACACAAAACAAGTAAGAATGCTGTTGCAGAAACAGCGAAAGAAGTTTGCCAAGTTTAAAAGAACTCAGAATCTCGAAACTGGTGAAGTTTTACAGAAGCTCAAAATTTAGTAGGGATTTCAATATGAAATTCTTTCAAAAGTTTTCACAGTCTGTCTTGAAATTCGGAAGAAAATCCAAAATGATTCTGGTCGTATGTAAAGCACATGAACGGCAAGGTACAATCGATGATGCACTATGCGCAGCGGTAGTATAGTTACCGATGACAGCGCCAGTCAAGTGGATGTACTAAATAGGGATTTCTGAAATTCTTTCACCAAAGAAGAAATAAATATTGCAGAATTGGAATCAATAACGGGGGCTGATGACCTCAGACATTGAGTCCCATAGTGCTCAAAGCCATTTAAACCTTTTTTTTTTAATCAATAACTGCAGCGAACGTGAGTAACTTGGTAGTAGATATCCTTGGTGTAGCGATGCAGCACAAATCTCTTAATAAAATCATGTCTTCGGGTCCAGACAGCATATCAGTTGGGTTTCTTTTAGAGGATGCTGATGTATTAGCTCCGTCCATAGCAGTCGTATGCATTCCCTCATTCGACGAAGGATCCGTACCTAAGGTGGAAAGTTGCAGAGGTCATACCAATACTTAAAAAAGGAATGGGAGTAATTCGCTGACTTACAGATCCATATCACTGACTTCGATTTGCAGTAGAATAGAGTATTTGTTTTCAGTAAAACATCTTAAATTATTATATTATGCTCCTAGCATGGGTTTTTTCCTCTTTAATTTCAGTACTGCTTTATAAAAATGGAAATGAAATTCAAATAATTTGAACGCCCACAAAATAGTTCCATTCGAGTCGTGTGATGCCTACGACGTCATTCGCTAAATCGCTGTTATGTTAATTCACAGTGATGTTTTGTTTTGGAATTTACGTTTCTGAAAATGGGTTACAATGGTATATAGTACCATACTGTGCAAATACATCAACAAACACTCCTGAAAAGTTGTTTATGAGTATTCCAGAGAATGACAAGATACGTAAAATGTGGTTGCATTCCACCGGCAAATTGCCACCATGTCGACACACAAGTTCACTAACTTAATTAAAAATGTGTTGCGCTGTGAAGTTAACATTAACTTGTGTACGAGGTACGGTCTCCCACCGTTACAGCGAAGAATAGCGTCAATGAACTAAATTAAATTCCTAGTAAAAAGTGTCGCATTACCTAACTATATCCCAGTTATTCGAAAGCTCAGTTGTTAAAGCGGTAAACCGTCGAATTTTATCAGACAATGTTACTAGATTGCTCGTTCGAGTCTAATCCGAAAGAACATAACATTATTTGTAAAACGACTCGACAGTTCTCCCACGTGAAAACCAAATCACGATTACCAAACTTCACCTGACCGATCAGAAACGGAGTACTGTTGTGTTTTCCTTGCTGTTTACGTGCTCTTATGTTTGTTATTGCTCTTACACACACTTTACGTTCAAAAAGATGTTTTAGTTAAAGTGGCCACACACTTTTTGCTTAACTGGAAACAATGTTTTTATCCTCGTACTGTCTACATTCGCTCACTCGACGAAGGATCGGTACCTAGGATCTTTATTGTTTAAACTTTTTCAGTTTCATCGTCTTACATAAAGATGAAGTAAGTCTGCTTCAGGCGCTAATGTTGGTTTGCACTCACAGACATGAGAGCCCTTACGTTTGTGTCACCTGCATATTGTACACACTTTGTATCTCTTCTTATAATCTCTTCGTCCTACACCTCTTTGTACTGTGGCCGTATGGTGATATCTTCGCTACTAAAAATGCTTCCCAAAAAAGTGAATTGCTTGCTCGCAAAGTAAATGAATTTATCCTCTGTTGTCCGTTTCTCAGACTAAGATTAATATGAATCTATATATATATATATATATATATATATATATAATACGTCCCACAGTCGAGACAAATGCTACAGTCAGTTCTTGCTACCGCTATTTTCGTATTTCCTGTGGAAGATTCAAAAATATCACTCTCTGGATTCGAACATGTGACCCCTTTTTGTGCACTTGAATGCACTATCAGTTGCGCCACGGAATGCCTGCTGAGTGAGGTGTCTCTGCTAAGTGTCTTCTACGCGGTAACCAACACTACCTTCTGCAAAAAGTAATTTTATTGTGCTTTTGGTCGTAGCTCATGACTGATAGTCGACAATATAGTTACAATATACGGTCCCATTTGAAAAAGTTCTACAATTCCTTGGATTTCAGTGACTTTAATGATGAGGCAGAGAGCAGGGAAAAGAATATTCGCCGCTGTACTAGCGCTATTCGGAAAGGAAGTTCCGATTGATAGCGAAATGGAAACCACTTTGAAAATCAGAAATATTTAATCTGCAGCAGTTAACTACAGATTCCAGCCACTGCTGTACATGGTCACCACTCCGACTTAGACATTTGTCGTAGCGTTGTACCAACTTTCCAATACCCCCGTCATAGAAGGCAGCCGCCTGTGCTTCCAGCCAACTCTCTACGCTCATCTATTCTCGTTGCCTGTGCGAAAATGTTGTCTTCATAGCTAGTAGTTACTGAGAGCAGAGATGAAACAAAGAGAAAGCCAATTACGGGCTGTTGTGCGGGTGATCAAACACTTCACACAGGATAGTTTCCTGCCGTTATGTAGACAGGAGTGACACCACCAGCAGTCGACCAATGGTGTAAACGCCCAGAAGATGACCCCTACGTCGGGTTGAAACCGGTTGGCGGTATTATAACAATAATAAATGCGATTAAGACTGTTCTTGAATTATTAATTAATCATACTAATTGCTGTGATTCTTGAGTTTCTCCTGGCGTATTTGATAATCAAAATATCCACGGGTGTGCTACCGGTCTATAGTGTCCCACGGACACAATATTTCGGCAATCATACATGTCGCCATCATCAGGTGAACTGACGGACTGAGCTCCTGTGAACGTGCCGGCACGGAGATCCGTACGCTATGGCTGCTCAGAGGGAACTGGGTTCGGTCGCTGCTGCTGCTGCTGCTCTCATCTTTTGCTTTCCCCTCTTTGGGGAAGTGTGAGGGGGAGTCTGTAGCCTTTAGGCTTTTACTCCCCTGTGAAAGTGTGTGTGTGATTTTTCTGTAGTTTTTGGTGTCTGTGATTTTTGATGATTGTTATGAGTGTGTCTGGTACTTGTCTGAGGTGGGCGAGAAGTTTGTTGTTATATGGGAAGGAACAGGATGATGGATTTGGTGTAGGGATTTTCTCTTCGACTTAGTCGAAGATCGTCATAGGGCGCTTGTGCTTATCGCGGGACATGTCATACCGACTTAGGGAGTGGATGAGTGCGTTTCTGGATCTGGAAGAACCCTCATAGAAGGCCCTTGCCAGATCCTGGAAACGCTCTCTCAGGAATGGGATTTCGGCTGCGGCGTGCAAGTCGTCTGTAGGGAATCCAAGAGGTAAGCGCAGTGCCCTTCTGAGGGCGCGGTTCTGCAGCCTCTGGAGTTTGTCCAGGTGCTGCTTTGCCGCGTATCCCCAGACAGGGCACGCATACTCCATTACTGGCCGGATCAGGGCCTGATACACATTTAATGCTAGTGGGCAGGGAAGGGAGCTGGTTGTGTTCAGGATAGGATATAGGATGGACATTCTGGCGCAGGCCTTCCTGTGGACCTCGTCTATGTGGGGTTTCCACGTAAGACGAGAGTCCAAGGTTACGCCAAGGTACTTGGCGGTTCTGCGCCAGGGGAGTTGGGTTCCATTTAGGTGAAGGTGGAGGGGGGGACGTTGAGGAGGATCGCGCCTTCCGAGCCTGCGGGTAATCAGCATTGCCTGCGTCTTCTCAGAGTTAATGGTGATGCGCCAGCGACGGGCCCAAGTTTCTGTGTTATCTAAAACCTTTTGTAGCCTACGGATGACCAGGTCCTTGTTCGCGTTTCTCGTGTAGAAGGCTGTATCGTCAGCGTACTGTGCGGTGTGCACCAGGGGGGCCGTTGGTGTGTCCACAGTGTACAAACTGTACAATACGGGCCCCAGGACCGACCCCTGTGGCACCCCAGCACGAATACGCCTTCTGGTGGAGGTGGCAGTTTCTACTTTGACGGAGAAAGTCCTATTCGTGAGGTAGCTCTTGATCAGCTGAACTATGCTCCCGGGAAACCCTTGTGTGTACAACTTGTAGATTAGCCCTCTATGCCATACTGAATCAAAGGCTTTGGCTACGTCTAGTAGCACTATCCCGCAGTAGCCTCTGTGGTTGAAGCCCTCTGTTGCTGCTTCAACCATTCTCATGACCTGTTGTGGGGCAGAGTGGTTCTGCCGGAAGCCAAATTGGAAATCCGGCAGAATTTGCTCTCTGGTAATATGTTCTTGTATGGGTCTTAGCAGGAGGCGCTCATAGATCTTGCTGAGAGTTGGCAAGAGGCTAATCGGCCTGTAGTGCTGCGGGAATAGAGGGTCTTTCCCTGGTTTGTGTATCGCGACCACTTCCGCATGTTTCCAGCAAGCTGGGAAAACACGGGATCGAGTAATCTCGTTGAGGACGTTCGCGAGGTGTGTGATCGCTGTGGGTGGGAGTTTTTTGACTAACTGATTTGTGACACTGTCGTGCCCTGGCGCCTTTTTTGTAGGGAGAGACCTGATTACTCTTGCCACGTCCTCGGGGGCAAAAAGTATGGGTTCGTCCTCTGGGACCTCCTCGGCATTGAGGAAGACAGCCAGTTGACGACGGACCACTCTTTCATGCTCGTCATCCTGGGGTTCTGCCGCTTGGAACTGCTTCTCGAAGGAGTCGGCGAGGGCGTTGGCCTTTCCAGCATGGCTGTAGACCAGTCCCCGCTCGCCATGCAGTGGCGGCATCCTAGCGCGTCGTTTTGTAAACTGTTTTGTCGCTTGCCATAGTGTATGGTCGTCTACTTTGAGAGCTGTGAGGCGGTTTTGCCATTGCTGGTTTCTGTGCTCATTGAGCGCTACCTTCAGTTCTCTCTGTAGACGATTGAGCAGCCTCCTGGTGGCCTGATTTCTGGTGATCTTCCACTCTTTTGCTACTCTGTTCTTATGTCGAATTTGAGCTAGCAAGTGTTCCGGGAGCTGTATTTGCGGTGGTGGGCCATCCCTTTGTGGAGGGGTGGCTTCTTCCGCTGCCTGCAAGATGCTGCCTGTTAGGTCTTGTAGCGCTTGTTCTACTGTTTCGGCAGTAGGTGGCGGAGCGCGAGCGATATCAGAGGCGACAGTTTCTTGGTATCGCTCCCAGTCTGTACGTTTGTACGACGTCTGGTACCGTGGGAGTGCTACCCATTCTCCCACATCGACCTCCAGAATCACTGGGTTGTGGTCGGAGGACATTCTGTTGATTGTCCTTGCGGTCACAAACCCTGCGATCCTCCTAGTGAGAGCTATGTCTAACACATCGGGCCTGCTTCCGTTTTTCGGAAAATGTGTGGGCTCGACTGGACCCCATGTTTCGAAGTGGTGGGTGCGCGCTAGTTGTTGCAGTTTGGCGCCTGCTCTGGAGGTTACTCTAGGATTCCAGTCAGGGTGTTTGGCATTGAAGTCTCCCCCTATTACGAGTTTGCCTTCAATTTGCCCTAGAGCAGCTATGTCTCCCTCATCTATCTGGTCATGTGGGGGTCGGTAGACTGCAACAATTGTTAGGGGTCCAGTGGCAGTGGTTACTTCCACCGCCACTGCTTCAATTTTGTTGGTAGCTGGTAAGAATACCTGGTGGTGGGGGATCCCTCTTTTTATGTATATGGCCACCCCTCCACCTTGGGTTGGCCTGTCTTTGCGATAGCTAACATAGTTGGGGACTGTCGCTTTTATTCCCGGTTTTAGGTGGGTTTCCCCCATCATGCATATGTCGATGGAGAACTCCTTCATGAGTTCTCTGAACTCGACCTCTTGATTAACAATGCTGTCTGCGTTAAAGACGCACATTGTCAGGCCTTGGATGTTTGGTCGTCTATCCATGATGGGGTTTTGATACTACTGAGGAAGTCGCAGAGGGGAGCAACTGCTGGACTGTTGCCTGAAGGGCAGTGAGGATCTGTGTGTTCTGCTTTTGGGCTTCCCTGAATTACTTCATCATTTCCATGACGAGGTTCATGGTCTGCACCATTACACCTAACAACTGATCCATGGGGGGGAAGTGTGTCTGGGGTTTCCTAGGGCCTTCTCCGTCAAGGTGGACCTGGTCGTTGTTGCTGTGTATTTCCCGGTGTTGTTCTTGTGTTGGTGTCTGATGTTGTGGTGGTAGGGCAATGCTTTTGTGGTTCCTCGGGGGAGAGGGTTCGGTCGCGGCGGCGGCCGCGGCGCGTTCCCTCCGCCGTCCGCGCCCCGCGCCACGGTCGGGCGGTGGAACAGATTGCGACGGCGTCTGGGATGACGTCGGTGTGATGGCTCTGTCCACCGTGGTCGTCACAACTATACGTTTGCTAGATTTACTCTTGATTAACCCAATCGCTGGTTCCCAAGCCTTGCTAAGATTATAGCCACAGTCACGGTTTATGAGGTCGTCATTGGTGCGAATTTCGATGGCCTCTCTAACAACGCTGTCCCAGTATCTCGACGTCTGTACCAGAATCCTCGTGCGGTCATACTCCATGGCGCGATTTTCCGACAAAAAGTGTTCAGCGACCGCCGACTTGCTCGGATACATCTGTCGAGTGTGCCTCTGGTGTTCACGGCATCGATCCTCGACGGTACGCATCGTCTGACCGATATACGACTTGCCACATTGACACGGAATCTGGTACACGCCGGCCTTCCTCAAACCGAGGTCATCTCTGGCGCTCCCCACCAGTGCACGAATTTTATTTGGAGGACAAAACACAGTTCCGACCTGGTGTTTCTTCAGAATGCGGGCGATTTTCCCCGAGAGTGCGCCTGTGTATTCCATACACCACCTCATAAACCGTGACTGTGGCTATAATCTTAGCAAGGCTTGGGAATCAGCGATTGGGTTAATCAAAAGTATATCGAGCAAACGTATAATTGTGACGACTACGGCGGACAGAGCCATCACACCGACGTCATCCCAGACGCCGTCGCAATCTGTTCCACCGCGCGACCGTGGCGTGGGGCGCGGACGGCGGAGGGAACGCGCCGCGGGCGGAGGGTATTTAAATCAGCCGCCACCGCGACCGAACCCAGTTCACTCTGAGCAGCCATAGCGTACGCATCTCCGTGCCGGCACGTTCACAGGAGCTCAGTCCGTCAGTTCACCTGATGATGGCGACATGTATGATCGCCGAAATATTGTGCCCGTTGGACACTATAGAGCGGCAGCACACCCGTGGATATTTTGAATACTAATTGCTGCTTCTCTCCACAATCATGGTGTCCAAAAACCCCAGCCTACGCCGTCCGAATTTGTAGTGGGGTGGTCGTCCTACCCCATGAGGTCTGAACATAGTTTCACATTGGTTTTGCCATATGTTGAAGACCTTCACCACAGCACCCCAACAGCCGAGAAGCTGTGCAGTTTCCGAAATGCGTAATGCTCTGTCCTCGGTCAAACTCAGATAGATCGCGCGCCTTCCCCATTGCACAACACGGGCGGCACGCTCACGGATACTACATGCACCGTGCGTGTCTATCAGTCATTCCTCACCAGGTGGCGCTCCTATCGTCTGGACTGGTTTATATCGATAATAGGCCGGTGCTCACAATGTTCCGGCTGATCAGTGTATTGTTGACTTAATTAAGGCCAAAGTCAAAGCAAAAAAAATACAATTCAAAAAAATAGAAAAAATAAAACATGGGTACTCACAGTACAAATAACAAATTTAAAATTTCAGCTTCCAAGTTCTTGTGCAGCAAAAATGTTTATGCTCCCATCGTAGTTTATGGAAGCAGCTCGTTTGTGGTCTATGGGCTTTATACCAAGATTTGCTAACATTTGTTCAGCAATCGCGGTCCTCAGAAAATATTTTAATTAGTTTCAGCTTTCTGAAACTCCTTTCTGTACAGGAAACAAACTGCGATGGTGAGTAATGTTTTTAAGCTGCAGTAATGCTGGGACTGAGCCGCGCTCCGGCTCGTGTTCGTGGCGTCGACAGGTTAGCGTCGTGTACTCGGATTGTGACCTCTCGTTTTCTTAGTCCGTTCACTGGCGCCACTACGTTTGCTCGCTTTGTCTTTCAGTGAGTGGCAGCAGCGGCGTTTGTCGATAGCGAGTACTGTGGTACTACCTTAGGAGCGACCTATGGTGTTCCGGGGTCGTCGAGTGTCGGAGTTCAGTTCAGTTGCGACGGAGCAGCGGTGAGGTCCGACAGCGCCAGTAGTCACCGAGGGAGCTGGCGATATATGCACTGCCCGATGGAAGGATGTGGTCTCGAGAGTGCACGATTACTTCGAGGGCAGGATTCACGAAGTTGAAGTTGAATAGATAGTTATACACTTCTGGAAATGGAAAAAAGAACACATTGACACTGGTGTGTCAGACCCACCATGCTTGCTCCGGACACTGCGAGAGGGCTGTACAAGCAATGATCACACGCACGGCACAGCGGACACACCAGGAACCTCGGTGTTGGCCGTCGAATGGCGCTAGCTGCGCAGCATTTGTGCACCGCCGCCGTCAGTGTCAGCCAGTTTGCTGTGGCATACGGAGCTCCATCGCAGTCTTTAACACTGGTAGCATGCCGCGACAGCGTGGACGTGAACCGTATGTGCAGTTGACGGACTTTGAGCGAGGGCGTATAGTGGGCATGCGGGAGGCCGGGTGGACGTACCGCCGAATTGCTCAACACGTGGGGCGTGAGGTCTCCACAGTACATCGATGTTGTCGCCAGTGGTCGGCGGAAGGTACACGTGCCCGTCGACCTGGGACCGGACCGCAGCGACGCACGGGTGCACGCCAAGACCGTAGGATCCTACGCAGTGCCGTAGGGGACCGCACCGCCACTTCCCAGCAAATTAGGGACACTGTTGCTCCTGGGGTATCGGCGAGGACCATTCGCAACCGTCTCCATGAAGCTGGGCTACGGTCCCGCACACCGTTAGGCCGTCTTCCGCTCACGCCCCAACATCCTGCAGCCCGCCTCCAGTGGTGTCGCGACAGGCGTGAATGGAGGGACGAATGGAGACGTGTCGTCTTCAGCGATGAGAGTCGCTTCTGCCTTGGTGCCAATGTTGGTCGTATGCGTGTTTGGCGCCGTGCAGGTGAGCGCCACAATCAGGACTGCATACGACCGAGGCACACAGGGCCAACACCCGGCATCATGGTGTGGGGAGCGATCTCCTACACTGGCCGTACACCACTGGTGATCGTCGAGGGGACACTGAATAGTGCACGGTACATCCAAACCGTCATCGAACCCATCGTTCTACCATTCCTAGACCGGCAAGGGAACTTGCTGTTCCAACAGGACAATGCACGTCCGCATGTATCCCGTGCCACCCAACGTGCTCTAGAAGGTGTAAGTCAACTACCCTGGCCAGCAAGATCTCCGTATCTGTCCCCCATTGAGCATGTTTGGGACTGGATGAAGCGTCGTCTCACGCGGTCTGCACGTCCAGCACGAACGCTCGTCCAACTGAGGCGCCAGGTGGAAATGGCATGGCAAGCCGTTCCACAGGACTACATCCAGCATCTCTACGATCGTCTCCATGGGAGAATAGCAGCCTGCATTGCTGCGAAAGGTGGATATACACTGTACTAGTGCCGACATTGTGCATGCTCTGTTGCCTGTGTCTATGTGCCTGTGGTTCTGTCAGTGTGATCATGTGATGTATCTGACCCCAGGAATGTGTCAATAAAGTTTCCCCTTCCTGGGACAATGAATTCACGGTGTTCTTATTTCAATTTCCAGGAGTGTATTCGAATAGTGCAACATTCACTTGGTGTGTGTGTGTGTGTGTGTGTGTGTGTGTGTGTGTGTGTGTGTGTGTTTCCGTCCGTCAAAGTGACCTCATACCATCAAGTTGTCAGTTGGCTGTTTTATACTCCGACGTTTCCCTTGCCTGACTTGATTGGCAACGACCGATGGTTGGTCGTTCGGTCGGTCGCCTCAGTGGACGATGTGTATCTGGTATTTCGATCGTTTCTCTGTTTTTAACGTTCATGTCTACGTGCAATTCGTCTTGTTGCTGTACGGTGACTGTTTTAGCATTGTTCGAGTTGTTTGTGGAATTGTCTTTTGCGATTCTATGTGCATCTAGCCAGATTTTGAATAGGTAGTTTGGTCATAACGTCGTCTGCGTACTAGGATTTGGTGGAGCCAACTTGGGTATTTAAGTGCTTGTCATTTGACGATGTTATCTGTTATTCTATCGTGGTATTACTTATCGCACCTTAGGTGGATTTTGCGAGTGTGCTGGTCGGCGTTTAAGCTGTCCCTAGTTTGAGTTGCCATCCTGTTAAGTGAGCATAACTCTTGGCTGCATGACTCACCGCTTACGCAGCCGTAGGGCCTTTTTCTCAGGTCGATCCTTGCACTGTCTATGTATCACTCCCTTCTTTATGTGGTCTGATTGTGTCAACTGTTTAAAGATAATATTTTGTTTAAATTATTCCTATTGCTTGTGGCCTTCAGCTGATAAGTAATTTGCATTCTTCCTTAATAAGGCCTTCAGCCGCCAGTGTAGCTTGTCTTACCGTAATTTTTTTAAATTATTGTTTTAAAAATTCTTCTGGTATTTTCAACGTCTAGTTGTCTGCCTCACTTGTAATTCAGGCCTTCAGCCGTCAATTGTTCTGAAGTATTGCTTGTGGCCTTCAGCCGACAAATAACTGAATTCTTTCTTAATAAGGCCTTCAGCCATCAGTGTAGCTTGTGTTATAGTCAATTTTATTAAAATGATTGTTTTAAAAAATTATTTCCTTCAATAAAGTGTACGTGTTTACTGTGCAAGCGAGGGTAACTGATTAGGCCCCGTTCACACCTTTTCCTGCTTTCCCTAAGTCCCACGTTTCAGGGATAAAGCTCTACAAATCTACTTTCATAAATCAAAATTAATGTGTAAGATGCAGTGGAATCTTGGAAGTGTCTCTCTGTTGCCAGAGCGTGGTGTTTCTTTGAAACTTTCAATTTCCAAAGTCAACCGTGGATTTAATTTCAAAGAATATTCTTAAAAATTTATTTTATTTACTAACGATTCATCAAGAACATTAACACATTTAATCACACTATGTGAGCGTGGAAGAAGTTGCCAGGGAGTAAGTGATGAAATCAAAATCAAATTGCTTTTAACAAGTGGGAATTTTATTCGTAAAGCCTTTTAAAAAAAACATTTAAAATTATAAGCAGAAAGCACCCTCTAAATATCAAGTTACAATTTACTCAGAGGCAGAAAGAAAAAATTTCGGGCTGAGTACCTTGCCCCTTCCTTTTGACAAGGCCGTAGTCACGCCCGCTCACAACAACCTCTGAAAGACTACACTGGTGCAAATCTGCAACACACCAGATTACCTTAAAGTAATACTTTTAACTATTCACACATGCACACCTACTATGCACCCCGTAGGAGGGATGGAAATAGTACAAAACACTAAAATTAAAAGATTAACTTGCCACTGAAGGTACAACTTGATTTTAACTACTAAGAAAAGTCTTACGGTGGAAGGGTGGCAACTTTATATACTAAAATGACCATTTAAATAAAAGCCCATGAAATGCAATCTTATATAAAATTATACAAGGTTGGCCAAACATGCTCTACAGTACACATATACCACCTCTCAAGATGATAGGCAAGATAAAAACATATTTCAGGGATCAGGCTGTTGTACTCCAAGCAATAAATTCGTTACCACACCGAATCCGACAAACGTGACAGAGGCAGCTATTAACGTACGGCAAATTGATAGGGAGATTACAGAACAACCCGAACCGCATGTTGCTCTAACCCGCCCCTACTCCACAAGGGAAAAACGTACCACCCAGTTCATAAATAACCACCTTCCCGCGGGTGAGCAAACGGAGAAGAATTGTGGGACGACCCCAAAACAAAGCGGCTGGTGACCTCACTAAGAAAACAAGTAGAATTTAACAAGTAAATGAAACAACATATCACCCATCACTTAACTTCTAATAAACAGCGATGTCTGTTGAAGACCTGGCGCAGCACCTCCCAAAACGCTCTCCCGAACCGTCCGCTGCCAGTTGGTTCAACGGACGCATGAAGGCGCGCTGATCTTCCGTCTCACGGCGTCGCAGCTCGCACCGGCCAGACCGACGTAGTGGGTTGACTCCTGTTGCTCTCGTGTCGCCCGCGAAGCCACTACGCATCGCTATACTGCACGGGCGACGTGCACGTGGTGACCTCACACGCGCCGACGCTCAAGACGGACAAGTCATCGAGTGCGCGACCGACCAACCGATCGATCCAACTGCCAATGACCATTGCCTGAACAAACTCGAGCAGACTGCCGGCCTAACGCGCAGACTCAGACGTAGGAACTAAGCCCCGACTGAGCAACCACTCGCTGAGTTCTCTTACTGGTGGAATGGAAAGACTCATTTATCTGGCTTCAAAGATTGATCCGAACGAAAGACATACTAACACTTCGGACCACAGACAGACACTAACTGCCCCACAAATTCGGACGAGAGACAGACTAACAAGCTGGGGACGAGAGACTGACTCCAGACTGACTCCAGACTAACCCAGACTGACCAACTGGCGAGCTCATAGCGCCCCTTAAATTCACGTGAACAGGCAACCTTTCCCCATTCGCACCAGAGGGAGACACCAAAGCTGCGATTGCCACAGCGGCGCCACCGCCAGAAACGGAGGGCGACTGCTTCACACAACGCGCTGCGGCGCTCTCTTCAAAACAGCAATTTTTACCAAGGCTCACAAAGTAGATTTTCTTGTTAAAAATCTTCTACATAGGTATCTGCTAATTCCTCTGCTTTGGCCTTTATAGTCATCTACTTCCATTTCTTGAATTTGGACACCATAAAAAAACTAAAGTTTGCACTAGTTTACTCCACAACCGTAAACCTGATACTCAGCTACATTATCACTTCCTCAATTATCTCCAATAGGGCCATCTTAAACAAATTTTCATGTGAATGTTCCGAAACTTCACCTTCACAAAATTGATAGGCTATTTTTCTTTTTTCTAACACTTTCTTCTGGTAACTCCATAGATATCTCATCAGTTTCTGCAAATATTTCTATCTCAGAAGTCTCTAGAGTCTTTAAGAAAGTTCAAAAGCGTTGAATATTTTGGGGAGCTTTATCAATCGTAAGATCCTCTGTTTGCAGAAACAGATTTACATGATATTTCTTTGTTTTCTAATATTTATTACCGGAACTTGTTAAATCACTGAATTTGAGGTTTCTGTTAATCTTTAAAACAGAATTTGGCTTACTTTCCGTTTTTGGTGTTGACAAGTTATAAGTTCCATCTTCTTCCTACCGTTTACAGTTTGTCAGAATGCTTGTAAACAGCTTCGACCGCCTCTTCTCTTGTTGACCACCTACTCGTTCTGTCTTATTTTTATGCTATTTTTATGCTTTTTTAAGATTTACCTCTTGAAACTGAAATCACGTAGAATAGATACGAACGATGGGTAATTCAAAAAAAGTTTGAGCCTTAGCAGATGAGTCTACTTCATGTTCTACTGAATTTGAAGAGCAAGCAACACATTGTACATAACAGACCATTTGATTCTTCTCAGGTATTCCTGATTCAACCTCTTTGTTCATCCCAGATATGTCTGCTCTGTTGTCATAACACTGCCTTCTGCTGTATCTCGTGTTTAACACATATTGTTCTTTATTTTTTCAGTATATCTCGAGTAGGGGCTTTTTCTGTTTTGTCTCTGCCTACAAAAAACATCAGTAAAATTTTTCACAGTTGAATCATTCAATTTTACGTAACGAACCACTTTAGCCATCTTCCCACTGTGAAAAATATTTGCAGTGCAACTACACATCAATGAAAAGTATTTATTGTCTAAAATATCTTTAATTATGTCTTATTATGCAGTAAATTACATCAAGGAACTCGCATATCTTTGTAAAGATAGCTAATTCGTCCTTTCTTGTGGTGTTCTATATGCTGAAGAAGGGGAGCACTATACTGTGATACGAGATCAGCGATATTTAGAAATTTTCGACTGAGTGGATTACCAAAATCACCAACGTCCTTTATTCCTCTAACCGGGCTCCCGTGCTTTGCTACAAAAAGAACAAAATCAATAATACAGTGCAACACTGATATTCTTCTTCTTTTTATCCAGTCTTGCAGCTCTCTGTCAGTGCCCTCCCGTTTCCGAGAGAAGAATCTAGATGCTTCCATGACCAAACTCAAAGCTTACGATTTGGTGAATGTCCATTGCCAAGCAATTTTTATTTATGCTTTTCCCAGTTAACCAGCCCATCCTCTTCAGCTAATATCTGCAACATGAAGAATATTTGCTCTCACTATAGCGTAGCCATGATTTTTTTTACTGCAGGCTGCAGTACCCATCGCTTCTTCGCAGTTACCTTCTTTGTACCTATGTTTTTCTTTCTAATTTCTGCAACTGCCATTGTTGGAGATGTTCATTTCTCTTCAGCCCATCTGCCTTCTGAGTTATTCCTTATCGCAATATCTATAGGCCCAGAGAATTCTGAGAATATCTCCTTATTGCTTAGTACTTCCGTATCCCAGTCGTTTGCATATTGATTCCTCCTCACTAGTCTCTTAAACTTTAGCCTACTCTTCATCACTACTATATTGTGATCTGACTCTGTGTCTCCTCCTGCGTACGTCTTCCTATCCAGTATCTGATTTCGGAAACTGTGCCTGGCTATGATGTGATCTAACTGAAACCTTCTCGTATCTCCCAGCCTTTTCCCAGTACACCTCTTTCTCTTGTGATTATTGAAAAGGGTATTCTCTATTACTACCTGAAATTTATTGCAGAACTCAGTCTTTCTCCTCCCTCTTTCCTTGCACCAAGCCCATTTTGTCCTACAACTCTTGCTTCTAACCCTTCCCCTACAACCGCGTTCCAGTTGTCCATGATGATTACATTTCCATCTCGCCTTACGGACCGAACTACCCTTTCAGTGTACTCATGTACTTTCTATATCTTTTCATCTTCAGCTTGCGATGTCGGCATGTATAACCAAACTATCGTTATTGGTGTTGGTTTGCTGTCGATTCTCATGAGAGCAACCCAACCCTGTCTCTGACCTACCTTCCTATTCATAATGAATTGTACTCCCATTACACAATTTTCTGCTGCTGTTGGTACTAATCTACACTCACCTGACCAGAAATCTTTGTCGTCTTTCCATTTCACTTCGCTGACCCCTTTTCAGATTTTCTAGCTTCCCTACGACGTTCAAACTTCTAACATTGTACGTCCTGACTCGTAGAACGTTTCGTTAGTTATCCAGTCTGTTTTTCATGGTCGCCTCCTCCTTGGCTGTCACCTGCCGGAGATCCGAATGCGGAACTATTCCGAAATCTTTTGCCAATCGAGAGATCATCATGACACTTTCTAGTTACGATTTTATAGCCAAAACAATGAATAAGGTGGTGTACTGGAATCTTGTATAAACCCAGCCCACTTTCAGGAAAAAAATGTGATCCATTACTTATTGGACACTTCTCGAACTGTTTATTCTTTAATTGTGTCTAGTGAAGGCGAAATCAACGTTTATGGTATCTTTTCAAATACAGTGGCAAGTGTTGGCTAAAGGTATTCGCAAAGTCTACTGTGTGCCACATCTGCTTGCTTAACCTTCCACTGGAAGTTGCAGAGTTTGTATAAAAATTCGGATTCAGGCTGCCCAGTAAGCTTATAAAGCCAGGTGAATCGTTATAGCTGGGGATTTACGGATCAGTTACGCCAGGCTGCCTTTACGGCGCTGCTGTGGCTGCAGGCTCTGGAACGTTCCGCCCACGCTAGTCGCAGGTGTGTCTCTTCGTGGTCTGGGCGTTTCCGTAGGTTATCATGCTTCAGATGAGGTATTGATTACGAAGAAAATAACGGAAGTTCGACAGAACTTCCGATTACTCTGTACAACCCATTCCTACCTACTATTAAAGAAAGAACTACAAGTCAACATCGATCGAAATCCAAGGAAGACTAACGAGAGCGATGAAAATAAGTTCTGTGCACTTCAACTAGTTACGTGCTCTACAAAACTCATACATCATGTGTAGCATTGATGGCCTGTGCAAGCAGCTGTTGCAGCAATAGTGTCGTGTGTAATAATCAGCTGACGGAGCATTTCACCACTGTAGCCATCCTCGTTGTATTGGGACAATCACTCGGTCGGCAAGCAGCGGCGCAACCAAAATCCAGGACGCTGCTGTACGTTACAACACAGGAGCTCCTTCCAGACTAACTACCTAACCCTAGACCAGATGTGACTAAATTTAAAATAATTTCGATGACAGTGAGCAGTACCTTCACTGCGCGATTACAATGGTAATGTTACCGACGAGAGTGTCACTAAAGCGGAGTTACTAAGTACAGTTTTTCAAAATTCCATCATCAAAGAAGTTGAATGAAGAAAAGCATCCGACATGAGTAATTTAAAAGTAGACACCCTCAGTGTAGCGAATCATATAATAAAGGCCGCTGGTGAAGATTGTATACAAGTTACACTCCTTTGAAAGTACGCCGATGCAGTATCTCCCAATTTATCAATAATGAACAACCTCTTACTCAACGAAAGATGCGTATCTAGAGAACGGAAAGCTGTACAAGTCACACCAATACTCAAGGAAGTAAATAGAATACGTCCGCTGACATACAGACCATAATCACCTATGGAGATTTTCCGTGGGATATTGGAACATATGCTGTGTTGAAACAATATGAATTACCTCAAAGAACACGCTATATTGACAAATAGTCATACGGAATCAGAAAATACCGTTCTTGTGAAATATAACTAGCCTTTTATTCACACGAAATGAGTGCCTGTATGTCGATTTTTTCCATATTTCTAGATTTTCCGAAGGCTTTCGACACCGTTTCTCACAGGCGTGGTCTAATCAAATAGCGTGCCTGTGGAGCATTGTCTCAGTTGTACGAATGGGTTCGTAATTTCTTGTCAGTAAGTTCGCATTTTGTAGTAACCAATGTAAGTTCATCGAGCAAAACGTAAGTGATATCTGGCCTCCGCAATGAATTGTTATGGGCCCTCTGCTGTTCCTAAACGATTTAGGAGCCAACCGGAGTAGCCATCTTAGATTTTTTTTTTTCAGATACATTCTTTGACCATCAATTACCTGTCCAGGCTATCGCCATGTTGGCCTGTATCGCGAATAACTGACGCAGTTCTACTACCGTCTGGAAATGTGAAATACGCAAGGTCATTCCACTGCTGGGATGGGCTGAGCCATTGAGGCCGCAGGCGACAATTTGACAACGGACCGCTCCCGAGGACTGTGGGTTTGATGCCGCCCCCCCCCCCCCCCGCCAAACCCCACCACCAGCTTGTTGGCAAAGAACACTCCATTGCAAGCTACCAAACTGCGATAGGATTTGCCACTTGGCTACGTATCACAGAACCTCGTGCGATTGTGACAAGTATGATTTTAACCTGAGAGGTAGATAAAAACTGCGTTAATACACTCACGTTCAGAAAAATCAGAACACTTGAATGACTAGAGGTAAGACATCCCTATC
The DNA here is from genome assembly GCF_023864275.1 of Schistocerca cancellata. Taxonomy (NCBI): domain Eukaryota; kingdom Metazoa; phylum Arthropoda; class Insecta; order Orthoptera; family Acrididae; genus Schistocerca; species Schistocerca cancellata. Next base: position 846,312,506 of record NC_064628.1, read on the forward strand.
ACCGGACATGCATATTCTGCATATTCTGCAGAAATGTTTAGCATTACAGTCAACTTGATTCAGCTTGTGCCCTGTTTCCTAGTAGGCACAGGTTTCGTCATGGATCCTGATAATTTGTTCCATGCGTAATGCCATCGACCCATATAATGGGAGAATGGCGTTCTATGGTACAGCTGCCTTCACCGGGTTCCAAAGTTCATCTATGGAGGTTGACATTGGGTCATAGCACTGCATCCGTCGTCTCATCAGGCCCCTCACAATTTTGATTGTCTAAAAGTCTCGTGATCTGGCGGGCCAGAACGAAAAGGTGACATGATGTGATAACAAGAAGGCATGTGTTCGTGCATTGTCTTGCTGAAAAATCGCGTCGACACACACAGAGAACCCAAAAGCGGTCGGCGAACAAATACACGTCGTCCAATGAGACCACTGACCGAACGACCAACCAAGGTCATCCCCACTCAAGTCATGTGTGTCGGCAACGGTCGGGCGAGTCACGGCTGTACAGGTCTCACTACTTCTCCCTCCCGACTGAACTCCCGACACACTAAGATCTGGAAATACTAGCGGTCGCTCCAACGATAGTATGGCAGTGTTCTTACGCATAAGCGCTGCTGCTGCCACTCACAAGAAGGCAAGCCAGTAACTTAGTGACGCCAGTAAATCGAATAAGAAACAGGATGGCAGTACTGCCAAGACAAAATGTCAAGCAATAACAGCACAAACACGAGCTGCACACGGCTCACATATTTTAACTATTCATCTTTACAAAAATACTGTCAATTCAATGTAACAAGCAAATGTTTTTTTATTCTTGTGATGAAAAATAGCTGTTTACCATGAACCGCTCCACCTACCCTCGTTTCCTTCCCCCCCCTCCCCACCTTCCTCCTTCCACCTCTTTGTCTATGCATTTCCCTAACCTTCTAGGATTGCATCCCCTTTCTGCCCCCATCCCCCGTTTCTTTATCACCAAGTCTCCCTTCCCCTATACTCCCATTCCCAAGCCTCCCTTCCCCTGATACTTCCATCTTCCGATGCCCTCCCCCTGGGTTTTGGTTTTATTGTTCTATCATGAGTACAGTACTTTTTTTTTAGTATGACTATGCTTCTTGGATGGATTAGTTGTGTGCAGTGGGAGAGTTCATTGGGTGTTGCGCTGTACTGATTGCCTTATAGCACATAACGATTTTTATTTTTTATTGTGATTTCATTCCCCTGCGCTACATGGGAAGAGGATGGCTGGCAGCGGCACAATCTGCCACTCTTCAGCCGAGTGACATCAAATTTAATAAAAAGATGAAACAATACTTATAATAGACGATAAAAGTGGGACATACGAATATAAGTGGAGAAAATGGTGATTAAAATATACACTGCCATGGAGATATTCATTGTGGGGCAGTTGAAAAAAATCGCCTTAATCTTGAAAAACACAGCTGGCGATCCCTGGAGCACAGAAAATACACTGAAGTCACATATGATAAAAGATAGCCACATTTTTAAAACACTACAGAATGAAGATCCTTCAAAACCAGTGTAAAAGATGGAGAGCGCACTAGGAAGAATAAAAATTGCCAGGAGGGACCTGCCAAGGGACAGGAGGCCTGAGAAGAGGGGAGAGTAATTTGGAGTGAGGAGAGGTGTTGGAGGAAAAGAAAAGGGAGGTCGGGGGGGGGTGAGGGTAAGCAAGTCAGGAGGGAGTACAGAGACACAGAAGGAGGGCACTGGAAAGAATGACGGTGGAGGAAGGAGCAAAAACAATCAGGGGAAGGGGAGGGCAGAAGGATCCCTCAGGAATGGGAGGGGGAAAGAAGAGCTGAGTTGATACGAGGGGTAGATATCAGGGTGAAGTTCATCATCTGGGAGGAATCATCTGGGAGGTATGGCTGCTGGGAAGTTTCATTAGGAAAGGAGGTGGAGGGTGTGGAGATGGAAAGGGGGTGGGACACCACAGCAAAGCTGCAGCACTGGTTTGGGGGTACAGAGGCGAGAAGACATCATGGAGTGAGAGGATCGAGTTAGAGGACGATGTACAGGGTGTGGATGTGTTCAAGGAAAAGGAGATTTAGGGAAGGTCATAGAGGATCTGTGCAGGGCACAGTAGGTGGATATGGAAGGCAAAGCAGAGTGCATGTCGATCACAGATTTGGAAGGCTTTATAGAATATGGGATGGTTGGAAATACATGTGTCACAACAAAGGATGGGGTACATCATGGATTTATAGATGAGAATGATGGTGCAGCCCCCATGTCTTTACAAAAAAAAATGGCTCTGAGCAATATGGGACTCAACATCTTAGGTCATAAGTCCCCTAGAACTTAGAACTACTTAAACCTAACTAACCTAAGGGCATCACACACACCCATGCCTGAGGCAGGATTCGAACCTGCGACCGTAGCAGTCCCGCGGTTCCAGACTGCAGCGCCAGAACCGCTACACCACTGCGGCCGGCCATGTCTTTACAGAGGAGTTTAAGGAGGCACAGTCTGTTGTGGGTTTTATGTTGGACTGTAAGGTGATGGGGAGTCCAGGTGAGGTGACGGTCAAGGGCAAGGCCAAGATATTTCAAGGTAGAAGTGAGGTGGACAGGACGACCATAAATGGTGAGGTAAAAATCGTGGAGCCAGAAGAAGTAGGTGGTACAACCTTTGATGATTGTCTGGGTCTTGGATGGGTTGATGTGAAGGAGACACTGGTTGCACCATGTGGTGGTCGAGGTTGGTTTGAAGGGTAAAGGGCCAGGAAGGGGGTCATCAGCAAACTGGAGGATGTGAACAGGCAAGTGAGGTTTGGGTATATCTGCCGTATACACGGGCAGAGGAGAGGAACAGAGCCTTGAGTTACACTGGCGGAGTGACAGAGTTGGTATTATGGATAGTGACATAGGAGGGTCGACCGGAGAGGAAGGAAGTAACGAGATGGATGGAATTGATGGGAAGAGCGTAGGTCTGGAGTTTAAAGAGCAGCTCAGGATGCCAGATATGGTTGTATGCATTCTGGAGATCAAGGGAAACAAAGATAGTGGAGAAAAGGGAGTTACGTTGGAGTGAAAGAAGATTGGTAAGGTTAAGGAGCTGGTTGTTGGCTGAGAAGCAGGACCAGGAGCGACACTGGATAAGCGGATGGAGGTGGTTAAGGTAATGGTTGACACGAGGTAAAAACTGCTGTTTTGAAGAACGCGCCGCAGCGCATTGTGTGAAGCAGTCGCCCTCCGTTTCTGGCGGTGGCGCCGCTTTGGCAATCGCAGCTTTGGTGTCTCTCTCTGGTGGGAAAGGGGAAGGTTGCCTGTTCACGTGCGTTTAAGGGGCGCGATGAGCTCGTTAGGCGCCGAGTCTGGTCAGTTAGTCAGCCGGCCCAGTGTGGGGCAGTCAGTGTCTGTCTGTCTGTTGTCCGGAGTGCTAGTATGTGTTAGGCCGCCAGTCTGCTCGAGTTTGTTTAGGCAATGGTCATTGGCGGTTGGATCGATAGGTTAGTCGGTCGCCCACTCGGACACAAGATGACTCGTCCGTCTTGAGCGTCGGCTCATGTGAGGTCACCACGTGAGTCGTGTCGCCCGCGCAATATAGCGATGCGTAGTGGCTTCGCGGCCGACACGAGAGCAACAGGAGTCAACCCACGACGTCGATCTGGCCGGTGCGAGCTGCGACGCCGTGAGACGGACGATCGGCGCGCCTTCATGCGTCCGTTGAAGCGGCTGGCAGCGGACGGTTCGGGAGAGCGTTTTTGGGAGTGCTGCACCAGGTCTTCAACAGATATCGCTGTTTATTATAAGTTAAGTGCTATTGCTAGTTCTGCAAGGTTCGCAGGAGAGCTTCTGTAAAGTTTGGAAGGTAGGAGATGAGATACTGGCAGAAGTAAAGCTGTGAGTACCGGGCGTGAGTCGTGCTTCGGTTGCTCAGATGGTAGAGCAATAGCCCGCGAAAAGCAAAGGTCCAGATTTCGAGTCTCGGTCGGGCACACAGTTGTAATCTGACAGGAAATTTCAGAAGTTAAGTGGTTCTGATACGTTGTTTGGTTTACTTGTTAAATTCTACTTGTTTTCTTGGTCAGTCTCTCGTCCCTAGCTAGCTCGTCTGTCTCTCGTCCGCATTTGTTAGGCAGTTAGTGTCTGTCTATCTGTCTGTCGCTCTGCCGTACCTTAATAGCTGCCTCTGCCATGTTTTTCGGATTCGGTGTTAACGAATTTATTGCTTGAAGTATAACGGCCGAATTCCTGAAATATGTTTTTATCTTGCCTATCATCTTGAGAGGCAGTATATGTGTAATGTAGAGCATGTTTGAATATTTTATGTAAGACTGCATTTCATGGGTTTTTATTTAAATGGTCATTTTAGTATATAAAGTTGCCACCCTTCCACCGTAAGAGTTTTTTTTTTTTAAATCAAATTGCACCTTTGGTGACAAGTTAATTTTTTTAATGTTAGTGTTTTGTACCATTTCCATCCCTCCTACGGGGTGCATAGTTTATGTGCTTGTGTGAGTTGTTAAAACTTTTAGTTTAAAGTAATCTGGTCTGTTGCAGATTTGCACCAGTGTAGTCTTTCAGAGGTTGTTGTGAGTGGTCTTTACTACAGTCGTGTCAAAGGCAGCGGTAAGGTTCTCATCCCGAAAGCTCATACTGTCAATATTTGCTCCTTCTGCTCTGAATAAAAATGTAACATGATATCTTGAGGGTCCTTTTTGATTATAATTTTAAATCTGTTTAAAAAAAGGGGCTTTTAGGAATTAAATTTCCATTTGTTGAAAGAAATTTAATTTCTTTTTATCAGTTACCCACTGACAACTACTTCCACGCTCACATAGTGTGCCTAAATGTGTTAATGTTCTTGATGAAACGCTAGTAAATGAAGTAAATTCTTAAGAATAGGTGCTGAAAGTAAATAAGGCGGCAGAGGATGAACGCGAAATATTTTCTGAACATGGAGGTGATACAGATGGGACGATAGGAGGAGCTGCCAGAGGGGGATTTTTTGGTTTAAGAGAACAGCAGGACATGGGAAGTCTTCCACAGGTCAGGGTAAAAGCTGAGAGAAGGATGTTATATGGCATAGCAAGAGGAGTCAGGAGGGAGGGGTGGTATTCCTTAAGGTGGCTTTTGTGCTTTCAGGTACTGTGGAGGAGAGGGAGTAATCAAAAAGGGGATTGTCAGGAATGGAGACATCGGAGAGGGGGGAAGCAAAATCGTTAGCCTTACTCAGATTGTCAGGGAACGGCGATTGTCGTGGAGAAGAGGGTAACAGTGAGGCAGGATGGCTACCAGTAAGACGGTGGAAAGCAGACCAGTACCTGGAGGAGCTGACAGGGAGGTCAGAGTTGAAGTGTGGACATATTTGGCGCCAGTCTCGGCGTTTCTTTGCTGTGAGGTGGTTTTGCATGTGTCATTGTATTTTCTGTTGGTGGAGGAGTGTATCCCAGTCAAGGGTGCAGAGGAAGGAGCTTTAGAGCCTATGGGATTCACGGAAAAGGATGGCCTGTAGAGGAAGAGTAGGGTGGTGAGAGTGGAAGAGTTAGGTAGGAATGTGCGCCTCCATGGCGTCGGCATGGGTGATGTTAGCAGGTTGTTGAAAGGTAATGGGGTGGCTTTTGACCTGTGAGGCAATTGATTCAAGCTTGACATCATAGTGCGGGCCATGATAATCATGGCTGGACTTTGGAGGGAGGCAGGGCAGGAAGCAGGTGGGGGACAATGGGTTGAGAAGATGACGAGAAGAGTGGGGGGTGGTCGCTACCAATGGGGTTGGGGGCATCCATGGCAGTATGACAAAGGTGGTTTGGGAGAAGCAAGGACGACATCTCAGGTGTAGCTACTTTTGCAGTGGATGTGCTGTAGGAAGGGAATAAAGTCACTGTGGAGAGTGGCAATCAACTGATGCTGCTGCCGAAGGATGGCAGGGTCTCAGCTGTGGAGGTTGGAGATGAAGTCGTAGGGGAGAGCAGACAGACATAGACAGTGGCACGGCTGACAGAGGGAATAAAGACGCTAAGGAGAAGGCGTTCGATCTGGTCAGTGAGCAGGGACTGTGGACAGACAGAAACATGCTTGAGATGGCCAATAGCGACCCCACCTCTTGCAAGGAGAAAGGGATTGTCTGTGCAGTGAAGGAGGAACGGTGAGGTGTGGACAACATGGTGAGGTTGGAGGAAGGTTTCGCTATGGATAAGGGAGTCGACCTAGTGCTGGGACAGGGTACACATGAAGAAGTATTTGTTGACAAAGGAGGAGTGAATGTTTAGGTACAGAAGACGATACTGTTGGCGCGCCAGGACGCGGGAAGGGGACAACTAGCGGAGGGAGGAGAAAGAGACGTTTAAACGAAGGTGTCCAGGCAGGTAAAAGTGGGCCTGGTTGTGGGATTATGTGGCACAGATATTCACAAGGAAGCCAAAATGGGCAGCATGGGAGATCTGCTGGAGAGTGTGGAGGCGTAGGAAGTGATGGATATTCTGGAGAACGATGGTCTGGAACCAGATGACGTCTCGGCTGTAGGAGGGAGGGGGGAGGCTGAGGGAATAATTGGGGTGGATGGGCTAGTGGATGGGCAAACGGGAAGAGTAAGTTTGGGGTTGGTGGGAATGGGTTTGGCTTTGCATTTGGAGGAGTAGGTGGGGTGGGGTTCGTTCCAGGTGTTGCAGAAAGGAGGAGAGGCGTCGTTAGGACACTGAGGAAGTGGAGGCAGGTCGGGTTGTAGTGGCGGGGGGGGGGGGGGGGGGTTCGTGTAGTTTTGGGTGAGGTGGTCGTTGTAGAGAAAACAGCGTTCGCAGCAGGAGAAGGGACTGGGAGGGGTCAAAGAGGTGGCGATGGTTGAAAATCAGCACGCCCTGGGTGAGGAGCACATAATGACAGTCTAGAAAGATTACAAATATTTGTTACCATTATATTTTTCCATATATGTAATTTATATTGGTGAAATGCGCCATATCCGTGCATATGAATCAGCTGCAAAAATTTACTTTTGTGATTCCAATAACATAAAATATACTTTTTAAATCGTGTATAATTTTCATGCGGCTAATTACAAAATATTTGAGTATATACCCTAGGCTCTGTGATCTTTCTGTTACCAAATTTATCATCTTAAAGGGCTTTTGTTGCTTCGTGCCCATTTGGTAGAAGTTTTTATATCAAGCGTTTCGTTAAACAAATCAAAGAACTTTTCTGTATCTCTTCGATTAAGAGTGGCGTTGTTGTCAAGCTGCTTTTCAGTTCTTAAGATGTTGAGTTCAGTTTTTTGTAAGCTTTGCTTTTATAGTTGCTGATAAATTTAATCTTGTTTCTGTTTATGGGCCATTTTGTGGTTAAATGATGTCAGGTTAAATTTCGCGAGTAAAATGTTTTTAGCTGAGATGGTCAGATGAGTATCGGGTAATACCAACAGCAGCAGAAAATGGTATAACAGGTGTAGGATTCGTTATGAATACGAAGGTAGGGCAGAGGGTGTGTTACTGTGAACAGTTCAGTGACCGGGTTGTTCTAATCAGAATCGACAGCAGACCAATAGCGACAATGATAGTTCAGGTATACATTTCGACGTCGCAAGCTGAAGATGAACAGATAGAGAAAGTGTATGAGTATATTGAAAGGGTAATGCAGTATGTAAAGGGGGACGAAAATCTAATAGTCATGGGCGACTGGAATGCAGTTGTAGGGGAAAGAGTTGAAGAAAAGATTACAGCAGAATATGGGCTTGGGACAAGGAATGAAAGAGGAGAAAGACTAATTGAGTTCTGTAACCAGTTTCAGATAGTAATAGCGAATACCCTGTTCAAGAATCACAAGAGGAGGATGCCGGGAGATACGGGAAAATTTCAATTAGATTACATCATGGTCAGACAGAGATTCCCCAGATACTGGATTGTAAGGCGTACCCAGGAGCAGATATAGACTCAGATCACAAAGTAGTAGTGATGAAGAGTAGGCTGAAGATCAAGACATTAGTCAGGAAAAATCAATACGTGAAGAAGTGGGATATGGAAGTACTAAGGAATGACGAGATACGTTTGAAGTTCTCTAACGCCATAGATACAGCAATAAGGAATAGCGCAGTAGGCTGTACAGTTGAAGAGGAATGGACATCTCTAAAAAGGGCCATCACAGAAGTTGGGAAGGAAAACATAGGTACAAAGAAGGTAGCTGCGAAGAAACCATGGGGAACAGAAGAAATACTTCAGTTGATTGATGAAAGGAGGAAGCACAAACATGTTCCGGGAAAATCAGGAATACAGAAATACAAGGCGCTAAGGAATGAAATAAATAGGAAATGCAGGGAAGCTAAGACGAAATGGCTGCAGGAAAAATGTGAAGACATCGAAAAAGATATGATTGACGGAAGGACAGACTCAGCATACAGGAAAGTCGAAACAACCTTTGGTGACATTAAAAGCAACGGTGGTAACATTAAGAGTGCAACGGGAATTCCACTGTTAAATGCAGAGGAGAGAGCAGATAGGTGGAAAAAATACATTGAAAGCCTCTATGAGGGTGAAGATTTGTCTGATGCTATAGAAGAAGAAACAGGAGTCGATTTAGAAGAGATAGGGGATCCAGTATTAGAATCGGAATTTAAAAGAGCTTTGGAGGACTTACGGTCACATAAGGCAGAAGGGATAGATAACATTCCATCAGAATTTCTAAAATCATTGGGGGAAGTAGCAACAAAAGGACTATTCATGTTGTGTATAGAATATGTGTAGAATATATGAGTCTGGCGATATACCATCTGACTTTCGGAAAAGCATCATCCACACAATTCCGAAGACGGAAAGAGCTGACAAGTGCGAGAATTATCACACAATCAGCTTAACAGCTCATGCATCGAAGCTGCTTACAAGAATAATATAGAGAAGAATGGCAAAGAAAATTGAGAATGTGCTAGGTGACGATCAGTTTGGCTTTAGGAAAAATAAAGGGTCGAGAGAGGCAATTCTGACGTTGCAGCTAATAATGGAAGCAAGGCTAAAGTAAAATCAAGACACTTTCATAGGATTTGTCGACCTGGAAAAAGCGTTCGACAATATAAAATGGTGCAAGCTGTTCGAGATTCTGAAAAAAGTAGGGGTAAGCTATAGGGAGAGACGGGCAATATACAATATGTACAACAACCAAGAGGGAATAATAAGAGTGGACGATCAAGAACGAAGTGCTTGTATTAAGAAGGGTGTAAGACAAGGCTGTAGCCTTTCGCCCCTAGTCTTCAATCTGTACATCGAGGAAGCAAGGATGGAAATAAAAGAAACGTTCAGGAGTGGAATTAAAATACAAGGTGAAAGGATATCAATGATACGATTCGCTGATGACGTTGCTATCCTGAGTGAATGTGAAGAAGAATTAAATGATCTGCTGAACGGAATGAACAGTCTAATGAGTACACGTATGGTTTGAGAGTAAATCGGAGAAAGACAAAGGTAATGAGAAGTAGTAGAAATGAGAACAGCGAGAAACCTAACATCAGGATTGATTGTCATGAAGTCAATGAAGTTAAGGAATTCGGCTACCTAGGCAGTAAAATAACCAATGACGGACGGAGCAAGGAGGAGATCAAAAGCAGACTCGCTATGGCAAAAAAGGCATTTCTGGCCAAGATAAGTCTAGTAATATCAAATAGCGGCCTTAATTTGAGGAAGAAATTTCTGAGGATGTACGTCTGGAGTACAGCATTGTATGGTAGTGAAACATGGACTGTGGGAAAACCGGAACAGAAGAGAATCGAAACATTTGAGATGTGGTGCTATAGACGAATGTTGAAAATTAGGTGGAATGATAAGGTAAGGAATGAGGAGGTTCTACGCAGAATCGGAGAGGAAAGGAATATGTGGAAAACACTGATAAGGAGAAGGGACAGTATGATAGGACATCTGCTAAGACATGAGGGAATGACTTCCATGGTACTAGAGGGAGCTGTAGAGGGCAAAAACTGTAGAGGAAGACAGAGATTGGAATACGTCAAGCAAATAATTGAGGACGTAGGTTGCAAGTGCTACTCTGAGATGAAGAGGTTAGCACAGGAAAGGAATTCGTGGCGGGCCGCATCAAACCAGTCAGTAGACTGATGACGAAAAAATCAAAAGCTGAGATTCTGTAAGGCGTGCTCTGTTTTAGTTATGATTTCTAAGGTTGTTGCTTAAACAAATGTACAGATTTCTGCAATATGTAACTTGGCTTAATTAACCAGTCCCAGACTTCCATCCTGTTGCCCAGCATCAAGACAAAATTGATTACTGGTCTCGTGGGGCTATTATAATTATGCGTTTTGCTTTGATTTCTGAGTGTTTGTACTAATGTAAGTTTTTTAAGTTTTTGATGTACTTTTTCTGAATATGTCTTTGACATAAGCAGTGTTTTTGAGCTTCACTTGGAATTAATTTTTTGCATTCAACATAACTTTTTCAAAATTTTCTTTTGGAATATATCTTTCTTTTGATCAAATATTCCTGTACATACATGAAAGCTATTTTCGTCTTAATTTGTAACTATTGTCACATTTTCTGAAATTTTTTATGGACTTTATTGTTAGTGCTTCTTTGTTATTGTCCTGTTTTCTATAAGATTACTTGTTTTACTGTCCGATTCCTTCTTAGTACTGTATTTACAAAATGTTTTTTTTTCGTTTTTGTGCTACAATCTGTTCTGTTTTTATTATGTCTCTATTTCTGGCAATTGGTACCTTGTTTTTGTTATATTTGTGATATTTCCTTAAGAATTTTGTTCCTGATTCAGTTATTTGTATGTCAGTGAGACTCATGAAATGTGTTGAAAGCCTTGAAAGAGGCTGTGAGTCTGCGTAAGAGGGAAAGAGTGAGACAACTACAGCCTTGAATAGACATCATGAATAATAACCGTTTGGCTGCTCCTACAAATAATTTATTTAACGGCTAGTTTCGTTGTTTTGATGTCACATGATCAGTTTAGATCTCAGGTTTAGTGAGTACTTCGCTGAGATTGGAAATCCTATAAAATGCCCTCTTTGCCTTTCCAAGGAGTCTGTTACAACTATTTTGTATGAGGGACAATCAAAGCGGTAGTGGACATCTTGCTTGGCTGCCGCTGTAACCAATTTATTTAACGACCAGTTTTACAACTGAGATGCTGCGTCATCAGGTAAGATCTCAGTTTTAGCGAGTACTTTGCTGAGATTCAAAAGCCTGTAAAATAGCTTCTTCGATCTGCCAGGCAGTTTGTTACAGACTGTCTTGTAAGAGGGACAATCACAACCATAAGCTGTTGCAAAAATGGATGCTAAATAAATTATTTACGAGAGCAGCCAAGTGGTTATTACTCATTTCACTGGTGTGTAAATTTCTGATAGGCACTGGCTAAATGTAAGAGCCTGTCTGATTATGTGGCTTTTAAGCTATGACACTGATCGGTAAATGAGCAGCAAAGTGGTTATTATTCGGTGGGTACTTGAGATGTTTTCTTGTCAGCCTATTTGACTTCTTTCTGTTTTGCGTCATTCTGGTATTTTTTCTGCTCTCAATTATGTTTTGTCTATCATGAATCATACAACTCATTTCCTTTCCTATTGCACTCGCAAATGGAATGAGAGACAAACGACTGTCTATGTGCCTTCCTACAAACCATAATTTCTCTTATCTTCCTGGTCGTTACGCAGAATTATCTTTGCTGCGTAGGATCGTTCCCCAGGCAGCTGATAACCCCTGTTTTGTAATGTTTCTCAGTGGTATTTGAAGAAACGAACGTGTTCCCTCCAGGGATTCCTATTTGATTTCATGAAGTATATCTGCAGTATTAGCGTATTGCTGGAACCTACCGGTAACAAATGTAGCTACACGCCTGTGAACTGCTACGATATCTTCCTTTAATCCGACCTGGCGGAGACCCCAAATACTCTCACGGCACTCTGGGTCACACTAGTAGTCTCCTATATGCGCTCGCCTTTACGGCCGAACTATACTTTCTTATAATTCCCCTAATAAACAGATGTCGACCAATCGCCATGTCTAATGCAGTTTATACGCGCTCCTTTCATTTCATATCCCGGTTCAACGCTACGCCTTGATTTTCATTCGACGTGTCTGTAACAAGAAGCACACATCTAATACCTTATTCCAGCGGTACAGGATTGTTTTTCCTATTAATCTGTATTAACTTACATTTTTATACATTTAGTGCAAGTTGCTGTTCATCATACCAAATAGAAATTCTGTCTCATTGTAAGTCAACCGGTGCGCTTCTACACTCGTCCAACAACGACACTTCCTCGCACATTACAGCCTCATCACTTAACAGTCGCAAGCTGCTACTAATGATGTCTGTCAAATCATTATTCCAGCTGCACTCCTAACGATACCACTGCTACGATGAAAACATGCCATCGATTATCATTTTCTTAAATACAGCGCCTGATCAAAATTGTGGAGCCTCCCCAATGTAATGCGCGATTCACATTAGCTGTCACGTCAGGCGGGGCCCGTCTGTACAAAGGGATCCGGGAAGACTTGTTAGAAGAGAAAGAGTAACAGCAGAATGGATTAGTCAGGTAAACTCAGTGACTTCGAACGAGGACTAGCTATTGGGTGTCACATGAGTAACAAAAGCGCCGGAGACATTTCAAACTATTTAAAGTTGCCAAAGTCGACTGTTGGCAGTGGAAACCCCAAGGACCAGTCATAGCTAAACCTAGGCAGACATAATGTAATGAAAAATATGGAATTCCTGTATTGCCAAGGGTGGTTGTACAAAATCGCATGATATCACTAGAAGGAATCATTTGTGAGTTACAGAGTGCTACGAGCAGTCCAACTAGCATGAAGACTGTTTGTATGGGATACAATGGTCGATATCTTCATCATCAGCCCCACATATATGTAGTCAGTGCCAAGCAAAGTTTTAGATGGTGTAAAAAGAGATCCCACTGTACATTGTATGATGAATTTGTATCGAGGAGTAAATCGGTAACTGGGTCAAAATCATCTGTTCTTTCACTCAGTGGTCAAAGTGGCACCGAATTGAAAAAAGAGAATTCTGAATTCGGCCTTTCAAAATTCTGAATTCGGCCTTTCGAATCTGTTTCACCGTGGAAGACTGTAATACGGTTCCTCCTTTCAAATGGTTCAAATGGCTCTGAGCACTATGGGACTTAACATCTGAAGTCATCAGTCCCCTGGAACCTAGGACTACTTAAACCCAACTAAGCTAAGGACATCACATACATCCATGCCCGAGGCAGGATTCGAACCTACGACCGTAGCGGTCGCGCGGTTATAGACTTAAGTGCCCAGAACCGCTCGGCCACAGCGGCCGGCTCCTCCTTTCAATCTCCGTACGTACGTCGAAATGGCAGATAGTGAGATAACCGATCATGGAACAGAGAAACAACTACTACTAAGAGTAGTGGAAAGGCATCAGAACTAGATGAGATGCTCATAAGATTCTACAAAGATTGTGCGAACGAACGTGCCCCTTCTAGCAGTAATTTGTCGTAGTTCGTTTGAGCATGGAACGGTACCTAGCGAGTGGAAGAAAATTCAGGCCATTCCCGTTTTTAAGAAGGCAGTGGGACAGATGCACACAATTACAGACCCGTATCACTGACGTTAATCTGTTGCATAAATATGTAACGTGTTTAATGCTCAAGTAACGTAACGAGAAGGAAAATTCCTCTATAAAAATCAACACAGATTCCACAAACAGAGATCCTGAGAAACTCAGCTCGCTCCCCCGGGTTCGATTCCCGGCGGGGTCAGAGATTTTCTCTGCCTCGTGATGGCTGGGTGTTGTGTGCTGTCCTTAGGTTAGTTAGGTTTAAGTAGTTCTAAGTTCTAGGGGACTGATGACCATAGATGTTAAGTCCCATAGTGCTCAGAGCCATTTGAACCAATCAGCTCGCTCTGTTCCTTCATGAGATCCACAGTGGAATGGATATTGGCGCTCAGCCTGATGGTACGTTCCCTGAGTCCGGGAAGGCATTCGACAACGTGCTGCACCGCCGTTTCGTGAAAAAGAAATTACGAGATTATCGAGTATCGGGGTACATTTGCAACTGGACTGGAAACTTCCTTGCAGACAGAACTCAAGACGTCGCTCTCAACAGAACAAAATTCACTGATGTAAAGATTATTTCGCAATATCCAAAGGAAGTGTGATAGGACGGTTACTGTTTACGATGTATATAAATGATCTAACAGAAAGCGTCGGATACTCTCTAAGGCAGTTCGCAGATGATGTTGTTGTCTATAACAAAGTGGCAACGCCAGAAGATAGCAAACATTTGCAGAATGACCTCTAAAGACTTGATGAATAGTGCAGGCTCTGGTAGTTTACCCCAACGTAAATACAGGGTTATTACAAATGATTGAAGCGATTTCACAGCTCTACAATAACTTTATTATTTGAGATATTTTCACAATGCTTTGCACACACATACAAAAACTCAAAAAGTTTTTTTAGGCATTCACAAATGTTCGATATGTGCCCCTTTAGTGATTCGGCAGACATCAAGCCGATAATCAAGTTCCTCCCACACTCGGCGCAGCATGTCCCCATCAATGAGCTCGAAAGCATCGTTGATGCGTGCTCGCAGTTCTGGAACGTTTCTTGGCAGAGGAGGTTTAAACACTGAATCTTTCACATAACCCCACAGAAAGAAATCGCATGGGGTTAAGTCGGGAGAGCGTGGAGACCACGACATGAATTGCTGATCATGATCTCCACCACGACCGATCCATCGGTTTTCCAATCTCCTGTTGAAAGATGAAGTCGGCGCTGTCGGTCTCCAGTTGTGGCATAAGCCAATTTTCTAGCATGTCCAGATACACGTGTCCTGTAACGTTTTTTCCGCTGAAGAAAAGGGGGCTGTAAGCTTTAAACCGTGAGATTGCACAAAACACGTTAACTTTTGGTGAATTGCGAATTTCCAGCACGAATGCGTGAGGATTCTCTACCGCCCAGATTCGCACATTGTGTCTGTTCACTTTACCATTAAGAAAAAATGTTGCTTCACCACTGAAAACAAGTTTCACACTGAACTCATCCTCTTCCATGAACCGCGCCGAAAATTCAAAGCGTTTGACTTTGTCATCGGGTGTGAGGCCTTGTAGCAATTGTAAACGGTAAGGCTTCTGCTTTAGCCTTTTCCGTAAGATTTTCCAAACCGTCGGCTGTGGTACGTTTAGCTCCCTGCTTGCTTTATTCGTCGACTTCCGCAGGCTACGCGTAAAACTTGCCCGCACGCGTTCAACCGTTTCTTCGCTCACTGCAGGCCGACCTGTTGATTTCCCCTTACAGAGGCATCCATACCATAGCCGAATGGAGTTAGCAGTTGGTGGATCTTTGTTGAACTTCGTCCTGAAGTGTCGTTGCACTGTTATGACTGACTGGTGTGAGTGCATTTCAAGCACGACATACGCTTCCTCGGCTCCTGTCGCCATTTTGTCTCACTGCGCTCTCGAGCGCTCTGGCGGCAGAAACCTGAAGTGCGGCTTTAGCCGAACAAAACTTTATGAGTTTTTCTACGTATCTGTAGTGTGTCGTGACCATATGTCAATGAATGGAGCTACAGTGAATTTATGAAATCGCTTCAATCATTTGTAATAGCCCTGTACATGTAAATTATTGCGCACACATAGGAAAAGAAATCCACTGCCTTTTAGTTACACTATTAATGAGAAACCGTTGGAAACACTATCTGCCGTAAGACATCTTGGAATAACTATCCGGAGTGACCTGAAGTATAACGACCACATAAAACAAATAGTGGGAAAAGCAGATGCCAAAATCAGATTCACAGGCAGAATCTTAAAGATATATAAGGCAGTGGTTTACAAGGCGCTTGTTCGATCAGTTCTTGAGTACTGTTCATCTGTCAGGGATTGCTACTAGATAGAACTGCTACAAGAGATAGAGAAGATACAACGGAGAGCTGCACATTTTATCACAGGATCGTTTAGTTGGCGCAAGAGCGTTACGGAGATGGTTACCAAACTCCGTTGGCAGAAGTTACAAGAGAGGCGTTGTGCATGACGGAGAAATTTACTACTGAAATTTCGAGATAGCATTTTCCGAAAAGTGTCGGGAAACATATCACTTCATCCACGTACGTCTCGCGTAATGGTCATGAGGAGAAAATTCGAGACATTACAGCCATTACAGAGGCTTAGCGACAATCATTCTTTGCACGTGCTATTAGCGAGTAGAACCGGCTTCGAGAGCTCAGTTAGTGGTAGAAAAGATACCCTTCAACACACACCATTAGGTGTCTTACGGAGTATGATGTAGATATAGATATCACCATGACAAAGCATCTTGCATAACGCTGCATCTTCGAGGCTATGATCTATGGATATTAACATTCCTTAAAGTGACAGGCTCACCGAGAGTCCCGACTTGAACCCGACAGAACACCTTTTGGATGAGTCAGAACATCGATTTCGCTATCGACCCCAGCGTCCAATACCACTACCTTTTCTGGATTCGCCTCTTAGGAAGAATGGGCTGCAATTTCTCCACAGACAGACAATTCACGAAACGTGTCCCCAGCAGAGTTCAAGCCATCTTGAAAATGACAAGTGGACATAAACCATACTGATGCCCAGTAGGCCGGCCGGTGTGGCCGTGCGGTACTAAGCGCTTCGGTTTGGAACCGCGTGACCGCTACGGTCGCAGGTTCGAATCCTGCCTCGGGCATGGATGTGTGTGATGTCCTTAGGTTAGTTAGGTTTAAGTGGTTCTAAGCTCTAGGGGACTGATGACCTCAGAAGTTAAGTCCCATAGTGCTCAGAGCCATTTGAACCATTTTTTGATGCCCAGTATCCGGATAATGTTGATAAGTCAGTGTAAATGTAGTAGTGGTGTAAACGTTTTCTTTACAGATGCACTAATATGTCATTTGTATATATCGCGGATTTTCCTAAACTTGCGACGAGTTTTTGTGTTTAGGCACTACGATACGAGCTGGCTCATCATTCGTATTTGCAGCTCCTTGTGTTTACCGTGTTTGCAGTTAAAATTTCTGGATATAGGTCCTCCAGTTACATAAAACACCGTTTTTTCCACGTTCCCAAATATGTTTCAGCACCTCTGTGCCATCATTAGCGGGTTTCGGTTACGTTTAATCTTTGCACTCGGTTCGCCTGGTTTTTCAGGACCACTTGTGTAATGTTTATTACTGGTAGCTTGTCATGTATTTTGTGTACCAAGCCCTTTTATTCTCAGCATCATAGTGAGGTGTTGTGAAACACACAAATATTTCACCTATTTTCGCAAATAAGGTCAAAAAGCACTTTACACTTCACACAATTACACTGTGTTTTGGTGAAGTGCAAAGTTCTTTTACGATATTATTTTTGAAAATACGTGTTATATTTACGTGAGCTTTACAACACCTCACAGTGATGCTGAGAATAAAAGGGCTTTCTACACAAATACATGACAAGCTTCCTGTAAGAAATAATGCACAATTGGTTCTGAAAAACGGCGCAAACCGAGTGTAAACGTTAAATAAAACGGAAACCCACTGATGATGGCACAGAGGTGCTGAAACATGTTTGTGAACTTGGAAAAAACAGTGTTTTGCATAACTGGCGGACCTTACATCCAACAATTACGAGCTGTCTCACTTCCTATACTTGGATGACAACAGGACAACAGCATAGAAGTATACTTCATCTAAGTGGATAAACTGCTCTCTCTCTAGAATGAGATTTTCACTCTGCAGCGGAGTGTGCGCTGATATGAAACTTCCTGGCAGATTAAAACTGTGTGCCCGACCGAGACTCGAACTCGGGACCTTTGCCTTCCGCGGGCAAGTGCTCTACCAACTGAGCTACCGAAGCACGACTCACGCCCGGTACTCACAGCTTTACTTCTGCCAGTACCTCTTGGCACACAGTTTTAATCTGCCAGGAAGTTTCATATCAGCGCACACTCCGCTGCAGATTGAAAATCTCATTCTGGAAACATCCCCAAGGCTGTGGCTAAGCCATGTCTCCGCAATATCCTTTCTTTCAGGAGTGCTAGTTCTGCAAGTTTCGCAGGAGAGCTTCTGTAAAGTTTGGAAGGTAGGAGACGAGGTACTGGCAGAAGTAAAGCTGTGAGTACCGGGCGTGAGTCGTGCTTCGGTAGCTCAGTGGTAGAGCACTTGCCCGCGGAAGGCAAAGGTCCCGAGTTCGAGTCTCGGTCGGGCACACAGTTTTAATCTGTCAGGATGCTCTCTCTCTCTCTCTCCGTCCGAAGAGGCCTTGAAAGGCCCAGCGGGACCGACCAGCCACCGTGTCATCCTCACACCACAGGCGTCACTGGATGCGGATATGGAGGATCATGCGGTCAGCATACCGCTCTCCAGGCCGTATAACAGTTACGAGACCGGAGCCGCTTCTTCTGAGTCAAGAACCTCCTTAGTTTGCCTGACAAGGGTTGAGTGCACCCCGCTTGCTAACAGCGCTCGGCAGACGGGATGGTCACCCATCCAAGTGCTGGCCCAGGCCGACAGCGCTTAACTTCGGTGATCTGACGGGAACCGATGTTACCACTGCGACAAGGTCGTTGGCAAATGGATAAACTTGACAAAGAAAAATTCGTTACTTGTCTCCTAAATCATTTTCGTTTTTAACGCCTCGCGCTTAAACGCCATATAAAACCCAGTGAGAACTGTTGTCATTTCTCAAATAACACTGCGCTTTGGGCGCAAGGAAATATAAATAATTTAAATATCAATTTCTACACTACTCTTGTCTGTCACCAATTGAGCCGTGTAGGTCGGCGTCATACAAAGCAGTGTTCACGGCCGGTACGGCCTCCGTTGTGATATTCGTTTAACGGTCATTAGGCCGTGGTCCATGGCATGTTTGTCTGGAAAGCACTCATCGTCCAATGCTGGAGACATCATCAGAGGCTATAACGACTCTGGAATCAGATACAATACCAAACGTGCTCAACAAGCCCAACTCTTTAGACGTACGCACACAATTGTCGGTTCGTCAGATGCCTAAGATCCAACGTGCGATATGGTGCTTGTAGTGGGGAAGATTTTTTAAAAAAGAGGTGGAACCCCTCCACGCCCACACCGGCATGATGGCCAACACAAAAGGTCTACTGCCATCTCTGCAGAAGGGTTAGTATTCACTAAAGTGAGGTGTCGCAGGAAGTGGGTACTGCGATGTTTGCGTACGTCTGGTTAGGATTAACCATTAATACGCGCTCATCTGGAGATAGATTGGTCGAAATCTGACGAAGGGTAGCGGTTTGAAGGGTAGAGGAAAAAAAGCGCCAAGGCAAGAGCCAAGGGAAAAAAACCTCTGCGAAAGTTAGGTCGGGTGGTAAGAGCAGTAGCGGTTGTCTTGCTGCCTGGTATAGGTTGTGCAAGGATAGGCTTTATTAGTAGTGGGTATCATGCATGTCGATACCTTGACGTTGTGCGTTTGTGCTGCTCGGCGGCTGGCGCTGGGTGCTGGTACAGAGTCCTCGTTCAGCGTCAGCAACCTGCAACAGTTAGGTTTGTTATCGATCTTGTATCCGATAGGTCATATACCGGAGGCACAGTGTGAGGGAATGTTGGCAGATTGTTTGTGCGTCTGTGGGCGAGCTCGTCGGTGTCCCTGCTGTGGCCTGTTGGTCGGCTCTAATAGCAGCTGGTAGTTGCCAGTCAGTGTTGCTGATATGCAGGGGCTTGCCGACGGTTGTCGCTGTTTGCGTATGTTAATCATAGGTGGCTATGCCCTAGCTAGCAGTGTCTTTGGCCGCTTGTGCTTCCACCTGTGGTTGTAAGTAGTGGGGAAGAGTCGACGGTGTTCGCTTTATATAGCAATAAGGCCAACCACTTGTCAGCTTTTAGGCCTTCTTTTTCTAGTAAAAACTTTTTCTTCTCTTTAATACCTCAGCCCTTTCTGCACAGCCGTGCGGAGTGGCTGTGTGGTTTGAGGCGCCATGACACAGATTGCGCGGCCCCTCCCGCCGGAGGTTAGAGCGCTCCATCGGGTATGGGTGTGGGTGTCGTTCTTAGGATGAGTTAAAGTTAGTTTAAGTAGTGTGTAAGACTAGGGACCGATGGCCTCAGCAGTTTGGTCCCTTAGGAAATCACACACATCTGGACATTTTATTTCTGCACATCCTAGCCTAACAATTATAGGATTTCAATAATACAACAGTATCAAAGAAAGGCATATGGACGTTCCCTGGGCGCAGTGCATGGTCAGCTACTGTGTTCCTTTAGAAGGATTTCAGTGCCTCTTCTTTTGTAGTTCCACTGTGCACATGGTCGCATAAGCAAGGAATTTTATATTTTCCTGCTGTGGCAAGTGGCAGGTGTAGGTCCTTTGCAGGGTTCAAATGTTCGCGTACCTTGCTTGCTAGTTTAAACAGTGTGTCAGTGCCGTGTTTCCTAAGTACTCTTCTAATTGTCATTACGAACAAGAGGGAAACTCTCCCTTAGGTTGTGTTTCTCACTAGAAGCTCTAGACTTTTTTGTGTGTAGCGCCCTATTAATCTCTGTGTTAGTGAAGCCATTACTTCTGAAGGCCGTTCTTAAATGGGCAAGTACATCCTCTACGTACCGTGGATCACAGGAGTTTAGCTAGGTCCATAAAATTTTAGAAAACTCCATTTTTCAGCTTATGAAGTTTTTCTTAGTCCTTCGTCCCTCATTGGTTCACGGTCGGCATGGCTATTAACGGATGTGGCGTCGCCTGTTTCAGGGGTGACATGATGCCCTTTATGTTGTCCTTACCCCGTTAATGAAGGAAAACAAAACTTAACGGGGAGAGAGGTGGAGCTCTTGATGTAAAAGATGAAGAGTTATTTAATTTTCACTGTCATTTTTCTGTTATTCGTGAGATATCCATCACCGTATTAGCTTCAGGCCATTAGTTTAGTTGGGTTTTCACACAACAAAGTGTGCTGACATAATGGTTTATTCTGAGGACAGTAGCTTCCTGTTACTTCTTTACTTCGTGCTAACTCCAAAGCTTAAATTTAGTTAACGATATTAGATTATACAGTTTTTGCTCTATGGATACTGTGTAATTGCATTATTAAAGATAGTGCACGTGAAGCAACAGAGGCATTTGTAGTGAGTTAACGATTTGAAGCCAAAAGTGTTTAGAGTCACGTTATTCAAAGTCAGGTCATCACTCATTCCTTAGTACGCCCATTAAAATTTTTCCAACCAGGAACAATTTCTTGTTTGTTGCTTGTTCTGCTCAGTAATTAAATTTTATTACCAAGGACATTCTGAAGTCTAACAGATGTAATCTGCGAACAGTAATAAGCTGATAAGCATCAAATTTACTAGGTTTGTGAAAGCCGTATTTTATATAACGAAATTAGCTTACCCACATATCCATCTTCAGCAGTATACAGTAATCCCCCGTATTTATAGGTACAGCAGCATTTGAGAAAGTGTGTATTTTATCCATGTATGTGTTCCACTCACTTGTGATTACAAGGTCCAGCCTAATTAATGTAACCATTGAATGTGTTCCACGTCAATGTGCAGTAACCACTCACAGACGGCATGTAACGCCACTAGCAGTAGATGGTACATAAAGCGGGTCGGGTAGGACGCAGCAAATAGTGCAGTCGTAGTAATGTGGGAACGGAGAGCTTTATCTGACCTCCAGATGGGTGTAATCATTGGTTTTCGGATCAAGGGTGGAAGCATTTCCGAAACAGCTAGGTTTGTAAAGTGTTTGTTATTAAAATATACCACGCGTGGCAAAAAGGCGCTATCGAAAATCGGCGCTAAGCCAACTGTGCTGCACTACAGCTCATAGATGACATGTGTGAACGACGGCTATGGATATGTGTACGAACAGTTAGACGTATAACTGTTGGTCTTTTCAGATGAATCACGTTCTATGCTCCACTGGACAGACGTCCGTGGGCGTGTATGGTCTGCAACAATCATCGTAAGGATACGAGCCGGAGAAGAGAACATTATGGTATGAGGAATGTTTTCGTGTCATTTCGTAGGTGATCTCTCATTCTGGAAGGCACACTGGGCCAACACAAGTATTTGTCTATTCTTGGGGACCACGTCCACCCATACATGTAGCTTGCTTGCTCCTCGACTCCACGGCATCTACCATCAGGACTATGCAAAGCAACGCGCAGCTCGCGTCCGGGGAAAACTATGTGGTATGTTTGTATTGCACAAGTCTGGAGCGCGGTTTCGCATGCATTTACACAAAAATTCCAGCAGCTAGGGGAACGTAGCTTTAGGGTTAAGCAGCACAGCTCTACATATTTTTGATATGGCTGTACCACGTAATTTAACAACAGGTTTTAAAAGTGGTCGTATATTCGAGGGAACAGTAAGTTAAAAAACTTTGCAAATTAAATAGCAGTTAACAACTTTGTTTGTGTGGCCATCCTCTGCAGCAAGCGTATAAATACTTGTTTTGTAAGTAAATCTGCCTTTTCCTGCTGCTAGTTACTTTAATTATCCCATACGCGTTTCGCCTTCAGCTGTTCTAAGGCATCATCAGCGGGATCTATAACGATACAGTTTTGTTAGTTTTAGATTATTAAACAGTTCACTTCGCGATTTTTTTTGTAAAAGAAGTATTTACTTACGATTTGTTGATCTGTGCTTCCTCACATCTGGTCTGGAGATCGCACTACCACTTTTATCATTGCCATATAATCACACCTTTGTGTTCTGGCCTTCCTCACATTGTTCACCTTGTTTCTCAGTCTTTTTTCGTGGTGTCTCGAACATATACTGAGTTAGGTTGGCAACAAATAGGTAAACATACCAAAGAAGATGAAACACGGAGTGCTATATTATGTTGTGAAAAACAGTGTACAACAAAATTGTTGTATCGAGTGACAAAAGAACAATAGTACACTATAAAAAAGAGTGAGAAACATGGTGAAGAGTTTGAGGAAGGAGAGAACACAAAGATTTGATTATATGGCACTGACAAAAGTGGTAGTGTGAACTCCAGACCAGATGTGAGGAAGCGCAGATCAATAAAACGCAAGTAAATACTTTTTTTACAAACAAAAATCGCGAAGTGAACTGTTTAATAATCTAAAACTAACAAAACTGTATGGTTATAGATCCCACTGATCACGCGTTAGAACAGGAGAAGACGAAACGCGTATGGGATAAACAAGGTAATTAACAACAAGAAAAGGAAGTTTTATTTACAAACAAGTATAAGTACCAGTTTCATGAAAGCAATCCAGGATGACCAGAGATAGTAGCCAGCACAAAATCTGTTTCACAGTTATACGATCATTTACACATTCATAGAATAAACTTATAAACTACGGCCGGCCGCGGTGGTCTAGCGGTTCTAGGCGCTCAGTCCGGAACCTCGCGACTGCTACGGTCGCAGGTTCGAATCCTGCATAGGGCATGGATGTGTGTGTTGTCTTTAGGTTAGTTAGGTTTAAGTAGTTCTAAGTTCTAGGGGACTGATGACCACAGATGTTAAGTCCCATAGTGCTCAGAGCCATTTGAACCATTTTTATAAACTATGGCCGTGCAGTACTTCAAACGGATGCACGTGGGACTACAGCTAAACTTCCCTGTTATGAACCAATGCCAGCAGATTTTCTCTAATCCACTACTTATTTAAATCTCGTACAGTTAAAAATTTCTATAATGTCGTCTTAAAGGTCGCTAGCGAAACGTTACATTATCTAAATCAAACGATCATTATCACCCCAGCAGCGCAGCTACTTCAAAGTCGAAAAAGCGACTCTATCTCTCGAAAACGGCCAAATTCACCCACCGAGCTACAAAAATCATATGGATGATGTTCGTCCATTAATTCCGAATGCTTTGAATGACAACAAACTTTTCGTTCACCCCTCATGACAACAATACGTTTTAGGAACTGAGAGAAATTACAGTATTAACAACTGCTTTTGATTTGAGCACGCCTGAAAATTTCTAACAGGGAAATATCACCAGCTTGATAAAAGGAGAAAAAAGTATAGTTGTCAGATAACAGACCCAACAATCGATTCCGGGCGAAATTTAGGGCCATAGTTCTGGAAGTAAGCGGTTATAATCTTGTGAAAGCGCGTATTGTATACTTATTACTCGCTCTGCCCTGCTGAAGCCGCCTAATGCCCGAGAGCGAAATAGTGTACCGCAGAGTCCTGCAAGCACTTGGCCTAACCGCGTGGCCCGTACGCACCTGTGGTGTATGAGTGAGAGCGAGAATGCGCTTCGCAAACGACGGTGGAAGTTGCCGAAGGTTACAGAT
This sequence comes from Schistocerca cancellata, assembly GCF_023864275.1. NCBI lineage: Eukaryota > Metazoa > Arthropoda > Insecta > Orthoptera > Acrididae > Schistocerca > Schistocerca cancellata. Next base: position 846,336,684 of record NC_064628.1, read on the forward strand.
TCCAATGACGGCCGCGAGTGGGATTGTTCGCAGCAGCGCGGATTTCACCCGCCTGCACTGCTTGCAGATTGACTGCCACTTTACAGTGTGTTCATGGACGATGCGCCTTGCTTACCACCAGTGTTGGGCGAAATTTATCAGAATGATGAATAACCAAGACAGACGTAAATTATTAAGCATTATTCCTGAATAACAAATGTTCAAAAATGGTTCAAATAGCTCTGAGCACTATAGGACTTAACATCTGAGATCATCAGTCCCCTAGAACTACTTAAACCTAACTAACCTAAGGACATCACACATATCCATGCCCGAGGCAGGATACGAACCTGTGACCGTAGCGGCCACGCGGTTCCAGATTGTAGCGCCTAGAAATGCTCGGCCACCCCGGCCGGCAATAACAAATGTTACTCGGAACATTATTTACTTATGGGAATAAAAACACTTATTCATCATTTGTGAATAAAACATGTTAAGAATAATAGATAAATTCGAAATCCAGGGCTTTTGATTGCTACAGTTCTGTATTAAACGATTGTGCCTTTTGTTTCTTTTAAATTAGTTTTCAGAACTCCTTTCATCAGACATCTCATCATGAATTTGTTTGATTTGCGACACTAAGTAAACTACATTCTATACATGCAATGCAAGCCTGATTTTGTCTTTATTTCGTGAAAACGGTATGTGGCTTGCAATTCACAATCTTCTTCAGCAAAAACAGAGATATCATCAAATCCAGTACAGTTTTTGGTAAATAATACGTTAGCTGTAATTCCCTAATTACATTCCAAATAAAATCTCGTTTTTACGTCACATTATTCGAAACTAGTGGCCCGATTTCCTTGACGGTACCTTCGCTATTATACGCGCGTAAGCTTTGTTATAAGCTTCTTTTGGTTATGGACAGCAATGCAGGTGAACGACTTGTTTTTTAAACCATGAGTAAAACGTATGTGCAATAATTGCAGTTGGTGTTTAATGGCGAAAAGCTTCTTCCAGCCGCCTCCTGACATTTTCACGATACGAAAGCTGCAAGTATGCTGCAACATTAAGAACATTTTTATGTGCTCGAACCCAGTGTCTCTTCCGATATTTTTGAATCTCAAAGCTCTGCATTATTGCACAGACACATGTCGAACCGAAAAACTATTCCATGTTCTAACGGAAAGCGTACTCAGAGCTAATCCTAAAACACTTTCGGATGACACTGGACGTCCAGCAGCATTCCATAAACGACTTTAGTGTAAAAGTCTGGTGACATTAGTCGTTAGCGACCACTGAGTTCTTGCTTGGGTCACTCATTCTGTAGCACTAAGGGCACGAACGAAATGCGTAATTATATTAAGGAGACAAGCGTATCCGATTGTTTTATCACTCTAAGGAAGTTGTGGCAGATTAAGAATTTTTATCGGCAACGTTTTCATCTTTCAATGCTTACGCAGAGTTTTTGAGCAAGTCACCAGTGGGGAGGGGAGAAGTGAGACAGCTGAACGGGGCCGAGTCGGTGGTGTAAGGGCTATAACCCATTAGGAATCCAGACTATGGCAGGCAATAAAACTATAACGGTGCATTGCAGCCCGCGCACTAGGCAGCTATGATAACATGGCTACGGCAGCTATTACAGAGCACGCCTAATAGCGCGGTAGTCAGCTGGCTCCATGGAGCCACTTGTGGGCAGGATGTGGCGTGGAGAACGTAGGTGGGTGCTGTTGTGATGGAACAAGAGCCAACAGAGTGTTACGAGGGGAGGCCGAAATGCACGCGTTTAAGCTCACGCAGGCTGGCGCGTGGAGGGAGGCACTGTACTGACGTGAGGTCTGGAACATGACAAGGAATTAGAATTCAGAAAGCTGACGTAATTAGTTTGATACTTTAATCCATTAATGATGAACGTCGCTCTTGACGGTACATGATTCACAATATTATCTGTTCACATTATAGTAACTGAATATGGCGCCTTGCTAGGTCGTAGCAAATGACGTAGCTAAGGCTATGCTAAACTGACGTCTCAGTAAATAAGAGCGTATGTAGACATTGAACCGTCGCTAGCAAAGTCGGCTGTCCAACTGGGGCGAATGCTAGGGAGTCTCTCTAGACTAGACCTGCCATGTGGCGGCGCTCAGTCTTCAATCACTGATAGTGGCGACACGCGGGTCCGACGTATACTAACGGACCGCGGCCGATTTAAAGGCTACCACCTAGCAGGTGTGGTGTCTGGCGGTGACACCACAGGTGCTTTCAGTCTCCGCGGCCCTGTCGAACCAGCCAGACCTCGTTTGCAACCAGAAAGAAACTTAGCGATGACCGTCGACAGTTTGTAGGGTCAGGGGGAGTTTCCAATTGTGGAGGGAAATGCAATGTGTCTTCATATTTACAGCCAGCTCTTCCTGGCAAATAATTCTCTAAAACACATCATGCTTTCATCACAGTATGGCAATTTCCAATTCTTTTCGAACAGCCTCTGGGCAATGAGGAAGTTCTCCAGTTATTTTCCTGAGTGTCACATTTGGCTAGCCCGAGTCAGTCGTGGGTTATATATTCTTTATTTGATTTTCTACAAGGAAGCATTACATTTCGAGATATACCAGCAATGACGTACGGCACCAGTACTCCATTCTATGATAGGGGGCTTTTCTCCGTAAATGACACCAGGAGTGCCATGGGGTAGCAGTAAATATAAGTAGGCTACTCTTGGTGTCATTTTCACCTGCCCGCACTTGTTAACGCCGGCGCCTCAGTCCGTTGTTACCTGTGGCTCGCCTTCATGCCTTCTTTTTAAAAAAAATTGTGACTAAAGCCCTTCTGGCTGTTATTTATCTTATACGTGACATGTAAGTACTATCTCTGTCTTGTATTGTTAGTCGCTATTTCCACTTTTATATATAAATTTTCTTTTCCCATAAATTTGCTATTATATTGTACATGACCTTAAAAATTTAAATTCTGATGAAGGCACCCTTAGAAACGTTTAAACTTGGTTAATGAGACTAAAAACTGTGACCGAGGGCTCATTTGTTTCAACTTTAATTTGAAGATATACATGTGAAAAAGTATCACCACAGCTGTATCTTGTGAATGTCTTTATTCTACCACAGGATTAGTTTCGGCGGCACATTGCCGCCATCCTCAGCCCCACCACTGCCAAAAGAATATTTGATTTATTTGGCGTATTTACTGTGGGATCCTTGTTACTATCTCACGTGGGCTAGCTTTCATAAGGAATGTAGCCAAGCGAAGGGAACAAATAGTAGTTACAGAAATATATTGAAGAAGTAAACAAAGAAATGCAGTGGTGTTATAGACTAGTGACCAAAATTAAAGCAATAAACAGAAACTTTGCAAGGTTGCTTTTATTTTGATACAAATAGTATAAACTAGTGAAAGTAAAATAGAAACGTTGCAAAGAATTCCGAACGTTAACAACTGCAACATGCGTAACGGTAGACAAAAATGTTCTTCGTTTTTTCGAACTGAATGGATTTGCGCGAACACGCCGACAACGTGTTGATGTGCTCATTATGGGATTTGGCCTCCTCTGGCAGCAATACAGTGCTGACAACGATGAGGCAATGGCGCCCATTCTGCCTGCAGAGCTGCTCGCAGTGTTGGACAGTGGTTGGTGGATGCTGACGTGAAGCATGCCGACTCACTGTCGCATCCAACACTTCCTCTATGGGATTCAAATTGGGAGAGAGAGCACGCCACCCATGCGTGCAACATCTTCGTTCCAAGAAAATATCAATCACTCGGGCTCTATAAAGTTGAGCATTATCGCCCACTAATACGAAGTCAGGGCCGACTGCACCTCGCAATAATCGCAAACGAGGTCCCAAAATCTCGTCACGATATCTGACAGCAGTTAAATCTTGCTGATTCGCCACTACTGTTTCTTGAATGGGGGTAGTGTTGTAAACACAATCCTTGCCCACACCATTAGGAATCCTCCTCGATATCGGTCCCTTTCCACAAGGTTTTGGTGCCGAAATCGTGTTTAACGTTCCCTCCAGCTAAGAATCCATCGAGAATCACTCAACAGACTAAATCTGGACTCATCAGAGAAAACAACACTTGCCCACTGTTCGACCGCCCAGGTGACTCCACTGTCGACGTTCACTTCTGTGAAGACGCGTCAGAGGTAGACATTCAGCATTCTCCGACAATAGTGGTCACTCTGCCAAAGCCTTCTAAACACCGTTTGCCTCTATACAACGCGTCCAGTGGATGCTGAGAGCTCACATGCCAGTTGGAGTGTAGTACTAGTGCGGTACTGTCGTGCCCCTACACACAAATAACGGTTCTCTCTTCTGAACTTACAAGTGGTCAGATCTGCCCTGGTCTACGCGATACAATTTCGGTCCCTGTAATCTGTCACCACATCCGAGAAACAACTGAACGATTCACACTAAGCCATCGGGTACCACATCAATTTGCGACTGTCCTCCTTCCATTCCTTCTACTGCCCTCCAAGGAAGAGAGTCTGGTAGGCATTTTGTCTGTGCCATTCTGCACTGTCTGTGAAAGTGTACACATGAGATTGTTACCTCGTTTCATATGTGCCATTACGTCATCGTTGGCTTGATTGTCCGTCGACCGGAATGCCATCTTTTATGCAGAACAAAATCGTACGGACATCTGGTTGACAGTTTGAATGATTATATCGTGAAGGACACAGGATGGGGAAATAACGGTTTGTTGGTTTAATTTTTGACACCAGTGTATGTTGTTCGCTGTTTAAGTTACAAATAATTTATTCGCGAATCAATTTGTTTGAATGATATATTTACTCGAATAACAGTCCAGATAGAAATTTATTGAAATGAAGCACATCTCTGCTTACCATTAAACTCTACGTTTCCTTTCTCTTTCCGTACATCGCTGTTCATATTATTAACTGTAGCGTGTCCTGTAACTTCATTTGCTCGCCTTACTCACGACAGCCTACAGTGTAGCTGGATTGAAGTTTTTTTTTTTTTTGTTAATTAAAACGTGACACTTATAGGCTGCGTTATGCTCCTTTAAATAAATCCTTCTGCTCAAAATATGTCTCGGTGTGAGTGCGACTTCAGCAGCTAACATTATTCCAACAGCTGCTTCCGCGAGTCATAGACAAACGCTACTCACGTGGATTGCAGCACTCTTGTGTACTGTACAGGGGAGTGACAAGAGCGCTCCGTGGGAACATATCTGCACAACGTGCTTTGAAATTCTGTTTCGGAACACCAGTTATTCAGTGCGAAAAATAGCTAAGTAATATGAGTGCGTAATATGTCAGCCTCACCCAGATACATATTCAACATTATTTTATAATCCTTCCTGGTCTTGCTGACAAAGTTTTATGAATTTATATTTAAAAGTATAGACAGTGAAATTTAAAATGTTCTGTGGTGCCTCTCCTGCTCCAAATTGGCTCGTTTGACGTCCTACCCCTCTTTAATGCTCTTTTCTGAACAACATTGCAGGAAACCCCCTATCCATTCGAGAAAAATCCTTTATGTAGCACTCCACCGTTCAGTCACTTTCTAGAAGTCTTTTTCAGTGGCGGGAAACCGACCCTAGTACAACCACCGGCATTATGTTAGAGAACTAACTTCTCCAGCTTCGGAAGACAGTTAATATCTACTAAGACTGACATTAATTTTACAAAAGCTGAGATGTCGCTACTGGAGAAAGGCTTACAGTATGTCATGCCTCAATTATCAAATCAAAATATACTTGTAAATTTTCTTGCTGATTTAAAATCAGGCCTAGAATGTGTGAAAACGGACGGTTCCCTTCAGACTAGAGTAACACATGACGTTTCTAATATTGTAAAAAAAAAACTAACAAATATTTATAATATTGTTAATTTTGACAAAATACTACTGACAACCATAAATACCAATCTCGCAGAACAAATTGCTTTGGTAACGAATGCTGATAAGGGTAATAACATCATCACTGCTAGTAAAAAAGAATATGTTTCAAAAACTCTACAGTTCTTTCAGGAAAACGATATTTTAGAGATACACGAGGACCCCACGCCAACATTGCAGAAAGAAGTCAGAACCACAATTAAGTACGCCAAATCTCTTCTTAAAACTTTTCAAAAAAAGCAGCTAATCAACATGAACTCGCAACAGCCTAAGTTACGAGCTCAGTTTAAAGTCTATAAAAAAGACCATCCGACCCGCTCAATTTTCAACAGTATGAACAGTGCCTGTCACAACTTAGCAAAATTCTTGGAGAATGTATTGAGAAAATAGTTCAATTTCCACAAAAATTATTCAGAATCCAATAGTCAATACTTAGTAAATAAAACTGAAGACGTTCGCTGTGACAGAGATACGAAATTACTTTCTTTCGCCATAAAAGATGTTTACACAAATGTGCCAGTACTTGCAACCTCAGGCACGGTAGAAAAAAATTTACGTTCATTCAAAAAAGACTTATCTGATGGGCAAATCACCGATCTTGCGAATTTAAGTCGTGTTGTAGTGAAATACAGTTATTTTGAGTTTAATGGAAAACAACAACTAGATGGTCTTGCAATGGGGAACCCCTTAGCAGGAATCCTTGTGTTGGTTAATTCCTTACAAGTATAATTTTTCAAAAATTTCTCAGCATCAACTGTAGGCATTCCCTCATACGATAGATACGTCGATGACATCTTCATCATTTACTAACGACGGTATTTTTAATTTGTTCAACTAGTCTCATCGAAATATTTCTTACACTTGTGAATGTGAAAGTGAGTCCCGGCAGTCAAACTTTCTAGATCTCATTCTTACGATAGCAGACGACACAATTAGCTTCAATATTCTCAGTAATGAAACCTGTTCTGATCAAATTTTACCATTCACTTCAGTACACCCGCATTCTTATAAAAGTACTTTTTTTCATTCAGCTATTCATAGAGCCGCCTCCACACCCCTTTCTAGTGGAAACCTCAATTCTGCAATCAATCTGATTAAAACTATTGCAGTCAGTAATGGCTATGACCCCTCTATAGTAAATAATATTATTAGTATGAAAACCCCCAAGAAAGTCACCATCCTACGCCTTTCTGATATTGAACCTAACGAAAAGAAAACATTTTCTCCCTACCATTTCTGGGTCAAGTTTCTTACAGGACACAAGGTATGCTTCAAAATAAATATCAATCTAGAGTACCCTTCCCCACTATAATATTTTAAAAAGTAACATCAGACATAACTTGAAACCTACGCTATCCCCTTTGCAAAGTTCTGGTGTTTATAAAATTATTTGCGGTAACTGTCTCGCCTATTACACAGGGCAAACAGGCCGAGTTATTTCGATAAGATTCAAGTAACACCTTCCAGACAAAAAAGGCACCAATGCTCACAGTTCAACTTTCGTTGACGATTTGTTAATCACACTACACAATCCTACAGGTGTAAAAGACGTCCAGATCTTGCACTCGAAGAAAATAGGCTTTAGGCTTAATATGTTAGAAGAGATAGAAATTTTTAAACACCTATCTCTGATGGACGGTCTCTTTCTTAACGAACAGTAGGAATTACGCAACAAAAACTTTTTTCAAGGTATAGAACCGCTAATTAAAACTTGTGTGAATCGTGATGTTCTCCTCAATGTAGTCTCCTAAACATCCTTTTCCCTTCCATTTTCATATTTTCTCTGTAGGTACTTGAAGTATAACATCTTTTGTAAAAAAAGATTGTTACGTCATGTTGTAACTTTATACACTGAGTCCTATTTGTTACCTGAAATGTTTAAAATTGTCTTCTCAATGCCTCATTTGTTCTTGCCTGTAATTCGATTACTTCTTGCTAGATGGCACGAATGTGTTTTCTTGTTCACCTCGTGGCTGCCTTTTTGGCCTATTAACCGTTTAGTCTGACGGTAGCGGCAGTGTTGCTGCAGTTCTTGGCTCTAAGCAACCTCGCGGCTGCCATTGTATTTCCATGGAATATTTTATACAGTTGACAAACATGTTACATTTTTACAATTTAGTTTTTATTCTTGTGACATTTTCTATTTGACGAGAGCACTTTTGATCAGATGTTTTTCACCCACGGTGTAATTGCATGTAAGTACGCTCTGTCTGAACAATGTATGGAAGTAATGCTATAAAGTATATTGTATTTCAAGCCATGTGATTATATTTTCTAGGTAATTCCACATATTTTTTATTCTGATGAAGGCTGCGTGAGTGCAGTCGAAACCATGGTCAATTTGACAATTTTGTGCAACCGAGGTGGCTATACATACATCTTGTTATTAATAACGTGCGTTTGCTGAGTTTCAGCCAGTAAAAATGTTTAAAATTTCACACATTGATATTTTTTATTTACAGATTACAAGATGAGGTGTCGAATCTTCCCTGTCCACCACAATCACCACATCTCAGTACTATTCTGCCTTATCCATCCACTTTGAAGAGAGGGGTGCATGATGGCTGTGCACTTCCATCGTCAGTACCTGAAAGTGCCAGTATCTTGAAGTAGGAGTGGTATAAGATTCTCTTTAAACCCATGCAGGATCTGTATTTATTCATTACGAGGCGACTGGAAGCTCTTTCGAATGCCACTTAGTTTCCTACACTGTGCTAGGTATTGTAATATGTTGTGTTTTTGGTGTTTCTATATCGTGTTCACCACCTGTATGTAGTATTGAGTATCAGTTCAATCTGTGTTTGAGCGAGATATTTTCTGAAACGATTATTATTTTTGTTGCCTCGCTGGTTTAATAGCAGCAGTACAAGCGTTGGGGATTAAATTATTTCGCGAGTGCGGTTCACATCATGACTTAGAATAATCCGCGAGTGAAACCATAGAGAAATTTCAAATCTTTTATAGGGAAGTGGGTTGCCACGCACCGAAGGTTTCACTGTTTGATTATTTTTTCATGAACTTCAAGAGACACTTTGATTCAGATATTCTAAATTGTGCTATTGTTGTCACAATAACCATTACAACACAGGGTTTGTTGTTGCTGTTGTTGTTGAATAAGTTACTGAATTTAAAGGTAATGCCTAATGTCGCCTAGCTCATACGACAAAAATCTGCTCCAGCTGCATTTATTAATTTATATTGCAGTTACCAAGTCTGCAGATAATTTTAAAACAATTTGTCATTAAAGAAGCTGTTTTGCAGCACCAGAAGTGTTGCAAATAAACCCGATTGTGCGTTTATGTTCCGCTCCCAAGATAATTTTATTAAAATAGGGTGGTAACTATCAGCAGCAGAATGATTGGGAAGGAATGGTCTGTACGATACAGCAGATATTTCCTGTACCTTATCTTGTTAGCGGCCCCAGACCCTTTCGCCTCCTAAACCTAAAGGTGTACCCAGTCAGTCCTAAAAGTTTCTTGACCGGATTAGTAAGCAAATAAGTTAAGAGGAAGGCTTTAATGCTTCAGATGTTCTACGTAGTCTCTCTCAACTTCAGGGCAACGCACAGAGCGTTCATACAACCATGCGAAACTGTCAGAAGAGTCGTACTTTGTGATCTTGCTCAACTCTCACGTCACACTGGCTTCATTGTTAGTTATGTCATCTAAGATTTAATGGTTCTTGGGACTTTCTGCGCATTGTGATAAGTTATAATTGACAACGCCAATCGTGGTCATCCGAGAACATTTTTTTCCACAAACCAATTGTACGTGTTTCGCATTTCAATCAAATCGCAGCAGAAGTCTATGGTCGTTGCGTTTGTTGAGGAGTCGAGGGGTCGTTAACAAACGCTATTCTCTCCTTCAGAACATTCTGGAGAAGATCTTGATTCAGAAATGTTGCTCTATTGCGATTTGTGACACTACGATGCTGAAACACTAGAGCTGCACTTCCACCGGTGATACCAATTTATTTATACAAGTGCAAAATGTATTGCACCTCACCTTCCTCTGAAAGCAGGCTGATTTTGTTCATTATCGCGATACACCACACTATTTCCACTTTCTGGGCTACAAGACCCTATTTTTCAACATAATTTCCCTTCCAGAAAGGAATTATCACCCTGCAGCGGAGTGTGCGCTGATATGAAACTTCATGGCACACTAAAACTCTGTGCCAGACCGAGATTCGAAGTCTTGCAAACTTCCCAGAAGTTCTCCTGCATACCTTGCAGAACTAGCACTCCTGGAAGAAAGGATATTGAGGAAACGTGGCTTAGCCACAGCCTGGGGGATGTTTCCAGAATGAAATTATCACTCTGCAGCGGAGTGTGCGCAGATATGAAGGCAAATGTACCGAGTTCGAGTCTCGGTCCGGCACACACTTTTAATCTGCCAGGAATTTCATAATTTCCTTTAACCGCCACCGCCTTATGCCACCTCACTGGGAGGTTCTGTACACCTTCATGGTAAAACACTGCTGGTCGACATCGAAGCCAACGTCTCGCCGCATCAATAAGCTCCCCATCGTCCTTGTGCTGCTTGTCCCAGAGTGCACCCTTCATCGAGCCAAATAGATGAAGTCGGAAAGAGCGAGTACCAGGCTGTAGGGTGGAAGAGGAAGAAGAGTCCAATGAAGTTTTGTGAGCTCCTCTCGGGTGTCGAGACTTGTTAGGCCTTGCATTTTTGTGGCAACAAGCAGGCTGAAGACGTTTCAAAAGGGGAGCAAAATACCCGTCAGAGTTGATTGTTGCACCATGGAGGAGGACATCAAACAGAATAGCCCCTTCAGAGTCCCAGAAGACGGTCACTAGGGTTTTACCGACTGAAGGTGCGGATTTGAGCCCGCATCTCGTGGTCGTGCGGTAGCGTTCTCACTTCCCACGCCCGGGTTCCCGGGGTCAGGGATTTTCTCTGCCTCGTGATGGCTGGGTGTTGTGTGCTGTCCTTAGGTTAGTTAGGTTTAAGTAGTTCTAAGTTCTAGGGGACTGATGACCATAGATGTTAAGTCCCATAGTGCTCAGAGCCATTTTTTGCGGCTTTGAACATTTCGGAGGACAGGGGATGTCACACCACTGCATTCACTGCCGTTTCGTATCCGGTTCGAAGTGATGAACCAACAATTCGTTACCTGTGACGATTTTCGACTAACACTTGTCACGATAAGATTCGTAGCGCACAGGCAATTCCGCACATATGGTGCTTCGTTGCCCTTCGGTTAGGTGGCGATGAAGTCAGCGGGCATACACCCTTTAGTTCTCCAACTGTCGCCACTATCAACAGACACGTCCAGACGAGCAGCGAGGAGTTTGACTGTGATTCCTAGATTACCTCGAATGAGAGTGACCGCGCGTTCCAACATTGAAGGGGATCGAACACTAATGCGCCACCTTATGGTAACGATTAGAGACGCCTCCCCTAACGACTCATTGCGCTTTTGTTCACTGCCTGGTCTCCGAAAACATTCCTCAAGGATCTGTGAATATCTGCGATGCTTTCGTTTTCCGTCGAAAGAAACTCAATGACACCTTGCTGCTTGGGACGCACCTCCGTTGCAGACTCAATTCTGAAAGATACGTATAGTGCCACCACATATCAGAACTTCATGAAACGATTGGTGTTGGAGTGGGAATATTCTATTATGTCAGAAAACAAGCTCCTCATTTTTTAAATCGAGATTGGCCAAGAGAAAAAAGTGTTGCATTACGTATTGAATGTCCCTCCTAGCTATCGTCGGAAAATGGAAAAACAAGTAGCATACGGATTTCAATCGGAACCGAAAAAGAGTGATTTATATGGAAACGACTAAAAAGTACATGTAATTCGTTCAAAGTAAACAAGCGATTACCTAAGTATTTTGCCTTTTTTGTCGCAGTGCGTCCTACAGTAGCCCAGCATGACAAGGGTCAACTGGTTACGTCTAGTGTTGGGCATCTTATACAGTGATCGTATGCGCTGAAGCAGTTTTCCTTAGATATTCATGCTTGTCACTGTTGCGCTTTCACGCACAAGTGCTTGTCATGCAGTTTGCTCGTAATGGATAGAATCTGCTCTGTTTACCTGAGCTTGCTGGGTGTTTATAAGTGCCGTTAGATACTTTTTATCCCCCTCTCCTCGCCCTATTTTCACCTGTTTCTTAATATGCTAACTCTATTATTTATATGTACTTGTGAAATCATATACGCTGTTCATTGCATCTGTGCGCATGTAGACCGCGCAGGAGCTCTACGTACCAAATGCAAGGTAATTCTAGTGCCTCTACACTTCAGCCAGTCAGAGCATGTCACTAGCTCTGAAAGTAACATGCTTACACTCCGTTGGATCGGCTTCTACGTTTATATTTTCATGTCAGTTTTACAGTAATATTACAAGTGGCTTTTTATATCGTGGTTTATCCACCGTCAAATATGGGATACATTAATAACTTTTAACACAAAGCGCTACAGTAGACGGCTACTATTTTTGTATAATGTATTTCATATGGTGATTAAGTAGATTACATGTACTAGACAGAGTCAATGACATCCACACTGGCTATAGATAATGTGAGTGTACGTGAGAATAATTCAATAAAATTTTTATTTATAAACATTTCCTGTAATTTTGCTTATTGAAAAGATACTATTTTTGTTCCACACACAATGTCCTGATCTTGTTAATAGCTACAGTATGTTCTGAAGAAGACGGTTTTGAAACCTTCGAAGCCACGGTCAATGTTTAATAAACGTGTACTTTGCAACTAGTTGATCGTTATTTCTACTCCGTTGGTTACGCAAGTCTTACGTCCGCATTCCATTTCTCTTGGACTGTCCGCAGAGACAGCCAGTACATGGGTTGTGGAGATGCCATATAAAACGTGCGCTAGGGCGGTCGCTGGCGCGGGCTCATTCCAGGAGTTGGCGGCGGGTCCGTTCTGTATCAGAGCTCCGGGACACGTGGGGCGTACACGTGCCACAGCGGCACACGGCAGGCCCACGTGGTCTAGCCTCGACGCCCCTTCTGCACAGCACGAACCGTAGACATGAAACACAGCAGTGGTACACGGGCTTCCGCAAAGAGCGCGTGCGCGCACATAAAGGGACTGCTTACCAAGTTCATTACGCTGAAATCGAGTTTTTAATTAAATTTGCCGAAGATGCAAAGCAGAAGGGTAGTTTTTTCTCTTTCAGTTACTGAATTTCCATATTTTTGGCTTCCCAGACAAAGCATATCGATGGAAAAAAAATTTATAGGTATTACAGTGAACAGGCAGAAAGGGTGGTAGGTTGGGCGAGCGGAAAAGAACTGATATAGCAACCGAGGGACAGTACAAAAAATACACTAAAGCACTTTTCTATACAGCTATGTATTGCTTTCATCAGTAAAGTAGTATTCCCTGAAGTAATTACTGTAACTCGAATATCTGAGGAGGATACCATGAATTTCGTTTTCCATCCTGCGATTCTTACAGTAAACGCAATAAAGCTCTGAAGCGTACCGATGTAAATCTTGTGTTTATCACAGTTGCCAAATGAGCAAAGAGGCTAAATCGGCATTGTGAGTGGTTTCAGTTTGCTGCATGTCATACAAAAGAAATGAGAGATGGAAAAATCTTCTGATAACGTATTTCAACGTGCATGTGAATAGTGTAAGACGTGTATATTTCTATTGTCTATTGTCAAACCACAATTTATGAAAGATGTTTATATTTTATTAATAGGAAAAATTAATATTTGTCATGTTGGAAATAATTGTGGTAGCAGGGAATGTCTGCACCAAAGTATTGTTGCCAAGAGAGACTGCACATTGATATAATTTTAAAAAGAGCGGGAGAGATCGCGTATGGATACATTTTAAGAAAAGAGCGGGAAACACCGTGCATTGATACATTTTGTAATGGTAGCAGGGATTTTTGCACCAGAAAGCATTTTGGCAGGAGAGACCGTACTTTAGCGTTCGCAGGAAGTCAGTAGTAAGCGAGAAGTGAAGCGAGTTGGTAGCAGGTCTGAAGCGAGAGGTTGAGAGCAGCGGTGTGAGTGCCAGCCACTAGCTACGATTTACAAGAGATTATAAACGGATGTACAGAGACATCAGCTAACTATTATAATAAGAGGAACTATATCACTGAATAAATTTTTTGAGAAATTCAAGACTACTGAAGGTACGTTTGCGCATTGCTAGTAGTAAGATTATTGTAAAAAGGAACTCCCATTTGAACGTTTGTAAAATCATTTCATTCATAATATAATTAACGTTCGCCAGCAATATTGCATTTCTAAATATAATCCATCCCAAAAAGCATCAACGTAAAACTTTGCAAAATTTTATTGTTGTCAAGTAAAAGTTTAACTATGAATTACTTAACTTCAGTCAAATTAACTAAAGAATAACGTCAGCTTTGCTATTAAAGAATAACGTCAGCTTTGGTAATAAATACAGCCACTTATTATGACAGCCCACCAGCAGCTAATAGAGTATAGTAAGACAGAGTAAGAACACAATTTGGTCATGGAATGAAGAAGCTGAAGCTGAATTCGAGAATTTGAAAGAATCGTTACTAAGGGCACCTTTGTTATCGCATCCTGACCCAACACAAAACTTTTACATTGCAACAGATAGTTCAACTACAGCACTAGGAGTACATATTTTCCGGGAAGTAGAGGAGTACGGTAAGACAATCGTCAAACATATTGCGTTTGCAAGCAGCATACCTTCTCCAGCAGAGCGCAATTACTCTGTAACAGAATTAGAGACGCTATGCGTAGTATGGGCATTTAAGAGATTCCGTCATTGTCTATATGGAAAACACACCACAGTATATACCGATCACCGAGCAATACAGTTTATATAATCAGCAAAACTGACGCATGATAGATTAAGCCGTTGGAAATTGTATCTACATGAGTTCGACTTTACTATTGTACACATTCCAGGCACACAGAATATTGTTGCCGACGCACTATCGAGATCTATTCAGCATAAACGACTAGAGAAAGAAAATACCTTCTGCCACAACAACCATAGTATTATGTATATCAAACAAGTAGCTTTCGAAAACTTTATATCATCAGCGTTACAGGACATAGAGAGAGAACAGCTGAAAGATGAAACACTAAAAGAGATTGTAACGCTTTGGCGAGACACGAGGAACGCAAAAATCAGACATAATTACACTATACATCAAAATTGTAACATCAAGATTGTAACGCTTTGGCGAGACACGAGGAACGCAAAAATCAGACATAATTACACTATACATCAAAATATTCTGGTTATTCGCTCGTACCCAGACGGCAACAATTGGCGTTTATGCATTCCAGAAGGGATCAGAAACAAATTGATATGGTATACGCACCTAAGCTATGAAAATTACGGAGCTAGGAAATGCTTTCTAATTCTTCAACAAAATTGTCACTTCAACAATATGGAAAAACGCATGAGCAAAGTTATATCGTCCTGCAAGATATGTCAGAAAGCTAAATCATCTACAGTATCACATATTCCACCGCTGTATCCCATCATACCGGTTAAGTTAAGACACATGGCAGCAATAGATCTTTTCAGTCAAATCCCCAGAACAAGTAAAGGTTATAGTTATATTCTAGTAGCCGTAGAACTGACATCCAAATTTGTAACATTTTCTCCACTAAGGAAACCAACAGCTAGATCAGTATGAAGTGCATTTGTAAGAGATTTTCTATCAATAGTCTAACATGTACAGAAGGTTATTTCAGATAACGGACCACAGTTTAGGTCAGACATATGGAAACAAATGTTAGAGAGTAAGAAAATAACACCAATTTACATATCAAGGTATCACAGTTCTTCTGAACCGTCACAAAGAACAATGAAAGATATCGGGAAACTTTGTAGAATTTATTGCCACAGAAAGCATACAACATGGGACGATTACTTTTCACAGTTTCAGGAAGTAATAAATGTAATACCTAATGAGTCAACAATGCTCTCACAAACTGTAATACTGACGAATAAAGACACACCGAATAAACTTACTGAAATGATTACTTTTCCAAAGAAGTGTAGACTTCGTCATTGTGAGATAATAGACACGGCACTAGCGAACATTAAACGAGCTGCAGATCGTCGGAAGAGACAGCAGATGCAGGTAAGTAGATTACGCAAGTACGAGATTGGCGATAAGTTACTAGTTCGTACCCATTATCTGTCACATAAAAGGAAGAAACGATGCAAAAAATTTGAACTTCCGTACGCAGGACCGTACAGAATTCGAAATATTCCGCACGCTAATGTAGTACACATTGAGACACTCAGAACAAAAAAATCGAGAGGAAACCATTATATGTCAAACATAAAGAAATTCTTAAAATAGAAAAACCTTCTTACAGGGATATATATTGACAGAGTATAACAATGAGCTTTTTGACACATTACAGCAAGCCCGAATACAGTGAGCTACTAATGGGTTATTTACGTGCACAACAGGTCACCTCGATTCGACCGTAGATAAATACATTGAACTTTAATAGCAGTCTTAGAAGCGTTCTCGCAGGACATTTATTTCACATTATGTAAGGTAAGTGAAGCAATTAACAGGACAACTTTAAATGTAAATGTATAACACGTACAAATAATTTTCATACAGCAGTAGCAATTAAATGTATTATTTAACCCGTGCATGCAGCATTGTTGTCATAGTTCACCAAAATAAACGTAGTTTTAATTATAATATATGTATTGAATATGGAGTAATGTGGATAAATGCTTTACAGGTCATGCCGAGAGCGGACGCGATTTGCCAGATACAGAGAGATGTTGAAGTCATGCCGTGCGCTGACGATTATTAACCATGAATATTTTGTTGTAGGTAATACAGACAGATATTGAAGTCATGCCGTGCGCTGATTAACAATGAATATTTTATTATAGGCTATGCAGAGAGATGACACGAGGTACAAAGGAGAGAGGAGAATGAAGATGTTAGTATGTAAGGAATATAATTTAGTAATGGTTTATTTTGATAACAGGTGACACAGCGAAGCGCAGCACTACGGATGGAGAAACCACATTACATTGCTTACTATACGTACTTTTCTATTCGAAATTTTTTTTCTGCATAGAACATGATATCTTTTACATCAGATACATACATCGGAAAAACAGATCACACCAAATGTCAGCATACCGATTCGCACTCTACGTAAAATACAAATGTTTTCTCTTAAATAACAATGACGATGTGTGCTACACAACTCAAACGTAATATATAGTCGACTGACAATATGACTCGTAACTGACGAACACATTACCGAACATAGTGAAGTCACAGAAAGTGACATATTTTGTCAAAATGTACTTCCATATTTCAAAAACTGTGATTTCACAACCTGTGAAGTTATATAACAGTGTCTTTATGTAATTATTTATATGAGCACCAGATTATGATTTATTTAGAGTCGCAGAAAGTGAGATAGTTTGTATAAAGGTACTTGTTTACTTTAATTAAAGTGTTGATGCCTAAATGTACTACTAAATTCCACTTGCAGAAATATTTGTTTGTGTTATTGACTGTCAAGTAATGTAATATCTATTGTAGGCTAAATTCACTACAGATAAAAAATGTGTTTTCTATGTAATTGTTTAAAACTATAATCTTTTCTACAGTCACACAAGGTGCCATATTTTGTCCTTTTAAACGTAAAATAAATAATTTTTATGAGCACAGAGGAAAAAGATGATGTAACATTTGGCAATAACGGTACCAACGATATCCGTGAACCTTTTGACAAACTTATTATACCTGTACCTTAATTCCTGTGCATCCCCATGGTTATGGAGTATAAACAAAGTGAATAGTGAACCACGTTACTTCAATCTACAATGTTTTCTATGAGGTGTCGCCATACCAAGATGCACACCACAGTCATGATGTACGTCAATAGGTGCTTGCATACCAAGATGCACACCATCACTACTAATGTACAATTGGAACTTGACCTGATGTAGCTGCGGCAGCTCAGGAAATTCGACGGTTAACTTAGTGTTTGGTTACACTAAAACTATGGATCAAAGAGACTACGGAATCACATGGTGAAACCTGGTGTTGTGCTACGTGAGGGAAAGAAACGGACTTTTGAGTGCATTCACAGACAGTTGCCACTGCTTTGACCATGCTATCCAAATCTTTTTTTTTTCCCCTTCCTTGAATATGTTATTAACATATCCCAATTTATAATGAAACATAAACTATGTTCTAATTTTTGCCATCCATTAGTATTAGAAATATAAATAACATTTACTACCTGATGTACACTACCAACTTACTGACCCATATTATTTGCATATTTTGATGAATACTCTTTTAAATATTTTCTCTTTGTTAGACTTAGGAAAGCAAATTCTTATGACAGTATATGTATGTGCTTTGTTGAAAGAAATATTCTATCATTAACTTACTTATTACTACACATATTTCTATAATCAAATTTTCTCCTTACGTCAAGTCCAAATGACTTAAAGACGTAGGAAAATTTTAAGGAAACCCAGTGGAGGGTTATGTAAGACGTGTATATTTCTATTGTCTATTGTCAAACCAAAATTTATGAAAGATGTTTTTATTTTATTAATAGGATTAAGTGGGAATAATTAATATTTGTCATGTTGGAAATAATTGTGGTAGCAGGGAATGTCTGTACCAAAGGATTGTTGCCAAGAGAGACTGCACATTGATATAATTTTATAAAGGGCGGGAGAGACCGCGTATGGATACATTTTAAGAAAAGAGCGGGAAACATCGTGCATTGATACATTTTGTAATGGTAGGAGGGATTGTTGCACCAGAAAGCGTTGTTGGCAGGAGAGACCGCACTTCAGCGTTCGTAGGAAGTCAGTAGTAAGCGAGAAGTGAAGCGAGTCGGTAGCAGGTCTGAAGCTAGAGGTTGAGAGCAGCAGTGTGCGTGCCAGCCACTAGCTATGATTTACAAGAGATTATAAACGGATGTACAGAGACATCAGCTAACTATTATAATAAGAGGAACTAATATTACTGAATTAATTTTTTTGAGAAACTCAAGACTACTGAAGGTATACTAAAATGTAAACTTTCACGGCCGGAAATATCATGTCCATTATAATTATCCGGGCTGTTATGCCGTGGTCGGTTGATGAATTCTGTGGTGATTCCCAACGTTTCGTCTCCGACTGCGGGAGACATCTTCAAGAGGGTCCGTAGCTTGATGGAAGGTCCAACACACACACTGGCTCGCTACTGACTGCCGCTAAATTCCGTGTCCGCGCGCCCCCGCGCCGCGGCGTGACGTCACGTGTTTTGAAAACGTCAGTGCAATTGGCCGCTGTCCGTCGCCGTCGATCGCCGTTGCCATCACCCAGTAGTGGACGAGTGGTACACATCTTCTTTAACACCGGCATCCATATACCGTTTAATTTGACGCCCTCCTCCTTTCGGTTGAAATTATTTGGGTGTTTAGCGATTTCGATTGCCTCCCTGTAGAGCCTTTCGTAGTATCCGCTCGTGGCCGCTAGTACTTGCGTCTACTCGAAACGAATATTGTGGTTCCCTGGCTGGAAAGCATGCTCCGCAACAGCTGATCGTTCCGTTTCTCCTCTTCTACAATTTCCCTTGTGCTCTTCCAAACGTGTAGAAACAGTTCTTTTGGTGGTACCGCAAACCCACGCACACGGACCGTTATTTGCACCGGGATTCGAACCACCACCCACAACAGAAGCGGGGTGTTATCAAGACGTTAGCGGACAGAGCTAGAAATATTTGTGAACCTGACTTGCTCGAAGCTGAGATGGAACATCTCCACAATGCACTAACGAAGAACGGATATTCGTCCGCCGACATAAAACGTGCGTTGAGGCAGCCACGCAGAAATCATACTGACGTACAGGCTACTGCAAAATCTAAGGTTTTCCTGCCGTTCGTTAAAAATGTAACGGAAAGAATAGGGAGGATCTTGACGAAGCGGAATATTACCGTAATTTACAAGCCCACCAGGAAGATACAGGAATACCTTAGGCCTGCCAAGGACGCTCGCAAACCATTGGAAAAATCTGGAGTGTATAGGATCCCATGCAGCTGTGGTGATGTTTATGTCGGTACCACCAAAAGAACTGTTTCTACACGTTTGGAAGAGCACAAGGGAAATTGTAGAAGAGGAGAAACGGAACGATCAGCTGTTGCGGAGCATGCTTTCCAGCCAGGGAACCACAATATTCGTATCGAGGAGACGCAAGTACTAGCGGCCACGAGCGGATACTACGAAAGGCTCTACAGGGAGGCAATCGAAATCGCTAAACACCCAAATAATTTCAACCGAAAGGAGGAGGGCGTCAAATTAAACGGTATATGGATGCCGGTGTTAAAGAAGATGTGTACCACTCGTCCACTACTGGGTGATGGCAACGGCGATCGACGGCGACGGACAGCGGCCAATTGCACTGACGTTTTCAAAACACGTGACGTCACGCCGCGGCGCGGGGGCGCGCGGACACGGAATTTAGCGGCAGTCAGTAGCGAGCCAGTGTGTGTGTTGGACCTTCCATCAAGCTACGGACCCCCTTGAAGATGTCTCCCGCAGTCGGAGACGAAACGTTGGGAATCACCACAGAATTCATCAACCGACCACGGCATAACAGCCCGGATAATTATAATGGACATACTGAAGGTATGTTTGCGCATTGCTAGTTGTAAGATTATTGTAAAAAGTAACTCCCATTTGAACGATTGTAAAATCACTTCATTCATAATATACACTCCTGGAAATGGAAAAAAGAACACATTGACACCGATGTGTCAGACCCACCATACTTGCTCCGGACACTGCGAGAGGGCTGTACAAGCAATGATCACACGCACGGCACAGCGGACACACCAGGAACCGCGGTGTTGGCCGTCGAATGGCGCTAGCTGCGCAGCATTTGTGCACCGCCGCCGTCAGTGTCAGCCAGTTTGCCGTGGCATACGGAGCTCCATCGCAGTCTTTAACACTGGTAGCATGCCGCGACAGCGTGGACGTGAACCGTATGTGCAGTTGACGGACTTTGAGCGAGGGCGTATAGTGGGCATGCGGGAGGCCGGGTGGACGTACCGCCGAATTGCTCAACACGTGGGGCGTGAGGTCTCCACAGTACATCGATGTTGTCGCCAGTGGTCGGCGGAAGGTGCACGTGCCCGTCGACCTGGGACCGGACCGCAGCGACGCACGGATGCACGCCAAGACCGTAGGATCCTAAGCAGTGCCGTAGGGGACCGCACCGCCACTTCCCAGCAAATTAGGGACACTGTTGCTCCTGGGGTACCGGCGAGGACCATTCTCAACCGTCTCCATGAAGCTGGGCTACGGTCCCGCACACCGTTAGGCCGTCTTCCGCTCACGCCCCAACATCGTGCAGCCCTCCTCCAGTGGTGTCGCGACAGGCGTGATTGGAGGGACGAGTGGAGACGTGTCGTCTTCAGCGATGAGAGTCGCTTCTGCCTTGGTGCCAATGATGGTTGTATGCGTGTTTGGCGCCGTGCAGGTGAGCGCCACTATCAGGACTGCATACGACCGAGGCACACAGGGCCAACACCCGGCATCATGGTGTGGGGGGGGGGGGGGGAGGGGGCGATCTCCTACACTGGCCGTACACCACTGGTGATCGTCGAGGGGACACTGAATAGTGCACGGTACATCCAAACCGTCATCGAACCCATCGTTCTACCATTCCTAGACCGGCAAGGGAACTTGCTGTTCCAACAGGACAATGCACGTCCGCATGTATCCCGTGCCACCCAACGTGCTCTAGAAGGTGTAAGTCAACTACCCTGGCCAACAAGATCTCCGGATCTGTCCCCCATTGAGCATGTTTGGGACTGGATGAAGCGTCGTCTCACGCGGTCTGCACGTCCAGCACGAACGCTGGTCCAACTGAGGCGCCAGGTGGAAATGGCATGGCAAGCCGTTCCACAGGACTACATCCAGCATCTCTACGATCGTCTCCATGGGAGAATAGCAGCCTGCATTGCTGCGAAAGGTGGATATACACTGTACTAGTGCCGACATTGTGCATGCTCTGTTGCCTGTGTCTATGTGCCTGTGGTTCTGTCAGTGTGATCATGTGATGTATCTGACCCCAGGAATGTGTCAATAAAGTTTCCCCTTCCTGCGACAATGAATTCACGGTGTTCTTATTTTAATTTCCAGGAGTGTAATTAACCTTCGCCAGCAATATTCCATTTCTAATTATAATCCATCCCAAAAAGCGTCAACGTAAAACTTTGCAAAATTTTATTGTTGTCAAGAAAAAGTTTAACTATGAACTACGTAACTTCAGTCAAATTAATTAAGGAATAACGTCAGCTTTGCTATTAAAGAATAACGTCAGCTTTGGTAATAAATACAGCCACTTATTATGACAGCCCACCAGCAGCTAATAGAGTATAGTAAGACAGAGTAAGTATATTCATATCTCAGTTCGATGTAGCAGTGAGATGGCGATCCAGTAACAGTAAAAAAAAGGTAAGGAATAGTTTTGGGTTATTGCAGATAACGACTGAGGGCCACGACAACGACACATTCTATGGTTCGTCGAAATTATCGGAAAATCACTTTTAATAAGCAGCAACTAAATTTGTATGCGAAGATTGAGAAAGAGAATAAATTTCAAAGGGAAGATTTCATTTGTTATTATAAAGCAAGAGATAGAAATCCTAAGGGAAGGTTACATAGGTTATTGTAAAAGGGAAGGTTATCATTAACAAAAGAGGTACAGAGGAGACTTGAAGGTTTCAATAGTGGCAAACGTGTAGGCGTTATGTTACTTTATCAGTGATTACAGCTGTTGTCACCGTTTCTATAAAGCAGACGAAACCCTATGTAGGTACCGTTACTTGTAACATTGCTGCGAATTGGAATCGAATATTTATGCTTCGTAACGGCACATAGCTGAAACACAAGCAGCAGAATAAAATCTTCTACAGCCATAATGGAAAATGACAATATTTTTACTGTGTCCAACACATGGCACGGGACACAGTTTACGTAAAAGAACACCGAGCGACCCAGGCAAAACACAGTAAAATTAGGTTCCTGAGAGGGGAGTCGATGTTACGCATACACCTTACGTCACAGAAACGTATCCCTTGTCGATATCCGTCCGTTAAACGTCAATACGAGCAGGCGCACGGTTCTACTCAGCGAGTATTTCTGAAAGGCAGTCATTGGATTGTTCTCACATTGTATCAGAACAGTGTATCGGCAAGAATCTCAGGTGTCATTCACAGTTACTATCCAGAAGAGAGGAACTGTGCATTATACACAGCGCAAAAGTAATACAAGTTTTGCAATAATTAATTGAAGTGTAAAGAGGTCATCCAGTTATACCACACTCACCCCCTTGCCCCTCCGTGGGTGGATGACGGAGGCCACTTTGAAATCTTCAATGGGAATCCTCGTGTTTTATTACATATAACGATTCGAAGGCATAATCTACATACGTTTTGTCTGAAATATTTTTTTTTCGTTTCTCCATAGATGGCGCTGTAATCGGAGGAATAGAAATTGGTACACAATCGTGATTTACTACATGCTTCTCAATGGCTCTTGAATATCCAGTGGCATGTGGGAACCCACCTCAATGGCTAGTATTTCATAGTTCTAGTAGGAAACCCCATACGCAACGTTGTAATCCTCTGACACATTGAACGGGGGACTGCACGACGCATCACTGTCGAAGTCGCTCGAGGCGAACGCACCTCTACTCTTCCAGTAACAGTAAGTGTTCAGTCGTAGTGCCGCCAACATCAATACCCTTAGTCGTCCGCTTTTCAAATGACGGTACACAGGACAGAAGTATATCTGCGGGAACGTCAACACAGGCGTTTCTCATACTGCCGAACATGTCCTCACGGCCTGTTGACACTTGCTGGTACGTCTTATGCTTTAAATATCGACACAGAAGGAAATCCAACAACGTAAAACCCGGTGACCTGGTGGACCAATCAAGAGGGACAGCTCTGCCGATTCACCGACCACTGTAAACACGGTCTACCTTCTACACTTCAGTGGCATATTGCGCTGGGGAACTGTCATGCCAAAACCATTAAGTTGTCGAACGTCCACGGCAAAATTCTGCAGTAGCACTGGTAGTTCCTGTCCCAAAACCGATCGATGTCGGCGTCCAATCAACGTGCCATCTGTGAAATACGGACTAATGAGTTTGTTTCCTACGATGCCACAATATACGTTAACCAACTATGGACGTTGGCGGTAAACTTGCCGTAACCAGTGGGGAGCGTCTACATTCCAGTAAGGCATGTTTTTCCAGTTAACATTACCATAGTTGTGAATGCAGGCTCATCGTAAAATAGAAACTCGGAAAAGAACGTGCTGGTGGTTTGCATTTGTTCACGTGGCCATCCACAGAACACTACTCGGTTATAGAAATTGGCTCCATGAAGTTCTTGATGACAGAGGTATCTCTTTAATCAGCGTTGTGGGTAAAATCTTCTCAGGTATTGTTGAAAGGAAAGTGCGAGTATTAGTTGAGGACCAATTGGATGAAAATCAGTGTAGGTTTAGGCCTCTTAGAGGTTGTCAGGACCAGATCTTTAGCTTACGGCAAATAATGGAGAAGTGTTATGAGTGGAACAGGGAATTGTATCTATGCTTTATAGATCTAGAAAAGGCATATGACCGGGTTCCTAGGAGGAAGTTATTGTCTGTTCTACAAGATTATGGAATAGGAGGCAAACTTTTGCAAGCAATTAAAAGTCTTTACATGGATAGTCAGGCAGCAGTTAGAGTTGACGGTAAATTGAGTTCGTGGTTCAGAGTAGTTTCAGGGGTAAGACAAGGCTGCAACCTGTCTCCACTGTTGTTCATATTATTTATGGATCATATGTTGAAAACAATAGACTGGCTGGGTGAGATTAAGATATGTGAACACAATATAAGCAGTCTTGCATATGCGGATGACTTAGTTGTGATGGCAGATTCGATTGAAAGTTTGCAAAGTAATATTTCAGAGCTATATCAGAAATGTAAGGACTATGGTATGAAGATTAGCATCTCCAAAACGAAAGTAATGTCAGTCGGAAAGAAATATAAACGGATTGAGTGCCAAATAGGAGGAACAAAGTTAGAACAGGTGGACGGTTTCAAGTACTTAGGATGCATATTCTCACAGGATGGCAACATAGTGAAAGAACTGGAAGCGAGGTGTAGCAAAGCTAATGCAGTGAGCGCTCAGCTACGATCTACTCTCTTCTGCAAGAAGGAAGTCAGTACCAAGACTAAGTTATCTGTGCACCGGTCAATCTTTCGACCAACTTTGTTGTATGGTAGCGAAAGCTGGGTGGATTCAGGTTACCTTATCAACAAGGTTGAGGTTACGGATATGAAAGTAGCTAGGATGATTGCAGGTACTAGTAGATGGGAACAATGGCAGGAGGGTGTCCACAATGAGGAAATCAAAGAAAAACTGGGAATGAACTCTATAGATGTAGCAGTCAGGGCGAACAGGCTTAGATGGTGGGGTCATGTTACACGCATGGGAGAAGCAAGGTTACCCAAGAGACTCATGGATTCAGCAGTAGAGGGTAGGAGGAGTC
The DNA here is from genome assembly GCF_023864275.1 of Schistocerca cancellata. Taxonomy (NCBI): domain Eukaryota; kingdom Metazoa; phylum Arthropoda; class Insecta; order Orthoptera; family Acrididae; genus Schistocerca; species Schistocerca cancellata. Next base: position 846,362,108 of record NC_064628.1, read on the forward strand.
AGGGCAGACCGAGGAGAAGGTACCTGGATTCGGTTAAGAAATAGGTTTAAAATGAGAAGAGGCACCAATGTTAGCACTGAATAGGGGATCATGCAAGAACTGTATAAGGGGGGCTATGCTCCAGACTGAACGCTGAAAGGCATAATCAGTCTTAAATGATGATGATGATGATGATGATGAAGTTCTTGATGAGGTGACACGTCATATAGATGATACTTCTGACGATGTAGTATTGCGATAACACTACCTACGGACATACCGGAATAACGGCGTAATTTCTAGGCGCTTATCCGTGTGTTGTTGTGGACTGCCGCTAATACACCTACTTTATTAGCTTCTCCTGTAGCACGTTTGCTCCGTCTTCTTTTGCCGCTCTGTACGCTGCCATCAGATATAAAAGCGTTCACAACCTTGTAAAAGAACGAACGAGAGCGAGCTTTATCTGGTAAACGCTCGGCGTACAAAGCAACAGTAGCCTCAACATTTCTCCTACATTCTTCGCAAATCAGAATCATTTCAGTTTTTTCTCCTGTGGTTGCAACATTCACCGTTTACATGCACGTCTGTTCTCCAAATGATAGGTAGGTGTACAGCAATTATCACTGTATACGTGGTACATGGAGGTGTGGTCCCACGTGCCTCTGGATATTCAAGGGCCATAGAGTAGTACGTTGTAAATTACGATTGTGTAATCATTTCTATTCCTTTGATTACTGCCGGCCGTGGTGGTCGAACGGTTCTGGGCGCTTCAGTCTGGAACCGGGCGGCCGCTACGGTCGCAGGTTCGAATCCTGCCTCGGGCATGGATGTGTGTGATGTCCTTAGGTTAGTTAGGTTTAATTAGATCTAAGTTCTAGGTGACTGATAACCTCAGAACTTAAGTCGCATAGTGCTCAGAGCCATTTGAACCATTTTGTTAAGTCCCATAGTGCTCAGAGCCATTTGAAACATTCTGAACCTTTGATTACAGCGCCATCTGTGGCGAAACGAAGAAAATATTTCAGACAAAACGTATGTAGTTTTTGTCGTAGAATCGTAATCTGCAACACAAAAAGAGGGTTTCCCATTGCAGATTTCGAAGTTGTTCCCCGACACCGACGCACGGGGTGGGATTGCTGGTCGAGGGTGGTATCGTTGAATGTCCCCTCCCGAGACAAAGAAATTTGAATTATTTTCATTCTATGTGTAGTTTCGAGATATTTCACTGTCCTCAGTTAAAATGAACATCTCGTGCAGTGAATGGCGACTAACAGATGTACACTGCGCCACTGAATTAAAGCATCGCTTTTCCGAAATTCCACCCACTGTAACGCTTAAGTTTCGAATTTGGCTCAAATTTGAGTACAACCTTTGTTTGTAATTGTGCAAAATCGTGGCGGCCTCCGACATCACCTTCGGACTCGACGGCGCTTCAAATAGCAAGATGTCAACACATGAGAGAAAACGCCAGAGCTCAGAAGTTCACGTGACGTGTAAGGTGGGTTAATGTCACATTGGCGCCAAATTTGATCAAAATTCGGCCCACTGCCACATTGAAAGTGTCACAAGATCGGGAAGTCGTCACACTCACTCTTTCCAACATTTGTCTCCGACGATCCTGCGATCGAGGTCAGAATCGCGATGCCCACAGCTGAAATATTTTCATTATATTATGAGTTCTCGAGGAAAATATCCCAGCCACATCGCCGATCAGAATCGACATGAATAGTTTTAGGGGATGGCATAAGACGTTTTTCACAACATTTGACACTTCTGACACCCCCGGGCGTTTCATCCCTCCTCTGCGGGCACTGTCCTTCTGCATCCCCATCTAAAGTGATCGCATCCGTTTTGAGCGCAGTGCGACCGCAATTTTTGTTCTCGTGTACAAGTTGGAGCCACTAGGGATCGTTCAAGATCATTCGACGAAATGTGAAAGTGAACAGGACGAGGTTAGAATGCTTATGGTTTTTCAGCGATCCTAATTTGTATCCTCCTGTGACGTGATCGCTTTTGAGCTGTGGCCTATTTCTTGTATTCATCGACGTCTTGCTGTTTGAGACGTCGTAGAGCCAAAAGACGACGTCGCAGGCCGCCACGCTTTTGCACTACTACAGAGTAAATTTGCACAACACTTTGAGCCAAATTTCAAACTTAAGCATCGCAGTGGGTGAAGTTTCGAAAAAGTGATGCTTTAATTCTGTTGCGCGGTGTACATGGTTCAAATGGCTCTGAGCACTATGGGACTTATCATCTGTGTTCATCAGTCCCCTAGAACTTAGAATGACTTAAACCTAACTAACCTAAGGACATCACACACATCCATGCCCGAGGCAGGATTCGAACCTGCGACCGTAGCAGTCACGCGGTTCCGGACTGAGCGCCTAGAACCGCTAGACCACCGCGGCCGGCGCGCAGTGTACATATGTTAGTCGTTGTTCACTATGTTTTGGACTTTATTAGTGCTTTAAGATATATCAGTCGATATTTCTACGTAAATTCGTTACATTTCAGTCAATTATTGCAAAGCCCTTATCAATAAAGCACTGTTAACTTTCGCTAAACTGTGTTGTCATTTATTTTTAACGGAACTGTTGTCTAACCCTGTTCAGCCCTGTGACGAAACAATACGGTTGTTGCCAGGAAGCATACAACCTATTAACAGCAACTTCAGTCGAGCGGGTTTCTCCTCACTTGTATGCTCGACACAAAGTCCGCTAGGAAAAATTCTCATCTTTCAATTTCAAAAAGATTTAAACGAAGTAGTAACATTTGCTTCACTCTAAAAGTTGTAGCTGGTCTACTACATTACATGTAATTGTTACTTGTATTCGATTTTTCCATTTCGATACCATGGCTAGAGGTTCCGTGGTTCCGTGGTTCCGTGACTACTATCTTAAGTGCTTTGTGTCATGAAATTTAATACTCACGTCACATAAAGTATCACGAGCCTTCGCGTGTCCTGAAACGAACAACATTATAAAAATCAAAACTAAAAGTAATGCCAAAGTTACAGTTTTGTATCTTTGGGCTTATGATGCAAATCAGAAAAAGTGTTATCATTTTTTTTTTTTTGCGAGATACATTAGTGTTCAAATATTAAAAGAAATTAGGTCCGGAGAAATATACGAGGGAAAATCAACAGTTACGAAGATAAACTGATGTAGAAACATATTGTAACAGAACCTTAGGTTGGCACCACTGAGATGAAATAAGAACATCTGACAGGTAACAACTACATTTACATCCACATCATAGTCCGCAAACCACATAATGGTGTGCGGCGGATGGTACGTTCGGTACCACTATCTGATCCCTCCAACCCTGTTGCACTTGTGAATAGTGCGTGGGAAGAATGATTGTCGGTAAGCCGCTGTAATGGCTCTAATTTCTCGAATTTTCTACTCGTGGTCAGTACCCGAGATGTATGTGGCGGGAATTAATATCCAACTATTCCAGAAAAGTACTGTCCAGAAATTTCAATAGTAAATCTCTACGTGATGCACAACGTCTCTCTTGTAACGTCTGTCAGTGGAGTTTTTTGAGGATCTCCGTACCGCTCTCTCGCCAGCTAAACGATCCCGTGACGAAACGCGCCGCTCTTTGTTGGGTCTTCTCTATCTCCTCTATCAGTACTACCTGACAGGGATCCCAGATAAATGAACAGTACTCAAGAATCGGACGAACAAGCGTCTTATAAGCCACTTCTTTCGTGACTGAGCCATATTTCCTTAAGATTCGTCCGATGAATCTGGGTCTGGTGTCTAATTTTCCCACTATCTGTTTTATATGCTCATTCCACTTAAGGTGGCTTTGGACTGTTACGCTTAGATATTTTACGGCAGACGCTGTCCCCAGCTGTTTGTCATCAATAGTGCAGTTTTACAGTAATAGACTCCTTTTCCTAAGTATGCACAATATGTTACATTTATTTACGTTCGGGGTCAACTGCCAGAGTCTGCTCCATTCGTTAATTCTCTGCAGGTCGCCCTGCAAATTCTTACTACACTACTGGCCATTAAAATTGCTACACCAAGAAGAAATGCAGATGATAAACGGGTATTCATTGGACAAATATATTATACTAGAACTGACATGTGATTACATTTTCACGAAATGTGGGTGCGTAGATCCTGAGAAGTCAGTACCCAGAACAACCAGCTCTGGCCGTGATAACAGCCTTAATACGCCTGGACATTGAGTCAAACAGAGCTTGGATGGTGTGTACAAGTACAGCTACCCATGTAGCTTCAACACGATACCTCAGTTCATCAAGAGTAGTGACTGGCGTATTGTGACGAGCCAGTTGCGCGGCCACCATTGATCAGACGTTTTCAATTGGTGAGAGATCTGCAGAATGCGCTGGCCAGCACATCAGTCGTTCATTTTCTGTATCTAGAAAGGCCCGTACAGGACCTGCAACAAGCGGTCGTGCATTATCATGCTGAAATGTAGGGTTTCGCAGGGATCGAATGAAGGGTAGCGCCACGGGTTGTAACACATCTGAAATGTAACGTCCACTGTTCAAAGTGTCGTCAATGCGAACAAGAGGTGACCGAGACGTATAACCAATGGCACCCCATACCATCATGCCGGGTGATACGCCAGTATGACGATGACGAATACACGCTTCCAATGTGCGTTCACCGCAATGTCGCCAAACACGGATGCGACCATCATGATGCTGTAAACAGAACCTGGATTCATCCGAAAAATTGACGTTTTGCTATTCGTGCACCCAGGTTCGTCGTTGAGTACACCATCGCAGGCGCTCCTGTCTGTGATGCAGTGTCAAGGGTAACCGCAGCCATGGTCTCCGAGCTGATTGTCCATGCTGCTGCAAACGTCGTCGAACTGTTCGTGCAGATGGTTGTTGTCTTGCAAACGTCCCCATCTGTTGACTCAGGGATCGAGACGTGGCTGCACGATCCGTTACAGCCATGCGGATAAGATGCCTGTCATCTGGACTGTTAGTGATGTGAGGCCGTTGGGATCCAGCACGGCGTTCCGTATTACCCTCCTGAACCCACCAATTCTATATTGTGCTAACAGTCATTGGACCTCGACTAACGCGAGCAGCAATGTCGCTATACGATAAACCGCAATCGCAATAGGCTACAATCCGACCTTTATCAAAGTCGGAAACGTGATGGTACGCATTTCTCCTTCTTACACGAGGCATCACAACAACGTTTCACCAGGCAACGTCGGTCAACTGCTGTTTGTGTATGAGAAATCGGTTGGAAACTTTCCTCATGTCAGGAGGCTGTAGGTGTCGCCACTGGCGCCAACCTTGTGTGAATGCTCTGAAAAGCTAATCACTTGCATATCGCAGCATCTTCTTCCTGTCGGTTAAATTTCGCGTCTGTAGCACGTCATCTTCGTGGTGTACCAATTTTAATGGCCGGTAGTGTATTTTCTGGGGTTGCCACTTTCGTATAGACAACTGCATCATCTGCGAATAGCCTTAAAGAGCATCTGACGCTATCCACTAGATAGTTTAAATATATTGTAAACAGCAACGGTCATATCACACTTCCCTGTGGTACTCCGGATATTACCTTTACAACTTTCCATTTAGCTCCGCCAAGAGCGACGTGTTGAGTTCTATCTACAAGAAAGTATTGAATCCAATAGGAGGTCTGCTCCGATAATTTCTAAGCTCGTGCTGTTTCTTCATTAAATGGCAATGCGGGACGGTGCCAAATGCCTTACTGAAATCAAGGAACACGGCGTCACCCTGAGCGTCGTTGTCCATTGTGCTGTGGATCTCATGGACGAAAAGAGCGAACTGAGTTTCGCAGGATCTCTGTATGCGGAATTCATGTTCATATTTATAGAACAGATGTTCATTTTAAAAAAATGGTTCAAATGGCTCTGAGCATTATGGGACTTAACTTCTGAGGTCATCAGTCCCCTAGAACGTAGAACTACTTAAACCTAACTAACCTAAGGACATCACACATATACATGCCCGGGGCAGGATTCGAACCTGTGACAGTAGCGTTCGCGCGGTTCCCGACTGTAGCGCCTAGAACCGTTCGGCCACCCGGGACGGCTGTTTATTTTCCCAAAAGGTCATAATACTTCACCATAAAATATGTTTCATAATTCTACAACAGATTGACGTCATCGATATACTTTAGGTCTACAATTGTGTGGATTTGTCTTACGGCCTTTCTTAAAAACGGGAATGACCTCCGCTTTTCTCCAGTCGCTGGATGCCTTTCGTTGCTGAAGTGATCTACAATAAATTACAGCTAATATGGGAGCAAATTCTTTCACATAATCTTTATAGAATCTTATAGGTATCTCATCTGCTCCTGAAGCCCTTCCACTACTAAGCGATTGTAGCTCCTTTTCAATTCCGCGATCGGTTATTTCAATATCCGCCATTTCGATGTTCGTACGACGACTGAAAAGAGGAAGAGCGTTACAATCTTCCGCTGTGAAACAACTTCGGAAGACCGAATTCGGTATTTCGGCCTTCTATTTATCTCCCGTTTCGGTGCCGGTGTGGTCGCTGAGAGAATGATCAGATGATTGTGACCTACTTACTTTTTCAACATACGACCAAAATCTCTCAGATTTTTTTCTCAGGGCGGTTTACTAGGTCTTACTTTCAAATCTTTGAACGTTTCTCTCATTGCCCTCCTTATGCTCATTTTTGCTTCGTTCAGCTTTTGTTTGCCATCTAGGTTTTTACTTCTCTTGAATCTGAGGTGAAGTGCTCTTTGTTTACGTAGCGCTTTTCTAACACGGCTATTAAACCATGGTAGGTCTTAAAACCTTACTCGGAACATACTGGTCTAGGGCATATTGAACGATGTCTTCGAATTTTTTCCATTTGTTTTCCACTTCTTCGTCCTCATCATCGAATATTTGATGCTGACTACTGAGATATTCCGAAATTTGTATCTTGTCACCCTTGCTGAGCAAATATATCTTCCTGCCTTTCTTATACATTCCTTGCAGGACCCGTCGTCATAGATTCTGTCACAGCCTTATGATCGCTGATACCTTCCTCTTTGTGAACTGATTCGATAATCAGGTCTGATTGTTGCCAGGAGGTCTAACCCTCTCGAGTTGGTTTTCCTACTATCTGCTCAATGTAATTTTCAGACAAGATATCCAGATCAATTCCACACGATTCCCTGTCTCTGGCACCAGTTTTGATGGCATATCACTCCCAATCTATAGCTGTCAAGTTGAAGTCACCCCCTATTTCAACGGGTTGAACAGGAAAATGACATTCTGCACGTTCTGTCTGAAGTGCTCTACAACTACAGATCCTGACCCAGGTGGTCTATAAAAGCATCCGATCACAACTTTTGACTGTTCTTTGACACTCAGTTTCACGCAGATTAATTTACATTCGGAACTGGTGATAACCTCTCTAGATTTTATCGAATATTTTTTGCAATAAACACGCCGCCTCCATTGGCGACCAACTTATCCTTATGATAAACATTCCAATCTGAACTTAGGATTTCGTCGTTATTGACGTCTGGTTTCAACCGGCCTTCTGTTCCCAATACTATCTGTGCATTATAACTTTCAGTAAGCGCTGCTAATTCTGAGACCTTTCCTTGCATCCTCCTGCAGTTTACTAAATTCATATTAATCTATTCCATCTTTGATCTGCAGGGACGAAGATTCTTTGAGATGTCTGTGGCTGCTTTAACACGCAAATCGTCTTTGCTCCCAAGGGAGGAGTTCTCTAACTGTGCGCGCCACATGTACTCCGATACCTTAGTAGCCGCTTCCTGCGTGTAGTGCACGCCTGACCTATTAAGGGGAATCCTACAATTCTGCACCCGACAGTGAAAGTCGAGAAATTCACATCTGTTGCCGTCGCAGAATCGTCTGAGCGTCTGGTTTAGATCTTCCACTCTGATCAAAACCAGACGACCGCGATCAACCCTGGGTGCAATGCTACAAATAGACAGCTTAGCCTGCCCCCAACGTGCGTAGCTACACTACTGGCCACTAAAATTGCTACACCAAGAACATTTGCAGATGATAAACGGGTATGCGTTGGACAGATATATTATACTAGAGCTGACATGTGATTACATTTTCACGCAATTTGGGTGCATAGATCCTGAGAAATCAGTACCCAGAACAACCACCTCTGGCCGAGATAACGGCCTTGATACGCCTGGGCATTGAGTCTAACTGAGCTTGGATGGCGTGTACAGGTATAGCTGCCCATGCAGCTTCATCACGATACCACAGTTCATCAAGAGTAGTGACTGGCGTAATGTGACGAGTCAGTTGCTCGGCCACCATTGACCAGACGTTTTCAATTGGTGAGAGATCTGCAGAATGTGCTGGCCAGGGCAGCAGTCGAACATCTTCTCTATCCAGAAAGTCCCGTACAGGACCTGCAACATGCGGTCGTCCATTATCATGCTGAAATGTAGGGTTTCTCAGGGATCGCATGAAGGGTAGAGCCACGGGTCTTAACACATCTGAAATGTAACGTCCACTGTTCAAAGTGCCGTCAATGCGAACAAGAGATGACCGAGACGTGTAACCAATTGCGCCGCTATACCATCACGACGGGTGATGCGCCAGTATGGCGATGACGAATACACGCTTACAATGTGCGTTCGCCACGATGTCGCCAAACACGGATGCGACCATCATGATGCTGTAAACAGAACCTTGATTCATCCGAAAAAATGACGTTTTTCCATTCGTGCACCCAGGTTCGTCGTTGAGTACACTCCTGTATGTGATGCAGCGTCAAGGGTAACCGCAGCCATGGTCTCCGAGCTGATAGTCCATGCTGCTGCAAACGTCGTCGAACTGTTCGTGCAGATGGTTGTTGTCTTGCAAACGTCCCTGTCTGTTAACTCAGGGATCGAGACGTGGCTGCACGATCCGTTACAGCCATGCGGATAAGATGCCTGTAATCTGGACTGCTAGTGATACGAGGCCGTTGGGATCCAGCACGGTGTTCCGTATTACCCTCCAGAATCGACCGATTCCTTATTCTGCTAACAGTCATTGGATCTCGACCAACGCGAGCAGCAATGTCGCGATACGATAAACCGCAATTGCGGTAGGGTACAATCCGACCGTTATCAAAGTCGAAAACGTGATGGTACGAATTTCTCCTCCTTACACGGGAGTATCACACCAACGTTTCACCAGGCAACGCCGGTCAACTGCTGTTTGTGTATGAGAAATTTGGTTGGAAACTTTCCTCATGTCAGCACGTTGTAGGTGTTACCACCGACGCCAACCCTGTGTGAAGGCTCTGAAAAGCTAATTATTTGCATATCACAGCATCTTCTTCCTGTCGGTTAAATTTCGCGTCTGTAGCACGTCATCTTCGTGGTGTAGCAATTTTAATTGCGAGTAGTGCAGTTGCCTTCACCAAATAAGCCAACCGCCGAAAAGAGCCGAGGATGACCTCAGAACCCAAGCGGCAGGCGTCATTCATGCCGACAAGTGCCACTACATACAGCCGGTGGTACCAGGCGCTCGATGGCCGCTGGAATGGCCTCCTCTACATCACGGATGAGACCTCCCAGCAAACATACCGAATGCACACTGGAATTCCTTCCTGCATTGTCTGCTATCTCCTTGAAAGGCTCCATCACCCGCCAAACATTGGAGCTCCCAAAGACTAACAGACCCACCCTCTGTACTTGTCCTGACTGAACACGAGTGGCATCCCGTGGTGGCTTAGAGTTATCATCAACACTGGGTAGCGCCTCGCATCTGTTACTAAGACGTAGGGAGGCAGCTGCATGGTATGTTCCCTCTTTCGCCTTCCGCACATGGTCATGAGAACCCACCACTGTCTGCCACCCACACAGATGTGAGGACGGACCGGCCAGATGTCGCATATCAGAAGCCACAGCGACTCCGGATCATCAGGGGATTCAGTGACACCAATGGTGTCTAAGGTTTCCTCACTGGCGCCCCAACGTCACCGCAGCTTCGAGCATTAGCTAAAAGCTTGTCGACGGTAGCCAACGCAGCTTCCAGCTGTTTACGGACAGCAGCCAACTCTCCTTTTTCCGCTCACAGCAAGCATAGTCCCTAGCCACATCATACTGTGTGTAAAGTAGTTATAATGTCTCAAATGGTGCTACTGAGTTTGAAAAGATGCCAAAGAAGAATAAACACTATGACCTTAACATTGCATTTGACGACGCTGTGTCTGTTTGAAATTTCCACATTACAGTACAAACGATCAGTGACAAATTTTTTACTTTCTGTAGGGAAAAATGCGGCGAAAATCTTTTCTCGAATATTTTACAGTATGGTTAAAGTAGTATGAACAGTGGAAATTTTCGTAAATAGGTAAAAAAAATTCAAAAGGGTCGAATTTCCGTAACTGATGAGGAACGTCTTGGCCGGCCTGTTAAAGTGTCAATTCTCTAGCTTGAATTCCGTATTGACGATGTTATTCGTGAACATATAGCAAGAATGGATGCAGGATGCAGTAAGTGTTGGCACACTTCAAAACGAAAGGAAAAATCTAATCTCAGCTGCAATCGGACACTGAAATGAATCCAATGGAAACAAGTGAAAAATTGTCAGACAGTTATCCCGAAAGAACAGATCGAGCACATGTAAACAGTTTGCAACGTTATCAGTGACGATCTCCAGTACAGGAAAAATTTGCTAGGTGGATCCCAAAAGAGTTAAAGCAACAGCACAAGGAAACAAGACTCAGAGTTGGTACAGATTCAAAGGAATACTGTGAAAGGGAAGTGACCCTTATCTAAACAAAATTTTTACGTGTAATGAAACTCGCTTCCACTACTTAGAACCGGAGTTCAAAAGATGAAGCATGGGATGCAAGTACAGCAGGTCACCTTCCCGAAAGAAATTGAAAACGCAAGTATCAGCGTGAAAAATCATATTGACCAGCAGGTGGGATGCCCAAGTTATCCTTCGTGATTATGCTTGTCTTCAAGCATACAAAAAAGAGTACCTACTACTTAAACCAACTAATCAACAAAGTAAATCCATCTATGAGAGGAAAGTCTCGCATTTAAAAGAAAAAGCGTGATATTACTGCATAACAATACACATACCGGGTGATCAAAAAGTCAGTATAAATTTGAAAACTGAATAAATCATGGAATAATGTAGATAGAGAGGTGCAAATTGACGCACAGGCTTGGAATGACATAGGGTTTTATTAGAACCAAAACAATACAAAAGTTCAAAAATGTCCGACAGATGGCGCTTCATCTGATCAGAATAGCAATAATTAGCATAACAAAGTAAGACACAGCAAAGATGTTGTTCTTCACAGTAAATGCTCAATATGTCTACCATCATTCCTCAACAATAGTTGTAGTCGAGGAATAATGTTGTGAACAGCACCGTAAAGCATGTCCGGAGTTATGGTGAGGCATTGGCATCGGATGTTGTCTTTCAGCATCCCTAGAGAAGTCGGTCGACCACGATACACTTGCGACTTCAGATAACCCCAAAGCCAATAATCGCACTAACTGAGGTCTGGGGACCTGTGAGGCTAAGCATGACGAAAGTGGCGGCTGAGTACACGATCATCACCAAACGACGCGCGCAAGAGATCATTCACGCGTCTAGCAATATGGGGTGGAGCGCCATCCTGCATAAACATCGTACATTCCAGCAGGGTGAGGATGATGCGATTTTGTAACATATCGGCGTACCTCTCACCCGTCACGGTAGCAGTTACTGACGTTTTGCTGTCTAGCGCCACCTGTCTGACATTTTGTGAACTTTAATTTTTTTGGTTCTAATAAAACCCCGTGTCATTCCAAGCATGTGTGTCAATTTTTACCTGTCTATCTACATTATTCAGTGGTTTATTAAGTTTTCAAATTTATACTGACTTTTTGATCACCCGGTACTTAGACAGCCCAGCTGACCAGATAAACCATTGAAAAAATTGGTTGGGAGATATTACTACCCCCTCCCTACAGTATAGGTTTACCTCCCTCGGATTTTCATTCGTTAGGTCCACTCAACAAGCATTGTGTGGAAAAAAGTTTGTCAACAATCAGGAGCTCAAATAAATGTTAAGAAACTGTGTCGGACAACAAGACAAAGACTTCTTGGCATCAGCTAAAAAAACTAGTTCATCGCCGGGACAAGTGTATTAATAGTGCCGGAAATTATGTTGAAAATTCGTAAAAGTCCCATTTTGTAAAAATACACAATTTTTTCACAGCACCAGTTTCTCTCTCTCATTGGAATATGGGCTATTCTCTCCTATGACAGCTATCTCCCTGTAATGAAACTTCAAGTCTCTGTAGAAACTCATGCAAGTGTACTGTACGTTAATTTGACGTCGCTCGTCGCTCGAACATTCTTCTGTGACGAAACACCGTCAGAATGGGATCACTAAAAACTACGAAACTAATGTAGCGTAAAAGATTACTGAGCCCACAACGGATAGATGTTGGTACATGTTTGTCGTGCAGTATTGGTTTTGCCTGTGATGTCCACTACCAGTGTTGGCTCGAGCACGTTTTTGTTAACATTTAACATTTAGTAAAATTACAACTTGGTATGGCGTGGAAACACGTTTAGCTGCAATACGGATTCAGATTTAATTTTGAGGAACTTTACGCTGATGAACCAAAGAACTATGAACACCTGCTTAATGGCTTGTTTGTCCGTCCTTGGAGCGAAATACATCACTGATACTGCGTTCAGGGATCCAAAAATATGTTGGTTGGTTTATGGAGGTAAGCGGCATTAGATGTCTAGGAACAGGTCCTGTAATTCGCATAAATAACGGGCCGCTGATTTCCGTAGGCGGAAATTGCGCCCCACAACGAAACAAATGGGTTCCATAGGGATTACTTTAGGAGAATTTGGTCGGCGAGAAATCAACGTGAGTTCACTACAATGCTCCTGAAGCCTGTGTCGCACGTTTCTGGCTCCGAGACACGTACAGCAGTACTGCCGAAAGGTGACACCGCCATCAGGCAAGACATCAAGCATGAAGGGACGCAGGTGTCTCGCAGCTGTCAGCGTGTCTTAGATTATTGCTGCAGGTCCCACGCAAACCCAAGTGAATGTCTCCCACAGCATAATATGGCCCCCAGCAGCCTGCATCCGTGGCGCGCTGCGCGTTTCGAGCCTCCGGCGTTTGTGTATCAAAAATGTGATTTACCTGAAGAGCCGACACGTTTCCATTCATCGACGGCCGAATCCCGTTACACGTAATACAATGGTCTAAATCACGTCCATTCGGCGATGAGGCAGGGCCAATTATCAACATTCTGTGTAGCACCACCACATCTCAAATGTTTCGATTCTCTTCTGTTCCGGTCTTCCACACAATCCATGTTTCATTACCATACATTCCGTGCTCCAAACGTACATTCACATTAATTTATTCCTCAAATTAAGACATATGTTTGATACTAATAGACTTCTCTTAGCCAGGAATGCCCTTCTTGTCAGTGGTAGTCTGCTTTTGAGGTCCTCCTTGCATTGTCCGTCATGGGTTACTTTACACTCTAGGTTGCAGAATTCCTTAACATCATCTTCAGCCGGCCGGTGTAGCCGAGAGGTTCTAGGCGCATCACTCTGGAACCGCGCGACCGCTACGGTCGCAGGTTCGAATCCTGCCTCGGGCATGGATGTGTGTGATGTCCTTAGGTTGGTTAGGTTTAAGTAGTTCTAAGTTCTAGGGGACTGATGACCTCAGACGTTAAGTCCCATAGTGCTCAGAGCCATTTGAACATCATCTTCTTGTGACTATATATCCTGATGTTAAGTTTCTCGCTGTCCTTATTTCTGATATTTCTCATTACTTTCATCCTTCTTCGATTTACTCTCAGTCCGTAGTCTTTACTCATTAAGCAGTTCTTTCCATTCAGCAGGTCTTGCAGTACTTCTTCACTGTCGTAGAGGATAGCAATATCTTTAGTGAATATTGTCAGTGATATCCTATCACCTTCAATTTTAATTCCACTCTTGAATCTTTCTTTTATTTCTGCCATTGCTTCTTCCATGTATAGATTGAACAGTAGGGGCGAAAGACTACATTCCTGTCTTACATCCTTTTTAGTCAGAGCATTTCGTTCTTGGTCTTCCAGCCTTATTCTTCCCTCTTGGGTCTTGTATATAAAATATATTACCCGTCATTCCTTATATCTTACCCCTATTTTTCTCAGAATTTCGAACATCTTGCAGCATTTGGCATTGTCGAACGCTTTTTCCAGTCAAATCCTGGGAACATGCATATCATATTGAATTCACACTTCTAGAAATGATTGTTCCAGTATCCCGCTAAACTACTCGTTTAACCAAAGGTAGTGCTGCGTGGCTGATCGCACGGAGACAGTAGTATGGCTTTAGCAGCTGCTGTATAATCGTTCGTTTGTTGTGTTAAGCATCGAAGTAATGTTCATGTACCAAATATTGAGTGGATTATCTCCAGTCCCCTGGGATATAGTTCTTTTTGTATTCTTGCAGCCTTCTTCCACCCACCCTTCAATCCCCATCCCTTCTGGATAATCAGAAACAAAATACTACAATTAGAGAAGTAATTCCACTAAGTCAGCGCTTACCTATTATGCTGCAAAACCGTGCCGCTGGCAGTTCTTTCGAAGACTTTGAATTTACAAGTGCAGTTTAACCTAATAGTATTTGAGACATAGTTGTGGAAAAGTGTCGTGTTATGCAATAATACATGCACTAAACGATAATACTCTGTAAGGTAATATATACACAAATACACATAAATACTTTTATTAATAATGTTGCAGTAATTAATTTTTTAAACTATCCTTCGTGGTATTTCATTGTATTTTCTGGGACAAAAATTATACGATTCATTGTTAAAATTTTTTCTGTACTTATATGCTGTAACATCCCACAATGCTAGCCGTTATTTATGCACTTCGATGCTCAATCGTCTTATTTTGAACTCATATTCAACATCACGACAAAACGAACAATGTACGCAATGATATCCGCAAATAACCTTGATCCGCAAGCTGTAGCACGTGACAGCATGTCAAAAATAATGTCGATGCGGCTCACAGACGACACGAGGCAGCGCAGTTAGTTTGAAAAGCTTTCGTTGTTCTCAGTATTATTGCGCATCCTGTCAATGTTATCCCTCTACGTTCATTATTATTGAGCATCAGGTGCTATAGCACTATATTATTAGCCGTCTAAGGGGCGCTTTACTATGTGGGGAAAAAGTACAAAGAGGCACTTCGGTGAGTTTCATCAAACAGAGTGGGAGTGTGAAAGGAAAGTTCAGCAAACTACCGTTGTAGACGTTACGAGCGGGCAATATGTATGTGAGGTAGCCAGGAGCTCATGTCCCAAAATGAATCAAGAAGCATCTAGCTTTCATGTCGCTTAATCAGCATCACATTAAGTGCAGAAAAGTTTGGCCTCCTACAGGTGATGCAATCCCAGTAGGGTACAAGGCCAAATGTTCCACACGCCATAGCGACAGCAGTGCTACCTCTGAAACACAATAGGTATGACTAATTCAGTACCTTAAGAATGCACAAAAATAGCAAAAGATGTCCATCAACGTCACATTTGAAGTGTTTTTAGGTGTGTTATTTATAATCTTATATTATACTCTTAAGGCCATCTCAACATAATAGCCATTAATCAGCATCAAAAACTCCGAGGAAAATAATTCCTATGAGTTGTCACATCCGGAATCCAAATTTACTCCCATTTAATTTATTTTTGGTTAAGTTCTGTCCCGAAAAAAAAAAAACACAATATATCATACTTCTTTAACAGCTATACGTCTTTCGGTAGAGTTACAGCATCGTCAGTGACTTTTTTTCTTTGTTTCTATCGAATAACAGGAAAAATCGTTTTTTTCAATGTTTGTACACATAAAACATCAGTTTTCGACTATAGTGTTCACAAAAAAATTATATTTCGTTAACACTTGCTTTGGTTTCTGCAGATTTCTGTACTTTGCATTACACCCGTTATTGTTTCACGGTTTGTCATATGCAACCATAGAAAACTTGATACAGAAAACTAATTTATATAGAAACTTTTAAGCTGTTATGGTTTACATTGTTTTACTACATGTGAAAAATATATGTGTTTATGTGCATGTTAGCAATATGTTCATTCTTACTTTTCCACATTGTCCTTACTGTGATAACTATACTTGAACTTGCGCTGTCTCACTGTTTACAGGATACGAAAAATAGTTTCTGATCATAGTAATGTGTTCTGTGCAGGAATTTTGAGTCCTGTTTTGACCATAGGTTCAGTTTTATTTTCGTATGTTGACCCAGGAAGGCAGGGCTAGTTAAAAGTGCTGTTTTTATAGTGAAGACTGTGTGGAGACCAATATAAGTAAGTATCGTCATACAGCATCAGCGTATGACGATACGTAGGTTTATTCATTGCTGAGTGGCATGACCTTATTTCTTTACTCATCTCGTATGATGTCAATTCTTAGACGTCTCCACCCGAAGTTATCTTCACGTCTTCTTAATACTAATATGAAGAGGGAGGCCGGTAACTTCTTCTCTGTATCCAGCGACCTACTTGCTGCTCTTCTTCGTGTTCCTCTGCCTCCGATTCTGCCATGCAAGGTGGTCTTTTCTTAATTATCCCCTACACTTCTCAGATTGTTCCCAAGTAAGTAGAAATATCATGTGTCTTTGGCTGACACGCGATTACGCTCTGTTGTATTGCGTTCTTCAATACTGCATATCCACACATACACAAAGATAGACACTCATTCTTTCACATACGTTAGAAGAATGTAAACCACATCAGTTTAAAACACCAGCAGTAATTTTCGATGTAAATAAGTTTTCTCTGTGGTTGCAGATGACGAAGTGTAAGAGGGTAACACTAATACTGAAAAGTACAGAAAGCTTCAGAAACCACAATATCTGGTAACAAGGCCTAAAAATTTGTTTTAGTTTGAGAATACTTTACGTTGAAACTCAAATTCTATGACTACAGATACTAGAAGAGAAATGTTTCCTTTTATTTCATACAAAACAAGAAGAAAAATTCATTCAATATCCTGTAACGTCAGCGAATGATGTTTGGGTAAAAAGAGAACAACGTTCTGTATGCTCAAGGATCCTATCCAAAAAAAAATAATTCGGTGGGAAAGACGAACACGGATAAGGTAGGTAGGCGGGGGAGGGGGAGGCCATATAGAGAGCGTGGCTGTCCCTGCACTGCTCAGTTAATGACACACATCGCTGCCGTGAGTCGAGCTAAACTAAAGCTGCCTCGCCTGTGCCACGTCACCGTGACAGCAACATGATGGCAGTCACCAATTTTTACCTTTTCGTGTAAACTGGAAGGGAGAAAGGAAGGAAGATTGGATTTAACGTTCCGTCGACATCGAGGTGTCAAGTATGGAGAAAGACATCGGCCATGCGTTTTCAAAGGAACCAACCCGGCATATACTTAAGGAAATCATGGAAAAAATAAATTTGGATGGTCAGACCTTGGTTTCGACCGTCGTCCTCCAGAATGCGAGTCCAGTATGTTAACCACTGTGCCACCTCGGTCGGCTTGGCAAACTGGAGGTATCGGCGAATGTGGTGGGATTGCACCATGACGGCCATGTACGTTCTGTGCCTGATGTTGCCACCGGTCATACTGTAGGCACCAGCAACGCTCTATCCAGAAATGTTTAAAGCAGTTTCGTCATGTCAGTAGGTGAAGTGGTACGTGGTGTAATCAAAAAACATAGTGGATGTTCTTTTTATTTTTTTCTTAAGTAGCAACTGCTAATGTTGCGACCATTTGATATAATTTGTCCGATAGCCTGATGCTTTGAATAAAACTGTCAGTTGGCGTCCATAGGCTGTAGAGTGAGGTTATTTGTACAGTGTCTGTCGTGCATCATGGATTTCGATCAAAATGTGATTATTTAGTTCTATTTCAAGTTGAAAAAAGTGCTAAAGAAACTCACGAAAATCCGAAACTTGTGTATGACGATAATGCTGTACTTCTGAAGATTGTTTACAAGTGGTAAGAAGTGGATATGAGTCGGTGGAAGACGAGAAACATCCGGGAAGTGCATTAATTTCAAAACTGAGAAACTGAGAAACTGCCCCTAAAAGGCTGAGAAATCAGCAATGATTAAGGGCATTATGATGCAGAAGGCAACAGAAACCACTGCATTAAAGACACACAATGTGTATCCACAGTACCTGTCGCGCGTATCTGTAGCTGAAAAGTGTAAGGATGAACTCCCCAATGGCATATGATTCCAGATTAGTCCCCCATTCCACGCCCGCTAGGTGACTACAAAGGGAGGGGCAACCACGAGAAAAAAGCGTTATAACCAACGACGGGATAACATATTGCAGTCGGAGCAAGGAATATCAAAAGGCTGAACGTGGTACTACTGCTAAAGGTCCTAAAAGGCTATAAACGCTTCGATCTTGATATAGTGGGGCCCAATGAAGTGAAACTGAAAGGAATTAACGAGTTCTGTGCAGACGAATGTAGGGCAATAATAACAGCAGCGAAAATGGTATAACTAGAGTAGGATTCATTACGAATAGGAAAATAGAGCAAAGAGTAAGCTACCAGAAACAATTCAGCGTGAAGAAATCGAAAACGAAATGATTGTCGGAAGGACTGACTCATCTTGTGTGAAATTAAAACCGAGGGCGATAACATTAAGAGTGCAGTAGGAGCTACACTGCTAAACGTAGAAGAATGAGAGGATAGGTGAAAAGACTGCGCTGAGGGCCTCTATGAGGGGGAGGATTGACTGATGATAGAAGACGAAACTGCAGTCGATAAGGAAGACATGAGGGTTTCAGCATTAAAGCGTAATTTAAAAGAACTCTGGAGGACTTGAGATCAAATAAAGCAGAAGGGTTAGGTAAAGTTCCATCGGAATTTCTAAAGTCAATGAGAGGAATGACAACCAAACGATTTATCAGTTTGGGGTTAAAGTATATGAGACTGTCGACGTACCATCAGACTTTTGGAAAAATATCATCCACATATTTCAGAAGGTAGCAAGGGCAGATAAGAGAGAGAACTATCGCATAGTCAGCGTAACGTCTCATGAATCTAAGCTGCTGACAAGAATAAAATACGAAAGAATTGAAAAGTAAATTGATGATCTCTTAGACGACGATCAGTTTGGCTTTAAGTAAGGTAAATGCACCAGGGAGGCAGTTCTGACTTTGTGCTTGATATCGGAAGTAATACTGAAGAAAAAGTCAAAACAACCTCATAGGATTCGTCGCTTCCGACACAGCATTCGACAATGTGAGAAGCTGCAAGATGTTACTAGTTCTGAGAAAAACAGGAGTAAGCCGCTTGGAAACACACGTGTCAACAATATGTACAAGAACCAAGAGGGAACAATAAGACGGAAGACCAAAAACGAAGTTCTCGGATTAAAAATGGTCTAAAACAGGGGTGCATTTTTTCGCATCCGTTGTTCAAGCTATACCACGAAGAAGCGATGATGAAAATGAAAGGAAGGTGTGGGAACTGGATTAATCTTCTAGTTTAGTGGATATCCGTGATGACATCGCTATCTTAAGTGGAAAGGGAATTACAGGGTATATTGAACGGAATCAACAGTCTAATGAGTGCTGAATATGGAATGATCATAAAGCAGAAAAACAAAGTATTGAGGCCTAGCAGAAATGAGAATAGTAAGAAACTTAATTCCAGAATTGGTGGTCAAGAAGTAGACTAATTTACGGAATTCTACTACCTAGGAAGCATAAACACGTATGAGGGACGTTCTCAGGATTTCATAAAAAGCAGACTAAAGGGCATTGCTGGCCAAGACAAATCTACTGCTTTCAAACATAAGTCTTGATTTGAGAAAGTAATTTATAAGAATGTATATTTGGAGCAAAACAATGTATGTGGACTGTGGGAAAACCGGAACGGAAGAAAATCTAAGAGCTTGGGACGTGACGCTACAGAAGAACTTTGAAAATCTGGTGAACTGATAAGGAATGAGGTGGTTCCTTGCAGAATTGTCGAACTAAGTAACGTACGGAAAACAATGTCATGAAGGTACAGGATGATTGGCCATGTGTAAGTCACCAGAGATTAATCACTACGTTTTCAGCGAAAACCGTAGAAAGTAAAAAGTGAAGGGGAAGATGAAGATTGCAATGCATCCAGCAAATAATTGAGGGTGTAGGGCGCAAGCGCTGCTTTGAAATGAAATGGTTTGTGCAGGAGAGGAATTTGTGGCGGATCGCATCATCTAGACGGAAGGCGACTTAAAAAAAGTATGATTCTATACTCTGAGGTAGTGTTTAATAAATACCGTGAAGAATAATTGAAGTAATCAACCAAGTCCCACCACTCTCTTAAGGCTCCGTAGCAATATCCAGGGCTATAGCTGCAAAAATTGTTCATTGTCGATACACTACATCGTATGGTAGGCTGTAGAACGTTTCGGTACACTAGCTATGTCGTGTGAAAGGGGGTCGACTTTCTTTGGCAGTCATTTCTGTAGGGGCCCCTAGAGACGTAGACTGAAATCTCGCGTCCACAGCGTTAGAGAGAGCACTCAACGGTCTCCTACTAAGTGAAACACTTTGATGGATTTGTATCACGAAGGTAACGTTACCTATTTAAAAAAGGAAGTTGAAAGTTAGGTTTAAACATTACATCTACAACTCGGGGTATTGATGGTAATATGTCATAATTTATTCTGATTTACATTTATAATTTCTCTTGACAGATTAATTATGACATTTTTTGTGATTTGGCTTACGGAAATCTAATCGTAATGTCCTAACAGTGGAAGAAGTCGGCCCAGTGGACGTCGCCTTCTTTCATACTGTTCACAAGCGTACCCCGTGCAAGTCACTCTGTTTTAAAGTATCGCGTGCTTGGCGAGTTTGAACGGACATCGCCTGCTACCCTTGCGTTGTCGACCATAAGATATCTCTTTCGCTATAAGGACTTTGACCTACGGCAGGCAATGAGAGAGAGAACCCACAATATTCGGTTGAACCAGTTCGCAACAAAACAAGAAATACTCTGGGTCCAGCACTCATGTGATATAACTATTGATGTACTGTTCGTGTTTGGCGTGAACGGAAGTTGCCCTTCCGATGTCTCAGCATTGTGCTTGACGTAAGGGATGAAACTGCTGGCCGTTGTAGGCTTTATCCATTTCCGCTTTATCCATATCCGCTCTCGCTTCTTGCATACATGTATATTTTCAGTCATGTTTATTCAGAATAGCTTCTTGTGTAACGCGTTTATTCGATTTTCAGTGGGACTTGAATATTCTTTTGTGTTCTGCTCAAATCCACGTGCACACGTGTGTGGCGATAGTCGTTTACAATTATTCCGTCTGTGAATATCGATGTTTTACAGTCTCTTTCTCTCTCTCTCTCTCTCTCTCTCTCTCTCAAACAAACACACACACACACACACACACACACACACCCTCTCTCTGTCTCCTTTTCAGCAAGTGTAACGTTATGTAGCTTTCACTTGGGGCCTTCTGTGAATTATCATGTAACTTTGCGTACTTGTACAACGCTTGTATTGATATGACTCTTCATGGCAGATCAAAACTATGTGCATTGCCCATGTGGGACTATCATGAACATGGTACCATTTCTTTATCATATTTTGTGTACCCTCCTTATTACATTACATTTCCTTTAACAATACGTACAACTACTTCGGATTACTCACCCACGTTGTTTGTATTTGCAACGTGGGATATGGTCCCATTTTTCTGCGCGGTTTGTTTTGAATGAAGGGCACCTATTAATTTTCGCAATGCGTGTGCCCAAGTATCTTTCTTAGTATTACAAGAGATCAGGTAAGACGTCGTGACTTCGTTCCTGAGAATTCTATTAATCACACCCCCGCTCACTGTTTATTAGTTTTTCAGGTTATAAATACATGACGTTAGGGATATAACTGTAGCTCGTGTGGTTATTGGTACCTTAGTAGGTACCCACTTCCGTCTCTTACGTGTTTCTTCTCTGTGTCTAACAGTCCTCCCTCAAATATGTCACGTAATTATCTACGTGATGTTTTCTGCACGGTCGTAGCTGCACCACTAAGTGGACTATCGCTGATAGAATAGACTGAATGTTTGCATCCACGAGCCCACACTTCAACACCTGAAGGGCTTTCCAGCGGAAGGTAAGATTTAATAGCTCGTGATTGCCATATGTACTCGGACTTGAGGTACTAACCAACCTAAAAACATACTACGCCTAAGAGCTATAATGACACTGATTTACGAAAACTATTTTTTAAATACTTTTTTTACTTTGATAGCTGATCGTTATAGATTTTTATGAGCTGAATCCAAATCTAGCTTTAGCTTTTTTTTATCACCCTTAGTTTTCGAGCAATTTGCTTTTTACTATATAGTATAAAAACCTATGCTATACGGTAAATGGGGAAATTAATGAAACTCTTAGTACCAACATAAGCATGGTCTGTATTTACAGTAAGCTACTTGAAACAATGATGTGTGTTAATAGCGGTTTCACTTGACAGCTGGAATTGTTTAGCCTTTTCATTCTGATAGTATAAACTGAACGTTTGCATCCACGAACCTACACTTCAACATATGGTTTGCGTTTTGTTTCTCTTTTTTCTTTGAAGCTTCTGGTGTAGCTTTTTCTACTATGAGTCGCTTGCTGAACTTTTCGGTGAAGTGAACAACAGTAGCCCCACCATGTTGGTGTTCCAGTGGCCTTGGTAGCGTTTTTCCATCACTGTAATGTCCTGGTGGAAACGCTCTCCTTGCTCTTCATTAACATCTCCCATATTGTCAGGGAAGCAATGAAGGTGACTGTTCAAAAAGTGAACTTTCAGGCTAATTAAACATCCTAAAGTTTTAAACTTCTTTAACATAGTATCTATAATTGAAACTTATTCTCAGACTTTTTTCATGTCCTAAAGGCTTTGTAACGACTTGCTTAAATGAAATCCATGCTTCTTTATCATTTTAGATCACTGTGGAGTCATAGTTAACATCAAACATCAATTTGCTAATGTCAGGTCCAACAAAGACGCTCTCTTTTAGTTTATCTTCTGAAAGATGTGAAAACTTTAGGCAGAGATATTAAAAACATGGTCCATCTTTATGCAAAGCCTTTACAGAGTGTTTCATTAGGCCTAACTTTATGTAGAGGTGGTAGGAGTCCGTTTTTTTGATCTACAAGATTTTTGCGTAGAATGTTCTTCTCACAAGGTTTTAAACACTCCCTCACAACCCAATTTTTTCTGCACCATTGTTGATCCCTTGCCCTACTGTCCCACTCACACAAGAAACATGGAAATTTGGTAAAGCCATCTTGTTGACCAAGAAGCATTCATGTTACATTTAGATCGCCACATATCATCCAAACATGAGCAGAACAGCCTTTTTTATTTAGCGCTATTCCTAGGTTTTCATAGCTTTCTTTCAATTGTACAGAAGGTCCAACACGTATAGATGCATACATGTTACCATTGTGTAACTAAACCGCCTTTAAACTACTTTTGGATGAATCAATAAACAGCCTGCAGTATTCCTTTTTTGTATTCAATACCAAACTCGTTCATCAGACCAGGAATGTTCTGAGCAGTGCACTAAATCACCTTCTTGTTGAGAAAACTTCGGAAAATGGTGCTCTCTCTCTCTCTATACGTGTATATGCTGGTTCCAACTGCCAATAAGTTCTTTTCTTTTAATCTAGAGCCAAGCAATTCAGCTTTTTCTTGCGTTAAGCCCAGATCCCTAACCAAATCGTTAAGCCTTGTCTGAGTAAGCAATTTGGGCTCTAGACTTTGTATATCACAATGGAATTCATCATCATCTGGTTCATCTAAATCACATTGTACATCGGAAAATACTTCTGTTGAAATAGAGTTTAAATCATCTGATGGTTCAGGAACCGGAAAATCTACACCATGCCTTACTGATTGGATGGAGGACAGAATGTTACGGTAGCTTATTACCTTTTTGTTTTGCGAATTGTGAGCAGTAATATCAATCAGAATGATATCATCAGAATGATTTCTTTGCTCCCTCCATGTCATAGGAACAACAAATCTAAAGGCCTTTTTCTCCTTTTTGAACCATTTTCTCAGATCTTCAACACACACACAACATACCTTATCCGGCGCCCAAGGTTCATCTTGATCACCAAGTTTAGATCCGAAGTATGATGGATAAACCTTTTTCACAAAATCTGTAATGTTTAAATGGTGTTTTTTAATCACACATTCACCGCAGGTACAACAAAAACTGTCAGCAGAATTTTACAACCACGATTACACATTGTACTGAGCAGATGTACAGGAAACGGGAAAGTGAAGTTAGGTTGACAATAAACAAAACACCATCTGTTAACACGTATACAGAATCGAACTTTTTTTGCCAGTGGTACCAAAATCATCTACATTTAGTACACCTCCTTTTAAAATTATTTTAACTATATAAAAGCTGTTAAATTCTTTGAAAAATCGCTTAATTTAATAAATATAGCTGTAAAATGTGAAGTAATGGTTGGTGATACAGTTTTTAAGTATAATATTTGGATTTACCACCATAAAAAGCATAAGAATAAGGTATTGTGAACAAACAAGTTTTTCCATCATAGTCCCGTGCTATTAGACTGCAAATGAATTAAATACTGATGCAATGTTATTCAGCGTACTGTCCTCAGTCAGCAAGAAGAATATCTCCATTTACAGCCATAACGTCCTGTATAACCGGTGACAAGCACATTTTCCTCTCATGAAACGAGCCGTAAGTCAAAGTTCATTACACTCTTCGTCTAATCTTAGAAAATGTGTGTTTAACCTTTGATTTGTGCCACGAAACAATATTTTACGAATACCTATGTTGCGCTTGCAAAGATTCTAGCGCGTTAGCATATATTTTTTTGTGTCACTTCCCTTTTCCAAGATACATATCTGAAAATGTGGTGTAGAAATCAGGGTGAAATTTGTTCCAAATTTCCTTTGAACATTGAGAAGAAAATTTGAAAGATGTTGCAGGTTAGAAATAGTTTTTATAAACCAGTTCGAGGGGATTTGCACCACTTCACTGAGGCCTTTGGAAAGCTAAACACAGTAACTGGTTTCATATGGATCTTCTAAACCGATTGACACATAATGAAATCACATAATGAATCCAAGAGAACTGAAACAGGAATTATTTAATACAGTTTTCTTTCTTGTATAAAAGAAACTAAATTAAACTCCACTCGGACAGGTATGAAGAGCCAACGGTACCGTCCGGCCGCCGTGTCTTCCACAACCCTCAGGCGTCACTGGATGCGGATATGGAGGGGCATGTCGTCAGTACACCGCTCTCGCGGCCGTATGTCAGTTTACAAGACCGGGGCCGCTGCTTTTCTATCAAGTAGTTCCTCAGTTAGCCTCAGAAAGGCTGAGTGCACCCCGCTTGTCAACAGCGCTCATAAACAAAAAGGAAAAAGTGAAGCCAGTAAGGCTGACTGTTATTTGGCTCAACTTCCTAGTGCGTCTATGTTCCATTCCTTTTATTGGGAATAATGTATCAACTTTTCCTTGTTGTTAATTCAGTGCTGTAACTGTAATGCAGGATTGGTTCTCTCGTCCTTACATTTCATGTTGTAAACTTTGAAAGAGAGCTACGAGCTGCACGGAATTATGTTACCGTGGTTGACGTCGGATGCCGCACTCACTTAGATCCCACACGGCACAAATGGCAAAATACATCAGGTATCTGTGCCACAGATATTTAAAAATAGCCAATTTTTGGTAGATATTTACTGTTATTTTATGTTATTTAATGGGTAATACTGTTATTTTAACATTTAACAAGGCTATGCAGTTGTGAGGTGGTACCGAACCAAAGCCCTAAATTTCTTGTGAAGATGGAGCGAAGTTTCCAGAACGTGCAGCAGCTAACATGCGGTACCTGGTACGTTGTAGAACCAGCTTACCACAGGGATTTTCTGCTTTGATAACCTAACGAATAGTCTCTGCAGCATCCATCATATATACAGTTACGAGCGAAGTATGATATATACGCCGGTCGGAGTGGCCGAGCGGTTCTAGGCGCTTCAGTCTGGAACCGCGCGACCGCTACGGTCGCAGGTTCGAATCCTGCCTCGAGCATGGATGTGTGTGATGTGCGTAGGTTAGTTAGGTTTAAGTAGTTCTAAGTTCTAGGGGACTGATGACCTCCGATGTTAAGTCCCATAGTGCTCAGAGCCATTTGAACCATTTTTATGATATATACGTTTAAACCTGTAACATTAGTGACAGTTGAGTCACAATATCATGGCCATCTGTTTAATAGTGTTGTTCCGCCTTTGACATGCAACAGAACATGAATTTGACAAGTCCTTGGTATGTTTCCAGAAGTGTGATACTCCAGGTGTTTCCATTGACCGCTTACCCACGGCGATCGTAGCTCACGATGTTGTTTGCTCATCATTTGAACGCACAGGCATCATTTGCAATGGAGATTCGTGTTTGACGATGTGCACTGGATGTTGCGCTCCGAAACACTTGCAGCCACACCAGCATTGTACTCTGTCTTCACATCTGCCACATATCCCTGCCTGTTCAGCTTTTTAGAGCGGGAAACCCTCCGATCTCCACATTCTGTGATGATGTGTGAACGTCCAACACCTTGTCGGCTACTTGTGGTCTCGGTGTGCTCCAACCACAACCCATAGATCGTCACGACGGCAGCGCACGAACAGACGACCAGCTCCGCCGTTTCCAAGACGCCCCTTCCAAAACGCATTGTTGTGACTATCTGTTCTTTGTCGCTTATGACATTAGATAACCATTTGTGTCTTGAATCGCCATTAGAATGATTCCCAGTTTGTCTCTCTTCCTATTATAAATGTTTCACACATCGTACCCGAGTAACCACCAGGTAACACGCAGTCTCATGGTGTGCAGTGGACATTTTGCTCAGCCCCACGTGTAGATCTGTAATATCCCATGTTCAGTTCTTATTTTCACCTTGTACTACAGTTTTGATGATAAGTCAAGAACTAATGGAAACTCATTAATACTAGTTGGCAGTGAAGCGGAGGGTGAGGTATCGGGCAGTCTTTAAAGCAACTTGAAGCTATCTATAGGCGTGTACCTATTGCGGTAAGCTGGCATCACTACATGTGTCCATAACCTGGAGGTCTTCGCCATTCTCGTAAGCTGGGAGGTCTTGGTAGCACCATATTTTCATTTGTTCTCATTTTCACAGAAGAAGACACACATAATATCTCTCGTAGACACGCAGTATTACCCTAAGAATAGTTGCTGCTCACGTTGCCAAACATGGATTTCAAATCATACACGCTTGTATGGCGTTTGTAGGTTTCTTTGAATTTGAAAGATGTTGCATTAGAGCAAACGGGACTAGATCTGGTTTGTGACAAAAAATAAAAACACCTACAGCCGTCCTTAAGATTTTAATTCATTTTGTTGCTACAAAACAAATTAAAATCTTAAGGACAGCTGTAGGTGTTTTTATTCTTTGTCATGGCAGTAAACGGCCGTCGCCCCAGAGACCTCCTGCTAAAAGTATGGACATACAAAAGCTAGATCTGGTTTCTCATTTTTTTTCTTTAGATTCAGCCAACCTGCAATGTGGTGCTGCAAGAAGTTGATCAAAATCTATAAATTTAGTGACCTGTGCCAATGGAAATAACTATGAGTTTCACAGCTTTATAACAATAAGCTTCACCACGTGGAACGGTATGTGGGTAAAACATATATAGGCGTCTCCTTCGCATCTGAATCATCCGTCAGAATTATCGGCAACGGAGTACCATTTGACCAGAAAAATTAGTCATTCTTCTTTTCTCGGAACGAAGATTTGTCAAATCCGGAACATTTACGAGCTATGCATTCTGCCCAAAATGTCGCTTTTCTACGACAACGCGTGTAACGTAATGCGATATTAATGGGAAAAACGGGATTGTATACAATAAAATACGGGAGAATGAACTTCAACAAACACAGTGTTACAGACTGTCGACATGAAAAAATTAATTCGGGCCCGTGGCAGAGATGTGTAAATAGACCACATCACATTCCAACGAAAAAGGAGCAACTGCGTCGGAAAGGTCAGAGAAATTAGTTGCGCAGAGCAACCTCGCTCCAGGGTTATTTCAAAATTAATTATAAACGCTCGGTCCGTCTGAACTCCAGAACTCCACGTAGCTTGTGTTTTGTTTTGCCTCTGATGAATGTGGCAGCGGCGGCACTCCATAAGTCGCACTTTTGTTTCCAACGTCGCGTCATTCAATATAACCCTTTGCTTTAGCAGCTATAGAGAGCTCTTCTAGCATTTATCGATCGAAAAAAATAATTTCTTCACAGACAGAGATTTTTTAGGACAACTTCGTTATAAATCAGTTTTTCCTGTCTCATCCATCTTTCTACTGACAGTCGTTACCTCGAATGTGAAATTCACATGACAAGAAATGAGTAAAACATATCAAAAATTGAATCAAAATGGGCGTGGGGAACTAGTAGTGGATACGTAATCTACATTTTGTCCTGTTGTAAACGAGAATGTCTATGTCCTGCGCCTAAAGCATCGGCTACCCGCGGAATGAATCTGTAAAGCGGGCCGCGGGCAAGCAGGGGTTAGGTTTGCCGGTCCCCAAGTGTACGTTAACTCTTAATATTTTTTATTTATTTCTTTACTTCGGCTTTGGGTCACAAGCACCATACACTTAACATTGGTTATAAAGTGCCAAAGAAACATAATTGCAAAAAAAGCAGAATGGAACAAAATTATGAAGCAGACATACAAACACAGTCTTAATAAAGTAAGATAAAAAAGCAATTAAACATCAGACAGCAAAGTTAACACTGACATTGGAGCAGAATTACCAACATCACTACTCAGAAACGTTATGAAAATCATGCACATGGTCTTAAAGTAAAAGACAAAACGTGAAAGGGCAAACAACATCCATCACACAATAAGTACAACAATAGCTGAAGAACCAAATTGCAAATAACATATAACAATATGGAAATTTGGAATCAAGACAGACGTACTTAACGTAAAACAATGGCAAATACAATACAACCAACGGTGTGTACAATAGTGCCAGGAGAACAGTAGCATAAAATGCACGAGAGGAGAGTAAGAAAATTTATTGAACAAATACAGGCCTGTTAGAAAATTAAAACACAAAATTAGGCACCCGATTACGAACCGGGCTAATGCCATGTGAAAATGAAGATCAAGGCAACTCAAAATTAAATTTGGATGCCTGTAGCTTTCAAATAATCTGTGAGCAAGTTATATTTATCAGAATGGTTGACTAAAGCAGTAACACCCAGCCTCTCATAGGTGGCCACTAGGCGGCTTGACATCCGCCAGTAAAGGACGCGATGTCCACGGTTCTACTTTCTCCCGCACACCACGTGACGGGACAAGGTCAGCAATGTATCCTGGAGCGGGCGCACTATACAGAGTGAGTCACCTAACGTTACCGCTGGATATATTTCGTAAACCACATAAAATACTGACGAATAGATTCCACAGACCGAACGTGAGGAGAGGGGCTAGTGTAATTGGTTAATACAAACCATAAAAAAATGCACGGAAGTATGTTTTTTGACACAAACCTACGTTTTTTAAATGGAACCCCGTTAGTTTTTAAGCACATCTGAACATATAAACAAATACGTAATCAGTGCCGTTTGTTGCATTGTAAAATGTTAATTATATCCGGAGATACTGTAACATAAAGTCGACGCTTGAGTACCACTCCTCCACTGTTCGATCGCGTGTATCGGAGAGCACCGAATTATGTAGGGATACAAAGGGAACGGTGATGGACCTTAGGTACAGAAGAGACTGGAACAGCACATTACGTCCACATGCTAACACCTTTTTATTGGTCTTTTTCACTGACGCAAATGTACATTACCATGAGGGGTGAGGTACACGTACACTCGTGGTTTCCGTTTTCAATTACGGAGTGGAATAGAATGTGTCCCGACATGTCAGGTCAATAGATGTTCAATGTGGTGGCCATCATTTGCTGCACACAACTGCAATGTCTGGCGTAATGAATGTCGTACACGCCGCAGTACGTCTGGTGTAATGTCGCCGCAGGCTGCCACAATACGTTGTTTCACGTCCTCTGGGGTTGAAGGCACATCACGGTACACATTCTCCTTTAACGTACCCCACAGAAAGAAGTCCAGAGGTGTAAGATCAGGAGAACGGGCTGGCCAATTTATGCGTCCTCCACGTCCTATAAAACGCCCGTCGAACGTGTACCTCACCCCTCATGGTATTGTACATGTGCGTCAGTGAAAAAGACCGACAAAAAGGTGTTAGCATGTGGACATAATGTGCTGTTCCAGTCTCTTCTGTACCTAAGGTCCATGACCGTTCCCTTTGGATCCCTACGTAATCCGGTGCTCTCCGATACACACGATCGAACAGCGGAGGAGTGGTACTCAAGCGTCAATTTTAGGTTACAATATCTCCGGATGTAATTAACATTTTACAATGCAACAAACGTCACTGATTACGTATTTGTTTATACGTTCAGATGTGCTAACAAAACTAACGGGGTTCCATTTATAAAAATGTAGGTTTGTGTTAAAAAACATACTTCCGTGCATGATTTTATGGTTTGTATTAACCAATTACACTAGCCCCTCTCCTCGCGTTCGGTCTGTGGAATCGATTCGTCAGTATTTGATGTGGTTTACGAAATATATCCAGCGGTAACGTTAGGTGACTCACCCGTTATATACCCGCGCCGAGGTACGGAAAGTGCTCACATCGGGTGAGTCTCTCCTGGCAGCAGCCGAGGCGTCGGCCACCTTCAGCCTATCGCCGACTCGTCGACCGCTGGAAGACTTCACGTAACTGGCAACCGAGACGGTGACGTAGTCTCCGACGGTTGGTTGATTAACCTGGTGTCATTCGTAGTTGCTTCCCGGGCATGACGTTTTGAGTAACGCTGTTGTGACTTTCCAAAACATTGGAAGAAAGGGTCCTAACTCCAGGTCGCTACCATATTCACTGACGATGGTCAGTACAGAGCTGCGATTCGTCGTTGAGAACAACGGGACGAGATTCATCAGGTGTCTATCCGCTGTAAACAACCTTAAACACAGCCGTTCGTGCTGTGGTGTTTACAGGAGTCCATCTGTGGGACAATATTCCCTAATCTGGTTGCTATTTGTCTCCGACCAACAGTACGAGTTGACACGTAACGTCGTAGGGGTTCCATTACATGTTATCGGATGCCAGGCGCAATTGTGAGGTTATGATGTGCTTATTGCACAATAGGGTGGTCCTCCTTTGTGGTTGTCAGACGTGGTCCACCGGAATACTGATAGCGAGTGAGCCTGCCTTCATGTTCCCCTGCAGTGTAAAATCGGGTCACTTTCGCATCCGACCGCCCCACAAACAGATATATTGCACGATGAGAACACCTGGCCAGTGAGGCCCATTTCAAAGTCTGCAAGGTGATGATTACGCTGTCTGACAGAAGTGAGCGGCATATCCGTGCCCTTCGTGCTCATCACTCAGCATCTAACACTGTTCACGCGCTTATCAGGCCTGGTAACAACACTAAATATGAACGACACTAATCCATCCCAGTGGCCGATCTATATGTCACGGGAAATAGCAACTGTAGTCATTCATGTACCTCAAAACAGTGAGTCCCCAAAGGCCTTAAAGCAGTGTTAATACCGGTTCCCTGTCAGGCAACTGAAGTTTAGTGCTGTCGGACTTCGATGAGTGACCGTTCGGGTCACCGAGCGGAGTTGGCAGATGAGGTGCACTGAGCCCTTGTCAGGCCAAATGAGGAGCTACTTGTCTGAGAAGCAGCGGCTCCGGTCACGGAAGCTGACAATGACTGGGGGTGCAGTGTGCTGACCACGTGCACCTCCATCTCCGCATCCAGTGACACGTACCGGCTAAGGATGACACAGTGCTCGGTCGGTACCTCGGTCCTTCTGAGGCGCGTTCGGACAGTGGTGTTACATTGACACCTATCTGTCCTTTCTTTGCACTCAGTACTTGGATATCCTCCATTGACAAACAACTTGTATTTACCAAATATGTGTTTTTCCCCAAGTACAAGTACAAACTCCTTTGAAATAAAATCGGGAGGAGTTTTCATCAGCACATAGAACTTCCTTTATCAGTATAGATAAATACCAACGTAGTTGTACGCTCGTCACATATTTGGCACGTTCTGGAAGTTTCTTCTCAAAAGTTAGCAAAATTATGGTAATATGAATACAGATCTTTGCAGTAAGATAGGTGAGACTCTTGGGGTGGTAGAGGTACGATACAGACTGTGAAGAAATATCCCGCAGGAAGTCCGTGGAGAATCTGACTTACGAGAGGACCGTTTATTAAAAACAAAGGTTATCTGGCTGTAGAGTCGCGTCATGTTACAAAAACCTTCACTGGAAAAGCGGAACACAAGTTAGCCAATCTTGTTATTCCACTAATGGAGAACTTTAAAATAGTTCTACACGCTGTACCTGTATTACGTGTTACTGAAGGTCGTGAATTAATTTAATCGCTTGAGGGCCCACCGGCGCTTTGGCTCATAATGAGTCGTCGCTTCCAGTCTCTGCCACCAACACTGATTTTACTATACATATGAATATCTGTATACCTGATACTGTGTTCATTACTTACCACTGAGCCGTGTGGCTCGATCAGCGATATTCCCGCCGCCGGTATGGGTCATCTTTCCGACGGTGTGCGCAGAGCGCGCCATGGCGCCACCTACCGGTCCGATCGCGTAGCGGGGGTAAGCTCTAGCAAGTAGCGAGGATTTTGCTTTGGGACGTCTAGCAGTAACGTCGTTTGGGAAGTCTGGCGGTCAGTACAGGCGCCGTGCGAGGCAGCAGGAAGAGCTGTTTACTCGGGTGACGGCGCCGTAGCAAATATCGCCGGTGTGGAAGCAGCCACGTTACTGGGAAGCCGTTGGTGTATTTCGCTTCCTGCATGTTTGCTGGCACCGGGATCTGCGGCGGCTGGCTTCGTCGAACAAGCAAGAGGGTAAGGGTCTTAACTGTGCTGTAACTTGTGGCCAGAATCTACTACTGGGTGCAGTGCTGTTGACTT
Source organism: Schistocerca cancellata (assembly GCF_023864275.1). Classification (NCBI taxonomy): domain Eukaryota; kingdom Metazoa; phylum Arthropoda; class Insecta; order Orthoptera; family Acrididae; genus Schistocerca; species Schistocerca cancellata. The sequence continues at coordinate 846,395,145 of NC_064628.1, forward strand.
CATTTTCTTGGCCGGCTGTTGCTACACCTACTGAGTCTGTCCTCGAATGTATTAATTTCAACTTGCTTAGTGCGCAAGGTTCTAATGAGAGCAGTATGCGGTGTGATGATTAAAATTTACTAGGGCCTGGAGTGCCGATACATTCTGTTTGTAGTTTGCTACTATCAGTGTTAACCACCATCATTGAAAACAGTTTGGCTGGTCCTTGTATTTACATCACACGACGGAGTTAAGCTGGCCAATGGCTATAGATATGCACGGATAAAATTTTCCCTCGATATATTTTGCAGCGAATTGCAATAACATTACTGTTACGTTTCCATCTGAAGTGATAATGTGTCTGAGAGACACGTGTCAAAGTCTGCATGAGTAGTTTCATAAATACTTACAAGTTACTAAAAGGCCAGTTGATATTGTATGTTTAATCATAGTTTTTGAATAAATAATTTTTAATTCATTCAGTAAATGTGTGATAGGCCATAAGTGCCGTGGTTTATGAATGTTTAAATTTCGATGTAACTTGCTCTCATGTAAATGGTAATTTTAAAGATATGTGGTAATTTGAAAAATGTGTTGATGGTTTTCTTTGTCATTTGTCTTTTTTAAATGTGCCAAATAAATGTTACTGCAATTGTCGATGGTGTCTGCCTGATGTGTCGCTTGGTCCAGTCGTACCACCCCACAGCCTGCTGTGCAAAGGTTGTGTAGTTGCGTGAAAGGTTGAATTCCATGCTGTGGTGACACATCAATCAAGATATTCACGTGATATGAACACTTTATGACGTTATTTAGGCTTTTCTCTGATGTTTCACTTCTTTGTTCATCAAATAAATCATGTAAAAAAACTTCATGGGATATTAAAACTGTGTGCCAAACCGAGACGCGAATACAAAGACTCAACTTTCGTTGTCAGCACTGTGTATGTCGGAGAGTGTTACTTCTACAGGAAAAGGATGTCTGGCACTTCACCTCCCAGAGTGTGGCTGTAGTGGAGCTGCAGCAGGTAGTGGTCAGCGATGCTTCATGGAAATAATGCTTGTTGAATCAGTCCTTTATTCCCTAATGACTGGTGCTGTGGAGATGGAACCGCAGAGGGGTTCATTGGCCTCCTCGATATATGTGGCCATGGCCAGTACTGCGAGCCAGAGTCAGCAGTAGTCCGCCAGAATGACGGTGCACTGCATGTTACCTAGGACTGTGTTGGTGGTTAGCTGCGGTCAACACAGTAACAGAGGCGCTAACGGGGGGCAACAGTGGTGAAAGTTGTTGGGCAATGCTAACGGCCTTGTCTGCTGGCCTGCTTCTGCAGATCGACAGAAGGTATAGTTTGGCCACATGAGGTTAAACGCTAGCATCGGGTACGGCTTATGACGATGGTGTGTGGGAGCACTGTGTGATGGACAGTGTTTGCCCACATAACGCGAGGATGGCTGGGCAGTCAAATGGTCGTACGCTGGTCCACCATGAACGCGACCAATAACAGATAACATTCACTCAGCAGGTGAAACACTGGTGGAAAGGAGCCAAGTCGTAGACTTCCTACTCAGCAGCTATTGACAGCAGCTCCTGGCAATGGTAGCTGGCTCCTTCGTCTCGAAACATAGACAGCCATGTATATCTGGTGATGACTGAGTGTCAACATTTAGTGGTATATATGCTGGCTGCATCCGGTGTTCTTTACACAACAGTAGCTCCTTTACTCGATAAGGCAAGGCGTGAGGCCCGGTTGTTGAGCAACCATGATATCATACTCCACTTCTTCCACCATACTGGCAAACACATTGACGCAGACGTACTTTAAAGGCAGCGGAAATTCTCTTTGCAGAAACCCTGTTATTTTGCTGAACAGTAGTTCCTGCATACTGACTGTGAGTTCCTTCGACATGGGATGTAGTTTCCGAGCTGACTTCTGATACCCTCCTTATGATTTCGTTTTACAGAGACATATCAAGAGCCATCTACGACGCCGGATGGGACTTTGGTGTAACACTCCTTGCCCCTTCGAGAAAACCTGTGCATCGGATTTCCTACCATTTATGTTTCTGAACAACAAAACCCATTTTCTGACAAATACGACGGTTGTCCAGAATGTAAGTTCCAATCGCTCGCGAAATGGAAACCACTGCAAAAATCCGGTAAAGGTTTGTACAGATGTGTTGGGCAGTGTCTCTAGTATGCTCGTCGATCGTGTCACGTCGCTCTTTCCAGTTTTGAGTGACCAGTGAGCACGTAAAGATGCGTAGGAAAAAGCGTCTGCCGCCAAGTATGAGGGCCTGGTTAGAGATTTCGCCTGTGTCATGCAGCCCACATAACACAACTGTCGAGCAGTTCCTTCTTCATGCAAATTCTCGGCCGCACACTGCAGGGGCAATGAAGACGCTCCTGCAGCGTTTCCCATGAGAAGTTTGTTTGAGCACCCACAATACAGTCCGTAAATGGCTCCTCCTGAGTCTCATCTCTGCTCACAAGAACCGCTGGCTATGAAGGCAGAATTTTTCCATAGACAACGAGCTGCAGACCAGTGCAGATAACTGGCCGAAAGCACAGGCGGCTGCTTTCTATGACGAGGATATTGGAAAGTTGCTACAACAGTACCGCAAAACTCGAAGTTGGAGCGGCGGCTATGTAGAGAAGTCGGTGGAAGATGTACCTAACTGTTACAAATAAAATGTTTCTCGTTTTCACTGTGGTTTTCATTTCGCGACCGATCAGAACTTATTTTCTGGACAACACTCGTATATACAATATTCCCCAATTCTTCTTGCTATAGTTCAGCAAGAACCACACTGTTCGTTGGCTCCTTATTAAATTAATTACTAATTTCTAATATTAACTCAGTCTGCTGGCAACTGATACACTGGGATGTCAAGGGACTGTGGTGATTTCCATGGAAGTAGATACAGACTACGCAAAGTAGAGTCAGATTCACAACGGAACCAGAAGTCGAGACAATTATCACCAAGACTTTGCAACGTCATTCGTCACTGTTTTGTTGTACTTGCAGGAGCTTCAGTTCCACCTTGCTATCAGCCCACTAAAATTTCCGTTCTCATCCGTAGACATTAGTTCACTGAATCATTATATAACAAACCAATAAAATAATATTGCAAAACTACGCCTTCTTAACAAATCCCTTAACAAATCATTTTACAGCAAATAAATCTGCTTAAATGATTCTCATGCTGGAATTTCTCCTCGCTAAAGAGGTGGCTTCTTTACTGGCCGCTTTGATACATCACCCAGAACTTTGTCTTCCCAGCAAATGTTCCCCTTAACGTTTCTCAGGAAACACACTCTTAGAACTATGCTCACACAAAACAACCACTGATGATATACTAATTGATAGATCCACTTGTTTCCTCTACTTCAATGCCAACTACAGAGTGAGTTCTTCTTGCAGAGCTACTTGCCGTTTTAACTTCTGGCACTACATCTCACGAACTGGACGTTGATGACTTCGCACTCAGATACGACAGCAGATTCACGTGACTGCATTCGCAGGAGTCTCCCCCGGCCAGAAAAATGTTCCAAATAGCTTCGAAGATGTGCTGCAAAACAACAACTTTCGTATCACGTTTCCTCTTACTCAGTTAATTTTAAGTTGCAAGTATTAGTAATTTTAGGAAGCTATTGATCATCAAGCTGCAATCCTGAAGGCGTTTAGCATTTTTGGACCGATTATTGATCTTGTAAGCACGTTTCATCTTTCTTCTCTTTCCCGTTCCACTGTTCTGAGGTTGCGGTGCCACAAAATGTGGTGACGAATCAGCGTCCTTCATAAGTAAATGCGCCTGTAACTCTTAATTATCAAGAATATTTGCAAAACAATTAACATCAGCAGCAGCTTCCTGTGCGTCGTTTACAGTATCTGCAATAAAATTAGTGTCTGCACCTGCTGTCTGCGTGACACCAAAGTCATTGTCACATATACTTCATTGTACATGCCTATCCTGGATTACATTTGGCACGCGTTCCAGGGGCTACACGCAACACTTATCTCCCAATAGAGTGGATACTACTGTACCTGAATAAGTATCACCTGTGTTGCCACTTGCGCCCTCGTTTATGAGGGAGAGTCATGTGAAATCTGAGCAGTCGCCACAACGGGACCATGAAACGGATCCATTCAGAAGTAATCAGCGCAGACGTTAATACAGCTATCTCGCTGGGAGGCAAGACGATCAATTCCTGTTTCGTAGAACGTGGTCGGGCACAGCCGGATCCACAACCGGATCCACTCTTGCACTCCCTCGTCTGACTGAGACCGACGTCCACGCATGTGTTTATTCGGTCGCGAAACAAACCGCTGAAGTGTAGCTTTCATCCAACCGGCACTGTGGGGGCGAGCGTTATCGTGCAACAGGATGCTTTCTCTGCTCTCTGAGTTCCTAACTGCGCAACGCTATGAAGGATTTTGCAGAAACGGCAACGCACTATCAAGCCAAAGCGCCTAGGAATGGTATCAGATGGAATCATTCCGTTGCAAGTTAACGCCCACGCCATGATCGATGGCAAATCTTTGTCGATCTGAAGAAAGACATGGGTAGACGTCGATTTCAGTTGCACGAAGAAGTATAAGAGTGAGTGCGATTGTAGATACATCGCCAGCCGGCCACGTCCTATGGAATGGGAGCCGATCGCCTCGTCTCCCATTGGACTGAGTGTACTGAAGCGTGTGGTGATTACTTTCGAATGAAACCATCCCCTGATCCCATGGTGTCGGGTGCTCGATTATCATTTGACTACCCCTCATACTTCAGTACAACACTTATTCACTTCGTGTGGCACTACAACTGATTCACACTCAGAGTTTTCACAAGATATTGCAGCTGATAATCATGTTTTACTCACGGTAACTTTCACGACATCGTTGCTCTGCACGTCTGTTAAACTCACATTACTAATTCCTTTCCGCAAAACCTTTCTGCTCCCATGCAATTACTTTTCATGTATGGAGTGTGTCAAATCTCTCCATATGCCCATCTCTTCCAAATTATTAAGAAGTCCTGCCGTGTGTCTACCCATATTTACTACCAGTTTTTCCTGTCTGCAGTCCGTACCAATGATGACATTAGTAAGTTGTACACAGGACTCTTCCCTTTCACACTCTTCATGTGTACAGAAACGCGGATAATCGATTTTCTACAGTTCGGAACAGTTCCTGAAATGTATCCCGTTGAGTATTGTATTGCTCAACCTAGGCAACCGCGACTGGTTGTTACATTCTTTATAATTTTATATTCCACGGTCGCTGCACAGAAAGGGAACCTTATTAAGTCCAACATTCAAAAATTCATCAACAACTTGTTCTTTCTCCAGAGAAGTAGCACTTACAACACCATTCAAGGAACGATGTCCTCGACATTGCCATGTTCCATCAAGTGCAACAGCAATGTCCCTGGTTCCACTAATATTTATAGTTTCTTCTACTGCACGTTTCATAGATGCATTATTCACAACCGTCAAGGCACCTAAAAGTATTTTTATGTACTTGCTGAACCCACTGGGAGGAGGAGGGAGATCCATCAAACAAGAAAACGTTTCAGCAGCCCTTTTTCCTTTTCCTATTGCACGCCTTGCATACACAAACTTTAAATTCACACCCTATGAATTATGCACAATGTTCGAAGCAAATTTTCAGGCAGATTCATTGCAGGATCTAAGCAGGACAACAATTTTGACGCTAAAACCTACCTGCTACTTTGTTGTCCAGTTATTTCCAGACAGCCTACACAATCAAATTGTTAACATATTGTCACTTCTTTTATCAAAGCAGGTAAGATAGCCACATAAACAATAACAAATCCACTACAAACAGCGTCATTATTAAAACAAAAATTTGAATCACCATGTGGCGTGCCATGTGCGAGTTTCTTCATTGAAGAACTGGTATATAAGTTACTTTCAACAGTGTGGCTTGATTGGTGTGTGAGCTGGCTACAACGGAATTTCCTTTTATTGAATTTCTTGATGCATGGGATAGTTCGCATTTATTGCGCACTAAAGGATATGTACTTCCACAAATATACGTAGCACTTGGGCAACAAACTCCCAGTAACATGTTAAAAATCTGCTTCAGCGAAACGAAAGTAAGTGCTAGCAAAGATAATCATTTACAGACACTAGAAACCTGCACTGTTACCAAAATACACAATGTATCATACGTATAATCGCTGAAAACAGAAAGTACAAGTTCCTTTCAAAATAATATTGCGTTCTCTAACAGAAATAAAAGGGGCTTGCTGGCATACATGACCGTAATTTTAAAATTGGGTGTTACAAAAAGGTACGGTCAAACTTTCAGGAAACATTCCTCACACACAAATGAAGGATAGATGTTATGTGGAGATGTGTCCGGAAACGCTTAATTTCCACGTTAGAGCTCATTTTAGTTTCGTCAGTATGTACTGTACTTCCTCGATTCACCGCCAGTTGGCCCAATTGAAGGAAGGTAATATTGACTTCGGTGTTTGTGTTGACATGCGACTCATTGCTCTACAGTACTAGCATCAAGCACATCAGTACGTAGCATCAACAGGTTAGTGTTCATCACGATTGTAGTTTTGCCGTCAGTGCAACGTCTACAAATGCGGAGTTGGCAGATGCCCATTTGATCTATGGATTAACACGGGGCAATAGCCGTGGCGCGGTACGTTTGTATCGAGACAGATTTCCAGAACGAAGGTGTCCCGACAGGAAGACGTTCGAAGCAATTGATCGGCGTCTTAGGGAGCACGGAACATTCCAGCCTATGACTCGCGACTGGGGAAGACCTAGAACGACGAGGACACCTGCAATGGACGAGGAAATTCTTCGTGCAGTTGACGATAACCCTAATGTCAGCGTCAGAGAAGTTGCTGCTCTACAAGGTAACGTTGACCACGTCACAGTATGGAGAATGCTACGGGAGAACCAGTTGTTTCCGTACAATGTACAGCGTGTGCAGGCACTATCAGCAGCTGATTGGCCTCCACGGGTACACTTCTGCGAATGGTTCATCCAACAACGTGTCAATCCTCATTTCAGTGCAAATGTTCTCTTTACGGATGAGGCTTCATTCCAACGCGATCAAATTGTAAATTTTCACAATCAACATGCGTGGGCTGACGAGAATCCGCACGCAATTGTGTAATCACCTCATCAACACAGATTTTCTGTGAACGTTGGGGCAGGCATTGTTGGTGATGTCTTGATTGGGCCCCATGTTCTTCCACCTACGCTCAATGGAGCACGTTATCACGGGATACTCTACCTATGCTGCTAAAACATGTGCCTTTACAATGTGGTTCATTCACGATGGTGCTCCTGCACATTTCAGTCGAAGTGTTCGTACGCTTCTCAACAACAGATTGGGTAACCGATGGATTGGTAGAGGCGGACCAATTCCATGGCCTCCACGCTCTCCTGACCTCAACCCTCTTGACTTTCATTTATGGGGGCATTTGAAAGCTCTTGTCTACGCAACCCCGGTACCAAATGTAGAGACTCTTCGTGCTCGTATTGTGGACGGCTGTGATACAATACGCCATTCTCCAGGGCTGCATCAGCGCATCAGGGATTCCATGCGACGGAGTTTTGTTAGCACATCTGAACACATAAACAAATACGTAATCAGTGCCGTTTGTTGCATTGTAAAATGTTAATTACATCAGGAGATATTGTAACCTAAAGTTGACGCTTGAGAATCACTCCTCCGGTGTTCGATCGTGTGTATCGGAGAGCACCGAATTACGTAGGGATCCAAAGGTAACGGTGATGGACCTTAGGTACAGAAGAGACAGGAACAACACATTACATCCACATGCTAACACCTATATATTGGTCTTTTTCACTGACGCACATGTACATTACCATGAGGGGTGAGGTACACGTACACAAGTGGTTTCCGTTTTCAATTACAGAGTGGAATAGAGTATGTCCCGACATGTCAGGCCAATAGATGTTCAATGTGGTGGCCATCATTTGCTGCACACAATTGCAATCTCTGGCGTAATGAATGTCGTACACGCCGCAGTACATCTGGTGTAATGTCGCCGCAGGCTGCCACAATACGTTGTTTGATATCCTCTGCGGTTGTAGGCACATCACGGTACACATTCTCCTTTAACGTACCCCACAGAAAGAAGTCCAGAAGTGTAAGCTCAGGAGAACAGGCTGGCCAATTTATGCGTCCTCCACGTCCTATGAAACGCCCGTCGAACGTGTACCTCACCCCTCATGGTAATGTACATGTGCGTCAGTGAAAAAGACCAATAAAAAGGTGTTAGCATGTGGACGTAATGTGCTGTTCCAGTCACTTCAGTACCTAAGGTCCATCACCGTTCCTTTCGGATCCCTACGTAATTCGGTGCTCTCCGATACACACGATCGATCAGCGGAGGAGTGGTACTTAAGCGTCAACTTTAGGTTACAATATCTCCGGATGTAATTAACTTACAATGCAACAACCGGCACTGATTACGTATTTGTTTATGTGTTCAGATGTGCTAACAAAACTAACGGGGTTCCATTAAAAAAAACGTAGGTTTGTGTTGAAAAACACACTTCCGTGTATTTTTTACGGTTTGTATTAACCAATTACACTAGCCCCTCTCCTCACGTTCGATCTGTGGAATCGATTCGTCAGTATTTCATGTGGTTTACGAAATATATCCAGCGGTAATGTTAGGCATTTCAAACCTTATAATGTATCTATCAATGCAATGAGGAAAGATTATAGAATTTAATAAAGTGATACAATAATTCTATGTTTCCACCATTCATAGGTACCCTGTATCCTTAAGTCTACAAATGTTAGAAACGTAGCTTTCCCTTTCCTTAATCTATCTTCTAAGACAAGTCCTAGGGTCAGTATTGCCTCACTTCTACAGAATCCAAACTGATCTTCCCCGAGGTCGGCTTCTACCAGTTTTTCCATTCGTCTGTAAAAATTTCGTGTTAGTAATTTGCAGTCGTGACTAATTAAACTGATAGTTCGGTAATTTTTCACACCTGTCAACACCTTCTTTCTTTGGGATTGGAATTATTATATTCTTTTTGAAGTCTGTATCTCGCCTGTCTCATATATCTTGCTCACCAGAGAGAACTTTGCCCTCAAAAACGTCGCCCTTGTATACACCCTTTATATGCTTCTTCCGCGTTTTTGCCTTCCCTTCTTTGCCTTGAACTGGTTTCCCATCTGAGCTCTTGATATTGATACAAGTGGTTCTCTTTTCTCCAAAGGTCTCTTTTCTAATTTTCCTGAGGGCAGTATCTATCTTATCCCTAATGTTATATGGTTCTAAATCCTTACGTTTGTCCTGCTTGGCCATTTTGCACTTGCTATCGATCTCATTTTTGGGACGTTTGTATTCCTTTTTGCCTGCTTCATTTACTGCATTTTTATATTTACCCCTTTCATGATTTAAATTCAATATCTCTTGTGTTACCCAAGGATTTCTACCGTCCCTCATCATTTTAACGACTTAATCCTCCACTGCCTTCACTATTTCATCTCTCAAAGCTACCCATTCTTCTTCTACTGTATTTCTTTTCACCGTTCTTGTCAAACGTTCCCTAATGCTCCGTCTGAAATTCTCTACAACCTCTGGTTCTTTCTGTTTAACCAGGTCCCATCTCCTTAAATTCCCGCATTTTTGGAGTTTCTTTAGTTCTAATCTACAGTTCATAACCATTATGTTGTGGGTAAAATCCACATCTGCCCCTGGAAATGTCTTACAATTTAAAACCTGGTTCCTAAATCTGTCGTACCATTATATAATCTATCTGAAACCTGCCAATATCTTCAGTCCTCTTCCACGTATAAAACTTTCTTTCATGATTCTTGAACCACCTGTTAGCTATGATGAAGTTATGCTCTGTGCAAAATTTTATCAGGCGGCTTCCTCTTTCATTCCTCACCCCCTTTCCATATTCACTTACTACTTTCCCTTCTCTTCATTTTCATACTATCGGATTCCAGTCCGCCAAGACAATTAACTTTTCGTCTCCCTTCACTATTTGAATAATTTCTGTATATATGAATATAATTACTGTTCGCGAAAGAACAGATACCATTGATGACCATGTAGCTTCTCTAGAATAAATGATAATTAATTGAAACCCTTAGAGTCCGACAGTTGTTGTTGATATTGTTGATACACCTCGATAGGGACAGCTAAAAATGTGTTGCTCGATCCGAACACAAACCTGGGACCTCCTGCTTACATGGCAGACGCTATATCCACCTGAGCTACCGAGGACACAGGTGAATAGCGCGACTGCAGGGACGTATCCCTCGCACGCTTCTCGTGAGACCCACATTCCCAGCAGTTCAAAATCTACACACGTAAAGTACCTAGTAGATGTTTGTCCATCCACTCATTAGTCGCGCACACTAAGGTGACGATTTCCGTAAGAGTTCGGGTCACCTGTGCGCACTTGCACAGACTTAAATCAATGTCTGGGTAGCCTTTAACTATATATATGAAGATAGTAACTGTTCGAGAAAGAACAGATACCACTGATCACCATGCAGCTTCTCTAGAGTAAATGATAATTAATTGGAACCCTCAGCTGCCGAAAGCTACTATTTTCATATATATAGTTAAGGGGTACCCAGCCATTGACCTTCGTCCTTTCAAATGCGCACAGGTCGCCCGAACTCTCACGGGAATCGCCACCTTAGTGTGCGCGAGTAATGAGTGGATGGGAAAATATCTATTAGGTGCATTACGTATGTAGATTGTGGACAGTTGGGAATGTGGGTCTCAAGGGAAGCGTGCAAGTGATATGTCCCTGGAGTCGCGCGATTCGCTTCTGTCCACCGTGGCTCAGATGGATAGAGCGTCTGCCATGTAATCAGAAGATCCCGGTTTCGTGTCCAAGTCGGGGCACACACTTTTAGCTGTCTCCGTCGAGGTATATCAGCATCGCCTGTCGGCAGCTGAGGGTTTCAATTAATTATCATTTATTTTGAATGTCTTCAATCTCTTCGTCATCTGTGGAGCTAGTGGGCATATATACTTATACTACTGCGGTAGGCGTGAGCTTGCTGTTCATAGTACCTTACCCGCGCTCCAAATTTTTTAATTCATTATTAAACCCACGCCTGCATTACCGCAATTTGATTTTGTTTTTATAACCCTGTATTCACCTGACCAGAAGCTTGTTTCTCCTGCGACCGAACTTCATGAATTCCCATTATATCTCGCTTAGATCTATCGATTTCCCTTTTTAAAATTTCTAACCTACCTGCCCGATTAAGGGATCTGACATTCCACGCTCCGATCTGCAGAACGCCAGTTTTGTTTCTCCTGTTACCAACGTCCGCCTGAGTAGTCCCCGCCCGAAGATCCGAATGGGGTACTATTTTACCTCCGGAATATTTTATCCAAGAAGACGCCATCATCATTTAACCATACAGTAAAGCTGCGTGCTCTTGGGAGAAATTAAGTCTGTAGTTTCCCTTGCTTTCAGCCGTTCACAGTGCCAGCACAGCAAAGATGTTTTGGTTAATGTTACAAGTCCAGATCAGTCAATCATCGAGACTGTTGCCATGCAAGTACTATAAAGGCTGTTGCCCCTATTCAGGATCCACAGGTTTGTCTGTCTGGCCTCTCAACAGATACCTCTCCATTGTGGTTGCAACTACAGTACGGCTATGTGCATCGCTGAGTCACCCAAGCCTCCCCGTCAACGGCAAGGTCCACGGTTCACGGGGGGGGGGGGATAGATAATGTGTTCAAATTGAATTTTTTATTGAAATTTTTGTGCAGGAGCTGTGCAAAGTGTGGAACCTAATCTTCAAGGGAAATTTTTCTGTTAAGTATCTTCATGAAACATTTCCCTAGTTGCAAGAGGATTCGCTGAATAACATGGCCAGTTTCTTGAGCTATTGGTAAGAGATAACTTTCCATGGGGAATAGCGATCTGAAAAGCTTTCGAAGAGACGACTCTGTGCGGTGTCAGTGGATGCGTGCGGTCCTTTACAGTAGGTTGGAAACACACAGCATTAGTGACAGTCCGTGTTGTGTACATAAACCACGCGGAAAACAATTATCATGTGCTGAAAATGCTAAAATCACGTGCGTACAAGGAAATAGGAACCTGCAGCCGTCAATTAGCCAAAAATTTGAACAGTTCAGTTACAGTGATGAATAATTTCGTTGAACAGGGTGCACGATATGGACAGAATAGAAAATACAGACCAAATAGAAAATTCGCTGAGGCATCGAAAATTTTACCGTTGCGGAAAGCGAGGGCCCACATACCGTTATTAATCTTAACTTGTTGTTGATTTACAGTTACAAGTTACAGCCACACGTGTCCGACAGATTTTGTCAAATGAAAAACAACTTGCACTCGAGAAACGACTTCAGAAACCTGCTCTAATATCCAAATATTACAGTCTAGATTAGAGTTTGTTGAAGAATTAATGTCATGGATTTCAGAATGGGATAAAGTGATCTTTAGTAGTCAGAAGAAGCTTAATTTAGATGGGCCGGATGGGGTTCAGTATTTTAGCATGATCTGAGAACAAAGCAGCAGGTAAGAACGATCAAACGTTTTGCTGGTGGAAGTATTACGAGTTTGACAGCCTTCAGTGCTAAAGGCATTTCAGGCATTTCTTGTCTCAAGACTAGACGCGCACTGAGATACTAGAGACAGAACTGATTAGAATGTATGAGGACCTGAGGGACAAGAGTCTAATGTTTCATCAAGGTAATGCTTCTTTGCATGTTTCTGCTACAACCAAGAATTGGTTTGAAGATAAACACAACGATGTCTTGGCCCGGTTTAGAACCCCGTATAAAACCTTAGGGTAATGCTTAAAAAGCGAGTTTATCGTAATGGAAGACAATCTGAGGCCATATTTAAGCACCAAAGAGCGATACGATAAGTGAGGGTGACAGTTTCATTGCAAGAACTACCAACCCCAGCAAAATCACCGAGCGAGGTGGTGCAGTGGTTAACACACTGGACTCGTATTCGTCCATTTGCCGATTTCCTTCCCGATCCTTCCCTGCTCTGATGGGACCGATGACCTCCGTGTTTGGTCCCATCCCCCGAATCAACCAGCCTACTAACAAACAAAATCATTCCCGAAGAGAATTTTTCAGGTAATTAGGGAGAACGGAGATTTGATGAAGTACTACTAGTGCAATTACACTACAGGATGGTAAGTGCCTTTATACAAATTTCCATCGAGGAAATGCAAACACCTTACTTTGTAGTGTTATGAAAGATATGACTCTTCATGTCTTATATGCGTCTACTACTTTCATGATAAATATGATACAGTTATGCTTCAGATATTATACTATTGCCTTCGCAGGGACTCTACGTTTATACTGATTTCGACGCCTGTTGCGAGCCTTCGGTACCTACCGCCCCCAGCGCATTCACACTCCAGCGACGGTGAGATTTACGTGTAGCACCGGCGGTATAGGTCGCAATGAATTAAATAACCGTTAGTAACTGAATAATTGTGTTCTAACTGCCCACTAAGCCTGGTGCAGCAGCACAATCCCTTTACTTATATTCCAAGCAAGCATGCAGTCGCCATTGTCGAATTTGAGCAGGTTAAAAATTTAGTATGTTAGAGGTCTGAACTTACTATCACTCGATTCCCTTCCTGAACATTGCCAACCATAAGTCACGTCATTTTTTTCTTGTTTTATGATTATTATTATTATCGTTGATTTGGAGTAACGTTTACTGAAATATTCGGCAATGTTGTAAACTAAGTTATCTTCTGCTAATAAACTCAGGAATTTGCCACAACTTTGTAATTCATTTCATAACTTGTCGTCCCTGTATATAATTAAGGAAAGTGTGTTTTCACCCGTACCCACTGATCCATTGCTAGGCCGAAAATTGGCGTTTGTTAACTATTTTGGGACAGTTCATTTAGCATGATTTCCTGTAGGAGAGCTCTAGATAGGTAACTAACGAGCATGATTCCTCACTCTCGGTAATTACGACGGCGGTTTTAACACTATTGTCCTGCTTAATAGGGTTGCTGTATATTATTCGACGTCCTCTTTACAAAATTTTCCGTGATTTCTTGGTCCTTGATTAGTTTTTGTACATAACTATAATGTTATACTTGTTGAGGTATGTTATTACTTAAGAGCCATTTAGATTATTATGATGATCCACCTCTTCTAATTTATGGATCTCAATTTTTCACCAGTTTTTAGTGGCATATCCGCCTGCAACATCCGACCATATGGAAATCTGACAGAGCTCCAGGCGTATTTTCATAATTGAAAGCTTAATTCAAAAATTAATAAGAAGTAGGCGGCTGCTTGCTTACGCGCCTTTATCGCAAGTCGCGCTAAATATTTTCAGGTCCGATATATTTTCGCTTATCTCCTCTTTCAGTGTTTGTGCTACTTCACAGAATTCACCGTTTTAGAGTTTCATATTTTATGCGGTTTATGGTAATCTGGGTCTGAAAAACTGAACGTCTTTATAAGTGGCTGGCTCTGTTTCTAGCTCACTGCAGATTCTGTAATTCTAATGATTGTTTTCGTTTTGTTTCAGGCTTCTCAGCATAAGCTGCCTACGAAAAACATCGTATTTTGTTATATTTATGGTAGCAGCAGGGAAATCTCTCCCGCTTAAAATGAAAAAGAAACGACTCTCGTAGTTTGTTTAATGGATTCCAGGAAATAATTAATAATGTTCGTATTTTCTGACCGACAAAGAAACAAATAAAAACGGAATTAAAATTGAGTAAGGTAGGTAGGTAGGAGACGAGGTAATGGCGGAACTAAAGCTGTGAGGACGTGGCGTTAGTCGTGAATGGGTACCTAAAACTGTAGAGCACTTTCCCACGAAAAGCAAAGATCCAGAGTTCGTGTCTTGGTCCGGCACACAGTTCTAATCTGCCGGGAAGCTTCATATCGGTGCACACTCGGCTGCAGAGTGAAAATCTCATTCTGAAAATTGATAAATATGTCTGGTTAACAACGCCAACAACCATGAGTTTTCAGGTAGTTCTCGAAAAATATGGCCAATTTAGTATTTGTTCATCTCTAAATTGTGTTTCCGTGTGGCCGGCAACTATGGCCTAACGGTTCTAGGCACTTCAGTCCGGAACCGCGCTGCTGCTACGGTCGCAGGTTCGAATCCTGCCTCGGGCATAGATGTGTGTAAGGTTAAGTTGGTTTAAGTAGCTCTACGTTCTAGGGCACTGATGAACTCCGATGTTAAGTTCCATAGTGCTCATAGACGTTTGAACCATTTATCGATTGTGAGTATCACAGTTTATGTAAATATGGTGAATGCTAAATGCTGTGATAAGATTACTGAAGGATGTAGCGGATCTTTTAAATGTAATCACTGTGATACAAACGTCGATGATGTCAGAGTAGATCATGCAGGTTTCGGGATTAGAACGGCCCGGATTTTTTAACTTCCCTTCGAAATAACTACGGAACAGATTAATTGCGTCCTGAAAGCATACGAGAACGCCATTAGTAATGTTACGGAGAAGTGGACCACATTTCAAACGTTTCCAGTTTGAAAAGGTGTCAGGCAAATAAAAATAGATCTTGAGCAGCACATTTCCTCGTATGTTTACGTATGCGGTTCTAGAGCTATTGTGATGTATGATGAACAGCCGCTTACTTGCTCCGGCTGTGGACAGACTGGACATGTACGTTCCGAATGTATACAGAGGAGAGTGATGCAGGTAGGTACCGGAGCGGGTTCAAATGGTTCTACTGGCTCTAAGCGCTATTGGACTTAACATATGAGGTCATCAGTCCCCTAGACTTAGAACTACTTAAACCTAACTAACCTGAGGGTATCACACACATCCATGCCCGAGGCAGGATTCGAACCTGCGACCGCAGCAACAGCGTGGTTCCGGACTAAAGCGCTTAGAATCGGAGGGGGAAGTAATGCCTCCCATGACGATTACGACCTCACCAGTGACATATGCTACGGTCACCCATGGCCACACTGCTACGACATCGAGTTTCGCAGTGGTGAGCAGTGGCGACAGAAAAGACGATGACCAAAGATTGTCAGTGACCACTAGCTCTACTGAAGTAACGACTGTCGTTCCGTCGCCTGAAGCGGTTCCCATCACAGGATGTCTTTCCAAAACTGACGGAACTTCTGAACAAGACATACAGCGAGACGAGAACGAGCATGCCGCACAAGATCCCAGCACGGCTTCCGAGAATGAGGAGCGACAGAAATCCGGATCTTCTCCAAAAAAACATTAAAAATGGAGGACAGCTCCACCTGACGCTCCTCAACAGATACAATCAGTACGTGAAAGGGCACAACAAATCGGTTGCAAAATCAGTGATATGAAATATGTTAATTTTGACGTAGGATCACAGACCCCGCACACAGTGGGAAAAGACGACTTTCGAAATGTGAAAACGCAGACGCAACAGGATGGCGAAACGAAAAGGCCCACATGAAAGGAAACGAAGAACAGGACTCCTTCGCAACTTGGGCCAGAGATAGAGTTGTCTCAACGCAGTGATACGAGAAACTGGTCAGATGACAATGAAGAACTTCCTGCAGACGAGGAAATGAAGGACGTGTCACACCTACCAGGAGGAAAGATTGCAGTGCAGAAAGACAAGGAAATGAGGTCCGTGACTTCCACTCGTCCACTACATGGAAAACCTTCGGCTCCGTCGACAGTGGGCCATAACGACTTGTATACTTAATTAATCACGACTTCATTACAAGCTTATAGACTCGGGCCGTTGAATCTAAACAAGATCCGCAGCGAATTAAGCCTTAAGAGCTTGCAAGATATGCTCTACGCCGCCGATATTGATGTTATTATATTACAAGAAATAACAGATATTAGACTGGATACCATTACAGGTTACAATGCAGTCGTAAATCCAGGGAACGACCGTGACCTCGGAACGGCGATACTCACCAAAGAAGAAATCATCGTCAAACATGTCGAGAAACTGGCAAACGCCAGAGGTCTAGCAGCCACCATTCACAATACGCGTTTTGTAAATATCTATGCACCATCTGGCACCGGCAACAGGAAGCGAAGAGCTGACTTTTATAAAGATTATGTAGTACCCCTTTTTGGTGGCCGCTATATCATTTTGGGAGGTGACTATAAATGTGTGCTGTCTCCAAGAGACCAGACGCCACATTATAATAACTGTGCAGAACTCGGAACCGTAATTACAGAACAACGCTTAGTTTACACCTTTAGCTCCAGAAGGTTCATTGCCGGGTTTCACTCATATTACGAATCATTCCGCTAGTCGCATCGGCAGGATCTATGTAACAGTCGACCTGAAAACGCACGTCCTCCAAACAGAGTTATGGCCCTCTATCCTTTCGGATCATGCTGCATACATATGTGCCATGAACTTAAAACGGCAAGAAATGCACAAGGAACGAGGAGTGTGGAAGTGTGTGGAAGTTGAACGTGGAACACCTAAAAGACCATGAATACCATGAAGTATCAATAACTTATGGAGAGCGTACGAGAACAGATTCACTTTATGTTATGTCTGAGCCAAAGTAACCCCTGAGTGCCAGCAACCCATATTACACCACAGGGGACAGGGTTGTCTATGTCCAAGGCGTCACAAAAGCACCATGGTAAACACCGGCTGTTTGCATACAAGATGATGAGAACAGACATTCCGAGCACTGCCTACTGCAGGGGGAGCTCGAGCCACGGCCTGCAGGAAGTATCACTACGCCAAAACCTGTTGCTGGAGACAACTATTTAGGGGCTAGAACCAGCCCCAAAGTTCAGTCCACTCTAGATGCTGACCTTGTGGACTTCGACCGCCGAAGATTACGTCTTCGTCTCTGAATTGGACTTTTACTAGTGTGTATGTTTTACCATGAACCTTTGTGGAAAATTAGAAGTGAACTATTTGTTTGCCTCAATTAGGAGACTTTTACTGCCATCGTTATTGTTACCCTTCTTTTGTTGTTCACTCATCAGCCTTGTAAACGTACATAAATAGAAGATATGTTTGTGAAAAATTTGGAATAGTCACTCATTACACTTTATATACCTCGGCACAGGCATGGTGGATGAAATGTGTGAAACCCTGAAACCCGTGATAAGAAAATCGCTAATGACTTACACCCGCGAAAAAAACGTTTGGCAAAAACGGACGGTAGAATATTACTTCCAAGTCCTTCGTGACCTGTAGAAGTATGACGTGTCAGTAATTGCTAACTACGTGGAAATAAAACGAATTTAGGCTAAAATTCTCGTACTGAAGCGGAAACAGCTGGATGGTCATCAAGTAAGAGCAAGACTTCATGATGCCGTACAAGGAGAACAAACATCTATATATCAAGATTTTAAACTTGGCTGAAACAGTATCTTTATTAAAATCAATAGCTACTAGCAATGGATACGACCCTAAGTTGATTGACCAAATTGTTAGGAAAAAACAGCTGTAAAATGTTCAACCTTAGGAGAAAACAGGGCGCAAAAGAGTGAGGGTAATAATTTTATTTCTATTCCATTTTTGGGGAACATATCATATAAGCAGACTTCTACAGAAACAACGCAGTTACAGAGTTGCCTTTTCTGTAAATAATAGCCTGAAACAAAGAGTGATTCATACTATAGGGGCACACGAAGAACTTGGCACTAAATCCGAAGTTTACAAAATTACATGTAACGACTGTCCATTTTACAGACAGGTAAACCTATTAAAGTAAGGTATAAATAACACATGCTATGTTAAAATGGGGAAAACGTATATAATTCCACGTTTGCTGAGCATCTATGGCTCTTGCAGCATAAGCCACGTAAATTGGATGATGTAGAAGAGCTTCACTAAGCGAGTAAGGGTAGCAAACTGGACCTGCTCGAAGCATTAGAGATTTTCAGGCATTTGTCTCAAAAATGGTTTTATTCTTAATGAACAGGTGCAGCTTAGAAAGAAAAATTGTTTGTTTCAAACCCCTCCTTGCTCTAATGTGATATAGTGTGGCTGACTAGAAGTTAGTTTTCTGGCCTGTTGATGCTGGTGAGATGCCTTTTCCTGTCTTGTTGAGATTTTACGTATTTTTTATGTTTGCTGATGTTTTTATTCACATCGACAGATGGTTTCGGTTTACTTTAACAATTTTGTTGTTTTCGCTAGTATGTATTTTACCATTTATGTGAGATTCTCGCGCTTAATACTAGTGCCCTCTCTCGTTAGATGTGTTCCGTAGCGCAAGCTTCATCTGCTTGACACTAGGACACAGGTAAAATTGGTTTCATATTTTCTATTTTCCGTAGATGTTCTTAAATGTTTCTGATATGTTTTATTTATTACGGGGGTAGGACGTCAAATGGGCCGACTTGGAGCAGGAGAGAGACCACAGGACATTTTAATTTCCACTGTTTATACTTTTACAAATAAATTCATAAAACATTAACAGCCTGACCAGGAAGGATTCAGGATTCATACTCATAGCAGTGGAAGCTCAAAAACGTAACAAAACACTTTTTTTTACATGTGAAATTTTATCACTTTCTCGCTAACTACTGGCTGCATTTGTTGCTATAGGTACACATTTCTTCCTAAGTAAGAGAGATTCTTCGATGACTTTTGTACAGCATACAAACCATAGTTACAGGTGTATGAAACTCTAGAATTTATTTAATTTATGAAAAAATGAATGAACTGTTACATTTTGAACTTCATGTTTAGAAAAATCTCATGTTTGATAGTTAATTACCTCAATTTTTTCCATAGTTTTTTAATAGATTTGGAAAATTCTAGATTTTCATACACCTGTAATTACTGTTTGTATGCTATGAAAAATTTATCGAAGAATCTCTGTTACTTAGGAAGAAAAGTGTACCTATAGCAACAAATGTAGCCCGTAATAAGTGAAAAAATGATGAAATTTCACATGTATAAAAAAGGTATTTTGCTACGTTTTTGAACTTCCACTGCGATGATTGTGAGTCCTTCCTTTTATGATTTTTATAGACAGTAGAAATCAAAATGTCCAGTGGTGACTCTCCTGCTCCAAGTCGGCCCGTTTGACGTCCTACCCCTCTTGAGACAAAAGGTTTGTATTAGCACAACATTTCATAATTTTGATGTGCATGTGTATGTATGTATCCATGGGTTTTAATGTGCGCGAGTGTCTCGCGCATACCACAAGAGCCCTCTCTCGGTGAAACTGTCTGCTCTAGGGCTTTCACAACCTCTTCACAGGCAAGGTAATGATGCTATGCTCTGTTCGCATCAACCCTCTGTCCATAATTATGTGGTATAAATGGAGATGAGGTTTTAACTACTGATGACGCTTTGGCACAATTGTTTTATGTATCTCCACTGCAGGATGTGATTTTAGTAAGTGACTAAAAGTTCTTGTGCTTATAATACTTTGGTAATTTTTACAGTTACTTAAGCTATAGTGTTTTTTCTTTCTCAGTTCCGATGCTACGTTTTTGCTAATGAAGGTGTCTTCCTGTTCAGCAGTATTTTACTTCTGATGAAGGTATATTTAGATATACGGAAACCATGGTCAAGAATTTTAATAAATCTTTATCCTGCAACTGTTTGGATGTTATCATTTATCGCGAAGATCTATATATCGTGTGATTAATGAAAGGAAGGGGCAACGTAGGAAAATAATAGCCGAAGTAAGATCTTCTGACGGAAGATTACTGACGCAGCAAAGTGACATCCAGAACGAAATTCACAAATACTTCACAGAGTTATTAGGCAACACGACGACGGATATCCCGGCGGACAATGACTTCATGACGGGATAACACGCAGGCTCGATCCGGTAGAAGCAAACAACCTGTTAAATTACAGAAGAAGAAGTCGCAGACGCTCTAACACGAAGCCCGAAAAACAAGTCTGCTGGACCTGAGGGCATTCCTGCGGAGTTTTATCAAATGTTCAGCAGGAAGTTGACTCCGAAATTAATGTGTATCTGTAACGAACTAATGAATCCCCACACGACTTCCTAGAAGGAACCATAGTTCTAGTCCCGAAACGTCCTGCAGGAAGCTCGGTAATAAATTTCAGGCCTATCACTCTCAAAACTCTGACTGTAAAATATTTTCCCTTATCATAAATAAAAGATTAAAATCAGTACTCAGCATAATCACTGGATCATATAAATCGAGAGTAGAAAAAGACAGGTCCATCTACCACACACTGGGCGACTACATAGATATTATTTCCATTGCTGCAGCCTGTAAGATAAAGTGCGCCATCGTATCATTGGACTTTGAGAAAGCGTTCGATAGAGTCGATCATGCTTACCTTTTTCATACCATGCGTGCCATGAACTTTCCGCAATGTTTTATCGACATTATTACAAATCTTCTGCAGAAGTCAACACCGACAGTTATGGTATACGGCCAGTCCAGTAGGGCCATTGCGATGAAAAGTTCTTTGCAATGGCAATCGAGCCATTAGGTTTTCGCCTGAGTCACAACCTACAAGGACTCACTATACGCGGCCGTAGGACTGTTTGCAGGGCATATCCCGATGACGCTGCATTTATTGTGAAAGAGAACGACGAGATACAGAAAGGCTCGACATAATAAACAAATATGAACTAGTATCTGGTGCGAAACTGAATAGAAATAAGTATGGTTTAATGAATATGGGAAGCGGATTAGGAGTTCCCATTCATGGAACAATAAAGGAAACTGTCACCATATCATGTCTTGGGGTGGAGTATACAAGGAATATCTGGCAGACCACCGCAGTTAATTACAGAAGAATCCTCACCACCATCCGTGCCTGTACACATCAGCACAATCTCTGTACTCTTGATGAGATACAAAGAGTGGCTTTCGTAAACATCTATTTATCCTTTAAATTAAATTACGTGGCGCAAACCCTGCCAATGCCGAGGGAAGTGGCAAACGGGATTATGGATGCTTTTGACCACATCCTCAAAATCAAATACCAAACGTTGACTCTACTGACTGACAATGGTGGATTGCATCTTACAGACGTGTACAATAAAGCACAAGCATTGTATGTCTATGAAACATATAACCTGTGGAAGTTGTCAGTCGATATTGTTACTGTATATCTCTTAAATGAAATAGCGCCAGCCAGCCAGGACGCCCCAATTAACGTTCACCACATTTCAAAGTTAATTTGGGATGCCAAATGAACTTTACCACCTAAACTATTTCTTCGTAGAATATAGCTACGTTAGATTGGGAACACCGGAGAAAGATGTCATCAAAGTCATGAACATCACCCAAAATTTAGTGAACTTTCAGACCAAGAACATCATAAAAAAAAATACGTCGGTCACTCTTGGCATGATATATGGAGGAAAATACACCACCCGCATTTGCCAACAAATGTAAGGTCATTGTGGTATTATTTTGTGAATAGGAAATTTCCAACGAACTCCAGACTACATTCCATTCATCTGTCTGATTCCCCTTTGTGTACCATTTGCAACCTGACTGACACAGATGAACATCAAATTGTCTGTGGAAATGCAAGTAACATATTCTTGTTAATCAGAAAAAAAATTAGTTAGTATGCAGAGAAAACCGCCGTATCTGATAACGCCAACGAGCCTTTTATACCCGGAAGAAGAACTGTACCCCGCCTGTGCCGTCAATTGGTTGAAGGGATACGCGGTATTTCACCTACTGTCCAGTAAAGAAAGGAGCGAAGGAGATTTTTGGACGTACATCTCCGACCACCACCACAAGCTACTACGCAACAACAATTATTATGATACATGCGCCAACTTCATCAGAAGAACCGTCATGCGAACTCCAGTTTTCGATGATGCGATTCAGAACATGGAGAAACGAGAGACAATCTGATCTTTGAAAAACACGTACTATCAAATGACGAACATCGCTTTCTAGTCTAGACTTGATTTCTCCTAAAATGTCAAAGAACCTGTAATTAATTTTAGTTTGTTTTATTGCTTTTAAATGTCAGTTGGAAAATATGTACTACTGTAGAATAGTATGACCAATAAATCGAACATCTTTCTCAAAACAAAAAAATGAAAAGAAAAGATGATGAAGAGCAATACCCGCGAAAATCAAAGGTACCGAGTTCGAGTCTCGGTCCGGCCAGGAAGTTTCATATCAGCACACACTCCGCTACAGTGTGAAAATCTCATTCAGAAAATTTACTATATGTTAAAAATTATTTTCATAATAAAATTCTCTACTGAGGATGTTACGTTATTTTTACAGATTACCTTATACCATCAATTTTTTTTTAATTTTTAATACCTAGAGTGCTACATTGTTCGTTCGGACTGTCACAGGAAACAGATTACAGGATGGTTAAAATTAAACATGCGCTACTTCTCTTGAGGCCCCGCCATTAAAAACGAGTGATTTAAGGACACTGACACGTCGTGGAAATATTTCTAAGGGCATATGGATGAGAAACAACGGTTAAACCCTTCAAAGAAACACATGTTAATTTCCACATTTGTTAACTACATACCATGTTCACGTTCCAGGTTACAAACGATTTTCATTGTGACGATCATCTCCATCCACGACAGTCTGGCACCTCCCTAGAGATACCATAACGCAAGTTTTCGCAGCACTTTTCGAACGGTGGACCTTGGAATGTTCAGCTGTCGTGACACAGCTAGTGTACTGCTTGAACATCGCAAACTGCGGCCAGCATTCTCAGCCATGGCAACATTTTCAGCAATTTGTGGCGAAATTGGTCGTCGGGCGAGACAGGAACAGTTTCCAAATCGCCTGTTAATTGCAACTTCTGAATCATGATCTTCAACCCCAGGTGCGGAAGAAGGACCACTCCGCATTCTTTAAACAGACGTAAAATCCCCAAGACTGGCGATCTTTTCCAGAAGCTCGAAATTAAGCGTGGACTTCAATGCGAGATGCTTATAACAGTTTCCACAACGAAACTTTCTGTCGAAACATGGCAGAAAATCAAAGAGATTCTGGTCGTGTGTGAAGTATGTTAGCGGCAAGAAACAATTAATGCCTTCTCTGCGCGATTGCAATGGAGATACTATCGAATACAGTGCTGCCAAACCATAGTTACTAAAGACAACCTTCCGAAATACCTTCACAAAAGAAGACGAAGGAAATTTTCCATAATTCGAATCGAGAACAGCTGCCAACATGAGGAACGTAGAAGTAAATATCCTCCGAGTAGTGAGGCAACTTAAGTCACTTAGCAAGTCTTCTGTTCCAGACTGAATACCAATTAGGTTTCTTACGGAGTATGCTGATGCATTAACTCCATACTTAACAATCATATACAACCGTTGGCCCGACGAAAGATCCCTACCCAAAGACTGGAAACTTGCACAGGTCACACCAGTATTCAAGAAGGGTACTGGGATTAATTCACTAAACTACAGGCCCCTATCGTTAACGTCGATATGCAGCAGGATTTTGAAATATATACTGTGTTCAAATATTATGAATTACCTCGAAGAAAACTATCTATTGACAGTCAGTCAGCATGGGTTTTGAAGACATTGTTCCTGTGAAACACAACTAGCTCTTTATTCGCTAGTGTTGAATGCTATACACAAGGGCTTTCAGATCGATTCCGTATTTCTGGATTTCCGGAAGGCTTTTGACACTGTACCACACAAGCGGCTTATAGTGAAATTGCGTGCTTATTGAATATAGTCTAAGTTATTTGACTGGATCTGTGATTTCCTGTCAGAAAGGTCACAGTTCGTAGTAATTGACGTAAAGTTATCGAGTAAAACAGAAATTATTTCTGGCGTTCCTCATGGTAGTGTTATTGGCCCTTTGCTGTTCCTTATCTATACAGGGTGTTACATAAAGGTACGGCCAAACTTTCAGGAAACATTCCTCACACACAAATAAAGAAAAGATGTTACGTTTACATGTGTCCGGAAACGCTTAATTTCCATGTTAGAGCTCATTTTAGTTCTTCCACCTACGCTCAATGGAGCACGTTATCATGATTTCATACGGGATACTCTACCTATGCTGCTAGAACATGTGCCTTTACAAGTACGACACAACATGTGGTTCATGCACGACGGTGCTCCTGCACATTTCAGTCGAAGTGTTCGTACGCTTCTCAACAACAGATTCGGTGACCGATGGATTGCTAGAGGCGGACCTATTCCGTGGCCTACACGCTCTCCTGACCTCAACCCTCTTGACTTTCATTTATGGGGGCATTTGAAAGCTCTTGTCTACGCAACCCTGGTACCAAATGTAGAGACTCTTTGTGCTCGTATAGTGGACGGCTGTGAAACAATACGCCATTCTCCAGGGCTCCATCGGCGCATCAGGGATTCCATGCGACGGAGGGTGGATGCATGTATCCTCGCTAAAGGAAGACATTTTGAACATTTCCTGCAACAAAGTGTTTGAAGTCACGCTGGTACGTTCTGTTGCTGTGTGTTTCCATTCCATGACTAATGTGATTTGAAGAGAAGTAATAAAATGAGCTCTAACATGGAAAGTAAGCGTTTCCGGATACATGTCCACATAACATATTTTCTTTCTTTGTGTATGAGGAATGTTTCCTGAAAGTTTGGCCGTACCTTTTTGTAAAACTCTGTATAAACGATTTAGGAGACAATCTGAGCAGCCGTTTGCAGTTGACGCTGTCGTTTATTGACTAATAAAGTCATCAGAAGATCAAAACAAATTGCAAAACGATTTAGAAAAGATATCTGAATGGTGTGAAAATTGGCAGTTAAGCCTAAATAACGAAAAGTGTGAGGTCATTGACATGAGTGCTAAAAGGAATTCGTTAAAAGTCGGTTGCACGATAAATCAGTCTAATCTAAAAGCCGTAAATTCAACTAAATACCTGGGTATTACAATTACGAACAACTAAAATTGGAAGGAACAGATAGAAAATGTTGTGTGGAAGGCTAACTAAAGACTGTGTGTTATTGGCAGGACACTTAGAAAATGTAACAGACCTACTAAGGAGGCTGCCTACATTCCGCTTGTCCGTCCTCTTTTAGAATACTGCTGCACGGTGTGGGATCCTTACCAGATAGGACTGACGGAGTACATCGAGAAAGTTCAAAGGAAGGTAGCACGTTTTGTATTATCGCGACATATGGTAGACAGTGTCACACAAATGATACAGCATTTGCGCTGGCCATCATTAAAAGAAAGGCGTTTCTCGTTGTGACGAAATCTTCTCACGAAACTCCAATCACCAACATTCTCCTCCGAATGCGAAAATATTTTGTTGGCACCGACCTACATAGGTAGAAACGGTCGCCACGATAAAATAAGGGAAATCAGAGCTTGTACGGAAAGATATAGGTGTTCGTTCTTTCCGCGCGCTATACGAGATTGGAATAATAGAGAATTGTGAAGGTGGTTCGATTTGCCGTCTCCCGGTTATTTAAATGTGATTTGCAGAGTATCCATGTAGATGTAAATGTAGATGTAAATTGAATGCTTCGTTACTCACGAAGAGCACCACTACTGTTGCTGTCGTTTTTTGCTCGCCTTGCTCAGACTCATGTTGACTGTTTGCAACTGCAGTACCCAGTGATGGTTGTTTCAACCCTACGCCGTCGTACCACTACCGGAGCCTTACGGCAAGTCACAACATCAAAGACTAACAGTACAAATCCTACATCTCACGATATAAACATCATTCTTATAAAGATGTGTACCCACTCAGCAAATAGTTCTCCGTCTACAATGACGCGAGTAGCGAAAGTGTAATTACAACCACCCAACTAAAAAAAAAAAAAAAAAAAAAAAAATCTCTCTCGTTAAACGGAAAAATTTTGTGTGTCAATTTCTTTTCGGTAAGAATGAACCTGGAAGAGCTGGTATATTTATTTCTCTCACAAATTTTACAATGAATCTGTACTTGAACCTCTTCATGTTCTCACTGTATGTTATTGATCCATGACACTGCGGGGCTTCAGCGAAACCAAACATTCCCTGCTGCTAATGCTGTAAACGTTCCCGCCATCTTCGCAGCAAGTCGGTGTGATGGACCAATATTTTACTTCAATTTTTAGCGATTGCACGCTTTTGGAATCTAATGCGTCAAATAATTATTGTTCAGATGCGACAGATTGTGCTATTGTAACGAACGTACAAGAAACTCTGAAGTTTTTCACCTTGCTATTATTCAGAAGTATGTCCGAAAGAAAAGACACCATATCCATATAAGTATATAGTTGTGGGAATACCGCCCATGACCTTCCTCTTTTGTGCGGATGCACACATATTACCCGAACTCTTACGGGTCCTGGTAAGAATGTCTTCCACGAGTAATGAGTGTGTTGGGTAGGGACACTACGAATGTAGTGTGTGGACATATAAGGTGGGAATGTGGGTCTCGCGGGAGGCGTGCGCGACATAGTCCCTGCAGTCGCACTCTCGCCTGTGTCCTCGCTGGCTCAGTCGGCTTTCAGCCGTGATACCGTGCGGACGGGCTCGGCGCGCCGGGCAGTGCTCCGCAGGTGTTGTTGTTTACCCGCTAGCGCGCGGTCGCGTCGTTGTATTGCCGTATAGTACCTGTACCGACCCGACATGGCGTTCTCATATCGAAAAGCTACAGTCAAACTAACGTTCAACGCATCGTACACGAGACCGAAGGCCCATGAAATTGAACGGTTTCTACAAGACATCATGCACATAGAACCACAAGAACTGATAGGAATTCATCTGTCTATTGTAACCAGCACAGTGTACCTCAAACTGATTGACGAAGCGGCGTGCGACAGATTACTCCAACGATCTGCAAACGGCTTTCGCTTCTGTCACGCAGACGGTAACGTGAGAGTGGTAGGAGTTGACCATGCCGGTCTGGGGGTGCGTACCGTGCGCATCTTTGAACTACCGTTCGAAGTTCCTGCCAACCTAGTCGTTGATGCGCTGCGGCCATACGGCACAGTTCTGAGCCACACAGAGGAGAAATGGAACACATTCGAAACGTACCCTGTCCTTAACGGGGTACGACAAGTGTGCATAGAACTTAAGAAGCACGTTCCATCGTATGTTTTCGTTGGTGGCTGCCGCGCAATTGTTATATATGATGGACAACCGAGGACCTGCTCGGGCTGCGGCCAGGAAGGCCATGTTAGAACTGAGTGTCTGCAGCGCCGCCTCGTTCAGGTGCCCCGCAATGAACTTCCCCAACGATCCACTATGACCTCTCTCCCGCTAACATACGTGGAGGCGGCACGCCATGATGTGATGGATGATCAAAACCTGCTACCTCCTCAAGCCGCTGCCAGCTCCGTTAGAGAGTCAGCGCCGTCGACGACGCCGCCGCCCAACGGTGCAGAGGTTCCTACAGCCTCTGCCCACCGCAGCGTCGTGGGCACCCAGCCACCGTCACTGTCGGAATCTGACACAGGGATTCCTAGCGACCGAGACTGTGTCGAGCCCCGCCCTTTAGTGGATGTCGAATCTCGGACCAGAAAGCAAAGATCACCCAAGCGACACAAGAAGAGGCGATTGTCAGCTGAAGAACAGGACAGGGATGTGAAGCCGGCGGAAGACATCGACTTCGTTGACTCGTCCACAATTGCAACGGCCTCCAGTGGCATCATTCACCAGAAGGTGCCTAAAGACAAGGAACACTCTCCTAAATCTGGTGGCCCAGAAAACGAGGCGCATTGCGTCGACTCCTGTGAAACCGACCAGCCCCCAATGACATCACAATCGTCTCTTGGTGATTGGGCAGACGATATGGAGGCAGATGATGCACAGCAAACATTGATATCTCCGCCAGAGCCCATGGCTGACACTGAGCCCGGAGGGCTCTGCCAATTAGGGACTCATACGGCACAGTAATGCACAGCATGCAGATGGATGGCTGTGTGGTGTGTGAGATCACTGTGGGCTTGCACCGGCAGACTGCCTCCGCCACTTGATATGTCTCAGTCATACCGTGTGGGAACAGTCAATGTAAATGGTGTCCACTCCACTGTCAAGACCCGCATGTTACACGACATGATCAGAGCGGCAGACTTGGACATTGCCCTTCTCCAGGAGGTCCGTCCCGAGCTGCGTTTAGACCTATATGGCTACACCACCTACAGCCTACCCTTAGGTGATGGTGCAGGAGGAACGGCCATCCTTCTCCGAGATGGCATAGACGCGACGGACGCGACGTACTTGCCGAACGGGCGAGGCATCGCACTCACACTTGGCGCAGTCCGCCTCATTAACGTCTACGCTCCCTCCGGTAATTCGCACCGTGGTGACAGGCATGTCTTCTATTCGGAGGAGATAGCCCCACTTTTGCAAGGAAATATGGACCATTACATAGTGGGCGGCGATTTTAACAGTGTTCTGCGGCCCGAGGACCAGATACCGCATTACGTCCCATGCCCGGCTCTACAAGCATTGATACGTGACCTCGCGCTCCACGACACATGGCTCTTACATCACGGGACCCAGAGTGGATATACGCACTTTACCAGCCATTCTGCCAGTCGTCTGGACCGGATATACGTCTCGCGTGCCCTCCGCACAGCAACCCGTGATGCAGAACTCTGGCCGACGGCCTTCACGGACCATCTCGCGTACATCTGCACTATCACCTTACCCCGACAACTCACAAGACGCAGCAGGGGCCCGTGGACGTTGAACGTCTCCCTCCTTCGCGAGGAAGCGTGTCGGCGAGCAGTCACTGACACGTGGCGTCGATGTATCAGGCGCCTGCCCATGTATGCTTCCACGTTGCTGTGGTGGCTGGGATGTGTCAAACCTGCACTCCGAAAGACCTTGATGGCCTATGGTCGTGACAGATCGAACTGGCAAAGGGCAACATCGGAATTTTACTATACAGCGTTACGTGAGCTGGCGACGCAACCGCCGTCTCCCGAACGTCAGATGTCAGTACAACGCATCAAAGCTCGTCTACTTCGCATCAGGACCGAGCAGCTCGAAGGTGTCCGCATCCGTGCGCGAGTGCAAGACTGTATCCCCAACGAAACAGCGTCAGTGTATCACATTGTGCGCGAGAGGCGCCACCGCAAACGTCAGCTCATTACGGCGGTAAACACGGAGGAGGGCGGCCGCGCAGTGACACAAACGGACATCGCGCACACGTTCGCCAGACACTATGGGACCTTGTACATGGAAGATCCGCGAAATGTACGTGATTATGACGAGCTGTTGCACGATTTTCCCGCCCCTCGGGGCGTGGCACCCGATGATAGTCTGCTGTTGCCCATTACACCCGACGAGCTGACATCGGCCTTGGCACGTGGAGCACCGAACAAGTCGCCTGGACCGGACGGTTTACCCCTGGAATTCTACCGCACTTTTTACCACCTTATGGGTGACAAGTGGCTCCAAATGTTTCGAGACCTGATCCGTCCTGATTTCACTGTCCCCACAGAATTCACAGAAGGCATCTTGATCCCAGTACCGAAACCGAATGGTGGTTGTAGGTGGCAGGACTTTCGCCCACTCACACTCCTCAACAACGACTACAAGATCTTCGCCCGTATCCTCCGCGTGCGTCTCCACACCGCTATCGGGAAAGCCATCCACACCGATCAAACATGTTTAGGTGGTGTCAGCAACATTCATACGGCGTTAGGAGCATACCGCGACGTAATTGCTTTGACGGCGGCCTGCAAAATACGAGGCGCCCTTGTCGCCGTAGATTTTGACCACGCATTCGACCACGTCGACCACGGCTTCTTACGCTCAGTTTTGCAACGCATGGGCCTCTCTCCGGAGTCTGCACAGGTGGTCCTTCGACTGGTCCACGGAGCGCGCTCCCGCATGATGGTCAACGGTTGTCAGTCTAGTCACATTGTTGTTGGACGGTCAGTGCGACAAGGGTGCCCCCTGTCGGGTATATTATTTGCTGCAGCGCTTGAACCAGCTTTACATGGTCTACGACAGCGATTAACTGGTATCTCCTTGCGGGACGAGACCTTTCGTTGTGGTGCATTCGCCGATGACGTGGTGTTCCTGGTCAGATCAGAGGATGAAATGCATATGGCGCTACAGTGGCTACGCCAGTACGGGGCGGTCGCTGGGAGCGTCATCAACGTGAAGAAGACAAAATACATGGATGTCGGAGGGGGGCTTTCTCACACAACGGCGGTGCCCTTTGACAAGGTGCCAGTACTCAAGTGTTTAGGAGTGCAATTCTATAGCAATGTCCGCCGCACGGCGGCGGCTACGTACCGCCGGCTCCTACACCAGACACGTGCTCTGCTGCAGGACAACAAACTGCGTCGCTTGGATATGCTTCTCAGAACACGTTATGTCAACACCTATCTTGTCTCAAAACTGAACTATTTTGCGCATATCCTTCCCTCGACGGCTACGATGGCCGACAGATTTCAAGCAGCATATGGACATTTCGTAAGCACCGGTCTGGTTTTTAAAGTCCGATACGCCACCCTGACGCTGCCGCAGCGGGCGGGCGGTATCGGTTTAATTCATGTATATAACCGTGCGCGATCGCTTTATCTCAACACTATGCGTCGCAGGTGGACCTCTGCCCACGCCACTCTGACGGGCACCCTGATAGCGGAAGTGGCACCACACTCTCTGCATCCCCCGGTTTCTGTAGGACACATTTCACCGGCACTCACCCACATCAGACAGTTCTTGATTGACTTCAGCTACTAACGGTCAGAACTTCCGACGATACGGAAGCCCAGCACAAAAGACTATTATCGCATCTATCAACAGCAGCAACCTGTAAATACGGTCACCCAGAGACATCCTGAAGTTGCCTGGAACACGGTGTGGCGAGCGGTACACACGCCTTTTCTACCTACGACGGTGCGTTCATTGTGGTACGTAGTTGTGAATGGGAAGTTCGCTACTCGTCAGAGGCTACATTCCATACACCTGACGGACGACCCCTTGTGTCCGACATGCTCAGTCGCTGACTCGGACGCACACCGTCTGACGTGTGCCGCGACCAGCGAGTGCTGGCTACTGACGCAGCGCATGCTGGCGTTACTCTTGCGGCGATTGCCGGAGTCTATCTCCCCTGATGAATTATTGCACCCCGACGGCGTATACTTTCTATCAACCAGAACGAACGCCGTTAACTGGCTAAAAGGCATGGCCGTTTACTACCTATTTTGCGATGCTCCCAAAGGCACACTCGACTTTTGGTCCCTATTGATGACGACACATGCAGCTTTCAGCCGCCACCCGAAGTACAGAACTCGTTTCGCAAATTATTTAGGTTCATTATTTGCGGATCCTCCTGCTCACTGGGGCGTTCCGGGTATGAGACGCTGAAACTGAAGAAGAATCCTGGAGCATATTGATCCTTTACGGACGGAATAGGGGGGAACCCCTCCCAACAGACGAGAAGACGACTCGGACGCACGGCTACGGCAGTTGTAGGATCTTTCTTTGTAATGAAACAAAAATAAATCTATAAAAAAATGTTATAAAAATTTAAAAAAAGAATAAATAAATAAATAAATAAATAAAACAACATCGACAAACCCACTACATCCTCTTCCTGATCCTTCGATCCTCGAACTCGAACACGTTGCTTGGGCGTGGCGGCGGGATGGCCAGGCTTCGGGTGTCGACCCCTGCCCTACCCGTCGTCCTGCTCCTGCAGCGGTTCATTAGAAGAAAAAAAAATGGATAGAGTGTTTGCCCTATAAGCAGGAGATCCCGAGTTCGAGTCCCGGTCGGGGCACACATTTTCACTTGTCCCCGTAAGCAGCTGAAGGTATTAATATATATTTCTAATTTCGTTCTAGATGGCTGCAGGTTATCAATGTCCCAAAGAACAGACGACATATCCGTATAAGTATATCCTGAGTAGTCCCCGCCTGGAGATCCGGATGGGGGACTACTTTACCTCTGAAATATTTTACCTAAGAGGACATCATCATCATTTAACCATAAAATAAAGCTGTATGCCTTCGTCAAGAATTGAGGCTGTAGTGGCCACTTGCTTTCAGCCGTTCGCTGTACCAGCACAGCAAAGCAGTTTTGGTTTGATGTTACAAGGCCAGATCAGTTAGTCATCCAGACTATTGCCCCTGCCACTACTGTGAAAAGACTGCTACCCCTCTTCAGGAACCACACGTTTATTTGGCATCCCGACAGATACTTGTCCGTTGTGGTTGCACCGAGGGTACGGCTAACTGTATCGCTGAGGCACGTGAACCTCCCCACCAATGACGTGCCTTTTGGTTGAACAGATAAAACGTTCCGATTTCCTCACTTGCCACTTCGTTTTGTATAGTCCACAACTCGACTCCCTATCTCCAAATGGCAAAAGGATAGTAGGTAAACTCAAATAGCAACAGTGAAATACAAATAAAAAAGGCCAGTCAATATATTAACTCATAGCAACCGGAATACAAACATGTGTGACAAAAACGGTGAGACCCTTTATTATTCCATTAATCATATTTGTTACAGATAGACTATCGTAAAATACGACTTACAAACATCAACCCTCTTTGTCACACATTGCAAAATGTAAGTAGGTCCCTATATTTAGACCATGTCCTCTAATAGTCAGTGTATGTCAAGTTAATAGTAAAAAAGTTATGAAAGAAAAGAACTTAGAAATGAGTTCCCGATTAACTTGAAGGACTATTAAATTTGTCTTTTTAGTCCGGTGAAATAGCGACGAAGTCGTGTGGAGAAGTTTTAGGTTCCACACGTAAGAGAATAAGGTCTTTGAAGCTGTTGGTAGCGAGTGAGAAAGTTATCAAGAAGTAGGGAGGCGAAAGTGTGCAGCAGATGTGGATGAAGCGCTAACCGGTTTAGGGAGTCGGCAACAGGTGGCTGGGTAGGACTCTGCAGTTCTTGGGACCTCCTACCCCCTTCACCACCTCTACCTCTCCCGCCGGCCAACACCTTGGCCGCGGGGAAGGCGTGGGGCGGCCTCCACTTCCTGATTACTTTCTATCGAGCGCTTCCGCCGCTCTCTGTGCTCAAAGAGCCAAGGCACGTGGCCAATAACTGCGTGAGTCACTTAAGAGGGACAGCACAGTGCTGCGGGAACATATCAGGCGGCGTTCTACATTTACCGCAGCTTCTCAACGTATCTAGCTTACGTAAATTTTCCACCTTAAAATTCCATACATCGCATAATACAATATTTACTTTTCAGATGTATCCAAGTAGCCAC
This sequence comes from Schistocerca cancellata, assembly GCF_023864275.1. Taxonomy (NCBI): domain Eukaryota; kingdom Metazoa; phylum Arthropoda; class Insecta; order Orthoptera; family Acrididae; genus Schistocerca; species Schistocerca cancellata. The sequence goes on from NC_064628.1 coordinate 846,429,194, forward strand.
CGGAATAATACTTGAAATTTGTCAACAGATCAACTTTGGGAGTAAAAGTATACCTTTGTGGACAAAATCTGTAAGCGTACTGCTCAGTGTAAGTACAAATTATCGGTGTAACCAAATGCGAACAAGCGCTAATTAGGGAAAACAATGCCTTTTTATGTACAGTCTGGTCCGAAACCGACAGGAAATCCTGTAAACATGTTACAGGTAAGTTGGGCTGAGAAATAACTGTTAAAGGAAAAATAAGATATGTTCGTCGATTTAATTAGCCCTGAAGTTACACAATCAGGTCAAAGCGCGCGCAAATTCAAGCAGCCTGCCAGAGACGGCGTTGCCAAATGTGTTCCTTGTTTGGCTCCTTAAAACTGAAAAACAGAACTATACAAAATTTGAACATGGGATTGTAGTAAGGATCGAACCGAGCCAAAGGCTGAGCAGTCTCGTGTGGTAGCTTCTACACTATTAGAACAATTTACGCTAATTACATCTAGCGTGGTGCTTTAACTTTCGCACGCAACGGGCTGATAGGCTAACTTCAATGCTAATTAAATCGGAAACAGCGAAACGTATCATATTTTTTCCTCAAATATTACTTCTCATCGCAACCAATCCTGCAGCACCCTTACAAGCTTTTTAGGTTGTTTCTGACCACCTTACATAAAGTTTTGACCCACGGATCAGTTTTAGGGAGGCGATTTGACTATAACAGAATGAAACAAAATTACCTACGAGATTACTAACACTTACTTTATAAGTACGACGGTTAATAATAGGCGCAGCAAGAAGTAAGTGAATTTTGATAAATATGAAACATTATACCTAGTTTCTCGGCAAATATGAAAGTGTTTAAGCAACGTGATATGTAGGTAGTTGCCTTGAAGTGGCTGTAAGCTCCAGACTGTGATAATAATACGTAAATATAATGCGTAGAACTAAGCATAGAATCTCTGCAATCTGTTTCAGCGTCAAGACCTATCGTATCTGCTGAAAATCATACTGTTGTGTACATAGTTCCGCGTAGTCAGCGGGTACACAAGTTTCCCACTAGAGCGCGCCCCGCTGAGCACAACAGCACAGGAGCAGCGCTCGTCCGTTTCTGCACTACGTGATAGAGCTGCCATAGAGACGGACCAAATTCTGCTTCTGCCGATCCACGTATTAATATGTAACGCAGCCAATGAGATTGCTGCTAACGTAGAACCTTTTCTCCTCGCGGATCACACTCGCGCTGTGATACCTGACGCGCGAGGTATTATAACGAGTGTACAGACCTCCGAATAGTCAGTCTGCATTTGTCTGCCGCAGTCTTTACCAGTCTGCATTAGTCTGTACCAGTTCTACATTTGTCTGTAACAGTCTATGGTCAAGTTTCAGTCTGCGTCTAATAAGATTACCATATTCCTGTACATAGCCATGAAGATAAATGTATAGACACTTTTGTCAAGTATCAGAGATATATGTGAGAATAAGATTAACGTACCAATACCAAAGGAACTTCAGCTTGTCAATTGTAAATAGCATCCAGAATTAAGTTAAGTAATTTTTATGCTTGTTATTATTTTAATAAACGTGTGTGAAAATTAATCAAGTTCTGTTTAAAGTTGATCACCGTCAATCTGCTACTCTAAGAGTGCCAGTGGCATTTCTATCGTCTGACCTAACGGCAGAAGATAAACACGCCACGATAAGCCCACGAGACATATTGCTGACACTCGCCTACTTCGTTAGAGCGACAAGTCAAATAATCTGATGGTGGGTGTACTGCAGGTCTTACAGTACGCACACCACACATACAAAGAACTACCGTATACTATTAATTGCAAAAGGGGGCTAGCTTTTATGGGAATGCAATAATAAGCTTGTGAAATGTTATCAAATGCCACGAGGAGTGGCCGCGTGGTTTAAGGCGTAATGTCACGGATTGCGCTGCCCCTCGCGCCGGAGGTTCGAGTCCTCCCTCGGGCATGGGTTTGTGGTTTGACCTCAGCACTTTGGTCCCTTAGGAATTCACACACATTTGAACATTTTGTTTCCAACTGCGAAGGAAAACGTTACTTTTTAGCTCGCACTATCTCATGCTTTCTGCAGTCTACAATTCACGCAAATCCGGCTAAATAGAAATAAATATCAAGGAAAATTATATAGGACGAATATATAGAGATAAACTAAAGTAACTGACTTTGGAGAAGCCACGGTAGTTAGTACACGTAGTGTTAGCGGGCAGGTAGCACGTGGCACGCTATATTTCAGTACATAATAACAGTAAATAAACGAGGTTCAACAGAAGTCAGAAAACATTTGGAAAGTGTCGTTGACAAGACGAGTGGCTAATTTGACTGTACTGCCATTCGGATTACTTTCAGGCGGATGCCATACCATATTTTGTAACCTACTGTTCTACAGCGTCACAACGAACTGGCAACCACAAGTGGCAAACAAATTCAACACTCTGAAGTCGTAGCGGGTTCACAAAACGAACAAAGACCAACTTAACAATGTACATTGTACGTGCACGTTCTGAATGATTAAAGAAATTGTACTGAAAATACGTAGACGTACACCCCTACATGATACCGTCTGACCATTAAGCAAACTCAGCAGCCAGCTACAGCTTTCATCCCAAATACGGTATTCTGATTATTCGGCAGAAGACAAGAGGCCCTATTCAGACGCCAGCCCCTTGAGTTTTCTGTGAGCAGACAGAGTTCTGATTCATCCCTTTACCATAAGTGGCAAAGCTTATTCCCTGTAACCGTCACAGGCTAATCTCCAAAGATAATCAAGTAATTTGGAGTGGGTACCAGGTACACAATCTCATCTATGCAGTATCCAGGCGCTGAGTAGTACACGAAAGTGACTGAGCTGTAGTATAACAAAATTCAGTATCGGAAGTTGCAATTGAGCATCCAACTTCAAAACTCTAGTTCTGTAATGCATTTCTGACAGGGTTCTACTTGGTACACAGTATCAACAAAAATGCTTCTGCCTAGCCTTTTTAATGCTCCATTACTACTCCGTAAAGAAAGGGCCATTTTCAGACGTACTCTCCCACAACAGTTACAAGTGCATCTCCACAAACCCGCAACGGGAGCTTGAAGTCACTTGTACAGGGTGTTTCAAAAATGACCGGTATATTTGAAACGGCAATAAAAACTAAACGAGCAGCGATAGAAATACACCGTTTGTTGCAATATGCTTGGGACAACAGTACATTTTCAGGCAGACAAACTTTCGAAATTACAGTAGTTACAATTTACAACAACAGATGGCGCTGCGGTCTGGGAAACTCTATAGTACGATATTTTTCGCATATCCACCATGCGTAGCAATAATATGGCGTAGTCTCTGAATGAAATTACCGGAAACCTTTGACAACGTGTCTGGCGGAATGGCTTCACATGCAGATGAGATGTACTGCTTCAGCTGTTCAATTGTTTCTGGATTCTGGCGGTACACCTGGTCTTTCAAGTGTCCCCACAGAAAGAAGTCACAGGAGTTCATGTCTGGCGAATAGGGAGGCCAATCCACGCCGCCTCCTGTATGTTTCGGATAGCCCAAAGCAATCAAACGATCATCGAAATATTCATTCAGGAAATTAAAGACGTCGGCCGTGCGATGTGGCCGGGCACCATCTTGCATAAACCACGAGGTGTTCGCAGTGTCGTCTAAGGCAGTTTGTACCGCCACAAATTCACGAAGAATGTCCAGATAGCGTGATGCAGTAATCGTTTCGGATCTGAAAAATGGGCCGATGATTCCTTTGGAAGGAATGGCGGCCCAGACCTGTACTTTTTGAGGATGCAGGGACGATGGGACTGCAACATGGGGCTTTTCGCTTCCCCATATGCGCCAGTTCTGTTTATTGACGAAGCCGTCCAGGTATAAATAAGCTTCGTCAGTAAACCAAATGCTGCCCACATGCATATCGCCGTCATCAATCCTGTGCACTATGTCGTTAGCGAATGTCTCTCGTGCAGCAATGGTAGCGGCGCTGAGGGGTTGCCGCGTTTGAATTTTGTATGGATAGAGGTGTAAACTCTGGCGCATGAGACGATACGTGGACGTTGGCGTCATTTGGACCGCAGCTGCAACACGGCGAACGGAAACCCGAGGCCGCTGTTGGATCACCTGCTGCACTAGCTGCGCGTTGCCCTCTGTGGTTGCCGTACGCGGTCGCCCTACCTTTCCAGCACGTTTATCCGTCACGTTCCCAGTCCGTTGAAATTTTTCAAACAGATCCTTTATTGTATCGCTTTTTGGTCCTTTGGTTACATTAAACCTCCGTTGAAAACTTCGTCTTGTTGCAACAACACTGTGTTCTAGGCGGTGGAATTCCAACACCAGAAAAATCCTCTGTTCTAAGGAATAAACCATGTTGTCTACAGCACACTTGCACGTTGTGAACAGCACACGCTTACAGCAGAAAGACGACGTACAGAATGGCGCACCCACAGACTGCGTTGTCTTCTATACCTTTCACATCACTTGCAGCGCCATCTGTTGTTGAAAATTGTAACTACTGTAATTTCGAAAGTTTGTCCGCCTGAAAATGTACTGTTGTCCCAAGCATATTGCAACAAACGGTGTATTTCTATCGCTGCTCGTTTAGTTTTTATTGCCGTTTCAAATATACCGGTCATTTTTGAAACACCTTGTATTTGGAAGTGTTCATTGACAGATACGTATTTCCTCAGTACTTTCTGGGATTTTCATCTTCTCATTCTTCTTCTGCTGTCTAGTGATGCAATACATGGCAGCTAGCTAGGGGGCATGTTGCTTAAGTACTTTTATGCACTTTCATATTTGCCGAGATACTGGGTATGATGTTTCATATTAACCGAAATTCAATTATCTCTCGAAATACTACTATTAACCGTTGCGTTGTCACAGTAAGTGTTAACTGCACATATATTTTTCGGTAATTCTTGTTTGTTTTTATGGTCAGAAAGAAGCTGAAAAGCTTGTAAGTGTATTGTAGGATAGGTTGTGATGAGAAATAACATTTCATGAAAAAAATTTGATACCTTGCACCGTTTCCGATTTAATTAGTATTCAAGCAGCCCCGGATACATTTAGTGTCAGCTGTTCTCGTAGTGTAAATGATACCGCATCAGACTATTCAGCCATTGGCTCGCGTTCAAACCTTACTACCATCCAATGTTCAGTTTTCCTAGATGCGATAGTAATGACTGCTGAAAACTGGTGTGACGGCTAATGTATGTCACACTTCGAGGAGTATTAAAGTAACATAAAACTCGTCGGTTACTAATTATGAAAGAAGTCCAAGAATTCTCCTACCTAGTCAGATAAATTACATGGGAGGCCGAAGCAAGGAAGACAGCAGAAGTTGAGTCGCACTGGTGATAGCACTGTCCTGTATAAAACACCGCTCCTGATGAGAGTTACTGATAGGGAACTAAGAGAGAAGTTGCTGACTGCATGCCTGACGTACAGCCTAGTAGCTGCTTATGTCGTAGACCATCAGGAGGATAGGAAAAGAAGCCGGATGCGTTTGGAATGTGGCGCTATGGCATTAAACGGGCCCAACCAATATGAAGCACAGTCGAGTCTCGATAATTCTAAGTTCAAGGAATGTCAGAAATTCTTCGAATAATTAAGAGTTCGATTTAACGAACGTTTGACGGATCAAGGTGGAATCAGGATAAAGTAAAAATAAAGGTATCGTGTACAGACAAAAAGATAAATCATAGTACCTTAATTTCAATAACATTCGGATTTTTTTACAAAGAGAAGCAGAAAGTAACAACTACGACTCAAATTAAAAGAATATTGTTGTTTTACGTGTTTCATTAATTTTTATTTATTTCAAAGTATCAAACGAAAGATTCAGACAAATACTCCAAAAAAATGAGTAAATAACGAAACTTCAGTCATATTTAGTAAAGAATTGAAGGTCTTTTCTGCTTGAGTGACGTCCCTCGTGTTACTTGTCTCGTTTTCTATTGTGACCAAAGCCGAAAGTACAGCACGCTCTCCTTTTCAAAGCAAGGGCATCGACGTTACCCCTTTTGATGTGAAAGTTGGCATCGGCTCTCTACTTCTTCTTCTTATTTTTTGTGCTCGTCAATTTTATCACACAGAACAGCTTCTTTGTACGTCAGTCAGGGCACTATAGAATTCCACATGATCATATTAATGTACGAAATGGTCAGACGTCTCATTTCATCCAAAATGAGGAAGGTGGCTGTGGCGGAATCAAACACTTGTGGTCTTTAACGTCATTTTTACAACTGATTTATATTCTGTAGCACGCAATTCGTAGCTGAAAAAACAAAAGGAGGGACGTGAAGAGTTCAAACTCTAAAGAGTTACGGGAGCAATTGACAAAATGCTCAAATATCCAGTTGACAGACAGCCAATATAACGAATTATTCAATTATTGTAGGCGATCTTTCAAGACAATCTCCTGGATTTATCGAATTTTACGGTTTTCGGCATACCGCACAACTATTTCTATTCAGTTTTACGGTAAATCCATTTATCGAGGTACTTATAAGCAAGAGCGGACAATAGTAAACAGAAATCTTTATGAGTAAAGTCAACAGAAAGCTCTTGCCCGAACAAGAGACAAGAAACCTGGACCAGAATACATTGTTTTTGGACTGGAAGGTGCAGAAGAACACAAAAAGAGTACAGGCATACCAAAACTAGAAGACGCAAAACCGTTGAGGGTCTGTGTATAACAGTTACATGGAGATGGACAGATTAGCACAAAGAGAGAAGAGATAGTGGACAACGTCAAATATTCAGAAGACTTAGGACTAAAAATGAAATTAGCGACACAACTGTGGTACTACGAAATGGACCATGTTACGTGCACTTCTATTGTTCTGTATTTAGTACATAAAACGCCATAGTGTTTTCCCAGCTCCTCCACAACCATTTTTTGTAAAGGTTTTCAAATAACATTCTAGTTGAGTTTTTATTAGAAAGATAACATTTTTACCCTATGTGGACAAGCAATTCTTAAATGTTTTATATGTATACGCACTTTCTGCAATGATCTCTTAATAATTTAAAAGCAATACTTACAATGGCTACGAATCTCTGTAGCGGTCTTTTAATCTGTCATAACCGGACCTTCCTCCCAGCATACATGATTTCGCTGGTCACTGTTTGTACGAAACTTCAACAGTTATATTCAAATTGTGCAATTAACTACCAGTTTTCTGCGTTTTGGTAAGTATATTCTTTGACGTCTCCACCAAGGCTCAAGTATTGGTATCTAAAATTGTATGTGTTCTTTTATCGAGAAGTGTTTTGTTCTTGAATATCGTTTGTTTAGAACTAACTTTTCTTAGACATTTGTGTTTCTGTAAAAACTTTTGACATACCGTACGTTACGTTTTCTGTTTATAATTGGTCGTCAGATGATGGGTTATGCTCCAGATGGGTCAGGAGAGTTAATAAAGAAATTCGGAGGAAACAAACGACTGTTTTTCAGCAACGGTGTAGCTTTTTAAAATCCTTTCAATAATTATGTTCATAATGGTCGCATCCTGTACATGGACTTTCAGTCTGATTTAGAAACGGTAATTTTTAAATTTTGCACATTAATGTCCTTTCTTACACACGCGTGCACCCTACGTTCAATTGACAAAATTCAGATCACGAGTTGTAACGGCGAACCGAGCTTAAATTACGAAACGGAGCTTCCATTATCTGTTAATTGTGCAGAGATGCTTAAAAAGAGTGAAAGTGTATATTTATTGTTGCCGATGGAACAATACACAGCCTGTATTGACCTGCTTCGGAATATAGAATTGCACGCAGAGGTCACGTTTGCGAATAATGGGCCGCTGATTCGTGGAATGCATTGGCAAGCGCTGACGGTGTTCGCTCTGTTTGCTCATACGTCATATGAGCCCGATTAATTTGGCTTGCGGGTCGCAGGTGATTATTTGCTGCCGATCGCATTTCATTGCCCTCCGGTACCGGCAGGGTTTTGGGGGTGGGTGACCCTTGTAGTGCCGGATGCCGGAGCACGACGGCACTGCGCTCTGGCGGCGGGCGGTGCAGGCGGCGTCGGCATCTCTTCGGCTCTCCTCGCCTCCGCGCGCCTCCCGCCCGGCCGTAGCAAGGCCCAAAGGGTAAGTGCCCTTAGGGTTAGGGCATTACGCAGGGCGCCCTAGGGGCAAAGAGGCGACGTCGCCACGGCCGCTGTAGGCGAACACGAGGGGGCGTTCTGCGCTGTTACATACGACCAACACGATTTTCGAGCGAATGCCCAAACAGGATCATTCATAATATACAGCAGCATTGAATGACAGCTGTTTTTCTCAAGACTCAGTTTTAATGGCAAAATCGGCATTCTGAATTAAACCAGTATGCAAAACAGAACTTACTTTTGTTTGCTTTGAACAACTATGAGACCCAAAATTTAGAATGGTGGTTCAATTTCATTTAAATACCGGTTAAACAGATTGCAAAAAAAAAAGGAGGAAAAGAAAACACCACCTCTATGATCGTCACATGATCGAAAGAATTTGTTGTGGCTGGCAAGAGAGCCAACACCGATTTAGTAAAGGAGGCCGAAATGCACGCGTTTTAGCTCACGCAGGCTGGCGTGAGGTCTGGAACATGACAAGGAAATTAGAATTTAGAAAACCGGACGTAGCTGGTGGAATACTTAACTTTAATCCATTAATGATGAACGTCGGTCTTGACGGTAGATGATTCACAATATCAACAGTAACTGATAATGGCGCCTTGCTAGGTCGTAGCAAATGACGTAGCTGAAGGCTATGCTAACTATCGTCTCGGCAAATGAGAACGTAAGTAGGCAGTGAACCATCGCTAGCAAAGTCGGCTGTACAACTGGGGCGAGTGTTATGAAGTCTCTCTAGACCTGCCGTGTGGTGGCGCTCGTTCTGCAATCACTGATAGTGGCGACACGCGGGTCCGACGTATACTACCGGACCGCGGCCGATTTAAAGGCTACCACCTAGCAAGTGTGGTGTCTGGCGGTGACACCACAGAATTAAATATCCTCGTACTACATACACAAGTCTACATATTAAAATTTTATTGATCGTTATTAAGAGAAGATAAAAACTGAATGATTTTAAAGAGGTCGATTAAGATTTTATTAAGAGATATAACAGTTGCAAGTGAAGAAATCACTGAACATTTATTTATAAACTAAAACACACGAGTATATGAAATAAAACACACTGCCTGGAATGATGGTGTTTAAACTTCGACACTTGATACGCTACCTGCGTAAGAGCACAGTGTCCACACATGGGACAAAATGTGCTAGATAACGGGTATGATTTACTTGATGCACTGACATGAACATTCACACACACCATTCATACAGCAGGAGGGATGGAAATTATAAGAATGCTACTGTACTAGCCGGCCGTGGTGGCCGAGAGGTTCTAGGCACTACAGTCTGGAACCGCTTGACTGCTACGGTCACAGGTTCGAATCCTGCCTCGGACAGGGATGTGTGTGATGTCGTTAGGTTAGTTAGGTTTAAGTAGTTCTAAGTTCTAGGGGACTGATGACCTCAGTAGTTAAGTCCCATAGTGCTCAGAGCCGTTTGAACCATTCCATACTGTACGTTTAAGTATACTGGGTCAAATGGCTCAAATTGCTCTGAGCACTATGGGACTTAACATCTGAGGTATCAGTCCCCTAGAACTTAGAACTACTTAAACCTAACTAACCTAAGGACATCACACACATCCATGCCCGAGGCAGGATTCGAACCTGCGACCGTAGCGGTCGCGCGGTTCCAGACTGAAGCCCCTAGAACCGCTCGGCCTCATCGGCCGGCTTACTGAGTCAGAGAGTAATTAGTTTTGAGGGTCAACTTCTGATGGCAAAGGCCCGTTCCAGGAATTGGGTACAAATTCTCTAATTTCAAGGTACTATAATCAAAATAGCAGACCTACTCCTTAGTGGAATTTAGGAGAGAGTTGATTATATCTGGTGAAGGTCTTGTATCATACAAGGAAACACTAGTAATGCAGCAGAATGCACGTTTCTAAACCCATGAAAGTAAGTTACGAAACGGGCGATAAATCAAATAAGATTTAGCGCAAGCACACAGGAAAGCACACGACACATTCATACCTGGTAACTGACTTTTTACATAACTTGGCGGCACCGCTCGCCACCGTGAAGTTGCAGTTGAGAAAAGGATCACATTAAGTAAACTGAATATTACAAACAATCCTGTTGGAAGAACATCCGCAACTGAGTATTTTAGCAGAGGTTGAAAATACCGCTTCAGTTGTAAATTTCTTTAATATCACACGACCGGTTTCGGAATGAATATTACAAACAATAGTGTTGGAATAACATCCGCAACTTGGTAGAGGTTGAAAATACCGCTTCAGTTGTAAATTTCTTTAATGTCACACGACCCGTTTCGGACTGTTATAAGCCCATCTTCAGGTGTTTTAGCTGTGCTGTGGTCGTCTGCTAAACTGAATATTAATAAAAACAACATCGTTCCCTAACATAAATGGTTTGTATGGCAAGTTTACCGACGCCTAAACTGAAGAAAGACTACTAGAAACTCAAACAAAACAAAGTCTTTCTCATTTTAACTTATACTGCTAGAGATAACCACTCAGACCATCCTTACTCGCCGGCGAACCAGGGGAATGTAAAGGCTATATTCTATCGTAGCCGGGGTTCTGGCAAAAGCAGGAAACGCTCTGAGAGTTTAAGCGGTGTCTACCTGTGCCAGACTAATAAAAGCTGTTGAGTAATAGCCGCTTATGTCCGCTGCTTGTGGTCTCGCGGTAGCGTTCTCGCTTCCCGCGCACGGGGTCCCGGGTTTTGTTCCCGGCGGGGTCAGGGATTTTTCCCTGCCTCGTGATGACTGGGTGTCGTTGTGTAGCCTTCATCATCATCATTCATCCCCATCACGGTAGGAGGAAGGCAGTTGCAAACCACCTCCACTAGGACCTTGCCTAGTAAAGCGGTGCGAGTCTCGCTCTGTAAAGACGCATGGGACTTCATTTCCATTTTTCCAATGGCCGCTAATGCCTCTTTGACCCAGAGTAGCTCTCTTCAAATTCAACACAAAGGTTGGCTAAACTGCTCAATAGGTCAAGAGAATCCTTCTTGCGGCCAACGAATACTGAAGTGCCACGCAGGGACAACTCACACATTCACTCAAGCAGACGAAAGTAGAAGCAGGAAAGATGTGTTCTCCTAAGAAGTTAGGTTGGCATTGTGCTATATCTATTGGGTGCTTCATTTTCTTGGCAGGCAGTGTATGAAAGACTTCAGGGCAAATTTTCAGTCATAAATCCCGTTTGAATATAGATTGTTTGTGAGAAAATTTTGTAATGCTTCGTATGAGGAGGAGAAACGCCTGGCAGCTACTTACCAAAACTCGAGATGTCGTGGTATATTAAGAATACAGGTTATCGGTCCTCGATATTGCTGGTTGCTTCAGTTAGTTGCAGACATACAAATATTCAGTCGGTGGGTGCAGGATGGCGATAGCGCATTGAAAGGCAGCAACAGCCACGCACAACCAGTGTCCGATTGGACGCAAAGGTCGTTGATCGGCCGTGCAGTATCGTACAGCAACACCAGTTACCTTAGGTCAAGGGATTGGTTTGATTTCGGTACGACAAGTATCCACAAGTACGGTTCTATACGCTTGACGCCCCAATGGCTGTCAGTAGGGCAACCATTGTCTTGGCTTCCCTCGACGTGGCAGCAGAGCGAACCTTGGCGATAGTGGTACGCCCAGTGACCACACTGGACACAGAAACGGCACCGAGTCGTGTTTCCGGAAGTACCATGATCGATGCATCTGACGTGGCTCAGGAGTAAGAACGTAGTTTGTTTCTCATACGGGCTCGAGCACCACGTAGGGTACCACAGAGTACTCAACACGATCACCTCTGGTTCGCAAAGCTGTAGTTTGGACAGCACTTTCTAACATTTTAAGGATGGTGGCTTCGCCGTATCTTCGTACGTTGTACTTATTGTACTAACCTACGTCCATACGAAGGGTGCTCTCTGTTTCCCTGTGACACGCCCGCTAAACCCGCAGGGCAGAACAGGTGATTAGGATTGTGGAAAGGGCCAAATAAGGTTGGAGTCAGTTTTACCTTAAAATTGTAATTTATTGTAATTTAATAACACATTTACAACCAAAGCGGCACATAGCCGACGTTTACAACTATGAGTTTCAAACTCCAAATCTTTCACGGCTGAAGGCCTCCAAACGAGAAATCTTAAAAATCAACAACGTAAGTTTCAAGTGACTGAAAACACGCAGTTACAGTTACCTATAAAATAATGAAAATGTTTATATATCACAGATAGGATGGTCTAAGGCGCTGGCTGGTCCCAGCGAAGGTTCGAGTCCTCCCTCGGGCTTAGGTGTGTGTGTTTGTCCTTAGGATAATTTAGGCTAAGTAGTGTGTAAGCTTAGGGACTGATGACCTTAGCAGTTAAACCCAATAAGATTTCACACACAATTGAACATTTGAACAGATAGGGTGAAAGCCTCAATGCAAGTGTGGATAGACAAACATAAACAAGTTGTAAGACAAACGGCTGAAGGCCCACAATAAAATTTTCAAGATTTTAAAATAAATTACCTTAACCTTTCAAAAGCAGAAGGTCGCAATGTTTAAGCGTGAGAGAAAATTTTAAGAATAAGGTTCTAAGCCTAAATGTTTAAGCTTGTAAGGTAATTTTAAGAATAAATTTAAAAAAAAATATAACCATAAACCTTAAGTCTTAAGTATCTGAAACCGGACTGAAGGAAAAGACAACACAAAGGCAATTCTTTTAGCAAATATCCACTTGCCGGAATTCAAACTTACTTACATAAAACACAGAAAAACCAAGAATTTATTTTTTATCATTGGCTATGATATGTTATAAACAGACAATTAAACACCGGTGAGAAATACAGTAAATACAGTAAAGACAAGAGCACTCAGAAGCCACTAGGTTGTCGGTCTGTCCTCGTTCAATTAGTTGAGAGAGGTGGTGAGCCCAACTACACTTGATCCGTCGGAACCTAACCAAGGGACAGCCGTGGACCGACCGACAAACGACTTGCATGCCAGAAATTGTACATGAGAATTCAAACACAAAATGTTACGGGCGTAATTATCTGCAATCAAATATGTAGATGTATTAAGCTGTCAAAACTGCACACTGTTGGACGGCAACAACCGGTGAGGAAAGTACACTGCCTGAAATTACTTTAGTGGTCAGGGCAGGTAACTGGAACACTAACGGCCACAAGGCGCAAAATTCCACTGGTGCACTTGAATTGTAGTCAACCAATATAATTAAATCCACTGCATGCCGGCAAAATTTCAGCAATAAAAACATTCGGTGTTGCTCACAGGAAAACCTCCCCAACAGCGAACCACCGAAACGAACCGCACTACAGGAAAGGACGTGGCTTGGGTTCTTCAAACAACTACTGAACTTTGACATCCTGGTTCGGTGAACCACGAAGCTCGTAGCCATCGGACAGCTCCACACACGCTCCGACACTGCGCAGGGACCGCAAGCGGATCCAAACGACTGCACTGCATGGAGATAACTTCCCAGGTCCGCTACAACCGACCGACTACCCTCAGAATGCCGACAACATCTAAAATAGTGGTCAGTGGAAATAACGCCAACTATACACACAACCTCTTGCACGAAGACCTGAGCGATACCCAACACTAATTAAGCACGCACGAAGACAAATCGCGAGTCGATGCACATACACACACTCACAGCCGACTCATGAACGATCGGCGAGCCAAAACGCGTCGTTCGGTAGGACGACGGACCGACGATCCACCAAGACTGTGGCCCTCTTCAAGTGATGCGTGGTGGCAATCATGTCATGTCGACGCTTACCTCATTGTTCCAACCCGAGCTGTCCGATCGCTACGAGCCTTGTGGTTCACCGACCCAGGTCATCAAAGTTGGGTAGTGATTTCAAGTGCACAAGCCACGTCCTTTCCTGTCATGTGGATCGTTTCGGTGGTTCGTTGATGGGGAGGTTTTCCTGTGAGCAACACCGAGTGTTTGTATTGGTGAAATTTATCCGACATGCGGTGGATTTAATTATACATATTATATATAGTGCCCCACTGCAACTCCCCGACTGGCAGGTCCAGACTGCACTCCAGACGTGTTCCAACTGACTGGCAGCCCGAACTCGCGACCCGAACTCTCTTACAAGAGATAACGACCAGGAAGTAATAGCAGTCGAGCAAAGATGCTTCGAGAGGGGACATACCGATATGCACTGATACTGCTGGTCACGGTCAGGCAAAGCGGCAACTCAGTGACAGTAGTAATTTAAATTAACGTAGTGAGGTGGAAGTACGTTAAAAACATGGTGTAAAATACATGACAGAGGGAACATGAGCCACACATGGCTCACCGTGTCAAGCAATTTTCTCAGCCTTGGAACCGGTCGAGAGTTGACGAGAGAATGCGACGCCACTACTCGGCAGCCATTACCATCGAGGAACTCAGGCACATAATTAAGACAGCATGGCATGAGGTTCTTGCACCTATGATCCAAGCTCAGTTCGACTTGGTGCCAGCCTGATTAGATTCATTATTGTTGTCAAAGATGGAAGATCTGTGAGTAAAATTCTACACATTATGCACCACTGTTCACCTTCAAGCTGAATTATTTACATTTCATCTTATATTGTGTACTCACTGCTATTGATACTGCGCCAGACTGTGCATGTCTGAAAGTTGGGAGTAAGCTATGTGACTAAACGGCCAATCTGCGCCCACCTCGAGACACACTCTCTGCAGCACTCGCAGCCAGCACCACTGACCCGTCTCAACTGTTCGCTGAGTTCTGCTTGCATTCGAAATGTTGTCAGTTACCCTGAACGCTGTGCTATGCACTATTGGGACAGTTCATCAGCTGATATCGTGTATGCACATCTGTGTACCGCACCATTTAGGAGCAGATTGCATGTCTGTAATGAAATTATTTCAGTAATTTAGGAGGAGTTCATGTGTCTGCAGAGCGATATATAAGACTAGTTTACAGGTCTGTGGGCTGTGTGGCATGACCCCAAGGACGTGTTTTGTATCAGTGTGATAAATAAACTTCATCCCTAAATAAATTGTTCCAAAATAAATAATGTACACTCCTTACTTGCTCTCTCCAGCAGCCCAGCGCAGGCTGAGTCATTTTTGTGCCATTTTCCCCCACCACAGACCACCATCTTGGATTACATCACAGGATGGATGGCAGTACTGTGTACTAGGTCAGTTGGAGTCTAGATTTCGTGGTGGAGACATTTGCACGCAAAGTAAAAACCTATGTCCAGCACAGGGAGTGTCGTTTTCCACCATTTCCCCCACCATCTTGGATTACGTCATGAGACAGATGACAGCACTCTCTGATCATGGTACAGTGCACTAGGTCCAAACCTCGTGGTGAATACACTGTTTGCCGCCATCTTCAATAATGGTACTTGTGTCATCAGCAGAAACCTGAAGTGACCTTTCATTGACTTCAAAATTCAAACCATGCGCCAGTGCCTAGGAAGAAGCAGTGGTCGGATGACTTAGGTTAGTGGGGGTAGCCCAAGTAACCTATCTTCCTGTAATCTTCTTAGGTTACTGGAGATAACCGTGGTGTGATTCATTATCCTGTTGGAATTTGAACTTCCCATCATTATAGTGGGAGAGGGGAGGGGAGGGGTGGGGGGGGGTAGGTTATTGGAGGTTCTCCAATTGCCCCATCTTCCCGCCAAAATTCAAATTTCTCGCCAAAATCTGCCATCTTAGGTGACGTCATCGCCGCCATCTTGGATGATATCATGCACTGTTGCCAAGTCTACATGGCTCCATCTTGGATGAAGCATTTGAGATCTCGTGCTATAGAAAGATGATAATAACTAGTGCGAATTATAAGTATTGAGAATATTCTCTGCAGAATTGGCAAATATACACTCCTGGAAATGGAAAAAAGAACACATTGACACCGGTGTGTCAGACCCACCATACTTGCTCCGGACACTGCGAGAGGGCTGTACAAGCAATGATCACACGCACGGCACAGCGGACACACCAGGAACCGCGGTGTTGGCCGTCGAATGGCGCCAGCTGCGCAGCATTTGTGCACCGCCGCCGTCAGTGTCAGCCAGTTTGCCGTGGCATACGGAGCTCCATCGCAGTCTTTAACACTGGTAGCATGCCGCGACAGCGTGGACGTGAACCGTATGAGCAGTTGACGGACTTTGAGCGAGGGCGTATAGTGGGCATGCGGGAGGCCGGGTGGACGTACCGCCGAATTGCTCAACACGTGGGGCGTGAGGTCTCCACAGTATATTGATGTTGTCGCCAGTGGTCGGCGGAAGGTGCACGTGCCCGTCGACCTGGGACCGGACCGCAGCGACGCACGGATGCACGACAAGACCGTAGGATCCTACGCAGTGCCGTAGGGGACCGCACCGCCACTTCCCAGCAAATTAGGGACACTGTTGCTCCTGGGGTATCAGCGAGGACCATTCGCAACCGTCTCCATGAAGCTGGGCTACGGTCCCGCACACCGTTAGGCCGTCTTCCGCTCACGCCCCAACAACGTGCAGCCCGCCTCCAGTGGTGTCGCGACAGGCGTGAATGGAGGGACGAATGGAGACGTGTCATCTTCAGCGATGAGAGTCGCTTCTGCCTTGGTGCCAATGATGGTCGTATGCGTGTTTGGCGCAGTGCAGGTGAGCGCCACAATCAGGACTGCATACGACCGAGGCACACAGGGCCAACACCTGGCATCATGGTGTGGGGAGCGATCTCCTACACTGGCCGTACACCACTGGTGATCGTCGAGGGGACACTGAATAGTGCACGGTACATCCAAACCATCATCGAACCCATCGTTCTACCATTCCTAGACAGGCAAGGGAACTTGCTGTTCCAACAGGACAATGCACGTCCGCATGTATCCCGTGCCACCCAACGTGCTCTAGAAGGTGTAAGTCAACTACCCTGGCCAGCAAGATCTCCGGATCTGTCCCCCATTGAGCATGTTTGGGACTGGATGAAGCGTCGTCTCACGCGGTCTGCACGTCCAGCACGAACGCTGGTCCAACTGAGGCGCCAGGTGGAAATGGCATGGCAAGCCGTTCCACAGGACTACATCTAGCATCTCTACAATCGTCTCCATGGGAGAATAGCAGCCTGCATTGCTGTGAAAGGTGTATATACACTGTACTAGTGCCGACATTGTGCATGCTCTGTTGCCTGTGTCTATGTGCCTGTGGTTCTGTCAGTGTGATCATGTGATGTATCTGACCCCAGGAATGTGTCAATAAAGTTTCCCCTTCCTGGGACAATGAATTCACGGTGTTCTTATTTCAATTTCCAGGAGTGTAGAAACATATGGGAAACATTGACATGAAGGACAGAATGGCAGAACGGTCATAGAGTAACATTAATGTTATTAGTGGCAGACGCAGAGGGTGAAAACAGTAAGGGAAGATGGAGATCTGAATCTATACAAAAAATAACTGAGGACATTGTGCATAAATGCTATTGTGAGACAAAGAGGTTGGTAGAGAACAGCAAAACGTGGCAGGTTGCTTTAAATCTCTAAGATGACTTATCACCCGAAAAAAATGTGCTTAACCTCAATCCGTCTGACGATGATTTCAAGCATATGTGGATGCCACACATCGATGTTGTATAAGATAAGGGGATGACGAATTATATACTGTCACATATCTTACATTAGTATACCTACATCATGACAGTCAGTTTCTGTCAGATGTACGAATAACGCTTCAAGGTAACAACTATTCACTCAAGGTCATCAAGATTGTCCACGCTAATCCTTAATTTAACAACTTTTTTTTCTCATGCGACTCACTGCGATTTCCTCCTGCGTTTAAATCTCTCGTCTCCAATTATTTTTGTGTGTATTCCAATCTCTTTCTTCCCCCAGAAGTTGTAACCCTTTACAGCTCACCATAGTACAATGGAAGTTAATCCTTATACCTTGACATTTGAACACACGTTCTATCCATTCTTGTCAGTGTTAACCACATATTTTCTTCGTTGATTCTGCCGAGAACTTCCTCATTTCTTTTCTTATGTTCCCGCAAAATTAAAACATCGTCCTATAGCATTACATCTTAAATGGTTCGTTTTCTCTGCAGGTTTTGCTTTAGCTCATGATTCTGTTCCGTGCAGTGGGTTGTTAGACACGCATATTGTCATAAATATCTTCCTCGTATTAATGTCTTGATTTAAAACAAGTACGTTACTTTCATTTTTGTGTATAACAGTCTGCTCCTTGCATTCTCTTTGCTTCGTCTGTCACACCTCACTTTGCTTCCAAGTAGAAACTTTACAAGGCCTACTTCGTGGTTCCCAATTTTCATATTAATTTTGTCGCTACCCCCATTTTTGCTGATCTCTATTAGTTTCGTGTTTCTACGGTTACCTGTTCATCCATGTTCTGCGCTCACTGGATTGTTCATTCCACGCCACCAACAGAACAATTCTTTTGCAATTTGACTGACGAGCACAATGTCGTGTTCGAATCGTTTCATTGGTAACTTTACACCTTGAATTTTAGTCCTATTTCTGAATCTTTCATACATTTCGTCATTGGCGCTTTGTTGTACACTTTCAACAGTAGGAGGAAAAGACTACATTGTCGGCTCAGACTTTTTTAATCCGAGCACTTGACTATCAGCTCGTGTTTTTGCCTACATGTTCTTGTGCACATTCTATATTTCCCACTTTTCCTGCATCTTTTGTCTATTTTGATTGAGAATTCTGAAATTGTGGGACAGTTTCAGGTTGTCCAACGGCCTTTATACGTTGACGAATCTTGTAAAAGTATCCTGATTTTTTCTAGGTCTTGCTTCCATCATCAATTGCAACGCTGGAATTGCTTCTGTTGTGGCCTTGCTTTTCTAAGACGAAACTGATCGTCATCTAACACTCCTTTTCCAGGATCCTGCAAATCAATCTTGTCAGCAGTATTGATGCATGAGCTGTTAAGCCAGGTCCATAATTATTCTGTGTTTGTATTTATGAGGATGATATTTTAACAAAACTCTGAAATTTGATAGGCTGTACGTACCATCATGTGCCACTATGCTCAATGGCTTCAGAAATACTAGGGAATGTTGCCTGCCCCTTCCGTTTAATACAATTTGTAGAATTGTATAGTGCTGCCAGGCATTGACATTGGATTCCGTATGTCTTCCCAATCGGCTCTTATTTCTTCTACCATTCCGTCGGGTAACACTGCCTCAACTTCTCCAACGTACTTTTCCATCTACACACTCTACAATCTGCGTTTAACTACAGATTTCCTTTTACAGTCTAACTGTTGACCATTTTGCTTTTAATTTCACTGAAGTCTTTTTGACTTTTCTGTGTGCTGAGTCCGTTCTGCAGATAAAGAATCCCTTCTCGATTTCCTCAAAAATTTCTTGCATTCCTTCAGCATTCCTACGCTATCTAATGATTCCATTACCAAGAGATTTTTATTTCCACATTCCAGTCATTCGCTGAACACTGTTGTACTTTATCATTTCATCAGTTGTTGAGGTGTTTCTTGTTCAGTGTAACGTTTCTTCGATATTATATGCGATGTAGCTATATTTGTCTGTCCAACTTCTGTGATTGTCCTTTTCAGAGATGCTCATACTTCTTCAGATGAACTGTCCCTAGTGGTATAGGTAACTGTTACTATATTGTGATCTCTGTCCATATCTGCTTCTAGGTACAGTTTGCATTCCAGTATAGGATTTTGAAATATTTGTCCGACATTGTTTTAGTCCAACTGCGGAACCTTCCAATATCTCTTTGCCTTTCCCAAGCACACGTTTTTCTGAAGAATGTATTTGCTATTACTAGCTTCAATTTGCTACAGAACTAAGAGTATCCCTCTCTTCTCTCAGTCATAATACCGAACCCATATTTCACTGTAACTTTCCCTTTCCTAGCGCCCTATTCATTACATTGTTAGATTTTCAATCTTCCTTTACCTGCTGATTTGGATGTTCAGTATCGTTTTGTACTTTCTTTCATGTTCTGCTTTCGACGTCGACATGTATACCTAAACTAATGCTGATTTTGTTTTTGTGTCCATTTTGAAGAGTTACTATCATTGAACCATTCACTTTAATTCACTCTCTGCCCTTCCTTCCTATTACCAACAAATCCTACTCTCGTTGCACCAT
Organism: Schistocerca cancellata; assembly: GCF_023864275.1. Lineage (NCBI taxonomy): Eukaryota > Metazoa > Arthropoda > Insecta > Orthoptera > Acrididae > Schistocerca > Schistocerca cancellata. Next base: position 846,449,392 of record NC_064628.1, read on the forward strand.
CTTGTGCTGCTGTTTTTATTATCCAGTACTTGTGTGACTCGAAATTTCTCTTTCGATTTCACACCATTGACTCACACTATACAGGCTGCTTATAATGATGATCGGAGGACAATTAAACTTTTTGGAAACGTTTGTATGAAGAAAGATTGATTTGTACGTCCTGTCGACTGCGAGATCTTTAGAGACGGAGCACAAACCAAGACTGTATCAACTATTGGGGAAGGAAATGGGCCATGCCCTTTCAGAGGAACCATCCTGGAATTTGCCTGGAGTGATTTGGGGAATCACGGAAAACCTAAATCTTGAGGCCGGACGCGAATTTCAATCGTCGTCCTCCCGGATGTGAGTCCAGTGTGAAACTTTTGTATAGTCATGCGGCGGAGAAACATCGAATAAATCAATGAAAGGTACACATTTTAATGTAAACATGAGAGGGTGACATTTGTTAAATGCGCACGATGTTTACGTTACGGCCATCTTCATTCACAATAGCCTGGAACTGCTACCTGAACCAACTGTGGACCAGGGAATGTTGAGCAGAGGTGACACCGTTCGTGCATGGCTTGAAAATCGCACAATGCGTCTAGCATTCTCAGCGATGGGAAAAGTAACATCAGCAACAATTTGTGGTTCAATTGACCGTCGGCCTCTTCCTGGAGCAGTTCCGCAAACGTAAATTAAGTCGAACTTGAAGATAATGTTCTTCTGCTGTTTTGATAAAACCGTTTTACATGTAAGTGCTGCTCACCTCGTTGACTGTCAGAAATTATAGCGCACACTGATGCTTGTGTTTCAACCCTAACGAGAAATCGTGACACTAAAACTACAAACAACGCAAATCCTGCAGGGCACCGTCTGAACATCATTCCCATGAGGCTGTGTACTGTTGAATCATGCCTACTCGTCAAATATGGGGTGCCTACGAAACCTGCTTTCTCGGATAGCTAGACAACAATTCAAGCAAATCGAATTAGTGAATTTTATCCCAAAATGAAATGATTACCCTACATAACTTTGTGTTAAACAGATGTGTCGCAAGCAAAGGGCGACAGACAAAATAAACCATGTTCTTCAGTATATACAATCCCCAAGTCACTGGTCTTGAAGTGCTTAATCTTGATGCTGCTGTAGAAGTCGACAGCGACCAATCGGCGCGGCGCTTAGGTCCTCTTCGCATGGAAATCGCTGCCGTCGCCTTGTCGTCCGGGGGAGGGGTCGGTCAGCGTGCAATTGGCTTCACAGACCTCTCTGGTTTCTCGTTTCCAATTCGCGTGCCGGACGCCGTAACAGGTACCCATATCGGTACATACTTTTTCATTTAAGTTTAATTATAACCACATTTTACATTGACTGGGCCTTTGCATTTCCGTTTTCAGATTTTCTAGCTCCCTTAACACGTTCAGACCTCTGACATTTCATGCTCGGACCAACAGAATGTATCCCTTTCGTTGTTGATTCAAACACCTTTATTCAAACACCTTTATTCAAACACCTCCAGTTCCATTCGTGAGAGCCAAATGGAGGACTAATCCGGAATGGAGAGGTCTTGATGGCCACGTTTCCCAATACAGACCAAATTTCTTGCAGATACATAGTACGTAGTTTTTATACAGTGAAAATAGTACGTGACAATTACCGAGCGAGGTGGCGCAGTGGTTAGCACACTGGACTCGCATTCGGGAGGACGACGGTTCAATCCCGTCTCCGGCCATCCTGATTTAGGTTTTCCGTGATTTCCCTAAATCGTTTCAGGCAAATGCCGGGATGGTTCCTTTGAAAGGGCACGGCCGATTTCCTTCCCAATCCTTTCCTAACCCGAGCTTGCGCTCCGTCTCTAATGACCTCGTTGTCGACGGGACGTTAAACACTAACCACCACCCCCAGTACGTGACAATTGCTGTATAGAAAGTGAAATATTGACAGTGGTAGAAGTATAAGAGATAAAAATTAAGACTGACAGCAGCTGAAAACCTATAAAAGAGAGATATGTTGGTATCGTATGTAAATTTAAGCGTGAGATATCTTTCCGGAAAGGATTTGTCTGGAACATAATGTTTGGGGGACCTGAAACATAGATAATGTTACTTATAATCCGTCTTGATTGCCATCTTCAGATCTTTAATGATAATGATACTAATTTACTATTTCACGAATGCAAATCTTTTTCATCCTATCTAATCAACATCAAATGTACCAGAACGTACCTGATATTTCAGTTACAGGAGTAACTCGTCCAAATACAACAACTTTCACATGCTGCGTCACAAAAAATTGGTTGGCAGAATGCACGTCATTTATATTAATTATAACACTACTACCGACAGATGGAGTCTGGTACGTTTGTTACATTTCATAAGCACATAATGTATTCAGTAGATTTTTGTGATTAACTTTTATGGCCAAAAATAGTTAATTAAACTCTGTAGATGTCAAGGTTAAAATCTGTACTTATCAAAATTTAAAAAAAACATAGTAAAATTATGATTTTTATACGATCTAAAAACATCGGATGATTTGTATATCTATGGCGCTGGTATCGACTTGTCCTCCTCCATGGTCTGCTTCCCCGGTTCCCGCCATTTCGGTGATGTGCCGCGATCCGCTGTCTGACGTCCATCGCCGTGGGCAAGAGGGCTGCGCAGGCGCAGGCGCTGCACGCATCTTCCAGCTGCTCCATCACGCACCGTCTCTCATCCCTCGGCCTAGACCTCCACACGCAACAGTTGTCATCTTAGTAGGTCGTCGTGAATACCAAAATAGGCGTTATGATTGAACTCGCTTTGCTCGTTGAGGATTACATCCGGATCTTTCTTTTTGTGGGTGTATATTTCAATTTCTTCCTAAATGTTAAGAAACCGTCCATTATGAGCTCTATACAGGATGTCTAAATTTTGTTCAATGTTTGTGACTGAGTGCTTTGAGGCAGCATGTGAAAGTTGCTGTATTTGTACGGGTTATTCCCGTAACTTAAATATCAGGTACGTTCTGGTACATTTGATGTTTATTAAATAGGATGAAAAAGGTTTGCGTTCGTGACATAGTAAATTAGTATTATTATCATTACAGATCTGAAGATGTCTCTAGATGAACCGAAACCGGTCATATGAATAAACATTTTGCAATCATGGCGGATTATAAGTAACATTGTGAAGTCCCTGATTGCGTCTATCCTGTCAGACATTATGTCTGTTTTTGCAATGAAACATAGATTATAAACAATACTGACAATAAGAGAACACAAACTTTTAAAATGTCATGTTAGAGAAGAAAAGATAAGCTAATCGAATATCCACTAGAGAGATACTGAATCTCTCTTAAAATGAGCTTTGTGGCACAATTCTATTAAATGAAGGCATCGGCTGACTCTGACCATCAAGAAGTATAAAAAAATAGTTAATACATTAGTGGGGCAAGTTAGTGAAGGGTTGGATGGGGTAAGGGAGAAAGGGTTTGCTAATGCAAACAAGTTCTAACCTGGGCTCTCCTGCTTACTATCCATCTGAGCCACCGAGGACACAGATGAATAACGCGACTGCAGGGACTTATCCCTTGCACGCTTCCCGTGAGACCCACATTCCCAACTGTCCACAATCTACATACATAATGTAACTAACAGATATTTGCCCATGAGTCGCGCTATTCATCTGTGTCCTCGGTGGCTCAGATGGATAGAGCGTCTACCATGTAAGCACATAGGACACAGATGAATAACGCGACTGCAGGGACTTATCCCTTGCACGCTTCCCGTGAGACCCACATTCCCAACTGTCCACAATCTACATACATAATGTAACTAACAGATATTTGCCCATGAGTCGCGCTATTCATCTGTGTCCTCGGTGGCTCAGATGGATAGAGCGTCTACCATGTAAGCAGGAGATCCCGGGTTCGAGTCCCGATCGGGTGCACATTTTCAGCTGTCCCCATCGAGGTATATCAACAACACCTGTCGGCAGCTGAGTGTTCAATTAATTATCATTTATTCTAGAGAAGCTGCACGGTCATCAATAGTATCTGTGCTTTCGATAACAGTTACTATCTTCATATAATTCTATTCAGTACATGTACTGCACAATGTTCCAAATGAAATATACTCTAAGAAAAAAAAGAAACGACGCACCTCGAAGGAAATATCCGAATGGGAAGGAAATCCGCAGATGTGATAAACATGTACAGACAAACAAATCGTAACAATTTCGGGAAAAATAAATGATATATCCAAGAGAAAACGCTTAAAAAGTTGAGGAAGTCAATATTTATTCGGCTTGGCACTGATTGACGGAGTTGTTCGTTGTCCTCCTGTGTCCTACCGTACCTAATTCTGTCAAGTTAGCGTCTTAAATCGCTAGAACGTCCTGGTGGTTAGAGGGCCCTGCCCAAAATGCCCCAGTCGGTCTCAATTTGCAAGAGATCTGGAAATCTTACTGGCCAACGTAGAGTTTGACAAGTACTGATACAAGCAGCAGAAAATCTCGCCATATGTACACTCCTGGAAATTGAAATAAGAACACCGTGAATTCATTGTCCCAGGAAGGGGAAACTTTATTGACACATTCCTGGGGTCAGATACATCACATGATCACACTGACAGAACCACAGGCACATAGACACAGGCAACAGAGCATGCACAATGTCGGCACTAGTACAGTGTATATCCACCTTTCGCAGCAATGCAGGCTGCTATTCTCCCATGGAGACGATCGTAGAGATGCTGGATGTAGTCCTGTGGAACGGCTTGCCATGCCATTTCCACCTGGCGCCTCAGTTGGACCAGCGTTCGTGCTGGACGTGCAGACCGCGTGAGACGACGCTTCATCCAGTCCCAAACATGCTCAATGGGGGACAGATCCGGAGATCTTGCTGGCCAGGGTAGTTGACTTACACCTTCTAGAGCACGTTGGGTGGCACGGGATACATGCGGACGTGCATTGTCCTGTTGGAACAGCAAGTTCCCTTGCCGGTCTAGGAATGGTAGAACGATGGGTTCGATGACGGTTTGGATGTACCGTGCACTATTCAGTGTCCCCTCGTCGATCACCAGTGGTGTACGGCCAGTGTAGGAGATCGCTCCCCACACCATGATGCCGGGTGTTGGCCCTGTGTGCCTCGGTCGTATGCAGTCCTCATTGTGGCGCTCACCTGCACGGCGCCAAACACGCATACGACCATCATTGGCACCAAGGCAGAAGCGACTCTCATCGCTGAAGACGACACGTCTCCATTCGTCCCTCCATTCACGCCTGTCGCGACACCACTGGAGGCGGGCTGCACGATGTTGGGGCGTGAGCGGAAGACGGCCTAACGGTGTGCGGGACCGTAGCCCAGCTTCATGGCGACGGTTGCGAATGGTCCTCGCCGATACCCCAGGAGCAACAGTGTCCCTAATTTGCTGGGAAGTGGCGGTGCGGTCCCCTATGGCACTGCGTAGAATCCTACGGTCTTGGCGTGCATCCGTGCGTCGCTGCGGTCCGGTCCCAGGTCGACGGGCACGTGCACCTTCCGCCGACCACTGACGACAACATCGATGTACTGTGGAGACCTCACGCCCCACGTGTTGAGCAATTCGGCGGTACGTCCACCCGGCCTCCCGCATGCCCACTATACGCCCTCGCTCAAAGTCCGTCAACTGCACATACGGTTCACGTCCACGCTGTCGAGGCATGCTACCAGTGTTAAAGACTGCGATGGAGCTCCGTATGCCACGGCAAACTGGCTGACACTGACGGCGGCGGTGCACAAATGCTGCGCAGCTAGCGCCATTCGACGGCCAACACCGCGGTTCCTGGTGTGTCCGCTGTGCCGTGCGTGTGATCATTGCTTGTACAGCCCTCTCGCAGTATCCGGAGCAAGTATGGTGGGTCTGACACACCGGTGTCAATGTGTTCTTTTTTCCATTTCCAGGAGTGTAGGTAGGCATCATTTTGCTGAAATGTAAGCCAGGATGGGTTGCCACGAAGGACAAAAATATGGAGCGTAGATTATCGTCGTCGTACCGCAGCGCTGTTAAGGTTGCCGCAGATGATAAGAAAAGGGACCTACTGTGAACTGCAACGGCAGCCCAGACCATCACTTCCAGTCGTAGGGCCGTACGGTGGGGATATCCCACCACTGCCCGGAGCGTTTCCAGACATTTGGATTCATTTCAAAGTGAGGCTCGCCTCTGAAGACAGTTCCACTGCAGTCAATCGGATTCCATGCCTAAGACGTGTCTGGAGACGCTACCTCGCGCAGCAAGGTCACCAGATCTCTCACAGATTGAGACGACTGGAGTCTTATGGGTGAGGCTTTCCAACCAGCGATGGATTTCGACGATCTAGGAAGCCAGTTGGACACAGTTTGGAACTATATCTCTTAGAAGCACGTCCAACAACTCTGACAATCTATGTCATGCAAAATAACTGCTTGCATAACGGCCATAGGTGGACCAACGCGTTACAGACTTGCTCAACTTGTGAAGCCTTTTGTCTTTAATAAACCATAAAATATTTCTGACATTGTAATCATTTGTTTGTTTACTTGCAGATTATTGAGAATATTAGCGGTAATCTTTCTGGAAAAGATATTTTCCTTCATTTTCTAGAAGCTAGCATAGTGCCATCCCAGACTTTGTCTCTGGGTCATCATCTGTGCAGTGTTTTAATAATCAATTTCAGAGATACGAGGGCTGTCCACAAAATAAGTTGCGATTGATCGCGAAATGAAAATCACAGTGAAAATCAGAAATGTTTCATTTGTGACAGTTAGCTACACCTTTCAGCTACTTCTCTACGTAGTCGCCGTTCTGACTCAGACATTGGTCGTAGCGTTGTACCAACTTTCCAATACCCTCATCATAGAAGGCAGCCGCCAGTGCTTTCCGCCAATTCTCTACGCTGGCCTAAAGCTCGTTTTCTGTGCCAAAATGTTGTCTTCATAGCCAGCAGTTCGTTTCAGCAGAGATGAAACTCAGTGGGAGACAATTACGGGCTATATTGTGGGTAACCAAACATTTCCAATTGAAACGATGCAGGAACATATTCATTGCCCCTGCAGAATGAGGCTGAGAATTGTCTTGAAGAAGAAACCGCACAACAGTTATGCAATGTTGGATGCATAGCTTCAGGGGAAAATTCTCACCAGGCCCTCGTACTTGGCGGGAGACACTATTTTCTATAACATCTTTACGCGCTCACTAAGAGCTCAGGAATGAAATGAGCGACATAATTCTACCTAGACTCATACTAGAGACACTGCCCAACACATCTTTGCAAAGCTTTATCGGATTTTCATAGTCGTTTCCATTTCGCGACCGATCGTAACTTACTTTCTGGACAGCCCTCGTATTATTTTCACATTTGTCTGAAATTTTTCCAGCATTGCCGGCCGTTGTGGCAGAGCGGTTCTAGGCGCTCCAGTCTGCAACCGCGCTGCTGCTACGGTCGCCGGTTCGAATCCTGCCTCGGGCATGGATGCGTGTGATGTCCTTAGGTTAGTTAGGTTTAAGTAGCGGACTGATGACCTCAGATGTTGAATCCCATGGTGCTTAGAGCATTTTAACCATTTTTTCCAGCATTAATAACTACAACTTGCGATTAATTATAACTTGAATATTATTTTGTTCGTCAGGCATATGTACACGATGAATCAACTAAAACTCGCAACGCAAATATTGCAGAAATGGAAAGTACTATTTATGTGCGGTTTTCACAGAATGGGTTGGTAGTCAGGTAAACGTATTACTAGCCAATCAACAAAGTGTAATACGACTTAGAAAGTGTATTTATTATTGAATGATACACTTTTCTAAACAAAATAATGTCGATTGATACTAACGAAATGTAGTGTAATTCAGAATGTCAGTGATGTTTGTTGCAGGATTCTAGTGCGAGACGTTTACGAGATGTCGTATTTTGAAAAATTCCCACGCCGACGCTTGTACAGTACCTATGGTAGCACACACATGAAGAACAATACAAGTGTACACACTAGTTATGCAGATCCTGACCAGTAACGAGACAACTGACCATCAGAGATGGTATCAGAAATGACCAAAGGCAGCGGCAGTACACGATTCCAGTCTGTTATGGAACGACTGCTGCATATGCTCTGGAAACTTTTGGAAATTTGTGGTAAGATCTTATGGGACCAAACTGCAGTGGTCATCCGCCACTTAACTTACGCACTACTTAATCTAACTTAAACTTATGCTAAGGACAACACACACACCCATGCCGGAGGGAGGACCTGAACCTCCGATGGAGGGAGCTGCACGGACCGTGACCAGGCGCCTAAGACCACGCAGGTACACCGAGCGCTCTGCATTTCAACAGAGATGTCCGAATACGGTGCAAAAATACCTTGTTTCATAACATCGGGTGTAGTTGCTATGTCCTTGAAGACAGGGTCTTTCAGTATTCCCTACAAAATACAGCCTACACGCGTGAGATCCTGGTAAAGGGACGGCAGAGGTACGCGCTCTCTGCGTCCAACCCAGCGTTTTTTAAACAGTTTGTGAAGACATGCTGCAGTAGTTCGTTTACTGTCGGCTGGACAGGCGTAATGCTGGTACGACTGGTTCCTCCCAGTGTGCAGAGAAACTTCTTTAGCATCCGCGGAAGATAATCTGTTAGGAGCCTGAGATACTGGAGCGTGCTCAGTGTTACATCTATGAAAACCGGGCCTATGAGCTGATATTTCACTATACAACGCCACACGTTACACTTCATTGTCGCTGACGTTCCGCCTGACGAACTCAACGGGAATTATCAACAGATCAACAGTGCATTTTTCGGTGGTTTTCCTGGTGATGGTTGATAAAAGTGACTTCATTACTGAACAAGGTACCTGATACATCTTGAGTCTCCTGTCTTAATGCTCATGGACGTAAGTTGCAACGATTCTCATAGTCGTTTCCATGCAGTTATTGATGGAGAGAAATGTGATAGGGATGGAACCTATGTCGACGGAGAATGCGCAGCACACTTTCCTCACTCATGCCACTGCGACTGCGCGGGAGGAAACGTGTGTATGAACTGGAACAACACCAAGAACATTAATTTCCTTCTCTTCTGCTGTCAATTGTTTCCTTCTATTATGTTGTCTAGGTGTCACACTACCACTTTCACGCAACTAGTTCAAGAGGTTGATAAATAACTGCCGAGATGCCGGCATGTATTGGGATATCTTGCCGGATATATACTACAAGGACGAACCGCATCCTTCCTACACTCTCCATACACCATGAGCATGTCGACTTCTTCTGCATTGGTAATTCCCTTCCTCCACTCACAACCTAATACTTAGAGGGTTACACACTGACTGAGTAGCAAGTCAAAGTGCACTCAAGGAACACACAAGCACACTGTAAGCAAATATAACAACACCATAACTGGCAGCGGCGCAGGTCGAACGGTGCTAACAAGTGACCCTGTGGACAGTTTTCAAAATAGTATATCTCGCAAACGACTCGCAGTAGAGTCGTTCAACAAATAGCACTTCATTTCTCTTTTACCCTACGTTTAGTATGTTAATGTCAATATGCACAAAAACTACTTGGCTGATAATACGAGCCCCTGACTATCTATACATCCTGTGAAAACCATACGTCAGCAGCACTTTTCACTTCCGCAATATCTGTGGTGTTTGTTTTATGCGATTCACCCTGTATACATAATTAGTTACAGAACGTTTCGCAATTAATGTTACACACTTCTAGAGGTCATAGAGGGTACTTAATAGATCAAATATTACACGGGAACGTCACCCAAATAAGCTACAAAAGGTCAAAATTGTAGGCGCTGGCGCCTGCATATACACTCATGGAAATTGAAATAAGAACACCGTGAATTCATTGTCCCAGGAAGGGGAAACTTTATTGACACATTCCTGGGGTCAGATACATCACATGATCACACTGACAGAACCACAGGCACATAGACACAGGCAACAGAGCATGCACAATGTCGGCACTAGTACAGTGTATATCCACCTTTCGCAGCAATGCAGGCTGCTATTCTCCCATGGAGACGATCGTAGAGATGCTGGATGTAGTCCTGTGGAACGGCTTGCCATGCCATTTCCACCTGGCGCCTCAGTTGGACCAGCGTTCGTGCTAGACGTGCAGACCGCGTGAGACGATGCTTCATCCAGTCCCAAACATGCTCAATGGGGGACAGATCCGGAGATCTTGCTGGCCAGGGTAGTTGACTTACACCTTCTAGAGCACGTTGGGTGGCACGGGATATATACGGACGTGCATTGTCCTGTTGGAACAGCAAGTTCCCTTGCCGGTCTAGGAATGGTAGAACGATGGGTTCGATGACGGTTTGGATGTACCGTGCACTATTCAGTGTCCCCTCGACGATCACCAGTGGTGTACGGCCAGTGTAGGAGATCGCTCCCCACACCATGATGCCGGGTGTTGGCCCTGTGTACCTCGGTCGTATGCAGTCCTGATTGTGGCGCTCACCTGCACGGCGCCAAACACGCATACGACCATCATTGGCACCAAGGCAGAAGCGACTCTCATCGCTGAAGACGACACGTCTCCATTCGTCCCTCCATTCACGCCTGTCGCGACACCACTGGAGGCGGGCTGCACGATGTTGGGGCGTGAGCGGAAGACGGCCTAACGGTGTGCGGGACCGTAGCCCAGATTCATGGAGACGGTTGCGAATGGTCCTCGCCGATACCCCAGGAGCAACAGTGTCCGTAATTTGCTGGGAAGTGGCGGTGCGGTCTCCTACGGCACTGCGTAGGATCCTACGGTCTTGGCGTGCATCCGTGCGTCGCTGCGGTCCGGTCCCAGGTCGACGGGTACGTGCACCTTCCGCCGACCACTGGCGACAACATCGATGTACTGTGGAGACCTCACGCCCCACGTGTTGAGCAATTCGGCGGTACGTCCACCCGGCCTCCCGCATGCCCACTATACGCCCTCGCTCAAAGTCCGTCAACTGCACATACGGTTCACATCCACGCTGTCGCGGCATGCTACCAGTGTTAAAGACTGCGATGGAGCTCTGTATACCACGGCAAACTGGCTGACACTGACGGCGGCGGTGCACAAATGCTGCGCAGCTAGCGCCATTCGACGGCCAACACTGCGGTTCCTGGTGTGTCCGCTGTGCCGTGTGTGTGATCATTGCTTGTACAGCCCTCTCGCAGTGTCCGGAGCAAGTATGGTGGGTCTGACACACCGGTGTCAATGTGTTCTTTTTTCCATTTCCAGGAGTGTATATGATGATTCTGTGATGATGTTACAAACTTTAAAGTATGATGGAGAAGCAGAAGTGTATCAGTTTGAGCTAAGGCTCCCTGTACCGGAAGCAAAGGAGTCGAAATTTATAACCGAAAACCACTCTGATACCTCTGACCTTGGATTACATGTACCAGTACTGGTACTGTTGTTGCTAAGATTCTAGGGTAGACAACTTTCAGATGAGGTAGTGTGGACCGAAACAAGGAAAAATTTCTAGTAAATATGGGCTCTAAAATGCATACATTAATATCGTGGAGATCTGTTCTGTAGAGGAGATGTGTTTCACACTAGCGAAGATGAAGAAGTGCTCGTAAGTCGTCAGTTATGCACTTTAGGGACTTCGTTTGGCAGATATTTTCTCTTATTTTGGACCATAATAGCACCTCTGAAATTGCATACCCAACAATCTTAGCAACAACAGTACTAGTACATGTATTGCACTGTCAGAGGTATGAGGAAGATTTTCGCTTTTAGGTTTTCAAATATTTCGTTCCCGAACCAGGTACTTTTACCTCAATTGCATACATTTATCAATCTTCATCATTCTTGAATGTCTATAACATCATAATGGAATCACCCTATATATAAAAATACACTTATAAACGCAGACGCCTACAAGTTTGATGTTCTGCAGCGTTGTTGGATGACGTTTCCGAAAATCAGTTCCTACGGAAAACTACTCTCTATAGAACCTCTAGCATTGTGTAACATGACTTGTGAAACAGCCTTTATACGGATTTTTATTTGGCTAAAGTACTTCCTTCTTTTTCGACTTGATGATGAGCTGTTATTCGATGATCGCGTTTATACGTCCGATTTTCTTTCACTCTAAAAGCCAGTTTGCACTGGCTCGAGACCCCTTAAGCTGCCAGCCACTTACCGCTATTGCCTGTGGGGAAGCAGACCCCTGTCTCACCGCATCATCCTGCAGCGGCGGCGAATGGGCGCACAGGCAGCCCTACGGGGCGTCCTAAAGTGGATTGCTTGGCCAGTTTCCAGGTCGAGATTCATCGCGGCCACCGTTATCTATTGTCGCGTACGTTTTGGTCGTTACTATCAGATAAATTTTCTGAAAATCAACGAAAATCGTTTTTCACTGTGAATCGGATGATTGATATTTGAAACGGAAGTCAGTGTCGGATTTCAGTCTTGTGAAGAGTGAAATGCAGTTTATATCAGTAGGAATATTTATAGCAACGTTAGACTCTAAATCTGATAAAGTTTCAATAATGGGTGAGAGAACACGTGTTAGAAAGAATACTGCAAACTCACTGATAGCTGATTTTGGTAATAGCACATTCACGGGTTGAGCGCGAGAGACTTTACATCTTTCCTCAAGCCCTCGCTGCCTTTACACTGCATATAATATTCAGAGCGAAGGTGCAACTGCACACCTCATGTACTTCGATTCTCTTCCTTTCCAGATTTAATCCAGCTCATGATTCTCCTGCATGTGATTCGGTAACCTCAAAAATATTTTCCTTACATTAAGGTCCATCTTTGATACAATCACACTTATTTTAGTGAGGAATCTTCCTATTTCGATTTTAAAATTCGATGACAAAATCATTCCACATCATACAAAAGATGCAGCTGAAAGGTTTTGATACTCAATGCGACGGCGAATTCACTATTTGCGATCTCCATGCGGTTACTTCAGATTGCCCACCTTTTCATTTTGCAGCTTTCTCCTTCCTATTAAGCTGTATCGATGGACACTGATAGCATGTTCTTATTGAACACTACAAACCTCTTGCCCTGATTTTCTAGGAAACTGTTATGTATACCATTTGGAGCGCCGTGGGATGTTACCCATTGTAGAGACTACAGCTTATTGAATCTCGACAACACCACTGGAGCATAAATCTCGCATTGCCAAGTAACGCTCTAAACGGGTCTCCCGGAAGTTTCCATTCCTGTCTGCGGCCCAGTTTTTCCTGGCTGTCGCGCGCCGCCGGCATCCCGCCCCCGCAGCCCACACATATAAGCAGCCAGCGGGCCTTTCCGCGCTATGCCGCCGTGCGGAGAGGTGCTGGCAACGGTCCGTTTCTCGCAGACCATGGGTCGCAGAAGGCTCGTCCGCTACATTTAGTCGGCGAGTCTCGTTCCCCACCATTTGGTTCAGCCGTGACAGCCAACGGCTTGTGAAATCAGGACCTCGCCCCCACCTCCCGCCGTCGCCCTTGCACTGTGCGCCTTCATCTGTCTGCAGCCTCTATCCCAGCAGCTGCATCTGGCGCCCCCGTGTAGTGTGCTTTATTTATTTATTTATTTTTCATTCACCTCACACTTTCTCTCACTCTCTCTACTGCATATGCGTGGTCTATCTCGAACACACACACACACAAACATACACACACACGTGCCACACTCAAGCATTTATGGATCTAATAATCTTGGGCATGAGACCTGGTCGTTTTGAAATTAAAATCAGTATTAAAACTGACGTTTCGACCGTCTTTACAACGATCCACCATGGGGAGGTAGCAGTTACTTCTGTAAAATATCTGGGAGTGTGCGTGTGGAACGATTGGACGTCAAATGATCATATAAAATTAATTGTTGGTAAGGCGGGTACCAGGTTGAGATTCATTGGGAGAGTCCTTAGAAAATGTAGTCCATCAACAAAGGAGGTGGCTTACAAAACACTCGCTCGACCTATACTTGAGTATTGCTCATCAGTGTGGGATCCGTACCAGGTCGGGTTGACCGAGGAGATAGAGAAGATCCATGAAGAGAGGCGCGTTTAGTCACAGGGTTATTTGGTAAGCGTGATAGCGTTACGGAGATGTTTAGCAAACTCAAGTGGCAGACTCTGCAAGAGAGGTGCTCTGCATCACGGTGTAGCTTGCTGTGCAGGTTTGGAGAGGGTTGTTTCTGGATGAGGTATTGAATATATTGCTTCCCCCTATTTATTCCTCCCGAGGAGATCACGAATGTAAAATTAGAGAGATTCGAGCGCGCACGGAGGCTTTCCGGCAGTCGTTCTTCCCGCGAACCATACGCGACTGGAACAGGAAAGGGAGGTAATGACAGTGGCACGTAAAGTGCCCTCCGCCACACAACGTTGGGTGGCTTGTGGAGTATAAATGTAGATGTAGATGTAGACTAAGTTGCTGGTTTCTCGAATGGGTTTCCGTACTTTCTGTCGAATTTTGTTTGAAACGTGTCCACTGAGATTCCTTTCCAAAAGATTAAAAGCTTCGCTACTTCCGAATTTTCGCTACCTAAGAATGCATATAAGCTACAATTTCAGAATTAATGCCGTGAAAAACTCTTCTTGCTACAAGATCTGACCAATTAATGAGCAAACAGCGCGATCTGACTGTGTTAGTGAAGTATGTGCTAGTGGCAAACTTTCGTAGTGCAAGAAAGTATACAGGGTGGTTAAACTGTCCTTGCCCATGGGCTTGATGCAACCCGCAACAAGTTTTTAATACCAAGTGCAAATTCTCAAATTCTGTCGCTCGCTGCACACAAACTCTTAATCCTACAGAAGAAATGAACAGGACCTTATCCAACAAAAGACTACACAAGTGAACTGGAAACGCGTTTTTCTTCAATAACTAGAAAATGGTGACCTTCAGCGAAAGCGTATCACAGTGCCAAATATAACTAGACTACATTTCCTACAAAAGTGTCGTGTTCATCATTTCTGTAGGACTAATACTTTGCACATAGTGAGTCAGAAATTATGAAAACCTCGCACATGTTTTCTGAAGACGTTGTAGGTTACATCAAACCCATAGGTGGGTATAAATGAGTATTTAATATGCGTTAAACTGAGGCAAAATTGCGTCTAAAGTCTTCAGCAATCCCAATGCAGCTTATGTGAATGCGTAATTTCTGATACAAAAGAATGTGCAATGTAAATGGGACAGCAGTTTGTATTGCCTAATATCTAATAACATAAGAATGAATTGCTGAAATTCAGGGTAACGTCTCGAAATAGTCGTTAGTACAACACTGATGCGTGGTGTCGAAGTGCTCCTCGGGTACGAGATGCTGAATCGATATTGCCTGCCAATCACCTGCTAGAGTATCACAACAAAAAAGCGTCCAATACAGCCACCCCTCCACAGATAACTTGACTGTGAACGGTTTGATGACGTTGGAAACAGTCTATTAGAGAGTCTTTCATTCAGTGAATTCCTCCGTGAGGTGAGAATCACGACGCAAAGGCTTCACAGTTCTCTGCAATTCGCGACTTCACTTAATTGGATTGTAAATCTTTATAGTGGCATGGATCTTCTGAAGGCAGATTGTTTATGATAATCTGTGCTTTCACCCACTAATACTCAGAAAAAAGGCTATAGGAGCACGTGTGCAAGTGACTCTAATACTTCGTATACTTAATGAGTTATTTCAGGAGAAAGTAGGTTTTACGTTAATTTCAGTTACTGTTTAAAACAAGCATGGAAATTCCTGAACCATACGTACAAACGTCCAAAGTAGCACCACGTGTTCGTAGAAATACCACACATTCACAAAAGCCGAAAGGAACCCAGCAACCTGTTAATACTATTAAGTGAGTAAGAAAGTAACGTGATCTATATACACTGATGACTTATACACAGATGACCTAATTAAAGACTGATAATAATCCTTGTATATTCGAACAATTATTCGATCTGAACAAAGAAACCAAGCATTACACACATGAATACACAACTGCACCTGATAAACCGCATAAAATGTAATTACGATAATGCAGTGCAAGCATGGAACTTCCTTACAAGAATTCCTGGAAGCTGCAATTGAGAAATGCGCATCTGAAATAATGCACAAGACAGTAAATTCTTTTTACGTCTGCCACTATCATTATTGTTATTATTATTATCACTATTATCAAGACCGCTGGTAGCAGCAATAATTGTACAGATACTTTCAGTATTAACTTTATTAGTTCATAGTATTACTTACTCACATTCCCGCTACAAACACTTAAATCATATTAATACTCCTTGTCATATTAAAATTGTTATTTCTTAGGGTAGGGTGAAAAAGGTATTTATGTGTGACACACTGCTCCGAGGAAAGGGAGGGACTGATAGTCCTAATCAGATCAAATGTAATAAATAAATAAAATAAAAAATTAAATAGTCTTAACTTGTACTAAGATACAGGAGTGCAGTACGATGTAAATACCCTGTCTAGCTCCAAGTGAAGCGAGGAAGGAAGAAGGCGTAAACGTGCATTGTCCGAATGTACGCAGCCCTGGCGAACTCCGCACTAACCGCCTAGCGACCTCATTGGTTGATAAGGCTTTGCCTTCAAAATATTGCTTACAAATATGCTCCATAACCAAACATAAGCCTGTGCTTGCAGGCGAAAGCATGGACAACGTAGCCTTTGGATCGTGATTCTCATGACGTGGAGGAATCCACTGAAAGAAAGACTCTCTAACAGACGGTTGTCAACATCATTAGGTCGTTCAAAGTCATCTGTGGAGGGGTGGCTGTATTGGACGCTTTTTTCTTGTGATAGTGTAGTAGGTGACTGGTAGGCAATATCGATTCAACAGCCCGTACCCGAGGAGCACTTAGATACCACGCGGCAGTTCTCTTGTGTCCGCAGCAAAAACAGTTGAAACGTCTGTTTCAATAATAGCAGTTCTAGTTTAAAAATCAAACGGTCTAATGTCCAAAATGAAATTATTCGGAACGACAGTGCCCGTGGGTGCTCTCGCGCTTATCATCCTCTCAGCAGGAAACAATTGTAGAGATCATTGGACAATAACTGCATAATGTTCCATGAGTGAACATGTTGTTGTTCTAGATTAAAAATAAACTTCGATGGTACCAGCATGTGGAACAGTTAAATAGGAAACTTGTCTGCATTGATAAACCTCTCCTCTCTGTGTTGACCTCTAGAAGGGATTGCTGGCATATTTTTCATACTCAGTTCTCTCCTATTACGCAGTCTTCAGGGGAAATATAGCTAAGGTAAAAAATGTATTTACCCTGTAGATGCATGCATTAACAACGCGAAAGCCGGTAAATATTTTTATAACGTAAGGGGAGCCGGAGGTGCCTATGCTGCCAATGTTAAAATCACTAAGTTTGAGGAACATTTATGAATAAACTTCCAAATAGCAAAATTTGAATTTTTTTAAAATATAGAGTGGTTTACTATTGCAGTTATGACACAGGGATTTTGGAGTATCTTTTCTAGTTTCCTTCTAATTATTTTTTTTATTAATGACCCAAATTTTTTTACAAATAATTGCTTTATAATTAAACTGAAATGAAACTACTGAACATATTGCCAAATGGCTGTGTTACAATGTACGTTTGACCACTAAGAGTACTGTATAAAAATTTAATCTGTCTATCTTGAGTGGATTTTGAGAAAATGTTCCTTATATTCGAAAAATTCTAACTTACGGGAAATGGCTATCAAAGTTTCTCAATACATTCCTGCACTATAGGATGGATTATCAGGGTCTTCTTCTTCATCCTCCAAAAGCTTCCACTTCTGTCTTCTTTTCTGGCCTGTTGTTCCATCATACTTCATATGCCTCTCTTCTTTCTGCTCCTCTTATCCTTTCTCTCTGTCAATATTTCTTAGTGTTCACCCCAGCTGTAAATCCTAATGCCTTTAGAACTTCACACTTCACACTGTTCGCTTGGTTGTAGGTTGCTATTGCATCATAAATGCCAAAGTGTAGTGTTTTTATGCTTACAAACACCCTTTTAGGAATCACTTTCCAAATCAAATTGTTTATGCTCTCATTAGGATTCTGCGTCTTTCCGTGTAGACATTTGTGTAACAATTCTGGCTGTGCTAAGTCATGAAAAATATCATCAGTGTCACTAACAGATTCACGAAATCTGTCACTTCCACCACTCAGCTTCTTGCTAGAAGATGTCACAGGGCTATGACCGGCCATGTGTTGATTAGCAGAAGAACGCACTGTTTCAGTAATTGTAGTATCGCAACTTGGTATTAGTGTTAATTTTCTTTTACCTACGTTCTTCCTCTTCTTATATACATGGTTACTAAAACGTGGCATCGTAACCAGAACAACGCTTTACACAAGAAGTAGAATACTACCAACAACAGGCGCCACACTGAACTAATTCGAAACGGTAAACAGCAAAGAGATGATGTTCCGCGCTCTTAGCGCTTCATTTGTCACAGAAAACAATGTAACCAACCCTTGCACACTCGCTGTATGCGTAACATAAGGCGCTGTACGCGTAACAGGCCGAGAAAATCCCAAGCAGTTCGCCAGAAAGTCACGAGAGGGTGTTAGATGCATTCAGCGCCCCCCCCCCCCCCATTTCCTCTGCAGGCGTGGCGGAAAATGGTAATAACTCCACTTCCAGGGTGAGTAGAACAATAATTCAAAGTTGAAATTAAAGAGGAATGTCCCAATTAATTTTCGGTAGCAAAAAAAAAAAAATCGTAATTTTTTGAATTTGACCACCTCCGGCTTCCCTTAAACAGTGAGTTAATATAACAATATTGACCTGTCATGTTGATTAATCTGGTTTCTGCCAGTTATTCGCGTCTTTCCTGCATGATATTTGAACTGCGTGACTCGCAGTCTTCTTCAGGCGCTGTCTGATACCGCTTCCAGTGTGGAACGAGTCCGTTATTTATGCCTACGTTGTGCTAGGCACTACATCTTCTGAAGACGCAACGTATACAACATCATGACCCCAAGGGACACAAGTATAAGGATGGAATTAGAGATGACAGCCCAGTACATGTAACTAACGACGTACATGAAACGGCACCTCAGACAACAAAGTATCTGAGGACGCGCTTCCGAGTCTCGAGCGACGATTTCAACACAATCGGTCTGAAAATGACGTTGCAGCCGCTCCTGGGGGGGGCAGGAATTTCGGACGGAATGCCCAACACGACGCAGCACGGTGACAGAACGTACTAATTCACTGCAGTACTCAAATGACGACAGACGCAACATGAAACGTCTAGCACAGCTTGGAGGCCATTCAGAACTTAACTCAGTTATATTGACAACGGATAATAGCCACAAAGTATGCGCACAGCGTTCGGAACAGCCGCGACTAGAAGACAATGCTACAGCCGTTGTTATTGGTCGGCGCACACCACGGGCAGAGCGCCTGAAGCGGCGCGGACGGCAGAGGAAACGTTCAGCACAACGGAGGCATAAATACCGGACTCGTTCCATACTGGAATCGGTATCAGACAGCACCTGAAGAAGACTTCGAATCACGCAGTTGAAATATCGTGCAGGAAAGACGCGAATAACCGGCAGAAACCCGATTGATCAACATGACAACTCCTCGCTGGGAAAGCTTGAAGAATTACAATATTAACCAGATTTTAACGCTCTTTCACATTTCCTTGTAAACGAAATCTGATCCGCAAATGAACACAACAGAAATCTGACTAATTATTACCTCATGGACTGTACTGACCTGGACTTCCACACAGCACAGTGGTATAACGATACGGGTACCTAGCTTAAGCTAACCAAAATAAATTTAAATCTTAATATTTTCTATAAATCTCACCTCGGTTCTCGCTATCAGTGTATAGGAATTATACCTTACAAAACACGTTCAAATGTGTGTGAGATTTTATGGGACTTAACTGCTAAGGTCATCAGTCCCTAATTTTACACACCACTTAACCTAAATTATCCTAAGGACAAACACACACACCCATGACCGAGGGAGGACTCGAACCTCGGCCGGGACCAGCCGCGCAATCCGCGACTGCAGCGCACCGGATCACTCGGCTAATCCCGCGCGGCAATTATACCTTACAGGTAGAATTCATGCGACACACCTGCACAGTGGTGCGCGAAACTTAAGGACGAATGCAAATTTGGCATGAAGTGTCACTGTCAAATAGCATAACTCGATGAAACTTGGACCATATATAGAAAGAATAGCTGCAGCATAGTATGGAAGCTAACTGGAATTGCAAGGTTGGCATTTAATTTTGTTTTTGCAAGTCATCGATGTACACGTCAGAATGAGAGAAAGTTATGCTACTGTTAAAGAATCTTTGGTCTTGTTGTGACAGTCTTTGCCTCTGCGCAATCTAATACTTTCTTGGGTGAAGCGTGGCAGGTGAGGGACGTCTTGAGTAGTGCTGTGTTGACTTGCGATTGTACCTATTAGATGAAGAAATATTTATTCTAAAGGACAAAAACGATGAATATGATGAATGTATTTGAAGGCGAAAATAATATAAATTTTTAATAATGTAGCATTTTAAAGAGAACAAGTTTGAGATAAGACTGCAGCACTACGCAGCTAGCTTTTCGGAATGATTATTGTCACTCAGTTATCTTGCTCCGAGCTGACAGAAAGAACACCCCTCTTCCCTGAGTCATGCATTAAGATATCAACTAATTGAGCTGTTTGGTTTTCATAGAAATTATCTGTTGCCATTGTACCCATTTAAGGTCATTGTTCATTTTGTTAACCTTAGTATTGTATAGATTAATGTTATGTGTGAAAATCACGTGACAATTTGCTGTATCTTTTGAAACGTCCCCTTAGGAAAATTTATACATGACTGTGCTTAAACTGACACACAATATATATATATATATATATATATATATATATATATATTACAAAAGTGAAATGCTTTGCGTATAGATATCTTAGTTATTACGCTTATTGCCGTGATGAAGAAAGTACTGTGCTGTAACGTATTGTTGTGCTACGGAAAAGGCTGTCTCCTTGTAGCTATAGCACAAAAGTTACTACTAAAACATGTTTTACGTTCCAGAATAATTCAGAAAAACTGTGCAGATATAAAACAGAAACACCGCAAAAGCAACATTGTAAATTGTCACTCATTAGTAATGTCGTGATATAATCGTGTAGCTGTCACATAAACTAACCACTGTGTCATCTGGTATCTCTCAGAAAGTTCTTTAATTCAGAATGTATTTTCAAGTAAACCAAAATGTTGCATTAAAATCTCATTAGCAGTACTGGTAAATGTTCTAAGTATGTGAGCCTTATAGTCGTTACGTAATCGTGCAACTAACAAGCAAGAATGCACACACACAATAACACTGTGTCGTCTGTTCACAATAACAATGCATTCGTATTTTCTGTTTAAATAGGTTCTCTTGGTTCTTGACTGGATATTTAACTTCAAACATTGTTGCATGATAACAGTTTCTAAGTCTGACAAATTGTACTAGTAGCGTGAAGTGAAAAATTTTATGGCAAAGACTAAGTTAAAAAACAGATTATTTTTCAATAAACGGTTTTATATGTGAAATATGGTGTAACCCTTTGTTCTTCTCAGTACACAGAGTTTCAACTTGAATGCAATTATCATGCGGTGTTCGTCCGTAAAGAATACTGGAATTTTTCTCAAGGTTAGCGTCAATATTATTTTTCCCTGAGCCAGCGGGCGCAAGTGGCTGCCTGCGGTGCGAGTCATTGTCTGTTTCTCTGTTGGCGCGCATCGTTATTGGGCTTAGGAGACCTATCTTCTACAAATTCGCCTTGTCGAGAGGGCCCAGCCCTGTTTAAATCCCGCCAGTTCTGATGAAATTCACGTCTGTCGTTACGATCACATCGTCTGTCGTCATGTCGGTAGTTCCTGTAGTTTCTTTCTTGTCGGTTAAGTGGTGGAGGATTTCTCCCTGAATTATCACTGCACGGTGGACCGCTGCGTCTGAAGTTATTCTGTCTCCCGTGATAATAATTGTTCTGGTTGCCAAATTGTCTGTTTCTATGAGTGTCTCTGTCATATTCATTACTACGGAAATGCGATCTCTCTCTGTAACTATTATTACTCTGCCAGTGGTTGTCACATGGGTGGTGTCTGTTTTGGTCTCGATTTGCGTTGTAAGAATAGAATTGTCGTGTCCAGTTATTGTTTCTGTCGTCACGTAATTGTGACAGATGTGACCTGTAATTGTTGTGCTCCTGTTTTCGCGTTCCGCGATTGTCAGTGTCAATTTCCAGTTCTTGTAACAGTCCCTGAAAAGCTTCAATGTCGTCTTTGCAACGTCCTGCTAAAATAATATGTCGTAAATGTTCAGGCAATTTGAGTAAGCATATGCGGATGAGTTCTGAGTGGCTGTATGGGTTTGAAAGATGCTGATTCTTATGCAACATGTCTTCAAAATATTTCATAAGACTGGAAAATTCAGATTGTTCGAAACTATTCATCATTATGATGCTATGTTTTACTCAGTCTTGTGTAGCTTGAGACCAATATGCTGAGAGGAAGGCATGATAAAAATCTCCTTCACTGTGACAATCGTGAATGACCGATCGCATTCTTACAGCTGGTTCATTTTCCAAGTAGCCACCCATAAATTCTAATCTGTGCTCTAATGACCAGTTGGGAGGAAAACAATGAGAGAATTGATGGAGCCACGCTTGTGGATGAATGTCGTTGGCAGAATTCTTAAACATTTTGAATTTATGTGTAGTAATGAACAGCTTATAGTCAAAATCATCATGTCGGCGAGTAGCATATTGGTCATTGTTACGTCGTGTCGGCGGTTCCATCTCAAAATTCGGTGCACCCTGCCAATTTCTTTCATAATTTCCGAAAAGCCCTGTGTTATTATTTTGTGGCTTTTCCGTATTTCTACGTTCCTCTTCCCGTGTTGGAGCGCGAGTGTCCTCTGAAATATGTAATTCTTGTATTACCTGCGTCAACTGATCTTGTACTTCCCGGATTTCTCTTTTGTACTGCGTATTAATTAGATTCTGATTTTGTTTGAATTTCTTAATTTGTTCATACTCTTCTGCGTCATTAAAGACTACCGGTTTTGTGTCATTAAGATTACCATCTACCTTCGTAGATAAATTATTTAGCTGATCCGAAAGTTCAACTACTTTCTCTGATAATGCACTAATTTCCCCCATGTGTCTTTCTACTGTGTCCTTTAAGTTTTCCTGAATTTTTGCAAGTTGCATAACCGAATCGGTAGATGCAACTGAGTCAATTTTAGCTTGCAAGGTCTCATGATTTTCATGAACAATAATTTGCAGTTCTTTTATGGCTGCTTCGTGATTCTGCAATGCATTTTCATGCCGCGAAAAAATAGGTTGAAAATGCTCACAAATTTGTGTTTTTACGTCGTTACAGACTTTTTGACATTTCGATTCTATTTTATGTAACTCAGTAGTTAAATCTTCACATGTTTGTTCAAGCGTGGTGTGAAGATTTTGTTCCATTGCGTCTAACTGTTGCTGTGTTTGTCTCTGATGTTGTTCCATTGTGTCTAACTTTTGAATATTTTCTTCCATTGTGTCTAACTGTTGAAGCTTTTGCTGTGTTTGTCCCATTTTTGTATTAATGGTAATGACAATGCATTAGTGTCTGGGATCTGTTCCTCTACGCTTTTCGGCAGTGCATTTCCACCGGCAACATTCACATTTTGACAAGCAGAAAATGTGTCTTGACTTATTTGAGAAAATGGTGAGGACGCAAAACCCGAATCCACAGTATTTGCAAGATTGTGTCCTGTCATTTCGGATTTCTGAGGCGAGCTGTTGCCGACCGATCGATCGATAATGCTTCCCTGTTCACTAATTGCTTCACTGTCTACACCATTGTTTGCAGCCCGCTCCATTTCCCTATGTACAATTACCAAATTAGTAGTCTGAACATTAGTTAATTCATTACTCGGTGGCGCTAACACACTGCTTTCGTCTTCATAGTCATTTCTCAGTTTACTTTGGAGCCTAGTATTACGTTTTTCACACGCCATTATTGTCACAATATATCACATGACAACACAGAAGAACACAATTTGAAGAGCAAAAATAGTGGAACACATTAACATAGCACTGAAAATAATATCTAGTTAATTGCAGCTGCGAAATACTTGGTGCAAATCTACATGCGTGCCACACCTGTTTTACTGTACAACAATGAAAGACTGCTACTACAAAGGAAATTCTCTCTATAATTACGCGCTAGCAATAAACAATAGCTACACTAATTACACAAACTACAAGAAAAAATCAGAAGATTCCAGTGAGGTATCCTAGGCTAAAGGTCGACATGGCCACTGCCCAAAACAATTTGTAAAATTTTTTGTGGGGAGCATGGGGGCTATGTAAGTAGGTTGTTTATGTTTTCTTATTAGCAACGTTACGTAGCGCTCTGTACGAAAATCACTGGCTGTGCTGTGTGCAGTCTGTGGCTAGTTTGCATTGTTGTCTGCCAGTGTAGTGTTTGGCAGCGGCAGCTGGATGTGAACAGCGCGTAGCGTTGCGCAGTTGGAGGTGAGTCGCCAGCAGTGGTGGATGTGGGGAGAGAAATGGCGGAGGTTTGATATTTGTAAAAATGGATGTCATGAACTGCTGTATACATTATGAGTGTTAAGGTAAATACATTGTTTGTTCTTTATTAAAATCTTTCATTTGCTAACTATGCCTATCAGTAGTTAGTGCCTTCCGTAGTTTGAATCTTTTATTTAGCTGGCAGTAGTGGCGCTCGCCGTATTGCAGTAGTTCGAGTAACGAAGATTTTTGTGAGGTAAGTGATTTGTGAAAGGTATAGGTTAATGTTAGTCAGGGCCATTCTTTTGTAGGGATTTTTGAAAGTCAGATTGCGTTGCGCTAAAAAAATATTGTGTGTCAGTTTAAGCACAGTCATGTATAAATTTTCCTACGGGGACGTTTCACTTTTTGCATATACACTTCATTCTAAAATCGTTGACCTGGAATATAATTTTATAGGAACAGTTACTAACTCCACCGCACTTTTAAAGAAGGTTTATCATTACGAGATAGCACATGGCACCATGATGTGGAACTGTTTGAATATTGCTTGAAATTTTATTTAAAAATAGAAATCCCCTGTCTGCTTGCTGTTTGATGTTTTTCTTTCGAGAATTCTGCAGCAATCTTATCAAGACGCAAAGTAAGTGAAAATTTTGATAAGGGCTAAATAATTCTTTCACTTTAATTGCGCATTTAATATAAAGATAAGTTGTATTCCGACCAGTTACAGTTCGTTTCAAATTAGGTTCCGTATAGTCAGAGGTTAGCATACGAGTTTAAGTTAGGTAACGGTTTGTGGTTCATATTTTTGGTAATACGTAGATTTTGTGTAGAGTGGGAGACATATTTGGGCTAAGTTTCATAAGAAACATATGGTGGGGATTTTTCAAAATACACAATGAGACGAACAGAGAAAACTCTTTTCTTCGAAGACAATAATAATTACACTGCAGTCACCGCGATTCCTATGGTCCCTGCCGGCCGGTGTTGCCGAGCGGTTCTAGGCGCTTCAGTGTAGAACCGCGCGACCGATACGGTCGCAGGTTCTAATCCTGCCTCTGGCATGGATGTGTGTGATGTCCTTAGGTTAGTTAGGTTTAAGTGGTTCTAAATTCTAGGGGACTTATGACCTCAGATGTTAAGTCCCATAGTACTCAGAGCAATTTGAGCCACTTCGTATAGGTGCTAGCGGCGACGTGGCACGGAAGAGATGGAAAAAATCGACCCGTTAAAATCGATAACGGTATATTAGTTATAAATAACCGATATTTTCCTGGATTTACTCTGTCTCGATTATAACAGCTCTTTTTAATGTTATACTAATAACCAGATAGACAAACAGACATATCAATTTTTCATTGCAACTATACCGAAACTTTTGGTTTTGAAATAAAGCGTTTATTAAAAACGAGTAATTCGCAAAATTTCCAGCGCTTTGAAATATGAGTTTATAAAATAAAGGGGGAAAAGCGGTCGCTGGTATTCTAATTACAACGCCCACATTTATAAATAGCAGCAAACACATGACACAAAAATCGGTAAGAACTACTAATACAATACTGCACCCATTACTTCGTTGCGTGGCGTATTAGACAGTACATCTGTAGATAGTTTATAAAAAGCGCTTTAAAAGATTAAAAATGGGGGGAGGCGCAACATACTTGCGACGTCATATAGGAGAAAACATCCACAATGTACCTTGAAAAAGAACCTAAATTTGATTGGCATAACTATAATTTTATCGACGTTATAAACGTGAGGTTATAACTGAGGCCTTAATTATGTGCTTTCTTCAGGATGAGTAATTGATAACACCCGAATATGACAATGCAGCAATTCATCAACTTGTGATCTCCCACTCACGCCATCACCCTGCCCATCTCCTTCACCTTCGTCATCTTTGCTTGAGACAATGAGATCAGTTTCTGCCTCCGCCTCAGCCCCATATCGATCGAGATCTACTAACACATTCGCCTCCATTTCAGTTTTTCACTCTTTGTTCAAAGCCTGCCATTATAACTGGAAATGTTGTAATGAGTTTGAATTCCCAAGGGACCAAACTGTGGAGTTCATCGGTCCCTAAACTCACACACTACTTAAACTAACTTATGCTGACAACACACACATCCATGCCCGAGGAAGGACTCGAACTTCCGGCGGGAGGGGTATTACTGGAAATAACAGCAATAAATAAAAGTCGGCTTCACTCAGAAACCGATTATTTTTAGCAGTATTAACAGTCAGGTTAAACTTAAGACGGAAGAGATCGGTGTGACCAAGAACCGGCTCTTTCCGCTATAACCGCCATCCCTACGGCACCCCAGTTGGATGGCCTTACGCCATCAACGCTAAACGCCAAACGCACTGCTTTCACAGCGGCCGAAGAGTTCCCTATGTTATAGCTCAGCCAGTTAATACGAAATATTTGTTAATTACAAACAGAAACCTTTCTCTGTTATGATTCTATCAACTACTGAAAAACATATAGCATCTCCCTATTGGTTCCTCAGATTTTTAACACATTACGAATGCAATTTGAGTTTTTTATGGCAATTTTTGTATGATACAATTACATAATAACAATATTTGGATTTTCTCCTTTACTTGTACTGTGAAACGTTGCCTCTTACCAAATTTCATGATTCTAGGTCAAAGGCAAGTACCCCGGGTTAGGAAGTGAACGAGGAGTACCATTTAGGTTTCGATAAGTGAGTTGCAAGTATCAAAAATGTTTGTACTTTTGATAGCATAGAGTAAAGAGCTTAAATCTTTTATATTCCCCACCGAAAGTATAACTCAGTATACGACATGAATTTCAACTTGATACTTCCATCTGTTCCCGAGAAAAGAGATCTTAACAATCGGATAGACAGGCAGATTGAAAGACGGACAACGAAGTGATTGTATAAGGCTTCCTTTTTCACCAGTAAGGTACGACAACCTAAAAAGTAAGTAAAGTATTTGTTATTTCAAAAGTAATCTCCATAAGCGCTAATACATTTATCCCACTGTGAGACAAGACGATCAATGCTGCATGGAAAAAAAATGTTGGCGGTTGCTACAAAACCATGGTTCTATACCAGCGTGCACCCCATCGACCGAAGCAAATCGACAGCAATGAACGTCTGTATTATTCAAAATATCGCAGGTAGAGATATCTGGACTATATGGATGATGCATAAGAAATTCCTAGAGACAGTTCTGCAGCGTAGCCGAAACAATCTCGACAACATGTGAGCCCGTCAACACGTTGCCTAGGTTGTTCCGAGGTTTCCTTCAACGGACCACGTGACTTTTTAATCCCCACAGAAAAACTATCCGATTTTCACGGTCGTGGGAATGATATTAATTAATAAGTGGACAGGCAATGGGCCAAACTAACTGCAGATTCAAATGAATTGTAAATGGATATCAGTTCCCACTGGTTTTAACCAGGCAATGAAACTCATCAGAGAACTTCCATCGCTAACACGAAGTGTGATTAAACAGCATCTCACGTGAGTAAATGAGAAAACAACGAATGTGACAAATACGGAGAAGCAGCATAAACCAGTAACCATCTCGACAAAATCCTGGACCACGTCGCTTCAATGTGTCCAATCCCAGTATCACAAAACAAACAAACACAGAGTATCCCAAAAGCAATGGGCAAACTCAGGGATGTGACACAGCGTTCATTCGAGGCAGAAAAGCGCAGTAAACATGGGTTGTACATTGAGTATCTTAAAAGCATCTTTACTACCGCCAAACAAGTCTACTGATCAAGTACCCATGGCTCCGAAGGCACGCAATTTAGAGCACATGTTCGCTAGTTTTTCACGCCTCCAATTTCCGTTTCTGTCATATCCATGAATATTGACCAATCATTGTGGGACACGCTGAATACTAAATAGTTTGGTACGTTCAACAAGCGGGAAAGCAGAGCATGTTCAGAGCATCAGGCGGAAATGAGAAGTGGTGCTCTTGTCCCACAAACCTTACTGGCCCTCCATAACCGGTCTCAGCGCCAAGCAATGCTATGGGCTGACCAGTCTCTACGTTTGAGTAACGTGTGTGTTTGAAACATGCAGTTTCAGTTCTCACCCAAAGATGAATCTACCCGAACAAACGGAGGACTATACATTTATGCTTCTAGACATGCAAGTGCTTAACTATAGCCACATGAATACGTGTGGTACACGGCTTCCGTGCATGATTGTTTCATTTTTTTAACATCGTAGTAAGACAAATTAATAAAGAACTTTGATATTTCCTTTGGAACAATTAAAAAATATTTTAACCTTGTTCGGCAATAAATACTAAAGAGTCACACAAATGCCTGCTTTATAGTAAATTACTATATAATCCTTGATTTAAAACACGTCATTTAATTTGATAATCAAATTTCACTGCTTGGTTTGAGGAAAGTTACTAGAACTGGTTTTAGAACTAACTATTCAGAGACATCAACCATATATAAACTGTGGTGTCACCGCCAGACACCACACTTGCTAGGTGGTAGCCATTAAATCGGCCGCGGTCCGTTAGTATACGTCGGACCCGCGTGTCGCCACTATCAGTGATTGCAGACCGAGCGCCACCACAGGGCAGGTCTAGAGAGACTTCCTAGCATTCGCCACAGTTGTACAACCGACTTTGCTAGCAATGGTTCACTGACAAAATACGCTCTCATTTGCCGAGACGATAGTTAGCATAGCCTTGAGCTACGTCATTTGCTACGACCTAGCAAGGCTGAACTCATGTACAGTCAAGAGCGACGTTCGTCATTAATGGATTAAAGTTAAGTATTCCCCCAGCTGCATCCGTTTTTCTAAAGTCTAATTTCCTTGCCCTGTTCCAGACCTCACGCCAGCCTGCGTGAGCTAAAACGCGTGCCTTTCGGCTTCCTCTAGTACCCGGTGTTGGCTCTCCCGGCAACCCACAACATAAACAAATTATTAAACATAAATTCTTGGAGAGAAAGTTAGTAGTAGAGGAGCATCGTAACAAAAGGGAAGCGCACTCACACTTGCAACCCACTTTGCTTGCGAATAAGCCACACAGTGGCTGATAACATGCCCCGGTGTCTCTATAAAATTCGGTACGCTTCACAAAAGGGTACTCCAAGTAGACAGTCTCCTCTCTCAAGAACATAGACACAAACAGATCTACACACAAACATGAACATTTACTGACAATGCAAGCCCGTCGCAAGATCCATTTAATCCATTTCCCTTTAAGTGACTAAAGAGGGCACAACAACAGAGCTCAGGCAACTGTCTTTAAATTCCAGGTCGGAACAAGCAACGGGGGCGTGTACAAAAGTATTACAGAACCACGTATTAAGACCACTGGTAGAACAGCTCCCGAAAGTGCAGTTAAAGCGGCAGTTATTCACAGGCAGAAGTTTGTGCGATAAGAAACTTCACCATAAGGGAGCTACAGTGATGAATGCTACGGAGGACCGCGCTTAAAGGGTTAGCTCTCTCGAACAACAAGACAAAACACTAGTTGTCACCTTAACACTCCAGGAAGGTACAGTAACTTCCCAAAACTTAGTAAAGGAAAATGTAGTAAGCAAAAGGCAAATGTTAAACAAGGGTGAATGCCCCCCCCCCCCCTTGAAAATGCTGGCATAACGTGCGGTCAAATAACAAGATCATGCAAATGATGGTTAATTTATTTGAACGACTAGTCCAGTGTTCTTAGCACACTTAAAGAACTCTAGAGAAAAGAGGTGATAACTTTAGAGAAAAGCGATGATAATTGGCTCTGAGCACTATGCGACTTAACTTCTGAGGTCATCAGTCACCTAGAACTTAGAACTAATTAAACCTAACTAACCTAAGGGCATCACACACATTCATGCCCGAGGCAGGATTCGAACCTGCGACCGGAGCGGTCGCTCGGCTCCAGACTGTAGCGCCCAGAACCGCACGGCCACTCCGGCCGGCGCGATGATAATTAATTCCTGATGAAACTTACAACCTTTAATAGCTGGTTAACCGACAAAAGCAACACAGTGTAATGGTTCACTCAAACACCTTAAAAGTGCCCACTAATTACTTAAAGGTGGTAAACATGACAATCAGGTTGGGACCCCTACTGATTAAATAAAACTCGCGCAGCCACACGCAACACACAGCGTGTTTACGAAGTTCATTACCAAAGTAATGTATTACCAGCAGAATTTCTTCAATATTAAGGGAACACTCAGTGGGAAAAATATACAATCCGCACAGCAGCCGATTTTTTCCTCGTTTTTTTTTTATAGAGGAATACTAAAATGAGGCACACTTCATAAACGTGCGCATTAATTGCAGTTTCTAATAAGGCTGAGCTGTGACAGCGATGCCAGCGTTAATACTATTACTATCAAATCATCGGCGGGACAAAATTAACAGTTCCAATCGCTAATCGAAATTGGGTGTAGTGATGTAGGAGCGGTCTCAGAGTAAACAGGCACACACAGGCACAACGAAACTGTCACGGGCTCTTACACGGTGAGCACGAAGCATTACCAGCGAGGAAAGTTATCAAAGTTGCTCACCTGGCACAATGCAGGAAGTTCACGTCGGGTGTGGAGAAGCTGGCAGCTCCGGGTGTCCTCCTGCAGGCGTGTAATGTAGTTGCTGCCCAAGGCATTGTCTGACGGAAGAATCGCAGGGAAACTAAGGACCGAGACCTTCCTGATGGCAATACTGTTTATCTTGATCCGTGCACGCTGCATTTACTGACCACCATCGAAGCACGATGCATGTGTTCGGTCTACACACTAGTCAAAACACTTCAGGATCCACAGAATGCAATCACAAGAGAGACCGACGCGATCATTGAGCCGTGTGCGGCTCGTGTTCATGCCGTTTATTGCTTGGCGTCTTGTCATTGCGGTCGGGGCATGTTGTTTCTTATTCGATTCACTGGCGTCACTATGTTGCTGGCTTGCAGCAGCGCCTATATATACGAGTACTGTGGGACTATCTTTGGAGCGACCGCCAGTATTTCCGGATTACGTTGTGTGGATTGGAGAGTTGCGAACGCACATCAGTTGGGTTGGGGCGCAACAGCGAGCAGGTTGGTGCAGCGCGAGGGCAAGCCGGGGCCGCTGGCGTTGTGCTGCCACTGCCGGATCGAGGAGGGGTAGCTGCGAGAGCGACGGCTTCGTTGCACACCGAACCCTGAACGTTTAAGTTGAGTGAAGAGTCATGTGCTAATGCAACCTAGACTTCGAGGTGCATTCAAGTTCTGAGGCCTCCGATTTTTTTTCTAATTTACTACTCACACGAAATCGATGAAACTGGCGATACTTCTCGACGTAATCGCCCTGCAGACGTACACATTTTTCACAACGCTGACGCCATGATTCCATGGCAGCGGCGAAGGCTTCTTTAGGAGTCTGTTTTGACCACTGCAAAATCACTGAGGCAATAGCAGCACGGCTGGTGAATGTGCGGCCACGGAGAGTGTCTTTCATTGTTGGAAAAAGCCAAAAGTCACTAGGAGCCAGGTCAGGTGAGTAGGGAGCATGAGGAATCACTTCAAAGTTGTTATCACGAAGAAACTGTTGCGTAACGTTAGCTCGATGTGCGGGTGCGTTGGCTTGGTGAAACAGCACACACGCAGTCCTTGCTGGACGTTTTTGTTGCAGTGTAGGAAAGAATTTGTTCTTCAAAACATTTTCGTGGGATGCACCTGTTACCGTAGTGCCCTTTGGAACGCAATGGGTAAGGATTACGCCCTCGCTGTCCCAGAACATGGACACCATCATTTTTTCAGCACTGGCGGTTACCCGAATTTTTTTTGGTGGCGGTGAATCTGTGTGTTTCCATTGAGCTGACTGGTGCTTTGTTTCTGGATTGAAAAATGGCATCCACGTCTCATCCATTGTCACAACCGACGAAACGAAAGTCCCATTCGTGCTGTCGTTGCACGTCAACATTGTTTGGCAACATGCCACACGGGCAGCCGTGTGGTCATCCGTCAGCATTCGTGGCACCCACCTGGATGACACTTTTCGCATTTTCAGGTCGTCATGCAGGATTGTGTGCACAGAACCCACTGAAATGCCAACTCTGGGGGCGATCTGTTCAACAGTCATTCGGCGATCCCCCAAAACAATTCTCTCCAATTTCTCGATCTTCTCGTCAGACCGGCTTGTGCGAGCCCGAGGTTGTTTCGGTTTGTTGTCACACAATGTTCTGCCTTCATTAAACTGTCGCACCCACGAACGCACTTTCGAAACACATCCATAACTCCATCACCACATGTCTCCTTCAACTGTCGATGAATTTCAATTGGTTTCACACCACGCAAATTCAGAAAAAGAATGACTGCACGCTGATCAAGTAAGGAAAACGTTGCTATTTTAAGTATTTAAAACAGTTCTCATTCTCGCCGCTGGCGGTAAAATTCCATCAGCCGTACGGTGCTGCCATCTCTGGGACATATTGAAAATGAATGCGGCCTCATTTTAAAATAATGCGCATGTTTCTATCTCTTTCCAGTACGGAGAAAAAAAATCGGAGGCCTTCGAACTTGAATGCACCTCGTATTGTGAGATCTCGCCTCTGGTCGGCAGGTTGTTGCTCTCAGGGCAGCTGAGCCTGGTGGAAAGCAGTGAACTTTTCGAGGCGGTGAAATATTGCAACCGTCTTTCTCTATTTGTTATTCATCATTGAATTTAGTATTATTCTTATTCGAGAAGTGCAACCAGTGGTATTTTCTGCTTGGTGGCCGCTAATGCCCCAGTTACCTGCCCTGTAGGCTAGCATACTTTTCCAGCAGTGTACCTTCCCTCATTGTGTTGATGCTGTCCGACATGGCACGTAGTTCGACAGCCTCTTGTGTTGTAGTATGCATATGTTTTTGGAGGTTTAACTTGGTTCTAGTGTTGCCTTCGGCCTTGGGTGTTTTCTGAAGAAGTAGTGCTGTCTGTCTCTTCGCCGTTGCTTAAAATCATATTCCATCGTTGTACCGGCGATCAGACTATAGGCGGATTGGTTAGTCGGTCGGTCGGCGCTTAAGCTGCCCCTAGTTTGAGATGCCATCCTGTTACATGGATAAAACTCTTAGTTGCCTGTCTCATCTTATGTTTTTCTAATTATTGTTCTTGTGTCCTTCAGCCAAGCAATAATTTCACTTTCTTCGTGATAAGGCCTTGAGCCATGTTACAGTAAGATTATTTAGCAAACTTGTTTTGTAAGGAAAGTGTTTATTTTAAAAGGCTATTTGGAATTGTTCCTCTCACTTCCAATTCAGGCCTTCAGCTGTTTGTTACTTGAAGTTGTGTGTGGCCTTCATTCGAGCAATAATTTCGCTTCTTTCATAACAAGGCCTACAGCTGTGTTACAAAAAGTTTATTTAAAAATAAATTTGTTTTAGAAGCGATGTAGTTTTTGAAATGTGTGCTATTTGGAATTGTTTTCCTGACTTCTAATTCAGGCCTTCAGCCGTTTGCTGTTTGAGGTTATTGTTGGTGGCCTTTGGCCCAGAAATGTTTCAATTTTGTTTCCTTTGATAAGGCCTTCATCCGTCATACAGTAATTGTGTTTAAGAGAATGTTTTAAAATTTTAATTTCTTTAAGTAAAGTTCATGTATGTGTTGCACAACCGAGAGTAACTGATTACGGCCCCATCCACAATCGTAACCTTATTCTGCCCCATCCTGAGAAACCAGCTCTCAATCATTACTCTCCGCCGCCGTTGTTACGCCGCCCTCTTTCGCCCGTCCCCTCTCCAAAGTGCGTCCACGTCCCTTCCCGCCGCCGCGCCGTCCCGAACCAAGCCTTACGCACCCTCCCTCTGGCCAAAGATAGCCAGTTCCGGAACGCGACGCGAGGTGTCGGAACGCGCCGCGGCTCAAAGTGGTATAAAAAAGTATACAACAGACGGTATTCAGATGCTATGTGGCGTTATTAATCAAACGGCTTGCTGAAGCTTCTTCAGTGACCTCGGTGTTCGTAGATTTTCTTGTATCTCTCCAGTCTAACTACACCGATTCCGCCACGGAGCAGCCAACGTTATCGAGTTAAAAATATTTTTGCACACGGCTACTCAAGACAGAGTGTAACACCATAACTTAGACACTACATGCCTTTTGTTGATTCATTTAGCTTCCTATTTTGTTCTACATCCCATCGTTGAACTTCTGTAATTAGTGTATGATTCATTTGATACTGTAATGAAGTGTAATCACTGTAATATGTACAATATGAGCAAATGATCTTTTGTCTTCCTTATATAATATCTTTGGTTATCTTTAAAATTAAATAAATTTATTTATATAATTTTTTATAGAAATATATGAGCAAATGTTGTGTTTTATTTAAAATGTTTGTTTGCTGTTATGTAAACTGCTGACCTTCGCTTAGGGTTCTTAGTTATGTGGTATGTAAAAGATAATGTGGTTCCCTTCAGGAACGGAACTTAGTATCGCGCGCAAATTGTGGTTGGCCTAGGTAGAAAAGGTGGAACAAGAGTCAGTCGGGAACGAGCTGCCAAACTGTGCACTGCCTAAGTAAAAGCTGTATTTTGAGCTGGATCCGAGAGAGGCTTTTCCTGCCGCTTACCAATGCCTCGGATGGATGGATAAATAGCTGGAACTATTCTGGAATTGGTACCTATCGTCGCCACCAACAAAAGACAGAGTCTAGCAAATCTGCCTGCAAATCCACCTACCAATATGCAGTTGCCACCACATTGCGCAATGACTGTAACGGAATACTTTAATAATGTACAGCGAAGGATCAGCTTATTGGATGTGTTAGTCTGCTCAAATATAAGGTAACTTATAATTGAATTCATGTACTTACCTTGATTTTTTTCCCTATCACAAAACCTCTCAGGTTCCTCTCCATTTGGACTATTATTACCGAGTGTCCTAGTTTGTGGAAAAAATGAAACCTCAGAGCCAAATGTTTAATCAAATAATGTTGTTTGATCTTTGGTAAGAAGAGAGTATTCAGATTTACTATGGATTAAGTGAAATTGTGGGAGATAGTAAATGTAGTCTTGTGATGGAAACAGTCCAATTTAAAGTTTTTTTGGAGTTTCAAAGTCACCTATTTAATCATTTACTTGAAAGTAGAAGACTGTGGTAATAAAGACAATTTGCTGTTTCCTTTAAAAATTAAAAGTTCTTAAAACTGAGGCCAACAAAGTTTTGCTTAGTTAATGATCATAGTGCTGCCTGTAGTAAAATTTGAAAGGTGAGTCATTTTCTTGCAAATTTGTCAACATTGTGTCTCACTGCAGTAAAAGTCGTGAATTGCAGTTGTGGAAAGTTATATACTCATACATGCTAATCACTTGTTTCTTTTGGGTATTGAAAGTGCATATTAATAGTGTAATAGCATCCACAGGTCATCCTTTACCACTATTTATGAAAACAATAATTTCTTTATCCAAAAGACAGTGAGAAGTAACCTGTTAATGAATTACATTTAACTTTGATTCTAAATAGAATAGTATTTAGTTGAGAGACACTTTACCTGTGACTAGTTCATAATTTTGCGGTGATCTACATTTATTATTTTATGTCCGTTAGAAAAATGTTAAAACAATAATACTGAACCTATGTCCGATTAATGATTCTGCAGTGAACATTAATAGCTATGTTATAAAGACCATTCAGTTTGAATAAGCCCTGAAAGTAATAGTGTGTTTCATTATCTGTTATATTTATGCAAATACTCTGTCCTGCTCTGTCATCTTCCAGTCTTAACCGTGAACATATGCAGGTGTCAGAGTTCATTGCACTCGCGTGTGGTAAAGTATAGGTTGTGTTTCTCCGTTAAAGTTACTAATAACTATATTCTTGAACAAGAATGTTAATAATTCTCTTGGCTAATTAGGCTGGCGACCGTTTTCTTTATCCTTTAAACAGTGTGGATAGGTTAAATATTATTTATTACTGTTTAAATACTTACGTATTTCTGACTTTCGCTTCCGATACGGCACCTCCGTTAGGTACATCACGGTCAACATAACAAAATTCCTCTCAGAGGATAACACTGCTCAGTTGTGTTATACCATAATTGCTTTAACAAGATAGTTTTGTTTCACAGCCTGCCTCCAACTTTAAGGTTATGGTACAGCAGCAGCAGACCGGAGTGTTATAAGAGGGCACTCTCAGCTAATCACTAGGTTACGCCTCCTATACGTCTGAATGCATCTATATACAGCGGCTGGAGCTCCACAGTCATATCGTCTGCGGAGTGACCAGCTATCGCTGGCAGCATGCTACTGGATTAGATTACGGACTACTACAGGAAGAATTTATTGCTGTGCTGATAATAATTTTCTAAGGCCTTACAGACTTTCTTGTATCAGTCTTCCGTCATCAGTGTTGCTCACTCACAACGATCCAGCTCGTTTAGGTTTCCGTGAAGTGTAACTTGTCAACTGGTTTTCTTAACGTGTATTAATAATATCTGTGCACTTTAGGAGAATAAGTTTACTTCCTAAAGGCATTTGTGGCTAATAATTGAAGTGAATTTAGAATTAACTGTGCAGTGCACACAATAATAAAAGTAACTGTAATTTCTATATATTTTATTTATTTCTCTTTAGCGATAAGAGTGGAATTTTTTGTTCAGGTACAAAAAGTACAGAGTTTTCCGATAGACATAGGAAAATGAAGATACGTAGCTGTTAGAAAACAAACAATACCAAATGAAACAGCGAGTATAGTGTTACCAGTCACTCTCTTATTTATATTCCAAGCACTTTTCGAAAGTTTAAACTTCCATCGTCAGGTGGATTTACATGTATTAGTATGACGTATGTGTGTGTTGTATTACGATTCTGGAGTAACTTATCGCACTGCCCAGTGGAGAAACACTGTTTCGGAACATGGTATTGGTGATGTTTTTGACTAAAAGCTAAATGTATATCTAAAGGTGAAAATAAACAAATAAAATAGATTACCTCTAGTGGTCACAAGTTCCCCTCTCTAAGGTAACACAACACATGCAAACAGTTGTATTTTGTAAACAAAGATAGAGTCTGGAAACTATTTATATCAAGGTACAAAAGCAATATCTCGAAGTACAAGGAATGTATACCATAACAAGATTATTATTTTGAAATAAGTTCTAAAGGATTGCAGAGATCTCGTTTGTGTTTTCCAATTCATGCATTGGAATAAATATTTCAAGAGGTATACAAATACTTTTTCTATCAAGCTTATATAACTTGATTTTGTACTCATTTTTATATTTAAGTCATATGTCGCAAACTTTAACTAATAACATTATCTTGCCAACATTACCTAATTATACATTTATATAACGATTATGACTGGGATTCAGAGAAAGGGATGACGTGGATATAAATAAACAGTGAATCGTAACAGTAAACTTTGTTGTTTCATTCGGTATCAATAATAGTCATTGTAAAGCCTAACCTAAATTGTTCACATTTAAACAAAGGATACCTCGAGAACCTCACCTATAGTTTATAGGTATATTTTATATGAGAACGTAATTAATTCATAGGTAAACCGGCAAAGATTACGTGTTACAGGATTTGACTAGTTTCGCTTGCCAGACACGAGTATCCTGCAACATTCATTACCCTGGTGACAAAGCTTTAGAGGTTTAAAGCACCACTCACTGCCGTAGTCTACACTAAATCGTGTGGATTGGATGCGTGCTTAAATTACAACGGTCGCTGTGTCGCCTGCAGGCGATCCCAGTGTGTGCTGAGATACGGAGGAAGCAAATTCCATTTAACTCTGTTTATATTAAACAGATATTGACTTCGCCAGTATTCTGGCAGCATCTGGTGTTCACTGTAAATTTACATAAATGCTTTGCTTGAAGTACCGTATTCGATGAAACCAGCAGATAAGTAGATTAAGAGAAGAACAGTGGGTTTTTTCTCCTAATACACAAACGGAGAGTATTTCGAGAGATCTTCCTAGGGAAAAAATACAAACCTCATTATTGACAACATTAGTAAATAGGACTTAGTATGTTTTGTGTTAAGTCGAAATAACAACACAAGTTTTGACATTTGAAATGTGCCAAAATCTTTAATGCTTAAAGTGCAGATTTTCAACGAGTGTTTAACGGCTCTTGGAATTTGATAAATAATTATCTAAATAAATTGGAAAACGTCACCACAATATATCGATTAGCACATGTCGGCATCCTGAGATTTGATTACATTACTGTGATTTACGTCTGACGAAACTCTTTGGTCCAGAGAATTATCTATGGAAATATAACTCATAACATGTAAATGACTCACAAAGACTTCTACTGTGGCATTTGGAACTCCTAAATATTAGTAAATGAGCACCTCATGTACTCCACGCTGAACTTGGTGGGATGTGACACAGATGCTATGCAATGGACATACAACTATAAATAGCCCGGTCTGTCAATTTTGACGAAGAATGAAATGCATAAAAGAAAATCGTGTTTCCCTGGTATACTGCCCTAACAGTGGAGCAAGGCAACGGCAGTACGATAATTCACACGCTAACCGATACACATACAGCGATATCAAATTTAACTCGAGTTACAGTTGTTCCAAAACCTGTAGGAGTTTTTATTTGTGTAAATTTTTATATCGGTTATCATATGCCAGCTATTCCCATTTCGGAAGACATAGTGGTCTTTGATGAGTAACGAACGTCTTTGGTAGTATAAATCTTGTTTTTTGAGACAATTTTGACTGATCATGAGTTTTATGTATAAAATGTAATAACACTTCGCCATTCCCTGACGGACATGGAATGGGAAATAAAATATGGCTGTGTTCCTCAGTAAGAAGTATTTACCTCGTTGGTTTGACAAAAGTTAATAACATTTTCGGACTTCACTAATATCCAGCATACATAAATCAGATCACAATATATTAAAAGAACTTGTGTGAAGCTAGATGATATATTTGAAAGTCAGCGATGTATAGAAGACACGACAAACTCCAGACGTGAAGATATACTTTTAACGTCTCAACTAACGGTTCTTTATACATCGCATATTCTTAAACATGGAAAACGGTAGTATTGTATCTGTGTTCTTTTATCTTATTATTCCGATAGGTACCGGGAGTCACACTGTTTTCATTATAATCATAAAAAGATAAACTTATGGTATTGGCTTTTCCTTTGTTTTTAGTTACATGTCTTCATCTGTGACAAACACTCAAATCACTGCGCCATAATTCGTCAGCACACCAAAACAAACTGGCGCAGCTCAATCGGAAAGTGGAGTTCCGTGCGGTTATTCAGTTCCGGCAGCAGTAGCAATGTTACAGCAACGTCAGGCTAATCAAGTTGACTAGAGATGAAGACGCAGGAAGAGACATAGAGGGGCAGGGGGGGGAGGGGAGGAATGAATTCAACTCTTTCCTTCCCTGTGCCCGTTATCCAGTCAATTCCACGTCAGGACAGGTATAGTTCGTCTCCAATTTCGCAGAGAACCAACAATACTCCTTTATAGGCTATTATCACGATGGGGTCACCAGTCCCAAAGACATTTTAA
This sequence comes from Schistocerca cancellata, assembly GCF_023864275.1. Taxonomy (NCBI): domain Eukaryota; kingdom Metazoa; phylum Arthropoda; class Insecta; order Orthoptera; family Acrididae; genus Schistocerca; species Schistocerca cancellata. The sequence goes on from NC_064628.1 coordinate 846,489,330, forward strand.
GCTACTGCCTTTAAGTCTGGTTGAAACTTTTCCAAGTGCTCTAGTATTATTCTGACACACATATTCAGTTCAATCAGGTTGAATCGTCCCGGGCTGATTTTCTAAGCACGAGGATGATTTGTCGTACCTCTCCTCCCCACCAAGTCACCATATTTCTCTATTACTGAGCCTTCTCTGTCTACTTTGGACAGAAGAGATGTGATCGCTACTCACCTCATCGTTACCTCAAATAGCCACTACATTCCAGGATGTATGGTATGAGATTACCTTGATAGCCATTCTGAGAGTGCGAAATCAATACATGTATCTACCTTTTACATTTGCAATCCAGAGTTCACTTTGTGATGGATGACGGAAGTGCCTGTACATAACTATTATATAGCTCCCAACTTGTTTCATTGGTGACAGGACTCAGCGACAACGAATGGCAGTACCGAGAGATTAATATGGCAGTAATATGCTGCTTTACTGCCCTCGGACTTTTATAAGTATCGCTCCCCATGATGCACAAAGCTAGTCTTTCAGCATCTGCCACTACAGATCGCTGGCATGTCTGTGACTCTTCCGTTTACTAAATGAACCGCATGGATATTATTTGGATCTACTCTTTTTTCTCTGTTAACTTTGCCTGGAAACGGTCCCACACAGGCCGAATACCATTTATGAATCGATCTGATGACGGCTTTGTAAGCTACATACATTTTTTCGTGACCCTTCAAACGAATTTTACTGCTGTTTCTGAACTTCAGACGTGTTATTCTATCTGATTATTCAACTTTTAATCTCTCTGGACATATATGCCTAGTTAATATTTGCACAAACTCATTGCCAGTCGTGTAAGCAAGAAAAAACCTGTTGTGACATTCTTTTATGTCCAGTTTTTTTATAATATACTGATGAGCCAAACCATTATCGTCACCTGTTTAATAGTGTTTTGATCATTCTTTGGAATGCAATACTGCAGAGATTTTGAGTGTCATGCATTCAGTACGTCATAGTATGTGCCCGGGAGTGATTTCAGTTTCACCGGTTCAGACCAACAGATTTGGAGAATATGACATCAACGAGACGTTAATAACAAGCTCGTCAAGCCACTGTAGCACGATTGTACCCTTATGGAGCAGACATGTATCCTTTTAGAATATGGCAACGCCTTCAGAAAACACCACAAAGCACGGAGAAAACTTGTGGTCCACGAAAATGCACACAGTGCTCAGTTCTCATGACACGTCCGATAACTACCACAGTCCCAAGGAAAAAAATATCTAAACATCACAAACACAACACATTGCTTCGCCTAACACGGTGTAGGTAATCCGTTGACGTTTAAAACAGTTTCCAGTCGTCTCGTAATGGGTATACGTCCTGCAAAATAGTGGAAAGTTGAGGTAACGATAATGGAAATAAATAGCAATCACAGCCCTTCTCCCCAAAGTAGGCAATGAAGGCTTAGTAATAGTGAAATATGGTGACTTGGCCGGGAGGAGAGGTGCAACATTCTTTTTTTTTAAAATTTGTGGTGAGGACTGTGGGACCAAACTGCTGGCGTCATCGGTCCCTAGGCTTACACACTCATTAAACTAACTAAAGGTCAATACACACACCCATGCCAAGGGATGACTCGAAACTCCGAGGGGGGGGGGAGGGGGGGGAGTCGCACGAACCGTGACTAGAAGCCGTTAGACATTTAATCCCCGTGCTTAGGAAACCAGCCTGGAACGAAGCAACCTGACTGAAAAGCGGAAGCGGACCTGTCTTCTTGGAGTACACCATCGATATTGGGGAATAATGATCAGCCAAAATGGTCACATAAACCTTGGCAGTAATGCGACCTTTGACAGTAACGATGGGGCTCATGACCTATGTAACACACTTCCTGCGTACTGAGCCGTAAGGGATCCAACAAAATTGTTACGTTTATGCGTGTGAACATAATTTACTAACTCACAGCTATTACAATTAAAGTGGATCACGTTGATTAAAATAGGACAAGATCCAAATATAGAAATTTGTGACTTTCAAAATAATTTACAAGCCAAAACCAACTAATAATATTCAGCAATTAAATGCAGAACGCTGATGAACAAAATACCTTTCATGATTTAAATATTGAATCAAACGTAATAAAATTAATCAGACTTTTATAGCTTCCGCAAAAATTTAAAAATAAATTCCTAAGGTCCTCCCGTCGGAAATAATACCATATAACGGAAACTAACTCCCTGCTGCCCTACAATTGTAAAGTGTTTTCTTCAATTTTACGAGCGCGAAGGAAACAGTAGGGGCAAGGTCACCCCCAAGAAAAACATCGAGACTCCTTCCAACACGGACAGCCTGAAGAATACTGAGATCTCCGCCTTCTGTAACACATACGTAATCATTTTAAACACAGGCAACAGTTTATTATGCCACTTTAAGTAAGATTTCACCTGCAAAGGGAGCGGACAGCACATAGGCGACGAAACGCAACTTCCCAAGCGGAATACAGCAAACAATACACGCAAAACAGTAGCTTAAGCTTTCCGGTAAGAGGAACAAAAACAAATTGGCACCAAGTTCACTCCAATCGGTAACGAATTGGCCGGAACACCAACATCAGAGGCTCTGCAAATAATTTGTACATGTTAAGCGGCTCACACATCATCAAATATACTTAAAATCCCACTTCCCATGTAGTAAGCCATGGGGCGATGTTCCTACACAGAAACGTCAACGTAGACACGGGCAGTGGCCGCGACGGTAATCGATGCAGGGAAGAAGAACAATCGAGAAGCGCGGCAGTAAACGGCTGAAACAAAACTCCACTGGCAAGACGCGAGTAACCCGAGTCCCGTCGGGGAACTTCTCCTCGCACGCATTCGCGTCAGCAACGGACCCTCTACACGCGACAAACGACGCCTAACAACTCGACCCAGCAGTCACACCGTCAACAGCACTGTCCCGTGAGCTCTGCCTCTAAGCCCCGCTAGCCACACACTGGGAGCAACCACACATTCTGGCAGCCCGACTACATTTCCCCTCAAAAGATCAAAAAGGTGATGCAACTATCTAGCGTGGCACAGCTCAGAACACTACCAATTGGCTGCCCAAAATTATCACCGGACCCCCGGCATGTTTCACTCTTGGGCCTGAAATTGCAAACAGTGTGAAACAAGACATATCCGATCACATGACTTTCTTGCATTACTCCATGATGACCGGTTTTGGAACTGCAGCTCACCCTCTTAATCTCTGATTCTGTAGCTCCCTTCGTATTCTTTTGGGGCTCGAGTTCTGGAGCTCTATATTCACTTCTGCAACAAATTTTTAGATGTTGTCCTCTTAAGTGACCGTCAAGATCTCTCGATATATACTTTTGTCGGCTTTGTGACTTAGCGCTGTAAATCTTCGATATGGTGCCACATCTAACAATTCGGCTACTTTTCCCACATTCGAATTCATTTGGCTGCGATACTCACAACTACACGGAACACTGTTCTAATCACCACTGACACTTGCAGCAAACTAAGGACATTGCACAGGTTATTTTCATGGACAAGTACAACAAACCAACCTGTAGCTTCGCTAGCATCTGCATTTATGTCCAAGAATTCCCCGTTATTCTCCATCGCTAAAAATAGCCCCTGTACTAGAGTAGTGCCCCACTTACCTGCTTGTGTGACACGATGAATGTTTTGAGCAATCGTTGGCTCGGAAGACAGCTTATCTGGAAACCAAAATCGGTGGGATGTAAGAAGAAAAGTGATTCCTCCGACCAGGAAGCACTTTCCATTGCTGCATGGTCCAGTCTCGAAGACCGTACGCCAATTGCCATCGTATCTGACAATGTAGGTGTTGTTAGCCGCAGACCCATATGACCAACAATGCGCGCTGAACGGTCTTCTGCACCAACATACCACTCTGACGTCAGATCTGCCCCAGATCTCCGCCTGTCCTCCTCTGGAGACGAGGCAGGCTTCCTAGCTCCACGTCTTGTAATGAGGCATGGACGTTGTCGGCTACTCTTAGTTTCACGGTCCTTCATCCACTTATTGACGATGCCCACGACAGTAGTACACGAACAGTAGACAATCCTCGCCGTAGCCGCGTGGAGTGGCCGCGTGGTTTGGGGCGCCATGTCACGGATTGCGCGGCCCCTCCCACCGGAGGTTCGAGTCCCCCCTCAGGCATGGGTGGGTGTGTTTGTCCTTAGGATAATTTAGGTTAAGTAGCGTGTAAGCTTAGGGACTGATGACCTTAGCAGTTAAGTCACATAAGATTTCACACACATTTGAACAAGTTAGTTTAAGTAGTGTGTAAGTCTAGGGACCGATGACATCAGCACTTTGGTCCCTTAGGCATTCACAAACTTTTATACAACCAAACAATCCTCGCCGTTTCTAAGATTATTGTTCCCTGGCACTCGGTTGGGCCCACATCACCTCGCTGCGCCTCTCCCGCAAAGCCACCAGGTGGCGTTCAGTGGGCAGTGGTGGTAATGTTATGTCCGATCACAGTCAGTACTTCACAAGACACTATACAGTGCTCGGCTGAGGGTACCTCATTCCAACTTCGCAGATTTTCTGTCCACTTACATTCGTGCACCGGACGAAGGAGAAACGAGCGTCTGCAGGACACTGTACGTGTCCTGCTGTCTCTTATTCTCATGATCCCTACACGATGGTGGAAGATTAATGGTCATAAATTTTCCTTGGAATACAGGTTCTCCACATTTACCCAGCGGGACGTCCCGAAAACTGCGTTTCTTCCAAGGTTTTTACTCTAGCTTGTCTCGCAATATTGTATCTGTAAAGTAATTAATGCATGTCGCGACAATTTATTTCATTTGGCACAGACGTTGGCTATGTAAATAATAAAATGTTACTCAGTCACCATTGTAACACGAGTTGGGGATGGTATGGGTTCAGAGAGTACACAGTAAAGAAGACACTTACAGTATTCAGAAGTGAGTTGTTTGGGTTGGTAGTCAGCTTTTTTGATGGCCTTCGGTTGATCGACAGAACAAATATGGTCGCAGAGATGAGAGGTTGACTTCATGCTGTTTTTAGGAGAAATTAGTGTATGTAACTAAAATTAAAACATGGGACGATTACCTACCACTAATGAACGCAATCTGCGAGATCCTTAAATATTTATGGCACTTAACCAATTCTGTGTAAAGAGTTATTTTCCCGCAAATGTATTAGCGATGAAAACAGTCGACCAGATGATTTGGTATTGCTGCTTATATTATTCGGTGACTGCGTTACGTGTGAGACGTGGTGGGACTGGCACCAGTAGTATCTCTGACTTGAGGACGATCGATTTCATAGTGCAGGGGTTTGTCCTTGGGATTGGGCCGGCTAGAGATATAAGGCAGTGCCGACCGCGAGTATGGTTCAAACGGCTCTGAGCACTATGGGACTTACCTTCTGAGGTCATCAGTCCCCTAGAACTTAGAACTACTTAAACCTAACTAAACTAAGGACATCACACGCATCCATGCCCGAGGCAGGATTCGAACCTGCGACCGTAGCGGTCGCGCGGTTCCAGACTTGATCGCCTAGAACCGCTCGGGACCGCGAGTAGGGAAGAGGACACAACGCTTTGTGAACGGAACGCGGCGGAGCGGGAGTCGGCGATTGGCTGGCGGACAGAAGCGGAGACGGCGTGCCTCAGGCCGGGCGGCGGTTGTCACGTGGTCGTGCTGAAGTCGGCGGCAGTTGGCCGGCGCTGTGCATTTTCCGGCAACCTCGTGAGCTGTGGATGTGCCCGCTTCCTTGGAGACACACGCTGTTATGCTCTTGCAAAGTGATGGTTTGGTATCATCGCGAAGTCGCCCCAGCGTCTAGACACCCAGTTAAGTACGCTAATTACTAAGAGCGCTTAGGCAACTGTGATTGTGATCTCTCTTGGTGCAGTAAGATGTTTCATGACGTTTCATGTGATGCTTATTCGATTTCATTTGAGGCCTCCTACAAAGCGTGTGCTCAGCTTCCGCATAATAACGATGTATTTGTAGATGTGTTTCATTAAGTTCTAGTGAGAGGTCGGTTCTCTTGAGCCAGGTCATTTCCCTCTCTTAGTGTTTGTTTATGAAGTACTGTTTCACTTAAAGGAAGCACTTCCTAATGAAATTACTTGTTTATCCTTGATTTTATAGAGTTAATTTACTGGACAATCTTAAATGTTAAACTTGTTGTTGTTGTTGTTGTGGTCTTCAGTCCTGAGACTGGTTTGATGCAACTCTCCATGCTACTCTATCCTGTGCAAGCTTCTTCATCTCCCAGTACCTACTGCAACCTACATCTTTATGAATGTGCTTAGTGTATTCATCCCTTGGTCTCCCTCTACGATTTTTACCCTCCACGCTGCCCTCCAGTACTAAATTGGTGATCCCTTGATGCCTCAGAACATGTCCTACCAACCGATCCCTTCTTTTGGTCAAGTTGTGCCACAAACTTCTCTTCTCCCCAATCCTATTCAATACTTCCTCATTAGTTATGTGATCTACCCATCTAATCTTCAGCATTCTTCTGTAGCACCACATTTCGAAAGCTTCTATTCTCTTCTTGTCCAAACTATTTATCGTCCATGTTTCACTTCCATACATGGCTACACTTCATACAAATACTTTCAGAAATGACTTCTTGACACTTGAATCTATGTTAACAAATTTCTCTTCTTCAGAAACGCTTTCCTTGCCATTGCCAGTCTACATTTTATATCCTCTCTACTTCGACCATCATCAGTTATTTTGCTTCCCAAATAGCAAAACTCCTTTACTACTTTATGTGTCTCATTTCCTAATCTAATACCCTCAGCATCACCCGACTTAATTCGACTACATTCCATTATCCTCGTTTTCCTTTTGTTGATGTTCATCTTATATCCTCCTTTCAAGACGCTATCCATTCCGTTCAACTGCTCTTCCAAGTCCTTTGCTGTCTCTGACAGAATTACAATGTCATCGGCGAACCTCAAAGTTTTTATTTCTTCTCCATGGATTTTAATACCTACTCCGAATTTTTCTTTTGTTTCCTTGACTGCTTGCTCAATATACAGCTTGAATAACATCGGGGAGAGGCTACAACCCTGTCTTACTCCCTTCCCAACAACTGCTTCCCTTTCATGTCCCTCGACTCTTATAACTGCCATCTGGTTTCATGTTAAAGTTAAGGAAAGTTATTCTGCCTCCTGTTGTCACGTGTGGTCTGTGGTTCAATGAACTGAAGCGGTGGGCGACCGAAGCACTGGACTTCCCTTTATATTACAAGTTTGGCTTACGGGCTGTGGACTTCGCTTGAGCTCGTGTGTTCCTCTTAGGTATCGTTTGCTTGGTTCACATTTTGGTGGCCTACTCGTCGTGGGGTTGCAAACGGAGCCACGTCTTCTCTCAGTCGGTTACACCGTTCGTGTCCTTACAAGTTTGGACGTGCTTCTGTTGTTACACATTTATCATTTACAAAGTTGTAACTTATTATGCCCTAAACGTCTATCTTAAAAGTAAACGGGCACTTGAATAATTTCGGGTTCGCCCTGCAAAAATTGCTCAGCTTACGTTTAATAAATTTGCTTGAAGTATTCGTGTTAAAGATGAAATTGAAAGGGTGTTAAATAATGTGCCTTAAATAGAGTTGTTCGTTAAAGTTATGATTAAATTCAGTCTTAGTGGTTTCGGTCAGATTTGGTGGGAGATCGTGGGAGATGATTTATTAACGTGCTTATGATTATGTGTAATGCAAGTCTCTTAAATAATCCTGCCCCGAGTGGTACCTGTCAAATTTCATGTGATTGTTTTGGGTGGCTAATAAATCCATTGGAATTGAAATGTTCACTTTATTGGGTCAGCCCTTCCACCCCCTTTACATTTAATGGTTAAACAAACAGGTGTTAAGTAAAATCGGATCAACATGATTTTGCGATTACTCTCGTTATGGAGTTGCAGTGGAATACGAAGCTGCCAAACATATGAAATTGTCTTGCTTATTAATTTTGTGTTTTAGGAAACAAAATTGCAGTTGTATAATGTAAACTTCGTTTGTAAAAAATTTCCACCTTATTAACACATTCCAGGCTCTTATGATCGTCGGAATACGAATTTCTTGTTTCAACAACAAATTCATATGATTACGGCTTAATATCCAACAATATTTTAATAAACAGTTGAAAGTTAAGCTATGGGGCTGACTATATAAAAATGATTGAGAATGTATGGAAAACGTAGTTTACTGACAACATTTATTTTCTCAAAACAAAGACAGACATAAATTAAGCTAGACAAGTTATGACCAATATCGTAAATAACTAACAGGTGGTTTGAGACCACACTGGACAAGGATCCTGGGTGGCAGAAGTGAGTCAACTACTCTGGCGTTAAAAATGTAGATAAAGCAATCTGAATTGATCTGACACTGAGCGGACTTTGACTGACAATCTACAGAAGTTTCTCAATACAGGTGCAGCCGAGAGCAAGTAGCGATTGAGATCTGTACACTCTTGACTAGGCCGGAGCAGCAGTACATTACCCTGTTTGCTTCGTACAGCGAAGTAACTTGCAACTGGCGAGATGTGTGCCGTGAAGATGAGATGTCAGGCGGCACGGTCTAGCAATCAGCCAGACGGATCGCAATTTACATTCAACCTGAGCCCTAAAATCACTGTAGATTTCAGTGTGTGACACACCCATTTGCTGGTCGAACCAAGGACCAATTTGGCTCAGAAGGATACCTAACGTCAAGACTGTTAAACTGAAAGTTAACCGCCTTACCTCCTTGGCTAGGGACGCCAGATCAAAGTTGATGTCTTCAAGCCCTGAATCAAAATTGCGTAACGGATAACTGGGGAGAGGAGCTTGAGAGCGCTACCTAGAGAGCGTCCCCTTTCTGCACGATACTAGGAAAGGGGCTGGAGGGCTCACACGCTGATGTGTGGGTCCCTGCATTCTATAGCTTTTATTTTAAACAAATTCCGTTAACTTGACTTCTTTGTGATTTTTAAGGTATGTTAAAGATTGATGACAGTTGATTACCTATTTATTTTAAACATTATCACTCGACTTGACAGCGATTGCAGCAATAGTTTCAGTTTACAGATATTAAAATTTTACAACTTATAGCTCGGGTATATTATGTACTAATCTGCACGCACATTTCTACGGGTAAGACGGAACTGAGTTGGCCAGATGTATACCACCAAAGTCTCACAATATTTTACATAGGACATCCACTACGTGAGGAGGATAACGCAAACTGGGGACCAGATACATTAACACCGGGGGTCAAATTTCCGGAATTAAACGAGCACATTCATTACCTTACACAATCCGAAGCTGGAAATAAAGTAATTAGTACAAATATTCAAATACCTCTTTTCCATGCGTGAACATTGAGACAGACGCACTGAGGGCACGTCTGCTCACTTACCCGTCTTCTGTAACACTCCCCAGAATTTGGCGGGCACCCGGAGGTCTTCCTGGGCCCCTGTGGAGGGGGTGGTCGAACCACTTGGCCGTGACCAACCTCTCCACCCCAAATCTTGTGACACTGAAAAGTCTTTGACTTTTACCTGCTTGTGCTGTCTCTCTGATCCCCTACCCAGGAGTAAGGTTGGCACTAGTATACCACAGAACTACTTCCCAACAAAGATTTGGCCACGCTTTACGGAAAGGTGTGAGGAGGATTAGGAAATTTCATGTGCAGATTCACATTCACGAACACGAAATGCATAATACACGACACATATAAATACGTGTTATGAAGCCGGACACATTTCTTTCCACCCGTCCACATGGGCTCTGTTGCACCCGCGGCCGGCCACGTCGTATAATAAAATTGGCTGCGGAGCCGCCTCTGTTTCTATTTCCCGGTGCGAGCGAGCAGCGAAACCTGCTGCTTATAGAGCGGAAACTACTGTACCGTTTCAAAACCAAAAACGAATAATTGTGCCCTCAGCAAACGAGTAGTCTGAGATGTTTGAAGCCACACTGTCAGTACAGTAAGAACTTTGCCACAGGCTCCCCAGTCTAAACTACTTGCAAGTGAAATCAGTCTCAGGACAGGTCCCAAGCACCAACCACACATGCTAGAGCATCGACCACAAGCCCTCTTAACAGACCAAAGTCCAGGACCCAAGAGCCTCGCACCTCTTCAGAAAAGAAGAATCCGTTTTTCCGCAAAGTGAACGAACGACACCGTCTTCACGGTGTCTTGAGCCAATCACAGAGCTAAGGAGGCGCTAAATCTGCCCTCCCACACGATAGCACAAACTCCTGTCGAGCACTGCAAGGGTTAAGAAACCTGCGTCTCTGGAAAGAGATGAAGCTGCCAATTACTCGCTTTTATAAGTTTTCACGGAGGTGGAAGATGTTTTTCTCCGAAGGCCGGTCACTTCCCATCGCAAAAAGCGAACAGATACAATCTTAAAGATCTTTATCTAAATCGCCTGTGACTTGGAGCGTGTTAGTCCCAGCTATGAGGTGTAATAAAGAATCTACCTCTAGGAGACTGAGTTTCTCATACATCGAGGGGGCTGATGTAAGCGATTTACAGGCTTGTTTGCAGTATCAGCAAACAGGAAAACTTGTGAATTTTTATTATGCGGAGCTCTTCACACAATGCGCAGCTTACGACTCCACTGTATAGATGCGTTCCCTCAGTCTGTCGCCCTCAGCTCAGCCAATGCAGATAAATCATTGTTCTGCTGGCGACCTGTCTCAACAAGGGGCTGCTCTGTCTGCCCTGTACAGCTGTGGGCCTGTCCTGCAGGATTTACAAAGGGTTGGGATCGCCGCCAATTGCTTTCATTTCCCAATATGCAGTTTCTAAGAGCTAACAACCGTAAAAATATGTCATACTTTTAGCACCCTACCAGGCTACATCAGCATCTTCTCAGGCCGTTAAATTTCTAGAGTCTAGCTCAAGGTTTGTCAGGTTGTAAATAAATCTTTAATGATTTTCCGTGCACAAAAAATAGGCGAGAGCGTTACGTGTCCTTTCTCACAGTATTTACTACCGAAAGGGCTTAATTTTATTAAAATTGATCAGTTACAGTGGAAAATATTGGTTAAATAGAAGACAAATGTTTCGAAGCTATTGACATAAATGACCTCAGGTAAATAGTGGTAGCATTCACAAGTTTAAGACCCACAATCATTTACTCCCTCCTGATACAAAGAAAACTGAATATCACATTAATTTTTCTCATTTATTTTCGATAGTCTGTCAGGTGAATATCAGATCTGGCAATGTTACGAAAACTGCAGAGAAGGACGATTTTGCTGCGGAAATAATTGCACTAAGGAACTCCATAAATGAGATAAAAGTACAGTCTTGGTTGCAGTTATTTTCATTTTTAAATATCAATGGCACGTTTCACCTGCAGTAGGCATCTTCAGATCATGGAAATGGACACTTCTGCTGATGTATTCGCATCATGTGATCAGTTTATGGACGGCGTGCCCCGTGACCATTTTCTGTAATCTGAAGACGCACACCACAGGCGAAACACGTCACAGAAATTTGAAAATAAAAATTTTCGTAACCGAAACTGCATTTTTATTTCAAATTTTTTGCTGTATCTGCCGAAATGATGGAATGGAAGTAATTGGAGCTGCATAATTTTTCTAGTATTTGAAGAAATATATCGTAGCGAGGTCCATCTTCCGCTGAATGCAAGTGCCGCAAGCAATTCTTTGTTCTACAGCGGTAAGCGTTTAATTGCGCCTGGTCCTTTATTCTGCCTTGCAAATGTATTCTTTTCTGTAACAGTACAGCTCGGCATATATCCTGCTCTTACCAATTTTCTCTTTTCTTCCCTCATTTGAGGCGGGAAATTGAATTCCTTGTACGCTCCTGCTATTCACAAAAATGAAACGACCAAACTGGTTCCGTCTGCTGCTGCGGAGGTGCTGGTGCGTTGTGTTACCTTGTGGTATTCCCTACCGGAAAGTACGAGCCGTGTAGTACTTTCAGACGTCGTTCTCTTTGTCGGCGCTGGAGGGGCGTGGAGAACAAAACGGGTGCTAAAGTTTAATTTCATCAGACTTCTTTGAAGAACACGTTCCAGAATAATTGAGTCGGTAATGAAGGAGGAGCTTTTCGAGAAATATGACGCCGGGAAAGGCAGATGGTGGTGGAACTGGGTCGTTCGGGTCTGGTATCACACGGGCAACGTTTGCAACGCCCAGCCTCTCAAAGCAGCTGCGTAGATAATTAAAACCGGAGACAAAGATCTCGACCTTACTTCTTTATCGCCACCTGCTGCAAGGGAAATTCGAGGACTTGCCTCTGAAGTAGTACAACGATCCCAGTTGACATACTTCACACTGAAAATACGTTAATACCGAAAGCCTTCGGCTACAGTTTTTGAACTCACAAGAAATTTTGCCCCGATTTTTACGTCCTGAAATGTTACCCCTTTGTATAAAATGTGATCTATATGTGAATAAACTTAATCTGACTAACTGTATTTTAAGTTTCGTAATGAGAAGAAGTTTCGTAAAAAGCAACGGAACAGTTAAAGGGGAGGGGGCTTGCAAGAGTTAACCAAGATAAAACATAAACTACAATATTTATAAGGAAAATTCCCCGTCGCATCCTGAGGGGATTTAGTGGCAAGATGTCCCAGTGGCCAGCCCGTCAGAAACTAAACACAGATCAAGCAGGAAAACAGAAAGAAGGTGTACTGAACTGTGAAAAAAAAGCAAACTAGAGTCTGGCGTGTCATACACGTCATTAGGGACAGTACGTGTGTCGTATGACAGGAATTTTTTACCGACCTCTAGTGAGTGAGTGAGGTATGATTCCTTGCCCGATTTATATGTTCGTATGAATGTCAATGTAATCACTCCCAAGCAAATGGTGAAGGCGTAATAGTTCATCGCATAAGCTGCAAGAAATGAACGGAATAATTTCACAATCACACAGTTTATCTGTGCTCTGTCAAAACATATATTTTTAACGCTTTTGAAGTTGAGTTACATTTTGGAAGTTTTGACTCTTGAATTCTTTTGTTGTTACATAGCTCACACCAGTTTATTTATTGATTTTGTTTCTTTGAAACGTCTCTGTCGTATCTCTCCATCTCTCACTATTCAGCAAGTTTATTTGCGACGATAATATATTCTTACCACATGACTCATATTCTATAAGCAACGTATAGTATGACAATTGCGAAGTCTACAGAAAGAGGACAAAATATCAATGACAGGACGATCTGAAAAAGAAATAAGTAATAGGCACGATGGAGTTTAGAACCTAGCTCATCCTCTTTGATGTCCAGCAACGTGATCAATTCTTTTTTAGTTTATCTCATTTTGCTAATTACTGGTCGTTCTATTTGTCCGGGCGGATGTCCCATCAGACTCTTTCAAGTTCATAGTTGATCAATTTTCTCAGGTTTTTTTATTACAGATGACAGCTAACCCTCTGACCGGCCTCTCAATTCAGATGATAGAATTGCTGAAAGGTTCAAAGAAAACTTGAATTTAATTTAAAACATGTACTCGTTTCACATAATTATGCTTGGTGGTGGCTGAAATCTACCCTCGATATGTTGGTGAAAATACATATTTAAATCCTGAGGTACGCATAGAACGTCATCCGAAACCGTGCTAAGCGCATTCTCTCAAAAATTGTTTCCAGCAGTTTGTTCATGAGCCTGCGCGAATCGCAAACGGTAGTGAAAACACACTAGACCTCTCAGCAACAAATAAACCTGAGCTAATAACGAGAATCAAAACTGATACAAGGATTTATGAGCACAGGGTTGTCGTAGCGAGACTGAATACTGTAACCCCAAAACCCTCCAAAAATAAACGTAAATATACTTATTGGTAAAATCAATTTAAAAAATCACTTGACGTCTTCCTGAGAGCCAGTCCCCACTCCTTCCATACTAACAAAGTAAGTGTAGAACAGATGTCGATTCAATTCAATGAAGTAGGATCGGCAGCAGTTGAGAGGTGTATAGAAAATAAATTAACAAACGAAGGAGTTGATCTTGTTTGACACAGAAAACGGGTCACAACACTGTTTCAGAAACAACGAAAAAAACAGGCGAAATTCAAACGGAAGCAAGATCTCCAAGATTAGCGATCTTTTACAGAAGCTTGATATTCAGCGAGGACATCAATGCGAGATGCTTATAATAGCTCCCACAACGGAACATTGTCTCGAAACCTGGCAGAAAATCTAAAGAGATTCTGGTGGTATGTAGAGTATGCTAACGGCAAGACGCAGTCAACGACGTCCCTGCGCGATAGCAGTGGAAATACTATGGACATCACTGCGAAAACACTGTCACTAAACACAGCCTTCCGAATTTCCTTCACCAAACAAGACGAAGTAAATATTCCAGAATTCAGATCTAGAACAGCGGCCAACTTGAGTAACTTAGAAGCAGATATCCTACTCTTCTGGTCCAGCCTGTATACGAATTAGGTTCCTTTCAGAGTAAGCTGATGCAATAGCTCCATACTTAACAATAATATACAACCGCTCTCTCAACGGGAGATCCGTACCCAAAAACTGGAATGTTGCACAGGTCGCACCAATATTCAAGAAAGGTGGTAGGAGTAGTCCACTAAATTACAGGTCTCTATCACTAACGTCGATATGTAGCAGGATTTTTGAACATATATTAAATTCGAAAATTACGAATTATCCCAAAGAGAACGTCCTGTTGACAGACAGTCAACATGGGTTTAGATATACAACACATACAGATTTTGTGTTACACAACTAACTCTTTACACACACCAAGTGTTGAGTGACATTGACAAGGGATTTCAAATTGATTCCATATTTCTCGATTTCCAATAGGTTTTTGATACTGTAGCACGCAAGCGGCTTTTAGTGAAACTGTTTGCATATGGAATATAGTCTCAGTTATGTGACTGAATTCATGATTTACTATCAGACAGATCGCATTTGGTAGTACGTGTCAACGAGTAAAACAGAAGTGATTTCTGGCGTTCACCAAGACAGTGTTATGGGCCCTGTCCCTTATCTATATAAACGATTCGTGGTACAATCTGAGCAGTCGTCGTTAATCATCCAGTAAACTCATCAGATGATCGAAAAAATTTGCAAAACGATTTAGAAAAGATATCTGAATGGCGACTAAATTGGCAATTGATCCTAAATAAAGAAAAGTGCTAGGTCATCCACATGAGTGCTAAAAGGAATCCGTTAAACTTCGGTTCAAAATAAAACAGACAAATCTAAACGCCGTAAATTCAACTAAATACCTAGGGACTACAATGACGAACAACTTTAATTGGAAGGAATTCATAGAAAATGTTTGGGAAAGGCAAACCGAAGACTGTGCTTTATTGGAAGAACTCTTACAAAATGTAACAGATCTACTAAAGAGACTGCATAAACTAAGTTTGTCCATCGTCTTTTTGAGTGCTGCTGCGTTGTCTGTGATCCTTACTAAATAGGATTAACGTACAATATTTAGAAAATTCAAAGAAAAGCAATACGTTTTGTATTATAGTGAAATAGGGGAGAGAGCGTCACTGACATGATACAGGATTTGGAGTGGATACCACTAAAAGAAAGTCCTTCGTTGCGGTGGAATCTTCTTACAAAATTCCTATCACCAACTTGCTCCTCCGAATACGAAAATATTTTGTTGAGGCCGATCTACGTAGAGAGAAACGATCACCATAATAAGTTAAGGGAAATCAAAGCTCGCACGGAAAGATATAGGTATTCGTTATTTCCGCGCGCTATCCGAGATTGGAATAAAAGAATATTGTGAAGGTGGTTCGATGAACTCTCTGCCAGGCAGTTAAGTCTGATTTCCAGAGTATCCATGTAAATGTAGAACACCCTGAGATACCATTCTGACTTTAACTAAGACGACTTGGCTCTTCCATTTAGCTCGGTAGTGCACTCGTTAAGTTTAGTCCATTCACTGTTTCTACTTTGCTTTTGTTCCACAGTTAAATACGCGTTCTTCCTGCCTTCACGCTTGATCTGTGTTCAGTTAAGTACACGTTCTTCCTGCTTTCATGCTTGATCTGTGTTCAGTTTTTTACGGGCTGTTCACTGAGACATCTTACCAATAGACCTGAGGGGGGTGCAGTGGGTAGTTTCCTTGTTAGAATACGTCTCTTGCAGCTGGTGACTGTACATGTGTATGAACTGCATCTTGCAGACACAATTCGTGCGATGCCAATCTTTTTGCTCTCTGTATGCTACACTTGGGCTAGTCTGGTAGCATAAATTGTATCGATCTCTCATTCAACACCATAAGAAACCTCCTTTACAGCTGAAAATTTTATCTGGTGATAGTCTCACCACTGCTTAAGGCAGCTTGTTTTTTGTTTTTTATTTATTGGTATTTCGTACCACTGCCCCATGTGGGAAGGGCACAATATGCCGCTCTTCAGCCAACAGGCTATATAAAATATCGCAGGAGAAAGGTATGTACCTGAAATATGGGGATAAAAGATGAAGTTTGCACTTGAGAGGGGGAAACAATTGGAGTTCAAATATACGAAAAAGGGTTAGTGTGACGAGGCACGTTTACGTAAATTCCACATATAATTAAAATGATATTCGACAAAGACTTAGCACATAAACACTGGCGGCGCGAAAAACACAATTAAAAACGGTGTTCACATTGTGGGACAACAACAGTGAACACACACAGCACTTATGTAACATACACGTCGAGCACCAAAACGACAGAGTAACTGGATTAAAATTGGAATGACCTGCCAAAGGAGGGGACGTCAGAGAGGAGGGAGAAAGAAAAGGGGTCAGAAGAGAAGGGGCGGAGGGCAGGAAGGCGCGGGAGCTGTGAAGCCCGTAACACACCAAGAAGATGGGCAGGGTGGGGTGGGAGCAATCAAGGAAGGAGCGCAAAGACTGGGAAAGTAGAAGTGAGATGGGCAGGAGGGTAAGAGGGAGGTAACAGCAGAGGGGGGGAGGGGAAGGAGAGTGAGCCCGAGAGAGAAGCAGACAGGAAGACTAAGCTTGCAACTGGTAGGCAAGCACATTACTTTTTTTTTTCCTTATGGAAAATGGATCAGGTTGTGGAGTGGCGGAGGCCAGATGGGTACGGGTCACAACCCGAGGCCTGGCCACAATGTCCCCTCCCTCCTATTCCTGGGTATGTGGTACTAGGGATGCAATAGTTTCATTTTTTTGAATATTTTATTAAGCGGTGATAAACTGATACGAATAAGTACATTCGTTTGGTCGATTTGGGGACGCACATAACTGAAAACATACTTATATTTGCAGCAAGGGGCAAGAATGGTTCAAATGGCTCTGAGCACTATGGGACTTAACATCTCAGGTCATCAGTCCCCTAGAACTCAGAACTTCTTAAGCCTAACTATCCTAAGGACATCACACACATCCATGCCCGAGGCAGGATTCGAACGTGCGACGTAGCAGGCGCACGGTTCCAGCCTGAAGCGCCTAGAACTGCTCGGTCACAGCGGCCGGCCAAGGGGCAAGAAGAAAGAGAGCAAAGTGTGAGGCTAATGAAGCCATTAAAAAAAACCTAACAGTGGAATCCGTACCACCATTGACCAGTAATACATCTTGCACCGGATGAGCAACAAAATATGCGAAGAACCTTTCGCACTGGGGACAAAAAGAGGAAAGGGGGCAGATACTGCTGCACAGTGAGAAGGGTCACGACGAAACTCTCCATCTGCTGTATCATCCAGTTATGACTTCTCGCGATAACCAATGTAGATCTGACGTTGTACCGTGTTGTGTTCTATCATCGTTTTGTAATTGTAGCTTCTCTTGCCCGTGATGGTCCAGCTGCGTGGACTGTCGTGGAACGCACTCCACAAATAACTGGAAAAATATTGTCGATACTTTGGGTTACGGAGAATCTTGTAATGTCGTTCCTGATAATAGTTCCAAAAGTCTAAAGTGTCCTTAGTGCCGTCTTGAAACAAATAATGCACTGTATGTGCACGAAGCCACGTCACAGCATTAGTTTTCGCGCGTGGATAATACGTCTCATCCGGGAATAATATAGTTTAGGGTTCGATATGATTCGGCGTCACTCGAAGGAAAGACGCTAACATTTGCTTCACTAAGTGCCACACCGCCTTAGACTCTCCACAGCTAAGACATTGTTCATCATTGTCTTGAACGCCACAACTCGTGCACTTGGGTGAGTCCACCATATGGATCGTATGTAGCCTTGATCTGGTCACCTGCTTACCATTGATATACCACACGGCCGTGACGGCAGTGTCCAGCGTTACATGGTAAATCTTCTTGCACACTACGTTCTGGCGGTTCCTCTCTTCGATATATTCTGGTAGTCCATCCTGAAGGACACGTTAAACCGTCCGTGGCGTAGCCAGTCGGCTCGCTGGTAAGGCAAGTCGACTGTAACTGAGTTCGAGGTAAAAGACACCGATGTAGAGGACTGACTAGGGGACGTGGTGTATCGGCACAGGTGGCGAGGGGGAGAGCGGCGCTAGTTCTTCTAATAACAAACTTGTCAGACTGTCCGAGCGGCGGTGACATAGTTTGACTAACGTGCTCACAAATAGGGCCACCGCTCTGTCATGAACGTGATAAATGCCAAGCCATCCCCGATCAGGGGGAAGGGTGAGAGTCTCATATATGATCTTGAAAAGCGTTCCTGAATACAAAAGCCGCTAGTATACGGCCAGCTAACATCACCAGTATAAGTAATATCTGAACGATGTGCGGAATGCGTGATACTAAATGTGTTTTGACATACTGGGTCCGTTGGACGATGTCCGTAGGCGGTTGTAGGCTATCCCAGTCCGGAGATTTCGTAAAGGTCGTCGAAAGTTGTGAGCAGCTGTTCGTCATAATTCGAAATATCTCTTATAAGGGGGTGACGCTGTCCTCAGGCAGTCCGACCCCGATGCTCACCGCCATTGACTTGGGACGTTGATACGACTACCAGAGGCCATGCTAAATGTAGCTATTCAACTCAGTGCGCAGGTGGTGTCGTCGCCGTTGCGGATGACAATTATCAAGTCGTCAGTGTATGCTTTACATCGGAAAGTGTGGCCTCTTAACGTCGTACCCGTCAGTTGTTGCTACAGGTCGCAGAGGAGGGATTCCACGGCTACAGCGTAAAGTAAAGTGGACAGAGGGCAGCCTTGGCGTATCGATCGAGAAATGGGAGGGGCTGGGTAGGTGGGCCGTTGACAATCACCTTGGATTTGGCGCCTCGTAGTACTCGCATGACGACAGTGACAAATGAGATCAGTTCACGATATTCACGATGATATCACTGTCATCTCCTAATGACTTTTGACTGGGTGAGATGGCGTATTGTAAGGTCTGGTGTATCCACGCCTCCAGGTAATGAGAAAAGATCGTAAAGTCGGAATTCAATAGTGTCAACAGGTGGTAGTGCTGAGTCCGTGAGCCACTGGACGGTTTGTGAATAGGAATAATCATCCCTTCTACCAGGGCTGCATCGAACGTCACTTCTGCGGATAGTAGTTCGCGACAGATATCCATCCATCGGGTAAAATTCCAATGGGACGCCATCAAGACCCGGAGACTTGTATACAGCTCGTTTTCTAATGCCATGAATCACTTCTTCTTCCATAATTTCTTCCATCAAGGCCGCTTCCATTGTCGGAGTGACGGTGCCGTAAATCTGAGAGACGTCCTCCAGTGCTGTCGGATCAGGAATCTGAGCTGAATACAGCTGGCAATAATTATCGTAGAACGCTGTGCTTATGTCTTGTAGCGAGGTGAGGCGAAGACCGTCCTTCGTGTCGATGAAGCCTATCAGCATTCTTTGGCGTCGTTTACGTTCACGAAGTACGTGGAACATATATGGATGCTCGCTCGCTATCCTATTCTGCGTCCTCGAGCGCATGACCACCCCCTCTAGATGGCGTCGCATATTAGCGGTGTTCTGAGCCTTAGCAGGGTGGACCGCCGTTTGTCGTTCCGGAGACGGCACCTTAGCACCGCAGTCCCTCAGTACTGTGAAGTAAACATCGAGTGCCAAGCAGCGTGATTGCGACCGTGGATTATCAGCGTTCGCCTCAGTGCCGGTCTGGCGCAGTCCAACCGCCAGCGGATCGTCGTGGGATATGCACGGAGGCGATTTTCACACTAATGCCACGTATCCTCAACGGCCTGGCGGCAATCAGGGTACGACAGGTGAGCGACGTTTACTTTCGACGGGCTACGGCTTGTCCACACTTGTCGCTGTAGGGTGATGGCACAGATGTAGGCCGAGTGGACCGAGAAAGCTGCAGTTCCGCATCCAGTGTTCCAACGGCGTTAGAGTGGGAGACATAAATCCGGTCGTTGCGACTGGATGTGTCACTCGTGAAGTGTGTGAATCCCGTTCGGTGGCCGCGAAGATGGTCCCATGTGTCCACCATCTGCAGGTCTGGGACTAGCGTCTCGAGTTCCGGCATAGATTATGTCGTGGGAGTTGGTCTCTAGATGCCAGTACGCAATTGCAGTCACCTCCAAACACCAGATGGTCGTGGCGACCTTGGAAGAGCGAGGTGACGTCTTCCACAAAGAATCGTGAACGTTCGCTACGTTTGCCCACCCCGGATTGTGCGTAGATATTGATGGACACACAGTAGGCCCTACTGTCAGTGCCATTCCTCTTGCTCCAGGCCGGGAGGATATTGTCCGCCACTATCCCTTCCCGAAGAAGTACAGCGACGCCGCTGCCTCTGGGGGAAGCTGGAGAGACGCATGCGTCATAACCGTACATACCTGGGAAGTCGTCGACTTACACCTCCTGCTGAAGGGCTAATCGATTGAAGCAGACTTCAATATATCCTGAAGCAAGGATAACTTAACGCGCGTCCGTATAGTGTTGATGTTTATAGTCGCTACATTATAAGTTTGACGTCTACCCATAGCACCCGTGTTGGCCATCAACACCCTTGTAAGGGGTGTGTGCACGTGACGTCAGGCTGTCTCATCGCTGGCCCTCGGGGTGGAAAAGGATCAACAATCGTGGGGTGAATTCCCCCATGCGTCATCCGACACGATGGGAAAGGAGTTTTCCTCACCGTCGTCCGCCCAGTCGCCATGAAATACCATCGGCTGTTGGTTGCTGCTGGCGGCAGCTGCAGCACTCGGCGCAGACTCCTGGGGAGTTAATAGCTGTGCAATCGGCAGCGACGGTCTGCATGTGATCCTGCTACTCTGTGGGAGGGACTTAAGCCGTCACCATGGCGATCTGTTGGATGGGATGTTACTGCGGCCTCTGCACCGCCGATACCGTCGTCGGATTGTCGACCATGTCAGACTTTCGCTGCAAGCACTTGCCCGATGGAGCACGCCACCGTCTCTTATGTTTCCGCTGGGAACCCTGATTACGGTCGTGTATCCGATGGTGCGTGCATCTCTTCAGCTGCTGGAAGAAAAGCCGCTGTCTGCACAACGCGTGAGTCAATGTCCATCTTGTCATCTGTGCTTTCTTACAAAGTCGGTTGGTGATTGTCCTCAGGAGGGAGTGCAGTTGTAGTGGCTGGATCCAGTACTGCAGAATCCATCGTGGGCTCGTTATCGGAGGCGGCTCTCGGACGAATGTGGTCGGTATGGCAAAGGGTGGCCGCCCGTGCAACCCCGGCATAACTGAGAGGAAGGGTCGTCACCGTAGAAGGAGTCATAGATTCATCTGTCGGAATTTTAGCAAGCCATCGTCGGAGACAATCCGGCCTGACGTGTCCTTCTTGGCCACAACCGGAGCACGTGGCTGTTCGTCATGCATAATAATCACCCTACATACGCCGATGACAAGATAGGATGGTACACGTTTTGTCAGTTCAATTTTGATCTGCCGTACCCCTTTAGGAACCGGATACGGTGTAAAGGTGGTCCATTTTTCGGCCATGTGGCTGTCCACTCTACCGTAAGGCTGGAAAGCCGCGGTGACTACGTCCGGTGGTACTTCGAACGGGATTTCTAAGACTCGAATCGTACGGCCAAGCCCCGCGTGATAGAGACCGCTCCAATATGGCCTTCAGAATGTTTGAATTTAAGATCGTTCGCATGTGCGCGCACGATTCTGTTGCACATCTCGTCACTTATCAACTTTACGTAGACAACATTGCTCATAGATAGGTGGAGACCCATGATGACACACGGATCAATTTTAACGTCGTCACGTAGGAAACGTTCCACTTCAAAAGCTCGCGGCCGTGCATGATCGGTTTGAAACCTGATCTTGACTGTGGTTTATCTGTATGAATTTGTCATATTACGTTGGTAGTGATGGACGCTAAACTAGCGGCGACGAAGTAGTAAACAGCTACGGTCACTCGCAACAGCGAGGACGGGGCGTAAACAAGACGTCCTCGCCGCAGTGCTGCGGTTCAAAAAATTGGCTCTGAACACTCTGGGACTTAACATCTACGGTCATCAGTCCCCTAGAACTTAGAACTACTTAAACATAACTAACCTAACGACATCACACAACACCCAGTCATCACGAGGCAGATAAAATCCCTGACCCCGCCGGGAATCGAACCCGGGAACCCGGGCGCGGGAAGCGAGAACGCTACCGCACGACCACGAGCCGCGGACGCAGTGCTGCGGAAAGCAGACTGTTGGGGGCGGACGCCCCATGACACCCGTTCAGGTTCTTCGTTGATCCGTTCACTCAGTTTATTTTACGTCAGTGGGTAGCTAACCCTCCGACCGAGCACGCTGAGCTACCACGCCGGTGGATTCGAACCCGGGACCGAGGACGTTTTGGCTACTAATCAAAGAAGATACCCGTAGACCACGGGTTCCGCACATACTCGCGACCGAAGTCACATCTAAACAACGTCCTTTGAAAAAAATATTCAAAATTCCACCGTGCCTACAGTTTTTCTTCCACAGCACCCATCTAGCATAAAGAGAGTAAACAACCGACTATGTAATGTATCAAATCGTGATATTACTGGAATTAATTTTTTTTGTAGGTAGTATTCTATGATGTATTTTAAATAAGATTTTTTTAAAAGATATTCTAGTATGTTTGAAAATACCAGCTTATTGGATTTCGTCTCGGGATCTTCATCCGACGTCTATGTGACGGTTTCTCTTGCGTTTCGCCAGCACAAATGATCGGCGGTGTGGAAGGTTCAGCCTCCAGTACTGCCGGTGAACGTGAGGAACATCGTTAAACAAATTTCGGCCTAAATTAAGAGACAAAGTCCAACAGGCAAGATGTCAATAGGTGGTCACGGGGGTCTCACCAATTTTGTATGTTAAGAGATAATTATAAATGGCTCCCAAGGCGTACATAACTTTTAAGATGACATTCCGTCACAAATTTTCATTTTTTTTTCACGATAATTTGCAGCATCCAGGAAGGCATCGAATAAATGCTAATAATAGCCAAATAATCCTAAGATATTTCAAGTACGAAGAGGGCGTGCTGGAAAGTGTAGCCTCAGAATTTTTCATGTGAAAACTCTCGAAACTTTTAAAATAAAACAATCTTTATTAGCAGTCTACTTGTTAATTCCTCACGTCTACATATTTATTTCTCAACATAGTCACCCAGACGAAAAACCATTTTCTCCCATCCAACGACTACTTTGTTGATACCGTCAATATAGAATGTTTGACTTACAAGGGAACAACCCCATCGCACCCCCCTCAGATTTAGTTATCAGTTGGCACAGTGGATAGGCCTTGAAAAACTGAACACAGATCGATCGACAAAACAGGAAGAAGTTGTATGGAACTATGAAAAAATAAGCAAAATATACAAACTGGGTCGTCCATGCGTAAGATATGCAATATTAAGGGCAGTGTGAGGCGAGGAGCTCCATGGTCCTGTGGTTAGCGTGAACAGCTGCGGAACGAGAGGTCCTTGGTTCAAATCTTCCCTCGACCGAAAATTTTAACTTTTTATTTTCAGTTTATGTGAAAAACTCTTATGTTTTCATCACTTTTTTTGGAGTGATTATTACATCCACAAGAAAACCTAAATCGGGCAAGATAGAAGAAACTTTTCACCCATTCGCCAAGTGTACTAGTTAGGTGAGTCGACAACATATTCCTGTCATGTGACGCACATGCTGTTACCAGTGTGGTATACAAAATATCAGATGTGTTTTCCTGTGGAGGAATCGGTTGACCTATGACCTTGCGATCAAATGTTTTCGGTTCCCATTGGAGAGGCACGTCCTTTCGTCAACTAATCACACGGTTTTGCGGTGCGGTCGCAAAATACAGACACTAAACTTATTACAGTGAACAGAGACGTCAATGAACGAACGGACAGATCATAACTTTGCGAAAATAAAGAAAGCAAAATTTTCAGTGGAGGGCAGATTTAAACCAAGGACCTTTCGTTCCGCAGCTGTTCACGCTAACCACGGGACCACGGCGCTCCTCGCCTCCCATTGCCCTTAATATTGCCTATCTTACGCATGGACGATCCAGTTTGTATATTTTGCTTATTTTTTCATAGTTCCACACAACTTCTTCCTGTTTTCTCGATTGATCTGTGTTCAGTTTTTCGAGGCCTATCCATTGTGCCAACTTATAACTAAATCTGAGGGGGGTGCGATGGGGATGTTCCCTTGTTAGTTGACGGGGCCACAACCTCACCTCCGCTTGCAACGATTCGTTACTATCAAAGTGAAGGCCTCGAAGGTCTTCTTTGAGATTTGAAAACAGATAAAAATCCAATGGGGCCAAGTCGGTACAGTATGGAGGATGATCGAGCACAGCGAACCCATAGCGTCGGATTGTTGCAGATGTCGCAGCGTTCGTGTCTGGCCTTGCGTTAACATGCTGAAGGAGATGGTGCGCAATACACGGGCAAACTCTTGGAATTCAAAACTCGATTACCGCACGCTGCTCCTCACGTACCGACACAGTTAAGTTACACATAGCCATGCAACACGCTGCAGTTCGGTTCCCTCTAGCGGCAGAGGGCTGCAGATATGTAGGTATGAGTAATAAACATGTTGAATACTTTTTATTTATAAAGGTTTAAGAATTTCTATATTAAAAATTCAGAAGCTTTAATTTTCATCACGCCCTCGCACATTTCCAAGATGAACTACACCGAATAACAAAATATATTAATGGTTATCGTATAATATCTATAAGCAGCACCGAACTTCCGAAATCCAACCAGCAGCGTGCGGGCAGATAGAACTTGCTTATCTTCGCACTGTTTGGAACAGCCCTCATGTCTGGAGTAGTTTGAAGTGTTGTGATGGGGCGCTATAATTTTTACAAATGTTAGTGGATTTTAGAAATTTTCCACCGCCAAGTACATATACTAACATATATCTTAGGTCATTAGGTGGTGTGTGTATTCCTTGTAATGTCTTTGTACTTCCTAAATAATTCATGATGTGAAACAACTTTTCCGAAAAAATCATTAGAGCTCTATGAAATGATTTGTCTGTGTGCAATATTCATACTATTTAAATTATGACTGTGTGTCTTTAAATAAAGCTACGATTTAAAGGGATTCAACATATTTCATTATACATGTAGAAAAATAACTACATGTGTTAAAGTGTGAGGTGAAATCTTTCGTTAAAATGAGACAAAACTGGAGGCTGCCAGTGCAGAAGGCTGCCAATACACAATTATAATTAGCTTAGAGCCTTAGAGATGAAGCAGGTTTCACGGGCTTCACCAGAGGTACACTCATCTCCGGCCTAAGGTGAAATAATAGCAAATGAATTATTGATGTACCCGTCCTTATATGACGGGACGAAAGCCGTTTAAAACAGTAACAAAAGTCACCGCCTTTTTCACGTATTCGAAGAAGCTCCGAAACTACGAATGTTAGATATGAACGGTAATTCATCCATGTTGTTCATTTCACATGCTTCCAAAAACGTTTAATACATTGTAATTATGTTTCCAGCTATATGAATTGTGATGAAGTCCTCACCGAACAACGTATAGCCACATTGTCTAGTTGTATATTAATTACAGAGATTTAGAACTTAGAATTACAATAATTCCACATGAAAAAGGTGAAGTCCATACTGATATTTCTGTAATTAAGATAGCTATGAAGAAAGAATATGCGTTGTTTAGTAACGACTTGTCACAGAGAACTTGGGTGAACGGACAAGAAAATATTTGGTCGAAAAGCTTAGCCGAATCATCATTTATATGTAAATGTAGAAGGATCAGTTCTTGCTCGTTTGCATACTACGATTTGTTCAGAATCTTTTTCGACATAGCCTGTACTGAGATATGGATATTCACAGTACAGCTTATTGTTGTGGTCTTCAGTCCGCAAACTAGTTTGCTGGAGCTCTCTCCGCTAGCCCCTACTGTACAAGCCTCGTTACATCCGCATAACGACTGTAAATTACTTCCGTTTGACACTGTTTACCACAGTCAAGCTTTGGTCTCCAATTTTCACCTTCAGTACATCCCCTATTTACAAATTCCTTGATGCCGCAGAATGTGTACTTTCAGCTGATCCCTTATTTTAGCTAATCTGAGCCCCAACTTCTTTTTTTTCCTCAATTTATAAAATTTCTCCTCGATCTACCCATCTAATCGGCAGCATTCTTCCGTAGTATCACATTTCAAAAGCTTCGTCCTCGTTTTATTCCATACAAGACTACACTCCGAACACACACGTGTACGTTCTGGAAAGACTTGCTAAAATTTAATTGTATATCAGTATCTACTCCTTTAATGACTTATTCCATAATCTGATTCCCTCGCATAGCCTGATTTCGTTCGACTTCATTTAAATACGCTTCTTTTACTTTCGTTGATATTCACCTCAAAATATTTTCAAGGCAATGCCCATTTCGTTCAACCGCTCTTCCCAGTCCTTTGGCGTCTGACTATTGACTCACAAGCAGATATCAGAGTTTTTATTTCCTCTTCTTGAACTTACCTTTTTCGAAATCCTCCTTCTTTTCCTTTAACGCTTACTCAGTGTACAGACTGAGTAACATTAGAAAGTGGTCAGAACACTGACTTGCTCACTTTTTAATACTGCTTCTATTTCATGTCCGATACTTACAGCTGAAGTAAGGCTTCAGTATGAGTTGTATAAAACTTCTCGCTCGTCGTATTTTATCCCTTTACATTCATAATTTCAAATTGATATCAGTCAGCATTGTCAAAAGCGTTGCCTCCATCTACAATTGCTATAAACGTAAATTTGCCCTTCTCCGGTATTTCTTCTAATACTTAATAGGATGAAAATTCACTCGCTTGTTCCAACATTTCTCCGCTACACAAACTGATCTTCCCCGAGAACGGTATCTATCAGTTGTTCTATCCTTCATCAAATAATTTGTATCAGTATTTTACAAACATGGCCTCTTAAACTGATAGCTGTGAAATATTCACACCTGTTAGCTTTCATTTTCTTTGTAAATGGAATTATGACGTTCTTCTTGAAGTCTAAGTTGTTTCACCTATCTCATGAGTACCAGGTGCAACAATTTTATCATTGCTAGTCTTCCCAATGAAGACAATAATTGTGAGGATATGTCATTTACTTCAGGATACTTCTTTCGGCTAAGATCTTTCAGTGCTCAGTCAAATTCTTCTCGCTGTATCGTATTTATCATTTCATCTTCATATGCTTCCATTTCCCTGTCCATGGTATTTTCTTCCAGTTTGTTTCCATAGACAATATATTCCTTCAAACTTCCAGCCTTTCCTTCTTGTTTAGTATGGGCTTACCATCCGTACTTTTAATATTCGTCCAGATGTTCCCATTTTTACAAAGGTTTCTTTAATCTTCCTTTTGGTACTATTTGTCTTTCCATTGTCGTAAATGCTTCTATAGCCTTGCATTTCATGTTGGCTATTCCTACTTCCATATTTTTCACTTCTATCTCTTTTGGTCCATCACGGCCACGAGACATCGGCTGGTTGAGAAATCGGCTGGTTAGGTAATCTTCAATGTCAATAAATGCTCAAAAAGCCATGTACTTTAAGATATTATTTTATTTTTTTGTAAAGGCAACCAGTTTTGGCATTTGATTATGCCATCTTCAGGTACCATACGCTTCTAACCAAATAAACGAACTTGTATAGCGCCCTAAAACACTGAATGTCGTGAATTCAATTGTTATACAGTTGTTATGCAACCGAATTCACGATATTCCGTGTTTTATGGCGCTATACAAGTTCGTTTATTTGGATGGAAGCGTAGCGTACACTGCGGCCATTATTAGCGACCCTTGTCTCGACACTCGTATCGTATAGGCTTTTGTTTGTTTTGGTTAGAACAGCTCAGTGTCGGCTGGAGCGTCAGTGACGGAGCACCTCGAATTCCTGCTGCTAACAAGCCGAGTACACCGTTCGTTTGTTACACATTTTTATGAGCTTCAAACAGGAGTCACTTCAGTAATGGATAGGAACTGTGATAGCTGTGTACAGATGCAACATGAGTTGGTGACCCTTCGCAGTCATTTCATGTCCAACAACAGAGAGAAGACTTCTCAGTTCACAGCATTTTAAGCACCCAACATGAGATGGCCTCATTGATAATTTTAACGGTATCTGATAGCACAATATAATTTCTCGAGTTCACTGCATTTTTGGTGCCCAGCGTGAGGCACGATTTGACTTCACTCTCACGTTATTGTTAGTGTGAGAACTTCAGAGTTTCGAGACACGACTCAGGAATAATCCTCATTCCTTTATTAGCATATGTTAACCTCATTGCGTGAGACGTCAGGTTCAAAATGGTTCAAATGGCTCTGAGCACTATGGGACTTAACTTCTGAGGTCATCAGTCCCCTAGAACTTAGAACTGCTTAAACCTAACTAACTTAAGGACATCACACACGTCCATGCCCGAGGCAGGATTCGAACCTGCGGCAGTAGCGGTCGCGCGGTTCCAGACTGTAGTGCCTAGAACCGCTCGGCCACTCCGGCCGGCAGATGTCTGGTGGACGGGTGGTGTTTTTGTGCAAATGGCCATATGAAGTAGGTATAGCGGTAGTTAGTATGGTCAGTTTTGGTTCCCACATCCTCCTTGTATTTTTTGATGTAGTTTTAGAATGTGTAGGTTGTTATTGCGAGTATTCTGTTCCACGATTTCCACTGTTCTGTTCGCTGTATCACCGTTTTCATCAGCGTTGCACTGTTTCTGTTCGTCCTGTGGAGTGCTTTTAGTCTTCAGCTTAGTTTCTCTATGCAACTTAGGTCTGGGAGATTGATAAATATGGAAACATTCAAGCCCGTTGAGGAAAGTTCGGGTGGCGTGCGAGGAAACACACCGCACGTTTATGTGGGATACGTAAATTCAGAGTCCACTAGATCGAATTCTTGCGATATTACAAAATTACACATCACAGTTAACAGCCATACGGGAAGTGAGTAAAATACGGTTTGAAAGATTGGAAACTGAAGTAAAACTTTGCAATCAAGTGCTTGATCGCCAGACAACTGACGTTAGGCACGAATTGAAGACCGAAACAGATAAGATACGGATGGAGGTCACCAACAGCCTGGACGAGGTGAGTATAGTGTGTGAACAGAAGGTTTACGACAGAGAAATGCCGGTAAACGCAAAGATGACTGATATCTCTGTGCGCATAGATGAGGAAAGAAAATCATCCTAAGAAACACAAACACGAGTGTCAGTACTCGAGCAAGAAATGTCTGCAATGCGACAAGGCAATGTCCTTGTATCACAGGTCACGCCAACGAATTTGCAGGCCGCGCTACCGATGCATAGGGAGGACACACGCGCAGCACTCACCCGAAGGCCCATCTCAAGATTTGGACTCGTATCTGCGTGCGAAAGAAGTGGAGGAATTTTACGTTGCAATTAGCGAGAACGGTACTTACAAGGATTTCTGCACTACGTTTCTGGCAACGTACTGGAACCTGGCCACATAGGCGAGTACAAATATGAGTCTATATCGGGGACAGTATGCACCACAGTCATGTCAATCCATGGCAACCTAAGCTGCTCACTTTGTCGTTCTGGCGGGATACTTGGACGATAAAATGTCAGATGAGGAATGGTGCAGCGCGACGAATTCGCATTTTCCTGCTCATGTACAAGGTTCACTCGGCGGGGCACCGTCGAGGGAACAGTTTCTCAATATTTTATGGCCCTTGAACGAAACCGAAGAGCAGGAGAAGTAAAGGACAGCAAGTGGATACGCAAATAGGACAGAAAATGGGCCGCCGCAAGGCTTTGTGCACCGCAATGACAGAGAGAATTGGCCCAATAACGGACGAAGGAGACGAGAATAGAATATGAGGAACAAGATAGGAACGAGGTGACAAATCAATGACGTCACGTGAACTGCGTGCAAGCGCTGCATTATGGAAGAGACCGCGAGAATAATGCAGGTTCACCACCTCTGACCTCACCTCAGGCAGAGGAGATTGAGATCACACAAATGAATAATCAGAGAATATGAGATATTGCAGGGGACGCCACGGTAGAGAAGGGCCATCACATACGCAATGTGCGGTAATTGGAATCACAAGCACAGATAGGGCATTGACCAGTACTGCGATGACACAGGTTCGCCGGAAAAAGCGGAAAATCGGTGACCCCTCATTGAAATAACTGTGGAAGGAATTAAGAAGACACCATGTCTCGATTCTGGGTCGTAAGTAACAGCACTTTCAACGTCATTTTACTCAAAGCTCGTAGAAAGTTGGCAGTAAATTAGCTGAGATACGCGTAAAAGGAATGTCACTAATTCCCGCTTCTGGGGCGAAAAGAAAGAAGGTGGAGAAACAGGTCTTTGTGTCGTTAAGTGACGGAAAAAGTATCTTCCAAGTGAATGCAATCATCTGTGGGTTGCCGCTCGATTTTATAATCGGATATGACATACTCTCGATTACAGCGGCGGTCATGGATTGGACCACTAAAACCGTGGTCAGTTTGTTGGAAGATCCGATCACATGGAGTGCAGAGACACAAAGGGCGCAGTTACTTTAGTAAAATGTAGGGAGAATGAGGAAATTTTCATAGATGGGCCACGGGAGCAACTTCCAGATGATGTCAGTTTGCCGTCCACAAGTCTTGATTATAATTCCACGAACACAACCGACGAAAGTGAATCTGAGGGACATGATGCGACTGCCCGTGGGTTAGAGACCCTCACACATACACTATTAAGGTTTGGAGGGCAGAAGCTGTAAATGAGTACGCTCCCGTGATACCCCAAGCCGCCCATGCGACTACTGATGACACGCTAAAAATGGAACATGATAATATGCAGAGCGAGACCACAATGCCGTTACCATGAGCAAGCCGAGAAAATGAAGAAAGTTGAAGGTGAAGCCCCAACAGCAACAGAGAAGTTCATGAGGAACGCAGAATGCGAAAGCGAGTGCCGAGTGGCAGAGGAGCCTGTGAAGTGCGCCACAGAAGTACTAATGCCCACTCGCCAGCAGTAGAAGACGACGTTGTTCCCTCAACGGTACCAATATGTCCAAAAGTCAGACGGTTTTGGAGGATCGCGGGTGTTTCCGTGCTTCCAAGTGGCCAGAAAACTGATGTCTCTCTCGGAAGCAGGGAAGACCGTGGACAACAACGCTCACTTATGCTATTTATGACGACGCGAACGAGGTTGATATTCTTATCGCCGCAGCCTGAAAGCGCACATGACCCAATAGAGTATTGTACAGCAGTAGCGGTACAGAAAATCGTAGATGACTGTTAATAAGACGTCGTATTTTGTGAACACACTTTCTGTTGTAATAATTAAAACGTAATTTCTTTGCTTAGATATTTTTGAGCGTGTCTGGAGAGTGAGCCACTTGGTGCCAATGTGGAGAGATGATATGACGGTTGCATGCGTGTGGGTGGGTTCCATGGGCCGTCGTGACGCGCAGCGCAAGGCTGAGAGGAGCCACTCGCTTTCGACAGAATGATACTTCCCGCAGGGCGGGATTGTCACGCAGCTCACGCAAGCGCATTGCAATTTCCATGTCATTCAGTTTTTATTTGTTTACTTTTTTGTATATGTTTAATTGTAACGCAGTGCGATGGATCCATGGTTTATTGTACGAGGTGCATTCAAGTTCTAAGGCCGATTTTTTTTCTAATTAACTACTCACCCGAAATCGATGAAACTGGCGTTACTTCTCGACGTAATCGGCCTGCAGACGTACACATTTTTCACAACGCTGACGCCATGATTCCATGGCAGCGGCGAAGGCTTCTTTAGGAGTCTGTTTTGACCACTGGAAAATCGCTGAGGCAATAGCAGCATGGCTGGTGAATGTGTGGCCACGGAGAGTGTCTTTCATTGTTGGAAAAAGTCAAAAGTCACTAGGAGCCAGGTCAGGTGAGTAGGGAGCATGAGGAATCACTTCAAAGTTGTTAACACGAAGAAACTGTTGCGTAACGTTAGCTCTATGTGTGGGTGCGTTGTCTTGGTGAAACAGCACACGCGCAGCCCTTGCCAGACGTTTTTGTTGCAGTGCAGGAAGGAATTTGTTCTTCAAAACATTTTCGTAGGATGCACCTGTTACCGTAGTGCCCTTAGGAAAGCAATGGGTAAGGATTACGCTCTCGCTGTCCCAGAACATGGACACCATCATTTTTTCAGCACTGGCGGTTACTCGAAATTTTTTTGGTGGCGGTGAATCTGTGTGCTTCCATTGAGCTGACTGGCGCTTTGTTTCTGGATTGAAAAATGGCATCGACGTCTCATCTATTGTCACAACCGACGAAACGAAAGTCCCATTCATGCTGTCGTTGCGCGTCAACATTGCTTGGCAACATGCCACACGGGCAGCCATGTGGTCGTCCGTCAGCATTCGTGGCACCCACCTGGATGCATTTTCAGGTCGTCATGCAGGATTGTGTGCACAGAACCCACAGAAATGCCAACTATGGAGGCGATCTGTTCAACAGTCATTCGGCGATCCCCAAAACAATTCTCTCCACTTTCTCGATCATGTCGTCAGACCGGCTTGTGCGAGCCCGAGGTTGTTTCGGTTTGTTGTCACACGATGTTCTGCCTTCATTAAACTGTCGCACCCACGAACGCACTTTCGACACATCCATAACTCCATCACCACATGTCTCCTTCAACTGTCGATGAATTTCAATTGGTTTCACACCACGCAAATTCAGAAAACGAATGATTGCGCGCTGTTCAAGAAAGGAAAACGTCGCCATTTTAAGTATTTAAAACAGTTCTCATTCTCGCCACTGGCGGTAAACTTCCATCTGCCGTACGGTGCTGCCATCTCTGGGACGTATTGACAATGAACGCGGCCTCATTTACAACAATGCGCATGTTTCTATCTCTTTCCAGTCCGGAGAAAAAAAATCGGAGGCCTTAGAACTTGAATGCACCTCGTATTACCACGCGATGTGTTAGGCGTAATGACTCTTGCGTGAAAGGTGAAAACCATACACGAACCAATATTTGATGATATTTCTGTTGCAGGATACAATGACATACCAAAGGTACCTTGCAGCTGGCGGAGTAGACACTTTACCGTCGCAAAATTGTGCATGAAACCTAGATTGTAGCATGTTAGTGTTATTTTGAAGGTTACAATTTAAGGGTTGGGTAAAACATCGCGAGTGTAGAAAGTAACGTATACAAAAGATTTGTTTTTAGGTTATTGACATTCTAGGCGTCGGAACGGCCCGAATAGCTGACACTACTGAATTTAGTTCTTAAAAAAATTTGCATGCTTAAGTGAACAGTATAGAAAGTTAAGTACACGAACAAGTTTTTTTCTTGATATTGTAGTCCGTCCATGCAGCTCGCATAGCCGACAATATTCTACCTAGTGAGGCCTCCCAAAGATCAGTGATGAGTACTTTATACACATTGATTGTGGTTCTGTGGAAGAAGAAAAGGCACAAATCTAATTTTTGTAGGTCTTATAAGGTGGAAAAGAAACCATGTACACGGTTGACGAAAACGTGAAGGTGCTACCCATCCCATCCTACCTATCATATACTTATCAGTTGAATAAAGTGTATCACCGGAAAATTTATTGTTTTGTGTCACCAGACGTTTGAACTGCCATCTATTCTCTATCGATTTTGTAGAGCTCATCGATTAACATTGCCACTTAAGGTCAACTCTTATGTCACTTGCCCTCATTCTGCCTTGCGTATTTTTCATGTTTCCATTTCTGACAAATAAGTCTTTTATAAACATAACAGCTGTGTAAAGTGAACTTATGCTTCACTTGACTAAACTCTATGTGTCGTCTACACGCATAGTATTCTCATCTGCGATTATCATTTGAGTTTCTGATGTGTTGTTTACTTGTTATGAACTTCATTTATTTGTGCATTTCTGGTCTAATGTACGTATGCGACGTTATCGTCACGTTCCATGTAACGGTGTTCTTCATGAACAGGAAATGTATTTATCTGTACATGTCTTGTACCTCTTTACTAAGGGCAACCATATGTGTAAATGGTCGAGTGGGCTCGGCACGTTGGGAAAACTTAAAACGTAATATCCCCACAGTACCCCACATGTGTGAATGAAGTGTCAGTGTGACCGTTACAGAGAGAAGATTTTTGTTTTCTTTTGAAGTGTGTCTGCGACGGTCCAATTGGACACAGATGGGCCACATTGCCCTGACTTTCAACCTTCCGTATCGGAAGCTTAATAGTCATGACAAGGAGCTGTGTAATACGACCTACCGCGGCCACTTTCGCCAAGTGCCAGTAGCGGCCGAGGATGAGGAGGATGCCAGACACTCTGGGGCGAGCCGCCGAAGGGAGGACACTGCAGTCATTCTGCAAGCACTCAGCGGGAAGCCAGGAAGACCTCCTCTCCTCGCTCAAGGAGGGAAACGTTACGAAGGGCCCATCTGACAATGAGAAGCGGGGCCGTTAACTGATGGGCACCTGCAGCCATTATGACGGAACGCCAAGAATTTACGCTCAAAAGCATCTGAGTTCTTCTGGCTGATCATCAGTCATTTTACCTGCTTTAAGAGAAGCAGTGACGTGCCGACAATTTCAGCACCCAACGGGCACCGAGAGCAGCATACAAAAAGCTTGCGGAATTAGCGCAGGGAGGCGTGAGAAAGGAGTCAGTGTTCTTAAGAAGATGTTTCCTCTCGATAGTGAGGACATTCCTCATAAATCACGGACGCCGGCAGATTCTGAGATGGAGCCCAAGCATGAGTCTGTCCAGGCCTCACGCAGAGAGAGCGGTTATAAAGA
Organism: Schistocerca cancellata; assembly: GCF_023864275.1. Taxonomy (NCBI): domain Eukaryota; kingdom Metazoa; phylum Arthropoda; class Insecta; order Orthoptera; family Acrididae; genus Schistocerca; species Schistocerca cancellata. Next base: position 846,524,421 of record NC_064628.1, read on the forward strand.
AATGTTGTGTAGCCGCTCTCCCAACAGCCTCGGAATGCAGGAAAGCGCAATCGCGAGAAAGATGCCGATTAACGAGCCATACGCCAGCCCAAGCCAGGCAGGAAATTTCCACCCCGCATGGAGAGGCGTGGCGATGAAACGGCGATCAGTCATTTGGCAGCACTGCAAATTTAGTCCGCCAAGGAGTTGAGCTGAGAGAGGGAGAAGAGGCGATAAGGGGGAGTAGTGGAGACACCGCGGAAGCGACAGGACGTGGGTGCTCCTCCACCCATCGGCAACATCAGCCTTCAGACTCCATGAAAGCACAGCTTCGACCACGCAACTCACGTTGCGACGTGGCGTTGGTACCTGGGACACGCCGCAACGCCGCGTTTGCTGATGAGGGCAGACGACTCGCGCAGCACAGGTCAGAGGCGACGCGCCCTAATGACGCAACTCCTGCCGCCTACAGCAGTATACGACGAACGATAACGTAGAATGGTGAGACGAGTCGTCCACTTCCCCTTCCCTTTGATAACTGAGTCGTGTCCACGCCCAGTCCAATCGGCACTGAGATTTGTAATTTAGTCTTGGTTAGTGTAAACAGCACGAAAGTAAACTCATTCCTTTTGATATTTTGAAAATATAAGCCTTCTTTTACATTCATAAATGAACATGTTGATTTTGTACCCTTTGTGTTTGATTTCATTTAATTACTGATATCAATTAATTGTTGGTTCCTAAAGCGGGACTATTTCATTAGCCGGCCGTGGTGGCCGAGCGGTTCTAGGCGCTACAGTCTCGACCGCGTGACAGCTACGGTCGTAGGTTCCAATCCTGCCTCGGACGTGGATGTTTGTGATGTCGTTAGGTTAGTTAGGTTCAAGTAGTTCTAAGTTCTACGGGACTGATGACCTCAGAAGTTAAGTCCCATAGTGCTCCGAGCCATTTGAACTATTTGATTAGCCCTCTGCTCGTCATATGACGTGCGACAGCAGAGAGAAGAATTCTCAGTTCACAACATTCTTGGCGTTCAGTGTGGGGCGACCTCATTGGTAATTTTCATGGTATCTGATGTCAGAAAATAATTTCACGAGATCACTACCTTTTGGCGCCCATCTTAGGGCGACCTCATTGGTAATTTTCATGGTATCTGACGTCACAAAACTATTTCTCGAGTTCACTACAACATGTATAAGGAAGTCATTAGTATAGAGGAATCCAGCAATTCGCAATGCACATGGGTGAACCACAGGTTTGATAACAAGATCCGTTCTGAATAAACATAAAAATCAGAGAGTGCGAAACATATCCTAGTTGTAGAAGATTTTAAATTACATTTAACTTTTCAAGAGTCACTAGAACAGCACATACTGGTATGAACCAGCATCCCTTAAACTGACGTGACAAAGGTCATCGGATGCCACCATACATCGCCCACACGCAACTCGACGTGGCATAGATTCTACAAGGCATTGGAAGTCCCATGAAGATATATTAAGTCACGTTGCCTCTATAGCCGTCCATAACTGCGAAAGTGTTGCCGGTGCAGGATTCTGTGTACGAATTGACCTTTCGATTGTGTCCCACAAATGTTCGATAAAGGTCATGTCGGGCAGTCTGGATCGCCAGATCATTCCTGCTAAATGTCAAGAATGCTCTTCAAAAATGGTTCAAATGGCTCTGAGCACTATGGGACTTAACAGCTGTGGTCATCAGTCCCCTAGAACTTAGAACTACTTAAACAGAACTAACCTAAGGGCATCACACACATCCATGCCCGAGGCAGGATTCGAACCTGCGACCGTAGCAGTCGCACGGTTCCGGACTGCGCACCTAGAACCACGAGACCAAGGATGTTCTTCCAACTAGTCGCAAACATCTGCGGTCCTGTCACAATACCACCGTTGTTTGGAAACATGAAGTCCATGAATGTCTGCAAATGATCTCCGAGTGATAACCATTTCCAGTCAATGATCGGTTCAGTTGGACCCGAGGACCCACTCCATTACATGTAAACACAGTCCACACCATTATGGAACCACCACCATCTTGCACAGTGCCTTGTTGACAGTTTGGGTCCGTGGCTTCTGGGGTCTGCACTACATTCGAATCCTACTATCCGCTCCTTCTACTTTCCAATAGGCTACGGAATAAACGATACTGTCACGAAACCAGGAGAGGCGCTCCAGGCGATGTAGTGTTGTTGGCAGAGGCACTCGCGTTGCTCTCTGCTTCTACAGCCGATTAACTCCAGATTTCGCAGCAGTGTCCTAACAGATACGTTCGTCGTACGTCAAATGTTGATTGCTGCGGTTATTTCACGTAGAGGTGATTGTCTGTAGGCACTGACAACTCTACGCAAACCTCACTGCTCTCTGTCGTTAACTGTAGGCCCCTATACACAGCATTCATTTAGAATGGTCCTGCACGCAGTAGCTACAACAAGCCATATTTCAACAGACAGAACTTTCGCAGTGTGTGAGCTACAACTAATTTCACTTAACGCAGTTTTGCATGTTAGACGTGACTCAACGTACCACAAACTAAAGAGCACAAGGATACCACCATCAACTTAGGAATACTGTGATTGTGCTCCTTGCTATTTGCTGAAGCCGATCCTCACCTTCCATCAATGCCGTCTGTGCGACCGGAGCAAACAGCATCCTCTTTGAAGGTTGTTATCCATACGACAGAGCCAACCGTGCTTTGTCCATCTGGCGTCGATGAACACGCCAGCTCTCTGAGGGTCTCGGACTTGGCTTCCCGTAGAAATGCTTTCATTGGTGTCTCCCCAGCAACCTTCCGTCACTGTTGGTCATCTCTAAAGAGAAGAGCACGGCAACTGGCATCACCCGATTTCCCTGGAACTTCGCTCAGTGGAAGACACCCGTCTTGTCTTCTCCGTTGATGCTCGATGTGTAAAACACAGCGGTCGAAATTTTCGAAGTGGTTTCGTGGTACCTAACGTGCCTTTTAGTGCGCTTCATACTCAGACGAAATCATGGTTCCCATGTTAGCGCCATGGCTTCTTAATTTGGCGGTGCCTGCTCGAAACATGATAACTGTTTTATTTAATTTATTTTACTTTATTTCTATTGTTTTCATGTATCCACCTATGCCTGTAGAACGTTACTATACGAATCTTTCTTACCAAACACATGGACATTATATTATCGGTAAAATTACAACTGGATTCCACAATAAGTGTCACACGTTAGTTATACAATATATGTGTGTATGGTGTGGTAATGGGTTACAAACTTTTCAAACTCTCATATTCTGATATATCATTCTCATATCAGTTCTTATGTTAATTCTTATATTTTATTCATATGTTTATTCTCCAGGAAGACTTGGTGCATTACCTTGTATGATACTGATGGTAGAAACATTCAAAACACACACATACCAAACACCAAGAGCATCGCATGAAGGCCGGTTTACCATAAAGACATTTCTTCTCATGAATGTCACTCGGGAAAGAAACGTCATTAACACTGGTGAAGATCTCGCGTGTTGGGAGGAATTTAGCGCAAACCATACATTACAGATCACTTTTCCAAAGACAGGTGGTTGCAGCTAATTATGACGCAAGATACACCACAGGAATATCACTGAAAACAGTTTCCAATAATTTTCTCATATTTTTTAATTTATTTATCCGACATACATAAGCAGATGAGTAAGAACATCATTGTATCCCTATACAACAACCGTGTAGTAATCCTCTACAGACAGGGGTATACAAATGTAAAACAAAACTAAAAGTAATAATCAGATTCTGGAGAGCAAAATTACAAAGCTGTAGTGATAATCACTGTGCCACAATTTCGTCTGAGGATATCGCGCGATAAATGTACGTGGAAAATAGCTCGAACTCCTTGACCGCCCTTTTTTCAGAAATAGCCGAATATCTGTGGATAAGCAGAGACACAAGCCCACTTACCTTGACCCGTCTTCCACTGAGCGAGACCATTTCAATACGCTGTCTAGCGCATTCCGGCTCCTATTCTCAGCAGCATAAAATAAACATGGCTGCAGGATACTCGCCCAACATCCGTACCTAGTCGCCACAAGGTCACTCTCCCTGCCGCGTAACTTAATCGCAGTAGTTTTTAACCATAAAAACATTTCTTCTCATGAATCTAACTCGGGAAAGATACGTCATTAACACTTGTCCCCTCTTCCAGTGAGCGAAGTTTCTAGGAATTTGGGTGATGGCATTTGCCATTTTCTCGTCGTAGGCCTCAAGCCTTGGCCGCCGCCACAACCCTCCACGCCCCAAGAAGCCAAGACACTTATTTTGAACCCTGTTCCACTGAGCAAAGTTCGTGGGAAGTTGGCCCTTGCCATGTTCTCTTCATCAGCACATGCCGAGCATCCAGCCTCGGCCGCTGCCACAGTCCTATGCACCCTGCGCTGACTGTCGACAGGTCACCACGGGCCCCGACCACCGACTGAGGGCTTTCTTTCTGGGTGATGAGTCCAGCTGACTGGCCACTACTGTTCACACCCGCCCCAACACAGCCGTGGCACTGCTCACATGCCTCTTTGCAGCCAGACACTGTCAGCACCAGTACCACATAGTCGAGAAGAAGGTCGTTGGCACTGGAAAATATCAACCTTGCTTTTGAACACAGGACGCATTGAAGAAAGGAAGATCAATCGGACACGCCCTATTCGAAATAACCACCCAAGCATTTGCCTTAACCAATGTAGGGAAATGGTAGAAAACCTAAACCTGGTTTGCCAGAGGAGGATTTAAAGCGCCATCTTCTCAATGCGAGTCCATTGTGCTAAACACTGCTCTACCTCTCTTGGAAAATACCCATTGACACATCAGAATTCGGTCCGTCTCCATAGTTGAGACGTCAGAGCTGCTGACTGTCATGCAGGGGACCCTCATTCGATTCCCGGTACTTCCAGATGCTTTTCCTTTATGGGAGGACTGGTACCAGGTGCACTCACGATCGTGAGACCAACTAAGAAGCTACTCGACTGATCGGTAGCGGTTCTGGGGTCAATAAAACCGACAACGGCTCATGCTAAGCGCTGGATTAAACCTTTCTTGCGATTCTGTGTTTAGTCTCCCGCGGTTATCGCGATTATGCTGTTATCCTATCCTTCCGCGGGTGTATCGATGCTCAAACCTTGGACTATCTTTGACCTGGTGCTTATTGTTTCCGGCTGGGTGGTGTGCGACCAGTCGGTCGGTCGGTGTGGAGCAGCGAGAAATTCTCTGTGGGATGTAGTTTGGCCAGGGCCGCTGGCGGCCTCTACGTGGTGTCGGAGTGTGTGGTGCTGTTCCCATTGCTACGAGGTCCGTGGTTCACCGACCCTGGACACGAAAGTTGAGTTTTGATTTAATCTATCAGCAAGTCAAGACTGTTCACATTGTATCATTTGGAGTTGGTTGTTGGCTGTTGGGATATTTCCGCGAAGGAGTTTGTTGAACGGGAGTCGTGTCCTACGCAAAAGCTGTGTATTGATTACTTAGGACCTTTACCAAGTACTAAGAAGGGTCATCGATATGTACTAGTTATTCTCGATGCGTTCTCCATATTTACTTGGCACCTCGCTACCCATATCGTTACCGCTGCCACCGCTATTTATGATTTAACGAATATTTTCAGTATTTTTGGCCCACCCAAGTAGCTTGTTAGCGATAATTCTGCTTTTATTTTGCCTCCTCTGAAGGCCTTCTGTTTTCATAACGGTTTCAGACATATCACTACCACCCCGTATTATCCCCAGGGGTATTTCACTGAGAGAGATAACCGAAATCTAAAGTCCGTGTTGATTTTTTATCATCAGAAAACCCCTAGTAAAAGGAACTCCAGTCTTCCCTGGCTTAGTTTTGCCTTTAATACCGCCACTCATGAAGCCTGGCGAGCTACGCCCACCTGCTTGATCTTTTACTATCCGGTTAATTCTCGTCTTTCAAACTTCTGGGGAGTTCAAGATCTTATTCCACCTCGTGTTTTTAAGGAAAACTGGAATCGGGCGAGGCGCAGTATACTCATAGCCCATAATAAACAGGCTGAAAGCTACAATATCAATCGAGAAACTTTTAAGGGCCGGCCAGATCAAATTTATGTCCGCAATTTCCTGTGGAGACAGGTGCGTGGCGGGGCCTAGCACAATCATGCGTATTTTATGTCCAGTAAATTTGTTGGTCAAGGAGAACAGTTCAGGTAAGCATTATCGGGTTCACCTTAGCCAAATTAAGTTTAGATAGCTCAGAGGTTGAATTCCCCCCTTCCTGTGTTAAGTTTGATGGAGAGAGGTTGAGCTGTGGCTGGCTCATGCTATGTGTTTTATTAAACCTTCGTTACGATTCTGTGTTTAGTCTCCCGCGGTTATCATGATTATGCTGTTATTCTCTCCTTTGGTAGGTGGCAGCAGCAGTGTGTATCGATATTCGCACCTTGGACTATCTTTGACCTGGCGGTTATCGTTTCCGGTGGTGAGCGACCACTCGGTCGGTTGGCGTGGAGCAGGAAGGAGTTCACCGCAGGACGTTGTTTGGCCGGGGCCGCCGGCAGTCTCTACGTGGTGTCTGAGTGTGTGGGCCTGTTCCCATTGCTATGAGCTCCGTGGCTCACCGACCCTGGACACGAAAGTTGAGTCTTGATTTAATCTACCATCAAGTCAAGACTGTTCACATTGTGTCGTTTGGAGTTCGTTGTCTGCTGTTACCGTCCGGTGGAGTTTCACTGTATTTGGTTATTTGAATTGAAGGGCACCAGCGGAATCCTGCCTTGTGGCCGTTAACGTTCCGGTTACCTGACCTGGCCGTTGGCGTAAATTTCAGGCAGTGTAATATCCTCATCGTGTTGTTGCTGTCCAGCACGGTGTGTAGTTTGACAGCTCCATGTATGATTGGTTGTGGGTGGCAATATCTTCTACATTGTTCCGTTGAACTCCCTGTAGTGCCCTGGTCAGGTTAAATAGAATTTATCTTGGCGGTGGGTCCGTTGACTGTCGGTCGGTTGGGTTGTCGTCGGATCGTGAATGGTTGGCCCGATTGCCTGTCTCACCTAAGAGAGCGTTAGTGTCTGAATTCTAGGCCGAACCTCGAACATCTGAGTGCCCTTGGGTGTACTGCCTCTTTTTTTATTTGTTCTTGTTGTTTGGTTCAAATGGCTCTGAGCACTATATGACTCAACTGCTGAGGTCATTAGTCCTCTAGAACTTAGAACTAGTTAAACCTAACTAACCTAAGGACATCACAAACATCCATGCCCGAGGCAGGATTCGAACCTGCGACCATAGCGGTCTTGCGGTTCCAGACTGCAGCGCCTTTAACCGCACGGCCCCTTCGGCCGGCTTTCTTGTTGTTTGTACTTCTATGGCTTCTAGCAGAATTTTCTTTTCAAATTAAGATTGTTATGCGTAAGATTCTTTGGGCCTTCAGCCTAATTTAAAGAACTGTTTCACGTAAGGCCTTTGGTATTTAAAAAAAATTAATGTTATGGAGCTTTTAGTGTTAGGCCCTCAGCTGATATGACTTTAACTTGTTTGCTCTTGAACTCTCTGATTCTTTGGACCTTCAGCCTAACTGAAGAACCTCTTTTAAGATAAGATTTGCCTTTTAAATGTCTGTTTTGGTTGAGTTTCTCCTAATTAAGAACTGTTTTAAGTAAGGCGTTGATTTATTTAAAAAAAAAGTAATGTCGTTTAGCCTTAAGTGTTGGGCTTTCAGTTGATTTTGAAATCAAATTGTTTCCAGTGAAAATCTCAGATTCCTTGGCCTTCAGCCTAAATAAAGAGCTGTTGTAGGATAAGGCTTGCCTTTTAAATTGCTGATTATGCTTGCGTTTTAAGTTATTGGCCTTCAGCCGTTTTTTAAATTAAAATGTCTTTCAGCAAGTAATAAAGTCCCAAAGATTACAGCTGTGCTTAAAAAAAAATTTTTTTTTTTGGCTCTTGTAATGTTTGATCAAATAATAAAGCTGTATGTCCGAGTATAACTGACAGCCCCCTATTTTGTCCCCTTTCCACAATTTATACTACCTGTCCTGTCCAGCGGGTCTAGCAGGGCGTCTCAAGCGGTGTGCTGACCACATTCCCCACGTCAGGTGAGGCCATTGGCAGAGGATGGCACTATTGTCGATCTGGCCTGATTGGCCCATCTAGAGGCAGGATGCGTAACATGAATTTTTTTATCTCAGGATGTGTCCTATTATGCTATATCTATTTTAGTCAAGTTGTACCATAAATTACTATTCTACAAAAGTCAGTTCTGTACTTCTTCATTTGTTACTCGGTTTTTGGATTTAATTTTTAACATTCTGTAGCAGTGCGCTTCGAAACCCACTATTCTCGTCTTGTTTGTACTGTCCACAGTTCTTTTTTTTTCTTTTCAATAGGGGGCTGACATCCTGGCAAATACCTTCTCGATGTCCTTCCTAGAACTGAAATTTATATTGAATGTTAACAAATTTCTCTTTACCAGGAAAACTTTACTTTCCATCAACTGTCTGAATTTTGTATCGTGTTGACTTCTGCCACTGTCAGTTACTTTGCTGCCCTAATAGCAAAACTTCTCTACTGGTATCACCGTCTCTTTCCATACTTTAATTCACTCGACAACATTTCATTTAAATGGTATTCACGCCATTATCTTCGTTTTAACTATATTTAGGACACAATAACTTCTTTCAAAGACATTATCCAATTTGTTAAACTTATCTTCCACGATCATGCACATCTATAACACAGTAGCAATATCATATACGAAACTGAAATTTTTCCATTTCTTCTCCCTGAACTATTATCAGTTTACACAACACTCCTTAGTTTCCTTTAGCGCTTGTTTAATGATGTTTATACATGAGTAGCTTAGCACCTGCTGCTTCGATCGCGTACACTGTACGCACAGCGGATACGTTTCTTTACTTAATCGAATTTTGATATTGTTCACAAATTGCAACATCTAATCTTTTCACGCTAATTAAGGCCACATAAACATGGCCTTTTCCGAATTTACTTCTGACCAAAAAGCGATTCTGGTAGCTGGACTCTAAAACTTTTGATTATTATGCCTTTTGTGTAGTTGCGGAGATATTTCCGTAGCAACTTTCATCCTTGAACAAATATTTCTTTATATATAACAAAGAATTTAATTACCAGTTTTCGTAAACACAACTTTAAAATTTTTTTGGTGTAATGTACTGTTTTCTTGAAAATTTTCGTCTCCTATTGCTCTCCCTTAGGAGTTGAATTTCCAGAAACATATATTTTTTTAAATTTCTATCCGAGAAGTCAAACACCAGTTGTCACATATGTTGCCTTGAAAATCCTTTAGTGGCACTTCACTAATTATTTGTTATCAGAAAAGCTTACACCCACTAGTGGTCGAATTTACAAAACTGCTGAAACACGTATTTTTTATTTTCTGACTGCGAAACTAATACGAATTTTCGTAGTTCTAGTTTCAAAGTTCCCTCAACAGCGATAACTTTCAAAAAATCTTTCATACCCTATTTCGGTCCCTTAGAAGTGAAATTTCGGACAATTCCCCATTTTAAACGATACCTACAGTATAACACCCAGACCCTCTCCAAGCTTCAAGATTCCATGCTCAGCCGTTTGGGCTCAGCGGTGATGAGTCAGAGAATCGGTCTGATACTATTTCACCCTCTTAGGGCCTGAATTTTCAAAAACAGTGACTTGCGTACGTTTTATTTCCAACAGAGGAACGGAATACAAATTTTCATAATTTATCTCCAAAACTGCTAGCACAATGAAATATTTCCTTAAAAATTTTCATCCCCCGTTTCAACTTCATAGGCGCTGAGGGGCTGAATTTCCAAAAACAGTGAAACGTTAATTTTTTTTATCTATAACTGTGAAGTATAAATCATAGCTTTAGTTTTAATATGCTTCCATAGCAAAATATTTTCATCAGAAATCTCCACAATTTCACCCCCTAAGTGGTTCAGTTTCCAAAGACACTGAACTCATATATATATATATATATATATATATATATAACCGAAAAGTCAAGTATCATAGCTGTAACTTTAAAAAACATTTTAGTTGTTCTTTAATAATGACATATTTTCAAAACAAAAGCTTTCACCCACTATTTAACCCCCATAGAGTTAAATTTCCAAAAATGCTGAAACAGGTATTTCCTTATTTCTGACCCAGAAAGCAAATATCAGTTTTTCAGGTCTATCTTCAAAATTGCCTTAAGCTTGACATTTTTCAGAAAACCCTTCATCGACTATTTCACGCCCTTAGCGTTGGAATTTCGAAAAATCCCTTCTTAAACGACGCCTACCTTACAAGATCCACACCTTCTCAAAATTTCAGTTATCCCTCCTTCGTGGTTTGGGCAGTAATGAGTCAGTCAGTCAGTTAGTCAAGACATTACCTTTTATTTGTAGAGATGATTCCATGAAAATGTTACGTATTTTCAGGGAAGGTGGAGATCAATTTAAGGCAAGGGATCCTGGTCTGGAAACAACAGAGTCGAAGTTATAAGCGTAAATTATTATGATACCTCTGACAGTGGACTTCTTCTACTATAAACTTTTGATTTCCGCATCTTGGGGGACGAAGACTGAACCAAAACAAGAAAAAACAGGTAAACGTGCGTTCTAAATTGCCTATCCTAAGAGCTATGAACGCTTGTACAGTAGAAGTGTTTCATAGTTGCATAGATGAATATGGGCTCATAGTTCTGAAGGTAAGCACTTAAGGCCCCTTGCTTACTGGACATCTTTTCTAGTTTTAGTCCATATTACCACCTCTCAAAATATGGAAAGCAAAGAGCTTGCAGTAGCAGAGGTCCACTGATAGAAGAATCAGAGTGATTTTGGCTTATTACATTCCACTCGGTCGTTTCCATAACAGGGCTCCTTACCTAGAATTGATATATGTACCCTTCTCCTTCAGCGCTGAAAATTTTTAACATCATCAGGCAATTGCCCTATACACTTCTATTATGTGGTCATTCGTATTTGCCCATTCCCAAAGTTTTTTCTTTTTTTCTTATATATAAAATTTTACACATAATCCGGGGTATTAATGGCTAGGGGAGTAGGTAAACTAATCTTGGAGTTCTCCGAATCATATTTTTACAAATATGTCTGCTATATTGTTTGGTCATCTATCTATTCAATGAAACTAATTTTTCATTACCCCCGAACTATCTTTGTGGTACGAGGTAAGCCTCTTCTTTAATAATAACTCATGGTATGCAAGCCATAGTACATACAAAGCATGACAACTTCACTGCCGACGTCACTATTACTACTGAAGCATTTCAGTAATAACATTGTTTGGCCATTTGTATTCCTCTTACAATTGTCCAGGGTACACAATAAAATGTCTTCGTAATCTTATCTTTGGAGACATTTGTACCAGAGTTGCAGTTTCTGGTATCTCGAAAGGAATACTATAACTGCAAGAAATGGGAACAGAGACCAAATTTCATAGTCCTTAAACTATTGTAAATGGTAGCTGAAAACTTTAATGAAGTACTGAAATTAGCGTCTTATGAACCCTGATCAGCTCTAAGTTCTTCACCTAGAACATAGGAAGGAGGAGCGTATTTTCAGTTGTACAGAAAACAATGACGGATTTTTCAAGCCGAGTCAAACAAGCAGTATAAATCTTTGTTTTAATATTTGTCTCGTATTTACTTTTTTGCTTATATCAGGTTTCGTTTTCGATTTTGAAATCTATTTTTCTTCTGTTTAACAAAATCCTACCTGATATAACTCGAATGAGTGAAATTATGGTTGCCGTACCTCGGTGGAAATATGAAATCGTATTTCGTACGCACTGGAATCGTATGTAATTAAAATGTTTTTCACTGCTAGTTATTCATTTCATAATCTGATTTAAATCAGATGTTTGCGACGTTTGTTGGCGAAATAATCTGAAAAAACTCCCACGTAATTGGCTGCACTGTAGCGCTGGTTTTTAATTAAAACGGCAGACTGACTACCTTTCAGGACGTTTTGTGGGGAGAGAGAGTTCCAGCTGTTTGCGCTCTACCAGGAAGCTAAGCCGTGTTTGACTTCGCTCGTTAAATGCGCTTACCACTAAGGACTCCGGCGTTCGATAGTTCGAGGACACATTTTACGGAGGGAAATATACCGCATGCAGACGACGATATTATGTTTTGCGTTGACTGAAAAACTGTTACCGGAATTTGTTGAAGATTCTTTATACTCTTTTTACATACTTGATATTCAGGAAGAAAACATCACACAGTTATTAAAAACGTTGAATGTCTGTAACGGCTTATTCTCTTGAAATTACACTATCCTGTCTCATTAATGTGGTCACATTTAAACAGCCTGAATGATCACCTTTTGCAGTGCGAGGCATACAGACAGGTGGTAGGTTAGGTTCAGGAAGGTATCGACAGAGACGTAAAGCCATGACGACTCTAGCGCCATCGCAGCTGCGCTAGGTTTCTCTGTTGAAGTTCCATGGCGTGAACGGCCTGTTCGAGGTCGTCACACATATTCAGGATTGGCTGTAAATCCGAGGTATAGGTGGCTAAGAGAGTAGGTAAACTAATCTTGGTGTTCTCCGAATCACGCACGTATATTTGGAGCTTTTTCCGACCCGAGGGTCCTTGTGCCTAACTGTGTAACATTTTGCACATCTAGCGGAACCTGACAGTTATGGGACAAAACATTCGTCGTAGATGCACTTAAAACTCCATACATTACATAATACGTATGAGTATAAAGCAGGGATTCAATTTTTTCGTTACAAGAACTAGGTCGTTAGTAACTATAGACAATCGAAGATTTAAAAATAGCCATCTGCGTAACTATTGGACAAAATATATTGAGAAATAATAGAGCAAAACATAATTTACAGTGCACAATATTACAATTACAACACGTACTCTGTTACTCGCTCCTGTGAAAGGGAACGCGTTATGCAAATCTTGGTGCCTCTCGCGTCCATCGAGAGGAGGTAATGATTTTATTATTTTATTTTTCTAGTTTTTACTGAGTTTAACGAAGGCGATGTTGGCCTGATATATTCGACGGTGCCCTTTGGCTACACTGACTAAAGGATTCTTCTAAGAAATACCAAATTAAGGTATTTGCTCTTTCAATATTTGATCTGTTTATACATGCTTTTAGGTTATCCAAGTCTGCACAACGCGATCGCGATTCTTAATTAGATGTATTTGCTCTCTGTTTTCTATGCAGATAATCTGAAGATGCCTAAATAAGGCGAAACGCGTCGTTGAAAAATAAAAAAACTAAAATTGCAACCAAGACTGTTTTTAACCAATACTGTTAAGCACTGCTTTGCTGTATGCCACATATGGATTGGAAGAATTTCTAATTAGAACACTAAAATTTACAATATTACAATGATGAGCGACCGGCACATACATAAATGTGTAAGAACAATAGCTAGGACTTTGCACGCCGGATGTCAGCCTCAGTTTGGTTTAGCGACACGGTACCATCACAAGTTTAGGAAGTTTATGTCTGTGTTGGCCACTGAGATTATACGTGGATAACTGACTGATTAGTGTGTTGGTGGAAGAAAGAAGATTCGCATAAAACTTTTCAGATATGGATCGGATCTCCCCTGGAACAGTCTTTATTTGTAAGTCATTGTGAATACAGGTATACCTAACGAACCATCAAACATTCAATACGATGTGCAATTCCTTGTTTTGAACGACTTTCAGTTTGTGGAGATGCATGGATGTGGCAGGTCCCAAATGGGGCAGGCATACAACATAACTGTTCGTATTGTCGATTTATAAAGTAGGAGACTGTTTTTCAAGTTTAGATAAGACCTTGTTTGTATATAAGGGATACAAGGTAGCACGACGCTGTGGTGCATTATGCTTACTACCTGAGTCCCCATCTTACTCTGTTACTCGCTCCTATGAACGGGAACGCGTTATGCAGATCTTGGTGCCTCTCGAGTCCATCTAGAAAAGATAACCTGAAGATGCCTAAATAAGGCGAAACGTTGAAAATAAAAAAAATAAAATTGCAACCAAGACTGTTTTTAACCAATACTGTTAAGCACTGGTATGCTGTATGCCACATATGGATTGGAAGAATTTCTAGCTAATACACTTTATGCTTTGTTCGCGACGTTGGATATATGTTTCTTAAAGATAATACATTTATCGAGGTGAACTACAAGATATCTGGCGGAAACAGTCCAAGGAATACCTTCGTTGAATAGCAGAGGCGATGTATATAGATCCTTGACTTTTTCCCACCTTTATCTTGATCCCTCACACCGTAAGCCTTTTCTCAAGCAGTTGTATTGGCCCTCCTGGAGTTTATCATGAATTGCCGAAGCGTTGTTGTCAGTGTAATATTTCGCCTTATCATCAGTGAAGGAAGCTATGTTGACCGGTCGCAAGTCTCCTATGTCTGATAAACATTTATTAAACAATGTCGGTCCCAAAAGGGAATCTTACGGCACGCCGGCGTCTACAGGGTAGACATCAGAGGCAGTTTCACCAATGAATACACTAAAAGTGTATAAGATACGAACTAATTAATCTGACAGCGTACAATGGGTATTGTAATTTCATTAACTTACATAATGAACCATTATGACATACCCTATCGTAGACCTGAGCAATATTCAGGTATACAACTACCGAGAAATGAGCATTATAATAAGCACCTATAATTGCTTCCTCTAGCCGCAGCAACTGTATCGAAGCTGAATATTTTGGAGGAAATCCAAACCGCACATCCCCCAGGGGGCTCGCCACTCTTTGGAAGGTTCGGGCTTGCCTACCACGGGGCCCTTACCTTTGCAGCATCTTTTCCGTTGCGCATGTCTATCCACTTGCTATTTTTTTCCCCTGCGTTGGGGAACATTCTGAGGTGTCACTGGAAATGTTCCGCATTGTCTGTCACTGACATAGCAACAGTCTCACCACCGTTTCTCGTTCCCTTTTCCTATCTTTTTTTGTCTGTTCCTCTCATTCCTCCGCTTCAGCGTATGACGTTTCCCCTTTCTTCTTCCTCTCTGTGCGCTCCTGATGGTTAGCCCACGCGTCTGACGCGTAACAGGCGAATGGGTAACAGGTAATTCCCAGCCCTGGGTCGACAGGAGTGGTTCGCACATACGCCTGGTACAGGCCAGGCCCAGGGAGGGGTGACTACCTAAGCTTTTACCTCACCAAAGTGCAATTGGTCCTTCGGTCAGGTGTTCAGGAGGTGTGACCTGAAGTGTGAACAGTCACCTAAGGCCGATGCACCGCCTTCTGAAGGGGGCTCCCAATTGGCAGGTCCATGCCATCGGAGATATTGGCAGGCATGGGGTATTTTCTCGCAATGAGTCAATCATCTTCACAATCAACGTCTACGAAACGTAAACGGAATGGCTTAACAAGTCAAAGACCCTTCCAGCTGCATCATGGTTCCTCGTGATTCCAGATACTGAAGATGGTCAGTCCTTCGCAGTGATAAATCCGTTTATAATTCAGAAAGGTGTTGATGCCATTACCAGCCCTGCGAAATCCTGCCATCTTTTACAGAATGGCACTTTTCTTTTGGAGATTACTTCTGATTCTCAAGCACAACAACTGCTTGCTATCTCACTATCCGAGGCTATCCTGTTCATGTTGAAGCCCGTAGAACTCTGACTTCTTCCTGTGGTGTTATTTATACTAGGCTGATCGACGGACTGACCGAGGCCGAAACCCAGTCTTACCTCTCTGATCAGGGTGTCATTGCTGTCCAATGGGCGATGAAAACGGTAGATTCCTCCTTAGTAATCACCTACACTCTTTTTCTCACCCTTTATAGAGTGGTTTTTCTGTCCAAGATCAAAGCAGGCTATGAAATTATCACAGTCCGGTCGTACATACTGAACCCGATGCACTGCTACCAGTATCATCATTTCAATCACACTAGAACGTCTTGTCGACACCCAGCCAAATGTGCAACCCGTGTTAGAGATGTCCATGAAGGCAACTGTCTGCCTCCTTCTCCCTGCTGAATCAACTGCAGTAGTGGCCATGCCACCTTCTCGCGGGATTATCCGATGTACCTTAATGAGCAGATAAAGGAAAAAGTACCTTACCAGTCACTCGCAAGTTATTGGCTAGTCGAAAACTCTGTGTTCTCTTGTCTTGCACTTATAGTTCTGTTCTTGTTACCTCTCGTTCCGTAAAGGACATGGCAACGCATACATGCGACCTCAAATTCAGCTCTGAGGTTGTGAAATCAAGGCAGCATCGCCATCCCAAGGTCCAGCAGTGTAACAAGCCATCAAAGTCTCGCCTCAAGCGGCGAAGTCACCAGCTACACAACTGGTACGCTGGAAAGGTCAGAAAGAATACTCCTGTGAAGTCTTCCTACGTCCCTCCTGCCAACCAGCACCTGAGTCGTCATCTGCTAAATGGAAAGGCTCAAAGAAGTCCAACAAAGGCATACAGTCTTCTCCTTCACCAACTCGAAGATCCTCTTTGATGGTGTTGCCATGAGACAGCCCGGCCAGCCTCCGTGTCGTCAGTGCGTACCACCAACCGTTTTCTGTGCGCTGGACTCCACAGACAGACAGCACAAGCAACTAATGCTTCTGTGGACCTCATGGAGCAGGATCCTCCTGCTTCTGTGCCCTGTAGCGGCGAGTCTTCACTCTCCTCTAATGGAACGTTTGCATCCTTCGGTCCCACAAAGGAGAATCACAGTTGCTTTTACCGTCGCAGCGTCCCCTTGTATTCTGCCTTCAGGAAATTGTGTCCTCACGACTGCTTTGAGCTTCCACATTTCTTTCCGGTTCATTTCAACCTTCCCCATGAGATGGGCATTCCACCTCATGGAAGCGTCATGCTGGCCATAAGGGATGACTTTCTTACTCAACCCATCTCCCTGACTACCCACCTTCAAGCAGATACAGTTCGTCTTTTCCCTCTTCACCTGACTTTTTGCCTCTGTACCATTTATATTCCTCCATCATTCGATGTGACCAGGGCAGACTTCCTTCAGGTTATTGGGCAGCTACCTTCTCATTTCTGTTACCCGGTGACTTTAGTGCACGTAATTGCCTTTGAGGTTCTCCTAGAGCCTGTCAGGGAGGTGCGAACTAGGCTAACGTTATTAATCAACCTTCTTCTGTCTTAACACTGGAGCACCCACAATCCTTTCCGACTTCTCGCACACCTACTCCCGTTTGGAACCATCCTTCTGCACTGCCCAGCTTGCCCATCGTCTTGAG
Source organism: Schistocerca cancellata (assembly GCF_023864275.1). NCBI lineage: Eukaryota > Metazoa > Arthropoda > Insecta > Orthoptera > Acrididae > Schistocerca > Schistocerca cancellata. The sequence continues at coordinate 846,541,605 of NC_064628.1, forward strand.
TAGTCCGTTCTTTCTGACCTCTACTCGAGCGACCATGTCCCATGTGCTATCCGTTTGCTGACTCCTACCCCACCTGTGAGTACACCCAAATGGTAGCTTACTAAGGCTCACTGGCAGTTTTACTCTTCCCTGTCGACCTTCGAAGAACAAGACTTTCCCAGATATAAATTTGGAAATATGTGGTAAGTTCTATGGGACCAAACTGCTGAGGTCATCGGTCCCTAGGCTTCCACACTACTTAATCTAACTTAAAGTAAGTTACGCTAAGGACAACACACACACCCATGAACAAGGTAGGACTCGTACCTCCGTACCTCCGACGGGGGGGACATCCTTATTGTTGCAGAACGTTCCATTCCTCGCACTTACTCCTTACCTCTACGTGTCCCAGTCCCTAAATGGACTGAGGCATGCCACGACACCATTCACGCGCAGAGACGTGCTCTTCACATTTTTAGCCGTCATCCTACGATGGCAAACTGCAGTCATTGTAAACAGATGCATGCAAAGTGTCGTCGCGTTCTTTGGGAAAGCAGAAACGCTATCAGGACTTCATTCACTAGTTCTTTTAATAGTTCCACACCTTCCTCTGTCTTATGGGCCAACCCACCGACGGTTTTCTGGGACCAAGATCCATTCGCAAATTTCCGGCCTGACAGTAGCAGACAATGTCATCGTGGAATCTACTGCTATCTCAAACACATTGAGCCGCCATTTGGCTGAAATTTCGGGATCTTCCCAGTATCACCCTGCCTTCCTCCATCGGAAACGAGTGGAGGAGACTTGGAGGATACCCTTCCCTTCTCAGAATAGTGAGTGCTACAATGCCGTCTTTACTATGAGTAGCTAGTTCATGCTCTTAGTTCATACCGATCCTCCGCCCCAGCATCAGACGCTATCCACATTCAGATATTTCAGCACTTCTCTCTTGCGGGAAAGCACTATCTGCTTAATATGTACAACCGCATCTGGAGAGAGCGTTGGCGTGAAGCCACCGTCATACTTACACCTAAGCGCGGTGAGGACAAAAATCCTCCTTCTAGCTAATGCCCCATCTATCTCATCAGCTATGTTTGCAAGGTGACAGAATGTATGATTCATACGCAGTTGGTATGGTGGCTCTCAATTTACTAACGACTGTCGGCCGGTGTGGCCGAGCGGTTCTAGGCGCTTCAGTCTGGAAGTGCGTGACCGCTACGGTCGCAGGTTCGAATCCTGCCTCGGGCATGGATGTGTGTGATGTCCTTAGGTTGGTTAGGTTTAAGTAGTTCTAAGTTTTAGGCGACTGATGGCTGCAGATGTTAAGTCCCATAGTGCTCAGAGCCATTTGAACAATTTTTTTTTACTAACTACTGCACAGTATGGATTTCGAAGTCGCCGTTCTGCCGTTGACCATCTCGTTACTTTATTCACCCATGTTGTGAGTGGTGTTCTGCGGAAACCCCAGACTGTGATCATGATTTTCGATATGGTGAAGGCCTTCGACACCTGCTGGAGAATTGATATTCTCCATACTATTTACTTGTGGGGCTTCCGAGGCCGTTTGCCCTGTTTTCTCCAGGAATTTTTAAAAGAGTGGGTTTTCAAGGTGCGTATGGGTTCTGTCTTGTCCGACGTCTTTATCGAGGAAGCCGGTGTGCCTCAGTATTGCGTCCTGAGCGTCGTCCTCCTTGCTATTGCCATTAACTCTGTCATTGTCTGCCTCCCGCCGGGCATCTCCAGTTCGCTTTTTATTATTTTGAAATCTATTGTAGATCACCATTGACCTGCCTCACTGAGCGGCGTCATCAGCGATGTCCTCATCGTCATTACTCCTAGAGCATCGACAATGGCTTTCATTCCTCCACTGACAAAACCCTCTGTATGAATTTCCGGCGACGCAATTTGTTTCTCTTTACATCTTGAGCCTATTGCTCTTCCATTCGTTGAACCTACGAAATTCCTGGGGCTCAAGCTCGATAGCAAACTCTCTTGGTCCTCCCATGTGTCTCACCTGGCAGCCCGTTGTACGCGGTCCCTGAATCTCGTACGAGTCCTCGACGGTACTTCATGGGGAGCAGATCCACCACACTCCTCTGTTTGCACCGATCCCGCGTCCATTCGATATCGACTATGGGTGCTTTGCTTATTCGTCTGCACGTCCATCCCTCTTACGCCGTCTCAATGCTATCCACCATCGTGGCGCCTTTTACACTAGCCCAGTCTGTATGCTGAATCTGCTGAACTACCTACCGCCGTGACTTTCTCCTCAGCAGGTACACACGCCGTTTGTCTGCCATGCGTGGCCACCCATCCTATGCCTGCTCCTTAGATGATTCCTTTGATCGCCAGTATGGGGCACGTCCCTGTTCTCTGTTACATCCTGGAGTCCACTTTTGGCACCTGCTCCAGCGGCTTAACTTCACACTACCTGTAACCTTGGCTTCCTGAAGCCGCCTTCATTCGCTTTCTGAGGACACTACTCCAGCCTCACTCTATCGCCTTCAGTTTCACGATCATCGCATAGAACTTCGCGATAGTACCTTTGTGAACGCTGGTGGCTCTCGGACTAACCATGGTGTCGGGTGTGCCTTCTATATTGGCGCCCACGTGTTTACATATCAGCTTCCGGTACAGCGGAGTTCTTCACCTTGTATCAGGCCACGAAGTACATCGGGTGACACAGGCTTTCCAATTGTGTCCTCCGCTTAGACTCTCTCAGTGCCCTTCAAAGTCTATGTGCGCCGTCCACCGCCCATCCCTTAATGCAGTGGACCTAGGAAAACTGTCACTTGCTCACTCTTGGTGGAGCTAGTGTGATGCTTCTGCGGGTTCCTGGTCACGTAGGTCTGCCAGGAAACGCGGCTGCTGACGTTGCTGCCAAGGCTGCAGTCCTCGTAACTCAGCCCTCGAGTTGCTGTGTTCCCTCCAATACCTCTATGTTGCCGTCTGTCAGGAGGTGGTGTTCCTTTGGTATCGCCATTGGTCCTCCCTTCATGGGAATAAGCTTTGGATTATTAAGCCTCTCCCAGTGGCTTGGACGACCTCCACTCGACCCTCCCGCTGGGAGGAGGTCATTTTAAGTAGGTTACGTATTGGGCACTGCTTTTCTAGCCATCTCCTCCCCAGACGTTGTGATTGGCAGCTCTGTAACGACTTATTTTACCGTAGTAATAAACGTAAGCATGGTCCACAATAGGCTGTAACGTGCTTTTCACTTAGGCTTTTTGAATAAATAGTAGAAAATGATCCCAACGTTTGATTAAGGCTAAAATACATTAAGAATAAATTTTCTCTGTGTATATAAATCTGTAAAGTAAGGAGAAAGATTCATGTTTCAATATAGGGAATGTATTTTTGTGCTGTTCTGATAAACAATGTTTCAGAAAAGTGTTTACATATAGCTCTGTAAAAAAGGTTGAAGGCAATCGCCGTACTTTGTTTTGGGCTATGCACAGGGAGGAGCTGAGAGCTCTTTCTCTCTCTCTCTCTCTCTCTCTCTATCGTTTGTTTGCGATAGTTGTTTCATAAATATGCCACTCTCGTATCTCTAACTTTGGTTAAATAATTACATAAATATTATAATAAAAGCCGTGTTTGAATGAAGAACCTAGTTTCCTCTTCCGTTAATGGTACATCTGTATTTATTTTGTTCCATTGTAGAACTTTTTCAGGGTGCACAGAAAGAGAGTTTCCTACGAATTGTTTGGTGGCCACAGCCGAACGCTACTAGTGTCCAATAAGCGTTTACTTTATCAAACTTTTATTTCAGCGTCCCTGAGATCTCTTTTACCAATCTTTCCTATCAGTATCTGGATAAGGTATTCACACAAAATGTGTAATTTCCAGATCGGTCAATGGCCTCTAAACAGTGCGATCTGTCAACATTGCCCTCGATCTGATTGGGAATCTGATACTGGATGGCGAAATGCAAATTCTTTCCTAAACAAGTAAGTTTTCTATGCACCATTTTACCATTTCAGAAGCTTTGCCGCCAGCAAAACTAATTAAAAGGTTTTATAATATTATTTTATAATTTTTAAATACGAGTAATATTATAGTAGCGCAGCCAACGTGAGTAGTGGGGCAACCAATGTACCACCCCACTTTCCGTTGTTGCCAAATCTATTAAAGATGGCGGCATGTAGACTTGGCAACAGCACATGATATCATCCAAGATGGCGGCTTTTGGCGGGAAAATAGGCCAATTGTGCTATGTCCATTTACCTAACCTCCAGAAAAAATGGTGGGAATTTTGAATTTTGACGTGAAAATAGACCAATTGGGCTACGTCCACTAACCTAAGCCTCCAGAAAAAATAGGCGCGAAAATCAAATTCCAACAGGATAATGCATACAATGCCATACTTGTCTGTATTATTATTCTTTATTATTGATAGTCATCTGTTAACATTGATTATTATTTACTATTATTTATATCATGCACATGTGCATGCAGTCCAACTGTGTTAGTTCATACCCCTGCCACCAGAAAGCGCCGCCATGACGTCATTCAAGATGGTTGATTTTGGCGGGAAGAAAGCCAGTTGTGCTACCTCCACTGAACTACCGTTACCATTCTCCTGCACATTCAGTCTTTGCTGAGCTGTCGTTGTCAAACCATCACGATTTATTTATCAAGGTGACCGGTTTCGTGTATTGCTGTGGTCATCTTCAGACCTAGAAGTTGTATACAAAGCTATAATTACAGGGCTACATACATTAAAGAAAATACGTAAACTTATAAAGCAATAAAACGATGAATTACCATTGAGTAGGAAACTCTTACTGTTGGAGAATCACTATTGGAGAAACCAGTGCACATCTTACTATATATAATGGAGGCTCCGCCCGCTTCTGACGGCATCATGTCATTACTAACCAATGAGTTATAAGTTAAATAACAATGTAAAATTTCTTAGTTAAAAGAACATTGACAAGAATTAAAAATAAATACACACTAAACTTAGCTTATTAAACAGCTATTGTCAATTAAGAAGCGTTCAAAATATTTAAATATGTAGGATAAATGAACTTCGGTTTGGCAGTACATGGGTTGCCCTCTCAAGGCCTGTTAGTGAATCATTTGGTGCCACTGGTTGCCATGGTGAAATTGGACGCCGTTCCAAAGATGAGGCAGCAGGCTTCTTTCCACTGTAGTTGTTGTAAAGTCGATAGGCGAACTACTGGTTGCCATGGTGAGGACAAACGCCAGTGCAAAGATGTATTCAAAACTAATTGCAGAAGAGTTCTGAAGCAGACCTATTTCTCATAGAACGCGTCACTAGATGTCGCGGGAATAGAGCGCTAGTTAAATGGTTAGGATTTCCATCATCAGAAAACAGTTGGATTGACGCTGACAATTTGGTATATAACAGAGAGCCTAGACATCTCTCAGGTTATTAGCTTACCATGCACGATAGGAGGCACATCATAATAAGAGGTGGAGGTGGTGTTCCCGACAAATCACCTGTTGAATAGCACATTCCCAGATATAGCTTCTGTGGGCCTGGAACAAAGCTTCAGAAACGCTTGGCAGGCGGTGATAAAGGTATTAACACACTAGACCAAGCCTGCCTTGAACACGACCTCGCATACACTGAAAATGAGGATCTCACAGCACGTCACGTCACTGACCGAATATTAGCAGATAAAGCCAAGCAAATAACGCGAAGAAAAGATATAGGAATAGGCCAACGCGTTGCTGCTTTCGTGGTTGATAAAACCATGCGTGGAAAAATTAAGTGGGGCTTGGGGGTGATGAATTTCAATCGAATTATGAAAGTAGCTCGAACAGCTTTGCGTGCGAAGAACAACCTCGGCTGTTTGAGAAACTGTATTCCCACTTCGATGTGTGCGGCAAAACGTGTGTTGAGCGGTAGGACCAAGAAGAGGAACAAGACTTCAATTAATCCACCCAGGGTCCTACCACTACCAAAGACTTCAGGTGAAATTATCCCATTCATCGTTCCAGTCATTGCAGCCTTGTCCGCTGTAGGCTCGCTTACAGGCGGGGCTGCAGGTGTCGCCAAAACGGTCAAAAACGCCCAGAACGCACAAGCCCAAAGACATGATCGCGCTATGGAGGCAGTGGCTATCGGAAAAGGTCTCTACTTGAAACCATACAGGAAAGGACTAGGTCTTTTCATAAATAAAATAAAGTCCGTTAGTTTTCCTACCTGACCGAGCGCTCACGAATAAAGATCTAGTTAAAATTGTTAAAGAAAAACTTCAAATTCGCACATTGCGAGGGGTCTTTATGCGCGACACATTACCGAAGTTCATGTGAAGGACTAATGAGTGCGGAACTGTAAACGTAGATGCTGCTGGGGGTCCAGGGACCCATTGGGTCGCATGTGTTATGAAAAGTCCAAATACAGTTCAGTATTACGATTCATTCGGGAATTTACAGCCACTTTAAGGATTACAACGCTACTTCATCAGCAAAAGACGCGTCTTCTACAATTTCCGGCGATATCAGGACTTTAACACGTACCTGCGTGGTTATCTCTGCGTTATGTTCCTGATCACAGCGACGGCAAACCCTCCCCTACAATGTGTCATCGTCAGATCATGTGTGCGATATATAAAAGAGCTGTCATTGAACAGACGACCATCATTTGATGTTTAGATGCAATGTCGTTCACTCTGACTTTGAAAGAGCGAGGATCAGTATTACGCGCAAATTACTTTCCGCCGATTGATTTAAGTGCAGGGGACTGGAGTATTGCACTGATTGGTCTAGAGATGTATAACAGCATTCCAAATATCACACAGAGCAACAATGAAATACATCTTGAAAGTGACGGCTGGAACGAGATTCTACAAATACAACCTGGTGCCTACGATACTGATGATTTAAACGAAGTCTTAAAACACTCAGGAAAAGGTATTGAACTACGGGCAAACATTAATACCCTTAAATCTGAAATACGGACAGAGAGTGCTACAATTGACTTTACACAGAGACATTGAATTGGTCCACCGCTAGGTTTTGCGAAGGATCGTGTTTTGGTGAAGGATGTCAGTAAATTTTACGCTTCAGATCATGCTGTAGATATACTCCCAGTGAGTACAATCCACGTTGAGTGTAATATTGCCACAAACTCATACCTGAACGATAAATTGATTCACACAATTTACGGATTCTTTCCTACAGTCGGAACAGGTTATAAAATAGTTCAAGCCCCCACAAACGCTATATATCTCCCGGTGACTGTTCAGACACTGGACTACCTTGAACTGCCTATTGTGGACCAGAATAATCAGCTTGTTAACTTTAGAGGAGAAGAGATCATTGTATGCCTGCATCTAAGGCGAGATGGGAATAAGGTATAAAGCCAGCACACAAGCTCACAACCCACCAGTGGAACGCAGAAGGGCAAGGTGATAACACTCCTTAATTACGAATTCCTCATTACAGCAGGTTTAAAACCGCAGAATGACGTCGCTCAACGTAACTCAGTCAGTAGATTATGATGACCGAATTATTCGTCGTTAATACCACTCACACAAACCCTCCACTACAAGAACATTTAACAAAAATGATGAAATTAGAACTGTTATCCAGCATCAGGACGTGGTAACACTGCCTAGCAAGGGCTTCCTCTATCTGGACTACAGATTTAAGAAAGCTGACGGGGCTGCGGCAGAGCTCTCGAAGCTCACTCGAAATGCTGTAGCATTCCAGTTTCAAGAGATACGTTATGAACTCAGCGGAACTGAAATCGACCGCACATGCAATATCGGTATTACACCAAGCCTTAAGATGTACGTTTCAGCCTCATCCTCTGATTCAAACAGTTTGGAAAATGCTGGGTGGGTCATAGATGCGCTGGATGGTGAGGGGGGACAAACCCGATTTACTGCATGTGCCACTAAAAATGCTTAGGGTTATTTTGAGGATATGCAGCGAATAATTATCAACGATAAACAGGAACTTATATTGGTGGGGAGTACAAGTCATGCAAATTTGTTCTCTCAAACAGCTGCAGAGAATGTTCAAATCAAGATCAATAGCATATCATGGAAAATGCCTCATATCACCGTTGCCAACGAGGAGCACTTGAAGGTCTTGAAAGTTCTGAATGTCGGCACCTATCTACCACTAACCTTCCGATCATGGGAGCTTTTTTAATACCCAGGCCTACCTACAGCATCCACACATACTTGGGCTATTAAAACATCTACATCTACATCTACATCCATACTCCGCAAGCCACCTGACGGTGTGTGGCGGAGGGTGCAGTTGGAAGCACCTCAATTCATCATACTCGCATTTCAAACTCAAAGGCGTGGTAATGTATCAAAGGACTCAACTGAATTTGACCACTGCAAGTTAACTAACGCCAGAGTCTCCTTGAATTCAGAATACTATCCATATGATGATCTACATTTACAGTGGGACAGCAATGTATATTGTCTGGCATTTGACATGTACTTGAGATTCCAAGCATCTTACTGTGAATGCATTGAAAATGAAGGATGCCTACTCAGTCCACAGAGTTTCAAGAAGCTAGCACCAATAATTGTGACAGACTATTCAAAACAGAATGAGATAATTAAATCAGGGCCTGTAGATATACGGATTGAATTTGAATCTTCGGCAAACATCCCTGATCAGACTTTGGCGTATGGTCTCGTTCTGCAGATCGTCTTGTTAACTACTGCCTGTTCACAGGTGTAGTGCAACGAGTTGTATAAACTAGTTGTATAAATTAGCGCCGGCCGGAGGGGCCGTGCAGTTCTAGGCGCTACAGTCTGGAGCTGAGCGACCACTATGTTCGCAAGTTCGAATCCTGCCTCGGGCATGGATGTGTGTGATGTCCTTAGGTTAGTTAGGTTTAATTAGTTCTTAGTTCTAGGCGCCTGATGACCTCTGAAATTAAGTGGCATAGTGCTCGGAGCCAAAAAGAAAGCCATTATAAATTAGCTGTTAACTCTAAGACAGATGACAATGGTACCTCAAGGTGTGAAGATCATAGCTGATATTCAGGGATTTTTATACCATGACCGCAGGAGATTTATACTTAAAGACTGTGCGTTAATAGCATTCACACAAAATGGTGGAGCGTTCATCTTTGGACAGCCACATGAACTCGCCAATCTGCAGCGATTGCATCATAGCGTGCCCGTATAAATTATTGACATCTAGATACATGATGTAGCTTGAATCAAGGGATGCTTTGAACCTGTCACCCATCCGTGGGTTATTTGCTTTCGCGTGTCTATGAATACGTTTGCAAAGCCCCAGTGGATCCCCCGCTCGAAGAAAAGAAGCATCTCGGGATCGGTCAATAATTCGATACTGCACTTCGTTTTCTTGAGCATCGCATCCCAACACAACCCAGGTGCTGTGTAATAAAAGGCAGGGTCCAGAGAATATGTGGTCATACATAGACTCAGGAACTTCTCGAAAATGTCCAAAAGCCTGCGCACTTCTGTGTCCATGTAAAGACTTGCGTACTCTCCTAAATTAGAAATATTGAATTCCCCCCTAGACATTCATGGCATGCTCATATTCTGCATTCGTTATGGTGTCGCCTGTGAGGTTGCTGGAGAATGCAGTTATGTCAGGTAGCCTGGTTTCATCGAGTTTGGCCATACTATCCGCATACTCGTATGGAAAAACCCCTTTCCTAGTCACAAGTTGAAACTTTTCCTCATTGGGAAATGCAGCTCGAGTAATACGCATTTCCCCACGAGGTACAGTCTAAACAAGTTTCTGTAGTGGTGCCTGCATAAAACGTAGTGTAACGAGGAAGCGCAGCGTAATTCTCGGCGTTATTCGTTTGGAGAATGAAATATACTTCTCGACGCTCACCTGATCTTTCTCCAAACCAAAATCGGCCAAGTGCTCAATTAGAAAGTGAGTGTCATACCCACTTAAATTATGGAAGAAAACTGGTATGTGCCTAGGTAATTGGTACTTCAAATTGCATGCATTGTGAGCTGCACCGCAGAATTTCCATGTAAGATGACAGTGATCCCTACGAGGAGTTTCCGCTTTTCTGTCCAACGGCAGCCCACAAATATGACAGTCGGTGGCGTTATTATACAAATCTTCATTCTCCTTCGATTTGGTCATGGGAACGTTGCCACTGTACAGCGTATCAACTTTCAGTGAAAATTTTTCAAGCTCAGAGAGCAACCAATTCGATGGATTATCCTCGATGTACGATTTGTATCGGTTAAGGTTGGTGTCATATGACGATACAATTTGGTACGCTGCCGCATATGGTACGTGTTTCTCTATAAAGATAGTGTGTGAGGCCCTAGGATCGGCTTCACAGCGGGTCACAGGAGCGAGGAGGCATTCAAAGTCGGCATACACTACAAACAGACACCGCTCCTGGGGGTGAGCATTGCTAAACCTTATGAATTTGTTTTCCTGGATAGGCATGATAACACGTACCGCATCCTTGGAGGTACAGTCTACTCGATGCGTAGCTAATAACTGTTCAGATGAGAAATAATTGAGGCACCTTACACAAACATGTTTACACGACAATCAGTTGATAGTTGGGAGGAAAGGAGTCGAGACAAGTCCTTGATCCAGACATAGGGATAATTATCACCTTCAAAATAGAGAAGCATATTTACATACAGCTCTCGCTCACTGACAAATTTTGAGAAATGGAGGGGGCCAACTACGATATGCTTGTCTTGCTAATCTGACTTGCTTTTCTTCTCCAGGCCATAAACGTGTACTGATATTACGGTATTTTGTGCCTCAAATTTAGCTATGTCCTGGATCTTGACGGGGAACTCTATACCATGAAAGTTATAACATGAATGAATATTACCACCTACATTGTTCGTACTTCGACGTTCAGGATGAGATCTATAATTATGCTTTCTTTCACAAGCCAGGACTGAACATGCAAAACAAGCGTGATCTTTTATATTTTCGACATTAATGCATGCTTGTTTATTAGCTATACGGAGCTTGATATAGGTAGACCCTCCATTTAACAGATCGTGGACATGTATATGGGTGTCCACGTGTAGAATTTTGCTGAGTGCCTTAGCTGAGCCATTGACTTCCATCTCGGAAAACCGGCCCAATATGACACACAAGGTGGATTTACGAAACCTCACAGCGATCGATGTGCTCTGCATTATCACGCCATTATCCCTCCAAAGATAAAGGATGCTGGTGTCTCCATCACCACACTGAACTTTGGGGGGGGGGGGGGGGGAGGCGGGTGCGATAACTCAATACAGAGCACTGCACTGCACTTAACGGCAGGATAAAGCGGATTTTGGACAACCTTGTGGAGCTCGGCTTCTAGGACAGGGAGGCACGCGTATAAAAATCCATCATGATCGCCGTTCCTCCTCTCCCCGCCCCCCTCCCGCCAGGTTTTTGATCCTAGTGATCGAGATTCACTCCTTAAAGGCGTCCGTAATCGCCGAGTACTGCAACTGGAATATGGTATCGCCCACCTGATCTACTTCACTAAAACAGCAGGAGAGAGCACTGCCACTAGCCACAGGATCACTAGAGCTAGAGGCTTGTCTCCACAGGCGTTGTTGACGGTCCAGTTCAGCCGCGACAGGCATGCGCGCGACCGCCAGCTGGGAGTCGACCGCTGTAGAGATTTTTTTTTTTTTTTTGTCATCAGTCTCCTGACTGATTTAATGCGGCCCGCCACGAATTCCTTTCCTGTGCTAACCTCTTCATCTCAGAGTAGCACTTGCAACCTACGTCCTCAATTATTTGCTTGACGTATTCCAATCTCTGTCTTCCTCTACAGTTTTTGCCCTCTACAGCTCCCTCTAGTACCATGGAAGTCATTCCCTCATGTCTTAGCAGATGTCCTATCATCCTGTCCTTTCTCCTTATCAGTGTTTTCCACATATTCCTTTCCTCTCCGATTCTGCGTAGAACCTCCTCATTCCTTACCTTACCAGTCCACCTAATTTTCAACATTCGTCTATAGCACCACATCTCAAATGCTTCGATTCTCTTCTCTTCCGGTTTTCCCACAGTCCATGTTACACTACCATACAACGCTGTACTCCAGACGTACATCCTCAGAAATTTCTTCCTTAAATTAAGGCCGGAAATGCCTTTTTTGCCATTGCGAGTCTGCTTTTGATGTCCTCCTTGCTCCGTCCGTCATTGGTTATTTTACTGCCTAGGTAGCAGAATTCCTTAACTTCACTGACTTCGTGACCATCAATTCTGATGTTAAGTTTCTCGCTGTTCTCATTTCTACTACTTCTCATTACCTTCGTCTTTCTCCGATTTACTCTCAAACCATACTGTGTACTCATTTGACTGTTCATTTCGTTCAGCAGATCATTTAATTCTTCTTCACTTTCACTCAGGATAGCAATGTCATCAGTGAATCGTATCATTGATATCCTTTCACCTTGTATTTTAATTCCACTCCTGAACCTTTCATTTATTTCCATAATTGATTCCTCGATGTACAGATGGAAGAGTAGGGGCGAAAGGCTACAGCCTTGTCTTACACCCTTCTTCATACGAGCACTTCGTTCTTGATCGTCCACTCTTATTATTCCCTCTTCGTTGTTGCACATATTGTATATTACCCGGCTCTCCCTATAGATTACCCCTACTATTTTCAGAATCTCGAACAGCTTGCACCATTTTATATTGTCTAACGCTTTTTCCAGGTCGACAAATCCTGTGAAAGTGTCTTGATTTATATTTAGGCTTGCTTCCATTATTAGCCGTAACGTCAGAATTGCCTCTCTCGTCCCTTTACTTTTCCTAAAGCCAAACTGATCGTCACCTTGCGCATTCTCAATTTTCTTTTCCCTTCTTCTGTATATTATTCTTGTAAGCAGCTTCGATGCATGAGCTGTTAAGCTGATTGTGCGACAATTCTCGCCCTCTTGCCGTCTTCGGAATTGTATGGATGATGCTTTTCCCGAAAGTCAGATGGTATATCGCCAGACTCATATATTCTACACACCAACGTGAATAGTCGTTATGTTGCCACTCCCCCCAATGATTTTAGAAATTCTGATGGAATGTTATCAATCCCTTCTGCCTTATTTTACCGTAAGTCCTCCAAAGCTCTTTTAAATTCCGATTCTAATACTGGATCCCCTATCTCTTCTAAATCGACTCCTGTCTCTTCTTCTATCACATCAGACAAATCTTCACCCTTATAGAGGCTTTCAATGTATTCTTTCCACCTATCTGATCTCTCCTCTGCATTTAACAGTGGAATTCCCGTTGCACGCTTAATGTTACCACCGTTGCTTTTAATGTCACCGAAGGTTGTTTCGACTTTCCTGTATGCTGAGTCTATCCCTCCTACAATCATATCTTTTTCGATGTGTTCACATTTTTCCTGCAGCCATTTCGTTTTAGCTTCCCTGCACTTCCTATTTATTTCATTCCTCAGCGACTTGTATTTCTGTATCCCTGATTTTCCCAGAACATGTTTGTACTTCCTCCCTTCATCAATCAACTGAAGTATTTTTTCTGTTTCCCATGGTTTCTTCGCAGCTACCTTCTTTGTACCTATGTTTTCCTTCCCAACTTCTGTGATGGCCCTTTTTAGAGATGTCAATTCCTGTAGAGATAAAGTAAGATAAGTACACTGTCTATGGCGATGAATTCTAACGAACACAAACATAGTTATGATGAGAGTGAGTAATTACCTTTCTGGCACTGACTCCAGGGCGTGAATAATTGATCTGGGCAGTCTATTGCCACCTCGAAATGTTCATTGAGTCCATCATCCAATAAGGACTTACAATCACCTAGAACAAACAAGATATATATAAATGGAATTGTTAAAGAAAACCACAAGTATATTAATATTATAAGAGACAGGTAATTTTTTTTTTACTTGCAAGTAGGGTGCTGTTGGAACTGTTGCTGAATGGCCTCGAACTGCCTATCGATTGAATCAATGTCCTGAATAGCATTTCCTGTAACAGAATGAGATATACTTTTAGTTACTTTGAAAGGTTATCTAGAGTGAAAGATCATATAGATCGATTTATTTTTCTTTAGACTTACGGGAGTGGTGGTGGTGTTCTGGGCTATATGGAGCTGGGGGTTGAAAGTTATGTAGGGCACTACGTGAAGCACTCCCCAGCTCTGCTTCCAACTGGAGTTGGATTTGCCTTAAGTGATCTAGAAACAAAGAAGAAAATAACAAGTATGAAATATGAAAAGAAATTTTTAAATGGTTAATATAAACTATGAACATGCTAGAATTGAAATTATACTCACAAGGAAAGTTTGGCTGCCCGTCGAGCACAGGAGGCTGGGGCTGGGGAGCCTGTTGTGCTCCAGTCCGTTCCACGCAATCCAGTATAAAATGTGGGAGGTCCACTATAATAATGAGATATATAATTAATAAGGAGAACAGATAAGATAAACCGGGAAATGGATAATGGAAAAATAGAAATTATTTACTTACTCGGTAATGGTGTATTGTAGACCATGGACCTCTTGGTCGATGAGGGTATGCTGGTTGAGATAGCTCTCTTCATCTTATTCAGCAGGGAAAAAAAACGAACGATGCGGCGGACAATGGACGAGTGAGAAAGATGAGCAGGGGATGACTCCTTACATAAGTGTGATGACATAGTATCATGTGCCCTTAGGATGAACGAATGGATGTTGAATATTCTGTGGGGGTGGTGAATGAGTTCACTAGCAGCTCTGGTGGCTGAAAGCTGTACTACGCAGATGCTTCCAGGACACGGGGGAGAGCTGATCATTTTATAAAATTATAGAAAAGTAATTGATCGTATTTAGAATGGAGAGTGAATTGAGGATTTGAGATCATAAAGTGCGATAGGATGGGTGATTTATTATTAAAAGTATGTTATATAGGTGTAATTGGATGTTGACAGTATTCAGAATGGCGTTAGTAAGGCTGAAGGAGATGATTTAGAAAGTATGGAGATGATTATTGTTAGCTATTTTTTTTTTCTTGGTAAAGAGAAGGTTAAGTTTTTGTGAGCAGATATTTAGAATTGGGTTGAGTTCCTATTTTGTGTATATGTGGATTTGAGTTGCAAACTTAGCATTAGATCGACATGCGGAGGGGAGTAGCTATGAGCACATGATGGATTGCAGTATTTCGCGGTTAACTACATGTGGGGCGAGTTATGTTCTCGGCTTACATATTGGAAGGCGTGATCTGGCCATGTCCTAGATGGCGTGAATTGAACAACAGTATTCGGTTCATAGTTAGAATATTTACAGAGGAGTATCTGGGACGAGAGTATAAAGGTGGAGACTGTGACGTGGGTGGGCTTGCGCTCGTGGCACGAGAGAGAGAGACAAAGGTGACTTAGGTTAGTGGCTCTGTTTGCTACAAGTGGAGTACACCTTAGTACATGTTAGCGAATGAACATGGGTCGGTAAGGAGACGTAGTGGTTGGTAGAGAGTTTAACTATTTCATTCGAAGTCTAACTCCAGGTGGACGGAAATTAATTCGAGGTCGATGGGGACGTCCGCAGCTCTTGGTCGTGCGGTAGCGTTCTCGCTTCCCGCGCCCGGGTTCCCGGGTTCGATTCCCGGCGGGGTCAGGGATTTTCTCTGCCTTGTGATGACTGGGTGTTGTGTGATGTCCTTAGGTTAGTTAGGTTTAAGTAGTTCTAAGTTCTAGGGGACTGATGACCATAGGTGTTAAGTCCCATAGTACTCAGAGCCATTTGAACCATTTTTTTCGGTGTGGACTTTGCGTTTTCGGACGAGAGAGGTTAACTAATTGGTCAAATTAATTACGTAGTGATGGGCAATTTGTGTTAAATTAAATTGATTGCGCACGTGACTAAGGACGTGCATTCACTCACATATACAGGAGCGTGTTGGTAATGGAAGGATATTGTTTGGATAATGAGAATAGGGTGATCAGTTAAGTTAGGGCTGAACACACGTGCTGTTGTGGAAGTTTCCGGTCTTAAGGAAATACCTTTTGGCGCGAAAAGCGTGGCAGTGAGTTCTTTGTCTGAGAAATACACGTGGTAGTTGGTGAACGATTAGTCTTGACAGGTACTAACTTCACCGGGAAAAACACTTTTGGCGGGAAACGTGTAGAGAGCATCTGTGAGCAAAACAAATTTTTACAAGGGCGGTCGTGAGGTAGGTATGAACAGGGTTCAACGTGTCCTGCAGAAAGAAAATTGGTGGGAAACTTGTGGCATGGCTTTCTTTCTTTCGTAGACATCTGCAGGTTTCAATGTGCTGCTTTGGACAGCAGGTAGACTCTCCTGTCCGGGAAAATATGTTGTTGTTGTTGACGAGAACGCTGGACCGGCCGTGGGGATATGCGGTCACTCCCTTACCTGCGGCGACTGTGGCGGGTAGGAGTAGGTACCTCTGCTGGCGACGATTTCAACTAAACAAGTTCTTGTGTGAACATTGTGGTGAGCGCACTGGGTGCAGCTGACATCTACAAGATGTGTGTACTAAGTGAGATGGAGAACAAGTGATGCCCGTACTTATTGTAATAAAGAACTCGATCCTCTTTTCCTGCCAGTTCACACGAGGTAACTTACGTCAGTACAAATGCAATTTATTATATTTTATTATTATTTGACATGATTTTGATAGGTTAGCAGTGAAAAAAAAATAAGTGAGTGCGAATGTGGGCAATTTCGTACGTGTGATAGATTATGGTGTTGGAATTTGAAGTTGGGACAGATTTTTATTGTGGGTGCAAAGGAAATGGTTTTCTGACCGCGGAAATCGGACATCTTGATTCTATGTTTGTGGAGGCAGGTGAATAATAATAATAACAAATGATAAATAATGATAAAAAAAGTATATTTTGCATGAATTATCCTGTTGGAATTTGAATTTCGAGCCTATTTTTTTCTGGAGGCTTAGGTTAGTGGACATAGCCAAATTGGTCTATTTTCCCGCCAAAATTCAAAGTTCCCGCCATTTTTTCTGGAGGTTAGGTTAGTGGACATAGCACAATTGGTCTATTTTCCCGCCAAAAGCCGCCATCTTTGATGACATCATGCACTGTTGCCCAGTCTATATTCCGCCTTCTTGGATGACGTCATCGCTGCCATCTAGAATAAATTTGGCAACAGTGGAAAGTGGGGTAATGCATAGGTTACTCCACTACTAATGCGTTCTTCAAAAAAATAATAGTACAGTGTTAACTGATGCTTGTTTGTTCTATGGTTCATGAATCAACTGTTTTTTTAGCGTCAATAGAAAACTGATAATGGCTGCAACAAACTCAAATGAAATTAACTGATTTAACGGGAATTAAAGCAGATTCCAATCAGTAACATGGAAAAGAGGTATAGTTATCAAGTCTGCTTTTGTAGTCTTTAATGCCCAGCCCATTTAATTGACGGTCAGTTTTGGATTTTCTGCATTTTTCGTAGTTTGCAACTTAGTAATTGCGGTACGCATTGTTGCGAAACGCTATATAAGATGGCTACTTCTGCGCTTCACGCAAGCCATATGGATGCGATTGACAGTGGATTGTTTCAATTTGAAGAATCCATCTTGTCATTTTAATGATACATCATTTAGCTTCTGACCAGTTTACGCTGGTTATTCAGTGTGATGTCAAGAGATTTTATTTCTAAGTATATTTTCAATTTGTGTTATGACCAAGATAGGTAAACTTGAAAACATTGATTTTGTAAATGGTAGCGTTTCTGAAAATAACGTCCATGGTGGCAAAAATAGTAGCGATCCGACGGTGGTAGAATCCGATTCTCAAAATGTGGAGGCAGAAGTTAATGCGTAGTCAAGAACAACTGAAAATGCCGATCAAATAACTCCTCCCATCTTAGATCCGTTTTTTTTTATTATTCAAGAAAATTGCTGAGATCATTAACGCTCTATGAGGAACTGGTACACACAATGAATTCACACTATGAAACGCCTGCTTCACGAATAAACACCTTTTCTGAAATCTCTACGCAGGTCAACACTACTCTCACTGAGAGAGAGACAGCACTGACATCTCAAATAAATAACACCTTGACTGTATGTGACAAAGAGTTGGTCACTCAAATTTTCACTCTGGTAAATGAGGTATTAGAAAAAAAAAAAAGAATAAAAAACTGGGTAGGAACAATAGCATCACATATTATCAGCCTAAAGGAGGCTTATAAGGATTCACCAGAAACCGTTTCCCAACTACCAAAAGGCTTGGAAAGAATACAGTCAGCACAGAAGGCGATGGAAAATATAAGGCGCAACGTGTCGACAACCTGTCTGTAGGACCAGAAGAAATGCTGAAAACCCGACTAGATAAGAAAGGTGAAAAATTAAAAACCGAGTTCACGAAGTAGCTTGAGCAGAAAGGCAAAATGTTCACCCATTAAATAAATTAAGAGTGGAAAGGCACAATACGAAGTGCTGGGAGCGAAGCAATGGTCGTACTCGGCGTGGCAAAACAAACGCTCCGTTCGGAAATAGACCACGTAAAGCACATGGTACATCACGAGTTTCCACAGTGGCGAGACTAAGTTTCATCACAGGTGCCTCGCGGTGAAAACTATATGGCAGGTGTCACGCCAAGCACCGACTATCGATATGCAGATGCGGGATGCATACCATGCAGGTCCACAAAGCGAAGGGCCGTACTTTGAAGCGTATCAGCCTCTAAACCCCGCAGTACAACAACTGCGTGATGAGATGGGGGCTGGTTAAACCTTAATAAAGGCCTTTCATCAAGAATGGCTGTTAAGAACAAAAATTTCAGTTTATCCAGAAAAAAGACAAGTCTATCCCGTAATTTTTACACGTTTATTCTGCAATGTACTGCCTAGGTCATGGAATGAGAGGCAGAGAGTACAATACGTTGCCTCACATACACGAGGAGACAGCACCTTATGGACTACCGAAGCCGCAGAGACCTGTATACATTGCTAAATATTTGATAAGGCTCATCTTGCTAAGTACCGGTCCATGGGTTTACAAATACTCATAAAACAGGTCTTCAGCCCAGAAATTTATAATCAAAGCGGAGTGGACTGAGGAACAGTTTCGAAAAATACATTAATTTAACGAGACGATGGCAAGAGCTGGTCGCTCACAAATATGTATTAAGCATCTTGAAGGCAAAGCGGATTGTGCACTTAAGGGAAAAGTTGATAACACTCCCTGATTTTGACCTAGAACGCATTTTGTCAGCACTCGATACCAAGGACCTAATACAAGAAGATGGGAAAAGCAGCACTGCAACAATGGCTCGCAGTCCACGTATAATGACGGACACGGCAATAATAATAGCCGGAATGGCCGATCGCGGAATAGCGGCGGCAGGTCGCTAACCGGACACGCAAATCAGAATGACAACAATGCTGTTGCATAGACATTCTCTTAAAGGCGAGACGAAACAATAATCGGTACAACCCTGGGTATAAAATAATCGAAACGGGAGCCGACGAAACAACAGTAGTGAAGGTCACAATAATCATTGGTTGAAAAATAATTAATGGCAACGTACACATGTAAACCAAAACAAAAATAACTATAATCAGGACGTTCGGATAGTCGAGATGGTTGAAGCACCACCATCAACAACATCCGAGGCGGTAAACTAAAGCGACTTTATCGAGTTCCCTGAAGGCTAGAGGCGGGATTATATGCATCATAAAAACGCACATGCAAGTATGCATGAAAAATCGATAAGAATGCATGAAAAGTGTAGAAATATGCAAGATAAAATAAAAACAAAACACAGTGGTTACTACATGCAATATATCTCAAACTCGAACTTGTGCATATCAATTATGAGGAACAGCGCCGACCACGTGAAAAATCGGTACATTTAGAAGTTGGTTTCATTTTTTCAATACTTTCTGGTAGATGTTAGTGACGGGGCCTTTCCGGGACTATTTTCTAAAAATTTGCAAAATGGTGATGCATACCGTGTTTCAAGAAATTTACCTTCTTTGCAATTGTTGTTAGTAACAAGCGCATGTGATGTGAGTGAGTTGCAGCGAAACAATGGATATGTTGTACAGGACCAACTTCAAGATATATTGCACATGGAGGGGGCACACTCAAAAAGTCGATAATATTTTATTTAAAAAGCTACGTACAGTCATGAATTTTTTTCAACATCATTAGCTTCTAACTAATACTATGGGACCAAAGCATCATTTACAATTTATTTTATATTTTTCTGCTATTGTAAACATAAACGACCAAGTGCTGTTCCCAATGTTCGGTAGTAAGATTGCGTCTTCGATCGCTCAAAACATTTTTACATTCAGAAAAGGACCCTTCTACATGAACTAACTGCAAAGTATTTCAAATAGGAATTATGTATGTAACTGGAGAAATATGTCCATGTATTTCCACTAAAGCCTGGTGTGATTAAAGTTGTGTTTACCACATGGAAGTTGTACCGCATAAAACGTAGTGCCAAGCAATATAATCTGTTACGTGATCCAAAAGGGAGGCTGTCAAAGAGGAGCTCCAGAAAATTATACAGTAGCGTATTATAGAGCCTTTCCTTTCGCCATACAGCACCGCATTAATATCTGTCAGCAAGGCAGAAGGAGGTGTGCACCTTGTTCTTGATGCCTGATCTATTAACAAAATAATTGTTCCGGTAAGAACCACACCGGAAATTCTAGAGGGAGCAGTTGCATAAATTCCAAGGAGCTCAGTAGCTATCATCTATAGACCTCCGCTGTTCGTACTGGCAAGTGACGATCTCAGAAGATTCTGGGAGGTACATCGCTTTTATCTTTGGCCGAAGGTTGTACCACATTCGAGAGCTTCCCTTTGGTCTGAATATCAGTGCCAGAGTATTTATTTTAACACTAGATACAGTTTTAGAACCTGAACTGTTAGACCAGTTCACACAATACGTAGACGATTTGCTAATCGCAACAGTTACCTGGCAGGAACACCTGTGTTTGTTAGACAGGATGCTCAATAAGTTTTCAGAGTACGGAGTTAATGCCAACTTCGGCAAGTCTAAATTCGCAAGGAACCAGATCCAATTCCTAGGGCACATCATTTCGCTGTAAGTAATTTTACCTGACCCCTAAAATATTAAGGCCATAGAAAATCTTGTGCGTCCTTCAACTAAGAAGCAATTAAAAGCGTTTCTCGTCGTCGCTTCATTCTTCAGAAGGTTCGTGTCCAGTCTATGAATGATACTGATTTGCTGATTGTATTGAGAAAGAATGTGGTTTGGCATTGGTCTGACAAATGTCAGGAGGCATTCAACAGAATTAAACAACCACTGGTAAAGTCGAATGTGTTGCACCATCCGAAGATGCAGAAGTACTTCTGCATTGCGACAGAGGCGTCGTGTTCCGCTTTGGGTGCGCACCTTTTTCAATAAGATGATGTTGAGGGGAAACACGAAATTAAGGTGATTAGTTTTGTAAGCCGTGTTCTCACAGAATGTAAGAGATTGTACTTAACCACAGAATTAGATGCCTTAGCCATTATTTACTCCATTAAAAAGTTCAACTACTATATTCCTGTGACCGTCAAACCTTGAGGTTACTGCTGACGTCTAAGTTGTTACACCAGCGTCTAGCTGGATGAACTCTCCCATTATAGGAGTATGATTATGATGTAGACCACATCAATGGCAACGATAATGTGGTACTGGATGCTTTAACCAGGCTTCCTCAAGGCCTACCAGAGTATTTGGATCTTATATAATAGACAGCACAGTTCAAGGTATTTTAATGAAAATTGACTGCATGAACAGCATTACCTGGAATTGTACAGAAATACAGAGTCACTACAGGACGTGGATACAAAATGAGCAAAAGTAAAGCGCATGCTGGCAGAACAGCCTAATCATAAGTTGTCACAGCACAACTAACTGCACAATGACGTAATGTTTCATAGGCAAGAAATCCACCTATATCCTGGTGTGTTTGCATTTAGGACAGATTTAAAGAAAATGTTATACGGCACACACGTATAACATGGGGACACTTTGGTATCGAGAAATGCAAGCAAAACATCGCACAGTACTGTTACATTCCAAATTTGCGCCGGTGAATGCATCACTTATTACGCAAGTGTACAGTGTGTCAAAAAATTAAACCAAAGTAGTTCGCATCCTGTACTGAAGCACAAACCTTGAGAAATTATTTCGATCGACAATGTCTGGCCTACACCCACAAGGAAGAGGTGGGGTAAAATGGACGTCATGTACGACTCATTTTCTAAATATGTGCCATTTTATGCCACTAAGTCCGTCACTGCAGCACCCATCATTGAACATATCAGGGTTGATTACATTCCGATATTCGGAAAACCGGATGCCATATTTTCCGATAACACACCAAATTTCACTGGCAGAAAATGGGAAAGTGTTTTGTTGGAAAATGGCATAAGTAGAGTTTGATAAGTAATTTTCATCCAGAATCAAATCCTACTAAACGGATTTTTCGGTAATTCGTCCGTATTACTGGAACGCATGGGTAAAAATCGTAGAGGGAGACCAAGAGATGAATACACTAAGCGACTTCAGGAGGATGTAGGCTGCAGTACGTACTGGGAGATTGCAAAGAATAGAGTAGCATTGAGAGCTGCATCAAACCAGTCTCCGGGCTGAGGACCACAACAAAAACAACATGTACCTCGCAAACAAACCAAATGGGTTGAATTCGTTGCACCATTTGAGCAAGTGGTAAACATTCTGCCACACACTTCCACACAACAAACACCAGCGTCACTCATGTTTCCTTCAGTTTAGAAATCGAGTTGAATTCACGAGGGCTTAAGTCATGGGAGTGCAGTAGGTGGTATACCACTTAGCAGCCCTATCAGGCAAACAAATCAGCAACAGCTTGCACTGTACGTGCTTGAGCATTGTCCTGCAAAATGATGGGCAGGTCCTGCAGAAAGTGTCATCACTTCTGCCTCAGCTGGTCGTATGTTGTGTTCCAAAAATTAACAGCATGGATACAGAAGTGATGACACATTCTGCAGAACCTGACCATCATTTTGCACTACAATGCTTAAGCACGTACAGTGCAAGCTGTTACTGATTTGTTTGACTCTTGGGGCTGCTAAGTGCTGTACCACCTACTGCACTCCCCTGACTTAAGTCTTCATGTGTTCAGCTCGACTTCTAAACTGATGGAAACACTTCATGGTATTCGCTTCAGAACTGCTACAAATTCGTCGGGCAATAGCCTGCGCCGCTCGAACTGCCAACACAACTCGCAGTGCTAAGAGTATCCTACGTCTTTCACATCACTGGCAACGGGCTAAACACAATTCTGGTGACTACTTTGAAGGTAAGTAAAGCTTTGAAACAAATATCTATTTTGTGCGAGCTGTAAATAAATAGTTGCCACTATTAAAGTTCCAACCGTCGTACATAAGGTAAATTTGTGTTACGGGAAGCGAACAGTTTATGTATCAAAGTCACCAGTGTGAACTGCATGCCAGCCAACGCAGAAGTCCTGTGCACCTGACTTGTATTCGATGCGTACACGCATGTTGACAAATGTATCCGCACTCAGAAGAGATTTAGTGAACTTATAAAAGGTATTATTGCGCTGGCAAGGTAATGGACAAGTAAAATACCTCCTTATCAATGAACACACTTCATTTGAAATCGTGGTTAACTGTCGCTGCACACAAACTTTGCAGTTATACACTACGTGAAATATCTTTTTTTGTGTGTGTCAACTCTAACAAGGGAACCTCCCCATCGCACCCCCCTCAGATTTAGTTATAAGTTGGCACAGTGGATAGGCCTTGAAAAACTGAACATAGATCAATGGAGAAAACAGGAAGAAATTGTGTGGAACTAGGAAAAAAATAAGCATAATATACAAACTGAGTAGTCCATGTGCAAGATATGCAGCATCATGGATCATGTGAGATCAGGAGCGCCGTGGGATAGTCGGCTCTCAGCCGTGCTAGCGTGCGGAGCTGCTCCGCGCGCCGTCCGACGCTCCGCTCTCGGCGGTGTTTACTTCCGCGTCGCGGTGTTTTGTGTCTATCGAGTCCAGTACTAACGTACACCATGGCGCACTCGTACCGCCGTGCAACGATCAAAGTAACGTTTCAGGCCGAACATCCACGACCCAGAGCTTTCGAAGTCGAACAGTTCATACGTGAGGATCTACGTTTGAACCCCCAGGACGTAATCGGCATACATTTTTCCATCACTGGAAGTGTTGTCTACATCAAGATGTCGACGGAGGAAATTTGCAATGACATAATTCACCGTCATGCCACCGGACTGAAATTTAAACACTCTGATGGACATATGGGTGCTGTGACAGTCGCACATGCTGGATTCGGTCTCCGGACATTGCGGGTGTTTGAGCTCCCGTTCGAGGTGCCTCAGGATGTGGTCATTGCCGCTTTCCAACCATATGGCACCGTCTTGGGTCACGTCGCGGAGAAGTAGCAAACATTTACGACCTACCCCGTATTAAATGGCGTCCGGCAAATAAAAATTGAGCTGACGAAACATGTCCCATCGTACCTGCTGATTGGCGGTGTGAGGGCCACCGTCATGTATGATGGACAGCCACGAACGTGCGCAGGATGTGGCCAGGAGGGACATGTACGTTCCGAATGCTTACACCGCCGTTTAATACAGACGCCGTTACGTGAAGAGACCCAGGCTTCGACGGTCACGTCCTTACCCATCACCTTCGCCAAGGTTGCACAGGATCCCGTCGTACCAATCTCGATTGCGCCAGCAGCATCGTCAACGCCACCCGCCGCAGCACAACGCGCCGAGGACACAAGCACGGCGTCGCCTCCAGTGCTCGCTTCAGGACCGTCCGGTTTGCAGACTGAAACCGATGTTCCAGTTGGAACCATGGACGTCGACCTCGGTGTCATGCCGACGTCTGCCTTTGTCCAGACGGGTTCGGCGTCAGACGACGGGCGACCACATTCTGATTCAGAAGGCCACATCAGAAAACAGCGGTCGCCTCGCAAACACAGGAAACGACGACGAACGCCTTCCGATGACGCCCTTTCTCAGACGGCCCCACGAGATGTCGACCTGATGTCTGACGGTGATCTCCCACATTGCGTCCAGTCACGCGATGTGGCAGCAACAGGCGCCCCTCCTGTGACGCCCACTCTCCCAGCCAGGGACGTGTCCTCGCCGTTGTCAACGAATGATGACGGCGGTCCCCCTGCCACTCATGTTGCGGAATCCACAACACCCGTTCCGGAAGTACGTGACCGTCACATGTCCACGTCGTCAGCTTCCTGGGCCGATGACGTTGAAGAAGAAGCGGAACAGACTGCCAGCGTGTCTGCACAGGAGTCCACCTCGGCGACACTGGGGCTGACACCCCGCCAGTAATTATCACCACTGCGGGACCACCGGAGGGTCTCCACCTGCCGGCTACTTCTACCGCACGTTCTGCAAATACTGAGGATGGCCGCACACAGCTACATCGTATCGCCACGATGAATCTTGCCACCATTCGTGCCCCCCATAAACTGGCCATGTTCAGAGACACTATTTACTCTGCGGATGTGGATATTGCACTCTTACAAGAGGTGTTTGTGGCCGACTTCCTAGTTCCCACCGGATACAACGCCCATGTTTCCCCCGCATCCGATACCGGAAGCGGCGTCGCCATCCTGCTACGCGACGGACTCCCTGCAGAGGACGTCATCTACCTCCCCACTGCGCGAGGTATGGCCCTCACACTGTACGGCGTACGGATTATTAATATCTACGCTCCGTCCGGCACTGGCCGCCGTCATGACCGACGAACCTTTTTTGCCGAAAGCGTCACGCCCCTCTTCACCGGTCCGCAGGACGATTTGGTACTCGGTGGGGATTTTAACTCGACACAAGAGCCCGCGGACCAACTCCCGCGACATTCCCCTTGTGCATCTCTCTCAGTGGTCATCGACCGTCTCCGACTTGTTGACACATGGAAGAAGCTCCACGGAATTCAACCGGGCTATACATTCTACACCTCTCACTCGTCAAGCCGCATAGATAGCATCTACGTTACCCGCTCCCTTGCTGATGGCACACGTCATGCGGAAGTCTGGCCCTTGGCCTTTTCAGACCATGATGCGTACCTCTGTGACGTCACTCTCGCCCGACAGCAAGTGTGGCATAGTCGTGGTCTGTGGAAACTCAATGTCGCTCACCTGACCTCCTCAGACTGTCGCCGTATGATCGAAGAAGCGTGGGCGCGCTGCCAACATCGTCGAGAAGCCTATGACTCCACCTTATCATGGTGGCTCTCCTGTGCAAAGCCGACCCTCAGGAAGACTCTGATGAGTTATGGGAAGGAATTCAAGGCGTGGCAAACTGCTACCCTGCACTTCTACTACACCATTCTACGTGACTGTACGACGATGCCTTTCTCGCCAGCCCGGCAGTCGATAGTCCATCGCACGAAGGCGCAGATCTCCTTGATCATGCGGCGTAACTTGGAAGACACTGTAGTCCGTTCTCGAGCTTCTAATCGTATCCCTCAAGAGCGTCCGTCGATGTACCACCTCCTTCAGGAAAGACAACGACGACGACGAGCTCTCATCCAAGTCCTCACTGATGTGGAAGGGCGCCGGCACGACACCCAACAAAGCATCGGTCGTGCTCTCCATGCTCA
The DNA here is from genome assembly GCF_023864275.1 of Schistocerca cancellata. Lineage (NCBI taxonomy): Eukaryota > Metazoa > Arthropoda > Insecta > Orthoptera > Acrididae > Schistocerca > Schistocerca cancellata. Next base: position 846,568,119 of record NC_064628.1, read on the forward strand.
TTTTGCGGGGCTATACGCAGCCGTACCGCATTCTGCAGCACTGATCACAGAAGTAGCTCAGCTTACTACGAACACTCTTCCAGAGGATGCAGTGCATGACCTCCAAGACGACGTAACCACCGATGAAGTGCTAGACGCTATCAAGGCGGGTTCCGATAACAGATCTCCTGGAGCTGACGGTATCCCCATCGAATTTTATAAAAGTTTTCACTATTTGTTGGCTTCCACGTGGACGGCAATCGCACAAGAGCTGATGTCACCGATGACAGTGGTCCCGAGCGCCTTTCTAGAAGGAATTATTATCCCCGTACATAAACCGCGCGGGTTATCGAGGGTCCAGGACTATCGACCAATTACTTTGCTCAACAGCGACATGAAAATATTCACACGGCTACTGGCTTCGCGTCTCAAGAAGGTCGCACGTTACGTCACATCCTGCGACCAGACTTCCCTAGGAGGCGACAACAACATCCGTACGGCCCTTTGCCGTTACAGAGACATGATAGCATTACCGCATCATCAGCGTCTCCCTGGCGCCTTGGCTTCACTGGACTTTAGCCAGGCTTTCGACCGTGTTGACAACTTCTATTTACGGACAGTTCTTCAGCATATGGGTTTTCCTGGCGGTATTGTAACGGTGATTATGCGCCTGTTGAGTAGTGCAACCTCTAAAATCATGTACAATGGTCGTCTTACACCGTCCCTGGTCATCGCACGATCTGTACGACAAGGATGTCCTCTTTCCACGATTTTGTATGCTTTCGCCTTGGAACCCCTGCTCCAGGGCATGCGCCAACGTTTGGAAGGCATGGCTGTGCAAGGCCACCGTTTTTGTTGTACAGCCTACGCATAGTACTATATCTGCGCAGTGAAGATGAAGTACGAGCAGCACTGGCATGGGTGGCGACTTACGGCGAAGCGTCGGGGAGCTGCCTCAACGTGTCAAAATCCAAGGTCCTGCTCATTGGTGAGGGCTTGCCGGAGAGATGCGCTGCCCCGCTTAGTGTCGCCGCCACCATACGGTGTCTTGGACTTGATTTCACAGCAGACCTGCGCCGCTCAGCGACTATCAATGGTAGACGCTTGCTACAGACAATCAGAGCAAATCTCGCAGTTCACCGGCTACGAGCTCTCGACGTTATCCAACGCGCGCAATACGTGAACATGTATCATGCTTCCCGTATACCACACGTGGCTCAAGTACTACCAGTCCCAAATCTCCTGGCGCGACGACTGTTGATGGCTTTCGGCTCCTTCGTCAGCTCGGGGATGTTATTCAAGGTGCAGTATGAATCCCTTGCGCTGCCACGAGATCGTGGCGGGGTGGGACTCATCCATGTGCCGACTCGTGTCAGGGCACTTTACGTCAGCTCCCAACTAAAACTTTGGCATCGTTGCCCGCAGAGCCTTACTAGCCTCCTGCTTCACAACTTTGCACCGGCCTCTTTGTCTGCCCCAGTACTGGTATCGACCATTCCAACCCCCTTTTATTACATCCAACGATTTTTCCTGGAGTTCAGTTATATCTACCGGTCCTTACCACTTACACGTTTGTACCTCACGAAAACAGTCTCCGAATTGTTACAACAGGGCCGCCCGTCCAACCCCATCGAACGTAAGTATCCACAGTACGGTTGGCGACACATATGGAAGGCGATCCATGCGCGTTTTCTCGAATCAGACGTTCAATCAGCGTGGTACATCACCGTGAATGGCACACAAGTTAACCGAGATCGTCTGCACCGCATCCATCTCGCCGATTCATCCCTCTGCACCCACTGTGGAGTGGATGACACGGATGTCCACCGGTTCCACTGTGGCACAGCGTTCGACGTCTGGACACTTGCGCGGCGAATTTTGGCGTTTCTTACTCGCCAGACACCGGCTCAGATCGACGTCCACATGCTTTTGTACCCCGATAAGACTTTCTACCCCTCCGCCAAAACTAACTCTGTGAATTGGATCTGTGGCCACACGATCCGCTATCTTTTTACTTCTGGCGACAAGTCTACGCTAGGATATTGGACTTATCTCAACGAACGACACTGCGTCCTGATACGTAACCCACGCTATAAACAATATTTTTCCAATTTCTTACGGAGCACTTTCGATGACCCACCTAGTAGCTGGAACGTCCAAGCCCTGAGAAGCTGAAAACTGTATAAAACGAACCGACCTGAATAGATCTGCTATATAGAACCCACGCCTACGCCAGGAGAAGACACGTTTGGACGAGCTGGCATGCTGTAGGCGGATACTCTTCAGGAGCTCCTGTAAGAACTGGACTTTAACTACAAGTCGCACGACGACTTAGAAGCATTTCCTTATTTATTCCTCATAGTTTGTTCTTAAAGGAACAAGAAATTTGATTTTGGATTTGAGAAACTTTTTTTTGTTGTTCCAAAAGCTTGCTTCTTCGCCAACAAGACGAAGGAGACTCATTTTTGTTTACTGGAAGGAGAAACCAGTATAATTGGAGTCTTTGTTTTCTTTTGCAAAAAGACAAATAACTTTTCCTTATTTATTCCTCAAAATTTGTTCTTAAAGGAAAAAGAAATTTGAGTTTAGCTTTGAGAAACTTTTTTGTTAAAAAAAAAAGTGGCCAGCGTGACAGAAAAAAAAAGCCGTCTAAGGCGCCGCAGTCATGGACTGTGCGGGTGGTCTCGGCGGAGGTTCGAGTCCTCCCTCGGGCATGGGTGTGTGTGTTTGTTCTTAGGACAATTAAAAAAAAATAAAAAATAAAAAAAACACAATGAATAAAAAAAGTTGGATAGAGTGTCTAAAAAAAATGGGCTCGTGGTTAGCGTGAGCAGCTGCGGAGCGAGAGGTCCTTGGTTCAAGTCTTCCCTAGAGTGAAAATTTTAATTTTTTATTTTCAGACAATTATCAAAGTTCAGGCACTCACACAAAATCAACTTCGCTCTCCAAAATTCCAGGACATGTTCAGATTTGCTTAGACATATGCAAGAATTGACGGTCTACACACGGAAAAATTTGAAAACGTTAAAAACATTTGTTTTGACAGAGCACAGGGAAAACTGAGCGACTGTGAAACTGTTGCATTCATTTGTTGCAGTTTATGTGACAAACTCTTATGTTTTCATCACTTTTTTGGGGGCGATTATCACATCCACAAGATAACCTAAATCGGGCAATGTAGAAGAATCTTTTTACCCATTCGCCAAGTGTACCAGTTAGGTGGGTCGACAACATATTTCTGTCATGTGACGCACATGCCGTCACCAGTGTCGTATAGAATATATCAGACGTGTTTTCCTGTGGAGGAATCGGTTGACCTATGACCTTGCGATCAAATGTTTTCGGTTCGCATTGGAGAGGCACGTCCTTTCGTCTATTGATCGCACGGTTTTGCGGTGCGGTCGCAAAATACAGACACTAAACTTATTATAGTGAACAGAGAAGTCAGTGAACGAACGGACAGATCATAACTTTGCGAAAATAAAGAAAGTAAAATTTTCACTCGAAGGAAGACTTGAACCAAAAACCTTTTGTTACGCAGCTGCCCACGCTAAACACGGGACCACGACGATCCTGAGCTCACACTATCCTTGATGTTGCCTATCTTACGGATGAACTAGTCAGTTTGTATATTTTGCTTACTTTTTGTTTTCATAGTTCCATACAACTCCTTCCTGTTTTCTCGAGTGATCTGTGTTCAGTGTTTCAAGGCCTATCCACTGTGCCAACTTATAACAAAATCTGAGGGGGGTGCGAAGGGGATGTTCCCTTGTAAGCAGTGACTCTGCAGAGACGTTCATGAACTGCCTGTGGTGAACACTAAAAAGTGTAAACGAGTATTGTTTGTTGATGAACACAGCGGACAAGAACTTGACTCTCTTAGATTGAAAATACGCAATGATCCGTAGACAGTGATGCAACTACAAGCTAGTGAGAAATAAAGTTCCAGCCGGCCGCGGTGGTCTAGCGGTTCTGGCGCTGCAGTCCGGAGCCGCGGGACTGCTACGTTCGCAGGTTCGAATCCTGCCTCGGGCATGGGTGTTTGTGATGGCCTTAGGTTAGTTAGGTTTAAGTAGTTCTAAGTTCTAGGGGACTTATGACCTAAGATGTTGAGTCCCATAGTGCTCAGAGCCATTTGACCCAATAAAGTTCCCTAAAGATAGACCTGGATCGCAAGAACAATACACATGAAAGACAATAATCAAGATTAAATCTGTTGTACTAATCAAATTTTTGTCCTAGAACAACTCTGCGGTATTGAACTAATTTTTGTAGAGCTGGTTCTGCTTTGGTATGAACTTCAAGTGTCAACGGCCGCAGCCGATAGTCACGTGTATGGTGCAAGCTAGAGTGGGAGCGTGGCCAGCCAACAGAGCCGTTTGTAGGAGTTCCAACTATGATGGGCTTTCAGCTGGGCAGTGGGTTTTCTAGAATCGCCGCCAGAGGTCAACCGCGGGAGCCGACGGTTCCGTCTCCTCAACAGAGGGCGTCAAATGGAGAAAGTGTTGCGATGTGTCACTCAGACGCGCTGCGCGTGTTTCGTATTTACAGACAAGTCCGCCAAGATTCTTATAAAAAAAAATTAAGTGAAAAAAAATACACAAAAAACATGACAAATTGAGAATTATTTTAGGTCTGTAATATTGTATAATGTCATTATAAAACGTTAGAATTAAGTACCTACTTTCAAAAAATGGTTCAAATGGCTCTGAGCACTACGGGACTTAACATCTGAGGTCATCAGTCGCCTATAACTTAGAACTAATTAAACCTAACCAACCTAAGGACATCACACACATTCATACCCGAGGCAGGATTCGAACCTGCGACCGTAGCGGTCACGCGGTTCCAAACTGTACCGCCTAGAACCGCACGGCCACTCCGGCCGACTACCTACTTTCCTGTTCCATTAATGTCACATCTCAATCTATTACGTGGCATCTTAGAACTTTTTCAGGCTGCAGCGAAAGAAAGCTGCCAACGAATTGTTTGGTGACCACAGCCGAACGCTAAAAGCGTTCAATTGGCATTTACTTTATCAAACTTTTGTTTCAGTATCAATGAGATCTCTTTTACCGATCTCTTCCATCAGTACATGGGCAAGGTATTCACGCAAACTGCGTGATTTGGAGAGTGGTACCTGGACTCTATCAATGCGGTTTGTCAACGTTCTCGTCGGTGTGATGGGATTCTGATACTGGATGGCGGAATGAAAACTCATTGCTAAGCAAATAAAAATTTTCTATGCTTCATTTTCTCATTTTAGAAGCTTTTCCACGAGTAATATACTATTTTTTTACTTTTATATACCAGTAATATTGTAACTGTCATGCACTTGTAAAAGCAACATGGATAAGCAGTACACTGTCTGCATGCATAGCATTTATAACCATCGCTTTACACACCTCACATTGAGATAAAACATTACATGTTTTATCTTAATGTGAGGTGTGTAAAGTTTTAGCTAGACACGCGATGCATGAAGACAATTATGTGATTTTTCCATGTTGGTTTTACAAGTACTTGACAATGACAAGAAGTCGAAATGAGCCAATCACATGATTACATGAAAATCGTGTTACAGCCTGCTACTGACCACCTCTACTGTTATTAAATTTCTGGAAGCTGTGAACCCCAGCAAATACAAAATTTTTAGTGTTTTATAAGTCTGGTCAGTTTCAGAAGTGTGAAATTCTTCTAACAAACTAATACACTTACTTTATGCGTCAAGTGCCTCAGTCAAAATTTTTATAAAATCACGTCGTTATCTAGCCAGGTGTGGATGAGACAGGATCCTCTTTCTATTTCCTACGGGAGGTATCTTGATTACTGTAGATGGTTGCGGAGGGTTTTTGTTGACAGGAGGTTCACTTTCACTGGCACAAGAATTTGCAATAACTTCAAAGCGATTTTGAACTGGCCGGTTATACTGTACTCCTTGATGCAACTGGTGTTGCATACCTGCCGAAAGGATAGCTGCTGTCTGCCGTGGTTGATAAGGTGGTTTCTGGACCAGTTGGATGTCATGGGAAGCTGACGTCTTGACAGTGCATCGCCATGTCGTCGATGGGCTACGGTTGCTGGCCTCCTGGCAGCAGAGGGTGAATGCGCTGCTATTGACACTGGACGCTGTTTGGGTCTTGGTGAAGGTGCTGTACAGTTGGTCGTACGTTGTGACGTTGTTCTGGGAACACGTCTGGGTCTTGATGCAGTTGATATTGGGAACCGTGTTCGTGGACGGCATTAAGATGAGGAATGATTTCCGGGAAGTCCGCCGGAGTAACTGTCTTCTACACCTTCCATAGCTTTTTTACGCTTTGTTAACGGACCACACATGCGCCGTAGCGTGTTTGTGTGAACGTCCTAGCGCCATGTTACAAAACGCGGGACTATTTCGTAGCACTAAATTTGAGACTGACATAGTGGATATGACTTGAATTTAGAGTACCCATTCCCGTAACGGCTTTAACGGAGGGTAAACAATCTTGCGGTGAACGATGTGGACCGGACGACTGCTAGACTCGGAATCACACTGCGAGCTGTGTGACACGTTTTATAGTCTTACTAATAGATACCAACGCGCCGAGGAAATCCAAACTGGATGTAGGGGAGCACATAGTCCACAGGGATAGATACAAACATTTGTTGCCTCATGTGGCCTTCCAGGGTAATGATATCACCCAAGGAATGCCACGAAAACATTCCCCAGACCATAACGCTCTCTCCTCAATTGCTTTTAGTCGTATCGCGTCAAGAGCAATCAGCATGGGTTGCATGAAGCAGGCGCATACTTCGGAGACCCATCCGTAGAAACGTCCGCCCTGTGTTCGTTGACGAGGCAGTGTTGCTAGCGCCTTGGTTTCATCAGGGCGCCCAGCTGCTCAAGAGTTGCATGTCTATTCGCCCGTGTACATCTACACAGCCACCATACACCCCTGTCATCAGCGGCCTTAGCTGCCGCACTAGCCTCGGCGCCGGTTTTGGATAGCGCCATTTTGCCACATATAGTGTACTTTAACCACGGCGGCACCTGGACAGTTACAGACTTTGCCGTTTCGGAAATACTTCCACCCTTAACCGAAAAGCCAATTATCATGCCGTTTCGGACGTCAGATAATTCGCTCCGTTTCGAAATTACGACAATGACTGCGCTGTTATTCGAGTCCCCATGAGATGCTCCACATACCCTCCACTGCTATTGCTGCCATTGCTGCCTTCTGCTGTCTGTGACTGGTTATTGGCGACGATCACATTAATTTCACTGCATCATGTAACATTTGGCCACGGCCTTGCCACAGTGCATACACTGGTTCCCGTGAGATCACCGAAGTTAAGCGCTGTCGGGCGTTATCGGCGCTTGGATTGGTGACCATACGGGTCGCCATGCGCTGTTGCCATTTTTCGGGGTGCCAATTGAGGAGCTACTCGACCGAATAGTAGCGGATTCAGTCAAGAATACCATCATAACGACCGGGAGAGCAGTGTGCTGATCCCACGCCCACCCTATCCGTCCTCCACTGAGGATGACACGGCGGTCGGATGGTTCCGGTAGGCCACTCATGGCTTGAAAACGGAGTGCATCATGTAACATTTCTACATAAATTTTTCCGAAATTTGTTTTAACTTGTTGTGGATTGGCAAGACAGCCAACCCACTATGAGGAAGCCGAAAGGCACGCGTTTAAGCTCACGCAGGCTGGCGTGAGGTATGTTTTACAGCATCAATAGTAACTGGCAATGGCGCCTTGCTAGGTCGTAGCAAACGACGTAGCTGAAGGCTATGCTAACTATCGTCTCGCAAATGAGAGCGTAATTTGTCAGTGAACCATCGCTAGCAAAGTCGGCTGTACAACTGGGGCGAGTGCTAGGAAGTCTCTCTAGACATGCCGTGTGGCGGCGCTCGGTCTGCAATCACTGATAGTGGCGACACGCGGGTCCGACGTATACTAACGTACCGCGGCCGATTTAAAGGCTACCACCTAACAAGAGTGGTGTCTGGCGGTGACACCACATTCCTCCCCCGCAAATCGGCGGACAGTTGTGGCATAAGGCTTCCGCCCGCCGTGGAGAGGACCCCATGTTGGCGTATGTGACGAGGTGGGGAGCCTAACGACAGGCGAGGCTGTGCCACCCGCACCCTGCCATTCGGACCGAGGGGAGCTAGGAAACGCCTGAAAACCTGCTTCAGGGTGCACGCCAACATGCGGTGTATGCGCCCGTAGAGAGACAGGAGGGGCCGAAAGGTCGACCTCCATCGGGCAGGGGCACCCGACGGGCGAAGACGACATACGGTCCGGAGCGGGCAAGAGTTCCATGGCGGAGGACAACTGGTCACGGGAAGCGATCGGCGGCGCGTGACCCAGGGAGGCACCAGGCGGTTGCAGCGACGCGTCCACTGCGGGCGTCGCCGGCGGGAGAAAAGGCGGCAGCGCGTCACCATGGGGCAAAATGGAAGGCAGCGTCGGTAACATGGGGCTGAGGCGAGCCAGTAGATGGGTCCTCAGGGCGCTGACCGGACGGCACCGTCGCTGAAAGCAGACGGGGAGCGGCAGATCCCGTGCGACGACAGAGGCGCAGCTGATTGAGATGCCGACGCACCTCACCAGAGGGCCCCAAAACCAGATACATCGTGCGGCCGAGGCAGCGAAGAATGCGCCCTTCGAGCCAACGCCGTGAACCTCGATAGTGACGGTAGTAGACAACGTCGCCTGGGGCAAAAGCAGGTGTCTGCCGCTGCACAGGAACCTGATGCGGCGGATGTAGCAAAGACATCAAGGTTCGATGAGGGCGACCGTGGAGCAACTCAGCCGGCGAGCGACCATCTCGGGGCTGAGAGCAATACGAGGACAAAAAGAGCAATAATGCGTCCTCCCGAGAATGAGACTCTTTCAACTTCCACATCTGTGACTTGAAAGTCCAGACCAATCGTTCAGCGGCACCGTTTGACTGTGGCGAAAACGGCGCGGACGTGAGATGCTGAACACCATTGGCCTTGCAGAATGACTGAAATTCTACGGACATGAATTGTGGGCAATTGTTGGAAACAATAGTCTGTGGCAGACCTTCTACGCAAAAGATAGCGGATAACGCTTGGATGGTGGCAGATGACGTCGTGGAAGACATCCGGACAACAAAAGGAAAATTACTGAATGAATCTACCACAACCAACCATCGAGCATTCCAGAACGGACCAGCAAAATCGATGTGTAAGCCTTGCCAAGGGGAAGTGGCTTTTGGCCATGCAAAAAATTTCCGCGGTGGTGGTGATTGTTGTTCGGCACACACAATGCAAGAAGAGCACATATTCGTAATCGCGGCATCGATTCCGACCCAAGTACAGTGCTGACGAGCAAGTTGTTTCGTTGTCACTATACCCCTATGTCCTTGGTGGAGAAGCTGTAAGACAGAGGACTGTAACGAACGTGGGACCACGACCCTGGACTGATCATTATCAGAACGCAACAGCAAAACACCACGTCGTACAAAAAGTCTCTCCTTATAAGCAAAAAATCGGCGAACCAACGGATCCCCGATCCGTGACTTTGACAAGGGCCATTGCGTAGCAACAAGACGCAGAACGGTAGCAAGGACAGGGTCGGCAGCTGCGGCTGTAGCTACACGACGAAAATCAGTCGGAAACGATTCGACCACGTCATCGGTTTCCGGTTTGTGGTCGGTGATGATGGTAATGTGACGATCATACAAGAAATCATGAAACTTTGTAACACCAAATACGAGAGCCAATGCTTCTTTCTCGATCTGTGAATAATTTCTTTGCGCAGACGGGAGCAATTTGGACGCAAAGGCAATAGGGCAATCGTGCGAACCATCTTTGTGCGCAAGCACAGCACCGATCCCGACACCACATAACTCAAGAAGAGAAAATTGTGACCACTGTTTCATTTAATATGTACAATACAGAGTAAACGCTTTTTCCGTTCCTGAGAACTGTGACATCGTTGTTGTACCTTCAGAGCGTGCCTATTAATTTACACTGTCACACATCTTTCATTAGAGGACTTGGTGCCCCTCTTCATGTTCGATTTAACTTTTGCCCTGTGAATATTTCCACTAAAGTAGACGTGCTTTCGGCAGCAACACTTTTTCTAGTTCCTGTGATCAGTGTCAGTTAAATATTCTCCTTGCGTGATCTCGTAAGTGAGGTACCAGTACCATTCCAAAGACAGATAAGGACATCCGATGTCGGGTTATCGTGTTACACACTAGGACTCCTTCCTTCCTCCACCCAATGTCTCGTAGGAAAACCTCGGGAATTGATCAGGGTCACCCAGGGCAACCATTCATGCAATTGTGTTACGTAATATAAAAATGTCACGAGCCCCTCCCCTACGCTATGGGACAGTGAGGATCATGGAAGTCTACCACGAATTCATTTTTTATGACTGGGACACCTTTGTGGGAGTTGTTACTGTGCAGGCGAACAACATAGGGAGGCGTCTATTTGTTGATATAGAAAATAACAATATTACGTGGCACCAGTGTTGGTCTCACCTATGAAGCTATGTATACCCTCTCAGATTTACGTCATTTTCTCAATTTCACCTATTTTTACCGGGTTTTCCGTAGTTTTAAGTAATTTGTCTAATAAAGTAAGACTCTTCTCGACGCTCCTTCGACGTCGTAATTCTGTTTCAGGAATTCACATTGGCGCATTAGATATCACTGATAGTGAGGCACACCTCCTCAATTCCACCTTTTACAACTGCGACACACTGAAACGTAGGGATAGGCCGAGTCTATTTGCTAATAACAAATGACGTCACTTATGGTCTACTTGATTAATATTTCGAAGCACTAGAAGAGGGGTCATCCTGACAGTTTGCTATGTAATTACTTCCAAATTTCCTCGATTTCTCACATAGCGCCCTGTCACGCGAAATATATTTGTCAAATCGCCTCGTATCGTGTCACGACGTCATGTCACACTTCCGCGTCACGTCGTTTCGCATTACGACGTCGCGTTGCGGCGCGTCGACCCCATGATACTATCAGCACGGTCCAGATTTATATATAATTACTAGCTTGTGACGTCTTATTACTAGAAATGAACATACTGGTAGAAATATTAACGTCACAGTAGAGAATTTTACAAGCCAATAATACTACATTTTTGGCTCACCTCTAAATAGAGTCGTCCATTATCTGCAGCAAACCCAGCGAAAATTATGTCGCCTGTGGCCGGTAGAAAACTCTGCCTCCCCCTCCCTCTTCCTCCCTCCCCCCTCCTCACAATAGGAGTCCGTCGTGTGGGTGTGTAGCTGCGAACGCCTATGATTGCAGACAATATGGCCAGCACGTGCCGAAGAAATTGCGATTGTTGCCTAATATTTATGGCCAGGGATCTCCCGTCCACGGTAGTAATGGTAAAGAGGTCCCAAGTTGTAGGCGGAAATATCAAAGACCGGTACACACCAAGATCATGAGTCTCCTCAACTGTATTATTTGGATAATTCCGACACGGAATGTACTCTTTATACGACGGTGGCCACCAGTTCGGGATATGTTGTGCTCCACGTGACTAAAACTACGCCAGTCCATATCCCCAGAAGTGGTACAGGTAACTGCCGCAAGTGACGTTCAATCGTCCAGGGAGACGCCGCATTAAAACACTTCTGCTGGTAACCGCTGCTAAGGCCGTGGTCTGAGTAGAGGGAGGCGAGTAGCGTTGAACGCTGTTCCCACAGAGGGTGAAGCACGAACCTGTTTGACGACAAGGAAATGTTCCGGCAGTGTTTCTGGAGATGCGAGCAGTTAGTACTAACAAAGTGCAGGGGGCCTTCGTGTGTAACACAAACCAGATCCTGTTTCTCGTGCGAGGAAATTATCACAACCTTACCAGAATATGAGATTAAATTTTTTTTTAGCGAAAAGAATGATATTAGATATATTAAAATAATATTTTCTTGGGTTCAGTTACTACAGGTCTCGCAGTCAACTATGCTATACGAGTTTACTTTATTGTCCTAGTGCAATCTACTTTGCTGAATTCTGCAAGCAAATTCGCAGTGTCGCCGTGCCAGCCTTCTCAGTTGGGTTCTTCCAGTGTTGTTGTGGAGTGTTCTGAATATATGCCATTTTTCTCAGTCAATGAAATACCAGATAATTGATAGCACTATGTGGACTATACGCCTGTAATGTGAACCGATGGTGGTAAGACGTTGAATTTCTTCCTGTTTCATAGAGATAGCACTAGCCAAATATGAATTTACTATAGAAATATGGAGCAATAGCTTAATTTTCGGAATCTTTCATAATTAACTGTGTCGACTGCACGTTTGGTCATTATATGTACAGGAAAGAAATAAATATAGATCTAAATATGCATAAGGAAAGTGAATACCATCAAAAACAAAACAGAGGTCATTAAAATCCTTGTGAATGGAATAGATAAAATATGTGAACTGGTTTACATACAAGAAGAACCCAGTTATTGACCGTCTTCTTTTGTGAAGAATTGATACTGCAGTACGGAAGTGGAACAAGAACTATGGCCAAGAGAGGAAGAATCCAGGAATAATGAAAAAGAATGATCACCAAAATGAAAAGTTTTACTTTCCTTCGTTATCAAGGTTACTGGTCGTATGGGAAAAGTATTGAAAATAAAAAGATGAAACTTCCCGACAGATTAAAACTGTGTGCGGGTCCGAGATTAGAAATCGGGACCTCTGCCTTTTGCAGGTAAATGCTCCACCATAATTGTTCGTTGTATTTGGTCGTTGCGGAAGTCAGATGACACCCGTTAAAGTTCGTTGTTGATCCCTTAAGTCAATTTTTATTTTTTTTATTTTTATTTATTTATTTAATTTTTAACAGAGGCCAGCAAGCACTCTGACCGAACACGTTGAGCTACCGTGCCGGCTACCATCTGAGCTACCCAAGCAAGTACCTCGTCTGCTACATCAGATGGTAGAGCACTCTCCCGCGAAAGCCAAAGGTCCCGAGTTCGAGTCTCGGTCCAGCACACAGTTTTAATGTGCCAAGAAGTTTCATATCAACGCACACTCCGCTGCAGAGTGAAAATCTCATTCTGGAAACAAAAGGATGTCTACAGACAGCAAAAGATGTGCGTCATCCACTATTGGCAGTCGATGTGAATAAAATTCTTTGCAGTGGTGTTCAGGTATATATTGGAACGATTGAATTGGGCATGATCCGACAACGGCCTTGCCACACTGGTAACACCGATTCCCGACACATCACCGAACTCTCAAGCGCCGTTAAGCTTGGCTGACACTTCGATTGGTGACCGTCCGAGTCTGCAGAGCGCTCTTGGCGAGCGAGATGCGCTCAGCCCTTGTGCGGCCAATTGGGAAACTACTTGGTTGAGAAGTGTCGGCTCCAGTCACGACAACTGACAACGGCTGGAACATCGGGGTGCTGACCACTTGCCCCTCCATATCCGCAACTAGAGTCGCTTATCGGCTGAGGATGAAACCGCCTCACCCGGCCGTGAGAGGAACGGTCGCTTCTGACAAACTCATAAGTGAACAAGCTTAACAATGTGGCGACAAGGAAATGAAATATCTTTCGCCCCTACTCTTCAATCTGTACATCGAGGAAGCAATGATGGAAATAAAAGAAAGGTTCGGGAGTGGAATTAAAATACAAGGTGAAAGGATATCAATGATACGATTCGCTGATGACATTGCTATCCTGAGTGAAAGTGAAGAAGAATCAAATGATCTGCTAAACGCAATGAACAGTCTAATGAGTACACAGTATGGTTTGAGAGTAAATCGGAGAAAGACGAAGGTAATGAGAAGTAGTAGAAATGAGAACAGCGAGAAACTTAACATCAGGATTGATGGTCACGAAGTCAATGAAGTTAAGGAATTCTGCTACCTAGGCAGTAAAATAACCAATGACGGACGGAGCAAGTAGGACATCAAAAGCAGACTCGCTATGGCAAAAAAGGCATTTCTGGCCAAGAGAAGTCTACTAATATCAAATACCGGCCTTAATTTGAGGAAGAAATTTCTGAGGATGTACGTCTGGAGTACAGCATTGTATGGTAGTGAAACATGGACTGTGGGAAAACCGGAACAGAAGAGAATCGAAGCATTTGAGATGTGGTGCTATAGACGAATGTTGAAAATTAGGTGGACTGATAAGGTAAGGAATGAGGAGGTTCTACGCAGAATCGGAGAGGAAAGGAATATGTGGAAAACACTGATAAGGAGAAGGGACAGGATGATAGGTCATCTGCTAAGACATGAGGGAATGATTTCCATGGTACTAGAGGGAGCTGTAGAGGGAAAAACTGTAGAGGAAGACAGACATTGGAATACGACAAGCAAATAATTGAGGACGTAGGTTGCAAGTGCTACTCTGAGATGAAGAGGTTAGCACAGGAAAGGAATTCGTGGCGGGCCGCATCAAACCAGTCAGTAGACTGATGACAAAAAAAAAATCCTTTTGGCCGAGACAGCAGAAATGTATAAAGATTATCATCTTAACAGAAATAAAGGGAGATCTAAGATACATAAAATATGGATGACGAATTTGCTCCAAGACACTAACGATCGATACTTTTAACGGAGAAAGGTGTTTAATTGTCAGAGATAATCATGCGTTCGGCTTTACGTAGCGAAATGATGCTGCCCTCCACCCAGATCAAAAGGCGCACATAATTTAAGGACGCCTCAGCTCTCGGTCTTGTTTCCAGTCTTTATCTTTTCGGAAGATATCTCCCATGGATAGGGTGCGTCACAAAATTTTAACATACAAATTGGTGATGGGTATGGTGATGTAGTGAACAGAGCACTGGACTCAGTCGCGATAGACCCACGACCCGCCCACTCCTATTACCAGAGCGAAAAATCCTGCACTCCACTTGCATTCAGGCCAGTAGCCGTCACAAGTTTGCGCTGCAGACTTTACCTTTGCGTTTTATATTAATGTACTCTATTAACGCAGCAAGCACATTTAATTCATTTAGTCATTAATTTTCAAGTTTACACTTACGTTCAGTTCTTGTTATTTAATGCAACATAATTAAACCCGATTTTATGACGGTTACACGCTAAAAGTAATTAGAGCGACTGTAAAACTAATAACACAAGAATACTGCAAGAAGCCCTGCTGGCCGGCCGGAGTGGCCGAGCGGTTCTAGGCGCTTCAGTCTGGAACCGCGCGACCGCTACGGTCGCCGGTTCGAATCCTGTCTCGGGCATGGATGTGTGTGATGTCCTTAGGTTAGTTAGGTTTAAGTAGTTCTACGTTCTAGGAGACTGATGGCCTCAGATGTTGAGTCTCATAGTGCTCAGAGCCATTTGAACCATTTGAAGCCCTGCAGTCATTAGTAACAGAAAACAGAATGGTAAGTAAAGCACATTGGTAATATAAGGACTGAGTGAAAATGTACTGTTAAGAACAGACCGCTGATGAGATACAAAGAGTGAAATCCATTTCATGTAAGGCACACTGGTGCATACTGAATAAGCAGAGTACAAGAGGCAGTCAAATGAAAAGTATACAGATGGGGAAAAAGTAAGTAAACTGTTCATTATTGCATAAGTAATCGCCGTAACTGTTAAAACATTTATCCCACTGCGAGGGAAGACGGGCAACACAATCATGGATAAAGGTAGTTACTACGGAACCATGTACCCAAGCGTGCTCCTCCTCATCTTAATCAAATCGTCAGTCTCGAGTGTCTTTCTCCTGCATTTAAAAATATGGAAATCCTATGGAAAGAAATTGAAGACAGTGTGGGCTCTCCAGTGAAATTTCTGCATTGTATACGTAACAACCTTGGCAAAATGTGGGGCAGCCAACACTACAGAAGTTTCGATGGGAAACCCTGATACATCCTCCACATAGTCTCTTCCGATACGATTCACTGATATTTTAGCGTCTTGAACAAAGACATTCGTGGTCGTCGATGTGTCTTTCGGAAGAAGAGGTGCATGCTTTGATACAGCCGTGGTTCCTTAGGCATCCAAAAGTATTTTTCCATGAAGGCGCTGGCTGTCTTGTCTCAAAGTGGAATATATGTGTTGAGGGCTACGATGACTGATTGTGAAATAATAAACAGTTTTCTTGTTTTACCCATCTGTATCGTTTTCATCTGAATACCTACTTATACCTCGTGGGACAATTTGTTATTTGTTTGCAACGAAGTACAGAGATATGAATTACCTACGTAGGAAGCTGTACAGACGATTACGTCGAGCAAACGAATGTTACTGGAAATGAAGATAATACCAATGGTGTAAAGAATACTGAATAGTAGCAGCGAAAGAAATTTCTTAAGTTTTTTCTCCCTGGGAACTAATACATTCCTTCTTCTTATGGGACTCGGAGCGTATTGACTGTCTTTACTTGTTGACTGGGGCTGAAATGTTCCTCGATAGCTTAGTGCTGTAGTTATTGGCTCAGATCGGAAGTTATTATGTCAAGACATGTAGAATCGCCATCTTAAATAACACCATCTTTTTTTTTTTTTTTTTTTTTTTGTCTGCGTATTTCACGAATTCAGTTGCTTGAATCGATAACTGTCACAATTTTTGTCTAGTACTTTTAGTCACCTTTACATTTAAAAAGAAATGATGGTAATGTGGCAACACATTTACATTTATGCTTAAATTTTCCTTATCTGGTAGTGCCTTTGAAAAAGTAATTATACGGCAGAACAAACACTATTAATACGATATTGCAGTGCCTGCGTTCTTATGATTACGATGCAAAGTTCCTTTGACACGCATGCATCTCTAAAGGAACAGGCGCTGCGGCGACTACAACCATTATGAACTACAGAATATAATGACGACAATGAAAATTGCGCCAGATCGGGACTCGAACCCGCATGCGTGTCCAAAAGAACTTTGCAGGGAAATATCGCGTATATCTGCCGATACCGTGCAAGAGTCTTTCAAGTACAACGTCTGACCTGTACGGGAATACACATAATGGATGTACGAGTAGAGGTCGTAGACGCATGGTTGACGACACATGGAAGTTTGGGTCTGGCCGTGACCCAATGTCGGCACGGCAGCTCAGCGCGTTCGGTCAAAAGATTAGCTTCCCATCGTAAAAAAAAAAAAAAGAGTAAATCGGTCAATGAAGAACCTAAACGGGTGTCAGCGGACATCCGCCCCGAACAAATTCAACGAACAATGTAAAACAAAATGAGATCACCAAAGAAAAGGTAAGGCGACCGCTCGCGATAAGCGGAAAATCCGGGTTCGAGTCCCGATCTGGCAGATTTTCATTGTCGTCATTCTTTTCTACAACTGATGTTTGTCCTTATTCGCAATTTCGAATACATTTAATGTAAACACTACTAAGGCTCTTTATTCATCCTGGCTGCTTGTCTGAGATTAGTAGAATGCTCCTCCCCCACAGTACCAAATTCGCCCTCTGGAGCTGAGACGAATGACATTTCTTACACTTTATGTAATAATATTTACCTGTCGTGTCATATATAACAATACATATATGATTTATCACCATCAAACACCGAATCATTAGATTTGCATTTATTTCCTTTATTTCATGCTATTTTTTATTTCTCAAAATACTCATTCATACCCAAATTGCAGTCAGAGAAGAGTTACAATTTTGTTACAAATCTGCGAGAGATGGAGAGCTTATTAATATTGTCCACAAATAAAAGTCTTAATTGAATAACGGTACGAGTAGTGGAAGTTAGTTGTTACCGGCTGGCAAGCGAGGAAATGATGTGTTCTTAGCAGAAGCCGTATAAACTGTTTTCTGGCGTATGGCGCTGGCTGTGAGCTTATTTGGATATATGTATCAAAGTGATTCACGTTATAACCTATTATTCCAGAAAACAGTAACGTGAATGCTGTGACAATGGAACAGCGGAAATACAGGTTTGCTAAAGCAACTGCTTTCCGTACATAGCACGGTGTGTGAAGTTGCAGCGTAAATGTTTTGTAGTACTTACTATCACGGGATAAACTACGAAGTTCCGACGGTGGGGTAAAGGGTTTACTAAGTCGACTCTTTGTGACCACTAACACTTGCTGTGAACTACAAAGGTAAGAGTACCGAAGTAATTTCGTCATAAACTAATATGTAAGAAAATAATGTGAAATTGTAACGCTTCAACATGGTTAGGAGTGTTCATTAAGCACATTAATGTTGATGAAAATTACATTATTTCTGTGTGAAGCACGTTTGTTGTACATCGGCGACTCCAGATATTTCGAACAAAGAGGAGACTGTAAATAACGCAGTTTCTACAACAGTTCTGTCAAATGGCCATTTTCAAAGAAGATAGTCACTGTATCAGTTCTCAATAAGGATTACACTTTCGTTTTACGGAGCGCCAACGTGCGATGACGACATTCAACCTTCAACGAACGTGCTGATTGTTGGGTAGCTTTCCTCTCGTTTAAGAAAAAAGTCTTGTTTAGTATATATGCAGTTTCTTTAGCTTAACATACGTATATGTCTTCTCACTGTTGTTGCCTATCTCACTTTACGTTGTTTCCAAATACACTCCTGGAAATGGAAAAAAGAACACATTGACACCGATATGTCAGACCCACCATACTTGCTCCGGACACTGCGCGAGGGCTGTACAAGCAATGATCACACGCACGGCACAGCGGACACACCAGGAACCGCGGTGTTGGCCGTCGAATGGCGCTAGCTGCGCAGCATTTGTGCACCGCCGCCGTCAGTGTCAGCCAGTTTGCCGTGGCATACGGAGCTCCGTCGCAGTCTTTAACACTGGTAGCATGCCGCGACAGCGTGGACGTGAACCGTATGTGCAGTTGACGGACTTTGAGCGAGGGCGTATAGTGGGCATGCGGGAGGCCGGGTGGACGTACCGCCGAATTGCTCAACACGTGGGGCGTGAGGTCTCCACAGTACATCGATGTTGTCGCCAGTGGTCGGCGGAAGGTGCACGTGCCCGTCGACCTGGGACCGGACCGCAGCGACGCACGGATGCACGCCAAGACCGTAGGATCCTACGCAGTGCCGTAGGGGACCGCACCGCCACTTCCCAGCAAATTAGGGACACTGTTGCTCCTGGGGTATCGGCGAGGACCATTCGCAACCGTCTCCATGAAGCTGGGCTACGGTCCCGCACACCGTTAGGCCGTCTTCCACTCATGCCCCAACATAGTGCAGCCCGCCTCCAGTGGTGTCGCGACAGGCGTGAATGGAGGGACGAATGGAGACGTGTCGTCTTCAGCGATGAGAGTCGCTTCTGCCTTGGTGCCAATGATGGTCGTATGCGTGTTTGGCGCCGTGCAGGTGAGCGCCACAATCAGGACTGCATACGACCGAGGCACACAGGGCCAACACCCGGCATCATGGTGTGGGGAGCGATCTCCTACACTGGCCGTACACCACTGGTGATCGTCGAGGGGACACTGAATAGTGCACGGTACATCCAAACCGTCATCGAACCCATCGTTCTACCATTCCTAGACCGGCAAGGGAACTTGCTGTTCCAACAGGACAATGCACGCCCGTATGTATGCCGTGCCACCCAACGTGCTCTAGAAGGTGTAAGTCAACTACCCTGGCCAGCAAGATCTCCGGATCTGTCCCCCATTGAGCATGTTTGGGACTGGATGAAGCGTCGTCTCACGCGGTCTGCACGTCCAGCACGAACGCTGGTCCAACTGAGGCGCCAGGTGGAAATGGCATGGCAAGCCGTTCCACAGGACTACATCCAGCATCTCTACGATCGTCTCCATGGGAGAATAGCAGCCTGCATTGCTGCGAAAGGTGGATATACACTGTACTAGTGCCGACATTGTGCATGCTCTGTTGCCTGTGTCTATGTGCCTGTGGTTCTGTCAGTGTGATCATGTGATGTATCTGACCCCAGGAATGTGTCAATAAAGTTTCCCCTTCCTGGGACAATGAATTCACGGTGTTCTTATTTCAATTTCCAGGAGTGTATTTTGAGCAGTGTCTCTTGTACTCCCACTGATCGCGTCTCGCCCTCTTTTCGGTACTGGGCAGCACAGTGAATTTGTAAAGACGCCTAGGAAATAATGTCTTCCGCTAAGTGTGAATGCCTACTGAAAGGCTACGTTTGATTTCGTGCAACCCACCATAAAGTAACTGCCATAAATTTCCTTCATGACCGTTCTCCGCCGCACATTGCACGGGCAGTGAAGACGCTTCTGCATCGCTTTCAACGGGAAGAGGCAGATCACCCACTAGACAGTCCGGCCTTGTCTCCCTCTGAGTTTCAACTCGGCTGACATGAACGACTGGCTATGAAACCAGCCTTGAGAGCCGGTCGGTGTGGCCAAGCGGCTCTAGGAGCTTACACCTGGAACCACGGAACCACTACGGTCGCAGGTTTGGATCCAGCCTCGGGCATGGATGTGTGTGATGTCCTTAGGGTAGTTAGGTTTAAGTAGTTCTAAGTTCTAGGGGACTGATGACCTCAGATGTTAAGTCCCATACTGCTCAGAGCCACTTGAACCATTTGAACTAGCCTTCAGAATTAGTGGAATGCATAGGCGAGAATATTAGAAAGTTGGTATAACGCTGCAAGGAATGTTTCAGTGGGAGTTGCGACTATGTAGAGAAGTAGGTGGAAGGTTTGACTAACTGTTGCAAATAAAACACTTTCGATTTTCGCTGTGGTTTACATTTCGTGACCGATAGGATCTTAATAAAGGAATAGCCTTTGTGTTATGGCATTTATGATATATTTAAACACAGACAGCCAAAAATGTGGAATCGCAGTAACACGAGAACTTCCAGGTCAAGCTGACACAAGCGTATTATCGTCTGTTACTCGTCAAAACCTATTTCCTCCCCGATGGTGGTCCAGTTTTTCTACTTTTCCTTGAAGATTTTACGGGTTCTTCAGCGCTAGTCGACACAGCTTTATAGCAAGGGGCAGTCTCTCTGCATGAAGGAAAACGAATTGAACCAGAGAACCATTGTCTTGGCGCAAAAGTAATACTAATTTCGAATAGGACATCCTTAATTGTTTCTATTTAACTCGTTCAAATACCGATGCCCTGTACTTCGCGACTAATGTGTATTATTTACCGGGAGATAATGGTGTGTAGTGAACTAGGTACGTACTCGGTAACCTCATGAAAGTATTGCTTTCGTGATACATGACAGCTTTCGACATCGTAATCATAATCATCAACAGTGTCAGTTGTGTATTCGAGATCAGATGCAATCTACATCAGCCAGTTTCACTGTCTTTTGACATCGACATATTTCAAAGCTGCATATCGCCACTGAGGAAAAAGATGCCATAATTTAAAAAATAGGAACGCGTAAAATACACTACTGTTTGTGAAAACTGAAAAAGATGGAAAGACCGGTGTGTATCACTCCTGAATTGAGACTGAAATTGCCAAAAAATGGAGTTCACGTAGGCGCAGTAGCACCGTCCTCTCTCTGGCTGGACAGACCAATTTTACGCCTCGCTCATTCGGCGCAGAACCGTCAAACGAAGCAGGAACGTGCAAGCACGTGCCGCTATGCCTTGCTGACATCAAAAGGCTGAATATCAATGTGTGCATTTCGCACGGGGCAGAATGTTTGGTCTCGGGGAAATGTGCTTGTCGTAACGTAACATTGCTGCTCGTGCAGGTCGTACTGCTTCGACAGTGAGGCGTATATGGAACCAGTCTATAACAGAGGGTCGTACACAGTGAAGAGCAGACACTGGGCCACACAGCCTGACCACTACACGAGGTGACCGCATGGCCGAAACCGAGAAAAGAGTTTCACACACAATGGTTGCTCAATGCTGGAGCAGTGCAATGGGAATTGACATGTTTGCGTTAACTGTTGGACGCCGTCTTTAAACTCAGGTGGCATGCGCCATTGCAAAATCTTTCGTCGACCAAAAGCCCCCCACGCTTGACAAGAAAATGGACACATGAAAGCCGTCACTTGCGTACTGAGAGGCAAAACGTAGCGTCTTCGGACGAGAGTTGCTTCAACTTGCCCTTCAGCGATGAAAGCGGACGTGTTCCACGTACTGTGGTGAACGTTATCGGACAGACTGCACTGTTGAGCGGCATAGCGGACAAACGCCAAAGTGTGATGGTCTAGGGTGTCATTGGTTATAACTTGCGATCTCATCTCGTACGTATTGAACCCAATCAGAACAGAAACCGCTACATCAGGGAGTTTTTGGTGTCTGAGGCACTGCCCCTCCTCTAGGCAGTTCGACATGCCATATTTCAACAGGGAAACGTCCAGCCACATGTGATGATGAATATGCAAGGCTTCTTCGAAGAACGACGGGTCTACTGCTTATCTGGCCTGCGTTTTCGTCCTTCTTGAAAAAAAAAAAAGCATTTTGTACGATCTTCGCTTTTGAATGGTTTTTAACAATCAATACAGTTCTCCTTCAATATTCTCATAATGAGAAAATTCGATGTGATAAAATCATTAAAAAATGGGCCAGCACCTGATGTAAGCCTCGTCAAATTCTAGCTCAGTTATCTCCTCTTTTAATATACCGTTATATCCAATAGTTTGAAGTAGTAGGACTGTGTATTACGTGGGACACTTGTTTGTACTGTACTGTCTCCTCGACCTTGAAAAGTGACATCCTTATCCTTATCATTGACGCCATGCATGTCGCAGTCGATGATCATGGACACATGATGTCATCTCTCTAATCAGTGATGCTGTCATCCTTTTTAGTTGCATCATCAGTGATGTCATCATCCTTATCAGTGGGAAGTCAAATCTCCTTATCTTCAGGGAATCATGGCGTAGCATGAAAAAATCCAAGATGGTGGAAATAGCCTAAATGCATTAGTGGAAAACGTTAAAACACCTCCCCCTGTCCCAGTTTTCAACCAACCACATTGCAGTACTCCATACCTCCAGTGCAGAATTAAGAATCGGAGATGTTGGAAACAGAACAATTGTATGCTTCATCTCCCGCCCCCCATCTCCCCTTCCTCCAACCAGTGAGGACGCAGTATTTAAATGATATTTCAATTATAAGACATTATCATTTCCTTAGGAGGCTATCAATAACTACCAATGCTGTAGTAGTCTTGTGGGGACATATTAGCCAAGATCGCAAATATTGGTACATTGATAGCTAATTTCAGCAAATTAAACTGCCATCTTCAGGTCACTTAGTATGAAGTGGTAGTATCTACGTCGGTCTTTGAAGCTAGACATTTTGTCGAAGTGATGCTTTATAAACCCCATCCTCTTTACTCCAAACAATCATACCACAGTATTACAAATCAGAGCTGATGGAAACAGGCCAGTTATGTGTTTTATACCCCACCCCCTCAAGTATACGCTAAACACTAAAAGCTAAAGGCTGAACAGCAGACACTAATTGTTAAATGGTAAAATGCTAAGTGGTAAATTCTGAATTATAAATGGTAAACGATTTAGGATAAACGATAAACACTTAACGTAAACGCTAAACTGTAAATGCTAAATGGTAAACGTTGAACGCTAAATGTCTAATACATAACACCTATTTATTACTGACTGTCATTTATCACTGACCACTAACCATCATCGATCTCTGACCATCATTGGTAAGTAACGGCAATGATCACTAACATATGTGGCACTACTGTCGTTTTTCAGTAATAAGATCACATAAAAGTATATCTTCTAATCATGGCTAAGGAAAGGTCATAAAATCTATGCTCTGTCTTACAGGAAATGTATTCGCAAATTGAGAATGTGAACAACCATCAGCTGTATAAGGGAATGACGACAATGTAATTTGTCCCAGACCGGGACTCGAACCTGGATTGCCTGTTTTACGCCAGTCGTCGCCATAACCAATTTTGCTATCCGTGCAACAACCCATGGCCAGACCCAAATTTCCAAATGCCGTTGTTCATTTGTCACAATTTGGACTCATACACATGTAATGCAATTCCTGTACAGGGGAGAACATTTTGATTGAAACCAGCTGCTTAGTATCGGCGGATAAATACGATACTGCAGTGCCTGTGTTATCCTGTAGGAACACTGCGTCATTGTTCTTAGCAACACAGGCAGTGGAATTTCGTATGCTCTGTCTGCCTACAGTTATAATTATAGCCTAACGTCCAATGCGTAGCGCCTCCAGGCACAATATTGTACTATATTACACAGGGACTGCAGTTTCTCTCCCTCCAGTAACTGAAATCCATCTGGAGTTAGAATACTGCTTAAGACAGTAAAATTTAACTGTTAATGCACAATGCATAACGCAATAGCTGCGTAATTTCTAAGATGCAAAATTGTGTTCACCTTCTTATGATTTGTGTAGTATAAAAATGACTAAAAGATATGAATTATTGCATTCCATCAGCAAGGTGTCATCAAAAAAACATTCTATATATTCAGCCCACTGAGACATTTAATTCTTGCAAGAGAGACCACTGACTGTTGCATTGTTCTCTGCTTACAATGTAATTGAAGATCAGTCACCCTTTGCTCTACGCAGAGAGAATGGGTGGAAGGGTATTTCTTGCAGCTGAAAGCATATATATCCACTATAATCTCCTACACTAATCATACTTGAACGTTTGTACAGTCTTTATAATAAAAGTTATGTTCACTAATCTTTCAAATAGTGTTGGGGAAATTTTACCTACACAATCTTTTTAAAGAAAACTGTAGTACATTTTTAGGAAATCTATGCGTATATCCACTATAATCTCCTACACTAATCATACTTGAACGTTTGTACAGTCTTTATAATAAAAGTTATGTTCACTAATCTTTCAAATAGTGTTGGGGAAATTTTACCTACACAATCTTTTTAAAGAAAACTGTAGTACATTTTTAGGAAATCTATGACAGAATGTGGCTTCTTTTTGGTAGATGCTGTACGTAAAAATCGTGATTTGTGTGCTAGAACTCTTACACTGGATGCAGCTATATTACTAATATATTGGAGAACATACGTATTTTAATACCCTCCCTCTGAGGGACGTACTATTATTATTATACTTCGGATGTTAGCTGGGAACGAAGGTTAAAGGACGCTCTTCCTCCAATAGTCTTCTTCTTTGTACTTGTTTAATGTCCAGACTAAAGTACACCTTACAGTCTTTCAATCATATTACAACGTTGTTGCCAGATTAAAGAAGGCATTGCAGAGAGAGGGTGTTTATCATGTTTTTACATGCACAATACAATCGGTCACCTCCACGATCGAGTAACTAGAGTCGATGCCTTCGCTGCGAAAAGTCCTGGGTTCGATGCACGGTACCTCCTCAGATTTGTCGGAGGTTGGCATTGTGAAACGCACAGGCGAAAACAATAGTGAAACGTTTACGAAGTATTTAAAAATCACCAGTCAAACTCTGACTGGTTTGTCAAAGACGACGTTTAGTCCGAGAAGTTCGAAGAGAAAAAGATTTTCGTTAAAAATGAGTATTGTTCCACTGAAAATTACGCGGCTGTCCTAATCTGACCTTTCCACGATGTTTTCACAGCTCTCTTTCTGAAAGAGATACGACTTTTAGCGAGATAAAGTTTCAGTCTTTTTAACTGAAAATTGTGAAGGAGGAATATCTGCAAATTATAACTTAACAATGTTACTGTAACATGAACCAATCGAAACCTATAGACGATAATATCTACTGACTAAAGAGTTCATGAGGCATCTTACAAAAAGCACTGATTTGTCTGTCACACAGAAAACACCAGCCAGTTGCCTTCAAGACGGGTATGCATTATATTATGTTCTTTTAAGGACTCGCCAGCTGGGTTAATGTGCCGTAGAACACGGAGCTGTGTGTGAGTATTATAATGGGTATTAAAAGAGTATGCATTATATTATCTTCTTTTAAGGACTCGCCAGCTGGGTTAATGAGCCATAGAACTCGCAGCTGTGTGTAAGTATTAGAACGCATGTTATAAGAGTGAGCTTTTTAATGCATGAGTTTAACAACAATAACAAGAGACAGGAAATTTTATGATATTCATGAGGTCACACAACACATGAGGTTTGTCATCTTGACACACACATTCTCTCACTGGAATTCTTATCTGAGCACGAGCTTTCAATATGATTTGTACGTACATGTTAATCAAGTAAGAAAGTGGTTTGAAGCTGTTATTAATTTTTTTAATTTAATACGGAGCACATCCTCCGTTTCTAGAGGTGTAGAGGATAGAGGCTTTTGCATTACAGAGACAAGCCCTATCAAAAGCTTGTGGGAACAAGTCACAGCTCCTTTTTTTTTTCCTTCAGAAAAATCTGTCTGTTTGCTCACCCTTGATATTTGTGGGAATCTGGCACTTCCTGAGGATATGCTTATGCAAGCTCTGCTGACTCAAAAGTGATGTGGGGCTATAAAAGGAGGAAAATACTCACTTGTAAGTATTCAGCTGATGCTGCACCATTGGAGATCGCCGACATCATGCGCACAGTTGCGATTTGAGAGAGTATGGTCGGAAATTCGGCAGAAAAAATTATGTAAGTTTCCTTCTAGTTAGTCCAGTCTGTCATTTAAACATTTTCTTTATCACACCTCTGAATATATATGTTTGTTGTCATTTAATGCTATAGAATCTGGTATCTTGATGGAGTAGCAGTCTGATCGAGCCGGAGAAAAAGAATAAGACCAGCTGAAATTTGTGGACGCCTTCGTTGTCGTCCCTATTGTCAATGTCACCATAAGACCAAGTAATGTAGCACTATGTGTATATATATAAGATGTGTGATAAATCCGCAAATCATAGTCTAGAATGTGTTTGAGATGATGCAATTTATAAAAATCTTACATGTACTGTTGTAATAGGCAGTTATTATTGTTTCAAAGGTACTAAACAATTTTTTGCTGCACGTCTCCCAGTTTTCACCAACAGAGTGTGAGAACTGAATCGATCTGTTATAGTATAAACGGTTCACTACTCTGCGAGTTCCTTTTGCCGAAGACAAACGAGGTTATGGGAATGTATATGAACACAAAAAAGACGTCTCTAACTCAATCTGATGCCACAAGTGAATGGTTTTTGAAAACACTGGAAACCTTCCAGGGTCGGCATTTTCGATGGAGGCTGAAGGAAACAATTCTACTGTGCGTTATAGCTACTGAAAATAAGGGAGACTATGGAGGAGTATACACAAAATTGCCCGAGGTAACCGCAAATGAAACTGTGGTGATAATGTTCACACAAAAATTAATGCATATTTAAGTTGTCCGTTTTAGCAGAATTCCACCATGTAAATAAGCATGCAATGCGTGTTTCTAAATATACTGTATGTGCAAAAAAATTTAACTTTGCCAACATACTATTCCCTACAGAGCTCGAACACGTTCATATTTTCGGAAAACAGAATGAGGACGTGTCTATGAATAAATACGGCACCGCGCATAATTATGAGTGGATGACTGTAGATGATAAAGAGAGAAGACAAAGAAATTACAGTTGTACCACTGCACGCTACAAACCACCATGCAGCAGACATGTCACTTTACTAATTTCTAGCATTCTGGAAGGCATGAAGTCAGCAACTGTATGGTTTATCGCATTATGCAATAAACTACACTACTGGCCAATAAAATTGCTACACCAAGAAGAAATACACATGATAAACGGGTATTCATTGGACAAATATATTATACTATAACTGACATGTGATTACACACAACCACCTATGGCCGTAATAACGGCCTTGATACGCCTGGGCATTCAGTCAAACAGAGCTTGGATGGGGTGTGCAGGTACAGCTGCCCATGCAGCTTCAACACTATACCACAGTTCATCAACAGTAGAGACTGGCGTATTGTCACCAGCCAGTTGGCCGGCCGAAGTGGCCGTGCGGTTAAAGGCGCT
This sequence comes from Schistocerca cancellata, assembly GCF_023864275.1. Taxonomy (NCBI): domain Eukaryota; kingdom Metazoa; phylum Arthropoda; class Insecta; order Orthoptera; family Acrididae; genus Schistocerca; species Schistocerca cancellata. The sequence continues at coordinate 846,595,865 of NC_064628.1, forward strand.
GCAGTCTGGAACCGCAAGACCGCTACGGTCGCAGGTTCGAATCCTGTCTCGGGCATGGATGTTTGTGATGTCCTTAGGTTAGTTAGGTTTAAGTAGTTCTAAGTTCTAGGGGACTGATGACCTGAGAAGTTAAGTCACATAGTGCTCAGAGCCATTTGAACCATTTTTTGGTCCCCATCTGTTGACTCAGGGATCGAGACGTGGCAGCACGATCGGCCATGCGGATAAGATGCCTGCCATCTCGACTGATAGTGATACGAGGCCATTGGGATCCAGCACGGCGTTCCGTATTACCCTCCTGAACCCACCGATTCGATATTCTTGTAACAGTCGTTGGATCTCGACCAACGCGAGCAGCAATGTCGCGATACGATAAACGGTAATCGCGATAGGCTACAATCCGACCTTTAACAAAGTCGGAAACGCGATGGTACGCATTTCTCCTCCTTACACGAGGCATCACAACGTTTCACCAAGCAACGCCGGTCAACTGCTGTTTCTGTTTGAGAAATCAGTTGGAAACTTTCCTCATGTCAGCACATTGTAGGTGTCGCCACCGGCGCCAACCTTGTGTGGATGCTCAGAAAATCTAATCATTTGCATATCACAGCATCTTCTTCCTGTTTGTTAAATTTCGCGTCTGCAGGCACGTCATCTTCATGGTGTAGCAATTTTAATGGCTAGTATTGTACATAGCACCGTCGGAGATCCAATATGAATTTTCCTTGTGAATTGATGACTAGTTTCGAGCGAAGCTCATTATCAAATCGTCCAATACGATATGCAGTAACATACATTACGCCACGTAGCTCTCGTAATGTACTTTACTGCATACCTTACTGTATGAGCTAATTATAAGTTTTGGCACAAAACTAGACATCAAGTAATAAAGAAAATTAATATTGCAACTTCGACGGTTCACTGCAATTTATTAGGCCCTGCATAATTTGTAGACCTGTGAAGCTAATAACGTTGCCGGTTGTTGATAGTACAGGTATAAGAAATTTGAGTTGCATAAAAAACTAGCTAAGACTCACAAGGACTAATATTATTTTTTCTCATCACTTTAATGTAATATGCGAGTGCTGCCTACGTTCTTTTTATTCGAAGGAAATGTTTTAAGCACGTTAGTTGAGAAAATATGGGAATTTTAGATTCTGACTTGAGGTTACTACTATTGATTGAGACAGGTGTTTAAGAAATATATTATTTGATGTAAGGTATACAGACAGATTGCATATTTGTAAGGAGTACAGAATTTGATATAGCACAGAATGTGAGATACAGAGGAGACATTTTGTGTATACAATGTACACCTAAAACCTTGTATTAACGTTTAATATTACACCAGATGTAATTCTATGTATGTATGCACAGTGATCTATGACTTTTACAGATTCTTAATCATCACACCACTAATGTTACAACAGAGGTGAACAAATACCTTTCTGAAATAAGAATATCTTTCGACGGAAATAACGCGTAGCTTTGACTTGCAAGAGGAAGCTATATTATTTTTTACATCATATCTGGCACATAATTTTAATACTGCATTCTGATTGGGTCAGAAGTAGTGTAATTTCACACCATTTTACACTACACTTTAAGTGGTTGGAGATAGGGAAGAGGCGACCTGGACTATAAAGCACCATCGGTTTGTTTCCATCATTTGATTTTTTAATACTGCACTTTGACTGACTGAGGAAGGAGTAAACAAAGAGAGGCGGAGCGTAATTGTGCTCTTTTCTACTACTGGTTGGAATAAGGAGGAGGGGAGGGGATAGTAAACACACAAATGGTCGGTTTCCACTCTCTTGACAGGCTGGATATAAGGACAAGCAGATGGCAGAAGGAGCTTGATTTGATTTGTACGTCGCATGTAATATAATTTGATATCACTTTCATAATATGATCTGATTGGTTTGAAATTGTAGGAGGGGGGCTTGGAGTATAAAGCACACTATTGGTTTGTTTCCATCATCTTGGACTTTTTCATTTGAGAGCTTATGTTAATATTGCACTAGGACTGGTCGGAGGAGAAAACAGAAGAGGAGGCGTATTTAATTTTCCAGGCTATTTTCTAATACTGCTCTCGGAAGAGGGGAGAAGAGGTTATGAAGGACACTGTTGGTGTGTTTCTATCGTGTTGGATTTTTAGTACTGTACTTGAAATAAGGAGTACTGTGCTGTTTCAATTTTTCCCCTAATGCAGTTGGGCTATATCTGTGTTTGATGTACTTCACCCTGTGCCGTAATTGGCTGGAGATAAAGAGGGAAATGACTTCCTAGTTATAAGGATAATGACATCACTGACGGCTGTGACGACATTACTGATGTTCAAGCTAATCGACGAAGTCGTGAGTTACATCTCTGATAAGGATGATGACGTTACTTTGTAACGTATATGCAAGTAATATGCCTATGTTCGTCCGTGAAAATGGACTCGATAAGCAACCTGAGCTATCAGTAATCGGAATCTAACCTGCATAACACTGCGTGTGTGTAGTATCGGTGTAAGTTCCACTGTCATTTAAGTCCTCAGCAGATCGTTACTTGAAAAATTTAAAACTAAAATTTCGATAAGCTATCTGACTGCATTTTTGAACAGTAATTTTCAAGTGATACCGAATCTGACTGATGCAACGAAATTTACTGGACTAGACTACATGAAACTTGAGGTATATCAGTGTCTCTGTTTTGGCCCTAAGTTTTGCGGTCACCTCTTATATGACTGCCTTCTTCCACGTGGCTTACATCAATGCGCAGAAGCATGCAGCAGCAGCGGCTAAAGCTTTTTGCTACTAAGAATGAATTTAATAAAAAGGAGTTTGCTTGGCTCAGTTAACTACTAAATAACTTTTGAGAAGGGATTTCATTAATTAAGTCTATTTAAAACTTCAGCATTATCATGACCAATAATTGACAATGACATAGGTATCAATAATGGCTGAGTGTCAGACTAACAAACTATTTCAATTTCAAAACGGCATTAACGTTCAGTAACCACAGCATATTATTAAATGTGGAGAATAATTATTATTATTTTTGAGGATAAGGAGGCTTATTTCACTGATAAGCAAAACCTGGGATTATTTCAAACTCGCACTAACAATCACGAACCTAACCCTGCAATTGCTTTTGCGCTATGCTTGCGAATTTTACCTTGAATTCCATCTTCAAGCGTAGTCAAGCCATCTGAATCTCTTCTGGCTATATAAATGAAATCAGGCCTTGAGTGTTGCAAGACATACTATCACTGACGTGAGGGTAGCCTCACAGACAGACCTCGTCTTACAACAATGCTTAGAATCTGGCTCCCATGTTTTTCCCTCAGTCTGTTCCTATCGATATCCGAGTGCTTACACAACGCAAAGAATAGGATTAAGTTCGATATCAGGGCAGCAGAAAAAGCGTCCCAGGTGGTGCATAGCCCTAGTGCTGCTGTAAGAAAGCAGAGGTCTACAAGAAGAGGAGCGGAAACTATCGACAAAACGTTTGTCCAGTATCCTTGTGCTCCACATAATGTGGAATCTTAGAGCATATTGTGAGCACGAACATAATGAAGTATCTCAGACAGAATGATATTCTTCGTGGAGACAAGCATGTATTCTGACAATACCAGTCAAGCGAAATCCTACTTACCATTTACTCATATGACATCCTGGAAGTCACGAATAAAAGTACCCACATTTTGTATTTCTTGATTGTGCTTGTTATCTAGAGTAGAATTGCTGTATCTGCGGCTGCACGCCTGCATGACGGCAATCTGTCGCACACCTGTAGCGCGGCTGTCCCCAAGAAACCAGAAGATGCGACGGAAGCCCATCACCAACAGCCGATGGCCTCACGTATTGGCAAATAATGCGACCAGCAACCAAACATTCTGTTGTCAACAGAATCCTTTGCCGTGGATACGAGGGACGCCAGGCCTGTCGACATCAGAGTTGAGGATAGTAAGAACCAACCGCCTTCTACGAAGCGCCTCCGTGGTCCACAGACTCTGGCTAGCTCCTTCGGAGCTTGCCTCTTCTGGCTCAGCACCAGTTCCCTGAAACCTTGCTGCTCTGGGCTACGAACTGCTCTTCAGCATAAATGGACCTTCTGGCGACACCTATCAACAGGCTGTTGTCGGCGATGCGACAAGATCAGAAGAAACTGGCCGAAGAACGTTTCAGTTTTTACCGTATATGGAGGAACGACTAGGTATGAAGTACTTCGAACCAACCCGGGGGTTGTTCCATTTTCTCACTGAGCATAGGCCCTACCTGACAAGCCATTAAAATTGCTACACCACGAAAATGACGTGCTACAGACGCAAAATTTAACAGTCAGGAGTAAGATGCTCTGGTATGCAAACGATTAGCTTTTCAGATCATTCATACAAGGTTGGCGCCGTTGGCGACACCTACAACGTGCTGACATGAGGAAAGTTTCAACCCGATTTCTCATACACAAACAGCAGTTGACCCGCGTTGACTGCTGAAACGTTGTTGAGATGCCTCGTGTGAAGTGGAGAAATGCGCACCATTACGTTTCCGACTTTGATAAAGGTCGGATTGTAGCCTATCACGTTTGCGGTTTATCGTATCGCGACGTTGCTGCTCGCGTTAGTCGAGATACAATGACTGTTAGCAGAATATGGGAGCGGGGGGTTCAGTAGGGTAATACGGAACGCCGTGCTGGATCCCAAAGGCCTCGTATCACTAGCATTCGAGATGACAGGCATCTTATCCGCATGTTTGTAACGTGCAGCCACGTCTCGATCCCTGAGTCAACAGATGGGGACGTTTGCAAGACAACAACCATCTGCACGAACAGTTCGACGACGTTTGCAGCAGCATGGACTATCAGCTCGGAGACCATGGCTGCGGTTACCCTGGACGCTGCATCACAGACAGGAGCGCCTGCGATGGTGTAATCAACGACGAACCTGGGTGCACAAATGGCAAAACGTCATATTTTCGGATGAATCCAGGTTCCGTTTACAGCATCATGATGGTCGCATCCGTGTTTGGCGACATCGCGCTGAACGCACCTTGGAAGTGTGTATTCGTCATCGCCATACTAGCATATCACCCGGCGTGATGGTATGGGGTGCCATTGGTTACACGTCTCGGTCACCTCTTCTTCGCATTGACGACACTTTGAACAATGGACGTTACATTTCAGATGTGTTATGACCCGTGGCTTTACCCTTCATTCGATCCCTGCGAAACCCTACATTTCAGCAGGATAATGCACGACCACATGTTGTAGGTGCTGTACGGGCCTTTCTGGATACAGAAAATGTTCGACTGGCAAACACATTCTCCAGACCTGTAGCCAACTGAAAACGGCTGGTCAATGGTGGCCGACTAACTGGCTCGTCACAATACGCCAGTCACTACTCTTGATGAATTGTGGTCTCGTGTTGAAGCTGCATGGCTAGCTGTACCTGTTCACGGCATCCAAGCTCTGTTTGACTCAATTCTCAGGACCTATGCACCCAAATTGCATGAAAATGTAATCACATGTCAGTTTTAGTATAATATATTTGTCCAATGAATACCCGTTTATCATCTGCAGTTGTTCTTGGTGTACCAATTTTAATGGCCAGTAGTGCATGTCGGTTTGAGAAGAGGGCTACGCCCTCGTGTGACTGCGGCACATCGGAGGGTACTCCTGACCATGTGATTTACGAGTGCCCCATTTTCAGTGATGTAGCAACCACACTACAAGATCAATTACCTAACAGTGCCACTTGCCACTTGCTGAGACTTGAAGACACATTTCAAACTCTGAAAACGAGGTACCACGGAAAGTATTGACAGAATATCTGAGGGACGTTATTAACTGTTAATCCGTGATAAATAACCAACACCAAATACGTCCAGTACCCTAATCCTATACCGCCCGTGCGTGGACAGGCCGACTTTCATTATGGTTGGAATCCGCCACGTGCAGGACTAGGGGGAGTGGGGTTCAATAACACGAAATCAGGACATGCACCGAATATGACATAGAATAGAACATAGATAGCAGGTCTTAGAATCAGGAAATTAAAATAGGAACCTGCAGCGAAAGACATCCTCGGCCTGCCTAGTGTCAGGGGATCGCTCATCGGGATTAACTCGGTGAACAAGGCTGCAAGTAGGTTTGTATGTTTGCTGACACACCTGTGATGCTGCAGGCAGTAGGGATTAGACATAAGTAGCTATCATAAAGTAGAGTGTTAGTAGTAATAAAGTTGCCCATTGTAATTCTGTACTGACTGTAGTTCATTTGCTAAAACTGTAAATTAGCTGCTATTACAATGATATTTAAAACTTAAGGACCCACTAATTATGTAAGGTGGTGGGTTGCATATGTATAATTATAAAGATCTGTGAATAAAGAACTTTTTTTTAAATGTTGTACCAATGCATGAACCTGATCAGCCCGAATGGCCAAATCATCTTTGACAGTAATACGACCTAGCGGACTAATCAAGGCGCCCATGGAACACCACCATATGGCTGTCCAAACTATCACCGAACGTCCGCCATGAGTCACTCTTTGGACGCAAATTCGGCAAAAAGTTGGAATCAGTGCGCCGTGAGACTCATTCGATGAAACGGTATTCTTCCATTTCTCCACTGTCCAGGTTTTATGGCTTCTATTTCATGTTTTCCCGTTACGGTCATGTGCATCACTGATAGTGGTTTTGGAATTCCAGATCGCGCTGCAGTTCTCTGTTTCTGGAGCTGTCTTCGTGATGTTTTGCACTTGACAGGGTTCTCGGCTTCAACATCCAGCTCAACTATGACATTTTGCGGTTTCTGTCCTCTTATCTTTCGTCACAATTATCTTCAATGGCCATCCATTACGAACATTCAGCACACAATTTCGTCCGCGTGGGTGATGTTTTACCACTTCCCCTGTACGCGTTATAAATCTTGGCCTCTAGAAACAAGAAATACGTCAACTGCCTTTGTTACAGAAGCACCCAGCATTCGAGCACCAACAATTTGTCAAGGGTCGAACCCACTTAGATCTGATAAAACGCACACACAACTACACAGAACAGTGTTCTGACCGCGAGTAAAATTTGCAACGTATTGAGAAAATTTACAGCGAACGTAGTCAAGTACAAATGTGCAACATGCAAATATGCTGGCTTGGCTAGATCAGTGGAACCTGGTTGTCAAGGGAAGGCAAGATTCTGTTACTATTGTGGAAGGGGCCGTAATCAGTTACTATTGGTTGTCTTTTACAGCTAAACACAATTTATTTTAAACCAGTGATTCCAGACTCAACAATAAATAACATTACCGCACGTTATTAATGAAGGGATAAATAACTGTATAAATAATAGTGTTTTCAGAATGATATTTTTCACTCTGCAGCAGAGTGTGCGCTGATATGAAACTTCCTGGCAGATTAAAACTTCGTGCCGGACCGAGATTCGAATTGGGGACCTTTGCCTTCGCCGGCAAGTGCTCTACCAAATGAGCTACCCAACGACTCACGCCCCGTCCTCACAACATTACTTGTACCAATGCCTCGTCACCTACCTTCCAAACTTTACAGAAGCTCTCCTGCGAACCGGGCAGAACTAGCACTCCTGAACGAAAGGATATTGTGGAGACATGGCGTGAGTCGTGCTTGGGTAGCTCAGTTGGTAGATCAGTTTCCCGCGAAAGGAAAAGGTCCCGAGTTCGAGTCTCGGTCCGGCACACAGTTTTAATCTGCCAGAAAGTTTCAATAGTGCTTTCAGTGAGTTACAATTTAGCAAATCACCATTAAATACAGATACAGCAAATAATGTTTTAAAAGCAAGCCACTGTGATCTGGGCAGTTGTTACTCGCCAGGGATGTCAATAGATTAAGAATTGTTTAAAACTCGCTACAACAAGTATTGAAATATTAAAGGCAAGTCGCCACAAACACAGTAGAAGGCATCAGATGCCAGGAATAGCAGTAAATAAGCTTGTAAGGCTTACTGATAAAACAAAAATATTAAATCAGAATTTTAGGCAAATGACCACAATCACGGCTGAAGGACTTACACACCAGGAACAGCAATAATATAAAAATTTCAGAAACCTGCTGTATAACAGAAAATACAAGAGCAAAGGTTAATTAAAAAACAAGCAACTGATCACCAAACAGGTGAAATAACATGATGGTAAACTTTTTAACACAAACATTAACATCCACTGAACACTACACTGCTAGACTTATGCGATAAAGCGACCAGAACTATTAACTAGACATATATAACTTTTAATGTAGGCATTACAAGGTATTGTAATAAATAATACAACAATAAAACACAAGGACCAGTACACAAATTCCTTAAAGGGTACTGAGGCAGATTAAACCCGCAGAAGGCGTGGGATGAAGGAGCGTTACACTGAACTACTGGTCACTAGACCTTCTTTTAGAAAACACGTGTCTCAGAAGAACCGACGGGCAACAGACGGTGCTCCAGGAATCGACCTCTGAGAAGGTCCGGCAACAAACTCTTTCGCGAGCGATGAGATAGGCAGCCAAGAGTTGCATTCACTTCACAAGCTGGTGACTCAGACTAGTGGCAGTCCAACGAATTACTAATGATAATCTTTCTGCAGCTACCTGACGTCCGATAAACCAAATGCAACGATGGAACAATACGCCAAAGCCGGGACCGGCGGTCTGCACTACGTCCCCAGAATACCGTATTTAGAGCGCCCGGAACGAGAAAGGAACCACTACCACCTGAATAGCACAATCACCAACCGTCCTACAATCAAGAAAGCCGTCGAAACGACACGCCTTACCGGACAGCAGCGGCAAGGCGAGGAAACGTACGCTGCCCTTATATACACTAAACGCCAGTGCTGGTAACTGGGGTGTCAGTGGCGACCAGGCAAGAAAAATTAACGCTGGTTGAACTTAACAAATTGTAACAAGCATAACGCAGTAAATAGTAACACGAAGTCGAGGAAAGCTAATCAGATCCGCCTTCCCCAAGCACTCCACTCGCTGCTCTTCGCCTCGGCGACGCTACGAGCAGCAACACGAACCCCGTTCAATGGAGAATCGCGAGATATCACAGTGGTGGAGGTTCCTCTACATGTATTCAAATGCACTCATCTTAAAGATTGCTGGATCCGGTTTACCACGAGGTCGTGAACCCTCATGACCGCAGCCCTTCTATACGGCAGTCCATGCGTGTCGCCAGCGGTCCCCACGTGTTCCCGCACTGCGCAGACCTGGCTCCTCCTGAGTCCCCAACCGAACTCGCACACTCACACGACCCAGACAATCAACGACGTCGCCCCAAAGATGGGGCAACAGTTACTACATATCGATAACCGCCGCTGCTGCCGCTAGCGGATAGTTCAAATGGCTCTAAGCACTACGGGACTTGACATCCGTGGCCATCAGTCCCCTTGAACTAAGAACTACTTAAACCTTAGTCACTTAAAGACATCATATACATCCATGCCAGCGGCTGGATTCGAATCTGCGACCGTAGCAGTGGGGTTCTGGACTGAGGCTCCTAGAAACGCTCGGCAACAGTGGCCGACCCCACTAGCGGATAGGACAGGCTTGCGAAACAGAGTGGCGCCACGCAGCACGAGAAGAAGTCAAACTACCGCAACCGTGCCACCTAAGCGATACGGCTGGCCTTCTTACGAAGCTGTTTCGAAAGGAAATAGGTTCATCAATGGAACCGGTAGAACAGCATGTACCATCACAAACAACGGAGAGGTAATCCTTGTTTCTCAATAAATAATGCTCTCCAGTGTAAGCCAGTGACAAAATTGTACGGGTATAAGTACAATTAGAAGCAATGGAAGCATGACCCATTGTGTGCTCAAGACGCGGTGTGTCGCAGTCACCGGGGGATGACTTTGTAAAGAAGTATGGATTTTCTCCGATTTCAGCTGACATCCACAGAAGCAAGTGTTCCAGTTCTCAGGCAAAACCAGAGCGAGCGGAAAATAGCCTCCCTCCTCGCGCATATGACTGCCACATATCTGCGCCCCGTTCCTAAATGGGCGCTGGCACACGAGAAACAAGCAGCAGTGGATACGGCTTCGAGAGCTGATCACAAAATACGCAGAAGTGCTCAGTATGAACGCCGTTAGCACAGAGACTATTCTTCCAGAGAGCATTCTCCTTCATTCCATTAAAACTCACTTGATTTTGATTCAAGTTGTTCATTAATGTTTAATAATGTTTAACGGGAGGAAAGAACTAGCTAAAATTTATAGTTTCATAGCAGCTGTAAGGAAAAGCGGCTTAGTTGGCAGACAAAATAACAAAGAGTAAATAAAACTGGCGTATTTGGGTTTGCAACGAACATGATTTTTAAGACTCACACGCTTCCTTATTGCTAGATCGAGAAAAATATTAATAACACCTACTGTCAAGATGAAATTCGGTTATAAGATTATGCCAACTCATGTTCATACGCCGGCCGCGGTGGTCTAGCGGTTCTGGCGCTGCAGTCCGGAACCGCGGGACTGCTACGGTCGCAGGTTCGAATCCTGCCTGGGGCATGGGTGTGTGTGATGTCCTTAGGTTAGTTAGGTTTAAGTAGTTCTAAGTTCTAGGGGACTTATGACCTAAGATGTTGAGTCCCATAGTGCTCAGAGCCATTTGAACCATGTTCATACAGATTATCAGTTTATGCGTGCTTGACAACTGTCTGTCAGCACTCTTAAACCATATTCTGATTTATGTTTTTAGAACAGACCACGAGTTGAAGAAAGAGTCCCTCGCACAACTTAAATACATCTCCCATTGGCGAGAAAAATTTTGTTTCAATGGACATATTTGTACTTCGTTACAATCACTAACAACACAGACACCGAGCGTGATGTTAATGTTTATTCTTCGTATTACTAGTGTAAGGAACATTACTCGTAGGAATTTTTAAAATTATTTTTAACTTGGACAACTGATCGATTTTGAAGTGCCTCACTTCTATCTATATTTCTGACTGAATCTTTGTACTTTTTTCTTCTTTCATACAAAAATAATGCTGCCTAGCTTTTGTCAAGGACTGTTTCATTGTTCGCAGTAATATTGCGACTGAATAAGCAAGTGGCAAAAAAAAAAAAAAAAAAAAAAAAAAAAAAAAAAACAGAAAATTGCGTAGAAGTAAGGTGGAAGTTAACTTCCATTATGAAAAAATGTATCATCAAAGCTTCACATTTTTGCCAGTAAAGTGCCGTTTTGCCGTTTCATCACTGTCCTAAATAAAGAAAATTCTATACTTCCATTTCTCATGACAGTTGATAAACGCTATAATGCAATATTATTTATTGCAGTCCTCTTATAAACGTACTTCACTACTTATCTTTACTTCCATCATTAAATCCTATCCAGTTCAAAAGGTTACATAAAAATAATTTTCTATAGCGTCTGATGCCTTGTGGCATAGTATAGCAACCAATTTCTCTTAACTGGAGTTACCAGAGCAGGCGCTGTACTCTGAGTTCCGGAGGACATCCTTGCAAATTGGATGTTCAGAAATGGTTCAAATGGCTCTGAGCTCTATGGCAGTTAACTTCTGAGGTCATCAGTCCCCTAGAACTTAGAACTACTTAAACCTGACTAACCTAAGGACATCACATACATCCATGCCCGAGGCAGAATTCGAACCCGCGACCGTTACGGTCACGCGGTTCCAGGCTGTAGCGCCTAGAACCCCTCGGCCACCCTGGCCGGCTATTGAAAGTTAATCTGCTCCTAACCGTGGTAGATTTTTCAATATAAGTAAAACAAGTATGCAGAAAATAATAAACAACAGCGCTTTAAATATAACACCGATAAAAAGATCCTCATGAGTGTAGTAATCTAAAGAAATACTGCACACTAACTTCATTTGATACGAATCCCAGAAGTAAATGTGTCATTCACTGGGATTTTTGCATTTATATAATACCGATAATTATTAATAATTTATATTCGTAATTAAATCTGGAATTTTGTGTGTAATACGTAACCAGAAACTGGAAGACGTATTTTTCATAAAAATAATGATTAGATATGTTTTCATTAGCATGTATTTGACGAATTTGATACAAAATGTTGTAGGAGTTCGAACTGAACGAAAAATATATCCCATTGAAAAAAATCTGTCATTACTTCTGTTGTGATATATATGATAGTTTCGTTTATTAATAACAATCTAAAGTACTCTTTTCTTTGAGTGTCATCACTGAGCCGTGACATCATGCGATGCTCTAGGCAGGATAGTTTCTCTGTCGTAGATACGCGTTTAGCGGCGTCGTGGTTGGCTAGCGCCCTCTATTTAGGACGGCCGCGGCTCACGAGTTGAGCGAGACTCGGTCTGCGGCATCGACAGAGGGAAAACAGCGTACGGAGCATGGCGAGTAATCAGTCGGCGCTTGGTGTACTGCGAAGGCGCACGGTGTTGACATTCCGGCGCCTGGGTCTGGCGGCGAGCGGAACTGGAGTGCGAAAGCATTCACTGGTCAACATAGGCTCTGTTTGAGAGTCGTGTATACCTCGAATCCTGAGAAGAGCGCGGGAGGTTACACTGGAGTGCATGTTAACAGCGAACTGCTGGACTAATTTTAAATGGTGAGCAGTTTTGTGGTGGAACTATTGGATGCTTTAATTTTTTTTTTGTGTGTGATCTAAAATTTAAAAAAATCTCTCACACCGGTCTGATTTAGCTTCACTGATCAGGATAGTAAACACATGCGTATGTTAAGGGAATTTTCATTCACATTCACACAGTTCAATACTGTTCTATCCTGATTAAATTGAGCTTAACTTAAATTCCATAAGGCAGTGAAGCACTTTCGAAGTCTCGGTGCGACGAAAATTGTCAGTCGATCTCCTGGAAACATTTGCAATAATTATTAACTTTCGGTGCTCACATGGGGAAGACCAGAGTTCTGCTGGTAAGTCCGTGTTAGCCTATTTATTTGAAGTAACTGGATATCTTGAGCATACAAAACGGCAGGTTCGTCCAGTGTAAATCAGACGTTCCCCACTGATCCCGTGCAACACAGCGTAGTAAGCAGACACTGTCAATAATAATCAGTTAAATAATACGCGAACACACTTACTTTAGTTTAGTTCATGTATTAAATTCCTTCTCATACAGAATCTCATCAAGATGGCGACTAGCTCAACAATACATACATATACATCCTCCTTCTTTCACGACTCATCGGCAAGAATTCCTTCATTTTTTTCCATAAGAGAAAACATAGATAGCAGAGCAGCTATTCCATGGAGTAAATGGACGCTCCATGGAATAATTGGGCTTGAAACTACTTTGCATTGATAATCGGTAAGATAAGAAGAGATATTTCGAGATATGTACTGAGTTATATAATTTATAAAATTTCTGAAAATATCGCGGAGAGACCGCTGCTAGAGACATTACAGTGCGATTTCTCCTTGAAGCCACGTTGATTTTTGCTAGTCATTCCTTAAACCACTTGGAAATGGGTCCGGGATACTTGGCATTGCAAGTTCATGTAACTGCGCTACGGCCTGGTTCCGTTGCATTTATCTTGAAGGCCGATATTCGGCGATTCCTTTTTTAATATTATTGTTAATATGATAAGTGGTAAATTTCATTAATCAAAGTTTATTCTCTGTATAAAACTGGAATCGCAAACTTCTTCCTTGTTGGCAACTATAACAGTAATAATCTTGCGCCATCAAGCGGTGATAAGGTTGTGTGCGGATTGTATGGTCATTATCACCTTGAGCTCGGTAAGGTTTATAAATTTATCAAGTGAAATTTCAAGTCATTGGATATTATTTAATGAACTATTGCTTTAATAGTAACTGATGTTGTCACACTATAACGTTTAACACCTCTTCCTGCATTTGGCGCTACCAAGTTCTTGGCTGTTGCTTTTAGTATTTTAGTGAACTGTGTATTAATACTGGCTTTGTGTGTTCTCGAAGCCGTTACTGGTGTGCGCAGGCCCTCCTGCCTGTTGTTGTCACTTGATCTCTCGAGCACGGAATTCAGACGCGCGGTGAATGTGAACGCCAAGCGTCGAGGATGAGCTGATAGCTGTGTAGATCTTTCAGGCTATCATAACATCATATTACCGAATGTTTTCCATAGTAGTTAATTCACGTATTTATGAGATCTTGCTATTCGAGTATGTTTTGAGACCTAATAGATTTTACAAACTGTTATTTTTCATATTAACAAGGCCTGATAATTGACTTAATTTGACAACTAATGACAGCAGATATGCATTTATATTAAAGTTATATTTGTGTAAAGTAATTTGGTATTAATTTAAAGTTGGGGCCGTGAAGCTATTTTTCTTTTAAGTTATTTTTTAATTTTTCTCATTGCTTTTATACAACTGAATAATCGGTGTATATCACCGCAGTTTGCAAATGCTAATTAATCGCTGTGTTATTACCAGTGCTCTATTTTAATTAACGTGGTGAAAATAAATTTTTGTATCCTAAAATGGGGTCAGCATTCCACTCCAGCAACCCATGTGCCCTTCTTACCAATCCTATACCTTACCAGTGAATCACTTTCTGAATACTAACACTGATATCTTGAATCATTTATGAAACACGTTGTAGACATGTTATGAATATTTCACTACAGACGTATTGTTTATAAAATCCATTTCCTGAAGAATGGTCCTAGATATAGACTTGCCTGCAATTCTAAAGAAAAATTCAGTATGGTAACAACATTTGATACACAGCAGATTATGACCATACTTACACTAAATGTAAGCTCATTGTGGCCTCATTTTTTCTTAGCTGACTATTCGAAATTCCTGTGATGATACATATAATTCCCTAACTATCGCAACAACTATGACCATTAACGAAAAGATAGGCAGTTAATCCTGAAGCTGACACATAAGTCTATAAATAACAGAAGACTCAAAATTTTTCAGCCTGTAGTTTCCGTAATATCGTCAGTGAAAAATGTAGGGTAGCCAATGTGTGTGAGCCTCCCTCTTCAGAGAAGCAAAGACTCTAGGTGTGAAACGGATCACACATGCACACTGTCTGAGACAGTGGCATGCGCCTACACACATGCCTCTGTTTGCATATGAGATAACAACAGCGGCTGGGTGACTAGCCACGAGGTGCACAAGTGTGAACGGTCCTTTACGATCGCTTTAGTCACGTTTGATGTGTAAAGTAAATATTTGTTGTAAACTCCGTAAACGTCAGGGTGTTTTCTTTCCATGAGGGATACATACGACATGAAGAAAAGCACAGAGAAATGGGGATCTGTCACCAAGTTACCTAATGAGTAAGAAGTTCGTTAGTCGTCAGTTACGGATATATAAAAACAAAAGACGAGGATCAGAATTTTTATATCTAAGTTTGATTCTGCTGATGCATCAACAAGTCATAAAACTATGTACTCACCACGTAGACGGATCTAGATCATGTGGGTTACAATTGCTTTACAGAAACCCTGGTCTCATTCTATGTGAAGAAGCTATTCTCTTTAATGAAAAACAAGAATGACCGTTGAAATATAGAGAAAACATGGGCTGGTAAAAAGTTTTGAGTTAGGACACGGATTTCGTGTACTTCACATACAAGGGAAAACTGTCTGCTGATTCTTCAGCAGCTAGTTCTTTCAAAACCAAACCAAGGGACGTATTGAAGAAAGAAAATTATGCTCTTGAAAAAGTTTACAGTGCTGGTGAAAGTGGGCTCAACTGGTAAGCTTTACAAGAAAAACTTGCTACCTCATTAATTAGCAGCATCTGGACCTGAAATAAGCTAGGATCATATTACTGTGTTGGCTATCACCGGTTCCTTTCAGAGCACCTAATTTAAGGGCCGTCGCGCTTGGCTAGCGTCTAGATGAGTCACCATATGGATCTTCCTAGCACTATTGGCAACCGGGGTGCAGTCTGCCTTTGTCAGGCCAATTGGGGAAGTACTTGCTTCAGAAGTAGCGGCTCCGGTCGCTGACAAAGGCCGGAAGGGTGGTATGCTGACTACATGCCCCTCCATCCCCGCAAGCAATGACGCCTGTAAGCTGACGATGACACGGCGGTCGGTCGGTATTGTTGGGACTTCCGATGCCTGTTCGGTGGGAGGGTACTGCTGTATTCGCTTGTGTTTGTACCACTGGTAACCAGTGATGGCCTGCGGTCCACATTGATGAAAGTAAGAAACCGCGTTGTTTCAAACACGTTAATATGTCTGTGATGAATATTATTTACACCTCATAAAAGAGCGCATGGATGGATAGGACAATTTTTACAGAATTGTTTATGGAAGTTTTGGTCCCCTCTGTAAAATCTCAACAGTTTAAGAATAACAAAGGAAAGAAAACATTACTCCTCCTTGACATTGCACCAACCCACCCATCACGTGATGAAATGAAAAGGACGAGCTCATAAATGTTATGTTTGTTACTTTTAAAGTAACCTCCTTGTTACAGCCCATAGATCAAGGCATTATTGAGACATTTAAACGGTATTATAGAAAGGGGCAGTTACGTAATCCCTTGTTAGAAAGAGGTGAGGAGGGAAAAGAGTCTATTAAGAGCTCATAATGAAATGTATCTGATAGATGCCTCATGCATGATCAGAGTAGCATAGCACTTGAAAAATGCTTTGAATCAAAGTTTTGATTTGGTGGAAAGTTCTCGAAGTCTCTTTGATGAATGGAGAGCTACGTTTGAAATGTTCAGTCGGGTAAAAGAACTCAATTTACATGAATGTGATGAAGAAGACGTTCGAAAATGAATGACTGTCAACGATGCAGATTCGGGGCACCACATACGGCAGGCTAACGAAACTGTAAATGTCATCAGTGATAATACTAATGTCTCTAGCGTTCCAACAACTGGATGCCCAGACAACGAAGATGAAAACCTACAGCTTGCTTCTAAAGTGTTTACTAGTTTAGATACTCTCTCGCGATGGCTTGCAGCTCAAGATGAAAGCGACCGGTATCAGATATCTGTCCTGAAAGAAGTGCGTGACTTAGTTGCTCGTAAGCGAGTAGGCTTGCTTAGCCATGCCAAAATTAAGAATTTTTTAAGCTTTAATTGTGTATGAGGGCACAGGTACTGTACATATAAAATACGAGGACAGTTCGGAATGTAAGGTCCGATAGATCGCGGAGTGGAAGCGACAGTGAAAATCCGAGGAAGCTTTGGGCAGACGTTTTGGGCAGTTTCTCTAGCATGCCCGTCGATCGCATCGCGTCGCTCTTTTCAGTTCTGAGCACACAGTGAGCACTTGAAGACACCTAGGACAATATTGTCTCTCGGTGAGTGTAGGTGCCCACCTTGAAGTTTCGCCTGATTTCGTACAACACCAAATAACGTACCTTTTATGCATTTCGTTCATCATGACAATTCTCGGCCCCACACTACAAGGGCAGTGAGGATACTACTGCAGCATTTTCGATGGGAAGTGTTTAACGACCCACCATACTACCCAAACTTGGCAGACCAGCATAGAGAAGCGGGAGAAGGCACAAGTGTCTGCCTCCTCTGACGAGGTTGCTGGAAAACAGGTACAATGCTACGACAGATGTCTAAGTCGGAGGAGTGACTAAGTGGAACCATAGCTGGAAGGTGTAGAAAATTTATGCAGTTTAAATATTTTTGATTTTCACTGCGGTTTCCAACTCGCTACCGATAGTACCTTGAGCTGTGGCAAAAATTGCTGTTTTGAAGAGCACGCCGCAGCGCGTAGTGTGAAGCAGTCGCCCTCCGTTTCTGGCGGTGGCGCCGGTGTGGCAATCGCAGCTTTGGTGTCTCCCTCTGGTGGGAAAGGGGAAAGGTTGCCTGTTCACGTGCATTTAAGGGGCGCTATGAGCTCGCCAGGTGGTCAGTCGCAGTCAGTCTGGGTGTCGGTGCAGTGAGTCGACAGAATCAGTCGGAAGGCAAACACTCGCATGTTAGCCAGTCGGATCTGTCTCTATTGGGTTGTGGGCTGAGTCGGGTTCGTCGTTACTCGGCGGTTGGCAGTCAGTAGCAGACAGATCCGCACGGTGCAAGTACGCGCCGGGACCGTGGTCGACGCAGACGGAAGGCCGTTTGTCGATTGGTCGGCTGGTCGTCGGATGGCGACATGTGGTCTGCTGAGCACTGACACCAGGATCAGTCGGGGAAGAGTTGGCAGCCAGCAACAGTCAGGTCCGTATGGTGTTAGTATTCGCCGGGACCGCTGCGGCGAAAGCGGGCTGCCGTTGGTCGTTTGCTCGGCCAGTCGTCTTGGTCGGCGACGGCTTGGATCCTCAGGATGAACACTATTTTTCCGAGTCGGGATGTGGTTGGACCTTGTTCGTTCGCTGGAACTGAGGAGCGACGTAGTCTCCAGAGGGCTTTTGGCAGTGGGCACGCGCTGTTGCATTTGGATTCGCTAGCTGCGAGGGAGACGTTTCGCATTCCTCCGAAGCAGGATACTCAAGTTAGTAATTAGTTACCTCCTTTTAAATCTCGACTGTTACGATTTGTTCGTTATTTGTGGATTGTTGTTTCCTCAGCCGTTCACGCGTGTGGTAACAAGTGGTGTTGTATAGAACCCGCAGCCTTCTTCCGTAGTGATGTGGCAGTTGTGACTTGTGTTTTCTGTATTCTTTTAAACTGGTCTTGAGTGGTGTTTGATGCCTTGATCTTGGTGAGGCCGAGGTAGTTGCAGGTATCTTGGTTTACTCGACTTCGGCTTATATTCTCTGTTGTTTGGGCAGTGGGATCTGACGGTTGGAAATAGGTCAGATTGTCGGTCGGAGTGCTAGTATGTATGTCGTTCGGAGCTGCCTCTGTCATATTTGTCGGATTCGGTGTGTTAACGAATTTATTGCTTGGAGTGTAACGGCCTAATTCCTGAAATATGTTTTGATCTAGCCTATCATCTTGAGAGGCGGTATATGTGTACTGTAGAGCATGTTAACTCATTTGGCCAAGTTTGTACAGTTTTATATAAAGTTGCATTTCATGGGCTTTTATTTAAATTGTCATTTTAGTATATAAAGTTGCCACCCTTCCACCGAAAGACTTTTCTTAGAAGTTAAAATCAAGTTGCAATTTCGGTGGCAAGTTAATATTTTTAATTTTAGTGTTTTGTACCATTTCCATCCCTCCCACGGGGTGCATAATTTGTGTGTTTGTGTGAATTGTTAAAACTTTTGGTTTAAGGTAATCTGGTGTGTTGCAGATTTGCAACAGTGTAGTCTTTCAGAGGTTGCTGTGAGCGGCCGTGACTACGGTCTTGTCAAAAGGGACCAGCAAGGTTCTCAGCCTAAAAGCTCATACAGTCAAAAATTTGTTTCTTTCGGCCTCAGAATAAATTGTAACTTGATACTTAGACGGTGCTTTCTGATTATAATTTTAAATCTGTTTCTTTTAAATTAAAGTGAATGAAATAACCATTTGTTAAAGACAATTTGATTTTGATTTCATCAGTTACTCCCTGGCAACTACGTTTAAGCTCACTTAGTGTAATTAAATGTGTTAATCTTCTTGGTGAATCGCTAGTAAGTGGAATAAAATCTCAAGAAAATTCTTTGAAAATAAATCTCGGTTCAGACCTTACTTTCCAAACAGCCTTTGTTGTTGTGGCCTTCAGTCCAGAGACTGGTTTGAAGCAGCTCTCCATGCTACACTACGCTATGCAAGCTTCTTCATCTCCAAGTACCTACTGCAACCTACAGGGTGTTTCAAAAATGACCGGTATATTTGAAACGGCAATAAAAACTAAACGAGCAGCGATAGAAATACACCGTTTGTTGCAATATGCTTGGGACAACAGTACATTTTCAGGCGGACAAACTTTCGAAATTACAGTAGTTACAATTTTCAACAACAGATGGCGCTGCAAGTGATGTGAAAGATATAGAAGACAACGCAGTCTGTGGGTGCGCCATTCTGTACGTCGTCTTTCTGCTGTAAGCGTGTGCTGTTCACAACGTGCAAGTGTGCTGTAGGCAACATGGTTTATTCCTTAGAACAGAGGATTTTTCTGGTGTTGGAATTCCACCGCCTAGAACACAGTGTTGTTGCAACAAGACGAAGTTTTCAACGGAGGTTTAATGTAACCAAAGGACCGAAAAGCGATACAATAAAGGATCTGTTTGAAAAATTTCAACGGACTGGGAACGTGACGGATGAACGTGCTGGAAAGGTAGGGCGACCGCTTACGGCAACCACAGAGGGCAACGCGCAGCTAGTGCAGCAGGTGATCCAACAGCAGCCTCGGGTTTCCGTTCGCCGTGTTGCAGCTGCGGTCCAAATGACGCCAACGTCCACGTATCGTCTCATGCGCCATTTACACCTCTATCCATACAAAATCCAAATGCGGCAACCCCTCAGCGCCGCTACCATTGCTGCACGAGAGACATTCGCTAACGATATAGTGCACAGGATTGATGACGGCGATATGCATGTGGGCAGCATTTGGTTTATTGACGAAGCTTATTTTTACCTGGATGGCTTCGTCAATAAACAGAACTGGCGCATATGGGGAACCGAAAAGCTCCATGTTGCAGTCCCATCGTCCCTGCATCCTCAAAATGTACTGGTCTGGGCCGCCATTTCTTCCAAAGGAATCATTGGCCCATTTTTCAGATCCGAAACGATTACTGCATCACGCTATCTGGACATTCTTCGTGAATTTGTGGCGGTACAAACTGCCTTAGACGACACGGCAAACACCTCGTGGTTTATGCAAGATGGTGCCCGGCCACATCGCACGGCCGACGCCTTTAATTTCCTGAATGAATATTTCGATGATCGTTTGATTGCTTTGGGCTATCCGAAACATACAGGAGGCGGCGAGGATTGGCCTCCCTATGCGCCAGACATGAACCCTTGTGACTTCTTTCTGTGGGGACACTTGAAAGACCAGGTGAACCGCCAGAATCCAGAAACAATTGAACAGCTGAAGCAGTACATCTCATCTGCATGTGAAGCCATTCCGCCAGACACGTTGTCAAAGGTTTCGGGTAATTTCATTCAGAGACTACGCCATATGGTGGATATGTGGAAAATATCGTAGTATAGAGTTTCCCAGACCGCAGCACCATCTGTTGTTGAAAATTGTAACTACTGTAATTTCGAAAGTTTGTCTGCCGGAAAATGTACTGTTGTCCCAAGCATATTGCAACAAACGGTGTATTTCTATCGCTGCTCGTTTAGTTTTTATTGCCGTTTCAAATATACCGGTCATTGTTGAAACACCCTGTACATACTTCTATATCTGCTTAGCATATTCCTCTCTTGGTTTCCCTCTACGATTTTTACCCTCCACGCTGCCCTCCAATACCAAACTATTGATCCCTTGATGCCTCAGAACATATCCTACCACCCGATCCCTTCTTCTAGCCAAGTAGTGGCACAAATTCCTCTACTCCTCAATTCTGTTCAGTACCTTCTCTTAAGTTACGTGATCTACACATCTAATCTTCAGCGTTCCTCAGTAGCATCACATTTTGTAAGCTTCTATTCTCCTCTTGTCTAAACTATTTATCGTTCACTTCCATTCAAGGCTACACTCCATACAAATACTTCCAGAAAAGACTTCCTAACACTTAAATCTGTGCTAGATGTTAACAAATTTCTGTTTTTCAGATACGCTTTCTTGCCATTGCCATTGTACATCCGTATTACATATTCTTTTGTTCACTACACTGTACTACATAATTTCCAACACATTTGTAATAATAAAAGAGATTTATGTTAATAGAAATAGATGAAATTTTTATTGTTGAACTGGTAAATAAAAGATGCAGTTCCAGTATCGGAATAAATTTGTTTTGCGAACAGCCATGTCCCCCAGTTAGTCTGGATCATCGATGTTCTACTCCAAGGATGAATACCGGAAGCTTCTCCTTCTTCATAAACTTGTTTATCCAAAGTGCTCTCACCATACAACAAAAAGCCATTTCTGTCACATTGCTATACAATAAAATCATTACTTTGTAGTTGCATCCATTTTACACTAGTCATCATTCACAAGATCGCAATATTTTTTTATTGTTTTTATTCGTTACGAACACGTACTGGGTAATCAGACAGTCAGTAGAAATTTGAAAACTGAATAAATCACGGAATAATGTAGATTGAGGGGTACAAATTGACACGCATGCTCGGAATGGCATGGGGTTTTATTAGAACCAAAAAAATACAAAAGTTCAAAAAATGACCGACAGATGGCATTTCATCAGATAGCAATAATTAGCATAACAAAGTAAGACAAAGCAAAGATGATGTTCTTTACAGGAAATGCTCAACATGTCCGCACATCATTCCTAAACAGTAGCTGTAGTCGAGGAATAATGTTGTGAACAGCACTGTAAAGCATGTCCGGAGCTATGGTGATGCATTGGCGTCGGATGTTGTCTTTCAGGATCCCTAGAGATGTCGGTCGATCACGATACACTTGCGACTTCAGGTAACCCCAAAGCCAATAATCGCACGGACTGAGGTCTGGGGACCTGGGAGGCCAAGCATGACGAAAGTGGCGGCTGAGCACACTATCAAGCGACGTGCGCAAGATATCTTTCACGCGTCTAGCAATATGGGATGGAGCGCCATCCTATATAAACATCGTATGTTCCAGCAGGTGTTTATCAGCCAGACTGGGGATGACGCGATTCTGTAACATATCGGCGTACCTCTCACCTGTCATGGTAGCAGTTACAAAACCAGAAACATACATTTCCTCGAAGAAAAAAGGCCCGATAACGGTAGATGTGGTAAATCCAACCCATACCGCGACTTTCTCGTCGTGCAGTAGAGTTTCCACGACAGTTCTAGGATATTCGGTAGGCCAAATTCTGCAGTTGTCGGCGTTGACAGACACTCGGAGCGTGAAATGAGCTTCGTCGGTCCACAACACGTTACTCAACCAATCGTCATCTTCCGCCATCTTTTGAAACGCTCACACCGCAAATACCCTCCGCTTCACTAAATCGCCAGGTAACAGTTCATGATGCCGATGGATTTTGTACGGATAGCATCGGAGGGTACGGCTAAGTGCCAACCAAACAGTAGTGTATGGTATGTCGCTGCGACGTGCGACTGCACGAGCGCTGACTTCCCCGTGCATCGACGAACCCGCTACAGTCTCCATTTCTTCCTGGACTGTCTCAGCAGCATTACGCCTTGTGCTCGGTCGGCCACTACGGGGTCTTTCGTCTAAACAACCAGTGGCTTCGAACTTCGAAATCATTCTCGCCACAGCTGCATTTGTCTGCGGACCTTTTACCCATTCGAATGCCCTTCGTATGGCGATAGGATCGTAACGCTGAACTAGCACATTCCCCATTCTGATAATACAGCTTCACTAAAAGCGCCTTTTCAGGTAACGTCAACATGCTGCGACTGCTGGCGCATCTTATTCTCTCTCTCATTACAGCTCCTTTTATACACGATTGTCATGCGCAGGCACTGACGTTTCGCTCTCCAGCGCCATCTGTCGGACTTCTGTGAACGTTGTTTTTTTTTTTTTTGGTTCTAATAAAACCCCATGTCATTTCAAGAATGTGTGGCAATTTATACCTCTATCTCTATATCTACATTATTCCGTGATTTATTAAGTTTCAAATTTATACAGACTTTTTGATCACCCGTTTTTTACAATACCGTTTGTACGAAGTTTTCAGACACTTTTGAGGACAAGCAGAATAGCTAAAGGCACATTTAAAATCCACACCCATGACAGAAGTACAGTTGAACATTCTGCCTCTCCTCGCAGAGAGCCGCAATAGCGTGGGATACACTGCTGGGTGGGCAGACAAGGACACATACACTACTGGCCATTAAAATTGCTACACCACGAAGATGACGTGCTACAGACGCGAAATTTAACCGACAGGAAGAAGATGCTGTTATATGAAAATGATTAGCTTTTCAGAGCATTCACACAAGGTAGGCGCCGGTGGCGACACCTAAAACGTGCTGACATGAGGAAGGCTTCCAACCGATTTCTCATACACAAACAACAAAACAACAACTGACCGGCGTTGCCTGGTGAAACGTTGTTGTGATGCCTCCCTCGTAAAGGAGGAGAAATGTGTACCATAACGTTACCGACTTTGATAAAGGTCGGATTGTAGCCTATCGCGATTGCGGTTTATCGTATCGCGACATTGCTGCTCGCGTTGGTCGAGATCCAATGACTGTTAGCAGAATAACGAGGGTAATACGGATCGCCGTGCTGGAACCCAACGGCCTCATATCAATAGCAGTCGAGATGACAGGCATCTTATCCGCATGGCTGTAACGGATCGTGCAGCCACGTCTCGATCCCTGAGTCAACAGATGTGGACGTTTGCAAGACAAGAACCGTCTGCACGAACAGTTCGACGACGTTTGCAGCAGCATGGACTATCAGCTAGGAGACCATGGCTGCGGTTACCCTTGACGCTGCATCACAGAGAGGAGCGCCTGCGACGGTGTACTCAACGACGAACCTGGGTGCACGAATGGCAAAACGTCATATTTTCGGATGAATCCAGGTTATGTTTACAGCATCATGATAGTCACTCCCGTGTTTTGCGACATCGCGGTGAACGCACATTGGAAGAGTGTATTCGTCATCGCCATACTGGCGTTTCACCCGGCGTGATGGTATGGGGTGCCATTGGTTACACGTCTCGGTCACCTCTTGTTCTCATTGACGGCACTTTGAACAGTGGACGTTACATTTCAGACGTGTTACGACCCGTGGCTCTACCCTTCATTCGATCCCTGCGGAACCCTACATTTCAGCAGGATAATGCGTGACCGCATGTTGCAGGCCCTGTGCGGACTTTTCTGGATACAGAAAATGTTCGACTGCTGCCCTGGCCAGCACATTCTCCAGATCTCTCACCAATGGAAAACGTCTGGTCAATGGTGGCTGAGCAACTGGTTCGTCACAATACGCCAGTCACTACTGTTGATGAACTGTGGTATAGTGTTGAAGCTGCAAGGGCAGCTGTACTTGTACACGCCATCCAAGCTCTGTTTGACTCAATGCCCAGGCGTATCAAGGCCGTTATTACGGCCAGAGGTGGTTGTTCTGGGTACTGATTTCTCAGGATCTATGTACTCAAATGGCGTGAAAATGTAATCACATGTTAGTTCGAGTATAATATATTTGTCCAATGAATACCCGTTTATCATCTGCATTTCTTCTTGGTGTAGCAATTTTAATGACCAGTAGTGTATTTTCCTCGACATGGTGCGTCCACTACCTTCATAATGGTGAATAGCATGCAGTCAATGTAATGAAATTCAAACTTGGTGTGCTGTGCTGTGTGGCGAAAGCAGCAGCGGGGTTCGTAATACAGCGTAGGGTGCTAATCCGGTGTTTTGTTTGGGCGTGATTGTCTCCACTGGCAGAGGCGCGGCGGCGGCGCTATGAGCTGAATAGGTGGCTTAATAGAGAGTGACGGCGGCGCGGACTAATCCACGTAGTCGGCTCGGAGGCAGGAGGCTGCCGGGCCGGCATTAGAGGCGCTAATTCTGCAGCGGAGTGATGAACGGCGGGCTGGCGGCGTCGCGCGGCGCGGCGCAGTCGCTGCAGCCGCCGCTGCACCAGGGAGGCGGGCGATCCCACGCGCTCGCACCGCACCAGGCAGTCCGTCACCCGACTACCACCACGCTCTGCTACACTAATGACTGAAACAAAGCGCATCCCATTAAACATCTGACGTAACGGCGAAGAAATGTGTGCACGTGCACAACGTGATATATCAACTCCTCTAATTACCGTTCCATTATGCTCTACTAATTTATGTGCTGCTAGTTATTAAACCTGTAACATTAGGAAGGACAAGTAACAAAATTTAACTCAGTTCCTAATAATTAGGAGAAACCAGGTATGAAACAAACTGGGAAAAGACTATTTAGAAATTTCACTGTCACAACAATAATATTATCTTGGAACTCGTCCATTTGGTCCGTGTTTGCAAAACAGTAATATCAGAAATTGAGTCCGCCTTGATGCAAAACACCTTGTTATTCGTTTATTTCTTTATTATCCCCAAAACTAGTCTCGGTGACAAATATCACCATCATCAGTGGGCTTTTCTAATCTAAAACATGCAGAAAATGGCATGGTTGTACAAACACAGTAAAACATCATTACATTTTTACAATTCGTCTTTTGAACATGTTGTAACAGACAATAAATAAGGTAGTATGAAAGTATGCTTTTGACAGTGTTGACTGGAATACTCTCTTTCAAATTCTGAAGGTGGCAGTGGTACAATACAGGGAGCGAAAGGCTATTTACAATTTGAACAGAAACCAGATGGCAGTCCAAACAGAAGCAGTGGTTGGGACGGAAGTGAGACAGGGTTGTAGCCTCTCCCCGATGTTATTCAATCTGTGTATTGAGCAAGCAGTAAAGGAAACAAAAGAAAAATTTGGAGTAGGAATTAAAATTCATGGAGAAAAAATAAAAGCTTTGAGATTCGCCGATGACATTGTAATTTTGTCAGTGACAGCAAAGGACCTGCAAGAGCACCTAAACGGTATGGACATGGCCTTGAAAGGAGGATATAAGACGAACATCAACAAAAGCAAAATGAGAATAATGGAATGTAGTCAAATTAAATCGGGTGATGCTGCGGGAATTAGAGTAGGAAATGAGACGCTTAAAGTAGTAAGTGAGTTTTGCTATTTGAGTAGCAAAATAACTGATGATGGTCGAAGTACAGAGGATACAAAATGTAGACAGGCAATGGCAAGGAAATCGTTTCTGAAGAACAGAAATTTGTTAACATCGGGTATAGATTTAAGTGTCAAGAAGTCGTTTCTGAAAGTATTTGTGTGGAGTGTAGCCATGTATGGATGTGAGACATGGACGACAAATAGTTTGGACAAGAAGAGAATAGGTGCTTTCTTAGTGTGGTGCTACAGAAAAATGCTGAAGATTAGATGTTTAGATCACGTACCTAAAGAGAAGGTATTGGAGAGAAGAGAAATTAGTGGCACAACTTGACTAGAAGAAGGGGTAGGTTGGTAGGGCATATTCTGAGGCATAAAGGGATCACCAATTTAGTACCGGAGAGCAGCGTTGAGGGTAAAAATCGCAGAGGGAGTCCAAGAGATGAATACACTAAACAGATTCAGAAGGATGTAGGTTGCAGTAGGTACTGGGAGATGAAGAAGCTTGCACAGGATAGAGTAGCATGGAGAGCTGCATCAAACCAGTCTCTGGACTGAAGACCACAACAACAACAATGAAAGTATCAATAGAAAACTATATTTCAAAAGACGAATTGTAAAAATGTAATAATGTTTTACTGTGTCTGTACAACGATGCCGTTTTCTGTATGATTTAGATTAAAAAGCCCCACTGATGATGGTTATATTTGTCGCCGAAATTAGTTTGGGGATAATAAAGAAATAAACGAATAACAAGGTTTTTTGCATCAAGGCGGACTCAGTTTCTGATATTACTGTTTTTCATTGTCACAAAATGGAAACAAATTTCTGACTTACAAAAGATATGTGTAACAAAAAATTCATCTCAAAATACACAAAACTAAGACACTGCAACACAGTCATCAAACCAGAGTAACTTTAAACATAAATAGAGACACTGAAGAAAACCCAAAAGAGACAACTAAAAGTGATCACGGTTATTTTAGTTCTACAGTATCCTGAAGAGTGAACTGAAAGACTAGGACCAAATTCACTAAATTCTACAAGCATTTTCCTGTTTTTTTGTATCAGGCCAACTCATCAATCCTAAAATTACTTTCTGTCTAGAACAATATGTGGATCTTTCTTCCGATAGATCTTCTCTCCAGCACCAATCCATTTAATCTTTCATGGTCTTAGCTTGACTGTAAGTTGCATAGAATTCCACAATGTATCTAGTTAATCTGTTGCTGTGTCGTCCCAACAAGACACAGCCAGGGGAAAATCATCACAGGCGCAAGCCAGTGCCATAGAGACACGCCATTTGTGCTGGTGCGCCACGGGCGGCGCTGAGGGTGAAGATATCGGCTTCCCCTCGGCCAATTGCTGACTGAGTACAGTCCGCAAACGAACGGCCGACAACGGACAGAAGCCTACTCGGAAGACAGAACAGCAGGTCTTGGTTATAGATCGTCGTGCAGGGGTGACTTAGACAGGGAACATCGTTTAGTGAACTCTTAGAAGTGAACAGACAGTAGTTGTAAATTGCATTTGCTATGTAATGTGAAGTTACCAACGATTATATGCACTTAGCCATTTACGGCCATTTTTGGTCTTACATTACACGCAGTGTTGCAGACTTCATTATTCAACAATTCACAAAGATAAGTAAACTTTCCAATTCATTTGGGCGACTTTGTCACTAATTTGTTGGAGTGTTGTAGAACCTTCGTTCTCCTATCATGTTATCTGATCCTGCGGCACAGCTGTGTAATAGTAGCATGGAGAAATTGTCTTAGCGGTGTACTGCACCAGAAACCGTCTCAAGAACTCACAAACTCGGACTACCGTAACCACAGTGGTAACTCGGCCTCCGCAGCAGTAGCGACGAGGCCTTTACAGAACTGGCGACGAGCGTTGACAGAATCCTGCTTGTTCCATTTTTTCATAACATTTGGCAAAACTAGTTACCTGGAAACCAGAATATAAACAGATATTAGGAAAAAGATCAAGTCACTGCAGATGTGCAAATCACTTAAAACGCAGTGTATGGAAAAATCTAGATATGGCTATGGAGTGCCATGTACCAGCATCTACTGTAAGTACCAACTGGAATTTGGAGAACTCGTAGAACACAATGGATCCAAGCATATTTACTACATTCGGTGATATACAGAAAACCTTTTTATGAATCTCCCTTTCCCTTCGGATCTCCTTAAAAAGGGGTAATATACTGTATCAACATGCGATGCTCCAGACATTTTTTATTTATTAATGTAAAAGCCATTTGCATAATTTAAAGCTGTTGGGATTACTACATATTTCGTTAAAGTGGTAAACCTAAAATTCTATACGGCACTTACATTAGGATTTGGGGAAGGGCTACCATCGTACACTCAGGATGATGTGTAACGTCTTAAGAATATTACTTTGCTGTGAAATTAAAGGAAAAATACAAATTCTTCAGTGCCCACAGCTGGAAAGGTTGGAAAAAGTTATGAGGTAATTTTTAACGAGATATGACACATTGCTTAAAGGAAAAATTAGATATGTATTGGAATTTGTGCACACGCCTCCTTTGCACAGAGCGAATTACTGACTGAAAAATCAATCATATAATTCAGATGTAAATTTACGTATAAGTTAAAAATCAATCTGGATGCTAATGAAAACTACACCAAACGAAAAGCAAGAGTTTTTTCTGTGTATAACCCATATGCAAAAATTAATACAAACGTTGTACAAGAATGTTTGATTTCTTATTCGTTACTCTGCCAAAATTCTTAGATAAGTCTCCTGTTTACAATAGTCTACATGTATCCTATGGTGATGTTTAAAAAGGAGTTGAAAATAAATATCTAGGTGACCTTCATTAGTAATCAAAAGTAGCGAGTTGAAAGTAAATCAAGACCCATTATAGCTATATAAAAAGTTTTCTTACAGAAAGTAAACTAGTTTAAAAATTTAGCAAAAGAAACCAATGAGAAGACTATGATTCTAAGTTTTTAAAAAAGGTTTAAGACCAGTATTTTGAATTTATCGGAGAAAGATTCCATCATCATCATCATCATCGACGACACTTGGTATCATTCGGCAGTCACGTACCGAGTTGCAACACAAGGCTCACACAGATCTTGGCTAACCGCGAGAAAACATTTCTTTTTCACCCACAGACCAGGGTTGGTTTAAAAAAGAAGAACGTATTTATGAGCTATATGTACCGGCAAATGAAATGGGACGTCAAACTTACCACCTTATCATTCCTATAACAACCGTACTGAGATCATTAAATAAGTAGACTCGAAAAGCAATGGGGATAAAATTGCAAATGTTGAGTCGTTATTTCCAGTGCCTTCAAAAACATCACAATCGGACAATGGCAGAAACCCGTTCAGCATGCAGAAAATCTAAAGAAAGAATATTGTGAGAAAGTAAGTGACCGAGGCACCGTAATCGAACTTATAACCGTCAACTGCTATGGCAACTGAACAACCACAGAGCAGAATAAGAAAAATTCGATGAGGAAGGTGACACAACTGAAGATAACTGACATGGGATGTCTCAAACATTTTACACTTTCCTGCTTATGGCATTCGTCGACGTGATAAAAGTTTGACAAGTGAAGTGGTGCATGATGTTAGAAATTCTGAGAAAAATAGGAGTAAGCTATAGGGGGAGAAGGATAATACACAGCATCTACAAGAACGAGGAACCGGGTTGGTTGGTTGGTTGGTTTGGGGAAGGTTACCAGACAGCGGGGTCATCGGTCTCATCAGATTAGGGAAGGACGGGGAAGGAAGACGGCCGTGCCCTTTCAGAGGAACCATCCCGGCATTTGCCTGGAGTGATTTAGGGAAATCATGGAAAACCTAAATCAGGATGGCCGGACGCGGGATTGAACCGTCGTCCTTCCGAATGCGAGTCCAGTGTCTAACCACTGCGCCACCTCGCTCGGTCGAGGAACCGGGAAAAGATAAAATGAAAGAGATGTAGCAGAAATGAGAGTAGCGAGAAATATACCAAAAAAGTTAGGGATCACGAAGTAGGTGAAGTTAGGAATTTCTGCAGCCTCGGAAGCAACCAATGATGGACGGAGAAAGGAGGACATCAGAAACAGACTAGCACTGAAAGAAAGGGCGTTCCTGGCCAAGAGAAGTTTACTGGTATGAAACATAAGCCTTAATTTGAAGAAGAAATTCCTGAGAATGTACATTTGAAGCACAGTATTGTTCGAACAATAACTGTAGCTTACTTCGGTATGTAAGTTGTAAATCTACGTCTTATCTATTATTCAGCTAACAACTACAGCTGTATAGTGCCTTAGCAATAATGTTTTCAGTGTACAAGGGGAAGAGTATATTAGTTTTTGGTTCTAATCTTGCTGAAGACAAAAATTTTACCTCTTCTGCAGACAGCTTCTGGCAGGCAGATAGACACTAGGTAAAGAAACTTGAGGTAACTTACCACCCAATAAGTTTTAAGCGGAATCCGCAGTAGTGATACATTAAACTGAAGGAGGAGGGGGCAAAAAGAGAGGCAAGGGTGAAACGCGTGCGTTTCATATGTATTCATTACCAGCGATGGCGAGGCATGACAGAATCTCTGACCAGAGAGTTATTTATCGTTGCTAGTCTGCGCTTGACCGCGCGAGAGTTCAGTTGCGAGTGGTACTCTGTCTGTAGTAGAAGTCGGATACAGTAGTAGCGAGTGGACAGTTGTACCGAGCAGACGTCGGGATGCGTCGGCGGCGCGATCTTCCCGCGACTCTGGTCACGATTCAGGACGATGTGTAATATTGTAAAAGGTAATGAAGCAGCATTGCGCTCAGCTAATAACGTATGTTAATTGTAATTAATTTGTTCAAAAGATGTCCCAATAATAACTTTTTATAAAGTAACTCATTTAAAGAAAAGGATTCATTTCAAGCTAAATAATATTTCCTATGCATTCCCTCCAAGAATCAAAATTAAATATAAGCCAGCATTGCACGAAGCTATGCCGAAAAATAAGAGCAGATATAGATGCAGTTTTACTGAGGTAAGAATTTATCAGGTTTAATTATTTCACAGGGCCGAAGGTCAGCGCAGCTGCCCTTATAAAATTTGTCAGGTTTAATTATTGCTGTTAAGATGTTACATCCAGTTCACGGTTCATTATCTAATTAATATTATTGTGTGGGATCATGGTCAATTTCCATTTAAATAATTTTTGTGGGGAGGTTACACTTGGCTTCATTTCCATTTATTATTGTTATTCAACATTTTGTGCCGGGAGGTTACAAGGGAAAGACTTCTGATGTCAGCTAAATCTGGACATTACGCGGAAATAGCGGCGGTGAGGTGAACTGTGTGCCAGACTAGGATTCGAACCCAGGATCTGCTGCAGTTGTGTCCACCACTGTGGCACCCAGACACAGAGTTTATCACAGTTGCGCGCACTATCTCTGCAAGCCGCTCAGTCGACCTACACTCTCAGCCAGCACCACCCATCCACAGTCGCTGTCCGTGTTCTGCGTGCTCGCTACTTAAGGATTCCCGCAGGAAGTCAGACGTAAGTGGAAATTACCGGCCAAGCCTGATTATAGGATAAACTAGTTTCGCCTAGGTCAAACACGTTCATCCTGTTACCGACAGGATAAAACAGTTTAGCCTATGTCGAATCGGTTTTTCCTAGTTACAATTTACGTGCTTTAGAGCAAACTGGTACGTCCTAGTCTGAACTAATATCACCTACTTTCTATATTCTATAAGCTTTTCAAAGTAAACTGAATAGAGGAATAGAAATAAAGCAGTCAATATGATTAATTAAAGTTATTTCTTACCTAATCAGTAATTTCACACCCATCACCAGATCAACTTACATATACCTATTCACAGAAGTCATATTGTCTGCAATTTGATTATCCACTTATATTTGCAAGGTTTACTTTGTTGACACATAGAATTGCAGAGAATTGCTGAGTACATTGTTTTTCTGACAATTGCATTTGTTTGTTTTACAGTTTTTCATGCAACTGCATTTCACAAAGCCTTGGCCTGATCCAACAGAATGTTTCGTGTCTGCAGTCCTTAAAGGTATCTCCCACATCTAAAAACTTCTGAATGCAGACGTCGAAAACAGTTCTAAAAAAAATGAAAAAGAAGTCAAAAGAGATATTTTTTAATATTTTATTACAAACAAATATGGAAAATTTTAATAAAATTATACCTTTTGAAGTACGCCATGTTTGGTACCAACTTTGTAGCGGTCCTCATCAGTATTTTGAAATATTACACCAATTACGTTTCGAAGGTCACCTCTGCCTTTATCTACATCTGGAATAGATATGGTTACCTTGTCTCCAGTGTCAGCTGCTGGATGGGATTTGTCAGAGGAAGCTTTCATTCCTTTGGATTGTTTTTTTTTTCAAATTTTCTGTCGCATTTTCTCTAGCATTTTGAATGTCGTTTATGTCAATGTTCACAATCATCACTGTTTTCGTACTGTTCAAAATTTCTGTCCTCTTCGATTGCCTTCTGTAGGTCATGTTCATCCTGAATATCATTTATGATTTCTTGAGGCAACGGGGAAGTTGAAAGTCTTGCTCTAGGTTCGATTCCTAATAATGCTTTCTAAGGTGATAATTGTAAGCCAGAGTGGTAAGCCGGATTTCTCACGTATTGGACATACCTTAAT
Source organism: Schistocerca cancellata (assembly GCF_023864275.1). NCBI lineage: Eukaryota > Metazoa > Arthropoda > Insecta > Orthoptera > Acrididae > Schistocerca > Schistocerca cancellata. The sequence continues at coordinate 846,629,097 of NC_064628.1, forward strand.
CCTTCCGACCACTTCGTCGAGTTGTTGTCCTTTAACCAGTAACTTATCACATTTTCAATGTCTTGGTTGGCATGTTCTACACAAACCTGAGTTTGGCTGTGCCTTGGTTTTCCATGCATAATTTTCAGTTCTGACCAAAGCTTTGCGAATTCACTTACTGCATTATTGACAAATTCTCTGCCATTATGAGACTGAAGAATGCACGGCGCCCCTACAGTTAGATAAACAACTTTCTCAGCCCTGTTTGATGTTAACGCATGAACGAGAACAAATTTTCTGAGATGGACTTGGTAAACTAGAAAGGATTTTAAATTCCCATCTGGTTGTGTTTGGAAACCAATCAAATCAACTTAGTATCTGCTATTCATTTCCCAATGGAGCATTGGCTTCGAAACTAGTCATCATTTCTTTTTTGCTTTTTTGTCTTTTTTTGTTGACAAACATCACACATTGATAAATAGAGGCATTCCATTTCCTTTGTGATATATGCATATTTTTCTGATGTCTTAGCTAACATCCTATCGCGACCATCTTGACCCACAGCTACATGAGGTGCGTCAATCACATCATCAGGTTCTTCAGCTGGAACCAAGTATTTTATATTGCTTTCACACCATACAATGAGTTTTTTTACATCGCCAATTTTCAAAACAGCAAATCGTTCCGGTCAACTTTTTTGTAATGATCTTTTTTCCCACTTTTCGGCGTCTTCTACTTGTTTAACCAAATCCGCATATCCGTCTACTGATAACACATTATAATGAGGAGACTTTTTGTTTTCACTCTGCAAAATTTCCTCCAGAAACTTTTCTCTCCACAGCCTTTGATTGGCTTGTCTAATACACGAAGGCTCATCCATGATGAAACGCGTCGCAATAATTATACTAGGATTACAATAAAATTCTTTAAACGCAACCAGCAACTTAACACGCGCTCTCGTCGATGCAAAATACCGTTCAAAACAAAGAACAGTGCTAGAGAAGAGCGGTTGAGAGGCGTGAGGGGCAAGCCAGAGATCATTCGGGGATTCCCCGTTCGTACAGGCAGCGTCATGCCTTCCGACTAGGCAAAATTAGTTCAGACTAGGACGTACCAGTTTATCCTAAAGCATGTAAATTCTAACTAGGATAAATCGATTCGACCTAGGCTAAACTGTTTTATCCTATCGATAACAGGATGGACGAGTTTGACCTAGGCGAAACTAGTTCATCCTAAAATCGGGTTCGGCCGGTAACATATATATGGTTGGCTAAAAGGTAGTGGCAGCATTGTTATAATTCAAGCTTAACTTTACTAATAGACGCACTACATACCGTTAATATAAGTGCCATCCATCTCGATCACCTGCCCTCACTCAGATGGAAGGCATCGTGCACTATCAACGCGTCAATCTCTGCTGATGTCTCCCAAGGACTGATCTATGTAACGGATGACGTCTTCTCTGATGTTGTAGCCCATGCCACAAAGTCGTTCAATGATTTTGGCGAACACCTCGTGATCCCATGGACTCACATCAGGAGAATACGTCGGATGTTCCAGTGTCTCCCACCCCCACACACGCAAGAGCTCCTGAACGGAGTTCGCCAATGAAGCGTCGTGCATTATCATGAAGGGTGAGGGAATAGACTGTGAAAAGGTGTTGCCGCTTTCTTCTTGGTGTGGGGCGAACGTGATGTCGCAAGAAATTGCAGTAGTAGGTTGCAGTGGCCGCCTGCCCCTGCGGTAAAACGCGATGCGGAATTAACCCATGGATATCGAAAGCCACAACAACCATCACGTTGGTACCAACAGTTTCACAGCGCACCTTCTTTCGGCGAAGAGAACCAGGGCGTTTCCATACAGTGCATTGAGGCTTGAATCATGACTCCTACACCGAGCCCAGATTTCGTCGACATTGATGATCCTTTCAAGGAAGAGTGCGTCAGCGATTGAGTAGTTCCTCTGCAAGCGCATAATCAATTCCACCGTTGTACCTCGCTCAGTCCGTGGGGGCGTCCTTTGCGAGATATTGACAGAAATGAACGTGATATCGGTATATGACGTCTTCCATCTGTCTAGGGTAGGTGATCGAGATGCTGAGTGATAAAGCTGAGGGCTTGAAATATGGTGAACGTCTGTCAATAAAGTCTGGTACGAATTGTAACAGTGTTCCACCACTTATGCAGCTCATGTAATAATCGTCATGTCCAACGGCTGCTAAACTAGCAGCAATATCATGAGTCCTCGCTTATGCTTCCGTAGTCGCGTACTTCTTTCCACGCTGCACTTGATAATCAGCATCTTTTCCTATAGCTTAGACGCATTTTCCAGTGTATTTCGAACATCTTACACGATTTTCACTGTCAAACGCTTTTTACAGATCCACGAGTCCTATGAAGGTGAGGATAGCAATGTCACCAGTGATTCTTATCACTGATATCTTTTCACGCTGAACTTTAATCCCAACTTTGAAATATCCTTTCATTTCCGTCATAGACTGAACAGAAGGGGTGAATGTAGATGTAGATGTAGATGTAGAATGTCCCTGTCTTTCTTACACTTCATTCCTACCTTTCCCATCTTATCGTTCCTTCTTTATACTTATACATACTATATATTTGCCTGTTTTCCACTATAGCTTACTCGTTTTTTTTTCTCTGCATTTCGAACAACTTGTATCACTGTACATCGTCGAATGATTTCTCTGCGTAAAAAAATCCTATGAGCGTGTCTCGAGTTTTCGTAAGTCTTCCTCCCTTATCAGATGCAACGCCAGAACTGTCTCAATGGCGCATGTTCCTTAAATAAAGCCAAACTGATCATCTAACACATCTTCAGTTGTCTTTTCAATCTTCTTTTTTGTACTTCGTAATCCACGAGCAAAAAACGTGTTCCACAATTCTACAACAGATTAACATGAGTGACACAGTTGCTGTCACGCTTTCGTATGAAGCAACTGCACAACGATTGGAATTCACGATATCCAGTTATATGGCGCTACACGATTTTTAAAAAAGTGTATTGGACCTAAAGATGGCAAAATGAATTCCCGAAACTGGTTGATTCCAGAATTAAAATAAAGTATCTTACAGTGTACAGCTGTTGGTAAAGTTTATTGACATTGAAAGTACGTACCAGCCGATGTCCCATAGCCGTAATGGATCAACGGAGATTGGCCGTAATGGATCAACAGAGATTATAGTTGTGGAAGTCTTTTCGTGGGCCATTGTTGAAAACGTATTGACTGGTATACAGGGTGTCCTTATATCAGAATAAAATCAGATTTGAACAGCATATTACTGAGACAAGGGGAAACGTCATGGAACAAAAAAAATCAATAGATGGCATTGTAAATTTTACCAATAGATGGCGCTGTAACCGTCACAAAATGCGTACCAACAGATGCGTGGCATACGGCTGTTCCACAGATTGCGTCCGGGACAACCAACATGATTATGTCCATGCTGTTAAAGCGCTTTTTAAAGCGCATATCAACTATGCGTCAGTAGCCCTGTAGAAGTTTCAGACATTCAGAGATATGAAGAAAGACAGTGATCCGATGTCTGCTACAGGTCTGGAGAAAATGATTGCAAAATCCGAAAAGACAGGTTCGAAGTGCATTTTGGCAGAGTGTGGAATGTTCGTCTGCCGAAGATTCTTCCACAACTCTGCAGGAGCGGTCAAGCGGTGGTTTGCAAATATGCGATGCGAGGGGAATTGCTCGAACGCTGGACATAACTACGAGAACGCAGCATAAAATCATACGAACGATCCAGCATTGCCATCCTTACAAAATCACACATATTGACCAGTTGCTTCCTGCTGACCTGCCAGCAAGAGAAAAGTTCGCTCTAGAATTTCCTGGTCGTTTGCAAGCGGATAATGAATGGCCATGGAACATTCTCTGGACAAGCGAAGCCCGTTCCCATCTTCAAGGACGTGTCAGTACGTAGAATTGCAGAATATGGGCAACGAAAAATTTTCAACTGGTACCACTTAATTCTGCAAATGTGAGAGTGTGTCGTGAGGATTGAGAGCATAGTTTATCGTGGGGCTGTATTTGTTTAGTGAGATGAATCCAACGGGTCCTGTTGCCTGTACCGTCGCTGGTAAGCGCTATGAGAGTCTTTTGCACACCGACGTCATTCTAAGCCCCCAACTGCGTGGACGTGTGTGTACGATCATTTTTACGCAAGATGGCGCTCCTCAGCACATTACACAGCCAATGAAGCGGCTGTTGCAGAGGAATTTCGGAAATGCTATAATTATCAAGACACAAACGAATTAAATACATTAGCTGCCAGTGGGACTGATTCACATTAGTGGGACACTCTGAAAATTTGTACCGGGGTGTCTCCTGTTTACTAGGCACATGCGATGACCACTTCGCCATTTGGACACAGTGGTAACAACAATCGGACAGACTACTCTAGCACGTCTCTCGCCAGACACAAATCCTCACCTTATACGACACGCTACTGTTGTTGTGTCCCTGATCATTAGCCACACTACTCGCGGCGTCTCTCAGATTGCCGTAATATTTCGTGCCTGGTGTCCATCTGCAATGAGGGGATCAATGGCCGTCATTGCCTTAATTATATGTGTGGTGTCTGTTCTTTCTGATGTGTCCCCCGGACACTACTGTCTGTTGTGGAAATGCTGTTTCTCGTTTTCAGCTTGTGGCGCGAACCGGTAGGCAACATAGTGAACATGAATAGCGCAAGTATCACGACAATTAGAGTCCGAAGTCATTTGTTTTTAATTGATTTTTGCTTCCGGATAATGAAAAGCCGGCGTTACTTAGCTTTTTATGCGGTTTTGTCTCAGTACAATTAAAAACCATATGTTTCCCATCCATTGTGGTACGACATTGTTGTGGCAGATGGGCTTACCTAAATGACACGGCCACAATTGTTGACTGCCGAATTCATGATGTTCCCCCCGCTTCAATATTATGGCGTTCAAATTTCATGTAATTATTGCTACACCGTTTTGAAACTTAAACTTCAATTATGGACACCCTGTATTTACGATCATTGGAATCTTTCATTCTCCTAGGGATCTACGTTAGATTGCTGCAAGAGAAAACGTATGATCTTTAGCATACTGTATGTAGCATTAAAAAGGTAGCCCTTCAGATCATTTCGCCTTTCCTCTATTGGACGAATTCACATCCCGTCCCGATGTTACTGCCTGGCATTTTATTGTTAGTACGATGTTTGGAAAAACGAATTTAGTATTCTAGACTACTTATTTCGTCATCAGTTTTGCCCTCATTATAGACACTACGTGTCTTGAGAGATCTCTATGATTTGCTTACTGACCAAAACTCCCGAGGATTCTCTGTGAGATTAGTACACGGAGTTTTACTTTCGTATTAGAGGGGCGCTTCACGCATAGTTCTCTTTAAACTGATTTTTGATGTAGTTGTGGTTTAGTTGTGCAGAGGCTTTAGCTACATTTAAAGCTGCAGTGAAGTTCTCTTTACTTTCGGGAAGTCTTCCTAACACAGCCGTAGAACGACGGAGGATGTTTTCCATCTCTTACAAATTTGTTTACCTAGTATCGGTCGAGTGCACGTGTACAATGATCTTTAAAAATGGTTCAAATGGCTCTGAGCAATATGGGACTTAACTTCTGAGGTCATTAGTCCCCTAGAACTTAGAACTACCTAAACCTAACTAACCTAAGGACATCACACATATCTACGCCCGAGACAGGATTCGAACCTGCGGCCGTAGCGGTCGTGCGATTCCAGACTGAAGCGCCTAGAACCGCTCAGCCCTACCCGCCGGCAATACTCTTTAACTTTACATATTTTTACACATAGTTTCCTTTGTCTGACACGAATGTTTGATACTGAATGCTTAAGTAATTACGTGTATAATTCTTGTCTTTACTAGCAGAAGTACTCCTCTATCTTCCTTTACACAAGGTTTTAAAGTTTTGCGGTATGCCTCGACTTCAATGTAAGCCTATACGCCGGAGATTTTAGTGCGTCACAAAGGGGCTGGCTCATCTTTCGTATTCCAGCAAACCGCCAACCACAGCTCTGTACCTGCTGTCTTCTTCCTGTCATTTTTCACTCTGACAACGTACTTGTACCTTGTGTAAAGTATGCATTATGAACTGTAAACGTATCCTAACCTATGCTCGACATACGTTACGTACCAAGAATAACGGAGATGTAACCCTTGTGCACAATTTCTGGTTAAGTCACCTCAAAGGAAAATTACAAATTTAAAAATTACAGGGTCGCCACCAGCTCAAGCCCTTACTAACAATTAAAAAAAAGGCCGAACTGAAAATTGTCAGTCTAATTTAATTAAGGATTTCATTATAAGAATACAATTCTTTTAAAAGAAACTAACAAGATAAACAGCATTGTATGTCGTACAACAATGAGCTTGTTTAATTATATGTGAGTTCCTTAATTTTGAGATAGTACACCGTTTACTTTAATTTTTCCTCCAATTCTTGTTCATCACAAGTAAGCAGATTAACTAAACGAAATGAGGGAATAGAATATTAATTTGAAAAGTGGCATCAATGAAAAAGATAAAGGACGCTGAATTTATCTTTTGCGTAGCACATTTATTTCATGAGTGAATTTGATGCACATCCTATGAATACACATGACTGGTGACTGATTAAAAAATTTAACTAAATAATTAGCCAAAAAATTGGTAGAATAGCACAATTAAAAAAATACACACCAGAAGGAGGTGGAACACAATAATTCAACCATTCCATCTACATACCCACGACAGGGATAGTTCAGAGAGATGCCTATCACCATTATGCTCATGCACTAGCTTGGAAAGAGGTCATTACGATTCGCAAGAATTTGTAGAGTAGATGTAGGGCGAAGAAACCGCCCCTGCCGCTTAAGAACGGCCGAATTTCAGCACGTGGTAAACTTGATTGCGAGTTAAATGTTCAGAAATTGGACATTAAACCAAGCACAAATGTCGGAAATTTTAATAGTACAATACGAGAATGATTTTGCCACCACGAAATAAAATTAACTTGGCAAGTCAAAAATCCCTCCAACCGTTTCAACTTCCACGTGATCCGTTCAGAAACAAACCGTTACAAACTTTTCCTCTATGCGCACGAGAAACTGATATTTTACTGAAATTATACACACGAAACAATTAAACTGGTAATATGAAAACCTACGGAAGTGCAGTAGTAGACGAGAAGGATCATCGCTTACCACACACGAGGTACAAGACGAGCACAAAGAGACCATAGCATCTTCCACGAAAACATAGAAAATAAAAATAATAAAAATCATATTCGCTCGAAAACACCATTATTCTCACGTTCACCCGAAGTTTTACTGACTAGTTTTTCCCAAACATATTCACTGCTAGAAATTCCGCACCATGATGTCCGAAAGGAACAAAGCAACTTAGCCCACATCTCGTGGTCGTGCGGTAGCGTTCTCACTTCCCACGCCCGGGTTCCCGGGTTCGATTCCCGGCGGGGTCATGGATTTTCTCTGCCTCGTGATGGCTGGGTGTTGTGTGCTGTCCTTAGGTTAGTTAGGTTTAAGTAGTTCTAAGTTCTAGGGGACTAATGACCTCAGATGTTAAGTCCCATAGTGCTCAGAGCCATTTGAACAAAGCAACTTATCCACTTTTAATTTCAACCACCATCATCGCCGATTCTTTTTAATAGATTAATTATGCCACGTTCCGAAAATACGTAACTACACACGCTTCAGTTAAGCTGAAGTACTTAAATATTCCATGGATTCAACAGAGAGAAGTTCTAATTCGGCCTACTTCCTATCAGCAGAAACCTTCTCTAGTACCTGCGAACTGTACTCACCAAGCGCTAGCTGCACAGTATCATTTCTCCACCGAGCTTCGCCTAACTACCGGTGCTACGGAAGCTACCACAGGGGTAGGCTTCCGCCAGCCACCTGACAGACAAACCAACCTCAGACTAAAAGGGGTGAACCTCTCTGTCCAGGTACTGGGATCCTGAGCTGGTCAACTTCTGCTACCCTCCAAACGAGAAGCAAACATCACCTGCTCCTAACAGACGACAACCAATTCAGGGCCCCCCACAAAAGAGCCGAAACCTCATAAAAACACTCATTCAGTCCCATTCACGCACACATAGGGTAGGGTGAAGGGAAAATCGTAATAAATACAGGTCATGATTTCCTATGGAACACAAAAAATCAAACATAACATCATTTAATAAGCCTTAGTTTGATTGCTCAGTCTTTCTGGGAGAGTTAATAAATTAAACCGCAATCAGGCTGTGGACAGAATAGGATGCACAGAATCCAGTGAGACAAGTGTCTTATGAAACGACTCCACAGAGACGTTTCACTTGTTGTAGATTTTTTCGCACGCACATGTGTGTGTGTGTGTGTGTGTGTGTGTGTGTGTGTGTGTGTGTGTGTGTGTGTGCGTGTGTGCGTGCGTGCGCGCGAGCACGCTATTTTATCTATTTCTTTGCAGTTACAGTTATTTATCTTTTTGTGCTGATATTTTATCCACTATTCTTATAGGCGCAAAACACCTTGCTGTTGTCCACACCCACCATATAAGCATCATCTTTCTTCACATTTCGAAAGACAGTCTTAGTGCTGATATAACAGTCTTGTGATTCACTACCCTATTCGCAAAGTCCAAACGTTGCGACCTGTTTGTGGCTACGAGATATAAAATGTTACCCTCAAGGGGCGGTTTCCTAACCAACTGCTCAAGGTAATTTTCGGATAGACCATCTACAACCATATCATACGATTCCCTATCCCTTATATCCGCCTGTTAATGTTCTCTTCCCACTTCCACATTGGGTTACGTCCACTGCGGTAATTTGCAAATATTCGGCTCTCATCCTAAGTGGTCGAGCATACACTATATCCTGAGGGTCATGGATAGCGTGTCGAATCCTGCATGGCGCTGAATATGACCCTCTGAACCAATGAATTCCATATCCAGATGAACAGCCAAGACGAGCTGCAATTCTGTGGAATGATGAATCGCAGTTTCCAAAGCCCATGATACAGACGTTGACAAATTCCTATACGTGCTGGTAGACATTTCATCTGCTTAAGTGAGTCACAAACAACCCACATTCGTAATCTTTCCTTTTATGCAGAATATAGATGGCATTAATCCAGCCTCCTTAGTGCAGTTGCAGTGAAACGCTGATCACCTGCGTCACCATGGATGTACTGCAATTCAAGTCACATTGAAATTTTTTGCACTCCGCTTCCATGGTGTTGCAAATGTAGTGTCCAGCATAGTTGCACATTATTTTAAGATACGGAAATAAAGCAAAGAGTTGTGTTCCGTGAGGTTTCGGGACTGCAGTCGTATGACGTCAACATCTTGCCACGATATCTCGTATGACAGTCATACAGCTGTCTTCAGTCCGCCTACTTAGCTGGGTGGTAATGAGATTGCCTCCCATGCACTGGGCCTGGGTTCGACTCCCGGCAGGGTTGGAGATTTTCTCCGCTCTGGGACTGGGTGTTGTGTTGTCCTCATCATAATTTCATCCTCACCATCGTCCGCAAGTCGCCCAATGTGGCGCCGACTGAAATAAGACTTACACTTGGCAGCCGAACTCGTATGGGACACCCCGGCCAACAGTGACATACGATCATTTCATTTCAAGCTGCCTTCAGATAAATCTTGCAGCAGAGTGTTAGACTCACCTGAAGATACCATAATGGCTGACAGCCGAAATATCGTGGCAATCTGTTGACGTCATCCTACTGTGTGCAGAAATCTCATGGTATACTGGATTCGCAGGTAAGAATTACGTAAAGTTAGTGGTTTAGCAAAAGCCTTTTTTAAATATCTGTTCTTTTCATTCAGCATGAAATGTAACAGTGATCTTCATAGCTGTGCTATGTGGGAACCTTACTGTAACTTGTATTTGTTAGTTTATCCCTGTCGTTGAGGGATGCAAGTTATAAATGAGATGTGTAGCTTCTCCTATAAACTGACAACTTGAAACGTCGCCTTAGAACAATTATACAGGACTGGGCTTAAACTGACACACAATATTTTTAGCGCAACGCAATCTGACTATCAAAGATCCCTGCAAAAGAATGGCCCTGAGTAACATTAAACTATACCTTTCAGAAATCACTTACCTCACAAAAATCTTCGTTACTCGATCTACTGCAATGCAGCGAGCGCCACTACTGCCAGCTAAATAAAAGATTCAAACTACGGAATGCACTAACTACTGATAGGGATGGTTAGCAAATGAAAGATATTAATAGCGAACAAACAATGTATTTACCTTAATAGTCATAATATATATAGCAGTTCATGACAAATTACAAAACTCCGCCATCTCTCTCTCTCCACATCCACCACTGCTGGCGGCTCACCTCCCACTGCGCAACGCTACGCGCTGTTCACATCCAGCTGCCGCTGCCCAACACTACAATGGCAGACAACAATGCAAACTAGCCACAGGCTGCACACAGCACAGACATTGATTTTCATACAGAGCGTTACGTAACGTTGCCAATAAGAAAACATAAACAGCCTATTTACAAACTGAACTGTAAGATGGAGCGACAAATGCGTTCCCCCCAGATCTGTACTAGAAAGTCATGGACACCCGCAATACTGTGTACTTTTATAAGCTGCTGGTTCTACATTCAATTCATTGATCATGGTAGTGATGTCTGTAACTTATGTCGGCAAACGTAATTTATGGAGTGGGTAACATATAGCGCAGTTGTGTTGTTACGTGATTTCAGAGTTACCTAAGTAAATTGAACACAAAAGGGCCGTGGATCATCTGAAGCGAATGGTTGATGTATGGCAAAACGATTGATGGGGTGTTTGTACGAAGTATCAATGGTGATGGTGGAAGTAACTACAAGAGACCAGGAAGGAGCTATAAAACGGTTCAACTGATGCGTGAGCTAAGAACCAGTGGGTTCCTGTACGGCAGACTCGCAGACTTCGCAGTCACCCTAATAGTTCAAGTAGCTGAAGCTAACCGTTTCAGCAGATCACCAATGTGTTTCTTCCAATCAGTTTCTCATCAATGCACAAACGTTGTTAACTTTCAATGTGAAAAATACTCCTAATGATTTCTAACACACTTTGCTGGTTCGATGAAAAACAGGCAGTCGATTTCGAGTATGCCTCAAGATCACCGAGGTTTTAACCACTTGTTGAGGCTAACAAATTCGGGAAAGGTAAGATGAATCAAAGATTTAAATTTTCTTGGGAATATTCGGAGACAGCAGGGTGTGTTTGTTAAGTGTACTGCTTACAAAAATTTACGGCGACCCATCTAGAGCCGTCATGCAGTAGTTAAAAATTTCATGCTTGTTTGAAGTTTCTTGCATGCCGTCTTGATACTGTTCGTGAATCAGAGCGTGCTGGGATTGGCGATTAAGGGCTTCCAATGGAAAATCTTGTGAGGTGTTTCCTGATAGTATTTTCGTCTGATTCCTGCTGCAGTATCACGACAGTCTAAAACGACCGATTTAAATCACTTGTAATGTATTTCCATGCCAAGATCAGTGTTATTATTCCCAACAGTAAAATAGAACGTAGCTTATAGCAATTACTTAAAGCTACAGCACAGAAACCACTGGGAACATGGATATTATATCTACCAGTAGTTGATCACGAAAATCGCACAATTAAGTCGTTGTGAAAATACGAGCAAAAGCAACTAGATCGCTGCCCCATCAAAGGATCGAGCACAACCCAAGATTTCCCGAACTGTGACGCAAACTCTTCATATACTTCGACTCGTGTTCAAGCACACCCCTAAAGCTAGTCACAGACTGAGATGTGCGCAGCGCGTGTGGCGCGGTAAAGGACAGCGAGCATAATTGTAACTTAACAGATTCAGCTGGGTTTGCGCAAACTGGGACGTGACGCGATGTTGACGCGACAAACGTCTGCGCTCGGAGTTGACGTTCTGGCACAGTTTCTCATTGGCTCCAGAAAAATATTGCCTTACTATGAACTTTACTGTCACTGAGTAGTGTTAAGTTTTTCGCCGTTAATACTCTCGATCTATTTTTAATAGTGCTTTATATTTTTCAGTTATTTATATTTGTACGGTTTGGTATATGTTTCAATATTGTTTTTCCTTAGTTACTACAATGCACAATTCATTGACTGGTGAACCACTAGCCACTGGAATTATATCTTCGGCCTCCAAAATGTCTTTAGCTCGCAAGGAGGGACAGGGGACGCATTTTGAGAATAGTGTAATAGCAGATTTCAAATTCGTGTGATAAGGAAACAAGACTACACAAGTGAAAAATGTGGTCTGTGTTACTCCGAAAGAATCAATATCTTGAAAGAGTGTGGAGATTTGATAAGTTTAATTTGCTGAAATGTATTGCTAACAAAGGCTGGCCTACATTCGTGACAATGTTTTTCGAAGGACATTAACTCTTCCCCTCATAAGTCACAGCTGACTGGTTTCTTCATTCCTGTCGTGGGCATAATTTTCAGCTGCCGCCCTGTCCATGGTGTTGGCACTGGATCGATTCTTTACTTTTCATATTGCTTGGATGAAGAGCAGGACGAAATTGCTTCGATAAGTTTCTGTTAGTTGTTCACTATTATAAATACTATGGGTTACTGGGATTCCGCCAAAATTGCAGCAAAATTCGCGATCGCGATTTGTTTTTATGTGAATTATTTTACGCTTTCTCATTCGAAGAAGGATTATCATTTGTCGAAGCACAGTATAATTTTCACAAGCTCACCTTACAGTAGCTACTGCGAAGGAATCATGAAGCATTGTGATTGTAAGCACACATGAGAGAGTTCCGTGTTTCGACGATTTGGCAGCATACTCTCCCTACATGCTATAAGTTAATTATGAATCAGGATACTCTCTTTATGCGCCATGAGTTTATTTAATTACTTATCTGCATATGTACCACAAGTAGAATTAATTACAACCCTTGAGTGAATAATTAAACAGCATACTCACTTTATGCGCTATCAGCTTATTTAATTACGGATCTTCATACATGCCACGCATACAATTGATTATGACTCAGCAGCCACTCTGGTACCAGCCCCTCAGGCACCAGATGGCTCGGTGGCTCCTGTGCCGCTTCCTGCCCGGACTGCCACGACATCCTTTGCTGCTGCAGCCCGGTCTCCTCCTCATTGTCTGTCTTCCGTGACAGCTCCCACTGCTCACCAACTACAGGAGCCAGCTGCAGCTCCCTCCAGTCCATCTGTGGCTCTATCTCAGCCCTCTGCCCCTACCTCCACTCTGCCTACTACTACACCTGCACCTGCGCGCCGTAGGGGCAAGCAGACCACCCGGGACCCTCCCCCAGTGGTGGAGACTGATGCGTCTTTTCGGGCGGACATGCGCGAAATCCTCCAGGTCATCTCCTTTTTCACGAAACCCCACATCCGGGCTGTTATTCGTGACACTGCACAAAAAATCCGTCAGTCGGAGGACGGGCTCTCCAAGGTAATCGCCCTAGTGGAAGGGCTTAGTCAAATATTGTTGTAATGGCGAATGGACCTCCACACCACCACCAGCCCCCTCGGGATCTTGTCACTTGCATTTTTAATGCCAATGGCATAAAACGTATGAAGACGGAATTGAACGCCTTCCTCCATGACTATCGTGTGGATGTTTTACTGGTCACAGAAACACACCTGAAACCGGCAGACGATTTCCGCCTTCGCAACATGGTATGTTACCGCTCTGGCCGCCACGACCGCCGTGGTGGAGGCACAGCTGTATTCCTCAACAAAGCTCTTGTCCATACCCAAGAGCCCCTCCAGCCAATGGAACACATAGAGGCCACAGCAGTTACCATCTCCACACGCCTTGGTGCCATTACCTTTGCAGCAGCGTATTTGAGCCCAAACAAGCCGCTGCTGGAAGCAGACCTCTGCACATTGTCATCCTTCGACAGGCTCATCATTGGGGCAGATCTCAATGCCAAGCACCCAGCTTGGCATTCTCGCGTGTCTAACCCCAAAGGCCGGCTCCTCCTTGACCTGGAAGATACTTTATCACTATCAGTCTATGGCCCCCACGAACCTACCGAACCTACCCATATCCCAGTCCGTACTAACTGCCAGCCAGACGTTCTGGATGTGGCCATCTTCAAAAACATCACCGCTCAGTTTTCACTGGAAGTTCTCCACGAACTGGCCTCTGACCATGAGCCAGTACTCTTGCACCTCACCAATGCTGCCCTTTCATTTGATGTTCGTTCCACTGCGACCCCCACCAATTGGGACAAGTTTGCCAGGGTACTAAATAACACCACTCGACACGACCTCAATTTGACAACACCGGCCAATATAGTCCGTGCTGTGGACTACCTTACTGCCAAAACACAGAAAGCAGTGAAACTCTCCACCTCCACTGCACCTCGAAATTTAACACCCCTGGACGACTTGCCCCCTCTGTTACGAGAGCTGAAGGTGCAGAAGAACCGCTACCGCCGGAGGTGGAAGCAGTTTCGTGACCCTCAGGACAAACGCCAAATGAGACGCCTCCAACGCGAATTCAGCCACCGGCTCGCCGAATGGAGGTCTGAACAGTGGGAGGACAGGATGTCCACTTTCCTACTCCACCAAAAATCTGACTGGGCTGTCATTCGCACCCTGCGGCGTTCTAAGCCAGCGACTGCCCATCCTATTCGCACAGCAGCGGGCTTGTCTTATGACACCCTGCAAATTGTGGAAACGCTGGCAGATGCGTTCGAGGCCCAAAACCGCCCTCTGGTCCAGGACCTTTCTCCGAACGAACTACAGGAAGAACATGAAGTCCTGACAGCTGTTGCTGCTTTCCGCAACCACCCACCCCAGTCTGCTCCCCGTCTTACGTCCATGGCAGAAATTCAGCGCATCCTTCGACGGAAACGTGGCCGGTCGGCCCCTGGATTAGACGGAATTTTAAATGAACATCTTTGCCACCTTCCCCGCACACCACTCATCTTGTTCACCAAGATTTTAAACTGTTGTCTCACATCTGGCCTTTTCCCCCCTCAGTGAAAACAAGCCAAGCTAATTGCGATCCCCAAGAGGTTCAAGGACCCTACAGTCCCCAGCAACAACAGGCTCATCAGCCTCCTAAACACTATGGCGAAGGTCCTTGAATCTGTGATCCTTCACCGACTTTCCCAACCTCTTGCAGCAGCTGGGACAATCCGTCCTGAACAGTTTGGATTCACTTCGCACCTCTCTGCTGAACTTCAGGTCCTACGGATCACTGAACATATCAGCAAAGGCTTCAACACTGCCAAGTCGACAGCTGCCGTTTTTCTGGACTTGCAAAACGCCTACGACAAAATCTGGCAAGACAACCTCGTACACAAGATGCTGACACAGACCCCTATACCGGATATTTATGTCAAGATCGTTGATGACTTCCTCCGTGGCAGGACTTTCCTAGTGGCTCAACGGGGAATGCGTTCTGGCATTCGCCAATTGTCGGCAGGCACTCCGCAAGGATCGGTGCTATCTCCCATCCTTTTTAATATCTATGTCAATGATATGCCGGTCATCCCCGAGTGCCACCTTGCACAATACGCTGACGACACAGCACTATACACCACTGGCCGCATTACTGAGGCCGTCGTCGCCCGCCTCCAGCGACAGGTGGACGCCACTATCACCTGGTGCCGGACAAACAAAATAGCTCTCAATGCCGCCAAAACTACGGCAGTTTACTTCACGAAACGGCGCCCAGTCCTCCGCCGCAATATCTCGATTGCAGGTGTGCAGGTGCCCTGGTCCCCGACAACCACCTATCTCGGGGTCCAGATGGACCACAAGTTGCTCTTCCACTGTCATGCGGAGTATGTCACCAACAAGGGGCAAAAGCTAACCAGGGCTTTGTACCCGCTCTTTCGCAGTAGGGAACTTAACCTGCATACCAAGCTCCGCATTTACCGAACAGTTATCCTGCCTGCCCTCACGTATGGATCTGCTGCATGGGCCACGATTAGTGTCACCAGGATGCGGACATTGCAGCGCCTACAGAGCAAGGTGCTCAGGTGGAGTCTGCACGCCCCGCCACTCACGAGAATTGTCACTCTCCACGAGGAAGCTGATATCGTCCCCCTAAAGACGACCATACGCAACAACGCGCGGCGGCTCCTCTATGAGAAAGTGGATGCCTTGCGGGACACTGTCCATGGGTTGCGCCACGTTGGGACCACACTTCCACGCCGCTGGCATCGACATCCGGTTCCCCTAACCATGCTAGAGGAATCGGATTCCGACCATGGCTAACGAATGCCTTGCGGGACACTGTCCATGGGTTGCGCCACGTTGGGACCACACTTCCACGCCGCTGGCATCGACATCCGGTTCCCCTAACCATGCTAGAGGAATCGGATTCCGACCATGGCTAACGATAGGTCTGGCACGCCCACCACGGGCGCATCATTTGGCGGGACTAGCCGCCATTCTGCGTCCAATGCTTTCCAATCATACCTGCCCACGTTGTGCTAAATTTTTCTGCCTGACTCATGTAGTACTGTCACCGTCAGAGGGTGGTACGGGACTGCAAGTCCCACCGCCACACCTCCAAAGTTACCTGCCCACGTTGTGCTAAATTTTTCTGCCTGACTCATGTAGTACTGTCACCGCCACACCTCCAAGGTGAATTGCAGTGACGCAGTCACTGCCCTGTGGATAATTTTACTGCCTCACCAACACAGTTAGACCGCAATACACCGGTGATGGAACAAATTTATATATAGCCGCATTACTGTTAAATGCTTTTCGATTGTAAATGCAACTGCGAGAGAGTTCAGATATCCTCCCTCGGGCATGGGCGTGCGTGATGTCCTTAGGTTACTTAGGTTTAAGTAGTTCTAAGCTCTAGGGGACTGATGACCACAGAGGTTAAGTCCCATAGTGCTCAGAGCCATTTGAACCATTTTTTATGATTCTGATTTTGTGAACATCAACAAAAATATATTTTTAAAAAAGTTAAGGCCTCCTTTCGACAATAGCCATTCTATCACACTGACAAGTAACGACAAAAAATCAAGACAAATGTGAAACAAGTTATCACAGATTTCCGCATCTCAAGAAAGATTCCTGAAAGAATGGGTTCTACTTAAAAAAATAATCCATACATATAACCCCAACGATTTTTATTCCTCTTAAGGTAGGAGACCCTTAAATCCATAGGAAAACCACCATAATTCGTAAATTTCCTACTGCCGGAGTATACCGAATTTATGACAACTACTCGATGCAGTACAGAGGACAGACCGATCCCTTTTCAGATTTTACAATGTTATTTTCCTTTCATAGCTAACCTGCTTTTATGGCCGTCTTCTTCATGCCGTCTGTTTTCAATTTTGACTTTTATCACTCTTTCGACTAATTTGTTATAACCTGTCTGGGGATGATGGGAGATCCAATGCGCTCAACTTTTTCATGTAAATGATGTGAAAGTAAGTGAGCTGACTACTGTATTTAATGTTGTTTTGGCAACTACTTATTGTATATGACTTTATATTTTCTTCATCCGATTCTTCCTTATTTAGATGAACCTAAAGATGCAAATAGGTTAATTTAGGTTAAGTAGTGTGTAAGCTTAGGGACTGATGACCTTAACAGTTAAGTCCCATAAGATTTCACACAAATTTGAACCTTTTTGATTAAGTTTCTTTAGTTCTACATGCCAAAAATCGTACACGCTCCTTCCCACGGTAGACATATTCTTGGTCAGTGAGAGCAACTTTACTCGTCGATAGTTCTTGTCCAAACTATTTACCGTCCATGGAAGTGAAACATGGACGGTAAATAGTTCGGACAAGAAGAGAATAGAAGCTTTCGAAATGTGGTGCTACAGAAGAATGCTGAAGATTAGATGGGTAGATCACATAACTAATGAGGAAGTATTGAATAGGATTGGGGAGAAGAGAAGTTTGTGGCACAACTTGACCAGAAGGAGGGATCGGTTGGTAGGACATATTCTGAGGCATCAAGGGATTACCAATTTAGTATTGGAGGGCAGCGTGGAGGGTAAAAATCGTAGGGGGAGACCAAGAGATGAATACACTAAGCAGATTCAGAAGGATGTAGGTTGTAGTAGGTACTGGGAGATGAAGAAGCTTGCACAGGATAGAGTAGCATGGAGAGCTGCATCAAACCAGTCTCAGGACTGAAGACCACAACAACAACAGTTACAAAAGTTACGAAATCCTAAAATGTTGTAATTTCCTTTTAATAAATTGTATCACGTCCGTTCATACTTCTTGCAAGTATACAAACTCATCTTCTACAAGCAGAAAATATAAAGAAGAATATTAAGGTGATCTTATTACTTATGCCGATTACGGTGTACCGAATTTCCAAGTTGTTGCCAAGTGCTGCAGTCTTAATGAAGGGTTTACGACAGTTACAAACCTAAAGCTGGCGACGAGATACTCACCTTTTGTTACTCTGTAAGTCAACATCTGTTGTTCGGTACATTTCTTGCTTTGAAACGTCGAAAGGTTAAATGTGCACCCGATTGTGAAGCACTCAAACACTCTTGAACATACTCAAACCAAGTCTCATTCTTTGTGACTCTGTTTCTATATCCATTATACGTATTCTTTATCACCTACAACGATCGTGCATTCGTTGACAGTTCACCATTCACTTGCATCTGTGAACAAACGTTTACATTAACAGGGACAGAAGAGATTAGGATATAATAAATCTCAAGACTCTAACATGGTTCCGTATTTGCATAAAAAATAATAATATATGACTGTGGGTCGCCCGTGAAGCAAAACAGTTTTATTTTTTATTTATTTGTTCGCAATTTTGTTCCAGCGACAGTATCGCCAGTGTCTATTTGTTGTCGCCGTTTCCGGCATATTTCTTTGCTTTTATTGCCGTTTCTTGGGAATACAGCTTGTCATCTGCCAGTTTATTGGACGACTTGTAGCTGCTTCTAAACACAGGAAAACAGAATGTTTGTACCTTGTTCGTAGACCAAAACGAGGATACGTTAATGACTCCACGCTGTAATGTTTTGGCGCTAATAATTGGCACACACGTAACAACACTATGGGTCGGTGCCAGACTTTGACAAAAAATTAAAGTTGTCTGCATCCTTAATAACAATGGTAAGTTCCAAACGAATTAAGATCGAAGAAGAAGGATGTGGTATGAGAGATATTTTGTTAGCTTTTGATTCAATGTCGAGAGGCCAAAGAGACAAGCTTCCTATCGGTGTATTCGCTTAAGCGTTTCGGGTTCATTTTTCTTTCTTTATTTCCTTCTTTTCTTTTTTTTCCACTGGGTCTGACACCGTCTTTCCATTGTTTAAATGTCTTGATGGAAGCGCTCGACATGCTCGTAAATCATACCGCTACTATTGATTGGCAAGAGGTAGAGATATGAGTCAAAAAACTAGATCTTGAGTGGAATATTACAACCTAGCTCTTGGCACGTCCAATCCTCTGAAGTTCACTAGCAGCTAGATTCTAATTTTCAGTTCCTTCATTTCCCAAGAAATTGCGAACTGAGCCGAGTTGCGGGGTCGATAGTTCGCGCCCTGCGTGTTGAACACTTTCTTTGCCCGTTGCAAGGTCTTTGGTCTGTCTCTGTGGTAGGAGGGAAGAAGTGGAGCGAGGCGAGGCTAGGCGGAGGTGGTGGGTGCTGGAGGGGACTGGTAGTGGTGTCCGGCAGAGCGTAGGTACTTCTTGGGGGGCAGTTGGCCAGTCTTGCTGGTGCACAGCTTTTCTGGTGCGAGCGCCGTGAGCTGCTGATTGCCATACAGGATGGTGCGTTTGTTGAGGTGATGTGGTTGGTGAGGCTACCCCTGTCCTGCCTGTGTGACTTCGCGTGATGTCGGGGTTCCTGCTCGAGAAGTTGGGCTGGTTTCTTAAGGGGAATAGATAAAACAGCGAGATCATCGGTCTCAGCGGATTACGGAAGGAAGTCGGCTGTGCCCTTTCAAAGTAAGCATCCCGGCGTTTGCCTGGAGCGATTTAGGGAAACCACGAAAAACCTAAATCAGGATGGCCGGACGCGGGACTGAACTGCGAGTCCAGTGTGCTAACCACTCGCTCGGTGCTGGAGAAGTCAGCGCGATTCAGCGGAGCCTATGGATCGGACCCTGGGCTAACTAGTCGCCCCGAATGCGTTCATCGTGGCAGGTTGCCGGACACCAAGTCAGCCCGTTTTTGGTTTTCTGGTCGAGGACAGAGCCACGTCCTGCCTCCATTTGTTAAAGGGTGGTTGGTTGATGACAAACGGCGAGGTCATCGGTCCCCTTCGGATCAGGGAAGGGCGGGGAAGGAAGTCTGCCACGTCCTTTTAAAGAAACCATATCGACATTTGCCGGAAGTGATTTTGAGAAATCTCGGAAAACTTGAATCGGGACGACCGGACGCGGATTTGAACCGTCGTCCTCCAGAATGCGAGTCCAGTTGCCACCCAGCTCAGTCTGGAAATGGGTGAACGTCATTTGAATGTTAGCCAGAAGCTTGTCTCGGTTGTCTGCATTTCATCTGTGCTGCGTTTCCGTACTTCGCATTTGAATGGTGATTATTTCAAGGGGCCACTGGCATATGGTCATTTCCCTCTCACATGGATACTATTTTATATGTTTACTATTACTGCAATAGATTGCAGTGCAATAAAGCGGCTGGGGTGGATGAAATTAAGTCGGAACTCATCAAATACAGTGGAATGTCAGGTCTTAAATGGCTACACAGGATAATTGAAATGGCCTGGGAGTCGGGACAGGTTCCATCAGACTGGACAAAAGCAGTAATCACACCAATCTTTAAACATGGAAACAGAAAAGATTGTGACAACTACAGAGGTATCTCTTTAACCAGCGTTGTGGGTAAAATCTTCTCAGGTATTGTTGAAAGGAAAGTGCGAGTATTAGTTGAGGACCAATTGGATGAAAATCAGTGTGGGTTTAGGCCTCTTAGAGGTTGTCAGGACCAGATCTTTAGCTTCCGGCAAATAATGGAGAAGTGTTATGAGTGGAACAGGGAATTGTATCTATGCTTTATAGATCTAGAAAAGGCATATGACCGGGTTCCTAGAAGGAAGTTATTGTCAGTTCTACAAGATTATGGAATAGGAGGCAAACTTTTGCAGGCAATTAAAGGTCTTTACATGGATAGTCAGGCAGCAGTTAAAGTTGACGGTAAATTGAGTTCATGGTTCAGAGTAGTTTCAGGGGTAAGACAAGGCTGCAACCTGTCTCCATTGTTGTTCATATTATTTATGGATCATATGTTGAAAACAATAGACTGGCTGGGTAAGATTAAGATATGTGAACACAAAATAAGCAGTCTTGCATATGCGGATGCCTTAGTTGTGATGGCAGATTCAATTGAAAGTTTGCAAAGTAATATTTCAGAGCTAGATCAGAAATGTAAGGACTATGGTATGAAGATTAGCATCTCCAAAACGAAAGTAATGTCAGTGGGAAAGAAATATAAACGGATTGAGTGCCAAATAGGAGGAACAAAGTTAGAACAGGTGGAGGGTTTCAAGTACTTAGGATGCATATTCTCACAGGACGGCAACATAGTGAAAGAACTGGAAGCGAGGTGTAGCAAAGCTAATGCAGTGAGCGCTCAGCCACGATCTACTCACTTCTGCAAGAAGGAAGTCAGTACCAACACTAAGTTATCTGTGCACCGTTCAATCTTTCGTCCAACTTTGTTGTATGGGAGCGAAAGCTGGGTGGATTCAGGTTACCTTATCAACAAGGTTGAGGTTACGGATATGAAAGTAACTAGGATGATTGCAGGTACTAGTAGATGGGAACAATGGCAGGAGGGTGTCCACAATGAGGAAATCAAAGAAAAACTGGGAATGAACTCTATAGATGTAGCAGTCAGGGCGAACAGGCTTAGATGGTGGGGTCATGTTACACGCATGGGAGAAGCAAGGTTACCCAAGAGACTCATGGATTCAGCAGTGGAGGGTAGGAGGAGTCGGGGCAGACCGAGGAGAAGGTACCTGGATTCGGTTAAGAATGATTTTGAAGTAATAGGTATAACATCAGAAGAGGCACCAATGTTAGCACTGAATAGGGGATCATGGAGGAACTGTATAAGAGGGGGTTATGCTCCAGACTGAACGCTGAAAGGCATAATCAGTCTTAAATGATGATGATGATGATGATGATGGGTTTACTTTTATTTTAACTGTTGTTTTCTTTTGATTTTGATTTTAAGGTCTTACCGCATGTGTTCAATTCTAAGTTTAGATTTCACCATGCCACTGTGTTGAACTTAAGAAAGCGGGTGCATTTTAAGCAGTAGCTGTGACTTGGTTCTTGCTACCCGGAGTATATCTACCTCCTTAGATAGCACAACTACTCTTTAGCGTAACAAGTGGAATATTTTATATGATACTCAAACTGTGCTTACATTTGTTAAATTATGTACGAAACTGTGCAAGAAGGGATTCTTAGCACTTGAAATCCCCTCGTGTGACCATTAAGCTAATAAAGAAGAGTCAAGATTCGTTGTCAGCTGTGTATATTAGTTTTCAAAGGGGCTTTTGCAAATGTGAAGACCGTAGCATACTTGTTTTACATTTAAATTACTGTGGCTTCTGCTTACTGCTGTATTTATAGAGCTCGGCCAAAGGCTGTAGTTTTGTTTCACCCTTTCACTGTTTAAGAGAACATTCGCCGTACTTGTTGTAGCTTGTCATGTTGTCGCCAGGGGCTGGGGCCCGGGGTCTACACCTGTGATCTGTTGTGCCGCCATAGATCTTGTACCCCTATCTGACATTGGGCTGATCAGTTTAAGTTTATTAATATTTAATGTGTTTGATATTTTGTATTTTGAAAAAAATTAATAAGCATATCTAAATTAAACATCTGGTATCTCGAGTTTGATAATTTTTAAACTTATGTTTAATTGGTTTTTCTTTCTTAAATAGAAAATAAACATTGGTGGTTATCTTGTTACTGTTTTGGAAAGGAATTTCTTGTTAGTTAATACATTGTTGCGGGAGGTACATAATAATTATGTTCAATGGCTTTCCCCAGCCCTTCTTCTAGGATCTGACTGTTTGTGTGCTATAACTAGGTACACACCCTTGTTGCCTGTTCCGTGAACACCATTTGTTTTCTTGCCTGTCTGTGAATATTTAACTTCAGACACGAAACATTACTGAGAAAGAAGAGCAGATGGGTTCTCTAAGCACAACAAAGGACATTTATGTAAACTTAGTGGTTCCTATGGGAACAAGAAAAGCGCACCCAGTGATGACAGCATTTATTTATAACAATAAATAACACCAACATTAATAAATTCTCGTTTAAAATTAACTCTTAGTTTGTTTGACAACAAAATTAACTATTTTCAACTCGGATTTTGAGTATAGACCAGAGAGCATTATTCTGTATGGCGAGCACGGCGTTTGCGACAAAATAGTAAAATAGCAAGTAGCCCATCCATCAAAGAAAATTTAGGAGACACGTTCATGTAGTTGCAAATTTTTGCACAGAGGTAGTGGGTGAGTATCATGAACAAGGTACTAAAATTCCTGAATGGTAGTGTGCGTATGTCGGGGAGGAGAGGCGTTTGAAGATGAGTTATATTTGTTTCTTCTGAATTGCTCGACAGCTGCAACGGAACAGCTGCTGTGCAGGATGACTAAGAATCAATATTATCAATAGCAGTGTAGAACAGCTTCAGAGATTTTCGTAGATTCTGTCCATGTGCAAGATTTCTTGCACTAGTATTATTAGTAACTCATATCTGCATTCCATAAAGTGTTAACGCTCTTTGTGGAAAATAAGCATCACACGGGCATGTCTGTGTACAGAGCTGCCAGTGAGTCATAAGGTTTACTGCGGACGGTTGGTCTAACTTTCGTGAAATACCCTGTAGTTGCTTATTGTGACTTATAGTGGTGCAGATAGAGAGAGAGGAATCACCCGTTCACTCTTCAGTTTGTTGAAGTATGAAGGAGGTAAGAGCGTGACCAAAATCCAGCTACCTATCTTCCCTCACGGCTCTACCCTCCACCTCCGCCCACCCTTTTACACCCTAAAACACACTTTATTCGTTAATGCGTCTCTACTGCACTTAGACGTAATACACACGTTTAATATCTATCCTTAACGCACTTCATTTAACAATAAACATTAATTTCATGCCATTGAAATACTATTTTAATAGTGTACAGTTTTTCCATTTGCTGTGAGGAGTAAATTATTAGTCCTAGAGAAAAATATGGATAGGACCCCTTTTACAAGACATCAAACACAGTTTAATTTTAACTGGAAAGATTTTCGCTTGAAGCCGCGACTTTTCCAGCTATTGAAGAAAGAAGTCACTTTTAAAGGCCTCCGTCACCCAAATCCAGATTCCCCACCTGTCGAGATATTTAATATGTTGTTCATGTCGCTCTTTCCTACTACTATAGAAAAAAATTATTACTACACGCAGTTTCCCCTGATCGATCATTTTCGGTTTTCATTGCCTAGCCTAGTAGGAAGAAAAGAAGCTAGGTGTCTTCATTTAAGTAGTAAACTCAACATTAGATCGCAGCTCCAGCTTTCCGTGGTACTATTTCAAAACTTAGCACACATGACAGTTAACGCTTTTTGGTGACTGCTCGTTAAAGTCATATAGGAAACTGGACATCAGAACATTTACTAGCGAAGACCAACATTACATCGAGAAAGGGTAGAAACTACACTCATATTATTAACAACTGAAGTGACTCTTGCGCATTTCAGTAGGTGCTATATTTCAGGCAGTTTCTGGTGACTGAAGTGACGTATACAAAGCACTTCAAGGTTTTTATTAAGGTACCAGAGTCATTCGAAGGACAAGTTTGGTACTTCTATGGCTTTAACTTCGCATCACTAGGTTGAGCCCTGTTCAGCTGATGTGTCAACATTGTTTTGTTTAAAAACCTCAAAAATATATGTCAAGATAGTCAGTCCTTTTGAAACGTCCACTGTAATTGAACAACGTTCTGTTAGACAGTTTTTAATTGCTGAAGGCGCGAAACCAGTGAAAATGTACTGCAGAATGTCGAAAGCTTATGGTGAAGGTTGTATGAATAGTGCAAATTTTTACGAGTGTGTAGAGCAGTTCAAAAAGGGTCGCGACTCAGTGACTGACGAATGCTATTCTGACCGACCGGTTGTAGTTTCAACACCTTCACTTGAAAGTAGAACTGATGACATCATTCGTGCCGACCGCCGTGTGACTGTGGAAATGATAGTTGGTTAGGTGCATGTTAGTACTGGTACAGTTCATAACATTATCTGTAACAAGCTGTAGTCCGGCAAAACATGCGAAAGATTGGTCCCAAAGGAGTTGACGCGGCTTCACGAGGAAACAAGGTAGAGAGCGCGCACAGAGCTAAAGGAACGTTAGAAGGTGAGCACATCCTCAACAAAATTTTAATTTGTGATGAAACGTGGGTCCACTATTATGAGCCAGAAGCAAAAAGACAAAGCATGGAGTTGGAGCCCATCAACCCACCTATCCAGAAAAAATTCAAAACCCAAACATCAGCAGGGAAAGTCATTCTGACGGAGTTTTGAGATGCTGAAGGTCCAGTTTTTGAGATTGTCATACAGAGTAGCGTACAATGATCCGGCAATACTTCTCGGATTTGCTTTTAAACAAGGCGAAGCTATGCATGAGAGAGAGACGTCGTGGATCTGAGGAGAGGTGTGATTCTGCAGCAAGACGTCACCATGCTGCTCAACTAACCTGTGAAACCATCGAAAAACTGTTTTGGGAAGTACTGCCCTTAAAGTTCTGATTTAGCACCTAGTGATTTCCATTTGTCTCATGCACTGAAGGAGGCATTACGTGGGAAGAGGTTCCAGGACAACGAGGACGCGAAAAAGTTTGTGGGAAATTGGTTCAAACATCAAGATAAAGATTTGTTTGCAGCCAGAATAAAAAAGCTTGTAGCCAATTGGAACTAGTTCATAAACGTTCAAGGGGATTGTGTTGAAAAGTAGAAAAAGTACTGTTTTGTAAAAATAAACGCTATTTTATCCAGACCAATTTGTCTCTTTATATATGGAATGACCATTGTATTTCTAAGGAAGATATTGTAAATAAATTATGATCAATGAAACGTAATATACATCTACGATCTGTCACATACACTGCTTGATAAAATCTACCATATAATGTCACAAAGCAAACAGCTTAGTGTCAGGTTAAACATTTTCGTCTGTAATCAAAGACCTCGCCAACATGCTTCCGATATCGCTGCACTATCGGTCGGAGGGTGGCATTCACGTATCGTACAGCTGGTACGGTGCCTTCTATGACCATCAGCGGCGTACGTCGGACCCACGTAATGCCACCCCAAAACGGCATGGAACCTCCTTCTTGCTGCACTCGCTGGACAGTGTGTCTAAGGCGTTCAGCCTGACCGGGTTGCCTCCAAACACATCTCCGACGATTGTCTGGTTGAAGGCATATGCGACACTCATCGGTGAAGAGAACATGATGTCAATCCCGAGCGGTCCATTTGGCATTTTGTTGGGCCCAACTGTACCGCGCTGCATGGTGTCGTGGTTGCAAAGATGGACCTCCCCATGGACGTCGGGAGTGGAAGTTGCGCATCACGCTCCCTATTGCGTACAGTTTGAGGCGTAACACGACGTCCTGTGGCTGCACGAAAAGCGTTATTTAACATGGTGGCGTTGCTGCCAGGGTTCTTTCGAGCCATAATCCATAGGTAGCGGTCATCCACTGCAGTAGTAGCCCTAGGGCGGCCTGAGCGAGGCATGTCGTCGACAGTTCCTGTCTCTCTGTATCTCCTGCATGTCCGAACAACATCGCTCAGGTACACTCCGAGATTCCTGGACACTTCCTTGCTTCGAGCCGTTCCTTTCACAAAGTAACAATGCAGACGCGATCCAACCGCGGTATTGACCGTCTAGGAGTGGTTGAACTACAAACAACACGAGCCGTGTACCTCCTTCCTGGTGAAATGACTGTAACTGGTCGGCTGGCGGACACCCTCCGTCTAATAGGCGCTGCTCATGCGTGGTTGACGGTTGTTTCCATCTCTGGGCGGGTTTAGTGACATCTCTGAACAGTCAAAGGAACTGTGTCTGTGATCAGTATCCACAGTCAACATCTGTTTTCAGGAGTTCTGCGAACCAGGGTGATGCAAAACTTTTTTTGATGTGTGTATCACACTCAGGTCTTTATGACAGCATCAACTTTCTCTGAATGGAATTATTTCCCCCTCACATTCAAAAAGATGTGAAAATGCCTTTTTTTCAACTTGGTCATCTAATAACGGGTCATTAAAGTACCACAACGTGGCAACATATACTCGAGAGCGATATTTTTTGTTTCATTGCACTCCCGCTTTTTAGTTGTGTGCATAGAATATTTATTTTCCTCATAATCTCTTCCTGCGTAATATATGGGTGGGAAAGACGCAACACCTCTACCACTTTGGAAAACGCCAGTGCTGCTTTGTTTTCCAAAGCTGCAGAAACTGCTGATACATTGACATAAATTGTAATGAAAATTTTTTCCTAAACAAATGCGGTGAAACATCGACAAACGGTGGGCCGTATTTTCAAGTCTGCCGCAATTCAAAATTTACCTCAAACATGTCAAACACGCCCTCTGCTTGACAAACACGTCAAACAGCACTGTACATACACAAATATTTGACAAACTTAACAAAGTTGGACAAAATATTATATCGCCTACAGAGCCTTTTACACATAATGAGCATAATTACTAAGTGCGTAACTTTCAATCTCTGTGCTCCCCTTCAAGTTTTGATTTCACTGGCTTCCTAAAGTAGAACGGAAGTCATTTCCCGATGTCTCTACACATGTCCTATAATTTTGCCATTTCTACAGACAGGTAGTATCATTTTCTTCAGCAGTATTCAACGTGAGTGCAATTTTAATAATTCTGCCTTTTTCAGTGCAATAATCCACATGCAGATACCTTAGGTGTCGAAGTAAATAATTGTTTATTTGTTTGGTTTATGAACAACGGAAGGAGTCATCACATCAACGCTGCAGAAATTCTTAGTACACAGCGATGCAATGTTATTCAGTAGCGGACCAGATACAAAGCACCCAGCACGTTTAACTTCAATTAGGAGATAACGACCCAGCGCTCTTGGCGACATGGGGCAATCACGCGTGCAGCAGCAAAACGATTTGCTGACTATTTTAAATTCAGGTCAGCATTCCCTCCACATTATTCTATAATGATGGCATTCCAATACTTCGCTGGAATATGGCTTGGTGAATCCGTCAGAAACAGTCAATACTTTAGTACTCTGTCAGAATCTTCCCTAAGAGAGCGCAATGCTTACCTGTCTGACGATGAGATGTTGCTTTTGGGCGGACAGGTCCTTTCCAAAAATCTGCCAGTTGCCGTCCTATCCTCCGCAGGATCCAAGGTCATTTAAAATCTCATATTTTTTCACGGAACTGCGTGAATGAAAGATGAGTAAACACCTGGACGTTGGGGCTAATTCCTTCTCTGAGTACAGACAAGTGCTATATCCAAAAGCTTAGTGATGAGACTTTACTCCGAACGTCGACTTGTACTAACACAACTAAAATCTCAGTCAGTCTGCTCCTAATGGCTGTATCTGTTAAATCTCAAGAAGAGGCACGATAGTCGAAATTATGTTCAAATAATGAATCAGTTCCCGGGCAAACACCATAGTGATGTACAGCCTCTAGTAGCTCCTTTCTATTGGTGGAGTAATCTAGCCATTCCACTAGTATTTTACGTAATAGTGGAAAGCCTAAAATGTAATCATGTGCGCTTTACATGACATACACACAGAATTGATGAGGCAGATTCAAAATAGTGGGTGTTCAATAAGTAATGCCACACATTTACTTTCTGGATGCAGGCTGGTTCTATTCAAGATTCCAGTACAAAGTGTTACTCCACAGTCTTATGGCTACAAAACCCTATATTTCAACATAAACTCCGTTCAGCGCGACGACCTTCCGCCACCTTTCTCGGAGAGCCAATATGCCCGCTTGGTACCACTACTGTTCGACCTCAGAGCCAACGTCTTGGTGCATAAATAACCTCCATATCACCCACGTGCTGCTTGCCGCGGAGGTCATCCTCGTTGGGCAAAATAGTTCGAAGGGGTGCGAGATCCGAGCTGTAGGATGGATGAGGAAGGAAAGTCCACTGAAATTTTTTCAGTTCACCTCGGGTGCGTAGATTTGTGTGAAGCCTTGCGTTATCATGGAGACGAAGAAATTCATTTGCTTTTTTGTTACGAAGAACACGGTGAAGTCGTTTCGTCAATTTCCTGAGCATAGCACTGTACACCTCAGAGCTGATCGCTGCACTATGGGGTTGGAAAGCAAACAGAATAACCACTTTAGAGTCCCAGCGGACCGTCACCATGACTTTACCAGCTGGGTGTGAGGCTTTATTTTCGGAGGAGAGGTTGCGTGGCTCCAGTCCATGGATTGCCGGCACGCAGGAGATCGGACTGGTTTCGGCGACCATGTTCATTGATACGCCTCGCCCGACAATTTGTTCACTACCAGGTAGGTCTCTGTAGTCATTTGGCAAGCACTCCGATTTTCTACCGAAAGAAACTCAATGACAGCACCCTTTTTGGAACACACGTAGGTTACAGACTCGATTTTGGAAGCTATGTACACCATCTTCACCTGTCGGAACTCTAAAGAACTACGGGGTCTGAAGCGGAAATATTACACGATGTCCCACAAGAACTTCTGCATATTTTCAACCGAAACTGGCCGCGGAAAAAGGTGTGGAATGCTGGCAGCCTAAGAACATCGCAAAGCTACTGCCGACGAGTCTGTTGCTTCCACTTGAAATTTATGGGTCTAGATGCAATATTCTTTGTCCACGACGGCAGATACTTTCTTTTTTTTCCGAAGCGTTTACTCTACTTGCTGTAGCTCTTCTTTCTCAGTATCTGCCATTTGTTTTTTATTCAACTTCGTGATCGCATGCCCGTCGTCACGCCACAGTAAGCCTGTTCAGGGAAGTCGTGTGTGCCGTAACCCTACTCAAGGAAGTCGTGTGTGCCATTCTTGAACCGTGTAAACATTGTTCTGTGTTTTGCTGTGTTTTGGCTGCTTATTTCTTTGTTCACCGATGCGGAATATGGAGACGAGACCAGCGCTCGCCTAAACAGGAGTGGGAAACCGCCTAAATGTCACTCCAACGCTGCCGGTTTACCAGCGCACGGTCGTTAAAGCGTAGCGCTGCTTATATCGGGATCTGTCAAAAGTCCCTGTCCCACAGTTACGTCATACGAACAGGTCGTTCTCCACGAACCCAAATAAGACAGTAAGAATAGAAGCATGAAAGCGTGTCATTCTGAGTAACAATGCTGCTGGCAGGTCCGTTATAAGTCAGCCACTGAAAAAGGCAGGTTTCTCGATCTTCCAGATAGCATCGGTCATGTGTATAGAGGAACAAAGTATCACTTGACGGATGCGATTAACTGTTCGCTAATCAGTGACAGTATGCTTCATTCAATCTGCACGGCCCTTCATACTTCTTCCTGAGCACCACATCAAAGAAATAGAGGCAGCAAACCGTGTCCACATTCAACGTCAAGTGATTGGTTGCAGTGTTTCAAAAAATCTGTAAATTTTTACTGTCATTATACCAGATTAAAACACGACACACGTACCTAAAATCGTGTATGTTTTAAAACTGCAAGTCGAGACCACGTTCCTCAGAATCCTTTGTAAAGATATTAGTGAAACTGAAAGAAAATATGCTCTCCATGGCAACACTGCCAGCCACTTCACAAAAATGACCTTGTAAATATAATTTTGTTGAAACGTTTTAGAATTGTTAGATTTATTTTGTTTTCATCAGGTTGATTTAAAGTCTTAAAGCTTATTCTTCTGTTGCTCATACAGGGTGTTTCAAAAATGACCGGTATATTTGAAACGGCAATACAAACTAAACGAGCAGCGATAGAAATACACCGTTCGTTGCAATATGCTTGGTACAACAGTACATTTTCAGGAAGACAAACTTTCGAAATTACAGTAGTTACAATTGTCAACAACAGATGGCGCTGCGGTCTGGGAAACTCTATAGTACGATATTTTCCACATATCCACCATGCGTAGCAATAATATGGCGTAGTCTCTGAATGAAATTACCCGAAACCTTTGACAACGTGTCTGGCGGAATGGCTTCACATGCAGATGAGATGTACTGCTTCAGCTGTTCAATTGTTTCTGGATTCTGGCGGTACACCTGGTCTTTCAAGTGTCCCCACAGAAAGAAGTCACAGGGGTTCATGTCTGGCGAATAGGGAGGCCAATCCACGCCGCCTCCTGTATGTTTCGGATAGCCCAAAGCAATCACACGATCATCGAAATATTCATTCAGGAAATTAAAGACGTCGGCCGTGCGATGTGGCCGGGCACCATCTTGCATAAACCACGAGGTGTTCGCAGTGTCGCCTAAGGCAGTTTGTACCGCCACAAATTCACGAAGAATGTCCAGATAGCGTGATGCAGTAATCGTTTCGGATCTGAAAAATGGGCCAATGATTCCTTTGGAAGAAATGGCGGCCCAGACCAGTACTTTTTGAGGATACAGGGACGATGGGACTGCAACATGGGACTTTTCGGTTCCCCATATGCGCCAGTTCTGTTTATTGACGAAGCCGTCCAGGTAAAAATAAGCTTCGTCAGTAAACCAAATGCTGCCCACATGCATATCGCCGTCATCAATCCTGTGCACTATGTCGTTAGCGAATGTCTCTCGTGCAGCAATGATAGCGGCGCTGAGGGGTTGCCGCGTTTGAATTTTGTATGGATAGAGGTGTAAACTCTGGCGCATGAAACGATACGTGGACGTTGGCGTCATTTGGACCGCAGCTGCAACACGGCGAACGGAAAACCGAGGCCGCTGTTGGATCACCTGCTGCACTAGCTGCGCGTGGCCCTCTGTGGTTGCCGTACGCGGTCGCCCTACCTTTCCAGCACGTTCATCCGTCACGTTCCCAGTCCGTTGAAATTTTTCAAACAGATCCTTTATTGTATCGCTTTTCGGTCCTTTGGTTACATTAAACCTCCGTTGAAAACTTCGTCTTGTTGCAAAAACACTGTGTTCTAGGCGGTGAAATTCCAACACCAGAAAAATCCTCTGTTCTAAGGAATAAACCATGCTGTCCACAGCACACTTGCACGTTGTGAACAGCACACGCTTACAGGAGAAAGACGACGTACAGAATGGCGCACCCACAGACTGCGTTGTCTTCTATATCTTTCACATCACTTGCAGCGCCATCTGTTGTTGAAAATTGTAACTACTGTAATTTAGAAAGTTTGTCCGCCTGAAAATGTACTGTTGTCCCAAGCATATTGCAACAAACGGTGTATTTCTATCGCTGCTCGTTTAGTTTTTATTGCCGTTTCAAATATACCGGTCATTTTTGAAATACCCTGTATGAGAATGGTTAAAGGGTGGTTTAATGACTATAAACTGTTCCGATGTCGCCAAACTTAGCCCCAATAAGACGTAACTTTTCTCTCTGTGAAACACGAGCGAAAAAAGTTACCACTACATACACTGATGCGGAAAGCGTAAAAAAGAAAGTAGTTTTCGCATGAAGCTTGACCATACATTGAATGGTCTAGTGCACTGTTGTGCAGAAGGTTACTCAAAGAAATATGCGATGGTGAAATAAAGTGACACTTCCGTTTAAAGACAGTAGTTACACTGAGGTAACCGCACTGGATAATGCTGCCTTGTGCATTTCCAAAGGCGAGACGTGGTTCTTGATGTGGTCTGTGATCCCGAGGTACAGCAGTGCTTGCTCTCCAACGTGCTTCCATGCCGGCGACGAAGCTGATAAGAAATTCTTGGAGCAGGCAGTTCCATTCCTCAACCAGCGTGCTTGACAGCTCCTAGAGGGTCGCTGGCGCATGTGGATGTGCTGCAGTACGTACCCCCAACGCATCCAGCACGGGCCCGATGGGATTTAAGTCTAGGTACGCATAGCCCAGTCCCTTGGCTAATATAATTTCGTTTCAAAAACTCCTCTGCCTGCAGTGTCCGTTGCGGTCGCGCATTGTCATCCACAAAAATATCCGCCACCGAGTCTGAGTGGACAGCGCACCGGCGTGTCATGGCGAGGGACCGGGTTCGATTCGCGGCTGGGTTGGAGATTTTCTCCGCTCAGAGACTGTGTTTGTGTCGTCTTTGTCATCCTCATTTCATCCTCGTCGACGCGCAAGTCGCCAAAGCGGCGTCACCTCAAAAGACTAGCACCAGGCGGTCAGGCCTACCCGCCGGGACGCCCTCACAACACATTTCATTTCATCCCCAAAATTAAGTCAGGATCGAATGCACCCTTGCAACGACACCCGTAGGGAAGGAGAATAGTGTCAAAATAACGTTGACCGGGGAGTGAACCCTGTTCAAAGAAATATGATGCCACCAGGAGCATTAGGAGTGGACTAGCGAGTAATAGGGTCGCTTGCTCTTCTTGGATAAGAACAGAATCTGTCTGCGTAGTGATTCTGGACGTACCCGCATAAGGCGAGAGATGGAAACACGTAATGCTCCCAGAAACACTGTCGAATTTGGACGTTTTGGTGGTCCAGATGCTACAGTGTGGGGAGGTATTTTCTTCCATGGGTGTACTGACCTCTGGACACGGTTCACTCAACGATGAACTTTATCGTGACACGGTACTCGTTCCCCATGTGCGTGTTTCCCGATGTGCAATCTGCCATCATGTTAATTGTATGAATGATAATGTGCGATCACATCTAACTCCGCAGGTGGGGGGATTTCTTGGAGAGGGAAAATATTCGATGAATGGCCGGCCTGCTCCTTCTCTCGACTTAATATCCATCGATCACATATGGGATGGATTGGGGATACGTATTCCGTCTCGTCCACATCCGCCAACGAACATCTTGCTGTTGGTGAGGGAATGGAACGCTCTGCCACGGGAACTCCTCACGAACCTTGGTAGCACGTTTCAGAGCATGCACTGCCATCCTGGGTAATCACAGACCCTATTAAGAACCATGTTCCGCTTTTTGTAATGTCCATGGAACCGTCATAGATGGCGGTTACTTCCGTGTCATTATTTATTTATTTATGAAAGTATCATTTCCTTTCGCCTCACTTATCTTTTGTAGAATACTGTACCAGTCCTGTGAGTGGACTAGTTGCTTCGAGCAACGTTAGTTGGCAATGACCCAGTACACCAGTGTACTACATTTGCCTAAAGAGAGAAAGAAATCTAGGCTTCCAGACTCTCCTTAATTTCTCTTATCTTATTTTCATGAATGCGTCAGATAGGATACCGACAGTACAACTATAGCACACGCTTCGTTGGAAACCGGAACAAGATGCCTTATTTCCATTTAAGCACAGATAATACCGATCGACTACTACCTTAGCAGTGCGTCTCCAAATTCACGTTACTTCTCCTATCACACCCACTCGATAAGAGGTCGGAAATTGGTAGATTGGTAGAAATACTCTGAGACTGGTCGCAATTACGCCTGGTGTGTGACTTCGTTTACAAATTCACCTTACGTTTCCCAGAACAACACTGTAATATCTTAGTTTCCATTCTCTTCCCCAAGTTTTAATTTTAGGTTTCCCTCGTATTTCGTAACACTTCTTAGTATTAGCATAAAATATTCATACGATTTAAATCGCTCCACACATTCACCACATATTTTGAAATCGAATAGCACCAAACAAATCCTCTGTGCTTCGTCGTTTTATTTACGTACACTAAGTGAAAATTTTGCCAATTGCCCTTTTTCGTAGAAGCACCAGCGTAAAATGATATAGTGTCACTGATGTTAATTGAGAAGATGGTGAAGATGGTTGGACACGTTAGCATAATCCAAGTACTCAGAGCGAACAGCTTCCGCGTAATTTGTGTATCAGTGGGCAGGAAAAGAGATACGCAAAGCTTCACAGCATACTACCAATAGCTCTAAAGTGCAATGTGTCATACGTATTTATACGGACGACGATAATAATGATCCCGTCTCTACACAGTTCAGCACCGCCTCCAGGCATAGTATTCTACAGAACTCTAAATCTGGTATTATTGTTTGTTTTCCTGAACTAAATACATCGAGTGTGTACGTTTATGAGTATGAATTTGAGTAGCCTATGACTATCCTACTGCCTGGCATAGTCTCCATCTCCATGATCTCCTAGCACGACAAAGAGACATATTACTGTTAAAGGTTTAAAACGGTATTGTAAAAACGACCGTTTTGGGTTTCAAATAATTATTGCTCAGGATTCAAGAGTTCCGTACATACAGTTTATATAAACGCTGGACTGTAACAGTTTGCTAAAGTTAAACTTCTCGTATCAGTATTTACATCTCAATTTTAAACATGATCATTTAACTTACTTTTTCGGCTTATCTTTGTAAAATACAGTACTTCTGGACTGCGATTAAATTATGGAAAACTGTTGTTGCTCATGTGTGTGTGTGTGTGTGTGTGTATAGCTGTGTTGTGTGAGACTTATATTTTAAAATGTATTGTCAGGGGAAGTAGAGTTGTTACGAGCACGCGTTATTGAGGGGACTTGGTTAATATTTGTTTCCAGTGTCCGCCTTTGTAGCTGGGTGGTCGCCTAGCAAAACAAACAACGATACAATGTGAATAGCTCCATAAAATATTGAAAACGTAAATAAACTAGCTTATGGCTCGCCCCTACGCTCGCGTAGACTGTACAGTCTGCACATATTTATTTAATTTTTCTTTAATCGAGTTTTTATGTTGTTCACAAACTACAACATCGCCTAACCTTTTTGCACTGTTTAAGGTCATAGAAACATGGTCCTTTTCGAATGCCCTCCTGACGAAAAGGGAATAGGGAAACTGATGTCAGAAGTCTTTGTTAATCCCGTCTAGTGAGTTCTTGTAGTGATACATCCACAAATATTTTCATCCCCTAACACAAATATTTTCAGCCCGCATCTCGTGGTCGTGCGGTAGCGTTCTCGCTTCCCACGCCCGGGTTCCCGGGTTCGATTCCCGGCGGGGTCAGGGATTTTCTCTGCCTCGTGATGGCTGGGTGTCATGTGCTGTCCTTAGGTTAGTTAGGTTTAAGTAGTTCTAAGTTCTAGGGGACTGATGACCATAGCTGTTAAGTCCCATAGTGCTCAGAGCCAGCCACAAATATTTTCATCCTCTATTTTACCTCCTTAGGGATTGAATTTACCAAGAAAGAATTAAAGCGTATTTTCTTATTTCTAACTGAGAAGTCAAATAGCCTTATTGGTTGAATTTCTAAACATGATGAAACTCTTATTTATTTCTGGCTAAGAAGCCGAATATCAATTTTCGAAATTCTAGCTTCAACATTGGCTTAAACGCCACAAGTTTGCAAGAAACCTTTCATCCCCTATTACACCCAATTAGGAAAGGAATTTCAAACAATCTCTCCTAGCACGATGCCTGCAGTATAAGATCCACACCCTTTCCAAATTTCAAGTTACTATCATTGGTGGTTTGGGCAAGACGATGGTGAATTTGTGAATCAGTCCTGCCCTATTTCACCCTTTTAGGGGTTGAATTTCCAAAATCATTAAAACATATATGTTTTCATTTCCAGCAGAGAAACTAAATAACAATTTTCAAAGATCTAGCTTTAAAAATGTTTTCACAATGAAATATTTTCGTAAAGCATTTCACCTCCTATTTCACCCCCTTAGGAGTTGAAACTTCTTTTCTGTTTCTAACAGAAAAGCCAGATATAAGTTTTCACAGATTTAGCTTCGAAAATGCTTCATAAATGAAATATTTTCGTAAGACATTTCATCCCCTATTTTACTCTCTTAGGGTTCAATAACAATAGGGGTTAAAAAGAAGATGGGTTAATGAAAGGAGGAGGTTTCTTTGTGGCTGCAAGGATAAAGATCTGAAGAAGGTACAGGCGAAGTGCTTCATGCGCAGCGTGACACTGTGCGGAACTGAGATATGCTCACCGGGGTAACAGGAAAACAGAAAGAGGCATTTGAGACGTGCATTTGGTGGAGGACGGAAGGGATAAAACGGGTAGATGAAGTCAGAAATGAGGAGATGTTGAGAAGAGTAGGGGAAGAGCGAGATTTTTGAAGGAAATCAAAAAGAGGACACTGGATGAGAAGAGATTGTTTGCTGATGCATACTGTGGAAGGAACAGTGAATGGAAGAAGAAGAAGATGTAGACGATACCAGAGGACGGATAGTGTAACGATAGGAAAGAATTATGAGAAAATGAAGAGGGTAGCAAATGACAGGACTGCATGGAGAGCAGTATGTGACGACCTGCCATAGTGCAGGACCGTGATTATTAGAGA
This sequence comes from Schistocerca cancellata, assembly GCF_023864275.1. Classification (NCBI taxonomy): domain Eukaryota; kingdom Metazoa; phylum Arthropoda; class Insecta; order Orthoptera; family Acrididae; genus Schistocerca; species Schistocerca cancellata. The sequence goes on from NC_064628.1 coordinate 846,666,392, forward strand.
CTATGAGTTTCCAAAACCACTGAAACTCATATTTCTTTATTTGTAACCAAGCAGTCAAATACCAATTTCATAGATGTATGTGGGGACTGATGTCCTCGGATGTTAAGTCCTATAGTGCTCAGAGCCAGCCATAGATGTATGTTTAAACTACTTCATTAGTTCTTCAACAATAATTGAGTTCTTTTAAAATTTCAGCCACTATTAAAACAACCCCTCCCCCCTTAGGGGTTAAATTTCCTAAAATGCTCAAACACGTGCTTCAAAATTCCCTACATACTACCAAAAAATCTTTCATACCTATTTCACTACCAGACGGATGTAATTTGTAATAATTCCTTCTTGAACGACGCCTACAGTATAAGATCAACACCTTCTGCAAATTTCTATCCTTCGTGGTTTGAGCTGGGTGATGATGAGGCAGTGAGTGAGTTCGTCAGTAGGGACATTGTCCTTTATGTAGAGAGATTATTAATAGTTTTAATTTTAATTTGTGCAATTTGACGTCTCAAATGTCCTTAGAAGGACCGCAGAAATAGGTTCAGTCTGTCTGCTACACTGGGTGGAATCGCTTCCACCAGGGGTTGCAGCACTGCGTGAACGTCTGCTGCGACCGATTTTGACCGCACTTAGTGAGTATGCATGCCATTGTACTTCCAGAGTTTTGTTGATGTTTCAAGAGACGAGACTGTGAGGTAGGAATCTGTTAGAATCGATAAGTTGAAGTTTACATTTGATAGAAATTTCTCATGACCTATCTCTGCTGATGTGGAAACGTTTCTAGAAGATGAGTTCTGAGAATACTGCTGGTACCCACATGTCAGTTCCGTCCAGCCTCGCATTTCGTAAAATGAAAATGGGTAATTTATGTGATAACGTGTATGAAACCTGCGGGGAACCCTATAGTTCATGCATAGTGATGGAAAAATATCTGACGTGCATCCCTGACAAAACTGTACCATCAGGTGAGCAAGATGTATGAGACAGGCGAAATACCCACAGACTTCAAAGCGAATATAATAATTCCAATCCCGAAGAAATCATGGGTCGACAAATGTGAAAATTACCGAACTATCGGTTTAATAAGCCACGGCTGCAAAATACTAACACGAATTCTGTACAGACGAATGGAAAAACTGGTAGAAGCCGACCTCGGGGAAGATCAGTTTGGATTCCATAGAAATGTTGGAAGACGTGGGGCAATACTTACCCTACGACTTATCTTAGAAAATAGATTAAGGAAAGGTAAACCTACGTTTCTAGCATTTGTAGACGTAGAGAAAGCTTTTGACAATGTTGTGTGGAATACCCTGTTTCAAATTCTGAAGGTGGCAGGGGTAAAATACAGAGAGCAAAAGGTATCTTCAATTTGTACAGAAACCAGATGGCAGTTATATGAGTCGAGGGGCATGAAAGGGAAGCAGTGGTTGGGAAGGGAGTGAGACAGTGTTGTAGCCTATGCCCGATGTTATTCAATCTGTATATTGAGCAAGCAGTAAAGGAAACTAAAGAAAAATTTGGAGAAGGAACTAAAATCCATGGAGAAGAAATAAAAATTTTGAGGTTGGCCTATGAAATTGTAATTCTGTCTGAGACAGCAAAGGACTTGGAAGAGCAGTTGAACGGAATGGATATTGTCTTGAAAGGAGGATATAAGATGAACATCAACAAAAGCAAAACGAGAGTAATGGAATGTAGTCGAATTAAGTCGGATGATGCTGAGGGAATTAGATCAGGAAATGAGACACTTAAAGTAGTAAAGGAATTTTGTTATTTGGGGAGTAAAATAACTGATGATGGTCGAAGAAGAGAGGATATAAAATGTAGGCTGGCAATGGCAAGGAAAGCGTTTCTGAAGAAGAGAAATTTGTTAACATCGAGTATAGATTTAAGTGTCAGGAAGTCGTTTCTGAAAGTATTTGTATGGAGCGTAGCCATGTATGGAAGTGAGACATGGACGATAAATAGTTTGGACAAGAAGAGAATAGATGCTTTCTAAATGTGGTGCTACAGAAAAATGCTGAAGATTAGATGGGTAGATCACATAACAAATGTGGAGGTATTGAATAGAATTGGGGAGAAGAGGGGTTTGTGGCACAGCTTGACAAGAAGAAGGAACCGGTTGGTAGGACATGTTCTGAGGCATCAAGGGATCACATATTTAGCATTGGAGGGCAGCATGGAAGGTAAAAATCGCAGAGGGAGACCAAGAGATGAATACACTAAGCAGATTCAGAAGGATGTAGGTTGCAGTAAGTACTGGGAGATGACGAAGCTTGCACAGGATAGAGTAGCATGAAGAGCTGCATCAAATCAGTCTCAGGACTGAAGCAACAACAACAACCACAACAAATTTTTTTAAACTTTAATTATTTACTGGAGATTTGATCATTGAGATGGTGGGTTCTTGCCGGGGAGCACAAAGCAGTTGTTGCTTAACGTTATTTCAGGTTTTGAATGCCCACATTCGAGCGAAAGCGCCAGCACTAGAACACAAACACAAAATAGTTTAACGATGATACTTACCTATATCATTTTTCTCCTGATCTGGTTTCGCAGCAAAACCCTCACAAAACCCTTTACACACTAGAAACTAAGCGGCTCTCTTCGTAACTCGATCGTGATACTCCTTGCGAGAAGTATCCCATTTTTCTGGGTATTTTTTCAGCTCTTCAGTAAACAATTCGACGTCGAAACTGGATGCATCCATGGCAGGCTGACTGCAGCTGTTGGTGTGGTTGCGAACACGTATGTGCTGCCCCATTCACATGCAACGACTGCTGCTCCAGATCGCTGCGAAGCAGCAGTGGCTGGCGAGCGCGATCTCGCTGCTATTTCGCATCGCTACCGCCATAGTTTGCGCCGCTCCATTGTTTCACCTGCACTGCTGAAACGCGCTTGAAACTGACGCTGCGATGGCGCGATAATAAATCGCTCGTGTGCATCGAGCCTAAAGGTCGATCTCCGGAAGCAGATCCAGTCCTAGATAATGGATGGCGGACAGTTTCGCACCTGCATGGCGCAAGGCTCAACAGCCGGTTGCGCGGCCAGAGACGCGTGGCCCAGTTGCTGCAGGCGAGACGACACTGCCTGCAGCTGTCACTATTGCGCCTCTAACGTAAGCGGTAGCTGCTAATACACTGACATGGGGAGGCCTCGACGCTGGGATCACGGATTTACTTCAAATTTACACCTTTAGTAGACAACTTTTTTTTTTTTTTTTTTTTGTCTACTGACTGGTTTGATGCAACCCGTCACGAATTCCTTTCCTGTGCTAACCTCTTCATCTCAGAGTAGCACTTGCAACCTACGTCCTCAATTATTTGCTTCACGTATTCCAATCGCTGTCTTCCTCTACAGTTTTTGCCCTCTACAGCACCCTCTAGTACCATGGAAGTCATTCCCTCATGTCTTACTAGATGTTCTATCATCCTGTCCCTTCTCCTCATCAGTGTTTTCCACATTCTCCTTTCCTTTACGATTCTGCGTAGAACCTCCTCATTCCTTACCTTATCAGTCCACCTAATGTTGAACATTCGTCTATAGCACCACATCTCAAATGCTTCGATTCTATTCTGTTCCGGTTTTCCCACAGTCCATGTTTCACTACCATACAATGCTGTACTCCAGACGTACATCCTCAGAAATTTCTTCGTCAAATTAAGGCCGGTATTTGATATTAGTAGACTTCTCTTGGCCAGAAACGCCTTTTTTGCCATAGCGAGTCTGCTTTTGATGTCCTACTTGCACCGTCCGTCATTGGTTACTTTACTGCCTAGGTAGCAGAATTCCTTAACTTCATTGACTTCGTAACCATCAATCCTGATGCTAAGTTTCTCGCAGTTATCATTTCTACTACTTCTCATTACCTTCGTCTTTCTCCGATTTGCTCTCAAACCATACTGTGTAATCATTAGACTGTTCATTCCGTTCAGCAGATCATTTAATTCTTCTTCACTTTCTCTCAGGATAGCAACGTCATCAGCGAATCGTATCATTGATATCCTTTCACCTTGTATTTTAATTCCACTCCTGAACCTTTCTTTTATTTCCATCATTGCTTCCTCGATGTACAAATTGAAGAGTAGGGGCGAAAGGCTACAGCCTTGTCTTACACCGTTCGTAATACGAGCACTTCGTTCTAGATCGTCCACTCTTATTATTCCCTCTTGGTTGTTGTACATATTGTATATGACCCGTCTCTCCCTACACCTTACCCCTACTTTTTGCAGAATCTCGAGCAGCTTGCACCATTTTATATTGTCCAAAGCTTTTTCCAGGTCGACAAATCCTAAGAAAGTGTCTAGCTTCTTCTTTAGCCTTGCTTCCATTATGAGCCGTAACGTCAGAATTGCCTCTCTCGTCCCTTTACTTTTCCTAAAGCCAAACTGATCGTTACTTTTTTCTTTACCATTCTTCTGTATATTATTCTTGTAAGCAGCTTCGATGCATGAGCTGTTAAGCTGATTGTGCGATAGGACATGTCAGCCGTCTTCGGAATTGTGTGGATGATGCTTTTCCGAAAGTCAGATGGTATATCGCCAGACTCATATATTCTACACACCAACGTGAATAGTCGTTTTGTTGCCACTTCCCCCAATGATTTTAGAAATTCTGATGGAATGTTATCTATCCCTTCTGCCTTATTTGACCGTAAGTCCTCCAAAGCTCTTTTAAATTCCGATTCTAATACTGGATCCCCTATCTCTCCTAAATCGACTTCTGTTTCTTCTTCTATCACATCAGACAAATCTTCACCCTCATAGAGGCTTTCAATGTATTCTTTCCACCTATCTGCTCTCTCCTCTGCCTTTAACAGTGAAATTCCCGTTGCACTCTCATTGTTACCACCGTTGCTTTTAATGTGACCAAAGGTTGTTTTGACTTTCCTGTATGCTGAGTCTGTCCTTCCGACAATCATACCTTTTTCGATGTCTTCACATTTTTCCTGCAGCCATTTCGTCTTAGCTTCCCTGCACTTCCTATTTATTTCATTCCTCAGTGACTTGTATTTCTATATTCCTGATTTTCCCGGAACATGTTTGTACTTTCTCCTTTCATCAATACAATTAGAAAAACATAATGTGCAAGTAGTAAAGTGCACTAATCTGGCATATCCGAGAAAATTGCAAGAGAAGTTTTACTCGTCCATTACGTAAAATAGGTATCTGTGCGAAGGAGATTTCCGAAGATGTCATTACGGTCACGTGGCTAGCCTTCGCGTTTGGCTAGCGAGTCGTGGACGAGGTGACGGTATGATTCCCGCTCCCACTTACTTTTTAACCTACATCACGTGTCACATTATTTAATCTGTATGACAATTGAGAGGTAACATAACGAAAAGAAAAACACGTCCATTTTCATGTGGTTGTAGTGAATTTCATATGTTATTCGACTATTTACTATTTGTAACTAAATTTCCCCCCCCCCCTATAAACCATGGACCTTGCCATTGGTGTGGAGGCTTGCGTGCATCAACGATAGCCGTACCGTAGATGCAACCACAACGGAGGGGTACCTGTTGACAGGCCAGCAAAACGTGTGGTTCCTGAAGAGGAGCAGAAGCCTTTTCAGTAATTGCAGGGGCAACAGTCTGGATGATTGACTGATCTGGCCTTGTAACATTAACCAAAAAGTCCTTGCTGTGCTGGTACTGCGAACGGCTGAAAGCAAGGAGAAACTACGGCCGTAATCTTTTCCCAGGGCAAGCAGCCTTAATGTTTGGATAAATGGCGATGGAGTCATCTTGGGTAAAATATTTCAGAGGTAAAATAGTCCCCCATTCGGATCTCCGGGCGGGGCTACTCAGGAGGACGTCGTTATCAGGAGAAACAGAACTGGCGTTCTACGGATCAGAGTGTGGAATGTCAAGTCCCTTCATCGGGCAGGTAGGTTAGAAAATTTAAAAAGAGAAATGGATAGGTTAAAGTTAGATATATAGGGAACTAATGTAGTTCGGTGGCAGGAGGAACAAGATTTATGGTCGGGTGAATACAGGTTTATAAATACAAAATCATATAGGGGTAATGCAGGAGTAGGTTTAATAATGAACAAAAAAATAGGAGTGCGGGTAAGCTACTACGAACAGCATATTGAGCGCGTTATTGTAGCCAAGATAGACACGAAGCCCACGTCTACAACTGTAGTCCTAATTTATATGACGCAGACGATGAAGAGATTGAAGAAACGTATGATGAGATAAAAGGAATTATTCAATTAGTGAAGGGGGACAAAAATTTAATAGTCTTGGGGGATTGGAATTCGATAGTAAGATAAGGAAGAGAAGGAAAAGTAGTAGGTTAATATGGAATGGGGGTAGGGAAGCCGCCTGGTAGAATTTTGCACAGAACTTAATCATAGCTAACACTTGGTTTAAGAATCATGAAAGAAGGTTGTATACGTAGAAGAGGCCTGGACACACTGGAAGGCTTCAGGTAGATTATATAATGGTAAGACAGAGAATTTGAAACCCGGATTAAAATTGTAAGACATTTCCGGGGCCACTTGTGGATTCTGACCACAATCAATTTTTTATGAACTGTAGATTAAAACTGAAAAAACTCCAGAAAGGTGGGAATTGAAGTAGATGGGAGAAGAAATTGAAAAAAGGTGGGAATTTAAGGAGATGGGACCTGAATAAAGTGAAGAACTAGAGTTTGTAGAGATTTTCAGACAGAGCTTTAAGGAACGATTGACAAGAATAGGTGAAATAAATACAGTAGAAGAAGAATGGGTAGATTTCAGAGATGAAATAGTGAAGGCTGCAGGGAATCAAGAAGGTAAAAAGACGGGGCACAGCAGAAATCATTTGGTAACAGAAAAGATACTGAATCTAATTGATGAAAGGAGAAAACATAAAAATGCAGTAAATGAAGCAGGCAGAAATGAATACAAAAGTGTGAAAATTAAACCTACAGGAAGTGCAGAATGGCTAAGCGGGGATTGCTAGAGGACTAATGCAAGGATTTACAGGCATATATCACTAGGGGTAAGATACATACTGCCTACAGGCAAATTAAAGAGACCTTTGGAGAAAACAGAACTGCTTGTATGAATGTCAAGAGCTCAGATGGAAAACCAAAGAAGGGAAAGCCCAAAGGTAGAAGGAGTATATAGAGGGTCTATACAAGGGGGATGTACTTGAGGGCAATATTATGAAAGCCCGCATCTCGTGGTCGTGCGGTAGCGTTCTCGCTTCCCACGCCCGGGTTCCCGGGTTCGATTCCCGGCGGGGTCAGGGATTTTCTCTGCCTCGTGATGGCTGGGTGTTGTGTGCTGTCCTTAGGTTAGTTAGGTTTAAGTAGTTCTAAGTTCTAGGGGACTGATGACCATAGATGTTAAGTCCCATAGTGCTCAGAGCCATTTGAACCAATATTATGAAAATGGAACAGGACGTAGGTGAGGATGAAATGGGACGTATGAGACTGTGTGAAGAATTTGTCAGTGCACTAAAAGACCTAAGTCGAAACAAGGCTCTGGGAGTAGACAACATTCCATTAGAACTATTGATAACCTTGGGAGAGCCAGAACTGACTAAACTCTACCGTCTGGTAAGCTAGATGTATGAGAGATGTATGAGACAGGCGAAATACACTCAGACTTCAAGAAGAATACAATAATACAAATCCCAAAGAAAGCAGGTGTTGACAGGTGTGAAAATTACCGAACTATCAGTTTAATAAGTCACGGCTGCAAAATACTAACACGAATTCTTTACCGACGAATTCAAAAACTGGTAGAAGACTACCTTGGGGAGGATTATTCGGGATTCCGTAGAAATTTTTCTGAACACGTGAGGCAATACTGACCCTACGACTTACCTTAGAAGATAGACTAAGGAAGGGCATACCTACGTTTCTAGCATTTGTGTATACAGAGAAAGTTTTTGACAATGTTGACTGAAATACTCTATATCAAATTCTGAAGGTGGCAGGGGCCAAATACAGGGAGCAAAACGCTATTTACAACTTGTTATTCAATCTATATATTTAGCAAGTAGTAAAGGGAAAAAAAGAAAAATATGGAGTAGGAATTAATCCATGGAGAAGAAATTAAAACATCGAGGTTTGCCAATGAGACTGTAATTCTGTCACAGACAGCAAAGGATCTGCAAGAGCAGTAGAACGGAATGGACTGTGTTGAAAGGAGGATATAAGATGAAGATCAACAAAAGCAAATCGAGAATATTTGAGTGTAGTCTAACTAAATCAGGTGATGCTGAGGAATTAGACCAAGAAACGAGACAAAGTAGTAGATGAGTTTTGCTATTTGGGGAGCACAATAACTGATGAAGGTCGAAGTGGGGAGGATATAAAATGTAGTCTGGCAATGGCAAGAAAAGCGATTCTGAAGAAGCGAAATTTGTTAGAATCGCGTATAGATTTAAGTGTCAGGAAGTCTTTTCTCAAAGTATTTGTATGGAATGTAGCCATGTGTGGATGTGAAACGTAGACGATAAACAGTTTTGACAAGAAGAGAATAGAAGATTTCTAAATGTGGTGCTACAGATGAATGCTGAAGATTAGATGGATAGATCACATAACTAATGAGGAGGTATTGAATGGAATTGGGGAGAAGAGGAGTTTGTGGCACAACTTGACTAGAAGAAGGGATCGGTTGGTAGTTCTGAGGTATCAAGGGATCACCAGTTTGGTATTGGAGGGCAGTATGGAGGGTAAAAATCGTAGAGGGAGAGCAAGAGATGAATACATCAAACATATTCACAAGGATGTAGGGTGCAGTAGTTACTTGGAAATGAAGAAGCTTGCACAGGATACAGTGGCATGGAGAGCGGCATCAAACCAGTCTTTGGACTGAATACCACAACAACAAAAACAACTAAATTTTCAAGGAGGAAGGACCGGCTTAGAACGGCGAAACCAAACCTCTCTAAATAATCAAGCGAATTACTTTATTCATTGCCACTAATATAGTAAGTCACAATGTGCCAAACCACAAGAGCAATGTACAAGGCTTACCCAGAAAGTAATGCACTGCATTACTCACACGTAAGGAAGATGTTTTACGTACACACCCTATTTTTCTACGTAATCTTATGGTCTTCCTCTAGCGCGAAACAAGTGCGTGTATGACGTGTCGGTACCAATCCTTGTCCTGGTGGCGGAGCCAGTGCTTCACTGTGTGACTCACCTCCTCATCGTCCTCAAAATGTCTTCCACCAGTGGCATCCTTTAGTCTGTCCTCGCGAATGACGACTTCAGCTCAGTACAAGATGTGAGGTGTGACAGCCGTGGATGGTCTTCCCGACCACTGCATATCGTGGAGGTCCGCCGGACCGCTTCTGACGACCTCACCCTGCGTGCCCAGCGACTAACTGCACTTCTGCCGACTGCAGATGCTGCATAGACTTTACACAAGCGTTTGTCAATATTCCCCACAGTTTCTTTCTCTGCTGTGAGAAAATGAATTACGGCACCTTGCTTGTAACGTACATCACCTACAGCCGCCATTTTGAAACTGTGCTGGAGATACACCACCAGTCGGAAGTGACGGAAACTTGTCACGCACACTCAGGAGACGTCAAGTAATACATACTTATCGGTTCGCATTCGCAGCATTGTTTCTGGCTGACATTAAAAATGCTGTGCATTACTTTCTGGGCAACCATCGTACAAATACTCGTCGGATATGCTATCTACATCACACGTTGCACGATGGTATTTTTCATAGAAATATGGAAAACATAAAAATTCATGCAGATACACGTGGTTTATTTTCATTATATTATTTCTCAAAAGTCAAGTAAATTAAATAATATGACCACTTATGAAAAGAACATTAATAATTAAGTTTAAGCGGGAGTCGAACCGTCGCCTCATACAAGTGCGTTTTACGACGCTCGAACACTAGTCACATTTTTTCTTTTTATTTGTTGATCTAATTTTGTCTATTCCATTTGTTCGGGGCAGACGTCCAACGACATCCTTCCAATCTCATCGTTGACCAATACACTCATTTTTTATTGCAGAGGGTAGCAAAACCTCTAACCGAACACGCTGAGATACTGTGCCGCCATATCACTCGACCACCACGAACTCTAACGTCCGGCAACTACATATGTCACATAACAGACGCGTAAAACTTCTCTTGCGATTTTCTCGGAGTTGTCAGTAGTGCACTTTACTACTTGCACATTATGTTGTTTTAATGGCCTACTAAAGGTGTACAATGCTGGAAGTTAATCTGTGATCCCAACATCGTGCCCTACCCTTGTGAGGCCAGCGACTGTAGTCTTTAAACGACTTTCAGTGCAAACGTCACCAACAAATTCAGATTTTGAAATAACCGTCAATGAAAATACCATGGACAAGATTACACCCATAGAAGGTCAATGGCCGGGAAGCCATTTTTTAACTATATATGACGGTAGTATCTGACCTTCTTGTGCAAACGCACACGCTATGCCTGAACTCGTACGGGACTTGGTACTTTAATCTGCCACGAGTAATTAGTATGATGGGCAAACATCTATTAGGCGCACTACGAATGTAGTGGTGTGGACATGTTGGGAATGTGGATCTCCTGGGGAGCGTGCAAGGGATAAGTCCCTGCAGACGCACTATCCTCTGTGCCCGCGGTGGCTCAGATAGATAGAGTGTCTGCAATGTAACCAGGAGATCCCGGGTTCGAGTCCCGGTCGGGGTACACGTTTCAACATGACCCCAATGAAGTACATCAACGCCTGTTTGCAGCTAGGGTGTCCATTTAATTATCATTTCATTTCTAGCAAAGCTGCATGGTCATCCACGGTAACTGTTCTTTCGGGAACAGATACTACCATCATATACATTACGAGTCAGTGGTTACACAAAATGCTAGGTATCAGCCTCACATTATCACAGTGGCATGGCTGATCACTGCTGTATGGATGGCGACATCGGAGATACACAGGTCATAATTCACATAGTAGCTAGCAGATACTTCGTGATCGATGTTTAAGAGGTCCCGGCGATATAATGGATATAAAAAGCGGTATACATGCAAGATCGTTATATATGCAAGATTAATAATGTTTTCACTCTGCAGTGCACTGGTAGCCAATGGCAGTGCTTAACGACGACATACTTATAGTTTTACGCTGGGTTGCTTTATCCACCGTGGGATAACCAATGCTAGAAGCGTCCAGGGAACAGTTCAGGATCTATGGAGTGTGCGCTGCCCCCATATTCTAAGTCACATCTCCCTGGTAGAATTTTTATCACTTGTCAGCACTGTCCACATACCAATATACACATCTGAAACTCTCCCAGCGCTAGATCATACAAGTGTAGCTATCGATTTCACTTGAGTGTAGAATAACCATGTAACTTCATCATAATAACTTAGAATAACTTGGAGATAAGTATACACAGCACGACTGAACACCATTTCGATTATCTTTGTATTTTGCTTCAAAATAGTGGTGTGCCAGATATTTACGAACATAAATCAATTTCCACACAATTTTTTTTTTCAAAATAAACATCTAAATGGGTCGCCTGTCCCATTCCATGGCTTACGCATATACTAATCGACAATCAATATCTTGTGGTTACCTAATATTGTCAGCAGGAGAACTATAGCCGAATTTTAATGCTGTGATCTTCTTACTAGGGACGTTTATTTGCCCAGATCGCAGTAAATGTGTACACAGTGATGCAGATGACCCTTGTGCTGGCTCCATGCAGCCCACAATACCTTCAAATCCCATGTTCAGGATTTCAATAGTCTCTTGCTTGCTACACGCAACCTATTAGCCCTAGAGCAAAATGTAAAACGACCTTTCTGTAGGAAATTTAATGTAGTTTTATTCTGTGCAGGAATACGCTTCCATTGAAGGCCACGGTTTTCGTGTTATTCAGTAAAAACTCGTTTGCAGACTACCTTTGTAAGCTTCTCTTGAATAATTTGAAAACTATGGCCTCCAATTCAAAATTTAACTAAATTATATTTCATACAAAAGGGTCCTATTCATTTTACTGTAGGACTTATAACTTCTGTGTAGTGAGTGAGGGAGTACGAAAATCCTGTGCATGGTATTTGAAGGCGTTGCGGGTTGCATAAAACCCAGCGTCAGGAGCAGCTGAATCAGGCTGTAAATATACCATAAGTTTTGGTGATTTAACTTGCCGAAACTAGTTGTCTGTATATGTATTTACTGCTATCTGGGCAAATAAACAACTCTAACAAGGTTACGGTATTCAGTAAATTAGTTCTAGTGATCAAGTCTCTAACGAGCGACGAGACTCCTTCGGGATTTCCCAACTACTTTTGCTTGGCAACGCTCTGTGTCCGCTCGCAAAAGAACTAAAGACTCCCTACCGGCGAACTACCGATAACGGCATACTACTGCACACGGCTTACAGACCATTCAGATAATAGCTGCCAGCGCTGGGACTTAACGCGAGAGTCTAATAGTAGCGACGTCTTCCATTAGGGCAATTACGGCAGCTTCAACCAGACAGGGCTATTCGGAGCACTCCACGAACGACAAAGAAAGTAGTTAGAAAAGGGTAGGAGCGCCTGGCGACGTCGGGCTAGCTAGCGGAATTAGGTCGGCTGCACGAGCAGCCACAACCAACGGGATGGCACATTCTGCAGGTCCATTAGGCTATTATGTCCAGGTGTAGACATCATCCGCAATGGCGACTGTCGTGCGCTGTAGCGAGGACACCAGCGGTCAAAGTCTGTATTGGAAGAACTCCACAGGCCTTCTCCAGACCATTTCTGCTCTGCTGATGGCGTACTGAACTTAGAACGGCTTTTTCACCTCCTTCTTATCTTCGAGTTCTGTTTACCGTTTACTTTCCGTCTTCTTTCATTTCCCGTTTTTAATTAAATGTCCGTTGCTATCCACTTATCAAGAATAGATACCATTACTTTATACCATTTGCCTTTCAGGTAATGGCTTTCGATAATGAATGTTCCACGATATGATGTAGCATACGAAAAGTCATTATGTGTTAAAGACAACATTTTGAGGAAACTGAGCTGCGCTGTTATTTTCTCAGAGTCGTTACAGTGGGACGATTGATCCTTGTTTCTATACGTAGTTGCTCTTCAATCTTTAGTTTCGAAACAGAAGTGGTAAGTTTTATGTTACAAGCAAATTCTTGAGGTCTTAAAGACATGACGAAACTACAATCGTTATAGGTGTGGGTTCTTTGATTGCTCTCGATGATGACTGATCGTAACTACAACATTAGTCGACTTTATTACAACAAAAATATGTACCAGACAGTCCAATCCCACAGGAATTATCGGAATATTTACAACTGTCTTTGAACAGCAAAGCACCGCTTTATGCACTCAATTACAAACTCTTCTCTTGAAGTACAAGTTCAAAATTTACAAAAGTACAGTTCCACCTGAGAATTGAATAGCGCTCGTGTCCCGACTAGACGATCTTGACTGCTTCATTGGATGTCAGCGGATCCACGCTGAGCTCTATATTGAACTCCTTGCGAGAGCGCTGCTGCGCTGAGAGCGAAGCCGTGTCGTCGTCAGCCTCTGCCATTCGTCTTTGCGGACTGCAGCACAACCTCGCTAACATCTGTGGTATCGATGCACGTTGCCGACTTTGGTGTGGCACCGTCATCTTTTTACGATACCACATGACAAGTTCTACTTCGTTTCCTTGTTGTGTAGCTGTCTTTCTTGCGTTTCCTTCCAACGTTCATATCGTGTTGGGGTTGCCTAGAAAGTAATGAAACGCATTTTTTTTGTCTCATCCGGAAACAGTGCTGTCAAATACGAAGTGTTCCGTATGTATAATTTGAAGTCTCCTGATTGAGCGCACCAAGTTTCCGTCACTTCCGACAGATAGTGTAGTTGCAGGATAGTGTCAAAATGGCGTCTGTAGGTGTTATAACGAGGAATAACACAATAACGTCTTCAGTCTGGTTTATTAAACCACAAATCACTTTTTAACAATTATGTTAGCCAAGCGTCTACCCAGGCTCACACTCAGAAGTAATGCAGAATTAAAGTTTGGTTATACCAATGTCCGAATGTGCATGGTGGGGTGCACGTTCCGTTATTATTCCCAAGTCCAGTGAAGTTCAGTCTCTCCAAGTGAAGTCGCAAGATTTTCCGCCGAGCAGCCAGGTAACCTCGAGCGGTGCGGCGAGTCATCCACAAGCAGCTGGAACACGGCGTACTGCACTTCCCGATGAGAACTGTCGTTTGCGGCGGCGGCCGGGTTTATAAAAGGCTTGCTAGTTAATGGAGCCGTCGGCTGGGGTCGCTGTTTTCCAGGGAAAACCAATCGCAATGTTTCCTGGCGTAGCCAATTGCTGTGTGCTGACAAACGCGCGCGCGCGAAGGCGGCCAGCGATGGTAGCCGCGAGCCGCCCGGAGAAGTGCGGCTAGCGATGTATTTCTCGGCCGCGTAAGGGAGCGTGCGTGTGAAGACGGCCAGCGATGGAAGCAGCGGGCCGCCCAGAGAAGTGCGGCCAGCGATGTATTTGGCGGCCGCGTACTGGAGCGCGTTGTTCGGTGTTTGTTAGAAGTGGTGTATACCACAGTAGGTGATGCATGTTACAATCAACGCGCCGTCACTGAATTTCTCACTCCAGGGACATATTCACAAACGCTTGTGCCTAGTCTATGGAGCACCTTCTTTCGACAGAAGCACAGTTAGTCACTGGACACAGAGGGTGAGGTCATCAGAAGGTGGTTGGGCGGAGCTTCACGTTTTGCAGCAGTTGGGGAGACCTTCCACGGCTATGACTCCTGACATGATGCAGCGAGCTGATGTTGTAATTCGCGAGGACAGATTAAAGGATGCCATTCGTGGAAGACATTTTAAGGACGATGAGGAGGTGATTGTACAGTGAAGCACTGACTCCGCCACCAAGACAATGATCGGTACCGATGGGGCACACATGCCCATGTTTCGCGCTGGAGGAAGGCCATGAAACGGGATGCAGATTACGTGGAAAAATAGAGATTGTAGACAAAACACCAGCCTTTCGTGTGTGCAATTCTCATTATGTTCAAAAGAATTATTGAAGAAAAGAATGCGGTGCATAACTTTTGGGTACCCCTCGTTATATAGAGGATCTGCAAAGTGAAACCGGACGGAATATTTTTAAGCGCTTAAGACAGATTCCTAGCTTTCATCATCAGTACTGGGCCGCGGATGATTATCCTGCAATGACTGTCTTAAGGTGCACTAAATACACTCCTGGAAACTGAAATAAGAACACCGTGAATTCATTGTCCCAGGAAGGGGAAACTTTATTGACACATTCCTGGGGTCAGATACATCACATGATCACACTGACAGAACCACAGGCACATAGACACAGGCAACAGAGCATGCACAATGTCGGCACTAGTACAGTGTATATCCACCTTTCGCAGCAATGCAGGCTGCTATTCTCCCATGGAGACGATCGTAGAGATGCTGGATGTAGTCCTGTGGAACGGCTTGCCATGCCATTACCACCTGGCGCCTCAGTTGGACCAGCGTTCGTGCTGGACGTGCAGACCGCGTGAGACGACGTTTCATCCAGTCCCAAACATGCTCAATGGGGGACAGATCCGGAGATCTTGCTGGCCAGGGTAGTTGACTTACACCTTCTAGAGCACGTTGGGTGGCACGGGATACATGCGGACGTGCATTGTCCTGTTGGAACAGCAAGTTCCCTTGCCGGTCTAGGAATGGTAGAACGATGGGTTCGATGACGGTTTGGATGTACCGTGCACTATTCAGTGTCCCCTCGACGATCACCAGTGGTGTACGGCCAGTGTAGGAGATCGCTCCCCACACCATGATGCCGGGTGTTGGCCCTGTGTGCCTCGGTCGTATGCAGTCCTGATTGTGGCGCTCACCTGCACGGCGCCAAACACGCATACGACCATCATTGGCACCAAGGGAGAAGCGACTCTCATCGCTGAAGACGACACGTCTCCATTCGTCCCTCCATTCACGCCTGTCGCGACACCACTGGAGGCGGGCTGCACGATGTTGGGGCGTGAGCGGAAGACGGCCTAACGGTGTGCGGGACCGTAGCCCAGCTTCATGGAGACGGTTGCGAATGGTCCTCGCCGATACCCCAGGTGCAACAATGTCACTAATTTGCTGGGAAGTGGCGGTGCGGTCCCCTACGGCACTGCGTAGGATCCTACGGTCTTGGCGTGCATCCGTGCGTCGCTGCGGTCCGGTCCCAGGTCGACGGGCACGTGCACCTTCCGCCGACCACTGGCGACAACATCGATGTACTGTGGAGACCTCACGCCCCACGTGTTGAGCAATTCGGCGGTACGTCCACCCGGCCTCCCGCATGCCCACTATACGCCCTCGCTCAATGTCCGTCAACTGCACATACGGTTCACGTCCACGCTGTCGCGGCATGTTACCAGTGTTAAAGACTGCGATGGAGCTCCGTATGCCACGGCAAACTGGCTGACACTGACGGCGGCGGTGCACAAATGCTGCGCAGCTAGCGCCATTCGACGGCCAACACCGCGGTTCCTGGTGTGTCCACTGTACCGTGCGTGTGATCATTGCTTGTACAGCCCTCTCGCAGTGTCCGTAGCAAGTATGGTGGGTCTGACACACCGGTGTCAATGTGTTCTTTTATCCATTTCCAGGAGTGTATGTGCTGCGCCAGTTTTTTTCGTGCACCCTGTAAATGTTCAGCTAGAGACAGGTTCCTGAGGTTCTTGTAGTATCGTTCCTGAAATGAGAAATTTTCACGCGCATTTTAATATGCATGCTCTGGACTTAATTTCAGGATTTCCTTTCTCACGGGGATACTTGTCCAACAACACATGAATGAGATATTCTTAGATATTTGGAAGGTACGAGAGACAAACAGGCGAAATGAAGTTGTGCGAGATGCCATGTGGTACAGTGCATGGGAAGTTCAGTGTGTGAGCGCACTGTCTACGAAAAAAAAAAAAGATCCAGTAGCAATACGGAGTCCATCATACTGTTCAAATAGGTGCATATAATGAAAACTGTAAATTTTGACCTATTATCCAAGAGCATAAGTGATATATCAATTGCAAAGATGTAGGTGTGAAATAACGCCGCGAGGCAGCTATAGCTGAGGCAGAGTACGTGTAACAAACAGCTTATGTTAGGTCACGCAGTAGTGGGCAGTTGTTGCTCAGGAGTAGCAGTAGTAGCGGCCAGGGGCTGGCAGTGTCTGTCGCGATGCTCCAGACTGGGCAGTCGCTTGGTATTAAATGTTAATTAATGTGTATTAATGATTTATGGAAGAAATAAGATTTGAAGTAAAATTAATTAAGAAAATGCTACAAATATTTTTATGAAATTTTGATGAAGAGTCTTTCTACATTTTGTTACATCGATCTACGATATCAAAGCAATAGTCATGTACTTATGCGCTTTTGCCGTAGAACGGATTTTAATGAACCAGCTTTGCATGTAAGCCCAAGTTTTTATAGTATTTTTCGTAAAGATAATTAGTTTGCGTAAAAGTAATTTTTATGATATGGCTTAACAGTTGCAAGGCAGTTTCACAATATAGTAAGATTTTTAACTTAGATATTACAGTAATTCTCCTCAGTCGTGTTCCGCCTCCCAATTCCAAGTCTTTTTATTTAAACAAATTCTAAACGTGTCTCCGTCAAATATCTTAAATTTTGGTTTTAGCAACTGTAGTTAGTTTAGTAGTGATGAGAGCACAACATCGCGTTATGCAAGGCGTTACCAATACGAGGTAAGAAATTTATACGCGGTAAGAAATTTATTTCAAACAGTTTATAAATTTTCGCACATGGATGACATTTGCACTGAGTCGGATTTACAGGGCTGTAGTAAGATCGAATAGATCTGAATGTACTTGCCTCTAATTTGACATAATCGCGTACGGGTTTTAATTAGTTTGGGTTTACTGGTATTGCTTACTTGCTAGTAAAATGACTGTTTAAAACAGGGTCAGGTAAATACACAGATAGACGTAATTGTATACGCAGTCAGCACGTCACTTGGTATAACAGTAATTTGTTAGACATAAACATCCCACCTTACTTTAGACGTAAACGTTACAAAGTTTAATGCGTTTTATAGGACGTTTCAGAAACATGTCTGCCAAACGAATTTGTCACATTTGCTGCGAATATTACTTCAATAACTACTTTTTCTTGGGGGAACATTGAAATCTTATCGGAGTCCGGGCATGCTGAAATCTTTATTTTATAAGCTGTAGCGAAAGCTCCGTTACTGCCCGTGAATAATTTTAGTCACATATGATAATTTTTTCTGACTTCTCTGCAAATGTAAATGTACGAGTAAGTACTATGCTATTATGCTTGCTCTGTTAATTAAGATGCACAGGTTACTTGCTGTTTCATTAATTTACCACATCATTAGAATTCCGTTTCACTGTATTTTCCATTGCCTATTTGCTTGTTGCTTGCAGTTCAGTGGGTCAGGAGCACTTGCAGAGCAAATTTGTACTGAAAGCGTAGGTCGTAGGCTTTCTTTCTGACGAATGTTAAATTTAAATTAATTCATATGGAAGCAAGACTATAATAGTGTGAGAATTGTGTATGGACTAACTGAAGTGGAATATATTTAACGAATCAGCAGTCATTCACATCTGGAACCTGAGCTTCGGCCGTTGATCCTTCTTTGAAGTACGCTCTGCGGTAGGAAGTTAGTTTGCAAAGACATTCATAGCTGTGCAGCCGTGAAGCGTGCTCTCAAAATAAAACGGACTGTTCACTACGTCACGACACAAATCCTGTCACTATAATTTGGCCTCCAGTAATTACACGGTTACCCTGAATTTCATGACACTGTTGAAATTATAAGAACAGCAATAACTTACTGTTTAATCCAGTCATATTGTGGAATCGGTTGTAATAATATTTCGTTTTTAATTCGTAATAATATCTACCGACGTGGTTACTGATTTATGATGCACAACATTGGGAGCAACAACGAAATCACATATATTTTTAATGTAAAGCTTTCCTGCAGATGTGGTCCCTCGTCTTATAGATATCTCGTTAGGGGAAAATCTGAGACATCAATAATTCTATCAGGTTATAAGTATTTTCAGTCATTAAAGATCAGTAAGCAGAAACAAAATTCTGGGCTCCAAGCAAGGATTCCTGCAACATGATAACCGAAGTGCCCCCGTCTTGAAAACAACAAAAGTAAAGAAAAACAAAGAAATACTCTTAGAAGTATAACTCTGATGTTTCTTTACTAACCTGGTACATGTTACATGTTACGAATATAAGTTGGTTTGCTACCTGTGTTTCGGATCGTAATGTATTTGATGAAGAAAATATGTTTTGTGTGAAATCTCCAATACCTCTGGAAGTATCAGGAAGATGAACCATAACCTGGTATTTTATCACAGGCTCTCATACAAAGTAGCTAAAATTTTAAAACAAGTCCTGAATTTTTTATGCGTAAGACATTACTTCTTGTACACAAAATAACACTGATCCTATTAAATAAACCAAATAACAAACAAAAGTTACCAAAATCTGTAGTGCATGAAATCAGCTGTCAAATGTCAACCATTTCTATATTGGTCAATGTGGCTGGAAATTAACTGATTTACAACGAATAAATACAGTAGCATTAGCTATTCATTTTCTTGAAGCGGGACAAATAATTGATAATCGTCAAAACCAGTTTAGGATCAAACACGTACTGCAAAGAGGTCACAAAACGGACATTCCAGAATATATACACATTTTAAGAACATACAATTACACATCCATGCTGAATGAAAAGTCAGACAATAAAATAAACTAATAACGTACAGTATTGAGAAACTTTCACTTAAGGAATGCCATCTATTGCAGTTCAGTATTAATGTTTTCTTAAATCATATTGTTACTATCATTCGTAAATGTTTTTCAACGCCTCGTTTCGTATCAGCTCCACAGACAGATACTATTGTTGAATATAAAATCCGTCTGTTATGCAAAACACTGTTTTTTTCATGTGTCCCAAATATGTTTCAGTACCTCTGAGCCACTATCAGGGGGTTTTCATTACTCAAATCTGTGAAATGTGAACATATTTTAAGTGATAACTAATCTACCAAAATTAGTCTAAAAACAATTATTAGTATTACTTTAATTTTACATTATAAGATTATGGAGGACCATTTGTACGTTGTCATGTATTGGTAGCTTGTCATCCGCAAATAAATGATGTTGATGAGAGTTTTGGTTGTCGTGTTCACACATCAGTTAATGTTTAAACGCAACTTTGTGGAGTGAGAATATTTCACTCATATATTCCCTGGTACATAACGTTTTACTTTGGCACATCTTTCCTCTTTTGATTTATAATGTGGGTCACAGGCAAATATTACACATATTTTGCGAAATTGTTTGTAATGAATACTTTAACTTCTCCCAAACACAGTGAAAATGTTGTTATTGTGTTGCGTGGGAGTTGGTGTATGCCTCGTTTGTTGAGTGTTGCCTATGGTCTGGGATTTTTCTGTGTGTGGTGTTGTGTGTCCTGCATCCTATCTGAAGTCCCCATTTCTTTAATATGTCGCCCCTTCTGTGAACAATTCTATCATTATAGGTGAGTATGTGCCTTTTAGTTGCGCGTGGTGTTGCTCTGTTATGTCTTGAACGTGGTCATTGTCTATGTGTTGTGTCCTTCTGTGTTGGGTACGCATATTGTCTGTGTGGCCTGCTCATTCTTCTTCCATTTACATATCTGCAGGTTTAATTTCTCCATCGTATGGGTGTCATAACTGTTCCCACTGTATTTGTTTTATTCTGTTTTGGTTCTGTGTGTAGCTCTGTTAGCTTCTGGGTATTATATCTGAAACATGAATATGAATTTTGATTGCTTGTGTGCCAATGGTTGAAGCCACAGATTGTACGCAGTGTCATGTGTTGTTAGTTTTTTGTATCGTGAGATCTGGGAAATTTAGTATACTGTCTGTTTCTTTTCCAAATGTGAAGTGAATTATTCGGTGTAAATTGTTTATTTAACAATATAGCTGTTTTATGTGTGAACGTGGTTCATCGATTATGCATCTTATGTCAATTACATAACGGTAACAGTAAATAACTTTGCATTTCTGTGGCTTTATTATGGGTCTGAAGATTTTTTTCTCTACATTGTTCACGAATATGTCGGCTAGGAGCCACTAATCTGTGATCCCATGGGCAGTCCTCCAAGTTGGGAATAAAATTCCTTGTCGAACACAACTTTTGTTCTGTTATAGTTGATATTTCATCAGTGTGTGTCTGGTGTGTTTCCTTTTTATTTGTTTGTGTGATGATGTCGATTGCTTCATCCACTGTAATGCAAGTGTACGCTGATGTGACATCAAATAAGACTTGCTATGTTTGGCATGTCTATGTTCTTGATCCTACTAATTTCTTTGAGTTTTACAGTTTATTGTTGTTTTAAAATGTGCATATTTCCTTCAGTAACGTGTGTATACGTTGGGTCAGGTCATAGACTGGAGCATATCTGAAACCGATGACTGGTCTTAATGGAATGTACGGAACAGTAATAGTAGAAGCACAAAAGGTTTTTCGCCGGCCGCAGTGGCCGTGCGGTTCCAGGCGCTGCAGTCTGGAACCGCGAGACTGCTACGGTCGCTGGTTCGAACCCTGCCTCGGGCATGGATGTGTGTGATGTCCTTAGGTTAGTTAGGTTTAACTAGTTCTAAGTTGTAGGGGACTAATGACCTCAGAAGTTGAGTCCCATAGTGCTCAGAGCCATTTGAACCATTTTGAACAAAAGGTTTTTAATGAATACACCACAGTATAGGAAGGCAACCTGTTGAACACATTAAAGGGAGTTTATTGAAAATAAAACACAAACAGAAAAAAGTGTACACATACACACACAGAGCGCGAGAGAGGAAAGGAAATGTATAAAGTACACAAATTTCAAATTCGATGCTAAACTCACTTAAGAATAAGTGTTCGTCATTGGGACTCAACAAGCTATAAAACCGTTTGCACTGTGTTTTGGCGAAAAGAGAAGTTCTCATGAAAAGCAAAATTCTGCTAAACATGTGTAGTATTTGTGTGTGGTATTCAGTAACTCATGAGAAAAACGATCTGCAAAAAAAAAAAAAAAAAAAAAAAAAAAAAAAAAAAAAAAATATATATATATATATATATATATATATATATATATATATATATATATATATATATATAGATAATGGGAAATATATGAGCAAAATCTCTTGACACAACAAAATAACCTTTAAACATAAATCGATTTGTTACCTCGCCAGTCAAATTCAAATTATCATAGTTTGGTTACAGATGACAAGCTATCTATACATGATGATGTACGAATGGTTCTCCATAGCCCCATAATGTAAAATTAAAGTGAGTATAAAACAAACAAACACCATTTTTTGGCCTAATTTTGGTCGATCATTTACCACATTTCACAGACCTGAATAGATAAACTCCACGGATGATGGTACAGAGATGCTGAAACATGTTTGTGTCGCATGAAATTCAGAATTTTTCATAAAAGGAGGACCTCATATCTAATAATTTTAAAACTGCCAATACAAGTATAGTAAGTCCAAGTGATGAGAAAGATAAGGTGCTCTTGACTATATATGTAGCCACTAGAGGAGCACTACAACTGGAAAGAATTTTATTGAATGAAGTGTTACTATGCTGCTTACAAGCTTCGAGCAAAAGTATCGTACAATAGGCAACGTACATTACCTGGCAAACTCCACGTATGTGAATTCAGTTTCAAGAAAATACTATGGTATTTTTTGTGTTTTTAAATGTATATCTAAGATGTTTCATCACATGAGCAGAACCTAAAAATTCATAATATAGGCATCCCATTACCAAAATAAAGTTTAAGGCCGTAACAAGAAGCAGATAAGGGAATGGCTCGCTTGCCGAAACTTCTGTGAGTAGAGAAGGAGTCTGTTGCTGCATTCCCCTTGTACAAGTTTGCTGACTCACCCAGTAGAGTCCTTTATGTGTGCTCCACTAGCCTGTTACGTCAGTTTGGCGGCTTCAGGTGGAGCGTCCCGTCCCTGCATCACAGCACCGTGGCCTTTGATCGCCGGGATCGCCAGAGAGCTCTCTCAATGATGGAGAGCAGGGGGCTGGGCGGTGGCACAGGTCCGCGGGTGTGACACACAGGGCCGGACACAGGCGGCCGCGGCGGGCCGCGCTGCCTTCCGCATGCATTTTGCAGCGGCCAGCGGCGCACGGCGCTTAATGGAGGCGCGCCGGCCGTCTGGCCGCGGTGTGATACATCATGGATGTCCAGCTGTCCGCCCGGCCCGTCCAGGGCCACACACGTACCCTCCACCCATGGAGGCCCCGTTATGACGGCGACGCGTGACCAGTAAATCACCTTCCATTATCATGCTGACTGACAGAAGAAAGACAACCAGCACAAAAAATGCGAATATTTCTATGTTTACTTCAAAAGACTGACAGAAAACTGAATTACCGGTTGACTCATTTAACCTTCCTCGGTACCTTTTAAAACATTGCTAAAATTTTTTTCATATGAATATATTCGCTCTTTCTTTAACATGCAACTCATCTCACACTCCCACAAACTCCCCCACAAGTATCTCTCCCACATCCACTTGTCCGTCTCTGTAAGCTGATCGTACCCTCTAATTTCGCCCAACTCGCTGATGTTACCTTTTTGTTTCTCTCTATCATTGACTCCTGTGCCACAGCCCCAGTCCCCTTCGTTCTGTGCTATTGTCACACTGCCAAAATTGGCTCTCTCTTGTTCTCTCATACTGCTACATTCATTCCTTCCTTCTTACTGCTGCTGTCTTGTGTCATTATCTCTCTCGTCCTTGTAGTGGATGTCACATACTCTGTCTCTCATTACCACTGGCTCTCGCACATTTCATTTTTCTTTTCGTTCCGTCTTCCTCCCCTGCCCCCCACCCCCATTCTCCACGCACCGCCCCACACCAAGCCCTGTCTCCCTCACTCTTTTCCCAGCTCTGTTCTGTCGCGGTGAACTACACTGATCAGTCAGAACACTATGACCACCTGCCGGTACGGCCACGTTTGGCACGGACAACAGCGGTGATGCGTCTTGGAATGGGAGGCCTTGAGAGGTCTCTGGAGGGACTTGCTACCACATCTGCACACACAAGTCACCTATTTCCAGTCAGTTCCGGAGGGGGGGGGGTGACGTTGATCTGTCAAGCCACGTTCGATTACATCCCAGATGTAGTCGATAGCATTTGCTTCTGGCGAGTTGGGTGGCCAGCACATCAACTGGAACCACTCCATCAAACTAATCTTGTGACATGGCGTATTATCTTACAGAAAAATGCCACTTCTGTCGGGAAACATGATCGTCATGAATGGGTATACATGGTCTGCAACCAGTGTACGATACTCCTTGGCCGTCATGATGCCTTGCATAAGCTCCGCTGCACCCAGGGATGCTCACGTGAATGTTCCCCAG
Organism: Schistocerca cancellata; assembly: GCF_023864275.1. Lineage (NCBI taxonomy): Eukaryota > Metazoa > Arthropoda > Insecta > Orthoptera > Acrididae > Schistocerca > Schistocerca cancellata. The sequence goes on from NC_064628.1 coordinate 846,690,810, forward strand.
AGCTTAATGGAGCCGCCGTCAGCTTGTCCCCGTACCGCAGAAGGTGTGAAGCAGCGGTTCCCCTGGAAAACGACTGAATCACGCCCTCCCATCGGCATAATGAAGAAGGACTCGGGATTCATCAGGCAGTGCAACACTCTGTCAATGGGCCAACGTCCAGTGCCGATGGTCACGTGCCCATTTCAATAGTAGTGGCCGATGTCGCCTTGTTAACACTGGAGCACTTCTGGGTCGTTGGCTGTGGAGATTTATCGGTAGTGGTGAGGGATGCACTGTGCTTTCAGACACACTTATACTCTCTCCAGCATTAAAGTCTAATGTCCGTTCCGCTACAGTTCACCACCTGTCCTGTTTTACTAATCTTCTCAACCTACCTGGAATGAGGAGCGGCCGCCGAACCCCGTCAGGACGTGGTTCCACCTTGGTTTCGCCACGTGTTGATGACACTCACAACAGCACACTTCGAACACCCGGCAAGTCGTGCCGAGCCTCTGAGCCATCACAATCTGCCCTCGGTCACACTGAGATAGAACACCTTCGCCACTTACTCCCACAATCAAGCCTACATCTCGACAACCTAGTTTAAATCCCTCCCCTCTCTTCATCCCCTTCCCCAATCTTCCTATCATGGTGTGACACGCATGCCACATCCTATTCGAGAACATATGCTCCTTCCACACCAACAAATAACTACTCGTGACGCCCTCTCACTCCACCAGGTCGACACCTTCCTCCTCAATGAAACTTTTCTCCCACCCCACCATACTATCCACATATCTCCTTATATCCTCCACTGCACTGATGCTCCTGGTCCTCAAGTGCAGGGTGGAGTCGCCATTGGCCTCCTTCCCGTCCGGCCGCAACCCATCCTCAATTACCCCACTGAACACCTTATCCTCACTGTCTTCTACCCCTCCCTCACCATTACCTGCACCACCATCTATGTCCACTCCACTGCTCATCTCCCATATGACTTAATCTCCCACATTGACCGCACCTTCTCCACATGCGCGATGGCTGCCAACATCAACATCCATATCCACTCCACTACCACCCTTCAGTGGTGGCATCAGTTTCTCCCCACGATCCTATGTGACCTTGTTCCCCTTCCCCAGCACGCCCATCCCAAAAGCAACACCACCCCACCCTGCCCTGTTGTCATTGCCTCCACCAAACTCCTTGGGTGTATTTCCATCAACATCCTTGACACTACAGGTAGCGGCCACCTTCCCATCATTCTCCTCCTACACCCTGCACCCTGCAACCTGTATCCCCTCCCAAGGTAGTCCACGACTACCATTGCACCAACTGCGTTGCCTACCGGGAATCCATTGCCAGCCAGGTCGACATCCACCCTCTTACCTATCACCATCCAGACGACATCATCCACATCTTGTCCTTCCTTCAGAAGGCCATTGCTAATGCTGTGGAGGCCCATGTCCCTACTAAAACGACCCACCCCTACTGTTCCACTATCCCTCCGCAGGCTGTCCTCCTCCTCTGTGAATCCCACTGCCTCATGGCTTCATGTGCACTCATGACAGGGATACACTCCAACGCCACTGGAAAATACAGCGACATGTACAGAACCTGAAACTTCCTGACAGATTAAAACTGTGTGCCGGACTGAGACTCGAACTCTGAGTCTCGGTCCGGCACACAGTTTTAATCTGTCAGGAAGTTTCATATCAGCGCACACTCCGCTGCAGAGTGAAAATCTCATTCTGGAAACATCCCCCAGGCTGTGGCTAAGCCATGTCTCTGCAATATCTTTTCTTTCAGGAGTGCTAGTTCTGCAAGGTTCGCAGTAGAGCTTCTGTTAAGTTTGGAAGGTAGGAGACGAGGTACTGGCAGAAGTAAAGCTGTGAGGACGGGGCGTGAGTCGTGCTTGGGTAGCTCAGTTGGTAGAGCACTTGCCCGCGAAAGGCAAAGGTCCCAAGTTCGAGTCTCAGTCCGGCACACAGTTTTAATCTGTCAGGAAGTTTCATATCAGCGCACACTCTGCTGTAGAGTGAAAATCTCATTCTGATGTACAGAACCTTATTACAGCAAAGAAATGTTGGTACTGGCACCAGACCTGTACACGACTCAATGCCACCCTCCGCATTAACTCCTACAAGTACTGCTCTGCCCTCCATCACCCTACCAGTTATCATTCCACACCCTATTACCCCCTTCTCCATAACGACCACCCCCTTCCCGGCAACCTTCCCTTGACACAGCCAATCTCTGACCATGGGAGTAAAGAGTGAGTGATCCGTCGCTTTATCTTAGATGAAAAAGTTGCACTTGAGGTGGCCGTCCTATTATCTCCTGTTGTTTAGGTGACATTATTGTGGTAGTGTAGGACTGTTGCCTAAAGGCGGCCAGAGCCCACGGGTGTAAGGTGGAAGGTTGAGTGTGGCTTACGACCATGATGGGATGACTGTCGGCCACAGAAAAACTACTAGGTGGTCGGTAAGCAGCTGGGCACTTGAAAAAGTCTGTGTCCTCCCCATAGGTGTATGGAGAGAGGGAGTGAGGGAGAGGAGAGCGTGAGGGGAGGTGACAGGGTCCTCGATTTTTGGCAGTTTGTCGATGCCTATCAATGAGAACGCACATTCTATACAACCCCCTCTTCAGTCTTTTGGGATGACGCTTTTCCCCAGTAAACGTGTTGCATTGTGATCCATTCATTAAGATTGCAGGTTTTTTTCACGACAATTTTGAAATGTAGTTACAAGTGCGATGCATTTTATTCCATCAGTTGTCTGGGCTGCAGGGTAGATTTTGAGCAGGCTCCTGTAGAGAACTCTGACTTGAAACAATAATACATACTGTATGATTACAGGTAATACACTTTTAAACTCCTCTGTGTCCAAACCTAGCATCTAGTCACTTGGACATATTCCCCACTGAAAAGAATAAAGCCTTTTTTTCATCTAACTTGTAGGTGAATGGTAATGTTTGAGTGTTTCTCTCACTAGTTTCAAGTGGCCTGAGAAATGTTTTCCAGCAGAATAACACCAGCTGTATTGCATCGACAGTTTTTAAGCCATCCTTGTGCAGTGCAACACATGTAGTTGTGTAATTAAGCCTCACCATTGTAATTAATTAAGTAATTAGGACCTACATTTACTCTATTTTCCTGACCAAAATAAACAAAGTACACTAACCTAACCTTCCTCTCCTGCATCTAGACAGTTGCCATGTGTCGGTGGTTTCGCTTGGGTTTTCCATCTGGTAGATACAGGGTTTGAGTCCCATGAACGAAATTGCCATTTTTAATTTCCCAGGCAGGGTGTGGGGTGGTATGTTGGCAAAGCCGTAAGACAAAGAAACTCCTGGACACGTTGCTTCGTGGACTAGTGTAGGCGCGTCAGCCCGCCGGATTAACGACGAGGGCTGGTATGCTGGCCAGCCTGAATGTGGTTTTTAAGCGGTTTTCCACATCCCACTAGGTGAATACCAGGCTGGTGCCCACGTTCCACCTCACTTACACGCCTCGCGGACATTTGAAAATGTACACTCTATTCCCTGGCTTACACTAGATGCAGACTGTTGGGGTACACTAATTCCGTCCTGGGGGAATTATGGCTGGCGTCAGAAGGGGATCCGACTACCCTTTTTTTTTCGGTCATCAGTCTACTGACTGGTTTCATGCGGCCAGCCACGAATTCAAAAATGGTTCAAATGGTTCTGAGCACTATGGGACTCAACTTCTGAGGTCATTAGTCCCCTAGAACTTAGAACTAGTGAAACCTAACTAACCTAAGTACATCACAAACATCCATGCCCGAGGCAGGATTCGAACCTGCGACCGTAGCGGTCTTGCGGTTCCAGACTGCAGCGCCTTTAACCGCACGGCCACTTCGGCCGGCGCCACGAATTCCTTTCCTGTGCTAACCTCTTCATCTCAGAGTAGCACTTGCAACCTACATCCTCAATTATTTGCTTGACGTATTCCAATCTCTGTCTTCCTCTACAGTTTTTGCCCTCTACATCTCCCTCTAGTACCATGGAAGTCATTCCTTCACGTCTTAGCAGATGTCCTTTCATCCTGTCCCTTCTCCTTATTAGTGTTTTCCACATATTCCTTTCCTCTCTGATTCTGCGTAGAACCTCCTCATTCCTTACCTTATCAGTCCACCTAATTTTCAACATTCGTCTATAGCACCACATCTCAAATGCCTCTCCGGTTTTCCCACAGTCCATGTTTCACTACCATACAATGCTGTACTCCAGACGTACATCCTCAGAAATTTATTCCTCAAATTAAGGTCGGTATTTGATATTAGTAAACTTCTCTTGCCCAGAAATGCCTTTTTTGCCATAGCTAGTCTGCTTTTGATGTCCTCCTTGCTCCGTCCGTCATTGGTTACTTTACTGCCTAGGTAGCAGAATTCCTAAACTTCGTGACCATCAATCCTGATGTTAAGTTTCTCGCTGTTCTCATTTCTACTACTTCTCATTACATTCGCCTTTCTACTATTTACTCTCAAACCATACTGTGTTCATTCCGATCAGCAGATCATTTAACTCTTATTCACTTTCACTCAGGATAGCAATGTCATCAGCGAATCGTATCATTGATATCCTTTCACCTTGTATTTTAATTCCACTCCCGACCCTTTCTTTTATTTCCATCATTGCTTCCTCGATGTACAGATTGAAGAGTAGGGGCGAAAGGCTACAGCCTTGTCTTACACCCTTCTTAATACGAGCACTTCGTTCTTGATCGTCCACTCTTATTATTCCCTCTTGGATGTTGTACATATTGTATATGACCCGTCTCTCACTATAGCTTACCTCTACTTTTTTCAGAATCTCGAACAGCTTGCACCATTTTATATTGTCGAACGCTTTTTCCAGGTCGACAAATCCTATGAAAGTGTCCTGATTTTTCTTTAGCCGTGCTTCCATTATTAGCCGTAACGTCAGATTTTCCTCTCTCGTCCCTTTACTTTTCCTAAAGCCAAACTGATCGTCACCTAGCGCATTCTCAATTTTCTTTTCCATTCTTCTGTATATTATTCATGTAAGCAGCTTCGATGCATGAGCTGTTAAGCTGATTGTGCGATAATTCGCGCACTTGTCAGCTCTTGCCGTCTTCGGAATTGTGTGGATGATGCTTTTCCGAAAGTCAGATGGTATATGGCCAGACTCATATATTCTACACACCAACGTGAATAGTCGTTTTGTTGCCACTTCCCCCAGTGATTTTAGAAATTCTGATGGAATGTTATCTATCCCATCTGCCTTATTTGACCGTAAGTCCTCCAAAGCTCTTTTAAATTCCGATTCCAATACAGGATCCCATACCTGTTCTAAATCGACTCCTGTTTCTTCTTCTATCACATCAGACAAATCTTCACCCTCATAGAGGCTTTCAATGTATTCTTTCCTCCTATCTGCTCTCTCCTCTGCATTTAACAGTGGAATTCCCGTTTCACTGTTAATGTTACCACCGTTGCTTTTAATGTGACCAAAGGTTGTGTTGACTTTCCTGTATGCTGAGTCTGTCCTTCCGACAATCATATCTTTTTCGATGTCTTCACATTTTTCCTGTAGCTTCCCTGCACTTCCTATTTATTTCATTCCTCAGCGACTTGTATTTCTGTATTCCTGATTTTCCTGGAACATGTTTGTACTTCCTCCTTTCATCAATCAACTGAAGTATTTCTTCTGTTACCCATGGTTTTTTCGCAGCTACCTTCTTTGTACCTATGTTTTCTTTCCCAACTTCTGTGATGGCCCTTTTTAGAGATGTCCATTCCTCGTCAACTGTACTGCCTACTGCGCTGTTCCTTATTGCTGTATCTATAGCGTTAGTGAACTTCAAACGTATCTCGTCATTCCTTAGTACTTCCGTATCCCACTTCATTGCGTATTTATTCTTCCTGACTAATGTCTTGAACTTCAGCCTATTCTTCATTACTACTATATTGTGATCTGAGTCTATATCTGATCCTGGGTACGCCTTACAATCCAGTATCTGATTTCGGAATCTCTGTCTGACCATGATGTAATCTAATTGAAATCTTCCCGTATCTCCCGGCCTTTTCCAAGTATACCTCCTCCTCTTGTGATTCTTGAAGAGGGTATTCGCTATTACTAGCTGAAATTTGTTACAGAACTCAATTAGTCTTTCTCCTCTTTCATTCCTTGTCCCAAGCCCATATTCTCCTGTAACCTTTTCTTCTACTCCTTCCCCTACAACTGCATTCCAGTCGCCCATGACTATTAGATTTTCGTCCTCCTTTACATACTGCATTACCCTTACAATATCCTCATACACTATCTCTATATGTTCATCTTCAGCTTGCGACGTCGGCATGTATTCCTGAACTATCGTTGTCGGTGTTGATCTGCTGTCGATTCTGATTAGAACAACCCGGTCACTGAATTGTTCACAGTAACACACCCTCTGCCCTACCTTCCTATTCATAACGTATCCTACACCTGTTATACCATTTTCTGCTGCTGTTGATATTACCCGATACTCATCTGACCATAAATCTTTGTCTTCCTTCCACTTCACTTCACTGACCCCTACTATATCTAGATTGAGCCTTTGCATTTCCCTTGTCAGATTTTCTAGTTTTCGTACCACGTTCAAGCTTCTGACATTCCACGCCCCGACTCGTAGAACGTTATCCTTTCGTTGCTTATTCAATCTTTATCTCATGGGTAACCTCCCCCTTGGCAGTCCCCTCCCGGAGATCCGAATGGGGGACTATTCCGGAATCTTTCGCCAATGGAGAGATCATCATGACACTTCTTCAATTACAAGCCACATGTCCTGTGGATACACGTTACGTGTCTTTAATGCAGTGGTTTCCATTGCCTTCTGCATCCTCATGTCGTTGATCATTGCTGATTCTTCCGCCTTTAGGGGCAATTTCCCACCCCTAGGACAAGAGAGTGCTCTGACCCTCTATCCGCTCCTCCGCCCTCTTTGACAAGGCCGTTGGCAGAATGAGGGTGACTTCTTATGCCGGAAGTCGTCGGCCGCCAATGCTGATTATTTATCAAAATTTAGGCAGTGGCGGGGATCGAACCCGGGACCGAAGACGTTTTGATTACGAATCAAAGACGCTACCCCTAGACCACTGGTAAAAATAGTGTCATATACCTGTGTGCAGCATCCAATTAAAGTTACTTGGCTGGTGACAATAATGCGTAACTTAGTCTTCATACTACACACATTATAATCTTAATTCACCAACTTTGAACTCGTAGATGTAAGAGATGACAGATGAAGCTAATGTATAAATAAACTAGCGTGCACTCGCTGCTTCGCTCGCGTAGATTGTATGGAATGCTGAGAATTTATTTATTTTTATTTAACTGTATTTTTACATTGTTTGGGACACGCATTTGCATTTTATAATTACACAGAAACCAGCAGGGCCTTAATATCAAACATATACAGCTTGTGTTAAACAATTTTTTTCACCTTACTCAATTTAATGCAACAAGACAGTTTGGGTTTTACAACCTCATCACAATTACAATAAAACTTTTCTCAAACCCCAATGAACATTTACTTAACCAATGTATACAGCATTAATTAAAATTGCTCCTGGCACAAACATTTAATAAAACTAAAACTTGCCAAACTCGTAACCGGAAAGACTAGACTATATAATAACTTCCCTTTGCAATAATATATCTCAGCAAAGCAATAAGGTAAATAAATATTATGAAACCCAAGAAATAAAAGGGTAACGTCCAAAATCTTGACACTCCCTACTGAAGACAGCCGATCCCCATACGTCTGACTAAAGAATAATCAGATAGGTGCCAGTACAGATAAACTCTAATTAAAATAACAAACAATTAATAAAAGAGACCCTTGGTATCTAAAGAATGCCTGGTAACATGCACACATAAAACTTTGCTTTATAAAAATTTAAACCCTTACAAGTCACACACAAGGTACAAATAACAACATCCTGAGTGATAAAAAAAGACAATTACCCAAGCGGAGCCTTAGAGAATCTGATCGGGCACTAAGGACCGGGAGCCACTCAACATTAAATGATCGAAGTCATACAAGCCCAAAATACATTCACCAGAGTGGCGGAGGAGCGGGGAGCCAAACTTAAAGACCTGGCGGGGCCAGAAACAAAGAGGAAAGCAATACTCAAAGGCGTGACAGAGGAAGAGGGCCTCCACGTGGAGCCGGCGAAACGATCACAGTTCGCTAGCAACGGCCAAGCCGACAAGCTCCGATTCCACGCCCCACCGTACCGAACGAAATGCACTGCGCTCCACGTAACTGAAACATAAATCAACAGCACACTTCCATTTACACATCCATATCAAACAAAACGTAAAACCATAACATTTAAAACAGAAAAGCTTGCTAAAAAGGGTTTTTAACCCAGGAACTGAAGCATTCATTTAAACACCGTAACAGCTGAGTTTGCCGGCCGCTGTGGCCGAGCGGGTCTAGGCGCTTCAGTCCGGAACCACGCTGCTGCTATGGTCGCAGTTTCAAATCCTGCCTCGGGTATGGGTGTATGTGAAATCCGTAGGTTAGTTACTTTTAAGTAGTTCTAAGTTCTAGGGGACTGATGACCTCAGATGTTAAGTCCCATAGTGCTCAGAGCCACTTGAACCATTTTTAAACAGCCGAGTTTATTTTAAAGACAAGGCCGAGCAGAACTACATTTTCAAGGAACATGATGTGATTTTACGAGACAGCATTATCTTTCATTACTCATTAATGTGCAGATACTTTTATTTAGAAAGCAGTGTTAGCACCATCATAAACATACAATCACTAAATTATATGACCAGCCCACCAGTCTCGCTTACATATATCTGCTGATCCTTTAGAAGTAGTAAGAAACCGAAGTGGAATGCCTAAGGCCCGTTATCATGGCGCGTGTGTTAACTTGCCATGCCGCACTCGGGACCAAACTGACACTGCAGACAACATTGATTAACCATTAATAGATGTATTACTTTTGAATGCATTACGGGAACAGCAGTGATCAATGTCTTGTAAATAATTACTATTAAAAACAAGACTGATTTTAATAGTAATTAATAGATGTAACTGAGCACACAGTTGCACTCGCTTTAGTCAAACACACACCATAGGAGCAGGCGGACGGTTAATCCAAGCGACGCTCCGGCAAGCTCTTCTTCTCAACGGTCATTGCGTGGTGAGCACAAAACCAGACACCACGCGCCTTGCCAGATCCCCACTTCGCCACCGTCTCCGGCCGTAGCACCCTACTCGTAACACGTGCAATGAGCATGAGCACCAAGGAAGGGCCAACCTCCAGATGCCGTAGTATCTCGCGACCGCCAGGCCACATCGTCCCTGCTACCTCGGCACTGCACACTGCAGACTTAAATAGCCGGACCCGTAATGAACAACTGACTCACGTGTACCCAAAGGGAAACCGGAAACAAAGATGACACTAGCGGTAGAGAAGTACTGGCGCCAGCCGCACGATGTTCATTGTTTACCAACTGCAACACCTATGCTTTTCACGCTAATTAAGGACATATCACTATGGGCTTTTCCGAACGCACCTCTGAGCAAAAAGCAATTCTGTTAGGTTGACTCCTAAGTTTTTGTTAATAATACCTTTTCGTTCTTGTGGAGATATTTACATAGCAACTTTCATCCAGTAAGAAATATTTCCTCATATCTAACCGAGACATTAAATACTAGTTTTCATAAATTTAGCTTTAACATTCTTTTTAATTTAACGAAATAGTTTCTTAACAATTTTCATCCCCTATTGCACTACCCCAGGACGCATTTCTTTTTAATTCTAATTAAGAATTCAAATGCCAGTTGTCAAAGATATAACCTTTAAAATTCCTTAGTAGTTATTTAGTAATTACTTATTTTCAAAAAAATTTCTCACTCTATGTGGTGTCACGGCCAGTCACCACACTTGCTAGGTGGTAGTCTTTAAATCGGCCGCGGTCCGTTAGTATACGTCGGACCCGCGTGTCGCCACTATCAGTGATTGCAGACCGAGCGCCGCCACACGGCAGGTCTAGAGAGACTTCCTAGCACTCGTCCAGTGGTACAACCGACTTTGCTAGCGATGGTTCACTGACAAAATACGCTCTCATTTGCCGGGACGATAGTTAGCATAGCCTTCAGCTACGTCATTTGCTACGACCTAGCAAGGCGCCATTACCAGTTACTATTGATGCTGTAAAACATACACCGTCAAGAGCGATGTTCACCATTTATGGACTAAAGTTAAGTATTCCAGCAGCAACGTACGTTTTCTTGCAAGAAGTCTAATTTCCTTGTCCTGTCCCAGACCTCACGGCAGCCTGCGTGAGCTAAAACGCGTGTCTTTCGGCTTCCTCTAATAACACGGGGTTGGCTCTCCAGCCAATCCACAACTCTCTATTTTACCTTCTTAGTAGTTGATTTTCCAAAATTACCGAAACATTTATTTTGTTATTTTCTAACTCAGAAACTATATAACAGTTTTCGCTGTTGTGTCTTCAAAATTACCTTAATAGCGACATACTTTCGAAAAGTCTTTCCCGCCGTTATTAGGGCAATTTACGACTACAGTATGATCCGGGCCATCTCCAAACTTCAAGTTTCTATCCTTAGCTGTTTATCTTGGACGCTGATGAGTCAGCCAGTCAGTTAGTGAGTCGAAACATTGCCTTTTGTATACAGAGATGAATAAATAAGCAACACAAGGCCGCGCGGTGCAGCCGCGTGGTCTCAGGCGCCATGTCAAGCTCCGCGCGGCTCCCCCCGTCGGAGGTTCGTCCTCCCTCGGGCATGGTTGTGTGTGTTGTCCACAGCGTAAGATAGTTTAAGTTGGACTAAGTAGTGTGTAAGTTTAGGGACCGATGACGTAAACAGTTTGGTCCCGTAAGATCTTACCACGACTTTACGACTTTAATCAACACAGGTGTTTCAGCATTGGACTTTAAGAGTACCAGGTGCTAAGTTTGTGGCTATAAACCAAGAAGTTACTTCCTGACTCAAGATATCCGTAGCTCTGTGGCTTATTACGCAGGATCACGTACCTGGAACTGCGACTCGTAACAAGGGGGGGGGGGGCGGCTGTAATTGGCGCTGGTGCTTGGGTAAACGCGGCTCTCACTCCGCGCCGCAGTGCTGCAGTGCTCCAACTTCTGCAGAGCTGTGACCGGACTCATCCCGCGCTTCCTGGCCTCTTGCCAGCCCACCAGCATCACTCACCTCACTCTTGTTTCTTTTTATATCTCTTTCCACCATCTGTTTCGCTCCGTCCTCTGGCAATTCCCTCTGACGCCACCGCCGCCACCACTGATAACGGTCCATCGAACTTTCATTCAACTTTTCAGTAAAGATGAAAATATGTGTAATGTCTTCAACAGACTTTAATTTTGCGCTCCCCCGAACAGGCAGTGTTATTAAATTAAATATTAAATGGGGAGGATGACGTCCTGGAAATGATGTTTACCGTAAAACTGGTGTCGTAAATAGACAACGTGATAAGCTGGTAATGTAAAAGGCATATTTACTATTTAATAGAGGAAAGGCAGTGCCTGAAAAGCAACACATACTTTACTGTGACGTGTTAGGCTCCCTGAGAGGCGATTCAGGAGCTGTCTGGTCAAGTGTGGAGGATTCTCCTTCTGTGTCTGGTGGGAAGCAGCCTCTCTGAATAGGGCTCCATTCCTAGTTGTCTCGAGCGTCAGCGTGGAGCCGCTGCTGACTAACTTGCAGCGTAATACGGCTGTGTTGGCGGCCCGTCGCCTATGCCGACGAATGTCTACTCTGCAGTGGATTGGCTGACACCCCAACCTTCAGATGTCACACTCTCATATGTGCACCAAACGTTGTATGTCGATAGATTATCAATCTGCACACTCATCTAGTTCGTGATATGTGCAGTCGTCCAGTACAACATGCGTAAACGATAATTGAAAGTAACACCAGGACTACAGAACACAAGAAAAGTGTACCTGTGAATGGCAGTGTTGAAGATCGAGTTTGAATGAGTTGACAGAGTATAAGGTTGTCGTCCCAAACGCCCCGCGTTCAAATCCCACTGTCAACAGTTTCCTTGTGCGACTATTGTATAATAGAACATTTTCCTGACATGTAAAAATTGTTTTCAGTGGCTTTTGAACGCCGACCTTTGTTACGTGACCTCACGCTCTACCAACTCACCACGCGAAATATACAGCTCAGCAACTCAGAGATGCACTTTTCCCGTTCTCCGTATTTCTGGTGTTACTTTCAACTACTGTTCACAGTGATTCTACTGGACGACAGCACATATCACGAACTAAATCAGTGTTTTCGTTGATACTCTATCAACATACGACGTTTGGTACAGATCTGAGTGTCTGACATCTGGAGGTTTGCGTGTAAGACAATGTGTTGACAGTCAACACCCGTATTCAGTTATGAATAAGCTCGCAACAGCTGTACGATGTTTCAGAAAAATTTAGAATCTGTGTCAGACCAGGACTCGAACACGTATTTCCCTCCTGTCGCGAGCGATCGCCTTATCCGTTCGGCTATCCGTGCGCCTTACAGGAGCGATCCAAATCTCCATCTGTCATGGTGTCTACTCTTACTTGTTCTCGCACTATACGCTGTATTACCATTATTGCTGCACGGGTAAGACTTCTCTCTTGTCACTGTCTTGCTAAGGCGTGAAATATTGCAGTTCAGTGTCTAAGAAACTGCGTTGACGATCATCAGTCAATTAAGAATAAAATCGCAAACTACGATTTTGTTACGCACTGCTACTCCTTGCCTTTGATGATTGCAGACTCTGAGGAAGAAAACCAGCCGGCCGAAGTGGCCGTGCGGTTAAAGGCGCTGCAGTCTGGAATCGCAAGACCGCTACGGTCGCAGGTTCGAATCCTGCCTCGGGCATGGATGTTTCTGATGTACTTAGGATAGTTAGGTTTAACTAGTTCTAAGTTCTAGGGGACTAATGACCTCAGTAGTTGAGTCCCATAGTGCTCAGAGCCATTTGAACCATTTTTGAAGAAAACCATCATTGCTGTTCATAATCTAATGCAACGGAATAATAACGTCAAGCTTAGAACAGTATCAGTGAAGTCGACTTATTTACTTACGAAGGAAGAAATGTAATCACATCCATTTCAAATGGCTCAAAGCACTATGGGCCTTAACATCTGGGGTCATCAGTCCCCTAATGACGTCCAGTAATCAAGATACAAGCCTGGCAGCTAGCACTTATTTTGGTGTCCACATCGTTTGCAATTGGATTCTTTCTTCCCACCTTGCGCAGATATTTTAACTCTTAAATGCACGATTTTTTTTATTTCAAGCTGTAAAAATTACCACGTTTAGTTTATAGTGCCGACATTAAGAAAAAAATATTGAAAAAATTTGTAATTAAATTAACAAACCATTATTTTTGACAATCCCTACAAACACAAAGACCTAATTTCTAATCTATCGTAAAGACACTCGAATTAACTGTCTACACCGTATCTACTTAAGTTTTCAAAATAAAAAAAATAATTTTCAAACCCACAAATCAGTGCACAAACACCAAAAAAAGTATCTACTTTCCGCCAAGACACACGCGCGGCAGTACATCCACACAGCTGATTTTCGAACTGGTTCAGTTCATCCTGCCATTTACGATCGCTATGAAGAACTACTGGCAGCTTAGCAGTTGCAGTAGAGTGTATACACTTAACTACGTAACGAATTTGTTACAAAATGTTGCTCAGTATAGGATACATCGAAGAAATGAAGCCTGTAGCTGATCTGCTACACTATGAATTAAAGCAGGGGTCTCCAAACTACGGCCCGCGGGCCGAAACCGGCCCGCGAGGACCGGCAAACCGGCCCGCGTCAGCTGGCTGGACATCCCTGGTATCCGGCCGGCCAAATATTTGAGGTGCTGCCTATACTACCAACAATTGAATTTCGAGGCCTATCGTGACCAATACACCGCGATATTGTCGGAGCTCTATCTTCACAAAGCGGAAGGTCGTGGTTAAACTTGCGGCTATTCACAATAAACAGACAGACCATTCTCTGTGCGATAGTGAAAAAAAAAAGATTAACAGACTAGTTTGGCGAAAACATTTTAAGTAAAAAAATTCTTTGCGTTTTACTCTACTCTCGAGTCTGGTGCAAGTCTTTCAAATGCACGCCATTTCGGCGACTAGCGTTAGTGATCAATCATTATGGGAGACGCTTCTTAAGCAAAGTTTCACGTTCTTTACGTATTTCGATTTTCAGATTTTTCTTGTCTCTTCGAATTCAAACTTTGAATTGTTCCACACCTACTAGTACACCGCATAAAACACTAAGAAACTCGTGAGCCACTCGCAACATAGACACAATCACGCAACAGAACTATCAAATATATGCTGTGGCTCTGCTACTCGCTACAAGACTACAAAACTAAACTTATTGTTGCGCTGCTTGAAATAACAATGCGTTGACATACTCTACCTCTGTTACGTATTGTGGTAATAGTGTTGCTAACAATGATTCTGAGATTTCGTTAACTTTGCAGGACGCTTTCGTGAAGAATGAGCAGTGACATACTTTTTTGTCGGTGAAATTCGCCAGAATAAAATATGCGAGAAATTCTGTCAGGTACATCTACCAATCAAAATATGTAATCAAATAAAAATCGGGGACCGCAGCACAGCTATGACACCTGAAGATGGGCTTATAACAGTCCGAAACCGGTCTGTGCGAGAGTAAAGAAATTTACCACTGAAGCGGCATTTTCAACCTCTACATAATTTTTTGTTTGAAGTAAAGGAACAAAACCGACAAGTCAGAAGGCAAAGCAGTTGAATACGGACAATGGCACGTACGCTACGTGACCAAATGTATCTGGACACCCTGTGCAATGCAGCACTGACCACTAGAGAGGCGGACCCGTCAGTATAAAAAGAGGCGGTTAGTAATTTGTGTCCTACTTGGAAAAGCTGTAACAGTGGAATGGCTCATTGACTTCGAACGTCGACCAGTCGGTGGCTGTCACTTCTGCAGAGACTCCATCAGGAACATTTCAACACTTTTAAATCTGCGCAGGTCGACTGTTGATGCTACAGTGGAGCGGAAATACGAAGGAACAACCAGAGCTAAAACAAGACCAGGCAACCCTCATGTACTCATAGCCATGGACTGTCGAGCATTACGAAGGGTGGTTGCAAAAAGTCGCACGCCATCATCGGAAGTAATCAGTAGTCAGTCAAGTTCTACCAGCATTTCGTCTGGCATAATGACAGCATAATTATTTATGAGGAGTAGGTACAAGGGTAGTGTAGCTCCTCGTTACTTCACTTGTTTCCATATTCGTTGCTAAGCAACGCAAGGCAATGTTGGACTGTGGATAACCGCAAACGAGTGAATTGAAGTAATGAATCGCTCTATAGTTTGCGACAATTGCTTAGATGTATTTGAGTCTATTGAATGCCTGGAGAACATTACCTGTCATCGTGTGTAGAGCCAAAAGATAGGTACAACGGCTGTAATGTTACGGTACGAGAGTGTTTTTCGTGGTTAGGGTATGGTCTTCTGACTGTGCTTAAGAAAACACTAAATGCGTGCACTGCTTGCAGTACAGGAACAGCTCGGAGACGGTGACTGTATTAGCGGAACAATGCACCCATCCATAAATCAGCATCTGTGGTACAATGGTTTGTAGATATTAACTCTCCTGAAATGTGATGACCTGGCCGGGGTCTCCACCCGAATATAATAAACACCTTCGTGAGATGCCAGAACCGAAGTCCAGAGTCAGACATCACTACTTTGTGTGGCTTCGGCTATTGAGGAATAAAAGACTAACATTGCTTCACATACATTCAGAACAACTGAAACTTCTTCATTTAAATGTGTGTATCTGTACTTAAATTGATGAATGACTGAAAAGGTGAAACTTCTGCATTATTTGATCCTGAAACAGATGAATAAAACTTAACGTACTGAGCCTACTTCCTCTTTACTTTTTCTTATCATGTCACTACTAAGCCTCAATATTCTAGCGCAACGAAACCTGACTGCTAAAAAAATTACAACCAGACTTCAAATAATTAATTCAAAAGAATGGCCCTGACTAAAAAGAAATCTTAACAATAACCTATACATTTCATTAAGCAGTTACCTCACAAAAATCTTCATTACGCGAACTACTGCAATACAGCGAGCGTCAGTACTGCCAGCTAAATAAAAGATTCTAAGTACTAAAGCCACCAACTGCTAATAAGCAAGTGGTTAGCAATGGAAAGATTTTGTTGCAAAACATTAATGTATTTTTTACCTTAATAATGTGACATCCAGTTTAAACACGAATATAAGTCGCCATTGACATCTAGTACAAAGGTATATAATCATGAATAATATTCAGTCTCCAAGTCGAACATGTACAGATCGTAAGCCTACGCTAAAACTTTATACCTCTACCCTCCATCAATGCTAACTTCTCACATCTAACATCCATTAATGCTAGCTGTTCACCCCCAACTGCCCAACAGTGCTTCCATCACTGCTGGCGACTAACTTCCAACTGCCCAACACTACTGGCGATTAACTTACCACAAGTCCAACCAGCCACAGAGTCTCTTACAAAGAAAGCGCAGTCAGAGATCCAATGCAAAGCGCTACACAGCGCTGCCAACACAGAATCAGCCCACTTACACACCATTGAAAATCTCCTAGACAGAGTTAACGCCTGCTTAAAGGCGAACGATGGATATTAATATCTACTAATAGGTGTCTGGAGATTTTTGAACAGACAGAGTATCGTCCCTGCGGTTAAAGCCACAACATGTGCAAGCGAACCAGTGCGAGAAGCGCTTGCTGCAACGCAAAAATTACACAGTTCGGAATAAGACCTTCTCCAATAGTTTTACAATTGTTTCCTTAACATTCAGGATGGTGTCTCAGAAACGTTCAGGAACTTCCAATAATCCTGAGGCATCAAAAGTTGTTCGACAAGCGCAGTATAAGTTCCGACATTACAATCGACAAAACAAATTTTTGTCAGCCTACACAGATCTGTGCTCTGTCTCATTTCCCGTTCGGCATCTGGCGATCATTTGTAGCTTGAAACAAGTTCCTGCGAGACAGCTTCTGGCTTATGCTGAATACTGTGAAGCAGTAATTATTAAAGAACAAATCCAAAAACTCAACAAAATTAAATTAAAAGAAAAATAATCAGTACCAAAATCTTGAGGGCCCGAATGCTTCTCCAACAGAGTGAAATCATATATCATTCCACCGTGTAAGGTGGACTCTCTAGAAGAGTGTGCTGCATCGGGTAGCCGCGCGGTATGGGGCGTCTTGCAACGGTACGTGCGGCTGCCCCCGTTGGAGGTTCGAGTCCTCCCTGGAGCATGGGTGTGTGTGTGTTGCTCTTAGCGTAAGTTAGTCTAAGTTAGTTTAAGTGGTGTATAAGACTATGAATCTCTGTCTGACCATGATGTAATCTAATGGAAATCTTCCCGTATCTCCCGGCCTTTTCCAAGTATACCTCTTCCTCTTGTGATTCTTGAACAGGGTATTCGCTATTACTAGCTGAAACTTGTTACAGAACTCAATTAGTCTTTCTCCTCTTTCATTCCTTGTCCCAAGCCCATATTCTCCTGTAACCTTTTCTTCTCCTCCTTCTCCTACAACTGCATTCCAGTCGCCCATGACTATTAGATTTTCATCCCCCTTTACATGCTGCATTACCCTTTCAATATCCTCATACACTATCTCTATATGTTCATCTTCAGCTTGCGACGTCGGCATGTATTCCTGAACTATCGTTGTCGGTGTTGATCTGCTGTCGATTCTGATTAGAACAACCCGGTCACTGAATTGTTCACAGTAACACACCCTCTGCCCTACCTTCCTATTCATAACGTATCCTACACCTGTTATACCATTTTCTGCTGCTGTTGATATTACCCGATACTCATCTGACCATAAATCTTTGTCTTCCTTCCACTTCACTTCACTGACCCCTACTATATCTAGATTGAGCCTTTGCATTTCCCTTGTCAGATTTTCTAGTTTTCGTACCACGTTCAAGCTTCTGACATTCCACGCCCCGACTCGTAGAACGTTATCCTTTCGTTGCTTATTCAATCTTTATCTCATGGGTAACCTCCCCCTTGGCAGTCCCCTCCCGGAGATCCGAATGGGGGACTATTCCGGAATCTTTCGCCAATGGAGAGATCATCATGACACTTCTTCAATTACAAGCCACATGTCCTGTGGATACACGTTACGTGTCTTTAATGCAGTGGTTTCCATTGCCTTCTGCATCCTCATGTCGTTGATCATTGCTGATTCTTCCGCCTTTAGGGGCAATTTCCCACCCCTAGGACAAGAGAGTGCTCTGACCCTCTATCCGCTCCTCCGCCCTCTTTGACAAGGCCGTTGGCAGAATGAGGCTGACTTCTTATGGCGGAAGTGAGTACACAGTACGGTTTGAGAGTAAATCGGAGAAAGACGAAGGTAATGAGAAGTAGTAGAAATGAGAACAGCGAGAAACTTAACATCAGGATTGATGGTCACGAAGTCAATGAAGTTAAAGAATTCTGCTACCTAGGCAGTAAAATAACCAATGACGGACGGAGCAAGGATGACATCAAAAGCAGACTCGCTATGGCAAAAAAGGCATTTCTGGCCAAGAGAAGTCTACTAATATCAAATACCAGCCTTAATTTGAGGAAGAAATTTCTGAGGATGTACGTCTGGAGTACAGCATTGTATGGTAGTGAAACATGAACTGTGGGAAAACCGGAACAGAAGAGAATCGAAGCATTTGAGATGTGGTGCTATAGACGAATGTTGAAAATTAGGTGGACTGATAAGGAGGTTCTACGCAGAATCGGAGAGGAAAGGAATATGTGGAAAAAACTGATAAGGAGAAGGGACAGGGTGATAGGACATCTGCTAAGACATGAGGGAATGACTTCCATGGTACTAGAGGGAGCTGTAGAGGGCAAAAACTGTAGAGGAAGACAGAGATTGGAATACGTCAAGCAAATAATTGAGGATGTAGGTTGCAAGTGCTACTCTGAGATGAAGAGGTTAGCACAGGAAAGGAATTAGTGGCGGTCAGTAGACTGATGACCAAAAAAAAAAAGAAAATAAGACTAGGGACTGATGACCCTAGCATTTTGGTCCCTTAGGAATTCACACAAATTTGAACATTTTTCCAGACAACTGTGATGATAAAAAATTTGAAGGAGCTTCAATAATTTCAGTTATGTACATTGGGGTGGGGGGGGGGCAGGGAGAGGAGACGGTGTTCAACAAGCTGATGAAGCCCCTTGTAGATGTAGACCAGAAGAATTCAAACGCTTAGTACAGGCCATCACAAAAATGTAAAAAAAATTGTTACCCAACACCAAAAAATATGCAGGCGGTTATGAAGCCTTGAGACGAGCACTTGACAAACATTTTTTTAAGACAACATCAGAAAAGGAACTGCTAGGCAAAATTTTGTCACATTGGTTTCTATCATAAAATAGGAAAAGAACACAAATGATTAATCGGCCGTTCTCTGGCAACTGTCAAAAAATTACTTGAAGTAATACACGGAATCCACGACAACATTTTAAATACATGCAAATAAATGTACCGCATTCTTGAAGGGCTACAACATTATTTTACAACTTGTCACGCAACACTTTGCTGAGGTTATACTAACCCACGATTTCTACTGTTTAAACAATAATATAGTTGACGTACTGTGGTTTTTGGTGCAGGAAATATGAAGAAAAGAGCAACGATCTTCGTTATCAATATATAAATAGTTGCCATAATGGTGCTCCCGTTTCAGATTAAGATCCATTGGTCCTTGACCTCACCAAAGCGTCTTACACATTTGACGCAGCCGGTAACAAAACGGACACAACACGAGATATGTATACTTACTTCGAGAAACTAGACAACATTTAAGCGTCGAATTGAAGTGGTAACTACCGTAGAGGGTAACCCTCGATACGCCATGTTGCACACTGAAACTATTTTTGCCTGGAGTCTCATTCACTGTAGTATTCAGTTCAAATGGCTCTGAGCACTATGGGACTCAACATCTTAGGTCATAAGTCCCCTAGAACTTAGAACTGCTTAAACCTAACTAACCTAAGGACATCACACACACCCATGCCCGAGGCAGGATTCGAACCTGCGACCGTAGCAGTCCCGCGGTTCCGGACTGCAGCACCAGAACCGCTAGACCACCGCGGCCGGCGTAGTAATCAGTGATTAGAGTCGCTTACAGCTGATCACCGATGACTAGTGAAGACATGTTTGTAGATGCCCCACACAACGGTAGGACACCAGCCTATGACCCGCCATACGGCCCAACCTCCAGGACTAATGATATGAGCCGGCCGATGTGGCCGAGCGGTTCTAGGCGCTACAGTCTGGAACCGCGCGACCTCTACGGTCGCAGGTTCGAATCCTGCCTCGGGCATGGATGTGTGTGATGTCCTTAGGTTAGTCAGGTTTAAGTTGTTATAAGTTCTAGGGGACTGATGACCTCAGGTACTAAGTCCCATAGTGCTCAGAGCCTGATGGTAATCCATTCTGGGTACACATTTCAGCAAGACAAGTATAACAATGCCCGCCCGCACACGGCGAGAGTTTCTAGTACTTGTCTTAGCGCTTGTCAAGCCCCACCTTGGGTAGCAAGATCGCCAAATCACTCTCCGGAGCGTAATGGGCAGGGCCCTCCATCAAATTCGGGATTTTGACTATCTAACGGGCTAGTGGGACAAAACTTGGAAGCCTCAGGAGGACATACGGAAACACGTCAATCAGTGCCAAGCTGAATAACTGGATGCATAAAGACCAGAGGTGGACCAACCCATTATTGGCTTGCTCTTCAATACGTCACACAATTTTTCGGAAATTGTAATCATTTGTTTATATGTACATTTACATCACATCTACCGGTTTCGTCTTTCTCTGATAATTCCTTCGTTGTAGGTCGTTTTTCTTTGGGTTCAATTGTAATGTATATAGCAAAAGATGTGAAAGCTAGAGACATTGAATGAACTAGACTACGGAAATCTTGATGAAGGAAGCGGAATAAGAAGCACTACAACAAATGAAATGGAAACGTCTTGGTAGCTGAAAGAGTGCGAACAGCATTAAGAGAAAGGAAAAATGAAACAGAACAACTAAAAATGAAGCAGAATAACGTTCGTCTAGATACTGCTATTGTGACTGCTCATCCTCTACAGAGTGACAACATGTTGCATTCGCCTGCTCAATCACTACACCTGTCTCCAATGGAGCACTTAGGGGACACCATCGGATGAACAAATATTCTGAAATAAGAAATTGGAAAATATAAATAAACTGGCGCACAAAACATCAAGCGACTTATCATTTGGTGCCACTGTCCTCTTTTCCCTGGTACATTTTCGCGTCAGTTTCGTTTTCGCTACTAACTATGACACACACTACACACAAATGTTGTACTTAGACATTGGGGGGCGGCCCTCTGAACTGGATTCCCCAAATGGTCGCTACTAACTGTGCCACGCCCCGTGTGGAAATCTCGCAGATGTGGCTCCAAGAAGCTGCTTCTGTCGCTTGGACCTCAAACAGACCCCGAAACGAAGACATGGCCTATACTCACTTAAAAAATGGAGGAAAACAGCCGAAGAAAAAACAAATTTCCGTATTGTGTTATCAGAGTAAAATGAAAAACTGTGAATGCCATAAAGGCGCTTTAAGAAGAAAATGGATACCTGGTTAGAAAAGAAAGTGACATTAGAGAAGCTCTGGAGGACTGTTTCGACCAGCTAATGAATAGATCAATTGAGGAACGTAAGATACACTGACAGAAAAATTCCTAACACCAATAAATTATTGTTGTTGTTGTTGTTGTTGTTGTGGTCTTCAGTCGTGCGACTGGTTTGATGCAGCTCTCCATGCTAATCTATCCTGTGCAAGCTCCTTCATCTCCCAGTACCTACTGCAACGTACATCCTTCTGAATCTGCTTAGTGTATTCATCTCTTGGTCTCCCTCTACAATTTTTACCCTCCACACTGCCCTCCAATGCTAAATTTGTGATCCCTTGATGCCTCAAAACATGTCCTACCAACCGATCCCTTCTTCTAGTCAAATTGTGCCACAAACTTCTCCCCAATCCTATTCAATACCTCCTCATTAGTTATGTGATGTACCCACCTAATCTTCAACATTCTTCTGTAGCAACTTATTACTATAGAGTAATAATTATTACTTAGCATATTTAAGTGATTAACGCTGCTCTCCTCAGGTTAATGTAAGTGCGAGAAGAT
Organism: Schistocerca cancellata; assembly: GCF_023864275.1. Taxonomy (NCBI): domain Eukaryota; kingdom Metazoa; phylum Arthropoda; class Insecta; order Orthoptera; family Acrididae; genus Schistocerca; species Schistocerca cancellata. The sequence continues at coordinate 846,713,069 of NC_064628.1, forward strand.
CCATTGCAATATGATATTCTGCTACATTAATTACCGGTGTAATCACCAGAATAATGAACGCTAGTACGCAGACATGCATCCATTGTGTCGTACAGGTGCCGAATGTCATTCCGTTTGATGGAGTCCCATGCCTGTTATGTTTGATAAGTCAATATAGAGACGGCTGATGCTGATGAAGTTGTCATCCGATGGTGTCCCGTAAGTGCTCCGTTGGAGCAGGCGAATGGAACATGTAGTCACTCTGTAGTGCATGATCAGTTACAAAAACGGTATCTAGACAAATGTTATTCTGCCGGGAAATACCCTGTGGAATGTCGTTCATGAACGACAGCACAATAGGTTAAATCACGAAATTCACGCAAAAATTTGCATTCAAAGTGGGTTGTATAACCATAAAAGAACTCCCAGTATCATACGTAATCGCACCCCAGAACATAACTATAGGTGCAGGTCCATGTTTCTATCTTTCAGCCAGGTTGCTAGCAGGTCCACAACTGGCCTCCGTTCAACAAACACAGGGCCTTCACTGGCACTGAGGCAGGACCAGCTTTCATCAGAAAACACAACAGACCTTCATCCTACCTCTAATGAGCTCTCGCCGGACAACACTAAATTCGCAAATGCGGTGGTTTTGGGACAATGGAACTGACTTTGCAGCACTTTTGGGTCGGAGACGCCCTGAAATAACCGATTTGTAACAGTACGTCGTGTCACTCTGGTGCTCTGCTGCTCTGATTACTGATGCAAAGACAGTATGACATGCCGAACACGATTGTCTTCCCTCTCCGTAGCGCAGTGACGCCCGGCCCTCTTGCGACCGTACCTTCCCGTTACCACCGCTGCCAACAATCATGTACAGTAATTACAGAACTGCAATAGCGCAAAACGAACATCCAGCTTCTAGTAGACCTGTGGCATTACCTCACTGAGCTGTTGATAATGGCGTCCTAGTCGTCTTAAAAATATTCTTCAATAACATCAACTCCCGACGACCAATGTCGTAGGTAACTAAAGCTAACGACCGTTAGAGCGAGTATTTAAAGCAGATCTGATTTGTGTCTTCATAGCTTCGCTACTAGCGACTCTCTCAGGCGACTAGTCCCAAATTTGAAAAGAGTTCTTCTTACAGATGTAGAAACACGCTACCAACTTTCGCTCATCTCGCAGAACTACTTCTTGGTGTTGGGATTTTTTTCTGTGAGTGCAGAGCCAGATATTCAAACCTACAGCGAATGATCTCTCGCCACCTGAACAGAAACAGAGACAGCATTGAACTCTTTGTCTAAAGGAAAATCTCCAAGTGCAGATAAAGTGAATGCGGACATTATAAAGGAAACAGGCGTCGAGGGCCCTCAATAACTGCTAAGAAAACTCAGTGAAGTGTGTAACAGCAACAAAATGCAGCAGACTGGAGGCAATTTCACTGCTTAAGATAAGCAGTAGAGGGAAACCCACTAATTATGGATAAATAACCTTACCGTTGTAAAGGTAGAAAATCACATAGATGCTTGAGAACGAACATAGAAGTACAGCTGGAAGAGAAGAAGTTTAGTTTCAGAAGTAATAGATTAACAGTGGATCCAATTTTCAATATCAGCATGCTGATGGAAAAATACTGGAATAGAGGTAAAAATCTGTTACTTTTGTTTCTAGAAGTAATGTCACAGAAGATCATGGAGTTCCAGGGGAAAAGAAACGTTCCTGAAAGAGTAGTAAGGAAAATCTAGATGATATGCAAGGACTGCACTAAATGGGTACAAGTTAGAAGACAACGAACTTCACGGTTTCAGACCAAGACTCGAGTGAAGGTAGCGGAGCACTATCCCCACCACTGCTCAACACTGTTATGGATTATGTAATAAATAACATCGAAATAATTTTTGGTGGCCTTAATGCAGATCCCTTTGCTGATGATGTCATTATCTGGGAGAAACGGAAGAGGAAGTTCAGACCAGGCGCAATGTGCAGAAGTCTCTGTTCCAAGAGTTTAACCTCCACATCAGCTAGACGAAAAGGGTGGTTATGGTAGTGAACGTTATGGTATTGAACGTCGATAAGCATCCCACAAAACCTCCATGGATAATTTGAGTAGACGGAAGATTATCAAATTGCAGGTGGGTTCCGTATTCTACCAACAAGTGAGAATCCTTTTATGGGTCAGTCCATGAAAGGTGGATGATTTTTACGCCTGTAACACTTCAAGTTTCTTTCTTTTTTTTCAGTGGCAAATCAACATAGCCTGCATCATCAAACTTTATTTGTACATAGTGTCATATTTAGGTCTACGTGTTTTTATTTTCATGTTCGTATTTCAATGTAAATTGTACGAATGCTACATACGTATCCATGAAATGACCTTCATGGCACGACATGGTATTAGAAGAAGCAACATCAATGGTTTAGAAAGATACTTCGTACCAACACTGATGTATGGCATCGAAGCATGCATCTTCACAAAGAGAGAAGCATTGAGTCACTAGGCATCAGATAGGAAATTCCACAGATCCATTTTCAAGAAGACAAAGATCGATAACTTAAGGAATGGGAAGGTGAGGATGAAAGCCAGAATCAATACATCCCCTTTAAATCAAATCAGTATATCTTGACAACAGGGATACAGTTATGTAGTGAAGTTAGAGCCTACAAGAACAGTCTGAATAATTCTGGGAAGAGAGGTGGAAAGAAAACTCCCTGTAAGAACATCCGTAACCCATGAGAAAGAAGTTAATACAAGATCCTCTGTATCTCCAGAGAGACGGATATGATCAACGATGACCTCGCTGCCAGCGAAAAGACAGTGTGATGTTCTCCGTGACAGGTGCTACATAGACATACGTACCTGGTAAAGTAGCTGGGAAAGTTGAACTATACGACAATGACGCTGATTATGATCTTAGTGACATACAGCATGGGTATTCTGTAATATATCCGATGTTGAAATTGCCGAGAAACCACTTCCCAGACGAAGGACTCGTTCTACGAAGTTTCATGATATGAAACGTCCCCTTAGAAAAATTGTACATGACTGTGCTTAAATTGACACACAATATTTTTAGCGCAACGCAATCTGACTTTCAAAAATCCCTACAAAAGAATGACCCTGACTAACATTAATCTATACGTTTCACAAATCACTTACCTCACAAAAATCTTGGTTACTCGAACTACTGCAATACAGCGAGCGCCACTACTGCCAGCTAGATAAAAGATTCAAACTACGGAAGGCACTAACTACTGATAGGCATAGTTAGCAAATGAGAGATTTTAATAGAGAACAAACAATGTATTTACGTTAATAGTCACCAAAGTCATAATATACATAGCAGTTCATGACATCCAGTCTTACAAATTTCAAAACTCCGCCATTTCTCTCCCCACATCCACCACTGCTGGCGGCTCACCTCCAACTGCTCAACGCTACGCGCTGTTCACATCCATCTGCCCAACCCTACAATGGCAGACAACAATGCAAACTAGCCACAGACTGCACACAGCACAGCCAGTGATTTTTCATACAGAGCGCTACGTGGCGTTACCAATAAGAAAACCTAAACAGCCTACTTACACTGACAGTGAAAAAGAAGTTAATAGAAGTTCTTCTCTATCGCCGGAAGGTGTCCTTTCAATTGCATTTCGTATTTCAGAGGCGCACCAGCATATTACGGAAGAATAGACACAGTTACTTTTACACGATTCTGCGCAAGTTGTCGAATATGTGCTAAAGAAAACGCGAACTAGTAGACGATGGGTATTAAATAAAAAATGCCCCGGAGATGAGATTAGATGGTTTCCCTGAAACGCAAATATGGAATCAACCTCAAGAACCGGGAGATATTTTAAGATTGTTGTTAGAAGTCTGTTCGTGTATGACGGAAGCAGGAGGTAGAGTAACTCAACAAGCATTTTAGAAAGTGTTTTGATATCTACGTACCAAGTAGTAGCCCCCTTTAGCGATACAAGAAACATGTAAAGATCTTACGTACTGACTCCTTAGTTGAATCAGTCCTGTCTAGGCGTTTATTCTTACAGAGTTTGCGGTCTTGGTGCAGTCAACAACAAAAACAGTATTTCAGCGGAAATACGAACACTAATCTGTGTCTGAAGGTGCTGTAACTGCTGAGGACGGATGTCACTCATCGGTGTGTATTTTCAATGACGTTTAAAATGAAGACAGAATACTGCTCCAGTTGGCACGCTTTCTCTTTCTTGGTAAGCGTCATTTCTCGCCTGAAACACAGTGACAAAATACCTTACACGACATTTGTGCCTCAGTGCTCATTTTATACTACTGTAAGACGCAATATGGCTTTTAGCATTAGCAAATATGCAAATACAAAGAGATAAAATACGTAACTGTGAGATAGTGCAATATGTGTGACTTACAGGCGTTGAAATTATTAATTCTATCAAGAAGCACCTGTAAACTTACCAGAATAATTTCCTGATCGTTGTATTCATCTGCAAATATTAAAATTTAGCGATGTCTTTGAATATCCATGGAAACCTGTTAATTAACATTATTTAAATTCTTTTTTCATCTTCGACTTGATAGAAAAAAGTTTCCGTAGCAGACTGTCAACTCAGAAGCAACTTTTCTCTTTTCAAAAATCACTCCCAATAGTCGCTCAGAAGATTCCCCTTCTTCTGGTTGTGAAGTTTTGAAATTAAAAACAATATCAACTTTAGAGTCACCTGAAGATGATAGCAGGAGCAATTTTATTTAGTCTGTTTTATGTTGTACACACATCAGTTGGCAAAATATACAAAATGACAATAAAAATTGCCAGTATATTTTTCTCTTATGTTTATATAGATAATTATATTATATGTTTATAATATATAATTTCCTCTTACATGTTTTTGACAAGTTACTTAATTAAAAATATGTTTAACTTCTTCTTTTACGTATTTCACTTCCATAAGGGAATTCATTTGGGATGTATGGAAGGTATATCAGTATATTTATTTTTCTTTGTAAATATTCATTGCGACTCTTTGTTTTCCTGCCATCTTCTGCATCCTGAAGGATCTCCTCACTGTGGATATATAGGTACGAAAATTACAGCTAAAGTGATATGTTTGAATTGATTGTTTTATTTTTGATGTTCACACTTAACAATATATTTACTCTAGTTCATATGCACTGGTTAAGTACGCAGGTAAAACATCATTGTGGAATACTGAAAGCCGGTGCAGTACATTTAACACAAGTCAAAAATTGTCTATAACGTAAGAGCTGACATTAGCTACTGTACAGTGTGTCTAAGAAAAATCTTGCCATTACATGAACCTTTCGTTCTACTTTATATGTTGGCTGACCTCGAAAGAATGGGTGTTGTGAGTCATGCTAACAACTTTTGTTTATTGCTGCTGAAACGGCCTTCCGCATTCTGGACGTCTGTACGAGCAATCACATTATATATGAATGTTGTATAACAGACTCAGACTCATGACCACTGGTTTCAAATGAAACCTCACTTATCTGATGCCTTGATGATGTTCTCTTTGTTGAAACTGCATTGTAAGTTGCTCCAAGAATCCTCTTCTACTCTGTATTTGAAATAAAAACACTGGTCACAAAATTCATTTATTCACTAGCAGATTAACTTCTACCAACTACAGTCGCATTCTGCTCAGTCCATAATAATGTTGGGTAATAGAGTACTTCACAATCATATGTACTAATTAAGAAGTATAAACAATTTCTGTCTTGTTGAGACAAAACGTACAACATTTATGACAAAAACTTATCAGGTGACAGTACTTCCAAAGAACATAATCGGCAGTCATGTAATTTTAGTTTTAGTGGAAATATAAATTATAGTTTCTGTAGTTAACAAAATAGATAATTTGAACTCTGAGATTTTTCTGGCAAGTTCTTAGGCAAGTATATATTTTTAAGTCTGTTTTTACCTCGAAGAGGTCTTTCAGTGTTGTGAACTATATTCCTGGTGAAAAAATGCAAAAGAATATTATTGTTAATGATTGTTTTACTCAGAAGTTCAGAATTACGACACATGTCCAATATTTCGTATTTCAGTATTAAATAAATCCAGCAAGTTCTACAAAATATGAAATGTTTCACATCCACTCTGTCTCCTAAGATACCTGATGAGATATAAATATTCAAAAACGTCATTACAGTATTTTTGCAGATAACATTGGAAATTAGACATTTCGTCAATTTGCTTTCCGTTTTCATTATGTAGTAATGTAGGAGGTAATTTACACATCGTGGTCATTATCAGAATAGATTGAGAGCTGTTTTGACTAAAATTGCTTCGCATTATCGTGTATTTTCAAACTTGGTAATATTTATTATATGTCAACAAACGTTTCAATCGAGGGAATAGAATGAGCTTTTTGTGGTATTGAGTAAGAATAGGTGTCACAGATAGTGTACAGAAGATTGTCATTTCATTTATAAGTGTCATTCACTGAACTAGAGACTGATTATGCTAACTGAAGAGATCTGCACCCCACGACCTGTCATTCAGTGCTCAACAACTGATCAGATTACTGTGTGAATCGATTGATAGGCGGGCTAAAGCGTTACAGTGTTCACAATGGGTTGGATGTTTTGTCACCTTCCATCTGCTGAAACTTGCTGCTAGCTGTGGATGGCCGCGAAATCCGTCTAAAGGGTAGAAGACTGAAATAGAGAGAGCGAATAAATAATGGGAAAACCTTTTTTTTAAGATACAGCGTATACGAACGGGAACAGCAGGAAGGACATAAAAGACTGTAAGAGCGAATGTACTCGTAGCAAAATGAAGCAGACAGAAAACAATCATCTGAAAATATGTATACTTTACTGTTTTACTTTACGCGATCAGGCCCAATGTACCGCGCTCTGCTTTGAGGGATTGCCTCAACTTGAGCCTGTCTTCAGCTCTTTTCTGCCATCGTTCCAGCGGTCGCAGTCTCTGAAGGTCTTTGGATACGTAGTCACTCCGTCGAGTTGTAGGCCTTCCTACGGGCCTTCTGCAGGTCGGCTTGGTGTTGAGTGCAGTTTTCGGCCATCGGTTGTCCTGCATTCGAGCAGCATGACCTGCCCGCTGGAGTCCTCGTGTCTTCATTATAGCCAAGATGTTAGGCTCTTAGCAAATATCATACAACTCTGAACTGTGACGAGTTCTCCATTTTTCACCCCCATTATCGGAAACTGGTCCAAAAATCTTCCGAAGGACTTTCCTGTCAAATATCATCAGTCTCTTCAGATCGTGCTTGGTTGTACTCCAGGTGGCACGTCCATATATTACTACTGGCTGTAGGAGTGTTTTGTAGATGTTTATTTTGAAGTGTCTTGACAAAATTCCGGTCTTGAGGAGAGCATTAAGGTCGTGGTAACAGCGATTACCTGCCTGTAGTCTTGCCTGTATTTCCATTTTACTGGATGGTTCATCTCTGAATACTGCGCCCAGGTATGTGAACTCCCTGACTTGACGATAAGAACCTTCAGTTGTCTGTAAGGGTGGAAGTGGCTATTGAGTTTCATTATGTCTACGGTGTAGAACCTTGTACTACGTCTTGTTACGATCGATTTGAAGTCCAATTTACCTCACTGTTGTTTCCAGAATGTCAGCCATTGCCCCTCTTGCGACCGAGATAAGAGCACTATATCAGCGGCATATCCGAGGTACTTGATGTTCACATCCCCGGTCTGGACTCCTCTGAGTTCGTTAGATGACATCTCTCTCATTACCTTCTCTTATGCGAGGTTGAAAAGGTGATACTCCATCACCCTGCCATAGTCCAGTTTTTATTTTGAATGCTTCAGTCACCTTATTTCCAATTTTTGCCTTTGCTGTAGTATCCATCAGGCATGCCTTCGTGAGGCTTACTACTTTCTTGGCAAAACCGAACTCTTCCAGACACCTCAGTATTCTTTCCCGACGAATGCAATCATATGCTTTCTTGAAGTCGACAACCAGCATATGTAGTTCTTGGCCAGACTAAACCTTTTTTCCACGATCTGGCGTAGGACAAATATTTGGTCGATACTAGATCTCCCGTGACGAATTCCTCCTTGATATTCTCCAGTAATGGTGTCTGCCAACGGTTGGATTCGACCTAGAAGACAGTTTGAGAAGATCTTATAACAAATACAGGAACCTGTTCCAAAACCCTCCTTAACTGCTTCCCCATAGAATATTGTGTAATTTTCTACGTCTATTGTGTCTGTACCTTCCCATCGAACTTCCTGAAGGGCAAACACCGACATTTTCTGCTTTTCCAATTCTTTAACTAAAGTTATTGCCGGCCCAGCTTTGTACAGGGACTGTACATTCCTTGTTCCAAATCGTAGTCCTTTTCTGTGCTTAGTTCTTTGTATTGAGTGTCTGTTGTGTATCCGAGGCTTCTCTCTAGCATTCGTAACACGACTTGTTTTAGGAGGTGGGGTTGTTAGTCCCACGCCCAACCCCCAACCTGGAGGACCAGGGTATCCCATTTAGTGTGGACCATCACGTTCTATCTGTCTGGCTTGGGAGGCCCTACCGGTTGCTAAGCTACCGCCGGCATAGTTCTCAGGATCCTTTGACCACGCAAGCCACACCACCACAACGAAGTAATGATACTATTGGGGGGAAATATGTATAAGAAATACAATAATATGTATAAATTACAGAGCTAATTTCGAAACATTGACGACTAATTGATTTTACATAATTTGACGCCATTGATCTTATACCGCCTTGTAAGCTGATGCAAATTTCTTTATGAAACCTGATGATAGTCTGTGGACAGAAACTGATTGTACAATGAAGAAATATTTATCAACACAACTAGGTGGTATTTTTAAAAATCTTTACGAGTTGTGGAGTGCCGCCTTATTAAAACACATTCTTAAAAACAGTTAGAAGGTAAGAAACAAAGCGAAATTTTAAACACTTGAAATGCAAAAGGGTTGTGGGTGGTTGACGAGAGAAATGAGATCGAGCACAAAGCCAAGGGAGGAAGTTACAAAACTCTGATAGAAAATGAAAATCGAAGGTACTTGGTATTAGTTAACTTGCGGAAGAAACAAGGTAATAGAAAGACTGGTAATTAAATTTTGTGAAGTTCTTTATAAAACATGAGGTGTGTGCTCTACGGAACATGAGACATTTTCTGCCACGAATACCGGAGGGCGCTTAAGGGTCGTAGCGTGGCACCGTGAAGAGGCGCTCAATAGACAGACACGCCACACTTTGAATGGCCGGCCATAAATCTTGGAGCCGGCTGTATGAGCTATCGAGCGGAGACCCCGCCGTGCCCGTCTTCAGGGTGGGTGAAGGCGAGGGCGTCTGTGTCGTCACCCGTTTGTGGGAGAACGGCTATGCGTCCTCAGGGATGCCATTGTGCATTAAGGTCGGGAGGACAGCAACATCAGGTCCAAGAAACAGTGGATTAATTGAGTCTGCATAGCAAACAGCTACCGCAGAGTGCCATTAAATTGTTTCTGCATGTTCTCACTAGCGAAAGCTATTAGAGGTAACAAGAGGTTTTAAGATGACAGCTGAAATCAGGGGTATTCTGCAGAGCAGAAAATTCTTTGTAGCGCTGCAAGGTAAGAGAAGACACTTGAGAGGCCTCAAGAATAGATTACGTGAAGACACTGTGATGTCCCCGATTCTCTACAACAGCCACATCTTGCAGGTGAAAGTCCCTCGCTTGGACTTTGACACATGTGTCATTTGCGTAGGTAAATCGTAAAGTCCAAGCGAGGGACTGAAACCAAAATAAGGAAACACTTGAATGTTTGGGAGACTATGATGATATGAACCACCTTAAGCCCAATCAAGGAAAGGCTCACGAAAGTAATTTCCACTTAGGAAACAGAGATGCTAAAACGAAACTTGATATTAAGTGAAGGAGATCGGAAATTCAGCACTGTGACATCCCAAAATTCTAAGAATTTCTCTGGATCGCACTGTGACACCCTGTGGCTTACACTACGGTCGCAGGTTCGAATCCTAGCTCGGGCATGGATGTTTGTGGTGTCCTTAGGTTAGTTAGGTTTAAGTAGTTCTAAGTTCTAGGGGACTGATGACCTCAGATGTTAAGCCCCATAGTGCTCAGAGCCATTGGAACCATTGAAACCTGTGGCTTAGACCACAATGAATGGGTATGAGAGAAAAAATCTGCAGCAGAAAGATGGAAAGTTTTATGTGGGGGGTATATCCCTACGTTCTCCAGTCAACTGCGCTGGGATTCTTGTTTTTTGTGGAGGTTTAGGGAGCATTAACTTCGATAACATCGGTTCACAGCAAGCATGTAGATATGGCCATAAATGAATCATTCCACTTACTTATGGGGTATCTCAGACCAGCACCAGTTCGAAACACCTACATCAGGGCCAGTCTTGCACCCACACTATGAGACACGTATTGGAAGAAGAACTACACTCATGCTCATTAATTAAGGATAATTGCAGAATGTGGAGCCACACAACGTGGCACTACACAAAACTGGCGCTAATAGCATAGGCACATAGAGAACACACACGACACAGATCTGTAAGTTCACAGTATTGGTGATAAGTTGAGAGAACCGTCCCGAAACACATGTGCGTTTCCTGCGCATCTACCCCGACATCAATTTGGGATATGATCAACATGCACACGTACACAGGCGCACACTGGGTTGGCATACTCTGCATCAGATGGTCGAGCAGCTGAAGGGGTATGTCCTCCCATTCTTGCATCAGTGCCTGTCGGAGCTCCTGAAGTGCCGTAGGGGTTTGAGGACGTGCACCGATACGTCGACCGAGAGCGTACCAGACGTGCTCGGTGGGATTTAGGTCTGGAGAACAGGCAGGCCACTCCACTGGCCTAATATCTTCTATTTCAAGGTACTCCTCCACGATGGCAGCTCGGTGGGGCCGTTCGTTATCGTCCATCAGGAGAAGGTAGGACCCACTGCACCCCTGAAAAGACTGACCTGTTACAGTTTCTCTGTCAAAGACATGCAGGGGTGTAAATGCACCAATCATAATCCCACCCCACACCATCAAACCACGTCCTCTAGACAGGTCCCTTTCAAGCACATTAAGGGTTTGGTATCTGGTTCCTCGTTCAAGCCAGATGGAAACTCGGTGAGAATCACTGTTCAGACTATACCTGGGCTCGTCCGTGAACGTAACCTGAGACCACTGCTCCAATGACCATGTACTGTGTTGTTGACACCAGGCTTTACGGGCTCTCCTGTGACCAGAGGTCAGTGGAATGCACCTTGCAGGTCTCTGGGTGAATAAACTATGTCTGTTCAGTCGTCTGCAGGCTGTGTGTCTGGAGACAACTGTTCCAGTGGCTGGTTCCGAGCATGGCTACCCGCAGTAATCCGTGGCCGTCTGCGGGCACTGATGGTAAGATTTCGGCCTTCTTGTGGTGTTGTACACAGTGAACGTCCCGTACTGTAGCGGGACTTATTTCCTGTCTGCTGGAATCGTTACCATAATCTTGAGATCACACTTTGTGGCATACGGAGGGCCCATCCTACGACCTGCTGTGTTTGACAAGGCTCCAGTCACCCTAGTGTTCTACCCCTCACGACGTCATCAATTTGTGTTCTTTGAGCCATTTTCAACACACAGTCACCATTAGCACGTCTGGAAACGTTACCACACTTACTCGCTGCACCCTACTCTGGGATGTACCAACACACCTCTGCGTATGTGGACTGCTGCCAGCGCCACGGTGTGACTACCGCAGGTCATATGCACCGCATGGTCATAATCCGGGGTGATTTAAACCTACAAACGGCCCACCAGACCGTTGTTTCACCATGTATCAGCACTATCCTTAATTTATTAGCATGAGTGTATAATGGAACAAGCAATTTGGAAACCAGAACTTACGAAAACACGTCTGCCACACATCTCATTGAGGTCAGGAAAAGTTCTTTTTTTCCAGTGACCATTATCATTACGCTTCAAGCCAGACATTCGTACGGTTTCCCTGTTGCAGAAAAATGATTCTAAGCTACAGGTCTCCACTCCAAGGTAAGATATTAACTGTACTTACTGTTATACCAGGTATCAATACCACCATACCGGCGTCGCAAAGGTCCCAAAGGACTAGCAAGTTACTGTCAGGCACCTATAGCGGCTGCGCGGAATTTGGCACACCGAATGGTGCACACCCTCTGAACCACGACTGCAGCGGCTCCGTATCACGACCGCCCTAGGCCACTGTGATGTAGGAAGACCGGTGGCAGCCACACAGCCCACCCACACTTGGAGACTCTTCGCTACGTGATGCTTTGCAGACGCCGCCTAGTTGCGGCTTTGATACCACTGTTCATCCTTTAGTTCAGAGAGCCTCATCCTTGTTGCTATTGTGTGAGCTAGACGCTGTTTCTTTCTGCACTATTTGTAATGTGTGTTTATGTACTTGGTGGAATACATGTTAAGTAAATCTTCTGTTGGTTGCGTTAACTTGTTCGCTAATCATTTCGACGCAATCCAATTTTCCGATGGCGACAACAGCCGCACTGCTCTATAGCCCTACTATCCTTAACACTGTGTACGAAGTCATACACCAAACTATTAGGAGAATTCTTAGTAGAATGGGAACAGTAGTCTCAAGATGCTGAACAAATGTGGTCATATGATGGTATAAAGAACATGCTACATGTAGCAGTGCAGCGGTCCAGGCATCTAATCACCTATCAATCTGGCAAAACATTGCACTGCAAATCCCCCTTCAGACACTCTCAATCGGTATTCCCTGTGTCCTACTCCCACGCTGCTGGGACAGTTGGATGAAAAGGATGAAGCTTTGCAACAGCCCAATCCGCTCTTAGAAATTGGGAATGAAAGACAAAAAAAAAACTTACAAAAGCTGCCGGTAGATGGAGGTGATAAAGGATATATGGTCGGCGATTGAAGAGCGATGTATAATATGGTTATTCCGTTTGAACGAAATATCCACAGCTGCAATTCATCACCATCTAGTGGACGTTTACAAAGAGACTGTAATGTCACGAAAACAGCTATGGGTTTGGGGCCGGAAATATAATAGTGGCGCAACATACGCACAACATGAGCAAAGGTCACGAGGGCCAAGAACGTACATTATAGGTGGCAATATGTGCCGTATGCAACGATTTATTAAAGTCTACTGTCACATTCATGTATGGCAGATACCGCAAGAACTTAAACACCATTGGCAGTGCAACATAGCAGCCACTGGAATGTCATGTAGTTACCATTCGCCTACACCTCGCTCCCCGTTTTCTACAGGAATTTCAATGCAACGGTATCTGTAAAGGAGTTAAGAACACAAACTTCTCTGAGACACAGTGCGCCATGCTGATTGATTTACTCACCAGTGTAGACCGCGAACGCTGTGAGATATTGTACCACACAGGAACTGTTACAGCAAGCAATTCGCTGGAACCAACCTTGGGAAAAATGTGGTGTTGTTGCACAACAACTTCCCACCAGATATGGCCTGATCTTGTCTGGCGTTTCCCTCCCTACAGCCATAACGTAGCACAACACGTGTCCATGTAAACAGGTCGTTGAATTAAGTATACGCCCGATGGCTATTTCATTGTCGATGGGAACATTCAGGAGGTTGTGGCTTAATTACTGCTTGACCTGGACTGTGATTTCTTTTATGCCGCTTTGCAAGATTGTTTCCCTGTTGGAACAACAGTGGTGACTATGTTGGGAAAATAACATGTACCAGTCGCTTATTTGTGTAACTCTTTGTTTTACTGAATAAACCTCTACTCGCATCGGAATTGGTACATCAGTTTCTGAACCACCGTCGTATATGCCCCTAAGGGTTTACGAAATACAGCTTGGTTGATGAACCAATCGAATTTTCGATAACACATATTTTCCAAATAATTGTAGTCCCTTTATAATCGTCTATAAAACGGAGAGATTTACACTTCCCTGTTGACTAAACTACATGATAAATAGCAGTCGATTTGCTGCTAGCTGTAGTGTTCTTTTTCTGTGAGTAGATACATGTACCATTTCCTTTCAAACTGCTGAGAAATAGTTTGAGGGTACACAAAGATCGTGTACATTTACACTCAAGAAGATAAAGGGTACCCAGATTTCGTCTAAAACGTCGTCTGTATCACAGTCCGATGTCCCAGTGGACTCTAAGATATTACATTGTTGAATGATGGTGCAGCTACTACTCTTAAAAGTGCCTTAGAAAATTATATGTAAATTCAAGGTGGAGAGCCGGCCGGTGTGGCCGTGCGGTTCTAAGCGCGTCAGTTTGGAACCGCGTGACCGCTACGGTCGCAGGTTCGAATCCTGCCTCGGACATGGATGTGTGTGATGTCCTTAGGTTAGTTAGGTTTAAGTAGTTCTAAGTTCTAGGGGACTTATGACCTTTTTCAAGGTGGAGAAAGGGGGCAAGAAAAGGGAAGGGAAAAAGACTGCTGAAGTCGGTTGTACCAGAAAATTCCACGGAATTGAGTGGAAATGTGTTTCAGACCTTATTGGAAACCGGAATCTCCTGCTTACTAAGCAGATGCATTAACCACTGTGCCACCCGGTACACAGCGTTCATCGCAATTGCGCGGACTATCTCGGCACGACTTTGTCGACCCATATTCCAACCGAGCGCCACATGTCCACAGATACGTCCATATCTCCATTTCCTCCATACTCGCTACTCTGAGATACCCGCAGGAGGTCGGACGTATTCGTGTATCCGCACTGAAGAAGGTGAGTCCATTGCCCATCTAGGCGAATCCATTATATGAATGCGTGGTGTCTTCTTTCGGACAGTCCGAAAGAAAAGACACCACGGATTCATGTACTTTAGAAAAGTTACTTGCCAGAAATGAGTAACTAGTCAAGAAATTGAACAGTGAGAATTTCAAACGACATTCTAAGGTTCTTATGTTATCAAATATTTTGGAGAAAAATGTATGCTGCACACAGTGTGGGGAGTGTTTCACTGGAAAAAAAAATGGGCTGTCCCAGGAGGAATTGTCAGTGCTCAGGGATATGACAGGAACGATCATATGAAGGACTGAAATATAGTAAACATGGGCTCCAAAATTCATACCTTAACAGCTATGAGCACTTTTTCATCTTCGATACTGTGAAAGAAAACTCTTCTACTGCAGGCTCCTCCTTTTCCACAGTTTGGGAGACCACAACAAGACAAAATGCAGATGGAATGATGTACGTACCCACGCACCTTGCAATATACTACCGATCACGAAGGGTACTATGGGCGCTACACATAATCTACCGTCCCACCGTGTCGCTACATTTTCTCCGATAAATTTAAATATATCACACACCCATTACTTATGAATTCGACTTATTACTTATACTGTGGGTTCTCTAAATTGTGGTGATCGGAAACGTAAAAAATAAACACAAGCATAAAACTGCTCTTGACCAATACATGAATGTTTACAATACTTCATTTTACACACATGTTAATACAGTGTTAGTTTACCTTACCATTTCTTTCCCCTGATGTTACCGCTGCTCGTATTTGCAATTGTTCCTGGTCTCAGGATTAATTTCTCCTTCCTTCAAGTTAGGTCGTGTTCAATTCAATCTTTTTATTTCTCGTTTTTCTCTTCTGCTCTCGATTTCATGATTGTTCCTTCCCAAAAGTTCAACAACCTCTCCTGCTACCAGTATATGAAGATACACAAAGTTATCACATCATACTCTTCATCAACCAGCAAATACTCATATAAATTGGCACATTGTATTCTTATCAGCAATCTACCCTCAGATCACAGTTTCCTTCATGTTTGCTAGAATCACAGAGTGCAGCGTCTCTTCACATCTGCTAAATCCTCACAATGCAGTGTTCCTTCACGTTCTGCTGTCAAATTATCAAGTTGCGAGGCTTCTTGATCAGTGCTCCATCACATCTGGATAACCTATAACATTATGTAAAACTCAACCAATATACTTATCTCCTGCAGATCAAATCCAGCCTATGGTCTAATTAATATTTCTCTTCTCAGTATCTCCTACACCATCTTCCTGGCTCCTTCTGATGACAACTGAACTTTTTCCAAGTGAAAACTCTCTTCTACCTCCTCATGACTTCTTGCTGTTACATGGGATCACTTTCCGTTGTTTAATTTCCTTACGACTGATCTGATAGTGGGTGTTGCATCTTTGTTTATTTCATCAATATTCCACACACCCTAAATGCCTTGATAACTGAAATGTGGCATTTTCCGATCGGCTTGCGACTTCGTTTAGTTTCTAATTCTGCGACGTGATGGTGAACATTTTTCTTCACGCAAGAAGACCAAAAAAAAAAAAAAAAATACGTAAAAGAATTTATAACTTTATTACTGACTAGTCTTTTATCTCTTCCTTGATCGCGAAGAAACTTTGTTGCCCACTGAAATGTTAATCTCTCTTTGCACATCTCATTATACACCTCTTGTTCAGTGTGTCCCCACTAAATTTTTTCACCTTCTTGAGCTTCCCAGCGGACATTTCCTGACTAGTCCTTTTACTCTGAAACGTCACCTTAGAACAATTGTACAAGACTATGCTTACACTGACACACAATATTTTTAGCGCAACGCAATCTGACTATCAAAGATCCCTGCAAAAGAATGGCCCTGAGTAACATTAAACTATACCTTTCACAAATAACTTACCTCACAAAAATCTTCATTACTCGAACTACTGCAATACAGCGAGCGCCACTACTGCCAGCTAAATAAAAGATTCAAACTACGGAAGGCACTAACTACTAATAGGCATAGTTAGAAAATGAAAGATTTTAATAGAGAACAAACACTGTATTTACCTTAATAATCATAATATATATAGCAGTTCAATTTCAAAACTTCCGCCATCTCTCTCCCCACATCCACCACTGCTGGCGGCTCACCTCCAACTGCGCAACGCTACGCGCTGTTCACATCCAGCTGCCGCTGCCCAACACTACAATGGCAGACAACAATGCAAACTAGCCACAGACTGCACACAGCACAGCCAGTGATTTTCGTACAGAGAGCGCTACGTGGCGGCGGCGTTACCAATATAAGAACCTAAACAGCCTACTTACATAAAGAAAACATAAACAGCCTACTTACATAGCCCCCATACTCCCCACAAATAATTTTACAATATTTTTTGGGCAGTGGCCAATAATGATTTGATAAAATTTTTCATAATTGTAATTACAATAACAAAGAAATCAAATGCACACACTTATTGATACAATGTTGGTCAAAAGCTAAAATTTTCTCACAGTCCATAAAGATAGTCCTGATCATTCATCATAATAATAATTACAGTTTTTTTTCACAAAGTCTCATTAGAAAAAGAAATTGCACACAGAAGTAGTGGATTTCCATGCAGTCTTGAAGAAGTAGTGTTGTCCTTCCAACGAAAAGACAGTGCTGACTCTTGACATGCTGACAGGTAATGGGCCACAGCAGAGCAAACCCACAGCAGAGTCATTCGAACTTTTGAAGAATATTGGTAGGTAGGTCATCACAGAGCAGACCCACTGCAGTCCTGGTAGAGAGTATGGTATTGGTAGGCCACCAGAGGTGCAGACCCACTGCAGTCCTTGTAGAAATAATTATATTGGTGAGTCAGCAAAGGTGTAGACCCACTGTAGTACTTGTAGAGATTACGGTATTGGTGAGTCAGCAAAGGTGTAGACCCACTGTAGTCCTTGTAGAGGCGGCCAGCAGCCATCTGTTGCAACTGTGCAGGTGCACAATCACCATTGAAGAGTCTTGCGGATAATAGAGCAAGTCCATAACCACCACTTGTGCACTCACAAAGTTGTTGGAATTGTCCTTAGAACCAGCAATGCTGTTATCCAGTCCCTTGCTGAATTATTAACACACGTGCAAACACTAACAGTCCCTACTTCTCACATATTGTCCATTACTATGACCAACAGAAATGTGTGCAGTGAAATGAATGCTTACAAGTTACTTAATTTGATGAACTGGTGTCAATTACAATATTATAACATGAGAATACAATTACAAAGATACAAAATACATCATTAAAGAACATAACAATTCAGATAACATTTGTAGTACAGGCTATACAAAAGAATCGAAATAACATATACATCAATGTTACAGGAATTATGACATAAGTAAATACATAAAAGATCAGAATAATTACTGAAACATCAACTTTACACATGAGCATTAAAACAAAACAGAATAAATAATGTCTAAGCATCTTTACAAAGTAAATAACAGAGTATTAGAAAAATTCTACAACATAGCTCTGATCAGCTAAACACATAAAGACAGGAAAAACACAAATACACAAGGGTACACAAACATATAGTGGGATAACACAAAAGGGAAAGGACAGGGTTTGTTTTACTGCAGTATTTTGCATGGAGATCTCCCTTCATTCATCATTATTCCCAAAAGTCCTATCTAAGCCTGCTTTCTGTATTCTGTTCACATCCTCTGTCAAAAATAGTTTTTCTCTACTGCACAGTATCCTTTTTTTTTTTTTTTTTGCCCAAACCATTTTCATATAGCTTCTCAATACATTTCTTCCAAATAATCATAGTTAGTTTCTTATATAGTCTACCCCTCTTAAGCTAACTTAAATCTATTGAGCTCAGATGCTAAACTAAGGGACGAGGCAATGCAGCATCACATAAAACAATTAATATAAACAGCAATGAAAAAAAAAGGAAAATTG
Source organism: Schistocerca cancellata (assembly GCF_023864275.1). Lineage (NCBI taxonomy): Eukaryota > Metazoa > Arthropoda > Insecta > Orthoptera > Acrididae > Schistocerca > Schistocerca cancellata. The sequence continues at coordinate 846,731,715 of NC_064628.1, forward strand.
CAAAGCAAGCTACAGTAAATCTAAATTACCAAGCAAAGCAACATTACAACTAATATGAGCCAATGTGCAGCAACAAGAAAAATAAGTCAGTAGTAAAACTAGCTTAACAGAGTAACACAATTTAAAATTCAGTAGCACTATGCCTGGAAAACAGCAGCAGCAACTTATATCTAAACATGACAAAGCTCAAGCAGAAAAAATATTACAGTAAAAACAACAATGCAGATAAGGAAAATGTATATTCACATCTTAATGTCTATGTAATTAAAGTGGTGCACCACAACAACTTATTGTAAAAAAATATTACCATGTACTTGAAAAGAAAATTATGTGTTACTGTTACTAGTTCCTTCTTATTGTTCTTTCCTTTCCAAGTGCTCCTTTTTTAAAGAATGTGGATCATAAAATAATTATTTAATAGATCTGTTGACAGAAAGTGTTCACATTAGCAAATGCATTTTATTTTATAAAAGCAATCTCGGCATTTCAATAGGCTTTTCAGTAAATATCATAAATTATGAGCTCCACAGTATGCTTTCAACAAGGAAATGTCAATAGCGAGGATAATGGCCTCCCCCTTTTTTTTCTTTTTTTCTACCTGTGCTTCCGGAAACGCACACCCTAATGGCTTGTTCTCCAGGTGTCTGACACAGCTGTGTGCCGACGACGCACGTGCAGGTGGTCACTTAACTTTCTTACGGAAATATTTTACGACAGCAGTTTCCGCTACAGTGACAGTCTCATATAAAAATTTCACAGGTCGAGAATTTACGTTGCAAATGTGTAGAAACAAAATCCTATGAATATAACAGTGTCCAAAAAATTTTCGCCGGCATTGTGATACATTCACGCATTTACACACATTTCATAACTCTTAAAGTACGATTCTTGGTTTCCAACATCCTTTTCCACAAGTCAAGAGTCCCTAACTTCTATTCATTATTAATATACGTATAAACACGTAATCACATTCCTCATATATGGTAGCATCATCTTATTGACATAAACATACCTCAACAGCATAATACACATCATCGTCGTAAAAATAACATCATAACACCTCAGTCAAATCTCAAAAAAGTCGTAGCTTTCTGCAATAATTTCAAACCATAAAAAATATTCTCTGCTCATTTCAATAGTGTCATCTGCCTCAAACGTACTTTAAAAATCATGATCTCATATCAAATACATCATTCAAAGCTCTCATAGTATCACAATGGTTCCGAAAAAATATGAATAGTTCACAAAGTACAGACAAAATACAATTTCGTACGTGTGAAGTTATCCAACGGTGTAATTACGTAAACATGTGTCACTGACGTAGTAAAAAACATGTTTATCTCTCAGTTAAATGATCAGATAGCTGTGTAATTTATGTTTTAGAGAAATATGGTACCGATGTGTTAAGTTGTATAAGCAAATACCATATTAGCTAGGGCTCCTTGTGCTTGCCAAACACATGGTACACAAAGTAAGCGTGTACCCCCCTGAGGATTAATGTAATTATACCCTCAGGTGTTACAGATTACAAGAATGGAATGAAATGTATTACGGAAAACCTTTGTATCATTGTACTTCAAATATCTTTGAAAATAAATGTTTTTAGTACAAAATTAATCACTCAAATACGTGTCCTGTAGCGCTAAACTGTGCGTCTTTCTGTAAGATAATTCTGTGGAAGAGTCATAGTTATTTTCCTCCGAAAGCTAATTTCTGCAGAAGCCAATGTACTTACCTAATGATAAACAAAAGTGAAATGCTTTGCGTATAGATATCTTAGTTATTACGCTTATTGTTGTGATGATGAAAGTACTGTGCTGTAACGTATTGTTGTGCTACAGAAAAGGCTGTCTCCTTGTAGCTATACCACAAAAGTTACTACTAAAACATGTTTTGCTTTCCAGAAGAATTCAGAAAAACTGGGCAGATATAAAACAGATACACTGCAAAAGCAACATTGTAAATTGTCACACATTAGTAGCGTCGTGATATAATCGTGTAGCTGTCACATAAGCTAACCCCTGTGTCATCTGGTATCTCTCAGAAAGTACTTTAAATCTGGAATGTATTTTCAAGTAAACCAAAATGTTGCAATAGAATCCCATTAGCAGTACTGGTAAATGTTCTAAGTATGTGAGCCTTATAGTCGTTACGTAATCGTGCAACTAACAAGCAAGAATGTACACACACAATAACACTGTGTCGTCTGTTCGCAATAACAATGCATTCGTAATTTCTGTTTAAATAAGTTCTCTTGGTTCTTGAGTGGATAGTTAACTTTAAAACATAGTTGCATGTTAACAGTTTCTAAGATTGAAAAAGAGTACTAGTAACGTGAAGTGAAAAATTTTATAGCAAAGACTAAGTTGAAAAGCAGATTATCTCCCAATAAATGGTTTTACATGTGAAATGTGGTGTAGCCCTTTGCTCTTCCTAGTAAGCAGAGTTTCAACTTAAACGCAATTATCATGTGGTATACGTCGGTAAAGAATACTGGAATTTTGCTCAAGGTTAGCGCCAATGTTATTTTTCCCTGAGCCAGCGGGCGCATGTGGCTGCCTGCGGTGCGAGTCATTGTCTGTTTCTTTGTTGGCGTGTGTCGTTATTGGGATTTGGAGACCTAACTTCCACAAATTCACGTTGCCCAGAGGGCCCAGCCCTGTTTAAACCCCGCCAGTTCTGATACAATTCAGGTCTGTCGTTACGATCATATCGTCTGTCGTCATGTCGGTAGATTCCATAGTTTCTTTCTTGTCGGTCACGTGGTGGAGAATTTCTCTCTGAGTCATAACTGTGCGCTGGACCGTTGCATCTAAAGTTATTCTGTCTCCCTTGATAATAATTATTTTGGTTCCCATATTGTCTGTTTCTCTGATTGTCTCTGTGATAGTCATTACCGCAGAGAGGTGATCTTTCCCTGTAATTATTACTACTCTGCCAACGGTTGTCATACGGGTGGTGTCTGTTTTGGTCACGATTTGTGTTGTGAGAATAGCCTTGTCATGTCCAGTTATTATTTCTTTCATCGCGGAATTGTGACGGATGTGACCTGTAGTAGTTGTGTTCCTGTTTTCGGGTTACGTGATTGTCAGTGTCAATTTCTAGTTCTTGTAACATTCCCTGAAAAGCTTCAATGTCGTCTTTGCAACGTCCTGCTAAAATAATATGTCGTAAATGTTCAGGCAGTTTGATTAAGCAAATGCGGATGAGTTCTGAGGGGCTGTATGGGTTTGAAAGATACTGATTCTTATGCAACATGTCTTCAAAATATTTCATAAGACTGGAAAATTCAGATTGTTCGAAACGTTTCATCATTATGATGCTATGTTTTACTCAGTCTTGTGTAGCTTGAGATCAATATGCTGAGAGGAAGGCATGATAAAAGTCTCCTTCACTGTGACAATCGTGAATGACCTATCGCATTCTTACAGCTGGTACATTCTCCAAGTAGCCACACATAAATTCTAATCTGTGCTCCAATGACCAGTTGGGAGGAAAACAATGAGAGAATTGATGGAGCCACGCTTGTGGATGAATGTCGTTGGCAGAGTTCTTAAACGTTTTGAATTTACGTGTAGTAATGTACAGCTTATAATCAAAATCATCATGTCGGCGAGTCGCATGTCGGTCATTGTTACGTCGTTTCGGCGGTTCCATCTCAAAATTCGGTGTACCTTGCCAATTTCTTTCATAATTTCCGAAGTGCCCTGTGTTATTAATTTGTGGCTGTTCTGTATTTCTATGTCCCTCTTCCCGTATTGGAGCGCGAGTGTCCTCTGTAATACGTAATTCTTGTATTACCTGTGTCAGCTGATCTTGTACTTCCCGGATTTCTCTTTGATGTTGCGTATCAATTTGATTCACATTTTGTTTCAGTTTCCTAATTTGTTCGCTCTCTTCTGTGTCATTAAAGACTACCGGTTTTGCGTCATTCAGATTATCATCTACCTTCGTAGATAAATTATTTAGCCGATCCGAAAGTTCAACTATTTTCTCTGATAATGAACACATTTCCTCAGTGTGTTTTTCTGAACCAAGCTTCAGAGTGTCCATTTGTGTTGAAATCGAATCTACTGTGTCCTTTAAGTTTTCCTGAGTTTTTGCAAGTTGCGTAACCGAATCGGTAGATGCAACTGAGTCAATTTTAGCCCACAAGGTCTCATGATTTTCATGAACAATGGTTTGCAGTTCTTTTATGGCTGCTTCGTGATTCTGTAATGCATTTTCATGCCGCGAAAAAATAGGTTGAAAATGCTCACAAATTTGTGTTTTTACGTCATTACACACTTTCTGACATTTCGATTCAATGTTATGTAACTCAGCAGTTAAATCTTCACGTGTTTGTTCGAGAGTTTGTTCCAATGAGTCTAACTTTTGAAGCTGTTGCTGTGTTTGTCTCTGGTGTTGTTCCGTTGTGTCTAACTTTTGAAGATTTTGTTCCATTGTGTCTAACTTTTGAAGCTTTTGCTGTGTTTGTCTCTGATTTTGTTCCATTGTGTCTAACTTTAGAAGATTCTGTCCCATTTGTCTCTGATTTTGTTCCATTTGTTGCATTAAATGCAATAATAATGTATTAGTGTCTGGAATCTGTTTCTCTATGCTTCTTGGCAGTGCATTTTCACCGGCAACATTCACATTTTGACAAGCAGAAAATGTGTCTTGACTCATTTGAGAAAACGGTGAGGACGCAAAACCTGAATCTACAGTATTTGCAAAATTGTGTCCTATCATTTCGGATTCCTGAGGCGAGCTGTTGCCGACCGATCGATCGATAATGCTTCCCTGTTCACTACCTGTTTGACTGTCTACACCACTATTTGCCGCCCGCTCCATCTCCCTATACACAATTACCAAATTACTACTTCGAATGTCTGTTAATTCACTACCCAGTGGTGCTGATAAGCTACGCTCGTCGTCACTATTATTTCTCAGTTTAGTTTGAAGCCTAGTGTTACGTTTTTCACACGTCATTATTGTCACAATATTTCACACGATAACACAAAAAATGGTTCAAATGGCTCTGAGCACTATGGGACTTAACATCTGTGGTCATCAGTCCCCTAGAACTTAGAACTACTTAAACCTAACTAACCTAAATACATCACACACATCCATGCCCGAGGCAGGATTCGAACCTGCGACCGTATCAGTCGCGCGGTTCCGGACTGCGCGCCTAGAACCGCTAGACCACCGCGGCCGGTGATAACACAGAAAAGCACAATTTGAAGAGCAAAAATAAGAGAACGCATTAACATAGTACTGAAAATAGTATCTAGTTAATTGCAGCTGCGAAATACTTGGTGCAAATCTATATGCATGCCACAACTGTTTTACTGTACAACAATGAAAGGCTGCAACTACAAAGGAGGTTCTCTCTACAATTACGCGCTAGCAATAAACAAAATCTACACTAATTACACAAACCACAAGAAAAAAATCAGAAGATTCCAGTGAGGTATCCTCGGCTAAGGGTCGACATATGAAACGTCCCCTTAGAACAATTGTACAAGACTATGCTTACACTGACACACAATATTTTTAGCGCAACGCAATCTGACTATCAAAGATCCCTGCAAAAGAATGGCCCTGAGTAACATTAAACTATACCTTTCACAAATAACTTACCTCACAAAAATCTTCATTACTCGAACTACTGCAATACAGCGAGCGCCACTACTGCCAGCTAAATAAAAGATTCAAACTACGGAAGTCACTAACTACTGATAGGGATGGTTAGCAAATGAAAGATTTTAATAGAGAACAAACACTGTATTTACCTTAATAATCATAATATATATAGCAGTTCAATTTCAAAATTTCCGCCATCTCTCTCCCCACATCCACCACTGCTGGCGGCTCACCTCCAACTGCGCAACGCTACGCGCTGTTCACATCCAGCTGCCGCTGCCCAACACTACAATGGCAGACAACAATGCAAACTAGCCACAGACTGCACACAGCACAGCCAGTGATTTTCGTACAGAGAGCGCTACGTGGCGGCGGCGTTACCAATATAAGAACCTATACAGCCTACTTACATAAAGAAAACATAAACAGCCTACTTACAACTCGAATACGTTATCCCATAGAATCTCTCCACACTTCCTACCTGATACCTCTTCAGTCCCCTTCTTTTTATTTCTCTTTTGCGACTAATAGTACATCCCATCATTCAATACCGTCTGAAACCTCTTTATCCTAACCCACGTTCCCTTCCATTTTTGTTGTGTTTAGCAGAGTGTCAACAAGTCGTCTGAAATTAAAAACTGCAAAATCCTCTTCTACAATGTTGCAGCATACATATTCTGGCTCTTCATCTTCTATTCCATTGCTCCATACATCTTCACATTCTTCATCATCCTGAACATTAAATCACTTATTTTCTGTGAAATTTCTGCGAATGAAGCTGAGTCGTATTTTCCATCAAATAATTACTTTCTGTGATTGAGACTGGGGTCAACCCTTCTGTCAAATAATTACTCTCTATAATCGTGTGACATCTTCAGTCAAATCACGTGTTAGGACCTCCTCACAGCCGGCCGGAGTGGCCGAGCGGTTCTAGGCGCTACAGTCTGGAACCACGCGACCGCTACGTCGCAGGTTCGAATCCTGCTTCGGGCATGGATGTGTGTGATGCGCTTAGGTTAGTTAGGCTTAAGTAGTTCTAAGTTCTAGGGGACTGATGACTTCAGTGCTTAGAGCCATTTGAACCATTTTTGAACCTCCTCATAATCTCCCACCGAGTCATGCTTCTTCCGCTCGTTCCTCTTCGTTATCTACCGTCATTCCTTGTTCTGTGAGAATCTGTCCTAATAAATAACTTCCTTCTACCAATGTGTTGTCGAAAATTTTTTAAATCTCCTCGTCATGCAAATCTGCGAGTGAAAAACTCTCTTTCAGAGGTGTCTTTTAGAAAATCGATTCCAAATATGGCTCCCACCAACAAATTTTTCACAGTAAAAATGTTTGCACTAAATCGACTGGCACTCAGAATCGGCTGTCACTTGCTCCTTAACCCCCACTCATACGCCTTTCAGTGTACCTCGTATTGTCATGATATCCACCTTAAACGATTGCCATTTCTTCTTCCTATCACATAATTTATAAACTTCTTCATCCATCACCGAAACTTGGCTGTTTGAATCGAGTATGCTTTGCTCTTCTTTTTCTCCCATTTTTACATTTATCATACATGCAGACTCCGCAGTACTATAGTCAAGCTCTTTGATTCCCTCGGACGACTTTTCCTTCGACTCACTGCAGTTTATGAACAGAGCTGCAGGCAAACTGGTCGTAACAAACTGTAATGCCAGAGAATCCAATGCTAGTCGGCGTCTTGGTACATTCCCCCGGTCTTCATTTCTCTGTTTTTGTCGTGGGTCAGACCCACAAACCTCTACTACCTCTGCTCTCCTACTTGCCCATCTTCTCGTCCCCAATGACACTGTCCCTCCAGTTATTTCTTCTATCATCTGACTCGTACTGAGATCCCCCATCGTCCGTTCATATTTTGTCTTTTCCATTCGTTTCCATAAATTCGAGGCTGGTAGCTCGCTCTCGATTTATTTTCCTGTTGGGTGTCAGGTGAAAGGTAGGTTTGAATAAGTTGCGAAATTTGTATTACTTTGGCACTTCTGCTGTATCGTAATTCATTCAACAGACGTTGGAACCCACGTACAGTCCGCATCTCGTGGTCGTGCGGTAGCGTTCTCGCTTCCCACGCCCGGGTTCCCGAGTTCGATTCCCAGCGGGGTCAGGGATTTTCTCTGCCTCGTGATGACTGGGTGTTGTGTGCTGTCCTTAGGTTAGTTAGGTTTAAGTAGTTCTAAGTTCTAGGGGACTGATAACCATAGATGTTAATTCCCATAGTGCTCAGAGCCATTTGAACCATTTTTGAACCCACGTCCACCTTGTACATTCCTACTGGTGATCTAAATTTCCCTTTGGATCTAGCTTGGGAGTTTTATTAGGCAAATGCTTATTATGCGTTCTGCTAACTCATAAGGCACGCCTTAAAGTTGCTGCCTTTCTCGTAACTACCATGTGGAGTCCTGCAGCCTTGACTCTATATAATTTTCTATCATCAGTACTCCATCTTTACTTGATCTTGTTTTATCATTCAAAATATACTGATAGAGGAAATAGCATCTGAATGGTTCATATGTCTTGCCTCGTCCCGCATTCACTCGCATTCTCAATCTGCTTCTTGTCTAAAGTGTGCACAGACAAAGTAATTTTTACGACAGGCGTATAGAGTCCCGGTAATGCCTCTCGGAATTTCTCAGTCTTAATCTTCATATGTAAATGGTTCATTGCAGTTCAGGAATAATGAGTATCTCTGCACAGAAAGAGATCCAAAGAAGAGCGGCGCGTTTCGTCACAGGGTTATTTGGTAACCGTGATAGCGTTACGGAGATGTTTAACAAACTCAAGTGGCAGACTCTGCAAGAGAGGCGCTCTGCATCGCGGTGTAGCTTGCTCGCCAGGTTTCGAGAGGGTGCGTTTCTGGATGAGGTATCGAATATATTGCTTCCCCCTACTTATACCTACCGAGGAGATCACGAATGTAAAATTAGAGAGATTAGAGCGCGCACAGAGGCTTTCAGACAGTCGTTCTTCCCGCGAACCATACGCGACTGGAACAGGAAAGGGAGATAATGACAGTGGCACGTAAAGTGCCCTCCGCCACACACCGTTGGGTAGCTTGCGGAGTATAAATGTAGATGTAGATGTAGATGTTTGCTGATTTCTTTTTCATCTGTTTCGCGCGGAATGGTACCGTAAGATTGAGGTGGTAACTATCGCAGGAACTAAAGTGACAGTACTCCTCTGATGAGGCATAATCCGTCAGTGAGCTCTCTTCATTCTTCTTCCTCTTGGTCCATTTCTTCTTCGCCTTGTCTAGTTTAATTTTCTCTTCCGTTACTACACGAATTTCAAGTACTCTCTTTCTCTTTCATCATCAGGTCTGACGACTCTCTGTTCTTCTGGTTAATGTGGGACTGCATTTTCTTAAACTGTATCAAAGCTCTAATTCCACTGTTGTGGCATAGGCTTGCGGGTGATGTTCTATGAGACGCAGTTCCCTTACGTGTCGACAGCTGCTCGTTGACAGTGGTTAATATTTAAGTATTCTTTGTGGTTTACCAATGTTCTTCATGTGGTATCAGTATCTTTTTTTAATCGGTCTCTCATCCCCTTGATATTCTGCATTAATATATCTACTTTCGTACTGAATTCTTGTGCCTGTTCATCTGTTTTTTTTTTCTTGATCTCTTTATTTATCTCACTAACTCGGTTGTAAATCTTCTTGCCCAACATTTTGACCTGCTCATTGCCTTTGTTGACGTTATTTCTTACTTCCTGAATTGTGGCTCCTACTTGCACGCCCATCTTTTCGTTTAACTGTTTAATTTGCTGCTTAATTTCTTGGAATTGTGTATCCTTTTTTCCTTCGCTTTACTCGAATCGTTCGTCCAGTTTTTTGAATCGCCCATAATTTTTCTTGTCGCTTTTCCTTATAAATTTTTCGCTTTTCCTGAAGCCTGCATCACTTTCCTCGTCGCTTTTTCACTGTATTTCTTGATTTTTCTTGAGTAAGCTCTCGTTTTTCCAGAATTGCACGCCATTTTTCTCTTGCTGTACAATCACAGAGCCCTGCAGATCGAATGCTGCGAGTATTGTATGTGTGAATGCACGAGTCTGCTTTATTTGCCTGTGATTTCTGAACTCTCCGCTGCATGTAGAATCTCTCTAACATTTCCTCTCCTAAGTCCAGCTTTGGACACACATCATTAACCTTCTCCTGCCTTACCTCATCCCCAATATTATCTTCATTTTGTGATTCTGTTTCCCGAGACTGGCTAAAATTTACATTCTGTAAGTTCTCCTGCTGCACCTCCATGTCAGAACTACTGTCTACTGTTTCTAAGTTACCTGAAAACTCTGTCTCTACCTCTATCATTCTTGCGAACAACTAGCTCGCACCCTCGTAAATTTCGACTTGCCCTAACAGAGTCTCTAAACTTCAACATACCTAAGTTTGAAGAAGAGGTCGCGAACCTCCAATAAAATTTCTCAGTCCATTCAAACATCGAACACAGAAAATAAATACAATCCCCTTCAAAAGGTCAACGATGGTTCTTCGGATGGACAAAGCATTGTCAGTGTTTGTCAAACAATTTATCATGTATTTTAATTAAACAAACTGAATTAATTGTGATCATCATGATGATCATCACCATCATCATTTAAGACTGATTATGCCTTTCAGCGTTCAGTCTGGAGCATAGACCCCCTTATAAAATTCCTCCATGATCCCCTATTTAGTGCTAACATTGGTGCCTTCCCCATTGGTGCCGGTTACTTCAAAATCATTCTTAACCGAATCCAGGTACCTTCTCCTTGGTCTACCCCGACTCCTCCTACCCTCTACTGCTGAACCCAGGAGTCTCTTGGGTAACCTTGCTTCTCCCATGCGTGTAACATGACCCCACCATCTAAGCCTGTTCGCCCTGACTGCTACATCTATAGAGTTCATTCCCAGTTTTTCTTTGATTTGCTCATTGTGCACACCCTCCTGCCATTGTTCCCATCTACTAGTACCTGCAATCATCCTAACTACTTTCTTATCCGTAACCTCAACCTTAATGATAAGGTAACCTGAATCCACCTAGCTTTCGCTCCCATACAACAAAGTTGGACGAAAGATTGAACGGTCCACAGATAACTTAGTCTTGGTACTGACTTCCTTCTTGCAGAAGGGAGTAGATCGTAGCTGAGCACTCATTGCATTAGCTTTGCTACACCTCGCTTCCAGTTCTTTCACCATGTTGCAATCCTGTGAGAATATGCATCCTAAGTACTTGAAACCGTCCACCTGTTCTAACTTTGTACCTCCTATTTGGCACTCAATCCGTTTATATCTCTTTTCCACTTTGGTTTTGGAGATGCTAATCTTCATACCATTGTGCTTTCATTTCTGATCTAGCTCTGAAATATTACTTTGCAAACTTTCAATAGAATCTGCCATCACAACTAAGTCATCCGCATATGCGCGACTGCTTATTTTGTGTTCACCTATCTTGATCTCAACCAGCCAGTCTATTGTTTTCAACATGTGATCCATAAATAATATGAACAACAGTGGAGACAGGTTGCAGCCTTGTCTTACCCCTGAAACTACTCTGAACCATGGACTCAATTTACCGTCAACAATAACTGCTGCCTGACTATCGATGTAAAGACCTTTAATTTCTTGCAAGAGTTTTCCTCCTATTCCATAATCACGTAGCAGAGACAATAACGTCCTCCTAGGAACCCGGTCATATGCCTTTTCTAGATCTATAAAACATAGATACATTTACCTATTCCACTCGTAACACTTCTCCATTATTTGCCGTAAGCTAAAGGTCTGGTCCTGACAACCTCTAAAAGGCCTAAACCCACACTGATTTTCATCCAATTTGTCCTCAACTAATACTCGCACTTTCCTTTCAACAATACCTGAGAAGATTTTACCTACAACGCTGATCAAAGAGATACCTCTGTAGTTGTTACAATCTTTTCTGTTTCCATGTTTAAAGATTGGTGTGATTACTGCTTTCGTCCAGTCTGATGGAACCTGTTCCGACTCCCACGCCATTTCAATTATCCTGTGTAGCCATTTAAGACCTGACATTCCACTGTATTTGATGAGATCCGACTTAATTTCATCCACCCCAGCCGCTTTATTGCACTGCAATCTATTGACCATTTTCTCCACTTCCTCAAATGTGATCCTATTTCCATCATCATTCCTGTCCCATTGTACATCGAAATCTGAAACATTACTGATCGTATTTTCACCTACATTGAGCAACTCTTCAAAATATTCCCTCCATCCACCCAAGGCATCAACAGGATTCACCAACACTTTTCCTGACCTGTCCAAAATACTTGTCATTTCCTTCTTACCTCCCTTTCGAAGACTGCTAATTACACTCCAGAATGGTTTTCCAGCAGCTTGACCAAAGGTCTCCAACCTGTTTCCAAAGTCTTCCCAAGATTTCTTCTTGGATGCTGTAATTACCTGTTTGGCTTTGTTTCTTTCTTCAACACAACTTTCTCTGTCTACCTGAGTTCTAGTATGTAGCCATTTTTGATATGCCTTCTTTCTCCTTTTACAGGCTGCCTTGACATGTCATTCCACCAAGCTGTTTGCTTCATCCTACCTTTACACACTACTGTTCCAAGACATTCTTTGGCCAATTCTAGTACTGTGTCCCTGAACCTTGTCCATTCCTTTTCCAGTGACTGCAATTGACTACATTCAACTAACTGGTACCTTTCTGAGATCACTGTTATGTACTTGTGTCTGATTTCCTTATCCTGAAGTTTCTCCACTCTTATCCTCCTACACATGGACCTGACCTCCTGCACTTTCGGCCTCACAATACCAATTTCACTGCAGATTAAATAGTGATCAGTGTCATCAAAGAATCCCCTGAATACACGTGTGTCTCTCACAGCCTTCCTGAATTCCTGATCTGTTATTATATAGTCAATGACAGATCTGGTTCCCCTGCCTTCCCAAGTACACCGGTGAATGTTCTCATGTTTAAAATAGGAGTTTGTGATTACTAAGCCCATACTGGCACAGAAATTCAAGAGTTGTTTCCCGTTCCTGTTGGTCTCCATATCCTCTCCAAATTTACCCATAACCTTTTCATACCCTTCTGTTCGATTTCCAATCCTGGCATTAAAATCCCCCATGAGCAGAACACTGTCCTTGTCCTTTACTCTAACAACTACATCACTGAGTATGTCATAAAAACTATCCATCTTATCTTGTACTGTCCCTTCACAATGCGAATATACTGACACAATCCTAATTATCTTGCTAGACACTGTCAAATTTAACCACATCAGTCGTTCGTTTACATACCTTATTGCAACTACGCAAGGTTCCATTTCTTTCCTGATGAAAAGCCCTACACCCTATTGTGTTATTCCTGCTTTGACTCCTGACAGGTATTCTCCCACTTCCTTTTCTTTCTCACCCCTTACCTGGATATCACTAATAGCTAAAACGTCCAATCCCATCTTACTTGCAGCTTCTGCCGGCTCTACCTTCTTCCCAGAGTAGCCCCCATTGATATTAATAGCTCCCCATCTCGTTACCATTCGTTTGCCGAGTCGTATCTCAGGAGTCCCTGGTTTGTCAATTAGAGGTGGGACTCCGTCACCTCCAAAGGTCCGAGGTATTTTGCTCTGATTGTTGCCAGCATCATATTTATCGTACCAGGGAAGCAGGTTGCTAGCCTTACTTGCCCCAGGTCCCATTGAGTTTTACCCCTAACGGTTGAGGGACTAACCGGTGGATTTGGTAGTCTTTGCCGTCTGAGCACAAAGGTGGCCACGACTCGGAATATGTCCGAGATGCCCAGCCTTATTCCAAAGTAACTGGTATCCCGACTGTCGGGACCACTTACTTGTCCACTCATCCGTTGCCCGTGGTTCATGAACTAAGATATGATACCAGGAACCCACACCATGAACCACCTTAATTGTGATTCTTGTTTAATTTCATAGATAAGTATTGGCTTGATTATTATTTTGGGTGGTAACGATTTAATCATGTCAGAGAAACAGGGCCATTTTGCATACATCTAATTAACGTAAGGATCAATACCTGCACCAACTACACATAATTTCGTCAATTATCTCAGGACGCTTTTTCTTGCGATCTTCTAATAGTTAGATCCGCAAAATTTCCCAATTTCAGTCTAAATTTTGAGGAAGGATTTGCTTTGCCACCCCAAAAAATCCTTAAATTAACTAACATAAAATATTTTTGAAATGGTTCAAATGGTGTGTAACCATTTTAATTGTTTATTTCGGTAAGTTGAGGTAGGTGTCAGCGTTTTTCTATTTCTTTTGTTTATTTATTTTGTGTTATAATTCAACTGTTGTTATATTTTCAATAGTTAAAAGTTATTTTTTAACTTTGCTTAGCGGTTCACATCGTGAAGTGCTCTTGAGGGAAAGCGCTACACGGGAAACATCAGCTGTGTGTTGCCACTGTACTTGGGGGTCGGAAGAATACCATACATATGTGACATCCGCGTCAAGATGTTCTACTTTTGAGAAGCTTCGGTCAGTGTACATCTTCACCAGTGGTGCTGCTCATCCTTGCTGAACGGCAACCCCTATAGAACATTCCTAGGATGCTTGAGGAAACCAATAATCACCAATAAGATCTCAGCGAGACCTGTTTCGCAATTTTTTTTTCTGTAGTTAGATCTGATCTCTCAGTTTCAGTTGGCTTCCCAGATTATATCGCAAAGTATTTCCACGGTAACATTAACAGTAGTTGTCTCACTTTACTCGGCTTTTTAGTGGCATCCTAACGACATCAAAAAGTTTAAAATGAAACTTTCATCAATATCTCAATCAGTAGCAGAGTTATGATTTCCAAACATGTAACAAACTAATCCTTTCACATTGTTTCAGTTGAGGGGAAAGTCGCTTTGTTAGCTTGAACTTTTCACAAAATAAGAAGAAACTTACGTTGGAAGCGACTCGCATTGTACAAATGTTTTTGAAGTTTTTTACTTCCTGTTTTGCACTCTTTTCTTCGCGGATGTGATTAACTACTTTCTTTTCATGAAAGAGAAGAAATATTTCGTCATTTGTGATGTGACGCATTGCAAATGGTAAGTGGATATTTCGTCATAAGATGCTCATAGAGATAGTAATAAAAGTGCTTCTTTCTTCCAATGACTTTATTCCAGTATAAAGTAAAGAATATACATATAATCACACCAATACATACACAGTAAAGTACAACCGTGATACCAAGTTCTTCTAAGCAATTGCAAGCCTGATACACATGTGGGGTCTTCGAGGCCATGACGGCATATACTGGTGTTGTTTCTCCATGTGTCCTTCCACGAATCTTCACTTTTCAATAGTTGGATCTTATAAGCCGTCCAGAATGGTTTCCTTGAATTGAGATGCATGCTGGGTGGACTGAGCACAATTTTCTGTACAGGTAGCCTTCTATCTCGAAGTGCCCGTTATCAGTCCCATGGTTTCCTTCAAATGAACATCCAGCCTAAATGGCAAGTAAACTCTTGTACCATATTGGTGCGCTGTATTCAGTATAAGAATATACAAGAGATAAGACCGCTTTACAAACACGGCCAGCTTGAGCCCCCCAGAATTTCCAGCTGTTTCCAGAAAACGTTAATCTTGACCTTTAACATATGTGCAGGTGACATGACGCGAATCCTTAATGATAGCGAACAATCCAGTATGATTCTGAGGTGAGGTGAAAGCCGTTTTTAATTGTTTGGTTAGTTTTTTTACAGAAGTTAACTTTTAGCAGCTGGTTTGTTAATCGTTTGTTGAGGTGTAGAACAGTCGCTTCAGTTTTTGCAGTGACAGGGCACAATCTCCAATTTCTGTAATAATCACTAAGTTCTCCCAAGTCTTGTCCCGACACGTGTTCCAAACTCACTTTGCTTCAGAAGTTCCTAGTGTGACTACCACTATGGAAGTTAATACAACGATCAAGGGCAGGCCTTCTGGTCTTCTCGGTGAGTAAGTGTAAGATACAGTGAAGGAACCTAAAGACAATGTTGTTAAATGGGTATGCTTACGCCAAAAATCGAATGATTGCAAGGGAAGGATATATTCGATACATGGAGAAGTGTTCAACGTATCAGAACATCCCTGTGGACCCAATGACGATGCAGCTCTGGAAGCAAACAAGAGCGAAAAACAGGGCTTGAGAACAAACTACGCAGTTATCTAACGGAAACGTGGATTAAATGGGAACTCTTCACGAAGACCTCTTAAAATTGAGAGAGGGCAGTAGTTACCTTCTAGAAGGCGGTAGATTAGAGGAGACGATAATAATTTTTAGTGGAAACAAAGGAAAAGAAAGCGTAGTAACGTTTTCCCATTTTTATGGATGAAACGTTTAACAGCAAGCAGGTTGCACAAATCTATAGCAGACATGCCGACTTCAGAGGCCCGAGTGACGAAACAAACATTATTCCTGCTGTACTTTCACTATTCAGTAATAAGGAGAAGAGAGACCGGTGTGTTCGCCTGTTTCGTCTGATCAAACAGACAGTTCCTGAGCGATGTCCTAGAGAAATGAACGGCGATTTTGAGGCAGCTGTGACATCAGATTAAGAGAGGATCGTAAAGTGGAGTAAATGGATGTAATTCCCATATGAATAACAGTTTACGGAGAAGACTTCAGTTCGGTGAATCTGAGGATTACCGACAGAACAAAGATTAAAGATTTGATGTTAGCACGTGTGCTGCGCTGGCATTTATAAAACCTGAGGACGTAAGGACGGATGGTTTGCGATTCACGCACAAGCTGCTGATACCAAAAGTGTTTTTACTACCACGTTGACAACTGACTACAGAATGAGGATCTACACATAGCAAAGCGCAGCTGCTGCGGAAAAAGGCACCGAACGGCGAATACTGTTGAAAGGTGGCATAACAAAATAACTATTATTATTATTGGAAAGCCTCACCCTAGAATCACATACTTGGTGGAGTGCTTGAAGAAGAAAGCGGAGCTCACGAACTACGTATTTATGAAGTGAGAGGTGAAGGGAAAGGAGAGGAAGAAGAAATACTTGAAACTGGATGACAGGATAGAAAGAATTATGAAGAGACTGGCACCATTAGGTCCTGCTTGAAAACCATTCACTATACTCATAAATCGGACTAGAATATGCTACAAAATAATGTATTGATGTGTATCCTTGCAGATTATTTAGATAAGATTATGAAGTATACTGAAGCACCGTTATCGGCGTTAATATAAGCTATAGCTAAAAGTAAAGTGTACTGTAGTTCTTCTATAAAAGTGATGAAGTCTTTTTCGGTTCATTTTAAACACTCTAGAAAGAAAAATGTTCTGTATCGTTTAGACAGCCTAAGACCTGCGCAAAGTGTGATGGGAATCAGTACTTATTAGTTGTAAACATTAAAGATTGTTTAAGGCCTTACGAGAGTAACGCTAAATAGTGTAATGAGGAAACTAAGTGGTCACAGGTCGGTTGACTAGAGTTAAATCAATAACCCTGTAGGATTTGGTTTAACAAAGAAATCATTAAACACCACTCAAGTGACCCTTCTGTCACCAGAGATTAGAGTTGCATATAAATTT
Organism: Schistocerca cancellata; assembly: GCF_023864275.1. NCBI lineage: Eukaryota > Metazoa > Arthropoda > Insecta > Orthoptera > Acrididae > Schistocerca > Schistocerca cancellata. Next base: position 846,748,897 of record NC_064628.1, read on the forward strand.
TTTCAGCAGTAATTCCATATTTAGTGACCATATTTTCTTTTTCTGTTTCGTATTTTGTTCCGCAACTCATTATTTTTTGGCTACAAGGTATATCGTATTTTAGTGAGTAAAACGTCATTCTTTTTTGCTACTAATCACGCACCCATTGCTCCTTTCCTTATGGTTTTTTCAACTGTCAATGGTAATAATTGAAATAGCCACTGACACAGCGTTCAAAATGATTAGCGAACATGTGTATTTTTTACGTCGTTCCTTTCCTGTTCCTCCCATGGCGATGGGTAGTTTCTATGGGCTGCGCGCAGTGGCCGCGAGGTTTGAGGCGTCATGGCACGGACTGCGCAGCCCCTCCCGCCGGAGGTTCGAGTCCTCTCTCGGGCATAGGTGTCTGTGTTGTTCTTAGCATAAGGTAGTTCAAGTTAGTTTAAGTAGTGTGTAAGTCTAGGAACAGATGTCATAAGCACTTTGGTCCCTTAGGAATTCACACACATTTCAATATTTCAACAGGCGGATGGGAAACGGAGCTATGTTTATGCCTGGATGATGTTCAAATGTTCAAATGTGTGTGAGATCTTATCGGACTTAACTGCTAAGGTCATCAGTCCCTAAGCTTACACATTACTTAACCTAAACAATCCTAAGGACAGAAACACACACCCATGCCCGAGGGAGGACTCGAACCTCCGCCTGGACTAGCCGCACAGTCCATGACTGCAGTGCCTGGAAGAGCTAACTGCATACTGACATAATCGATAGTATTCCTTACGTGTCCCAAAAGTTTTAAATGTTTCGATTTGCGCATATTGAAAAGAAGCTCTATATTCGGTTCAGTGGAACAGTTGTTGGAAATATGTTGGTATTATATGCAGCTACTATATCTAAAATCCATCTATGTTATGGGGCACCATCGGTAATTATATCAGTATTTTAATTTGGCAACGTCACTTCAAGAGGTTAAGATGTAGCAGAAGGATGCCCCGTGGCGGAAGGGGTGACTGCAAGTGTCCAGAAAACCCTCCTACCGCAAAGTTTGAGATCGCAACTGTTCGGCGATCCCCTATAAGAACGTTTTGTCTTGGGCCCTCCGTCGACCAACCAGTATTTAAGTGACATGCCAGAAACTCCATCCAAGAAGTTACACAGATGACACTGCGATGACGTTTCAAAGCACGCACGTCCAGAAGACATAACAATAATGACACATCACACCGCCTTCTGCGTGAATCCTCAGTTTCGGCGACTACGAGCCCTACAGGCCTACGCATAGATGCTCAGACCCTGTAGAGCTAACATATACTGGTATGTCGACTGCTACGTCTCAACTACTTTTCATTGAGTCTCAGACTTTTTTCCTTTTTCTTTGGGGGGAGGGGGCCGGGGAGTAGAATTGATTGATTTATCTGGCAGTCGAAGTGGGAAACAGTACCTGAATATTAAACAAACCAAGGTCGTCTGATAGCCTGTGTGCTGCCTGGTGAACACGGATGTTGTCGTCTAAGAAGATGGGCGTGTGCACAACATACACAGCCTCAAAGTGCAGGAGAAAGGGTTACTTGAGGTCACTGGGAACGCTGAAATAAGCTTTGTAGTTTATATTAACTAGAAAGAATGGGCTGATGGCTAGGTACGAACCCCTCTCCTCCCCCCTCCCCCTTCACCATTACAACACAGAACCGCTTCAGGTCTGGCATGAACCCTTTTCCCATTTCATTGGATGCCCTGAATCATCAGAAAATAGTCAAAGGTGCAACTCGACGGACAACACTGTATGTGTCAAATTAGATACCATCCCTCTTCTGCCGTTTAGGCTAGTAAAGGAGTATAACCACACGTCCCGCTATGAGAAATGGCCTTTCGCCAGGCAGCCCAATCCATACGTCCACTTTATGTAGCATCCTTGCAATACGCGCTGGGTTACTGGTTGAAATGGAGCTGTCATAACCGACGCCAGCAACGTCTCCATTCCTTCTCAGGATCTCTTTGCGACCACCGTTCTTTCCCCAGATTGTGTGCCTGCGAGTGGAACTCTGTTCGTTGTAGACAGGTTGGACAACCTGCGTGGATATACCAACAAATCGGTCAACTTGTTTCGTAGGGCGGTCGTCGGTAATGCTTTTTTCTACCATTCTGTCACATCTCGGCGTCGGCTCATATTTCTTTGCTGATCCTGTACAACCGATTGACTCGTACACACCACTTCATTGTCAAATGACAGCCTGTGCTTATTTTACTCCACCTACAGCGCTCCAAAATGACAGCCATGTTTTTCTAGTGGTTGACTAATATTCTATGCAGTGGTGTTATGTCAGCTAACACGTGGTTAGTGTAAAGTTGTCTATAAGTAAGGAACAACGCTTTGCTTCCGTACCTTAGCCAAGTTCCAGTTGAGACATCAGGTACATTGGAGGCAAGAACTGTGTCAACCTGCGCCTTACGTCTGCCCTCCTCGTCTAACTTCAGCTGTGAGTTAAGTCAGTAGCAGTAATCGGATAACTAAACGTGGAGGGCACTACAGGCTAAAGGCAAATGTACGGCTTCGAGTCGGCCGGCGTCGAGTCCCGTTCGGTCTCGCAGCTTAAGCGAGTCACACACGTAGAAGCCAAGGAAAATATCGCTACTGCGCTGAAAGGTTCTCCACCGAAGAAAACAAAATCTTTTGCTGTGGCGTTAATCCACAACTGGCAGCAAGTTTTGACGCTATCAGTCTGCCTGGTCGTGAATTGAGCCTCACACAGAGTAAGTAAATTATCTTATTAACGATTCGTTTCCCACATTGACACATCCATAAAAATATTATGCGATTCGGAATTACTGAACTAAAATTCTAAACTACAGTGTTCAACATTAGTATATACTAAGTCAACCTTTTAAGTATTGGGTGCCGACGTAGGAACATACAGTAGATGTCCACATTTAAAGATATAACATTTTGGTGGAGTAACTTCACAAAGCAGAGTAAACACTTTTGTTGGAATAATACAGCTACGGCGTATGCATCTGTTGATAACTAGACTTTTCGTATATTAGAACGCGTGCTAAGGACTTGTGCTGAAAGAAGCTGAAGAGACACGAAGGGAATTTTTTTTTTATTATGGATTGAGTAGTACTTACAGACCAGTACGCATTAAAATTTTTGGTGGATAGCTGGGTGATATAGCACTTATATTTATTGGTGAAATTTTGTTTTATAAATACAAAAGACAAATCTAATGATGGCTTCACAACTATGTCATTTGATTAGGGAAAAGATAAATAAGGGAAAGCTCCCCAGAAAACTAGTTTTTGAGTATCGCTGCAGAGGCTGATAGCGTATAGTATGTAGTAGTTCCCGGTTGCTTTACTTTGCCAGAAGAATTTCTTCCGGTGCAATTGCAACTACTGCCTTCAGTAATAGTTTTTCAACTTGCGTTCTCTCATTTCAAAAGCTTGTGAACGTGTACAATAACTGTTTTGTTGAAGAAATGAGTTGTTGTTATGCTTAATACGAACAGCCAAACAGCTACGGTGGAGATTTTATCTAAGTACCTGTTTCTTCATTACTGACATTCCCCAATTTTATTTTCTACATGCCACACGTACGGTGTCAGTCAGTCGACATCAATGGCCGAACGTGCAAAACCGTAGGCTTAAGTAAAACTTTCATCCATTATGGATCAGAAACACTGCGACTGTGGTGAATGGAGGTTTCCTGAAATTACTGCACCTAGCCACCTTTAAATGCGACTGGCTGTTGTGATATCAAGAAACCGTAGGCTTAAGTTGTACGTGAATTTGCAGATTTTGATATCCGCCTATTTTCCGCCATCCGCACCTACTTAAATACCGTATTAAAAAAGTAATGCGCTCGACCGATCGCAACAACGTCCATAAATGACATGTTATTCACCACAATACAATACGGAACGGTAATACCTCCACCTTCAGTCACGCACTCCGCGTTGATGCATTTTAATTAACAGACTTCCGTATATATTATAATACAGTACCTCTGTCTCAGCAAAATATAGTTTGCAGTCACAAGCTGCATACTTCTTACGATACCTATCAACAGTGGATGACCATGCCCGTTTTAGTGTTACACAAGGCGAATCACCTAAAAGTTTCACCACAATTATTACGGAAACGAAAAGTGTTATTGATGTGGGGTTTTCACAGAATGACTTGGTATCCGTGGGCTCATATTGTTAGCCAGAAAGAGATTCTAATAATAGTTAGAAAGCGTATATTTTTGGGCAAACATACTCATTCTGAAATGAAACAATGCCTGTTCACATTAACAAATTAAAAGTGAAATGAATCAGAATGTCACTGGTGTTTGTTGCAGTGTTCTAGTGCGAGTCATTTATGAGATATCGTATTTTAAAAAGTTTCCACACCGACACTTTCTTGTGCCACTGAAACCGCAGTTGGTAGGTACGCGGCTGTTACGTTTGGTCACAATGTGCTTGTGTTTTCCTCGAGTGCATTGTGATTTGCTAGTCAGTTAGTGTGCGATAGTCCAAGCAATAGGTCGTGAGTTGTGGATGGGATTTACCAGTGCAGAAACAGCCGACATGCTCATGAGGTGTGAAGGAGAGTGTAGGAAAAACGCAGTTCGTTCTTGAATGGTGTATGCGACAAGATATCCCAAAAGAGATCATTCATCTCGGCAATTATTTAGCAATCTCTTCATCCAGTTAGGTGAAAGTGATAGTGTAACACCTGTACAGCATAACAGAAGGTGCAAGTGACGACAGAGGAGGGTGAAAATAATGCTGTTGCTGCTCTTGCAGTCGATCCGCACGTTAGCTCCCGCGCAATCACAGGACGAAATGGCACGATTCAGGCAAGTGTTCTTCGCTTTGCCCCTCGACATTGGTTCCATCTGTATCAAATCTCTCTCTATCAAGAGAGATTCTGATGAACTTGTTGTTAACTTCTGTACGTAAGCATTACGACAGGATGTATCATGCATCTTGTTTAATAATGCGCCCACATTTACCAAACATGACTAGGTAAACCGCCGCAGCATGCTGTATTGTTGTATTGAAAATCCCCGTTGGCTTCGTCATGTGATGCGTCACACTGGTGGTGCGGAATAGTGAACCATAAGCTCAAAGGCCCATTTTTAATAAACGGGACGCTGATGGCGTACAAGTATCTTAGCCTCCTGGCAGACCATCTTCCACGGATGCTAGATGACGTTTCTCTGTAGACTAGACGGAACCTGTGGTACCAACATGATGGGTGTCCAGTCCATAGTGCACGAAATAAACCAGCATGTCTTCACGAATCGTTTCCAAATCGTTGGATTGGACACAGAGGACTTGTATCTTGTCCGCCCCGTTGCCCGGATGCGACGCCTGTGGACTCTTTTCTGTGGGTAAAACTGAAAGGCACTGTGTACAAGGACGTACCAACTATTCCCAATGACAAGCAACGACGTGTTGCTGCAGCCATCTCCGCTGAAATGCTAGCACGTGCTGAGCAATCGTGTCATACCAGACTGGAAGCGTGTATTGCCTCTGCTCATTTTGAACACAACCTGTGACGTCTCGTTACTGGTGTGAATCCGTATAACTAGTGATTGCATTTCTGTTGTTCTTTAGTGTGTGCTACCACAGTTACTGTACAAATGTCGGCGAGGGAACTTTTGAAAATACGATATCTCGTGAACGACTCGCACTACAATCCTGCAACAAACACCACTAATATTCTAATTACCCTAATTTTACTTTGTTAATGTCAATAGTGATTGTTCCATTTAAGAAAGTGTATGTTTTCAGAAAAAGATAAACTTCCTAAATACTATTACATTCTATTGATGGCTAACAATACGAGGTCCTGACTACCAATCCATTGTGTGAAAATGGCACATCAACATCACTTTTCATTTCCCCAATATTTGCGGTACAAGTTTCAGGTTATTCAGCCAGTGTATACTTCCTATTCACTTCTTCCATTATTATGGTTTTGTTTTATGAATATAACGTATGAGACTTCGTTTTTATACCTCCTACTCACTTCTTGCGCTATTAATAACGTATTTCATGAAATAAGTGTTTCAGTTAATGAAGTACACAGTTACATTTTGGGCTTATTACCGTTCGTTCAATAACACTCATGTCCGTTTGGATCGCTGCATATTTCCCTTTATTTTCTTCTCTGAATTTTTGTTATGTCAAATTAGGTTATGTCAAAGTAGGCCTCCAATTAATTTAGATAGTTGTCTCTACACGATGTTAATCAACATCTTTTTTCGTTAATTTCCTCCTAAACACGATATCTTTGTGGCTCTTCTCCATACAAAATTCCCAAGTGATCTTCTTTCGGAATATCTGTGTTTCAGAAACGTGCTCAGAATGCTTCAAGTAAATATTTTGAGAACTTTTGGCTTACCTTCGAATTAAGATGATCGTTTGTTACCTAATTATTTTTGCTTTTTATAATGATGTGTATCGGAGATTTCTCTTTTATTATCCACGTGACTCTATCATAATATCTTCTCTCCTTCCTAAAGTTTATACTGTAGTGCGTGGTGCACTGTTTCTCATGATGCGGCAAGTTCATTTTAATTTTTGTTAGTGGATGGATGCCCTTCCTGCCATCAGAGGAACTAGTTAACCTAATGTCTACCCCATCTGTCCTTAACTCGATTAAAGTTTTTTCAGTCTCTTACGGTATTTTGTTTGTTTATCGTATTTTCTGAGACTATGCCAATGGAGCAACCCAGCCGGGTAGCGTAGTGGTTTGCACAACGGGAACCGCGTTGGGGAAGACGGACGGTTCAAACCCGAGTCCGGCCATTCTCATTTAGGTTTTCCGCTATTTTCCTAAATCGCTTAAGGTGAATTCCGGGATGGTTCCTTCAAATGAGAGCGACCACATTCCTTCTCCAACTTTCCCTAATCCGTCTCTGACGATCTCTTTGTCGACGGGACGTTAAACAGTAATCTCCTCCTCCTCCTCCTCTTCCTCCACCTTCACCGATTGGGGAGCACAACAGTGTTTGCCTAAACAAGAATACCGCGCTCTGGCTGGCCGATGAACCAATTCACTGGTGTCTCATCGCTGTCTCGGAAGCGTTAACGCTCCACATCAGCAGGGGGACCCTCCATACTGTAGATCACGGATTCTGATGCGCTTCAAATATGTTGTAGAGGCAATTACCCTGGGTACCTGCCTATCCGGTTTCTTAGCGACGGGTTTGGTTTTTGAGAAAATCGATTTTGAAGTTCATTGCGTGCTTTGTATTCTCGTAACATTACATACAGGGCTATTACAAATGATTGAAGCGATTTCATAAATTCACTGTAGCTCCATTCATTGACATATGGTCACGACACACTACAGATACGTAGAAAAACTCATGAAGTTTTGTTCGGCTGAAGCCGCACTTCAGGTTTCTGCCGCCAGAGCGCTCGAGAGCGCAGTGAGACAAAATAGCGACAGGAGCCGAGAAAGCGTATGTCGTGCTTGAAATGCACTCACATCAGTCAGTCATAACAGTGCAACCGTTTGGAAAATCTTACGGAAAAGGCTAAAGCAGCAGCCTTACCGTTTACAATTGCTACAAGCCCTGACACCCGATGACAAAGTCAAACGCTTTGAATTTTCGGCGCGGTTGCAACAGCTCATGGAAGAGGATGCGTTCAGTGCGAAACTTGTTTTCAGTGATGAAGCAACATTTTTTCTTAATGGTGAAGTGAACAGACACAATGTGCGAGTCTGGGCGGTAGAGAATCCTCACGAATTCGTGCAGCAAATTCGCAATTCACCAAAAGTTAACGTGTTTTGTGCAATCTCACGGTTTAAAGTTTACGGCCCCTTTTTCTTCTGCGAAAAATACGTTAGAGGACACGTGTATCAGGACATGCTGGAAAATTGGCTCATGCCACAACTGGAGACCGACTGCGCCGACTTCATTTTTCAACAGGATGGTGCTCCACCGCACTTCCATCATGATGTTCGGCATTTCTTAAACAGGAGATTGGAAAACCGATGGATCGGTCGTGGTGGAGATCATGATCAGCAATTCATGTCATGGCCTCCACGCTCTCCCGACTTAACCCCATGCGATTTATTTCTGTGGGGTTATGTGAAAGATTCAGTGTTTAAACCTCCTCTACCAAGAAACGTGCCAGAACGGCGAGCTCGCATCAACGATGCTTTCGAACTCATTGATGGGGACATGCTGCGCCGAGTGTGGGAGCAACTTGATTATCGGCTTGATGTCTGCCGAATCACTAAAGGGGCACATATCGAACATTTGTGAATGCCTAAAAAAACTTTTTGAGTTTTTGTATGTGTGTGCAAAGCATTGTGAAAATATCTCAAACAATAAAGTTATTGTAGAGCTGTGAAATCGCTTCAATCATTTGTAATAACCCTGTACATGTCGAGCAAGTCAGCGTAGCACAGCGTTAAAAGTTCACAGCTACCGAACTGGAGGTGCCGTGTTCGAATCCTGCTCGTGCACCTTTTTTTTCAAAATCGGCCGAATTCTTCAATTTTATTTGAAGGAATATTTACCAACAGTGTAAAGTGTGCGAAATTATAAAGATATATTCAGTTATAAATTTTTTCTAATATTCATTTCGTTTGTGGTTCGCAATTGGAGTTACAAATGTTCGTACAACGGTCGCCTCTTGTATTACCTGAAATAGATCTCCACCCAATTATCGTCCCCTCTCCCCTGAATAAAGTTAGCCGTAACGGGAACCTCAGCTCCTAGGCGAATGAGGATGAGAGTTGCATTCCTTTACGTTCGCATCTAACTACAACGTCAGTTGGTCGCGAAGAGCCTCTAGTGCCGTGTGTTACAAAATGGTTCAATGGCTCTGAGCACTATGGGACTCAACATCTATGGTCATCAGTCCCATAGAAATTAGAACTACTTAAACCTAACTAACCTACGGACATCACACAACACCCAGTCATCACAAGGCATAGAAAAATCCCTGACACCGCCGGGACTCGAACCCGAGAACCCGGACGTGGGAAGCGAGAACGCTACCGCACGATCACGAGCTGCGGTGAAAGTCTGTGAAATGGAGGATCCAAGTGTTTCTGCAGTAGTGCAGCCAGAAGAAGATCCACAAGTAGAGGAGTTGAACGAAGAATCAAAAAGTGAAATCACAAATGCCATTAAATACGCCGAAAATATACTCCGCGATTTGAATCTCGTAACAAACACAATACCTAGCGTGATGTCTGCCAATTCCGTTGCAATTGGCAATGAGATATGTATCGCAATACAGGTTCTCTTGGCCAAAAGACAGATCATTATTGATGATGAATTGATAGATTTCAACGAAGAAGATGAATTGGGAGAATATGATGCGAACCAGAAACGGAATGCATATTTGAAAAAAATTAATAACTGAATATATCTTGGCAATTTCGCACACCTTACACTGTTTGTTGATATTCTTTGAAATAAAACTGAAAAATTTGGTCGATTTTATAGAAAGAAAATGAGCAGGATCGGGATTCGAATACGGTACCTTCAGCGCGGTAGCCGTGAACCTTTACCGTTGCGCTACGCTGACTTGCTCGAAATTATGTAATGTTACAGATATAAAAACCGCGCAGTGAATTTCAGAATCAATTTTCTCAAAAACCAAAGCCCGTCGCTAAAAAAACCGGATAGCCAGGTACTCAGGGTAAGTGCCTCTGCAACATATTTGAAGCGCATCAGAATCCGTGATCTACAGTATGGAGGGTCCCTTTGTAAGCTTTCAGAAAGAACTGTTTCTTCATAAACTGTACGATATAAAGAGGAGAATTGGTTTACTTGTTTTAAAAACGTTTCTCCTGTCTTTACTTTTAATCTCTGTCCAAGTTATTTATCCCATTCCTTTTTATTTAACATGTGTATATCCTTAATTTTTCTCGTCCAGAGCGATAGAATAATTCTTTATCTTGACTCATACACGCTTATAAACACGTTACGATTACGATATGGTAGCTATATCTAATGCGTTGCCTCTGTTAACCGATATTTTTTTTCTTTCCTGTCAGTTATCTTTGCTCCACATCACTGCGAGAACGGTGATAATCGTTCCTAATTGCACGGATACCTATTTGTGTTACAACTCTGTGTGCAACATTCAGTAACCTAGGCAAAGCTTTCAACATTGCTCTGTTCATCACTGTTCAGTTTTCTAACGAAATTTGTAGTACTATTATGGCTTCTCTTGCTCCGCACTCTCCGTACATTCATCCTCACCTAATTGCTGGTTCATACCAGCTATAGATTAGCTTTTATAGTAGACAATGTTTTTCACAATTTCCTAAGTAAGTGACACTTGCAATTATTGAGATTACGTTCTTGGGTACTGTTAGATATTTACCTTTTAAAAAGAACACAGGTAGTATTCATCCTTCATAGCAGGAGGATAGAAAAGTATGCAGCTGATGTTGCTGCAGCAAAGACCTATGGAAATGCAGAAATATGGAAAATGTTTCCATTATTTCCCCACCACCACAACAATCGGCCAACTCTAGAAGCTAATCCTCACTGAGTAGATTAGTTAGGCGGGAACAGGAACAGGTAGTAAAGAGTGAAGAACATAAAATGAAATTGCTTCCACAGGCCTTCCAGGCAAGGAAACGCTGTCTTAATTTGTCCGTGTTAACAGTGTCTGCGCTCTCTCGCTGTTGATTGAATTACTTGAAGAAATGCAGCAATCAGCCACATTTTTGTATAGCCTCATTTATGCCAGGACGCTTTTCGGGCTTTTACGCAAGCTCAGCTGGCGTAGTCAGTATAAGTTTTCTGTCGACTGCGTTTTGAATACGGCAGCTGCCTTTTTTCTGTAGGCGTAAAATAAACGTATTGAGAAAATCCAGTTGCAGCATTCGTAATAAAATTGGATAGAAACTTTACACACAGAAACTTTATACTGACGAAGATATGAACGTGTTCTACATTCATATGAGCACTCTGCAAGTGATGCTGCGACAGAGGGTTCATCGAATCACATTCACTCCATTTCTCTGACGTTCCACTTTCGAACAGCGTGCGGGAGAAACAAACACTTAAATCTTTCCGCACTAGCTATCATTTGTCTTACATTATTAGGATGATCATACTCAAAAAATTGGTTCAAATGGCTCTGAGCACTATGGGACATAACATCTGAGGTCATCAGTCCCATAGAACTTAGAACTACTTAAACCTAACTTAACCTAAAGACATCAGACACATACATGCCCGAGGCAGGATTCGAACCTGCGACCGTAGCAGTCGCGCGGTTCCGGACTGAAGCGCTTAGAACCGCTCGGCCACCGCGGCCGGCCCTGTATACTCGTAAATGGGCGTCAGCAAAGTATTTCCGCATTCGGAGAAGAAAGTTGGAGAGCGTAATTACATGGAAATACCTCGCTACAAGGGAAAAAGCCTTTGATTTAGTGTTTTCAACTGCAGTCCGTGTACCATACCCGTGAATTTCTCTCACCTATTTCGCGCTAATACAAAACGACTTTTTCCGTCTTTGAACGTTTTCCATGTGATCCATCAGTCGTGCCTGGCAAGGACCCTAAACTGCAAAGAACTGTAGCTGAAGATAGACAAGCGCAGTGTATTCAGTGTCTCTATTGGGTTGTTGCATCTTGCCTTCCACTTCCTCTGTCGGTGATGGCACGTTGTTAGAAATCGAACACTGCTTGTATTGTTAATCACGCCACATGCGGAGAGTATACTTTCCAGATAAAATCTCACGCTCGATTCCTCGGAATGATATTTGATTCTCGGCTCAGGTTGAAGGCTCATTTACAATCCATTGATAATAAATGCGAGAAAGCTTTCAATGCATTGCACTCACTCGTGTGTGGCGGAGAGGGCATCAAAGTATTCTACTTACAATGTACAGGCGGATTATTTGATCTAGAGTAGACCATGTTTGTATGGTGTGTCACAATATGCCTAATATTTAACTCTCGAAGTTACTCTTCCCTTCAGAGAGAGTCCTATCTGCCTTGGAGCCGTGCGTACGACTCCTACAAACGGTCTTCTATTGGCAGCAGGACAGAGGCTCTTAGGCAGTAAACGTCAAATGCTGTCAGATAAGTTTTACATTCAAGGAATAGCCCTCATGGGTAGTCCTGTCTATAAGAGTAGATACTCCACTTAACAGCCCCTCTTACAGAAGAACTAAAATTCCGACCTTCTGTAGAAGTTTTGACTCCTGGTGTCTTATCATAGATTCTTTGCAACGTTTTTCACATTTGCCTTGAACACGATCTTGAGAAACTCGGCTGCCACACTCTGGTCTGTTATTATAATACGACAAGCTCCGGAAATGTTAACACAAACTGCAGATATAATCGTCTCGTTGAAGCTCAGTGTCTTGGTTGTATCTGTATATACACTGACTGATCCAAAATTCCCCAAGACGAGAATACAGGATGAGCTTTTCTGCGCCCTCACATCCAAATCAGTGAAGCCTATAGCCTGTCTAAACGTGCTTCAACTTTTATCGCCGAGACTGTGGCAGTTTTCGAAGGAATTAAGTTCGTATTTTCAACTTCCTTGTTAAAGATAGTAATCGTGTCCGCATCCAAGTGTTCTTAAAAATATCCGACACCGAAGATGGAATGAAACAACTCTCCGTTATATTTGGGATGTGGTACGGGAATGTATTGGCAGTAAACGGAAATGGTGGATAGTCATTCCGCTATGGGTGCATCCCCACGCTGTCATCGGCTATAACGAGGAAGTTGATGAGTTAGCGAAGCAAAAAAATTGTTCAAATGGCTCTGAGCAGTATGGGACTTAACTACTGTGGTCATCAGTCCCCTAGAACTTAGAACTACTTAAACCTAACTAACCTAAGGACATCACACACATCCATGCCCTAGGCAGGATTCGAACCTGCGACCGTAGCGGTCACGCGGTTCCAGACTGTAGTGCCTATAACCGCACGGCCACTCCGGCCGGCGTTAGCGAAGCAAGCTGCATCTACAAGAACTATTCTCGAGTCAGAATTACCTTGTACAGACTACGAACGAGAAGTCTAGAACCATGGGAAAGTAATGGCAGGAGATTTGGAATGTATCCCAGCAAACGAAAGCTGGATATTGTGTGACATTACAACCTCAAATTCCTAGAAGGACGCATTTGGACCGGTCTACGATTTCCGTCACCATTCGACATCGCTATAACCATGCCTCATTTACTGTTCCCCTGTGTTATATTTTCCAACAATTTATTGAACGTAACTTCTTCTACAATACAATAGCTGGCTGTACAAGAGATGTAGACGTCCGTCGATCTAGCCGGAGATGTGGTTCCTCTCGGTCGGCTGGTACTTCGATCAGCGGTGCAGTACAGGGGCTTCGGTGATCTTCTGGGAGACTCTGCTATAGCGGTTACCATTAGCATCGGACGAAGACTGGTCTGCCTTCGTCCGGCCGGGCCTATATAGTGAGCTGGAGCCAATAGTAACCCGGCGTAGGAATCCGTGGCCGGATATGTCGTGGCGACCTCTGCAAGGTAAGGTTCCTATTAATCGACTGTAATCTTCGGCGTGTTTACCTGATGTCTTCGCCTGTTTGGCTGTTGGTTTGTTTCCCTCATAGCGTGGCTGTTATGCGGTGCTGCCTGCCATTTAGGGCAACCCGATGGCAGTCAGTACACCCTGCATGTGACTGATTCTGAGTCAGCTGCTGACGTAAACCACATCTTGTTTCGAAATTTAACAACGAATGATCGGAACTTTTCCATACTTTGATGGTTGTGAGCTACACTCTCCAACAATGAGCGTCTTCTCTTTTGGTTTCTAAAGACGTTCTCCTGTATAAAGTGATTGTCAGTTTCCTTAAGAGCATAAAGGAAAAATGTAGATTATAATAAGACTCATACTTAACTTTTTTGTATCACTTATTATTAATTTAAGTAGTGCGGACTGATAACATAAAAATGCCGAGTTTACTTATCATTCTATATGTTTAACATTTGTAGGGAAACAAATTGAAGCATGAGCTTTCAATTCTGTAAATATCCATCATGTATTTTCTCTGCACGATTATGCATTCTAAGTAAACATATGTTTTCGATGTCTAAATAGAGTACAATCCCTGGTGGCCATGTACAACAAACAAACAAACAAACAAACAATTATCAAAGTAGGAAATGTACTTTCAGTTGCGGATATGAACCACCTTCTACTGTATAGAATGACGACAACGAAAAATTATATCGGTCTGAGACTCAAACCCGGATATTTTACACGAGCGGTCACCTTAGCCAATTTTTTTTACCACTTCGGCTGTCCGTGCACAAATCACTGTGACACCCAAACTTCCCTATGTTCTCCTTGTGTCATATGGTGCACTCGTAGATTACTTACATTCCCGTCGAGAAGTATATATTTATTGAGAGGCCTGGTAATGGTGAATAAATACGAAATAGCAGTACCTGTGTTATTAAGAAGTACGATGCCATTTTCCTTCGTTCATGCATGAGCGCGTGCATGCAAGTGCGAAAGAAACTTCTTAATAACATAGGCAATGCCATTTCGTAATAATATGTGTGACAGTTCCGATTTAAGTTGTTCTTAATTGTTATCCCTAGATATTTAATCGAACTGTGCGCCTTTAGGTATGTGAGATTTAACGTGTAACCGAATCTTAACACATACCTTTTAGTATTTTTGTGGATGAACTCACTCTTTATTACTTAGGTTCAGTTGCCTCTCTTCGCACCATAAAGACACCGTGTGTAAGTGGAATAGGTTTTGATGTTTCGTTGACTTTAGAAGACGGTAATTGAGAACATCGTCTGCTCATATTCTAAATCATTTGTGTATATCAGAAACAGCAGAGGGTTTATAACATTTCCTTTGGGACGAACTGTGATCTTTATGATGGGAAATGACGAACCCAGGCTCAAATATGATAAAATACTCCATAGGCACACAATTGTATTAGAACCTACTTGTAAAAAACACCATATGAGGTTGCGTAAAAGCCACAAACGCGTACTGACATAAATGAAGCTATACAGAAACCGACAACTGCTTCATTTTCTCCAGCTGACTCAATGTAGAACCAAGGTGCTCAGCGGCAGATAACATTGGCAGAGTAAGACTGCCTTTTCTTGTCAGAAAGGCTACTACACGTAGTCTTAGGTGGGCACCTTTGCGATGTCCTCCTGTGTATCTTTTCTCGTGCTACTCTTGTTTCTGCTTTTCTGAGTTGTCCACTAGTGATTGAGCTTCTAGAGCTAAGCAGCAGATCGGATGGCGTGGAATTGCTGGAAACACGTTCTGTGACAAGAGATGAGTTAAACTACAATAAAGCCTTGATATTCGCTTGTAGCTATTGTCGTTTGGGTCATACACTGAAGCGCCAAAGAAACTGGTATTGGCATGCGTATTCAAATACAGTGATATGTAAACGGGCAAAATACGGTGCTGCGGTCGCCAATGCCTATATAAGACATTAAGTATCTGACGCAGTTGTTGCTGCTGCTACAATGGCAGGTTATCAAGATTTAAGTGAGTTTGAACGTGGTGTTAATAGTCGGTGCACGAGCAATGGGACACAGCATCTCAGAGGTAGCGATGAAGTGGGGATTTTCCCGTACGACCATTTCACGAGTGTACCGTTAACATCAGGAATCCGGTAAAACATCAGATCTCCGACATCGCTGCAACCGGGAAAAGATCCTGCAGGAACGACGGCTGTAGAGAATCGTTCAACGTGACAGAAGTGCCATTCTTATGCAAATTGCTGCAGATGTCAAAGCTGGGCCATCAAAAAGTGTCAGCGTGCGAACCATTCAACTACACATCATCGATATAGGATTTCGGAGCAGAAGGCTCACTCGTGTACCCTGGATGACTGAACGGCAGAAAGCTTTACGCCTCGCATGGGCTTGTCAACACTGACATTGGACTGTTGATGACTGGAAACATGTTGCCTGATCGAACGAGCATCGTTTCAAATTGTGTCGAACGGATGGACCTGCTGTACGGGCATGGAGTCAAGCTCATGAAACCAAGTTCTTTGCATGTCAGCCGGGGACTGTTCAAGTTCGTGGGGGATCTGTAATTATGTGGTGGGTTTGCAGTTGAAGTGATATGGGACACCTGATACGTCTAGATATGACTCTGACAGCTGACACGTACGTAAACATCCTGTCCATTGTGCATTCCGACCGACTTGGGCAATTCCAGCAGGACAATGCTACACCTCACAATTCCATAATTGTTACAGAGTGGCTCCAGGAACAGTCTTCTGAGTTTAAACACTTCCAATGGCCACCAAACTCCTCAGACAGGAATATTATTGATCATATCTGGGATACGTTGCAACGTGCTGTTCAGAAGACATCTCCACTCCCTCCTACTCTTGCTAATTTATGGACAGCCCTGCAGGGTTCATGGCGTCAATTCCGTGCAGCACTACTTCAGACATTAGCCGTGTTGCGGCACTTCTGCTTGCTCGCTTGGTCCCTCTCCGGTATTAGGCAGGTGCACCAGTTTCTTTGGCTCTTCAGTGTATTATACTGAGGAGCTGCGTTTAAATGTTGATAAGTAATAGCTTTGTAATCTTTGTATGTGCATAATCAATTACCCATAGATATCTCGAAGAAAGCAAAGAAGTATAAACTTGGGACCTCGATCGCCTTTATCAGGACTCTTCAGTAATTGGAATCAATTTTGTAGGAAAACAGTGCGAAAATCCACAGAAAGGAACGAGGTTTACTGGATCTACGTAGGACAAAGACACAAGCTACCATCGCATTGAGCAAAACATAGCACTATGGAAACCCCACTGCCCCAAAATTTATCGTACAAAGTCGGTAATAGACTTATGATAACCCCTCAAAATATGTCCCTCTGTAACTACATAGTTCGTAGTCATAAAAATGTTGAGCTTGTGGTACCGCTTCATGAAATAACAAACTGCGCTGGAGAAACCAACGTCTTGGCTACGGTTACAATGGGCGGCTTTCTCCTGTGTGCACTGGTCAGTAATGTGTATAACAGCGTAGGCTTCCGCGGCCGGAGTCAGTTGGCATAAAAGTTTTCAGCGTCATTATTATAGAAGACTATACTGGACAAACCAACGTTTCGGCCACGATTACAGTAGCTTTCTGGGTCTACTGATCAATAGATACCAACTGGCTGTGACCGCGGAACCCTACTCAACCACACAAACTTCGTTATTCATTGCTAATTAACAAAATTTTAAACTGTATAGCTGAGACAATATACGACTTAAACATAACGTAATACGAGTAGAAACAATGACTGAAGAAAACGAATATTGAGTTTATTGCTTACTTAAGGAAACGAAATGTCTTTTTAAGCCAGTAATAAAACTAATTTTCATTTCATTAGTATAATCTGTTACTGTCCTGAGAAGAACAAAATGTTTCATTAGGCACAGTGAAAACCATTTTTTATGTGATCAGTAAAACTGATATTCATATTCTTAGAATAGTACTAGATTATACCACACTCAGTGTTTAGAAGACAGATTCGTGAGCTGTAACCAGTGTTAATTTTCGTGGAAGCTCCCTGTACATTATCTTGTAAACTTGGTATGTATGTGTGTCTTCTGCAATTCCATACTGCAACAATAAATAATAAAACTACACCTCGCTTAAAAGGTTGACCTCAGCTCATTTTACTGGAGCTGCCTTCAAATTTGTTCGAAGGGATGTTGATTAAGATCTTCTGACAGTAAAATGAGAAAGAACACAATGCATAAAGTGCTTAAAAACTCATTGTCACAATGGCCTCACGTGTCAAATACAAGAAATTTAGAACAGTGCGTGTCTAGTGCACTACACTGCAGTGAAATTGTTTTTTTTCCTTCAATTCGTATTCTGTTACGAATATGAGAAGTGGAAAAGTTTCTAAATTACACAGTACTGTCGTGGATTCGTTCTGGATCTTTCATCTAAGATTATGTTGGCTCTCTGGGTGAATGTCTGCACAACAACTAACGAAAAATTATGAAAGAGGTATTTTATCTATTGCTTCTTACCTGCGTTGAGGTTCCTTCTTATATTACGTAAACTTCTGTAGGTCTCATAAGAGGCGTCTGGGCTGTATGGATACAGATGATTGCGCCACATGTCAAAATGGTTTCCCTGTACGTATTGTTTCAGAACTATGTACCAAAATGCAAAGGTAAATTTAGAAGTTTCCTGCCAAATTGCCTTCTTTGAGATTGTTGCTATATATAAGTAGCGTTGTCAAACAAAAGAGCCGGATCACAGTGTAATTCTGCTTGAGTATATACGTTTACGTTTCTAAATATGTTAATAATTAATCATAAAGAAAAGGAAAAGTAAATAAACACTAATCTAAATGGTTTGTCTCGTGTATAGATTTTAAACAAGGTTTTCCGTTCAACTAAAATATAACGTCTGTTCACTAAGGTGTCAACTTGTTTACTTGTTGGAATCAGAAATTGATAGCTTCTGGCTTCTGAAGCTATAGTGAACATTAAGACGTGACACACATAACGAGAATAGAATCAACGATGAGCGACTGGCACCTTTTTATCATAGCTGCTGTATTGTTATCTCGAATAAATTACACTAAGTAGCTTAATATTTCAATGAATTCAGTATTTCCATTCATGCATAGCTAGTACCGTCATTGTTCTTGAATTCCTGTAAGAAGTTACCTTTCAGTTACGCTGACGTGTATAGTTTCCACAAGTATTCCTTTCTTCCTTGTACTCTTTTGCACCGGTAGACATCTGTAGTAAGGAAATGGTTGTAAACTACTGGAAGAGTATATTATTTGATTTATTCTTAAATATAACATCATTTGGATTACAATTTTAGGTTATTTCATTGTACAATAAATAACTGCAATTACATTCATTCAGTCGGCTATAGATTGCTTACATTAACAAGAAATGTTACTTTAATGTATCTCAGATTTCTATTTATATTGGTTCATTTAAAATTTGGTATGAAACATACGAAACAGAAATAACTTTTCAGCTGATGTAATTCTTCCAGGAACAGTATCGAAAATAATTTTTTTTTCCTTTACAGAGAAAAGATAAATGTGTAATCTTACATACAGTTTCTTCTAATGTGTATATTTATGAAAAATAATATATTAATTTCAACAACAATTCACAGAAATACTTAGGTCACATTTTTACAGTAGACCTGCAAGATTTTAAATGTATATGCAGTTGTAAATACTTATATTTCAAGAATAGATCCTCTCAAGCCAGAAGCAGATTTCTGTAACGTGATCGTCAGCTTTCAGGTGCTGTGACCTGCCGTCCGCTAGCGAGGCACTTCATTTCTAAAAGAAGACTTTACTCAAAATTTATTAATTTTGCTTATGTATGAAATGCCTTACTTCATATTTTAGTATTCGATGTGCTGAACAAAAGACAGGCGTCATGGTTTGATATACAAACGTACGAAAGTTATAAAACCCGCATTACTTTAGAAACTTGAGTGGCACAACTTCGATCAGTCAGTTACAGTTATTGACAGAGCAAAATTTATGTGTTTACAAACTGCACCATCAGTGATGGGAACAGCAAGAAGTTTGAAATGAGTGTTTCAAAATACTGTGAAATGAAGGACGGCGCATTACACGAATTTAGCTCTTCATGCAGTATGTGATACAGGCGATGCATGTAAGAATTATCTATGACCACGTTACAGATTCGACGAAAGATATGGTTATCAGTAATGACAAATATCAAACAACTATTACATTTTCTATTCTATAATTTTGTGAATAGATGAAGTTTCTCCTTTCTAGGAATACAGAGAGAGATTGAAAGGTTACCCCTAAACCTTTTGACAAAACTCTTCAATAGTGTTAACACTTACGATTAAAAATGATAAAATATTTTAATTTTTCATAATAATAATAATAATAATAATAGTGACAATAACATGCTGTAAGTTGGCATAAAATTGGAAACAGGGCCGCAAGGCCCAATTTTATAGCACCTTTTACGATCCACATCCATACGGGGAGAGAGAAGTCAAGCTTTCTTTGCTTTAGTTTCATTTACCTCGACAGGTATCTGAGAGAGGTTAGTCAGACGGAAGTTCATCGCTTAGCACTTGTCTCTACTTCTCCCATACAGACGTTATACTCCATACCTACGTTATGTATGTTTCTACACGTAATGTGTGCTTCAGCAATCACGATCAATTAATTTGCGCTCCCTGAGGCCATCTATTTGAACACTTACAGTCGTTCTTACCGATTTGCATAAAATATCAGTATAAGCTTTTCATACCCGGATTACAGTCATAAGTGTGATTAAACTCTGATAAACTTTCTGAAAACAACCTGTTGTTACCTCATACTAATGCACACCGTTCGTCTTCTGTCCGTCATGTATCTTTGTCGGGAGTTCATAGTTGCTTTCCTAAAGTACTTTGCATGTGATTGTAAGCGGATTGGGTAGTGAGTATAATCCGGCGCCGAGTAGATTAAGGAATATTTTTTATCACAAATCAGTTTATTAACAAACAGTGATACGCGTTGTTACACATGAGTAGCTTTGTCCTGTAAACGGTAAATGATAGTAAATTTCATAGGTTCAGATATTAACAAGAAAGGAAGCTTTCCACAGCGGAGAAGCAAGGTACTTATTAATGCACTGTGTTTGATGGATGGGAACATACTATAGATTTTTGATATGAACGCCGTATGCAACGCGTAGAACTTGTAATCTGTGGAATTAGATTAGTGATACAGTTTTAGAACACACAAAAGATAGTGCCAACTGCAACCCTCTATGAGCTTCGTGTAACGCTTAGTCCCGTCGTTGTAAGTACATGGAATGTGCATTGATAGTACAAGTTATTTTAAAGGGACATTAGGAGCCGTTTACAACTGGATAATCCTGAAAGGCCTGTGCTCAACCACCGGTACGCTAAACTCAGCGCATAAAGCGTAGCCTGCGAGCGTTACGCTTGAAAGTGATCGGCTGCCCATTTATTAGCAGCTACCTTGGCACTAACGATTCCCTTCTTTCCTTAGAGCCGAATAATTTTTTGCCCGTCGTGCATTTTTAGAAGGTCGTGGAGGGCTGTTGCTCTCAGGTGACAGGGTTCTTTTCAATTGCAAAAACTAATTCCACGATACGATAAGTAATTCAATTTCTATAGTGAGTATGTTGGAGGAGACATTACAACGATGGTACGTTCTGTCCCAACAAATGATGCGAAACTGTTTCGCTTTCGTTCTGTGTACGACCCCAATGAATATCACTTCGCGTATGATCCTAGAAATTATGAAATTGATAAGTGATCGTGTGATGCAGAGAAAATTTCTAGAAGGTTCTGATATCGTCGTCACCTCAGACTGAGGCGAGAAGTAAGGGCATACTGGGGTCCTCTTCTAGTATTCTGATTTCTGACCGTATTTCAAGCATTAGGAAGGGTTTGTGTGTAATCTGATTAACTTTTTTCCACGCTGGAAGTTTGTACAATAATCAAGAAACTTGAAGGACGCTCCATGTGGAATTTCCAACAGAAAATTTGACTTCGTTCTTTATAAATCATTGCTATTCTTTTAAGAAAATGAGAAAATATGAGTTGCTTTAAACGTGAATGAAGTAAGGAGTAAAATCAGAACCATGCTATCATTCATTAAGGAATGTAAAGTAGAGATTCAATGTCTCGTGACATCGTGGAGCATTAGAGACGGAGCAAAAGCGTAGTTGGACGTGGTTGTAAAAGGATACTAACCGCAACCAGTTTAAAGAAACGATCAGGAGACAAAGGTATCTTCAGAATGACTTTGGATATAGAGGCACCTTCATAGGTACTTATTTCTTTCTATTCAGGAAAAGTCCGCTTCACACTGTCCTACCGTAAAATACAGTCGGGTGAAGAGCCCATTGTACGTCATAGATGACAGGGACCGGTAATCCAAAGAAAAATTCAGCGTAGAGTTTGAAGAGGTTTTGCTGAGATATGGGGAATGCTCTTCTCTCAGCAGATGTGAGTAACGTTAGGGGTGAACAGTGACTCGACGAGAGACTGGAAAACTGATACTCCTGAAGACTCAGAAACAAATAACACAAATTAAAGGATCAGAAAAGGAAGTTAATAGAGCGAGAGAAGTGAAACTGGAAGTGACACACAAAATTATTTTAGATATGCGAAACATATCTAACGTTAAGGTAGATCCTATAGCACACTAGTCGAACCAGCTACGCAGCGCACTGTAGTATTTCAGTGATATAAGGTGGATCATTAACGTCTGAATGGAACGAATAAAATATGCTAAGAATCACATTCGAGAAAATCGGAAAAAAGGCGAGTCTAGCTCCAGAGGAAATAAAGACCATGATATGGCTGAAGGACATAGAAGCACGCCTGCAGTAAAAGTAAAATAACTATTCTCCATTTAAGGCGAATGGACGATATTTAACTAATCATTGGTTATCAGGTCATGATTACAAGAGTGATAATTTTGGGTTGAGCAGTGTTTGAGAGACATGATGAAAATGAGAATGTCAATTTGAAGCACATTAAAATATGCACTCAAAAGTTTTCGACTACGTGGATCAATGTGAGAATTACCAATGCTGGAGTTCAGTTTAAGGTCAACAACTCAATTTATATATCGAACCACAGCAGCAAAATATGGACTTTACCGTCAATTCAACGAAAATAATAGACAAATCTGAGATGTACCCAGTGCAGTAGTTAGTTCTCTACTTCAAATGGTTCAAATGGCTCTGAGCACTATGGGACTTAACATCACACGTCATCAGTCCTCTAGAACTTAGAACTACTTGAACCTAACTAAACTAAGGATAGCACATACATCCATGCCCGACGCAGGATTGGAACCTGCGACCGTAGTGGTCGCGCGGTTCCAGACTGAAGCGCCTAGAACCACTCGGCCACAGCGGCCGGTTTCTCTACTTCGTCATGAAAGCTAATGCAGGAGGATATATATGTCCAGAGAATCAGAAATATGACAACGAAGTCTGGCGACCTTTGATTTAGCAGCTATGGAACTACTTGAATGAAGGGTAACGCAACCTCTGGAGACAGGTTGTTCATACGTAATATCGTTAAGCAAACAGGACCACAAAGCTGGCAAAAGGAAACGATAATATTGCTGTGGACAGGTGAATTTAGATCCTAATAATTGCAATGCATCTTTGTTATGAATAGCGTGGTTATGCATAGCTACTTGAGGCTGCCATTCGCCTTAGTTTGGAATTAAACTTAGTGCAAGTAGTGGCTTGTTGGCAGATGATAAATTTCTGATTCAAGTTAGTTGGAACTTGCCAATAAGAAGACTACAACGTTACGTGGAATATAGGTGTGGGGGTACCCAAGAATGGAGGTGAATAGGGAATAGTGGAGAAAGAGAGGCTACGAGCACCACTTCCACCATGCCGAGAGAGACCTGTTCCTTCTGTGACTGGCGTACCGGAAACCGTGGAGACACCGGAGCGGCAGGGTCCAGCCCTTGCATAATTCACTCTCATTAAAGCTGCACAGCGTTTGAGCGCCACATTCGTGGGTGCGGATCTGATAAAGCGGACGCACTGGGGTGCCTCTGAACGCAGATCCTGCATTGTCTCTTAATTCTTGGAGAACAATTACCACAAATGTGCTGATCGTGTCGTGTGTATGAGTCTTAGAGAAACAGATTTAGAAATATTGCCAGAATTCTGGGTTCTGATAGAGCAACTAACGTGACCTACGCAGTTTAAAGGTTCCTGACAATGTGCAGAAAGATGGTTTAAACGAGATCTGGTATCCTTTTCCACCAACACGGCTTAAATATACCTTTGACTTTTGTGTGTGTGTGTGTGTTTGTTTGTAATATTTTACTTATAAAATGGTTCAAAGCCATCAAAAGTTTACAGGATCATAATACTCTGCCACACTGATTTTCGATGGATTAAAATTTGCTATCATTTTACATCAACTGCTGCAGTGTTTCAGCTATGGGCGCATTTTCAAATGAGGGTCTGAAACATTCCTTCCTCCTCACAACCATTAAAGTGGCACCTGATCTGTCCATTCATCCCTCCTGTGGTCTTCCCGGCTCTCATTTCATTTGTGATTTCTATTTCAGTACTTTTTCGTTGTTTCACCATTCAGTCATCTTATCGACCTGTTCTACCGATTATAATCTCGTTTTAAGATTATTCTCATTTATTGTTGCTTCTCAGTTGCAAATTTTTGATTAGCTTAAAAATATGCAACCTGAGACGGAACAATAAATCAGAATTATCATAAATATCAATACAGTTGCCGAATATCTCAACGCGAAGATGTCGGCTATAGTGGTATTCTCTTCTCTTTTGTACAACTCGTTACAATACATCAGACAGCAATCTTTTGAGTATTTGATTATTTTCATTTAAGCAGCACGTATACTCGTTTCTCCTTGCTTACATAATGACGACGACTCTAAAGCATGTTTAGAAAGAGGTTTAGCTATTCCTTTATAAAATTTATGTCTATCTATCGTTTATAATCATCTTTAGACTTGAGGCTCACGGTTAGCTTATCATATATAACGGACCACTGAGATAATATTGCTGCGGCTAATATTCTATGTCGAGAGATACAAAATTTTATTTTTTAGTTCTCTGAAATACGCGAAACAAAGGTAAAACACATATACAAAACAACCTCTTACGTTATTTTCGAAAGAATGAAAAGTGGACTTTCATAGTGCAATCTATCAAATGGACATAACTGAGTTGCAGTTAATTTTTCAACTCACGCGATGGAAAATACTTGTGGGTAGGCCTGGTGTGCAATAACATTAAACACAAATTAAGTGAAATTAAAAGTAATAGAATTTCAGTAAGAGAGAACGCCGTGCAACAAAACATATTATCACGAACTTAATGACACGATGCAAAGATTTTCGTGGACAGAAGTGACACAACACACCCCTTAGAAGTGTAGGTGCGCACTGGACCGTATGCAGTTGGTTAAGTAAAGAAAGTTTACTGTAATTTCATTTGAATCACAGACATAGCGTATCTTGTAGATCACGTTTAACTTTGTTCGCCTGGATACGGCTGTTGTTGTACGTAGTGCATGGAACCATTCTCACCACTACTTGTGGTTAATTTTATTGGATACGGGCTCAACACCTTGTGATTTTTGCCGTTGTGTAATATAAGCATGCTCTTTACATGGATTGTACTACCAAAGCCTTCTTTTAACCACTTCATCTATACTTACTTGATAACTGTGTTTCAACTAAGTAACGCTTGATTTAACTTTTTGGAAGTCTTTTCTGAAAGTATTTGTGCGGAAGTGAAAAGTGGACGATACACAGGATAGGCTAGCGCAGAAAGACGCATCAAAGTAGTCTTTGCAAAACAAACAAACAAAAAAAATCACAAAAGCTGCAACAGGCGATATGCTTTTCATACAATAATTTGAAAATGGCTACAAAATCAAAACTGAGCAGTCATGAATGCAAAATAAAAGAGTATTTTAATCCATCCAATGGCAAACAGAGAGGTAGAATTTTATCATCAGGCTATATAATTTATAATAAGTTAAAGTCAATCTCTTCGTCTCCAACGTCTTCCCAACTCTGCGACTCCGATATTTCCACAAGCTCAGTTGTAAATTTGTAGGTGGTTGCTATTGTCACGTTTTCTATTTCAAAAGCAATTGTGATCAAAGGATTACAGTGTTCTCCGAGTAGCTTGGAGACTTTCGACAAGCTGTTTCTCGCACCGGTTGGTATTTTGTGGTTGAAGCTGACTGCTAGAAAGTCTCAAAGATTTTGAAGTTCTTCCATAACTTTGTATATGTGCGATTGGCTAACTACATTTTGGTATACATTCTGCAAGTAACATTTCGGGATTTGTTATAAGCTGATCAAGTGGGTGGCGATCAATTAGGTAGCTGAATCGGCGTAAGCAATATCTTTATCTAAGAGCAAAGGGCTTTATGTAAAGAGTATGCAACACAGTTCTATACCTCATTTCCACAGTTGTCGTTTGTACTGTGAAGCGTACGATGTTGATAACCATAGCAACAGCATCAAGTACTTAAAAAGTCGTGTGCTACACTTGAAAGTTTGGTAAGATAATACTTAAAAAACGGCTGCTCCTATGACACAGAAACATTTATGCTTTTTGAGTATTTGCTAACTTCGAATGCATTGCGAGGAAAAACCAACTGCTTCGTAAGGCATTTCAAATGCACGTAGTTCTAGATGGGAAATGTGTGTATTGTTTTGTGGGTAGGATGGTGATACGCTGCTATATAAGCAAGCCTTATTCCACTGCTGATTGAAAGCATAAAGCTTAAGAGCGTAATTATGAAGGCAATGAAAACGAAACGATGCATGTCATTTTTATGGTAAAGGGACCAAGTGCCTTGTTTATTGGATACTAAGACGACAGAAACGACGGAGACGCAAACTTAATAGAAAGTGACCAATAATTTTTTAAGATCACTTTGTGCTTTACACAGTGTCTGTTAAACTTTGTTCGACTATCTCAGGTAATTTGATTCTAATTAATTTCTACTGGAGTACCGTATCAACTACCTGGTTAGGCAACGTATCATTATTTCCTTCCTTTTTTTGTTTTCGGGTGCCAAAGTTACAAATATATCGAAACAGAATTCGTTTCACTGTTCTGCTAGTTATATAATCGTTGGAACTTATACTACGCTCAGCTTATTTCGGCTGTTTACGATTTTCAAATTTGTACTCCTATACTCGTCAATTTACACAGTTACATTTTGCGGGTCTAAAAGATGTATATCTGTCATTTTAATATGTAACCGCTCTCGTAGTAAACACGAGCGACAACACCATTTCATATACGTTAACGCTTTAAAATAACATTACTGCCCTAGTGATACAAGTACGTAACAACTATAGTAGATAGCACAGAAAGCTCCTCTACCCGGGTTGTTTTAACTTTCTTTGGTAATCACCCATGCAACGATAGGACGATAAACAACTATTTCGAACCAAAAATGAATAAAGTGTACTCAAATCAATGAGAAAAATTATTTCACAACTGATAAGAAAAACATTCTGGCTAACGAACGTTAGGTAGTTAGGAAAACCTTATGTGTCTCGATACCGTGTACTGCTAAATATCTGTGACAGAATTTCTGGGATTTAAAGGAAAAAAAGTAATTATTAGTTTCCGTACTGAACATATAGGGGACCGACTTGCAAACCATGTAAACAACAAAGGAAAGCCCTTGTCAAGATCTTGGAGCTACAAAATTAGCAGTGACAGATGACAGATACTTTGTACAGGGCAAGATGTAATTTCAACAGAAAATGGATGGAGCTGATTTTTTGTCGGTATGTCTTTCAAAAGCTGCTTGCTGTAAATTGGACAGTGTTGAATCAAGCCTGGTACCACAACGTTCTGTGGGATATATTACAACGTTTTATGCTGACGTACGTATACTACTACGGTTGTAATGTTATTTTAAACCGCTGACGCATATGAAATGTTGTGGTCGCTCATATTTACTGTGACACACTTTACGTATTAAACCGACAGGATGTGTATGAAACTGACAGGGTGGGAAATTAATTTTCTTACAGGAAGGTGGTTAGATGACAGAAACCGTGCTACAGCGCAATACACATGCACTATTTAGGTAGAAATTGTAATGTGT
Source organism: Schistocerca cancellata (assembly GCF_023864275.1). Taxonomy (NCBI): domain Eukaryota; kingdom Metazoa; phylum Arthropoda; class Insecta; order Orthoptera; family Acrididae; genus Schistocerca; species Schistocerca cancellata. The sequence continues at coordinate 846,776,501 of NC_064628.1, forward strand.
ACGGCGTTGTTCCAGAGCGGATCACGTGACTGGTGCCAATGAAGAAGTAAATGAAAATGAGAATTGTAAATTGCAGTCCGTAACAATACAGAACTGTCACTATTCAGCTTTTGTTCTAATCTGAAACAAGGTACCTGTGTAACGGTTTATTAAGGATGGTGGGACCACTGCCTGAGATCAATTAGTAAACAACTTAGGACCACTGCCTGAGTTCACTTAGTAAACAACTCAGCTCAAGCTGACGGCATGCCTCTGGAATCCGGTGTCACCACATACACGTGAATGTTACAGGAGCATCTGAAATTGTCCCTCCACGTGGAAATTCACTAAGAAGTACGATGAAACACACAGTTCTTTTCGTGTTGTCTTGCAACATATTTCGAACGAGACACTATACTTCCGTTGCTGTTAAGACAGTGTGATTGACTCGTTACTAAGCAAAACCCAGGCTCGGGAGCTGATAACATACAACCAGGACCTCGAATTTGAGAAAGCAACGATTACAGAGATTGAACTCCAAGCTTACTCATATATAACAGTCAGTATAGATATCGCATTAGAGAGAAAATAATTATAATATGAAATATTTGCAGTACGTCAGCTTGATTACACATTTAGAAGGTCTACTGTTTCCTCGACGGCGAGCTCATCAGACTGGATAGCAGCTAGTGACAGTAATTTTGTTCACTTTTGCAGCTGAGTTTGGATGAATGATTGACCGCCTAGGCGAATCCAGATGCTCGAATCGATATGACGCAGCGAGGATAAAAGTCACAGTTTAAAACTGGAAACGTAGCAATTATTCGAAAACAGTCTTAATCGCATTTATTATTATTATTATTATTATTATTATTATACAGCCAACCGGTTTCAACCCGACGTAGGGGTTATCTTCTGGGCGTTTACACCATTGGTCGACTGCTGGTGGTGTCACTCCTGTCAACATAACGGCAGGAAACTATCCAGGTGTGACACCACCAACAGTCGAAAAATGCTGTAAACGCCCAGAAGATAACCCCTACGTCGGATTGAAACCGGTTGGCGGTATAATAATAATAAATCCGATTAAGACTGTTTTTAAATAATTGATTAATCACACTAATCGCTGCTTCATCTCCACAACCATGTTGTCCAAAAATCTATGAAACGTAGCAATCACAAGAGCAATAGCGGCCTATTTACAGCTTCCCATTAGCTCAAAAATAATATTTACGTTCAGGAGAAGGATCGCTTGAGAGAGAAATAACACAGTACGAAATTTCTTCATTATGTTGACATATTAGATATTTATGGATAAACACGGACAAAAGTCTCCAGTAGATGCGTGTGCTCCCAGGACTGCGAATTGTTCAGACTGTCCAGCAGCCCATGGAAGCATGTGTCGATTCGAGTCTGTAGAGATGAAGCTACTAGTTGAAGTAAGTGTGACGACAGGAAGAGTTCGACGGCTGAGTGTGGATAGTGAAGAGGGAGGCGGAGGCCTCAGACGTGCGTGACGCGGTACGTGTCGAGCCGGCAGATGCTGCCGGCGGCGCTGGCGACGGCGGGGGCGGCCAGGCCGGAGGCGGAGGCGGTGGCGGAGGCGGAGGCGGCGTCGGGGTCGGCGTGCGGCGGCGCGTCCAGCACCAGCGTCTGCAGGTCGGCGGCCGACTTGGCCTTCCGCGGGGGGCCCAGGTGAGGCGGCAGCATGTAGCCCGAGCCGCCCACGAACACAGAGTTCTGCCGCGGGCGCAGCAGCGGCCGCAGCGGCGGAGCGCCGGAACCCGCCTCGCCCAGGCAGTTCAGGTTGAACTTGGAGAACGAGCGGTGCTGTGGTAGGAAAAGCAAAAAAACACATAGTCAGGTGAGGGAGCAGAGGCGAGCCTTCCTGTGTAATGGTAGTGGACCATTATTTTACACGATAGGAATGCAACTTATCCTCTAATACAGAAGTTTCTCTTGACTGGACATCCGCACCTGTAGTAAACGCACCCTAGGAAAAAAAAAAAACAAACAAAAAAACAAAAAAAATCTACGAAAGGCGCACAAAGAAGGAATTATCTGCATGGGTCGGAAATCGGTAGACGTGATGTACAGTCGTGGACGAAACAAGCGAGACCCCTCGCCTTTCCGTTATGCTGATCCGCACAGCTTTAAAGTCTGCTACACAGCATAACAGGCAAGGCGACGAAGTGCTGCCAACATACTATGCACACGCGTGAAATTGATGAACTATCCGAACTTTTCAGACTGTTTTCAATCATGTGTAAGACTATGTTAATGCAGATTAGTGTGTTAAACACAACACATAAATATAAGATATAAATGAAAGAAGAAACGCTAATTAGTATGAACCGCACTAATGAAAATGAATTTCAGCTTATCGAGATAACATAACTGTTTTAGTAAGACAAGGTACCCAGATCGTTACGAATTAGCAAAATATTATGCGCATTCGGCAGCGAAACGAACTGTGTCAACTTTCAGACCAGTCATATTGGATTACCGTTGCTGACCTACCATGAAAGGGAGCAAATTTAGCAATGCGTGAAGATTCATAACGAAATTCAGTTAAAAGTCGTTCAGTACCACACGTAAGTCAATTCAATTACTGACAGAAGCGGAAGAAGTAGGCAGTAACAAGTACGAAATTCTACAAGGTTTTTATATTTACCTCCACAGGGCCCCGGTACTCAATAAGGGTAGCAATAAAACGTATTGGGAGTGCGAGAATTTCTTAAAATTCCTTTACTGATAGTCTATCTGCCTCCATTGAGATTAGAACCGAAAACAAACCAGACCTCCCTTGCAGTAGCAAACACCTTTCACTACGCTAGTAGACAACCCAGGCAAACAGCCCTCTATTATTACCCCAGACGTGAATAAGCCGGCAATTTCCCAATTAAAATGGCATTAATTGTCTACCTTTATGTCACCGCTTATGTGACAATTATTCGGATGTTTATCGAAATAACAAAAACCTGTTATTAACGAGTACATTTAATAGGATAATTCTGCACCACTCCAGGAAATAAATGGCGACGTAGCTGTCAAACGTATTCTACAATGTTTCGAATTCTCCATTAGACGTTGATTAGCCGAAGTGTTCCTTAAGCTAGCTAGCAATGGGAATGCTCGCACGTCTAAAAGGCGGTGGCATTAACAATGGGATCTGAATTACCACGTGTATAGGCAAATGGATTTTATTTGCATTCCTGTAAACGTGATGTGGATCGAAAGCGTAGCTACGATTAATATGCTGATGTATCGACTGCAACTGGAACATTTCGAATAAACAATAGGTGAAACTATTATGCAGCCCTCATCTTCAGTAACTGTGATAGCTATTTTCGTTGTTAGGATTTCGTCACGTAAATCGGTAAAAATTGAACCCTACTAGTCTCACTTTCTTGACCTTCAGTCTGTCTACCCAACCCTTAAAACCCATTTATCTCGAGTACGGGTGGACATAATAAGCGGTAATGTATCGCACTTCCTGCGGTATACGGTCCCTCGGTGGTGTAAAAGTGAGCTATCTAACGCAATCTAAAGATACGCCTTTATGTAAAGAAAATTTACGCGAAAGTTCAAAAAATTGCTATAACAACTATGCGACCAAACTGCCTAGGTCATCAGTCCCCTAGACTTAGAACTACTTAAACCTACCAAACCTAACACACATCCATGCCCGGGGAAGGATTCGAACTGACGGCGCAAGGAGCCGCTCGGTCCGCCATATAACGCCGTTGAGTGTACGGCTAACCCGCGCCGGCAAGCTGTTAATACCATTTGGTGTTACTAAAATGTTATTCACTTCTGGTGAATGATTTTCTGTGCAGTTCATTTAAGAAAGAATAATTAAAATATATTTGATGTTACGGAAGAGGAAGAACGCCTAAGTCATTTCCCCAAGTCTTTATTCATAATGTTAGATTCGCAATTTGAGCATACCTGCTATTCATAACCACACTTTGGATCCAAGTCATAGACACAGATATGTGAATACGACACATTGGCTAATAATTGAGGTACTTCGTTTCCCACGAAGTTGTGGCAGACGATGCTGTGGCGTCTTCGAAGCGCGAGTTTCTCTAGTGCTAGCTGTCTCAGCACATCAGCTGAGCGAACTTGCATAGTATGTTGGTAGCACTTCGTCGCCTTGCCTGTTATGCTGTGTTGCGGACTTCAAAGCTGTGCGGATCAGCGTAACGAAAAGGCGAGGGGTCTCGCTCGTTTTGTCCACGACTGTGCATGCAGAGAAAAACAAATGATTACAGCTTCAGAAATAATTTGATGATGCATTAAAGAGTTTGAGCCGTGCGTGGCTCGCGCTCGTGCCATCTCTTATTTTACATCCTGCTTTTTCCTGTTGCCACCTGGTTATGTTAGTTTCAATTTCCGTTGTCACTGAGTTGCCGCTTTGTCTGCCTGTCAGCAGCAGTAGCAGCGTCTATCGGTATAGCCCTCACGTGTTATCTTTGCGTCAGTGCAATCACTTCCCGATTGTCGTCTGTCGTGGAGTCAGTTGGAACGTTCCAGGAGGGCAGTTCGGACCTGCCATTCCTGGAGTTGGAACGCGGGACTAGTTCAGTCGGGTTGGAGCAGCAGTGAGTCCTGGCTGTCCATGGATCGCCCGACCGTTGCCGCCACGCATCACTTGAGCCGGTGACGGTCTTCGTGGATCGTCGGTCGGTCGTTCTGCTGGACGAAGTGAACTGGCTCGCCGATCGGTTATGGGTTGGCTGTGTGTGTGTATCGACTCCCGATTTGTCTTCGTGATTGCACAGCCACCGCTGAGTGTCATTCAAGTCTTCGTACAAGTGTTTGTCAAACTGTGTGTGTAGTTTGTGTCATTTCCATGACAACTTGTTTTAAATGTTGACGGCGTACTGGCAGTGAGTCGGTCAGTTGGTTGGTAGTTCGGCGTTGGCGGTATTCCTGGGAGCAACAGCGAGTGTTCGAGTTGGTGATGAGTTAGCCGCCGTGTGGTGCACTTGAATTTTAAACCGACAAATAAAGTTCACCAGCGGAATTTTCTGCCTTGTGGCCGTTAGTGTTCCGGTTACCTGCCCTGGTCGCTGAAGTAAATTCAGGCAGTGTCCTTGGCTCACGTGTAGTCGCTGTCCAACATGGTGAGTAGTTTTTTGACAGCTTAATGTAGTTTTGGTTGTGGGCGGCTAGGTCCGTAACGTTTTGGCTTTGGAACCTGCGTATACTGGTCGGTTGTTAGAAAGTCGTCTTGTCGGTGGGTCCCTGACTGTCTCTTGGTTGTGTCGCCAGTGGATCGAGTATAGTTGGGCCGACTTCTTGCCTCACCTAAGCGTACGTTGAGATTTCTAGGGCAGACCGAGATCCCTTGGAAACTTCTGAGTGCCGTTTCGTGTTGGCATTTAATTGTATATTTTAAATGGCTCATAGCTGATGGTTGAAGTTTGTTTGCTTGTAATTATGTTTTTAAAATCAAAGGCCTTCAGTCATTGTAAAAGTAAGTTTTTCTGAATTGGGTAAGTCTTGCGTTGTCTGAAGATAAAGCTTGGGCCTTCTGCCTGTTGAAAATTTATTGTATTGTTTTTAAAAGCATCAACATTCAGCCATTTAGGTTTTAAGGTTCTTACCTATGAAGTATTACCTTTTGAAAGATACAGCTGTGGGCCTTCTTCCTGTTGAAATTTTTGTAATTGTGTTGTTCTTAAAATGATAGGCCTTCCGCCGCTTTAAAATTTAGGGTTCTTACGTATCAAGTCATACATCACTTGGGCTTAAATACTATTTGAGGTTAAAAGCTTTGGGCCATCTGCCTTGGAAAATTAGTTGCAGTCTTTTTCAAACAAAGGCATTCAGCCGTTTGAATTATTCTTATTGGTCATAAAGCTTGGGCCTTCTGCCTATTGAAAGGTTATTGCAGTTAGGTTGTTTTAAATTTATGGGCCCTCAGCCACTATTAAAAACTTAATCTCTCTGACGTGTCAGGTCTTAGATCGCTTGGCCTTAAATACTCTTTAAGGTTAAAGCTTACAGCCGTCTGCCTAAAAAAAAAAAAAAAATAAAATAAAATAAAATTATAGCAGTTGTATTTAATACATGGGCCTTCAGCCGTTTTAGAAATAAAGACGTTTTCTAACGATAGTCAAACTTAGAAGTTGCGCTGTAATTTTTGGATAACTAAGTAAGGTGTTATGATTGGAGCGTAACTGACAGCCGCTCATTCTGGCCCCCTTCCACAATTCCTACCATTTGTCCTCTCCTGCGGGATTAGCAAGGCGTTTCAGAGTTTCACATAGGAAGAACTTAAAAACGAGTTGGTCCACGTTCGTCACCTATTCAAACTGTTACTCGACTTGGCACTGATTGATACACTTGTTGGATACCCTCATGAGGAATATCGTGGTAAATTCTAACTGGGACTTTAAATCTTAAAATTCTCGAGATAGTAGGAGGGCCCTGCCGAAAATAAACGTTCTCAGTTGGGGAGAGACCCATTGATCTTGCTGGCCCACGTAGAACGTGGCAAGGTAGAGCCTGCCATACGCCCTGATAACCAGGAGTGATGGTCTGGGGTGCCATTTCTTTTCATAGCAGCACCTCTTTGAGTGTCCTCCGCGGCAGCCTTCCAGCACAGCGGTACGTCAACGATATTCTACGCTCTGTTCTGTTGCCATTCAGGGCAAGTCACCACAGGTTCACATTTCAGCTAGGTAATCCCCGCCCGCACGAGGAAATTTTCTCTTGCTTGTCTTAGAGCTTGCCAAACTCTACCTTGACCTGCATGGTTGCCGGAGCTCTCCACAACTGAGAACGTTTGCAGTACTATAATATTATAGACAGGGTCTTCTATCTCCGGGTTTTGACAATCTAACGTGCCAATTGGACAGAATCTGGCACGATATCCCTCACGAGGACATCCAGCAATCCATCAGTCATGCCGAATAACTGCCAGAACAAGGGCCAGAGATGGCCGACGCCTTGTTGACATGCTCTATTTTTGAAGGTTTTTCTGTTGAATAACTCATCCATATTTTCTAAAATTGTGATCAGTTGCTTGTCTAGATACGTGCACCACATCTATCGATTTCCATCCCACTCGGATAATTCCTTTGTGTTGCTTTTTTTCTTAACGTATATTATTCGTAACTTATAACAGCTGCTACAGTTGCAATACATTTTTATTTTTCGTAAAAGGAAAGCACAACAAGATTTCAGGACCGGTCACATCTTCAGCTGCACTGAATATAAGGTGACTGAAACGTACACTCAATGCAACTGGTTGTGCGTTCCTCATTTGGAAAATGATAATTTACTACAACTGTAGGCGAAGTTGTCAGTCTTAAACAATATCTTATAATATATACTCTCTGATGCCAACAATGTCGTTTAGAAAGTACAGGTAACTCACAGGCCAAATACATCACTTTCGTGCAGGTCACTGGAGCGGCTCAACATTTATAAAGAGGTGTATCTGGTACATAAACACACTGCCTGTGCCGGTCAGCAATTTTTCCTCCCTTTAAAGTACTTAATTACAAGGGATAGTCGTACAGTTCTCATTACCCCTGGAAAAGTGAAGCTGAACTACAAATATTCCATTCACACAGAATTCGTACAGGTAGAAAGGAAGATCGAGGGTATTCGAGAGCTGTCTTTGTCATCTACATCAAATTTAAACAAAATAGCCATATCGTTAACATAAACTTCATTCGTAAACATTCTAATAATACACGTGATGTTCTTATTATAGGAAAGTATCACGTATTCCATGTTAATTCATGCCATTCCCCTGTTTAAGTTCTGTAGTTAACCAGCAAAATAAGTTAAAACAATACGTTAATTAGGTCATGGAAAATGTACTGGGAGAAAAAGTTACTATCAGCTTATGATGTTTATTAAAGTTTTATTCATACAAATACAAAACGAACACTGGTATTGTCATTAATATTTAATTCACTCATTTATTTCTTGCTTAATGCAAATAATGAAACATTGTATTAATGGCTAAGTTTTGCCTCAATGTTTGTACGACGTTGTACTTCAGTGTATATCAGCACAATAAACTAATTTCCTCAGTAAATAAACAATTAAATAAAAATAATAAGTCAATTTCTCAGTTGGCAGAGCACATGTCCGACGTAGGCATATCTTCGAATTTCGATCCAGGTCCGGCACAAAGCTTCAGTCTGTCTTCAGTGCTGGCAGAGGCTGAAATGCCCACACCACGGTACCGTAGCGCACCGCTAGGGAAGCCAAAACGGGACAGCTGCTGAATTCGAGATGTTGTTGTGGTCTTCAGTCCTGAGGCTGGTTTGATGCAGCTCTCCATGCTACTGTACCCTGAGCAAGCTTCTTCGTCTCCCAGTACTTACTGCAACCTACATCCTTCTGAATCTGCTTACTGTATTCATCTCTTGGTCTCCCTCTACGATTTTTACCCTCCACTCTGCCCTCCAAGGCTAAATTGGTGATCCCTTGATGCCTCAGAACATGTGCTTCCAACCGGTCCCTTCTTCTTGTCAAGTTGTGCCACAAACTCCTCTTCTCCCCAATTCTATTCAATACCTCCTCATTAGTTATGCGATCTACCCATCTAATCTGCAGCATTCTTCTGTAGCACCACATTTCGAAAGCTTCTATTCTCTACTTGTCCAAACTATTTATCGTCCATGTTTCACTTCCATACATGGCTACACTCCATACAAATACTTTCAGAAACGACTTCCTGACACTTAAATCAATTTTCGATGTTAACAAACTTCTCTTCTTCAAAAAAGCTTTCCTTGCCATTGCCAGTATACATTTTATATCCTCTCTACTTCGATCATCATCAGTTGTTTTGCTCCCCAAATAGCAAAACTCCTTTACTACTTTAAGTGTCTCATTTCCTAATCTACTTCCCTCAGCATCACCCGACTTAATTCGACTACATACCTTTATCCTCGTTTTGCTTTTGTTGATGATCATCTTATATCCTCCTTTCAAGACACTGTCCATTCCGTTCAACTGCTCTTCCATGTCCTTTGCAGTCTCTGGCAGAATTGCAATGTAATCGGCGAACCTCAAAGTTTCTTTTTTCTCCATACATTTTAATACCGACTCCGAATTTTTCTTTTGTTTCCTTTACTGCTTGCTCAATATACAGATTGAATAACATCGGGGACAGACTACAACCCTGTCTCACTCCCTTCCCAACCACTGTTTCCCTTTCATGCCCCTCGACTCTTATAACTGCCATGTGGTTTCTGTTCAAATTGTAAATAGCCTTTCGATCACTGTATTTTACCCCTGCCACCTTCAGAATGTGAAAGAGAGTATTCCAGTCAAACTTGTCAAAAGCTTTCTCTAAGTCTACAAATGCTAGAAACGTAGGTTTGCCTTTCCTTAATCTTTCTTCTAGGATAAGTCGTAGAGTCAGTATTGCCTCACGTGTTCCAATATTTCTACGGAATCCAAACTGATCTTGCCCGAGGTCGTCTTCTACTGTTTTTTCCATTCCTCTGTAAGGAATTCGCGTTAGTATTTAGCAGCTGTGACTTATGAAACTGATTGTTCGATAATTTTCACATCTGTCAACACCTGCTTTCTTTGGGATTGGAATTATTATATTCTTCTTGAAGTCTGAGGGTATTTCGCCTGTCTCATACATATTGCTCACCAGATGGTAGAGTATTGTCAGGAAAGGCTCTCCCATGGCCGTCAGTAGTTCTAATGGAATGTTGTCTATTCCAGGGGCCTTGTTTCGAATCAGGTCTTTCAGTGCTGTGTCAAACTCTTCACGCCGTATCGTATCTCCCATTTCATCTTCATCTACATCCTCTTCCATATCCATGATACTGTCCTTCAGAACATCGCCCTTGTACAGCCGCTCTATGTACTACTTCCACCTTTCTGCTTTCCCTTCTTTGCTTGGAACTGGGATTACATATGAGCTCTTGATATTCATGCAAGTGGTTCTCTTTTCTCCGAAGGTCTCTTTAATTTTCCTGTATGCAGTATCTATCTTACCCCTAGTGATATGCACCTCTACATCCTTACATTTGTCCTCTAGCCATCCCTGCTTAGGCATTTTGCACTTTCTGTCGATCTCATTTTTGAGACGTTTGTATTCCTTTTTGCCTGCTTCATTTCTGCATTTTCATATTTTCTCCTTACATCCGTTAAATTCAATATTTCTTCTGTTACCCAAGCATTTCTCTAGCCCTCGTCTTTTTACCTTCTTGATCCTCTGCTGCCTTCACTACTTCATCACTCAGAGCTACCCATTCTTCTTCTACTGAATTTCTTTCCCACATTCGTGACAATTGTTCCCTTAATCTCTCCCTGAAACTCTGTACAACCTCTCGTTTAGTCAGTTTATCAAGGTCCCATCTCCTTAAATACAATTTTAATCTACAGTTCATAACCAATAGATCGTGGTCAGAGTCCACATCTGCCCCTGGAAATGTCTTACAATTTAAAAAATGTTTCCTAAATCTCTGTCTTACCAGTATATAATCTATCTGATACCTTCTAGTATCTCCAGGATTCTTCCACGTATACAACCTTCTTTTATGATTCTTGAACCAAGTGTTAGCTGTGATTAAGTTATGCTCTGTGCAAAATTCTACCAGACGGCTTCCTCTTTCATTTCTTACCCCCAATCCATATTCACCTACTATGTTTCCTTCTCTCCCTTTTCCTACTCTCGAATTCCAGTCACCCATGACTATTAGATTTTCGTCTCCCTTCACTATCTGAATAATTTCTTTTATCTCATCACACATTTCTTCAATCCCTTCATCATCTGCGGAGCTAGTTGGCATATAATCTTGTAGTAGGCGTGGTCTTCGTGTCTATCTTGGCCATAATAATGCGTTCACTATGCTTTTTGTAGTAGCTTACCACACTCTTCTTTTTTTATTCATTATTAAACCTACTCCTGCATTACTCCTATTATTTTGTATGTATAACCCTGTATTCACCTGACCAAAAGTCTTGTTCCTCCTGCCACCGAACTTCACTAATACCCACTATACCTAACTTTAACCTAACCATTTCCCTTTTTAAATTTTCTGACCTATCTGCCTGATTGAGGGATCTGACATTCCACTCTCCAACCCGTAGAATGCAAGTTTTCTTTCTCCTTGTAGCGACATCGTCTTGAGTAGTCCCTGCCCGGAGATCCGAATGGGGGCCATTTTACCTCCGGGATATTTTACCCGAGAGGACGCCATCATCATTTAACCGTACAGTAAAGCTGCATGCCCTCGGGAAATATTACGGCTGTAGTTTCCCCTTGCTTTCAGCCGTTCGCAGTACCAGCACAGCAAGGCCGTTTTGGTTAGTATTACAAGGCCAGATCAGTCAGTCATCCAGACTGTGGCCCCTGCAACTACTGAAAAGGCTGCTGCCCCTCTTTAGTAACCACACGTTTGTCTGGCCTCTCAACAGGTACCCCTCCGTTGTGGTCGCACCTACGGTACGGCCATCTGTATCGCTGAGGCACGCAAAGCTCCCCACCAACGGCAGGGTCCATGGTTGGTGGCGGGGCTGCACAATTTTTTCTGTCTCCTTCGGCAGCGAGATACGGTAATACGGCGCATGGATTTCATTATGTATCAGGACTGAAGATTTGCACCCGCACGCAAACAATAAACTAATTACATAACAATTTTTTTTTTGGCACTAGCTGAAACTTCAATACAACACGTCGTACATCGAAGCAGTATATATCATCGTCAGCTATTTGTTTTGTATAGTGTTCTAACAAATAACTATGCAAGAGTTTTCTGTATAGTACACAAGATATCCATTATAAATAATAAGTTTATTCTCTCATATGGCGTATTTCCTTTTTGTATAAGCGCACCAAGTGTAAGATCTGGGAGTGTTTAGAACAACTATTGTTTCGAACTCCCTAAGATGCAAATGTTATGTGTAGGCTGAAAGAGTTGTGTACAATCGTGTAATGGGACATCTGACTGGTACAGGACAGATAGAGGAGTGCAATAGGGTAGTGCTCTATCCTCATTACTTTTTATTGCACTTACGCATTACTCTTTGCTGATGATGTACCTTTCTGCAGAGAAATAGAAGTACAGTGGAAATTAGATGACTGGAACTCCAAGTTTAAAACTATTTTTCTTCTGTTGTTCAATCTTTGCGCTTTTTTAACGTACGTGCATTTTTTTCCACTCTTCTGTGGGGCACTACTGTCCGGTTCTTCATTAACGTCGGCTTATCAATGATTCGAGTCTATTTCAGTTCCGAAGATGACGGTTTAAACTGCTGAAACTGGTAAATTTTACAAGACAGAGGTTTCCTTGTGCATCAGACAACTGACTTTTTATCTTTGTTGAAATATTCTGCAGTTGCTGAACTGGGCAGTATTATTTGGGGTTTTGTTTCTACTGTGACATGATTTGCTAGTGGAGCATGTCTCTTCCATTTATTGAACAAACGTCACATATTTTTCCTGTTCTTGTAGAGTATTTCCTCCTACATGTCTATATTTCTATAATGGTGGTAGGGAAATTTATGTGTGTCTTTACTGCATATTTTGAAATAAGGGCAAGATGTAGCGTCCGCCATTTCGAGTTTCACTCTAGGCAGTCAGAACGTAGCAGGTTGTTTCTGCTTGCAGAGAGGTTCCGACAGGGGAAATTTTAAATGTGACAGCTACGAGGAAATGGTGATGGAGATGTGTGTTAGTTTCTGAGAATTTACAGATCACAGCTTACTAAATTAGTCGGTAAACGCACGTAGTCCTTAAGTTACGAAGGGATATTATTACGACTCACTTGAGATTATATCGTGAAAGGGCTTATCATGTTTTTGTAATTGCTGTTTCCTTTGGGCTCGCTTCTTGATGAACGAGACTTATGACAGTAGCTGTGGCACGAAGATAGGTTTTTCCCCGTCTAAAATGATTCATGTTACGTTGTTACGAATTTAGCACCCGTATTTTGAATTTTTTTTGCATATAAAGGAGATTTATTGAGTTTGTTGCATATATTTACAATGAGTGGATTTTATAGTGAGCATCGATCATCATGAAAACTAAAATTTCTTTATTCCTTTACAGGCCGCGAGATATGTTGTAACTTAAAATGGGGTATGATATCCAGAATTATTTCTGCAGGGCCTCCACCGGAGTAGGCAAGCTTTGTTCCCGTTTTGGATAAAATGTATTTAATGAAATCCGTCTACTAGCGCAAACACAGTTACTAAGTGTACCCCATCCACCTCTTGCGTCTTCAAGGACAATACTTATATTACCTGGACAAGAAACCGATTTTAGATAAAGACTGTTATGTTCCAAAATCGCTGTCGACAATCACGTCAATGACACTGACGATTACCTGCACCCGCTGATAGCTCTGTCACGTAGCGCACTCTATGCAACGGGTACACTGTAATATTCCTCTAACTTAATAAATGCTACGTGAATTTCTCTCGAGCTGTGCTATAGTTTGCTTTCTATGACTACTGCATGCACGGTCTATCAGGGGAAGGTGTGAAAGCTTCACTCAGAAAATCGTCTGTGGAGTTCGCTGAAGAAGATCATGTTAAATGTGATAAGTGGATCCACGCAAGAGCGCCACATGCGATCCAGTTGCAATGCCGTGATCTTCGCATCATCCCTGCGAACGAGGTATTCGACCTCGTGACATCAAGCAGGCGCTGGAAGGAACTCAGAATGATTTATGAACTAAGTCCAAATATAATGGAACCATGAACTGCACCTCGTTTCATCCAGCGAATTCAGTAGCTGCCAACAGAACCTGCTCCATACCTGGGACGAAAATCCAGAGCAGTATAAAAGCTTCTTGATCTGACTGAAGGGGCCCAGAGTCTACCATCCGTGCAAGTCTGAGTGGCTTGCCACCTGACAGTTTGGTGGTGGAAAGAGTGTCCAACGCGTTCCAGTTTTCTTCATTTAGAAATTTTTTGTACGGGTTTGATTCAACTACAGACAATATAGGCGCTAGAATCACATATAAACAGATCCACGTAATAAATTAGGTAATTTCAGAAATACGCAAGTAATATAAAGAAATTAAAAGTAAACTCTTTTTAGACGTCACACAAAGAGTTATGTACCATCTTATGGAGGAAAGAGTGAAGAACATTGTAGGACTTGTTTTGTAAAAAGCTAAATTGTGGTATGGCTCAGATCCCATTAGACCTCTCTAGGTATCCATTCGTTCAGGAGAAGGCTAATTTAAGTCCCTGGTCTGTGACAGACATCCGAAATTAATTCCAGCTGCCTGCTTACAAGGAAAGTACATGACCTCGAGCGCTCAGAAGACCACAAAAATATTTTTAGAATATAAATCATTCATCGCAAACACATTGGTATGAGCCATTCGCACATAAAAGTGCGCGTCTTACCGCGAGTAATATCTGAATGAAAAACTCTTCAGTGTCTAAGAGCGGAAATTTGGTAACGTGAAGAAACAATATATCAGTATAACAGGACCAAAACCTCACACATTTCAATATCGTGACTTATTTCTATATTTCCATCTGCTTAAATTAATTGCTGTACCTGAACAATAAACTTTGTCTGTGTGCTTGATATCGTTGCACCTGCCTTCAAAGTGCAGGTGTGGGACTTCAATGAAGTGGTCAAAGGAGAGTGGAACAGTAGGATACGCACATCTAACAAAAACCACTTTTTCGCGTAGAACAACGCTACTGCTTTCAAGCAGTCCGACATCAAACAACACAATAATTACACTTTCAAACGGTGTAGCTGATATATCTGTGTCATAACTTACCTTTCGGCAAACATGTTGCAACATAGTTTGGTACTTCGATTGAGATAGTTGATTATATACAACAAAGTGTAGTTTGACGTTGAAAAGAAGATCGTGCGGCTTTACATATTGTAGTATAGAGCTTATATTGCCTAAAGAATTATACATCAAGAAGATGGAAATATTTTGTAGAGCAGCGTGTTTTTAGTCCTATTATATCGGCATTCCGTTTCTTCGGGTTACCAAATTTCCTCTCTTACAAGAGGCTCATCAAACCAGTTAATCACGGATTTTGATGAGTCTTACGTATTTTGTAGAGGGAC
The DNA here is from genome assembly GCF_023864275.1 of Schistocerca cancellata. NCBI lineage: Eukaryota > Metazoa > Arthropoda > Insecta > Orthoptera > Acrididae > Schistocerca > Schistocerca cancellata. The sequence goes on from NC_064628.1 coordinate 846,791,532, forward strand.
CTGCCACAGTACTTCGCTAGGAGCATCTCATACGACGACCCCCAGCTTCCGAGAAAATCGGTGTGGAAGCTTTATGCGTACCTTATATATCTACAACGTTCGCACTGGTACGACAAAGTAAGCACTGCGAATGGACTATGGTTCACGCCTGCTATGGCCGCGATACGGACATAGGTCCCGCCCCTGTATTTTTTTTTAAATTTCAATATACACAACATTAAAAAGTATGTGTCATCGAGAATTATTCAAATATAACTATTTCCGCCACAGTACTCTCATTAATAAATGAATCATTACAGCACATTCTCTTTAAATTTGTATTTCTGTTGGTTGGTTGACTTGGGGAAGGGGGCCAGACAGCGAGGTCCACGGAGGGAAGGATGGTAAAAGAAGTCGGCCGTGCCCTTTCAAAGGAAACATCCCGGCATTTGCCCGAATCGATTCAGGAAATTACCGGAGAGCTAAATCTGAATTGCCGGGCTTGAACCGTCGTCCTCCTGAGTGGCAACCCAGTGTGCCAATCACTGCGCCACCTTGTCTTCTGTTTGTTACAGGATAGGTTACACAGTCGTCTTATTCGCCATTGTTTGGATCGTTCGCTGTGCTAGAACAGGAATCCGGATGGTATTGGTCGCAAAATTAGAGGAACATAAATTAGTAGCGCAAGCCGCACATTTCATGAAAGTTCTTGCATTGCAGGCACACAGACGTTTCAGATGTTTTACCATAAAACACGGTTCGCTTATACCAAAACCTTCAGATGGCAGACACTCAGATCAGTATCAAACGTATGTCAATGGAGTATCAACCAATACACCGATTTCGTATTAAGTGCTATCGTCCAGTAGAACATGCGTAAACGGTAATTAAAAGTAACAGCTGAGCTACGGAGCACAGTAAAAGCTTATCTGCTAACAGCTGTTGGAAAATTGCTCCTTGGTGAGTTGGTAGCGCACGATGTCGTTGTACCAAAGCGTCCGCATTCAAACCCCATTAACAACAACTTTTTTAAAAATTGTTTACGCTTAAAAGTATTATATGTAATTCGCTTCACACACTTCCTCGTATGGAACCATTACTGTAAGCCGCGTGGGATTAGCCGAGCGCTCTAGGGCGCTGCAGTCATGGACTGTGCGGCTGGTCCCGGCGGAGGTTCGAGTCCTCCCGCGGGCATGGGAGTTTGTGTTTGTTCTTAGGATAATTTAGGTTAAGTAGTGTGTAAGCTTAGGGACTGATGACCTTAGCAGTTAAGTCCCATAAGATTTCACACACATTATGGTGAAGCCTTTGTTCCTGTACGAATGACACTGTGTCAGGGTGTGTGTGTGTGTGTGTGTGTGTGTGTGTGTGTGTGTGTGTGTGGCCTTGCATGTATTCCTTTCTGAACGTTATGTACTTGTAACTCAAAAATGTTCAAATGTGTGTGAAATCTATGGGACTTAACCGCATGTAGTACGAACTAAATCGGAGTTTTGGTTGATCTTCTATCGATGCACAACGTTCGGTACCGATCTAAGTGTCTGACATCTGGAGGTTTCGGTGTTAGATTCCAAAAGACTGTTGTACCTTCGGTTAACTTCGATGCGCGTATTTGACCATTCCTGTGCAAGCAAGTGGTCTAAATTGATTCAGGATTAAATAATGTATTTTTATGTAATCTTCCCTCAAAGCAATTTCTCTATTAGTATTTTACAACTCGGGAACATTTTGAATATATTTAACCGACCTGTAAAAATAAACATCTCATCGTTGAAAAGTGGAGAACATCTGGATGAAATAATTTTTACGATGCAGGTGAATGCTTGGCTTCATCTACAAAAATTAGATCGTAAAATATCCGATCAGTCCATTCTAACCACGATTAAAAAATGCAAAGAAATTAATCTCATACCACGCACTGAAAAAGGAAATTTTGGAAACTCTTCGTCCAGCAATTTCGTGAACTTGCCTATTTCGTGCGTGCCCCACGTACATTTATTAAAAAAATTTATGACTTAACTTGTCAGCTGTTTAACGAAAAATAGGACCAAATTTCCAAGACAGTTCTTGCATACACAAGGAAAGATAAGGGAATATCTTTCCGGGCGACGTTATAGTATACTATACTGCGACGGAATGACTAATCTTGTTCAGATCTTCACTCCTTGTACCGGACGGGATCTATTGAACGTAGAATAGTAGTGGCAGCCCGTGTGATCGAAATTAATTACGTGATCGAGCTGTAAAAATATTTGAAATTTTAACTACGAACCAAAAACGGAACATGCAGTTGAAAAAAATTTGTGCTGTAATGATTAATTGATGAAATTACTAGGGCGAGAATGACTGTTTTTGAATAATTTCGGCCGGCAGCGGTGGCCAAGCGGTTCTAAGCGCTTCAGTCCGGAATTCGCAGGTCCGGATTCGCAGGTTCGAATCCTGTCTCGGCCATGGATGTGTGTGATGTCCTTAGGTTAGTTAGGTTTAAGTAGTTCTAAGTTGTAGGGGACTGATGACGTAAGCTGTTGAGTCCCACAGTGCTCAGAGCCATTTGAACCATTTTGAATAATTTCATATGGCTTGTACTCTTTAACGATATACTGTAAATGAAACTGGAAAAAAGGTGGAAGGATAGAGTGTGAGAACCTGTATCACCAGCGTGGCGAGCGCCAACCTTTGCGTCTGGGCTGCTCTCGCCCATCCGGAGTATGACCAACGTTATGGATATGGGACGAAGCATGAAATTTCAGCATCGATTTTTCTCGAAAACTAGAGGTGTATCGGGAAAAGTTGGTATCCAGGTACCGCGAACAGTTCCCTGTACAAGACACCTAAGACTCATCTAAATCCGTGGTTAACAGACCTCATTGTCCCCTTCAAAAAATGTTCAAATGTGTGTGAAATCTTATGGGACTTAACTGCTAAGGTCATCGGTCCCTAAGCTTACACACTACTTGACCTAAATTATCCTAAGGACAAACACACACATTCGTGCCCGAGAGAGGACTCGAACCTCCGCTGGGACCAGCCGCACAGTCATTGTCCCCTTGTTGGACTTTTAATAGGAAATCACTGAGATGGCTCTCGTGCGAAGACACGCAGTTTTCGATTCGGATAGCTTATACTATTGTTCTTTTGGATGAGTGATTTGTAATATATGCACATTTTTGTGCGCTTCTGAGCGTTCTAGAATTTTTACTTCCCTGGCTAGTCCAGGTGGGACAATTTTCCCCAGCCTAGTGTACGAGTAGACTGTCCGGTCCTCCTCACCTGGACGGCGTTGATGTCGACCATGGGGCAGCTGACGCGGTGCTGCTGCTGGAACTTGGGCTGGTAGGGCTCCAGCATGCGGATCTTGCCCCAGCGGTTGAAGAAGAGCGCGATGGCCGCCAGCCACAGCACCAACACCAGCAGCACTATGAGCGCCTCCTCGGCGCGCACCACCACGCCGGGGCCCGACGTCGAGATGGGCGGCCCCTCCTCCTCCGGCGACGGCCCTCCGGCCCCGGCGCCGCCCCCGGCGTCCCCGCCGCCCCCGGCGCCGCCGCCCGCGCTGGCGTTCCAGGCGAGAGCGCCGCCCACCGCCGCCGGCCCTGCGGCACGGCACGGCGCTCCATCTGACAACACCACACCAGCCGGGCGTCGCTGCTGTTGGCAGGCCTGGCGTGCGCTGCTCTTGGCAAGTCTGGCGCACTACTGTACTATTTGCTTAGGCTCTAGAAGTTGGCCAAGACAATTTTAAGGCTACAGCTTGTCTTCTTATGACGACATAGCACCGTTTAGAACAATGTACAAAGTACACTTCTAACCATTAAAATTGCTACACCACGAAGAAGATATGCTACGGACACAAAATTTAACCGACAGGAAGAAGACGCTGTGATATGGAAATGATTACCTTTTCAGAGCATTCACACAAGGTTTGCGCCGTGGCGACACGTAGTACAACGTGCTGACATGAGGAAAGTTTCCAACCGATTTGTCATACACCAACAGCAGTTGACCGGCGTTGCCTGGTGAAACGTTGTTGTGATGCCTCGTGTAAGGAATAGAAAGGCGTACCATCACTTTTCCCACTTTGCTAAAGGTCGGATTGAAGCCTATCTCGATTGCGGTTTTTCGTATCGCGACATTGCTGCTCGCGTTGGTCGAGATCCAATGACTCTTAGCAGAATATGGAATCGGTGGGTTCAGAAGGGTAATACAGAACGCCGTGCTGGATCCCAAGGGCCTCGTATCAGTAGCAGTCGAGATGACAAGCACCTTATCCGCATGGCTGTAACGGTTCGTGCAGCCACGTCTCGATCCCTGAGTCAGGAGATGGGGACGTTTGCAAGACAACAACCATCTGCATTACCAGTTTGCCGACTACGACCCATATCTCTACCCTTCATTCGATCCCAGCGAAACCCTACATTTCAGCAGGATAATGCACGACCGCAAGTTGCAGGTCCTGTACGGGCTTTCCTGGATACAGAAAATGTTCGACTGCTGCCTGGCCAGCGCATTCTCCAGATCTCTCACCAACTGAAAACGTCTGGTCAATGGTGGCCGAGCAACTGGCTCGTCACAATACGCCAGTCACTACTCGTGATGAACTGTGGTATCGTGTTGAAGCTACATGGGCAACTGTACCTGTACACGTCATCCAATCTCTGTTTGACTCAATGCCCAGGCTTATCAAGGCCGTTATTACGGCCAGTGGTGGTTGTTCTCGGTACTGATTTCTCAGGATCTATGCACCCAAATTGCGTGCAAATATAATCACATGTCAGTTCTAGTATAATATATTTGTCCAATGGATACCCGTTTATCATCTGTATTTCTTCTTGGTGTAGCAATTTTAGTGGCCAGTAGTGTATCTGCCTACATGGGACACTCCCCAACGCACCCCTCACAAATTTAGATCTAAAACAACTTAGTGGATAGACCGTCAAAAGCTGAACACAGATCAAGCATGAAAACAGGAAGAACGTGTACTAAACTATGAAAAAAGAAGCGAGAAAGATACAGTGAACGGTCCAAGCTCAAGATAAGTAACATCGAGCAAATTGCAAGAATCACGGGGTCGTGGTTGTGTGGTACGGTGTTGGACAGCAAAGCAGCAGGTCTGTGTTCAAATATCTCTCGCGCCCAGTTTTCTTCTCGCAAAATTATGAACTTTCCGTCCTGACACTGATATGTCTGCTCTCCTTCTGTAGTATTGGTAATTGTCGTAAGTAAATGTGGTGAATAGTGAGAGCAAGCGAGATGCCGCATAGACCTCTCACAGAAACGAAAACAACAAATGAATATGAACTATGTTACAACAAAGGAATTAAATAGCCGAAACTTCCGAAACGGAAATCAAAAGTCATAACAAATTACACTACAGTGAACAGACACGTCAATGACCGTACGGACAATTCACAATTTTGTGGGAAAAAATTGGGTAGGATGAGGATTTGATAACGGATCTTCCTCGTCGCCGTCCAATACCGTGACCACATAACCACGACAACTTTTTTTTTTTTTTTGGTCGATATAGTTCGTTGCGTTTGGTCTGGGCGGATGTCACAAGGCATCAGTTCCAGTTGATCGTTGGTTCCTTGAGTCAGTTTTTTTATTACAGAAAGGACGCAGCCCTCTGACCAAACAAGTTGAAATATCGTGCCGGTATCTTAAGTTTGGGCCCTTCATTGTTCCGATTTTGCTTCTTTTTTTAACGGTTCGGTACACCTTCTTCCTGTTTTCATGCTTGACCTGTTGTCAGTTTCTGACGGGCTATCCACTGGGGCATCTTACTGCTAACTCTGACGGGAGTACGATGGGTAGTTTTCCTTATTAGGCTCTAAAAGCTGACCAAAGGAAGTATAACGCTAAAGCGCAGCCTCCTGTCTTCAAAGTATGACGACATGACACTGTTCAGGACAATGTGCAAAGTAAAATGAATATAGATCCTCAATTCAGTAATGTGGACAAAATGAGGGATATGATACCTATGAAAATAAAATGTTTCGATTAGAGGAAATTTTATTCAGACCGTGCAGAAACCAGCGCAAGACACTGGCTCGGCCCAGATCTCTCTCACACGTCAGTTGCTGAGGAAGGGGCCAACATTACAGTAGGAAGCTGGACGATGTGCTCTTTGAGACCACACGTAGGTGTGTTGCTTCTCGGACAACAGCGGGAAACTTAACTACTGTTTATAGCAGGCTTTAGACGTTTGCATGAGACAGGTACATTGGCAGGAATTGGAGACCATGAATGAAGGGAACAGGTGATCAACATTGTGGCGTAGAACGGCCGAATCAGCACTAGGACGGCCAAGAGGAACGTATGCCATTACCACTGTTAGTATCCATACCACAAGTAATGTGTACAAGGTTTCTTACCGACGTACTTCCGTTTCCTGTAACAGCGTTACCACGGTCACGGGATTCTCGACGTACAACCGGGTCATAGATAAGGTTCATCTATGAATATTTTGGTGTGAAAGAAATGGAATAGCAATGGGAAAGACATGGAAAGGAGATAATGATTTACAGTTGCACACGACATTGTGGAACTGCAACGGCGAGAGTGAAAATTCCATTCGGACACGGTCCCCGACAGACCCAAATTCGCAACTTCCTGCTCGCCGCACCGCATCGACCCCTGCACATTAACAACTATTCGCAGAATTCTGATTCCCGTAGGAATTCGAACATTGATTGCGCATCCGCACGGAAGCTTTTTCGTGAAAGAGCCGTCGCGCACATGGAATTATAGATGTCCGACAGAAGATACACCACTAATGTCTATAAGGCAACATCTACGAGGGACAGTACACGATGGCGACTAATACGTACTATAACTGCTGCTAGCCATCAATGAAGACCGCATCGCGTTCTTCCACGTCTCAAAGGGGTCGTTTCTCCTCACAAACTGTTGGACTGTCTACCTGTCGTGCTGGTAGGGGTGTTTCTAATGTCTGATGTTATCAGCTGCATTGGCAAGTACGCTACAGTTTCGAAGGGGCGTACATGTATTACGGACGGTCGGTCATTACTGCAGAACAGATGACGTAGTCTTTGCAGGCAGGGACGCATATGGTACTGATATGCGGAGGTAACGACTCCATCCGCACACTGGACTCGCATTCGGGAGGACGATGGTTCAAACCGGCGTCCGGCCATACTGATTTCTATTCTCCGTGATTTCCTTAAATCGCTTTAGGCAAATGCCAGGATGGTTCCCGTGACCTCGCTGTTTGATCCTCTCCTGATAATCAACCAACTAACTAACCAACCCCATTAACACCTTCCATTGGGGAGGCAATTTGATAATGTTTTCGGTCAATTGAAAGAGACATGAGGTGGTAGATGGAGGGTGGAAAGTTGCACACATGGAAACTCTCCCGGATGTGCAATAACTGTAGCAGTGTATTCACGTTGCCTGGAAGAAGCGAAGTGTTTTAGTCAATGCAGTATATTGTGAACTATGCGTAGATTTTTAGGATATCCTTGGGAGCTCATTTGCATACCCGAATAACAGTGAAATTTCTAGGATAGAAACGCTGCATACATTATTTATGAATAACTTTTCTTTCTTTTCCCCCACACGAAAGTATGCTGCAGTCTTTCTCCACAAAATATTGCTGGCATCAATTTTTTGCAATACATTATCGGGAATGAATATGATGAAAATCATCATTTAGTATAGTTACAATCCTTATCTGCGAAGAAGGATGATAACGGTTTATAAGAGATTAACGCTCCTTCATTTCCGTACTTCGTACTCACCGTGTACGGTACCACACCACATGGCTGTCTGGCTCCCGTTACTTAGCATGGCGACCCTGTACTTTACTGTGAAGGCATCGTTAAGTTTATTGCTGGGTTCACTGTACTAAATCACAACAACATTAAATTTATTTGACGGACAGGAAATGTTTACGATGAGACGCACTGCATCAGTAGTCATCAAGGGAAATAGCCACGACATATTGAACAAAAGTACTGAAGCTCAGGGGCAGAGTAATAGTACAAGTGGTACCCTGCTATAGACGTACTGGAGTATCGATGTCGCTTCTCAGACGCTGCGAACCTAAGAAACCAACATATTAAGATTGAAACCATAAACTCTCTCCTGATCATACGTGAGAAACTAAAAATATATGCTGCAATGACCTAGGATATGCAACTGAGGCTACCAGGGGCCATCATATATGTTACGCTGTGCAATGTACGAACCAGCTCAAAGCTCAGGAAATGAGGGAAACTGCTCCACATACAATTGGTTCAAATGGCGCTAAGCACTATGGGACTTAACATCTAAGATCATCAGTCCATTAGACTTGGAACTACTTAAACCTAAGTAACATAAGGACATGACACACATCCATGCCCGAGGCAGGATTCGAACCTGCGAGCGTAGGAGCAGAGTGGTTTCGGACGGAAGCGCCTAGAACTGCTCGGCCACAGCGGCCGGCCTGGTCCAGATCAGGAACATCCTTATGGTTTTGAGAAGGCAAACACCCAGCTGTTTAGCAGCGTCGTGGGAGAGCCTCTACGGAGTTCGGTAGAACTTGGTAGAAAACTGCATACACAGTTAAGTCTCAATCGGGACACGCGAACTGCTGTTAGTAGCAGGAAAAGCAGGAATTTTAATACTCCAGCGGTATACAATTTAACGTCACATTATGACGACATCTGTCTTCAACAGGAGATGAAACACAAAATGGAGGAAACTACTGTGCAGTCAGATTTCATTATTTTATTCTCCATTTACCTTAAAGTAGCTCTCACGCCCAATGTTCTCACTTATTTATATGTATTTTCCAATCTCCACCTTATGCTTTTATATCGCCGATTTTACGAAAACTTATAATTTCATATTAGTTCACGAAATATTCAGTATCATTATAACACTACATCTCCAACGCTTCAATACCATTCTCTTCCAGTTTTCGAAGTCCATGATTTACTTCCATACACTGCTGAGCTCCACACGGTCATTCTCAGAAATTTCTTTCTCATGTTATACTTGCACAAGCGACGATTGCTCTCTTGGAATGTGCTAAACAATCAGGAGAGCACAATTCCTTCGTTACATTCCTTAATTACGATGCAAACTTGCTCACTGACATCACTTCTCCAGCCCCTAAGAGCATTAAATGTCCTTTGATTTACTACCAATCCGTATTACATGCCCAATAAACTGTTCAATCATTTCAGCTGGCCCATTAATTCCATAGACTTCAGCAATATTATCAGTGAAACTTGTCGTCGATATCCTTTCACGCACAAATTTATTCGCACTTTTGAAACAGCCTTTCACTGCAGTGTTTGCGTCTTCAATATACACAGAGGAGACAGAAAAAATGGCTCTAAGCACTATGGGGCTTAACATCTGGGGTCATCATTCCTCTAGACTTAGAACTACTTAAACCTAACTAACCTAAGGACATCACACACATCCATGCCCGAGGCAGGATTCGAACCTGAGACTGTAGCAGCAGTGCGGTTCCGGACTGAAGCGCCTAGAACCTCTCGGCCACAACGGCTGGCGGAGGAGACAGAACTCGTGGGACAGCGATACGCATAAATGAAAATGGTAGCAGTATAGCGTAGACAATGTATGAAAGCGCGGTTCATCGGCGGAGCTGCCATGTGTACTGAGGTGTCTTTTGTGAAAGGGTTTGCGACTTGGTTATGGACGCACAACGGAAATTAACAGACGTTGAACGCGGAGTGGTAGTTGGAGCTAGACGCACGGGACATTGTATTTCAGAAATTGATAGGGAATTCAATATTCCGAAATCCAGAATGTCAAGAGTGTGCCGAGAATACGAAATTTCAAGCATCAACTCTCATTACGGATACCGCAGTGGCCGAGGTCCTCAAATTAACGAGTGAGAGCAGAGACACTGCATGAAATAACACTGCATGAAATAACGGCAGAAATCAATGTGGGACGTACGCTGAACGTATCCGTTCGAACAGTGACGCGAAATTTGGTGTTAATTGGCTATGGCAGCAAGCGGCCCACGCGAGTGTCTTTGCTAGCAGCAAATCGCCTGCAGTGCCTCTCCCAGGCTTGTGACCATGTTTCACTCTAGACGACAGAAAATCAGTGCTCTGGTCCGGTGAGTCCGGATTTCATTTGGTAAGATCTGATGGTAGGTTTCGGTTTCGAGTATGGCGCAGATCCCACGAAATCATCGACCCAGTTGTCAACAATGCACTGTGCAAGCTGGTGGTGTCTACCTAACAGTGTGGGATGTGTGCACACGGGAAGGACTGTGTCCTCTCGTCCAACTGATCCGATCATTGACTGGAAATGTTTATGTTCAGCTACTTTAAGACCATCTGCCGACACTCAGGAGGTCCTCCAACATGGGCCATAATTGTTCGCGATTGCTTTGAAGAACATTATGGACAAATCGAGCGAATGATTTGGCCACCCAGATCGTCCGACGTGAATTGCGTCGGACATTTATCGCACAGGATCGAGAGGTCAGTTCATGCACAACATCATGCATCAGCAACATTTTCATAATTGTGCACGGCTATAAGCGCAGCATGGTTCAATATTTCTACAGGTGACTTCCAACGACACATCTCAGTGTACAGTCTGTACGCAAGCACATCCCAACATTACGCCGTTTTTAATATGGTCTTCAATTCTTCCTGTTCCCTTTTCGTCCCGTCTTTCTGTATAGCTTGTATGTATTTTATGTTGTATGTTAATCGGGGACCTAGAAACGACGGAGAGGCTTCATCCCCGCCGCAGCCGCAGTAGTCCACAACCCCACGACGACTATCGCAGTCCACTTCACCCCTCCGCCGCCCCACACCGAATCCAGGGTTATTGTGCGGTTCGGCCCCCGGTGGACCCCCCAGGGAGCGTCTCACACCAGACGAGTGTAACCCCTATGTTTGCGTGGTAGAGTAATGGTGGTGTACGCTTTCGTGGAGAACTTATTTGCGCAGCAATCGCCGACATATACTCCTGGAAATGGAAAAAAGAACACATTGACACCGGTGTGTCAGACCCACCATACTTGCTCCGGACACTGCGAGAGGGCTGTACAAGCAATGATCACACGCACGGCACAGCGGACACACCAGGAACCGCGGTGTTGGCCGTCGAATGGCGCTAGCTGCGCAGCATTTGTGCACCGCCGCCGTCAGTGTCAGCCAGTTTGCCGTCGCATACGGAGCTCCATCGCAGTCTTTAACACTGGTAGCATGCCGCGACAGCGTGGACGTGAACCGTATGTGCAGTTGACGGACTTTGAGCGAGGGCGTATAGTGGGCATGCGGGAGGCCGGGTGGACGTACCGCCGAATTGCTCAACACGTGGGGCGTGAGGTCTCCACAGTACATCGATGTTGTCGCCAGTGGTCGGCGGAAGGTGCACGTGCCCGTCGACCTGGGACCGGACCGCAGCGACGCACGGATGCACGCCAAGACCGTAGGATCCTACGCAGTGCCGTAGGGGACCGCATCGCCACTTCCCAGCAAATTAGGGACACTGTTGCTCCTGGGGTATCGGCGAGGACCATTCGCAACCGTCTCCATGAAGCTGGGCTACGGTCCCGCACACCGTTAGGCCGTCTTCCGCTCACGCCCCAACATCGTGCAGCCCGCCTCCAGTGGTGTCGCGACAGGCGTGAATGGAGGGACGTGTCGTCTTCAGCGATGAGAGTCGCTTCTGCCTTGGTGCCAATGATGGTCGTATGCGAGTTTGGCGCCGTGCAGGTGAGCGCCACAATCAGGACTGCATACGACCGAGGCACACAGGGCCAACACCCGGCATCATGGTGTGGGGAGCGATCTCCTACACTGGCCGTACACCACTGGTGATCGTCGTGGGGACACTGAATAGTGCACGGTACATCCAAACCGTCATCGAACTCATCGTTCTACCATTCCTAGACCGGCAAGGGAACTTGCTGTTCCAACAGGACAATGCACGTCCGCATGTATCCCGTGCCACCCAACGTGCTCTAGAAGGTGTAAGTCAACTACCCTGGCCAGCAAGATCTCAGGATCTGTCCCTCATTGAGCATGTTTGGGACTGGATGAAGCGTCGTCTCACGCGGTCTGCACGTCCAGCACGAACGCTGGTCCAACTGAGGCGCCAGGTGGAAATGGCATGGCAAGCCGTTCCACAGGACAACACCCAGCATCTCTACGATCGTCTCCATGGGAGAATAGCAGCCTGCATTGCTGCGAAAAGTGGATATACACTGTACTAGTGCCGACATTGTGCATGCTCTGTTGCCTGTGTCTATGTGCCTGTGGTTCTGTCAGTGTGATCATGTGATGTATCTGACCCCAGGAATGTGTCAATAAAGTTTCCCCTTCCTGGGACAATGAATTCACGGTGTTCTTATTTCAATTTCCAGGAGTGTAGTATAACTGAGGCGGAAGAAGGGGAACCAGCCCGCATTCGCCGAGGAAGATGAAAAGCCGCCTAAAAACCATCCACAGACTGTCCGGTTCACCGGACGTCGACACAAGTCTGCCGGGCGGATTCGTGCCGGGGACCAGGCGCTCCTTCCAGCCCGGGAAGCCGTGCGTTAGACTGCACGGCCAACCGGGCGGGCCTTCTGTATAGCTTACTCCCGTCTTTCTGAAAATTCGTTATTGAGATTGCCCGTTTTTCTGTAGAGCTTCTACTTGTTTGGATAATAGTTTAATTTCTGCAGTTATTTTTTTTTACACTTTCTAACGCTCTTTCTAAGTCATCAGATCCAAAGATAGTCTCTTGACTGGTCGTGAGTCCTTCTTCCGCTATTAACGGTGACGTCAGCACGACCTCTGTAGTGCGTTTATCTTTTCTGAAGGCAGATAGCCATTCCTTTAATATTACTCTGTACCACAACACAGGTTTCAACAGGTAGTCAACTGCACTGCTAGGCCCTGAAACTACAGCACCATGAAGGCGTGGTGCAACAAATGTCGAACTGGATTGAAGTGCTGTACTTGTATGGATATGTTAGTGCTAGGCATCACAGCGCTACAACAAAATGTTACCAGGCAGAATGCCATGTACAGTCTGTATGCACGGGAAGGTTACGCAGCGGATTTTGTGTTTAGGAAACCCGTTAGACTGATGATCCTTAGAAGACCGTTATATGCCCTGTGGTAGACAGAGAAATGTCCACAAGCACGTGGTGCAAGCCGACAGTTGCCTATCGATACTGTAGTTTATCGCTGTGCAATATTGTTGCTGACGTTGAGTTGGTGGGTTCAGGAGGGCCATACTCAACGTCTTGATGGATCTCCACAGCCGCATTACGCTAGCGCCCGAGAGGACGTGTTGCTTGACCGAGTGTCCAAGTTCATACAGAAACGTCATAAGTCAGAAGATATGTTTTTTTTTTGCAGCAAGACAAGTACCCACACGGGCTGTGTGTGAACGCTTAGAGAACTACAGGCTGTCAGCGCCGACCACTGTTACGGATTCCCTTGGCGCGGCAGCAGATAATTGAGCGTCGATTGTGGTGATCGGCGACATCACCGCGTCGAATGGCTCTGAGCACAATGGGACGTAACTGCTATGGTCATCAGTCCCCTAGAACTTAGAACTACTTAAACCTAACCAACCTAACGACATCACACAACACCCAGTCATCACGAGGCAGAGAAAATCCCTGATCCCACCGGGAATCGAACCCGGGAACCCGGGCGCGGGAAGCGAGAACGCTACCGCACGACCTCACTGAGTCGACTTTTTTCGATTGCCACACGCTGAACATAACCCTGTGTGCAGGCTCCGTGGAGAATGAACATTGCCAGACACTCTGCAACGTTGTCATATGGCCCTGGCATCTGGCATGATGATATGAAGTACCACTGACTACACAACACGAGCATGCATAATTGGCATATACAGTAATTTCGACGTTTCTAACATGTTAAGGATAGTGGCTGTGTTCTATCGTCGAAGCCTACGCAAAAGAGCTTGTTACCTTCGCTGTATTGCGCTATCTCCATACTGAGAGTGTTCGATGTTGCCCTGGACAGCCCATTCTCCAGATCCATCACTGATGCCAAACCCATGATCATTGTCAACACACTTAAAAATCACTACTCCACCCTTTACGACATATGAAATGAAACTGTTTCCCAAAAAAGAAACTGACCTAAAATTTTTTTATAACTGTATTACACAGTTTCCAATACATTTATAGAACACATTTTTTGTGTCCAGCACATGAAAATCGATTTGACATACAAGACGTTTCTGTGCTAATTTTATAATACTGTGGGCAATCGTTAGTCGAGGCGTATTCTTCTTGCACTGTCTGAGGCCTTAGAATATATAGCCAACGGCAAGCTAACAATCTAATTTACTACAAACAACCTACTGGACAGTATGTGCTTCATTAAAGGTAACATATGACGTGATCCTGACCAAGGATGCAAAAGAGGTGACAATCATGTACTTCTTAGACTTCAGAAAAGCCTTTAATATTTTACGGTTTGACATTTCACTCCTCAAACTTAGCATCCTAAATTTCCCGCCATGTGCAGTGCAAGTGAGCCTAGTTAGCCACTCATTCCGCCTCAAGATGTCACCAGAGCAGCAACTTAAATATTTAATCTTTCCTGTATTTTCTTAGTTGTATATACTGTTTAAATTTTGTGTGTGTTTTTCTGTTTCAGAGGTTCAATCTCACGTTTTTCTAAAGGTAAATTCATTCAGTCTGCTGCGCAATAGTTGCTCACTGAACAGCCAGCTATATAGCATCAGCGTCCAGTAGTAACACATCAGGAGGGTAGCAAGTCGCATATCTAGGATTCTGCCGGTTCTTGTAGTTTACTTCTTCAGTTAGTCTTGCTAGGATGGGTAGAGTGCGTTCGTACTCTGGTGCGGACGCAGGAGGAGCTGGACGCAGATTGCGGAATGTTGAATGTTGTTTGGCTACGATCAGCCACCTCCATGCTGCTGTCTCGGGGTGCTGCGGTAGCGGAGAATCTGGCATGTCGCATGGGACACCTCAGTGGTCGCTCGTTTCTCCTACGGGCTCGTCTCTTGAGGCAACTCCTTGTGTACCCCACGCGATGGATCGACCCTCACAGCAGGGTGAGTAGCGGGCTGTAACGCATCTGCTTCATTCGAGGCGGAGGGCCAATGTGGAGGCTGGGCGTCTTGCCTCGCCTATTCACCCTGTTAATGAGCAGGCGGCCACTACTTCCGTAGGGACCGAATAGGCGTACGTGGGCAGCGGCTTGTTAGTAATCGGGAACACCAATGTTACGCGACTTAAGAAGCCCCATAGAAAGATAGTGTTCAGGGCTGGAAAAGAAGCCAATATGCATACGGATTGTCTACCAAGGGGCCTCATACGAGGTGTGGAAGTGGCCTTGCCTGCGGCTATCGAGCCTACGGGGTGCAGTAGCCTACGAGTTGTGGCTCACATTGGGACCGACAAAGCCTGTCGCATGGGTTCTGAACCCATCCTCAGTTCACACAGGAGGCTGGCGGAGGCAGTGAAGGCTGTTGGTATCGCGTACTGGGTTCAACCACGGCTCGCAATTTCCATCATTGTTCCCAGAGACGATCGGGGTTCTTTGTTTTGGAGCCGAATGGAGGGCCTTAACCAAAGGAGCCGTCGACTCTGTGGCGGCTGCAGGTCTATATACCTGCTTCATGCGGTGGAAAATTGTGGGACCCGATAGGTCAGGGGTGCACTACGCAAAGGAAGCAGCTGCTCGGGTAACAGACCACTTGAGGAGGGCACACATGGGACTTTTTTATGCTACGGGGTACTTTGAGATTGATGCACATTCATCAGTCGATACGCAGACATGGAGATCAGACAGCGTCAGAGTAAAAACACTTCGACTTTCAAACTGAGGTATTTAGCGAGTTACGGAAAGTTTATCGGAATGACAGATAATAAACCATACGACGGACAGCTGACAAAAATATTGTCCCTATTGAGGTTGAATTTGAGTGTGACAGTGAAGTTATCTAGTCTCTTGTAACAGGACTAGGTGAAACCACATTAATCCTTGGATATTTTTGCTGGCCACCCGAATTCGCTGCGACAGTTGTAGAGTTATTCAAAGAAAGTCGACGGTGAATAGTACGTAATTACCCAGATAACGCAATAGTGGTTGTAGGTGACTTTAACCTACCGAAATAGACTGGGACGTCCATGGGTTCGTTGCGGCAGGTACAGACAGATGGTCTTGCGAAGTACTTTTGAGCACGTTTTCTAAACAATCTTGAGCAGCTAGTTCAGCAGTCCACACGTAATGGAAATATCTTATACCTTGTAACTGCAAACAGGCTACACCCTATCGATTGCGTCAGTTCAGAGAGCGGGAGTGATGATAGCATAGCGATTGTTGCTACGAGAGTTAATAAATCAGTTGAGAAGGGTAGGAGAGTGTTTTTGCTAGAAATAGCATATAAGCTGTTGTTAGCAATGAACTGCAACCATTTGGTTGCATTACAATGGACATGGAGGAATTATGGACAAAATTTAAACAGATTGTAAATCGTAGATTAAGGACGAAGAATGCCACCGTGGTTTAGCAACGACATTCTGAAAATGCTGGTGCAGCAAAGGCTCTCGGTTCAAAAGAGAACCCAAAAATGAGTACAGGTAAAGGTTAGATTCTTAAGTGCGTTAAAAGATGTACGCTTGAAGCATACAACAAGTACCACTGTCATACCTTAGCAAAAGGTCTGACCAAGAGCCAGAAAAAATCCTGGTCCTACTAAAAATCGCTAAGCGTCTCTGAGTCTTACATCCACTCACTCGTTGGCCAGTATGGTGAGGCAGTTGAAGATGGCTAAACGAAAGCCGGGTTTCAATTCCGCGTTTAAGAAATCCTTCATGCAGAAAAATTGTTCAAACATATTGTCGTTCGTCCATCGCGCAGACTCACATATGGAGGACATAGTAACAGGCATATTCGGCTAGAGAAACAATTGAAACAGGTGAAAACAAATAAGTTGCCAGGTCCGAAAGAAATCCCAGTTCTGATTTACAAAGAGACTCTACGGCAGTGGAACCTTATTTAGGTGGCATTTGTCGCGAATCTCTCAGCCAACAAAAAGCCCCAAGCGACAGGAAAATAGCGCAGGTGACTCGTGCATGTAATAAACGTATAAGAACGGACTAGGAAATTACAGACCAATAGCCTTAATATCAGTTTACTGCAGAATTCTAGAACATATTCTGAGTACGAATATAATAAATTTCTAGAGGCCGAAATGCTCATGTCCACGACTAAGCACGGTTTAAGAAAGCATCGCTAATGTAAAACCCAGCTTGCCTTTTCTCACATGATATAGTGCGGGCTATGGATGAAGGGCAACAGGCAGATTTCGTATTTCAAGATTTCCAGAAAGCATTCGACACAGTGTCTCACTGCAGACTTTTAACAAAGGTACGAGCGTACGGAGTAGGTTCCGACATACGGAACTGTTGGTTGGTTTCGAGGAAGGAGATCAGACAGCGAGGTCATCGGTCTCATCGGATTAGGGAAGGACAGGGAAGGAAGTCGGCCGTGCCCTTTTAAAGGAACCATCCCGGCATTTGCCTGGAGTGATTTAGGGAAATCACGGAAAACCTAAATCAGGATGGCCGGACGCGTCGTCCTCCCGAATGCGAGTCCAGTGTCTAACCACTGCGCCACCTCGCTCGGTCCATACGGAACTGTCTCGAAGACTTCTTACGTAATATAAATGTTCAAATGTGTGTGAACAACGCTGCTGAGGTCACCCCTAGACTTACACACAACTTAAACTAACTTAAACTAACTTTTGCTAAGATAAACATACACACACACACCCATGCCCGAGGGAGGACTCGAACCTCCAGTAGGAGGGGCCGCGCAATCCGTGGTATGGCGCCCCAGACCATGCGGCCACTCCGTGGGGCTCTTACGTAATAGAACTCATAGAACTCAGTATCTTGTCCTCTACGGCGAGTGTTCATAAGAGGCAGGGGCATCAGGAGTGCGCCAGGGACGAGTGATAGGACCGCTATTATTTTCTGTGTACATAAATGATCTGTCGGGAAGGGAACTCATATGGGAATCCCTGGAGGAAAGGCGATGTTCTTTTCGAGGAACGCTCTTGACAAACTTTATAAAATGCATGACACACAAATGCTAACTTTATTTATATTTCATGTCCATCGTTTTCGGTCATAAGCCTTGTTCACGGTGCCGTACGAAATGCAAAATAAAAATCATGTCAAAATGCAGAAAGAAGATGATCTACAAGGTCACTAGATTATTTCGAATGGAAAAACAGAAAAAAAAATAAGGCTAAGAATTTATCTACAGCGAACGTTAGACACTAAAACTAAAAGTATCGTTCATTTCGAACAGTACAAGTGTTACATCTGTGTGAAGAGAGCCAACACGAGACATACACCCGTATTACAGAGCCAGAACTCATAGTAAACCCTTTGTAGCCAGGATAAAGATAACATTAATCATATATCTCGCAAAAAATTGTATTCTAACTAAACATTTTCAAGAAGATAATGTAATAAACGTTTAAATTAGACTGAATAAGTTTTTCATCATATACTTAATCACTCGAAGATAACAACAGCATTTGTCTTCATAAAGACCATAGACTAACATCTTCATAATAAAATATTACAAATTTATCAGGATTTGGTAAATATCATATTTCAGTTTCCAATTCATGCTAACATACTTAGCCTTAAGTTATTTACTCAATTTACAATTTATTTAGGAAACAAATACGGTCCAGTAATACAGTAACTGTCGAACCCAATATCTGAAATATCTGCAGCAAAGGTAATCAGAAATTATTTTAGTCACCATCATGTGAAACGCTGTGAACGTGTATGATCCGTTAGGGGGCTATCCCATGGCAGAATCAGGATCACAATCTTTCATAACTGATATAATAATAGCCTATCAAATTAAGAAAGTGTATACATTCACATACTGATAAGTAATAACTTCGATTGATAGATAAAACTGTCTATGTTAATGGCAAGAGTGTCCTACAAACAGTGCCATTCGTCACCAAAAATGTACAAAAATGAAGCACAAATACAATTTGCTAAGAGGAAAAATAAAAACATTAGACTAAATAGTCAGTGAGTTTAGGGCAGTCACCTCGTAATTAATCAATTCATGCTGACACATAAGTAAAGAATGTAGAAAACTTACCCATACATCAATAAAAAAGTTGCTCTTGCGCCCATTTAGGTGACAGATGACTTTTTGTTAGAGGTGTCTGTGACCTAAACATTTTAGAAAATACTTATTATCCATTCTGTTTTATACTTGCGGTTATATGTTGTATATTTTGTTTGGTGATACGTCGTGAGGTACCTCAAATGCACGCTTATGATTCTGGTGCTTATTTGGTTAACCTCATGGATGGTCACACCTTATATTGCTTTATCGCTTCTGAAGGATTGTAATCCAGATTATGCCGTGGGATAGCCGTCTTTGGGTCTGACCTTTTCTTATAGTTTCATATGATTGTGTGTATGATAATTTCTTATATCCTTTGCTGAAGATGTTTCAGATTTTGTGTTTAATAGTTATTGTGTTACTGGACGGTACTTTTGTCCCAAAAGTTTGTAAACTGTGTTACAACCTATTCTGATAACTTGGTTATATTTTATTGTAAAGATGTTACTCTTTAGCCTTTATGATGACAAAAGATGCTGTTATCTTGGAGTAATTAAATATTTTAAAAAACTTATACAATTTAATTAAATATTTATTAATTTGTCTTCTTGAAAATGATTAGTTCGAATATAATTTTGTTATGAGATGTATGATTAGTTTACTGTGATTTCTAGCCCTGTAATGCCAGCATATGTCTCGTGTTGGTTTTCTTCAGTTCGTTGCAATTCACAAAGATATAATCCTGTAGCGTTGGTAATAAATGACACTTTTCGTCTTTGTATGTAATGTTTGTTGGCTGCAGGTATATTTTTCAACGTAAATGATTTTTCATTTGTTACATTCGAAATAATCTAGTGACCATTTAGGTCATCTGCTTTCTACATTTTGACTCGATTTTTGTTTTGTATTCGTACAGGACAGTGAATATAGTTTGACCGAAACCTGTCGGAATAAAACATAAATAAAATCTGCATTAGTGTGTCATGCATTTTATAAAGTATTTACAAGCTGATAACTGCCTTAACAAGTTTAAACTACTGAGAAAATCTAGAAAATCAGTATTTGAAGTTGACTTTCGAACGATTCTTGTGCCACCATTTCGCGTAGAGAGGATGAGGTACCGAAATTAGGGCTCATGCCTCCGTACACAGACAGTCGTTTTTCCATCGCTCTCTCTGCGAGTGGAACAGAAAAGCGTGTGGGTAGTAGTGGTACAGGATATCCTCTGCCATGCACAGTACGACGGCTTGCGGAGTATGTATATGGGTATAGACTCTAGATGTAGAATATTTGCTCTGATACCTGATATCTCACCAGCAGTGCATCATCTCCGCTCATTAAATCGCGATGGAGGAAGGCAATATCTGGCGCCCTGGTTTTCGGTATGAGATCCTTTACTATTTTAGTATATATGTAATGGTGTGTTCTCAGTTGTGTTCTACTGCAAATACCACTCCGATGACCAAAGTGTAAGATATTCATATGTTAAGACGTCGTGTCACTGATACGGCTGCAATAGTGACAGAGAATATTTTACGAATAACATGGCAAGAAATTAAATACAGACTCTATAATCTTCGTGCTATAGAATGTTTATATGTAGAGATATACTGATAATTACTAAGTAATTTTCACTACCATATGGTGCAATCTTATTATCATATCTACGGTAGTATTTTTTTCCTTGCTGTCTGAAACGTGGGAGGTTTCAGAGAATCAACATGTGTATGCTGTGCGAGTTCATGAAGATATGTTGCTGGTGGCTGGTATGAACATGAATGTGTTGGCACTGTGTACCAGACATGCTCTATAGTGACTGGGTAGGCCTGAAAAAGATCAGTGCAGTCCAAGTTTGTATGGAGAACTGCAGTGAAAGAAGTTGCATTGTCCTGGAAGAATCTGCCATTTTGTACCGTGGCCATGTAGGCTGTGAAAACACGGTTTGTACACCCGCAATGAATATTTCATTACTTGTATGGAGAATCGCTGCTCTCTCTGCCTTTCGCCAGATCTACAAAAATGTCGGCGTCTATCTGACCTTAGCTAAGATAAGAAATATCGCTCAACAAAACATAATGCCACTCAGTGTGCCAGTGCTTCCGGATCTTATCATGCAAGGCACTCTTGTCCGTGGTACGGCTTCAGTAATAAGTCATGCCTCGTAACTTGAGACATCAGTACTACTTCCAGTGATCTGTTACAGCGGTTATTAGTGGAATTCTGCCTGTAGTCTCTGTCCGTATTTCGATTGTTGTCATCTGTCATCCCAGGGCGCTCCACGTATGGCCTTCCCAGTCACTCTGAAAAAAAAGGTTCCAGGTGCTTTCTGTGGCTGACACTGTTGGCCAGTCAGATGCAGTCGCCTATCCTGTTTCAGAGGAAACCTCTCAGCCTGCAAGATCAGGCAGAGGGTGGGAGCTCCCATGTTAAGTGCTTCATGGGGCCCCTTAGGGACATGGCTGCCAAGAAGGGGAAGTGAGCCAATGTGCACTCTGTGTGCATACCGGGTGGAGTCATTCTGGACGTGGAACGAGTCCTTCCGGATGCCACGAAGAGCACAGTGTGCAGCCAACTTCAGGCAGTGGCTACGTCGGTACCAGTGATGTGTGTCGCTTCGTGTAGTTGTTGTTGTTGTTGCTGTTGTTGTCTTCAGTCCTGAGACTGGTTGGATGTAGCTCTCCATGCTACTCTATCCTGTGCAAGATTCCTCATCTCCCAGTACTTACTGCAACCTACATCCTTCTGAATCTGCTTAGTGTATTCATCTCTTGGTCTCCCTCTACGATTTTTACCCTCCATGCTGCCCTCCAATGCTAAATTTGTGTTCCCTTGATGCCTCAGAACATGTCCTACCAACCGGTCCCTTCTTCTTGTCAAGTTGTGCCACAATCTCCTCTTCTTCCCAATTCTGTTCAATACTTCCTCATTAGTTATGTGATCTACCAATCTAATCTTCGGCATTCTTTTGTAGCACCACATTTCGAAAGCTTCTATTCTCTTCTTGTCAAACTATTTATCGTCCATGTTTAACTTCCATACATGGCTACACTCCATACAAATACTTTCAGAAACGACTTCCTGACACTTAAATCTATACTGGATGTTAACAAATTTCTCTTCTTCAGAAACCCTTTCCTTTCCATTGCTAGTCTACATTTTATATCCTCTCTACTTCGACCCCAAATAGCAAAACTTCTTTACTACTTTATGTGTCTCATTTCCTAATCTAATTCCGTCAGCATCACCCGATTTAATTCGACTACATTCCATTATCCTCATTTTGCTTTTGTTGATGTTCATCTTATACCCTCCGTTCAAGACACTGTCCATTCCGTTCAACTGCTCTTCCTAGCCCTTTGCTGTCTCTGACAGAATTACAATGTCCTCGGCGAACCGTACTACCAGACGGCTTCCTCTTTCATTTCTGTCCCCCAATCCGTATTCTCCCAATCCATGTCACATCGTATCGGAAGATATTCTGTCTGGTTTTGAGCGGCTAACACAAGTGGTAAAAGTTGCCAGTCCTGCTTGCGAAACAAGAGCAGAGCTTGCAGCATAGTCGGCAGGACCGATTGCGTACCTCTAGTACAGAGCCGAGTGAAAGGTCTGAATCAGAGGCTTAAACAGTTCTGTGCCGCGTGGGCTGCAGATTCCTCGACTTGCACCATAGAGTGATGAGGTTTCGGATTCCGTGGAATAGGTTAGGAATCTACTACTCGCTGGAGGCTGGTGAGAACATGGTGCTTTAATCCACTATAATTAATCCTCTAGGATTTTCGTTCAGATCTACATAAAAATTGTTTTAATTGAAGTTTATTATCTCTTAAACTTTTTGTCACTATTGTAAACGTCCATTAAATATAGGTTCAATGGTGGTTTCTAACAACTGACGGTGGAGAGTTGGAGCGTAAATCAGAATTTACGTCTTCCTTCTCGTGATGCAACTGCGAAACGATTCTTTTGAGATATTTGGCCTACTTTGCATGAGGTAGGTCCATTACTTACCTGAAAAGTGAGCGTCATCTTGAAATCGTTTAATTAAAGTGGTTGAAATTAATTTTAAATTTACTGCGAAACTTGAAGCATGCGTAATAATATCTGAAACTCATTACATGCAAATCAATTCTCCTTCCTTTTTTATGAGAAGTGGAAATATTATGTGAATAAATTTAGTGGAAATGTAAACTTCCAGATGTGTCCAAAAGTAGCACGAACTTTGAGGCTGGCATTAATTGCCCTCAAAAAGAATCACATAGCTAACTGCAAGCTAAATCCTCTAATTAAAGTAAAAGGAATACTCAAGGCTTACGCGGCAGCCACTTGTAATTCGCCGCAACAAGCAGGTCTGAGTTTCGTAGTAACTGCTTTAAGAACAAAAACCCAATGAATTGCGTACAACGTCGACAACAAGAGGTTCTACGTCTATGGAGCTTGTATGTATTCATGTATAATACACTTCCCTTCCAATTGTTTCCTCTTTCGTTTTCCTTTTTTTTTCTTTTTTTTACAGCGGTGTGTAAATCTAAACCTGTCATGCTAAAACAGACTCCTTCAGAGACAGAGATATATTAACAAGAAACAATAAGGTCATGTCCTCCATATATACTCCGTGGCTAATATCATCATCGACAGTATAGGCAACATTCACTCAAATTTTGATATCATGCGTTTATGTTCAGTCTCTACCGTCGAATTCCTTACGAGCGATAGAGGGATGAGTTCGAAGTATTTTTACCCTGTTCATCAATTTTTTATCGCCGTTTGGTAGGTGAACAACCAGCTACGTGCGATCAAGTCTTCTTTGGATACCACTTAAAGGGCTGTTAAAGGAAAAAGAATACATTCACCGAACGCTACCAAATTGAAACTCCATGCCTAAGGATATGCTAGTATGTTTATGTCAGGTTATTTTCAGTATATTCAGCTCGGAAGAAATCTGTTACTACAGATGGGGAATGGTGACAGTTCATCATGGCTGTTTGGAGTTGTACTGCTAACACTATTCTTCAGATACCTACTGCAACGCATTATGCCCTGGGGAGATGAAGCCTATCGCCCTCTTTCAGACTTCACTAGACTCGAGTGATTGGCGTGAGGGACATTATACAGCTTGGCAACAAGTCAAGCGACGGATTGTTTGAATAACTCTGATAACTAGACATCTTCTTCCACATCTACATGGATACTCTTAAAATAACGTCTAAGTGCCTGGCAGAAGAGTCATCAAACTATCTTTACACTGAAACTTCCTGACAGATTAAAACTCTGTGCCAGGCCGAGCCTCGAACTCGGGACCTTTGTCGTTCGCGGGCAAGTGCTCTACCATCTGAGCTACCCAAGCACGACTCATGCCCCATCCTCACAGCTCTAGTTCTGCCAATACCTCGTCTCCTACCTTACAAACTTTTCAGAAGGTAAAGTTTGGAAGGTAGGAGACGAGGTACTGGCAGAACTAGATTTGTGAGGACGGGGCATGAGTCGTGCTTGGGTTGCTCAGTTGGTAGAGCACTTGCCCGCGAAAGACAAAGGTCCCGAGTTCGAGTCTCAGCCTGGCACACAGTTTTAATCTGTCAGGAAGTTTCATATGAGCACACACTCCGCTGCAGAGTGAAAATTTCATTCTATCTTTACAATAATTCTCTATTATTCCAATCTTGTACAGCGCGCAGGAAAAACGAACACCTATACCCTTCCGTGCCAGCTCTGATTTCCCTTATTTTATTATGATTCTGTAGATCGGTGTCAACAATATATTTTCGCATTCCGAGGAGATAGTTGATGGATGAAATTTCGTGAGAAGATTCTGCCGCAACGAAAACGCCTTTGTTTCATTGATGTCTACAACAAATCCTATATCATTTCATTGACACTCTCTCCCCAATTTCGCGATAATACGAAACGTGCTGCCATTCTTTGAAGTCTCAGGATGTACTCCGTCAATCCTATCTGGTAAGGATCCCACAACGCGCGGTATTATTCTAAGAGAGGACAGAAAAGCTAGTGTAGGTAACCTCTCTAGTAGATATGTTACGTTTTCTAAGTTTTCTGCCAAAAGAAGCCACCCTTTGGTTAGCCTTCCCCTCAACAATTTCTATGTGTTCCTTCCACTTTAAGTTGTCATAATTATAATTCCTAGGGATTTAGTTGAATTTAAGGCCTTTAGATTTGACTGATATACCGTGTAAAAGAAATTTAATGGATTCCTTTTAGCACTCATATGGATGACCTCACACTTATTTAGGGCCAATTGCCAATTTATCCACCATACAGGTATCGTTCCTAAATAGTTTTGCAATTTGTTTTTATCCTCTGATGACTTTACTAGTCTATAAACGGCAGCATCATATGGAAACAACCTAAGACGGCTCCTCAGATTCTACTAAATCGTTTGTACAAATAAGGAACAGCAAAGGGCCTATGAAGCTACCTTGGGGACTTTCCGCCAATTTCTACTTACTTCCACCTCTCTGACAGGAAATCACGAATACAGTCACGTAACTGAGACAATATTCCACTAGCACACAGTTTCACTAGAAGCCTCTTTAGTGGTACAGTATCAAAAGCCTCCTGGAAATACAGAAATACGGAATCAATTTCATATCTCTTATTAATAGCATTCAACAACTTGGCGTGAGTAAAGAGCTATTTCAAAATTTCTAAGGCGTTCGTGGCCACTTGTTCACGAACTGTATATTGGCTTCTGTCTCGGGTTTTTCGGCCGACATTCCTCTGATGATTTTACTGACGTTTCTCCAGCACGAGTGGTTGGCATTGTCGCAGCTTCACCCTCCATTGCTGGTGGAGAACTGGAACCGAGCATCCGGTCGTGACTTCTTAAGGCTTCTTGCCTTGGTGTGTCGTAGGCTACGCAGCCTGTAATGCTGTTCCTGCAACGGCCTGTGGACTTTTATTTCTTCTCATTTACGGTTTTCCTTCTTGGTGTAAATGGTTTTAGGCTTCTTGCTGCTTTTGCTGCTGGTGAATGTTCGCTACCCGCGCAATAGGTCCGGCGAGCGTGTGGTCGGTCGCCAGTGTATTTGGTTCCCAACGCCACTGACAAATTTATTGTTGGATTCTGTCGTTGGCGCAAAGAAACTTGCAGCTAGTTGCTGGAAGCGCTATTCAAGTGGTGGTATTCCGGCAAGTTCGTGTAGTTCCTTCGTGGGGAAGTCACGTGGCAGGTGCAGTGCAAGCCTGAGGGCTTAGTTCTGCACGGTTTTGTAGCAGCTTCACTGATGTGTCGGCCGCGTTTCCCCAGACTACGGCAGTCTTTTCCCAACACTGGCCTGATGAGTCAGATACAGTGTTCTGCCGCAGTGGGTAGATAGTGCTGACGCAGAATGAGATTTTCACTCTGCAGCGGAGTGTGCGCTGATATGAAACTTCCTGGCAAATTAAAACTGTTTGCCGGACCGAGACTCGAACTCGGGACCTTTGCCTTTCGCGGGAAAGTGCTCTACCAACTGAGCCACCCAAGCACGACTCACGCCCCGTCCCCAAAGCTTTACTTCTGCCAGTATTTCGTCTACTACCTTCCGAACAGTCTGGCTGTGGCTACGCCATGTCTCCGCAATATCCTTTCTTTCAGGAGTGCTAGTTCTGCAAGGTTCGCAGGAGAGCTTCTGAAAGTTTGGAAGGTAGGAGACGAGGTACTGGCAGAAGTAAAGCTGTGAGGACGGGGCGTGAGTCGTGCTTGGGTAGCTCAGTTGGTAGGGCACTAGCCCGTGAAAGGCAAAGGTCCCGAGTTCGAGTCTCAGTCCGGCACACAGTTTTAAGTGCTGACGCAGTGTTCAGCAGCGGGTACAAGGCGCATCCTGTCCAGCACCTTTGGCTTTGCCCACACCTGCGGAATAGGCGCCTTCCACGTCAGGCGCCTGACTTTTGAACGCCGATGACCGACCGGTGCGTGACCATGGGATAGGGCCAACCATGATCTGCGCCGACCTGATGTCCGCTGGCACCTTCTTCCGAGTGAAAATCACTCCCTGGCTCTTGCCTGCGTTGACTTTCAGCCGCCGTTTGGTGGCCCAAGCTCGGAGCTCGTGGGAGCCTAGCTCGCGGCGGCAGACCATACGTACCTGGCTCTACAACGTCCGAGAGCTTCTCCGCGGTCATTTCCGGTGCGGTTCTTCTCTTGCTACCTGCGACGGTCGTTCGCTGCGGCATGGGAAGCCAGGATCCATTCACCGTAAGGCTTTCTTCCATGTTGTTAAAGCACGGGAATAGCTTCAACAAGAAAGAACAAAGCCTTAAGGTGAACGGATCCTGACTTCCTGTGCTGCAGCGAACGACCGTCGCAAGTAGCAAGAGAAGAACCACACCGGAAATAGAAAGCTCCAGGTACATACAGTCTGCGGCCGCGAGCTCGGCTCCATTTCACCACCCGCAATGGAGGGTGATGCTCTGAAAATACCAATCACTCGTGCTGGCGAAACTCCCGAATAATCATCAGACGAATGTCGGCCGAAGAACACCATACAGAAACCAACACGCAGTTTGTCAAAGAGCTATTTGTGTTTCACAAGAACGCTGTTTCCGTAATCCGTGTTGACTGAGTGTCAATAGACCATTCTCTTCTAGGTATTTCATAACGTTCGAATACAATATATATTCCAAAATACTGCTGGATATCAACGTTAATAGTATGGGCCTGTAATTTAGTGGACTACTTCTGTGTGACCTGTACAACGTTCCACTTCTTGGGTAAGGTTCCTTCGTCGAGCGAACGGTTGTATATGGTTGTTAAGTATGGGACTATTGTATCAGCATACTCTGAAAGGAACCTAACTCGTATACAATATGGACCGGAAAACTTGTTTTTCTTAAGTGATTTAAGATGCTTCACTCCTCCGAGAATATCTTCTTCTACGTCACTCATGTTGGCGGCAGTTCTTGATTCGAATTCTCGGATATTTACTTCGTCTTCTTTTGTGAAGGAATTTCGGAATGCTGTGTTTAGTAACCCTGCTTTGTCAATTCTGTCATCTAGAGTATCTCCGTTGCTATCGGGCAGAGAAGGCATTGATTGTGTCTTGCCGCTAGCATACTTCGCAAACGACAAGAATCTCTTTGGATTATCCGCCAGATTTCGAGACAAATTTTCGTTAAGGAAAATATTATAAGCATCCCGCATTGAAGACCGAGCTAAACCTTGAGCTTCTGTAGAAGATCATCAAACATGGAGTTTTTGCGTCCGTTTAAATTTGGTATGTTTTTTTCGCTGTTTCTGCAAGTGTTCTGACCCGATTTATGTACCAAGGAGGATCAGCTCCGCCATTTGTCAATTTATTTGATTTAGGAGAGTAGATCGTCTCTCAGGAATAGGTCAAGTGAATTTTTATCTACTTTTTTGAACAGGTATATTTTCCAATTATTTTTGGAGGATTTGGGGGTTACAATATTTAATATCGCTACAACAACCCTGTGTTCACTAATCCCTGTATCCGTTTTGATGCTTGTTATTAGCTCAGGATTATTTGTTGCTGGGAGATCAAGTGTGTCATCACAACCGTGCGGGCTCGTGAACTAACTGCTCGAAATAATTTTCAGAGAATGCATTTAGAATAATTTCGGATGATGTTTTGTATGTACCTCAGGATTTAAACACGTATTTTCACCAACGTATCGAGAGTAAATTAAAGTCACAACAAACTATAATTGTATGAGTCCACGTGTTTGAAATTAAACTCAAGTTTTTCTTGAAACTTTCAGATTTTGTATCATCCAAATTGGGAGGTTGGTAAATGGATCCAATTATTATTTTATTCCGGTTGCCAAGAATGACCTCTGGCCGTAATAACCCTCAGATACTATCTACTTCAATTTCACAACAAGCTAAACTACTTTTAACAGCAACAAACACGCCACCGCCAGCTATGTTTAGCTTACCATTTCGGAACACCGTTAGATTCTTCGCTAAATCTCCGGCTGAACTTACCTCCGGTTTTAGCCACGTTTCATTATTACTTATAATGAGTTGGGCATCTGTGCTTTCTATTAGCACTTGGAGCTCCTGGTACTTGCGCAATATAGCTGCGACAGTTTACAACAGAACTGTTATACCGATGTTTCCTGTATCTGCATTCTTCCTGTGTTCGCCCTGCCCCCTTTGAAACTAAAGAACTTTTTGTGTTTTCCCGAGATCCTCTAACCTAAAAGAAACCGAACAGTCCACGCCACATTTTGTGGGGGCTGTTACTGCATTTGAGAATTTTCAGATCTGTATTGATGTTTTTTGGGTTATGTTTCTTTTCGATGAGGTGTTCAGCAAATGTGGAATGACAGCTGTAACTTTTTAATGCTCTTCTGTGTTCTGTCTATTTGGTATTAAAGTTTCCGCTTGTCTGCTCTATATAAACTGCTTTTCAGTCCTGGCATGTTAGTTGGTAAACACCAGATGTTTTGTGTTTGTCTATGCTTGGACAACCAACACAAGCAGAGACAAACACAACACAGGTAGAGCAAAAATCATTATGAAACGTTACATGTAAAATAGGAGAAACAACAAATGTTAAACAAAGATTCTATAAATATTTCAAGATGTCATATCACCTGATAACCTGAATGCCAACACAATATTTTGCATAATAAAAGTCGACAGAACGTACTTGTTATCACAGCATCTTCAAAGCACAAATGAATGGCAGATGCCGCTTACTATAAGAATAAATGTTAATGTGCATCTCTTTATTGCCGTCATTTTATTTGTAAAGCATAGTTGAATGCATTGTTTGGTTCATGTTTTAGTACGCACAAAGAAAGATTTTCTCACAAGTAACATGATTTGCAAACACTTAGCAGTATTGTATAGTCAGGATGCAGTATGACTGTTTTTATACTGTTTTCTGTCCTGCAGTGACGCCACTGTGAGGTTTGGAGAAGACCAACGACCTTTAAATCATCATATACTATAAATTTCGCAGTCTTCGACACATTTTATTTTATTTCAGTGGTTGAAGGTGCTCAGTTTCACAGACATCAGCAACTGTTGCGCCGAAACCGGTCATTTGCTCAAATAAAGTACAATGCTACCCAGAGAGCGTGTTCTACAGAGCAACATTTCATACGATACCCGACGTCCGGACTGCTCAATTCATATTCAGGTAGCAACACTACGATGTTTAGTCTGGAAAATCTACACCAAAGATTAAAACCGATGTTATTATGCTACTTATTTTGATATGTCAATCATCAAAGAACATACGTTAATTAATCAGTTGAGAGCCTAACTTGACGATAGCTTCATAGAGCTACAGCATATGAAGAGAGGCGTGTTGAGTAAAATGGTCAAACTCGGGGTCAGTAGGATCCGAGAAGGGCGAGTACTCGCAAACCGTAATAATATTTGGAACACAGTGTGGTTTTCAGTTTGTGGGAAGCCTATCGATCTGACGTCGTTTCGACGCTTCGCATGTGAAGTTTTGCAGTTATTGAAATAAGCAGCTCATAATTCGACTTCACGAGCCAGAGTGATTCCAGTTCCAGCCTATTCCACCAAACAATAAGCTGAGGGGTCTTCGGGAATGGAATGAGGAAACCTTCACCTTCGCTGTAAGCAATGCGATTCACTAGAGTAGGGAACAGTTATTAACAGGTCCTTATTCTAGGACAGAAGCCAATGCATCTTAGAAGAAATTAAAACGGAAACAGAGCAAAGTAAGAATGAATTAAAACATAATTTGGACCAAGAAATTAAAAAGAGCACTGAGATCAACTGGAATATTTTGCTACGTTCTAATAGGCCTGAATAATGTGAAATCAAATTTGGACCAAAGGCTTCCACTGACAAGAAGAGAACTGGAACGGTGCGTGGATAGGGGAATCTCTGCGTATGAGCACAAACAATGCCGTGAAATATCAGGTCACGAGTTCGGTATCACAACAGGTGACAGAGATCGATGAGGTTTCAACAACTTACTGCAGAAACATGGAAGACGGCTGAAGGGGATGCTTTACACGAACTCGCTAATATGCTTCAACAGAAGGTAAGTAGTGCAGAAGAAGATTCTAAAATTGCGCAGAGTAGGCAACAACAATTACGAACTGCATTGAGATGATGCACGATCGGACAATTGCAGCTAACAAAATGATTCTATCTGCATCCAGTGCAGTTTTTGAAAAGTCTACGAAAAACATGCATAAACTCAGGACAACTTATAAAAGCCAAGATTCCTAGTAAAGCGTTTACTTCTATAACTAATTCCGGTAAGACTAAATTGTCATCTTCGGATCTTATGCTCTACAAATTCGCACAATCTCCTCCACCACTGCTACGTGTCATGTCATATCATAAATATGCATGTGAAGATATGAATCTTTATATTAAAGAAATCTCCACACAGTCTAATAATTGGCAGCCGGAGAAATGCAAGATAATAAATGAAACAAGAGAAGAAATCAATAATTATCAATCTAATATGAGTGCACACACCAAGGGCACGTCACATCAACAAGAACATCTGTATTCCTCGTGTTATTTTCGGTCCTGTTCAACAGTCGCCGTCCAGTGTAACGTATTGGATTCTATATTCGTAGAACCAACTGCATGTCTTCGAAGGTAGTCTTACCTCGTTTATTATCTGGCGATATGACATATAACCGAATGATTTGCCGAAATCTAAGAAGAGCAGGTCAAGCTATACACATTGCTTCCAAGACATCGTATATGAGTGAAACAAACTGTAGCTTATACGGTCAGCTTTACATGGATACCTGCTGGTTCTTGACAGGGACTTGTTTTCCTCAACGAACGTCTGTAATTTTGAACATAGACAGCGCACACGGATGCAGCAACAGACTGATGTCCGCAACGTTGGTCTCTAGTTTTCTGAATGCGTTCCTTCTTTGTAAACGGGAGTGATCTTTCAAAGGTGTGGGAAACAGGTTCTCGGTAAATACAGGCTAGGACCGGAGCTAATTCCGTGTCGTATTCGCAGTAAATCTCGTGTCCAGATCACTTTGATTACATGCAATTTTTTCCGATAGCGAATTTCTTACATTAGTATCTGTCATATGTACGTCTGTGCGCTGGTGATAGATTAGTGTGCAATATCCTCAAGCATGGACACATTTTTAAAAGGGCAGTCTCATATTCCTTCTTTATGTCTACCATGTTCAGTTCCTACACCAGACTGACCCCAGATCTAACGAGACGCCCTCTGTGAGTTAACATTACAGTTGGTCTAGCAAACAAGATTTATTTTACGATAAAAATAGTAATACCTATAGCTGACGTACTCGGTACGCTGTGCTACTGTGCCTTTACGAGGTGTGAGGAAAGATAAGCAACAGTACATCCCCCTTCAAAGTAGTTCCGTTTGGAAACTACATACCGGCGGAGCCGTTGTTACTCTGTGTTGGTAGTAGCGTCGAAAGGCTTCAACTGGTAGGGCAGTTAACAAGACAATCACATTCTTTCGAATGTTCTCCAGAAATAAGATAAGTAACAAATCCATCAGGGACATTTCAATGCTTCTAAAGTTGCCGAAATCGTCTGTTGATGCTGTGGCGTAGTGGAAACCCGAAGGAACAACCACAGTAAAATTAAGACCGCCTTGATCTCATGTACTGACGAACAGGGACTATCGAGCATTATTTCGGTGGGGGAGTCTGTAAAAACTGCATGAAGTCAGCGCAAGCAATCAGTCATGGGTTCCGAAGTGCTCCCAGCAGTCCAGCTAGTATAGTGACCGTTCGTAGGGAGTTAAAAAGAATGGGGTTCTACGGTATGGCAGGTCTTCATAAGCCACACATTTCTGTAGGCAATGCTAAACAACGCTCGAGGTGGTATAAAGAGCGACGCAATTGGACAGGGGGTGACTGGGAACGAGCGATTTGATGAATCGCGCTATACCTTGTGGGAATCCCATGGAAGTGTTTGAGTTTGCCTGATGCCTGGAGAAAATTATCTGTATGGTGACAACAGTAAAGTAGAAATTAGGTGCTCTTACGGTATTAGGTTGTATCTCCTAGCTAAGATGACGCTAAATGCAAAAATATGTGAACATATTTTGCAGTAGAGTGTACTACATGCAGCGGAGGAACAGTTACGAGACGATAATTTTTTTTTTTTGTAGCAGCTTGCTAATGCCAAATGTCATAAAAAAGCAATTATGAGCAAATTTTTTTGTGGGAAACAACATTTCTGAGATGGTCTGGCCCGTCCAGAGTCGCAATATGAACGCAATGTAAACCTCTGGGATGTCCACCGTTACTGCCTCCTCTGATCTCGACTCTTGAAAGAGAATAGTCAGTCATTCCCCCACAGACCATGAGACACCTGACCTTAACCGAGTTCAGACACCCTCATATTAATATCTGATAAAAGGTATCCACATACTTCTGCTCAGATTGTGCAATTTAGTTGCAAACATAATGATTTTATACTACGATTACGCTGCTTTATCTCTGACTTATACAGTTTCACTCCTGTACTTCAACTTAGTATTCATGTGGCTTTCTACGATCTACGATCGGGAGTTTCTGCCAACCGGTATCGTACTGTACTAGAAATAATATCTTATTGCATGAGATGAAAGTTGTTTGGAGTGAAGGCTACTACGGTAATACAGCGTTAGCAGCCCACGCAATAAATACTTACCGGGCTCAAGGGACCCATAGGGCGTATCCAGGCTTGTGGCAGGACCCAGCGCTCGTCACCAGCCTGGAACAGAGGACGACACGTGAGACAGCTAGCGGATTAAATGTCTGTAAGGAGTTATCGAATGGTCCAGCAACGGGAGGGAACTTAATCCTTGACTTTTGTCGTTTCTCCTCTCATT
This sequence comes from Schistocerca cancellata, assembly GCF_023864275.1. Classification (NCBI taxonomy): domain Eukaryota; kingdom Metazoa; phylum Arthropoda; class Insecta; order Orthoptera; family Acrididae; genus Schistocerca; species Schistocerca cancellata. Next base: position 846,825,415 of record NC_064628.1, read on the forward strand.
TTCATCTGTCATCATGTGCTTCAGTATTGTATAGTGGAGGCTAAAGATTACGTAAGTCAGATGTTCTGTTTCGCCACCAGATAGTGCTCATATAGCCAGTAAGTTTATGTCCCTGTTATAAGTTAGCCGTAACTAAACATTTTTATTCTTATGCTTGCTGATCACCTGGTGTTCGGTTATTACGATTTTGCCCCAGACGTCAAAGAATTGCGCTTATACACTGAGGGGACAAAAGTCATTGGATACCTCCGGATATACGAGGTGCATTCAAGTTCTAAGGCCTCCGATTTTTTTTTTCTAATTAACTACTCACCCGAAATCGATGAAACTGGCGTTACTTCTCGACGTAATCGCCCTGCAGACGTACACATTTTTCACAAAGCTGACGCCATGATTCCATGGCAGCGGCGAAGGCTTCTTTAGGAGTCTGTTTTGACCAATGGAAAATCGCTGAGGCAATAGCAGCACGGCTGGTGAATGTGCGGCCACGGAGAGTGTCTTTCATTGTAGGAAAAAGCCAAAAGTCACCAGGAGCCAGGTCAGGTGAGTAGGGAGCATGAGGAATCACTTCAAAGTTGTTATCACGAAGAAACTGTTGCGTAACGTTAGCTCGATGTGCGGGTGCGTTGTCTTGGTGAAAGAGCACATGCGCAGCCCTTCCCGGACGTTTTTGTTGCAGTGCAGGAAGGAATTTGTTCTTCAAAACATTTTCGTAGGATGCACCTGTTACCGTAATGCCCTCTGGAACGCAATGGGTAAGGATTACGCCCTCGCTGTCCCAGAACATGGACACCATCATTTTTTCAGCACTGGCGGTTACCCGAAATTTTTTTAGTGGCGGTGAATCTGTGTGCTTCCATTGAGCTGACTGGCGCTTTGTTTCTGGATTGAAAAATGGCATCCACGTCTCATCCATTGTCACAACCGACGAAAAGAAAGTCCCATTCGTGCTGTCGTTGCGCGTCAACATTGCTTGGCAACATGCCACACGGGCAGCCATGTGGTCGTCCGTCAGCATTCGTAGCACCCACCTGGATGACACTTTTCGTATTTTCAGGTCGTCATGCAGGATTGTGTGCACAGAACCCACAGAAATGCCAACTCTGGTGGCGATCTTTTCAACAGTCATTCGGCGATCCCCCAAAACAATTCTCTCCACTTTGTCGATCATGTCGTCAGACCGGCTTGTGCGAGCCCGAGGTTGTTTCGGTTTGTTGTCACACGATGTTCTGCCTTCATTAAACTGTCGCACCCATGAACGCACTTTCGACACATCCATAACTCCATCACCACATATCTCCTTCAACTGTCGATGAATTTCAATTGGTTTCACACCACGCAAATTCAGAAAACGAATGATTGCACGCTGTTCAAGTAAGGAAAACGTCGCCATTTTAAGTATTTAAAACAGTTCTCATTCTCGCCGCTGGCGGTAAAATTCCATCCGTCGTTTGGTGCTGCCATCTCTCGGACGTATTGACAATGAACGCGGTCTCATTTTAAAACAATGCGCATGTTTCTATCTCTTTCCAGTCCGGAGAAAAAAAATCGGAGGCCTTAGAACTTGAATGCACCTCGTAAAGTCGGATTTGCTTTCTCCCAGCGTAGTGCAGTAAGTCGACGTGGCATGGACTCAACAAGTCGTTGGAAGTCTCCTGCAGCCTTTATAGCAGTCCATAATTCCGAAAGTGTTGCTGGCTCAAGATTTTGTGCACAGACTGACCTCTCGATTATGTGAACTATGTCGTTTGTCACTGTTCCTGTTTTTCCCTTGGTTTACTTGTGTTTGAAGTTTCCGCGATTTCGTAGAGGGCGTTGCGGATCCTCCACGAGGGCGCTGGAAGCGCGCCCGGTGGGAGGAGGCGCTGTGTGCCGTGCCGAGGGTCGTGTTCGGCCCTGGACGACCCTTCTGCAGCGGGACGCTCGGTCTCTCTATGCTAAGACTGTATGGGCCCAAAAACCCGGGGCGTGAGGACACAAGAGGCCATGACCAGCTCACCAACTACCTAACTACTAACAACCTACTAGGCGAATACCAAACAGGTTTCCGTAAACATCGAAGCACAAAATCCGCACTGATAAAGGTGACAGATGACCTGAAACTTGCCGTGGACAGACAAGAAGCGACTATCATTTGCTCCTTAGATTTCAGCAAAGCATTTGCTACTGTCGACTTCGACATCTTACTAGCCAAACTTAGCGGTCTAAATTTCTCACCAAGTGCAGTGCAATGGTTTCGCTCATACATGACGTCCCGTCACCAACGCATTCCGGTCCGGGAACATAAAATCACAATGGTGGCAGGTAGTGTCAGGCGTTCCTCAAGGCTCAGTACTAGGTCCCATACTCTTCTTTCTGTATGTCAATGATGTGTCATCGGTTCTGACTTATTGAAAATATCATATGTATGCTGATGACCTTCAGTTGTATCTAAGTGCGGAACCAAACAATCTTAAGAAAGCTATTGAAAATTTCAATACTGATCTCGATGCACTATCAAAATGGGCACAGGGCATAGGACTAAAACTAAACCCATATAAAACCCAAGCGGTACTTGTTGGTCACTCTAAGCTCATTAGCCCAAAACCTCGGGAATCCGTACTATCTCTTATCCTAAAGGGAACATATATTAACTTCTCTCCCTCAGCAAAGAGTTTTGGAGTAATAATAGATGAAAATCTAAATTGGACAGAGCACGTAACTCCAGTGTGCAAAAAAGCATCAGCATCCCTTCATGTCCTACAAAAATATAAAAAAATCTTCCCTTTCGATCTGAAAAAGAAATAGTACAAACGCTTATACTCCCAATCATTGATTACAGCGATATTATCCTACAAGGACTCTCTCAGGAAAACTCCCGACGTCTGGAACTGGTCATGAACGCCTGCGTCCGATATATCTGTGACATTCGACTTTTTGATCACATTTCACCAGCATATGCAAAATTGTCCTGGCTGCGTACAGACAAACGCAGAGATTTCCATACACTCTGTCTCATCTACTGCTTATAAATGTACACTGTCCCTCATATCTCTCCTCGTCCTTAACGCTTATGTCGGAACAACATGACAGAAACACACGTTCCCATCGTAATAAAATCCTCTCTGTTCCACTGCATCGCTCAGTCACCTTCTCCAAGTCCTTTACAGTAGCGGGAACCCGACTCTGGAATAACCTCCCTCTGTATATTACAGAACTTAAAAACATGTCCAGCTTCAAAAAACAGTTAATGACGTATCTACTTAAGCAACAGTAATGCTTTACTTTGTACACGAATGCACTTCACCTCATTACTTCCCTCTTTCCCCCTCATTAAGTCTCCCTCCCCCAAAACTCGCTATACTAGTAAACATCTACTTTACACACCAAGATATTAATGTACATCTGAACAAATCTTCATTACTATTGCCCATTTTTCTCATGTTTATCGTTATTATTAAATTTTTTTACTGTTACTATTATTACTTTTATTATAATTTGAATGTATAGCACCTGTCGTAAAGATACTGCCAGTACTTACTTTATTAGGTCTTAGTCATTATTCTTTATTCATATTGTGACTAGAGTAATCTAATTTTTCTTATTTAAAGTCTTGTCATGATGTAACTCTGATGTATGAAATGCTGCATGTGTGGAACACTGGTCCGATGTAAGAGAGGGCCTGATGGCCCTAATTTGATCAGGTTAAGTAAATAAATAAATAAATAAATCTGTGGACAATGTTTGGTTTCCGTTCATGTGGTGGGGAAGCTATGAAGTCCATCTGCGGCTGCCAGTAACCTCCGGAAGGTGGTGTCGTCACTGGAACTAAGAATTTTCATCTAGATAGTGCCACCGCCGTTGTATGGCGGGGCAAATTTCCCGGTGTTGTGGGAGCTATTAGTAACTGGGTGGCAACGTTTCTCTGCTTTGAGTTTGTGATCGGAAATTGCCTTGCGTGTTTTACTGCTCCCTTGCATGACCGTGCATTTGAATGCCATGCTGACTTACTTAAGGCGCGCGTCGTAAAGACAAGGAAAAAAAATTCTATGGCTGTGGACCTTCTGCAAGCCGTTGTTTTCCCATGGATGGCGTAGGTCACTGGATAAACACGTTGTAAAAATTTTAAATAACCTTCTACTGTCTGGCGGAGAGATAGTGTAAACTGTAGACAACTAATTTTATGGATGTCTGAAATGCGAGATTATGTTAATGTTCGCTAATATCTGTTGTGTTGTAGTACGTAGGCATATTTAACTTTAGTCACTGTTATCGTATACATATTCTAGTGTTGAGTTTGGTCCCCGTGGCATTGAAGTGCTCTATTTAGTTATATTTAAGGTAGTACTAGAGTTTCTATTTGGTAATCCTCCTAGCCACGACTGATGTCGGTTGCTCGGTCTGTTTGAAATGTTGGGTCTGTTTGGTAGAGACCGTTGTTGAGTTGCTCTCCTCAGTCCCGAATTCCCGTATTGATACTATGGCGGTAGTTATGCCGGAATCTCATTTGCAGAAGTTATCAAATCTTGTGAGCACAAATAAAGCTACCTTTGCCTATATAATATTCGTCCGCTAGCCAGCAAGCTTTGGATAATAATTAAAAATCGTCGACTGTTCTTCGTCCAACTTAGTGCCTCGTGTTAGACGAATTCCCTTTCAAGTTCGGGTTAATGTTTCCTCCTCCTGGTGGAGCCATCCTCTTTCCCGACCCACGCTGGGGTAAGAGTTGCCCGAGCGTCTGCCACAAAGTGTTCCAGGAGAATGAAGTAAGAGGCTAATTATCTTCTCGGCCGTTATGCCCAAGAAAGGCGAATTAGAGTAGTTCTGGATAACCTAAGAATTGTACGCTATAAAGATAGTTCTAAGTCTGGAGAAATTGCTGTTTGGTAAAATGTAGCCTTCTGTGTCGGTAGTCCGGCGTATTCGACGATCGAAAATTGTTATAGAGCTGAAAGACTTGGTTTTGATGCATTTGCTGAGGCGTGACTTAATTATTTGCTATTGTTCCTATTGTTTATTAAGTAATTCTTAAATTATATACGAAATATTACGAGTGCGAATGTTCTCTCATTGTTACACTTGCGTGTTCTGTGGTTTGCACTAAGTGAAGCGTTGGGGCGAGTTAATCCTTTCCCTTATCATTACCTTTAAAGATAACTGATTGTTTGTCGCTTGTTATTGAAATCGGTTGGGAGAATAGTTTACTGATTGACCCCGCAGAAAGAGTATATCATTGTGTCCCATAAATGTTCCTTGGGGTTCCTTGTGAGTCTCCAAAGTGGCTCGAATTGTCCAGTCGGCAGCTCGCAATCTAGTGGTAAGCGTTGCTGCCTCTGGATCACGAGGTCCCGGGTTCGATTCCCGGCCGGATTGAGGATTTTCTCTGCCCGGAGACTGGGTGTTTGTGTTGTCCTAATCATTTCATCATCATCATCACTGATGACAGTGGCTGTATTGGACTAGCGAAAAGAAAAATTGGACTGTGTAAAAATTGGAACGGGCGCTGATGACAACGCAGTTGAGTGTCCGACAAACCAAACATAATCGTCATCGAAATGTCCAGAATGTTATCCATAAAAATCCCACCGTTGTTTCAGAACATGAAGTCCATGAATGGTTGAAAATGGTCTGCAGGTAGCCGAACATAACTATTTCCAGTCAGTTATGGATTCAGTTGTACCTGAGGACAGAGCCCATTCCATGTAAGCACAGCCCACACGGTTATGGAGCCACCAACAGCTTGTACAGTGCCTTCTTGACAACATGAGTCCATGACTTCGTTAGGTCTGCGCCGCACTCGAATCCTATCATTACCTCTTACCAGCTGAAATCGGGACTCATCTGACCAGGCCACGATTTTCGAGTCGAGTCCAAGCGATATGGTCACGATACCAAGAGAGGCGCTGCAGGCGAAGTCGTGCTGTTAGCAAAGGCAATCGAGTAGATCGTCTGCGGCCAGAGCATATTATTGTGTTACCACAGCTCCGGACCACTAGCGACTCTTCTCCTGGAGTTACGCAGCAACAAAGGCACGCAAGGTTTCCTCACAAACGAACGTTCAGCAGTCGCCACGATAGCGTGTGGCGCCAGCCTCATCGTCGGAGACCTAAACACTGCCGCAAATTACGCTCCTCACTTCCGTGAATCACTTGCCTCCAACTGCACCCATTCTCCAGAAGGGTATTTAGGTTTTCCGTAGACTTTTTTGCAGAAAATTCACACTATGGACTTTACAGCGACCGCACCTAACGATTAGTCAATCGGTGTTCCTTCGCCGAGTACACTACGTGCTCTGTGCTCTACGCCGACTGCGCCTAGCTGTTCCTCAATCTGAGTTACATCGCGAAGCGCACACAATACTGCGTGCTCTACGCTGACCACGCGTCAGTCCATCACAAAGCGTCGACTAAGGAGCAACTCGCTGCCGGTTGCAAACGCCAGGGCACTGATAAGTGAATCCGCCGCTTCATTTGCTATTCATCTCTGAGCCACGGCCTCATGCGACACCATCACCGTCGTCATGCGGACATTCCAGTGGAATATCAGTGATTAAACGCAAGTACATTCCAGTAAGCGGTTGCCTGCTAGGAAATTCCAGTGCTTCAGTATTTAACCATAAAACTGACCACGGAATGCAGCTTCAGGTTCTTGGAAACTGTTATTTTATTTATTTATTGAAGATACTACGATTTTGGTTACGTGGGTGCGTCGACGACCATACGTTGTTTTTCCCCGCAGTCTTAAAAACTTCGATGAAAACGATGGTCAAAGTTTGCACGGTTCTTCTTCCATACTACAGTAACGGTGAGTATCAAAGTCTGCACCACCAAGATTTGAGGATTGAACATTCTCGTCCCCACTACAGTATCAACGAAGAAACTTGGCTGGGGGAATTATGACCGATCAGTCACTAGCATGCAGACTGTCAGAGTTTTTTGCTTTCACGCTTACCCAGAGTTATCTTCTTTCCCCATGCTCTACTTCGGACTTGCTGACTTTTTCGCTACACACTTTTCAGTACGGCACAGCTGCCCTCGCTTGCAGTGCCTACAACGGGACCCTGAGCTTCACATACAGATGTTAATCCATCAGGATGTTGTTCCAACCCAGACAGTGACGACACAGCCGTTAATCCCGCAGAAATTCAAACGAGTTAGAGCCTTGCCCACATTCCTCGTGTTGTTCGTGCACTGCACTATTCAAGTAGCAGTCGGACAATGCCTTGTTATCTTTGTTTATTCTGGTGCTTACGTCGGCCTCTTCAGTTCCTTAACCTAGGTACAGACATTTTCACCCTGTTGTATGTCCGCTTATGTGAGCAACTCAATGCCTACTATGACAATTTTCGTGCTCCAGCAGACACTCTAGATTCCAAGGCGTCTTCCTGCTTCTCACCTTCTCAGTGCTCATCTTCATAGTACTCATTCTGCATTCTGCTTTACGCCATTCCTCGTCACCTTGCCCGTCCTTCTTTCTTATCAGCATTATTGGTCTTCGTCATTCCTCCAGGCGCAACATCTTTCTAAATACCCATAAATCCATTGTTTTAGGTCACTTCTCTAACCTGTCCCAATTTCACTGTGGCGTCTTTTCGCAGTGCCAGCCCTTTCCAGGGTAATCTCGTCGGACCCGTCTACACCACTAATGGGATAAATGCCTCTGGTATCACCATCTCTGGCGACATCGTCTAGAGCGCATCGTGTGGCACCAGTGCCTCCACTGTCCCCACTGTCTCTTCTGGTCCCATCGTCTCAATTGTCACCATCACCTCTACTGACACCATCGCCTCAGGTGTCACCATCGCCTCCAGTGGTACCAGTATCACCTTCAGTGGTTCCACAACATCCAGTGGCACCATCACTTCCAGTGACACCATCGTCTCTGTTTGATAGCTCCTGTCGCCGACCTACTCATGTTGGGGACCTTCTGCACCATCTTTCAGGATCTCACACGCGTCTCCTATCACCTCGCTGTCCATTCACCCAGAAGGGCCGATTATCATGTGTAGTCCAAGGCCGACCGGGGTGGCCGAGCGGTTCTGGCGCTACAATCTGGAACCGCGCGACCGCTAAGGTCGTAGGTTCGAATCCTGCTTCGGGAAAAGATGTGTGTGTGATGTCCTTAGGTTACTTAGGTTTAAGTAATTCTAAGTTCTATGGGACTGATGACCTCAGGAGTTCAGTCCCATAGCGCTCAGAGCCATTTGAACCATTTTTTGTAGTCCAGGGTTTCAATTTGCCTCATGTAGAGACCTTATTCATGCCACAAACAGGACTTAACCCTCTGCTTGTGCACTCCTGGAAGATTCACTGCAAACCCTGGTCACTAGGTATTATCTTTCGTTGCCACTTGTAGCAGTCAGCTAAATCTTGAAATACGAGACAGCACGAGAATCTTTTTCCAGTTTGCTCATACCAGTTCTCTTCTGAGTCAGATCTATGAGTTGTGGCAGCATACGAGCCACTTGGCTACAATCCCTGGGTCTAGGCCTCCGCCACCTTGAGTATCCATCCCAGGGATCACCTCTCTGAGCTTGGGGTCCTCCTGGCTTTTGCAGCCACGTTATCGTAGATATAGTTATGCCATATCTTCCTTCTGGAGGTGGGTCAGAAGTGATGCTGTATCCACAGCCACCAACCATATAGTCGCGCTTAGCGGGGTTGCTGCAGCTCCGTCCTGCCAAAGACTCTTCCTCTGTAACTCAGTTGGAAACAATGTGTAGTACCAGACGCATGGCAGGTTGTCTAAACCGAACCTTCCGTATCCATCGCTATGCCCTGTGGCACGAGCCTCGCTGCGAGGGGCGTAGGCATAGCCGAAAACGCTGCTGCCATTTCGCCGCCACCTCTTTTCCGTGTGGTACTTAATTCCATTGGGTTCGATCTGGTGTCGGTTAATACTGCAGGATTTTTCAATAAAATGTACTTAGTTTACAAGCCCGCCATTTCGAATAAGTCATTCGAACTTTTGACAGCTGTCTCCGTCATTGTCATCAAGACCTAAAAGCACAGCCGGCCGGGGTGGCCAAGCGGTTCTAGGCGCTTCAGTCTGGAACCACGCGACCGCTACGGTCGCAGGTTCGAATCCTGCCTCGGGCATGGATTTGTGTGATTTCCATAGGTTGGTTAGGTTTAAGTAGTTCTAAGTTCTAGGGGACTGATGACCTCAGTAGTTAAGTCCCACAGTGCTCAGAGCCATCTGAACCTAAAATCACCGACTAAAGGGACTAGATTTAATGGCAGCTTCTGGAACCTGGCAGAGAGGGCAGGAAGGACGCATGCGCAGAAGGCAAGCCGGGCAGTTCCTAAAGGCTCCCTTCCGCAGCGGGACCGAGGCCTACGTGAAAGATAGGCCGTGGCGCAGACGTCACGAAGGAACACCTGCGCTCGCTGCTCAACTCCCAGACGTACTACGTTTCTACAGCTGTAACTCGTAGCTATGTGTGTACGTACAAACAATAATTGCATATTCTGCTGGAATCCGTTATTATCATGTCTTACTGTTATTAATCATACAATGGTCGGAAGTCCTTAGGGCTACTGATAATTTGTTACGGCCGTACTGGGGTACAATAAAATAAATATCACGCACAATGATTATCAGTTGCATAAGGCACCACTTCTTGTGTGAAATGAGTGTGTTAAGCAGAAGAGACTAAATGATATAAACAACCCGTTATACCATGTACGACGAGTATTGATCTTAAATTAATGTTTGCTGCAGTACTGTTAATCAGTAAGGTTTCGTAACAGCAGATTCCAGTAGAAGACGAAGTTATCGTTAGTACGTACACATCCAGCTACGAGTTAACAGGTTTAGAAACGCATTTTGTCTGCTGAGCTGAGCGACAGAGAGAGTTAGGACCTACCTTCGTAACGTGCAAGCCGCAGCCTGTCTTTCTCGTGGGCCTCGAGCGGGACTAAGTGACGCGAGGGCCTGGCGCCTCATTTGAATCGGCCACTCTCGAGTCCCTAGAAAAGTCAAGCCTACGACATTTTTTATTCGTAGTTCACTGTTGCAACTTGAATTAACATATTGCCATTTTAAACCGCGCGACCGCTACTGTCCCAGGTACGAATCCTGCCTCGGGCATAGATGTGTGTGCTTAGGTTAGTTAGGTTTAAGTAGTTCTAAGTTGTAGGGCCCTGATGACCTCAGAAGTTAAGTCCCGTAGTGCTCAGAGCCATTTGAACCATATTGCCATTTTGTCATTTCGAGACAGTGAGTGGAGCTGTGCACGCAAGGAAACAAAGGCCAAATGGAGAAATCGGACCATTTCCGACAGGTTGTTCTCTTTGAGTTCAGTAGTGTGGTGACAGCAGAGGAGGAAATCACTAACATTTGCGCCGTTTTCTCGTTTTAAAGAGGGTCGTTATGACATTTGTGACCCTCCACATTCCGGGGTTTGATGAAGATCGTTTCCCGCTCTCTGTCGAACAACCTTCAAGAAGCTACCTCTCCGGATGTAAATCCGTCGCGCAGGTCGCCGAATGTGGCGTCGAATGTAATAAGACCTGCACCAAGGCGGCGTGACCTGCCCCGTAAGGGGCCTCCCGGCCAATGACGCCAAACACTCACTTCCATTTCCGGATGAAAATGCACTCCGAATATGACGAGTTCTTCGGCTCAAAATCACGATACTTCCACAGCCACGCAATAGTAAAGTTACTCCAGCGTTGGCATACTGTTGTACATAGTGAAGGAGAGTATATGATTAATGACTAAAGACTCTGTTACGTATATCCATTGTGTTTATTAAACTTAACTAAAAACTGTACGGACATATGCCCAACCCAATAATTCAAATCAGGTAACGTGAGCACTCGTTGGCAAAATGCTGTGTGAAGACAAAGACCAAAATGCGTGGCTCTGAGCACTATGGGACTCAACTGCTGAGGTCATTAGCCCCCTAGAACTTAGAACTACTTAAACCTAACTAACCTAAGGACATCACACAAAACCATGCCCGAGGCAGGATTCGAACCTGCGACCGTAGCGGTCGCGCGGTTCCAGACTGTAGCGCCAGAACCGCTCGGCCACCAGCGGCTGGCACCAAAATGCGTAAAACATATTATGTAGATATTAGATGTTGAAATTAATACGAAATCGGAAGAACGAATGAAAGTAAACAATTAACTGAAGTTAATCTGGTATTATGGCGAAATAGTATCTGGCCCAAGTTATCGTGGCAAGTGGCATAAAATGCACACAAATAATATATGAGCACCACCACTCTTATACTATCGTATTTCTAAACAGGACAGCACAGAGTCCGTACGCAAGAGATTCGCAGTTGCTCGCAAGTTTCTGAGATTTACCGTCTTGTCACCCGAAGGAAGCAACAGGTGGAGTCCACCCCAGAGCAGCTGGTGGTGTGGGGGTGAGGGGAACGGGGTTGCGGCTGCCCGCGGAAGTCACCAGGGTCCCAGCATCTGACATCCTGCAGAAATACGTATCTCACTAAAAGGCTCCCCACGAAACAAACCGGCGGCGCATGTAATACAAGAGCGTAAAAATACCAAACCGACGCTGGTCACGGCGGCGCATTTAAAAAAGCGAACGGAAACCCTGGAAGAATAGATGTCCCATCTACAATAAGTACATAATCTCGAAAAATATAGACATAGACTACAAGTAGTTTCGCAAAAGCAGCACTACTTGTACAAATGATCCCTAAAATTTTCTACAATTATAGAAAAATGTGAACTACAGGTGGCAAAAGACATACTTGCTTCTAATAGTCACAGAAAACTCATGCCCAGGAGTAAATTATTGACAACAGAAATTCGTGAACTCTTTGAAACACTTGTAACTTTAAATTGTGAATCACTACATTCATGAGGACACTGTTCATTTCCCAAGACATGAAAGTCTGCAAATCAAAGAATATCCATTGAAGCAAGGCTGGACTTAGTATATAAAGAGCATACGACGTTATATTGTTAATTCAACTAATTCATGTGTAATCCTGGAAGACTGAGCGTATTGCGACTGATGCTGACCTTTCTGTCCACGATTTTTTTATTTATTTGTTGCTGGAAACCAAGTCTCCACAGTAACTTCAATTATTCAGAACTGCTAGTCTCTCTCCCCCTTTCTTTCTTTCTCTCTCTCTCTCTCTCTCTCTCTCTCTATCTCTCTCTCTCACGCTCGCCCTCCTTCCGTCAAAAACACACACAGACTCACATACACCGTAGCTCTTTGTATGTTAAGTCCTGCCTTGGTTCAATGTAGTATGTGAATTAGTCGGACTAATGCTTGTTACATGTCTAAGTTACACTCCTGGAAATTGAAATAAGAACACCGTGAATTCATTGTCCCAGGAAGGGGAAACTTTATTGACGCATTCCTGGGGTCAGATACATTACATGATCACACTGACAGAACCACAGGCACATAGACACAGGCAACAGAGCATGCACAATGTCGGCACTAGTACAGTGTATATCCACCTTTCGCAGCAGTGCAGGCTGCTATTCTCCCATGGAGACGATCGTAGAGATGCTGGATGTAGTCCTGTGGAACGGCTTGCCATGCCATTTCCACCTGGTGCCTCAGTTGGACCAGCGTTCGTGCTGGACGTGCAGACCGCGTGAGACGACGCTTCATCCAGTCCCAAACATGCTCAATGGGGGACAGATCCGGAGATCTTGCTGGCCAGGGTAGTTGACTTACACCTTCTAGAGCACGTTGGGTGGCACGGGATACATGCGGACGTGCATTGTCCTGTTGGAACAGCAAGTTCCCTTGCCGGTCTAGGAATGGTAGAACGATGGGTTCGATGACGGTTTGGATGTACCGTGCACTATTCAGTGTCCCCTCGACGATCACCAGTGGTGTACGGCCAGTGTAGGAGATCGCTCCCCACACCATGATGCCGGGTGTTGGCCCTGTGTGCCTCGGTCGTCTGCAGTCCTGATTGTGGCGCTCACCTGCACGGCGCCAAACACGCACACGACCATCATTGGTACCAAGGCAGAAGCGACTCTCATCGCTGAAGACGACACGTTTCCATTCGTCCCTCCATTCACGCCTGTCGCGACACCACTGGAGGCGGGCTGCACGATGTTGGGGCGTGAGCGGAAGACGGCCTAACGGTGTGCGGGACCGTAGCCCAGCTTCATGGAGACGGTTGCGAATGGTCCTCGCTGATACCCCAGGAGCAACAGTGTCCCTAATTTGCTGGGAAGTGGCGGTGCGGTCCCCTATGTCACTGCGTAGGATCCTACGGTCTTGGCGTGCATCCGTGCGTCGCTGCGGTCCGGTCCCAGGTCGACGGGCACGTGCACCTTCCGCCGACCACTGGCGACAACATCGATGTACTGTGGAGACCTCACGCCCCACGTGTTGAGCAATTCGGCGGTACGTCCACCCGGCCTCCCGCATGCCCACTATACGCCCTCGCTCAAAGTCCGTCAACTGCACATACGGTTCACGTCCACGCTGTCGCGGCATGCTACCAGTGTTAAAGACTGCGATGGAGCTCCGTATGCCACGGCAAACTGGCTGACACTGACGGCGGCGGTGCACAAATGCTGCGCAGCTAGCGCCATTCGACGGCCAACACCGCGGTTCCTGGTGTGTCCGCTGTGCCGTGCGTGTGATCATTGCTTGTACAGCCCTCTCGCAGTGTCCGTAGCAAGTATGGTGGGTCTGACACACCGGTGTCAATGTGTTCTTTTTTCCATTTCCAGGAGTGTATATTGGAACATGTAATTAAGTTGAGTCAACATGACTGCCCATATTGTACTGATCGTAGCTGCATAGTTAGATGAAATCGAGATCTGCGATAAAAAAGACATCACGAGCGACGCTGACCTTTCTGTCCTGGATTATATCACATACGTGCATGATAAAAACATCCTGTTCTGAGATATACATTACGCAAATATCGGCTGTATGAATATGAAACTCTGGTAATAGATATTTAGTAATAATAACAGTATCTCAACCGCATAAAAAGTTGAAAACAAAGTATCATACCATTTGAAAATTTCCAAGAGCTGTTGGTAAGTAATTCTTAGTTTAGCACCTGTTTAGAATTCTGATTTGTTATCATAATCAGGTTACCTTCCCGTGTGGAGGTACTCTACGGATATACAACCACAGCAAGATTCTCCATTGCCCTCATCACGCATGTACCACATTCACCGAGTAAGAGTCACAGAATTGTGCCCAATTTGGTGGGCACTTAATTGAAAGTTTTAAGTCTGAGCTAACTAGGACAAATTTACAAACTGAAGTCAGTTGCGGCTCGTAAGCACACATTCAAAGTTTTCTCGCAACGGTCCGTCTATGGAAGATATCGGAACTTTATTTCTTTTGTTATCGTATATTTTCACCTAACTCAATTTTCACTAAAAAGTGTAGTACACCCTGTATGTGTATATTTCCTAACATCATTTCACACACACTACTTTTCTCAGTCACTATTCTTTTTCACCAATCACATCTCGACAGACTGCTCAGTACTCAGGTGCCCTCATTCAAAACGGAGAATCAGCGGCAGAACCATTGTTTACATGAAATAGTAAACACGTCACACACGTTCTTAAAAATGTGCTAATCCCGCGCGAATGAGACAGATTAAATTATTTCCCAACTGAGTGCTGATCGACACTGAACCAGCGAATGCTAGCGGGTTTGGGTTTCTTGGTGGTAGTGTGCCGGGGCATATGGAGCGCGCTGTTGTCTCTGCACTGGCCGAGGCGGCAGGACGCTCTTCAAGATCGCCAAGTCTGAAGCCCGAACTCGACGACACCGCAGATGCCACGTTAGCCGGAGCGCCCTTGACTGCAGCTGGGGGGACGGGCACCGACTTAGCCTCGTGGTTTAGGTGAATGTGTCGGACTCTACCATGGCATTCACGTATAAGGGCGATCAAAAAGTACGTATTCGAAGGTCGGACAGTCCAGAAGCGGTATGCCAAGCTGGCCGCTGTGTCCGAACGGTTCTAGGCGCTCCAGTCCGGAACAGCGCTGCTGCTACGGTCGCAGGTTCGAATTCTGCCTCAGGCCTGGATGTGTGAGATGTCCTTAGGTTAGTTAGGTTTACGTAGTTCTAGCGGACGAGCGTTACCACGGGGTCAGCAGCACTTTATGTCGCATGGAACTTGGCGCACCATTCCATAACGGTGGTTTTCGACAGACATGCTGCCCCACATACATTCTTCATTCTCCTGAGGGTATCAACTAGAGTCCGTCCTTCGGCAGCCAAGAAAAGAATAACAGCATGATGGACCTATTGGGAAGCATTTAGTATTGACAGCGCTGTGGTTCACGTTTCCGCATTTACCGCATGCACGTGGGAATGGCAGGAACGCCACACTAATCCGTTGCGTACTTGCCGGTGTTTCTACATCTGCGTCGAAGTCGTGCTACGTTACATATACGCGGCAGCAATGCCCACAATTTGAAACTTTTTGACTACCCCTTGCAAATTCTGTGCAGGATGTTGTCACCAGCGCGGCGAAACAGGAGTTGTCACACTGGTATGGACGCTAGTTGAGAATTAATTATCCTTTGAAACCTAATGGAAACGAGAGACAATGTCCATGACATCAACAGTCCTAGCGTCCTGCGTATTTCCTTGTTGTGTACATAGTTCCGCGTAGTCAGCGCGTACACAACTTTCCCAATAGAGGGCGCCCCGCTAAGCACAACAGCGCAGGCGCAGCGCACTACGAGATGGCGCTGCCTTAAGAGACGGACCAAATTCTGCTTCCGCCGATCCGCATATTAATATGTAACGCAGCCAATGAGATTGCTGCTAACGTAGAACCTTTTCCCCTCGCGGATCACACTCGCGCAGTGATACCTGAACGCGCGAGGTATTATAACGAGTGTACAGACCTCCGATTAGTCAGTCTGCATTAGTCTGCATTTGCCTGTACTCAAGTTTCAGTCTGCGACTAATAAGATTATCATATTCCTGTACATAGCCATGAAGATAAATGACTAGATACTTTGTCAAGTATCAGAGATATGTGAGAATAAGATTAACGTACCAAGACCAAAGGAACTTCGGATTGTCAATTGTAAACAGCATCCACAATCAAGTTACGTAATGTCTGTGATTTTTATTATTTTAATAAATGTGTGTGAAAATTAATCAAGTTGGTCACCGTCAATCTGCTACTCTGAGCGTGCAAGTGTCATTTCTATCGTCTGACCTAACGGCAGAAGATAAACACGCCACGATAAGACCACGAGACATATTGCTGACACTCGCCTACATCGTTAGAGCGAAAAGTCAAATAATCTGATGGTGTGTTTACCGAAGGGCTTACAGTACGCACACCACACTCCTCCTCTCTATTGCAGACAGCTGTCGCTCCAAATTTGTACTTTTCGAGCAAGCGGAGATATCTGTCTTCTGTCGCATGAAGGCAAAACAAAAACCAACACCAACCGGCTGCTTTCTGGAGATATAGCAGCAGAAATGTACCTTGTAGGTCGTTGAGCTGGGATCTCCTGACGTAAAGCTGAAAAAGAGTTCTAAGTCAGACCGAAAGTCCTTATAGAGGCGTACAACCTTAACTAAAATAATTACTGGGAGGAATTGAAAAGTGCTGTGTGGTTGCTTAAGACAGCACCTGGCTCTCTCTGAATTTGTTTATGATCTATCGTGACATGTTTAAGTCACCGTCTGGTACCCTCTTATAAACAGTCAACACTCACAAATGTTTTGGCACAAATTCGTCTGGTAACCTCTTATAAACAGTCAACACTCACAAATGTTTTGGCACAAATTTTACAGAAAGACAAACTTGTTATAAAAGTCAGTTCTAAACAAAAAATATTCAAGAGCAAAACCCCCTTTTTTGACGCAAAAATGTATACCATTTTAGATACAAATATATGAGCCTCTGATGTAGACGTCAAATATTATCATTACTGATATACAGAATAACAGGTAGTTTCACTAGTTCAGTAGTTTGACCCAAACGAAGTACCGTAAAAGCAATGGCCAGCCCCATCGTGTGCGCTAGGAGAAAGGCTCGGCGAAAATAGATGACGTAACCGCTTCGATGCACGTTTAAATAGTGCCACACAGATTCGTGGCCAATGTAGGTATTACCTTTAAATTTTTAAGAAAATTGTGTCATTACGTGTTATAAAGTATTTGAAAATTGCTTTCCTACATATGGGGAAAACTCCATTCTTACTTGTAAAAGCCGGCCAGGGTGGCCGAGCGGTTCTAGGCGCTACAGTCTGGAACCACGCGACCGCTCCGGTCGCAGGTTCGAATCCTGCCTCGGGCATGGATGTGTGCGATGTCCTTAGGTTAGTTAGGTTTATTTAGTTCTAAGTTCTAGGGGACTGATGACCTTAGAAGTTAAGTCCCATAGTGCTCAGAGCCATTTGAACCATTTATGAACTAAATCAGCTTATAAAGGTCTTTAGAAGACTTTTTGTTGATATCCGTATGTAAAATTGTCAAGATATGACCAACTGAAATTTAGCATAGAAATACATTTTCGTTTCTATTACACATTAAGAGTTCTTGATTTGTTGCTTATCTGACCAAATTAAAATACGTACAACATTAAATAGAGTTCTAACATCACAAACGAAGAGGTTTACAATAACGTAGAAGTGTCTCAACTTCTTAGGCCTTTGACAACTGAGAGCATGATCTGTCTAATTGAGGATGATCTAAAAAACCGTAAAATGGTGAGACTAAATATATAAAAGTTGTACAACATTAGGAAGTGTTTCCCTTTTTATATTACTGTCATCTTCTGCTACGTCCGGACGGAGAACTATACATTTATCAGAATTGTCAATTTTTCTACATTCTATTTTGAAAAATGCGATTTTCTTGTATTGTTTACGAATGGTTTTCAGTGCTGTGTTCAATCTGTGCATTTATTTAATACCTATCTCTTATTTACTTTCTTTGTAATTCGGCACCCATTTTCCGTCACACCGTTCTTTACGGAACACTATTTCATACTTCTCTGGGTTGTTTCTGTGCTAATGCATGTTGCATTAAAGCCTGCTCTGCGAAGGGCGCAAATGTTAAGAAATACCAGAAATACTTTCAGCGGGTAACTGAATCTGTTTTGAATATCGCATGCCTTTCCCACTATAGTAGCGCCACATTCAGGTATCTAGCACTGCTCAGTGTCATTCTCTACGTCACGCTCGATAAGAAGCGGATGTTTTATTCAGTGCCATTCCGGGCCCGGCAGCGTCGTCCATATGCACCGGTCCGCTTGCTTGTAGCGAAAACAACTGAAAATGCACTGTTCGGACACGAGGCGAGACGTTTTTCCATCAGCGGACTGAAATGCGGTGCCATATGTGTGTGATTTGCACCCCATAGTGAGTTGTACCCTGAAAACAAAACTGCGAAAACACGGCACTCCAATGAAACTCATCCGCATAATGGAAACGAAAGGTGTATTCCAAAAGGCAGTGGCACGTCCTACCTGTTCCATTTGCGAAAGCACCTGGGAAAGCCAAACATAACTGTGTGACAAAGGCTGCGCTGGAGTCTCATGGTACGTAAAAAAAGGCTCGTGTTAACACCAAAGGCGCTATAATTTCCACTGTGTTCATAATGTCATAAAAGGTTGAGTTACACAGCAATACGAACTTAGATAGTAAAAGGCTTATCTCCGCGTCGTTTATACGCAGCCACGTCAGCCCTGCAACTTGGTTTTAAAATATTCCCTTTGTGGTGTTTGTGTTCTTTATAAACAACAGGATTGAATTCACAGAAACACTGCTTTATAAATGTTGTGCCAATGCAATACTAAAGGAAACTGTGTTCCTCGAACTTTAACCATTAACTTCTCTGGTGGGGTCCTGGAGAACCCCAGGCGATATGAATACAGTATGTAGTATGTCAACGGATAACAAATGGCACCTGTTTCCTCAGTGAAGTGATGCCGTTTAATGTGGAGTGTTGGATGCGGTGTTTCCGGAAGTATTTTGTGATATAGAGACAAAGAAGCCTTAGAATACCCCAACAGAGTATCGTTTTTCATTATCTCAATTATGTTTTACGAGACTGAAGTCTTAGCAAAATTTCAATGATAACGTCAATTTTTATGGTATGTATGCTTTATTTTTAAGAATGGCATCATGGAAGTCATTATAGGATGACGAGTTGGAAAGAATAGTGAATGAGCCTGCGTTTTTTGCAGTCTGATGAGGAGAGCACAGCAGATGAGGATGAATTTAGACTAAGTGATCATGATTCCACCTCTGAAGTTACATCAGAAAGTAGTTGCGAAGAATCAGATGAAGAGGTGTGTGTTAGGCCTTCCGCTGACAAATATCTTTTTGGAAAAATAGTAGTAATACAAGTGGTCTAAAGAAGCTCCTCCTGCAACTCGTGTCCGTGCTCGCAATATAGTTAGTCGCCTTCCAAGCAAAATCGCTTGATTAAACTGACATATTAGCTGCTTGGGATTTGTTCATGATTTATTACAAGGAATACTCACGAATACAAACGTCAAGATACATGACATGTCAAACAAATACAGAGCTCCTCAACCAGCATTCATAAAGCCGCTAGATATAATAAAACTGAGAGCATTTCTAGGTCCGATTTATTTATATGGGGTAATGAAATCTAATCGCGAAAATATCGTTGGACTTTTTGCTATTGATGCAACTGGTCGTGGGTGTTTCGAGCCCCTATGAGCGTTCATAGATCTTACCCATTTTGTCTTGTTTGCGTTTCGATTGTCCTACTACAAGAGATGCTCGGAAGGCTGACGACAGACTTGCAGCTGTCTGGGAACTCTTTATAGGCAAATATCAAAAGCATTATACTCCAGGAGCGAAAGTTACAGTCGATGAAATGTTAGTACCCTTTCGTGGTAGGTGCAAATTTCGCTTGTATATGCCTAAGAAGCCAGCAAAATATGGCCTCAAAGTTATGTGCCTTTGTGATTAACGAAAATTCTATTTATGCAAAGCATTTGTCTACACAGGGAAAGGGACAAATAAAAGTATATTATCAATTCCAACACAGCATATTTTGAAACTAATAACACTAGTTGACGAAGCAACAAAAATGTGACAATAGACCATTCGTTCATGTCGAACTCTGTGATCCACTGTAAGCCCAAACGTTGACTCTCTTACGCAGTCTGAAGCTAAATAAACAAATGGTTCAAATGGCTCTAAGTACTGTGGGACTCAACTTCTGAGGTCATTAGTCCCCTAGAACTTAGAACTACTTAAACCTAACTAACCTAAGGACATCACACACATCCATGCCCGAGGCAGGATTCGAACCAGCGACCGTAGCGGTCTCGCGGTTCCAGATTGCAGCGCCTATAACCGCTCGGCCACTTCCGTCGGCGCTAAATAAACCGCAGATCCCAGAAGAATTCAAACCAAAGAGAAAGCATCCAGTAGAATCTGTATTATTTGGGCATAAAAAAGGAAAGACAAATTGTTCTTACGCTCCTCGGAAAGGTCGAGCTGTTGTGTTGCTTTCATCTATGCACCACGATCAGAAAATTAGTATTGAAAAGAGAAAACCTGAAATGATCACTAATTACGATGCCACAAAAGGAGGAGTGGATGCACTGGACCAAATGTACGGCAACTATTCGTTATCATGACGAACAGGCTGATGGCCAATGTCTGTATTTTACGCCATTTTAAACGCAGTAGGAATCAATGCTGCTGTTTTACTTCAGAGAACCAAATAACTTCATCAAACTGATGACTTAAAAAGAAGATAATTGCTATAGAGGCTTGGAATGGATTTAGTAAAACCCCATATAGAACGAAGAGATGTCCCACCCCTTTCTCGTGAACTGAGCGACGTCGTTGTTAAACTTGGTGGTACTCCTCTTGCCTCAACATCTTCAGAGCCAGAACCCATGAGGAAAGCAGGATGCAAGAAATGCGAACCTCAAATGCGTAAAAAGTTTATAATATTCAGTGATAAAAATGCAATTCAGAATAAATTTCTTTAAATTAGTTTCGTTTAACTTATTGGAGGATCAGCGTACGAGCATTTCACTAGAGTGGTTAAGGGCTGACAGTTGTTTATTCTACTAATGGTTCAAATGGCTCTGAGCACTATGGACTTAACATCTACGGTCATCAGTCCCCTAGAACTTAGAACTACTTAAACCTAACTAACCTAAGGACATCACACAACACCCAGTCATCACGTTGCAGAGAAAATCTCTGACCCCGCCGGGAATGGAACCCGGGAACCCGGGCGCGGGAAGCGAGAACACTACCGCACGACCAATTCTACTAATGATTTACGAAAATACGCATGATACTCTTGTTTCGAATCGTAGTACCTCAGTCCTAGTTCAAATGTTTTTCTCTTTCGAGCATTTATGAATCACTGGAAAGATGGTGAGGTATCATCAACAAATATGTCAGGTTGTGTTCATATTTTACATTTTAATGCTAAGACTCTGTATCGGAAAGTGGACTACTACCAGCCTTCCCCCTACCACAATCTTCCTCCTGCCACAACAGTTCTTAAGTAACAGTGACGCGATCTGCCACATATCTTTCTGCACTTCACAATCCAGTATATGGTCTGTGGTGGATGGTACTTGGGCTATAGCCATCATTTCCCCTCTGAGCAGCAGCGTACACGAATCTTGCAGAAAGAACAGATTTTGCGTGTAATCTCACATTTCTCCGATTTTTTGTCCCGGATATTTATGGACGCACATACTAATAAGTCTCTTGGAGTTGACGACATTTTCTGAGAATTATTGCAACCTTTGGGAGAACCAGGAATGACAAAACTCTTGACAAGCAAGATATACAACTCAGTGGAAATTCTCTCAGAGTTCAAAAACAATGTAATAATACCATTTAAGCAGAAGGTAGGTACTGACAGGTGCTAGTCCTACCGAACCACCTGTTCTATGAGTTGTATTTGCAATATATGGAGACTAATTATTTACAGCAGAATAGAAGCCGACCTTGGGGAAGAAAAATATGGGTCCTGAGAAATGTAGAAATATACGAGGCGTATCCTACATATCCTACAAGATACACTTTGGAAAGCAAACTTATCTTTACAGAATCTGTAGACTTAGAGAAGGCCTTGACAGTATTGACTAGATTACTGTCACTGAAATTCTGAATAAAGCAGGTATAAAATACAATAGGCCTTTATGCAAAAACCAGTCTGCATTTACTGTAGTCGAAAGTAATGAAAGGGAAGCGGTAGTAGGAGACGGATTGTGACAACGCTGTAGCCTGTCCATAACGTTACTGAATCTGCGAGTAAAGGAAACTAGAGAGAAATGTAGAAAGAAATTTAAAATGAAGGGAGAAGAATGAGGTTTGTCGAGCTCGTTATAATTGTGTCAGAGGAGGAAAAGCGCTTGGCAGAACACTTAATGGAATGGCTAGTTACAATGAGTGAAGTGAAGAGAATGGCTGACCTAGAGAAGAATATTAGATGCGGATTGCCAAAAGTATGAAACGAATTCCTTAAAAAGATTAATTTGCTAACATCGAATATAAATGAAAGTGTTAGGAAGCCTTTTCTGGTGGTATCTATGTGGAGTATAGGGAGTCAAGTGCTCTTCTCGGGTGAGCGCAGATTCAGTCTGTATACTGGTTCTGGACTACCCTCATACGACAAGGGACGGAAACATGTAATACACCCGAGAACATTGTCGAACATGATCGTTTCGGAGGTCGATGTATTATGGTGTGGGGAGGCATACTGTTGCACGTGCGTACCGCTCTCCTAACCCTTGAACACGTTACGCACACCGGTGAGCTTTATTGTGAAGCTTTATATCTTTTCAGTGGTGCAATCGGTCCTGACTTCATTTTTATGGATGACAATGTGCGACCGCGTCGAACAGCGCAGGTGAAGGAGAGTATTGTCCGTTCCCCCCGACTTCCATCGAGCACGTGTGGACGCGGTGAGGGAGCCATATTGCAGCTCGTACGCCTGCACCAACGACCATCCAATAGTAACTTGTCAGCCGTTCTGGTGGAAGAGTGGAACGCCGTACCAGAAGTTATCCTTACGAACCTTATGGACAACAAGGGAGCCCGTTGCAGAGTATGAACTCTATTAAGAACCATGACGGGTCATCTGTAACGCCTAGGGGACCATTATAAATTACTGTGACTTCAATGTAATTATTGACTTCCTATAATAGTATCATTTCTGTTTGTCTCATTGCGTATTTCTTTCAGTTGCCACCTGTAGCCGTTCTTTCTACTTGTGGTCCCTGTTTCATTGGGGTATATTATGTGGTGGTGACACAATATTACTAACGTACGTTTTTTGTTTTGCACACCATGGTATACAGAACCAAACTCTGCTGCCGTCATTCCTCATGCTTGCATGAAGCGTAACCACCTGTAGCAAATATAAGTTGACTTTTCATTGTTTTACATTAATTATTTCATAAGCCTCCAAGGCAGAATTCGAGATCTTGTGGCTTTTGTCGAAACCGAGTGCTAGATAACATTTTGTACCATAGCTACATTCCACCCTTCCGACGCTCCTCACAGTACACGACCATAATTAATTTTAAAAAATTTCCAAGCCCAGAAGCCAGTATCAACATACGCTTCCCCGTGGATATTGACGAGCCCGCACTGTCCGCCATTCACGGATGAGACCGAACTAGCCATGCATTGCTCGTCGGAAACTGGAGTAGTTGCCAAGCGATTGCAAAGGTGCCAAAGCTATGGCCACATTTGCGTCAACGCCGCAGCAGCCGAGGGCAGTAGCATGGAGGCTGTCGAACACTGACAATATCGCTTCCAGCTTTTTCCGGCCAATAGGCAATACGCACTGCAGTCACACTTAAGTAACATGTAGCATCCGAATCTAACCGCATTTTTAACTTGATCTATATAACCATACCAACGTCAGGCATGTACCATACAATATCCTGAAACCCCTATATAATGACGAGTTGACCTCTAGATCTCACGAGAGGCAGATCCGCTTGGGTTTATACCCAGGCGGGAGGTTAGGATGTTGTCAGTAGAG
Source organism: Schistocerca cancellata (assembly GCF_023864275.1). Classification (NCBI taxonomy): domain Eukaryota; kingdom Metazoa; phylum Arthropoda; class Insecta; order Orthoptera; family Acrididae; genus Schistocerca; species Schistocerca cancellata. The sequence continues at coordinate 846,849,373 of NC_064628.1, forward strand.
AGATAGTAAGAGCAAAATGTGTCGGCCAGCAGAGCTAAGTGACTTCCAACATGGACTAGTCATTGGATGTCAGCTGAGGAACAAACGAACCAGGGACATTTCAAACCTTCTACAACTGTTCAAGTCGACTGTTGGTGGCTTAACTGCGAAATGGAAACACGATTGAATGACGCCAACTACATCAAGACCAGGCAGACCTCAACTACCGACGGACAGGAGCTTTTGAGCGTTTTGGAAGGTAAAATTAAAGTCTGGTACACAATCCCATGTCCGGATTAACGGCTGACTGCAGGAAGAGTGCATCATTATTCGACGCGGTGGCGTGGGGAGGGGGCGAGGGGGTTGCAGGCCCCTGTCCTAGGCACCTTTTACACCCGGGAAAGATGCCTGGTGCTCATTTCGACAGCAGAGAAAAATCACTCGTATATCCCAAAGTGCTTTCAGTAGTGTTGTTAGTATGGTGACTGCAACTACAGAGATAAAAAGAGTGGGGTACAGTCGTTAGGCAACTTCTTACAAGGCACACATATCTGTTGTCGATACTAAGTTAGAACGAGACCACTGGACGGTGGATAACTGGAAAAACTGATCTGGGGTGATAAAATACTGTACACCCTGTGGAAATCCGATGGAAGGGTCTGGATTTTGCAGAATGTTGGAGAATGTTATATGCCATCGTGTACACTCTCAACAGTTCAGAGAAGATCGTGTTGCGGTAAGGGGATGTTTACAGTCGTTAGGGTACAAAATTAACTGTTCATTTGCACTTTCATATTTTGCCCTCAATATTTTTGATTTCGTACAACGTGTCTTTATATTTGCAATTCCTTGCATCTTTATATCGTTTCGGTTACTTAAAACAAGACCTGTGCAATACTTCTTTGTGTCTCCGCTGATGCATTTCGTATCTTTGGAGGCCTTTTTAGGCCATCAGCGAATGAGATACGTTCGCGGGTGTCGAATGATGACGAGATACAATTTCAAAAGAGTTTTCGGCATTCTGTTCATGATTCGCTGTTTGGGAGGCAGTCTAGTCTATTTCGCTTCTTGTTATCTCTGGCACTGACGTAAGCTGTGCACGTGTATCTACAATGCTGAAGATTAAGGGTGAGACCTATAACGATGGATAGCTTATTTCAGACAAGAATTTTAAATATTCACACAGTTTTCTTGTTGTCACTCTATGTACGAAATTTTCAATGGTGTCCTTCCGCGTGGTGACATGAAGGTTTGTACACTCATGCTCATAAATCAAGGATAACTGCGGAATGTGGTGCCACACAACGTGGCACTACACAAAACTGGCGCTAACAGCATAGACACTATAGGGAACACACACGACACAGATCTGTAATCCACGGTACCGGTGATAAGTTGAGAAAACCGTCCCGAAACACATGTGCTACAAAACGCCACTGTTTTCTGCGCATCTACCCCGACATAAATATGGGATATGATCACCATGCACACGTACACAGGCCGCACAACGGGTTGGCACACGCTGGATCAGGTGGTCGAGCAGCCGCTGGGGTATAGCCTCCCATTCTTGGACCAGTGCCTGTCGGAGCTCCTGAAGTGTTCTAGGGGTTTGAATACGTGCAGCGATACGTCGATCGAGAGCATCCTAGACGTGCTAGAAGGTGTTTAGGCCTGGATAACAGGCAGGCCACTCCATTCGCCTGATATCATCTGTTTCAAGGTACTTCTTCTCGACGGCAGCTCGGTGGGGCCGTGCGTTATCATCAGGAGGAAGGTGCGACCCACTGCAGCCCTGAAAATGCGGACATACTGGTGCTAAATGACGTCCCGATACACCTGACCTGTTACAGTTCCTCTGTCAGGGAAATGCAGAGGTGTACGTGCACCAATATAACCCACTCCACACCATCAAACTACGACCTCCATACAGGTACCTTTCAATTACATTAAGGGGTTGATATCTGGTTCCTGGTTCACGCCAGATAAAAGCTGAGCGAGAATCACTGTTCAGATTATACCTGGGACCACTGTTCCAACGACCATGTACCGTGTTCTTGACACCAGGCTTTACGGGCTCTCCTGTGACCAGGGGTCAGTGGATTGTACATTGCAGGTCTCCGGGGGAATAAACCATGTCTGTTCAGTCGTCTGTAGAGTTTGTGTCTGGAGACAACTGTTCCAGTGGCTGCAGTAAGGTCCCGAGCAAGGCTACCTGCCGTACTCCTTGGCCATCTGTCCAAAACTCGTGGTCGTACTGTAGCGTTCTCGCTTCCCGCGCCCGGGTTCCCGGGTTCGATTCCCGGCGGGGTCAGGGATTTTCTCTGCCTCGGGCATGGATGTGTGTGATGTCCTGAGGTTAGTTAGGTTTAAGTAGGTCTAAGTTCTAGAGGACTGATGACCATAGATGTTAAGTCGTGTTCAGAGCCATTTGAACATTGACCGTCTGCGGGCACGGATGGTGAGATATGGGTCTCCTTCTGGTGTTGTACACTGTAGACGTCCCGTACTGTAGCGCCTAGATACATTTCATGTCTGCTGGAATAGTTGCCATAATCTTGAGATCACACTTTGTGGCAAACGGAAGGCCCGTGCTATGACCTGCTGTGTTTGACCAGCCCCCTGTCGCCCTGGTATTCTACCCCTCATAACTTCATCAATATGTGTTCTTGGAGCCATTTTCAACACGCAGTCACCATTAGCAATTCTGAAAACGTCTGCACACTTACTCGTTGCATCGTACCCTGACATGCACCAACACACCTCTACGTTTGTGGACTGCTGCCAGCACCACCGTGCGACGACCGCAGGTCAAATGCACCGCATGGTCATAGCCTGAGGTGATTCAAACCCGCAAACCTCTCACAAGAGTGTTGTTTCACCCTGTATCAGCATTATCCGTAATTTATGAGTGTAGCTTGCTCACTTTTCGTGAAATCGAAGCTGATTACATAACCGAGTATCACCTTTCCTACTTGTCAAGTTACAGATTCAATTAATCATCCCCTCCTGCATTATAAATGATACACTGTCTTGCTGGTAGTCGTACATTTCGTCACCCCTTTCGAGAGACTTACGCTGTATTAACTACTATGAGAACCCGTGTGGGCATAGTGAATCATCTGCATTGATTTAAGATCACTATACATATCATACGTACATACACTCTGAATTATTTCGTTCATGTTTTATCTTAAATAACACAGTCGCATGCTACGGTTCCACAATCATTTTCACACTTGTTGCTGCTACCTTTGTCACACTTATGCTGAATTACTTACATGCTACCTTTTAAAATCATTAAGAACAAATACCCGGTACACTGGACGGATTAAAGTTACGGTGGAGCAAAGTAAACTGAAGCGCCAAAGAAACTGATGTAGGCATGCGTATCAAGATACAGAGGTATGTGAACAGGCAGAATACAGCGCTGCGGTCGGCCACGCCAGATGAGACAAGTGTCTGGTGCAGTTGTTAGATCGGTTACTAGTGCTTCAGTGTCAGGTTATCCAGATTTAAGTGAGATTGAACGCGGTGTTATAGTCAGAGTACGAGCGATCTCGGAGGTAGCGATGAAGTGGGAATTTTCCCGTACAAGTGTACCGTGGATATTACAAATCCGGTAAAGCGTCAACTCTCCGATATCACTGCGGCCGGAAAATGATTCTACAAGAATGGGATCAATGACGATTGAAGAGAATCGTTCAACGTGTCAGAAGTGCGACCCTTCCGCAAATTGCTGCAGATTTCTGTGCTGGGCTATCAGCAAGTGTGCGAACCATCTAAAGAAACATCATCGATATGGGCTTTCGTTGCCGAAGACCCACTCGTGTACCCTTGATGACTGCACGAGACAAAGCTTTACGCCTCGCCTGGACACGTCAAATGTTGCCTGGTCGGACGAGTCTTTCCAAATTGTATCGAGCGCATGGACGTATACGGGTATGGAGACAACCTCATGAATCCATGGACCCTGCATGTCAGCAGGGGACTGTTCTGGCTGGTGGAGGCTCTGTAACGGTGTGGGGCGTCTGGAGTTGGAGTGATATGCGACCCCTGGTCCGTCTACATACGAGTCTGACCGGTGACACGTACGTAATCCTGTCTGATCGCCTGCAACCAATCATGTCCATTGTGCGTTCCGACAGACTTTGACGGTACAATGCGACACCCCACACTTTCAGAATTGCTAAAGAGTGGCTCCAGGAACACTCTTCGGAGTTTAAACACTTCCGCTGGCCTCCAAACTCCCCAGACATGAACATTATTGAGCAAATCTGGGATGCCTTGGGACGTGCTGTTGAGAAGAAATTTCCACCCCTTCGTACTCTTCAGGATTTATGGACAGGCCTGCAGGACTATTGGCGTCAATTCCTTCCAGCAACTACTTCAGACATTAGTCGAGTCCATGCCAAGTCGTGTTGCGGCAATTATCGGTGCTCGCGGGGGCCCTACACGATATTACGCAGGCGTACCAGTTTCTTTGGCCCTTCAGTGTAGGGTGTCGCATGCTTTTCTGAAAGTCTGCTGATTACTGAAAACAATGCACAGTCTTCTGATATTAGTTCAAATGGCTCTGAGCACTACGGGACTTAGAATCTGAGGTCATCAATCCCCTAGAACTTAGAACTACTTACACCTAACTAACCTAAGGACATCACATACATCCATGCCCGAGGCAGGATTCGAACCTGCGACCGTAGCGGTCGCGCGGTTCCAGACTATAGGGCCTAGAACCGCTCGGCCAGACCGGCTGGCTCTGATATGAGTGAGACGTCCAGTGCAACAGATGATAGCGTGTGCTTCCATGTTTGTTATATAAAGCCTTTGTTGTTAAATCATATCCCCATCTCTGTCGTTCACTGAAGTTCTAGGATAAGTATTCTTTTCAAGTTAAAATTCAGTGTTTACAGATACAAGGTATCATCCTCATAACACGGTTTTGGCTATAAGCTGAAACCGTATGCATTTTATGACTTTAGGACGGGTTCTTGATGAATGATTAACTACTATTTGATGTTTAAATACTTTGCTACACACTATTCATTTCCGTGGCGCCTACGCTGAGTAAGTGAGTGTGTCTATATTTTACTATACATTATTGTTTTTCTACGGCATAAATATTCATATATTACACCGTGACTTGTAGCTGCAGGGCTTTACTTAACTGCTCCTGATAATGGTTCATTTATATTAAACGAGAAATCGCTTACGTTGTGCAGTACCTTTAATGCACTTAGAAAATTGGTAAATGAGGAAGAATATCAACACATTTTGCAGAGTTGTGTAGTGCATACAATAGAGGAATATGTCGGAGACGATGACTCCATCAGCATTACAACGCACCATGACATAAAGCAGCCTCTGTGGAATACTGGTGTATGGACGATAACATTCCTGAAGAGTACTGTTCTTCCTGAAAATAAACAGTGCATAAATTGTTACGATTTTGGTACTTAATGGAATGCCGTTGGGATGAGTCAGAACTTAGATATCGCCATACCCTGGGGTTACATCACTGTCTTCTCTGGTTGCGGCTCTTGAAGATGAACGGACTACCAAAGACATTCGGTCGCCTCATTGTAAGTGTTCCCAGGGATGTTGAAGCCATCATAAAGGCGAAGGGTGTACGTTTCCCATGTTAAAGTGCACAAATAGGTGTCCGCACACTTCTGATGAAATAGTATAACTACATCTGTATATAAGTGACACAAAACATTACTGTACTTCGACTAAGTACCACAATCGTAACAATTTATGTACTGTTTATTTTCCTCTGTCGTCAAACTTCCGCTGTCGAGTGGCCGTTACCAGAAGTTTTATATTTGTGCGGCGTAAGAAGATAGCAGGATAGCCGAGTGACTTGTCTCAATGATGTACGACAGCTTCCACTTGACCGTGGTGTAGTATCTTAGACACGCCATTTATGGAAAATAAACAACAGTTACTTTCGATGTCAGAAATGTTGTCTTTTCAGAGCCTACAGACTCAGAGCAATATTTTGAGAATAAACACATAATGGCGTAATGTACTGATAAAATGTGGAGGTGGAAATTAGTACAAAAAGAGAATACAGTTGAGGAATATAGATTAAGACGTTAAGATGTTAGCGTAACCACTGATAAAAAATTATAACAAATTGTATAGATCCGCATGTAGTCCCGTATAATATCAAAAAGGACTTCACGATAATGATATTTTCGTAAAAAAGTAGGAGCAGCGCAACTGTTGGAGAGAAGAAATGTTACTGCTTAAAAATATACTCTACACAATTAGGAAAGAAATTAAGACTGCAAGCTGTTGCCCACGATGTGAAGGCTACTCTGGGACAGTTGTATACTAAACGACTGCCGCGCTGCACGCTCTGAGGCACTGCATTACCATAAACAAGAGTTTCAAAAAAGGAAAACAAGAATAGAAGCGATATGTATGGTGTCTTTCCGACGGCGATTAATATCCAGTAAATTCTTCCATGAAAACAGAAGAGCAAACCATTGTCGTAAGCCCGGATCACTACAACACCGCATACAGTCGATCCTCTGTTTTGCACAGCTTTTACTATCATTGCAAGCTACTCCGCTAAAGTTTTTTGCACTTATGTATTGTTTTTCATTACAATATAGCACTTTTCTTAATGTTCATTACGTTCAGCTTGAAAACGTTCACGGTGTTCCATAAATTCACAGCACTAGGACTTCTGTGAGGTTACGAGAGACCTGATAAACTTTCGTCTCTGGCAGCGCGAATTGTCGAACTTCCTTTGATATTCAGAACATGCCTAAGAATCTAGTCACCAATTCTGTGAGTAATGTAAGACGTAACTGTGCAAAAAAGGCTGGAAAAGATCTTTCTTTATGTTTTATAACGGAACGTAGGATAAGCGGTGGTCGTTTAGTAGCGGCAGCGTTACAGTCTTATCTCCTGTTCTTCCTTTTCTGATAATATTTTGTTGAATTGTGAAACGATATTACATTTTAAGTAACAGAATCATATTCTATGTTAAAGGCCGACTGAAATTCTCTGGACGCAAGAGCGTTGCCACCTGAGAATCAGATGATAAAAGGTCTGGGTAATTTACACCATTAGCAAGCAACATACATAAATTCGCGTTTTGTAAGAAATTTAGATGTGCATTTAGAAAAATACGGATTGCAATAGGATCTACTGCAGACTATTCTAAGCTGTTAAACATAACGGTATGCTTTGTAAAGGCTGTTATTGTTATAAAAACATGAAATACGTGTTCACAGTCAAAATTCAAAGAACTGTAAAGTAAGTCATGAGTACCAGTTTCAATATAGAGACACATTCGCTGAAGTGTTATACAAAGACGAAACAGGGCGTCCAAACCTTTCACGATGTCAGCTTTTTGGCAGCCAACATGAGTCTGTACACTGTCGGTTCCCATCGCAAACTCCTTGCGCTGAACGTAACAGTATTCAGGAAGTTAGATGAGGTCTCATGCGTCCTCGCCTATCACATCATCACTGTAGAGGTGGATATACGCAGCCAGTACTACGTTTTCTGATGTATGCTGAGATTACGTTTTATGGCGTCACTAGCGTCCATTCCCGTCACAATGAAGATCGATACGCGCTTTACAGAAACGAACCATTCAATAATGCATTCCAAATGGCAGCATTGACAGAGACCGTCAACGAAATAGGACGGAGCGTCAGGTCGAGATTGGGAAGCAAGTTTGACGTTCATATTTCTTTTTTTTTTGGGGGGGGGGGGAGAGGGAGACGCGGTGTATTCTACTAAGATCGGAAACTAATATATTTTCTTCACCTTCACTCATGTCACAATTGTGCAGTCCGTGCTTTAGCGTTTTCTTAGTCCTTCAGTATTATTTTGATTTCTTTTCGTGGCACAAAGCACATGTTCTATGGTAACTTGGACATTCTCTTTTTGACACTGAGTGCATTGAGAGTTCTTTCACAAGAGAGACGAGATATCTGAAAGCAAAACATTATTTATTCTTTACAGTAACTGATGAGAGCTGACACATGCGCTGTGTATAAATAAGTCTTATGTGAAAATGTCAGCTTTGTTGAAGGATAAATGTACAGTTGTATCTGACCTTATTTACTGTGTAGAAGAAAAACACAATGGATAAGGTAAATAAGCTCTATGTACCCCACTTATGAAACTGTTTTGACGTGTCACAAACGATATACTTTTGCTAGTTAATAAATGTCGATATATTGAAATGCTGTGCCACTTCTCAGCAGTTATCACACAAAATTAATGAGGATCATCGGTGATGGAGTTTGCTTTGGCCATTAATAATAAACTGCATCGTCTTTAGTTCCTTAATCATGACACTGAATTCCGCATTTTGTAGCCTATTGTATTGTATTGTATTGAACTGGGGACCCAGAAACGATGGAGAGGGTTTGTCTCCGCCGTAGCCCTTAGTGTGTGCGGTTCGGCCCCCAGTGGACACCTCCCCCCCTCCCCCCCTCCCCCTTTCCGGGAACGTCTCACTCCAGACGAGTGTAATCAAAGCGTTTGAGTTGTAGAGTAATTATGGTGTACGCGTACGTGGGGACAGTGCTTGCGCAGCAATCACCGACATAGTGTAACTTAAGTGGAATAATGGGAACCAGCCCGCATTCGCCGAGGCAGATGGTAAACCGCCTTAAAAACCATCCACAGACTGGCCAGCACACCGAACTTCGATACTAATCCGCCGGGTGGATTCGTGGCTCTGGCCCGCACGGCTTCCCGCCCGGAAAGCAGTGCGTTAGACCGCTCGGCTAACCGGGCTGGCATCATAGCCTAATTTTCACCGTTCGGCACCGGGATCGGCAAAGAGAAGTGTTGACCTCTCGCCTTGTGTGTACACCACCATTCGATGGTGAAGTCGGCTGATTTTCATTCCGTTGACGTTGTCTTAACACTGTAGATCGTAAAACTGTTCCTGTGGATTCCGATGGGATGGCCAAGCTGCAGGTGTTTGCTTGCACAACTTACATTCTTCGATTACAGTACTCAGTCATGACAACCTCTACCTTCGCTTAAGGTCTGCCGCTATCGTTTTGTTACACCGTGGCTATACCTGACCTGGCGGATAAAATCTGTAATCCAACCAGCCGTCGACAGACAACGGAGCTCCGTACACAGGAAACGCATCTGAAGAAACTCTCTGCTAAATGCAGACAAACTTGTAGTGCCTGGTAGAAATGCCTGCAGCTGTCCCTCAACGAAAATAAATTGCGAAAATCCAACTGAGCCTGAATGCTTTACTCTCTGATAGCTAGTGGATATGCAACAGTTGAGCTACTGAAAGGCAGATTGCTGCCCAACGAACTCAGCTACTAAATTAATAACTGTCTTACAATGGATTTATGATATGAAGGGGGTGCTCCTGGAAGCTGAAACATGGGTGGTTAGCCTTCACAAAATCAATAAAGTATTCTCCATGGAAAATGGATTCATTAACTACTAAATCAAAATCTTGGCCCAAGTAATTCCAAAATTTATTTCAATCATGTTGAGTGTGCATTCTCCGCCACGCGGTCCATTGAGGCTCGTGGAATGCAGTCCAGATTAAGGTTATGCGTGATATTAGCTGTCGTTGACGTGGTTTACACTTCAAGGGTTTTCTGACTTCGATAAGAGAATTGTAAGTCTTGTCATTCATCTATGCCACAGTGATATAACAAACCCGGACCACAGACTTGAATTAATATAATAACAGAAATTACTGAGTTCGTCAGTTAGCAGAGTGAAGAAGATACAACACGTATTGCAGCAAGAAGACAAACTTAAAGGAAAGGACGAAATGTAAATACACTTTAAACTGAATGTGTTTTGCGAAACAACAAAGAAATTGGTAAGCGAACTAAAAAAAGTGGAAATTGAAAATATTTAAAAATCACATAAGGGTCAGACTCGTCACAATTTAAAGCAGGCGTATGGATTATAAAACTTTATTAAAAAATTTAGACGCGAATGAAATTGAGAAACGTTCAGAACTTTAAAAATCTCTCTTATGCAAACGCTGAAAAAAAAAGCAATTATCTGGGAAAGTGGTGCAAAAAGAGAATGATGCTGCACACGTAACTAGAGCAAATGTAACAAAATCTCAAACAGAAATGTAGAGTTGAGCAGATGTTAGGAGAAACGTTGGCTTTTCGACTCGGAATCTTCGGCCGACGTTTGTTTAAAGATTTTTCTGACGTTTCAGTAGAACGAGTGGCTGGTATTTTCAAAGATTCATACTCCATTTCTGGTGGCGGTGAACCTTCGACTAACAGCATAGAAAATATGATGCAAGCATTCGAGGAGTTCTTTAAATGGATATACCCTTAAGAGAAATTGATGATATCACGGGAAAAAATCACAGACGTGGTTTACAACAGCTATTCAGGGTAGGACTAAGGAAAGGAGCCTGAAAATTACGCTTCTTCAGTAAACGCACTTTACAGTGTCGGGAAATTATTATAAAACGAACCTGCAGAAATATTTACAGTGAGACTACGGAGGAATTAATTTCACAAAACAGAAACGATGATGTAATTCTTCTACATTTTAAGAACAGAGGTACAAAATGTTACAATATTAACATCTGTCAACATTCTTCTCTCTGTAACGTTCCAATTATTCTCTAAAACTGTCACTAACTACGTAGAAAAATCACTGGATTTTAATCACGCTGTGCTAAATGCTAGATACAAACCATCTCCAAGTCGTCAACAGACTTGAAGACAGGAAATTATTAAATGATTACGTATTTCCATCTTATCTAGGATTCATAGTTTCTTGAAGTTTTTGCTTCACTTCCAACAAAATATCTAATATTAGCTTTTGAGCAACGAAGTATACCATCTATATTTCTTACCTGCAAAACAAATACATCAATGACACAGTTTCCATTACTTTTCCTCAGGACGACATGGAACTTGGAAGCGGAAAAAGGACCGGACAAGAACTTTCACACCACTTTGCGAATTCACAGAAGCCTTACAAGCAAGGTTCCGCTCATTAAAATGTAAAAAAAGATGCAAGAATGCTTATAAATGCGACATATTTGAACGACCTTCCTTTTGATGATGAAATTGTGAGGCTTTCCCTTAGTGTAAACGACCTTCAGCAAGTAATAGAAGTAAACAGACCAAGTTTTCCAAAAGGAAGATGTGGAGCCAGCTGATAAATTTTTGTGGCTACCAGGGAGTGTTCAGTCTTGTCATGTCGGAAATTTCTGTGACTTTTTTGGTCATACGTGGTTAAGGTGAGTTACAATCGATATGCTGAATTTCAGGGGGTGACATGAATTGGACGTTATGGAAAACCTATTGCTAAAAGTGAAATTTTTCGCATTCTACAGTCCTGAACTCTCGCTGCACGTATGCGACGTTCTCTTGTCACCGCTTTTATTAGCTTGGGAGGCAAGCGCTGAATAACCGAGCGAAAGCGATCATAATATAATGAAATATCCGTAGCCTTATTTTATCCATAAAGTTCCTCCCAAAATGGAGTGGGGTATAAACAAATAAATAGAAAATTTCCAGCGTGTTAACATTAATTTTATTCCTTGTAATTACTGCTAAAATGTGAACTATTGATGTCCTTCTTGAAATTTGTATTTTATGTCTGTAAGAACAGTCGCCATTCATTCATATAATCAACTCACCTCGTTGGTCAGTGAATTCACAATCTCCAGCGGGAATCTAAAATTAGCAAGTGTGAAGGATATGGACGGGGTTGGTGTTGAGAATCTGTGTCGGTCAGGGAACCAGAGGTAGTCCGCTCATTGGCGACTGTGTTCGGGTGGTACAGTGACTAACTCAACTGCCTAGTAAGCAGGAGATTCCGGGCTGATGTCCCAAACCAGAACACATTTCACTCGTCGCTGCTGATTCTTCGCAAAGTCCTGATACAGCTGAAATCATTAGTTCCATCCCTTTCCTTTCCTTTCTTCCCCCTTCATTCAATTTACTTAATATGCGATTGTATGTGGCACTATCACTGGAAAATTCTTCATGATTAAATTTTTTTTCAGTTTTTTCATCGTCGGTGCATTCATAATTAACTGTTTCAGTCGTTTGTTGCCATATTCCATCTGCACGATTTAAATGTTGGGTCTAAATGTTTAAACACCATTTCATACATCATCTAATCTTCGTGCGTCTTTTCTGTTGATGGCTTCAGTTGTAAAAACATTGTCGGGTTTCCCCAGCTCTTGCGAGGTGGCTTTGAATGCACAGAATTTTTTAAAATTCGAAGTAGGGTGAGAAAGACCTGTTTACGAATATTTAACAAGAATTAAATGAAAGAGCTCCCAAAAAAATGTTACGTTTAACAGAAATTTGAAGCGATATTCTTCTTGAATGAACCGTGCTGCGATATCAAGACGGTCGCACTTCCTCAGTCATGCGCACAACACTAGCCGAAACAATATCCAGCGAAATACAGGGCTATCCATGTCAGTTACGAGCGCCAAGCAACGGCATACCCGTTTTCGTGAATTTGTATAGGTAACTTCCAATTCACGTCGGCAGCTGAAATTTAGCAAGCGCATATCAATTTAGACTAACTTCGAGCTTCCGTTGAGTCTGAAGATAAAAGGCTGAAATCAGTGTAGACTAGCAATTTTGACTCATGGAAATGAGATATGCATCTGTATACCAAACCATTAACACATTACAGGGTAGTCAGCAAGCAATAGAGATATGCGTATTGTAAATTACTACTGAGACAGAAAGACAAACAAATTGATCAAGGAACACACTGGACTGAAATATGTAACGTTAACAATGAAATAGAGGTGGGCGGAACAAGCCGACTAGCACAGGCATTGCAAGCGGATAACAAAACTTTGAGTCGAGAAGATAAGAAAATGACAACTGAATGAACCAATGGGAGATGGGTATATGGCATTGAAAACATGCAGGATCGACATCAAGTGTACAACTGGAGACCGTGAGACGTGGCTAAGTTTGTAGAAGGTTGTCATGGAATACTATGTCCCGGCTAGTGGCAGCTCATACAAAATTTTACCTCTGTGGTCCTACGTGGCAGCGTATAGCTTTTTGACTTACAAGGCCGGTAATCATAACTAAATTGGATATATTACTTTTACCGAAACAAATTGAACTGTTTGGATCGAAATTTTCTAATTAATAGATGAGCATTATGAGGAGTAAAACAAAATGAAAAAAAAAAGATCGAAGCAGTGGGAATCGAACACAAGCTCTCGAATTGCGTCACTGTGACTGACAACTTTTTCTTCCTTTTTCTCGAACTCGGAGCCTTGGTCTTCCTACCTACACTTTTTTTGAGTAATTACAAATTGAGTCATGATGGGAAGGGCCGGACGGTGAATCATACAGGGCCCGCAGCCCGAGGCCTGGTTTCGACGTCCCACTCTCCCCCGCTATGACAATTGTGACGGGAAGGGAATTAGATTAACGTAACTGAAAACAATGGCTCTTTACACACACGCACAACCACCCACCCACCCACCCACACACACACACACACACACACACACACACACACACACACACACAAGCACACACACACGCACACACACACACACACACACACATATATATATATATAAGAGTGGGTCGGCGTATCAGGTCTTTCCTGGTCTTTCCTAGGCTGGAGAGCCGTATGGAGAGATTCAAACTCAGAAAAAAAATAAGCAATCAAACACGTAATTCCTCGTGCACACAGCCAGGTTATCAGCCTGTGCATGTTGACATATTGTACATTGTACCATTCCGGTTATGATGGTACACGACCACTTAGCCACAGCATCATTACGTCAACTACCTCTCAAAAATCACTCAAACTCTATCGTGCCGGCAATATTTTACATGCATTTTCAAAAATAAAATGTAATAAAATAGAAAGTTGACCAAGAACTGTGAGCACCGTAGCGCTCATACTGCAGGAAGGGATGACGTCACATTACAGCGTGCACTGAGTTGATCGTAGTGCCGCCGGCCGCTGTGGTCGAGCGGTTCTAAGCGCTTCGGTCCGGAACCGCATTGCTGCTACGGTCGCAGGTTCGAATCCTGCCCCGGGCATGAATGTGTGTGATGTCCTTAGGTTAGTTACGTTTAAGTAGTTCTAAGTCTAGGATACGGATGACCTCAGATGTCCCGTAGTGCTTAGTGCCATTTGAACCATCTGTCGTAGTGCCGCTGACCATCGTTTCAGTGCCCGACACTGGTTTCTACTTATCACAGAGAGAGCACTTCAAATAGCGTTATTTTAGTGCAATTTCCGGCTCGAATTAGAATAGTAACGCAATTTTAATTGGTTCTGGGTTGCATAATTTTTAACATTTACAATATGCTGTTGCACTTTAGTACACGATAACAGGTCGTCACCGGTCCTGACGTAACTAAAGCCAATGTTTTTTCTTCCTTTTTTCTAACGTAAAGTAAATGAATTATGAATGAATAATCTAAAATATTATAATTAAGATTGTGGGATTACATTTCTTTCTTTGATAGCTAACCATATGGCCATGGATTGCCGAAAGATCCGTTATTAGACGAAGGTGTCGCACTCTATGGACTACGTGATGAAACTGCGTTGGCGAGAAGTTAATAACAATTGCCAGCACAGAGCATCTGTGGACCCAACGGCAATTAATTTGTAAGCTTGATTTTCGATTTTAAGCAAGGAAACGATTAACTGAAGGAATGTTTGTAGAGAAGATATTGTTGGTTTAGTGTAGGACAAAATTAGACTTTTAAAAATACAAAAGCAGTGAAAAATGCTGTAGAAACTGGAAGGGGAACGGAAAGCTAAAGCGTAACGTGTGAAAATGACAAAACTGTACGACGGCATTGTTTATCTTGTTACATGTGTTTTTTTAAAGCTGTATTTGTTATTATTAACAAATATTAAATGATATGCATTCGTTTTGGCTTTAATGGAGGTCCAGGAACTAATTAATGTGCCCAGACAACTGATATACTTTTTTACTACTTCATTAAACTCTGAAGGACATTTAATACCAAACCGCTTCTCCTACAAATAAAGGTAGGTGTGGTATAACCACAGATCCATGAAATACGACGTCTACTTGACTTAATACAGATGACCTACGAATAAAGTACTATCACATTGCACCCTCGTGATGGTAACTTTAAAGCAGTAGGAGATCACCCATCCTTCCATGCATCGCATGGCAGACAGGGCTATGTTGATTGTGTATTTACGTCTAACTGCAAGAGATCCGAGATAATACTAATTTCCCTAGCTGTGATGGACAGGTCCACTACGTAATTGCTACAACTGTTACAAGTTCATCATGATTTCGACAGAAACGTGATTGATATTTAGCCAGCAATGGATGTCAGTTGACTGAGACGAGAATGACGATGATATCGATGCATAATTCAACGTTAAAGAGTTCAGAAATGCATGCTGCATCGTATTTTCTTCTCTCAGAGCAACTAACGATTCTGATAACAGGGAATGTCTTTATCACAGAATTAAAATGGAGAAAATTACTGTAAACTCAGGGATGGACACCAAACACATTGCTCTCTCGGTAGGAGAAATGCTGGGGGAAAAGCAACACGCCCCAATAATTGCGTTAAGCTGCCAACGACAAATTTTTGACGTGGTTTCGAGACAACTAATAGAGATTCTGAAATTAATAAGATAGTGCTCCACGTAGCAAACGTGACCCAACGAAGAAGAAAGTAATTAATTTTCATGTGCATCTGTGGTTGATTCGAAATGGAAAGAACATTCTCTCAGCACCAATGTTCTCCTGCCAACCGCAAAATTTGCGCATAGAAAAACGTCGTGACGGTAGTTCTTGAGTGCTGTAACAGAATGATCCGGAGTCACTACAACGAATAATTTATTGCAAATTTAAATTTTACTCTTCCTTATTTGAGGTGGTATTCAGTAACGCAATTCAATTCATTGCTTTGATTGTACATACACAGTGAGCTTCCAGACATCACGTAATTTGCTTGACTTTGACAATAAGTCTAAAGGGAATGTTAGCAATGTTCATAACGGGAGCCCGATATTGCTGGTTGCACAACTATCGCTTATGGCTCGCTTACAGCTTCCAAGTTACGTCGCCAACGTGGTATTGAGTCCCAAACTCGTCCGGTGGGAAGTTAATTCGGAAACCTCCCGCTAGACAGAAGCTCGGAATGTAGCTTCACATAAGCCTCAAATAGCCCAGGGGTGGTGCTAAATGAGGATTACTGCGGTACGTCCGTCGGAAATAGCTGGTTCTAGGATAGACGAGGCATAAATGACCCATTAATTACGCTACGTTCAGTGGTTTTGCTGCAACAATATTTAGACGTGCAAGTAAACTTGAGAACTATCGTACAGTTGTCTTGATCGAGACGGTGCAGGGAAGATATGCGTTTCGATAAGAAGCAGCAACACAGTTGTAAAAAAACCTATCTTTATACGCAAGTTTAACTATCGGTTTTAGTTTCCTGTAAATACACTTTGTTTTCCCACGTTAGCACCTTTCACGTATAATCACTTTTGGTTACGTTGCCCTACCGTCTTCCATAATCACTCAGCATAAAAAATTCACCATCTGCAAAAGTATACCAACTGACAACGGCAGAGTGCCTCGTCATCTTCAGATCACTGCCCAATAAGCTATTGTTGCAAGTACAAAAAGAAAAAATATTTCCTGGGTGCGTCGGTAGTGTGAGGGTCGAAGAGATTCCAACGCATACGCTGTATCTTATAATTCTTATCGTCAACAGTATGAGGTCACACATTTTCGCTGCTTGTCTTGGACACATTTCGCGATATCCGCGTGACCCGATTTAGGTGTTTGCCTGAAATTTTTGTTTCGGTGGACTTGACTACCGCACTGACCTTTTTTTTATTATACGTGGATGTAGGTTTTCTGCTGCTCACCGCCAATAACAACGAGGGAAAAGAAATCATCTCCATATTGACGATAGGGAACCAAAACCTTTGCATTGGATATTAAGCATATACGATACTCACCTTGGATACTGACTGCTATATCTGAGCTTTTCTGCTACAGTCGTGACATTCATCATCCAGAACATCATCGTTTATCGGGTCGCAGTTTATGTTCCACTTGTTGCACGATTTTATCGGTCTGGATCCTGGGTCTGATGCACTGCTCTTCGTCATGCACATTTGCACATGATGTTTTGACCTCAGTACCTAAACTTCTTTTCACTCATTATTACAGCCCACAAGTTAAGCACTGCTGCTGATGATTCAGCACCAGTAGATACTTTTACAGTCAAATATCGAACTACAGCCCGCGCTTTGTAAACCGTGGGGGAAACAATTTTTGAAGACATTGTGGTCTGCTTTCACTCACATTCAAAGGACGATTGAATAAAAACATTAAGTTCTGTAGTTTCGTAAACGATCAACACATGACACTGCATTTGTGTAATTTTGTTCTGAGTTCCCACCATTTCCATGAACAAACGGTCATTACTTTTCGAAGACGCCGCGTATTACATACATAAAAAAATAGTCCTCACCCTGAAGGTTAGAGACAGTTCGAAGCAGCTGATGCCTTTGGGGATACCTGCTCAATATTATTTGTGCATTTTGCTTAAAAGTGCAGTATACTTAAAAAGTAATAGAATATTTCTAAAGAGGCTTTGGGAAGAGATGCAGAGTATTTTATAAATTGTTATTTATTTTTTGAAAGAAATACAGGATTCTGCGCCGGCCACGGTGGCCGTGCGGTTCTAGGCGCTGCAGTCCGGAACTGCGGGTCTGCTACGGTCGCAGGTTCGAATCCTGCCTCGGGCATGGATGTGTGTGATGTCCTTAGGTTAGTTAGGTTCAAGTAGTTCTAAGTTCTAGGGGACTAATGACCTAAGATGTTAAGTCCCATAGTGCTCAGAGCTTATTTGAACCAGTTTTTTGAACAGGGTTCCGCTCGTAAATAGCCAGTTTTGGATACCTGCTGAATTTTATTTGTGCATTTTGCTTAAAAGTACAGTATACTTAAAAAGTAATAAATTATTTCTAAAGAGGATTCTGGGAGAGATGCAGAGTATTTTATAAATTTTTTATTTATTTTTTTAAAGAAATACAGGATTCTGCTCGTAAATAGTCATTTCCTATGCGTCGGATGTTACTTCATGTTTATAGAAATTAACGTTTCATAAAAGTGATCTGATAAGGATGCGTTAAAATCTTCTCCCAATAGTGATGAAACTGAAAAGAGATCGCATGCCACTTACTAGCTCACACTTGTCATGTTAGCTATCGCATACATGACATCTAGTGACGAATTTCATGCTGCAAGTATAATTGTTGCCATTGCTATCAACGATACGCACAGTAATGTTATGTTCCTATTAAAATTCAATCTGAAACAGAACGAATATGTTTACGTCTGCTATAAAGTCTGTATACCTACCTTAATTAATTTTTCATTAATTTTCTTGTCGATTTTGTGTCGAGAATAATAGTCCTTCAGATTCAAAATGCAAATTGTCAACGTTAACACATTGGTGTTATTTCAGGTATAATTTCCCTTTCTTTTATTCGGAAGGAAGTTATAGTATCTGTTTGCTATTACACTATGGTTAGAAACTCGCGATCGACGAAAATTAGGGATATTTGGGGTTTCTTCAGAGATCTAGATCATGCGTAAACCGAGTACAACTTTTGTTCAAAGTCTGTTTCGTATAAAGGAGACCCGTTTAAACTTGCTCGTCATATTCGTATAATGCTTGATGTCTTTGTCTGATGTTTAGCACCTCTTGCTCCGACATCGATATTTCTTCGGAAGATAACCCGGACGATCTGCAAACAACATCAGCGATTGCCAGAACCGAACAGCAATCAGTGCCTTCAAAAGCAGTAATCCGACCTCAAAAACAAAGGGCTATTTTAGTATTTTGCGAATGTTCTGTCTAGAAAAAGAAATCAATAATTAGACTTCATACTTCTAGAGAACATGATGAAATATTGTTAGCCCTTTAGCATAGTTGAGAAGAGGCAGTTTCAGAAGTTCGAAGGGTAGCAGGTGACGCTTATGGAATGTGAGGAAATGAGCAGTGAAAGGGTGGTAGCCGTTTCGAAAGTTATACTTCTCAGTCTGTGGTTGAAATGTTGGTGTTACGGGTTTGTAAGTAACACTGAATTCGTGTTGATGTGCAAGAGATGGCCAAGAAGTTGTTGACGACATAAAGCGGCGATTTCATAGTGCAGAGAAAAATTCTGGTGAGAAAATAAAAGTAAACCTGATCAGGCATTGTGAGAAATACCTGGAGGAGACATCCACTGCTATTACAAAAATACCAGTTACAATCACCCGATGTACTTGTTATCTCTGAGTTGAATTTGATGCTTTCCAAGCTGCAGAGAGCGCTGCTGCTGGATGAAGGCGAATATACTGACGGGAAAAAATTGGAACACCAAGAAAGGATAGTGTGACATAAACGAAAAGTGGCAGACGTGTTTCTAGATCTCAAAGACGATGTCTATTCAGAATTAGCGGCAGTCGCCTAAGACTGCCGCAGCTAGCACCACTATGACGAAGCAAATCAGGTTTGCATAAATACACGCTGTATCGGTCGTGAGCTTTATTTACCTTTGAGATTGGACATAGTGAGCTGATGGTAGTCAAGAATGCATTTAAGGCGACGATTATAGCATTTTCAAAGCATCACTGTGTTTGAACAAGGTTGTGTGATGGAAGTACGGGAAGGTGGATGTTCCTTCTGCGATAGTACACAAGATTTGTCAAGAACTTAACAACTGTACGTGACTGCTGGGAGCGGTGGTCACGAGAATGTACGGTCCCAAGAAGACCGGACTCCAGATGAAACGTCCCCTTAGAACAATTTATACACGACTGTGCTTAACCTGACACACAATATTATTTAGCGCAACGCAATCTGACTTTCAAAAATCCCTACAAAAGAATGGCCCTGACTAACATTAAACTATACCTTTCACAAATAACTTACCTCACAAAAATCTTCATTACTCGAACTACTGCAATACAGCGAGCGCCACTATTGCCAGCTAAATAAAAGATTCAAACTACAGAAGGCACTAACTACAGATAGGGATAGTTAGCAAATGAAAGATATTAATAGAGAACAAACAATGTATTTACCTTAATAGTCATAATATATATAGCAGTTCATGACAAATTACAAAACTCCGCCATCTCTCTCCCCACATCCACCACTGCTGGCGGCTCACCTCCAACTGTGCAACGCTACGCGCTGTTCACATCCAGCTGCCGCTGCCCAACACTACAATGGCAGACAACAATGCAAACTAGCCACAGGCTGCACACAGCACAGCCAGTGATTTTCATACAGAGCGCTACGTAACGTTGCCAATAAGAAAATATAAACAGCCTACTTACACAGACGGTAATGTGGCACTACCGAGAGTGATAACCATCGTGTTCGGTGCATGGCTCTGGCACATCGTACTGCATGTGCAGCAGCGATTTGAGCAGGGTTGGCACCGCAGACACACAATGAACTGTTAAAAAGTAGTTACTTCAAGGACAGCTCCGAAACAGTCACCCTGTGGCGTACATTTCAGTGAGACCAAACCATTCGCGGTTTCACTGATGTCAAGCGACAGTTCATTGGAGGGATGGGGGAGGTTTGTTGTGTTTTCCAGTGAAAGCTGATTCTATATCGGTGCCAGTGATGGCCTTGTGTTGGTTAGGTCAGTTGAGGGCCTGCAACCAACTCGTCTGTGTGCTAGTCACTGGACCTATAGCAGGAGTTATGGTCCGAGGTGCGCCGTCGTAAGAGAACAGGACCATTTCGTGGTCATCGCAAGCACCCCGTCTCCTAATCTGTACATCAGTCTGGTGATTCGACCTGCTGTGGAGAAAGGCGGGCTGTTTGAGAGCGTGCGGAGCTCTTGTCAGCCATGGGGTTTAGGTTATTCTGCTTTGGCACTGTTTATTCTTTTTTGCTGGGGTGCAAGGAAGGGGAGGGGGGGGGGCATTTCTCCCAATTGGGAATTTATTTGCAGGAGTTTGTTGGGGACAGTTCCGGTATTTACCTTAGCGGCCAAGGAAAACCTGCAAAACCCGGCCAGAACTGTTTCTTATGGCTTGACTTCTCTTTATTTGCCGTGTTGCCAGCGTTGGCGCTGGCGTTCACGGCGGGCAAGGGCGGCTTCGCGTCGTCTGTCACGCTCCACCTCTTGCTCCTCTCGCTTTCTTCTGAACTGCTCTACTTGGGCTTCCGCCTTTCTTCTTATGAGCTCCTTGCTTTGCAGGAAGCTTATTTGGTGTTCATCTCGGTCGGCGAAGTTTGGGTTGGTGACGTCCAGGATTTCGCTGTCCACAAGAGCGGCCCAGTTATTGACGAACTCCTTGGTTTGGACGCTTGAGTCCTGACGTGCTGCCGGTGCTCCATTGCCTTCTGACGAGACCTGTGTGGCTCGACCGATGGTCATCTTCTTCGGCCAGGCCGTTTGTGTGGCCTGGTCACGCCTGGGGTGTGCTGCTTCTGTTGCCGGCCCGTCGTCTTTGTGCTGCTGATCCGTCTGCAGCGCCTGCATCTCCTTGCTGGTATAGCGGCGGAGGTATTCACGGAGAGTGAAGCAGGCGGCCTCCATCTCTGCATGGAGGACCATGCGGAATCTTGTTTCCGCCTCCTGGAGGGCCGAGTCGACGTCGGGACCAGCTGTCGCCGCCGTCTTCCCACTCGCCGCGTCGCGCCGCCGCCTCCCTCCTCCGCCCTTTGCTGTCATTCATGAAGAGCATTCCAGCGGGCTTTTTACAACACGGTAACTCTCGCTCACATGCCGTTGTTATAACTCGACATGCTCAAAGATGTGTTGACATATCGACTACCCCTGCTCGATCACCAGATCTGTCTCCTACCGAGCACAATTGGGAAATCACCGGACGACAGCTCCAGCGTCATCTGCAAACAGTAGTAACCGTCCATGAATAGATCGA
Source organism: Schistocerca cancellata (assembly GCF_023864275.1). Classification (NCBI taxonomy): domain Eukaryota; kingdom Metazoa; phylum Arthropoda; class Insecta; order Orthoptera; family Acrididae; genus Schistocerca; species Schistocerca cancellata. The sequence goes on from NC_064628.1 coordinate 846,871,271, forward strand.
TTAACTGCAATAGGCATGTAACTCCATCCCACAAATTGGCATCTCGCACCTATACAACACAATCCATGCACGTTTGCGTGCTTGCAGTTATGGCGGTTACACCGATTGTTAATGTACCAGCATTTCACATTTGCTATGGTTTATCTCGCGCTTACATTAACCTGTGCACTTCCGATGTTAATCACTTGCTTACATTACGTAGACAAATGTATTCCTGAAAATTCATTACGCTAAATTAATAATTTTTTGTCTCGTGATTTCATATTTCGTCAGTGTATTTGCAAGACACCTACTACAGAGGCAAGGTAATCCACTTCATTGGTGGTATGAACGGCAGTCGCTCTTCGATCATGCAAACATGCGACCGTGTATTCTTGGAATATCCACGTCGCGAGATAGAGTGTTCTCGAATGCCAGACGCCTTTAACAGGAGATATCGTCTGACAGGAGGAAAGACTGGAATAAATCACATTTCGCTGCAGAAGTAATACTTTTTAATTTAATTAAGCTAATTCTTAAAGTGTCATTTAGCGCAATTATTTAAGTAATGTGTACGAGATAAACATTGCTACTGAGAGGATTCTCTTGAAGCTGCGAATTCTGCTCATACTTGACTTCCAGACTTCTTATGCTGGTTGTGCTCAAAATTTCATTGTTGTCGTTTATATCTTTAATGGTGTAAGACCACCGCTGATGTATGGACGGGACTGGGAAGTGAAGGCGGAATGGGTGACGCAGCGTCGGTGTAGAGTGAGAGTGAAAGCCAGAGACTGAGCGAGTCACAACCGAACTGAGTGCGTTGTGAATGTTAAGGAGTATGAGGGCTGTGTAGTGTTTGAAATACCAGTTCACTGAAACCGCTTAACGTTTATTTTGAACGACTCATTCACGAGCTACCCATCACTAAAATCACTGTTATTTGATTGCCAGAGACAATGCAAATAACGAGGACCAATACGTATAACTTACTTACAATCTTCAAGTGGAATAGCAAGAAGGCTACTTTTTGGCCACAGCAGGTATAGGGAATATCTACATTTGGAGACGAGGCGTTATGACTTGCTTTCATGGAACATTATTGCCCTGAGCTAGCCGTTCTACTTAGCGTCTGCAGCGTCCAAAACTGTTTAAGATCGTACAACTTCAGACTTTCGGCTTTCTAAAAGGCTTGCTAGTGATTTAAGTGGTTTGGGCAATATAATTTTTGTGTGAACCTTATTATTTCTAAGAGACCGTTACCTGGAACAAAATCCATGTAACGTTGACAGATACTGAGAGTGATCTATTGTAAATGCTAAATTCGATTATTATTGAGGATAACAAGGCTTTCAGAAAGCGAACCTAATTTCATCTTGAGTTCAGATGCACATATTGCTGCAAATTAATTAAAGTTATAAATTAAACTTCGCGGGACAAAAATAACGAAATCTTTTGAATTTTACATTTAGTAGAAGTGTTGCAAACATCTAATCTGGCAAAATGATTCAAATAGCTCTGAGCACTATGGGACTTAAACCTAACTACTTTAAGGACATCACACATTTCCATGCCCGAGCAGGATTCGAACCTGCGACCGTAGCAGCCGCGTGGTTCCGGACTGAAGCGCCTAGAACCGCTCGACCACGGCGGCCGGCTTCTATTCTGGAAAATCATGGTAAATTTTACTTCTTATTACTACATTACTCCACTGCGATTTTTGGTAACATTGTATATCACTGTCTTGAGCGTGGTGTTCAAATTTTGTCATGATGTTTTACTGTCACTTAGAAATGTTTGATTTTCATATATGCGGAAAAGTTATCTCTTAAAAGTCATAATAGTAAAAATGATACTGAGGTTAACTATGTCATTATTGTTGATTTGAACAATTGTAAATTATTACTATGACTACAGACGTGCTTACTTTTAGAATTACGACTGATGCACAAATGTGTAGCTGATTACTGCATGAACATAAAACCTGCCGGTCGGGTTGGCCGTGCGGTTCTAGGCGCTACAGTCGCAGGTTAGAATCCTGCATCGGGCATGGATGTGTCTGACGTCCTTAGGTTAGTTAGGTTTAGGTAGTTCTGAGTTCTAGGGGACTGATGACCTCAGCAGTTAAGTACAATAGTGCTCGGAGCCATTTTGAACATTAAGCCTGCATTCATAACTGATTTGTTGGCTTTAGGACTGCAGAACAAATTATTTCATTGCCTTATTGTAATTTGAACAAAACACAAATTTTAATTAGTGATAAAATCGACTACCCAATTTAAATTCCGGTTTTTAATTTCTTTTTTTTTTCATTAAATCATAGTTAACACAATGAATTTAATAGCCAGTTTGATAACTGCTTGTACACTTTCCCACATCGCTTCAATCAAGGTACTCTGGAATCCAACCATTTCGACAGATACGCTACACGTAATTACAACCAATTACAGCGAATATTAAATGAGGTGGACGCGATACAATGTCCCTGAGATGAGGATGTGAACAGTGTTGCATGGAGATAAGGAGCTTCACAACTTCTTTGGTGATCGATACTTTCTAAAAACTCGTGATACGTACGAAGCTCTTCAATAAAGCATGTTCGGGTCATGTTTGCTGATAGCCTCAGTATTTGGGCCAAAATGCACCGTTGTGAAAGGCAGAGAGGCAGTAGAGGCAATTGCTACCACAGCCTTCTTTGTTACAGAGCTCTAGTACTAGCACTGTCTGTCGCTAACTACAAGCAACATGCAGTTCCTGGATTTTTACACTTTCAAAAACAAACTCCAATGGAGGGTTGCTTTCTGCACTCTCAGAAACAAATTCCAATAGAGACCCTCCGTGGCCGGCCGAAGTGGCCGTGCGGTTAAAGGCGCAGCAGCCTGGAACCGCAAGACCGCTACGGTTGCAGGTTCGAATCCTGCCTCGGGCATGGATGTTTGTGATGTCCTTAGGTTAGTTAGGTTTAAGTAGTTCTAAGTTCTAGGGGACTAATAACCTCAGCAGTTGAGTCCCATAGTGCTCAGAGCCATTTTTTTTTTAGACCCTCCGTGAGCTGTGCCACACGAATGGGACCGCTTTTAATCCGGCAATTTTCTACCGGTGTCCAGAATTCATGGATCTAGGCTTAACGGAGTTAGATGAGATGTTTTGAATGTATTCAGTTCCGTCCTAGGTAAAATATTATTGGTAGTGTGTTTGAGAAGCAAACGTCTGTGAGGAATAAAATTTCATGTCGTATCAAACTAAAAAGCTCCCACTTGAGACAAAGGACGCTATACTGTAGTCACACTATTTCCAACTCTTCCACTTCGTATGAAATTATCGAGGTGTACCTTAATCCATGTAGGAGATGACACAGGAATTTTAATTCGTATCTTTGTGGAGAGAATCATAAATGTGAGCAATGTAGTTTGTATATTTGCTAACAGCAAGTTCCACTGTTCAGCATGGCAGAGCAAGGGAGTGAGCAGTGGGGCAAAATAGCGATTTATAAGAAAGTTCTGCGTCCAAGGAGCATTTGTAGAGCTTTAAGCTAAAAGCGAGATACGGCGTAGTTTCTGTACCAGCACATATCCCAGGAAGGACAGGAAGAATCTTAAAACCACAAATAGTTCCACGTGTTTATTTTTATAACAACATGAATGTCTTTGAAAGTGAAATGCTGCTTGGGTTGTGAAAGACTGCCTCCTCTAGTTACAGATTTGTGAAACCTAGGAAAGAGAGATACAGAATTGAATGTAAGCGCAACGAAAACCAAAGGAGGCTGCAGAACCACACAGATACGTGCTAGGACTATAGGACGAAGCTCAGGGTGGAAGGAGAAAGTCTGCATTAAAATCCCAGGCTCCCATATAAAACAAAGGAGAACGTAACTAGAGTCTGTCACAGTTGTTGACATTCTTACTAACAGATGAGAAACAAGTTTTGTGCTAATGTTCCTTGGGATCATTCTTATACATTAGCCTGACATTTTTTATTAACTTCACCAGATTACGACCTTAAGGGCTTCTCTTACGGCTGACTAGAAATAACATATTCTTACTAACTGTCCCTCCCTATGGTTCAATTACGTCCACTGGGAAATTATTAGTAGGAAAATTGTAATAAGCAATAGAAATAATAACGGTGATTAATGATAATGACAATAGCTGTAGTAATATTGATAACTAAAGGGATTAATTATGGCGATAATACTGACATGTCTCGCACATATGAAGCCATTTTTTGGTATCTTCGGAAACAGAAGGGATACATAAAACGGAAAAGATTTAAATGGCAGTGACAATAGATGGTACGATAAAGCCTTTCAATGGGAGGTTCTGCGGCGAAGTGGAATCAAAACTAATGTGGAGGAGATGTCGAGCAAAGTGAACTACAGACAAACGTATGGAACAGACAACGCTCGTGCGATCATTTGTGTTCACAAGCCGGCGTCAAAATTGCGTCTGCTGTTTTGCTCTCTTCAGTTTGCCTGTGCAAGAATGCTTCCATCTGCTAAATATTTTCAAGCGTCAAAAAAATTTAACTTTTCTGATGTTTTCAGGAAATTTATTCCAAAGTCCAGTTCTCGATGGATAAAAAGATTCTGACGATAACGTAGTGGCGCATAGAGAAAATTTTACTACGTTGAGAACGAGTGTGTCTACTGCGTTGTTCAGGTATTGGTATTGCGGTTGAAGTTAAACAAGAGGGAGTGCATTGATTGGGGAAACGATAGAGCAAATGTAAGGTCTCTACGCTTATCAGCAGGCAGCCATGATAATTATTCTTAGGCAGGAGTTATAAGGTCGTAATAGTGAGCGTCAGGTTCTAGCATACACAAACATTCAACGTCATTTCAGATGCTGAAATGTGTGTCATTTACTAAGGGACCAAACTGTTAAGGTCATCAGTCCCTAGACTTACACGCTACTTAAACTAACTAATGAGCAGAACAACACACACACCCATGCCCGAGGGAGGACTCGAACCTCCGGCAGGAGGGGCCGCTCAAAAAGGTCGTTTACAACCAGCTTTAGTTCTCGTACGAAAGAATATGTAAACCATAAACAAATAAGGGAAGTATTAGTGAATCCGTAAGTTTCTTTTTAATTTCGAGAGGAGATGCTTTTACGTATTTCTTTAGTGAGTGAAGTGATGCACACATTTTCTTATAGACTGCAGCGTTTGTTCAGTCTAGTCTAAGCGACGATACACAAATATCTGAAGCCGTTTTCAGAAGGCGAAAAATTCTCTCAATTGAGGAAAAGCAAGTCTTGTGTGAGCGTCTAAGTTTGCTTGCGTTTTAGCTGTTTGAGTTTCATTATTAAGTTCTGTGCCTGCTCCGATAAGACTAGTAAGTCAGTATTTACGTGTTGGATGACTGCGTGCATATTTGTTGAACGTACACTTACGTATAACTGAAGGTCGTCAGTGTATTGGTGTTGCTACTGCGAAGCGTCCTCAATTGAAAATTCAACTATTCAACTGACTGTATCCAGGCCAGCGCCAATATTTCAATAATTTTCCACCCGATGAGAGTTTCAGATCAATCCAAATGGCGACAGATGACTGATGAGAACTGTGATGAATCAGTAAGAAATTTTTCTTTTTCGTATCACGGAGGCACGTGCGCAGCTGCAATAATTTCTGTACCAGTAATACATTGTTCTCTGGTAGGGTACCACACTTGAAGACTCACATAAGATAGTAGTAATAGCTTTACGCTTATGAAATGTAACCTGTATCCGATATACGAATGTACACGTTAGCCAGCGCTATGGGATTCGTTCCCTCTTTCCATCGTCGAAGTACTGGTAGATCGGCACATGGGACGAGTCAGCTGTACGCGCCTCTTCAAAAATTGTGGTCTAATACCCTCTCTTTACATGAGCGATCTTCTTGTCTGGCAGTTGACTACTCATGGCAGAAGAGCCTATGATTCCTGTATACAAACTTCATGGAGTGGTCATTTGCGTTTACAACAAAATGCTGACAGCTGGGGACAGTTCAGTTTGCCTCTTAACGTTCTTCTGTTCTTCTGTTTCACAGGTCAGACTCGTTTATTTTGTTTTAATATATATATATATAAGCGCTCTAATGGTTTCTGCATCTCATTATGCAAGTATTGTTATATCCTACATACTTGTTCTACTAGCGATACGCAGTTCAAGGGCAACTATTCTTACAGAAAACAGATACTAACCTCCTAAAAACGGCAGACCTTAAACTTCACTATTCGTCGCAGAATGGCAGGAAAACGACTGCGGAGGCTAAAAGAAAGGTAGCTGGGTGCGTCCCTGGCTTCAAAGAGAAATAAGGGAAGGGAATATAGACGGTGAGTTACATAAGAATTGTTTCTACGAAATTTCCTGGCAGCTTAAAGCTGTGTGACACTCCTACACGGGACCTTTGCCTTTCTCAAGCCAGTGATCTACCGACTGAGTTAACCAAGCACGACTGAGGACCCGTCTTCACAGCCTTATATCCGCCAGTACATCGTCTCCAACCTTCCAAACTTCGCAGAAGCTCTGCTGCGAAACTTGCAGTGCTATGACTCCTGGGAGAAAGGATATTGCGAAGATATGGTCAGCCACGATCTGTGGAGTGTGTCTAGAATGAGTGTGCACTGATATGAAGCTCCTGGCAGATTCTGGCAAAGGTTCCGATCTACATTCGGTCCGCCACACAGTTCTAATCTGCCAAGAAGTTTCATTTCAGCGCACAGTCCGCTGCAGAGTGAAAAATTCATTCGGGAAGTAATTCTACTGTTAACGGTTCACAACAGCAAAACGAGACTAGGGGCAACGTATACTGAGTGGATGAATACATAATTTGGTTAAACGACTAATGCTAATAAACTTTGTATCAACTGAGACTTTGAAGCAAATATGGATACACTTTTTAATACCAGTGGATTAGGTTTCTTAAGCCCATTAGAAAATTAGTGCAACAAAGACGAGCACAAGTGATGAAGTTCTTTCTCATGACGACCAAACTGCGTCACACTGTGGCTGGCGACGCTTTTACGCGATTTAATATTCTGTGAGTATTTTAATTTGCATGGTCATCGTCCATGGAAACTATTGTACTACTCAATTATTGTTTTCTCCGTCTTAACCGCACGGCGATTTAGGAATTTTTCACACAAGTTACGTTCTGCTTTTCTTTAAAAAAAACATCAGAGATGGGTTTGTAAATGTAGTACCAATAATACATTTTGTTGTTTATAGATTAAAGGCATAAAAAAATTTGCTTGTGCCATGGCATAATACCCATATCAAACATCGTTTTTCTTGTGCGTTTGGTGTACAATTTACGTACTATGTACATTGCCGTTTTTGACATGTTCTGCAGTCGACACATTGTCCCCTTGCTGTTATCAACAGCTTTCCCTGTACATTTGTTGGATCCTTACATTTTGTTTTCTTTGTCCGTCGATTACTCACTTTTTTGACAGTTATAAGATGTTCACCGCATACAACTTTTGCAGTACAAACTTTTGTCCTAGACGTACATCTGACAGTAAGACGTCCATCATCTCATACCATGACATACCGTTTGCTACGTCAGAAGGCAAACAGAGCATCGAGCCCTAAAAAACGATCATGTAATACCACAACCGCGATGAAAACGCATGTAAAGAAGCGATCGTATCATCCATTACTAGAATATAGCTACATAATTAGTTTCTTCGTGTACTACACAAGTGTTTGTTTAATAAAGGCAAAAGCGCTCCATATGCTGTGTAGAAGTTATTTAGTCCACTACTGGTTCACGCTTTCTGGGAAGCCATTTTCAATTGTTTCTGAAAAACAGCATAAATATCATGGACATAACACACCTGTATAAACCAGAACATGAAAAACTGAGGACTACATATGTACGTATAAGTACGGACAGGGTATAGCCGACAGCTTACATTGTACTGTTATATAACAGCGTCCGAATGATAGAAACAAATGTCTGGTGGATTTAAAATCTTACACGCCCAATGATATCGTGAGAAGCATGGACGTATCAAGACTATAATTTATTACATTGTAAGTGTTCTTCGGGCTTCAGACGATTTATGTTCTAACACTTTCGAAAACTGAAAATTGCATGTAGTTTAAATTTTCATCCTAGAGACAAAATTCTGCACTTTAATGCAACTATTTTTCGCTTCTATTAAATCTGAAAAAATCTTTTTGCCTGTTACGTGTAAAAAATACGATTTGGAATTAACGAATACATTGAAACATAAACATTCCTAATCACAAAGAACACTTGTAACGTAATAAGTTACTTGACACACCCATCTTTCTCACGATATCATGTGGCACATAAGATTATAAATACCATTGCAATTATTTGGACGTTACTTTTCTACAACATAATTTTTATTTTGTATTTACACGTACGGAAATCTTACTTTTTCATCTTCTGTTATATTCTTGTCGAGGTATCTGCTATATTTATGGCAGTTTTGAGAACCATTTGAAAACGGCTTATTAGAAAAGCCGAAATTGGTAGTGGACTAAATAAGATCTACCGAGTAAATGGAGCGGTTTCATATTAATATCTCCTTGAGCTATAGCGCCGGAGAGGCATAATTTTATACGCTTCCAACTTCGTAGGGACCTGTTTCGGAACAGTTTTAAACACGCATTGACGTTTCTAATAACTGCAGTTTATTAGAAATTAGGAAGACTTACAATCAAACAGTGCAGACACTCAGTTCGTTGCGGTATGAGGCAACCACGCGATGTTTAGGATCAACAAAACATATTTTCAGACTTTTAGAAGCTTGTTAACCACTAGTCCTGAAGACAGCAAAGTCAGATAAATGTCTAAACTGTCATACAGCCGTATTGCAGCTCATGCGCCAGTGTTCCCAATCAGTAAAATATACAAAAGAACTGGAAGAAATGAAGATCTGATACGTGAAGGTCATTTGCTCTTTTCGAAGGTCAAGGCAGTAGACACGCACTTCTGAAATCACGCTTAATAATGGACGCAAGTCTACAGAAACTCAAAACACTTTTATATCCCGTCCATCCAAATAGTTTCGAGACTGTATTAGTATAATAAATAGAGAAAAATTAAGATGATGGTTGTAATACCTCAGGAGTTATGCAGTATTTTCTCCCCAGCTCTTCATTTGAGTGGAACACACAGAACGTTCGTACTACCTTATTAAACTGGCAGAAAAGTCTGTCTTTGGTATGTGGTTCAACTGGTGCTACACAATGGCTGGGATATCGATTATATTATCAAAGCGTTTACCCTTCGTGTGATTTTCGGTACACTGACATCTTGTGATCGATTCGTATTGATAACACTAAGGCTTGTCTCCCGTGATGTTTCTTCCAGATAAGAATTTCCCGCGCATTGCATTTCGGTAATGTCGTGGCCGGCGTCCAGGTATCGGTTTTGTTCGCGAGTGAGGATGTGCAGAATACCTTTTCTCACACACATATCTCTTTTTCAGAACATTCTGGAAAATGTTGCTCCTTTGAGATATGCGTCACAACAACGTTGACACTTACGGCCGCATGCACACGTCTTATCGCTGCCTGCTCACAACAGACTGGTCGAATACACATCTCTCGTTCAGTTGTTAGTTCAAGTTTCGACCGTAATTACTGCGATGACATTGCCTACAGAAATGAAACCAGTCCCGGATCTTTTAGGACAGACGGTATAGGATTAGTGATCGTAGGAAAAACATTCGACTACGAAACGTGGTAACAGATGACTGAAATCTTCAAAAAACTTATTTGTGTGCTGCAGGGAATGACAGGTAGAATGCAGTGTGTACCAAGTCGAAGGCGAAACAATATAATCGAGGACCAAGAGTATTCTGATGAAAAATTGTGTAAACCAGGATGTAGGATGTCTTTTCTAATGTTCCATAAGTTTATCGAATAAGCAATGAAACTAAAAGAAAAATAGAGAACCGAAAAAAATAATTTAAGACATAAGACTGTAAAAGAAAAAATATTGATAATATTACTATCTTCTGCGAGTACGAGGAAAAGGTACTGAACCTATTGAATGAGAAAGAAAACAATCCACTGAGTATTGAACATGGATTCAGAATGAAGCAAAGAAGAACGAAAATAGTGATGCGTAGTGAGGAGCAGCAGATCTTTCAAATTATAGACAAAATTTACTTTCTTCATGGTCAAACTCAACATTAATTAAAAAAAAAAAAAAGACAGCACATGTTGTAATGAAAGCATGAAAGCCATCTGACGACGAATAGTAATGATTCGTAACGGCAACGGTGAATGAAGGAACTTAAAATTAATTTGTGGCTCGTTGCTGTCTCAACACCATCAACATTAATGGTGATTACCACATAGTCGACAAAGTGAAGGAATTCTGCTGCCTTGGAAGAAAAATAACACTTGAGACTGAAACACATGATGGAGCAAATCATTGTATGCAAGTTAATCACGGACTTTGGGCAAAACGAAAATGATTAGAGTATAAGCATTTGACAAGGCGTGCTACAGAAGATCGCTGAAAAATTCAGTGGACTGGAGAGGCGGGAGGAGGTTCTCCATAGAAACGGTTATGAGTGAACAACTGAGGAAGGGACAGGATGATACACCGTACGATAATATTTGGTTTGCCAGGCACTCAGCTGCACGGTCATCAGCGCTCGTAGCAGGTCCCAGTTTTTACACATTACAATTGAGCCACTGTCACGAATGATGATGATGAGGGTGAGATGATGAGGACGACACAAACACCCAGTCCCCCTGCAGAGAAAATCCCCAACTCGGCAGGGAATCGAACCAGGGACCCCGTGATCCAGAGGCACCAACAGCTACCCACTTTACTTTTTTAATCTTACGTTGTTCGATATCGTTCATTGCATTTGTTCGGCGCGGAAGTCCCTTCACACCCTTCATCGTTGATATATTCACTCAGTTTTTTGTTACAGAGGTCAGACAACCCTCTGATCGAACACGCTGAGCTATTGTGCCGATGAAAATGAAGACGAAGGACACTCAACACCCAGTCCCCAGCCGGGAATCGAACCAGGGCCCCTTGCGTGGGTCACTGGACCACAATCTGCGGACGGATGATACACCGTATGATAATACGAGTACACATCCGGTATGTGCGCGAGAGGGGACCAATCGCCCTGTCAGAATCACGGAAAGTAAAAGGAGGCATGTCGACTGTCTAGTCTGTGCGCGACTTCTGGTAGACCACTGAGGATGCAGATCGAACCCATTGTTCTCGTTACTCTGCAGGGATGACAATGATCAGTATAGGAGGCTGTGCGCGTGTCCTATATGAGAAGGCTTTGAGTTTCGCAGATACTGGAGTAACTGAGCAGTAGTTAATGAGACGAGGGAATAGTTATAGTCAGGAACATTTTCGGCAAGTCACTGTCGTTTTGAGTAGGATAAGAGGACGTTGCGGGCCAACGGAAGTTACAGTAAATAAATGCTTAAAATGGCTCTGAGCACTATGGGACTTCACTTCTGAGGTCATCAGTCCCCTAGAACTTAGAACTACTTAAACCTAACTAACCGAAGGACATCACACACATCCATGCCCGAGGCAGGATTCGAACCTGCGACCGTGGCGCTCGCGCGGTTCCAGACTGTAGCGCCTAGAACCGCTCGGCCACCCTGGCGGGCACTAGTAAATAACTCAACTGGCAACAAAAAGAATGGGAACAGATCAGCCAGACGAAGATACAGACCCATGGCAAAGTTAACGCTGGGAGAAGAATCCATCTCATGTATGACACTTTCATTTTGGTCCTAGGTCTGCAGGAAAGTACTTCAGTGGTTGTTACGACGTCGTGCTAGACTGCATGTGCGTGTAAGCGCTGACCGAAAGTGATAGTCATAGCTGGTATTTAGTTGGCTATTTCCATACAACCGTGACACAATCTTCGTAGGTGATCTCGTTAGAGTTCTTGCAATATCTACTCAGTATCACAGCTTACCTGGCCATAACACGCACTAATGGCCTCACAGCTGTAACGTTGGTAGAATTTTGTAATCTCTTTTGGATGAAGGCCTTGAGTCCTACAGGTGGAACACTGAAGAAGTTGATCCGACTTTGTCTGATTCCCTATATGTAGTTTCCTTCCCTATTCTCAGATAAGCAAGTTCTTACCTTAATACACCGCTGGTCATTAAAATTGCTACATCAAGAAGAAATGCAGATGATATTCATTGGACAAATATACTAGAACTGACATGTGATTACATTTTACGTTATTTGGATGAATAGAGCCTGAGAAATCAGTACCAAGAACAACAACCTCTGGCCATAATAACGGCCTTGATACTCCTGGGCATTGAGTTAAACAGAGCTTGGATGCGTGTACAGGTACAGCTGCCCATGCAGCTTCAATCCGATACCACAGTTCATCAAGAGTAGTGACTGGCATATTGTGACGAGCCAGTTGCTCAGCCACCATTGACCAGACGTTTTGAATTGGTGAGAGATCTGGAGAATGTACTGGCCAGGGCAGCAGTCGAACATTTTCTGTATCCAGAAAGGACCGTACAGGAGCTGCAACATGTGGTCGTGCATTATCCTGCTGAAATGTAGAGTTTCGCGGGGATCGAATGAAGGGTAGAGCCACGGGTCGTAACACTTCTGAAATGTAACGCCCATTGTTCAAAGTGTCGTCAATACGAAGAAGAGGTGACCGAGACATGTAACCAATGGCACCCAATACCATCAGGCCGGGTGGTACGCCAATCTGGCGATGACGAATACACGCTTCCAATGTGCGTTCACCGCGATGTCGCAAAACACGGATGCGACCATCATGATGCCGTAAACAGAACCTGGATTCATCCGAAAAATGACGTTTTGCCATTCGTGCACCCAGGTTCGTCGTTGACTACACCATATCAGGCGCTCCTGTCTGTGATGCAGCGTCAAGGGTAACCGCAGCCACGGTCTCCGAGCTGATAGTCCATGCTGCTGCAAACGTCGTCGAACTATTCCTGCAGATGGTTGTTGTCTTGCAAGAGTCCCCATCTGTTGACTCAGAGATCGAGACGCGGCTGCACGATCCGTTACAGCCATGCGGATAAGATGACTGTCATCTCGACTGCTAGTGATACGAGGCCGTTAGGATCCAGCACGGCGTTTCGTATTACCCTCCTGAACTCGCAGATTCCATATTCTGCTAACAGTAATTGGATCTCGACCAACGCGAGCAGCAATGTCGCGATACGATAAACCGCAATCGCGATAGGCTACAATCCGACCTTTATCAGAGTCGGAAACGTGATGGTACGCGATTCTCCTCCTTACACTAGGCATCACAACGACGTTTCACCAGGCAAAGCAGGTCAATTGCTGTTTGTGTATGAGAAATCGGTTGGAAACTTTCCTCATGTCAGCACATTGTAGGTGTCGCCACCCGCCGGTGAATGGTCTGAAAAGCTAATCATTTGCATGGCACAGCATCTTCTTCCTGTAGGTTAAATTTCGCTTCTGTAGAACGTCATCTTCGTGGTGTAGCAATTTTAATGGCCAGTAGTGTACAAAATTTCCTATTACCGTGATCGTAGAAGCTTTGTAATTCATGTTAAACTGCAGGTGTCTCTGCCGAAACCGGGTGAACGGATATATGGGGAGAGACTAGATGGTTACCAACAGGAGACAGGGTGAATTTTGAAATAATTTGGATCAATTCTTCAATACAAACGGAAATTGAGGCAGCCGTCGTATTACGGGAGCCATTAGTAAAAAAAAAAAGGTTCAAATGGCTCTGAGCACTATGGGACTCAACTGCTGAGGTCATCAGGCCCCTAGAACTTAGAACTAGTTAAACCTAAGTAACCTAAGGACATCACAAACATCCATGCCCGAGGCAGGATTCGAACCTGCGACCGTAGCGGTCTTGCGGTTCCAGACTGCCTTTACCGCACGGCCACTTCGGCCGGCGGAGCCATTAGTCCACAATGCTTGTCCATCAGTGGCATTAGCCCTTTCACAAGCGACAAAATAATTAAATCGAAAAAGTATTAGAAAAGATACAAAGATTTACTTAATTCAACGTATAGCATGTTAAAACGGATGGCAGAAAAGTCACTGCCCTTTTTGTGTAGTAAAGCAACAATGTGGTTAGAGTTTCAAACGATCTTGGGGATGAACTGTGGGATGCACGGTCAGACAATGGGAGCTAGTTAGCTATTTGATTTACGCAGATAGATTCGCTGCAAGCGGAGGCACAGACCTTAAAACGTGCCAGTCTAGTGCAGCACATAGGTGACCAGCAACTTCTACCGTCTACCACAGGCGTGCGTGGCCTCAATTCTGGCACTCGTCAATACAACACTGTCGCCACACGACTGGGCTGTTAGCAAATCTGGATTTAACGAGTCCGACTCCAGCGTAATGTGAGTCATAACATTGTATCATGTAGCACTGCAGCAGAATTTTGCGCCAATGTTCACTTTAATATAGAACTAATGTGCAACTGCAGACAGAAGAGATTCAAGTGAGCAACAAATCAGACGGAGCGCCCGTTTTATAGCCGGCGCAGTGTGCTTCCACAGCCAAAAACGTAGTCTGCGTTGCCAACCGTGCAGGGAGACCGGCCTGACCTACCTCTGTTACATCTTTATGACGGGCACGAGTATTTTTTGAGCTGCACAGTTGTTCCTCTCCATTTGGCGTAAATAAAGGTCTGCGTTCACGAGCGGTTGGGTCATGAGAGTAATTTGAACAGAAAAACTTTCCGTAACGGCCAACGTTATAGTTGAAGTTTTTATAATATTACTTTAATTTATGTTAATCACGTAATTCTTCTGGTATCACTGTTCAATAGTTATATCCCTGTACAATACATCGGTACTTCCAAAATTTCACTCGTAATTCACTTATTGGGAGAAATGTACATATCAGTTTTATGTACTTACTTAAATGACACGGGATTGTGAACATTAGTTTCGTAACTTCATCAGCTGTCAGAGCCTGTGATCGTAATTTAGGGGAATTCAATCTTAACATGGTATTTCTTCATGTGGGTTGGATGCAACGGCCAACTAGAACTAGTGGACGTGAATGTGATCACTCTGGAGTAGTCTGTGATCGGAAAGTATGGCTACCATTGATCAGTTTGATTGAAATAAACTACAACTGGGAAAAGAGCTCCGGAGATTTTCGTCAAAACACTTCATTGGGACAGAAACGAGTAAGGCCAACTAGTACTGTGTGCAAACAAAAGTACTCTATTCACATTCCTACCTTCCAAGTCTTTTCGTGGGATATGCGTAAGAGGAAATAATATATCGGTCGACTCTTGAGTGTACACTCTTGTAACTTTAACTGTAACTTCACCGTGACATACAACGTCTCTCTTGAGGCGTCTGCCACTTGAGTTGGGTTAACATCTCCATGACCCTTCTACGTTTACTAAATGAAATGTCGAAATGCACTGCTGTTCATTTGATCTTCTCTGTTTACTCCACCAATCATAACTGGTATGGACCCCAGAAAAATAATCACTATTCAAGTATTGGTTCAACGAGAGATATGTACTGTAGGCGTACCTCGTTGTTACAAAATAGTTAAACATAAGTTACTGATCAGATTGTGAGTTCGCAGGTATGGTACGCGTGGCAAAAATGAACGAACAGCAGTTTCATATTCTGTGAGTTGACACACTTAAACAATAGTAAACTTCACATTTACAACTCTGTTACGTGCTGAAATGTTGTCGTCCCACTCGTACGAACGGCAATGAAGTACAATATTTGTTGCTTTCGAGCAACCTATATCCATCAGGAGACGACCGGGGACTATTACCATGATCGTATTGGCTGTGATCACTTCGAGAGGATGTACGTCCAGCCTTAAACCAATAGCTGTCCATCTCGCTCTTGACGATGTTGCATGATTTCACCGAACCTTGAGGATTTGCATAGCTGTAAAGGTGTCCCTCCATAAAGACCCTGAAAGCTGTTCAGATAATTTCTAGCGGCGCTTGATTGTAGTTAAACTTACAATTACCTTTTCTTCTTTTAATAAATGTAGTTGTATGTAATTAGTCTCAGCCATCAATTTTATCATTTCCCTTCCGCTGCTCTGCTTCACCTTTTCCTCTTTTTGCTTTTAACTGTTGTTGTCTGCATATTACCTGTCTTTTGGTGAAGACCACTCTTGAATGTGTTCTCAGTGTTATTATTGGGTAAATTTTCGTAGTTAAATGTTGTATTTCGTAAAATGTGCGTGATTTGTAGATTTCTGATTATGTCCAATCGGAAAACAAAATGTTATTACTCACGATCTTATCAAACTGCAGTATTTCCGAAGTTGTGAGTTTACTTACGTTTACAGTTATCTTTGGGCAAAATTTCGACTTCGATTATTTTTACAGAAATATTCATAGGACTCCTGGAACCGATATTTGGTGGTGTTTTATTTACTAATTGCTTAGGAGACTCTTACAGTAACTTTGACATGCTCACAGGAACACTATGTTAGCAACTAAGTGAAATGTGTGCGATACTGTGAAAATGGAATATCAAATATCTAAGAATTAAGAAAACAGTACCACTGGGATACAGCATAGATTTTTGGCGGATGTAGTCGGACTGCAACATCGCAAAAACTGTATCGCTATTATCTTGCTCATGCTGAGTAACAAGGTGTGTTGCGCAAACATCCAACTCGAAGAAAGACAATTTCCCAGCCAAGATCACATTTTTAAAATCTTTATTTACGATGACCAATTAATCCATGCTGAGATCATATGATGTTCATTTTGTTTACCAAAACCGGTCATCACAAATAAAGATTTTACAAGTGCGATCTTTGCTGAGAAATTCTCTTTCTTAGATTTGAATATATTGCTGTATTGTTGTGATGAAATAAACAATTACTTATTCCATTGTGCAGGGTGTACTAGCATATCACACTGCACTCGTGCATTAAACACATTCTGGTCCTAAAATACTAAAAACAAGCGGAAATTACTTTCGTTTCTCGAACAAATGCTGGTACTATGATAAACAGTTTTAAAAAAGGAAACAAATGGTGTGAAGTATAAGTTACAATTAGGCACAGTTAGTTTAGTTTAATCCTTGAGCTAGAAAAAATTAAATTTTAATGCAACACATAAACTACACAAAAACAGTGTGTGGTTAAATATGTTCACGAAGTAAATTCCATACTTTAATTCTCTTCAACGATCGTTTCGTTACATGGTAGTCTTAGTATGGATCGGAGTTCTTAGGCAACTATAGCGTCCCCGGTGAAATAATAAGAAAAGACTTAAAAAACAGTATTTTTAAATAAGAGACGCTTAAAGTTTGAATAATAAGTGGACACTAGCCGCTCAGGCGAACATACATTTTTCTCCGTATTATAATAATTTCTCTGTGTAAGTTTAGAGGGCAAAGAAATATAACAAAATGATCTAAAGAGACGACAAGATACGCTTTTTTGTTAAATTTTTAGTCATTTTCACTTCTTCTTTTGTCTTGGTTGCGTGTAGACGGACATCTTGCTGGTGCTGGAAAATGTAAGCATATTTGTACTAATTAAGTAAATAATATATTGATTTAATATTATTGTTCACTTTTAATTTGTAACAGGTGATCCCGATTTCATGTCCGCCTTCCTTGAATTAACCTGCATTCGAGTGATTTACAGTGCACCAATCGAAACGGCCGATGCATCCAACGACGCCATTACGTGGCAATATTAACTTATAAAATTTAACGGAAGCGAAAAACTCCCCCGCTATTAACACAATATGCATTACTCTCCACGGCCGCCCGACGTTGCAGAAAATACGTAGCTTTTTAAGACTCTTATTTTCGGTACAACAGCCGAGAGCCAGAGCCAGGACACCGACTCCAACGCAATGGTTAACGGAGGTAAGAAAAAAATACTCTCGCGCGGGTGTGGGCCACAATTGTTATTAATAACTAAAGATTTTTTTGTTTTAAAGTGAGCTGACTAGCCGAACAAATTAATATGAAAAGTTTATTCCATTGTTCAACTTATATGCTCATGTTTTAAGATTCAGCGAGTCTAACGTTCATTAACGTAACAAATAATTTATACTGAAGATTAATATTGTTAAGAAAAGAGAACTTCACAAAAGCATTTAATTGTAAATCAAAATTGATGAAATATCATTTTGATTAAGGCCCACCACGTAAGTCGGCAACAATCAACATTACCAATAAATGATACTTTAAACTACGACGGCCGACGGACGCGAGACAATAAGAGCACATCCTTGCGCGTACAATCTTGTTACAAACTTGCGGACATGTGGCACGCCGGTGCGGATCGATAAAAAGCGCAAGACGGGATGCCGGCGAGTGTGAACACATAAACGCGGAGATAAGCGGAGCGCCCGCCGGTCGTCGCGTTTAATTGCAGGCAGGCAGCTGCGACCGGATGCCCGACAAAAGCCAACTGCGCTGCTGTCACGTTATCTGGCGGCGCTGCAAGGCCCACTGTCAGCCGAGGACAATGGCCCGGGGCTCGTCCCAGGGGAGGGCGTCTCTGGGCAGGGCCAGGAGCCATCCCGCCCACAGGGCGTGCGCCACGCGAGCCGCTGCCGCAGCCTCCAGCTCTCCAAAAGATCAGCCGCGACATCCACCTGTAACGTCATTACTCATACGGGATCTATGGATGGGTCAGAGGTGATTTGCAGAAGCAGTTTGCTAATGATGGGGAAGAATTGCAATGAAGTCAAGTTTTGGTTATTCGAACCTTGATAAATTCAAATTTCCGAGAAATCAACCTATACAAATATCCATAACCTTACATACTAGAAACATGTATGTGGGTCCATATGAAGTGGTCCAGTGATGGTTGCTTTACCATTTTTAAATATTTAATTTTTTTATATGTGATTGCCCTATATTTGACAAGTTTAGAACAGTTTTACAAAATAATTTGACTTGCACCTTTACTGGATGGCGGTAATTTTAACACATTCTACACTCTCGATGAAGTAAGTACATCCACTCTAACAGAGGTTTCAGAACTGAATGGCAACAACAATGCCACACGCAGCAATAATGTACTTCTACAATGCCACACCCAGCAATAATTTACTTCTTTATTGACAATAAACCTAAACGTAAATAGGCATCTTTATTACCATAGAACAAAAGCGAAAACTTCTATGTTTAATATTTTATTAAAAATAAATAAACTAAAAGAATATTGGGTGACAGTGTTAACTAAATATATATCACAATTAAATTTTATTACAATGAAACAATAAAGCATTTAAATAGGCAACACCAATAAGGTCAATGGAGAGTAATGTGAATTATTTCCTCATATTCAAAAACTCATATCTTTGTTCACAGTCAGATATCAATGTTGACCTTTTGACAGTACGATCCTATCATATTGGTGTACAAACTGTGCAAAAATCATATTTTTATATTAAATCCCACCTGAGATGTTTATGCTCTATATGAGGCTGCTAGTGTATGATATCTAACTATAGAGAAAAAAATAGACTATCATAAATCACTCCTTGTTTGTTATTTTTGGGCCTGAAAAGTAGATTTTTGAAAATTTGGATACCAAACTTTGGAGGTCATGTTGATTGGTTATTTTTGAATTTAGGGTATTTTGCGTAATAGAAAATATTGTAGGGGACACTTTTCTAACAACAATCATTTAATTTGTGATGATGTATCTTAACTCAGTGCAGAGATATTCATATTTTTGCTAACGACTCTAAACTGAAACATCGTCAGGCGCTTAGAAACGAAGATGGCTGCAATTCAGTAAAGGTGAAAGGTAAATT
The DNA here is from genome assembly GCF_023864275.1 of Schistocerca cancellata. Lineage (NCBI taxonomy): Eukaryota > Metazoa > Arthropoda > Insecta > Orthoptera > Acrididae > Schistocerca > Schistocerca cancellata. The sequence continues at coordinate 846,891,000 of NC_064628.1, forward strand.
TTTTTAAAAAGCTCTTTTGAACTTCTCAATTACAGGGTAATCACATATAAAAAATTGAAATATTTAAAAATGGTCAAACAACCAGCTCAATTTTTATTGGACCACTTCATTTGGATTGATCCATATGTATGTGTCTTCCACATCTCCTCCAAAACAACTAAACCTATTTCAGCCAAACTTGGTTCACGTATTACTTACTGCAAGGAAAGGGTAAGAACCATCTACCTCTCAAACGTGTGGGTGTGGAGGCGAAAAATAAGTCTAGCCCGCATCGTGCAAATATGATGAATTCATCATCCAATATTTGAAAATGAGAACACTTAGTGACTCGCAACAAACTTAACACGTCATCTTAAGGCCCTATGAAACTTTTTGTCGCTGACAATCCACACAAAAGAATGAAAGGGAGAAAGCTTATCGCTTACTGCATTTTCGCAGATCATTCAGTAAAACTGCCACATGTACCGTGACGTTTAAATTTATTACTTCTTTGTTTCGAGATATATTTGCAATACGTTTTGCAGAGAGTATTCGCGTATACTGCTGAAGGTATCTGAAAAATTATATCAATGTACAACAGGTAGCTCAGGAGATGCTGTAATAAACATTGAGATGAGTGAAAAACTGTCACATCATGCACCACGTTCTGATTTATACTTTACACTTTTCGCAATCATTGTGCACATGTACTATTGAATGCACCCACGAAATCATATCCATAATATCATTGTGACACACTGTTCACGAGATGACGTATAAATTGAGATGTGTGAAAACGAAGCTCCAAGGAGAAATTTGCCACAGATACAGGTCAAGCATTTGTACAGATGTGTTTGAAATTTGTTACTACATGTGATAAATATCTGACATGTGCGTACACAGGTAAAGCCGTGGCCGAAAGTCTCCTCCTAAGCTCCTGGGTCGATTTAAAACGAACTTGATATACATATTATTTACCACCTGAAAGGAAAAATCGTGCAGTTAGGAAACACCAGCATGCTATTAGAGTGGGGATGATAATTTGGTAATGGGGGGGGACATCAGGATGAAGAGATGGGCAGAGAGAGGGAAGGAGGACATAGATAGTAGGGAAGAGGAAATATAGAGACTGGGGAGGATAAAATAGACAGAAGGAGAAGAGGATGATATGCATGGAGGGAGGAGGAGATAGAAAGAGAGAGGGAGAAATAGGTGGACAGGGGGAAGATGAGACTGACAGAGAATAGGACGAGGAGATAGAGAGGGGGAAGAATTTGACTTGGAGGGGGTGAGGTGATGAACTTAAGAGGAAGGCAGAAAAGATAGAGGAGGAGGAAGTGATAGAATGAGATGGAGCAGAAGGACAGTGAATTGGGTAGGAACAGATGGACAGAGTGGGGAGGAGCAGACGGAGAGTGGGAAAGAGGAAATGGAGCAAAGGGGGAAGAAGAAATGGACAGAGAGACGGAAGAGGGTGAGAGAGCAAGGGGGAGGAACAGTGGAACAGAGGGAAAGGCAGAAGGAGGGTAGGAGGAAGTGGACAGAGAGTGCATGGAACAGGTGATAGACTTAGAGAAGACTGGAATAAATACATACCCGGACAAGGCCTGGTATTCAAGTAGTCTTGAAGAAACGTCTATTACTTGAAGGAACGCTTTTTCCTTTCCGAGTTGTGATATTGTCAGAGCAAAACTTCCCCTACGATGCAGGAAGATATAAATACATCTCTTCATTCCAGTTGGGCGTCACAAACATATTAATAAATCTAATTATTAGTTTTGGTCTGTCGTGACCATCTTCGGGCGTGCAAACATACAGAGCCATGTTGATACACAAAGCATGCCGTAATTACAAAACGCGGCAGCAGAAATCAAATATAAGCACAAACAAAACAATTACATACCTGAATACTCACAAGGAACGTGTAAAGATAGTACTGAAAGGTGGTATGCCACTGCCTCACTTTATCTGCACTGTATGATTAATATTCGTATTTTAGGTCATGATCTCTATGTTCTCTAGTACTACTGAGCCGAGGCGAGCTGCCGTCAGTCTTATTTTGTTCATGTATGGTTGAGATCGATTGTGGTTGAGGTAAGCTTGAAAGGGTCCTCTAGCCACCTTTCATTAGTCCGGTAGCCCATTTTCACTAGCATTTCTCCTTCTTTTCCTTTTTTCTCTTTCCTCATAACTCTCATAATATTGCGATTGAATGAATGTGATTGTGTGTCACGTTGCTAGACGGTGGCGCAGTCTGCTGCAGAAAGTCTGCGATAGTCATACAGATTCAGCAGCAGTTGTACAGAATAGCCAACTCTCGTAGTGGTCAAGTAGGCAAAGAGGTTTGCGCTGCTTGTGAGAAATCCACCTGCGTTAGGTTGGTGGCGGAAATGGCATCTTTGGGTTTTCCGGGCCACGTGGAGCGTGGAAGAGGCTGGAGAAGTAAAAGGGAGGCAGTCTGCCGCCAGTACGGGAAGCGTCCACAGCTGTGCTCCAGTCGAAGAAGGGTGAGTTAGACTGACCACGTGGCGCGTTGTTACTTGGCGAGGGGAGAATTGTTAGCTTTTGGTCTCGTTTTTCAACTCTGAAAGATTGCTTTGCCTTGTCGCAGCAAGGAATGCAAAACTTTGGCAGATTTTTCTTTTAGTAAATTTCTATAGCAGACTTGGATCCACCGGAAGAGCGCCACACAAAGGTGTCGATAAGAAGTGAGCACTCGCTTCTGTATGGATGTCTGTTTGCCTTCAGCTGTGCCTATATAAGCTTTCATTTTTCTAAATATTAATGGCTTTGCTTTCTCGTAAATTTGCCTTGCTTTATGTATCTTTCGTCCGTGGGGAGCCGACCACGTTGTTTGAACATTACAGTTTGTTGGGCTACCGTCATCACTAACTGTCCGGTCTCACGTTTGTTTTAAAGAATGTTAACTGTTCATGATTGTGTGATGAGATATTCTTGCAACTTGACCACGATACCTAGAAATTGCGTCTCCATAAACCACGTGGGCACGCAGGTGTACTGTGAAACGTGTACCGTTTCACGAGTTATTGCTATCAGTTATCAGGCAACAGCAGTTGTATGAATGATTCACACCAATGATTTTAGGTGTAGATTATAACGGTGTATGTTTCGGTGCTTTTCTTTAATGTTTTAGGCATTAATGTTATCAGGAATTGTGTACGTGTCTCACATCCATATCTTAGGAGTAAATGATTTTGTACACAATTTTCTCTTGCATTCCGAGGTTACGTTTTTGCACCTAAGCCACTCACCTCGTAGCTTTCCTGTTAGCACATCCAACGCGTTTCCCTACGCACAGGTCCAGTGATTAGTTTCCCCTTTTATTTTAAAACAAATGCTTTAGATTAAGTCTTATTTACAGGTGTGTTGCTGGGAGCTGATCTTATGCACAGTGTTCATGCATTATCTAGTTTATTTTGAATGTTTGATTCTTGTGAACAGTGCACGGACAATACTATTAATTAAATCGCATCCTCTATGCGCGATATCACGACGTATACATTTTTATGAGTTTTTGGTCTGTGATCAAATTAATTTATTTTCCGACTCAGCCAAACCTTTGATTAGTTGTATGGTTAGAGTCGGTGGCGACCCTAATCTTCTTATGTTAATTTCGCAATCAATAAGCATTTCCATTCCCACTCTTAACGTAATAAGCCGTAGAAACAGGTTAGTTACAAGCTATCATTGCTTTTCACGTGTCTTATATTGCGGCTTCGCCGGGGAAGCTAGTTGGTTGTTAGCCTTCGACGGGAACCCTCGAGATCTCGCGCCATTTGCGGGGCACACGAGTGTCAACGGCTGCCGAACGTGCGTGATGACCGTTACACGTTGGGGTGTGAAACTGGTTGGGCGTATTGCCGACAGGGGTAGCTTGGAGATACATGTTCTGTGACTTCGCTGGGAATAAAATCTGAAGGGAAGCGGTGAAGCTGTGGAACCCGCTCCCTCGTATTGGGTAACAGGTATGGAGTAAGTCGTCGTAACTGTTAGTTCACCGACGATCTCAGAGATTTTAAACATTATTATTATTAAGGGAGAATTTCTTGGGTTAGTTAAATGGTGGCCGTTATTTGAAAATTTTCTCAGTAGTTTTTTTGTGTCTCTTGCAATAAAATGATCTTATGTTCCTGCATTTTATTAATTCAGTTGTCCATGTGTAAGTGAGTCAAAGGTTCTGCCCAGTGTTTCTATGTTTCAAAGTTATTGGAACGTCTTTGTGATTCGGACTGAAACTTTTAATTGTGCCAGCGCCTTGGCGGGGAGTGTAATGTCATCCGAAGTCTAGGCCTGGCAGTGTTTAAGAACCTGGCCACTACCCGAGTTGGTCACATATCCCCTTCCAAAGTTTAGCATTTATCTTCCTTCCGTCAAGGCGAGTTAAGGTGATAGACATATATTTTGTAAGTAACTTGTTTGTACACTCCTGGAAATGGAAAGATGAACACATTGACACCGGTGTGTCAGACCCACCATACTTGCTCCGGACACTGCGAGAGGGCTGTACAAGCAATGATCACACGCACGGCACAGCGGACACACCAGGAACCGCGGTGTTGGCCGTCGAATGGCGCTAGCTGCGCAGCATTTGTGCACCGCCGCCGTCAGTGTCAGCCAGTTTGCCGTGGCATACGGAGCTCCATCGCAGTCTTTAACACTGGTAGCATGCCGCGACAGCGTGGACGTGAACCGTATGTGCAGTTGACGGACTTTGAGCGAGAGCGTATAGTGGGCATGCGGGAGGCCGGGTGGACGTACCGCCGAATTGCTCAACACGTGGGGCGTGAGGTCTCCACAGTACATCGATGTTGTCGCCAGTGATCGGCGGATGGTGCACGTGCCCGTCGACCTGGGACCGGACCGCAGCGACGCACGGATGCACGCCAAGAGCGTAGGATCCTACGCAGTGCCGTAGGGGACCGCACCGCCACTTCCCAGCAAATTAGGGACACTGTTGCTCCTGGGGTATCGGCGAGGACCATTCGCAACCGTCTCCATGAAGCTGGGCTACGGTCCCGCACACCGTTAGGCCGTGTTCCGCTCACGCCCCAACATCGTGCAGCCTGCCTCCAGTGGTGTCGCGACTGGCGTGAATGGAGGGACGAATGGAGACGTTTCGTCTTCAGCGATGAGAGTCGCTTCTGCCTTGGTGCCAATGATGGTCGTATGCGTGTTTGGCGCCGTGCAGGTGAGCGCCACAATCAGGACCGCATACAACCGAGGCACACAGGGCCAACACCCGGCATCATGGTGTGGGGAGCGATCTCCTACACTGGCCGTACACCACTGGTGATCGTCGAGGGGACACTGAATAGTGCACGGTACATCCAAACCGTCATCGAACCCATCGTTCTACCATTCCTAGACCGGCAAGGGAACTTGCTGTTCCAACAGGACAATGCACGTCCGCATGTGTCCCGTGCCACCCAACGTGCTCTAGAAGGTGTAAGTCAACTACCCTGGCCAGCAAGATCTCCGGATCTGTCCCCCATTGAGCATGTTTGGGACTGGATGAAGCGTCGTCTCACGCGGTCTGCACGTCCAGCACGAACGCTGGTCCAACTGAGGCGCCAGGTGGAAATGGCATGGCAAGCCGTTCCACAGGACTACATCCAGCATCTCTACGATCGTCTCCATGGGAGAATAGCAGCCTGCATTGCTGCGAAAGGTGGGTATACACTGTACTAGTGCCGACATTGTGCATGCTCTGTTGCCTGTGTCTATGTGCCTGTGGTTCTGTCAGTGTGATCATGTGATGTATCTGACCCCAGGAATGTGTCAATAAAGTTTCCCCTTCCTGGGACAATGAATTCACGGTGTTCTTATTTCAATTTCCAGGAGTGTATATGAACTTGTTTTCTTAAATATAACGGGCTGGCAACTGGCTAAACCTTAAACTGCATAGTATCCGCTGAGTTACTTGTGCAGCTTTTCTGGTAATTTTTTATTAATACGTCTGAGTACGTAAACATTTTTTTAAATAAGTGTCTCTGTTAAAGTTTTTTTTTCAGTTAAGTGGTTCTGTCATGTTATGTAATGGCATCTTAGTTTGTCACTAGTGCTCAAGTGTTATTAAGTCACCCTTTACCTGTAATTGTTACATTACATCTATTTTGAGGGGAGTCCTATGTGTGAGTTTGAAGATCTCAAGTTTGCCTGTAACCCCTTTTCTTAATTTGGAATTGTTTGTTAGAGTACTGAGTACGTTGGGTTTCTAATTGTATTTGCAAAGTGTTATCTATTGGCTCGTACACAATTTGTAATTTTTCAAATTATGCTTTTTAAAGGCGTAATGACAATAAAGTGTCTTAATTATAAAGTGTGACTACCATCCCTGATTCTATTCCGATTCCTGGTTTATGGTATTTAAGATATACTGTGCAAGTGGGGTACGACTAAGGAAACACGTATCAACTACATTTCATATTTGTTATTTATATTTTTACATGAGGTAGTTATGGACGGAATGTTCATATCACTGCCGAGAACTTATACCCAAAGGCAATAGTGGCAATAGAGGAGGCGACAGAGTACAGGAAGAAAGATGGATTATAGACTATAAATGTTGTGTCCGGCGAATGTGTGAAAGATTCAGAGAAGCAGCACACTGTGAGTTGTACCTGCGGAAGGACTTCAGTCTGTGGCAGTCCACTCTTCCCCCTTAGGGTCAGAGCAGGAGGGTGCTGACTCGCAAAACATTTTATCGGTGCCAGACGATAGACTGTAATGAAGGCGGCCAGTTGGCTGGAAGTGACTGGAGGAAGCCATTTAAGAGAGACTGTTGTAATGTGAGCTTTTATGCGAATGGCGGGATAGTCATAAAACTACGAACTCTGGGACGATACGAGCAGAGCGGCTGGTGCACATAAGACTGTAACTCCCCCGACGCCAGGAAGTCACCAAGTTCTTTTATCGAGAGGCAAAAAATATATATTTCACAAGCACGACTGTCTGGGAAGCTTAATAGACTTCTTTCAGATGTTGGTAATGGGAAATGGTTGGCCTGGCAAAATAAGATCTCTCCATAAATGAGGGAATGTGGTCCCATCTAGGTAGATGCTGTTTGCCGAAATGTGGCTATGCTTAACATGAGAACGACACTTCCCTAGTCTAAAATCTTCTATTTTCTGACAACAGAGATTTTGAGTTGCTGTTTTTTTTATTTTTATTCTCTTCTTCTTTTTTTTTTTTTTGATAATTCGGCTCCCATAGTGATGCTTGGTATAAACTGATTGTGATTCTTTGCCTTCTTTGTCCTCTGGTCGCCCTTGATAGAGAATATCGGGTCTTTCCATAGTGGGTGAGACTTGTGGTAGAAGTTTCCAACTGTACCACAGTGAAACCGTATATCATCTCGGACATAATGAGGCTGAACTTTTTTGTCCTGAATTGGCTGTCTGATGTTTGACAAATCCAGAACGCACTGTCAAGCCTGTGAATGGTTCAAATGGTCATTAGTCCCCTAGAACTTAGAACTACTTAAACCTGCCCGAGGCAGGATTCGAACCTGCGATCGTAGCGGTTGCGTGGTTCCAGACTGAAGTGCCTAGAACCGCTCGGCCACACCGGCCGACTGCCTGTGAATCAAATTGGTTGTCCTTACCAGCGAACGGGTGCACCTCACACTGAAATCCTCCATTTCAGAGTTCTGATAGGGAAGTTCCCTAATAATAAGACCACCTGTCCGCTTAGTTTTCCAAGTTTTCGTGGACGCCTCAGAACATTATAGCTCCCGCCATGCTCCGCTTCTTGCCCGCAGCGTGCCGTTATCTGCTGCCGCTTGAATCAAGGTGAAAGGGTCATGTATTGCTGCAGCAACGTAGGGTTACTTAAAGATATTCACAGTTCTCTATTCTCCAAGAACCATACTTTGTGGTGTATCTGGTCGTAGTTCATTCCATTTGAACAGAATTTGGCCTCACAGTGGATTCATGTAAACAAAGTCTGATCGTGCTGTAAAATGAATCAACTCCACCATAATGAATGATTGCCAATAAAGCACCATCTCTTTCCTGATTTATGTCTGTCTTTGTTTTTTAAGATTTATCAGATCAATTGTACTTATAAAGGGATGAATAAGAACTTGTCACTGTGTTCAGATGGTTAAAATGGCTCTGAGCACTATAGGACTTAACATCTGTGGTCATCAGTCCCCTAGAACTTAGAACTACTTAAATCTAACTAACCTAAGTGTAGTAACCACAACCAACAGCAGGAACGCCTTGGGCTGCGGATCGGAGCCGCCAGGTGGGCAAGCCGCTGGCGGTGGAGCACGCACCACCGGGTAAACACAGGACGAGTCCGACGACAGACCAACGACAACTGAAAACAACCGATCACGACCGACTATGAGCGACACCACGAGGAAGAGATAAACAACGGAGGCTTGTGGAAAACACAACACCAAACACAAATCCACTCGGAACCAGAGCCATTAGCCATGAGCAATGACCAGAACGCAGTACCGCCGAGATAAAAACGAAATCCAGAGCGAGTACCAGACTGGCTGGACTAGGTTTTTTTTTTTGTTATAGTGATTTCATTCCCCTGCCCCATATGGGCAGGGGAGGCCTGTCAGCGGCACAATCCGCCGCTCTTCAGCCGAGAGACACGACAACTAAAACAAGAATAAAATGATACATATGTAAGGAGATAAAAAAGGGGAACATAAAACAGAGTAAGGGGAGAAAATGGAAGTAAAAAGTCATGGACATGTAGACGTTCATGGGGGACAGTTAAAAATGTCACCAGAAAGTTAAAAAACACAGTTGGCGATTCTTAAAACACAGAGAAGATACTGAATGCGCATGCACAGGTTAAAAGTTGGCCACAGTATTAAAAACACTCTGAAACAACACACTTAAAACCCACTTGGAGCACACGCGAAGAAGAGTAAAACTGCCAGGTGGGACCTGCCGAGGGAAAGGTCAGAGAGGATGGAAAAGGAGGGGAGAGCATGGGGCAGCTGAGGAAGCGGCCGGATGAAGAGAGGAGGGGCAACCGTGGGTTCACGAAGAGGCGGGAGACACGTGGGGCGGGAGAGGAAAAGGGAAGACAGGGCAGGAGGGAGCGCAGAGACACTGAAAGGAGGCACAAGAGATGGAGGGGCTGGACTAGGGCAGAGCGGGTCCCTATATAAGAAACCGGAGGGAGCGGCTATTGGCCGCTGTCTGCACGTGGCTTAGCGGTGGCGCCCTCGCTGCGCGAGAGCCACTGCGCGAAATAGCCGCCGCGGAGGCGGAGCCCTCTATCGGCTGTCCACGTCCATTTGTTCTGCCGCGTGTTCGACTTCCGCGGCGAAAGGTACTAGACTAAGGACAGCACACACATCCATGCCCGAGGCAGGATTCGGACCTGCGACCATAGCGGTCGCGCGGTTCCAGACTGAAGCGCCTAGAATCGCTCGGCCGCAAAGGCCGGCTAGCAATTGTTTCTGTAAACTTAAATGCGCCACCGTTCTCATTCATACTACTCTAACCATCCACTGTTTCTATTTTATTGTGGTGATACGTGGATATACCAGCAATTTAGAATCCAATAATACTAAATTAGTTAATTTGATGATTCATTTGAGTTATGAAGGTGACCCCTGACATAGGCAGCAAAAGTACCATGAGTAAATTCATTAATTTCATAAAATTAACGGTATAGCTCACGATTTATAGATTGTTGAGAAGATAATACTTTTCTTTATGTAAAGATAATAACATTTGTCATCTCTTGGACATATATTTATGATTAAAGCAAGCGTCCCCATCCAGTAGAGACAGACCAATGAGCCACAAGGCATTCAAAATTTAAGGACCACCTGCATAGTGTAACACATGCACTGACTGTCTCAAGAAATTTCTGAGTAACGAGTGAGATGCCTTCAGAAAGGCATGCTAGGTGCCGGTAGTGCACAGCGCTTCCCATGACATATACGTTAACTGTTTATTTAATAAACGAATGCAAATGTCTTTTCATTGGGAATTAGTACGACATAACATTAGCGCCCAATAGCGCGCCAACATTTTATACCATAAACACCAGGAGCAGCGAGGCTGTGTTTATCATCATAAGCGATTCCATTACAGAACATATTAGAAAAAAGCATCGCTCAACTTCAGGGATTATTGAACTGAAGACGTGTCTGCAGCTTCGTTAAAACAGCTATCAAATACGAGCGCGTAAATTTCCCTTTTACATCCATCTTGAGAAACAATATGAGCAGCTAGTTGTACAATTGCGTGATGGGATTGATAGGCAACTGACAACAGAACACATTCAGCGCAACTTTCTTACACATAAATTTCTTACGTGGACAATAGATAAAAATCATCTTATGTGGATAGAAGCTAAGCTAAAATGTATGAAACACCTAACAAATATAAGCGCGTAAATTGTAACCTTACATATTTCTGTTGGATCTTCAGTATGCATATAATATGCTGAAGAGAACTGTAGCATAAAACAAAAGTATGGGTAAGATGTATTACAAAGAGCGATTATTGAGAAGTAGCTAAAATGAGCCACACCGTACAGTACAATTATTGCGACAGATACATAGACAAGGTAATAATTGAAAGGTATACTTCAATATGCGGTGAGTGCTGTATACAGAACAAGAGAAAATTTAGGTAAAATATGTAGCTTGAGGTTCCGATAAAATAAACGAATATTTATAAAATGAGAAGTCATGCACTGCACCCATGCAATGTACTATTAGAGCTTTAACGTGCTTGCTCTGCGTTCATCGCAGTTGTAACATAGCACAGAAAAACATCGTTATTTAAACTTCCTTTTAGAGGCGTCACGAGCTGTATCGGTTGAGGGCAATGATATGTGGCCTAGCGATATTAACTGCCTTACGGCACCTTACAAAGCATAAAGGGCTCCTGCCGATATGTTGCCAAGGAAGTTCCGAGAATGCAGCAGACGTTTCCTGGGAAGCCCTCAGACATAAACCAAACAGTCCACATTCCTCTCCCAGCGATTTCTACATTCTTGGAGTCCTGACGAAATTCGTGGCCGTCGATTTGCTTCAGATGAAGATGCCCACGCTTGGGTAAAATCACGGTTCCTTTAGCAACAACAAATGTATTTCCATGAATGCACTGACCGTCTTGCCCTTATTCATAAAACCGTAACAAAAATGATCTTACCACAAATAGTAAATATTCTTCTCTGTTCTAGCAGTTTGATGGAGTCAAGTGATAATAAAAAAGGCGTGGCCATATTTCGGAGTCTTACCTACTATTACATTTTTGGAACTGTCTGACTTCATAAACAATTATATTTGTACATTTGAAATGTGAAAAAGGAAATCTTTGTTTTCACACTATATACAGATTCAACTTAACTAATAGACGATTCGGATGAAAAATTGACCTAGCTATCCCCGAAAATTTTAATTGTACAATTTTCAGTTAAATGACATTCGTCAGATTTCTAATTTTTAATCCATATAAAGTAATAATCTGATAACCTCCATGGAACACGTGTTAACAGATGTAAGATAGAAATCAATCCATAAGCCCACGTGTAGAAACACTTATAATTAACATGATTTGTATCAAACTGGAACAAAGTTTTAAACATGGCTGCTTGGTTCAGTGACCGTTTCTAAATTAAAATTGAAATAAATGAGCCCTCGGTCACAATTATTTTTAGTCTTATTAACCAGGCTTCAACACTTCTAAGAGTGCCTTCATCAGAATTAAAACAATTAAAATTGCTTATAACATAGTTAAAAATTAATAGGAAAAGTCATTTTTATACAAAAAGTATGAGTACTGACTAACAATAAAAGGCAGAAGCAGTACTTACATGTCACATATAAAATAATTAACAGGCCGGAACATGTTTAGTCACAAAATATATAAAGAGGAATGCGTGCAAGCGAGTCACTATGGGCTGCTTGTACAGCCACAGGTTGCGCCGGCGTTAACAAGTGCGGGCAGGTGAACATGACATTGCAGGTACAACTTTGCTACTTAACATTCATGTGTAGACAGACGAAATTATAATGAATCTTGTTCAGTAAAAAGCATCATTCTATTTAACAGCGACAGATAAAGTAACATTTTGTCTGCATCAGAGTTTAGCAGTACAGTTTGAAGCATAAAAACATCATTAGAGAAGATACAGGAAGGGCTGAATGACACTGCTTGTCGAAAGCGATATAACATGAAATGCAGCCAATAAACCATTTAATAAATGAAAAATTATGAGTTAACTTGGACGGGAAAAAAAACATTTCGGTAAACTGCACAAGGAGACCCGAAATTAAATATCAAGTAACGGCTTTATACCGTTGAAGAAATTTTTATTACGCAACTGCAGCTGTTCATTGAGAATGAGACTATCACTTCGAGAAAGATGTTCAAAAATGTCTAATTGTTCCAGAAGGTCTAATTTACGTGCTTTCTTCTCGGTGTGCAAAATGTTGGTATCGCAAATAGCTTTAGACGCGTGACCTGTAATTAGATAATTGGTCAAAATACGAATTTTGGGGGCTAGTGCCATTTTTTCTTAAAAGGTGTTCTTTATATCTGATTGTAAAGGCACGTCCTGTTTGTCCTGTGTAGTAAGAAGAGCAGGTATCGCAGACAATCTTATAGACGCCAGAACTTTCTAAAGAAGGACTAATCAATTTTAAATTATGAATAAAGATTTTTTCAAATTATTATTGGTAGAAAATGCAACGTTGCAGATGTATTAAAGTACGAAGAAGGCGTTGGCCCTGATTGGAGATGGGCCCCACGAAAGGAATAGAGAAATATTATTTGTTTTAGATTTAAAGACAGAGGTGCCGATCGTAGTAACTCTTTTAGTAGTTTTCTTCTTAAGGATGTCATCTACTATGCTAGCTTTATACTCGATATTAACTGCTAGCGTTTTGAGTAAATTGATTTCGTCGTTGAACTTTTCTTTCGAATGTGGAGTGGAAGTAGCTCGGTGAATAGCAGAATGAAAGTGGGTGTTTTATGAGACTGTGGATGAATGGAAGACGCAGGTACGATCTGATCAGTATATGTTTCTTTACGAAAATATTGAATGAGATTTTATTATCTTCTATTGTAAGCGTCAAGTCAAGAAAGTTTAATGGGCAGACCACGTTTTCTAGTTCGCTGGTGAAACATATTTTCTCATCATCAGGCCCTTGCAGATGGTTAAAATATCATCAACGTATCTGAAATAGGAGAGAACACCTATTGATGTAGCTGAAAAAAAGTTAAGATATTTGGAACAGAAAGATGTACATATCGAACATCCAGGTACTGAGAATTCACAAAATTCCTTATACGACCATCAGCTTATTCTCTCAATGTGTCCACAAGCAGATTCAACACATATAATGGACAATATTTTCTGTTGAAAAATACACTGACGGAAAAAATCTTTATACCAAAATCTAGATAATGAAGTGTAACGAAATTTTGGAAATACATTGGTCTAGGTAACATATTCAAGTGATTAACATTGCAAGATGATAAGTTAACGTAAGGGCGAGATAAACCATTGCAAATGTGAAATTCTGTTACATTAATAATAGGTGTAATCACCAGAATGTTGAATGCAAGCATGCAAACGTGCACGCATTGTGTTGTTCAGGTAGAAGATGTCAGTGTGTGGGATGGAGCTCCGTACTGTTTGTATTTGGTAATCATATAGGGCCTGTTGATTCTATTTGTGGATGATGCTGGAGTGGTCGTCCGATGATGTCCCATATGTGCTCGATTAGAGCCAGATCTGGTGATCAAGTAGGCCAAGGCAACATATCGACATTCTGTGAAGAATGTTTGGCTGAAACAGCGATATTTGGGCGAGCGTTAACCTGTTGACAAGCACGCCCTGGAATGCTGCTCATGATTGGCTGAACAACAGGTAGAATCAGCAAATTGACGTACAAATTTGCAATCATTGTATGTGGGATAATCGTGAGAGTGCTCCTGCTGTCATACGAAATAGCATCCAAGACCATAACTCTATGTGTAGTTCCAGTGTGTCTAGCACGCAGACAGGCTTCATTTTAAACCAACACACGGCCATCATTGGCACCGAGGGACAACCAGCTTTCATCAGGATACACATCTCCATCCTGCCCTCCAATGAGCTCTCGTTCGATACCACCGGTCGCAAATGACGGTGGTTTAGGGTCATTGGAATGCATGATAAAGAACTTCCAGCTCGGAGCTCCGCTTGAAATAAGCAATTTGTAACAGCTACCCGTAAAGTCCTGTGCGACTTTCCTCATAGCCAGCACCGACCAGTCATTATTGAAATTGGCAGCCAAATCCCACTGGTGACTTCCATGCCTTGCCCCAGATGGAATTTCAAGAACGCAAATTGGGAAAAGTACTCTCGAGACCTTGATAAATGTCTAGGATGGATTCCACCTACCCATAAAAACTATAGAAGATTCATCGGAACAGTAATAAGCACTGCCAAGAAGCACATCCCTAGGGGATACCGACGAGAGTATGTCCCAGGGTGGTCCAAAAACAGTGACGAGCTCTACCAGCGCTTCCTCAAGACGGGCGACAAACAACTGGCCGATGACCTTCTCCACAGTCTTGATACTGCAAGACAACGTAAATGGACAGAAGCAATGGAGAGCCTGAATTTCCAGACTTCAAGCCGACAAGCATGGACCCTGCTAAGGATATTAGGAAGTGGAGCACCTATTCAAAGACAGACAGCAAACGTCTCCCAAACACCATGGCATCTCATATAGTGGCCACGTCCAGAGCCCCTAGTGACAGAGCACACACGATCAAGATAAAACGAGAACTCAGGAATCTGAGGAATAAGGCGACAGAAACTGAATACGCTCTCCCTTTCTCACTCGAAGAAATAGAAACAGCACTCAAAGAGGTCAAGCCAGGGAAAGCACCAGGACTCGACAGCATTAACCCAGAACTCCTGATACACTGCGGTAAATACACAAAACTCTGGCTGGCGAGATTCTTCACCGACATCATCCAAACCGGTAATGTGCCTAGTGACCTCAAAAGATCGAAAATAATAGCCATCTTAAAACCAGGGAAACCAACAAACTCACCGAAGAGCTACAGGCCCATAGCACTACTATCAGTAATATATAAATTGTTAGAAAGGCTCATCTACAATAGAATCTGCCAGAAAATACTCAATGCTATACCAATCGAACAAGCAGGTTTCAGACCAAACCGCAGCTGTGTCGATCAAGTTCTCTCACTCACGACGTACATTGAAGCTGGGTTCCAAAGAAAGCTTAAAACCACTGCAGCATTCATAGACCTGTCAGCTGCCTACGACACAGTCTGGAGAGAAGGCATGATTTATAAGTTCCTCCGCATAATCCCATGTAAACTAACAGCTCGCCTACTAAACAACATGCTGAATGACAGAACGATCCAAGTCACCATGGGTTCAGATATTAGTTCACCGAGGAAATTAAAAAATGGCCTACCTCAAGGATCGGTGCTTGCACCACTCCTCTTCAATCTCTACATTGCAGACATACCGGAAACAAGATCAAAGAAGTTTGGCTACGCCGATGACTGGGTCCTTGCAACGAGAAGTCAGTCATTTGAAGGGGCAGAGGAGACCCTAACAGCTGACTTGGAGAAGATGGGAGAATATTTCCGAAAATGGCACCTGCAACCTAACGCCAACAAAACAGAAGTATCATGTTTTCACCTAAACAATAAAGCGGCTAAGAGGGAGCCCAGAATAAAATTCGAGACCACATGGCTTACCCACAATAAAACCCCAAAGTACCTAGGTGTGACCCTCGATAGAACACTCTCTTTCAAAGGTCACCTAATGAAAACAGGAGAGAAACTAAAAACAAGGAATAACATTATACAGAAGCTCTGTGGAACGACATGGGGAGCGGCAGCTACTACGTTACGGACATCAGCCTTAAGTCTCGTCTTCTCAGCTGCCGAATATTGTGCGCCGGTATGGCTAAACAGCCCCCACACCCATAGAATCGATGCACAGCTCAATAACACAATGAGAATGATCGCTGGTGTAATAAAGACTACACCCGTGGAATGGCTCCCAGTACTAAGCCACACACCACCCCCTAACCTACGCCGCACAAACGTTCTTATAAGAGAGTACAAAAAGATAATGAGCAATCGGAATCTACCCATCCATGAGAATTTTGAAGATGCCACCCAAAGCCGCCTCCGCTCCAGAAGGTCACCCATCAGAACCGCAATAGCCACATCTGCAACAGAGGAAGAATTCAACATAACCAGCGCCTGGCACCAAGAATGGTCCTTAAAGAACATCACCAAACTTCCATGTATCTCCCAGAAGCCTCCAGGTTTTGACTTATCACGCAAAACCTGGGCAACTTTAAACAGAATTAGAACTAAACATGGCAGATGCGCCTATTCCCTCTACCAGTTGGGCATGACAGAATCGCCGCTATGTCAATGTGGAGAAAATCAAACTATCCAGCACATAATAGAAGACTGCCCCAGGACAGCCTATGATGGGACTCCAGAAGATTTCCTGATGGCGACTCCAGAATCAATTGCATATATTAACTCATTAGATGTTTGTTTGTAATTACTTCCAAACTACTATAACATTGTATAACTACTGTAACATGTGTATTATGTGTAATTTTGTATAATTTTGTATAATTCTGTATAACTATTGTAATAACTGCAAGAATATCTAATGCCAAATCATTACAATTTTGCATATTGATTGTAATAACAATTGTGTCTAAATGCCATACGCTAAATAAATAAATGTAACAGTTCGTTGTCTCGCTGTTGTACCAACAGCTGCTGAGATTGCTGTTGCAGGTGCAGTACCATGCGCCAGTGCTATAAAGCGCTCCGTCTTCAGGCCACGAGTGGCCTACCGAGACCACCCGACCGCCATGTCATCCTCCGTGGAGGATGCGGCTAGGAGGGGCGTGGGGTCAGCACACCACTCACCCTGTCGTAATGATGGTATTCTTGACCGAAGCCGCCAATATTCGGTCGAGTAGCTCCTCAATTGGCATCACGAAGCTGAGTGCACCACGGAAAATGGAAACAGCGCATGGCGGCCTGGATGTCACCCATCCAAGTGCCGACCACGCCCGACAGCGCTTAACTACAGTGATCTCACGGGAACCGGTGTATCCACTGCGGCAAGGCCGTTGCCCCCAGTGCCATAAGCTGAACACAATTGTCTTCCCTCTCGGTAGTACCACGTGGCCGTAATGAGCGTAGTATACTTGTGACCATCCATTCTCGTGGCCCCTGCTTCCAGAAATCATGTACAGCGCCTATATTCATGCCAAGTCTTTCTGCAGTATCGTAGAAGGAACATTCAGCTTCTCATATCCATGCTATACGACCTCGTCCAAAGATAGATGCTGATAATCGCTTCTCGTCGCCTTAAGGTGCATTCTTGAGTAACATCAGCTCACGAAGTCTAATCTCAAAGGTAACTAACGCTCACAATACTTATTGTAATGTATTGTATTGTATTTCATTTGCATCCCCATTGTGATGCTACTAGTGACATGCGAGAAATTTGAATAGACATAATCTTTTTGATGTAGAAACATGCCTACCAACTTTCGTTTATGTCGGCCAACTCCCTTTTGGTGTTCCGATTTTTTGCCGTCAGTGTATATCGAGCCTCTGATGCATATGCAAATAAAATTAACATCGTAATCCTCTCTGTCGTCCTGTTTGCATACTGATGTCTGTCCCTATTTTATTGGCCATTTACAACGTACCTGTGAAGTGACTGTGTCGACTCTGACGTCCGAATGAAGGTGTCCGCTTGAGGTGTGGACGCTTTTAGATAGTGACGCAAACCTTTCACGCCGGTCCGTGAACTTTGCAATGAATAGCTGGCCAGCAGCAGGCCGTGGCGGACCACGTGCGACACGTGAGCCGAGAGCGTCCAGCGGGCTGCTTAGCTGGCTGGGTGGCGGCTGCGCTCGCGCCGCGCCGCACTGCACCACGCATCGCGGAACAAAGGCGCCCGAAATAGGCTGGCCCGCTCTGCAAAGGCCAAAGTCACCACACGCACACACCACACACCCACCCACCGACACACACACACACACACACACACACACACACACACACACACACACACACACGCACATTCTCATACACTCAAGAGGTAAGTGGTGGGGGTGGGGCTGGTGCCCTATACCTTACAAGGAACTGCAACGTCATCTCTCAGATGACTTTACATTACCATGGCATTTATTTGTATGGGGTAAGAGAAATTCTGCGACTATATCGGATGCACTTTTATTGACCCCCAATTTCTGATGGATAACTATAACCCCTCGCAGTCTGTAACTATTTTGACATTAGGGTGGTTCTGAGCACTATGGGACTTAACATCTGTGGTCATCAGTCCCCTAGAACTTAGAACTACTTAAACCTAACTAACCTAAGGACATCACACACATCCATGCCCGAGGCAGGATTCGAACCTGCGACCGTGGCAGTCGCGCGGTTCCGGACTGAGCGCCTGAACCGCTAGACCACCGCGGCCGGCTTGACATTAGGAGATGAAATATTCAACAATAAGCTTTACTTCATGGTATAGTTGATTCTGTATTATTTGATGTGTGACATAAGGAGTGGAGAGAGGTGTGGACTACAAGTCGTATAAACACAACGAACTCAGTGAAACACTGTGCCAGCTTGTTGGATAATCCGACTGGCTGCCTCAATAGGAGATGTACGTATTACACTTGGACTAGTATGCCAGAGTTCTAATTTTCGTTTCTCAATACTTTTTAACATGACTCAAATTTTTATTCACAGCCAAACTAGCTACCCTTTCAATAGTAAGCTTTCAAACACTCGCTTCATATTCCATTTCAATGATCACTTTTACTGTTATTTGAATACAGAGACGCAAACAAAGCACTTCATGCGTCATCATTTCGCACCAAAAACTGTGCACCGAGTGAAATGATTTATGCTGATCAGTTCCCTCAGTAAAGGAGCGCCATAGGTTACTGTTCTGTCTAGTGGCCTCACGATTAAAAAAAATTTTTTTTGTGAGTTTATGGTAAGATCTTATGGGACCAAACTAGGTAATCAGTCCTTAATCTTACACACTCCTTAATCTAATCCAAGCCCAATGGAGAACTCAAACCACCGGTGAGGGTGTGGGGGGGGGGGGGGGGGGAGCCGCACAGACCGTGAAACGACGCCTCAGACCGAGCGGAAGTGTTAGATACAGAAACTGTGTTAGATATTTTATATCTGACATAAGTTTGTGGAGTATATTGTAAGCAATTTATGGTTCTGGCTACACTGTGTATTACGAGAGACAGAGAGAGAGAGCAGTGTATATGTACATCTGTTACCTAATCTCAGTATATCCTTCATTGATTTGGACCAAATTTGACAGAAACAGGAGATCTCACGAGAATCAGCTCCAATAGGAGTAGAAATGCAGGCACAAACATATTTTTCCAGACCCTGGCATATAGCCTGCACTACACAACAGGCACATTGTGTAGGAACAGTATCGACCTGTGAAATCAACCTGCTCTACATGCCAGGGGTGAAAAATGGTTTTCGACGCCCCAACATGTAGGCTGCCTTGCATTACATGCATGTTATGTTGGTCTAGTATCGGCATGCTTTATCGACCTACTTTCCATGGAAGCTTGTAGTTCAGGGGCAAATCAATGATTAACAAGTCCCTGATGTGTAGCTGACCTTCAGAATTGTGTGGTGGAAGCTGTATGGATCTGCTTTATTGAACTGCATTGCAAGTGTTATAGATGCTAATGAGGATGCCTCACTAAAGATTTAAATGGATAGAGGAGGGGATGCAGACAGCGAGGGGGAGAAGGAAATTATCAGAGAGGGGGGGGAGGAAGGTGACATGCATTAGGCAAATGGAAGAAGTACGGGTGTAGCAAGTTGGTGGGAAAGGAAGGTGGGGGCGTAGGCAAAGTTGGATAAAGAGAGGGGAAGGAAGATATGGTCGAGTGACGAGTATGGAACACATGATCAGAAAGAGGGGGTGGAGGAAATGGACAGAAGGAGGGAGAGATAAGGTGCAGAGATAGAGTGGCGAGGGGATGACGAGATGGATAGAAGGTGGATGAAGTGGACGCAGGCGTAGTATATGTGTCGAACACATATGTGGCTGAAGCCGTGGGGGGAAGGCTAGATTGTAGATAAAAAACTATTGGCATCATACACTCCTGGAAATGGAAAAAAGAACACATTGACACCGGTGTGTCAGACCCACCATACTTGCTCCGGACACTGCGAGAGGGCTGTACAAGCAATGATCACACGCACGGCACAGCGGACACACCAGGAACCGCGGTGTTGGCCGTCGAATGGCGCTAGCTGCGCAGCATTTGTGCACCGCCGCCGTCAGTGTCAGCCAGTTTGGCGTGGCATACGGAGCTCCATCGCAGTCTTTAACACTGGTAGCATGCCGCGACAGCGTGGACGTGAACCGTATGTGCAGTTGACGGACTTTGAGCGAGGGCGTATAGTGGGCGTGCGGGAGGCCGGGTGGACGTACCGCCGAATTGCTCAGCACGTGGGGCGTGAGGTCTCCACAGTATATCGATGTTGTCGCCAGTGGTCGGCGGAAGGTGCACGTGCTCGTCGACCTGGGGCCGGACCGCAGCGACGCACGGATGCACGCCAAGACCGTAGGATCCTACGCAGTGCCGTAGGGGACCGCACCGCCACTTCCCAGCAAATTAGGGACACTGTTGCTCCTGGGGTATCGGCGAGGACCATTCGCAACCGTCTACATGAAGCTGGGCTACGGTCCCGCACACCGTTAGGCCGTCTTCCGCTCACACCCCAACATCGTGCAGCCCGCCTCCAGTGGTGTCGCGACAGGCGTGAATGGAGGGACGAATGGAGACGTGTCGTCTTCAGCGATGAGAGTCTCTTCTGCCTTGGTGCCAATGATGGTAGTATGCGTGTTTGGCGCCGTGCAGGTGAGCGCCACAATCAGGACTGCATACGACCGAGGCACACAGGGCCAACACCCGGCATCATGGTGTGGGGAGCGATCTCCTACACTGGCTGTACACCACTGGTGATCGTCGAGGGGACACTGAATAGTGCACGGTACATCCAAACCGTCATCGAACCCATCGTTCTACCATTCCTAGACCGGCAAGGGAACTTGCTGTTCCAACAGGACAATGCACGTCCGCATGTATCCCGTGCCACCCAACGTGCTCTAGAAGGTGTAAGTCAACTACCCTGGCCAGCAAGATATCCGGATCTGTCCCCCATTGAGCATGTTTGGAACTGGATGAAGCGTCGTCTCACGCGGTCTGCTCGTCCAGCACGAACGCTGGTCCAACTGAGGCGCCAGGTGGAAATGGCATGGCAAGCCGTTCCACAGGACTACATCCAGCATCTCTACGATCGTCTCCATGGGAGAATAGCAGCCTGCATTGCTGCGAAAGGTGGATATACACTGTACTAGTGCCGACATTGTGCATGCTCTGTTGCCTGTGTCTATGTGCCTGTGGTTCTGTCAGTGTGATCATGTGATGTATCTGACCCCAGGAAGGTGTCAATAAAGTTTCCCCTTCCTGGGACAATGAATTCACGGTGTTCTTATTTCAATTTCCAGGAGTGTAGTTGATTTTCGATCCTCATTTAGTAGCGTAATGATCGTTAGCCAACTTACTCGTAATTTTTACTTCCTCACATCAAGAACAACGGATCCACGACCTGCTACTTCTGAGCAGGGAGAAGGACATCTTTGGAAGAGATCAGATGTGTGGACGATTACAGATTCCCAGTGTTGTGCTGTGATGTGCAGAGTATAACTAGGCCTCACACTTGTCGTGCATTTCCAATACAAATGGGAACACTTACGTGCTGAACTTGGTAACACAGAGGTTGGGGAACGAATGTCCAGAGCGCATGTTACACTGGGTACTCACTGTCTTCACATTCAGTAGCAAGCATTCAGTAACTCACTATCACCATAGTGTACATCATCCACAAGTACATCCAAGTCTGTATCAGTACTGCACAAATAGCTATACACTGTTTGACAGAGGATACTTCATGTACTGCTGTCGCCATGTTTCCTGCTCCAGTCACGCAATGATGTACACACAGCAGTCCTATTTCAACGTATAGCCCACAGTACTGTGTGTTGCCTTTCCGGGGTGACTGACAGGACAGTGTAGACTGTACGTAACCCTTTGTTTACGGTGAGCTAGCCTTCAATGTGTCCAGGATATACAAAAGCGCTGACACTGCAGAGTATCATATCCTGCCAGCGCACTCAGTATCTCATGCCCATCAAATTGTGATGAAAAAATGATGATATGCTGTGAACTGTAATCATTCCAACCAAATGAGCTCACTGTGTTCGACTATTATGACTTACCGAGAAGGTAACGATTGACGATTGATAAATAGTATGGATTCACGAACTATGTTTCTTGCAAACACGACTCGCTCTTCATCCACACTAAGTAATAACTGCTATTGATAAGAGATCTCTAATTTATTTCCTGAGTGCTTCTGACATGGGCCCTAACAAACGACTTGTAATTACATGGCATGCCTATGGAGTACCGTCTCAGTTGTGCGACAGCATTCGTGATTTGCTGCGAGATAGGCCACAGCTCGTAGTAACTGACGAACGTAGACTACAACAGAAGCAATGCCTGGCGTTTGCCATGGAAGCGTTACAGTCATTATACCTTTCCTAATCTATATAAATGATTTAGGATACATCCAACCAGCTCTCTTAGATTCTTTGGAGATGAGCCGGACATTTACGTTTTAGTAAAATCACCAGAAGATGAAAATCCAATATAAAGTGATTCAGACAATATATCTGTATGGTGTGAAAACTGACAACTGATCAAATAATTATCTTCCACACGAGTACTGAAAGGAATCAGTTAATTTTCGTGTACTCTATAAATAACACAAATCTAAATAAGCGGTATCGATTCAGCTGAATAGTGAGGGATAATTATTATGAACATAAACTAGAACGATCACATCGATAAAGCTGTAGGGAAAGCGAACCAATGACTGCTTTTTAGTAGCAGAACAATTGGAAGATGCAATAGGTCTACTAAGGAGACTATGTAAACCACGCATGTCCATTCTCTTCTGTGTGCGGTAAGGGTTTCGTATCTGACAGGATTGACGGAGGGCATCTAAATAGTTTTAAAAACGGTAAAACTTTTGGTATTATTTCAAAATAGAGGAGAGAATGTCACGAACATGATACGCAAGTTGGGGTGACAATCCACGAAATTTCAGTCACCAACTTCTACGTTCAAATGCAAAAATGCTTTGTCTGCGCACACTTACAAAGGGAGAAATGATCGTCGCAAAAACTAAGAGGAGTCAGATCTCGCAGGGAAAGATTTAAGAGATCGTTTATCGAGTGCGCTGTTCGAGAGTGGAACCGTAGAGAAGTAATCTTAAGGAGGTTCCATGAACTCTCAGCCAGGCATTTACGTGTTAATACCAGAGTAGTCTTGTAGATATCATTGTAGTTTTAGATTGTTCAGCACATAGCTAGAACTCATGAATAAAGGATGTTACTTGGAACTCCGTAACTCCAGGAAATACTGTCTTTGAAAAGTTAGAACGGCAGCGAACGACTGCAAAGTGTCTCGTTACTATTGTCACTCATCTACATTTTAACGAAACTGTAACTTCACCGGAACCACTCAGACTGAAATGTGAAGAAGAACATTGTCAGCTATTTCTCCGTTATTAAATGTTCAGTGATACATTTACATACGCTCTTTGTAGAAAAAGCTCTGAATAATTTTGTACCGCACTTCGGTTGAAAAATCTCCTTAACGATTTCGACAAAGAGGTCTATTTCTTCTACCTTTCACTGAATTTTCTTGATGGTATCTCGTCACAAAATGTGTATCATTCATTGCTCGTACTTGATACAGACATATGCATTATACTATAAACTCTGTAGTTAAGTTAGTTTATGTAAAGTAATTTGTTTCTGGCCTGCGTTACGGATATTCTGAACATTTCTGTTCCTTTCTTAGGTTTTATGAAAACACACACTCCTGGAAATTGAAATAAGAACACCGTGAATTCATTGACCCAGGAAGGGGAAACTTTATTGACACATTCCTGGGGTCAGATACATCACATGATCACACTGACAGAACCACAGGCACATAGACACAGGCAACAGAGCATGCACAATGTCGGCACTAGTACAGTGTATATCCACCTTTCGCAGCAATGCAGGCTGCTATTCTCCCATGGAGACGATCGTAGAGATGCTGGATGTAGTCCTGTGGAACGGCTTGCCATGCCATTTCCACCTGGCGCCTCAGGTGGACCAGCGTTCGTGCTGGACGTGCAGACCGCGTGAGACGACGCTTCATCCAGTCCCAAACATGCTCAATGGGGGACAGATTCGGAGATCTTGCTGGCCAGGGTAGTTGACTTACACCTTCTTGAGCACGTTGGGTGGCACGGGATACATGCGGACGTGCATTGTCCTGTTGGAACAGCAAGTTCCCTTGCCGGTCTAGGAATGGTAGAACGATGGGTTCGACGACGGTTTGGATGTACCGTGCACTATTCAGTTTCCCCTCGACGATCACCAGTGGTGTACGGCCAGTGTAGGAGATCGCTCCCCACACCATGATGCCGGGTGTTGGCCCTGTGTGCCTCGGTCGTATGCAGTCCTGATTGTGGCGCTCACCTGCACGGCGCCAAACACGCATACGACCATCATTGGCACCAAGGCAGAAGCGACTCTCATCGCTGAAGACGACACGTCTCCATTCGTCCCTCCATTCACGCCTGTCGCGACACCACTGGAGGCGGGCTGCACGATGTTGGGGCGTGAGCGGAAGACGGCCTAACGGTGTGCGGGACCGTAGCCCAGCTTCATGGAGACGGTTGCGAATGGTCCTCGCCGATACCCCAGGAGCAACAGTGTCCCTAATTTGCTGGGAAGTGGCGGTGCGGTCCCCTACGGCACTGCGTAGGATCCTACGGTCTTGGCGTGCATCCGTGCGTCGCTGCGGTCCGGTCCCAGGTCGACGGGCACGTGCACCTTCCGCCGACCACTGGCGACAACATCGATGTACTGTGGAGACCTCACGCCCCACGTGTTGAGCAATTCGGCGGTACGTCCACCCGGCCTCCCGCATGCCCACTATACGCCCTCGCTCAAAGTCCGTCAACTGCACATACGGTTCACATCCACGCTGTCGCGGCATGCTACCAGTGTTAAAGACTGCGATGGAGCTCCGTATGCCACGGCAAACTGGCTGACACTGACGGCGGCGGTGCATAAATGCTGCGCAGCTAGCGCCATTCGACTGCCAACACCGCGTTTCCTGGTGTGTCCGCTGTGCCGTGCGTGTGATCATTGCTTGTACAGCCCTCTCGCAGTGTCCGGAGCAAGTATGGTGGGTCTGACACACCGGTGTCAATGTGTTCTTTTTTCCATTTCCAGGAGTGTATACAAGAAACTCTCTCAATGAACTGAAGAAAAATTATATCTCAGTGTGCAATTTAAAAATATGTGTCTATATCTGCCAATTACGCAGGCCAAGGCATAAATATGACTATGTACACATCATTAACGTGTTGTTCTTACAAGAAATCGCAGTGTTTTACTTCCTGCAAAACCTTTAACAGACTTGGTGTGTCTGTGTGATGATTCAAACGTGCGTGTGCCCATCGTCAAAGACGTTCGTATTGCTCAATGAACTGTTGCCAGAATACCTTTAAAAGGCGAATATTTGTGGAGCCTTTCCTGCGTTGTTTTGAACACTGCAGCGAATTTATGCATATTCCCTAGTACAATCAACATGAAAATTAATTCTACACCAACATGTTTGATATGCATGAAGGTATCTTAGTTTACTGTCAAGATGAATATTGGATTGTAGTGCAAAATGTTTGTAAGCTGCTATAAACATTAGCCACTCTAACGGGCATCTGAAGTTCATAATATAATTCGGCAAGAACATGTTCATTGAAGACGCTGGCTGGGCGTGCTCAAGTACTGATGTGCATACCATATGTTTACGGCAGAATGTAGGCTAAATTAGCACATTGCTCAGCTTATGAGATCGTACCAGCCCGTTTTCATCTCACTATCGTTACTCATTTTTTTTAGTACGCTCACTAAAGAGACAGTAACAGCAACTAGTAATTGGTTATCCTTTGTTGCAGAGGCATACACACGCTTCAGATGTGTGTATATTATATTCCAGACGGAATACGAAAATTAAAAAACCTGCCTGTTACTGGCGAGATAGACGCTGAGCACTGTCTGATTGGAATGAGGGTAAGTTACAAACAAAAATAAATTAAAGATCGCTGGCTGCGGTCTCACTTCTGAGCCACTGAACAGCGGAACACGTTCCTCTCGTACGGGTTTGATGTCACAGAAACATTATGGTTTCTACTCTCGTGATGACCAGGCTACCTACTCACTGTAAGCCCCAGAGATGATGGAACGCTGAATCAGTCATTCCGATGAGCTAAGACTCCCCTCGCTCAGCTTTCTCTAAAAACTTCCACATCATTTGTTTTCAGTATCATATTCTTGGCTGTGTCGTCATTCCGGTACACTTCAAACAGAAAGGAAACAGAAAAACAATGAACTCAGCCTCCAGAACTTTATCCGGAGACGCCATAATAAAGTTGCACAAGGTAAAGCGATTCCTTATCTTTCACCGCAGAATTCTTTTGTTACTCGGTAATCGGTCCGTGCACAACAGTGCATTGTACCAGTGTGTTCCAAAATGCCGTGTGTGAAAATACAAATATCAGCTTCTGTTGATCACATTGACAAGAGGTCAACTATCTTAGCTAAACTTTGGCCTAACGACCATTTGTATATTCATGAGTGGAACAGGTATACTGTACACATCATACAGTACAGTGTCAAAATTTAAACATTACACAATTCTTCCAGCCTAGGCAAACTGAGTAAATCGGTTGGCTGTTTTGAATTTGTTGTGATCTTGGGTGGATCTGAGGCGACGTTTAAAATCACCACTAGTTCATGCGCGTCATGAGGACACCACGAACAACGACGATTTCAGGGTACGGAAAGTATCAATGGAGGGGACGGCCACTTGTGTAATTTCCATTAATGGCAGATCATTGAAATTTCTACCGTATTACTGAAGATGATATTATACGTGAACTTACAATCTTTTTTTCGTTATCATAAGTTTAAGGTCACCGTACTTTCGCAGACAGCAGCAAAAACCGGTTTCAGCCGATGTTTGCACCGTGGGTCGCAGTTAACTAAACGACTAGCCTAGCAAATGACTCAAAATTTATCTCTATATTTTTCAGATATTTATACAGAAAGGCAATTCTTGAATTTCTGAAAATCTTTAGCCGTTGTCAAACTGCTCCTGAAAAACCATGATTTTTCGATTCGAATTCTGGGGATGGCCAAGTCTACTTTTCTTTTAATGGTCAGTAGTCGAAATTTTTACTATGTGTCCGTAAGATGATGTTCTCTGCTAGACCTAAAACATTTTCGATAGAATTATCCATTACCGAAGTCCATAGTTTTCAAGTGACCTTACTGATACACGTAATATCTTGTGTGCGGCATAAATATTATTTTAACTCCCGTAGTAAAAATATGAGAAGCGTTCTTGCGTCGTCACAAGAATTCTTAAGTCACCAAACTACGGTTTTAGTCTGCATTTTTTCAGCGATACAACTTTACGATGCACTATCTTTTTATAATGGGCACTTCACGCCTATATAAAAGTTCCCAAAGTCGTAACACGGTGACAAAAACTGGGCTAAAATGTTTCTTAACATGCCCGAAATGAATGTAAAATGAGTGCCAAAAATTATGCAAAACTGAGAAGACTGAAAATTCAATAAAATAATTCTCGTAACATTTTTTGTCTTTCAAGATATTAGTCGTAAGCTGGTCGCTTTTGATGAATTGCGCTCTAAGAGAAACGCATCACAAAAAATGTAAATCAAACGATTTTGTGTTAACTTTATATTATGCGTACTTACTTGTTATTAATGTGTATATAACTGTTAAATAAACTGTTCAGACATAGACTTATAGAATTCATTTTATATACCAGCACAATCTGTTGTAGTAGGTAAAAGAAGGGAACCAACGGAAAAATGCACTTGTCAGAATACAAAAACTGTGAATATTTTCCTCTTTATGAGAGAAAAGTGGGGAACTAGCTACCTCAATCCTCATTCCGCCTTAACCATGAAAACTTTTTGCCAACGTATTGGCGCTTCTTAGACTCATAAAATTCTAAATCCATTTACTCAGTCTCTAATTGTAGTAAAGCCTTCATACTCAGTAACTTCTCTCTCCTATTACCTCCTTTTTTCCCCATTAATTAAAGTGTATCCCTCTGCCACTGTCTCCTCTCTCACTTACACTATGTCCGTTTTTATTTCTTTGCCACTGCCACTGTCTGCTTCCACTATACAGCTCAAAGATTCTGAGGAGTCCCACTTATTTTTCCCCTGTACCCAAGTGTTTAATATTTCGGTCCAAAATGCATCCTCCCCTACATCTACGTGTTAAAGGTCGCCGATCTGGGAGGTTTCAGACCCACAAGTCTATTTATGATGTCGAGTAATTTGCATTTTTCATTCCCACTGTCTCCTGTGTTTTCTTCTGTCTGCTTCTACCACTCTGTCGCTTTCACTGCCACTGTCTCCCACTGATAATCAGCGTCTCTTCTCTCTTTGGATGCCACTCCTATTTTCATTCACCCCCGTTTCTCTTTCACTGCTACTCTCTGGCTCCCACCATCACTGTCTCTTATCTCTCCAACTGTCTCCTCCGTTTTTTAACATCTCTCGCTCTCCGTTGCTCTCTTTTAGCACAAAAATCGTAATTCGAATGCCAAAATTTTTGATGAAGTCAAAACTATAAATGAGGCAGCTAGTTCCACACTTTTCCCAGTGCTTATCAAGAAGAACATATTCACATTTTCTGTGCTCCGACAGTCATGTTTTTCTGCTAGTAAAATACTTGATTCACTAAAGCTCCATTACTTTGTTACAAGCAAAGAAATTGTGACCCCTGTATCCATTCATTAAACATTTGTCATCCGAAAGTGTGTTCTATGTTCCACGTACATGGAAAATCGAGCGGATCCGAAATGAACACTCCATGTCACTCCTATCACTGATGGTACGATTTACAGCAACAAGAAACTGTTTAATATTTTATCTTTTTGTTTTTTTTTTTATTTCAGCCTTACCAGGCCCAAGGGTTTATACATCCATATCTTGAAGGACCATATTTAAATAGGTTTAATATCACAATTGTTAACAACATTAGAAATCTAATCTGCGTGCTACAGAACTAGCCTGCATCCAGCGTCAAAAGTGCACGTGAAAATATCAGAATCCACTCAACATGGTATGAATGGACGTAGGTACTGGTCCGTCTATATTATCTCATAGAACCACTCAACAAGATATGAATGGACATAGGTACTGGTCCGTCTATATTCTCTCATACGTAATGAAAAGATACGCAGTAGCGAAAATTTCATAACGGATAGAAATTATTTTATTTCTACTTGGATGTCATAAAACTTCGGATTTTAGTAGTGCAGCTCCCAGACTATAGCAACATAAACAGTTTGCTCCCTTAAGGATAGCTTTTCTATCTGGTGAGTACTAGAATGTGCATTTGTTTCCTGGAGGTGCAGTGTGTATGGAGGAAAGCAGAGGACAGTGGCAAGCAAGAACGAGATGGCGGGCAGTACACGTAGCAGTGCCGGAGCGACTTGGAGGTTAGTATTATCCTTCACGGTTCACTTATCTTTGTCGAGCCAACTCGCCACATCCTGTAGGGAATGAGCAGGGGCGAGTTTCTGCTGCAATAGACTCGCAGGGAACTCCGCAGCAGCAGCGGCACAGGGACCTAGTGGAACCACAGAGCCTGCTTGAGTACCCTTCAGGCAACTAACTGTGTGCATACAAGAGTTCTCAACATCTCAGCTCCGATTTCTGGGCAGAGATTGACGTCATATAAGAGGCTGAACTGGAACGTCATTAAAGTGACGCTGTTGGGCCTATATGACACTAAAAACAAAGTGCAACTCATTGCGAAATTGATGTTCAGCATCTTGACCTCATTATTAATGATATCGGTAGCGAATGTTAGACAGAAACTAGAGTTACATCAGACGTGCCTCAAGACAGCAAATTATGGTCCTTAGTAATATCACTATATATGAATCATACGCGTCATGTTATCAGCAGCAATCTAAGTTAGTTCGCTGATTGTTCCCCACAGGCGCGTCGACAAATTCGAGTATACGTATAATCGTATAGGTTGTCGTTTTAGGCGCAGGGTAGTCGCGAAAAAAAAAAAAAACAGAGAGGAAAAATTAATGTAAATGATAGTAGTGCACGATAAACTCTTGTGGAACCCTTTTGGAGAAGGAATATTTTTTGTGAATGGGTGAGGGGATTATTTCCTGCCATAGCAGGCTGTAGTATTTATCTCGTTTGCTGAGTGGCAGATCCAATATTAGTTGAGTAATTCGACAACTTTTTTCAGTCATCAGTCTTCTGAATGGTTCGATATGGCCGTCAAGAAATATTGTCTCGCGCCAACCTCTTAGACTAGCATCTGCATCCTACGTTCTGCTGGATACATTCCAATGACTGCCTCACTCTGTAGTTTTCAAGCCATGCAGCTCCCCTCATACTTTAGAGGTTTTTCTCTGATGTTTTAACACATCCTGTTACCCTTTCCCTCCTTTTTGTCAATTATTTCCATATGTTCCTCTCTTCGCCGCTTCTACGGGGAACCTCCTCATTTTCGATGTTAACAACCCAGCTAATTTTCAACATCTTTTCACAGCCCCGCATTTCAGATGATTCGACATTTTTCCTTTTCGGCTTTTCCGAAGTCCATGATTCACTACCACAAAATAGTTGTGCGCCGGACCTTGATGCTCAGACATATATTCCTCAGATTGAGGCCTATATTTGATAGTACTAGATCTCTTTTGGCCAAAAACGTCTCTTTTCCCAGAGACAGCCTGCTTTTTATGTCCTTTTAGCTTCGACTGTTGTGTATGATATTGTTTCAAATGTAACTCAATTCCTTAAGCTTGTCTGCATCGTGATCAAGAAATTGATATTAGGTTTTAATGTCATTCCTACTACGAATCATTACTTTTAACTTCCCGCGGTTTCAATACTCAGTTCATATTCTGTATACATTAGACTGTTCATTCTATCCAACAGATCTGTAGTTATTCATAAGCGCTGAAGATTGCAATTCTATCATTGATATGCATAAGCCGTTAATTTTAATCATATTCTTGAACCATTAATTAACTTCCACCTTTGCTTCTTCGATGTGTAGATTCATCTATAGGTATGGAAGACTATATCCCAGTCATACATCCTTTTAAAACCGACATTTAGTTCTTGCCCACTTTTAGTGATCCATCTTGGTTCTTACAGATAATGTATATTACACTTCTCTCCCAATAGCTTATACCTATTTTTCTCAGAATTGCAAACTTCTCGCACCAATTTACAGTGTAAAAAATACTTTTACGTCGACAGAGCCTGTGAATCTCTTTAGTTTTTTGGACTTGCTTCCATTACCAAAAGTAGCATCTAAAGTCTGATTGAATGTCTGCAGTCTCGTAGATTTCACGCTCTAGCTTGAACGGGCCTTTCATTGGCGTTTTCCCCAGCGGTTTCAGATATTACGAAAGGAGTTTTGAGTGGTATTAAGAAGGGATTTCAAATTGATTCCGTGGTTCCAGATTTCCAGAAGGCTTTTGACACTGTATGACACAAGCGGCTTGTAGCGTAACTGTGTGGTTATCAAATACCGTCTGAATTATGGGACTGGATTCGTGATCTCCTGAAGGGGAGACCTCAGAAAGGGTACAGTTCGTAGTATTTGATGGAAAGTCTTTGGGTAAAGCAGAAGCGATTTCTAGCGATCTCCAAGGTAGTTCTCTACGCCATCTACTGTTCCTTATCTACATAAACGATTTAGGAGGCAATCTGAGCAGCCGTCTTAGGTTGTTTGGAGATAATGCTGTCATTCACCATCTAGTAAAGTCATCAGAAGATCAGTGCGCCTGCTGAGCTGAGTGGTAACGTGCTTGCCTCCCATGCAGCGGGCCTGGGTTCGATTCCCTGCCGGGTTGGAGGTTTTCTTCGCTCGCGGACTGGGTACTGTGTTGTCCTCATCATCATTTCATCCTCATTACCGGCACACAAGTCGCTCAATGTGGCCTCCACTGAAATAAGACTTGTACTCGGCGGCCGAACTTCCCCGAATAGGGGCCTCCCGGCCAACAATGTCATACGATCATTTCATTTCATTTTTTATCAGATGATGGAAGAAAATTGCAAAACGATCTAGAAAAAATCTCCGCATGTTACAAAAATTGGCAACTGACCCTAAATAATGAAATGTTTACGGGCATCCACATGGGTGCTAAAAGGAATCCGTTTAACTTCGGCTACACGTAAATCAGTGAAATCTAAAGGCTGTAAATTCAACTAAATACTTAGGAATTACAATTACGAACAGTTTAAGTTGGGAAGAACACATAGAAATGTCGTGGGGAAGGCAAATCCGACTGCGTTTAGTCGGCAGAACACTTAGAAAATGTAACAGATACACTGAAGACGCTGCCTAAACTCCGCTTATCCGTCCTCTTTTGGAGTACTGCCGCGCGGTCTGGAACCTTCACCAGATGGGATTAACGGAGTACATAGAGAAAGTTCATAGAAGAGCAGCAAGTTTTGTATTATCCCGAAATAGGGGATAGAGTATCAGGAACATGTTTCAGGATTTGGGGTGGACATCATTAAAAAAAAAGGCGTTTTTCGTTCCGGCTGAATCTTCTCACTAAATGTCTGTCACCATCTTTCTCCTCCGAATGTGAAAATATTTTGTTGACACCGAGCTACATAGGGAGAAACTATAATCATAATAAAATATTTGAAGTCCGAGCTCGCACGAAGAGATATAGGTGTACGTTTTCTCTGCGCGCTGTTCGAGATTGGAATAATAGATGATTATTGTGAAAGAAAATTATTGAGAAAGAAAACTGGCGTTCTACGGATCGGAGCGTGGAATGTCAGATCCCTTAATCGGGCAGGTAGGTTAGAAAATTTAAAAAGGGAAATGGATAGGTTAAAGTTAGATGTAGTGGGAATTAGTGAAGTTCAGTGGCAGGAGGAATAAGACTTTTGGTCAGGTGAATACAGGGTCTTAATACAAAATCAAATAGAAGTAATGCAGGAGTAGGTTTAATACGGAATAAAAAAAAAGGACTACGGGTAAGCTACTACAAACAGCATAGTGAACGCATTATTGTGGCCAAGATAGACACGAAGCCCATGCCTACTACAGTAGTACAAGTTTATATGCCAACTAGCTCTGCAGATGATAAAATTAATGAAATGTATGATGAGATAAAAGATATTATTCAGGTACTGAAGGGTGACTGGAATTCAAGAGTAGGTTGATTATTTAAATATGTTAAAATGTAATATAATGTAGAATAAGCTGTAGCCAATCCGATGAACGGCTTCAGGGAAGGGAACTGCACTAGTCAGTTGAGCGACGATGTGCGGCGCTCTGAGTAGGAGAGTAGGAGAGAAGGAAACTTAGTAGGTGAATATGGATTGGCGCTAAGAAATGAAAGAGGAAGCCGCCTGGTAGAACTGTGCGCAGAGCATAACTTAATCATAGCTAACACTTGATTTAAGAATCATGAAAGAAGTTTGTATACATGGAAGAACCGTGGAGATACTATAAGGTATCAGACAGATTATATAAAGGTAAGACAGAGATAGGTTTTAAATTTTAAGACATTTCCAGGTGCAGATGTGAACTCTGACCACAATCTATTGGTTATGAACTGTAGATTAAAATTGAAGAAACTGCAAAAAGTTGGGAATTTAAGGAGATGGTACCTGGATAAACTGACTAAACCGAATCTTCTGTTCCTGGGTACACATTCCGATCTTGTGGTACAAATGGTTCACACGGCTCTGAGCTTACAAGGGGAAGGCCTCAGACACAGCCAACCGATTCGGCTCAAATTTGGCAGGTCGCTTGTGTACAACCTAAAACGAAGGAATCTAAGATATTTTGGTTCAACACCCCCTCGTTTTTGAGAAAATCCCCCCTAAAGGTTATGACGAGCAATCAACTCAAAATTGGCGGGATCGATAGATAATTGTAAGTAGAGCATTTTTCATCATCAGGTATGCGGTCCGAAAACGCATTCGTTTCCAGAAATTGGGGTAAGGAACTTTTACAACTGCCGCTTCTGTACCGACATACAAAACGCTTTCCGCCGGCAGCGCCGATAACGCAATGGCCAAGGTAACTGGCTCAGCGTGAGAGAACCCGGGTTCGAATCTCGAAGAAACCTAGCAGATGTTATTCTTTTCGTCTGTATTTTTCCATATCTCAGTTGATAGGGATAGGAGGGTAAATAAGGTAAGTAAATCAATGAGGAATGATAATAATAAGGTAGGCAAGCTAATTTCCCCAAGGCCGTGAGTTAGTAAAGTATTAAACTTTTAAGCCTTGTCACATGAAAACAACTCTGAGTAAGAGTGCTGCGAATACCTCACAAGGGATCACAGATTATGTGATGTTTATAGCGAGGCACGGGACAGAATGCACTCGCGGAGAGTTAAGTTGTCCCGGTTGCCTCTTTGTCATATCATAGTTGTGAACCTGGAAGAGCGAAGGTGTCCAGCACGAGCCTTATAGAAGTCAATCGGAAAGAGTTGTTGCGGTGTCACCGCCAGACACCACACTTGCTAGGTGGTAGCATTTAAATCGGCCGCGGTCCGCTAGTATACGACGGACCCGCGTGTCGCCACTGTCAGTGATTGCAGACCGAACGCCACCACACGGCAGGTCTAGAGACACGTCCTAGCTCTCGTCCCAGTTGTACAGCCGACTTAGCCAGAGATGGATCACTGACAACTACGTTCTCATTTGCCGAGACGATGGTTAGCATAGCCTTCAGCTACGTCATTTGCTACGACCTAGCAAGGTGCCATAGCATTTGATATTGAGATTATAACATGTACCGTCCAGAGCGATGTACACCAATTGTGGATTAAAGTTAAGAATTATATCAACTACGTACTTTGTTTGCTACTATTAATTCCCTTAACTGTTCCAGACCTCACGCCAGTCAGCGTGTTATTAAACGTGTGCATTCGGCATCCTCGCATAGTGACTTGGCTGTGTTGCGAAGTCACAACAGTTTGGCGATGAGTATAAAAAGGGTCTTGTTCTTTATACTTGCTTAACTTCCTTGTGTCATGGCTTCGCCACAGTCTCCAGATGTACTGTCCGAATTTTATCGCTTGCAGAATCAGCAGACGCAGGCCTTATTGGATGCCCTTGGACAGCTCGTCCAGGGTCAACATGCAATGCAAAACGATGCGGCCGCCGCCGCTTCACCGCTACAGCAGCCACAACACGCAGTTGCACCACCTTTTCGGCCTTTTGATGCGGAAATGGAAAGCTGGACGGAGTGGTCACGCCAATTTGGATTCCATCTCGCCGCTTACAGAATTCAAGGTAACGAGCGGCAGCCTCATCTCCTTTCTTGTGTAGGTGTGTCCACCTACCATGTGATAGTGACATTGTTTCCCCGACGCGACATAGCAACTCTGTCCTACGAAGAAATTTTGTCTGCATTAGATGCATATTTCAAAGAATCAGTCAATGTCGTTGCAAAAAGGTATACTTTCTTTCGTACAAAACGTACGGCCGGTCATACTAATAGGGAGTGGGTTGCAACTTTGCAAGGCCTTACCAGGGATTGTGCTTTTGAGTGTGAATGTGGACTCCCTTATTCAGATACTATGGTGCGTGATGCAATTGCACAGAACGTTTCTGATGTTCGTATATGGGAACAGATTTTGAAACTAGTCAATCCCTCCCTTCAACAAGTGATGGACATATTGGATAGGCAGGACACACTTGACTTTGCTCAGGAATCATTAGAAACTTCGCCAGCCGTGTGTCACGTTAACCGGCCCACCGGGCGAGCTGCACGGAACTGTAAACACCCCTCGCGCCCGTCCGCGCAGCCACGTGTCCCGCCCCAGCCAAATGCAGTCCTGAAATCATGCCCGCGGTGTGCTACTAGACATTCGCGAGAGAATTGCCCGTCACGCCAGGCTATTTGTTTTTTCTGTAATAAAAAAGGTCATGTACAAAGTGTTAGCCAGAAAAAGCTCAGAACGGACACTCACACCCATTCCAGGCCCTTTGCTTCGCTCCAGAATCGAACCAAGAATACTCGGGCTCGTGAACCTTCGCCAATGGACATTCATGTAGTTAATTCCAATACGCCCAGTGCTTCTCTCTCTAACAGTGACTGTGTTCATCCCACAAAAAGTGTGTGTCAACATCGACGGAAATCCCGTCAAGTCGCAAGTGCTTCTGTCCCAGAAACAGTTCACGTTGCACGAGACAGTCGCTCTTGTCGTCAGCAGGACAATAAACGTTTTGTAGATTTAGACTTTCACGGCAAAGTGATCCCATTGCAGCTCGATACCGGAGCTGCAGTTTCACTACTCAATCACGACACGTACAAACAGCTGGGCAAACCTCTGTTGCGTGCCGCAAATGTTAAGCTAACTAGTTATTCAGGACAAGCTATCCCTGTGTTAGGACAGTGCAGCCTTCTTCCCACATACAAGGGACAAACAAAACTTGTGTCATTTTACGTCCTTCGTTCTTGTTCTGCAGTGAACTTGTTTGGTTTCCATTTATTTCAGTTATTAAACTTGTCTATCGTAAATCAGGTCCTATCAGTGAACCAGACTGTTCCTTCAGCCAGTGTTTCTCGTCTATGTGAAGAATTTGCAGACATTTTTGCACCGGGCCTCGGTTGCGCTACGAACTATAAAGCACATTTGGAACTGAAAGTCAACGCGCAACCGAAATTTTTCAGAGCGCGCAATGTTCCCCACGCATTGCGTGACGAGGCCGCACGAACATTAAACGATTTAGAATCACAAGGTGTAATTGAAAGTGTGCAGGCTTCTCTCTGGGCTTCACCCTTAGTCATTTTGCAAAAACCTTCCGGAAAATTGAAACTTTGTGTGGACTTCAAGGCAACAGTGAATCCACAACTAGTGACTGCAACTTTTCCTTTACCCCGCCCGGAAGATCTTTTTGACAAACTGTGCCCGGGTAAATATTTTTCGAAGTTGGACCTAGCAGATGCGTACTTGCAAATACCGGTGGACGAAAAATCCCAGCGCGTGTTGGTGGTTAACACGCATCTTGGATTGTACCGATTCAAAAGACTTCCATTCGGGTGTGCATCCGCCCCTGCATTGTTTCAGCAATATCTACAAACTGTTTGTGCGTCGGTCCCTACGGCGGCAAACTATCTGGACGATATTGTGATCTCCGGACATATGGAAGAACATTTAGCCAACCTCCGAACATTATTTCAGGTCTTGCGACAAAATGGTTTTCGCTTGCGGACGGACAAATGTGTGTTTTTTGCTCGTGAATTGCCATATCTGCGACATGTACTCAATGCCCAAGGCATACATCCCAGTCCCGAGCACCTCCGTGCCATACAAGACTTGCCTTCGCCGCGGACTTTGAAGCAGCTACAAAGTGTGCTGGGAAAAATTAATTGTTACAACAAATATATCCCCCATGCCTCTTCCATTTCAGCTCCGCTTCATCGCTTACGCCGTAAAGGTGTTCCGTTCGTCTGGACGACGGAATCCGAACGCGCCTTTCGTCAGTTGAAATCGGCGTTGCTTTCTAATACTTGCCTTACGCCATTCGATCCCCAGAAACCCCTTTGTTGATGGTGGATGCATCAGATTTCGGGATCGGTGCTGTGCTTGCGCACAAAGATGGATCGCATGATCGTTCTATTGCCTTTGCGTCCCAATTGCTCTCGTCTGCGCAAAGAAATTATTCACAGATCGAGAAAGAAGCTTTGGCTCTCGTTTTTGGTGTTACTAAGTTTCATGATTTCTTGTATGGTCCTCACTTTACCATCATCACAGACCACAAACCTTTGACACCGTTTTTTCATCCGAACAAGCCCGTACCTCCACGTACAGCGCAGAAATTCATTCGCTGGTCTATTTTCCTCTCGCAGTACCGCTACAATATCTTGTATCGGTCCACTGCTAAGCACGGAAACGCCGATACGTTGTCCCGTTTGCCTGTTGCTGAGGATAGAGCATTCGATTCCTCCGACCTTGCTTGCATGTTCATTGATTCGGAAACCGATGACGTGGTCGAATCGTTTCCGATTGATTTTCGTCGTGTAGCTACAGCTGCCGACCTTGTCCTTGCTACCGTTCTGCGTTTTGTTGCTACGCAATGGCCCTTGTCAAAGTCACGGATCGAGGATCCGTTGGTTCACCGATTTTTTGCTCACAAGGAGTGACTTTTTGTACGACGTGGTGTTTTGCTGTTGCGTTTGGATAATGATCAGTCCAGGATCGTGGTCCCACGTTCGATACAGTCCTCTGTCTTACGGCTTCTCCACCAAGGACATTGGGGTATAGTGCGCACGAAACAACTTGCTCGTCAGCACTGTACTTGGTTCGGATTCGATGCTGCGATTACGAATATGTGCTCTTCTTGCATGGCGTGTGCCGAACAACAATCCACACCACCGCGGATATTCTTTGCATGGCTGAAAGCCACTTCCCCCCGGCAACGCTTACACATCGATTTTGCTGGTCCATTCTGCAATGCTCGATGGTTGGTTGTGGTCGATTCCTTCAGTAATTTTCCTTTTGTTGTCCGGATGTCTTCCACGACGTCTTCTGCCACCATCCAAGCGTTGTCCGCTATCTTTTGCATTGAAGGTCTTCCACAGACTATTGTTTCCGACAATGGCCCACAATTCATGTCCGCAGAATTTCAGTCATTCTGCAAGGCCAATGGTATTCAACATCTGACGTCCGCGCCGTTTCCGCCACAGTCAAACGGTGCCGCTGAACGATTGGTCAGGACTTTCAAGTCACAGATGTTGAAATTGAAAGAGTCGCATTCTCGGGAGGACGCGTTATTGCTCTTTTTGTCTTCGTATCGCTCTCAGCCCCGGGATGGTCGCTCGCCGGCTGAGTTGCTCCACGGTCGTCCTCATCGAACCTTGATGTCTTTGCTGCATCCGCCGCATCAGGTTCCTGTGCAGCGGCAGCCACCTGCTTTTGCTCCAGGCAACGTTGTATACTATCGCAACTATCGAGGTTCACGGCGTTGGCTCGCACGGCGCATTCTTCGCTGCCTCGGCCGCGCGATGTATTTGGTTTTGGGAGCCTCTGGTGAGGTGCGTCGGCATCTCAATCAGCTGCGCCTCTGTCGTCGCACGGGTTCTGCCGCTCCCCGTATGCTTTCAGCGACGGTGCCGTCCGGTCAGCGCCCTGGGGACCCATCTACTGGCTCGCCTCAGCCCCAGGTGTTACCGACACTGCCTTCCATTTTGCCCCATGGCGACGCGCCGCCGCCGCCGCCGCCGCCGCCTGTTCTCTCGCCGGCGCCGCCCGCAGTGGACGCGTCGCTGCAACCTCCCTGGGTCACGCGCCGCCGATCGCTTCCCGTGACCAGTTGTCCTCCGCCATGGAACTCTTGCCCGCTCCTGACCATCTGTCGTCTTCGCCAGTCGGGTGCTCCGACTCGATGGAGGTTGACCCTTCGGCCCCTCCTGACTATCTACGGGCGCATACACCGCATGTTGGCGTGCACCCTGGACTAGGTTTCCAGGCGTTTCCTAGCTCCCCTCGGACCGAATGGCCGGGTGCGGGTGGCATAACCTCGCCTGTTGTTAGGCTCCCCACCTCGTCGCATACGTCAACATGGGGTCCTCCCCACGGCGGGCGGAAGCCTTATAACATAACCGTTCGCCGATTTGCGGGGGAGGAATGTGGTGTCACCGCCAGACACCACACTTGCTAGGTGGTAGCATTTAAATCGGCCGCGGTCCGCTAGTATACGACGGACCCGCGTGTCGCCACTGTCAGTGATTGCAGACCGAGCGCCGCCACACGGCAGGTCTAGAGACACGTCCTAGCTCTCGTCCCAGTTGTACAGCCGACTTAGCCAGAGGTGGATCGCTGATAACTACGCTCTCATTTGCCGGGACGATAGTTAGCATAGCCTTCAGTTACGTCATTTGCTACGACCTAGCAAGGCGCCATAGCATTTGACATTGAGATTATAACATGTACCGTCAAGAGCGATGTACACCAATTGTGGATTAAAGTTAAGTATTATATCGACTACGTACTTTATTTGCTACTATTAATTCCCTTAACTGTTCCAGACCTCACGCCAGTCAGCGTGTAATTAAACGCGTGCATTTCGGCCTCCTCTAGCAACACAGTGTTGGCTCTTCTGCCAACACTTCAGTTGTTATCCGTCATTAGACTGCTGCGAACCTCGCTGATACATGTAGTGATTTTTCCATCGTTAATGCGCCGAATGAAATACGTTTTGTGAATGAATACAGTGTCCTCTCGTAAGTAACATATGACGAGTAATGTATGTAGTTTGTAGTAATTAGCTCGTCTTTTTATGCTGTAGTAACTAGTTATTGTTTGTTGTGTCATATCTTTCGAGATTCGAATCCGGGATCTTCGAGTCCCAGCCAGTTACCTTGGCCGGTGCGCTATCAGCGCTGTCGCCGAATAGCGTTTACCATGTGGGTACAGAACCGGCAGTTATATAAGTTTCTTTCCTCGATTTTTGGAATAGTATGCGTTTGCGGAACCCATACCCGATGATGAAAAATGCTCTATTTACAATTACCTATCGATCCCTCCAATTTCTGTAGATTGATCTTCAAAATCTTTATGGGTGATTTTCTGAAAAACTCGGGGGTTTTGACCCAAAATAACTCAGATTCCTTCGTTTTAGGTTGTAAACAAGCGACGTGCCAAATTTGAGCCGAATCCGTTGGCCGTGTCTGAGGCCTTCCCCTTGTTAGAACTACTTAAACCTAACTAACCTACGGACATCACAGACATCCATGCCCGAGGCAGGATTCGAACCTGCGACCGTAGCGGTGCGCACGATCTTGTGATTCCGGACTTTTTGTCTGATGATGATGCAACCCAGATGGCGTCTTTTTGCGTCCGTTTTCGTTTATAGAGTATGCCTCCTCCTCCTGTAGTTTTTGAACAGTTGTATTCGCCATTACTAGGTGAAATTTATTTCAGAATTCAATGGTTCTTTCTCCTCTGCCAATAATATTTCGAAGCCTATATTCTACCTTTACCCTCTCATCCAATTGTTGCCCTGCCATTGCGGTCCAGTCTTCAATGATTATTACACTTGTCGTAGTGTTGTATCAACTTGCCAATAGCCTCTTCATAGGAAGCAGCCGCCTGTGCTTTCGGCCAGTTATCTGCACTGGTCTGCAGCTCGTTGTCTGCGGAAAATTTTTGTCTTCATAGGCGGCGGTTCCTGTGAGCAGAGATGAGCCTCAGAGGGAGCCAATTACGGATTGTATTGTGGGTGATAGAATACTTCTCATCGGAAACGCTGCAGGAGCGTCTTCATTGCCCCTGCAGTGTGCGGCCGAGAACTGGCATGAAGAAGGAACTGCTCGACAGTTGTGTTATGTGGGCAGCATGACACAGGCGAAATCTCTAACCTGGACCTCATACTTGGCCGGAGACGCTATTTCCTACACATATTTACGTGCTCACTATTCACTCAAAACTGTAAAGAGCAACGTGGCACGACCGATACTCATACTACAAACATTGCCCAACTCATCTGTGCAAAGCTTTACCGCATTTTCCCAATGGTTTCCATTTCGCGACAGATCTGATTACTTTCTGGACAACCCTCCTATAACTAGAACATTACGTAATTACGATTCCACAACGCAGCAAGTCAGATTATTTTATTCATTGCAACATGCATATTTCGGCTAACAGACATCGTCAGATTATCTGTAATTAGATGGTGCAGAATTTTGTTGGAATATTTCTAACAGTATAAGTAACTTCACATGGGTGTGACATACACATACATCACGGTTCTCTCACTGTCTCTTATTTTTAATTGTATTGCATTACTGTTATGGGAGTAATAACGTTGGTGCAGTACAAATGGCTTGTTACGTGACGTAGTTGTCAGATTGTCTTCCTTTACCATAGAGCAGGTTTGTTCAACCACTTTAGGCTTAAAATCTACTGCACGCAATTTTTGTCCCATTCTGGGACATACTAATTTAAACACTCATTAAGTTTTAAGCACAAAACAACTTCTAGCCAAAGTAACCATTTTGTATACACAAAATATGTTAAAGATAATTTTCTCGTGGTCAAAATTTGTAGTCATACTATTCAGTTTTCCAGTTACTGAAGATGTTAAAAAATCACTGTAGAAGTGCAAAGTGAATGTGTGCTCCTGGTGCAATCCTTTTTAGTGGACGCCACTTCGGCGACTTGCGTATTGACTCATAAATATGGAAGAAAAGCTTAGTGGCATACTCGACATTGCGTATCGTTAGCAAGTTTATTATAATCTGGTGAATAATTTGTCAGAGCCAGTTTTAAGTAGTGTGAAAGACGAGGATTATTCAGTCTATTTTTACACTTAGATTTCATTATATTCATCGTCGAAAACTCTGCTTCCGATAGATAAGTTGATCCAAAAAACGATAAAACATACGATGACACCTTCACAATGTTAGGGTACATTTTTACACTTACTAATTTCCAAGAGTTATCATCATTTGATTCTGAATTAAAGAGAACAGAGCCCGTTGCCTTGAAGTGTGAAAACTGGTTTTCAAATTCTGTCTTCAATGCTATCAGCTTGGCAATATACTTCTTTGCAGCTTCTTGATCCAATGATGTTTGTTGATCAGACAGTTCGGACTTTATTTAAGGAAAGGGTTTGCATTGAATCGTAGTTCACAAGTAGTTACTTCACCTGCAGAGGAAAGACGGTTGTTTGGTGCAAGCGTTAAAGGCGGTGAAATGCAGATGGCTACGAAAGGGGTGAAGATAACGTTGTCAGATTTACCGCTAGCAAACACCGTGCAAAACCCTCTTTGTCAACTAGCTGCTATTTTACAATGGCTACTCATTTAAACAGTTTTCGAACAAAGAAGGTCGAATCATAAGGGCAGGGCTATCGACCTGTCGATCGGGATCAACGGATTGAGCAACCATACGTTACAGTAATAATTACAAGAAAAACTTATTTGACAGAGGCAGCAGCGTTATTGTATGGTTAAAATAAGTTTTGTTTATTATTCGGTAATTACAGTGACCTTTGCTAGAGCTCTCATTGGTGGTGTTGTGCAATCTCTAGTTGTTACGTAATTTAGTATCTCTATCCGTTTTCTTGGTCAAAACTTTCAAGTTCTGGATGTTGAATTTGTCGCACTCTTTGCATCGAATTATATACATGCCTGGGTTCGAGGAAACTGGTAATTTCGTTTTACCCGGTTCAGTTTGTGAACTAGGATTTTGTCATGTTTGGTAAGTGAATCTTATATTTGCATTTTTTAGTAGCTAGTTAATTTTATTAGATAGCTTTCATTGGTACTTAACTGATTTGTATGTCTATTTCTGTTTGATTTGTGTTTCTCTTGCAAGTGCATAGTACCATTTAGAAGTTTGGTATGTTTTTTGTGATGCTGAGTGACTCTTTGTGGATTATAATTATTTGGCTGTGCTACGTACTGAGGTTGTCTATTTCTTTTGGTATAATCTTACCATTAGAACACAACTTTGTACAAAAAGAAATTAAAATTCTACAGTGTGTAGCATATAAAAATGATTACGATCCACAAATAGTCACTGAACTATACGGCAAACATGCCAAACCTCTAAAAGTGACACACTTTATCGCCAACTGGGGACAATCACTAACTTACACCAAAAGTTTCCACCAATGAAATAAATGTAAAGGTACAACTATGTTGCGGTCAAGATTAATCACAATTAATCAAAATTTTCCAGCGCGATCACAAAGGCACCAAGAGCAGAAGCACTGATATCAGAGCGTGAGTAATCCAGGCCGTAAAATTTTCCACTAATGATTCTTGTATACGTCCTGATTCGCACAGCATGGATAAACAGGGAAGGGCAAACCTACTGAAGGCCGTAGGATGATACTGTTAATACAGCACTGTGATTGCCACTACCCAAAGGAGTGATAAATCGATCTCGGCAGTAACAGAACTAATGGCCGAAGGGATCGCTTCGCGCGGAAATCCACGCGTGATTCTCTCACTCCCCCACTGCCCGTTCTCACCTCACAACCCACTGTCTGTCTATTTCCAACTCTCTGAGGAAGCGATCATCTACAAAAACTGCACTTTAAATTCTCGCCGCCTGTCAGGGTGCCATTGGAAGAAGGCACCGGAAAGACGGAGATAAAGAGAATTCATATAGCCCGTCTTAAGAAGTGAATTCTGAGTTTC
Source organism: Schistocerca cancellata (assembly GCF_023864275.1). NCBI lineage: Eukaryota > Metazoa > Arthropoda > Insecta > Orthoptera > Acrididae > Schistocerca > Schistocerca cancellata. The sequence goes on from NC_064628.1 coordinate 846,935,443, forward strand.
ATTGTGTGACACACACTTAGCAGGTGAATCGTTACTCTTATTGAATTCGAACACAATAGAAGTCGCTGCCCACTCTCAAATCATTATGAGTCATCGGTAGTTTTCATTGTGAACCTGTCCAGACAGGATAATTGGGTTCAGAGTTCATAGCTGCTTCAGGACTTCAAACTTCCAAACAAACATAAATGCTAGGGAACTAGCCTTTTCCCCACGGCTTCACCTGCATACACATTAGACACATATGCAGAACAAGTCTCCCCTTCTTTGTGTCCACCTCTTCCTTTGTCAAACTCATCTCCCTACCTCTACCTGTCTATTTCCTCCAAAACATTTCCTGTCTCTTCATCTTCTCTTCCCCCTCACTTTGTACATTTCGTTCATCGCTTCCCTCTTACCACATGCTCTACCCCCTATCTTTATCCATTTCCACCGACCCTTCCTCCTTTCCTACTGGCCCACTACCCCTCTGCACATTCCACCTGCGTCATGCATCTCCCACTTCTCCCTACTCTCTTACCTTTCCTACGTACAGTATATGAATGTCAACCTGTCCTCAGTCATGCTCATCAACACTTGTAGCACCTTTAGTGCAGGTGAATAAAGCACGGCGGCAATACTCCCACAGCACATCTATCATGCAGGACAGGCTACATGTTGGACCCAGGAAACTTTCTTGCCTGTGAAATGTAGGCTGCCCTTCAAAGCAGGTTGATTTGGCAGGCATACACTTATACATGCACACTCTGCTTTAATATATTTAACAGCCAGATATAAAAATATGTTCACAAAACGTAAAAGAAACATAATAATATCTTGTGGCTACGATATGGATGAGTCACAACTACATCTACATCTACATTTATACTCCGCAAGCCACCCAACGGTGTGTGGCGGAGGGCACTTTACGTGCCACTGTCATTACCTCACTTTCCTGTTCCAGTCGCGTATGGTTTGCGGGAAGAACGACTGTATGAAAGCCTCTGTGCGCGCTGTAATCTCTCTAATTTTACATTCGTGATCTCCTCGGGAGGTATAAGTAGGGGGAAGCAATATATTCGATACCTCATCCAGAAACGCACCCTCTTGAAACCTGGCAAGCAAGCCACACCGCGATGTAGAGCGCCTCTCTTGCACAGTCTGCCGCTTGAGTTTGTTAAACAACTCCATAACGCTATCACGGTTACCAAATAACCCTGTGACGAAACGCGCCGCTCTTCTTTGGATCTTCTCTATCTCCTCCGTCAACCCGATCTGGTACGGATCCCACACTGATGAGCAATACTCAAGTATAGGTCGAACGAGTGTTTTGTAAGCTACCTCCTTTGTTGATGGACTACATTTTCTAAGGACTCTCCCAATGAATCTCAACCTGGTACCCGCCTTACCAACAATTAATTTTATATGATCATTCCACTTCAAATCGTTCCGCACTCATACTCCCAGATATTTTACAGGAGTGACTGCTACCAGTGTTTGTTCCGCTATCATATAATCATACCATAAAGGATTCTTCTTTCTATGTATTGGCAATACATTACGTTTGTCTATGTTAAGGGTCAGTTGCCACTCCCTGCACCAAGTGCCTATCCGCTGCAGATCTTCCTGCATTTCGCTACAATTTTCTAATGCTGCAACTTCTCTGTATACTACAGCATCATCCGCGAAAAGCCGCATGGAACTTCCGACACTATCTACTAGGTCATTTATATATATATTGTGAAAAGCAATGGTCCCATAACACTCCCCTGTGGCACGCCAGAGGTTACTTTAACGTCTGTAGACGTCTCTCCGTTGATAACAACATGCTGTGTTCTGTTTGGTAAAAACTCTTCAATCCAGCCACACAGCTGGTCCGATATTCCGTAGGCTCTTACTTTGTTTATCAGGCGACAGTGCGGAACTGTATCGAACGCCTTCCGGAAGTCAAGAAAAATAGCATCTACCTGGGAGCCTGTATCTAATATTTTCTGGGTCTCATGAACAAATAAAGCGAGTTGGGTCTCACACGATCGCTGTTTCCGGAATCCATGTTGATTCCTACAGACTAGATTCTGGGTTTCCAAAAACGACATGATACTCGAACAAAAAACATGTTCTAAAATTCTACAACAGATCGACGTCAGAGATATAGGTCTATAGTTTTGCGCATCTGCTCGACGACCCTTCTTGAAGACTGGGACTACCTGTGCTCTTTTCCAATCATTTGGAACCTTCCGTTCCTCTAGAGACTTGCGGTACACGGCTGTTAGAAGGGGGGCAAGTTCTTTCGCATACTCTGTGTAGAATCGAATTGGTATCCCGTCAGGTCCAGTGGACTTTCCTCTAGTTTTGCGCATCTGCTCGACGACCCTTCTTGAAGACTGGGACTACCTGTGCTCTTTTCCAATCATTTGGAACCTTCCGTTCCTCTAGAGACTTGCGGTACACGGCTGTTAGAAGGGGGGCAAGTTCTTTCGCGTACTCTGTGTAGAATCGAATTGGTATCCCGTCAGGTCCAGTGGACTTTCCTCTGTTGAGTGATTCCAGTTGCTTTTCTATTCCTTGGACACTTATTTCAATGTCAGCCATTTTTTCGTTTGTGCGAGGATTTAGAGAAGGAACTGCAGTGCGGTCTTCCTCTGTGAAACAGCTTTGGAAAAAGGTGTTTAGTATTTCAGCTTTACGCTTGTCATCCTGTGTTTCAATGCCATCATCATCCCGGAGTGTCTGGACATGCTGTTTCGTGCCACTTACTGATTTAACGTAAGACCAGAACTTCCTGGGATTTTCTGTCAAGTCGGTACATAGAATTTTACTTTCGAATTCACTGAACGCTTCACGCATAACCCTCCTTACGCTAACTTTGACATCGTTTAACTTCTGTTTGTCTGAGAGGTTTTGGCTGCGTTTAAACTTGGAGTGAAGCTCTCTTTGCTTTCGCAGTAGTTTCCAAACTTTGTTGTTGTACCACGGTGGGTTTTTCCCGTCCCTCACAGTTTTACTCGGCACGTACCTGTCTAAAACGCATTTTACGATTGCCTTGAACTTTTTCCATAAACACTCAACATTGTCAGTGTCGGAACAGAAATTTTCGTTTTGATCTGTTAGTTAGTCTGAGATCTGCCTTCTATTACTCTTGCTAAACAGATAAACCTTCCTCCCTTTTTTTATATTCCTATTAACTTCCATATTCAGGGATGCTGCAACGGCCTTATGATCACTTACTGAGTCGAAAAGTTCGGGTCTGTTTGTTATCAGTAGGTCCAAGATGTTATCTCCACGAGTCGGTTGTCTGTTTAATTGCTCGAGGTAATTTTCGGATAGTGCACTCAGTATAATGTCACTCGATGCTCTATCCCTACAAACCGTCCTAAACATCTGAGTGTCCCAGTCTGTATCTGGTAAATTGAAATCTCCACCTAAGACTATAACATGCTGAGAAAATTTATGTGAAATGTATTCCAAATTTTCTCTCAGTTGTTCTGCCACTAATGCTGCTGAGTAGGTAGGTCGGTAAAAGGAGCCAATTATTAACCTAGCTCGGTTGTTGAGTGTAACCTCCACCCATAATAATTCACAGGAACTATCCACTTGTACTTCACTACAGGATAAACTACTACTAACAGCGACGAACATCCACCACCGGTTGCATGAAATCTCTCCTTTCTAAACACCGTCTGTACCTTTGTAAAAATTTTGGCAGAATTTCTCTGGCTTCATCCAGCTTTCTGTACCTATAACGATTTCAGCTTCGGTGCTTTCTATCAGCGCTTGAACTTCCGGTACTTTACCAACGCAGCTTCGACAGTTTACAATTACAATACCGATTGCTGCTTGGTCCCCGCTTGTCCTGACTTTGCCCCGCACCCGTTGAGGCTGTTGCCCTTTCTGTACTTGCCCAAGGCCGTCTAACCTAAAAAACCGCCCAGCCCACGCCACACAACCCCTGCTACCCGTGTAGCCGCTTGTTGCGTGTAGTGGACTCCTGACCTATCCAGCGGAACCCGAAACCCCACCACCCTATGGCGCAAGTCGAGGAATCTGCAGCCCACACGGTCGCAGAACCGTCTCAGCCTCTGATTCAGACCCTCCACTCGGCTCTGTACCAAAGGTCCGCCGTCAGTCCGGTCGACGATGCTGCAGATGGTGAGCTCTGCTTTCATCCCGCTAGCGAGACTGGCAGTCTTCACCAAACTGCACAACTGCACAACTGCAGTAAATCAATCCATTTAAATATTTTGGCGTAACAATTTGTGAAGACATGACCTTAAGTGATCATATAGGCTCAACCATTGCTTGATTCTGGTGCCATATTTCAGTTCTTTAGTTGGATACTGGGACTAACAAGTCCACAGTAGAAATCACTTGTAAAAACTCATAGTACACATATCAAAAAAAGTTTTCCATCACGTCGGTTCCGAGATTTCCGGCACCTGTACAAAAAATTGGAATAGAGATCAACATAAACAACATTTCCGCCCTTTTTGTTTCTTATGGAAACCACACGTTGTATGTTGTACCACCAAACAGAGAGACATTCAAACGTGGTGGTCCAGAGTGCTGTACACACCGGCACCTCTAATTCCCAGTAGCGCGTCCTCTTGCATTGAATCATACCTGTATTCGTCGTGGAGTACTATCCACAAGTTCATCAAGGCCAGGTGTTCCAGATTGTCCCACTCCTTAACGGAGATTAGCGTAGATCCCTCAGAATAGTTGGTGGGTCACATCGTCCACAAACAGCCCTTTTCAATCTTTCCCAGTCATATTCGATAGCGTTCACTTCTGGAGAACATGCTGGTCATGTCGTTATCGTGAAGGAAGTCATTCACAAGATGTGCACGACGTCCTGTGGCTGCACGAAAAGCATTATTCAACTTGGTGGCGTTGCTGTCAGTGTTCCTCGGAGCCATAATCCTCAGGTAGTGGTCATCCACTGCAGTAGTACTCATTGGGCGGCTTGAGCGAGGCATGTCATCGGCAGTTTCTGTCTCTCTGTATCTTCCCCATGTCCGGACAACAACGCTTTGGTTCATTCCGTGGCGCCTGGACACTTCAATTGTTGAGACCCCTTCCTGGCATAAAGTAACAAAGCGGACGCGATCGAACTACAGTATCGACCGTCTAGGCATGGTTGAACTACTCGAGCCGTGTGTCTGTTGCCGATTTCGTTGCCAAAGAAGTCATAATACTCACTTTTACTGTTATTCATTGTCACAGCCTTTCCAATGAGTTTCTCAATCCACAATCAGGGTCCCAATACTTCGACCAATGAATAATGATGGAATTACTGGGACTGAACGGCTATCGAACCCCCTCCGTCTAATAGGCGCTGCTCATGCATGGTTGTTAACATTTTTGGGCGGCTTTAGTGACATCTCTGAACAGTCAGAGGGACTGTGTCAGTGATACAATATTCCAAGTCAACGACTTTCTTCAGGAGTTCTGGGAACCGGCGTGATCCAAAACTTTTTGTGATATGTGTACATTGCTCTTATTTGTGGGACCTATGCCTATTAGGGCTAATAGAGATCCAACATATAAAAAGAGTGTTACCATTCGGCCATCTTCAGACTGAGTCGACAGACTGAAGTTACATTGCTCGTTCCGTCTTTTGAAACCACAGACACACAAGCGCCAGAGACGTTAATCGGCGGCAAAGTTCATGCATAGCTTGACTACGTAGCTAAGCAGTCGATCCATGCTGCGACATCGATATACAGGGTGGTCGGAAATTCCCGTTACAAACTTCTAGAACTTATAGAGGGGAGTGAGTAGGTAATATATATGGGAACACATGTCCGAAAAGGTGTCATTTTCGTGCTACAGCCGTTTGCTAGGTAGGTTTGCAATAGAACAGTCATAGTGATGGGTGCTTAAGTCAGATCGGCTGATGTCATTTGACATCCTACCCTACTTCACTGACCTGGTTGAGCCTCATTAACGCGTCTGTCAGTGTTGGAGCAACATGGCTGAGTACAAGTTTGCAGAAAAGACCGAATGATCTTCCTGAATGGCGAAGCTCACGGCAATGGAAGAGCTGCTCGTCGCCTTTATCAAGGTATTTCTCCACAACTTCAGAGTACATCACGTACCATTTTCGCCACAATCACGTAGCGGTTTCGAGAAAGTGTATCTTCACCAGCAGCAGGCGTCGCTGTGGCGCTCCAGGGGGAGGTCCCAAACGCCCGAACTGGAAGAGGCGTTAGTGCATCACGTTGATGAGAACCCGTCAACAAGTACAGCAGTAGTCTCATTGTCTATTAATAAAAGGAACTGTAAAACAAGTGATTTACTGGATCACGCCCGGTCAACTACTTGTAAAAATGGTCGCATTAGCAACACGTTTTCAAATGGTTGTAGCACGGAAATGGTACGTTTCTGAACATGGGTTCCTATTCAGAATATTATGTACTCCCTCCTCGCTACATGTCCTAGAAGTTTGTAACGGGAATTTCCGACCACTCTGTATAAGTATCAGGTCAATCCTGTCTGCTCGCTCCGAAGATGGACGGCGATAATACGGCGGAATCATTAGAAGAAGAATGATAGAGTTATGCGGCTGCACAGCCGATTTTCAATAGATGTGCCTCCGTAGGGACCGATTAGATTAATTATAGCGTTAAGGGAGTCATTTAAGTATTTTTTCCGCTGCTACGTAAGCGAAGGAGATGGGACCTGGATAAACTGAAAGAACCAGAGGTTGTACAGAGTTTCAGGGAGAGCATAAGGAAACAATTGACAGGAATGGGGGAAAGAAATACGATAGAAGAAGAATGGGTACCTTTGAGGGATGAAGTAGTGAGGGCAGCAGAGGATCAAGTAGGTAAAAAGACGAGGGCTAATAGAAATCCTTGGGTAACAGAAGAAATATTGAATTTAATTGATGAAAGGAGAAAATATAAAAATGCAGTAAGTGAAGCAGGCAAAAAGGAATACAAACGTCTCAAAAATGAGATCGACAGGAAGTGCAAAATGGCTAAGCAGGGATGGCTACAGGACAAATGTAAGGATGTAGAGGCTTATCTCACTAGGGGTAAAATAGATACTGCCTACAGAAAAATTGAAGAGACCTTTGGTGATAAGAGAAACACTTGTATGAACATAAAGAGCTCAGATGGAAACGCAGTTCTAAGCAAAGAAGGGAAAGCAGAAAGGTGGAAGGAGTATATAGAGGGTCTATACAAGGGCGATGTACTTGAGGACAATATTATGGAAATGGAAGAGGATGTAGATGAAGATGAAATGGGAGATGCGATACTGCGTGAAGAGTTTGACAGAGCACTGAAAGACCTGAGTCTAAACTAGGCCCCCGGAGTAGACAACATTCCATTGGAAATACTGACGGCCTAGGGAGAGCCAGTCCTGACAAAACTCTACCATCTGGTGAGCAAGATGTATGAAACAGGCGAAATACCCTCAGACTTAAAGAAGAATATAATAATTCCAATCCCAAAGAAATCAGGTGTTGACAGATGTGAAAATTACCGAACAATCAGTTTAATAAGCCACAGCTGCAAAATACTAACACGAATTCTTTACAGACGAATGGAAAAACTAGTAGAAGCCGACCTCGGGGATGATCAGTTTGGATTCCGTAGAAATACTGGAACACGTGAGGCAATACTGACCTTACGACTTATCTTAGAAGAAAGATTAAGGAAAGACAAACCTACGTTTCTAACATTTGTAGACTTAGAGAAAGCTTTTGACAATGTTGACTGGAATACTCTCTTTCAAATTCTAAAGGTGGCAGGGGTAAAATACAGGGAGCGAAGGGCTATTTACAAGTTGTACAGAAACCAGATGGCAGTTATAAGAGTCGAGGGACATGAAAGGGAAGCAGTGTTTGGGAAGGGAGTAAGACAGGGTTGTAGCCTCTCCCCGATGTTATTCAATCTGTATATTGAGCAAGCAGTAAAGGAAACAAAAGAAAAATTCGGAGTAGGTATTAAATCCATGGAGAAGAAATAAAAACTTTGAAGTTCGCCGATGACATTGTAATTCTGTCAGAGACAGCAAAGGGCTTGGAAGAGCAGTTGAACGGAATGGATGGTGTCTTGAAGGGAGGATATAAGATGAACATCAACAAAAGCAAAACGAGGATAATGGAATGTAGTCGAATTAAGTCGGGTGATGCTGAGGGAATCAGATTAGGAAATGAGACACTTAAAGTAGTAAAGGAGTTCTGTTATTTGGGGAGCAAAATAACTGATGATGGTCGAAGTAGAGAGGATATAAAATGTAGACTGGCAATGGCAAGGAAAGTGTTTCTGAAGAGGAGAAATTTGTTAACATCAAGTATAGGTTTAAGTGTCAGGAAGTCATTTCTGAAAGTATTTGTATGGAGTGTAGCCATGTATGGAAGTGAAACATGGACGGTAAATAGTTTGGACAAGAAGAGAATAGAAGCTTTCGAAATGAGGTGCTACGGAAGAATGCTGAAGATAAGATGGGTAGATCACATAACTATTGAGGAAGTATAGAATAGGATTGGGGAGAAGAGAAGTTTGTGGCACAACTTGACCACAAGAAGGGATCGGTTGGTAGGACATGTTCTGAGGCATCAAGGGATCACCAATTTAGTATTGGAGGGCAGCGTGGAGGGTAAAAATCATAGGGGGAGACCAAGAGATGAATACACTAAGCAGATTCAGCAGGATGTATGTTGCAGTAGGTACTGGGAGATGAAGAAGCTTGCACAGGATAGAGTAGCATGGAGAGCTGCATCAAACCAGTCTCGGGACTGAAGACCACAACATCAACAACGTAAGCGAATGGGACGGGATGTGCAAAGTACCCTCTGCTGTGGGCTTCACATTGTCTTCCTGAGTTCGGTTTTTCGGTACAGATCCATAAGTTAGTGTGAGGTGCAGACAGCGGAGGCAGAAGTAGTGGTAGTGCGCGGCCTCGGACTACGCACGCCGGGATGCCAGTACTCCAGGCGCCGAGGCTGCCACCGCCCCACAATCGATATCCGGCCGCCACCACGGCGTGCCGTGATCTTGAACACGCGCGCCCGACCGCCACTCAAACTCCGAGCGGTGGCAATCTTAACGCAGCATCTCACACCCCGTCTCCTCCGCGGAACTGATTACAGTCAGCCAGAACAATAGGCGTATTCGCAGATCCGCTGTGTACTGGCGCTACATTCGAGACTGCGTGGCTTCACATTTCTCTTTTTCTTATTTATTTATTTTCTTTTTTTTTTTTTCAAATTCATCAGTCTTTCGACTGGCTTGATACTGGCGTCAGTCTTCTGTTATCGTCCGCTAATCTTTTCATCTCTACGTAACTACCACGGACAAGTGCCTTGTTATCTGTATTTCTTGAAGTGCTTCCGGGAATTCGTCATTTTTTGCGACTGCATCCTGATTTTATTAACTCGTGCATATATATTCTCGAGTCCCTTTTAAGATTTTTGTCGCACTTAACATCGTGTACGCTTGAGGGAAAGGTAATATACACTCGCCTACTAAAGCCCAACAAATCTGCAGTGGCTGAACATTTTATTTCCACTGGACATTCCACGGATTTCGGATAAGTCAAGATACTGGCCACAGGCTCATCCTGCTAGGATTTACTGGACAAGGAAGCTATTGGCATACAATTATCAGACCACCTTCTCAACTCAGACTAGTGTTACCAGCTCTACAAATCATTGGAACCACCGATTTCACGTCTGCGTTCTCAAAAGAAATGTTGTTATAGGTCTTCCGTTTCTAGCATCACAAAATTATTTTTTGGGTCGTTGTTCCCCTGACTGCTTCCACGCGGCCTGCCACAAATTCCTCTCCTGTGCCAACTTTTTCAACTCAGAATAGCCCTTTCAACCTGTGTCCTCAGTTATGTGCTACATGTGTTCCAATCTCTGTTTTCCTCAACAGTTTTTACTCTATACAGCTCCCTTTAGTACGGTGGAAGATACTCGCTGATGTCTTAGCCTACAGTCCTGAACCTTCTTCTTGTCACTGTTTTCCGTATTTTCCTTTCCTCGCTGATTCTCCTTATCAGTCCACCAAATTTTCAACATTCTTCTGTAGCATCACATGTCAATCGCTTCGATTCTCTTCTGCCATCCACAATAATGAACCAAACACTGCTTACGCACTGTAGTTCTGCACTTGCCTTGTTTTTCTCATAGATGCCTAAAGTTACATCTACCTGTTACAAACAGTTCTATCCTTGATGCATACACGTCCCCTCCGCAGCGTAAAGTGCGTAAAAAATCTTGCAAGCGACTCATTTTGAGAATGGCTGAAAGGCTGTCAGCCGAAAAATCGGTGCATGGTTTAATAATACTCCGAATGAGCACTCGAAAAATGAAGAATATGGCCTGTAATCCCTGCAGCGTACTACAGTCCTTTCCGGTACCTTGGAAGCAAAATAATCCATAACTGATGAAGCGCGAAGAATAACAAGGACACTGCGACAGGCAGTTATGGTATAGAGAAGACTGCTAGTATCGAAAACAGGCCTTAATTTGCGGAAGAAATTTGTGAGAATTACTTTTGGAGCACAACACTGTATGGTAGTGAATTATGGACTATTGGAAAACCATAACAGAAGAGAATCAAGGGATTCTCTGCTCCCTGCAGGGTCAAGTACACTATTCATGGATGTCAAAGCAGATGTTCCTCTAATCTATCTCTTCTTCTGGCAATAGTTTTCAGCAGACTTTGTTCCTCACTTATCCTTTATAATACTTGTGTACTTCATATCTTAAGGGTATCATAGATTGCAGACGTTTCTGATGCTTCTAGCGACTCATTTCCCGGATTTCCTGTTGTCCACGTTTGTCTTCCACAGCGTGATGTGGCCCACACATACAAACTCAGAAAATCGCTCCCCATTTCTAGATCAATATCTTACACCAGAAGAGTTACTTCATTGATATAAGCTTTCTTACTCTGTGCCAACTTACTTATCTTCCTTACACCTTCCATCCTACACAACCTTCCCGAATTCTTTGAATCTGTGTCGTTCCCAATTTTATTACTAAAGACGTCGTTATACTCTCTTTTACTGCTCTTCACTGTCGCAATCTTTCCAATGAGTCTCGTCAATCCATATTCAGTGTCCGACTACTTCGAGAAACGAGATGGCCTGAGAAATACGTCCTGAACGCGGCAGCTGTAGCAGGTTCGGTCATACCTTTTCTTTCGACATATCTCAGGTAGAACTGGAGCCGCAAGGGCCCTTGGGAATTTTTACAGCTTGTGAAAACGGAAATTTTTTTTCGCTCAATATAATGTCGCCCTGACAAACATGTGCAGGAAATTAACGGAGAAAATAAATGAAACTGTTACTGCCACGTAAAACAACCTCATGTAACACAATATTTGTCACATCAGCATAATAACAACAATAATTGAGGATATGAACCTAAGATATGTAGTTTTCGCATGCCACATACTTCCCAGGCCAAACTTAAGGGAGTGTTCTAGAGTTACGCATACATATATCAATATTTATACATTGCCTGACAAAAAAGATGACGCACCGAGAAGAGGAGAAGGGAACGAGATGAAACTTCATGGGCTGGGAGGGCATGTGATATTATTAGAGTGATAGCAATATCGAGGAAAAAGTACGAAGAACTTTGCAGTACAAACCCTATCATCTTTACGACGTTGCCCCTCTTTTGCTTTCGATGCGTGCACTGATTAGGTTGGAAATGGTGTCATAAATCCGTTATATCCTGTCCTGAGGCAAGCTGGAGAACAACTATTGTAACTGGGCCATGGTATCCCGGGTTCTGACAGTGGGACGCCGTAGTCGGCAGAAGTGATTCCAGATATGATCTATCGGCCGCAGGCCTAAGGATCTAACGAGTGCGGGAGTACTCGAACATCACAGAGTTAGAGACACGTGCAGTATTCGTACGAGCTTCCTTCTGCTGAAATATGTTACCCCGATACCGTCGCATGAGAGGTTACACATAAGGACGCAACATGTCCGTGACGTACTGTTTTGCCATCAGAATTCTGTTAACCCTATCAGCCACGAATAAAGTCATGCCGCATAGTTCCCCACACCACGATGCCAGGAATTACACCGCTGTGTCTCTCCAGAATTAGGAGGCATGGGACCCCTCTCCAGGTCGCCGCTGTACTCCCCGAAGATGTTCATTTGCGGTTGTGCGGAAACGCGATACTTCGCTGAGCACACTCCGACGTCATTCACCGGCAGTCCATACTCTCAGGTCACGGTACCGCCCCACACGCAGGCGGTTGAGTTGTTGTGTTGATGGCAGTCTACTCATGGGAGGGCAATTTCGTACAGCAGTGTTGCAGTTTTCGACCAATGGCACGGGATGAAAAACGATGTTGCCGGGAGTCCGTTACTGGTCGATGGACGGCAGGTTCAGAGTTGAACGGGTCACGACGTGCTTCGTGTCCAAAACGGCGATACTCCCTTCTGGCGGACAGACGTCGTTGACGACGGGTATGCTTACCCTCCCGTTACCACGCAGTCCACACTCTCACGAGTGTGAGACAAATCCGTGTATTAGGGTCCGACCATCAGACCAAATGGAGACAAACAATGAATATCCGGCATTTTCTTGTCCTTCACAGTGATTACTCAGCAACCGACGCTGTTCACTCTTTAAAATAGTCTACTAGGTCTGGTAACAATACTTAACACGAACCACACTAATGTACTGCAGTTGCTGTTCTACCTGTGACACAGTAACCATTTACATTCCCGCGGATGGTGCGTGCACGTCTGAAGTTACATTGATATCCGCCCATTTCTTCTGTATCTTTCGCTTTTATGTCAGGCAATCCATATCATTGGCCAGACAAACAAAATTATACAGGGTGTTAGAGGTATAGGAGCACATAGTTTAACTTGTGTCTGAGGTGTTCTGAATAACATCACTGTTCACTTCATTTACCGACTAATAATTACAGCTGTTAGTAGTAGTATGTTTTTAGGTTGGTTAAGGCATACAACTACATGTGGTGACGACAAGGCATTAATGCTTACTTTCCCATGGGCAGAAGATCTGGAGTTAAAGTGAAGACTAATGGATACAAAACGGTTAGTCTCTACAGAGAAACGTAGTTCAAAGTTACGACCGTGCAGAAAACATCAGGTAGTAAATTATGTGACGTGTTTGTGGGAAGACTGCTAGACCCAGAAAAGGAAACAACTAGCAGACTGAAGTGGATACATATTAAGGTACAATGCCACAGTACCTGCACCTAAATCCAAAAACCCTATATAGTGAAGATAACACACGAAGCTGCTAACTGAAGCCTTTGGAAGTGTTAGTTGACAACCTCCTGGAGGATAGTAGTCATTTGTTCGATCAATATTTAAGTAAAAATAAAATCTGTGGTCTTAGGTTGGTGGCTTGTCAAAGCGATGAAAATAAATTTAAAAAAAACAGTGTTTTGACCCGATTTTTGCTCTTTGAAAATGTACAACCGTCAGTATTATTTTCTGCGATGAACAATCAATGCGGCAGTATTTGAATGAACAGTCAGACTTTTCAAGAACGAGTGGAAATTTTTAGAGTGGCCACAAAATGGTAACTGACGACAAATGTTCCGGTAGCGGCATCTTCCTCAGTATTGCAAGGCATTATTTAAACAGACAACTTACCGTTGAAACAATTGTTGAAAAATCGATTAAGTGCTGGCAAAACGCACTCCATCTTTCCAAAGAAACTGAACTACCGTATGATTTACGCGAGGTGGGTTCTCAGAGAACTAACCGCTCACCAAATTAGAGCAGAGTTATCGTACTTTCACCGAGCACAAAATTCGTTTAAATATCGAAGCTTTGGATACATCATTTTGAGCTTGAGTCCAAGCGCCAGAACCTGAATTGCCTATCCCTGAGAAATTCAAAATGCACGCATCGGCTGAAAAGTTCAAGTGAACCGTCTTTCTGTGTGCCCTTGATCGAATTTCCAGTGATAATCTTCGAGACAACGAAGCTTCTTCAAGGCACAACACGCCGTAAATGCGGCTGGAAATTACGAGGGACGCTCAATAATTAATTGAACAAATTTTTTATATCGGCCAACTTTGAATGAAAATGTGCGAAACTTGTTGTGGGACTTACGTAGCCTTAAAATGGAATCTGGTTTCCACGAAGTGAGCTGTCATTGGGATTCTTTTGACGGAAAAACGAAGCATCGCAGATATTCGTAGGCGCTTGCAGAACTTCGACGGAGAACGAAAGCACGGTGAGTCGTTGGGCGATGTGTCTGTAATAATCGCAAAGAAGTCGAGCAAACCTGTGCGACCTCCCGCTTGCCAGCCGGCTGCACATAGCTGTGACTGTTGTAATGTTGGGACGTGCGAGCAGTCTTACTCGATGGATGGCAATTAAACATCTCGCTTCTCAACTGGACGCAGCATGTCATTCTCAATGGAGAGAAGTCTTCCGAAGTAGGAGTGATTTGAGGTGTGCCGTGGGGGAGTGTCGTAGGACCGTTGTTATTTCACAATATGCATAAATGCCCTTGTGGATGACATCGGAAGTTCACTGGGGCTTTTTGCGGATGATGCTGTGGTATATCTAGAAGTTGTAACAATGGAAAATTGTACTTCAATGCAGGAGGATCTGCAGCGAATTGATAGATGGTGCAGGGAATGGCAATTGAATCTCAATGTAGACAAGTGTAATGTGCTGCGAATATACAGAAAGAAAGATCCCTTATCATTTAGCTACAATATAGCAGATCAGCAACTGCAAGCAGTTAATTCCATAAATTATCTGGGAGTACGCAATAGGAATGATTTAAAATGGAATGATCATATAAAGTTGATCGTCGGTAAAGCAGATGCAAGACTGAGATTCATTGGAAGAATCCTAAGGAAATACAATCCGAAAACAAAGGAAGTAGGTTACAGTATGCTTGTTCGCCCACTGCTTGAATACTGCTCATCAGTGTAGCATCCGTACCAGATAGGGTTGATAGAAGAGATAGAGAAGATCCAACGGAGAGCAGCGCGCTTCGTTACAGGCTCATATAGTAATCGCGAAAGCGTTACGGAGATGATAGATAAACTCCAGTGGAAGACTTTGCAGGAGAGACGCTCAGTAGCTCGGTACGGGCTTTTGTTGAAGTTTCGAGAACATACCTTCACCGAGGAGTCAAGCAGTATATTGCTCCCTCCTACGTATATCTCGCGAAGAGACCATGAGGATAAAATCAGAGAGATTAGAGCCCACACAGAGGCATACAGACTATCCTTCTTTCCACGAACAATACGAGACGGGAATAGAAGGGAGAACCGATAAAGGTACTCAAGGTACCCTCCGCCACTCACCGTCAGGTAGCTTGCGGAGTATGGATGTAGATGTAGATGTAGATGTAGACGTCTCCGTTGGTAGTGCTGACACGCTTCTCTACCAGTTGGGGTTCTCGAAGGTGTCAGTTCCCGCTGCGTTCCTCGCCGTCTAACCGAAGCCCATAAAGACCAGCGAACTGCTTTTACGCTAGGAGGCTGGTCGTTTCGTGTCGGACATCGTCACAGGTGATGACACATGGGTTCATTACTTCGACCCGGAAACAAAACGGCAATCCGCAGAATGGCACCACACCATCTTCTCCCGAATAAAAAAATTAATGCCTCAGCCACAGGCGGTAATGTCATGGGAACGGCCATCTGGTGCTCTGAAGGTGTTGTTCTGTCTGATATACTCCCTCATGATGCAACGATCAACTCTGAAGTGTTTTAAGCTACATCAGGGAACTGGAGAAACTTTAGCATGTCCATCGCCACAAAAATAAAATCGACTTTCTCCTTCTCCATGACAACGCATGGCCTCACATGTCTGCATACACGACAGGAGCTCACCAAACCTTACATCTACATCTACATCTACATGGTTACTCTGCAATTCACACTTAAGTGCCTGGCAGAGGGTTCATCGAACCATTTTCATACTACTACTCTATCATTCCATTCTCGAATAGCGCATGGGAAAAAGGAACACCTAAATCTTTCCATTCGCGCTGTGATTTCTCTTATTTTATTATGACGATCATTTCTCCCTACGTAGGTGGGTGCCAACAAAATATTTTCGCATTCGAAAGAGAAAGTAAACAGATCTCACCGCAAGTGACTGCCACCCCAACTCGCGTACCATATCAGTGACACTCTGAGCCCTATTGCGCGATAACACGAAACGAGCTGCCCTTCTTTGCACTTTTTCGATGTTCTCCGTCAATTCTACCTGGTAAAGATCCCATACTGCGCAGCAATATTCCAGCAGAGGACGGACAAGTGTAATGTAGGCTGTCCCTTTCGTGGGTTCATCGCATCTTCTAAGTGTTCTGCCAACAAAACGCAGTCTTTGTTTCGCCTTCCCCACAATACAAGATATGTGGTCTTTCCAATTTAAGTTGCTCGTAGTTGTAAATGCTTGTCGAATTGACAGCCATTAGATTTGGGCGATTTGTCATATACCCAAAATTTATGGGATTTCTTTTAGTACCCATGTGGATGGCCTCGCACTTTTCTTTGTTTAGTGCCAATTGTCATTTTTCGCACCATACTGAAAGTCTCTCTAGATCATTTTCTAATTCATCGTCTGATGATTTTAGTAGATGGTAAATTACAGCGCATCTGCAAACAATCTAAGGGGGCTGCTCAGATTATCATCTAGATCATTTACACTCCTGGAAATGGAAAAAAGAACACATTGACACCGGTGTGTCAGACCCACCATACTTGCTCCGGACACTGCGAGAGGGCTGTACAAGCAATGATCACACGCACGGCACAGCGGACACACCAGGAACCGCGGTGTTGGCCGTCGAATGGCGCTAGCTGCGCAGCATTTGTGCACCGCCGCCGTCAGTGTCAGCCAGTTTGCCGTGGCATACGGAGCTCCATCGCAGTCTTTAACACTGGTAGCATGCCGCGACAGCGTGGACGTGAACCGTATGTGCAGTTGACGGACTTTGAGCGAGGGCGTATGGTGGGCATGCGGGAGGCCGGGTGGCCGTACCGCCGAATTGCTCAAGACGTGGGGCGTGAGGTCTCCACAGTACATCGATGTTGTCGCCAGTGGTCGGCGGAAGGTGCACGTGCCCGTCGACCTGGGACCGGACCTCAGCGACGCACGGATGCACGCCAAGACCGTAGGATCCTACGCAGTGCCGTAGGGGACCGCACCGCCACTTCCCAGCAAATTAGGGACACTGTTGCTCCTGGGGTATCGGCGAGGACCATTCGCAACCGTCTCCATGAAGCTGGGCTACGGTGCCGCACACCGTTAGGCCGTCTTCCGCTCACGCCCCAACATCGTGCAGCCCGCCTCCAGTGGTGTCGCGACAGGCGTGAATGGAGGGACGAATGGAGACGTGTCGTCTTCAGCGATGAGAGTCGCTTCTGCCTTGGTGCCAATGATGGTCGTATGCGTGTTTGGCGCCGTGCAGGTGAGCGCCACAATCAGGACTGCATACGACCGAGGCACACAGGGCCAACACCCGGCATCATGGTGTGGGGAGCGATCTCCTACACTGGCCGTACACCACTAGTGATCGTCGAGGGGACACTGAATAGTGCACGGTACATCCAAACCGTCATCGAACCCATCGTTCTACCATTCCTAGACCGGCAAGGGAACTTGCTGTTCCAACAGGACAATGCACGTCCGCATGTATCCCGTGCCACCCAACGTGCTGTAGGAGGTGTAAGTCAACTACCCTGGCCAGCAAGATCTCCGGATCTGTCCCCCATTGAGCATGTTTGGGTCTGGATGAAGCGTCGTCTCACGCGGTCTGCAGTCCAGCACGAACGCTGGTCCAACTGAGGCGCCAGGTGGAAATGACATGGCAAGCTGTTCCACAGGACTACATCCAGCATCTCTACGATCGTCTCCATGGGAGAATAGCAGCCTGCATTGCTGCGAAAGGTGGATATACACTGTACTAGTGCCGACATTGTGCATGCTCTGTTGCCTGTGTCTATGTGCCTGTGGTTCTGTCAGTGTGATCATGTGATGTATCTGACCCCAGGAATGTGTCAATAAAGTTTCCCCTTCCTGGGACAATGAATTCACGGTGTTCTTATTTCAATTTCCAGGAGTGTATATAAATCAGGAATAGCAGAGGACATATGACACTACCTTGCGGAACGCCAGATATCACTTTGTTCTACTCGATGATTTACCGTCTATCACTACGAACTGTGACCTGTCTGAGAGGAAATCACGAATCCAGTCACACAACTGAGACGATACTCCATGTGATTAATAGTCGCTTGTGAGGAACGGTATCAAAAGCCTTCAGGAAATCTAGGAATATGGAATCGATCTGAGATTCCCTGTCGACAGCACTCATTACTTCATCGAAATAAAGAACTAGCTGTGTTGCACAAGAACAATATTTTCTGAATCTGTGTTGGTTATGTATCAATAAGTCATTTTCTTCAACGTGATTCATAATGTTCGAGGACAGTATATGCTCCAAAATCCTACTTCAAATTGAGGTCAGTGACTTGGCTCTGTAATTCAATGGGTTACTCCTATTTCCTTTCTTGAATATTGGTGTGACCTGTGCTACATTCTTGTGTTTAGGAACAGATCTTTCGTCGTATGAGCCGTTGTATATGATTCCTAAGAAAGAAGCCATTGTGTCTGCATACTCTGAAAAGAACTTCATTGGTATACCACCTGGACGGATCTTCCTCATCCACCCCACAGCCCGGATGTCGCACCTTTCAACTTCCATCTGTTTGGCTGAATGAAGGATGCACTGTGCGGAAAGCAGTACGTGAATGATTGGGAGGTTGCGGATGCACCAAGACGTTGGTTCAGACGTCGACCAATAGAGTGGTATCTTGAAGGCATACAGGCCTTCCCGGTAGGGTGGCGTAAGCCTTCACATTAAACGTTAAAATAATATGGTCTTGTAGCCAAAAGACCCGTGGTCTAGGGCTAGCGTCTTTGATTCCGGTCCTGGGTTCGATCCCCACCACTAACTAAATTTTGATAAATAATCAGCATTGGCGGCCAAAGACTTCCGGCATATGAAGTTAGCGTCATTCTGCCAACGGTCTTGTCAAAGAGGGTGGAGGAGCAGATAGAGGTTCAGGGCACTCTCTTGTCCTAGGGGTGGGAAATTGCCCCTAAAGGCGGAAGAATCAGCAATGATCAACGACATGAGGATGCAGAAGGCAATGGAAACCACTGCATTAAAGACACGTAACGTGTATCCACAGGACATGTGGCCTGTAATTGAAGAAGTGTCATGATGATCTCTCCATTGGCAAAAGATTCCGGAATAGTCCCCTATTCGGATCTCCGGGAGGGGACTGCCAAGGGGGGGGGGGTTACCATGAGAAAAAGATTGAATAATCTACGAAAGGATAACGTTCTACGAGTCGGGGCGTGGAATGTCAGAAGCTGGAACGTGGTAGGGAAACTAGAAAATCTGAAAAGGGAAATGCAAAGGCTCAGTGTAGATATAGGAGGGGTCAGTGAATTTAAGTGGAAGGAAGACAAGGATTTCTGGTCAGATGAGTATCGGGTAATATCAACAGCAGCAGAAAATGGTATAACAGGTGTAGGATTCGTTATGAATAGGAAGGTAGGGCAGAGGGTGTGTTACTGTGAACAGTTCAGTGACCGGGTTGTTCTAATCAGAATCGACAGCAGACCAACACCGACAACGATAGTTCAGGTATACATGCCAACGTCGCAAGCTGAAGATGAACAGAGAGAGAAAGTGTATGAGAATATTGAAAGGGTAATGCAGTATGTAAAGGGGGACGAAAATCTAAGAGTCATGGGCGACTGGTATGCAGTTGTAGGGGAAGGAGTAGAAGAAAATGTTATAGGAGAATATGAGCTTGGGACAAGGAATGAAAGAGGAGAAAGACTAATTGAGTTCTGTAACAAGTTTCAGCTAGTAATAGCGAATACCCTGTTCAAGATTCACAAGAGGAGGAGGTATACTTGGAAAAAGCCGGGAGATACGGGAAGATTTCAATTAGATTACATAATGGTCAGACAGAGATTCCGAAATCAGATACTGGATTGTAAGGCGTACCCAGGAGCAGATATAGACTCAGATCACAATATAGTAGTGATGAAGAGTAGGCTGAAGTTCAAGACATTAGTCAGGAAGAATCAATACGCAAAGAAGTGGGATACGGAAGTACTAAGGAATGACGACATACGTTTGAAGTTCTCTAACGCTATAGATACAGCAATAAGCAACAGCGCAGCAGGCAGTACAGTTGAAGAGGAATGGACATCTCTAAAAAGGGCCATCACAGAAGTTGGGAAGGAAAGCATAGGTACAAAGAAGGTAGCTGCGAAGAAACCATGGGTAACAGATGAAATACTTCAGTTGATTGATGAAAGGAGGAAGTACAAACATGCTCCGGGAAAATTAGGAATACAGAAATACAAGTCGCTAAGGAATGAAATAAATAGGAAGTGCAGGGAAGCTAAGACGAAATGGCTGCAGGAAAAATGTGAAGACATCTAAAAAGGTATGACTGTCGGAAGGACAGACTCAGCATACAGGAAAGTCAAAACAACCTTTGGTGACATTAAAGGCAACGGTGGTAACACTAAGAGTGCAACGGGAATTCCACTGTTAAATGCAGAGGAGAGAGCAGATAGGCGGAAAGAATACATCGAAAGCCTCAATGAGGGTGAAGATATGTCTGATGTGATAGAAGAAGAAACAGGAGTCGATTTAGAAGAGATAGGGGATCCAGTATTACAATCGGAATGTAAAAGAGCTTTGGAGGACTTACGGTCAAATAAGGCAGAAGGGATAGATAACATTCCATCAGAATTTCTAAAATCATTGGGGGAAGTGGCAACAAATCGACTATTCACGTTGGTGTGTAGAATATATGAGTCTGGCGATATACCATCTGACTTTCGGAAAAGCATCAGCCACACAATTCCGAAGACGGCAAGAGCTGACAAGTGCGAGAATTATCGCACAATCAGCTTAACAGCTCATGCATCGAAGCTGCTTACAAGAATAATATACAGAAGAATGGAAAAGAAAATTGAGAATGCGCTAGGTGACGATCCGTTTGGCTTTCGGAAAAATAAAGGGACGAGAGAGGCAATTCTGACGTTACGGCTAATAATGGAAGCAAGGCTAAAGAAAAATCAAGACACTTTCACAGGATTTGTCGACCTGGAAAAAGCTTTCGACAATATAAAATGGTTCAAGGTGTTCGAGATTCTGAAAAAAGTAGGGGTAAGCTATAGGGAGAGAGGGGTCATATACAATATGTACAACAACCAAGAGGGATCAATAATAGTGGACGATCAAGACCGAAGTGCTCGTATTAAGAAGGTTGTAAGACAAAGCTGTAGCCTTTCGCCCCTACTCTTCAATCTGTACATCGAGGAAGCATTGATGGAAATAAAAGAAAGGTTCAGGAGTGGAATTAAAATACAAGGTGAAAGGATATCAATGATACGATTCGCTGATGAGATTGCTATCCTGAGTGAAAGTGAAGAAGAATTAAATGATCTGCTGAACGGAATAAACAGTCTAATGAGTACACAGTATGGTTTGAGAGTGAATCGGAGAAAGACGAAGGTAATGAGAAGTAGTAGAAATGAGAACAGAGAGAAACTTAACATCAGGATTGATGGTCACGAAGTCAATGAAGTTAAGGAATTCTGCTACCTAGGCAATAAAATAACCAATGACGGACGTATCAAGGAGGACATCAAAAGCAGACTCGCTATTTCAAAAAAGGCATTTCTGGCCAAGAGAAGTCTACTAATATCAAACACCGGCCTTAATTTGAGGAAGACATTTCTGAGGATGTACGTCTGGAGTACAGCATTGTATGGTAGTGAAACATGGACTGTGGGAAAACCGGAACAGAAGAGAATCGAAGCATTTGAGATGTGGTGCTATAGACGAATGTTGAAAATTAGGTGGACTGAGGAGGTTCTACGCAGAATCGGAGAGGAAAGGAATTTGAGGAAAACAGTGATAAGGAGAAGGGACAGGATGATAGGACATCTGCTAAGACTTGAGGGAATGACTTCCATGGTACTAGAGGGAGCTGTAAAGGGCAAAAACTGCAGAGGAAGACACAGATTGGAATACGTCAAGCAAATAATTGAGGACGTAGGTTGCAAGTGCTACTCTGAGATGAAGAGGTTAGCACAGGAAAGGAATTCGTGGCGGGCCGCAACAAACCAGTCAGTAGACTGATGACCAAAAAAAAAAAAAAAAAATTCAAAAGACGTGGGTTACTATGGAGTGCTGGAATCCTGAATAAAACTGATTTCCGAAAAAAATTGATACTTTACTTATTGAATGCCCGTCGTATTTTACAAAGTGGGCTATGAACTCCTTCCTTTTCCTCCTTATAGCTCTGAATTTGCCCTTTTTTATTTTTATCTGTTTAATCCACTGTTCAATCGACGAGATAAAGACAACTAGCTTCGAGCTCTAGGTAAAGAGAAGAGGACAAAACCTGTTTTGAAATCGAGTTAAAGAATTCTTGGCTGAGGGGCAAGATAACATGTAAGAAGACAGGACCACTGCATACACGATCACGAGGATCGCGTGGACAGTCATACAAATTACTATCTTGTTTTAATAAACAATTTTTGCTTTATAGCTATTTGTTTTTTAAATTGATGAATAACCATTCAGCCACCTAGTTTCATTCATTTTCCTTAAGGATCGCGATTTTCTCCGTCGTCTCTGTAGTTGTAAATTTAATGCAATCTCAGTACAAATTGGCTACCCAAACTAGAGATTCATTTCTGCAATTAGGGAACAGTAGCCAGGGCAGTTAGCTGCGGTCCAGCGGTCTACTGTCAGATGTCGCGGCGAGCGATCGCTCTCCTGGGAGATTAACAGTCCATTACTCGGGTACCGCGGCCTGACACTTGTCGCGAGCGATGTCCTATAGTCAGAGAGAGCCATAGTTAACTGCCGCTTTTAGGTTGTATGCAAAGCTTTGCAATATGTCTTTCATTCGATATCTGTAAAGCAAAGCGGATAAGAGAGGACTTGTAGACTAACGAACAGGCACCTCGGACGACCACCAAGGTGTTCTAGCTACACTATTTGTCGTAAGGTTCGATAGTTTAGGAACGTTTATAATTAATTACTGAATTAATGAAAAGGCTCTCTAGTTGATTTTTAGAGCCTTATTAAGTACAGACGACCGTGCCATTATCAGTAGTATCTGAAACTGCCACGGCTCAATACATAATGTGATGGTCATACAGATACTTTTGTGTTTTGGAGTAGGAGATAAAAGACAGTACTTCTAAATGTATTGTAAAAGCGCAGAAATATTATACAACCTACGTTATGCTGTAGAGAAGCA
This sequence comes from Schistocerca cancellata, assembly GCF_023864275.1. NCBI lineage: Eukaryota > Metazoa > Arthropoda > Insecta > Orthoptera > Acrididae > Schistocerca > Schistocerca cancellata. The sequence continues at coordinate 846,958,737 of NC_064628.1, forward strand.
ACGTCAAATGGTAGAACCAGTATGTGAAGTGGATTTTTAAAAAAATGAGCGTTACGAGAAAAATGGGCGTTTGGTAATTATAAAAACGTGCAATCCTAAAAATTGTCAATATGCTTTAGCTTGTTACAACTGCTTGTTCTTCAAATAAAATATGCAGTTATGTGGAATTAATGGAATGTAAAACAGCTGCAATCAACGAGGTATACAAGTCGAGAATAATGGTACGATCTCTGAAGAGTAAAATGTGAACCACTGGGGACTGGTGTCGGCTCTAGCATAGCTTGGACACACGTTGACTGCTGGCGAAAGTATGTTTATAAACAACTAGCTACAGCTGCGAACTTGTGGAGCATTCGCGTGGCTGTGAAAAGATCTGTGTTCGAAGCGTACAACTACCACCGTCACACCTTAGCAAAATATCTGCTAGAGACGCCGGCAGATTCTGGTTGCATGTAAAATCACGAATTTTTCTATTTTTTCTGTTCATACAAAATCGTCGAAAATTTTACAATATGCCTTAAGATGCTATTCTCGAAGAACTTCGAATATTTTCACGATATCATTAGCTGTTGCCGAGGTACGTTGGTTCAAGGTTGCAGTACATGTGCACGTAAATTATTACGTAGTATCTCGTCTCTGAAATAAATGTCATTTTCACTGATGTAGTGAACAGATGGCAAGCAGTCTAGGGCCATCTCAAGGGTTCGGAGGCCACAAACTATGACAGCAGTTTTCCATCAATAATTTTTTAGGACGCGCTATTCTTCATAATGGTCATATCATGCCTATACCAATGTTCGTAAAGTGGTACTGTAGTGACAGAAAATTCTCTAAGACGGGTCTTAAAACGGCTGCCAAAAACTATAAAAAACTGTAGAATTTGCAAACTTAGTAAAATATTTCTAATGAAAATGCTTATTCTTTTACAATACAAAGCATATATCGAGGGATTTCGACGAATTTCGATCGATGAGGCAACTATCCAGAAATAAGTGTAAAACAAACGATTTTGTGTTAACCTTAAGCGTACTTATTTGTTGTTTATATGTGTCAAAGTATGCAAATGTGTTGAAATATATATTATAAACCGTCAAAACTTTACTGGCCTATAGAATTCACTTTATAGAAGCAGCTCACCCAATTGTAGCACGGAAAGGACGGGAATCAGGGGGGGAAATGCTCCTGTCAGAGCAGAGAAAAAGTGGAGAAATATCTGCGTCAATCCACATTCCGTCTTTAGCATGCGAATATGTTCGCGTATTTTTGTGCTGAAAGAGAGTAGCAGAGAGTGACGGTGGAAGAACTGAAGTGAACTTACATAGGATTCATTGTTTCTTTCTGTAACCCTGACCAACTAATTTCATATCATTTCCTCTCAAATGAAAAATATAATTGACAACATAACACAAATACACATTTTCATATCCATTAAGACACAGAAGATAAGATGTAGAGAGGACACGCTCAGAAAAAGCGTATAATTTTTCTCTACTGTTATCTGACATTATTCGCGGAATTACCACACCTACGTTACCAGAATGCTGGTCTGACGCTATGTTACTCTGTTAGCAGTCAGTATAAACCCAAGTAGTCATCTCCCCTTAAGCACTGTAACTGGTTATTAATTTTCGTCATTTCAGGTACAAATCTAGCATTAGGAACGTTTTGAATGAGCATTATCAACACAACGATTTTTGAATTACGATTTGTGTATTTTACATACTTGTTACATGTCGAAGCACCCACCAGTCGCTTTTATTGTACTTCGTGTCACTGCAACGTGATGTCAGAATGTGTCAGGAACATACTTTACTTTCTGTCTTTCTACATTTGACAGTATTGAGATGTTAAAATCGAATATCATTTGGTATAAGAAAGTCACAGTAGTCTATAGCACAAAATTTCAATATGCAATTACGAACTCATTGGGCTGTTTTTATGATACATGTTAATTTTAGGTGTTTGGTGCTTACAGTTATAGATAAAGGCGGAAGAGGTGTATGTTACTTTACACTTGGCTCTTCCACAGATGATGGATACCTAGCATAGACACATTTCGGTTCCCGGTTCTAAACGCGGACGCATTGTGTTATGAAACTTTCGATCGTCGGAATCCGTTCGCCGCTGTGACCTTGTTATACCGAAGTGGTGTTACACAACTGAAGAGGATATTTGGTAGAGTTTATCGACACAGATCACAAATTATGAAAGCGCATTGGCTTGTTATACCTATTACCTCATAGTCGCACGAGTTACCACATCAAAGTTCAGCTGCGTAGCTGCTGCCCCTGGCAACAGGAAAACGTCGCAGAACGGTGTTGCCACAGACTTTGTGTGAATACAAACTGAATCATTGAAAATGCGACTGTGTGGGTGCTGTTACGAAAGATTCGGGCACTCTGGAGCTGCGTGCTATACTCCCTCACCCACAAGTGTTAGTGCAGCGAAGTATCCAACTGAGTTGTACTCTGATCCGCCAAAACATTATGACCCCCTTTGGAAGGCAGTGTCTTATCGGTCCTCGGTGGCACGGATACGAGAATCCTTATAAGATTTCCCGTAGCATGTGTCATCAGATGTCCTCGTACAGGCCACGCATTTCTTGTATACTAGTAGAGCCGGCCGGAGTGGCCGTGCGGTTCTGGGCGCTACAGTCTGGAGCCGAGCGACCGCTCCGGTCGCAGGTTCGAATCCTGCCTCGGGCATGGATGTGTGTGATGTCCTTAGGTTAGTTAGGTTTAATTAGTTCTAAGTTCTAGGCGACTGATGACCGCAGAAGTTAAGTCGCATAGTGCTCAGAGCCATTTGAACCATTTTATACTAGTAGACCAATGTGAATAATTGGCATTCTATCCTGATAAGTCACCAGTAGGTATTATAGAAATCGGGAAATGAGTAAATGCATGTATTTATTAATTTATTAATAAAGGATATTACATTTTGAATAGTAATGTCAAATATTAATCATGCGGCAAAAAATCGATATCATGATTTACAATATAGTTAACTGAAAAACTTATAAATAGCATACTGTGTCTTTGTCGGATTAATTTTATTTTTTAAATCATATTTTAGAAAATTTCTTTGAAAACGATATTAAGAGTTATAATGGGATCATCATTTACTTTTTGGCTGTATGTGTAGTCCAACTACGCCGTTCCAATGATAAGAAAATAATTGTCAATAAAAGTATCCTTCGCTATGACCAGTAACATAGTACATGGTGAGACGCTTTAAAGGGTAGTACTGTATTTACCAGAACTTTTTCCTTCACATGAGCATTTCTACATGCCTTTTTTACGAGTTCGCTAATTCAGTGATACTTACGTTTGTGTTAAACACACATCGATCGACTTTTAAGGGACATAATGAACACTAACATCCCAAAAAGACGCAAAATTATTCTGTTTGCTGGGGAATTCTCTCAAGTAATACTTGATATGCCAAAAGAACAGCAATTGTCAAATCCGCAGGTAAACGATCACCCTTAGTGTCTCATATTAAAATTCATAATTTAAGTCAAAATACGAGGGAAAAAGGTGATCGAAATCAATAAATTCAGCAGTGATGATGCACACGCCCAAGTGAGTTACCACTAATCTTGCACCATTAATTAATCTATGGTTAGTGCTAAGATTTCCTGTTAATATAATAATAGCATTCTTCTTTACAATCAGTTGATGAAGTTGTAAAGTGGACGGATTTGAAGAGCTCGAGAATTCTACAGATTACAAATGAACGTTGTTTATTGCTTCATGTTCGACAGAATCAAAACTGAACAAACCGTTGCATAACCAACAGGAAAGGGCATATTCATGGAACAGAATGCGTACAAATCGGATTATTAATTGTTATAAAGTGATAATTTTTTTAGCATAGAATCGACGTTGAATGGAACTGCGAAGCATTTTGTTCATTGATTTCTGTGGCATTGGATGTAATGGTTATAAAACTATCGTAATTACAAAATCGTATAAGATGAAAGTGGAGGGCGGAGGAGAAGGGAAAGGGAAGGGGCTACTGACATCAGCTGCCGTAGCATCAGCGGCTACGACTGAAAAGGGTGTCGGACCATGATTCGAAACCAGGATCTCCTGATTTCTAAGCAGTTGCGTCCGAATTGACAGCCGCCACGCATTCATATAACTGGATCGTCTCGATAAGCAACGAATACACCACATTTAGAGCAGGTGCACAATTGCGTCAGACCTCCTGTGGAAATCTCAGAGTAGCGAGTGTGGAGGATTTAGACAGGGACAGCGGACAGATGGCTCTGGGTGGGAATGTGGGGCGGCCGCGTGGCGCGCAATTGCGAAGAACACTGTGTCTGGGTGGCGCAGTGATTAATGAAGCTGCCTAGTAACCAGGAGATACCAGGTTCAAATCCCGGTACGGCACACAGTTTCACTCGTCGCCGCTGATGCCGCGCACAGTCGTGATGCAGCTAATATCAATAGTGACGTTCCTTTCCATTCCCTTCTCCCATCTCTACTTTCAGTTTACATAATACTTACCACAGATTCGGATTCCGCGTGGTGTCTGTTCTATCGGATATGCCCGAAAGAACAGACACCACGCATTCATATACAATATCAACGTGTAGTAATTTCAAACGCCTCATTCATGCAATCTGTTTGCTTTTCTAAATTACTGCTACGCAATTGAGTGAAACGGGATCACCATTTTCCCTCATGTTTTGACTCAGCTTATGAACTTTAGCATGAGACCATAATGGTGATTGTTTACCTGCTAGCTCTTCTACTGGAATATCAAGTGTCGGGTAATACTTGAGAGGAATCCCCAGCAAACAGAATTAATTTGCCTCTTTTTGGGATGTTATTATTCCTGATCTCCCTTGAAAGTCGGTCGACAACGATTAGCGCGTCTTTGGGAACCACTGAATCCTCATCACAACTGATCAGATGAGAGTGAGGAAGAATTTTTGCTCCCTTAGTGCCAGTGGGAAATGATGAGACTGATGTCTTCAACATGGATACGGGTAGTTTGAATATAGAATGTGACATTGGCTGCAATGCCAAACTATACAACTGTTGAAAACACCTTGTTTTGGTTTCGTACAATGTGAGAAAAATGTTTTGTAGAGAATAGTTTTACTGGAGCCTCAGTGAAGTAACAACTGGTAATCTTATTTCTTATTGAACGTAAGATTTGCCAGTTACTGCATTCTCTTCCTCCTTTATCTTTTCGTAAGATGTCTTGCAGTTTGTACATTCTTCTTATACGTTGTAGGCTTCTATTGTGTTTGCGCGACTACCACAACAGGAGTGGTTCAAATGGCTCTGAGCACTATGGGACTTAACATCTGAGGTCATCAGTCCCCTAGAACTTAGTACTACTTAAACGTAACTAACCTAAGGACATCACACACATCCATGCCCGAGACAGGATTCGAACCTGCGACCGTAGCAGTCTCGCGGTTCCAGACCCAAGCGCGTAGAACCGACAATAGGAATCAGAAGGTTGAATTGTTGACAAGATTTGACACGCTATTTAAAAATGTTCTCCAATTCTAGCAGTGTGAAGTTGCAGTGTTCAGCTAGCGTGTGTTGCCACTGAAAATATTCTGAAATTGCGTTATTCGCGCAGTACACAACATGAGATTAAAGAAAGTAATCAACTCATACTGCTTTATAGTGCATAACAATACATTTAAACCTTCAATAGATGGCCCCTTCTAAATTCTTTACTGTCGATAGATGCTTCCTTTTAAATTCCCTACGTCGACGTGTTTGGCCGAGATCACGTGATGGATTACACCTGCGTAAAGAACCTAAACAACTGTAGCAGGTATCGTAATGTTACTTAAACAGATTGTCAATAAATGGACCCAACGTTAGCTTTAAACTATTTGCGTATTTTTTGTCGTTATTGGTCGAACAAGACCTAGGAAATGATGTCTCTGTCATTAATAGTAATTACGTAAGATACGGAGGAACCACTAAGAATTACGCTTGAGAAATGGTATATATGATGATGCTGCGGGCCGCTGGTTTTCGGGCGTGGATTTGGCGCCTCATAGTGCCGTTGACGTTTTCCATTGGCTTCATGTCAGTCGAATTTGTTGGCCATGAAATGAACCTGAGTTTACTATCAATCTTTTCAAAGTATTCTAGCACGATTGTGGCGTTGTGACACAGACAATTATCCTGCTGGAAGATGAATGACCGTCGGCGGAGACACAATGTTCAGTTAGAACACAGCTGCCATGCTGCCTTAATTAACTACCATAAATCCCATGAAAGCCCAAGTGAGTATGCTCCCATACCACAGTAGTGTCCTCAGCAGACCTACGCCCATAGTGCTCTGCATTTAGGGTTGCTGTTGGTCTCTATGGTGGCGTAGCTTAACACGACTATCGATCTAGTGTAACAAAAAGCGTCTATAACCGACTGTGTTACGCGATTCCGTTGATGTACGGTCCCATATCGCCTATCCCGTGACCGCTGCAAATATAATCGACGATGCTACTTGGTAAAGTGGAAAAACGTAGGGATGTTCATCATTGTGTGCTGAACGGTTTTCTCTAAAATACGGGCGTTTCAAACAAGTTTAATAAACATAACAAATAAACATAACAAATAAATTAGTCATCAGTTGTCCTTCACTATTTAGAACAATCCACCAACGCTTGGACCCCGCGACAGCAGAAACGTCGTGGTTTTGGGGCGAAAGAACCACGTGCGGAGAGCCTTTTCATCCGGAAAGGAAGTTTCTTGAAGGTTGTGCGCTAGAGAGCGGGAAAGGTGAAAATCTGAGGGAGCAAGATCAGGTGAATAAGGTAGTTGCGGAATGACTTCCCAGCCAATCCCTTGTACAGAATTTTTTGCCAGTCTAGCATAAGACGGCGAGCATTGGGCTAAAGTAGCATCGTCTCACGCAGTCTTCTTGGTCTTCGTCTGCAAGATGTCTCAGTTGTTGGCAAAAAAACGTCAGCAGTGATGGTTACATGTCTGGGAATCAATTAGTAGTACGCCACATCGTCGCTGTTCCACCAGACGCGTAGCATTGTCTGTTGTAGAAGCGCGCTGACCTATTTGACGGGGAGTTGCTGCTTTGGTTGGGTTTAGCCATTCCTTTCTTTCCCTTATGTTAGCATACAGACACCATTTCTCGTAACCAGTAATAATACTGGATATGAATGATGGATGTTGTTCACGAGCCATTTGAAGACGAGGAAGCGGAGATGCACTTACAGTATGGCCGCTTGCTAAGTGTTGAGATTTTGGTTTCGAACATGCGGTACAAATACACACGATTGTTGAACCTTCCCCATTGGCATCACATCTACCACTTCTGAAGTACATTAACCTGTGTCATGTATGAATGTGATGTCTGTTCTTTCGGATAAGTCCAGCAGAACAGACACCATCAACGGGGACTCCACAAGTAATGGGTGCGTTGGGTAGGGACATTACGAAGCCGCCCGGAGTGGCCGTGTGGTTCTAAGCGCTGCAGTGTGGAGCCGAGCTACCGCTACGGTCGCAGGTTCGAGTCCTGCCTCGGGCATGGATGTGTGTGATGTCCTTAGGTTAGTTAGGTTTAATTAGTTCTAAGTTCTAGGCGACTGATAACCTTAGAAGTTAAGTTCAGAGCTATTTGAACCATTTTTTAACTACGAATGTAGTGTGTGGACATATAAGGTGGGAATGTGGGTCTCGCGGGAGGCGTGCGCGAGATAGCCCCTGCAATCGCACTATCCTCTGTGCCCTCGGTGGCTCCGATGGATAGAGCGTCTGCCATGTAAGCAGGAGATCCTGGGTTGGTGTCCCGGTCGCGGCACACATTTGCACCTGCCCCTGTTGATACATATTAACGCCCGTCAGCAGCTGAAGGTATTAATATAAAATTCGAACTTGGATCACTGTGGATTAATGTATTTAAACGATCTTCAACAAATCCGAAGGTCTTCCTGAATGTTGAGAGCCATTAATGTCAAAACGATTCTCCTTAAAGCGAAAAAACCATTTTCTTGACGTGCTCATTCCAATGGCGATATCCACATACACGGCGCAAATGTTTCTGGCTGCCTCAGGTGCTGTCACCTTTTTATTAAACAGAAAAGCATCTCGGACGTGTTCCGATTTCTCCAGTTGGCACTCCATTTTTCTAGTGTTCGCACCCCCACTCACGTTCTCCGAATGAAAAAATGGCAGTAACGAGCGTCATTGTTTCCAACATGCTCGTTCCTAGACTCGAACCACAACACTCTGCTCTTTGGCAAAGCGACTTATTTCAGTGGGTTTCCCGTTTCCAGCTCATGCCATGGCTATAATGATTGCTAATAGAATAGCTACACCTGTCAACACATATCGGAAGCTTTTTTCGCAGAATCTTCAAAACACGACCAAGGAGAATGGAAAATTTCTGCGCTTGTTTCAGTGAAGATACGTAACACCAAGTCACTCTTCAGGCTGCCAGGTAAAGAATGGCAAGACATGAAGTCTATGAAAGACACACACACACACACACACACGCATACAAACACAAACAGCATGCTCGATAGAACAACGGTGGATTGAACACGACACGCCTCAGCTGCTATGCTATTCAGCGAAATCGACGACAGCCGTACGTGCTTTGGAAAATGGACATAAAACTGCATTTGAGGATACTTATATCGTCATGGATGCTACCGTTTATGAGTTAGCGTAATATGAGAAGCTGTATAGATTCAGATATGTAATAACACCGCTCATAAAGACAGGCGTTTCTAGCTCGATACGGCGTGGAGCATTTTGAGCTTAAAGCGAGAGCAGAGGATTATGTGGCGATGAACCCAACACCACTGTCGCCACTGTTGGTACTACACCCGTACGATGACGAGCCCAACAGCTACACAACACTTATGCAAGTGTTAGTATTTACCGAGCACTATTTTGCAGAAAGCATCTGGATGCTCATAAACTTGTGGATGAAATCCCAAGGTGATTTTAGTCAAGTCTGTGGATGGTTTTAGGCGGTTTTCCATCTGCCTCGGCGAATGCAGGCTGGTTCCCCTTATTCCGCCTCAGTTACACTATGTCTGCGATTGCTGCGCAAACAAATTCTCAACGTACGCGAACACCACCATTACTCTACCACGCAAACATAGGGGTTACGCTCGTCTGGTGTGAGACGCTCCCTGAGGGGTTCCACCGGGGGCCGAACCGCGCAATAACCCTGGGTTCAGTGTGGGGCGGCGGAGGGGTGAAGTTGACTGCGGTAGTCGTCGCGGGGTTGTGGACCACTGCGGCTGCGGCGGGGACGGAGCCTCTCCGTCGTTTCTAGGTCCCCGGTTAACATACAATACAATACATACATACAATCATATAAAGTATTAAGATAACGGCACGTTTTCATATGTTACATGACATACAAGACGGAGAAATGGTATACCTTGACAATGCAAATCTTCTTCACCACCGTATTAGCGTACATGTGGAAAGCGAAAATCCATTCGATGATTGCATTGACAGGAAACTTGAAAAGAGATTTAGTCTTTCCAAAGGGACCTTGCGGTATTTTTCAGGTCACGGCAACGTGATTTTGGGAATTTCCTATATACCCAGGTAACATTGTCTCGCCCTTGAACAGACATCTAACAACGTTAAGGGTGTATGCAACCAGTGCATTTGATACAGTGCTAGTCAAAAAAAGGGGAACAGATTTCAAACATTTATTGCTTCCAAAATACAAAAGATAGAAACGCAATTCCAACGTTCATGAAAAGAGAAGAGTTCAAATTTTTCATTAATTCGATGTGAACACCATGTATGACACGACAAATATAAAAACGGTGGCTCATTTCCTGCCACACACAAAGAGGATGGTATTATTTTATCGAATTCATAGCTTCAACAATGCGATGTCGCAGAATTCCAAGAGTATCTGGCATAGGGGGGTTAAAAACGCGGTCTTTTATACGTAAAGACCCACAGATAAAAGTGACAAGGTGTGAGGTCTGGAGTCCTGGAAGGCCACCGGGGATGGAGTTCATATTCTGCTCCTTCTCCAATCAAACGTCATGGAATGTTGTCATTCAGATAACATCGGACGTGCTTAACCCATTACTGGCCAAAATTCTATCGGATCATTTTTTGCAAACTTTTGTACATAAATACGTTACATTGAGTGGTTCATTGAATAAAAAGTTGTTTTGAAAATTTTCAGTTTATTAGAACAAAAACTAGAGACCGTCCCATTTTTGGGACATTGTCCAAATACGCTATCCAAATTCACAACCTTATTCTCCATATCGTAAGAAACAACACAATTAATAAATAAAGAATGTTTTAATATTATTGAATGTCTATTCAGTATGAAATGAAGCAAAACACTTGTTGTGTACACCAACATTGTACCTATCACAATTTTTTTTCTTGCAGTAAGCACATCTCTTCTGTTTTATTCTCTTCTGTGTCTTACTTGACACAATGAAATGATTTCCTGGATCTAGTCGTACATCTGTGCTCACCCGTCCTCCCATCAATTTGTTTCCTTGTGGTCCTCTGCGTTTTGTACTGATCCTGTTTTCTTTGATATTCTCTGTTGGACATCCAAAAGTGAGAGCTTCTCTCTAAAGTATCATCTACATCTTGTACAACAGTCTAATTGTTCAATCCATTTTTGTCAATGTCTTCTTCATCTGTTATTAGATCTGCGTCGGGTTGGAATAATCGCCAATTCTACGTCATCATCTTCATCGTCACTCTCTTGATGGTTCGCCAGTTCTGCTGGAATTTCTTCAAGTGTAAGTCCACGCGGCATGCTTTTATCCTGTTGGAATCTTAAAATTCGAATAGAACATGGAAAAAGTAGATATAAAGAACGTAAATGCAATTCTTCTCTGTATAATACTTGTATATAAGAATAGGGCACATCAACAATAAACGATAGTGTAAAATGCCATTTTCCCTTTATTGGGACGCATTAAATATATCGATATTGCACTTACTTGAAAAAATCTGAAGTATACTTAATCTTACATGGACATCCATTTGTTCATAACAAACACGCCCAGAAAACTAAATCACAACTCATCGTTGTCCAGGAACTACCAGCAGACATACAGTGCTGCCAAGTGCGAGAACAAAAAATCGGCATGTTTATAATTTACCTGACGTGAAGTACTTAGAAAAAAGTTATTTATTTTACATTTACAGTCATTATAGCAGTTTGTTGAATCTACAGGTGCAACAATAAAGGCTTAAAGTTCCATTTCTTACGTAGAAATAACTAAAATATACACGACCCGAAAAAGGGACAATGGCCAGTAATGGGTTAATGAAATTCTCGTTGTGCTCACATTGAATGAATAAATATTTGAAAAATTTCGAGTCTTCCCTCGGGCATGGATGTATGTGTGTTGTTCTTAGCATAAGTTAGATTAAGTTAGTTTAAGCAGTGTGCAAGTCTAGGTACCGATGAGCCAGCAGTTTGGTCCCTCAGGAATTCACACACATTTGAATAATTTGTGTTTCTGTCTTTTGTAGTTTGGGAGCAAAAAGTCTTCAATCTGTTCCTTCTTTTTGAAGAGCCCTGCATAGTTTATGGTGATAGTGCTAACGTACGTAGTACCACAGCGCGAAGAAAGACCATAAAAAAATAACTTTCGTTCACGTTGGTAACACAAGTTCAAAATTTTACGAGCCAAATAAAATTTAATCTTACATGGAGTGGAATTAAACTGTTTGCTATAGTTGACCAAGCTCTCATTTTCTCCATAACACTACACGCGGTCAATTTTTGCCTACTAAAATTTTCACGTTACAGTCGACCAGCTCTAACTGGATGTATGTTTCAAAGTTTGAAATATTCGGTGTCCGTTTCTTGCTATCCTCTTTTTTCTGATATGTTTCATGCGGCCCGCCACGAATTCCTCCCCTGTGTCAAATTCTTCATCTCAGAGTAGGACTAGCAACCTACGTCCTCAATTACCAGCTGGAAGTATTCCAATCTCCTCTTCTACAGCTTTTGCCCTCTACAGCTCCCTGTAGTTCCATGGATCCCATTCCCAGATGTCTTAACAGATGCCCTGTCCCTTTCCCTAGTCAGCGTTTTCCTCATGTTCCTTTCCTTCCCGATTCTGCGCAGAACCTCCTCATTCCTTGCCTTACCAATATACCTAATTTTCAACATTCGTCTGTAGCTCCACATCTCTAATGCTTCGATTCTCTTCCGTTCAGGTTTCCCCACAGTCCATGTTTCACTAACATACAATGGTGTGCTCCAAACATACATTCTCTGATATTTCTTCCTCAAATTAAGTCCTATGTTTGATAATAGTAGAATCCTGTTGGCTGGGAATGCCCTTTCTGTCAGTGCTAGTCTGCTTTTGAGGTTCTTTCTCCGTGCGTCAGTGGTTATTTTGCCGCATAGTTAGTATAATTCCTTAACTTCATCAACTTCGTGATCATCAAGCGAGATGATAAGTTTCTCGTTTGTCTCATTGCTGTTGCCTTTCATTACTTTCGTCTTTCTTCGATTTACTCTACATCCGTATTCTGTGCTCATTACACCGTACATTCTATTCAGCAGATCATGTAATTCTTCTTCACTTTCACTGAAGATAGCAATGTCATCTGCGAATAGTATCAGTGTTATTGTTTCACCCTGAATTTTAATTCCATTCGTGAACCTTTTTTTTTATTTTCATCATTTCTTCTTCGATGTACAGATTGAACAGTAAGGGCGAAAGACTACGTCCCTGTCTTACACCCTTTTAATCAGAGCATTTAGTTCTTGGTCGTCATCTCCTAATATTCTCTCTGGGCTCTTGTACATACTGTATGTTACCTGTGTCCCCCTACATTTTACCCCTAATTTTCGCAGAATGTCGGACCTGTTGTACCGTTTGACATTGTCGAACACTTTTCTCAGGTCGACGAATCCTATGAATGTGTCTTGATGTTTGTTTAATCTAGCTTCCGTCATCAAATTCAGCTTCGGCATTGCCTATCTTTACCTTTCCTAAAACCAAACAGATCGTCGTCTAGCATATTCTCAGTTCTCTTTTCCACTCTTCTGTACGTTATTCCTGTCAGCAACTTGCATGTATGAGCTGTTATGCTGATTGTTCGACAGTTCTCGCACTTGTCAGCTTTTGCGGTCTTCGGAATTGTGTGGATGATAAATTTTTAGAAGTCAGATGTCATGTCACGAGACTCATACATTCTAACGTTAACAGTCGTTTTGTTGCCACTTCCCCCAACGATTTTAGAATGTGCAATGGAATGTTATCTATCCCTTCTGCCTTACTTGAGCTCAAGTCTTCCAAGACTCTTTCAAGTTCTGATTCTAATATGGACCCACTATCTCATCTGAATCGATTTCTGTTTCTTCTTCTATCACATCAGACAAATCTTCCCCCCACATAGAGGCCTTCAGTGTGCTCTTTCCACCAATTCGCTCTCTCCTGTGCATTCAACAGTGGAATTCAAAGTGCACCCTCAATGTTACCACCCTCGCTTTTAATTTCACCGAAAGCTATTTTGAATTTCGTATGTGCCGAGTCAGTTCATACGACACAAATTTCTTTTTCGATTTCTTCACATTCTTCTCGTTTCTCTACGCCAGGGATACTAAGTACTATGCCCTCCATACGGGAATCTGTGCGATGGTCAAACGACGGTATATTTGTACATCTTTCCTTCCTGAACGATTACTTAAACGCGGAATTCAAAGCTTCGGCTTTCGTTTTGCTGTCGTCAGTGACTGGATGGTAGCCTTAGACACGCTTAGAGATTTAATATAGGACCAAAATTTTTTCGTGTTCTCGCGCATCGATCTTTTTACAGGCGAACGAATTTCTGCTAGCTTTTTCCTGTCGTCATTTGCGAGATCTCCCTCGGATCGAGAGTGGTGAAATCTGGTTTCGCTGGATAGAGCGGATCAGATTATCGTTGTGGAGGGGACCGTAATCAGTTACTGTTAGTTTGACAAAACACACAGGCTTTTAATTTTTCTAAGAACCACTTAATTACACATTGCCTTAAAGGATCAAACTAAAACAATACGGCTGAAGGCCTAGCCAAGAAAACTTGCGTTAGCTTCTAGGCTGAAGGCCCAAAACCACATCAAAAACAGGAACGTCTGAAGGCCTGAACACAAGTTATAAAAATTGCTTTAAAGAATACACATGGCTGAAGGCCCTACTTAAAAAGAAAATATTTCACGTACATACTCGGCTGAATGCCACACACAAGACATTGAACTACTCAGGGCTTAAGGTCTAGATAACAAGAATTACAGATCGAACAAAATTAAAAAAAAATTGTTTTGAACAAATCAGTTTTCAAAATTTTAATTTAAGACGGCTGAAGGCCTTATCTTAAAAATATTTCACGTAAAAGCTTGGCTCAAGGCCACACACTGGGCATTGAACAACTCAGGACTTAGGGCCTGGATAACAAGAATTGCCGATAGAACAAATTTAAAAATATTAGTTATTAACCAAATCCGTCTTCAAACTTTAATTTAAGTCAGCTAAAGGGTTTATCTTAAAATTAAAACAAACTAAATTAATTGACAGCGGAGGGCCTCACACAGTACATCAGACTAAAATCAAAATCGCAGGCCGGCTGTGGTGGCCGAGCGGTTCTAGGCGCTACAGTCTGGAACCGCACGACTGCTATGGTCGTAGGTTCGAATCCTGCCTCGGGCATGGGTGTCTGTGATGTCCTTAGGTTAGTTACGTTTAAGTAGTTCTACGTTCTAGGGGACTGATGACCTCAGAAGTTAAGTCCAATAGCGCTCAGAGCCACTTGAACCATTTTTTTGAAAATCGCAATCTAAAACCAACAGAACAGTGATGCTCAGGAGTGTTCCATGGGTCGGTCTGAGGAGGTAGCTCTGACGTAAGGTGAGGTGAGACAGGCAGCCCCGAGTAAGGTTAAATAATCAGATGGCAACCAGCCACAGGGACAGCTGAAGGACCGACCAACAACCTAATCAATTCCCTTCCACCCGACCAACGGTACGACAACGGAAAATATCATCCAAGGACGAAGATACCAGCCACACTGCGTCTTCAGAATTGGCGTCTAAAAACAGCCAAGGCACAATAACCACTCTCAAGAAAAAAATATGAACGAACAACTAAAAGGCGGTCGAACTACACGCCGTGTCGGACAACGTCAAGACAGCGAGGAAAAACACACTGCCGGAAAACTACGCTAACGACCAGGGCAGGTAACTGGAGTGTTAACGGCCACAAGGCAGAAAATACCGCTGGTACACTTCACTGATAAGTAACACACACATACTCGGTCCTCAGACCACGAGTGGCCTACCGGAACCATCCGACCGCCGTGTCATCCTCGGTGGAGGATGCAGGTAGGAGGGGCATGGGGTCAGCACACCACTCTCCCGGTCGTCAGATGGTATTCTTGACCGAAGCCGGTCCTATTCGGTCGAGTAGCTCCTCAATTGGCATCACGAGGCTGAGTGCACCCCGAGAAATGGCAACAGCGCATGGTGGCCTGGGTGGTCACCCATCCAAGTGCCGACCACGCCCGACAGCGCTTAACTTCGGTGATCTCACGCGAACCGGTGTATTCACTGAGGCACGGCCGTTGCCCTCACTGATAAGTAACAACAAATTTAATAGTTAATGATAACACAGGAAGACGGCTGCCAAATTTTACCGACTCCAACATAGCTTACGTTGCTGCTAGCCTGAAAGGTCCAAGAAGCAACAACTGACAGTGAATGAAGATATGTCACAGCAGCTGAGTTTCCATAACAGGTTAACTGATCACTCAATTTCAGTGTCCAGGTTCGGTGGGCAACGAACTTTGTAGCTCTCGCGGCTAGCGCCTCACAATCTGACGGCGCGTGCATGCCGCCAGCGGTCACGACCTGACTTCACGCCGCGGAGACTTCCTCGCTGCTCTGTCCCAACCGACCCACTGCCACACACACCATCACACGGAAATATAGCGGTCACACCAAAGATGGTACAGCAGTACTAGTATCTATAGGCGCTGCTGCTGCCACTGACGGAGGCAAGTCAGCAACTCGTTATGGTAGTAACTCAGGGAGAAATAAGACGGCACTCGATTGCGACAAACTGCAAAACAACAAACGGCATCAACGCAAGCCGGCCACGGCTCAAGTGCAATAGCCTATGCTTCCTCAGCATTTCCCGAATTTTTTTTTTTTTTTTTACCACGTTGGGTCTTTTCCCTCCTTCATACAACTACGGGGGACATACTTGTCCAGAGCGTGATTTACAGTACGTTTAAACATTGCCCCTTATTTCCTCTGTTCACCATACTGGAACTAAATGATTGCAATTCATTGTCTAAGTGAAATGCTGACAACTGGTTATCTGTTCTTTCAAACAGAAACACTCTCCCACCAGATATTGCAGCACCACTCACGAAATGGCACCTTTAGTGTCCAGATGTAGGATACCAAATTGAATACGAAATTGATCATGTTATACTGAAACTGAAGGTAATTTAATTGCACTCTGAGGCAAATGACTTTTATTTTACTTTGCATTGTTTAAAAGCATTATTTGTGTAACGATTCAGTCCTCTTTCTCGTTTTAAGACATTGACAGGCATATAGATCATGGTGCCCTGCAGCACGCGATATTATTGACACATGACCTAAGCACGTCTGGCGTATTTACGAAACGGTCGCCTGCTGGGGGCGTGGATCGCTGCTACTTCTTAACGTGCTAATGCCGCAGCTTTCCGTGGTGTGGGCAGTAACGCAGTAATCAGCTGAGAGCGCGCCTGCCCTCCCCCTGACACTCGTTACTCCTTCCCCTCTGACCCGAGAGGCCGCCGGCGTGGGAGTGCGGCCGCCCTGGCACTGACCTCCCACCTCCTCCCCCTCTCCTCCCCCTCTCTGCCTCCCACTCCTCACTGCCCGTCCGCTGACCTCCCACGCAGCGAGTAGGCGACATTAATGTGATTGCGGCCGTGCCGGCCCTAATGAAATTTTAGCCGCCGCAGTGCCTTCTGGCCGCTGGACCAGCCTCCTAGCGGTCTTCTCCAGCCCCAGGATTTCCTCTGGCTGGGATGCTTGCCAAGGCCTACACATGCACACAACCCCCCCCCCCCACACACACACACACAATTGAGGACACTCACGTCCTCGCACAGAGGACGGTGGAAGCAAAGCAAAAAGTCGTACTATTCGTGCCACAGCTTTCAGCAAACGCTGCTACTGAACTTCTATTCCAACAATCTTTTGCAGTAAAAGATACTTATAACTGGCTTATAATGTGAGTTTCATTCCCAATTTTGATTAGGAAAAGCGACTATTGACCGCGGAGCTGACTCAACGAGAAGTACTCTTTTTATCTTGCAGCTCACAGCAGCATCTGTTGACAGCTAGAATCTGCACAGGATACAGTGGCCGACGCACAAGGAACACTTTTTGCCCAAAGCACTGGGTGGTTTCATTTGTTTGTTCAGAAGGGGAGGCTGACAAGTGCGTTCCACCATTCGACCGGTCAGCGATGACAGAATAAAGGTGCACGCATTAAAATTTTTCTAAGACGCTTTTACACAAACTATTCAGTAAAAAAATTTCGTTTTTGATTTAGTTATAGTTTTATATGACAGGTTCATGATGATGTATCCATAATTTCGTTAATGGTTATAGGTACTGTGATATTTACATAGAAGTAAGACAATGCGCGAAATTCAGAAAGTTTGCAGCGCAAAATAGAGTTCGCTATGTTTTTGCATTTGGTGCATATTTGATATGTTGTTGTACATGAAATTTAGATCACATATTGAACTTTTCTTTAGACTTTGGTAGAGGTATCTATATGTCACCAGTCTCGAAAAAATTGATCTGATGTAGCACACCCATTTGCGATTGCGCCACACTGGCGCTAAAGCCACATATCCACAACATTCATCATATTTCATAAGCAGTTTCTGATATCGTAATGAGGTTTTGGCAAATGATAGAATGTAAAGAGGTGAGTTTTTTGCCACAACGTTGTTATGTAAAACTTCATTATCTACCGTGTTATTTCACCAACTATAGAGTTTTTCGATGATAGAATGCCATCGTTAGCTAGTGAAAGGAGAAGTGCTATGGGTTTTGGAACAACATAGCGCATGTTTGTACCGAGGATGTTGCTTTTTCATAAGCTACGCACCTTACTTTTCCTCAGTTCTTGACTTAAAAAACTCAAAAATCTATTGTTTCAGAATTCTGTCACAATTATGTCTCCATAATATGTTACTGGAACGAGACAGTGTAAAATCCGCTGTGTTTTGAGAAAAGAAGGAAATTTTAACGTGGTAACTACAGAAACGTGTAGGTTTTACTCAAAATTCGCCACTCATGGCGCTTCTTTGAAACACTACAAATGGTTAAGAAGCCAGGCGAAAGTAAATAGCTGCATATTTGGCGGAATTGTTTTTAGATAGTAACGAAAGAAGAGGTGACAGTAGATCTTTTTGAATCGTCACCATGCAAGTGTGTGCGTCGAGGGGCCCCACTTAACATTTACAAAAAATGTGAGCGTAGTCCTCAGTTTAGAACGACACTTTCTCCCTCACGCATTTCATCCACAACACCTGCCCATAAGCCCACCACTGCCATTCTCCCAACGCGTGCCCTGCAGTCTCCACATCTATCACCAACGCCATTATGCGCGGACTATACAAAAGAGATTTCAGTTTAATATCTACATTACACACTCTAACAACCCTACCACAACAAAGGTCAAAATTAATTTTGATTGTAGTGTTGCTCACGCTGCTAAATATTGCATTTTCTGGCAACAACATAGTTATATTATGTGGCAGATATCATTAGAGCACAGTTAATAAAGTCATTTCTTGAAATAACGGATAAACTAGGTACTCATATTTTCGTGTTTCCCACTCTGGTCTCGTGAACTCTTGGCTCAATCGTCGAAAATCTAGGTAGTGATGATTCGAAGCTCGGCTGCAAAAAGGCCTAGGTGTTATTAAGCGATATTCAAAAGTATTATAGATGCGCCTCACAAACCGTTCTTGAAGTTTAAAATTTTGCAAGTTAGGACAATGGTGATGTAAAAAAGTAATCAGCACTCCAAATTTAAGTTACACTTCTTTTTTATTACTTTTGTTGCAACATCACTTCACAATATAAAACATACTTGAAAATATCTTCCTCACTGTTAAAGTTCACATTTCATAAACTGACTACAATTTGCGTCTTTGAAACATGACGACCAAAACTTGACTCTCTAATAAACGCTTACGTGCCAAAAAATCAGAGTTACAAGTACATCAAAGTTAATAGTGACAAAAAAATACATATAAGAATAATATCATCGCGATATATACATATCGATGTATCGAAGTACCTCTACATTAATTAAATCAAATCTGAATGTTGTCACAGAAATATGTTAATTATTTTACAGAGACACAGTAGAACATTTCTGGTATCAAGAGGTTGAGGTGAGGTGCCGTAATGGTTACGTAATTCAAGTACCATTACAGCACGGAAAATAAAAGTTGTGGTGGTTATCGATCCTTTCAAGTATATGTGATATGACCATTATACTCAGATAGATCGTGGGACGACAGCCGTTAGAGTGAGTTTATGTAGTAAAGATGACATCTTCAACTATATTTATAGACCTCACTTTATTTATAACTGATTTCAGCACCTGAGTTTGTTGTTATGTACGAGGAATGTCCGGGGAGTAAGTTCCATTTTGGGAAGAAACACATGAAAATAAATTTTTCTTTGAAAAATTGTTTTATTCTGAAAGAGCATTTCATAAACTAATTTTCTACATAGTCGTCACCATTGTTCAGACTTTTGTAACAGCGGGAAATAAATGTTTCTATGCATTCTTCATAGAAAAATGTCGCTAATAAAGACAGCGAACGTTTTTAGCGGCGTAATCGTTGTCAAAGCACCTTGCTGCAAAACCACGCTTCAGGTACAAGTGGTAGTCAGAAGTCGGGGCTGTACGGCGTGTGAAGTCTCAACCGAATTGTTGGATAATATTTTAAGCGACGCTAGAAGAATGGGAACGTGCATTATCGTGACACAACACAATATCGGGACTGACCATTCCAAGACTTTAGTTCTGAATTGCTCTCCGAAGTTTTGTCAAGATTTCACAGTATCGTACCGCATTGACGGTATTCACCTCGGGGAAGGAACTCAACAAGCACATTTCCCTGTCTGTTCCAGAACACAGTGCACATGGTTTATTGTGCTGACAACGTTATTTTGAATTTTTCTTTTTGAGGGACTGGTGAGTTCCTCCACTCCATCGACTGTTCTTTTGAGTCTGGAGTGGCATGACAAACAATAATTGCATCATCCGCCACAATTCAGTTTAAGAATTCATCTCCTGTATGGGGTAGAGAATGCCGAACCACTTTCTCAATTCTCTTTGTTTTGCAGAAATCAGTAAGCGTTTTCGGAACCCAACAGGAACACAGTTTGCGAAAATTTAAGCGATTTGTGATAATCTTATGGAAAACAGATTTCAAAATTTGTAGCAATTCGTCACAAAGCAGTCTTATTGTGAATAGTCTGTTTTAACGAGTTCTCTCATTCCATTCTCATTGTCCATTATTGAATTGTCGCACTAACTTTCTCGCCATCCAGTTACATTTTCACAATAAATCTCTACAGGGTCACAATGAATTTCAGCCGGCTTAACGTTCTTTGCGTTCAGAACTGTAATACAGAACGCTCTGCGTAGTCGCCGGGCTAAGTGATTGCCTTACATAATTTACACCATCACTAACAATGTAAACACAACACAGTCTGGCTGTAATAGTGTCCGTATAAAGACAATGAATCAGAGAGACGAGTGCGAACGTGCGGAACTTTGACACTTGTGTTGTGGGGGTAGAACGAAACGGTACGTACTATTTAGACGCGCCTCGCAAAACTGAAAAAGCTGAAAATTAAATAAGAACTTACAGGGTGCTGACAGAGGAATTATTTTTATTAAGAAAACAATTCGACACGATGCGCCAGTTTCGAGTTATTTAGCATTGAAATTAGCAAATCGGGTCATAACGTGCGCAAATATCAGCGGCCGGCGGATATAACTAATGTCAGTTGTTCTCACAGCGTAGATGATATCGTACGAGGCTGCCCATCCTTTTGCTTGGGTTCGATACTTACTACCGTCATGTGTCTAATTTTTGTTTCAGATTCTTGTTCGGTTTGGAAACAAAACGGAGAACACGCAAATTCAAGTAGACCTACAGAGACGGTGCCACAAAACGTGTTCTTGGTTTGGTTTTCTCAAACCAAACAAGAGAACTTTAGCTCACCTGACTTAAATTTGTCACCTCGAAAAAAGACAAATTTAAACTGGTGATAACAATTTCAACAAGTGGTTTACTAATGGACCCACAGATGTCTGTGTATTACCGCAATTTAGCACGTGCAAGTGCTGGAATTCGTGTTTGGGTATTTTCAGTGCTGACTAACTTAGAAACGGCGCAACGTATCGAATTATTTTTAATGAGCCGATGGATATGCACTTAGCAGAATCTGTCTTTGTAGAGCGAAGTTTTCTCCCAGATGGCACATATACGGCGTGTTGGACGAGATCTGTGAGGGGCGTGACGGTATGTTAAAATGTTCAAATGTGTGTGAATTCCTAAGGGACCAAAGTGCTTAGGTCATAGGTCCCTAGACTTACACACTACTTAAACTAACTTAAACTAAATTATGCTAAGATCAACACACACACCCAAGTCCGAGGGAAGCTTGAACCTGACGCCACAAATCACGCGGCGATCTATTTTAGCGTCATTGGTTTTGCAGTTTCACTTGCATAAAACTTTTACAGATACATTTACCTTACCTTACTTGCTGACAAAGTAATATTTTCATAATTAATAGGACTTAATGGCTTGCGAGAAATATCTTAACTCTTGGAAGTGAAAAACTCATGCATTACATTCAAGAGGCCTCGATCAGTTAGAAAAAATTTACAAACTCGCAAACAGTTTTTCCTCTGTATTTCAAGGGAAGGCTAAATGTGATAACAGCCTCCGTGTTAAGGACCAACAAGTTAATATAAAAAAATGAAATATAAGTAAGTGTTGATTTATAAATATATAAGAAACTATAGTGCCCAGAACAATAACAGTCCGTTTATATCGACAGCTATCTTACTCGATTAGTTTCTCTTTCACTCTTTAGCATTCAATATCTGACCTCCAATCAGAACTACGAAATGGTATACCCAATTATAGGAAGTACTCTACGGTGGAGTACACCTGACTGCAGTCCCTTATAAATACTGTGCTCATATATAAGTTGTGAAAAGCGATGTCTGGTGATATGGCCAAATCTTGTGCAAACACCCAGACAAAGTGACGAAATTAAACCACTGTGCAGAACAGTGTACTAGGAATAAGCGATAATAACTCCACAAATGTGATGGCACACTCTTTTGTAAATCTAGCTAAAGAGCGGTCAGCGAAGGTGTAAGGGAAATACCCAGCGCTACAACTGTCCTGTGCGTTTATAATAGTAGCAGACCTAATATCAAAGTGGGACGTTAATTACGGAGCAGTTGATTTTCAGTAGGCTGGGTCATGGTCTCAAGAGCTCGCTGACCATAGACGGAGAGGAAGTGGAGATCAACGCTAGCAATATTCTCAGAACTGAAGCCTGAGACAGATCCTTGGCGCCGGCTAGTAATTGAGTCTGCCATAAAGTGGAAGAAGTTATGCAACTGTTCTCCCAACGAGATAGGAGGTGGGGTGAAGTTTGTACGCCAAAATGTTTCCAGAATCTCATCGAGCTGACTTGACAGAGGTCTAATTACAATTAATACTTAGGAAATGGTAACATCTAACCGATAAATCAAAGTAAGCAGCGTCAGCGAATAAATATCTTCGATTGCTACTGCTTTTCGCTGGAATGCCATCCTAACAGAAGACGTTTTCTGTCCGTAAGGTGTTCTGTATGAGGAACCTGCTTCGCACTGCTGGGTGCAGCTAGTCAGTGTAGACGGATTGATAGGCCGCTTGTTTGGCAGATTGCTGATGATAAAACTTCGTTCAAACCACGTTAACAAAAGTTATGATCCTTTTAGCATTATATGAAATATGTGTTACTGCTGGGTGGTTGTAAATAAATTTGAGGTACTCAGAGAGGTCCAGTGAGGGGTGTAATTATGGCATGGCAGCGAAATTATGTAGATATTGTAACGCGTTGAGGTGCCACCAATTTACGCTCAAAAACATAGTTCAAATTTTGGCCACAAGTTGCTAATCTGACGCTGTCAATGTCAAAAGACGTATTGAGAAGTGCTGAAAGTATAGAGTAGTAACAAAAGCGTAACATTTCCTTTATTACTAACCGCTATTTAGACAATTTGTTCAATATGGACACTGGAGGCGTCGACGAGATGCTGTACAGCACCAGATTTGCACCTGGTGGCCAAAATTGGGGAAAAAAAATTGGAGCGTATATCGGTTCCACATTAGCGCATTGGCATATCTACCAAATTTCGTTTCCACTGAACGTGAAGACCGCACTGAAGCTCTGTCAGCAGCTGCACATTAATTATAACCATCTGGTATCTGTTTATTCATACTGTAGTGAATCATTATATTTTGCTACGTGAGAGACGAAACAGATATTGGCGAAACAGAATTTATATCTTTGTAATGAATTAATATTTTTCTTCTGTTTTCGGCTGTATCCTTTTTTAAAAGAAAAGCCATAGGGTAAGTCTTCTGCTTTTTGCAATACATTGTTGTTCCGACTGTCTTGCCGTAAGGTCACTCACATTGTACGTTCTGTAATCTTACTTGAATAATAATAGATATGGGATTCACTATATTTTTAATCTCTAGTAATATAATTCATCATTTTTACTTATAATGTATAAAACTTGTGTTAAATGGTCCACCGATTAGGCAGTGGCTAGTTTGGTGACACAACGTGCCGTCAGCACGCTGTCGTTTACGCATTTTCGCTGCTATAAATTGGGCATGTAATCTAATGTTTTTAACGAAGCTGATTATCACTATTATTATCATGCAAATCAATCCGTCACATAGAAATTAAACATTACCATGATCTTTTTTCGCGAAGTTTATGTCAAATGCTGTAAATTACTTCCACTGGTACGATTAAATACACTCCTGGAAATGGAAAAAAGAACACATTGACACCGTTGTGTCAGACCCACCATACTTGCTCCGGACACTGCGAGAGGGCTGTACAAGCAATGATCACACGCACGGCGCAGCGGACACACCAGGAACCGCGGTGTTGGCCGTCGAATGACGCTAGCTGCGCAGCATTTGTGCACTGCCGCCGTCAGTGTCAGCCAGTTTGCCGTGGCATACGGAGCTCCATCGCAGTCTTTAACACTGGTAGCATGCCGCGACAGCGTGGACGTGAACCGTATGTGCAGTTGACGGACTTTGAGCGAGGGCGTATAGTGGGCATGCGGGAGGCCGGGTGGACGTACCGCCGAATTGCTCAACACGTGGGGCGTGAGGTCTCCACAGTACATCGATGTTGTCGCCAGTGGTCGGCGGAAGGTGCACGTGCCCGTCGACCTGGGACCGGACCGCAGCGACGCACAGATGCACGCCAAGACCGTAGGATCCTACGCAGTGCCGTACGGGACCGCATCGCCACTTCCCAGCAAATTAGGGACACTGTTGCTCCTGGGGTATCGGCGAGGACCATTCGCAACCGTCTCCATGAAGCTGGGCTACGGTCCCGCATACCGTTAGGCCGTCTTCCGCTCACGCCCCAACATCGTGCAGCCCGCCTCCAGTGGTGTCGCGACAGGCGTGAATGGAGGGACGAATGGAGACGTGTCGTCTTCAGCGATGAGAGTCGCTTCTGCCTTGGTGCCAATGATGGTCGTATGCGTGTTTGGCGCCGTGCAGGTGAGCGCCACAATCAGGACTGCATACGACCGAGGCACACAGGGCCAACACCCGGCATCATGGTGTGGGGAGCGATCTCCTACACTGGCCGTACACCACTGGTGATCGTCGAGGGGACACTGAATAGTGCACGGTACATCCAAACCGTCATCGAACCCATCGTTCTACCATTCCTAGACCGGCAAGGGAACTTGCTGTTCCAACAGGACAATGCACGTCCGCATGTATCCCGTGCCACCCAACGTGCTCTAGAAGGTGTAAGTCAACTACCCTGGCCAGCAAGATCTCCGGATCTGTCCCCCATTGAGCATGTTTGGGACTGGATGAAGCGTCGTCTCACGCGGTCTGCACGTCCAGCACGAACGCTGGTCCAACTGAGGCGCCAGGTGGAAATGGCATGGCAAGCCGCTCCACAGGACTACATCCAGCATCTCTACGATCGTCTCCATGGGAGAATAGCAGCCTGCATTGCTGCGAAAGGTGGATATACACTGTACTAGTGCCGACATTGTGCATGCTCTGTTGCCTGTCTGTATGTGCCTGTGGTTCTGTCAGTGTGATCATGTGATGTATCTGACCCCAGGAATGTGTCAATAAAGTTTCCCCTTCCTGGGACAATGAATTCACGGTGTTCTTATTTCAATTTCCAGGAGTGTACGTGTTATCTTCATGTAAATGGCTCCTGAAGGCCAAAAGTCTTTTTTGTAGGTATCTAATCAGTTGTTGGGGCCGCGCGGGCCTAGCCGAGCGGTCTGTGGCGCTACAGTCATCGACTGTGCGGTTGGTCCCGGCGGAAGTTCTTGTCCTCCATCGGGCATGGGTGTGTGTGTTTGTCCTTAGGATAATTTAGTTGAAGTAGTGTGTAAGCATAGGGACTGATGACCTTAGTAGTTAAGTCCCATAAGATATGACACACATTTGAACATTTTTTGAGTTGTTGGGACTAGACGAAGCAGGAGATGTTGGTTCTATTTCCTTAATACTATAACTAAACTTTTAATGAACAGTGATCCCTTGCTGTTATCAACGTGTTACGGCCTTATTTAGAGAGAACGTTATACACCTAATTTCAAAAACCTGTAGAAAAGAGATCCTCGCAGGTCGAAACGAAGCTGTCATTGCAATACCAGCTGGATCACTTTCTGCTATACAGACATATGCGCATTACGAGCATGAAGATAGACAGCAATCAGTCACGATTCAATCTCCAGATTATAGCAAAACCAGATGTCAGCTACATTATAGCTATCATCAATGCTAGAAAATATAAGGAACACAAGGGTATTAGGCACTGAATGGCATAGAACGAAAGATATACCACAGTTACACGGACCTGGAGACTGTATAACATATCTCATGAAGTGAGTCATATAGTCCCAACAGGCTTGTAAATGCACATGTTTATACTCGACCTCAACATGTGCCTTAACATGTATTTACGGAGCTGTACAACCTGCCACAATTATGTTATAGACTATGTCAAACGCCCTCTACGCCATCGACGTTTGTGTATGACTAGCAGTTCATATTGTTTATTCAAATTAAAGTAGGTAAATAACGATTATAATAAAATGACATTTTTGCGTTAAGTTAAAGAAAGAACGATATAATGACTTAGTGGAAAAACCCACTGAACCTAAGGTGAAGCATTAATGTAAAAACCTCCAGAAACATTTTAAAAAACTTATAACAAAGCTTATAGCTTGGTGTAATAAATCTCAATCATAATTTTTTATTTATATTTTACAATGTCTTTTATAAAACACGAAAAAATACATTGTAATACCTTACGTGAAAAATTATATCAAGTAAAGTGCCATGATTGTTGAGATAAAGTGACATACAATAAAGCTGTGTATAAAAGGCGGACTTATAAGGTAAGGAATGAGGTGATCACCGCAGAATATGGAAAACATTGAAGAAGACACAGGATGACAGCACATCTGTTAAGACATATCAGGGAATAACTTCGACGTTGCTACTGGGAGCTGTAGAGCAGTTGTCCACAAAGTGTGTGTGTGGGGGCGTTGGGGGGGGGGGGGGGGAGCGAGAGAGAGAGAGAGAGAGAGAGCGAAAGAGGGAGAGTGGCGCAGATAGTAATAGGATGAAGAGAATGGGTCGCTGGCTTTCATTAAAATATTTATATTTCACATTATGTAACAAAAAGACTTCCGTTGAAAAAATATTACTAGCGTAAGATTATCATTTCCGTGAAGTAAGTAAGTTCACGCATATGTAATTTGCTGTCTTATTTCACATCCTTGAACGGCTGACTACAACTATAGATAGCTAATCACAGTCTTTGTGACTGTCCACTCGATTTCAGCCAATCAGCCAGCCCTCCTGAGTCAGTACAAAGGAAGTTAGTTTAGCTAGAAGTCGATTTCTGGTTCGTGTTCAGTGGAAGAAATTTACAGAATTTAAAATAAAGTAATATAATTTCCGGCATTCCCATAGATAACTGTCAAATTCGCTGTGATAACAAGAGATCCAATGGAATTGATTCACCGAGTGCCTCTTCTGTTGCGACAGTATGCAGTTCTAATAAAGAAAAAGATTCGAATTCAATCAAGGTAATTCTTCTTTCGCAGCTTCCTCAGTAATCACAGCAACGGCAGTTAGCAATGCATAACTAAAGTGCGTTAATTGTCTGACACTAGGTTTTACTGACGTTATTCTGAATAATGAGGAACGACCCCAATGTGTTGTATGTTTTGATATTTTAGCCAATGGTAGCCTGAAGCCTATAAAACTAAACAGACACCTGCAGATATGACATCCTGACCGTACAAGTAAATCTACCAAATTTTTTAAGCATCTTGAGCAACAACTAAAAGGGTCAAATTCCTCAAAGAACAGGTTACAGTTCGTGAGAAAGCCCTAAGAGCGTCCCTAGGGGAATCATACTTAACTCGAAAATCCAAATCGTCACACACATCGGCGAGATATTTCTTCTACCCACACCCGTCCACATGTGCGGGATCATGCATGGAGAAAGGTTTGGTGAGTGTCTAAAGTCTACTTTCAGATCGTACCATAGCCATCGTATTATTGATGGAGTATCCACTAACACGAAATATCAATTAAATAGCACGTCTTCATGATAGCCCAAAATTCGCGCTGTTACTGACATCGGTATTCATTCACAGCTTATTCTTGTTACGAAAATAAATGCACGAAGTCTATTTTGCAGATCTCTTGAGGGAAAGGCTAGAAGAGGAGATATTTTCTTTTTTTCTAAGTTCCTTTCTTGTTGACAACAATCTATCATGGACAAATTGTGTAGGTTTATGTACCGATGGGGTGGCAGCATTTACTGGAACTAAAATGGGTTTCATGAAAAGGAAATGCAATGTTCCTCCGTAAAACTCACACATTGGGTGGTACTCAGGAAGGGATTAGTTTCTAAAGTAGTACAACCGGAAGCCAATAAAGTGCTGAACGGTGCAATCGGTATTGTAAATTTTGTGAAAGCAAGAGCATCAACTAGCAGGCGACTTTGTGTTCTTCTCGAGAGCACAGGTCCTACTCAAGAATCTCATGGCATGTCGCCATATAGTGGTTTGTGCAGTGTATACACTGAGCAGCCGTATCACTGTGACCATCGACCTACTGTCGCTGTAAACCCGCCGGAGCGATAGCAGTGCCATCTTGCGAGGAATGACTGGTAGCCGGACACATGCACGGTGCCTGTAATTTCAGTGGGCGCGCTGTCCGTATGCAGAACGGGAAAGTCGCGCGGTGTATCTGAGTATGGCCGAAAGCAGGTTGTAATGGCCCAGAGGCTCGGCTCGAGCATTTCCGAAACTGCACGACTCGTAGGGTGTTCGAGAGGTATTGCGGTGAGAATCTTCAACACGCGAAACCAAGGTGAACCCATGTCCTGATGTCGTGGGATTGGGCGACCAACCCTCCTTACACGCTTCGGACGTCTTAGGCTGGGTAGACTAGTAAAACATGACAGGGAACTGTGGCGGAACTAACGACAGACTTTAATTCTGGGCAGAGTACAACTGTTCCTGAATGCAGAGATCACTGAACAATCCTAATGATTGGTCGTTGGCGCAGTGGCAGAGTGTTGCATTGTCTGATGAATCGCGATGATTTCTTTATCATGCCGATGGGAGCGTCCGAATCCCTCGTCTCCCAAGGGAACAGTTGCTTGACACCTGTACTTTGGGACGGAGACAAACTGGCGGCCGCTCCATTCTGCTCTGGAGAATATTTATTTGGGCATACATGGTTCCAATGGAGCTCGTGCAAGGCGGTATTACGGCCAAGGAGTATCGTACACTGGTTGAAGAGCACGCACACTCCTTCATCGCGAACCTGTTTCCCGATGACAGTGGCATTTTTGAGCAAGATAATTCGCCATGTCACAAGGCAAGGACTATGAGGTAGTGGTTCTAGGAACCTAATGGCAAGTTCCAGTTGATGTGCTGGCTCCCCAAGTCGCCACATACGAACGCGATCGAACACATCTGGGATGTGACTGAATGTGACGTCAGAGCTCATCGCCCCCTCCCCGCAGTTTACCGGAATAGGTGACTCGTGTGTATCGCCCCTTCCAGCGATCTACCATGGCCTCATTTCTTCCATGCCAAAACACGTCACCGCTATTATCAGTCCCAAAGGTGGTCACAAAGCTGTGCCTAATCAGTGTAGTTAGGTAAATATTTCACCCGCAGTTACGTTGGGTATCTCGTGGCAAATTTCTTCGTCGCGTTGTGGTGCTCAAGAATGAAGCTCGTCTTTTCCTACTGAACAGCAGTCCTACATTTGTGGCCCAGTTTCCGGATGAAAGACACCATTTAATATTGTGCTACTTGGTCAACGCTATTGAGAAACTGAGTGGCCATAAAGTATCACTTCAATGCCGAAAAAGTAATATCTTCTGTGTAAGCGAGAAAATGCTCGCATTTAAGAGAAAACGGCAGAATCTTTCCTTTCAAAGGCTACGTGTTCATTTGCCCGAACTTCGAGCCGCCTTCCCGCTGGTCCACATATCAGGCATTACAGTCTGGACATTCTAATTTACAAACACTTTACTCATGGTTATCTTTTGTAAAAAAAAAATTACTTAAAGTAGGATTAAGATTATTCGTGATTAGAATAAAACTATAATTTTACGCGTTTTACAAACTGAAAAATTGATGCCATCCTCGTACTACTTTTATCCTAAAATACAAACATACGTATTTGCCGCTACTGCCTGCTGATTCATTGCTTACAGCAGATATAGTTTATTATTGACTTCGAGCTACAGTTTAATTTTAAATATTGCTTACGTAATACGGCAGATAACTACTAACCTTTGCATTTAATAGTATATACTTCCTGTTCAGTCTGCGATTCTGGAATTCCTTCCTGCTTGCATTAGATCAAAGATCTGTGCAAAACGGCTCCAGTGGAATCCACCATGGTCCTGGGGTGGATGCGGAAGAACAGGTAGGTACTGAGAGTGAGAGCAAAATAATGATAAGTGCATGTAATACACTACTGGCCATTACAATTGCTGCACCACGAAGATGACGTGCTACAGACGCGAAATTTAACCAACAGGAAGACCATGCTGTGATATGCAAATGATTAGCTTTTCAGAGCATGCACACAAGGTTGGCGCCGGTGACGACACCTACAACGTGCCGACATAAGGAAAACCAACTAAATTCTCATACACAAACAACAGTTGACCGGCGTTACCTGGTGAAATGTTGTTGTGATGCCTCGTGTAAGGAGGAGAAATGCGTACCATCACGTTTCCGACTTTGATAGAGGTCGGATTGTAGCCTATCACGATTGCGGTTTATCGTATCGCGACATTGCTACTCGCGTTAGTCGAGATCCAATGACTGTTAGCAGAATATGGAATCGGTGGGTTCAGGAGGGTAATACGGAACGCCGTGCTGGAGCCCAACGGCCTCGTATCACTAGCAGTCGAGATGACAGGCAACTTATCCGCATGGCTGTAACAGTTCGTGCAGCCACTTCTCGATCCTTGAATCAACAGATGGGGCAGTTTGCAAGACAACAACCATATGCACGAACAGTTCGACGACGTTTTCAGCAGCATGGACTATCAGCTCGGAGACCATGGCTGCGGTTACCCTTGACGCTGCATCAAAGACATGAGCGCCTGCGATGGTGTACTCAACGACGAACCTGGGTGCACGAACGGCAAAACGTCATTTTTTCGGATGAATAAAGGTTCTGTTAACAGCATCATGATGGTTGCATCCGTGTTTGGCGACATCGCGGTGAACGCACATTGGAAGCGTGTATTCGTCATCGCCATACTGGCGTATCACCCGTCGTGATGGTGTGCGAAACCCTACATTTGAGCAGGATAATGCACGACCGCCTGTTGCAGGTCCTGTACGGGCCTTCCTGGATACAGAAAATGTTCGACTGCTGCCCTGGCCAGCACATTCTCCAGATATATCACCAATTGAATACGTCTGGTCAATGGTGTGCAAGCAACTGGCTCGTCACAATACCCCTGTCACTACTCTTGATGAACTGTGGTATTGTGCTGAAGCTGCAGGAGCATTGTACCTGTACACGCCATCCAAGCTCGGTTTGACTCAATGCCCAGGCGTATCAAGGCCGTTATTACCGCCAGAGGTGGTTGTTCTGGGTACTGATTTCTCAGGATCTATGCACCCAAATTGCGTGAAAATGTAATCACTTGTCAGTTCTAGTATAATATATTTGTCCAATGAATACCCGTTTATCATCTGCATTTCTTCTTGGTGTAGCAATTTTAATGGCCAGTAGTGTATGTTGAAGTATTGTAAAGCTGAAGATCCGATGTGACAGCGTAGTTTAGTCAAATCTAGTCGTGCAATTAAATGCCTTTTTAACGATCTTTGGTTCTGAAGTTCTCTTCAGTGACAGGTATTTCATTTTCTGTAGTTCAGTTATATGATATATGAATGTGGTATCTGTTGTTTCGGACAAGTCCGAATGAACAGATACCATCTTCATACAGATAAGGCTTAAAGGCCAATGATCCTATTCAGTGCGTATGCACTCACATTGCTCAAACTGTTAAGGGAATTGGTAAATTGACTGCCGCGAGTAATGTGTACAGAGGGCGGTGGCACTACAAATGTAGTGAGTGGACAGTAAGTTGGAAATGTGGGTCTCACGGAGAACATGCCAGAGTCCCTGCAGTCGCAGTATGCTCTGTATGCTCGATGGCTCAGTCGGACAGAGCGTCTGCCATGTAAGCAAGAGATTCCAGGGTCGAGTCTCGGTCGGGGCACACATATTCAACGCCTGTAAGAAGCTAATGGTTTCGATTTAATTGTAATTTCATTCAATTCAGTTAGTCCAATAATATTTCAAAAAGTCCGATATACAGGCACGTTGAGGTTTGGTAAGGAACAGAGACATTACCGGACAGAAATAATCACAGGCAATGATGGGCGACGTGAAGTACAGTGCGCACATGATAAGAGATGAAGTGGTCTATTTATAACGGAAAATGACACAGATTTCACTGCATGGGGAAGCAGGATAACAGACATAAAATATCTTTCATTTTGGATAAAATAATTTTGGGTCCTGGGCCGCGCCATTGTAAACTAGTAATACATCTAAATTGGCAACGTTTCGACCTGCTTGCTGGAGTCATCTTAGGGCAGTTCATGTGTAACAAAAGTCAGTCTCCCAACATGAAGGCCCATGTTCTTAAAAGTATAACTAACTGGTTTACTGCAAATGATCTCACTGCCAATTTTAAAAAGACACAACGTATCCAGATCTGCACATTCAAGGGTACAGCCATGATAAGTATAACACATGATGTGGAAATGGTAAATAGTGTGGAACCTTCAAAATTCTTATCATCCATATTGATGAGAGCTGGAACCAGAGAAAGCACATTTAGGAATTCCTAAACCAACTTAGTCAGATAATTTTGCACTCAGAATCATTGCAAACCCTGGAGAGAGACGAATCAGGATGCTGACTTGTTTTGCTTTTTGTCATTCAATAATATCGTATGGAATAATGTTCTGGGGTAGCTCATCTTTGAGTAAGAAAGTCCTTGTTGCTCAATAACTTGCTGTAAGAATACGTGGTGCTCACACATGATCTTCTTGTAGACATTTCTTTAAGGAGCTGGGCATTCTGACTACTGCTTCACAGTTTATTCCTTTATGAATTTTGTTGTAAATAATCCACTGCAGAATGCAGATCTTGAGCGACGATCTTTTCCGAATTGATAAGCCGAATCTTTTCTCTCAGTATGTTAGTATTTAGTAACATTAGTACCCATTCTGTTTTTGCTCCACTGATCATTGTTTCTGACGTTAACATGGTTTGAGCTATGTCATATAACAATGTTGAACACCTAAAATCTCTCATGTGGGTTTGAACAGGAATACCACAAACGGTATATTACGAATAAAATTATATTCGCTCATGATACTGGAAGTAGGAGAGGAGATTAGGAAGAGGAGATTAGTGTTTAACTTTTCGACAAAGAGGTCATCAGAGACGGAGCACAAAATCGGATTAGGGAAGGATGGGGAAGGAAATCGGCATTGTCCTTTCAAAGGAACCATCCCGGCATTTGTCTGGAACAATTTAGGGAAATCACAGAAAACCTAAATCAGGATGGCCGGAGAGGGATTCGAACCTTCGTCCTCCCGAATGGTAGTCCAGTGTCCTAACCACTGCGCCACCTCGCTCGGTGGTACTGAAAGGGCAGTTGGTAAGTGAAACTTACAAATTATCTTGTGGCCTGTCCTTTATGTAACATTATGTGCAAACAAAAGAAAGAAGAAATACTAGCAGCAGTCTCCACCATACACAATGGGGCGACTGGCTGTAACACAATGAAGTGGTAACCTCTTATGTCACAGAATGAGGGCGACACATACAAATTTCTTCGTAATGCTACTACTTTCTAATACCTCCAGCCACTTATTACGTGGATCTTAACGACTCGTGGACGCAGTATGTAACCCCTACAATTTATTCACTGATCTGCAGTTGCTTTTGACAGCGTGCACACTGTTCTATATTGTGATACATGTGTCGTGGAGTAGGTAGGTACGACCTACTTTTCACGTTATTTATTTGGAATAAATCACAAAATTTCCAGCAAATTAATGAAAAGGTATGACGGTAGACTGTACTAAGAGATGGTTATTATTATTATTCACGTATGGGCCCAGTAGGGCTACGCGACGTATGAACAGTCAATTTGGGTTTTGATGGTTGATGTCCATTAGCGTCCAAATTGGTTTCATCCATTCAAAATGAAGTCTGTTTGTTTCAAGAGGTCACCGTGTTCCAGCCCTTTCCTAATTCCCCTCTGACCAACTTTCCAGGCAAATATATTTTGTCTGAATGTTTTTCCATCTGTAACGTTTGTCGGAGTTATACTGGCTACTTTAAGATCCTACTTAATCGTAGTGATCCATTTAATTGGCTCAGTTTGGGCATTACTTTCGTTTCCGTGGAATTCTACTATTTTTGTCAACCTAGTGGGTGCCATTTTCTTAACGTGCACGTAAAATGTAAGTCTTCGTTTTCTCATGTCACCATTCTTGTATTTCCTTACTACTTCTCAGCTTGTTAAGTTTCTTCATCATTAACTCTGGGCCCAAATATTTTCCTAATAATATTTCTTTTCTTCTTTTAAATTTATTCATTATCCCTCTTTCTATTTAAAATTAATAATAAACACACTCAGGTTTGAGTACAGTGCTGTAATGCCCAAGTTTACTGAATTTAGAAACTGATTTTTTACAATAATTACTTTGTCTTAATCTGAAGGCAGTTGCCATTTCTTGACAGTGATCTTCGTTTGCAGCTTTTTCCAGGCCGTTTTCTTGTATGATTTTGCCCTAATATTTAAACTGAGAAACACTTTATTTTTGTACATTTTATATTCAAAAACTTCGGAGCTTGTTTGTTGCACGTCATACAGTCTCTTTTTTCGAATGATACTTGTAGTCCTACTTTTTCCGCAACTGATTTAAGAATTTCAAATTTTTTTGAGCTGTGGTAGTATCCCTAGTTAATACTGCCAGATCGTCTCCAAAGGCAAGGCCATCTACTCTAATATTACTTCTGCCTAACTTGATTGATTGATCTGTGATCCGACTTCTGCTCTCGCCATTCTGCAATCATCTAAAACATTGTCAAACAGTAATGGGGAGGCTCCATATCCCTGTCGAACACCAGTCTCTGTATCAAATGGTTCATAAATTTCTGTTACGAATTTAACTTTAGATCTTGTGTCAGTTATCGTCTCCTTAATCAGTGTCAGAGTTTTATTATCTAGCCCTTGCTCCTTTAAAATTGGGAAAAGAGAATCACGTTCGGCTGAGTCGTATGCCTTTTTAAAATCCACAAATGTACATACAATATTGTTGCCGAAATCCATTGGCGTCTAAGGATTAGTTTTAAATTAAGAATTTGTTCCGGACAGGATCTGTTTGGTCTAAAACCTGCTTGGTATTCACAAATTTTAGGTCTGTTCTTCGGCTCAATCTAGTAAACAATGGGAAAGAAAGATTTTCTGGGTATGGTACCGCGTCATAATGTAAAAGCTACTGCTGCTGGAGAAGAAACCAACGTTTCGGCCACGATTGCAGCAGCCTTCTTCTGGGTATAAGAAGAAGGCCGCTGCAATCGTGGCTGAAACGTTGGTTTCTTCTCCAGCAGCAGTAGTTTTTACATTACGACGCGGTTCCATACCCAGAAAAACTTTTATGTCGACTGACTCTGATCGCGGAAGCCTACGCAATTATAAATGGGAAAGAATATTGTACGTAACCAGGAGAAGAGAGATATTCGGCAATTATTAATATCGGTTTTATTCCCTTTTTTCACAAATGATGAATTAAGGCAGTTTTCCAGTCCTCAGGTATTTTCTCAGTTTGCCAGATATGGCCTATTAGTTGAGTGATCTCTTTTATTGTGTTACGGACAGCTGATTTTACTAGTTCTGCAATTATACCATCTGCTCCAGATGCTTTATTGTTTTTAAGTCTCTTAATTTGTTTAATAATTAAGATTTTGTCAGGTTCAATAGCGCTAGGGTTGGTGTTATTAGTTTGCTGTGGTTGGAATTGATTCGCTGGTTCTGGATAGTTTAATAGTTTTTGTAAATAATTAGCAAGTACCTTACAATTTTCTTTGCTGTTAAGAACCATAAAGCCATTTTAATGTTTGAAGCAAAGGCTTTGAGGCTGGTAAATAGTTTTGTTTTGAATGTTTTAAAATGTTTCCTGCATTGTTCTTTTGGAAATTTTACAATATCTAAAAGTAGGGCATTTTCGTAGTTCCTTTTAGTCTGTCGGATTAATTTAGATGTTCCTTTTCTTACAGTTACTAAGGTGTACGTATTTTCAGTTTTGTTACTATTCCAATTTTTGACTGCCTCATGCCTAGACGTAACTGCTGTTTCACAATCCGCTTTCCACCAATGGCGTTTTTGTTTCTTTCGAAGCGGACTTAATTTTTTTACTGTTGTAATGACTTTTTTTAGGCTTTGCCTATTGTTGAATAGTTTTTTATGAAGTTTACTTGTTAGAGCTGGGGTTATTTTAGCAGTGCCAAATTTTGAAGTAAAAATTTTTGTTTTCAAGCGTTTCTGGGGTTTAAGTTTTACTTTTATTCGCATTAAATAATGGTCAGAACCTATATTAGCCTCTTTACTATGTTGGACGTTTAAAAATTCTTTATAATTAGAGTATGAAATTCCGCAATAAATGTATTAGGGGAACAGCAAGGTTTATGTTTAGAAGGTTTTTTTTAAATGTGTTGATATGTTTTTAAGGTTAAAGTAGTTGCACGTTTCAACAAGTTTTTTGTCATTTTGGTTTGTCCATTTATGGACAGGAAGTTTCCCACCGTTTTCTTATTTTTTTTCTCTTTACTACCTAATTGAGCATTAAAATCACTCATTAAAATTTTAACATTGTTTGAGGAAATTTTTGAGATGATGTTTTCTAACTATCCCAAGCTTCATTAACTTCTCCTGGTATTTAAATAATCTACTGGTCCCACTACAAGAAAAGGAGTTAGGAAGACCCTTTATTTAGCGGTTCAGCCAGTACTTCACCTAAATAAGCGCACGGGCACGCGCGCGCGCGTAGAGAGAGAGAGAGAGAGAGAGAGAGAGAGAGACATTTCAG
Organism: Schistocerca cancellata; assembly: GCF_023864275.1. Classification (NCBI taxonomy): domain Eukaryota; kingdom Metazoa; phylum Arthropoda; class Insecta; order Orthoptera; family Acrididae; genus Schistocerca; species Schistocerca cancellata. The sequence continues at coordinate 846,995,776 of NC_064628.1, forward strand.
CTTCGTGGTTGGTATCTAGGTTAATTAAATATTTATTAAACATTCCATGTTGTGTAGGCAAAAGTCTCTTATAATACGTAATGACATGATATATAATTCAAGGACATATTTTGTATGACTTCATGATGTTCAGAGTGCATAACTGCAATTGTTATATATCATCAAGAAGCAGTTAGTGGATGAATCACAGATGAAGTCGTAATCGAGACAGGTCATGTGAACATTGCAATCATTAAGTGAGGCTACTGTAAAAGAGACATTTAATAGATCGCATATTTTCTTTTGGCAATATGTCAATGTTTTGTAAGTATTGATTACTTCTTAAGCCCACCCAATCATAAAAGTGTTGCACAAAGAGGCAACTGCTAATATGGGTGTTGAGGAAATGAGAGTCAGATTGCTAGCAGTAAGGTGACTCGTAACTATTCAGTAACTATTAAACGCTTTCCACCAGTATGCTAATACTGTTATTCCACAGTACTAATCGTGTTGCAGTATGAAAAGTGAATCGTTTCAGTACAAGATCATCTGAGCTCGATGATACTCAAGGCAAAGCAACTAACGGAAACTTCATGGGAAACTTTAATTCCTTTAAATATCGTCTGGTACTACGTTAAATTACAGTAGGCGACAAGTATGTTACATTTATTTACTAATTCGATACGTAGAAAAGTAGGTAGGTAGGGAATGAGAATAAGATTTAGTATTGTAATTTTAGAGATCCGTTACCTGCAAGTGAGATCGCAGTTGAATATCAATGGAGTGATTAAGTACCGTGTTACCACAAAAAGGCGTAAAAGTCGTTGAAAGCAGCCAAATTAAAATTCATACAATTCTCAGTTTCTCCTAGAAAACATAGTTAACATGTCATTTAATTAGTTAGGCAAGATTGCATCCAGGAATAGTGGCTTATCTTTCAGGTAATTTTTGTAACTCTTGGGATGAAGTCGAATTGTGATTTGCTATTTCATGTCTTCGAGTTTGTGGATTTCATGAAAAATGATCCTGTTTTCTCAACGGAAAGCGAGTAAAATTTTGTATACGACGACCAAAATAGCTTGGCGCTTTTCGGGGAGCGAAAGAATCGGTGGAAGTTGGATGACTTGCGGCTGCTACGGAATGTTCTCGCCCATTCCAAATCATAGCTACTAAACGATACACGATACCATACCGTTGCAATAATCACTGTGAACGGAATGTTGACACCAGTGTTCTGCCTGATCTCCGGAAAAAATGGCACTTGTTTCCCCTACGCATCTCACCTCCCCGTAGCAGCTTATTAAGTTAAGCAGCGACCACCTGATTACGCTGCGACCATCCTCTTCAAAACGACCAAGCTGGACTGTGCGCATAGTAATGTGTTTCAGTATACGTTGTATCAAATTGACATAGAATTTTATGCACCCTTTTCATGTCGTAACTACGGAGTGAAGAAATACTTGAATGAAATAGACAAATGCTTCTTTGTAGAACTTCTGTTTACTTCTGGTTGTTTCTTCCAAATTTTAACTATAAAATCTCAGATACACTATCAGTAGAACGTAGAATAAGCCACTTAGATATACACTGATCAGCAAGAATATTATGACCATGCATGCATCGGGGAGGCCATTTCATGAAACAGTTCGCTCCGCAACTGATCTGGCCATGTTTGCGACTAGCACTGACTATCGGGAAGTTACTAAACTACGCTGTGGCGGGTTACACGAAAAAAAAAACTTTCATGGCTTCTTTTCAAAATGACGTATGTATGATATCTGTACAATGGTTGGTTCTTGTGCAATAAATAATTGATAGTGTTCCCGGACTATATACGGGTGGTGGATAGGGGAACGCCCATCAGATACGAAGCGTACCGAGGAAATAGAATACTCGGAGCGGACGAAAAATAGCACAACAAATCCAGAAGCGACGGCATCCAGAGGGGGGGGGGGGGGGGGCTTCCTAGTCAGCGTCAGTCCACCCAGAGGGTGTGGTTACAAATGAATGCTCCACGAACAAACAATCCCTGGTTCTAACCTCCCAGTGGAAACACTGGACCAAAAAGATTACAAGCAACCATGACTCGTGCGAGGAATGACAAGAATACTCCAGGTTTTAACCAATACACCCGTTAATAGACGGCAACCAGGAACTCGGATTCTGGGGAATCTGGACTTACATGATCACTGAGAAAGTCGGAGACCTCTGGCAAAGGCCGGCCGGTGTGGCCGTGCGGTTAAAGGCGCTTCAGTCTGGAACCGCGTGACCGCTACGGTCGCAGGTTCGAATCCTGCCTCGGGCATGAATGTGTGTGATGTCCTTAGGTTAGTTAGGTTTAATTAGTTCTAAGTTCTAGGCGACTGATGACCTCAGAAGTTAAGTCGCATAGTGCTCTGAGCCATTTGAACCATTTGAACCTCTGGCAAAGTTTCACACAAAACATTTGCATTTGTAGGATACTTAAACAAAAAAACACTGATCTAACCACTAAAAGTGCACAACCTAACATTAGAGCTGCAGGAAACCCGCATGACAGATGTAGACACAATGGATTGGGTGACTACCGTATCTTTAAGATCAAGACAGACAAACGAGTCGCCAACGGTGCTCTGCTTTTTGGCACGGCCTTCATGGTACATATGAAGATAATCAATTCAATTAGAGAAGTCAATCCAATAAACAACAGGTTAATGACAATGCACTTACAGTGTGCGAACAAGAAATGCACCATGATCAATGTGCATGCCCCCACAAACGGAGATAACAAAAGAGACCCCATATCAACTGAGAAATTCTGGGGAACACTAGAGACACTGATGCCCAAGTTCCCCAAAGACGATATAAAAATTTTGTTAGGCGATTTTAATGCACAAAACGGCAGAGAAAATCTTCATCAAAGAACTGTGGGAATGTTTCCGGCGCAAAAATATACAAACAGAAATGGTATTAGACTTGTCGAGCTATGCCAGTAGAATAACCTAAAGATTATATCAACATCCCTCAGGAAGTCTCCACGAAAACAGAAAACATGGTGGTTACTTCTACAAGAAATGGGAGAATTCCAAATAGACCATGTGGTGATTTCCTACCCAGTACAGAAGGAGATACATGACGTGAAAGAACGCAGAAGTGCCAATATTGATTCAGACCACTATCTAACTCGAATCAAGATAAAATTTACACCGAAGAAAATACATCCGAAAACAACGCATCTAGAAAAGTTTGACACAAAAAAGAGCATGGAATCCCACCTAAAACACGAATGGGGAAAACAACCAGCAAACACATGGGAAAAACTCCAGAGACAGATCATACAAAAAGCAAAAGAACTGATACCACGGACGAAGAACACTAAACACCCTTGGTGGGACTCAGAGTGCGAAAAGGCACTAGAAATACGCAAACAATCTTTTCAGGACTACAATAGTAAAAAATCCCCAGAAAGCCTATGTTGCTTTCAATAATCAAAGAAAACTGGCTGCATAACTTATTAGGGAAACGAAGCGAAAGCACAAGAAGGAACAACTGGATGCTATACAAGTAAACTTCCGCAACCACAACACGAGATAATTCTGCAGGACCTTCTCAAGGAAGATCTGCGGTTACACCTCAACATTTCTGCTTCAGGAAACCAGATGGAAAACTAGGGCTAATTAGCCAAGATAATTGTCAAGAACTGACACGTTATTTCTACGATCTCCTTAACTGCTCTGAACCTGTAACAAGATTTCCAATACAGAACTTTACCTCCACCCAACCGGAATCACTCCCAGCAACATACGAAGACATCAACAAACATATACTTAAACTCAAAAACAACAGGAGATTTGATGAAGAATTACTAATGAAGCTTTGATCCAGTCACTAGAGGAGCTTGCGCAAATAATATCTACCAAAAAATTCCTGAGATTGGAAATGTGCACTTATCCATCCAGTGCACAAGAAAGAATATGGGACGAATGTGAAGAAGTACAGAGGAATCTCCCTGCTACAAGTCACCTACAAAATTTTCTCAGCATGCTTACTGCACAGAACACAGGAACAGTTAAAACACAAAATTGGTGAATACCAGCCATTCTTCCGCCCTGTCGTTCATGCACAGAACATATCCTCACGGTGAAAACAATTCTAAAATACAAGGCCATCATGAATGCGACAGTCATTAGCACCTACATAGATTTCAAGAAAGTGTATGATTCTGTTGACCGACAATCCTTGCTCAACATCTTAGAAGAACAGGGACTCGACCCAAAAACATTACGATTAGTCAAACAGACATTAGCTGACACAACATCGAAAGTTAAATTCATGGGTGGAATCTCTGATTCCTTCATGACCAGAACTGGAGTGCGCCAAGGCGACCCTAGTCCTGGACAAAGTAATGAGGGTATGGGAAAAAGAACTGAAAACTCAAGGACGCTGGAAACCAAAATGACTAGCAAGATGCTGGGACAAAATAGATATATCAAACCCAGCTTTCGCAGACGACCTGGCCATACTATGTGACAACGAAGCAACAGCAACTAAACAAACAGAAGTACTAAAAGAACGCGCGGAAAATGTTAGGCTGCATATCTCTTTCGAGAAGTCTGAATTTTTCTGCTCAAAATTAAACATAACAAAATTAGGCACAAAACACGGGAAAATAAACAGAGTGGCACACTTTAAGTATCTAGAAATCGTTGAACCTACAGGAGGAGAGAAGATCGCACAGAAGACTCAACTACAAAATTGAAGAGAGCGTTTGGCAAGACGCAGCATGTATATAATAAAAAATGCATTTAAGTTCAAACAGTAATCAATTCTGAAATATTGTATTCAACTGAGATGCTAACACTCTATACGAAATGTGACATGGAAAGCATACTGAAGGAAAAGAGGAAAATCACGAGGAAAATCCACGACCCAAAGCAGACAGCGGAGGGATACAGACTACAACCTACGAAAACTACAGAGATGATATCAAAGACAGCAGCAGATATCAGAAAAATATGTATGAAATTCTATGGACACATCATCAGGCTATCACCAAAACGACTCACCATGATAATTCTAACACACATACAAGGGATCAAATAAACAGTGCCATGGATCACAAAAGTCAAACTCGACCTAGAAGCAGCAAAAATCGCTACAATATAAACTGAAGGCAGAAATGTATACAGGGACAGGATACACATTCGGAAAGTTAGATCAAAGAATGAAGTCCAAAACAACCAAGGACGAAGTGGACTGAAGATAGAAAGAGACTACACTGGGAAAAAAATGTGAGAATCTTGGAAGACCAGAAAGAACATTCAACTGAGGTAAAATACTTTGAGTGATCCTACAGGGTCTCGACACAGCTAATAATAATAATAAAGTATATATACCTGATGGTCCTTCCATAGGTCTTGGAAACTATGGTATATCTTGTGATAATGCAACAGCATCAGAATTCCACAATATGCATTGAAACAGTACAGTAGTGTGTATCTGAATGCAAACATAAATAGGGTTCCAAGTCACGAAAGAGGTTGTAATGAAACCCACGCATTAGATCTCTATGTAAATATATTGTGCATTGTAAACGAGTACAAACGGAACGAAAATGAGTCAAAATCCACTAATGTGCTTGAGAATACCCCCCCCCCCCCCCAGTGCATACACACAGCGTTGCCAAAGATGGGGAAGTGTTCAGTGCCATCGGCATTGCCATTAATGTGCGCCGTCTGTCACCGAAATTCCGTGAGGATATTCACGCTGTCTGCAAAGTGCCTCCCATGCAGTGGTTTCCTCAGTGGTGAAATGAGGTCGAAGTCGCATGGACTGAGGCCTGGTTAGAAGAATAGGTAGGGGCGTATCCATCTTGCACATCGGCCAACCACACTCTGAATGTTTCGGGCGCTGGCGCCGAGCAATCCACAAACACGGTCGCAATGTGTTCATTTATTTCGGTAACGTTTGCCGCGGGCTCTCGAATTATGTACTGCTTTCACGGTGATGCTAGACATTCGCACGATATACCATAGCTTCCATGACTTATTGACTTACCCTCGGTTATATATGTCTTGTAGTTATCTTTCAGTTTTCAAACTACTATGGAAGAAGAATGTTCCATGAAATGGATTTCGATTTAAGTGGACGGAAACCTACCATGAGATGTACTGAAAATTCCGGACAAAAAAAAATGCATCCAATGTCATTACCCGTTAGTGATACAGCATGAACCCTGAAGTGCAGCAAAGCTGTGTGCAGTACCACCAATGGGTCGCCATGGGACTATTCGATAAAGATAGACCTGTACCGAAATTTTTTGGCAGGCGGCGACGAACATGTTGCCCAGACAATGACTCGTTGAACTGGAAGAGGGATGCGGATGAAACGACTGAGATTTAACAACCTCTGGAGGCATAAAGCAAGGGGTGGAGACGGCCGCCATTTAAAATTCAAACCCACACAGACGTTCAGGAGAAAGCTTTCTTCAACTTTATCGAATTATCCAATACGGCTTTCAACGTCGGCTTTCATTTCTTCTCAGCTAGGAAAGTCGTTTCACTTCATATCGAGACTGAAGGAGTTCTTTAGGGATCCATTCGAGCAGCAGTTATAACCAGCAGTCTAATCGATTTGAGCTTTACGAAGTATTCATTCGATGTAACTCTATCTAATAAAGTGGAAAGTTTTGTTTATAAAATTCTCAAAACAAAAGCGAATCTAGATTAGATCTTTTCAAATTAAACATCTAAATGACTTTACGGTTTGTTATTGTGCGACAGGTTTGAACTGAGCATCAGTGTGGAAAATAAACACATAAGTTCGACGTGACCTGGCGAATCTCTGGCTTTCTCGAATCAATTGCCGTTGTTTCTGGGTAAACTCTAGTGCATTCCACAACTTTAACCTGTCAGACATGGTGATGGCAGTGTATTCTCTGCCAATCACTCACATTATTTAGTTTTTTTCTCAAATACCCGTACCAACCCGCTATAATGTCGTGGGGTAATAACAAACTATGTTCGTTGTGATGTAGAAAAAGTGGTACTCTCACAGTGAATTCACTACAGAAAGGCATCTATCAAAATCCTGCCGTTCACGACATTCAGATACACGATTTTTGCGAATTATCACATATCGTGTGTGTGTGTGTGTGTGTGTGTGTGTGTGTGTGTGTGTGTGTGTGTGTGTGCGTGTGTGCATGTGTGTGTGTATACTATCGCGGGTGAAATAACTGAAGCGATAGAATAACATAATAAAATGTTTGCTTGAACATGGGTTTGCAGTAATACTTATTATCGATCGTATGTAATAAAAATCGATCTTACGTCATGCAAATAACAGAAAATTGTAACGCAGGCATTTACATCCATAAAGTAACGACACTTGACGATATCTGGAGATACATCGAAGTATATCCAAATCCACTGATGCCTCAAGTAATCTAGCAGTTATCATGTCAACCATTTTTCTCTGCAATGCCATTAATTGAAATTGTATTCTCATATTCTCATTTCTGTATTGGTCAAGTCTTATCATACCTTTAATTCTTCCTAGTTAGTCCACTTCAGATGCTTCTATGCCTATCTTTTCTTTGTCGAGATCTTATAGGTCTCTCTCACATATGTAATTACCGTCCTGATAATGGTGATGCGTAATTTCATATTTATCTTACTGCATATCGTATTTTAAATTTATTAAGTGCTTATATGTTTTACTTTCTTCCCCATAACTAACTGTGCTTCCAAAGGAGGAGAGGAGGAGGAGGAGGAGGAGGAGGAGGGAGGAGATTAGTGTTTAACGTTCCGTCGACGACGAGGTCCTGAAGGAAAGCGGCCGTGCCTTTTCGAAGGCCAGGAAGGGAAATCATAGAACTTCCTAATGCGAGTCCGGAGTGTTAAACACTGCGCTACCCAGCTCTGTGTTTCGAAATTAGGATATGACGCAATTCACACACGTGAAATGCGAGTATGGTTCCATCGTTTATTCTCTAGTATGATATTTGATCGATGTGGTTAATTGCCATGGAATAGCTTTACTTCTGGTTTCGCAGTAGACATCTTACATCCACACAGTTTTACAATAACAGAAATTTTGTACAGCAATATCTGAAGCTCTTCCACGATTTTACCAAGGAACACAGTCTTAGTAAAATAGGACAGCGTTGATAAGACATCTGCTATTAATACTCAGGGTTGTCGAATCGGTATATAAATAATGAAGCACGTGTGATAATATGTTTTAATATGGATGTTCGATATTACGATTTTATTCTCTAATAGTTAAATTAACTTCTAGTAAGTAAAAGAAGAGCATTTGGCATCCCACCTTCATCCATAACACTCCGTAGTGTGGCTCTGTTCACAGAATCTAATATTAAGAAGTCAAGCAATGGAACCGCAATAGTGGACTTCACCGTACTAAATACCTGTCTCAAATTATCACCCATAATTTTTCACACATAAACTCCATCTTATTTATTTATTCGGTTTGTTTTGTATCATACAAATCATTATAATTTGTTATTTATTATTTTTCAGACACATCCACAGACTCCTGGAATAGATAGAAATATTTATAAAAATATCTGCAATGTATTAATGAAAACGTCATGATTATTACAAAGCAATCGAAGGTGATATTCTACGGCTAGAAATAGAATGTTTTGTTCAGTACGAAAACTCTTTACCTTAGTAGTAACTTATCTTCATTATTTTTTTTGCGATAGTAGGATCTGTTGTTCTACGAATAACATTACTGATAAGAATTTTTGGTTGTTTAGGAAAATCATTGAATACTTTGTTCGGTGTGAACGGGCGTTTGCTGAGACGGAGCAACTGACAAGGCCTTGAACGCACGCAGGCTTATCTTGTAAACAAATTATCTGTGACAGTGGACAGTAAGAGAGTTTTGCCAAGAAATGATTAGATCTCAATTTCTAAAGCACATTTGTACTAAATTAATACATGCTGCGTGCTACTAAAATTTCTGTCTAGACCGCATTCTGAAATATGCGAAGCTTTCGTGGTAATGAAATAGGATTGTCTTTTAGATGCACGATTCCAGCCAAATTTCCGTATATTCCGAAAAAGAGAGAGAACAAGAATGATTTTCTGTAGTTAGGGGTAAAATCTTTGGACTTATGCTCATCATAAATATGAACAATGAAGACAGTAAAATACTGCTTCCTTCACAGGTATATTTTTGCTTATCACTAATATCGTGCAGTTTCTCGCTTTCTTCGGCAACGTTTCCTTTCTCACAGCACATGGCTTTTATTATAAATTTTACATTCCATGTGCTACACGGAATTTTTTTCTAAGTTTCTTGGAATATTTGTCAGCAGTCTGTACGAATGATTTAAAGAACGTCGTTTCTTGCTTATGCCTGTAGAAATTTTCATTCCGCTTTTGCAAAGGCAGCGTTATGAAATTCTCAACTACTTACAAGTAATAATTGCCTTGTTACGGCACAGATATAAATATTGATAGTCTTGCATGGTTGTGCCACACTTTATAACAGTGGATTCAACAGATGTCATCCCTGACTGAAATAGCAGTTCACGTGCGGATTGAAATACAAGTAATACGGTACAAAATAAGTCAGCGCAGAGCAAAGATGACAACATAGAGAGTGGCAAAAAAGTAACTGGACACTTGACACTGATTTAAACAAAAGATTGAATTTTTGTTTCATTACAAAAACAAAAAATTCAATTCTTTTTTTATGTTCAAACCGTTCCGTCTTCATTATTAAATCTTTGAAGTTTTTTTGGAACACTGTTACATACAGTATGGCATAGTGTGGTATCACTGTCCAAATCATGAAATGCGTCGTGTAGTTGAGCAATGGTCTGAGGCTTTTGAGAGTAAACGGCATTCTCCAAACAAAAAGAAAAAAGAAGTCGTGGCCCTGATATCTGGTGAACGTCGACGCATGTCAATATCTACCCTTCGGCCAGTCTCTTTTCTTCGGAAAGTTTCTTTTAAATATCCGCGGGCGGCAGTGGCATAATTTGGTGGAGCACCACCGCCTTGAAAGTAAACTTCTTGAAAGTTTTCAACACACATCATAGGTCCACTTAATTGTGAAGCGAATTCAAAACTTTATCTCTTGTCACCGTTCCTTCAAAAATAAAAAAAAATGGACCAAGTACAGCAAATGATGATAAGGCCCAGCAAATTCACACACCAGGCTGATTTTGTGATTTCTGTAACAAAAGATTCTTATTGTCAGTATACCAATAACAGCAGTTATTTCTGTTAAACTGTCAGCTCAACTAAAAATAGGCCTCGTCAGACCACACAGTTTTATTGGATAGGTTAGGATCACGTTTCTCTTGGTCAAGCATCAATTAACTCACAAAACAGAGGCGTCCATTTGCATCATCCTAAAGTAACCCATGTCGTAAAGGTGGAATGTAAGCTTTAAATTTCTGTTTGTGTAACATCCTTTGCACCGACCTTCGAGATAGATCCAGCTCAGTTGCTAATCGTATGGTTGATTTTAGGCGACTTTGGGTTAGAGCTAAACGTACCCGCAATTCATTTTAGTCAGTTGTGACTGTTATTGTGCGGCCAGGTCTAGGTGCATGAATAACGAATCCAGTTCTTGAAATCTATCTCGTATATTACCCACTGTTTGTCTACACTGTGATTTTTATATAAAGTGTCTTCCCCATTCGTTAACACTGCAGTAGCAGCACGTTTACAAAACGTTTTTAACGAAAAATCCTTTCTTGTATCGTTGACATCATGAAAAATTCGGAAAACTACAGCTCTAAACACGTATCACAGTTCACGACTTCAGCATTTTACAAGTTTGATTATTGTGTTTGTTTTGTTTTCTCAGTGCATTGTATACCAGGTTGTCAGGGCGTAATTTTCACCATTTGGTAATACAACTTAACGAGTTAAAATATACTACTGTTCTACGCCTTGCTGTTTCTTTTGTTTCCTTTTAACCAACTGACCAGTTACTTTTGCGCCACTCTGTACAGATGGCGTTTCTGGGCGAATAACAAATATTTTATCAGGTGGTAGTACAGACTAATTCCAACAAAACTTTCCCTATAAAATGTGTCCCATTTTTTATTGATCATAGTGTCAGTTTGATGCAAGTTCGTTTAGAATTTGAACGATTCCTTTGAAGAAATGATATAGAACAAGTAAGTTTATAGGAAAAATATGTGTTAACATTAACGGACATATAAATTTTAGCGTTCCGTACGTCAGTCGCTGCCAAAGGAACTCTTGCAGGACTACATTGTTGTCTGTCCGTCCGATTGTTAAAAACCCTTTTTATAAAAAACAGTTAGACGTATCAAGTTGAAATTTATGCCAACTACTAAGGCCAACATTTCTTTGGCAGTATAAGAAGCTGAGGCTTCAAAGTCAAAACAATCAAAGGTGCGGGCATTTATGTTACATACTGTGATATTCGAGACCTCACGCATTAAAAAATATAGGGTACTCCCCGTTCGCCTAGGATCATGACGTTTGGCAAGAAGTAAGGTTTCACAGTACAGGCAATGAAAAAAGAAAATCCGAAAACTGTAGATCTGAAATTGTATCACAAGAAGGAAGGATTTAATAATTTTTTTTCTGTTTTTTGTTTTTTCTTTTCTTTGAGTTACCTGTCTTCTGACTGATTTGATGCGGCCCCCTACGAATTCCTCTCCAGTGCAACCTCTTCATCTCAGAGCAGCACTTGCAACCAACGTCCTCAATTATCTGCTAGATGTATTTCTATTTCTGTCTTTCTCTACAGGTTTTGCCCTCAACAGCTCCCTCTGGTACCATGAACTCATTCCCTGATGTCTTAACAGATGTCCTATCATCCTTTCTCTTCTCCTTGTCAGTGTTTTCCGTATTTTCCTATCCTCTCCGATTTTGCGCAGAACCTCATCCCTTACGTTATCAGACTACTAATTTTCAGCATTCGTCTCTAGTACCACATTTAAACTGCTTCGATTCTCTTCTGTTCCGGTTTTCCCACAGTCCATGTTTCACTGCCATACAATGCTTAGAAATGTCTTCCTCAGATTAATATTGGATGGCGGTAGACTTCTCTTGGCAAGGAGTGGCCTGTTTTCCACTGCTGGTCTGCTTTTGATGTCCTCCTTGTTCCGTCAGTCACTGGTTATTTTGCTACCTAGGTAGCAGAATTTATTAACTTCATTTACTATATGACCATCAACCCAGATGTTAAGTTTCTCGGTGTTCTCATTTCTGCTACTTCTCATTACATCCGTCTTTTTTCGATTTTCTCTCAGTCCATATTCTCTACTTATCAGACTGTCCATTCCGTCAGCAGATCTTCTTCTCATTCATTTCTGTCATTTGTTATCCGATTTCAAATATGAAATTTAAACATTCTCCAAAATATTGTAAACCTTGGGACCGATATCAGGCTACGATAACTGCCGATAACAGGCAGAAAAGGTCGAGATTGTCAACTTCCGGAATCAATGAACTGCCTAAGTAGTATATGGGCAGGTATGGGACAGACAATAATTATGGTCCTCATCAACCATAAAAAATATACTCTAAAATAGTGGTTCAAGTAACCATAAACATCCAAACAGCCAACAAGGAGTTATATAATGGCCACACCAACCATTAAAAATATTCCATAAAAAACAATGCTTAAATAATGGTCTCCAGTGACCTTTAACCATCATCATACAACCATTAAGGTACCAATCAGCCATAAATGACATCAAAAAATATAGGTCCCAGCTTAAGGTACTAAAGAACCATTATTTTCAAAAGAAAAACAACTGAGAAATGGTACTACCCCGCCATAACTTGACCAGCAATTTAAAGGTTCTACCCCGCCACTACTTTTTTCAAAAAAATATTTCAATGTAAGAGAAATTCCTTTTTTAAGGTAATAAAGAACCATTAATTATACTACCCCTTTAAAAGGTAAGAGAGAACCATTAATTTTTCCCGAAAATAAAAATAAAATTTCAAAAAATTTTATTTAATGGATCAAAAGACCATTAAATTTGAAAATACTTTTGAAGTCACGTATAAAGGTACTAAAGAACCAACAACTTTTCATCCAACGCCTTTTTCGTTTAAAGGTACTAAAGAACCACAACTTTTCATCCAAGGTCTTTAATATTTAATGCTCGCACCTACCATAACTATAAACTATAGGGTAGGTTTATAAAAATGAAAAATATAAATAAAATATAAGACAGTTAATAAATGGAATACAACAAACAAAATGGTATGCGCCGCAACAGATGTAATATTTTAATGGTTTCTAACCATTAAAATCTGATAAAAGTTTTGATTTTGTTATGTAAGGTTAACCATCAACTTTTCAAATTCTTGTTCTATTTGTGATATACTTTCGCCTTTTTTTGCAGAGGTCAGTCTGGTCTTCTACTAATTCCATAACAGTTAGTTGTAGGTACTGCATTTTCTTTAGATAATTAAAAACGATACCTTTTAGGTGTGGTGGCACCCTGTTTATATCAAAAGGAAGTTGTGCTGGTTTGTCGCCGCCTGTCATTATCCACGTCATGCTACAAGGAGGTATTAGTTGATTGTTCATTTATTGACTTTATTATTTAAATAGAAAAAATGTCGTAAACAGCAAAACCTTGGCGCCAAGGAACCCTGTGGGGACTTCTCTTTCTGTCTCTTCTTCGTCGTTGCTACTGTTTTCTTCACCCCACAGGGTTTTTCCTCTTTGTTACTACGTCTCGTCCCATGAATCTTGGTTGATGAGGGAGAGCGGTTCTTTGCGGACGTCTCATGACGTCACTCAAAACTCCACGACGAAAACTTTACTCAGTTTCTTTATTACAGTGGTTGGCCAGACCCCTGACCGAACGCGCTGAGCAACCACGCCGGCGAGAGAAAACTGGCCGTGTTCGGGTTATAAGTCATGCTGAAGCTGTTAAGAGTGTCATCTACTAGCGAATGAACGAGTTAATATTACGTATCAGCTGGCCTTCACCTCGCGGCTTGGCGGGTCGCCAGATGTGTGTCGGTAGTTCCGCGACGCTCCTCTGATTATCTGTTTCGGATTGCGTAATGACTTCACGGCCGAGGTCACCGTATTTCTAATTTGCGCCAGCGACAGACTCAAAGAATTCAAACTTAATATATTCATTGTCAGTATTAAAATATAAATCAATTATGTGCTCTCTGACACCATAAGTTAATTCCCACCCATCATAATCATCACGACGAGTAACTACATTCTTAAAATGTGAGAATTTATTTATATCAAGACTTTCAATATAAAATGTATACGTCAAGAATATGTATTCATCATCTTTAACGTATAGCACTTTTCCTTGTTCATTTAATTTATAGTTTATATCGAAATTATCTAGTTCTCTCAAGATAGCATACAGAGCCATTTTCTTTATTTATTTATTAACTGTCTTATATTTTATTTATATTTTTCATTTTTATAAACCTACCCTATAGTTTATAGTTATGGTAGGTGCGAGCATTAAATATTAAAGACCTTGGATGAAAAGTTGTGGTTCTTTAGTACCTTTAAACGAAAAAGGCGTTGGATGAAAAGTTGTTGGTTAACCTTACATAACAAAATCAAAACTTTTATCAGATTTTAATGGTTAGAAACCATTAAAATATTACATTACTTTTATTGACCCAACTATTGTGTGAGTTATCAAACCCTAACCACTTTACATATACTTTGTCACCCTTCTTTCTGATTACTTTTTCTACAAGATAGACGTCAGGATACTTAGTTTTCTGTAATTCTTGTTCGTAGAAGTTACCTTCAATTTCTTCTTTATTTGTGTCTTTCAGCTTGTACGTGGTTGGAATTGTGTTACTGATCTGACTCACTTCAAATATTTCCGTCGACCAGTTAGCAGTATAGCCTTTCTCAAACAAACCTTTCAATTTACTGATCCTAACTTTATCACCTATCTTGAACTTTGGTGGGTCTGCTTTAAGTTCAATTGCTGGTAGCAATATCTTTGCATTCTTTTTAGTCACTTCTATTGGTTTCATCCCTATTGTTCTGTGTTTTCTGTTGTTGTAGTCATATATGAGCTTTGGAAGTAACTCAATCCACTTTTGATTACCTTGAATCGAGAATTGTTTCCACATTTTTTCTTTTATCGTTCTGTTAAACCTTTCAACTACTGATGCTTTAAGTTCTGTAAATGTGGAATAGTGGTTTATGCCTTCAAGTTTCATCAGTTCCTTAAAGTGTTTATTGTAGAACTCTTTACCATTATCTGTTTGTAGATTCCTTGGCTTCCTTTCTTGTAGAATACTTTTAAAAGCAATGGCCACATTCACACCTGATTTGTCGTTAACAGGAATAGCCCATGCATACTTTGAAAACACATCAATAACCGTTAATAGGTACTTGTATCCTTTGTTAATCTTAGACACCCCTTTTAGGTGTCCAGAATCCATCTCAACCAAATCAGCTTGCCACAAATCATCTATGCCATAAGCTATGACAGTTCTCCTTGGGAAGTTCTTTCTCGATGGTGTGTGAAGCTCGTTTACAATACCTTCACGAACAGATGGTTGTTCCTTAGGAACGTTACAACCTACATTTTCTACGTCTTTTTTTTTACAAATTTACTTTTCCTGCTTTTGCATTCCGAACAGATACCTTCAATTCTTGTTCGTCCGTTTTTAGCCATAACACGGTGTGGATGAAGGGTGTTCGTTTGTTTTCTACACTTTAAACACCAAATATGATAGTCGTTCATTTATTAACTGAGTGTTACATCTAAAATATAATCCTCTTACTAGTACGCACTTTTTAAAGATCCTAAAGACCTTTAAAAAGTCATTCTTAATTCTCAATATCCTCGACAACTGGTATCAGTTCACCATAAATTAGAAATTTCACGTTAACAGGTACGGTTTTAACACTATCTTTTAGTCTTACAGAGAAAAAATTTCCTTCATTTATTGTTATTGAATGGTTTCCACCATTAATTAGATGTATTTTGTCATATACACTTACTGCCATATCAAAGTCCTTATTTGACAGACGTCCATTAACGTTTTCACCAATTGCAACAACTCTTCTTAACTGAAAGGTGTATTCAAAGTTGTGCATTTTTTGTTCATCACCTGTCACAAATGTGAATTCAACTGTTTGTTTATCGTGTATAGTGCTCTGAGAACTCTCAATATACGGCTTCAAATCTGATTTAGTAAAATAATCTGAAAGAACTTTCTCAATCTCCTTCTTGCTGTAATAATTACTGAATTGTGTTAAGAGACTTGTGTATTGTGCACTACTCTCTACAAGTTTTGTTTGCAGAAACCTCTTGGTAACTACATCCATATCATCAACAGGATCATCGACATTGACTAATCTTCTACCTAGAAAATTTATATAACGCTTTGATTTCTTCATCACATCTGTGAAATATTTCTGAAACTTGGTAAAACTCTTTTCGACATTTTTTATCTTATCTAACTCTTCTGCCGTCATTCGAAAAGCTACATCAGTAGCTACAGCTAGTTTATTCCCAAAAACGTCCATTTATTACATTCAAAATTTCGTTAAAATTCCACCCAACCGTAAATAGCTTAAGTACGAGCATACACAGGTGACCACAAATATACTCGTCATAATACTGTATTCTTTCTGTATTGTAGAATAAATTCTTTGAACCTAGGTAACGGACCAATTCGTCAGGTACATTTCCTCCAAATGAATCAAAAACAAATTTTTCGTCGCTTTTTTTGAAGTAACAGATCCAGTGTGAACCAGTGTGCTTAGACGAGTCTAAATTCACAATTCCTGATTCGTACTTTAATGGTTTATTAGGTAACTCATCAATCATATAAACACCTCTGAAAGATTCAATTTTCAATTCTTTTGCTAGTTTTTCTATGACAAAGTTGCTTAAAGCATGAGGGTAGTCTGCGATTATTTTTTTGAACTTTTTTTTTTCATTCCAGATCCCTTCTTTTCCAATTTTTCCAAAATTAGATTGTGTCTCTTCTGTTCAGCCAGTTCTGCATCTTCTTTCTGTTTTTTATGAACGGCGCTTGTGATTGCAGCAGCTCCACCAGCCAATGAACCAATTGCGCCTAAGGCAGCCAGTATCAGTGGTAGGAATCCTCCTTCGTGCATACTCATACCAGAACCCTTTTTTAAACTCTTTGAGTTAAGGTAATCAAGAATCTTTTTCACGACAGGTATAGATAGTGTTATAAGTAAACTACCACCTTTCTTAAGTTTATTTGCTTTCTGTTTCATTTGAACCTCTGTGAGGAAACCATCAAGAAACCCATGACTTTTCAAATCATCATTGGACAATTTTATTTTAATAGATTTTGCTTTTGGACTCCCTCTGGGGGAAACATTGTAATCAATACTAAATCCTCTCATTTATTTATTAATTTATTTCAATTTTAATTTTATGCTTTAAAAGCATAAAATCTGCATTAAAATTACACCTTTTCACAAACCAAAACCGTTTTCATCGACTTCCAACCCCATTCCCAGCTTCCGTTTCCCGAACATTATTCCAGCAACAGCTGTGGAAGCTAATCTCTCTCCAAGTGAAGTATCTTTACTGAACATTCTTTCCTTTGCAGCTTTTTGTAGTTCTTTGTCAGCTACGTGTCTGTTCTCCAAATCCTTATGATCTCGATAAGCAATGTCATGTTGTTTACATGCTTCGTCTAAAGGATTGATTCCTACATCTCCTCTAGCTAATCTTTCTTCTAATTTGGTGCCAGGGCCGCAGTAGTTGTATCCAGGAAGGTGCAATTCAACCGGGAGATTATTAATTAGTGTGTTCACTAAACCTTTCCCATGTTTTTCTGACTTCCAGAAGGTGTGAGGGAGGTGGTTTAGAAATCTAATTAGGTAAGGGATCCCCTTCGGATTATCGATAATAAAGTCATTAAACTTATTACTGAGCATTTTAGTAATTGCAACTTTTTCATTGTGGTAGTTGGTGTTTCCAGCATTTTCTTCCCCATGAATAACCATAAGTCTATCAATTAAGTCCCGGACATCGTCCATCCAGATGTATTCAATCGGCCTGTCACTATATTTCTTCACGAAACCATTTCCAGTCTTTGTGGGACTTACCTTAGACCTCTTGATTGCTTTGTATATGGGCTTGATTAACCTGTTATATTTTTCGCTTGCACTTGATTTAGGTCCTTTTGTGGGGTCGTTGTTCTGATATATAGCATTTGTTAATTTTAATATATCCACATAATTGTCATGGTCATCAAGTGGTACACTCTCATCTACATCTTTCTGTGTTAGAAGATTCATTAACCCTTTAGTAGCTTTAATTCGTTTATCTTTAATGATAATGTCGTCATTCTGAAAATTAACTTCCGAATCACCAATAAAATGCTTACCATTATCGAATCTTAAACCAAATACCTTGTCACCTAAGCCTCCTAAGTACTTGGATACTACAGGGCCTAAATATGTTGTTGCATAATTGGTTATAGCAGCCTTTGGTGTACTAGTTAATTCACCCTTCCTAATCATCTTTTCCCTTTCCTTCTCTTCAATTTCTGCTAAGGTTGATTCTAATCTTTGTTTTGTATTTGGTGAAACATCACTGTCAGTATCATTGTCTTTAAAAATACTCTTTTCAAATGACGTTTCTTCTGGTGTTGAGGGAATAGGAAACATGTCTTCGAAATCTGTTTTTTTATATGGAACCAGCTGCTTTTCTACTTCTCTGTTTAGTTCTATTGCTTTTATTACATTATCACCCAAACCCTCCAATTCTCCCTTAACCTCTTTAATTGCATCGATAACAGGTTGGTCTTCTTTTTTATACTTTTCATACTCTGTTATTGGTTGTTTCTTCCACGATTTAAAACCTTCCCTGAGTTCTTCAAACTTTCTTCTGTTCTTCCGTGCACTCTTAATAGCATCAGGATTATATTTTGCAAACATCTTTATTATATGTGATATTTTATAGTAAAACGTAAGCGTTGGGAGTTAAGCGTTAAGCGTTAGACGTTAAGCGTTGGACGTTAAGCGTTGGACGTTAAGCGTTGGACGTTAAGCGTTAGACGGTAGGCGTTGGACGTTAAGCGTTGGACGTTAAGCGTTGGACGTTAAGCGTTGGACGTTAAGCGTTAGACGGTAGGCGTTGGACGTTAAGCGTTGGACGTTAAGCGTTGGACGTTAAGCGTTGAGCGTTAAGCGTTAGACGGTAGGCGTTGAGCGTTAAGCGTTAGACGGTAGGCGTTGAGCGTTAAGCGTTAAGCGTTAATCGTTGGGTGTTACGCAGTTTAAGAATTGTTTGATCTTATTTCTGTACTTGCCATCATTAGATTTACGCGTTAAGTCTAGCGTTATAAAACCAAAATCGTCTTCATTCCAGCAATTACTACACATGGTTTTGAAATCATCGTATCTCATATCACCCCCAACAAATTCATTATAAATATGATTTAGATTCCTATTGTCTTGTCTAAAAACATTCAGGAAGTTCAGATTATCACGAACCAGTTGTTTCGGTATCTTGGTGTATGTTTGTGCTAAGTAAAAACAGTCTACTCCTTTGTGTCTACCTCTGGTGAAATATTCCCTAACTATATCTTGGTTCTCCAAAATAAAATCATCAAATATCACAACTGAATTTTCCGTACATTCATCTAAAGGTATTATATCTTGTGCTGCTTCAATGAATGATGCTACCTTCAAATCTGTTTTTTCTTCTAGTTTGTCACACATTTTCATTAGTTCTTGATACTTTGATTGATCTAGACTTTTTGAATATATGTATACATGATTTACTTTGTCCCAGTTCAACCACCCTGGTGCAAGAAGGTAATTGTCAATCATTAGTGTTGTTTTACCACATCCACTTGGACCGATAATTCCACAACGTATCGAATTAGATAAAAGCTCCCCATGCTTCAATTTTCTTTTCCTTTCTGGTATTCTAACTTTAGGTTCCCAGTCTGTCTTCATTTCTCCTTTCTTTATTCTCTATTTAGCTTTATTAACTGAGTTAATAAATGACAAGATTATTTAAGCTGAGCGGTAGGTCCTCTGTACTAGAAAAGAGGTTGACAGTTCCGATTAGAGACCACTTTAAAGGTGTGGCCTTAAAAGGATTTTATACGACGTTCTTGACTCCAAATGTAACCACAAAGAATAATAAGTTGTACTATGAGAAAGATGGTGTGGTTAACATGTTAAATATTCCACCTGGGCAGTACAGTATACAAAATTTAGAAAAATACATTCGTACCAAAAACCCTGAAATAAATATTAAGGCAGACAAGGTTTCAAACAGAGTTGTTATAGAAAGTGAAGTGAAGCTATTTATGGACAGAAAGGATAGCATAGGAAGTGTGCTGGGATTTAATAATCAAATCGTTGAACCTAACACAAAGACTACTGGTACTGGTATTCCTAAAATTATTCCCTTCGAAACGATTAATGTTCATTTCAACTTGGCAGATGGTATGTTAGTTAAGGGTGGTGAACACTACCACAGAGAAACTAATATTATAGCTTCTTTTAAAATCGGTGTGGAGTTTGGTGGCCCTATTATTTATGAACCACAGAACCACTCATTTGTTCCCCTTCACGACAGAATTCAGTACTTGGTAGTAACTGTAACTGATGAAGACGATAATTTGATTGATTTTGGTGGAGCCGATGTCACGGTAATTTTAGAAATGCAGTAAAAATTTAGTTTAATTAATTAATTAAACAAAAACTCAGTTAATAAATGAACAAGATAGAAAGTTATCAATACCAGTCTTTTCCCGTAAATGAGAAGACGAAATTTAATGTAAACATACCAAACAAAGATGTTGAAATAGACATCAAAGTTGGTGATGGTTGGATTGACAGTAAGAATGCTTTTCTTTATATGAATTTTAATGTAACTCACGTTAATGGTTCTGATTACACTAGCTACGATGGAAAATCTAATGTAAAACTGATCGACAATTTTGTATCGCAGTTGTTTTCCGCAATTACCATTAAAAAGAAAGGAGTTATCATCTCCAGAATTGAACATCCCAGTATTTCTTCAACGGTGCTGTATCACCTCACCTCTTCAATTGCTGAGGATGTAATGTATGAAGGGAACTTTGTAAACAACGGTAAGCTAAAGTCAAAATCAAATGAAGTATTGTACCCACTGAAAATGTTGGGTGGGTACTTTAAAGACTACAAAGAGATTATGTGGGAAGGAGATATAACGATTTGTTTCACTTGGAGCGCGAGTGGTGGAGATGCTTTGGAGAGATGGTTTTCAAAAAATGCTGCTGGTGTTGATATTGATGGAACTCGTCCAGAAGAAGGGAAAGTAATCATCACAAGTATGGAAATAAGAATGCCTGTAGTTAAATATGAGCCAACTTATGAGCTCGATCTAAGAGACAAAATATTCAGAGAACCTAAACTTCCCATTTCATTCTTTGAACTACAGACTCAAGAGATAGCGGGTCTCAGTGGTAGGAGGAACTTTGAAATTGACATTACCAATTACTACACATCCTTAGAGTTTGATATGCCTTACTTTATTTTTGTTGTGTTCCAGACTAACCGAAAAGGTAACCAAGAAAGAGATTCGTCGCAGTACGATCATGTCAACCTTCAAAATATTTATCTAAAGAATGGTAGAAACGAAATATTTCCTGAGGAAGCATGGAACATTGCTCCTCCTTCAATTTACTTCAAGGCCTACAATGCATTCTTAGACTTTAAGCGGATAACCGATTTAAGAGGTGATTCGAAAATTAGTCCTTACAGCTTCATTAATTCGTATCCCATTTATGTTATTAATATGACCAAGAGGCGAAATGTTGTAGCGGCAAACAAAACAAGTATGAAGTTGTGCGCAACTTTTAATGCTAACATACCTGAAAACACTACTGCTTATATTGTGATGTATACCAAAAAGAATTTGATCTATGATGCAAAGCATGGTATAGTAAATGAAAGCTTTTAATGCCTATTTTTAATGCCTATTTTTAATGCCTCTCAGGCATTAAAAATTAAAAATTAAAAATTAAAAATTAAAAATGTATTTTATAAAAATTCTATGATGTGTCTGGGTTTTATGTTAATGTCTCCGTGTGTCATACCTTTGTAAACCATTTTTAATCCTATAATAGACCTAGAGTCTTCCCAACTTAGGATTTTGTTGTACCTTTCAGGCAATCTAACTTTAAGTTCATTCTCGAGTTCTAAAATGTATCCACTACCGAATTTCAGTGTCATGAACTCTATGTCTGTAATAAGATACTCATAATCTATTTCGAGATCTCGCAAATGAGTAAACGATGTTTGTGTGTTAAAACTATTGAGTTTTAGTAGAAGTTGTTGTTGTTGACTATTCATTTATTAAATATGTTTTTTTTAACTAAAAATTTATTTGTTCTAACAGGGTAACTGTATTTTTTAGAGTACTTATTATTTCTACAATAGAAGATGACTGTTTAGGGCAATTTATTTCAAACAAAGAAAGATCCATTTTCCCAGCTCTAACTACAGAATTAGTAAATTCATTGTACTCATAGAATGTTTCCCCTTTGAAGAAATATAATAAACCATTTGTATATCTAAAAGATGAATCGATACTTGGAGGTAATCCCGGAAATTCTCTTGTAATTCTTCCATACCTTTTGCTTATTCCCTTACATTCGTCAACTTCTATATAGTAAACATCATCGAAAAATATGAAACTTTTGCCAGAATATGAATTTATTGCTGAATGTAACACTACATTTTTCCTTAATGAAAGGTTTGTTAATGATTGTGGATAACCATATTTCAACTTAAAGGATGGTATTTCCATTACATATATCTTGTTATCAATGAATAAAACAACATCTCCAGATGGTCTTTGGTAAGCTGCAGTAATATTTTTAAAGCCTTTTGGAAGAAATGTTAACCAATCATTTATGAGTTGTGGTGTCGTGTGTATATTTAAGTTATCCAAATCCATTACCCAAACCCATTTCTCATAATAAATATACAGAACCTGATCAACGATTAAAAAGTTCTTTATTTTCTTATTCAGTTTACATAGTTCTGGAGGATTTGAATCTTCCTCTCCTTCATCAGCATCATCGGTTTCAGCTTCATCTTTACCACTTCCTTCACTATCTTTTCCATACAAACTTTGAATTCCAAGAATATCATCTTTACTTAATTCAATATTTGAACTATTGTATATCGGATACATAATTGATGTATTTACACTTGAATGAGCTAGTCCTAGTGTATGACCAATTTCATGAACTAAAACAGCATAAAAGTTAATCTTTTCTTTAGGAGTGTTTGTATCAATCTCAAAATACCAATCTTCATCTTGATCCATATGAATTTCTACAGCATTATTATTGATGTCAGGGTAAAATGCATGACCTAACACACCTCCTTTGCCATCAAACGATTTTGAGCAAAAATGTTGGCCACTAGTTTCTTTTCTGTGTAAACGTCTTTTATTTGAAATAATAATGTCGCAATTCGATTGATCTTCTTCAAAAATCAAGTCTGTATGTTCTTTCCAGCTATTAAAAGCTATTTCAGTTAATTCCTTCATTCTCTTTGATGAACCAGTGTAATACCATTTTATATTTTTCTTATTCCATTTATCAATATGTGAAGTAAAAGATAGTGCATGATCTTCAACGCCACATCTAGGTCTCCTTATCAGTTCTAAAGTTTCATCACTTATTTCACCTGTGGGTTTCAAATTAAACTTTTGTTGAAATAGTTTTAAAGCATTCTTTATATCTGAAAGATCTGGAATATTTGCAGAATCTGGTTCAAGATACCCAAAATCATGTAAATATTTGATTACTTCTTCATCAGCAGCGACAAATCCACTAAATATTAATGTTAGGATGATTGTTTTCATTTATTAACTGTGTGTAATTACTTTTCAGTATCCCCAAGGTAGTGTGTCAATTATTCCATCTGTCTCCTTCAAGACCATTCGTTTGTCGTAGGTTACTTTGAACTCTTTAACCATAAGCTTATTTACCAATCTTTTATTTTTCTTATCTCTAGTTATCATATTGTTATTTGTCGTTATTTTATCACTGGTGCCATATATCAGTTTACCCATTGTCTTCATGTTAATTTTCAAACTATTTTCGTAGTTGAGGGTAAAACCTTTTATTTTCGTCGCACGTTTGCCTTTTAGGGTTTCATAAGCATAACTTTTTGGACCAGTGCTTATCCACTCTGTGATATAATCATCCTTTCCCAACTCATCTGTCCATTCTCCTAACATACACCCTGTTTCTACAGTATTCGTACCATCATCAATGTATACAACACTATCAGTATCATAGTATACAACCTTATCTCCTAATCTGTCTAGCATCTCATACAATCGTATCCTAGCATTGGAGGTGGTGAAGGCTGCTATAAATATATTGGTGGCATTACTATCCTCTACATATTCGTCAGTGTACTTGTAGGTAACCTCAATCATATCTTCATTGATGAAGATCACATTAGATATCTCTATCTTATCATCTAGTAATAGTTCGTACCAACGTTGTGGATCAGTGATGAATTCACTTTGAGTCATATTTTGTCTTTGGCCGAATTTACCCCACAGAGAGTTTAGGCAGATCTTGGCGACGGCACGTTTTCCAGGATTGGGCTCAATTTTGTTAATGTCCAGTTCAATACCTTGCTTCTCCTTTATGGCTTGGATGTATTCCTCTTTTGATTTGTAATCGTCTTCCCAAGGGCTAGTTTCTAGCTTTATTTTCATAAAAGTTTTAATGTAATCTCTGAACAGGGCATTACTTTTATTTTTAATTCCATACTTCGTAAATTTCTTGTATTTTGTAGCCTTTTTCGATTGCTTTATTTATTTCTACAGTAGTCCATGTGCCTGTGAAAGCTCTCTCTTCGTTGTTGTGGTTGCAACGCTCTGTCGTCTTATCACCACACTTGGCGCAGAGAGCAAACAACAATTTTTCTTGCTTAATGGGAAGTACGGGGTGATAAAGACCTTTAGGAGCTAGTACCTTGCATTTGACCAAACCAAACCATTCCTTGTTGTATTCTTCTTGTTTCAATATTTTAGTAGGATGACCAACAGGATACCAATCGTAGAACATTACAGTTGGATACAAAGAGCATATGTCTATATACCGCATTTTCTTTGAAGTCACTTTCAGTTTTGCAGCATTTGTTCGCCCACCGAAAAAGGCGTCTCTAGGCTTTAATGGTTCCACAACGTTGATCGTTTTATTTAGGGCTTGTTTGTAAGCTTTGGATTTCTTCCACTCACAAGACCACACCTCAACTACATTGTAACCTGCATTTCTCAGTGTGTTAGTTCGGTCCATAGTTTTAGTAAACAAATCATCCATAGTTTCATTGTTTACATTATTGATGGTGTCGGGGTTGTAACAGTCGGGGCATCCGTGCCAGAAACAACCGTGATACTGATAAACTGTTTCACTGGTTTTATCATAACCATCAACTTTAGCACCACATATGTTTACTTCACCACCATTTAGTGCGTGACGTACATTAGGGTACATATTCAACCAGGCTATGGATTCTTTACTAAACATTTCCTTCTTATCGTCTTTCACTACTGCAATAGTATTTTCTTGGAGATACTTTGATCTATAAATAGCCATACATACACTAGCGATGGTTACGTATTGGAAAGGATCTATATTGGCAATCTCTAAAAATGATTTCCTGAATTCAAGACACCCCCTACGCAATATATCAACGTCCGAATGACAGTACTCTGCTAGTTCCTTCTTAAAGTCAAATACATAGTTTTCTTTTACCTTATCACCATGCCATTTTAAAAAGTCGTCACGTTGACCATCTTTCATAGTGTTGACACCATAGAATTTGGTAGGTGGAATAGGTCCAACGTAATTTTGATTTTCTTTTGTATTGAAAAAGTGGGGAAAGTATCCTTTTTTAATTTCTTTTATACCAAACGTTTTCGGGAATGATGCTAAAGCTCCTTGGATGAAGTTCATGCTGTCAATTATTTTTATTCTTAAACAAGGTATTTCAAGCTGCATTATTTTAGACCCTGAGTAAATAGTCTTGGGTTTGATTCCATTTTTGACACAATATTGAAGAATAAAGTATGAGTCGTAACCTTTAGAATTATGAGCAATACATGTGTATCCTTTGTGGGCTTCGCTAATAAGCCATTGGCAAAACTCATCATTAGTTAGAAAATCTCTTCTATTGCCACTGAAATCATGAACGGCTACATAATTAGGGTTGTGCACACCAGTATCTTGCTCGGCTTCATAATCGAAGAAGTAGTACTTCTCAGTGTAACTACAGCTGGTACGCTTCTTCTCTGATTGTCCATTACATACACATGGCTCTCCACAAACACCGCCCTTTTGACCCTTGGGATACATATGGCATTTATGGTCAATGATCTTCACAGCATCCTGGCAATTTTCACACCATACGTAGCCGCAGTTGTGCTTCTTTGACCTTAGACAGATTTTGTTGCAAGTTTTACACTTGTACGTTTTTTCACAAACTTTTTGATGGTTTTTCAAACAATCTTTACCATAGCAGTATCTATTACACTTGTCGCAATATATCCTAACACGGTGTTTGTCTGCGAGTTTCTTGTGTTGAGGTTGTTTGCACAAATTACACACTTCTGTCTTGTCCTTTTTACACTTGTGTATGTCTTGGTTATTATAAGGTTTATCACACTTCTGGCAGTAGTATGAGCTTCCAAAAAAGGCTTTCATGTTATTTATAGCGTCATAGTGATTGTTGTGGTGGTACAGATATATCGTAGTGTCTCTTTCTTTTCCAGAATGTATGACCGCGTTGAAATGTGCAGCCGAAACCACCTTTATCTGAACATCCAAAAACTCTTCAGCATCCTGGATATCCTCTAAGGTGAACATATCTTCGCAATTCTTCCCCAGTCTGATACAGAGTTCCTTAGCCAACTCTTCTTGCAATTTCCTACCTTTCCTTATATAGATTAAGTCATTACTGGTGAGTTCCCTATCAAGAATGATGTTTGTTTCGTATGTCAATGCCGTAACTATAGCTCTTGGACCACACATATTGTCCTTATTATCTATTTTGTTAATACATCTTTTAGCCTTAACGTCTTTCTGAAGGTTGACTACTTTTTTGCCTTTATTATCATCGCCTCTGGGGATTTTATAAACTTGAAAGTCAAATCTGGTTGTATTTATATCTACATTTTCATTAGATGTAACAATTCTTTCAATTTGATTGAGTAAAAGGGAGGCGTTGATTTTCTGATTTCTTTTGGCCGAAATTGTATGGTGAAAATTTTCATTATCTGCGACTATTTTCATCTGATCTCCTGGACTGTAATTACACATTTTCTTCACAGCTTTTATAGTTGCATGGACGGCTGCCCTAACAGCTTTCATTTGTTCAAGGGGTGTTCCTTTCAAATCTTTTACCTGTATGGTGTAGTTAGTTTGCCAAACGTTGAACGTCTTAAGAAAGGTACGGTTTCCTTCATGAATCTTAAAAGGAGATTTTTTCTCCACACTTCGATCGAACAATTTTTGTTAGAATGGGAAAATTTGACCTAACTTCTCATTAATTACTATTTCTTTGCATGGTTGAGGGGGTACTTTAGTTTCAAAGAAGTCTTCAGCAAAGTTGAAGTGCCTGATTTTATCCAACCGTTCCTTCTCACTTCGTATCAAAGCCGTCAATCCGTTCTTTGAATGAACCATTGAGTAGCCCTTAATGCCGTTCTCCCTTGCAAATCGTTTCAGTTGGCGAACAGTCATTGCCGACAGTTCTTCATTTGTATAATTAAATAAATCATTATTCATAGCCTTGGACGTTGCATTGGTCACAGCTTCAACAAGATCCGCCTTCTTCATCTTGTAGAAACCTGTAATTTTGAGCTCCTTAGCCAGAGCCCTTAGTTCTTTAACAGTTGCGCTGTTGCGGCGCATACCATTTTGTTTGTTGTATTCCATTTATTAACTGTCTTATATTTTATTTATATTTTTCATTTTTATAAACCTACCCTATAGTTTATAGTTATGGTAGGTGCGAGCATTAAATATTAAAGACCTTGGATGAAAAGTTGTGGTTCTTTAGTACCTTTAAACGAAAAAGGCGTTGGATGAAAAGTTGTGGTTCTTTAGTACCTTTATACGTGACTTCAAAAGTATTTTCAAATTTAATGGTCTTTTGATCCATTAAATAAAATTTTTTGAAATTTTATTTTTATTTTCGGGAAAAATTAATGGTTCTCTCTTACCTTTTAAAGGGGTAGTATAATTAATGGTTCTTTATTACCTTAAAAAAGGAATTTCTCTTACATTGAAATATTTTTTTGAAAAAAGTAGTGGCGGGATAGAACCTTTAAATTGCTGGTCAAGTTATGGCGGGGTAGTACCATTTCTCAGTTGTTTTTCTTTTGAAAATAATGGTTCCTTAGTACCTTAAGTTTGGACCTATATTTTTTGATGTCATTTATGGTTGATTGGTACCTTAATGGTTGTATGATGATGGTTAAAGGTCACTGGAGACCATTATTTAAGCATTGTTTTTTATGGAATATTTTTAATGGTTGGTGTGGCCATTATATAACTCCTTGTTGGCTGTTTGGATGTTTATGGTTACTTGAACCACTATTTTAGAGTATATTTTTTATGGTTGATGAGGACCATAATTATTGTCTGTCCCATACCTGCCCATATACTACTTGCCTATGAACATGATTATGTTTGTCGGAACCGTCATGCGCGAGTGCTACTCGCATCTGCCAATTAAGAAACTGTCCATCACTGTAGCTGAGTGTTCAGCGTGGCTGACTGCCTTTCAGAGTATCTGAGTTCAATTCTCGATACTGCCAGGAAAGTTTCCTTACATTCGTTCCTGGAAGAGAAGCAGCTCTCCTGGAGTTAGATCTAAATCTTGCTCTGTTATCTACACTGAAGAGCCAAAGAAACAGGTACACCTGTCTAATATCACGTTGGGTCCCAGCGAGCAAGCAGAAGTGCCATAGCACGACGTGGCATGGACTCGACTAATGTCTTAAGTAGTGCTAGAGGGAACTGACACCTGAATCCTGCAGGGCTGTCCATACGTCCGTAAGAGTACGAAGAGCTCTTCTGAACAGCACGTTGCAAGGCATACCAGGTATGCTCAATAATGTTCATGTCTGGAAAGTTTGGTGGCCAGGGGGTTTAAACTCAGAAGCCAGGAGCCACTCTGTAGCAATTCTGAACTTGTGGGGATGTCGCATTATCCTACTGGAATTGCCCAAGTCCATCGGAAAGCATAATTCACATGGACGAATAGAGGAGATCATACAGGATGCTTAATACGTGTCACCTGTCAGAGTCGTATCCAGGCGTATCAGGTGTCCCATATCACTCCCAACTGCACACTCCCCACACCATTACAGAGCCTCAACCAGCTGGAAGAGTCCCCTGCTGACATGCAGGGTCCATGGATTCATGAGGTTGTCTCCACACCCGTACATGTCCGTCAGCCTGATACAATTTGAAATGAGACTCGTCCGAACAGGCAACATGTTTCCAATCATCGACAGTCCATGTCGGTGCTGACGGGCCCAGGCGAGGCATGTAAAGCTTTGAATCGTGCTGTCATCAAGGTTACACTAGTGGACCTTCGGCTCCGGAAGCCCTGATCGATGATGTTTCGTTGAATGGTTCGCACGCTGACACTCGTTGAGGGCCTAGCATTTAAATCTGTAGCAAGTTGCATAAGGGTTGCTGTAACGTTGATCGCTTCTCTTCAGTCGTCGTTGGTTCCGTTCTTCCAGGATCTTTTTCGGGCCGCAGCGATGTCGGAGATTTGATGTTTTACCGGATTCCTGTTATTCACGGTACACTCGTGAAATAGTCGTACTGGAAAATCTCCACTTCATCGCTGCCTCGGAGATGCTGTGTCCCATCACCCGTGCGATCACTTTCAAACTGACTTATATCTTGACAACCTGCCATTGTAGGAGCAGTAACCAATCAAAGAATTGCGCCAAACTCTTGTTGTGACATATCTCTGTATCTGAACATGCATGCGCATGCCAGTTTATTTTGCGCTTCAGTGTACAAGACATTCCATTGGGAAAGTGATGAAAGTTATTCGGTGCTTCATACTGAACTCCTTCTTGGCCCACTGATAGATACAATAACGGGGAATAAAGATTTTTCCTTTAGTGTTGTGGGTATTGAGCTGTGACACCATTGAGTTAGTACACTGTTCTATCTGGCGCCACTGGCTCAGGTGTAGTGTCGACCATCCATCTTGCGGCCCATTGTCAATACCTATGAGGAAGAGTTGGTATCTGTGAGCTGTGTCCTTACAAGGTCTTTGCTTGCTGATATATCCACGGGGTTTGCTGGCCCAGGAGAGAGGCACGAAGTTTGGAGATTGCCGGTAGTGTCGCAACAAGATCCGAACGGGAGAAGCCACGAGCTGCGCAAGGAGGGCCTGCGCAGAGCGAAGACACAGGAGTACTTCACCGAGGTCAGCGTCGACAACAAGCAGCAGGCCGACATCCCGTCTGTTGGTTGGCGACATTCGAGTCGGACGACCGCTCGTCACCTGGCTGTCTTCTTCTACCTGGCTTTCATCGGCACCACTCAGTAATCGCTGGGACGCACCGTAGATCCATGTATCTGCCTGCTGATAAAGGGGGGTATCATTCTGTAATGCTCCTGGTGTTTTGTTTCATTGTCCGTCTGCCCTCCTTATTATTTTCAGGTTTGTACTCGGCCCTTAATGTTCTACTAATTAATCAGCTCTTGGTCTTAAATAGTGCCGGAACAATTCTACTGAGGCAAAGGTTGCCGTTAAACAAAAGAGAGACCTTGTGGTTAAATTTAGCTGTAAACTGGTTCAGGTCTTTGATTGAAATAGCATTTCTCAGTCATTAGTTATAATCTGATCAACCTGTTGTACGAAGCTGTTCGTTTCCGCCATTATTGGTGTATTTTAGCTGGATCTAGTGGTTCTGCCGAGTGAATTCTTTTGCAATAAGTGTTCACAAGTAATGTTTTAAGACGTTCCTTCAGAGCGGTCTTAATAACTGACAATCAGTTTAACTTTGAAAGTATTAACAGCCAACTGTCACCACGGCTTTAGTCAAAATATACTTGTCAGAAGGGACTGGTTGCGATCCAGTCGCACCTTTGTCGGCGATAGAAATTAAGAGGTTGGTTGCTTTCAATTGAACCTTATCATTGTCATATTTTCTGCTAATCTGTTTAACATTTAAGCACAGGTGCGCATCTTATCCAAAAAGAATGTCCAAATGTGTGTTAATTACTAACGGACCAAACTGCTGAGGTCATCGGTTTCTACACTTACACACTACTTAAATTAACTTATACTAAGAACAACACACACATCCATGCTCGAGGGAGAACTCGAACCTCCGGTTGGAGGTCAGTCCGTGACATGATGCCTCAAACAGCGCAGCCACTCCGCGCGGCGCATCTTAACCCAGAACCTTTCGTCATACAGCTTTCAAATTAAAAGTTCAGTCATCTGTTTTGAGTATTTGAATCGTCCTTGTCCTCAATGGTGCTTATGTAGTTCTCATGTGTTGCAGAAGGGCATTTAATAAGATACAATGTGTCCAGCGCGGTAATAAACACCGGTGTTTCACCCGATAACGGGCGGGCTGCATTTCCAGCCGTCCTGTAATCATTGTCATATTGTTTGCTGTTTTGCAATACAGAACTTCTGATTTCATTTGCAAAGATTAAAAGCTTATTCAACTCAAGGTTTGAAGTCAAATGAATTTTGCGTATTTGTTCATTTTATTAAAGAAAATCTTATGGTTAAATACTTCGGTTATCTGTGAAACACAGTTTATATATTGTTAAATAAACAGGTTGCGTGAAAAGAAAATTATGTTGGTGGGTCCTCTCTTCCATCTTTACTTTAATTTCAGTAAGTATCACGTATAAGGTATGAACATTGTTATCATTCTCAAATAGTGATGTATTATTTATGACGAATTTCGTTAGGTAATATATAGTGAGGTGAGAAAAGTCGTGGGATAGCACCTAAAGTCATGTCGGACCTCCTTTTCTCCGTTGTAGTGGAGCTTCTGGAATGGTTGGGACTCAAAAAGTCGTTGGAATTCCCCTGCAGAAATACCAAGCCACGCTGTCGCATTAGCCTTTCACAATTGTGAATGTGCTACCAGTGGCAGATTTTTTGCCCTATCTGAATTTTTTCTCCGATAGATGTTCTACGGGATTTACGCCGGGCAGTCTGGATGGCCAAATCATTCTCTCCAATTGTCCAGAATGTTCTTGAAATCAGTCACGGACTGAGTACCCGACACACAGTACACTGACATCCATAAAATTTCCATCGTCTTTTGGTAATATGACGTCCATGAATAGCTGCTAATGGTCTCCAAGTAGCCGGACGTACCAATTTGTAATCGATGATCGGTTCTGTTGCACTAGAAAACCCAGTCACTTCCTTGTGAAAAAAGCCTGCACCATTATGGTGCCACAAACAGCTTGCACAGTGCCTTGAAAACTAGGATCCATGCCGTTGTGGGGGCTACGCTACAATCGAATACTACCATCAGCTCTTACGAACTGAAATCGAACCCATCTCATCATGCCACGGTGTTTCAAATGTATGGAGGCGTAGCAAGCGATGTCGTGCTGTTAGAAAAGGCACTAGCGTCTGTCGTTTTCTGCCATTAACGCCAAATTTCGACACACTGTCGGAATGGAGACATACGTCGTTAAGTCCCACATTGATTTCTGCCGTTATTTCACGCAGTGCTGGTTATCCGCTAGCTCCAACCATACGCATACACCGCTGCGCTCGGTCGTTAAGTGTAGGCCGTCGGCCACAGAGTTGTCCGTCGTGACATGTAATGCCTTAAATTTGATATTCTCGGCTCACTCTAGATATTGTGGATCTCGGAGTACTGATTTCTTTCACCATTTCCGAACAGGAATGTCCCACGCGTTTATCTCTACTATTCCGCGTTTACGAGGTGCATTCAAGTTCTAAGGCCTCCAGTTTTTTGTTTTAAAATGAGGCCGCGTTCATTATCAAGACGTCCCAGAGATGGCAGCACCATACGGCAGATGGAATTTTACCGCCAGCGGCGAGAATGAGAACTGTTTTAAATACTTAAAATGGCGGCGTTTTCCTTACTTGAATAGCGTGCAATCATTCGTTTTCTGAATTTGCGTGGTGTGAAACCAATTGAAATTCATCTACAGTTGAAGGAGACATGTGGTGATGGAGTTATGGATGTGCCGAAAGTGCGTTCGTGGGTGTGACAGTTTAATGAAGGCAGAACATCGTGTGACAACAAACCGAAACAACCTCGGGCTCGCACAAGCCGGTCTGACGACATGATCGACAAAGTGGAGGATCGCCGAATGACTGTTGAACAGATCGCCTCCAGAGTTGGCATTTCTGTGGGTTCTGTGCACACAATCCTGCATGACGACCTGAAAATGCGAAAAGTGTCATCCAGGTGGGTGCCACGAATGCTGACGGACGACCACATGGCTGCCCGTGTGGCATGTTGCCAAGCAATGTTGACGCGCAACGACACCATGAATGGGACTTTCTTTTCGTCGGTTGTGACAATGGATGAGACGTGGATGTCATTTTTCAATCCAGAAACAAAGCGCCAGTCAGCTCAATGGAAGCACACAGATTGACCGCCACCAAAAATATTTCGGGTAACCGCCAGTGCTGAACAAATGATGGTGTCCATGTTCTGGGACAGCGAGGGCGTAATCCTTACCCATTGCGTTCCAAAGGGCACTACGGTAACAAGTACATGTTTTGAAGAACAAATTCCTTCCTGCACTGCAACAAAAACGTCCGGGAAGGGCTGCGCGTGTGCTGTTTCACCAAGACAACGCACCCGCACATCGAGCTAACGTTACGCAATAGTTTCTTCGTGATAACAACTTTGAAGTGATTCCTCATGCTCCCTACTCACCTGACCTGGCTCCTGGTGACTTTTGGCTCTTTACAACAATGAAAGACACTCTCCGTGGCTGCACATTCACCAGCCGTGCTGCTATTGCCTCAGCGATTTTCCAGTGGTCAAAAAAGACTCCTAAAGAAGCCTTCGCCGCTGCCATGGAATCATGGCGTCAGCGTTGTGAAAAATGTGTACGTCTGCAGGGCGATTACGTCGAGAAGCAACGCCAGTTTCATCGATGTCGGGTGAGTAGTTAATTAGATAAAAAATCGAAGGCCTTAGAACTAGAATGCACCTCGTAGTGTCTGTTAATTCGCGTCATTTGCCCATAATCATGTTGCAAACCTTTTCACATGATTTACCTTGCAATTTATAGCTCCGCTAAAGCACTGCTCTCTCATACATTGTACACGCGATACTACCGCCATCTGTACATCTGATTTATGAGTTCTGTCACTTCATTGTATGTATTGTGATGGTGCAGTTGAAGTATCTGAATCCTGGAGAACGTGCGCAGTAATGACCATGGGTGCACACTGTTATGCTCGAATTTGTGTTTATACTTATCACACTTAGGTGTTTTGTTGATTATAGTTTCTTTCGAAGCGATGAGTTATCCCATATAACTATTCCAAAGCTATTATTGAGTGGTAATATGCAAAATATGTCTGGATGTTGATTCGTTTGTTGCCAGGCTAGTAGCTGCACGATGAGCAAAAGTAGCTGAATTTAATTGTTTGAGGAACTTATTTCAGTTCACGTTTTCACTAATATGTAGACCCAAAAATATGGAGCATTCTGCACTGTTCATTGACTACTGTTAAGGGGCAACATCACTTATTGGTAAGAATATTTGTTGTACCGAAATCAATATACTGTGTTTTCTAAAAATTAGAGGACAGTCCACTTTTAGAGAACTGCCTAACAATTCTTTGAAAAACCATTACTAAGAATGCCTTCTGTTGCTTCCTCTCTAGTGGAATTTATTATAATACCATTATCATATGAAAAAAGAAGCAGTTTTGCTTGATGAATGTTAAGTGGAAGGACCTAAAAATAAGTTAGGAACAGGAATGGACCGAATTGGAAGGTTATGTGATTTCCTCATTCATTTCTCCCCAGTCACTAGAACTTTTTTTCTGCTTGCAGTCTCTTTTGAATAATTCAGCACAACTCCTTGCATGCAGTTTGTTAAGGAGGGGTAGGACGTCAAACATGTGAAATTTCATAGTTTTTTGGCTTACTATTGGCTGCATTTGTTGCTGTAGGTACATTTTTCTTCACAAATGAGAGATTCTTTGATGAATTTTGTCCACCATACAAACCATACTTACAGATGTATGAAACTCTAGAATTTTCCAAATCTATTAAAAACTGTGGTAAAAATTGAGATAATTAACTACAAAATTTGATTATTTTCTGAACATAAAGTTTAAAACGTAACAGCTCATTCATTTTTTCATAAATTAAATAGATTCTAGAGTTTCAGACACCTGTAAGTATGGTTTGTATGCTGTTCCAAATTCATCGAACAGTCTCTCTTACTTATGAAGAAAAGTGTACCTATAGCAACAAATGCAGCCAATAGTAAGTGAAAAAATTATGAAATTTCACATGTAAAAAAAATATTTTGTTGTGTTTTTGAACTTCTGCTGCTACGAGTGTGAATCCTGAATCCTTCCTGGTCATGCTGTCAAAGTTTTATGAATTTACTTGTAAAACTACAGACAGTGGAAATTAAAATGTCCTAAATGTCCTGTGGTGCCTCTCCTGCTCCAAGTCAGCCCATCTGACGTCCTATTCCCCTTAAGTATGATCCAAACCTGTTGTGTGTAAATCCATCAAATTCCATAAAACTTTTTTCCAAGTGAGTAACATGATCGACGCAGTCAAAAGCCCTGAAAACCTAATTGCAGTTGCTATCAAGTCTCCGAATCAAGCAGTAGTTTAACGATTGAATTCACTACATCCAGAGGTGACTTTTTCGTTTATTTGGAGAGATGCATATGGGTCCTGAAGATGGTATAATGAAATGTTGAAACTGGTAGCCTTCAAAATAACTATAGACCTATATCTCTATCGTCGATCAGTTGCAAAATTTAGGAACGCGTATTATGTTCGAGTATAATGACTTTTCTGGAGAATAGAAATCTACTCTGTAGGAACAGCGTATGTTTCGAAAAAGACGATCGTGTGAAACCCAGCTCGCGCTATTCGTCCACGAGACTCAGAGGGCCATAGACACGGGTTCACAGGTAGATGCCGCGTTTCTTGACTTCCGCAAGGCGTTCGATACAGTTCCCCACAGTCGTTTAATGAACAAAGGAAGAGCATATGGACTATCAGACCAATTGTGTGATTGGATTGAAGAGTTCCTAGATAACAGAACGCAGCATGTCATTCTGAATGAAGAGAAGTCTTCCGAAGTAAGAGTGATCTCTAGTGTGCCAGAGGGGAGTGTCATAGGACCGTTGCTATTCACAATATACACAAATGACTTTGTGAATAACATCGGAAGTTCACTGAGGCATTTTGCGGATGATGCTGTATTATATCGAGAGGTTGTAACAATGGAAAATGGCACTGAAATGCAGGAGGATCTGCAACGAATTGGCGCATGGTGCGGGGAATGGCAATTGAATCTCAATGTAGACAAGTGTAATGAGCTGCGATCCTTTATCGTTTAGCTGTAATATAGCAGGTCAGCAGCTGGAAGCTGTTAATTCCATAAATTATCTGCGAATAGGCATTAGGAGTGATTTAAAATGGAATGATCGTATAAAGTTGATCGTCGGTAAAGTAGATACCAGACTGAGATTCATTGGAAGAATCCTAAGGAAATGCAATCTGAAAACAAAGGAAGTAGGTTACAGTACACTTGCTTGCCCACTGCTTGAATATTGCTCACCAGTGTGGGATTCGTACCAGATAGGTTTGGCAGAAGACATAGAGAAGATCCAACGGAGAGCAGCGCGCTTCGTTACAGGATCACTTAGTAATCGCGAAAGCGTTACGGAGATGATGGATAAACTCCAGTGGAAGACTCTGCAGGAGAGACGCTCAGTAGCTCGGCACGGAGTTTTGTTGAAGTTTCGAGAACATACCTTCACCGAGGAGTCAGACAGTATATTGCTCCCTTCTACGTATATCTCGCGAAGAGACCATGAGTATAAAATCAGAGAGATTAGAGCCCACACAGAGGCACACCTACAATCTTTCTTTCCACGAATAATACGAGACTGGAATAGAAGGGAGAACCGATAGAGGTACTCAAGGTACCCTGCACCACACACCGTCAGGTGGCTTGCGGAGTATGGATGTAGATGTAGATACAGATCGTTGCACAACTGATGCAGCAAGGGTCTTATCATCTAGAAGGCCACAATTTGAGCCCTTTCGATCTCGCTCATTTGGCAGTAGGAAAAGTGAGTGCGTCTTCACTCCGTGGTTGCCCGCTCGCCTCACACGTTTGCACCACACTGACCCTTCTAACTACGAGCATTCTCTATTGATGTGTAGAAACATATGGCGCTCTATCAGCTACGCCACTGCGCTATCTCTAGGCATATGAAACCGTTATCAGTGCATCCCCCCGGTGGCACATGCCATCATTGGGTCAAAATCGACGTCGTCTTTTCTAGTATACTAATTTTTTTTCCGGATATGTATTTAAGAACGCTTTTCGTAGGGACAGCGCCCAAACTACAATAGCAGGAAAACTTCTATAGCTATAAAAGGAAAACGAGGGATTATAAACTATTCAGGACTCTGGAAATTTTATTTCCTCTAGCTTCTTATCCTCGGGTGGATTACTTCCCCAAGATTGCCATCGCCAAGATGTTTCATTTCTTTCTAGTACGCGTGACTGAGAAGGAAACAGCTTGCATCCGGTCCTTGGAGGCAGTGATTTTATGTCGGTGAATCATCCGTCAGCAGATACGGTACGGCTTTACGGTGTCGTAAAAGCGGCCTCCAGACTGTCAGGTCAGCCCCTACCAGCGACGCAAACGTTCGCTCCGAATTATCCAAGTGATGGACGGCTCAAAGCGCACAGCGCCGAGGAAAAGCTTCCACAGCAATAAGGTATTTGTTCTTGTTTCATTCTCTCAATGACCAAACAAGATGTCACACTTCGCTAAATTAATTTCACTGCTCTACGCTTTCTTTTTAAGTCTAATAGTAGAGCAGAATCTTTCCTTGTGATCACGAGTCCAGCACAATTTCAGCCCCGCCTTACGGTCGACATTATTGCCTTCTCGACAGTAGTAGGGAAGAAAGAAACATTCTTCCGCAGAAATTCCTTTGCTTTTTTTCATTGAGCGACAAAATCGATGAAATTCCTTAGTCAACAAAATAGTTGAGAAAATAAAGTTTGCTTAAGGAACAGAAATACATCGGAGAAACGATGGTCTTGGATATTAAAGACAAATCACAATGTCGTAGTCTATAGTGACGAAAGAAATGTGCAGAATGAGTGCTTGATGTTACGCACCACCAAGCGTGTTCGAGAATAGTATCTGTATCAGTTTGAGGTCAGAGAACCTATTCCGGAAACGACCAAGTTGAAGGTTGTAAGAGGAAATCTACTCTCGCAGTGCTCAAACTAACACAACTTACGAATCCTGATTAAGGCTAGCAGAAGTCCCGTCGAATACTCCCCAGTACGCTCGATAATTTCCCTAGTTGATGGACCAGTAACGGCACACGTGACATGATGTCAGGGAGACCGAAAATCCTGTCTACAGTACAGTAATAATGAATTCCATTTACCTGTACAAGTTTCACAAGCTGCTACATTTGCAACAGTTGTTCAAAATGGCTTTCCGCAGGTATGGCATCTAACATATTGCGGCGTTCCACCTGCATATCCGGCGACCCATCTGGCACAACAACGTAGCGGGTTGCCTACATTTCACATAACCACTCTGCACAAAATGACAGTAACGCAGCGTTTCACCAGGCGGCCTATCAGCGCCGCTAAGGGTCGCGGACCAGAGGGCACCTATTTGCATCCGCGACTCAAGTGACCTAAAATAGTTCCTGTGATGACCTGTCACACGAAAGTATTATGGCCGCGAACAGCCGGGCGGGGGCAGTTCACGTCGAGCAATAGCTACAGACAGTCGCTCCACTACGACGCTGCTGCCTGCTGTCGACCAGCTGCCTCTTCAATGGATACTGCCCGGCACCTGCAGCTCCACCACCGGTCCAGTACCCGTGGTTGGATGTCGTAAACTGGTTCACGAATTTTGATGTTTTTCCAAGTATCTTCATCACTACGCAAGTACTAAAAGTATAAAAATGGTTCAAATGGCTCTGAGCACTATGGGACTTAACATCTATGGTCATCAGTCCCCTAGAACTTAGAACTACTTAAACCTAACTAACCTAAGGACATCACACAACACCCAGTCATCACGAGGCAGAGAAAATCCCTGACCCCGCCGGGAATCGAACCCGGGAACCCGGGCATGGGAAGCGAGAACGCTACCGCACGACCACGAGCTGCGGACACTAAAAGTATACACTCGTGGAACTTGGTTTCTTTGTGCAGCAGTAGAACTTCGAAAATATTAGTTTGTGGCAACTCGAACAATTACAAGACTTTGAGTTCCTGAACAGAGGCCTTCAGCCTGTCAGGCATTTTGGAATATTAATTGTGTTTGATTCGTCGGGCAGACGAGAATATTAATTTTTTTTCATTTAATAACATTTGTGGAAAATTAGCAACTTCTGCTCTTTTGTGGCGATAAGGTTTATTTAAAACGTAAGTGTGCCCCGGTAAGGACCTCTTTAGTGACTTCCTCGAGCAAATACTTCGTTTATTCAATGACAGAAACCTTGGATGTGACTTCACAGGTTCTGCTCTCCCCGCAACACATACCTCAGACTTTTCAAACCATGGCGGACAGGATGGCCGCGTTGTCTGCAGCGACGCCGAAGGTCTCCGGTCGTCTCTCCATCATAGACCATGGTGAAAAACTTACACACTTCGAATCCGTCGTTCCCGCCGTTCGATCGCAAACTCGAATCGTGGGCCAACCGCATCATGCGGATGCAGCAACACTGTTAATCTCTGGTAATGACCAGCAGTGCAAATACGTGTTAGCTTATGCCTGACCTGAGATCCGTGAACTGGTACAACCACTGAAATTGGAGGCTGAACCCGACAAGCCCGCACTTTCGTAAATGATCTGCTATAATCAGCGGAAAATTTGAAAGGCGTCTCGGCAGCCGTTGTTGTGGTAAACGTATTCGCCTATGGTCATGATACATCTTCCATTCAGTTACATTAGTAGTACGAGTCCAGAAGGAGTTCACAAATTTGGAATGATATAGTAATTTCTTGAGATAACTTACAGAATCGGTAGATAAGTCATTTTGTAGCAAAGAATCTCAAGTCTGATTCACACAGTTCATCAGTACCCCATTCCACCACCAGGAGCGAAAGCGTTCACAGTGTGGACCGTGCCCGCTGTGTGTTTTGGTTTCATGAAATGAACTCTGCAAGGACTGTTCGGGGTAGATTCTGCAACAAATTCGCTGAAGAATCTCCAAGCACGCCTACAATTTAATCTTGGCACAAAAAATTTGTTGAGAAAGGTTGTTCACCGCGACTTGATAATTCAGCAGGTCGCCCGCGTGTTGATGATTAAGTCGAACGGGTTAGGGAGAGCAATGCCAGCAGTCCACAGAAATCAACGTGGTTTTTCTCTTTCGAGAATAGCAGATGACGTTGCTCGTGGGAATTCTGTGCGGAAGTGATGCATTGGATAGAGGACAACGAGACATTGCCGAACCTAATAATATTTAGCGATGAATCAACAGTTCATGCCAGTGTCATAGTGAACACTCACAACTTCAGAATATGGACCAGTGAAAATCAACATGCAGTCCTGGAACATGTTAGTCACAACCCCAGAATTAATGTGTTTGGCAGCCTTAACAAACTAAAGTGAACGGTCCTTTCTTATTTATGGAGAAAACTGTCA
Source organism: Schistocerca cancellata (assembly GCF_023864275.1). NCBI lineage: Eukaryota > Metazoa > Arthropoda > Insecta > Orthoptera > Acrididae > Schistocerca > Schistocerca cancellata. The sequence goes on from NC_064628.1 coordinate 847,036,666, forward strand.
CTGGTGTTATGTATGTTATAAGTAGGCTGTTTATGTGTCTATATGTTGGCAGCGCTATGTAGCGCTCTGTATTAAATCTCTGACTGCGCTTTGCGCACTCTGTAAGTGACTCTGTGGCTGATCGCACAAGCAGTTGGAAGTTAATGGTCAGCAGTGATGGAAGATGGAGGTGAACCGCCAGCAGTGATGGAAGTTGGGAGTGAGTAGCCAGCGGTGATGGAGGTTAGAGGTTTGAAGTGTTGGTGTGAGCGGACGATATGTACGTGTGTCCTTCATGGAAATGTAATGTGTCGATGATAATATAAGTTTTGGAACTTTATGTCACAGACGATTATATATTTTTTTTAACTGGATGTCACATTATTAAGGTAAAAATACATTGTTTGCTTTGCAACAAAATCTTTTCTTATCAATAGTTAGAGCCTTCACTAGTTAGAATCCTTTATTTAGCTGACATTATTGGTGCTTGCGACATTGCTGTAGTTCGGGTAATGAAGATTTTTGTAAGTGACTGATGAAATGTAAAGATTATTGTCAGGATTTCTTCTAATTCAGACCATTCTTTTGTATTAATTATTTTTAAGCAGTCAGATCGCGTTACCATTGAATATTGTAATTAATGAATAGGAAAAGTTTGAGTTCTGTCAGTCAGGACAAATTCAATAGGTCAGTGTTGAAACGATAAGGAATAGTAAAGAGATAATACATTCAGTCTCTCTCAGCAGTTTAAGCAGGTTCACTTGCATTCAATTTCACTTAGCAATTTAAGAATACTGAGTAAGCATGCAGTAGTTTAAGTACAACGATATTTAGAAGTTTCACCGTCTCACTTATTTCCACAATATACGCCGCAAATTTAAATAAAGAAGTTTCAATGTGTATACGCTTGGTTGGTTGGTAGGAGATTATAGGAAATAAACTACTAGGTTCCTTGTTCCTTAGTCACACATGTCTCTGATTAAAACTATACTCCAAAGAATCCCATCTCCTGTTTTTTTGGGGAAGGAACAAAATGTATAGTACTAAGTGTGTATCCTCAATAAGAAAAGGAAAGATGCAGAACCAAAAATGAAAACATTAACTAAAAGGAGGAAAGCGGTAGAAGGTGTTAAAACGGTGTCGCAGATGGCCTGGCTTGGCCGATCGCAAGAATAAACAGGATGAGCCAGCCACTCTGCAGGATATGCTTGAAAACTGTTTTGTCACAGATTGATGAAGGTCACCGAGATGAGTTGATTTATTACAAGCAAGGCGGTTTACCATTTCCTGACGGAAGTTCGAAGTTTCCATGAGAATCACCTCTCAGGACGGTAAATTTGCCATGAAGGGCCAATCACATGGCCACCTCACTCCCCAGACTTGACACCACTTAATTTCTTTATCTGGTGATTCATTAAAGACCGCGTGTATGTCTCTTCCCTACCAAACAATTTAGCCGAGCTGAAAACGCGAATACACTCTTCCGTTGCACAAGTTACACCCGATTTGCTGCAACGAGTGAAGGAAGAAATTGCTTACCGGTGGGATCTTTGTCGCATCAGATTCCTTTCCAGTGAAAATGATGATGGTCCTCGACCCTTTGTATCGATGTGCTGAATTTGAGGCCACGGCAACCCGTGAAACTTGTTATTTCACGTTGCTGAGTTCACTGGTTGCGAATGTGTTACCGTCTACCCACTCCCATCAGCAAGGAGAGTTAGGATGCCAGTTCCAAGTGATATGCGAATAGAGTGCGACCATTTTTGTCAAGTTGAAGCCAATAGGTGTCACCGTCCAGCACAATGCAAATCCATGCTCACTACCTTGGTGCGCAGAGCACGAGACATACGCGACAAGGTAGGTCCATCTCTACCCAGTTGCACCATTTGAGAAGAAATGTTGTGTATGAGGCGGAACTATGGGCTCATAAGAAAAGGGTGACCCGGCTGAGTCACGCAATTTGCCTCTCAGTCTGATCACGAGGTGTGGCCATTAATTGCAAGTATTGATCACGTAGGCTGACGTGAGGATCAATGAACTATACTTGACGGGATGTACAGGTATCTGGAACATCGTAGGTCATTAGAAAGTTAGTAGGACGAATACAATTGAATGCTTAGCTTTAATTCAGCATCAGCGGTGAACGTCGATCTTGACTTTGTACAGTAATATTTACAAGTGCAATTATAGACTGAACTGCGAATACTTCTTTACAATTCTGATTGCTTCACACATATAGATCAATTGTCAATGCATAAACTGTATGTGGGCCCTGGCTAGGTCGTAGCTAGTGGCTTACCTGAATGCTATGCTAAATAGCGTCTCAGCAAATGAGATCTCTGAAGCTAAAACAAGTGAACCATTCCTATTAGAGTCGGCTGCAGAACTGGCCAGTGCGCTAGCTTGTCTCATAAGACCAGCCGAGTGGCTGCGTTCGGTCTGCTAGCGTCGGCATTGGCTACTCGCGGGTCCGATGTGTACTGACGAACCAAGGGCTATTTGAAGCCTACAACCTAGAAAGTGTGGTGCCTTGTCGTGACACCACCAGAACCTTTCGCTAGAACGGCTGTTGTGAGACCCAGATAAGACACTCTTTAAAACTGAGCAAGAAGAAGAGTGAAGACATACGTCAAGAAGACACTAAGCGCTTAGAGTTCCTTCCGTATTAGCCGGCCGAAGTGGCCGTGCGGTTAAAGGCGCTGCAGTCTGGAACCGCAAGACCGCTACGGTCGCAGGTTCGAATCCTGCCTCGGGCATGGATGTTTGTGATGTCCTTAGGTTAGTTAGGTTTAACTAGTTCTAAGTTCTAGGGGACTGATGACCTCAGCAGTTGAGTCCCATAGTGCTCAGAGCCATTTTGAGCCTTCCGTATTCCAGGCCGCCCACGGCGAGGGTCGCTATAATGTCGGAAAAGATCAACATTGAAACCATCTCTTCCTCATCAGCTAAAATTAACAATATGATGGTGTCTGTGAAGGATAAATTAGAAATACAAACACCTGGAGACTACAGCACCATTGCGAATGTGGCCAACAGGACATTGGCCAGACACAGTGATGTACATCACGGCGCTGTCCGGAACACGTAAGGAGCCACGGAAAATCTGCAGTGTCGGAGCACAGTCGCAGTGGAAACCATAGTTTGTTTTGGAACAAACTAAGCTGCTGTGCAGAGCAAACGGGTTCTGGGATTCGATTCCTAAAGAGTCAATGGAGATACGAGTTCATGATAACCTTGTCAACCAAGGTAGCGGTTTCCAAGTCAGCAACGCATGGAATGCAGTGATAACGAAAATACGACAAGAAAGCTCCAGTGCGAAACCGGCTAACGTAGCGTGTGAAATAGTCCACACAAGGACACTATGACCGGACCCACCAGCACGCAGGGAGACCCCACCACCACCACCACCAGCCGTGGCTATTCCCAACGCCCCCGCCCCCCGCCCCCCGCCCCCTGCTGCCCCCCCCCCCCCCCCCCCACACCTACAACACCACCGCCACGGGCAGCGACGTTCCTACTGGAGGCTCGCAATTGGCACTGCGGACGCAGACGAGGCAGAGAAGCCTGCTTTCCAGCGGCTACAAAGACGCGGACAGGATAGGAACCCGACAATTCGCCTGAAGTTAATAAGTAGGGAACTTGTTCAAAAGTTGCCGCAGAACGACGCTTTGACTTGGCTGATAACCGGAGAAGACCTCATCGCCGAGAAAGTCTAAATTCCTATATAGATCAATCCTTCAGTTCGAAAGTAGTTTCATCTCCACAAATTAATACTCATTTCATTGTGTATTACTTATTTGACGATAATCTTGAAAATAAGCGTAACTTTGTTTTCCGGCGATGTTCTCATTCTGCGATGTATCTTATTGTCGCCATCTGCTACTATAGTCTGATTTAAAGTAGTTGTCACTTGACAGGCAACGGGCTGCAGGGCTCCCGCTACCAATAAACCAATGGCAGCCAGCACTGTCGGCTGCCACTGCGTTGCCACTTCGCTCTGCTGAGCTGACTGAGGCATTGTGACAGCCAGTCCTTAGCGAGCCGTTGTAGACGTGCGGGTGAGAGATTTGAGTGACTTATAGCTTCTCGTGTTTACGATGTCTGATGAAAGCAGTCGCAAGAGAGGGAGGCCGAGGCTACACACTCCTCGGAAACCTCCAAAAAGTGGCGGACATGGCGTTGGATAAGGTGGTGGAGCGAACTGCAGCTGCTCTGCAAGTTAACGAACGATCAGTAATAAGAACCTGCAAGGAGAAATTCAGGAAAAAAGGCTCAAGTGAATCATCTAAATTGGAGACACCTGGGAAAAAGAGGCGACCAGAGAAGAGGGTCACAAAACTTGACTTTTCAGGAAGATGAGTGATACAGGACGACTGGAACAATGAAGGTATCTTGTAACAAAGTGTCGAAGACTTGATTATATCTGTCAATACGAGCAGCGACACGGACAGTTCCACTGACTCTGACTGTGAATTAAGCGGTGTTTTCGCATTGTCTGATTAGTGTGTAGTGTACTTACTGCCATTAAATATTGTGTTTGTGAATTTATTTCGATTAATGCTTATTCTTGTTGTGAGACTAAGAAATACTGTTTGGCCAGCTCTCGTCATCTCCTTACTGTAAATTAGACTGAATTTTAATTCTATTTCATTTTGTATATACACCAGGATGTTATTCAATGTGTGTAAGAGTTTTCGAGATTTTCAATCTAAAGAAGAAAACTTTCACAGAAGCGAAAATTTCTCACACTTCAATAGTTAATGTAACAACGGCCCTAATTAAAATTAAGAAAAGATATATGATATGCTTATAGATACCACTGAGACCGATACTGTACGTAAATTTAAAAATATTTACATAATATTTATAGGAGATAGAGATTTTAAACGTCATACTTGTTTCGAGTTCAGTACTGATAGGCATGCTTAAAAATGCTGTTTTCAGAAATTTATATACAGGAAACGTAATGCACTACGAAAACTTTTAAGGATTCTTTGCCGAGTGCGTTATTTTAGTAATGAATGGAAAAAATTATTTTGCTGTGACACCAATAGTTTTTCAGTAATGACGTGATAAGTTAGAAGCTGTTTGCGAAATCGAGAATTTAAATGGTTTCAAACAAAATAACGTAACTTTTGTCCTAATTAAAATTAAGAATAGATATTTGACAGATTGAGAGACATTGTAGAGATATACATCATATGTGGGTTTGAAATTTTTTACTTACTATTTGTAGAAGATACAGGCTTTAAAACGGTTTTCTATCGCCGGGGGTAGCGATGCGCTGAGGCGGCTGCCTCCTGCCAGTGCTTGACGTGACAACGCCGCAACTTCGCAGCGCAAACGTCAAGTGACAACTTCTTTAAATCAGACTATAGTCTCGTGTATCTCAATCGTTCCAGTATCGTTTCCGACATCATGAACCTCATTCCACAGCCACAAAATGTTTCCTGGGAGGACAGTCACTTTCATGGAATTATACAACTTACGCTCTCTTGAGAAACATGTAACAACAATTTTTTTGTTTGTGGGGATCCACAGCCTCTAGATGCTTAGTAAACATAAGCATTGTCCGTAGTATCTTGTAATGCAATACTTATTTAATCGGGCGATTAGCTAATTTCAAGTAAGCGTCTGTGTCAAGCACATTTTAACACCTGTAATTCATGTCATTTTCAAATCACTCGTAATTACAAGTAAAAACTAACCATATTCTGCCATTTTACGAAAGGACCCACACTACAGTGACACCTCACAAGATCGTATTCTGACCTTTGCTCTATGTACAACAATATGGTAACTGTTACTGACGCTTAGTCGAAACAAGGTACTCGCATGATTAAATAAACAACGCATTACAGCCTACTACGGACAATGTATACGTTTATATCACAACAACCTGTTTCCTTTGAGCCATGCTTTGTCTCACTGCTGCACATATCACCATTTCTGTAAATATTAGGCAAAAATAGGCATTATATACCACAGGTGAGAAGGCGGTAATCATATATTTTTCCTCACTGACAACACGCAGACAGGCTGTACATGTTATCTGGATGTAGAATAATTAGGAGAAGCTTTAGATCTAAAGTTCCAATCTGATGCTACAGAGATGTATAAAATTGCACGTATGTTTAAAGTACTGTAAATGTAACCCATGAGAGTTCTTAAGGAGATACCTCCATATAACTAGTATGCACTAACTGAATAAGTGCAAAAATGTCGCAATTCACAAAGTATGGGAGGAAAAACATAGTAATGAAATTCACACCCTGAACAATGGAGAGAACTACACCTACGTTTATCTATCAGGAGCAGTAAAAATACTAGAGATTTAAAAGTCTATAAAATTACTGCTATAGGTTGTGTGGAGTAAAACCAATGGAGCACCAGAAAAGAAAATTTGAGATAAAGGTTTACCAAAAAGCATTCCTAAATCTCAACTGGCTTACATTCCTTCATTAACTGGTACTAAAGTCTGAGCTCCTGTATAATATAAGAGATAAGTAATTGGCTGTCTCTTGTAAATTTTCCTTCTTCGCCAATTTGTCGACCTCAGGCAAAATCTGTCGCACTGCATTTACGAAAAAGGTGAAGGACTTCATTTGATCAGTACCCGCCTTTCAACAACAACAAAAAATAAAAAAATAAAAAAAATGGCTCAGAGCACTATGGGACTTAACTGCAGTGGTCATCAGTCCCCTAGAACTTTCAACTATTGAAACCTAACTAACCTAAGGACATCACACACATCCATGCCCGAGGCAGGATTCGAACCTGCGACCGTAGCGGTCGCACTGTTCCATACTGTAGCGACTAGAACCGCTCGGCCACTCCGGCTGGCGCCTTTCAACAGTTAACATAAGCAAATGCTCACATTTATATTTGTTTCTATTTTTTCCTTTGGGTTAGTCACAGCGTTATTTCTCTCTTCGTTACCTGTGTTCAACCAGGATCCCCTTACCCTTTCTCTACCACTTTTCTGTCACGTCAGTTGTAGCACGCCTGAAAGTCTGCCTGCTTGCAATTCTTCTGTATCATTTCTTCTGTCACAATCAACTATAATCCGTTAACTTTTTATGCAGTACCTTTTAGTGTTTTCGCGATTTATTACGTAGCTCTTTGAAGTTGTACTCCATGCTATCTGATTAACCTCTTAGAAAAGCATGTGAAAGTCAGCGTAATATAAAATGTAAGGAACGCATAGTTGCATTCCTAGGATTAATAAAATAAATAAAATAGAGAAAAATTAAAACTTTAGAATCTCTAATAGCATTTAATGAAGCCCTTCGCAACATCCCAGGAAGGTAAAGTGTGAGATAAGGTCAAATCACAGCCAGAGCATTATGTAAACATGACTACGCTCGAATTGTTGCTGAAAAAATGCAGGTATGGATCGAGTGAACGTCACGAAAACAGTCGTTTTGATGCCAGAAATCTTATGAATACAGAAGACGTTTACCATTGCAGCCTCTCCAGCGTTTTATCAGGCGGTGGGTTTTCCACTACTGTACCGACCACTCACTTGGGACGAAGAATGGATATATCATGTGACACCTCAGATGCAGAGAGTGTAAACGACATCAAGATTACCCCCCCCCCCCCCCACCCGGTAACTAAAATTTCGACGAAATAATGACGTCCGCGACGAATGTTGTGGTAACACACTTTGGGGACATACAGGGTGACAATAGAGAGATAGTGAACGGTTCCAAATATTGTTCCATCCTGGATTGGCTGCAGAAGGTGATTCAGAGGAAGCTAACTGGACTGGTTTCGAGAGGTATAGTGTTGTTGTACAGTTACGCCTTACATCACACGGCTCCAGTTGCGCGTAATCCAATCCGGCTTTCCCTATGAACCGTATTCGAACATCGCCCATGCAGCCGCCAAACGACGTGTATTGTTTCACTCCGTTAGACAAGCCCTCAGATCTTCACTTCAGACCACCTACACCATAACTTCGATTATTTTTATTCTTATAAAACCAAAGTAACTACATAGAGGAATTAAATCTGTCACAGCCATAGAAATGAAGTGTATTTATTTGATTTTCTTAATATACCTTTTCTAGCAGCTGATCTGTTGCCTAGCGTTTTGAGCCATCCTCGTAGTTCAGAATGTTCTTCACGACTCACTTCCTCGGCCATTAATACTAAGCTTCCTACGTTTGTATTTTTAATGTCCAAAGATCTCTCCACAGACTACATGTGAGTTTCCCCATCTTCGGTATTTAACCTGGAATAATTTTTAATTTACCTCGTTGTATTCCCCAGGGTCAACAAGTATAGCTGTGGATTTCATAAATTCCTTTGCACATTCTGAACCTGGATCTTCTTCCTCTCCCTTCCAACTTTAGCGAGCAATGTGGTGTTACTAAAAGTGTGACATTTAAGGAAACATTTGTTGACTGTCTGCTCACGCAACGAGCCTGCATTCCGTTTCGAAGCCGTATCATAAAATAAAGATATGCACATTCAGTTGGTACCATGAGATACATGTCGTATGCTTTAAAAGTTACAGAAACAGCAAGGAATTTATTGCTGTAGCCTGAAGAGAGGTAGTGCTTATGATACCTCGTTTGCGTTATAGTAGGAATTAGTACCCGTGATCTAGAGGGTAATGAATTTGATTAATAACAAGAACTTCATGGTCGCTTATTTTCAAACAGCTTTCAGATAAATTTTGAATGTAAATCATCACCAATGACTCCCATTACAAGAAGTCACCTTCGTTCTGTTAACTGCTTTGTTAAAGTGAGTGGAGGAGTAGACAGTTTCAGGACAGCATTCGGCCCCAAATGCGGAAAACGGCGGAAGGCGGAATAATAAACGGTTATTTACAGCATGAGGACGCCTCAGGCAATGAAACTCACTGCGTTGAAGACTAGAGACTAGTAACATGTACCCACAGCAAATGTGACCTGTAATTGCAAATGTGACCTGTAATTGCTAATGTTTCAGGATGATCTTTCCATCGTCACAAATTCCGGATTAGTCAACATCCCTTTTCGCAGCTCCGGGAAGGTAATGTTATGGGGGGAGGTAATCATGAGGAAAATACTGAATAACCAACGAGAGAAAACCATTACACAAGTTGCAGCTAGGAGCGGCAGAAATGGTAGTAGATAAGCTAGAAAATCTGAAACAGTAAATTCAAAGCTCAGCCTAAATACAGGTGAGTCACTAACTATTGCCTCCAAGAATAACTCCGAAAGTACGATAGGAGCTGAAAAGTTTATGGGACAAAAGTTGCATGGGACAAGAGGACCATGGTATGACGTTGGTTTTTTGTTGCTAGGTGGGGTCGCTTCGGAGTTATGAAGGTCAACTTTTTTTATGGGAAGCTATAGTTTGGTACTTATTTTCTGATAGCGGCTATCGAGGCAGATCCGATGATGTGTAGCAGTCACGTCTTTGAAGGTCAACGAAGGTCACATTGGTGGCATGCATGTCCATTTACAGAAGGTGTTCGAAGTGATGCCCATTGCTATCAATGCGGTGCTGCAATCTTCTTCTTATGGATTGAGTGGAATTCCTTATCACATTGGCACTTACTAAAGCACATGCTCTGACAATTCTCTCTCGCATATCTTCAGATGTACCTGGAACGTCTCTATAAACAATTTCCATTACGAATCCCCAAAATAAAAAATCCAGAGGTGTCAAGTCTGGCGAACGAGGCGGCCAGGATACATCTCCTCCGCGTCCTATCCAAAGATATGGAAATTGTCTCTGCAACTCATTTCTAGCCATCAGCGAAAAATGAGCTGGACACCCATCATTTTGATACCACATTCTGTTCCTTGTTCCTAAAGGTATTTCTTCCAATAACAAACCTAATGTTTCTTGCAGGAATGTGGTGTACTTCCTACCATTAAGATTTCCTTCGATGAAATAAGGCCCTATAATTCTGTCCTCCAGAATCCCACACCATACACCGAGCGAGGTGGCGCAGTGGTTAGACACTGGACTCGCATTCGGGAGGACGACGGTTCAATCCCGTGTCCGGCCATCCTGATTTAGGTTTTCCGTGATTTCCCTAAATCACTCCATGCAAATGCCGGGATGGTTCTTCTGAAAGGGCACGGCCGTCTTCCTTCCCCATCCTTCCCTAATCCGATGAGACCGATGACCTCGCTGTCTGGTCCCCTTCCCCAAAACAACCCAACCCCACACCATACATTCACCGACCACGGTTTTTGGTGTGCAACTTGTTGCAGACAATATGAATTTTCAATTGCCCAGTAACGCATGTTATGCAAATTAACATTTTCATGGTTCTTAAATTTATCCTCGTCAGTAAATAAAATCAGATTAATAAATGTGTCATCCTCCTGAATCCGAAGTTAAATGCGACCCATACAATCCTTACCAGTTAATTCTTGGGGGAGACTGATATGGTAATAATGATATTTATGGCTATGCAGAACACTAACAACACTACTCTGGCCCATGCCAGGTTCCGTTGCGGTTTGACGACAACTGTCACAAGGATCTCTAACCACAGTGGCAAGAGTACCAATTTCCGTTTCCTCGCTAGTAAATTTCCTTGGCCCGATATGTTTGCGATTCGGTAAAGATCCAGTTGTTCTCAATTTATCATTCACATATTTAAATGTACGACGTGTATTGTGAGTATGTTGGGGATATCTTTCAGCTTATAAGTTTCTCGCTCTCACTGAATTTCGTTGGCATTCTCCGTAAATGAGAAGCATATCGACTTGTTCTTCGAAGGAATACATCATTCACATTCGCTTGATTCGACGATACCAGCCTTACCGTTCCTATTAGTGCTGTATTGCGAACCTTCGATTGGTTTACATGTCAATGACTCGTCGGATGGATACGCCGTATTCGGCGAAAATTTACTGTTTGCACGATATACGAGAGAGAATTTTGTCAGAGCACGTGCTTCGATAAGTGCCGAAGTATTAAGGAGCAACACTCAATCCGTGATAAGAAGATTACAGCACTGCATTGATACCAAAGGTCATCACTTCTATCAGTCAGTCGGCAAGACTCAGCGTAGCAGCGCGTCTGAGGAAGTCCAGCGCAGTCCTGGACGAAACGTAAGGAGCAGAAAAGTTCTTGGACCACGACCTCACATACCGGAAAGTATATCAACAGCCACTTCTATCACACTTTGTAAATGGCGTTCATGCCAGCTTTTTTAACCTTCGTTGACCTTCAGAGACCTTACTGTTGCACATCATTGGATTCGTCTCGATAGCCACCATCAGAAAAGAAGCATCAGACTATAGTAACCCATAAAAATAAAACAAAGTTGACCTTATATCTCCGAAGCGACCCCACCTAGCAACAAAAAACCTGCGTCATATTATGGCCTCCGTTCTCCATCGCAACGTTTGCCCCACAAGCTTTTCAGGTACTATCATAGATCCGGAGTTATTCTTAGTGGCAATAGTTAGTGACTCACCCTGTATAGTTGGGAACAGTGAAGTGAAATGGAAAGAAGACAAGGATTTATGATCAGGCGAACATAGAGTAATATCAACAGCAGCACAATGTGGAATAACAGGAGTAGCATTCCCTAAGAATAGGAAAATATGGCACAGGCTGAGTTTCTGCGATCAGTTGAGTGATAGAGTCATTCTAATTAGAATCGACAGAACAATTGTTTAGGTATGCATGACGACGAACCAAGCAATAGATTAAGAATTGGAGAGAATTTGTGAGAAAGTTTAACATGTGATTCAGTATCTAAAGGAGATGATAACCCAAAACTCATGAGTGATCGGGATGCCGTGGTAGGGAAGGAATAGAACAAAGGCTAACGGGAGAATATGGACTTGGTAGCAGAAATAGGAGAGAAAACACACTAATTGTGTTCTTTGATAAATTTCAGCTAGTAACAGCGAATAAGCTGTTAACAGGTCACAAGAGAGTGAGGAATACCAGGAAAAGTTCTAGAAAAAATGGAAAACCCTGGCTGAATTATAGGATGCTGAGACACAGATTCAAGACCTTCATGGTAGGTTGTAAGGTTTACCCAAGTACAATTTAGTACTAGAAAGTAGGATGAAGTTTAAGACAGCGCCCTGAAGAATCAGTGTGAAAGAAGTAGAATACTAAACTACTGAGGAATGATGCAACACGTTTTAAATTCTCTGAGGTTACAGACACTGCAATAATGAATACAATAGTAGGGAGTGAAGTTGAATAGGAATGTAGATCTTTTCCAAGACTCTTGCAATAAACCACATACACCATCCATCGAAGTGTCGTTATGTGCTTATTGCATTTTATTATATCGTTTTGGAACGTGTCACACAAATAATTAATCTATATCACTGATTCAAGTAGTACACCATTTATTCTGTCTTCTAACAATACAGAAATATTTCCCCTGCTACATAAAATCGAACAAAAACGTAAGCCTTTTAACTTCTTTAAACATGAAAGTTGTGCCAAGCGTTAAAAGTAATCTGTTTAAAATGTTGTTTTCAGAAACTATTGAGTTAGGGGATTTCCTCAGGAAAGCCATCATGAAATATTGTATTCCCCACTCATTTATTGTAAGTATTTCTAAGAGGTAAAGCAGACATCACTACAAGAGGTTGCGTTTTTCACTAACATCGACGTTGGTACGCTAGGTAATCGAGAGCAGTGTTACTGCAAGAATTTCTTATGATACCTGCGCTTTTATGAACTTTTTTTAGCTATATAAAACCGTACTAACGTTTCTATAGCTTTATAATAATAACAACATAAGGCAAGGTAAATCCCAGCGTTCTGGTCCTAGATAGGTCAACCTGTCCCGACAGAGGGCCGTATCGTCATCAGCTAATGGCTTCACTGGATGTGGTATGCAGGAGGACCGATCTTGCGGTCGTTGTCGCGTTTCTTAACCTTAGAACGGCTACTAATCGGTCGAGTGTCTTCTCAGTTTACCACACGATCCTGAAAGTACCCATACCAATCCTCCCACTATCAAGAATCCCAGCATGAATCGATCTGGGGTCCCGAGCATGGCAGTCACCCACGCTCAACACTCAGTTACGGAGGCGGACATAATAATAATAATAATAATAATAACACTCGTGGAGGCCCGGGAAAAGAACAGGCCTCCAGTATGTTCTGCCAGTCGTAAAAGGCGACGAAAAGAACAAACCACTAATAGGTCTAACCCCCCTTTTAGTGTGATTACTTGGTTCAGGACTGAACTAAAGAAGCCTCGGACAAGCGCCGTCATGGTCGGGGACGACGCTTGAACCCTATGCCCGCCCACAATGGTAACGACACTGCTAGCCAACTGGAAAATGATTTAAATCCAAATAGAGGTGTTTTGCAGGATATGCTTCCTGTAACCACCCTAGAAGGAAAACAAAGACAGAGGATGAGATGGTCAGATGAAGTTAATCGACACCTCATGTTCTGTTATTACCAAGCAACAAACCTAGGAACCAACACAACTGGATACAGATCACAAGTATACAAACATTTATTACCAGATACCCGGAATTAAAATTTTTAACAGAACAACAACTAGCTGATCAGATCCGTGTACTAATAAAAAATAACAGGATACCCCAGTCAGAATTAGAAAACATCAAACAACAAGTACAACAAATACTAGAACAAAATAATGTGCAATCAGAAGAAGAAGAAAATACAGTAATGGACTCAAACATCCCACAGCAAACAAACAAGGAACTACACGTATCAATTAAACAATCAGAGGAAAACGACATCTTAAGACAGCCACCAGAACAAGCACAAATAGAACACGAAGTGACACACATGTTAGATATAGAAGAAAAATTTCAGCTGACATATATAGAATACAAAGACACAAATACAGACATTAGACCATTCTTGCATAGACCGCCAAATAACTCACAAGTCGAAACAACAATAACAAATATCAACACAATCATACACAACAAAATAAATGAAAATACAACTATGGAAGAGTTACAACTATTGGTTTATGTAGGAGCACTCACTACACTAAATATACACACTAGGCAGAGATCAGAACCAACCAACACACAGAAGAAACTCACAAAACCAGCATGGCAACACAGGCTACAGATCAGAATAGAAAAACGGAGAAAAGACATCGGACAGCTAACACAATTTATAAAAAATGAAATATCAGACAAAAAACGAAAAAGGTTAGGTAAAATCTCACAACAAGAAGCAATAGAGCAATTAGATGAAAAGAAGCAGAAATTACAAGCATTGGCCAAACGACTTAGAAGATACAAAAAAAGTGAAAATAGAAGGAAACAAAACCAAACATTCAACACAAACCAAAAGAGATTTTACCAAACAATAGATAACACACACATTAAAACAGACAATCCACCAAACATAACAGACATGGAACACTTCTGGAGCAACATATGGTCAAATCCGGTACAACATAGCAGGCATGCACGGTGGATACAAGCAGAAACAGACTCATACAAGATGATATCACAAATGCCTGAAGTGATAATTTTGCAACATGAAGTCAGCCGAGCAATTAATTCTACGCACAATTGGAAAGCCCCTGGAAATGATAAAATAGCAAATTTCTGGCTAAAGAAGTTCACCTCAACACATTCACATCTAACTAAATTATTTAACAGTTACATTGCAGACCCATACACATTCCCTGATACACTTACACATGGAATAACTTATCTGAAACTTAAAGATCAAGCAGACACAGCAAACGCAGCTAAATATCGCCCCATAACATGCGTACCAACAATCTACAAAATATTAACTTCAGTCATTACACAGAAATTAATGATACATACAACACAGAACAAAATTATAAATGAAGAACAAAAAGGCTGCTGCAAAGGAGCACGAGGATGTAAAGAGCAATTGATAATAGATACAGAGGTGACATATCAAGCTAAAACTAAACAAAGGTCACTACACTATGCATACATTGATTACCAAAAAGCTTTTGTTAGTGTACCCCACTCATGGTTACTACAGATATTGGAAATATACAAAGTAGATTCTAAATTGATACAGTTCCTAAACATAGTTATGAAAAACTGGAAAACCACACTTAATATCCAAACAAATTCAAATAATATCACATCACAGCCAATACAGATTAAGTGTGGTATATACCAAGGAGACTCATTAAGTCCTTTCTGGTTCTGTCTTGCTCTGAACCCACTATCCAACATGCTAAATAATACAAATTATGGATATAATATTACTGGAACATACCCACACAAAATCACACATTTGCTGTACATGGATGATCTAAAACTACTGGCAGCAACCAATCAACAACTCAACCAATTACTAAAGATAACAGAAGTATTCAGCAATGATATAAATATGGCTTTTGGAACAGAGAAATGTAAGAAAAATAGCATAGTCAAGGGAAAACACACTAAACAAGAAGATTACATATTGAATAATCACAGTGACTCCATAGAAGCGATGGAAAAAACAGATGCCTATAAATATCTAGGATACAGAAAAAATAGGAATAGATAATACAAATATTAAAGAAGAAATAAAAGAAAAATATAGACAAAGACTAACAAAAATACTGAAAACAGAACTGACAGCAAGAAACAAGACAAAAGCTATAAATACTTATGCTATACCAATATTGACCTACTCATTTTGAGTAGTGAAATGGAGTAACACAGACCTAGAAGCACTCAATACACTTACGCGTTCACAATGCCACAAATATAGAATACATCACATACATTCAGCAACAGAAAGATTCACATTAAGCAGAAAGGAAGGAGGAAGGGGATTCATCGACATAAAAAACCTACATTGTGGACAGGTAGACAATTTAAGAAAATTCTTTCTAGAACGAGCAGAAACTAGCAAAATACACAAAGCAATCACTCATATAAATACATCGGCTACACCACTGGAATTTCATAACCACTTCTACAACCCTTTAGATCACATAACATCAACAGATACGAAGAAAGTAAATTGGAAAAAGAAAACACTACATGGCAAGCACCCGTATCATCTAACACAGCCACACATCGATCAAGACGCATCCAACACGTGGCTAAGAAAAGGCAATATATACAGTGAGACGGAAGGATTCATGATTGCAATACAGGATGAAACAATAAACACCAAATATTACAGCAAGCATATTATTAAAGATCCCAATACCACAACAGATAAATGCAGACTTTGCAAACAACAAATAGAAACAGTAGATCACATCATAAGCGGATGTACAGTACTAGCAAATACAGAATACCCCAGAAGACATGACAATGTAGCAAAAATAATACATCAACAGCTTGCCATACAACATAAACTTATAAAACAACACGTTCCCACATACAAGTATACACCACAAAATGTACTGGAGAATGATGAATACAAATTATACTGGAACAGAACCATTATAACAGATAAAACAACACCACATAACAAACCTGACATCATACTCACCAATAAAAAGAAGACATTAACACAACTAATCGAAATATCCATACCCAATACAACAAATATACAAAAGAAAACAGGAGAAAAAATTGAAAAATACATCCAACTGGCTGAGGAAGTCAAGGACATGTGGCATCAGGATAAAGTTGACATTATACCAATTTTACTATCAACTACAGGAGTCATACCACACAATATCCACCAGTACATCAATGCAATACAGCTACACCCAAACTTATATATACAATTACAGAAATCCGTAATTATTGATACATGTTCAATTACCCGAAAGTTCCTAAATGCAATATAACATATACCGTACAGTTAAAAGGAAGTCACGCTTGATCAAGGTCCGCGTCACTTTTCATTTTTAACCAGACTTAACGTCTGAGAAAGTAAAGAAATAGTAATAATAATAACGGTAGGATAAGTAATTATAAATTATACTGATGAGTAGTAGATTATTTTGGTTTAATCAACGAGATTTGCAGAAAACGGTGGGAAAACATTATCGAACGAGAAAAAATGGTTCAAATGGCTGTGAGCACTATGGGACTTCACTTCTGAGGTCATCAGTCCCCTATAACTTAGAACTACTTAAACCTAACTAACCTAAGGACATCACAACCATCCATGCCCGAGGCAGGATTCGAACCTGCGACCGTAGCGGTCGCGCGGTTCCAGACTGTAGCGCCTAGAACCACTCGGCCACTCCGGCCGGCATGCCTTGACAGCTTGACCGCCGATATCGCTGTGCTAGAGAAGCCGAGTGATGGATACTCAAACAACGGCATGGAGACAAACGTTAGTAACTCGATCATAATTAGTTGTGGACTCCCATATTATATTAATTAAAATTATTTGTTGTTTGACAGTCTTCTTATGTATAACGTTGGAATACTTTTATCCTTTATTAAATTTGTCCTAGATTTTACCAAAACTATGGAGCGTGTAGCAAAAAGCGGAAACACGTGTGTGTCTTTATTTTTAGTACAGAATATTCTAGCAAAACTCGATCAAAATCAGTTACTCACTTGTCTGACCCTCCCCTTATTAGCTCAGGAAGGTAGTCAGAAAACAGCGGTTAATAGTGAAAAATGTAGCTGATATATTTGCAGCACGCATGATATTTCTTCATTCCCTGAACTTATGTGTAGAACCATACGAAAAATGATTCCACTACCCATTGCATTGTCAACAATCATTTCATTTCAATAGAAATCGAATATTCACCATTGGAAAACAGAATTTAATTATTTTGGGAGTCATACAATTCCGCTTAAGGTTCACCGGTATTCCACTCTGGTATAGTATTAACAAGTGAGTAAATATTGGAGAAATTGCGTTATAGTGGACACTAGCTACCGTTGCAATGGGAATCAAAAAAAGAAGCCATTCAGAAAAGGAATGAGAAAATGAAATCATTTTTGTTATATGCGTATACTCTGTATGATTAGATTAATGTGTGCAGGAAATTTCCATTCGCTGTGAGCTGTCAGCGGTGAGTAACGACCTCTGCCAGAGTTAGTCGCTCTTTCGCGGGTTAGCAGTGCGTAGGCTGCCGGCTCAGAATAAACAGGCCGCGGTTCCTGGCAGGCCTGTGACTGCTCCAGCAGCTCTGTGCGGCGGGGTGCGGCCTCATCGCCGTCAGGCGCAGGCAGAGCCGCGACAGCCCGGGGCACGGGGCGGGATTAATCGAGGCGCAGCTCGCTTTACGAGTGCCGTTTCCTCGTCTGGAGCGCCGCCAGCGCCCGGTCTCACTGCCGGCGTTATTAGAATGCATATCAGGCGCGCCGCTGATGCTGACGTGCCGCCGCCAGAATATTTTCAACACCCACTCAGTATTTTTTTGTGGCTCGTAATAGAATTTCCTCTTCTTCCGCCTAGGGTTAAATAAGTCCGGAAAAACAGGGTACAGTGGTTTGAGGATGAAAATGTTACTGTGATCACTGACAGTCCGTTGATAATAAAACATGTGACATGAAGAAGTGCCTATATTATTAGTACTCATTATGAAGAAAGACGGTTTGCATCTCAAATGGTGTGAAATGTACAGTAGAATTCAGCGCAGAAACTTCGGAACTTATTAAAATTTTCACAGGAGTTCGTACTGCGATTCGTAATGGGACTAAAAGAAGAGTGTATGCATATAGAAAAATGTTAAGTCGGATCTGAAAGAAACTGTATCGTGTTCAGAATTATCGTGGGGTCGTTGCGTAACGACGATGTTGAAGAACCGCTTGACGAATGGTACATGGAGCATTCTGTTACTTGTGCAGGAGGACGGCTGACGCATTAAAGCAAACGAGAGTAAAGGAACGAGGAGGTGGCCTCCTGGTGAAACTTCGCAGGCAAGAAAGAAGAACAGAAGATATTCACAAAAACCTTAACGGCAGATGCCATCTACACGAAATTCAGAAAGTTTCATTGTTGATGGGATCAGAATTAATAAGCACATTTGAAACAGGTGTAGAGGAGTAACTGAGGACAGGAATTAATAATATACTGTATTTGGATGTTGACTTTTACTTAAAATGACAACATTATGCGCACATTAGAGATTCAGGATAGAACTAAAATTATTTATAACCATTTATATGTAAATGTGCAGAACGTGGAGCAGATAAATTCAAACAGTCGTACACTCTTAATTATGAAAATATTTTTAAATAGATTTTTACCCGTCCCGTCCAGTGGCACGTTTTCCATTATTTACAACTTTTATCCTGCACTTAGTACCATTCAGGAGGAAGACTTGTTTGATGTAATAGTTTTCATCGAAATTTGTGCAATATCTGTCATTGGTAGGAGACTACAACACACAGCTTCTAACAACGCAGGTGGTATCAGAAAATAAGAAGATAGCTCGCTGGGTACAGAAGGAAAAAATAAGAAATTCATCATGAATGAATAGTGACTTTTCGCTATACTTACAAAAAACGTAGCTGTTAATCATCAAATTATCAGAAATTCAGAATTAACTTTAGGTATTAGGAAGTGATTTAACGTGATAGATTAAAATTTTAATCGAGCTATCTAACACTAGTATGTGTTGCAACTCTAATTAACCAAACCCTGCAGTTTCAGATAGTGGTAACAGGAAACTTTTTCTCAGACGAACCTTTGTTGAATTAATATAGAGAGATCGTTAAATTCCTTTCAGTCGGAAGAATCCCAAAAGTGAATATTAGAAATCAAAACTAACGTTTTCTTCTGTTGTTTGAACCTGGCCACTCATTCTGTCTTCTAGTACATCAGAATAATAAATAAAATCCGTTATTATCCTTTATGTACCATTAAATGTGGTCACAACAGTCTAAATTTTTAGTTTATGCGCGTATTTGCAACCCATGTTACCATATAAGTAAACGTTGACATACATTTATCCAAACCATTTGTGGTGTATTTGAATTAATGAGTGGTTGAATCTATAACGTTCAGATAACTAAAAGAGAAGTTACCGAAAAAGTCGATTATTCAGGTATAGCACGTTACTAAAGAGAAGGTCGCAGTGGTTTTAGTGAATAAAGAATCAATCGTATTGACAATAATCAAAGAGTTTAACTACAGACTTGCGGAATTCTGCAAAAGCTAAAATATTGCAACAGATAGGTACAGTAAAACAGAAAAAGGACACGTTAAGAAAGAAGGTATAACACAATATGATACTCCAGACCGAATAAATTTTATTCATAACTGCACAGCAAGCCTGACTGGGAAACCCCAGAAGACGGAAACAACTTGATTTGGCGAGCGGAAAAGAGCGCATTCTGAGGCAATTAAAATGATGTGATTACGAAGGAAAGCTAAAAATAGGTCATAATTGTTATTTGTTGTGCATCGTTTGGTCATATAGGACACAAACGTGGACAATAATAAAATGTTCAAGTCTAATTTTCTGAATACAAAGAGTCATTTTATTTCCTTATTTATCAACAATCTCTTTGTTGGAAGGGAAACTATATGAAAAGCAAACAAGGTTGGCATTTTTTAATAAAACACTTATGGCTGTAAAACCACGATTCAAAGAGTTTCGAAGATGATCTTTCCACGCCCCTATATCTAATAGGACCAACTTTCAGGATAATCTGTTTTATATATGACAAGCTCTGGCTCTCTCTAAAGTTACTTACAATGACAAGTGAAATATTCTTAGGTAAACTATCATGTATACCATTAAATTATCCACTTACTGTCTTTGAGCAAACATTTCACATTATCTACTTAGGCTAGCTGTCATTTATTTTGCAAATTTCCCAGCGCCACATTGTTATTTCATTTGCCAATACCATGCCACAAATAATTTATTATTCAGTGTAGTTCTCTTATGCCTCTTATGCTAGATGAAACTCAATGAACATGTCAAGAAGTGTAGAGATATAAATAAAAACTAGAGAGAGGAATTACAGAGGTAATGCAAAGACCAGAGAAAGGACATATGATCCTGTAGGTTTTTGAAATTAAGTTAATTCAGAAGTACATAGATACAAAATTAAAAATAATTAAAGACAAATAGGAAATGTAATAATTCACTGGGAAGAGATTTGCTGTCGATAGATAGAACGCATGGAATATATTGCAGTAAATAGAAACCATTAACCAGAGATATCTAACTGAATGCACCTCAGTCGTAAATGCAGATTACGTAGGTCCGCGATTACTCAAGATGCATATAAATCATCTTTACGAAGACTAAGAAAAAGCAAGGATTTATGTACTGGCACAAACATGAATGATTATTGCTTATAGTACAAAAAATCCTCACCTTCCGAATCTCCACATAATTTATGACAAACGGAAAAAGGTTTAAACAGAAACAGAGCAATTAGTTGACCTCAAATTAAAATGCTGTCTAAGTAGCTATCACAAAAATATTTATATCACTCCTATTAAAAATTTTGTTACACATAGTTAGGAATAAAAAAAGTGATGTGGAAAATAAGTGTGACTGTCACTTTTACAGCTTTTTAAATGTTCATTTGAACGCTGCTTTTTCGTATGCATGGCAAAGGTAGGAACTGACTGGAAAGACAGAATGACTGTTGCGAAATGTTATAAAAATTGTCCAGAAAAAATAAAAATATCATACATAGGTATCACCTTTCACCATACGTTACTTATTTAACATGGTTTTTCGAAAAGGAATTGACAATTTAAGATAAAAAATCAAAGGAATAAGGTTAAATGCAAATTGTTGTAATCCACAAGATTCACTGATGACATTGTTCTAGTTTCTGGCTAGGAAAAGGCTGTGAAGAGCAAAGTACTGACATCGTCTCTTAAGGAACGTTCAACGGCCACGAATTGATTACACTTTTAACTGCAAATTCTTTGTTCTTCTTAATCTACATATTCACTTTTTAGTATTTACTTCTGATGTGACATGTCACACACTTTGGGCTACAATAATTTCTGTCTCGCTTCGTACGAAAATTTCTACGTGCATTGTCATTGATTCAAGATTCGAATTTTTGTTTTTAGAAATTAAGCCTAATGTTGCTGATATTTATTGGAACTCTGAATCACGTTCTCTTCGCAATGAGATAACACGTCCTGTGAATCAAACGTTCCATGAGCTAAATCCAGCAAGTCTGGTATGTAAGTACTGCTTCCACTGCATTTTAAGTAGCTTTTTGAAGCATCATTTCCCGGTAGAAGCAGGAGGTCAAAGTAACTAGATTCAGAGCGTTACTTTAGTTGCTTGGAATTAATTAAAATATAAATAAGGAAACATCGATTCCCTTCCAAGTGCGTTACTTTAAAATAATCTGCTTCAAGATTAGTACCTCTCAAATCAAATGATGTTATTTGAGACACATAATAACAAAACTCCACTGAATTTTTAGTTTTATATTTTATTGTTAATTTGAATTTTTACATTTCTAACACATATTTAGCATATCACATAAAACCAGTTTAACAAATATACTTTGAATACAAAGAAATATTCTATGAATACGATTTGTATGTACTCTGAAACTACTAAGTAAAGACACTAAATTTTAATATAACACACTGTACAGTGCATAACCTTCATCCTAGGGTATTAGTAGGTCTCCAAGTAGCTTGGCCGGGGTACGACGTTACTTGTGCACTAATTACTCCATGAAGCAAAGTCATATTTAATATACGTACAGACCACTTGACTGAATCCCTGTTGCACGCCCTACCACAGCAGACTTTGTGATAACCCCAATACCAGCATTTTACAGCAATTTTATAATTAAAACCTATAGCCTGATGCTTAAGATTTATTATTGAATTATATAATACATTTAGTACCATTCATGATTTAATAATTTGATGAGAGAAAAATTTTAAAAAACGTAATAATTCAGATTCCAACATGATTTGTTAACATCGTTATCAGATACATAATATTTAATAAAGAAAATGAATTTGTGATCCGTGCCAGTCCAAAATTGAATACCTCTTTCTTTTTATTGCTAGTCCTTCGTACTTTACTAACGACTCGCCGTGGCTTCGCATGGGTGGCTCTAAGTATTTAGACCCGGATGGCTTTCATGACGTAGCAGAAATTGGTTATGTACCAAACTTTGCTCTTGAATCTGTCTATTAGTGAATCAGTATCAAAATCCCTGTAGTAGTTTCTCAGATAAGCCTTCATACGCTGACAAAAAACGCAGTGGGTGCCTTTAATTTAGTAATTTGTATAGGTGGTTGTCCATAATAAGTCACGCGGTAAAAATGAAATAACGTCTCGTTACTTCGCTGTTTTCAAAGGTTCTAATGGGTGTGAATCACTAAGGGACCAAACTGCTAAGGTCAACGGTCCCTAGACTTACACACTACTTAAACTAACTTACGCTAAGGACAACACACACACCCATGGCAAAGGGAGAACTGGAACCTCCGGCGGAAGCGGCCGCGCAATCCATGTCATGACGCCTCAAACCGCGTGGCCACTCCACGCGGCTCACTGCTTTCGCTGTTACGTTATTATTCGCCATCCATGATAGATACAGTCTTAAATGTAATTATGTGTAATACACTACAGTGAGAAAATACAGCCGTCATAATGCTGTCGTGATGGGTGACATTTTCAAAGTATTTCAAGGTATAATAAAGACTTGAAATATTTGTACAGAAACACATGCATATCTTTCATAAACGAAATTCTCTATTTAGATTTTCAGTTTCCCTCTGGAACGCATGGTATGACTTCGGTACGACGTCACAAGGCAGTATGGAATCCCTCGGACGCTATGGATGATAACAATCTCGTACGCTCCAGCAACATCTCGTTAACTCTTCCCCAGTACCGAGCGCAAGAATTCGTACATGGTAACAAAAAGTAAAAACACAATAAATATATATATTTGATTTGGACGGAATGAAGCACAAAAAACTGACTTTTAACGAAGTCAATCTCTCTTCGAAATGACAAAACTACATTAACCATTCTCTTAAACGTTTCAGTGATCTGAAGAACTGAGGAGCCACTCATTTGACCGGGCGCCACTGGGAATTTCATGCGAGGGAGCGCGGGGTTGTTACAGATGAATTATGTAACAGCTGTCTGCTGTAAAATTCAGGTGAATACATCAATACAAGATAGTTGCAACCACAATAAATTTTCATTCTGCAGCGGAGTGCGCACTGATTTCACGATATTTACTTGCTTATGATTATCACAGGTACCCCAACGCAAGATTAAGAGAAAGACATGTTTATGTTTTAAACTGTGTTTCGAGCCTCTTTGCGGTGAGGTCTAGATAGATAATCTCGAGCGTGCCTCGGAGGTTCGTGATGTAATTGCGTATAATAAACTGAAGATTCAAAGAAACTGGTACACCTGCGTAATATCGTGCAATGTATCAACGAGCACGCAGATGTGGGGCAACACGACGTGGCATGGACTCGACTAATGTCGGAAGCAGTGCTGCAACGAACTGACAACATGAATTCTGCAGGGCTGTCCAAAAATCCATAGGAGTACGAGACAACACGTTGCTACGCATCCCAGAATTGCTCAATAATGTTCATGTCTGGGGTGTTTTGTGCTCAGTGGAAGTGTTTAAACTTAGAAGAGTGTTCCTGGAGACAATCTGTGGCAATTCTGGACGTGTGGGGTGTCGTACTGTCCTGCTGAAACTGCCCAAGTCCGTCGGAATGCACAATGGACATGAACGGGTACAGGCTATCGGACAGACTGCTTATGTACGGATCACCTGCTTACAGAGCCTCCACCAGCTTGGTCAAAACGGTTCAAATGGCTCTGAGCACTATGGGACGTAACAGCTAAGGTCATCAGTCCCCTAGAACTTAGAACTGCTTAAACCTAACTAACCTAAGGACATTACACACATCCATGCCCGAGGCAGGATTCGAACCTGCAACCGTAGCGGTCGCGCGGTTCCAGACTGAAGCGCCTAGAACCTCTCGGCCACACCAGCCGGCGCTTGAACAGTCCTCTGATAACATGCAGGGTCCGTAGATTCAGGAGGTTGTTTCCATACCCGTACACGTCCATCCGCTCGATAAAATTTGAAACTAGACTCAGCCGAGCAGGCAATATGTTTCCAGTCATCAACATTCCAATGTCGGTCTTGACGGGCTCAGGCGAGGCGTAAGGCTTTGTGTCGTGAAGTCATCAAGAGTACATGAATAGGCCTCCGGCTGCGAATGCCCATATCGATGATGTTTCATTAAATGGTTCACTCGCTGACACTTGTTGATGACCGAGCATTGAAATTTGAGGAAGGGGTGCCTTTCTGACACGTTGAACGATTCTCTTCAGTCGGCTTGTGTCCGGTTCGTGCAGGATCTTTTTCCGGTTGTAGCGATGTCGGAGATTTGATGTTTTACCGGATTCCTGATATTAACGGTACACTCGTGAAATGGCCATACGGAAAAATCCCCACTTTATCACTCACTTAAATCTTGCTAACATGTCATTGTAGTAGCCATAACCGCTGTAACAACTGCTTCAGACACTTGTTGTCTTACGCAGCCGTTTCCGACCGCAGCACCGTACTCTGCCTGTTTACATATCTCTGTATTTGAATATGCATGCCAATAATAATTTCTTTCGCACTTCAATATACTTCACTAATGTGGCTTAGCCTTCCTGTAAAGGAATGGAGTTGCTTGGCCTCTCTGTTATCAGTAGGCCAAGCTGGAGAGGCAGAGGTGTTTCGAGAAGTTCCGCGTTGACCTTCTTATCTGGCCTGTATGTATTGACCATAACAGATGAATGCAATTATCTCAGGCAACCAGGTGATCCGAAGATCCCGAAGAATGACATCGAGAAGGTAGTAGCCATACACATCTCAAAAAAAAACTTTGCATCACCTCGGTTCCGAGAGTTCCAGAACCTATACAGAAAACTGGAATAGTAATCAACATAAACATCATTTCCGCCCTTTTTATCGCTCATGAAAACCACACATTTCATGTTGTACCGCCGTACAGCGCGACCTTCAGATGTGGTGGTCCAGATTGCTGTTCACAACGGTGCCTCCAATACCCAGTAGCATGACCTCGTGCATTGATGAATGCCTGTATTCGTCGTGGCATACTATTCGTAAGTTGATAAAGGCACTGCTGGTCCAGATTGTCCCACTGCTCGACGGCGATTCAGCGTCAATTCCTGAGTCCAGAAACAGCCCTTTTCAATCTATCCCAGGCGTATTCCATACGGTTCATGTCTGTAGAACATGCTGGCCGCTCTAGTCGAGCGATGTCGTTATCGTGAAGGAAGTCATTCACAAGATGTGCACGATAGGAGCGCGAATTGTCGTCCATGAAGACGAATGCCTTGCCAATACGCTCCCGACATGGTTGCACTACGGTCGGAGGGCGGCATTCAAGTATCGTACAGCCGTTACGGCGCCTTCCATGACCATCAGCGGTGTACGTCGGTCCACGTATTGCCAATCCCGAAACAGCAGGGAACCTCCAACATGCTGCACTTGATGGGCGGGTCTAAGGCGTTCAGCCTGACCGGGTTGCCTCCAAACACGTCTTCGGCGATTGTCTGGTTGAAGGCATATGCGACACTCATCGGTGAAGAGAATGTGATGCCAAACGTGAGCGGTCCATTCGGCATGTTGCTGGACCCATCTGTACCGCGGTGCATGGTGTCGTGGTTGCCAAGATGGACCTAGCCATGGACGTCGGGAGTGAAGTTGCTCATCATGCAGCCTATTGCGCACAGTTTGAGTCGTAACACGACGTCCTGTAGCTGCACTAAAACCATTATTCGACATATTTGCGTTGCTGTCAGGGTTCCTCCGAGCCATAATCCGTATGCAGCGGTCATCCGCTGCAGTAGTAGCCCTTAGGCGGCCTGGGCGAGGCGTGTCATCGACAGTCCGAACAACACCGCTTTGGTTCACTCCGAGACGCATGAGAGAGCTTCCTGGCACAAATAAACAATGTGGACCCGGTCGAACCGCGTTATTGACCGTCTAGGCATGGTTGAACTACAGACAACACGAGCCGTCTTCCTCCTTCCTGGTTGAATGAATGGAAGCGATCGGCTGTCGGACACCCTCCGTCTAACACGCGCTGTTCATGCATCGTTGTTTACATCTTTTGGCAGGTTTAGTGACATCTCTGAACAGCCATATGGTCTGTGTCTGTGATACAATATCCACTGCCAATGTCTATCTTCAGGAGTTCTATGAACCGGCGTGATGCAAAACATTTTTTGATGTGTGTATAACACTTGTGTGTGTATACCACGTTAATTTTGCAGTTCAGCGTCTTCCGAATATTCTACGAAATTAATTTCTCGAGGTTTTATGTTTACAAAAAAATACTTCGTTCCACCAGTTCTTACAACACTCACTGGTAGTGCTAATTTCTTTCTTCCCCCTCTTTATCGGTGATTATCTTCCGCTCCAAAGAGAACATTAGATTCCACAAGGGCGTCTTAGAAAACAGCTTAGGAGTCCATCGTCATTACCCAGACACCAGACACTTTGATGTGACAAAACATTGTGAGCTCCTGTGTAACTCCAACATTGCATTACGTAAAGGACCAGCTACTATAGAAAGGGGACAGAGGTCAAGGGTTACCTCCTTGTATTGTGTCGGACCTCCTATTGCCCCGTGTTGTGCAGCAACTCGATGTGTCATGGGCTCGTTATAAGCCCCTGCAAAAATATTGAGCCTTGCTGCCTCTATAGCCGTCAATAATTGCGAAAATGTGCCAGTGCAGGATTTTGTGTGTGAACTGACCTTCCAAGTATTCGCTACAAATGTTCGATGGGATTCATGTCAGGCTGGCTGCAAACCGTCTCCAAGTAGCCAAACATAGCCATTTGCAGTTAATGATCGGTCCAGTCCTACCAGAGGAACCAATCAATTCCATGTAAACACAGTCCACACCATTATGGAGCCGCCACCAACTTGCACAGTGCCTTATTAAGAACTTCGTTATATGGCTTCGTGGGGTGTTCGCCATACTCCAACCGTCCATCAGCTCTACCAACTGAAATTCAGGATACATCTGATAAGGCCATTGTTATCCAGTCGTCTAACCTCGTACAGGCACGAGCCCAAGAGAGGCCCTGCAGGCGGTGTCGTGCTGTTAGCAAAAGCATTCACATTTGTTGTCTGCTGCCACAGTCGATTAACGGCAAATTGCACTACGCTGTCCTAACGTCCAACACTGATTTCTGCGATTGTTTCATGGTTGCTGGTCTGTTATCACTGACAACTGTAAGCAAACGCACTCCATTGTCATTGGTGAGAGATGATGCCTGAAGTTTGGTATTTCTGGCACTTTGACACTGTGGATCTCAGAGTGCCGAATTCCCTAATCATTTCTGAAATGGAATTTACCATCCGTCTAGTTCCAACCGCTATCCCGAGTTCGAAGTCTGTTACTTTCCGTGGTGAGGCCGTAATCTCGTTGGAAACACTGTTACATGGCGATGGTATCAACTGAGCGAAGTAACTGCGTGGACCAGTGAGGCTGCAAGAGTCGCTAGTTCATATGGTGAGACACCTTGAGCCAAAGGTAGTCTTGCAGATGAAAGGAGTACCCAAGTAAGTCAGCAGCCCAGCCGAAATCCGACCAAAACCAAAATCGTCGCGTACCTCTGTTTATAGCACCAGGCTAGAAACACACAACGGCAAACCTAATAACAGAGCCTGCTGCAATATCAGGTGTCGAGATGTAGCGCTGTTGGGACTTTAAAGGATGAAATGGGTCTGCTATTTCTCTCTGGGATGTATGACGATTGGCTTGGTCACAAGAACTACGGAAGTTTTTTTATTACGATACATTACATTAGTCATAGTCCATGGATTCATGTAGAGTCGTATCTGGGATATTCAAACAAGTTAAGGATGTACTCTTATGTAATTACAGTATGGTGATATGAGATTACATCACTGCATTACTGCTCTGACTGGTTGTTTAATACATGCGTACACATGTATCTGACCCCTTTCTGCATTAATGTTAACCGCTTAAGGCCTGTATGCGGGATTGTTTTTGGTCCTAGTGTTACATTCATGCTGTGTACTATTTCTGGTGAACAAAAAGATACTGGCAATGGGAAAGCGCATTAATGAATACTTGTTTAGTACTGGTGATAATACTCTATCTTTCTGAAGACATTTCTGCATGATGTTCTCTAATTAACATCAGGATTATTTCTTACAACACTCTTATGTATTTTGAAAATACTATCCCCATAACTTGAATTTCCCAAATAATTATCTCATTCTCTCCTTAATTAAAGGAAATATCATAAAATACGCGTTTTCAAACCGTTTATAGACCTAATCATACCTAGGCCAGACATATCTGTACCAAGGCGTTTCGTTAGTCCTATGAATCGGGTTTTCCAATTGTGAATTATCTGTAGTTTCAAAAATTTAACATGTCTTTCTTCTTGTGTTTCATTGTTTGAGAAATTTTTTATGGCTTGTGTAGATTTGTGAGACGTAGTAAACCGCATATACTGAGTCTTGTTACAGCATTTTTGCCTTGAACCAATTTTTATCGTTCTCGAATATTTCGTTAGCTGCCTGAACAGTAAGAAGTATGATACGACTTTTGTTTCCTATACTTGGTTCATCTGTAAAAAGTAATAAAAGTTCATCTTTCGAAATAGCAAGTGAAAGGTCATTATTTTAGGCGTATCACGATGATAAACCTGTGGTATGTCATATGTGACTGCGTCAAATTGTGAGTGCCTAACGACATACGATTGACATGGAACTAACATGTATTAATTTTTGTCAGTCAGATGAGGGAAATTCCGTGGACCTGTTTCTCTGCGCACTGATCCGTAATATTTCTTGTGCGTTAAGATATCACGGTTGAAATATTCAACGTCTTTGCCCAAGTTCCAAAATATTCCCGATGATAGTAATATCTGATGTTCTAAGTTTAGTACTTCATTTGTTAAAGTAACCGTAACCTTTTCACACATCACACCGCACAACGCTGACATGGGCATTGCCGCCCGCGAAGTACGCACGTTATCGAATCTCTATCATATGCTACAGTAAGAATTCTTACTAAATAAATTGTTGTGTTTATAACGTCGCATTTTCGAATCCACGTCATCGGCGGACTAGTGCTTCTTACCTATTACCCTGATGACCATCCTGAGTCAGTATCCTGACATTCTTTGGTATCAGTGAGTATTGGATCATTCTTACTCTTATGGGGCTACCTGCTGGCAACAATCGGCGCCAAAAGCTACTTGCCAGTTATAACCTGTAACAGCATGGTGCAGATAGATGATGAACGTTACGACTGATTGCTCGAAAGTAACTAAAAGTGTCTTTGAATATCCATTCAGAGTTCCAAACCATACGCTGCTTATCTAAATTAGGTTTATGACCTTCGAGTGATAACTGGTGCAGTATCTCTACTATAATGTACCAAGCACTTGTAAACGCACATACTTTTTAAGAGAAACGCCGATGGGGCAAAACATTATGATCATCTAATTAATAGCGTGTTGGTGCCAATTTAGAACGCAATACAACAACGATTATGTGAGACATTGATTCTACAAGCTCCTGGTAGGTGGAACAAGTTGTGTTCATACACAGTTCCTGTGAACCATGGACCTGTGGTTGTGGACACGTTGTTGCACCCAACCACGTAGATGATGTTTTCCACGGGGTTCAGATCAGGAGAGTTTGGTGGACAAGACATCAGTGTCAGTTCATTATCATCCACCACAATCCACGGATTCACGATTCTAGCCTTGTGACCCAGACAGTTACGCACATGCCATAGCTTAAGGTGAAAACATTAAGTATCAAAGAATGCAGGTAGTCCGCGTGTACTTCACGGTTCATAGTGACCTTGATTGCTGCCACCGGTGCCACGAAAGTCTAGGTGAATGTTCACCATAGCTAAATACTGTACTCAAATGTCTGGGCTTCTTGTGAATGTTAGTTTTGAGAAGTCATTACCGTGGATGATGGTGTACCTGAACACGAGCAAGTGTAACAAGATACGTGATTCATCCAGTCTGGTGACAAGTTTCCATTGGTCCACTGTCCAGTCTTCATGATCCATTGCCCGCAGAAATTGCATTGTTCGTTGTGTCTAAATGGAAGCTGCTGCGGAGCCTCCTGCTTAACAATGTATGCTGAACGTTGTTCTGCTAAAAATGCGTCTGTCCATCTGGACTGTATTCTACCACCAGATCTGCTACAGACGATTTTACAGAGCGGGCAAGCTACCTACCTTCGAGTTGTATGATGAAGCGTGTACGTCCAACACCTTGTCACCAACGTATAGTTTCACCATCCTTCAAGTATTATCCATGCATTTTCAAAAATGTATACTCCAAACAGCCGACCAGATTCGCCAAATTGGATCCAGGCGTTCCCTGGCGCCGGTCGACAAGAGCTTGCTCTTTGTCAAAGACTCTTTTGTCACCGGATTTCACTCTTTTTGGCTTGCGTTGTCGATGGAATGATTCCCATTTCTCTGCTCCACTTGTTCATCAACGGCGATCAAAAGGATACTGTTTCAGGGCCCTTCTGCAGTGTATACCAACGCATCGAGACTCTGATGGGGTTATACAAGCAGCGACACTAAGGCAAGGATTTAGTGTGGTATTCGTGTCTTTCCGACGTGCGTGTGGTAAACGCGGAAACGTGAACTGTGGCGTCCTTACGAAATGCGTCCAAACACGATCAACGTGCTGCTATTCTTGTCTTGACTGCCGAAGGACAGACATCGATAGACATCCATCGTAGAATGAAGAATGTGCAGCGTGTCTGTCGCAAAACCACCGTCGTGGTGCTGCACGCTCCGTGCTGCTTCATAACGCATGCCGCCATACATCGCAAATGTCGTGAGGCAAAAGTTACACCTATTCAAATGGGAGACTCGCGAGCACGCGTCCTATAGTTCTGACCTCTCTCTCCACGCGGCTGCCATGTCTTCATTCCCTTAGAAAAGGCCTCGAAGGGTGTACGGCTCTCGAGAGACGAGCAAATACAGCAACCAGTTACGGTTACGGACTTCTTCACGCGCCAGGAGGCGGTATTTTACAAGACAGGTATCTTCAGCTTCGTGCGTCGGTGGGATGATTACCTCAATGCTCGGGGCGATTTTCTCTCACTAGTACGTGGATTCTGGACTGTACGGCCTTCGTACAGAACCTTTTTGGTCGCCCCTTATACTTGCCTTACCGCACGAGGTATCGATGAAGCCACCAGGTGCCATTGTAGCATGGGGTGCACAGAAGTCCTGCTTATTTCGATGTTGTTGTTGTGGTCTTCAGTCCTGAGACTGGTTTGATGCAGCTCTCCATGCTACTCTATCATGTGCAAGCTTCTTCATCTCCCAGTACCTACTACGACCTAAATCCTGCTGAATCTGCTTAGTGTATTCATCTCTTGGTCTCCCCCTACGATTTTTACCCTCCACGCTGCCCTCCAATACTAAATTTGTGATCCCTTGATGCCTCAGAACATGTCCTACCAACCGATCCCTTCTTCTGGTCAAGTTGTGCCACAAACTTCTCTTCTCCCCAATCTTATTCAATACTTCCTCATTAGTTATGTGATCTACCCATCTAATCTTCAGCATTCTTCTGTAGCACCACATTTCGAAAGCTTCTATTCTCTTCTCGTCCAAACTATTTTCCGTCCATGTTTCACTTCCATACATGGCTACACTCCATACAAATATTTTCAGAAATGACTTCCTGACACTTAAATCTATACTCGATGTTAACAAATTTCTCTTCTTCAGAAACGCTTTCCTTGCCATTGCATTATATAATTCGACCATCATCAGTTATTTTGCTCCCCAAATAGCAAAACTCCTTTACTACTTTAAGTGTCTCATTTCCTAATCTAATTCCCTCAGCATCACCCGACTTAATTCGACTACATTCCATTATCCTCGTTTTGCTTTTGTTGATGTTCGTCACATATCCTCCTTTCAAGACACTGTCCATTACATTCAACCGCTCTTCCAGGTCCTTTGCTGTCTCTGACAGAATTACAATGTCATCGGCAAACCTCAAGGTTTTTATTTCTTCTCCATGGATTTTAATACCTACTCCGAATTTTTCTTTTGTTTCCTTTACTGCTTGCTGAATATACAGATTGAATAACATCGAGGAGAGGCTACAACCCTGTCTCACTCCCTTCCCAACCACTGCTTCCCTTTCATGTCCCTCGACTCTTATAACTGCCATCTGGTTTCTGTACAAATTGTAAATAGCCTTTCGCTCCCTGTATTTTACCCCTGCCACCATTAGAATTTGAAAGAGAGTATTCCAGTCAACATTGTCAAAAGTTTTCTCTAAGTCTACAAATGTTAGAAACGTAGGTTTGCCTTTCCTTAATCTTTCTTCTAAGATAACTCGTAAGGTCAGTATTGCCTCACGTGTTCCAGTATTTCTACGGAATCCAAACTGATCTTCCCCGAGGTCGGCTTCTACTAGTTTTTCCATTCGTCTGTAAAGAATTCGTGTTAGTATTTTGCAGCCGTGGCTTATTAAACTGTTTGTTCGGTAATTTTCACATCTGTCAACACCTGCTTTCTTTGGGATTGGAATTATTATATTCTCCTTGAAGTCTGAGGGTATTTCGCCTGTTTCATACATCTTGCTCACCAGATGGTAGAGTTTTGTCAGGACTGGCTCTCCCAAGGCCGTCAGTAGTTCCAATGGAATGTTGTCTACTCCGGGGACCTTGTTTCGACTCAGGTCTTTCAGTGCTCTGTCAAACTCTTCACGCAGTATCGTATCTCCCATTTCATCTTCATCTACATCCTCTGCCATTTCCATAATATTGTCCTCAAGTACATCGCCCTTGTATAAACCCTCTATATACTCCTTCCACCATTCTGCTTTCCCTTCTTTGCTTAGAACTGGGTTTCCATCTGAGCTCTTGATGTTCATACAAGTGGTTCTCTTATCTCCAAAGGTCTCTTTAATTTTCCTGTAGGCAGTATCTATCTTACCCCTAGTGAGATAAGCCTCTACATCCTTACATTTGTCCTCTAGCCATCCCTGCTTAGCCATTTTGCACTTCCTGTCGATCTCATTTTTGAGACGTTTGTATTCCTTTTTGCCTGCTTCATTAACTGCATTTTTATATTTTCTCCTTTCATCAATTAAATTCAATATTTCTTCTGTTACCCAAGGATTTCTAAGAGCCCTGGTCTTTTTACCTACATGATCCTCTGCTGCCTTCACTACTTCATCCCTCAAAGCTACCCATTCTTCTTCTACTGTATTTCTTTCCCCCATTCCTGTCACTTGTTCCCTTATGCTCTCCCTAAAACTCTGCACAACCTCTGGTTCTTTCAGTTTATCCAGGTCCCATCTCCTTAAATTCCCATCTTTTTGCAGTTTCTTCTGTTTTAATCTACAGGTCATAACCAATAGATTGTGGTCAGAGACCACATCTGCCCCTGGAAATGTCTTACAATTTAAAACCTCGTTCCTAAATCTCTGTCTTACCATTATATAATCTATCTGATACCTTTTAGTATCTCCAGGGTTCTTCCATGTATACAACCTTCTATCATGATTCTTAAACCAAGTGTTAGCTATAATTAAGTTGTGCTCTGTGCAAAATTCTACCAGGCGGCTTCCTCTTTCATTTCTTAGCCCCAATCCATATTCACCTACTACGTTTCCTTCTCTCCCTTTTCTACACTCGAATTCCAGTCACCCATGACTATTAAATTTTCGTCTCCCTTCACTATTTGAATAATTTCTTTCATATCATCATACATTTCTTCAATTTCTTCGTCATCTGGAGAGCTAGTTGGCATATAAACTTGTACTACTGTAGTAGGCGTGGGCTTCGTGTCTATCTTGGCCACAATAAATCGTTCACTATGCTGTTTTGTAGTAGCTTACCAGCATTCCTATTTTCCTATTCATTATTAAACCTACTCCTGCATTACCCCTATTTGACTTTGTGTTTATAACCCTGTAGTCACCTGACCAGAAGTCTTGTTCCTCCTGCCACCGAACTTCACTAATTCCCACTATATCTAACTTTAACCTATCCAGTTCCCTTTTTAAATTTTCTAACCTACCTGCCCGATTAAGGGATCTGACATTCCACGCTCCGATCCGTAGGACACCAGTTTTCTTTCTTCTGATAACGACATTCTGTTGAGTAGTCCCCGCCCGGAGATCCGAATGGGGGACTATTTTACCTCCGGAATATTTTACCCAAGAGGACGCCATCATCATTTAATCATACAGTAAAGCTGCATGCCCTCGGGAAAAATTACGGCCGTAGTTTCCCCTTGCTTTCAGCCGTTCGCAGTACCAGCACAGCAATGCCGTTTTGGTTATTGTTACAAGGACAGATCAGTCAATCATCCCGACTGTTGCCCTTGCAACTACTGTAAAGGCTGCTGCCCCTCTTCAGGAACCACACGTTTGTTTGGCCTCTCAACAGATACCCCTCCGTTGTGGTTGTACCTACGGTACGGCCATCTGTATCGCTGAGGCACGCAAGCCTCCCCACCAATGGCAAGGTCCATGGTTCATGGGGGGGCTTATTTCGATATTAGGTGAGAAATAATAACGCTGTGTCTTAATACTATATGTGAAGGGAAACTCTAAGCCCTGATCAAATACTCTCTTTTATCAGAAAACGATTCCTGTGAAGGAGAGCTTTGGTCTCTGTGTGATTTTAGGAGACGACTTTTTGTGTTCTTAATGATGTCTCGACATGGCTATTAAATATTCCAAATTCATAACTTCTGGGAAGGCTAGATGTGTGCCGATGGTATCATCGCCACATGTCCGACGCCTTCGAATGTCGCGCCCAATCTTCCCGCGCCGGTACTGCAGTGTGGCGCGACCAGCGCCACTCAGGTGTCCAGGTGTCGCCCTGTGCCGACTTCCACTAGAAGTGGCCGGAGCCAGCTACTTGGGGAACCGTTACAAGCAGAGAACGAGACGGAAGAGCGAGCCCCCGACTGTGTCAACCAGCTACACGACGTGTTCCGGACAGAAGATGCCTCTGGTCGGTATCGGTGACACCGTGGACAGTACCGATCATTAACTTTTCTGAGTTATAGTGGGCTGTGGTGATTGGAACGGTCGTCGCCCAGGGATCTGAATACCGGGCACGTTCTATGTGGCTGAGTTGCGCCGTGTGTTCTGATAGTTGTGTTTGCTTTTGTAACTGTTTGCACTGAGCAATGGTTGGCAAATGAGGAACTGCAGTAATTTTGATAGGATGAGCACATGTGTTATATTAACCTCTGGTTGTAAAGTTTAATTGTAAAGTATTTTTGGCGTATTGCTTTAAATCAATTATTTCATATTTTTAAAAGTCTTAGTTTAAAAAAATTGTGCTTAGAAATCTCCTCGCCAGCAGCCCTTCCCCTTAATGTCCTGTGACAAAATGAAAAGTTATATTCTCATATGAAAAATCATGATCTGAAAACTTACTCGCAGGAATATGTTCATCTCCTTCAAATACAAACACCCTCTTCTGCATCGTGACTTTTTCAGGGAAATTTCATAGTAACATCTACGGACACCTCCTGCACGAAATGATTATTATCACTCATAGTGAAAAGGAAGGAAATAATGCAGGATACCCAGAAATAAGTTCATTAAGTTTTCAGTCTTCATATGAGAGATATTCTGATATGAGTAGCTGCTAAGAAACGGAGCACTACCTATGCTTTATTTTCTAGGTGGAACACACTAATTTAATATTTTAAGTTCCTGAGATGGTACATGATATTATTATCCAGCGATACTTACTCGACAACTCTGAGTCACTACTTAGACAGCCATGCCACTCAGCTATCAGTTGAAGGGCGTTGCACACTTCAGCTTCAGGTGTAGCATATCGCGCTCCCTCGCACGCTGTACCGTAGCTCGAACTGCAACAGACGTGAAACAGAAAAACGGAGATGTATAATCTGTGAGCAATGCCTCGGCACATTATCAGATGCACAATGAATATTGGTAGGTTCAGTAACCAAAAACTAAAAGATACTGTTGCTGTGTAGGAGAGAAATGCAGTGCAAAACCTTAGAGAATTAAATAGATTGGAAAGAAAGAAATGATTGGGGATAGCGTCTCATATAATAATTCCAATCCCAAAGAAAGCAGGTGTTGACAGATGTGAAAATTACCGATTTATCAGTTTAATAAGTCACAAGTGCAAAATACTAACACCAATTCTTTAAAGACGAATGGAAAAACTGATAGAAGCCGACCTCGGCGAGGATCAGTTTGGATTCCGTAGAAATGTTGGAACATGTGAGGTAATACTGAACCTGTCACAAACCTGGATTGGAGAATGATAGGTAAGAAATCAACCGCGCCCCTTACAAACGAATCTCCGCGTCATTTTCCTTTTCGACTTAATGAAACCACAAAAGACCTAATTCTGGTTAAAGGGATCGAGATTAGAATGCCTTTACCATTGTGGCACCCCACTCATTTTGGTTTTCATACCCTTTCGCCCCTACTCTTCAATCTGTATCACGAGGAAGCAATGATGGAAATAAAAGAAAGGTTCGGGAGTGGAATTAAAACACAAGGTGAAAGGATATCAATGATACGATTCGCTGATGACATTGCTATCATGAGTGAAAGTGAAGAAGAATTAAATGATCTGCTGAACGGAATGAACAGTCTAATGAGTACACAGTATGGTTTGAGAGTAAATCGGAGAAAGACGAAGGTAATGAGAAGTAGTAGAAATGAGAACAGCGAGAAACTTAACATCAGGATTGATGGTCACAAAGTCAATGAAGTTAAGGAATTCTGCTACCTAGGCAGTAAAATAACCAATGACGGACGGAGCAAGGAGGACATCAAAAGCAGACTCGCTATGGCAAAAAAGGCATTTCTGGCCAAGAGAAGTCTACTAATATCAAATAGCGGCCTTAATTTGAGGAAGAAATTTCTGAGGATGTACGTCTGGAGTACAGCATTGTATGGTAGTGAAACATGGACTGTGGGAAAACCGGAACAGAAGAGAATCGAAGCATTTGAGATGTGGTGCTATAGACGAATGTTGAAAATTAGGTGGACTGATAAGGTAAGGAATGAGGAGGTTCTACGCAGAATCGGAGAGGAAAGGAATATGTGGAAAACACTGATATGGAGAAGGGACAGGATGATAGGACATCTGCTGAGACATGAGGGAATGACTTCCATGGTACTAGAGGGAGCTGTAGAGGGCAAAAACTGTAGAGGATGACAGAGATTGGAATACGTCAAGCAAATAATTGAGGACGTAGGTTGCAAGTGCTACTCTGAGATGAAGAGGTTAGCACAGGAAAGGAATTCCTGGCGGGCCGCGTCAAACCAGTCAGTAGACTGATGACAAAAAAAAAAAACAATCTAAAATACTCTTGCCTAGCGCTTTCCCAAAGGACACAGGTATGCGTGGCTCCCCTGAGCTGGTCGCAGGCAGGTGCAGACAGTGTGTTGTTGACCAGCAGGCGACCAGACTCTCAGCACATGAGCTAACCACGTGGTCAACACTAGTCTCAGACACATGGCTTCCGCGAACTGTTGCATACGCTCTGGCTTGGTAGCCTTACTGCTCACATGTCAGCCTTTTGCACACTCCTCCACATGGGTGCCGGACTGTTCGCCTGCTGCACGTGGGCTTTAACAGCCTACTTTGAAAGCTGATGTCATCAGAGCTTCATAACATCGTTGGAAAATAGACTACAACGGAGTTGCTGTTATCAGGATTTGGTAAATTTTGTTTCATTTATACAGCACAGCCATCAAAGTAATCTGAGGGAGTGAAGTCATGCTGCATCTTTCTGTGGATTATGTAAAATTTATCCTATGTTTCGTAATGAGAAGTTGCAGAAATGGATTACAATTTGTGTCACGGCCAGGATATGAGCCTGGATCCCCTGCTTATTAGGCAGATAAGTTAGCCATTACACCACAATAGCAGTATGGCTGACATGCTTGCATGGACTACATGAACCCATTGCCCTGCCTAGCACAAACTTCAGTTCGCACCTTCAGCCGCTTTTCCTCGTCTTAATGGATCAATATTCCACATGCTTTCTGGTACTGGAATAGACCGCACCTTGGTAAGTAACGGGTGTGACTGTCTGTACATGAGGCGTAGGTGATCTATTGACCTGACGGAATTACATTGTACCTCAGTCATATGAGTCTTAGATTTAACTTTGATAGTGATAGGAACGTTGGCCTCCTGTTTACCATACAAATGTGCTAACCATTCCATCATTGTAGCAATATGGTTAAGACACTCCGTAGCTCATCGAAATAGTAAACAGGAGACCTGGTTTCAAGTCCCAGCCACGGTACAAATTTTAATTAATTGCTTCAGATTCTATCATTATGTAAGATAAAGTTCAGATTCAAATGTTTCAAGTAAAATGTAATTCCATCGAATGAGTTTAGTCTGTGTGTTCTATGAGGTGGAATTTGGGGACTAGCCGAGCATTTGCCTAAATGTACGTGCGAAACTACCTAAAACTCGCACTCAGACAGCGGTATACCAGCCTATGGTCGTTAATACACCGTGACGATTCGATATGGATCTCGTTCATCTCCTTGTTTTGCAAGCTTAATATGCTGCACATTACTCTGTCTGACCAGGTCGGAGTAACGTTTCAATAAATTTACATCAGTCTGTTACCTGCTTCACGTAGAGCTGTTCCTCGTCACGTAGTCCCCATTTCCCGCTTTCTCTTTCTCTGATGTTGTTGGAGCATGAGTAAAATGAAAGGAAATCGCTAACAGTTTCACTTAGGTGTATTTCAAGTGCTTCACTACGTAGGCCTTCAATAAACCATTGTTTTCTCTCGTTGATAGATATAAAACGTCAAGAGTGCTTTTGGTACCGTCTCAACACAGATCCATTCTCTACATATCGCCTTAGGCCTAGTATCTTTTAGTGGTAAAATACAAAACGACTACCCTACATTGATTACTGTCTTCAAGTGTATTTTTCTTTAAAACTTACCACAGCAACTTCGTTAAAAACGAGCAGAGGATCACCGCTTTTCGGCAGACGAGGAAAATAAGGAATTTGTGGATTACAGTGATCAATAACATTTTTGTTACAACGAATTTCAATGTTGTTTTATCTAATTCGCGGGTGCTCAATTTAAAAATCGAGCTCAATTTTCTGGTGACACCCTTTCCTCCATCGACAACTCTAAAAAATTAGCATGTCTTCTATGGCTCTGAGCTTTATGGGACTTAACATCTATGGTTCCCCTAGAACCTAGAACTACTTAAACCTAACTAACCTAAGGACATCACACAACACCCAGTTATCACGAGGCAGAGAACATCCCTGACCCCGCCGGGAATCGAACCCGGGAACCCGGGCGTGGGAAGCGAGAACGCTACCGCACGACCACGAGCTGCGGACTTTTCTTCTATGGCTTAACTTAAATACTCTACAGATTTAATAGAAAAAAAAACAAAATATGTTGAGACAATTCACACACGTGGCAGTTCGGATACATTATAGCAGGAAATGAGGCTGGTATGGCAGCATTGTCGATGAGTCATGTTGTACGTAGAATCACGGTTGTGCCGCTAGTATATCAGCATTGAATTGTTACTAGCTACAACTGACTGTCTTTGTTCTTCTAAGTTAACGAAGATTTGTGTTTGTGTTTTGCGTTAATTCAAATGATAAATACCTCGCACATGTGTACCTACCTCAAATTATTATTTTTTTGTCTGTAGAGAAAATGAAATCACAAAAATGGATTTTTTACACAACTGTAAAAATGTCAATTCCGGGTTTAAGGTTGGCAGCGGCTGCAACAACTGGACCCTCCTCCTATGGTAATCGTCGCTCAAAAATTCACAAAATCGTCTCGAAAACAAAAAAGCACTCCGTCTTCAGGCCACGAGTGGCCTACCGGGACCATCCGACCGCCGTGTCATCCTCAGTGGAGGGTGCGGATAGGAGGGGCGTGAGGTCAGCACACCGCTCTCCCGGTCGTTATGGTGGTATTCTTGACCGAATCCGCTACTATTCCGTCGAGTAGCTCCTCAATTGGCATCACGAAGCTGAGTGAACCCCGAAAAATGGCAACAGCGCATGGCGGTCTGGATGGTCACCCATCCAAGTGCCGTCACACCCTACAGCGCTTCACTTCGGTGATCTCACGTGAACCGGTGTTGCCACTGCGGCAGGGCGGTTGGCGTTGTCTCGAAAACAAGTAACAGGAAAATTAGAATATGGCATAAGATCTGTACGTCACAGTAAAGAATCAGTACCAATATTAGTCGCTCTTCATTTGCACTGAGCGGAGACAAATACAATGACGAAGAAGTAGAAGACCGCGAACGGGATATGTACTCCGATCCATCATTTCCAAATCAATTTGAAACTGAGTCAATCACTGATCATGTTCGTGATTTAAATTTGGATAATCAGCAGCCTAAACATTCCACCTCGTGATTAAAATGATGGAATCATTTGCCTCGCGATTCGAAAGGCAAAGTTTATTGCAACCACTAGTTGTTCTTCCGAATATTTCTTGAAGGAGGGTGACATGGATTCTCGCAATATCACGTTCGCCTTAGACTCTTCGCCATAATTCGATGTTCAAAATGTGACCCCTGTTTATGGATTGTAGCACTGTTACTTTAAAAGCAGTTTTCCAAAATAGTAAAATTTCTTGTCTTCCGATTGCTAATGCAGTTATTATGGTGTAGATATAGTAGAAGTTGAAATTTATGTTTACATTGATATAGTAAGATAAATAAAAATGGCGTGTGTTCGGAGGTCTATAAGTAATTAAAATTCTTCTAGATGTACAGCATGGATTCATAAATCACTGCTGCTTTCTGAGTTAGAAGGAAAGAAACCACTGTTGAGGGGAAAATGGCCTGCTCAGAATGAATGTGGCAACCGCTTTTCTTGTTGGCCCCATATATGGGTGTGTACGTCCGCTACACATTAAGAAGGGGCGGGTCGAAAAGTATGTGAAAGCTAGAGACACAAATTGAAATGATTTCCTGTGGCTGCGAAAGAAGTAACTAAGCATGAGTGAAGCATTAACAAAGGAAGAAATATTTATAGAACCATAGAATTAGGGAATAAGTAATGAAGAGTTCCTTTACTTGATTGACGCTGAAATAATGACAAGGCTGTCTTTCAAACGTGTCTGCAAGAACTTTTTGGACAGCCATAAGGTAGGAATCTGTTGCGATGCTGTATAACAACTAGTGAAGTAATACGATTTGTGGGATGTACTATGTCACTCAGAGTACATTTCTTGAATGATTAGTTGGATATCTTCGCGGATACCCTTCATGCAGTTAGTGTCGAGCATGAGCAACCGTTCAACCAGCACATTTCTCAAATGAAACAAACGTTTCCCACTTGCGTTGTAATACCGCAATGTAGTCCGACAACTGTTGCTCCTTTTGAAGCAACGTTCCTGAGACACAGTATCTTAGGAAAGAGATAAAGAAACATTTCTATGTATGATACTTTACTTTTCTTTGCTCTTAAGCTACTGATTTCTTTAATTCCTATGTGTATTGATAGTTTTTTTCCTGCTGTTAGCATAACATAAAAGCCAGCCTACGCCAAATGTTAATCTTCGTTTACGTATTAAAATTGGGTTCCACCTCTTCGCATGGACGCAGAGTTTTCATTATGCCATATAAGCGGTCATAAATCACTTTAAGATACAGGTTCGCAGAAGAGCTTCTGTAAAGTTTGGAAGGTAGGAGGCGAGGTACTGGTAGAAGTAAAGCTGTGAGGACGAGGCGTGAGTCGTGCTTGGGTAGCTCAGTTTGTAGAGCACTAGCCCGCGAAAGGCAAAGTTCCCGAGTTCGAGTCTCGGTCCGGCACACAGTTTTAATCTGCCAGGACGTTTCATACATGAATATAATTTGGAAATAGAATCTGGTTGTCAATAATGCATTATGTATCAGCAACCCATGGTGGTTGAAATACGACAGTTTTCAAATACATACGAGCTGTGAGACCCAACCTGCATATAATATGTTCACATTTGTATCCTCGTGGTAAAGAAATGCTGTGAGTGCTGTTGTGGTGTTCAGTTCGGACGCTAGTTTGATACAACTCTCCACTGTATACAGTTCTGAGGAATCCTCTTCATCTCTGCATAGCCACTACAAACTACAGCCGTGTACGCTTGTTGCGGTATTCGAGCTTCGGTGGCCTCTAGAATTCTTATTTCCCAAACGCCTTTCCTTTACCAAACTGACGATTCGCTGATGTTTCGATATATTTTCTTTCTATGAATCCTTTCTTTTGTTCAGGGTGTGCGATGTATTTATTATGTCCCCACATCCATACACAATATCTTCATTACGTGTCTGGTCTATCTATCTAATAAAGAACATTCTATGTAGGCTCATTTTCCTTAAGCATCTATCTTCTTCTTCTTGTGTAACCAATTCATACAGCTTTCCATTTACGAATAAAATCTTCTCGGGTTTCAAGCCGCATCAACCGCGAAGATTTTATTCAGATATGCCGCCGCAAAGGACTCTGAGAACGCTTAAATTTATGCTATCTCTCTCTCTCTCTCTTTATTTCCGACCGAACAGGCAGCCATGTCAGCTTCATCCGACAGGCGTCGCTGGATGCTGATATGGAAGGGCATGTGGTCAGCACACCGCTCTCCCAGCCGTTTTCACTTTTCGTGACCGGGACCGCTACTCTTTAGTCAAACAGATCCTCAGCAGGCCTCACAAGGGGTAACTGCACACCGCTTACCAACAGCGCTCGGCAGATTCGGAGGGCCACCCATACCGCTGCTATTCAAGTCCTACAGTGCTTATCTTCGGTGACCTGACGGGAACAAATTTTACAACTGCAACAAGCCCGTGGCAAATTAGCAAACTTGCCTTCTCATCTTTTCAGGAATGCACGTAGACGTATTTTTCTCCAGTCTTAGGAACAACGCCCAGTCTAGACTGATTACATTTAATTGTAATACACTACTGGCCACTAAAATTGCTACACCACGAAGATGACGTGCTACAGACCCGAAATTTAGCCGACAAGAGGAACATGCTGTGATATGCAAATGATTAGCTTTTCAGGGCATTCACACAAGGTTGGCGCCGGTGGCGACCCCTTCAACGTGTTGACATGAGGAAAGTTCCCAACCGATTTCTCATACACAAACAGCAGTTGACCGGTGTTGCTTGGTGGAACGTTGTTGTGATGCCTCGTGTGAGGAGGAGAAATGCGTACCATCACGTTTCCGACTTTGATAAAGGTCGGATTCTAGCCTATCGTGATTGCGGTTTATCGCATCGTGACATTGCTGCTCGCGTTGGTCGAGATCCAATGACTGTTAGCAGAATATGGAATCGGTGGGTTCAGGAGGGTAATACGGAACGCCGTGCTGGATCTCAACGGCCTCGTATCACTAGCAATCGAGATGACAGGCATCTTATCCCCTTGGCTGTAACGGATCGTGCAGTCATGTCTCGATCCCTCAGTCAACAGATGGGGACGTTTGCAAGACAACAACCATCTGGACGAACAGTTCGACGACGTTTGCAGCAGCATGGAAACGTGTATTCGTCATCGCCATACTGGCGTATCACCTGGCCTGATGGTATGGGGTGCCTTTGGTTACACGTCTCGGTCACCTCTTGTTCGCATTGACGGCACTTTGAACAGTGGACGTCTCATTTTAGATGTGTTACGTCCCGTGGCCCTACACTTCATTCGATCCCTGCCAAACCCCACATTTCAGCAGGATAATGAACGACCGCAAGTTGCACGTCCTGTACGGGCCTTTCCAGATACAGAAAATGTTCGACTGCTGTCCTGGCCAGCACAATCTCCAGATCTCTAATTAATAGAAAACGTCTGGTCAATGGTGCCCGAGCACCTGGCTCGTCACAATACACCAGTCATTACTCCTGATGAACTGTGGTATCGTGTTGAAGCTGCGTGGGCAGCTGTACCT
Source organism: Schistocerca cancellata (assembly GCF_023864275.1). Classification (NCBI taxonomy): domain Eukaryota; kingdom Metazoa; phylum Arthropoda; class Insecta; order Orthoptera; family Acrididae; genus Schistocerca; species Schistocerca cancellata. The sequence goes on from NC_064628.1 coordinate 847,081,465, forward strand.
GTACACGCCATCCAAGCTCTGTTTGACTCAATGCCTAGGCGTATCAAGGCCGTTATTAGGGACAGGGGTGGTTGTTCTGGGTACTGATTGCTCGGGATCTATGTACCCAAATTGCGTGAAAATGTAATCACATGTCATTTCCAGTATAATACATTTGTCCAATTAATACCCGTTTGTCATCTGCATTTCTCCTTCGTATAGCAATTTTAATGGCCAGTAGTGTATTTGGAATAGACCGCAGTTTACCATCTTCAGATCTAAAAGATGTAGATGTTAGTTGTAAATGGCATCAGCTGGCGAGCGTCGTTTAACACAAAACGAAAGCTCCTCTCCCAACTTTGAATCTGAAGACGACAATATTCGGCATAAACCTGTCACTGCAATAAAAATTCGTTAACTAGAATTTGGTTTGTTCATAAAATTGGGTTTTCTCACGGCAGCACAATACCGTCTTTCTGTATTTCTAGATAGTTCAACGAGATATGGGGTAAGTGGACTGCCAGCGTCCACTCTCAAGCCGATCGCATTGTCCGTCCCTCTCCGCTCGGTCTCGTGCGCCCTTCAGCAACTTGCCAGGTTAGCTTCAGTTTGGAACTGGCCTTGCTGCAGCGACCGCGTGTCCTTGTCGCCGATCACAGGCAATTAGGTAACCAAGAGATTTGCATAAACAAGTGACGTGTGACGTCGATCTCGGGGAAACTGCGCGCGCTGCACGCCATCGATCACAGCCCGCCAGTCCTGTCCTTTCTTGTCCCGTCGTCCATTAGCGTCGCCGACCTCCCGCGCTGCTGGGAAGGCGCCGGTTAATTACCCAACTCAGCCCCAGGGCGCGCCAGGAATCACGAACGCCGATCCCGCTTAATACGCTCCATCGGTTCGGTCAGTCATCGCCACGGCTCAAGGATGCTGGAGATCCACAACCGCCCGCGATTCTCGGTCCCTCCCTTCTGAGGAAGTTTTCAAACAAACTCGTAGGTTTCGTCTAGAGACTTCTCCAATCCGTTCATTTTATCTTCCTGGATCTTTTTGCTTTACTCATCGTACTTCGGACACCATACGCCAGAGAATCTCGTCAAAATACAGTCGAGTACTTACAGATGAAACCCAATTTTGGCTGTCATGAGTGCTCTTGGTTCAGCATTATCGCTTTCTTTCATTATTTATTTCCTTTTCTGAAATGCATAAATAGTTTCTATATATCAGACCGCCCCCGGTAGCTGAGTGGTCAGCGCTACAGAATGTGAATCCTATTGGCCTGGGCTCGATTCCCGGCTGCATCGGAGATTTCCTCCACTCAAGGATGTGTGTTGTGTTGCCCTACTCATCATTATTTCATCCTCATCGACGGGCAATTCTCCGAAGTGGCATCAAATCAAAAGACTTGCACCCGGCAAATGGTCTACCCGGCGGGAGGCCCTAGTCACACGACATTTTTTATTTAGCTATAACGTACAAGAATATTCTTCCAGGGACTAATCCTGCCTCAGTGCAATTTTATGCTTGACGGATAAGCCAAAATATTTTTACTACTGTGAGAGTGAATGTCACCTGGCGTTGTTGCGAACCTTCGACGCAGCAACCTGACAAGTAACGTAGCTCGATGACACTTGGACCATACATGGAAAGAAACACAATTTGATATTAGAGACGGCAACTGAAAGAATTACGCAATGAGACGAACATAAATGACACTTTTGCTCAAAGATAATAAATACGCGGAAGCCGCAGTGATTCTTGGTGGTCCCCTGGATATTACAACAGGTGAAACATTGTTATGACTACGGTGTGTGATCAACGTGGCGGGAAATGCAGTCTCAGTAATGTGCTACCCTGCCAGACACAAGTTAGGTAAGGAGTTCTTGTGGTGGGGCGTTCCACTTCTTCACCAGAGCGGTTGGCACCTGGTGGACGGTCGTTGGAGCATGTTGACATACTGCAATACGTCTCCCCAACGAATTCCACACGTGCTCGATGAGATTTATATCGGACGGGCAGGACAACACGCTACCCGAATATCCTGTCGTTCCAAGAGCTGCTCCACCGGGGCTACTCAACACAATCGTGTGTTGTCATGCGCCACATCGATATCGGAAGCTAATGTACTTCTGAAAAGATTCACATATGTGGAAAGCACAGTCTCACAATAAAGTTGATCAGTGAGCGTATCGTGTTCAGAGGTTCAGAGATTCGGAGGTCAGTACGCCTACCCAATCTACAGCACCAGGACCACCAAGACGATGATGGCCATATGAGGTTAAGTCCTGAGGGGGAGGGGGGTTAGGGAGAGACTCACTACAGCACGACCACATGCATGAATGGTGATCCCTCATTCGACAATCGGGCTCCTGGAGGAATAGAACGTCCTACCAAAAGATCTCCTTAACAAACTTATGACCAACATGGGTGCCACTTCCAGAGCAATGATTGCCGTCCGTGGTGACCACAAACGCCATTACGAACATTGTCCTACCGTTTGTAATGTTCAGCGCACCAACGTCAATCACGGTTACATACGTGTAATTCTCCTGTTTTAGTAAAAGTATCGTTTCTGTTCGTCTCACTATGTATTTTTTCAGGTGCCTCCTAAACTGTACTGTAGCAATTCTTTCTACGTATGGTCAGCGTTTCATCGAGCTACGTTACTGGCCAGTGAGACATCATGCTGCGAGGTACTTTTCTCCTAATGCTGTAAACATCGTTGTGTATGAATGGAGTAGACAAGGTCAGGAGGTATGGAAATAGACTAACAGAAGTGACTTGAAGAAAGGGCGGACTGTTTTGATCCGTCGTTTGGGAACGAGCATGTCGGAAACGACAAAGCTAGTTGGCTCTTCTCTTGCTAATGACGCGAGCATCCATGGACAATGAACCTGTGAGTGGCCGAGAAGGTGTTCGACGTCCACTTCACACAACAGAGTGTTGAGGTCAGGCTGATCTGTCTGTAAAGCAGGACGGGTGGCGACCTGTGATAGATCTGAGGATAAAGTACAATGCTGGTGCAGGAACAAGTAATTTGCAGCAACGCTTTAGAGCAGATTGTTCAACATGCGGTTCCACCGCCGACGAGCCTTAAATGTTACCGTTTGACCCAACGACATCGTCAATAACGATTTCATTGGCTTTGCATCACTGAGATTGGACCTAGCCCGGATAACCACGCTTCGTCTCACACAAGTCCGATGGCAGTATCTCGACAAGCCGCTATCCATGAAAACTGCAGCCCGAAATAAGCACGGTGCCAAGGAGACAGGCATGTAGGGGCTATACAATGCTTTTGGGGAATGGGAACTGTTGTATTAGTCGAAGGCAGTGTTACATCTTAAGACTATGTTGACATTATCGGAGACCACTTGCATCCCTTAATGCTTGAAGTCTTTCCCTTCTTCGATGGTATCTTTCCACACGGCTGCGCCCGTTTTACAAGGTCAGAATCTTTCTTCAAATCTTTTAGGAACATGATAGTGGATTTACGCTCCCGTCTTCGTCGCTATATTAGCTTGATGTGTACCCAATGGAACACATCTGGGACGCTATTGAGCACCAACAAAGCACCTGTATATATATTGTCACGTATTGTCATCATTGTCGAAACTTGTTTGATTTGGCGACAGAAAGGGCATCAGGCCATCCTGTGTAACTAGCACCGCCAAATCCATAGTAACACGGCCGATCCCGCTTTGAAGCGGGACAAAGGCCCAAAGAAAATGATGAATGTTGTAACTTGTTTGAGCCCGCGACGAATTCCTCTACTCTGACAACGTCATCATCTCGGAGTAGCATAAGCAGCCTATGCTCTCAGTTATTTGTTGGAGGTACTCCAATCTATGTCTTCACCTCCTCTAGTAACAGGGAAGTTAATCCCTGATTTCTTAACACAACTTGATCCCTCTTCTTGGCAGTGTTTTCCTTATGTAGCTTTCATCAATATTCTTCTGTAGCACCACATCTCAAATGCTAAGGTTCTATTCTATCCGGTTTCCACCAGTTCATGCCTCACTACCATCCAATGCCTTGCTCATAACGTACACGCTCAGAAATTTCTTCCTAAAATTAAGGCCTATGTTTGATACCACTGGACTTCTCTTGACCAGGAATGGACACTTTGCCTGCGTTAGTCCACTTTTCGTGCACTGCTGTCTTCGTCCGTCATGGGGTATTTTGCTTACAACGTTGTAACAGTATCTGGTGGGCCCAGGGTTGTTCACCTGATGAGCCTCATCTCCAGTGGCTCCACACCACGAGCTCCCTCTGCCGCTGCAGTATAGGACGGCCGGCGGCAGCCACGCATCCCACTTGTGCTTGTGACGTCATTGCTACAACACCGTGATTGATACTAGTTGCTATTGTACGAGCTGGACTCTAGCTGCAATATTTGTATAAAGCCTTCGTTCATTCGGAAAACTTAAGTAAATCTTATGTTTGTTGTGTTAACTCGTTCGCTAATAATTTTTGCTCCTGTGTAGCTTTCCTAATATGACATTTGCTGCTCTGTAGTCTTCGTCTCCTTATCATTGTGTATAAAATCTTAGACCACAATACTTCCAAAATTAGTCAATAAAACCTTTAGATGAACTATCCAAATAACCTTGGGCCTAGTAGCGAAGCCCTAAAGCGCATACTTGCAAACTAAGAAGTCGCGGTATCCAACTCTTCCAGGCCACAGACTATCCAGTATTCCTTTTAATCTATCCTTCACCTCAACGATGTGGCCAGTTGTCAGAAACAATATGTAGTTCGGATTAAGTTGTATCTCCGTTCTTCCCAATTGGGCAAGTGGGGTAGGTAAGACACATCCAAGTCGCTAAAGTGGCATTCAATAGAGAGACTTGCAGCAGCCCATTCAGGCACTCGAAGTTATTGTTATTATCTATATATATAATTTCGTACGGAACCCTCAGAATGCGAGACCTAACCGCACTTGTCCGGTTTTTGTTGACGACAATGCTCGATCGCAATGAACAGCGCAGGTGGGGTCGTATTCCAATACGTACACAAGCACCATCGACCATTCAGCATTTGTCACAGGAATGGAAAGCTCTGAAAATTTATTACTGCACATACTGTTACTCCCAAATGTTGTATGGTTCTAATCGTGACTCATTAATCCGTGTTGAATACCACGACTTATATTTTGTGTAGACCACACCTTCGCAATAATCTAAGTACAAGTTGCCAGTCTTTGCAGTAGACATTTATTTTCTTGGGATGTAGCTGGATGTGACTACAGTTTCAACGAAGAGAAATATCTTCAGCATTGCATCAGTTACGAAAAGCCAGAGAGTGCCAGTAGTAGTAGCCGGTAAGTCATTAATGTATTGCTGCACTCTGGGGTGCAGCAAATATTACTCCAGCATTAGTAGACAACCTCCGCCCAGGCCAACACTGTGTCCATAACGTCGGGGAGTTACCGAACTATCCATAAATAAAGTTGGATGCGTCGTAGGAAAGCATTTCTTTTAGATGACAACCATGTGGCATTGGTTGGAAACAGCCGACCGAATGACACAGGTTTCTTCTGTGCGTGGGATGCCTTGAGAAAAAGGGCGAGTTGATATTCGCTTGATAGATGTTCGTGGTGCGCATGTTAAATCTGACAAATAAGTTAATTTTGTTCCAGATGGACAGTAATATTTGTTCTGACCTGGCATTCAGAAACTTCAAAACAACCTTCGATGAAATTAAAAGCAGGGGTAGGAAATTTTAAGAGTGGATTAAGGGTTCCACTGAAAAGCGAAGAAGAGAGCCAACAAGTTGAAATAGTTCATGTAGGGCCTTTAGAAGGAAGAAGAATTGTGTGATGTGATAGAAGAATTCGGAGTCGGTCTGTAAGAGATCCAGTGTTATAGTCAGAATTTAATAGCGATTTGGAAGAGTAGATCAAATTAGATGGAAGGCATGAATAACATTAGATCGGAATTTCTTAAATATTTGCGGGAAGTGGCAGCCAAACTATTATTCAACTTTGTGTGCAGTATCTATATATTTATCATGAGACTTTCGGAAGAAATCATCCATTCAATTACGAAAAGAGAAAAAGATGATACGTGCGAGAACTATGGCTCCATGCCCGAGGCAGGATTCGAACCTGCGACCGTAGCAGTCCCGCGGTTCCGGACTGCAGCGCCTGGAACCGCACGACCACCGCGGCTGGCTAAAGACAAAAGTAATGAAAAGTATCAGAAAATGTTAACAGTGAGAAACTTAACTTCAAAATGGGTGAGCACGAAGTCGGCGTTTGATGGAACTTGCAATTCCGTTGCAACGACGTCCATGGGGTGGTATCGATACGGTATACTACACGTATCAAAATATGTGACGTACATGACCATATCTTTCGACTGTAGTGGGCTCTAAATGGCTCTAAGCACTATGGGACTTAACATCTGTGGTCATCAGTCCCCTAGAGTTAGAACTGTTAAAATCTAACTACCCTAAGAACATCACACACATCCGTGCCAGAGGCAGGATTCGAACCACCGACTGTAGCAGCAGCGCGGTTCCGGACTGAAGTGCGTAGAACCGCTCAGTCACAACGGCCAGCTCGACTGCAGTGCCTTAGAAGCTCAAAATAATTTGCTCCGCCAAGGGTCTGTAGACATTACTATTTCAGATTACTTTTAACTTGAAACCTCCAGCCGTTGCTCAGATAAAAGAGTTCTTTCGTACAACCGTATCTTTTGATTAAAATGACTTAGGTTTGATATCTTTACACTCAAGTGACTGTGTACATTAATGTTTGACGTAAACTGCAGCTTGATACCTCTGCCTGTCCAGAGAAAACTGTGTCTGAACAGACAGACAGAAAGCTAGACAAAAATGGCGAAAAATTATAGGATATAATTAGAAATTAACAATTATCTGATTTATTTTCTTTCCTTATATCATGAATCCTTTCAAGTTGTCAATTGCGGATCAACGGGTAGTATCCTTCAGGTTTTGATGAGTAAGTTCATGGCTCAGTGCACCAACCTCAGTCGAGAAGCAAGATAATCAAGGTCCCACGACCACAGTTAAAAGTAAACTGCATTTAGAGTATCTCTACGATGCAGTAAGTTTAATTGCCACTAACAAAACCGTTGTCAGCCAACTATGAATTTGACCACGGTTAACTCCCTGTATTGACGTGGAAGGCGTCCTCTCAATGTAAACATGTTAATATAGAAATGAATTTTCATAGAGCTAACTCGATACATAAGTTTTCTAGGCAACAGTTGTTAAGTGAGGTCATTGTCATATGCTCTCACTTTAGTCAATAAACAGAAGGGTCTTTACAGTTCGCTACTTGTCAGTCGTTTCTTTAGTGAAATGTGAAACAAAAGACGAACAGAAAAGTTTTTAAAGTAAAAGATGAATATACTTTTTTAATTGGTTGGTGCGAATACATCAGTTCTTGAAAATAGCTGACAGGTGCAACAAGAAAGAAGATATAGACAGAATCCCATTTCCGTCATTATTTTTTTCATTGTCTTTTTTGTTCAATCCGTTTACCTATACCGTTTATATATATGAAATATATGCTGATTAAGACGTGTAATAGTCATTTTTATGAAGAATACACGTATTTTTTATTTCTGTTTACTCCTCACAAATAATCTAGTTTTCAGTTCTAACAAGAATTCGTAATTGCTGACTTTTATAAAATGTTGTTAATCAAGACTGCATAATTGAAAAAAATGCAAATTAGATTTTCTTCTACCTTTTTGTATTTTAAACTTGATGTAAATGCTTTTAGAACAGGATCTTAGTTTCGACATTTGTGTACACCTGGAGTCGAACGCTGGTCCCCCATGCATCGTGCAAGCAGTTACCACAGAACCACACTGCTTGTCGGAAAGCATCTCCCTCACTTTAGCATATTAAACATGGTCGGAGGTCTATTTCCTCAAGAATTTTTGAGAGAAGTTGGATTTATAAATAAATAAGGCTTCGTGGTTCGTCTAAAGTATAGGGTATGGTATACAACATCTTGAGTCTGTCTCAGTACATAAGAGTGCACCGATATTTTAATACATTAAGCTTATGGAACCCTGCTCTTCTCTAGAAAACCGGGCGTGAGCCTGGGTCAATTCAACTGCGGTCTACTCTTTCGTTTAACTTTGATCGAGGTTATTGAACCAGAATTTTGCGTTGAACAAGCTTAAATATTGACTTTATCGCGGATAACTTTTAATCGAGATTTGTGCACTCGGCCGTACTAGTATTAAATACTTGACATAGATGTCCGTATCTTTTGATTGCACTGACGTAAAAGCATAATTTTTTGTACCTTAAAGGGATCATAGACCTTAGTACGTGACGTAAATTCCCAGTTGCCCCTTTACACGTTCCTGAGAAAAAGTGGTACTAACAGTCGGACACACAGACAAGCTGGCCGACAGACAGACAGGCATATGGACAACAATGTGATTCTATAAGTGTTTCATTTTTACTAATTGAGGATTACGTACGTTATAAATGTACGAGCCATACTTGAATCAGACATCACGAACTAGTTACTGTGAACGTCGAGCCTGTGATCAATGTCTTGCTTGGCTGGCGAGAGAGAATTGAACAGGAATGCTGGCAAATGCAGTATATGCAGAAATACACTCCTGGAAATTGAAATAAGAACACCGTGAATTCATTGTCCCAGGAAGGGGAAACTTTATTGACACATTCCTGGGGTCAGATACATCACATGATCACACTGACAGAACCACAGGCACATAGACACAGGCAACAGAGCATGCACAATGTCGGCACTAGTACAGTGTATATCCACCTTTCGCAGCAATGCAGGCTGCTATTCTCCCATGGAGACGATCGTAGAGATGCTGGATGTAGTCCTGTGGAACGGCTTGCCATGCCATTTCCACCTGGCGCCTCAGTTGGACCAGCGTTCGTGCTGGACGTGCAGACCGCGTGAGACGACGCTTCATCCAGTCCCAAACATGCTCAATGGGGGACAGATCCGGAGATCTTCTGGCCGGGGTAGTTGACTTACACCTTCTAGAGCACGTTGGGAGGCACGGGATACATGCGGACGAGCATTGTCCTGTTGGAACAACAAGTTTCCTTGCCGTTCTAGGAATGGTAGAACGATGGGTTCGATGACGGTTTGGATGTACCGTGCACTATTCAGTGTCCCCTCGACGATCACCAGTGGTGTACGGCAAGTGTAGGAGATCGCACCCCACACCATGATGCCGGGTGTAGGCCCTGTGTGCCTCGGTCGTATGCAGTCCTGATTGTGGCGCTCACCTGCACAGCGCCAAACACGCATACGACCATCATTGGCACCAAGGCAGAAGCGACTCTCATCGCTGAAGACGACACGTCTCCATTCGTCCCTCCATTCACGCCTGTCGCGACACCACTGGAGGCGGGCTGAACGATGTTGGGGCGTGAGCGGAAGACGGCCTAACGGTGTGCGGGACCGTAGCCCAGCTTCATGGAGACGGTTGCGAATGGTCCTCGCCGATACCCCAGGAGCAACAGTGTCCCTAATTTGCTGGGAAGTGGCGGTGCGGTCCCCTACGGCACTGCGTAGGATCCTACGGTCTTGGCGTGCATCCGTGCGTCGCTGTGGTCCGGTCCCAGGTCGACGGGCACGTGCTCGTTCCGCCGACCACTGGCGACAACGTCGATGTACTGTGGAGACCTCACGCCCCACGTGTTGAGCAATTCGGCGGTACGTCCACCCGGCCTCCCGCATGCCCACTATACGCCCTCGCTCAAAGTCCGTCAACTGCACATACGGTTCACGTCCACGCTGTCGCGGCATGCTACCAGTGTTAAAGACTGCGATGGAGCTCCGTATGCCACGGCAAACTGGCTGACACTGACGGCGGCGGTGCACAAATGCTGCGCAGCTAGCGCCATTCGACGGCCAACACCGCGGTTCCAGGTGTGTCCGCTGTGCCGTGCGTGCGATCATTGCTTGTACAGCCCTCTCGCAGTGTCCGGAGCAAGTATGGTGGGTCTGACACACCGGTGTCAATGTGTTCTTTTTTCCATTTCCAGGAGTGTAGTTCTACGACACGCCGGTACCTCGGTAGAGCATTAACCGAGAAGATATGCTTCACACTGTTTTGCGAATACCCTGCGAATTTACACAGTTAGTTACATGTATCAACATCATTGGAAATACTACATGCAGCTCTGGCTACCAAACTGGGTTTCAGTTTTTGTATACTGATCTCCACGATGTGCTAAAGGTTTGCCTTCTCCAAAGATACTGATGCTTTAACAGTAAATGTTAAAAGTGAAAACGTATTACTCTCTGTCCACATGCACTTAAGGTAAATAATATAAAAAGTTATTGTCTCCATAATGTGTGTTGCAGGAGACTGCTGCATTATGGACAGCTCTATAAAAGGAGCATGCCACTCTGTCGCTTCCTACAGGCCTTAACAAAATATTGATTGTCCTGCTGTAAATGCATTCTATAAATATTTTGATAGCTCCCTAAGTTCCATGCATGATGTAACAGTTCTGACGGCACTGATGCTGGCTCTAGCCACAGCGCCGTGTATGCTAGAATAAAAGCTATTCTGGGCAGTTTCTGAAGTAGACATGACACTGAAAATCTGAGAACGAAGTCTCTACAAAGAACTTCAGTAAAGTAGTGTGCCATTTTCTGAACCTTATTGAGATCATTAACTCGTCATACCGGCTCACAAGAGTGACACAAAAAACTGAGTCAGCCCAATGCGTTCACAGTTTCTCGAATTCTTTTATCACTAGTTTTCTGTAGTCGTTGTTCCGTCTCCAGGGTGACGCAGGTTGGTGCTACTTACCCTAGAACATGACTGTATTTACTGTCATATTTTAAGATACAGTGGTAATGAGCAGTAGGGAAACCGGATCGGTCAATGTGACCCTAATTAATTATCTCTCTACCTACATTAACGAAGATGATTTTGGTTACTGTCATTGGTCAAGACGTGGATTTAGCTTCTCACACTGTCTGATACAGTGCCACTACCAACTACGCAGCTTACAGTATACCATCATACGAGGGTTGCCCAGAAAGTAAGTTCCGATCGGTCGCAAAATGGAAAGCACTGGGGAAATCCGGTAAAGCTTTGCACACATGTGTTGGGTTATGTCTCTAGTATGCCCGTAGATCGTGTCGCGTCGTTCTTTTCAGTTCTCAGTGAACAGTGAGTACGTAAATATGCGTAGGGAATAGCGTCTCCCGCCACGTATGAGGGCCTGGTTAGAGATTTCACCTGTGTCATGCAGCCCACATAACAAAACTGTCGAGCAGTTCCTTCTTCATGTCAATTCTTGGCCGCACATTGCAGGGGCAATGAATGTAGGCACCCCGGTGGTCCCGGTCGCCTATGGTGGACTGGAGGCCGAGCGACGACCTCTCCAGTTGTCAGGATGATAGGAAATGACTGTGGACGCGTCAGAAATGCCAAAGAAACATAATTAATTCATAACAACTTTATTCCTGCCGAGAACAATGTGGCCCGCGTAACACAGGCTGGCTGAGCTTGGTGATATCAATGACCTTCCCCGAGTCCTCGCTGACTTGTAGCGATGTCACCAGCTCCGGGCCGCACCAGTCTTGCTAGCGCAGCGCCGCGTGCTGTGACGTAGCATGGAATGCCTTTACATCGTACTTCGGCCGCGCATGGCTGGTGGCATCCGCCTGAACGGCCGGCTCGACGGCGGACAGCAGGAAGACAGAACTTTTCCACAGACAACGAGTTGCAGAGCAGTGCAGTAACTGGCCGAAAGCACAGACGGCTGCTTATCATGACAAAGATGTTGGAAAGTTGTACAATACTACTACAAAACTCGAAGTTGGAGTGGCTACTATGTAGAGAGGTAGGTGCAAGGTGTTCCTAACTGTTGCAAATAAAATGTTTCTGGTTTTCACTGTGGCTTCCATTTAGTGCCCGATCGGAACTTACTTTCTGGACAACCCTCATATTTACTGAGGGTGGTGACGGTAAAGCTCTGTTTCCTCTCAGAGAAAATTATCCCGTATTGCAGTTCTTACCAAACTGTATTATAAGATGCACTATGTATGAGCACCAATCCTACTAAATTTCCGCTTGCTATTGTGATACTTGTCTTACTGGGAGTCTTTTACCAAAGCAACGAACAATCCTTATTTGTATTTGATTTGAAAAAGGAATTATAAATTGGTAGTCTACCAACACTGTTTCCTCGCTAGCTGCATCTGTTGCTTTCCTTGTCCTCTTCCAACCCGAGTATCTAACAACAGGGGACGCCGTGAGGAGAAATTATATACCAGGCCCCTGTTTCACGTTAAATACCACCTGCAGTGCGTAGATGCTTGAAACAATACTTCGTTATGTTCATGTTCACTGTACGAGCAGATGTGTGACGCCCGCAAACTGCATGAAGTTGGAACACTAGTGGTGTAAAATCCCTTTGCATTTGTAAGTTGCAGCAAATGCTCAGGATAAATGCCTGAGCCAATACTACAATTCATAAACGTCCGGGAATTTATGAATGTTAAAGATTAATAGCTAAGTGGCATGTATAAAAAAATTAAGCTGATATTTTGTATTGGAAAACGTGTTTTTGCAACACTGCTACTTTAGTGGTTGAGTAACCACGTTGAAAAAGCTGCTTGACAGTTAGGGAAGTGTTGTTAGGGGAAATAAATTGTACTGTAAATATATATTTTTACATCATTAAAGGGGTCAGTTCTTGGGGGTAATGCGTAACAAAAGAAAAAAGGAAGACAACACGTAAGTTTAAAAGTAATTAAGTATAAGATTAAAAGTAACTAAGTATAGATTATATTAAGAAGCTAGCCTGTAGGTACTGTTATTACATATAATATTCAGACAGGGGTGGCATAAGAATTAATTGTTCTACATCTCTGGAGGTAACTGTATTTATAATTTCATTTGTATATAGTTAATAGTGTTTCGTGTATTTTGTAGGCACTACAATGTTCAGCCTTGATCTGGGTCCCCATGGCAATTGTTGGGCCAGATTTAAGTTTCACATTACAATCAGAGCTTTAATGAAGTGTACTTGCCAGTTCTCTAGCATTTGTTCGCTGTAATAAACAACATATTACAAATGTTTATTCTATACTAGATGAAGCTGCCTCATGTTCAATTTCAGCACACTAGCATAAGAAAGTAAAAGCTTTTTGAGAATACAAATTATAATGGAAATACAAAATTTACTTAGCTGAAAATCAATACAGTTACGGTATTTACAATACTTAAGCTGGTAAATGAAACCCCTGTCCTTGCAAATATCGCTCAACTATTAGTAATTCTTTACCTTTAATATCGACTGCCTTTCACCTTTAATATACTGGTAGTAAGCGTTATTGAGAACAAGTTGTTGCAAAAACGGTTAATATTTCTTCTGTGTTGTTCATTCCAAACTACTGTTACGGTGCTTGATAAATTGAACTACTGCTTGGCATCTTATTTGCAAAATATAATTTCAGTATCAAGTAAAGTAATTTACAATAGTTAACTGTCTTTATGAAGCTTGCTAGTACTCGGTACAACTTGGCCTGATTAGGCTGGCGTTTCCTTTTGTGTAATTGCAGATTACTTTATTACCAGAATAACCCAGGTTCGATTCCCGATTGCTTTGCTACTGCTTCCTTTCAATAGAAAGCTTTAGAGAAACTCCGCCGCTCGTGGTCGTGCGGTAGCGTTCTCGCTTCCCACGCCCGGATTCCCGGGTTCGATTCCCGGCGGGGTCAGGGATTTTCTCTGCCTCGTGATGACTGGGTGTTGTGTGATGCCCTTAGGTTAGTTAGATTTAAGTAGTTCTAAGTTCTATGGGACTAATGAACATAGATGTTAAGTCCCATAGTGCTCAGAGCCATTTGAACCTTTAGAGAAACAAAAACAGCCCGATACCTTTCTGCTACGCACGAAGAGAGTCAAATAAGTATCCCTGCACAAGAGTAAGATTATCTGTGTATTGCTAATTTAGTAGCAGTCGATAGTGTCATAAAGTTACCAATTTGTGGGTGAAATGGAGTGGTGTAATCTGGGTTGAAATAAGAAACTGAAATGTTCGGCAACAAAATCTTCAATGGACAGAATGAGAAATTACCATCTAAAGTAAAACAATGGAAGCACTCTGATGGCATCACAAAAGAGGTATTTCCACTTGTAACTGGGCTGCTCGATGAACGTACTCTAAGTTTTACTGCAAATGTTTTCAGGGGCCAATATCAAATAACTAGCATACCATCTATGTTTCACCCACTCTAGGCAGTCTGAGATGGAAGGATCTTTACTTTTCTCATTATAAATGTAATTTAATAATACATTGCTTTACAAAATGTGGTTAGCAACTTCATCTTTGCTTTCAAGTGGAAGAAGTGGGAAACGTGTCATTGGACATCACCCGCAACATTGACAAGTTTCCAATGATTATTAATGTTGAAAGTCATATAGCAAAAGAGGTTAACACTTAATATACGAAGGTCAGTTAAGACAGTTAAACTTGTTCTCTAAATTCAAACATAAAAATTATTTAACGAAACTGTTGAGTCAAGTTCATATTAAAAGGTAGCATGTAATTTATTATTAAGACTTGATATTGGTTTGACAAGATTAATGATATTAATTGTATGTAGAATTTGAGATGCAATTAGTTGACCAGTGAGTTAAGAAACAACATTCAAAAGGTTAACCAAATCCTGTTGGAATGATAATACAAGACAACTTGCCCACGATGCCTACTGCCACCGGCCCAAGTCAGGATAGATAATAAATCGGACGGCTCAGAATACTGGATCTCGGCTTCTAAGGCAAAGGAAGCAGAAATTTCACTGTGCAATTGAATAATATCATTAAAAATCAGACAACTTTGAATTAGGGGGAGTGGAAGACAGGGGAGGCTGCATCAGGCACCATCAAACGCCCAAGGTAATTATATCGGGAGACTCATATGATAATTGCGAATTTACTGTAACAATTATAAAACAGTGGCAATAAACTGCAGGAGGGCAGTCCAAACGGTGAAGACCACCAGTAATAATAATAATAAACAATGTGTAGCAAAGCACCCAACTTCTGATAAAATACTCTCTAGCCGAAGTAAAAAAATTTAGCAGGTTGGAAGGACCTCATCCGATTTCTCACTTCAGACCGGAATAAGTTGAGACGCCAACTATCAATTAAATCCAAATACTACGTCCTTGACGCAGGACAGAAACGAATCCACGTGCAGACACAAGGAACAGACTCAACTCGTGCGCGTAAATACAGGGTGTATCAAATAGAATGACCTGATTTAAAAAAAAAATAACTATTATTTTATTTGAGATATGTGAGTGAACAACGTAATGTTGGAAAGTGCAATCTCTCGAGTTTTACATGGTTCCCGCAAGGTGGCAGCAGTGTATGCTCACTGCAGTTCAAGTAAAAATGGTGTCGGGACTACAGAAAGCATTGCAGGCCAGTCATAAGGGTTCAGCGTGACTTAAGTATTAGGTATGGGGTGGATCCTCCTACGGCACAGAGCATGAGACGATGTAATGAACAATTCGGAGAAACAGGTTGTGTATGTAAAGGCAAATCGCCGGTCCGTCCCCGAGTGTCTGACACACACGTCGAACGCTTCCGCCATAGTTTCACTTGGAGTCCGCAGAAATCCGTTTCTCATGCAGTTAGAGAGCTCAACATAAAAAATGCAGCTACTGCAAGCCCTTTGTAAATGTGAAAAACACCAATGTGTGGAGATCTGTAATTTCGTACTTGGCAAGAGGAAGATGACAGTTTCTTCCACGCTTAGCGTTTTGTGAGGAGGCAAGGGGGAACGTTGTATTATAAGAATACGGAGCACGGAACAACCACATGAGGTTGAAAAAACCTGAAAGGGACTATCCAAAATTTAATGTATTTTGTGCAGTTTCACGGGAAAAGGTGTATAGTCCATTTCTCTTTGCCGTGAAGACTGTTACAGGAAGTACATGTCTTGGTATGAATGAGAAATTTCTCTTACCACAGTTGGAGACTGATTCGAACGACTTCATTTAGCAACACGATGGGGCATCGCCATATTAGCATCAGGAAGTGCGGGAATTTTTAAATCGAAGGATAACTGGACGATGGGTCGGTAGCACTGGACCAAATGATTTAGTCTTACATTACCGGCCTCCAAGGTCACTGGAGTTGACAATATGTCATTATTTCTTGTGGAGGATTGTAAAAGACTTTGTTTATGTGCCTCCGTTACCAACAACAATGAATGAACTGAAACATCGCATACCAGCAGCTGTGGAAGCTGAAACTCAGGGCATGTTCGCTGCAGTGTGGAAACAAGGTGAATACCACACTGACATATTGCTTGCGTCTCAAGTGGAGCATACAGGACACCTAACAAAAGGAATGAAAAAAAAATTTTTTTAGTTTACCGCTCATCAAAAAACAAAATTCTTTGTACTTGTTTATTAGTTTCGTAAATATACACGTGTCAAATCGGATGATTCTTTTTGATACCCTGTACCATAGAAGGCTGGCTAGAGAACTTGCTGCAAGCTGTGTCAGGAAGGTTTAAAGGCGGTGGTAGTAAAGAGTGGTTTACCAAATTACAATAGAATGCCGCGAGAGTTATGTTTTAAGACACATGTGACTTCCGGTTAGGAATCATAATAAGAATTCAAGAGTATCTTATTATACATAAGTAAACAAAAAAGGCATACGAACTAAAGAAACCTCTTGCGTTAACATGTTAGACTTTAAGGCAAATTCGGCACTAGTATGGCCCATCGGAAGGCGGTTAGGAGCGGAGCGCTTGGTAACGAAGGCTGTTACTTTCAAATTTCCTGACATTACGTGGGTGGCACCACACAATTCCAGACACTATCAGCACCAAAAAACAGAGATTGGTTCACGACTTATAAATGACACACGCAAAGTTAGCCCCGAGAGATATGAGAGGTCACAAACGTGCTCACCGCGAATATCTTGTGAGGCGCCGAATGAAGAATAACTCATGCCGATTTGAGAAGCTCAGGCGGTGTAGCAAACGGCTTCCCGTTTCTTCGTTCTCTCAGAGTGCGTCCGTGTCGATCCGCTGAATTGCCTTCCCCACCTTCTTCTCGGAAACACACCCAGCGTGTTGAGGAGACAAATCGGCAACGAACCACAGAATCCACAACGCGTGGTCCCATCGCGAGCACGCACGCCGAATTTATATCTGCCTGTTCCCCTGCACCTCATTCCGATCTGAGTCCTCGGCACCGCTCACGTCGTCCACGCGATATCAAGGCAATTTGCATCGTGGCTTCGCCAGCCGCGCGGACCGCGATCCAAAGGTAAGCCTGTTCGAAGCATGGCACAACCTATTTGTTATCCGCCTTTGAGCCTTTGATTGTTAGTGGTTGACAGTGGTGTGATCTGCAAAACATACACACACACACACACACATATATATATCTCTCTCTCTCTGTTATATATATATATATATATATATATATATATATATATATATATATATATATATATATATACAGGGTTATTACAAATGATTGAAGCGATTTCACAGCTCTACAATAATTTTACTATTTGAGATATTTTCACAACATTGCTTTGCACACACATACAAAAACTCAAAAAGTTTTTTTAGGCATTCACAAATGTTCGATATGTGCCCCTTTAGTGATTCGGCAGACATCAAGCCGATAATCAAGTTCCTCCCACACTCGGCGCAGCATGTCCCCATCAATGAGTTCGAAACCATCGTTGATGCGAGCTCGCAGTTCTGGCACGTTTCTTGGTAGAGGAGGTTTAAACACTGAATCTTTCACATAACCCCACAGAAAGAAATCGCATGGGGTTAAGTCAGGAGAGCGTGGAGGCCATGAAATGAATTGCTGATCATGATCTCCACCACGACCGATCCATCGGTTTTCCAATCTCCTGTTTAAGAAATGCCGAACAACATGATGGAAGTGCGGTGGAGCACCATCCTGTTGAAAGATGAAGTCGGCGTTGTCGGTCTACAGTTGTGGCATGAGCCAATTTTCCAGCATGTCCAGATACACGTGTCCCGTAACGTTTTTTTCGCAAAAGAAAAAGGGGCCGTAAACTTTAAACCGGGAGATTGCACAAAACACGTTAACTTTTGGTGAATTGCGAATTTGCTGCACGAATGTGTGAGGATTCTCTACCGCCCAGATTCGCACATTGTGTCTGTTCACTTCACCATTAAGAAAAATTGTTGCTTCATCACTGAACGCATCCTCTTCCATTAGCTGTTGCAACCGCGCCGAAAATTCAAAACGTTTGACTTTGTCATCGGGTGTCAGGGCTTGTAGCAATTGTAGACGGTAAGGCTTCTGCTTTAGCCTTTTCCGTAAGATTTTCCAAACCGTCGGCTGTGGTACGTTTAGCTCCCTTCTTACTTTATTCGTCGACTTCCGCGGGCTACGCGTGAAACTTGCCCGCACGCGTTCAACCGTTTCTTCGCTCACTGCAGGCCGACCCGTTGATTTCCCCTTACAGAGGCATCCAGAAGCTTTAAACTGCGCATACCATTGCCGAATGGAGTTAGCAGTTGGTGGATCTTCGTTCAACTTCGTCCTGAAGTGTCGTTGTACTGTTATGACTGACTGATGTGAGTGTATTTCAAGCACGACATACGCTTTCTCGGCTCCTGTCGCCATTTTGTCTCACTGCGCTCTCGAGCGCTCTGGCGGCAGAAACCTGAAGTGCGGATTCAGCAGAACAAAACTTTATGAGTTTTTCTACGTGTATGTAGTGTGTCGTGACCATATGTCAATGAATGGAGCTACAGTGAATTTATGAAATCGCTTCAATCATTTGTAATAGCCCTGTATATAAACAAAGATGATGGGACTTACCAAACGAAAGCGCTGGCAGGTCGATACACGCACAAACAAACACAGACATACACACAGAATTCAAGCTTTCGCAACCCACGGTTGCTTCGTCAGGAAAGAGGGAAGGAGAGGGAAAGATGAAAGGATGTGGGTTTTAAGGGAGAGGTTAAGGAGTCATACCAATCCCGGGAGCGGAAAGACTTACCTTAGGGGAAAAAAGGACAGGTATACACTCGCACACACACCCATATCCAACCGCACATACACAGACACAAGCGTCTGCTTGCGAAAGCTCGAATTTTGTGTGTATGTCTGTGTTTGTTTGTGTGTGTATCGACCTGCCAGCGCTTTCGTTTGGTAAGTCACATCATCTTTGTTTTTTAATATATTTTTCCCACGTGGAATGTTTCCCTCTATATATATATATATATATATATATATATATATATATATATATATATATATAACAAAAAGGAAGCTTCATGTATGTGTTTGTAAAGAAATGAAACAGAATGACGTACACAGTGAACTCAAACGAGTTATGACTGTATTACCGTTACGTCTACATTAGTGATAGAAGACTGATAGCGCAGCACAACAACAACTGCATCAAAATGAAAAGTTGTAAGAAAAATATTATATACACAAAAACACTCTTATGTTCCGTAAATAGAACGGTGGAGCGACCTCTATGTGACCAGATGAGAGGAAACATTGCTGTCAACTAAAAACAGGAAGCACCGTAAGTAATCACTTATTTACAGAAAAAGCGAAAAGTGAACTGTTTTATAACCTACAAATAATACATTTCAAAATAAACATGTATCAAAACTCTATCGTCATAGATCCAACTGACGATGCCTTAAAGAGGAAAAAGAGGAAAAGCATTGGGGAAAATGAATTGCAGTGCAGCAAGCGAAGGCGCTTTTTATTTACAAAAACAATACACCTGTGCTTGTTGCGGAGGAGGCCAATCAGACAAACGCGTTAATATTTAAAATGAATGAAAAGGAAAAATGGGTACGGAAAAAATGGGTACACCAACAAGTTGTGCGACATAAACGAAAGTTGGCAGGCGTTTTTCTACAACTTAAAGATGATTTCATCTTTTGCACCAGTCACGTTGAGTGGAGCTAGCAGCGCCTGTATGAGCTTTGTTTTAATACAGCCTGTAATGGTCGTTGCGTTAGTTACGTTTGAGACTGAACGCTATTATCAACACCTCACTGACTTTGACTGAGGTCGTGTGATATATCTACGAGAAGCAGGATGCCCCTTATGCAACATTGCAGAAAGACTTGGCAGGAATGTAGCTACTATACATGATTTATCGCAGCAAGGTCATGAAAATGTACGTTGGCAATAAGACTGGGCTGCAGACAGCCATATGGCACTACCGAGATGGAAGGCAATCGTTCTCGACGTATGGATATGGCGAACGATACTATATCTACAGCAGCAACCTGAGCAGCAGTTGGCTCGACAATGACAGAAGGAACCGTCACAGATGGGTTACTCCCAGGAAAGCTCAGAGCCAGATGCGCTGTAGCGTGCATCGACTGATCCCAAAACACGGCCTCTCGCGACTTCAGTGTTGTCAACAGAGAGCTCGCTGGAGGGCAACGTGGAGGTCTGTTGTCCTTTCTGATGAAAACTGGTTCTGTCTCGGCGCCAGTGATGGCCATGTGTTGGTTAGGAGGGCAATTCAGGGCCTACAACCAGCCAGTATTCGTGCTAGACACATGGGACTCACCCCTAGAGATTTGGTCTTTGGTGGGATTTGGTATGACAGCAGGAGCACTCCCGTTGGTATACAACACACCCTGACTGCAAAATGTACACTCGACAGCAAAAAATGTGGGTCACCCCTGAATTCCAACGTGTAGGCTGCACATGAATGTATGCAACCAACATAGCATATGTGTATTGCACATAGTCGCCACCCTCCACAGTACAGCCGTTGCAAGATACACAATGGGTACCGCTAGAGACTACTAGAGAACACCAGTCTTTATGACAGTCCATAATGATGTAAAGTAACACTACGATAGTACAGAAGAGATCAGACAGTCCTTAACGTATGTAAACTAAACTTAATTACAATAAGTGACATTTCAAATGTTATGGGACAACTAGTTTTGTCACATAAATCGTTCAGTAATCCTTAGGCACAATTAAATATTTGAGACAGTATATGGATTTATAAAGTTGTATGGCAATTGGAAACAAGTTCTTTGCTGTCTAAAAGGTTTACCCAACACATGCTGAACGTCGTTCAACGTTCAACGGGGAGTGGTTTCGCATCAACTTTATGTAATACTAAGCAGTTAAAAGAAAAGGTGATTAACGGCGGCAACCACTCTACGGAAATCCCAACATTAACAGCGAATCACAAGTAATATCATTGTTCACATTACTCATCAACAGTTACTTGTACACGAAGTTGTACTTTAAATGATATGACCAACGTCTTCGTTCTGTATCTGGATGCAAACCCAGAACGTAAAGCCATTGTTAACCAAGCAAAGCTTTGTGCCTTATCGAGACTCGATCACTAGGCAGAAAGAGACGTCAAATATTGACGTTTGCACCAGTATCAGTTATCAATTCTCAACTTGAACGTAAATGACGATAATGCTTGTACGAAAGCAGGAACCCTAACATGACAATTACCTTCTTGGTAATTAACCTCGAAAGATGTTGTATAGTGTTGCATTGTCAAGGAATAAAGGATGCACATGTATAAAACTGAAATGCCATCATGTAATGCTGGGGACAAGGATACGAACCCAGTACCTAATCGGATTGTTGAATAAGTACGTAAAATCAGAATGTAGGTATCACATTTTGTCACCAGTGATGGGGTTGGAACCTTAAATGACGAGTGAAGTTGTATTGCCTGACCGGGATGCGAACCCGGTGCCTATCGCCGTCGTTGTCTAACCAGGAACAGACGACAAATGTCCAATGTTGGTCCACCATCAGCGAGATGTTCACACGTTCAACTAGAAATAAGGTGACGAAAACTTCTATGCTGACTGAGAGTCGAACGCCACACACTTGGTTATGAAGACACGATAATAATCAACTTCATATTCAGTAGTAGCTAGGAGTAGCATGTTTAGTTGCATACCTTAAGGCCTTACTCATCCCTAGTAACGTGTTGCCTAATATCTGCGATATCATGACGTTAATTTACAAGTGGATTGACTGCGGTAAAGAGCAATGTTCTCTAGTAGTCGAGTATCATTAAGATGTAAATGAAGTGCCTCAGCAGAAAGTAATTTCCGTCGTGCAGCACGTATTGTTTCAGAGGCACTGAGTACATGTTATAAGTGCGCAAAACGTGTATTATATACTAAGTATATACTATTATTTGGAGAAGCTGCCGCTAAAGCTGTTTACTTTTACATTCCGCTTAGTTGTCGTGGTTGAATACAGGTTTTCTTAAGGCTACATCTAATGCACAGCTCTTACAAGAAAGTATAGTTCACTGCGTCATGCTATTGCTAGCTAGGTGAAATATTTTGTGGTAGCTATGTTTAAAAAGAATGTATCTTTGAAAGTATTGTCCGTCAAATATTTGAATAAATCGTCAACTGTAGGTGTACCTGCACATGTTATAGCATAATAGCTGTAGCTGCGTTAGTTTGTACTACAGACTTGGGTAGGTTAGGTTAACTTTTGTTCCTTCAAGGGGTGATAGTGGCCATGCGGCTCGGGTCTGTATTAGCCGCAGCTCGCGAGCTACGGGCCAGCCAGGCTGGCCGAGGCGAACACAAGTGAGCGATCTGGCGGTGGCGTTGGTGGACCAACAGACCGGGACGAGCCAGCACGGCTGCGCCGCATGCCTCTGCCTCTGCCGCTCCGTTTGACGTAAATATATTTACCTCCTCTCCCGGAATCAGTATAAGAGCGGCAAGCAGAAATACACATCAGGCTGTCAGCCGTAATGGCTCACTGGGAGAGGTCTATTCGAGGTAAAGTCAAAAAATGCTTCAAATGGCTCTGAGCACTATGGGACTTAACATCTGAGGTCTTCAGTCCCCTAGAACTTAGAACTACTTAAACCTAACTAACCTAAGGACATCACACACATCCATGCCGAGGCAGGATTCGAACCTGCGACCGTAGCGGTCAGGCGGTTCCAGACTGAAACGCCTAGAACCGCTCGGCCACTCCGGCCGGCCGAGGTAGAGTCGTCACTCTCATTGAGCAAGGAGGATGTTCTATCAGAGAAGCTGGCAGACGGTATGGCGTACCACATACCACTGCAACGAGATGGTGGAGGATCTAACTTGAAAGAGGCACCACCAACAGGGCTCCTGGCTTAGGCAAGAAGACAGTGATCTCACAGCAGGAAGACAGGGACCTAGTGTGTACGAGCAGAGAAAATCCCTTTCTGAACGCGAAGCAGTTGCGGCGGGAGACTAACTTCCCCGGCTCCAGCGACACGATTCGCCGAAGGCTGAGGGACGCTGGACTGCATGCACAACGATCCGCCGTGAAACAAGTGCTCAGCGAAGACAACGTTTTATACCGGCTAGCATTTGCGGAGCTCCATCTGAGGGCGTCGTGGGACAACGTCACTTTCACTGATTAGAAGGTGTTTTACACCAATAACGACGGTCCACGAATCGTTTATAGGACGCAAGGGACTCGCCATCGACGCGAATATGTAACCACGACGGGAATAAGTGGCCGGCTATCTGTTACCTGCTGGGGTTGGAATTCTGCGAGATGGGGGGGAATTCTTCACAGGATAGAAGGAACTCCGGACAGCGCGCAGTATGCCCACATATTGGAAAATGTGATGCTTCCGTCAGTGCGAATGCTGTACGCAGAAGGGGACGTCACATTGGAAGAGGACCATTCTCCCATTCACAAGTCTGCTTTTGTTCAGCAGCGTCTCTCCACGATTGGCGTCAACGTCATAGACTGGCCGCCACGGGCGGCTGATATGAACACCATGGGAGACATGTGGGCTGAGGTCGCCCGAACATTAACACAGAACTGGCCACGAAATCAACAAACTACTGCGGACGCTCTTTGGCACTGCGTCCTGGAAGCCTGGGAGGAAGTTGCTTCTTCAGGCTGTTCCGTCCGACGGCTTATACATTCTATGCCAAGACGCATGATATAAGTACAAAATAATGAAGGATTCTGGATAAAATATTAGAGTTCTTAAAATGTTTTGTTATGTTTTCTTTATCATCATTTTTCCTCATTGGGAGCTAGTGGAAGATCACGTGGCAACAGAAAAGCTACAATATGGGTTAGCTTTCCTTTGAGTTGCCATTTTAATTCAAGTGGGTTTCTTTTGAATATACAGTTTGTTAAGTACTCTATTTTGATTTCATTTATACCCTGTCCACATACTTACAAACTATTCAGCGTAGATGGACTCTGTCACAGTAGTTTTTGATATTTCAAATACGTCTCTCTCTTACCCTCCATCCATGAATACACCCTCCGTCCTCCACACAATACGCCAACGATTTCATATTATGTTTACTCGCCACGCGGTATTAGCCGAGCGGTCTATGGCGCTGCAGTCATGGACTGTAAGGCAGTCGGGTCCCGGCGGAGGTTCGAGACCTCCCTCGGGCATGGGTATGTATGTTTGTCCTTAGGATAATTTAGGTTAAGTAGTGTGTAAGATTAGGGACTGATGACCTTAGCAGTTATGTCCCATAAGATTTCACACACATTTGAACATTTATGTTTACTCGTTGTAACTATCTCTTCTATTCTCTCTCACTCACTCTCTCTCTCTCTGACACTATCGCCGCAAGTGCCCTTCCATTACACTCCACCAAAACTTTGTAAACAAATCTAGCGGTTTCGAATGACGCTACATTTTCTCTTTTAATTGCTGCTGTCTTTACTCTCTATCATTCTTCTCACCACCTGTACAGTCGTTTGACTATTGAAATGGTTCCAACAAATTACCACTGGAAAACACTGCTCTGTATCGCAATAACTCAAGATGTAAAGTAATACCACGATACTACAAATATCACGGAACACCTCATCACAGATAAGACTGTGCTTAAGGCTTGTAACCTCACATTTATTGCAATAAATGACATACCTGCAATGTTAGCACTCTCTTTATTACATCAGATAGGTAATGCACATAGTAAGCTCGCCGTATTCATGATTTCCTCTTCAAAGTAACATACCATACTTGTTATTTAACACAAAATGTCATAAAAAATTTACGTTATTCACGAGCAACTAGTTGAGAATATGTATGAACTTCAAATTACACGGCTAACCGCCTCGTTCTGGATATGGATTCAAACCCAGGTCATGCAGGCTAGGCCGCGGTGGCCGTGCGGTTCTAGGCACTTCAGTCCGGAACCGCGTGACTGCTACGGTCGCAGGTTTTAATCTTGCCTCGGGCATGGATGTGTGTGATGTCCTTAGGTTAGTTGGGTTTAAGTAGTTCTAAGTTCTAGGGGACTGATGGCCTCAGATGTTGAGTCCCATATTGCTCAGAGCCATTTGAACCAATCATGCAGGCTAAGATTTCGTGGTTGACGGAAATTAACAGTCATTCCTGACTAGGCATAAAGAGAGTGATATACCTCATTTTAGGACAGTATCGGTTAGCAAATATCAACTTTGAATTACACAACGTAACATTAGTAACGGATGCGAATTCCTACCCAGCATCGATTGTCCCTGTTAACGAGCAACGAGAGATGTTAAATATTGCTACTTGACAAGTAACTTATTTGAAATGCAGTGAGGTAAAGCTTTGCGTTGGACAGGGATTCGAACCCAGAACCTAATCGGATTGTTATCGAAGCACAATCAACTTTGACATATCGGATTTCCTTGGCAGTAGCTAGATGTATTAAATGAAATGACGAGACGAGACATAAATTTTTCCTTCCCAGGACTCCAACCCGGCACGCTTCGCTGTTATATTCCAGAGAAAACGAAAGTTAAATATGGGTTTGTTACACCAGCAGCGACATGTGAGCATGTTTGAACTAAAAATAATATGACGATGTGTTTAGTGCTGACGGAGAATTGAACCCCAAACATATTGTTGTTGACTACACACAAAGAGACGACCCTTACCAAATTTTTCTCCACCAGAAACTCGGAATGACATTCTTGAACTTACAGTGATCTCGCAAATAGTTCTGTGTCTCACTGGAGAGTAAAAAACGTCAGATATAGTTAGTATTGACAATGAATGAAAATGCATTAAAAATAAAAATTATTATCCACCAGCAGATAGGTCTACTCATGCTAGAGCTTGATAATACATAGTGAAAAGTTTTGTGCTGGGCCAGGATTCCTACCCATTCATGCGCAATATGTGGAGATGTTGAGGAATCTGCAGTTTTGAACAAACAACAAGTTGTAGTCGAGCTGTATTGTCTCGAAGGAATCAAATTCCGCGTTAAGGGCGATCTGAGTTACATTTCCAGTTCAGAACCAATTTTATCGACATACAGAAGCTCAAATAAAAGATGGATTAAGTGTCCTGTGACCATACACAGGGTTTGTTTCGTCACTAGAAATAAGTAACTAGTATAAGACAAGTTACTGGTGACAGAGTTGCCGGGAAGAGGGTTTGGTGGTCTGTTGGACTGATGATAGTTTCATATGATGATGGTCTCCAATCGATTCCAACTGCTGCCGATGTTTTTTGATACGGAGAGGCAGATTCTATTCTCTTCTGGCTACGCCAAGTGAAGAAGGTATAATGGCATGTGGTCTGAAAATCACATTAAAAATGATATTCCTTCTCTACCAAGTAGACGTTAGGTGGAACTACAATAAAGCAAGGAGTGGCGACATGTAGAAACTCTATCACCAGTAACCTTTCTTATACTAGTTATTTATTCCTAGTGACGAAAAACCCTGTGTATGGTCACAGGACACTTAATCCATCTTTTATTTGAGCTTCTGTATGTCGATAAAATTGGTTCTGAACTGGGAATGCAAGTCAGACCGCCCTTAACGCGGAATTTGATCCCTTCGTGACAATACAGCTCGATTGCAACTTCTTGTCTGTTCAAAACTGCAGATCCCTCAACATCTCCACATATTGCACATGAATGGGTTGGAATCCTGGCCCAGCACAAAACTTTTCACTATATATTATCAAGCTCTAGCATGAGGACACTTATCTGCATGTGGATGACAATTTTTATTTTTAACGCATTTTCATTCGTTGTCAACACTAACGATAGCTGTCGTTTTTTACTCCCAGTGAGACACAGAACTATTTGCGAGATCACTGTAAGTTCAAGGATGTTATTCCGAGCTGCTGGTGGAGAAAAATTCGTTAGCTGACGTCTCTTTGTGTGTAAAAAAAAAGGTTCAAATGGCTCTAAGCACTATAGGACTTTAATTTGGTCATCAGTCCCCTAGAACTTAGAACTACTTAAACCTAACTAACCTAAGGACAGCACACAACACCGAGTCATCACGAGGCAGAGAAAATCCCTGACCACGCCGGGAATCGAACCCGATAACCCGGGCGCGGGAAGCGAGAACCCTACCTCACTACCACGAGCTGCGGACTTTGCTTTGTGTGTAGTCAACAACGATGTGCGTGGGGTTCGATTCCTAGGCAGCACTGAACACTTTGTCACATTACTTCTAGTTCAAACATGCTCACATGTCGCTGCTGGTGTAACAAACCAGTACTTAATGTTCCTTTTCTCTAGAATATAACAGCGATATGTGCCGGGTTGGAGGCCTGGGAAGGAAAAAATTAATTTTTTGTCTCGTCATTTCAGTTAATACATCTAGCTACTGCCGAGAAAATCCGATATGTCAAAGTTGATTGTGCTTCGATAACAATCCGATTAGGTTCTGGGTTCGAATCCCTGTCCAACGCAAAGCTTTACCTCACTGCATTTCAAGTAAGTTACTTGTCAAGTAGCAATATTTAACATCTCTCGTTGTTCGTTAACAGGGACAATAGATGCTGGGTAGGAATTCGCTTCCGTTACAAATGTTACGTTATGTAATTTAAAGTTGATATTTGCTAACCGATAATGTCCTAAAATGAGGTATATCACTCTCTTTATGCCTAGTCAGGAATGACTGTTAATTTCCGTCAACCACGAAATCTTAGCCTGCATGATTGGTTCAAATGGCTCTGAGCAATATGGGACTCAACATCTGAGGCCATCAGTCCCCTAGAACCTAGAACTACTTAAACCCAACTAACCTAAGGACATCACACACATCCATGCCCGAGGCAAGATTCGAACCTGCGACCGTAGCAGTCACGCGGTTCCGGACTGAAGTGCCTAGAACCGCACGGCCACCGCGGCCTAGCCTGCATGACCTGGGTTTGAATCCATATCCAGAACGAGGCGGTTCGTCGTGTCATTTGAAGTTCATACATATTCTCAACTAGCTGCTCGTGAATAACAAATTTTTACGACATTTAGTGTTAAATAACAAGTATGGTACGTTACTTTGAAAAGGATATCATGAATACGGCGAACTTTCTACGTGCATTACCTTTCTGACGTAATAAAGAGAGTGCTAAGATTTCAGGTATGTCAGTTATTGGAATAAATGCGAGATTACAAGCCTTAAGGACAGTCTTACCTGTGATGTGTTCCCTGATATTTTTAGTATCGTGGTATTACTTTACATCCTGAGTTATTGCGATACAGAGCAGTGTTTTCTAGTGGTGGCTTCTTGGAACCATTTTCAATAGTCAAACGACTGTATCACGGAGCGATTAGAGGACCTGCTAGATAGCTACGTTGTGTGGGTTGCATTCTCGTGGTCGTGCGGTAGCGTTCTCGCTTCCCACGCCCGGGTTCCCGGGATCGATTCCCGGCGGGTCAGGGATTTTCTCTGCCTCGTGATGGCTGGGTGTTGTGTGCTGTCCTTAGGTTAGTTAGGTTTAAGTAGTTCTAAGTTCTAGGGACTGATGACCATAGATGTTAAGTCCCATAGTGCTCAGAGTCATTTGTGGGTTGCATGGGAATCAGGTGAATTGCAATCCAGGTCGTTTGGATACTTTTGAGCATGACTGTACTTCGTTAACAATCCGATTAGGTGCTGGGTTCGCATCCCTGTCACAAGCTTTACCTGATGGGATTTCAATTTTAAACATGAGCATACCTTGTTCCTTATCAGTGACACCATATTAAACGTCGTTGGGGGTAGTTCCCAGGTTGGTAACTGTTATGACAGGATTCCCAGTTCAGTACTAACATTTTCACTTATTTTCATGATCTGAATTGATAACTGATACTGGTGCAAATTTCGCGTCTCCTTATGCCTAGTGGTCCAGTCTCAATAAGGAACAAATAAAGCTTAGCTTAGTTAGCAATTTCTATAGGTACTGGGTTTGAATCCACGTCCAGAACAACGACGTTGGTCATGTCATATAAAGTTCAAATTTGTGTACACATAGCTGTTGATGTGTTACGAGAACAACTATATTACTGGTGATTCGCTGTTGAGATTTCCTTAGTGTGCTTGTTGCCGTTAATCGCTTTTTCTACTGGTTCGTCCAATATCCAGTTTCCAGAGCCACTCGCCATTGAGCGACCTTCAGCACGTGGATGGAAAACCTTTTAGGGAGCGAAAAACTTTTTCCAGTTGCGGTACAGCTTTGTAACTCTATATGTTGTCTCAAGTATTTAATTTTGTACGATATATGTAAAGTAATCCGTTTTCTCGGAACTTTTGCATTGTCAATTGTTGTAATTAAGGTTAGTTTATGAGTGTTATGGGGTGTCCTATCGGTAAGAACGTGTTTTCTAATATGTTTTGTATGACGATATTAGTTGACGCTTAGACTGACTGCCATAAAGACCTTTGGTCACTTGTAGTCTCTTGCGGTACCCATTGTGTGTAGTCAAACGAATGTACCCCACGGGGTTTTTGTGTTTAGAGGACCTGCAAGACAGATACGGTATGTTGGTTGTATTCGGCAGTGACCCACTTTTTTTGCTGTCAAGTGTATATCATTGTGGTGACTCGACCTGTTGTGCTGCCATTCATGGAAAGTATTGCAGGGGGTGTTTTTCAGCAGAATAATGGTAACCCACATACCGCTGTTGTAACCCAACATGCAGTGTCGACATGCTGCTCGATCGTCAGATCCGTCTCAGGATCATCCACAAAGACCACTAACAGTCCGTATACTGACCGACCAAGTGCAGCTGCCTTAGAAATCCATCACATAAATTGAAAGGCGGCACCTGTACAACACAATGCATGCACGTTTGCATTCAATATTGTGGCTGCTTCATCGATTATTAATGTACCAGAATTTCAGATCTACAATGGCTTATCTTGCGCTTACATTAATCTTTGATCTTACAGTGTTAATAACTGAAATATGTTACCTAAACAAATGTATTCCTAAAATTTCATTACTGTGCTTTAATTATTTTTAATAGTGTTGCGATTTATTTTCACCGGTGTACATACTTGGCTCTTTTATTCTGGCCACCAAGACAAGCTACTACATAGCTAGACGCCAAGCTTCGAGTTACCACATCAGGCATAGTTACTACAATCATGTGTGTTTTTGTTTCCCCATTCGTCACACACACACACACACACACACACACACACACACACTCACTCATGAGCCAAAATATTATGACCAACTTTTCAATATCGTGTTGTTGCATCTTTGAAATGCAATTGAGGAGCTATTCTGCATGGCACGGATTACCCAAGTCCGTGTTGGGTTTCCAGAGGCATGTGTTACCAGGTTTCTAAGCCCTAGTCCCTTCAGTTCTGCAAATGTCAGACAATGTTAATACCAATTGTCAGACAACGCTGTTAGTTGTCTCAGGTTTTCTGAATATAATGCCGTTATCTACAATGACGCAGTACTACTGTCTGAAAATAAGCTACAGAAACATTCCGCCAGGTTTTGATAAATTTCTAAATGGTGCTAAGATTGACAACTTGCTTTAAACGTAAAAATGGTCCGTCACAAAACTGAAAGGAACATAATCTCTCGTGACTACAATATATAGGAATCAGAATTAAAATCGGACAACTCAAAAAAATATTTGGATGTAGAACTTTGTGGAGATGTGAAATAGAATTTCCTTATCGGATGCGTTCTAGGTAAAACAGGTGGCAGACCGATTCATTAATGCCATAGTGATAAATGCAGGCAGCCTATAATATATTATAAAGAACCATAGCGACCAATATTTAAATATTGTTGAAGTATGTGGGACATATGGAAAAGGACGAACAGCGGATATGTGTGGCGTACAAAGACGAGCAGCAAGAATAGTCACAGGTCTGACAGTAGGGGGAACGCCGCGTAAACGCGGAAATATTCGAAATGGCACATGCTCAATATCGGTGCCACTTATTCAGGGAAAGCGAACTTACATTGTTTGAAGAACCAGTATGATGCGAGGAATCTGGTAAATCACTTCAGCACCGTAAATATATGATGCTAGGGACCGCGGAATCAAGAGGGTACTAATTACAGGGAGCACAGGGGCATCTAAGAAGTCAACCTTCTCTCTCTCCATACGCGAATGGAACGAGAGTACACTTTATTAAGCGGATCTGTCATTCACTTCACGAGAGTTTTCAGAGAATCGATGTAGACGGATATATAGATGCCGAATAACTTGGAGTAAGGACGTAAATGATCGATCTACTGTCTTCAGGCTGGGTGCTGAGCTATTAAAAAAATGGAAACACTGAAAGCTGGGGTGGTAACGCCAATATTTGATAATACACTAGATAAAATAGTGAAGGAAAAGACGGAGAAACTGCAGCACAGATAGAGAAGCTTGGTATTAGACCAGTGCTAACAGTTAAGGGTGTGGCTTTTGAAATTGAGAAACCGAGTAATACAACGATGCCAATCAGAATTCCTAGATACAAGCATTCCGAAAGCCTGGATTTTAAGGTTCAGTAAACAACGCGTAACAATTTTCTTAATCTTAAAATCTTAACATGAAAAAAATTGAACTCTGGATTGATTTTCTATTCCTATCAGTAAAACTACCGAAGCATCGATATGTTGATCTTCAAGTACTATTCAAATGACATAACAGAAAAATGTTGATTTTAAAATATTATTGATATACTAGTATATGATGAACTTCCAACTACAGCAACATATATTCCCAACTTCACTTGGTGCGCAGCGTTAAAAACAGGAGTGAGAGACATTTTGAATACAGTATTACGTTTTCGAAAATTTTAACTTTCCGTTTTTGGACTATCGTGTAAATAACTATTTAAGATATGGAGAGTTACAAGGAATTTAATTCGCGGAATAAAAGTAAAATAATTACAGGTAGTTTTTATTGAATTTCCGCTTTCACATGTGTTCATAAGAGGCAGAAACAGAAAAAAATATGAAGATAAGAAGATAGCACCTGAATTTACGGTTGTTTGCTGATGATGCTTTAGTGAACGGGAAGATGTCGGTGACTGTGGGAGCGTATAAGATAATTTACACATAATTCATAGTTGGTGTGATGGACAACTTCCTCTAAATGTAGAAAAATGTAAGTTAATGCGGATGAGTACGAAAATGAATCATGAAGCTTTGGAATCAGCATTGCTATGACGCAGTGGCATCCATAAAATAGATAGGCACGACGTCTCAAAACGATGTGAAATGCAACGAGGACTTAGGGTTGGGAGTACGGAAGACTAATGCTTGAATTTGTTTTATTGGGAGAATCTTGGGGAAAATGTAGCTCATCTATAAAGAAGAAGGCGTGAGGCTAGATTAGTTACCGGTAGTTTCGATAAGAACGCAGGTGTAATGGGGATACTCCGTGATCTGAAGTGGGAATTCCTGTATGGAAGACGATATTGTTTTCGAAAGGTACTACTACAGAAATTTTGAGAAGTAGTATTTTAGGCCGACTGCAGAATGATTCTACTGCCGAACACTTCGTCTAAGGACCATGAAGAGAATGTGCGAGATATTAGGACTTGTATGGAGGTTTTTAGACAGTTGTTTTTCCTACGCCCTGCTTGCGAGAGCAACAGGAAAGGAAATGACCAGTAGTGATAAAAGGTACCCTCCGCCATTCACCTTACAGTGGTCTGTAGAGTACGTACGTAGATCCAGATAATAGGCACTTGCAAACAGTATCAAATATCCAGAATGAGATATTCACTCTGCAGCGGAGTTTGCGCTGATATGAAACTTCCTGGCAGATTAAAACTGTGTGCCCGACCGAGACTCGAACTCGGGACCTTTGCCTTTCGGGGGCAAGTGCTCTACCAACTGAGCTACCGAAGCACGACTCACGCCCGGAACTCACAGCTTTACTTCTGCCAGTAGTATCAAATATGTTTCTCCGTTAAACATTGCTTCTCATTTTGCTAGTGCTCCAAGTATAGTCTTTTCCTCAAGATCCATTCAGTGACGAATGCGCAGTGCTGGATTGCGCTTTAGCACCCCCGTGCTGTGCATACTACAGCCCCTCATCTTCCGCCGAATTGAATACCACCGGTGCAGTGATAATCGTGAATGGGGTCTAAGCGAATGTGGTGGTGAACATAGATGAATTCTGTTTCACCGTTACAATTACCTGCGGGCAACAGCCGGCGTGGAAAGGGGTGGGTGATGAGGGGCGAGGAGGGTGGCAAATTATCACGACCAGGGCACGTCGCAACGTGCCTGTTTCGGTAGGTATGGATTAACGAGATTATAACCTATGTCGAACGCAGCTGTTTATTTATTTATTTTCTTGTGGAATGAAAATCGCGAACAGCTGTGTGTAATATCCACAATTGCTTTCGTGGCTTAAAGTCACATCTTCGGGTGGGTCTATAAATCATGTCACATGAGATTCAAGTGTGGAGATGGCTAGGAGACCATACATTCACTGTACAAATACTGATAATACGCTCAGTATGCGTACTGTCAAATTGTATACAGGCTGAATGGTGCCATCAACTTCCCCCGATAATCGAGCCGGAACCAAAACTCAGCCGGCCGCGGTGGTCTAGCGGTTCTGGCGCTGCAGTCCGGAACCGCGGGACTGCTACGGTCGCAGGTTCGAATCCTGCCTCGGGCATGGATGTGTGTGATGTCCTTAGGTTAGTTAGGTTTAAGTAGTTCTAAGTTATAGGGGACTTATGACCTAAGATGCTGAGTCCCATAGAGCTCAGAGCCATTTCATTTCAACCAAAACTCAGGAACAAGATATCGCACCGTACAAGCTCCTGAAACAAAATGTTGTATGGTGTGATGAGATCTCACCGCACCATATGAGCTCCATCAACACCAGGTTGCATGGGTGTGATGAGATTTTGTTCCTGAATGTTTCTTACGGCTCACTTCTTGGTGAATGTTGATGGCAACATTCAGCCTGTGTATAATTTGACGGTACGCTCACTTGGTAGATTATTATTTCGACAGTCAATGTCGCGTCCTCCATTCATCACCACGTTTTGTTTCATATGATGTAATTCAACCTGAATATGGGGCTTAAAGCTACGAAATACGTTATGGTTCCCAGTAAAGTATCCTACATAAAGCTGTTTGCGATTTTCATTCCCGAAAGTGTACATTCACAGCTGAGATTGCTCTAAACACAAAGCCGTTTGCATTCATTTCTGCGCTGCATACATCACAGTAGGCAGATTTTTATCACCTCACTGGCAGGTTGAAGATGATAATACCACGCAGTCTCGATTTTAGCATCCATCCTATTGACACAATGTCCTCTGATAAATGCAAACAGCCGTTTACAGTTAGGAATTATGTTCTATCATTGACATGATGCTCTTCTTGTCCTTATAAAAATGTTACAGGTGTTTCATTACAGTATAGAGAACACAAGATGAAATTCGGCAGGAAATTTTATGAAACGATAGTCCCAAAAAAAGAAGGAATTCTCCAAGAAATAATGCAAAATATTTAACAAATAAACACAGCTATGACGGTGGAATGCATTACAAACGCCTATGCGTCATTCTTTAGCATAACAGTGCAGGCAGGAGAGAGCAGTAGAACATTCAGCGCATTGGAACCTCTCGAAACTTTTCACTTACTTAATAATGGATGCATAGCTACGACATGAAGTCACGTAGCAGGTATGCGATCACGTTGAAAAATATGTTGCAGTCTGCAATATGATGAGCAGGTTGCTGAGGAAAAAGTCATTGAGTGGACGCAAGCTGACTTTATTATTCCAATATTACGCGTTTCGGACGTTGCCATCGTCAGATATCCTGGAATGTTCTTTTTTTTATCTTTTTTGCATCTAGATACAAAAGTTACATGTTAATAGCAGTAACGGGTGTGCTTGCGATCCTTACTACTACTAGTTTTTTACCTATGTGCAACTAGATGTTACAGGATATGAACTATGAGATATGAATGCAGTGAACCTAAAGCTTTGGGCTAGTTACTTGGCGGACATCGGCTTCAAGTTTGTGAATTAATGACACCTGCCTTCCTTTTTTACCTCCATGACAAAGTCGCAGGTCCATTCAATCTCTGGCTACGACATTCAGCTGTCAGCTGACGATGCCCCAAGAAGTTGAAAATAAGTTCGTGTTCGAATAAATAATTTCTTTCAGAAGACTAGAAAAATGCTTTCAGTTTGATATTGTTCTCGTCTCCTGTCAATTAGTGACGGAAAGTTTATAGTTAATTTTATATCTGATACACTTATTGTAAGTTGTTCTGGGGAACAATATAGCAGTAGTGTTTGTATGCCACGAGAGATCAAAGAAAGACTTTAAGAGGTACAGTTCCGTGTCGTAAATGTTTGCGGACACTCACTGTTAATTTCAAACTAATATAAATCAGAAATAAATTGGGAGGAACTGATCTCTATGTGTTTTTTCCACATTTCTGGGTGTTAGGTGAGTAATTGCAGGTATATTTATTGGTGACCGAAGACAGTTTACTGAGCAGCATTACATCAATATTTACTCCTTTTGCAGACTAATAATAGTAGTTGTTATGAGGAGTATGTTTTAGGTTGGTACTCCAAGTACACGTGGCAAGAGCAAGCCATTAATGTTTATTTCCCTCTGGACAGTAATTCAGGTTTTGAAGTGTGGACGAGTGGACGCAAACGGTGAGTGTAATACTGGCAAGCGTAGTCTGCTTGGTGGCGCAGTTACGGCCGCACAGAAAACATCAGGAAGTAAATTATGTGACACGTTTCCACGAATACTGCTAGACGCAAAGCAAACAACCAACACACTGCTTTGGTACGTATTAAGGTACCAATGATCACAATATCTGCACTGTACCATAACACCCTATAGATGATAAGTGAAAATTGATAAATTTAGAAATTTATTAGCAAAAAGTTAATTATTAATAAATATCTCTGAAGAAGTGATTTTTATTAAACTGACACGAACAGTGAAACAATTTTAAAGACATGAAAGCAATGTTAACGAAAGGTAGGAAATGAATAGTCCACATCTTTACATTATATCCTGTCCCCCCTCACTTTTTTTTAAGAAAATTCAAACAAAATTTACAGTCGGTAATAAAACTTATATAAACCAAAACTTATTAATGAATGTTGACTGCAACATACTATCTGAGGAATATCTCCTGACCAGCAAATTCAGAGGTTCGTCGAGCTTTTCGTAAGCTAGAATAAGCTAGGAAAGCAGGATGAGAAAGCTACTTTGCGGCTGGTGCAGTCATTTGCCGAGAGTAGCTTTTCGTCTTCATTTGGGGAAACTGCGAACAGAGCAGAAAAACTGGGGAAACATTTCTCGCTGTTTGCCACGGTGGAGCAGAGGCGTAAAGCAAGTGAAAAGAGAGAAAAAAAAGGAGTTTTACAGAGTTGAAAAGGCAGTACGCTCGTGCTCGTCGGCCATTACGCGCCGAGTTTTTAATTTTCACGAGGACTAATTGAACGTGCGCACTGGAAGCGCTTCGCTTCGTTTGGCGTACGCCGCGTTCCCATCGGACGGGAGGGCGAATTTCTGATCGGATAGTTTCGCTCGCCGTCCGGATTCTTCTCGGAAGCGCCAGGTCCCTCGCAGATTGCCGCCGTCGGCACGCTATTTTGTGGCAGACTGCTGCACCGGGGAAAACTGTGAGTTCGATGCGCTGCGAAGCGATCGCCATCGCGACCATCAATCTCTCGATTCTGGTTCACCTCGGCTGATACCACATCGTCACCCAATGTCGCGATGAAGATTGCCCTCTTTCTCACGGACGTAATACGCACAGCACAGCGCCATTTCGTTGGAGGTTTCGGTGGAGGGAACCACAGTTTGTCATTAAATACTTTCGGTAATGCCGTTTAACCACCAGCTAGTATTAGACAGCTATTTCACGTCGACTTGCTTCCTGATCTGAAAAGCCAAATAAACTTGTCATACCAGAAGAGTGACTTCTATTTATTCTCTAACATCTAACCGATGCAGTCACCATAGTACTAGCATTCACTTCCCCTTCCTTGTTTTACATGCGTTAATCTGCGAATGAAACTTCACATACTACGAGAGGTAGTCATAAATTTCCGGTTATCACATCGAAAAAATTACGCTACATAACTATCTTTTTGTTTAGCCTTCATGATTGGACACCATAGGTCACTCGTTTGAACTTAATAAGGACTACAGTAGCCGTATTAAGACACATTTGTATGTAACGATCAATGCCTAACAATGAACATTATCAGGTGCCAGTCGCATCAATCTTTGTAGTTGTTTCTCACAGAATTGTCTTGACATCAGAGATCAAGAAGTGTAATAGTCTTACGTAACGGTGAAAGGACATTCTGGACCATAATGAGCACACAAACAATCATAGACACCTTAAAGAAAGGGAAGACAAACTACCAATAAGAACACCTCAATATAATCTGAAAGTGAAATTCTTTTTTTTTAATTTATATCCAAATGTACACTATGAGGGTGCCCACAAAATTTATGCTAAAATATTTCTAGCTCTGAGTAACATCTCTAGCAAATTAAATGATTGTACGGTGCTGATGGAAGGGAGGCCCCATCCGGGGAATTTCGGCCGCCAAGTTACAAGTCTTATTTCAGGGAACACCATATTATTCGACTTGCATGTCGGTGAAGATCGAATGATGATGAGTACAACACAACACCCAGTGCACCCGACACGTCCGGGAATGGAACACGGGGCCCGCATCATGGTAGGCAAACGCGTTACAACCCAACCAAGCAGGCAGACATTTGCTTAATGACTCATAGGTTCTCCTGCAAACTTGGCACAGTAACCAAAAATTACGGATGTTCTGCACTTTGAAACGGAACTTGTTGTCCCGTTCCATGCTTTTCTCAATAAATTCCGGTGCAGGAGAAATATAGCGAGAGTGTTTTACTCTGTAGAAATAAATCAGGTGGTACCAAGCAGGAGAGAATAGCCCAAGCGGTGTTCATTTATTTATTTAGCTTCGTGTTTGCCACGTTTCCCTGCATCCTTTATCTTGTGCGACCTGGGCTGTATGAATGAGAAACTATGTGAAGTAGCAGGAAGTTTTAGTCAGAGGATGTAGCATTGCTTGAGTAGAGTGGTTCTGCGGCAGGATAGTACAAACACCTAAACACGAACAAGTTTGCCAAATAAAATGTGCAAGTCAGATCAGAGAGGTCGCGAAAGCACGAGTATTTGCTCTGTCGGATTGGCGAACCACCCCCGTCCACCACCAATTGAACGACCAATGGTTAGATGATGTGGTCGCAGGTCCTCTTGTTCCAGGGTAGCGGCGGTGGGCAGACATGGAAGACGCAGCTTTCGACTTACGGGAATATGAACAAAGGTGTTAGAATGTTTCAAATCTATTCATTACTTAAGTCCAGATGATGAAATCAGGTGTGTGTCTACCATGAAACCCCCATAAGGGAGTTCATTGAGGTAATTTGGTCAAATTCCAGTAAGAGCGTTGCGTTTGTACCTTAACCAGGCACACACCATGGGCCTTAAGCTCACGGCAGTATTATTGCTCTCTCCTTAACAGGTCTAAACTCCTTCAATGTAATTTAATGTACTCTTTCTTTCACAGTAATATTTTAGGGGATTGCTTTCTTTTCTTTTTATGTTTTCTTTGTGTACTTGGTTTCCCACCACGTGGTCGGTTGGAGCAACGGCCACATTGGTAAAGTGCAGTTTCGGTCTGAAAATGCACAGTAGGCGAGTGAATAACTACACGGTAGAGCGTAAGATAGGGAAGGAATAATCTCGTGTGTCGGGGTCAGGGATTTTCTCTGCCTCGTGATCGCTGGGTGTTGTGTGCTGTCCTTAGGTTAGTTAGGTTTAAGTAGTTCTAAGTTCTAGGGGACTGATGACCATAGATGTTAAGTCCCATAGTGCTCAGAGCCATTTGAACCATTATTATTGTACACTCCTGGAAATGGAAAAAAGAACACATTGACACCGGTGTGTCAGACGCACCATACTTGCTCCGGACACTGCGAGAGGGCTGTACAAGCAATGATCACACGCACGGCACAGCGGACACACCAGGAACCGCGGTGTTGGCCGTCGAATGGCGCTAGCTGCGCACCATTTGTGCACCGCCGCCGTCAGTGTCAGCCAGTTTGCCGTGGCATACGGAGCTCCATCGCAGTCTATAACACTGGTAGCATGCCGCGACAGCGTGGACGTGAACCGTATGTGCAGTTGACGGACTTTGAGCGAGGGCGTATAGTGGGCATGCGGGAGGCCGGGTGGACGTACCGCCGAATTGCTCAACACGTGGGGCGTGAGGTCTCCACAGCACATCGATGTTGTCGTCAGTGGTCGGCGGAAGGTGCACGTGCCCGTCGACCTGGGACCGGACCGCAGCGACGCACGGATGCACGCCAAGAACGTAGGATCCTACGCAGTGCCGTAGGGGACCGCACCGCCACTTCTCAGCAAATTAGGGACACTGTTGCTCCTGGGGTATCGGCGAGGACCATTCGCAACCGTCTCCATGAAGCTGGGCTACGGTCCCGCACACCGTTAGGCCGTCTTCCGCTCACGCCCCAACATCGTGCAGCCCGCCTCCAGTGGTGTCGCGACAGGCGTGAATGGAGGGACGAATGGAGACGTGTCGTCTTCAGCGATGAGAGTCGCTTCTGCCTTGGTGCCAATGATGGTCGTATGCGTGTTTGGCGCCGTGCAGGTGAGCGCCACAATCAGGACTGCATACGACCGAGGCACACAGGGCCAACACCCGGCATCATGGTGTGGGGAGCGATCTCCTACACTGGCCGTACACCACTGGTGATCGTCGAGGGGACACTGAATAGTGCACGGTACATCCAAACCGTCATCGAACCCATCGTTCTACCATTCTTAGACCGGCAAGGGAACTTGCTGTTCCAACAGGACAATGCACGTCCGCATGTATCCCGTGCCACCCAACGTGCTCTAGAAGGTGTAAGTCAACTACCCTGGCCAGCAAGATCTCCGGATCTGTCCCCCATTGAGCATGTTTGGGACTGGATGAAGCGTCGTCTCACGCGGTCTGCACGTCCAGCACGAACGCTGGTCCAACTGAGGCGCCAGGTGGAAATGGCATGGCAAGCCGTTCCACAGGACTACATCCAGCATCTCTACGATCGTCTCCATGGGAGAATAGCAGCCTGCATTGCTGCGAAAGGTGGATATACACTGTACTAGTGCCGACATTGTGCATGCTCTGTTGCCTGTGTCTATGTGCCTGTGGTTCTGCCAGTGTGATCATGTGATGTATCTGAGCCCAGGAATGTGTCAATAAAGTTTCCCCTTCCTGGGA
This sequence comes from Schistocerca cancellata, assembly GCF_023864275.1. NCBI lineage: Eukaryota > Metazoa > Arthropoda > Insecta > Orthoptera > Acrididae > Schistocerca > Schistocerca cancellata. Next base: position 847,121,971 of record NC_064628.1, read on the forward strand.
CAATGAATTCACGGTGTTCTTATTTCAATTTCCAGGAGTGTATTTCTGTTCGCTACTGCAACTTTGCCACATGTGTGGAATAGTACCAAGATGATAGTAAATGTTTCTTGTACCCCCTCCCCCCCCCATAACTATTTGATTTGGTTATAAAGAAGTGTGTTACAAAAGGTATGCGGCTTAAGCACTTGTATCTAGGAAAAGTTCAGATTTTAATGACCTTGGATGAAAAAAGGACTTGAAAAGTTTTCCCGCCATATGATAGTAAAAGTTCTCCCCCCCCCCCCCCGCATTCCCCCCCCCCCCCCACCACACACAGCTCAGTTTCGTGGTGTTGTTTTAGGAACGGAGGGTTAAGCCAAAATTGGTAGTCATAGTCAGATAGTAAAAGTTCTCCCCCCCCCCCCCCGCATTCCCCCCCCCCCCCCACCACACACAGCTCAGTTTCGTGGTGTTGTTTTAGGAACGGACGGTTAAGCCAAAATTGGTAGTCATAGTCAAGCGCACCGCTTGCTCCTCCCCCCCCCTTATGAAAATTGAAATATTAGGGCTCATACTCTTCCGCCCTGACCGATTTCAGTTGTAGTGTCCTTGCTGAACTTGTTCTGCGTGACCCTGTAGTGATTAAAGATATCTATTGAAAACATGGGTTTAAGTATAGTTGTGTGCCTGGCCAAATTCCATTGAAGCCAGGTCTGCGCTCTCCTCTCCCTTTCCATAATTACGTGGCTAAAGGATATCGTGTTAACTAGAGAGACCAGTCGTGATGATGTACGAGGGTTTGAACTTAAATAGTGGCAACTATTTATTCACAACCGACACAAAAGATTTACATGTTTGCACCTGTTACTGTCCTTCAAAGTAGTCACCAGCGTTGTGTAGACACCGTAGCCAGTGATGTGGAAGGCGTAGTATACCGTTAGCAGAGCCTGTTCTGTTGCTGGTGCGAATGGAGCTGTCTACTGCCTCTCGAACCTCTGGAACTGTTCCGAAGCGAATGCCACGAAGTGGTTCCTTCATCGTCATCATCTTCATCATCATCATTTAAGACTGATTATGCCTTTCAGCGTTCAATCTGGAGCATAGCCCCCCTTATACAGTTCCTCCATGATCCCCTATTCATTGCTAACATTCACTTGGTGTGGGTTCCTGTAGTCATGTCCTAGTTCATGAACCACGGGCAACGTATGAGTGGCCAAGTAAGTGGTCCCGACAGTCGGGATACCAGTTACATTGGAATAAGGCTGGGCATCTCGGACATATTCTGAGTCGTGGTCACCTTTGTGCTCATACGGCAAAGACTATCAAATCCACCGGTTAGTCCCTCAGCCGTTAGGGGTAAAACCCAATGGGACTCGGGGCAAGTAAGGCTAGCAACCTGCTTCCCTGGTACTTTAAATATGATGCTGGCAACAATCAGAGTTCCTTCATCTTCAGAATCAAATCGAAGTCACAAGAACTTAATTCCGGCGAGTATGGTGGATGGTACAGTACTTCCCAGTCCCACTGGCCGAACAGAGAAGCCACTGCTTGCGCTGTATGCGCCCGTGCATTGTCGTGGATTGCGCAGAAAGTGTCGCCGCTTCTTTCACAAAGCTGGTGACAGGTGATGCTCCAAAAACGAACAGTAATACTGTGCACTGACGGTCTGCCGTGGATGAACGTTATGAGTTAGGATAACACCATCCCAGTACAAACATGTACCTCTTTTGTATCGGTTGTGAATATTTGACATTATTTAAATTCCAACCCTCGTACATTCCAACAGATACACTGCTAGTTCTTGAAATGCCATAGGTAGTAAATAAATATCCATTAATCTATAACTCGACTGATTATTTCCTTCCTTCATCATAAAGAATAGGTGAAAGGTACTTGAGTGGCATGCTGGGTCGACAAATGAAAGTAAATAAAAGCTCTACGCTGTATATTAGGTCCTGCATAGGTGCTTTCTGTAGTGGTTCTAAAATATTGAGTTACCCGCTGCCTTCAAATTTTTACTGGTTGGTTAAGCCCACCTGCTAGAAATTATTAATACCCCAGGAGTAGCTCGCAGGGGCCGGTAACGTCGTGGACCACACCAATCTGTTAAACCAGTACTACAAAGAATACCTTGCAGGTGCAACAGGATATGATAATCGACGATAATCTTCCTACCAGGTCGAGTTTTATCAGTACCACCGGTAGTAAGGTGGCGTAGCACCTTAACCCAAAAAGAGTTCCTTCCTCCTACTTTTAAAATAACCACGATTTTCCTTCAGCACCGTACCTTGAGTTACGCAGACAGCGTCTGTCTTCTTTCCGTCACACTGCGTAAAACTCCAGCCTTTTGCTTCGTGTAGTGCACCGACCACTGCGTTAATATCTCCCCCCTAAATTTACAATTGGACAGCCAACACCATCCTCAGACCGACTAACCCCGTTCCCCTCTATTTCCTGTATACTTGGTCTGTTCCCTCTTTTGACTGGTTGGGTCATAACCGACTAGACATACATGCTCAAATTTGTCACTGGTGCCCAACTACGCTTCCACCTCGGTTGCTGCTCCCTTCTGAATTTTCCATTATAACTGTCGTGTGGAGACCACAACGTTACCGGTAATAGGTGAGTAACACTTGGCAGCTGCCGATCCACATCCATTCCTTGTTTGCCAGTAGCTTCACGGTTTACTCGAGTTACTATGATTCCATAACAACTCCAGGCACCACCAAGAATGGGCTAAGATCGCTGTGTCTGCGTTCTATGGGCAGGTTTCCGCGAGTGTTAGGTCGGAGAGCCTTCTAGCTTCGCGAGTCGTTGCACAATATGCACCGTTCCCATTCTTTAGGCGGAGGCCGTTATCCAGGGAGATATTCCCCTGGTGGTCACGGTTGCATTTTCTCCACACTCTCCGTTCAACCAAAGAACAACCAATATAGAGCTCATTTTGTCTTCAGAGTAAAGCCTCCCTAAATAAGCCACCAGAACTACTGCTTTGCGAATAGCGTTTTGAAAAACAATAAAGCTGTAACTGTTCATTTGTATAATTAACAAACTGAATAAAGTATTGGACTGTCAGGAAATGTGTTTTAGTTTTGATTGAAGCAGGAAGATGGCTTGTTACTGACAGTCAACGTTGGAAATACGAGTATGCATGATTTAATATGCAAATGTCTCAGTACAGATAGCCACTCGTGGAGCATACAACGCTCGAAGACCAAGCGCAGTTGATTAGGTAGGGCTGCAATATAACTTAGCCTCATATTCTCTGCAATGTCATTTCATACTTACGGACTCACTGAGGATATTTTAAGAAGTATCTTACACGGCAAACTGCGTTAAGATACTAACAGCCATCGTTTAGATGCATATCTCACTAGAGGAGATATAGATGCCACCTGCAGCAAAATTTGGAGAAAAGGGAACCACCTGTACGAATATCAAGAGCTCAGGTGGAAAACCAGTCATAAGCAAAGAAGGGATAGCAGAAAGGTGGAAGGAGTGCGTAGAGCGTCTGTACAAGAGAGATTCACTTGACGGCAGTATTATGGAAATGGAAGATGACGTCGATGAAGATGAGCTGGGAGACATGATACAGCGTGAAGAATTTTGCAGAGACCTAAGAGACCTAAATTGAAACAAGACCTCCGCGGTAGACAACATTCCATGAGAACTACTGATCCTTGGGAGACCCAGACATGAAAAAACTCTTCCATCCAGTGAGCAAGCTGAATGAGACAGGCGAAATACTCTCATACTTCAAGAAGTCTGAGGGTTCTGACAGGTGTGAAAATTACCGAATTGTCAATTTAATAAGACACAGTTGTAAAATACTATCAAAAATCTTTACAGAAAAGTGGAAAAAAAACAACTGCTAGAGACAAACCTCGGGGAACATTAGTTAGGATTCTGGAGAAATGTAGGGACACGTGAGGCAATATCGACCTTACGATTTTTCATATAAGATAGGTTAAGGAAAGGCAAGCCCACGTCTATAGCATTTTTAGACTTAGAGAACGCTTTTAACAATGTTAACACGAATAATCTTCCTCAAATAATAAAGGTGGTATTGGTAAAATACATGGAGCGAAAGGATGTTTAAAGTTTTCACAGAAACCAAATAGCAGTTATATGAGTCGAGGAGCATGAAAGGGAAGCAGTGGTTGAGAAGGGAGTGGGATAAGGTTGTACCTTACCCTAGATGTTATTCAATCTGTATATCGAGCAAGCAGTAAAGGAGAAAAAAGAAAATAGAGTAGGAATTTAAGTCGAGTGAGAAGAAATAAAAATTTTGATGTTTCAAAATGGTTCAAATGGCTCTGAGCACTATGGGAGTTAACATCTATGGTCATCAGTCCCCTTGCACTTAGAACTACTTAAACCTAACTAACCTAAGGACAGCACACAACACCCAGTCATCACGAGGCAGAGAAAATCCCTGACCCCACCGGGCATCGAACCCGGGATTTTGATGTTTGCCGAAGACATTGCAATTAAGTCAGAGAGAGCAAAAGACTTGGAAGAGCAGCTGAAAGGAAAGGACAGTGACTTGAAAGGATAATATAAGATGAACATCAAGAAACGCAAAACGAGTATAATGGAATGTAGCCGATGCTGAGGGAATTACATTAGGAAATGAGACAATTCAAGTGGTAGGTCAGGTTTGCTATATGGGAAGCAAAGTATCTGTTGATGATCGAAGCACAGAGGATATAAAATGTAAACTGGCAATCACAAGAGAAGCGTTTCTGAAGAAGGAAATTTGTTAACATCGAGAACAGATTTAAGTGTCAGGAAGTCTTTTCTGAAAGTATTTGTACGGAGTGCAGCGATGTATGGAAATGAAACATTGACGACAAACAGTGTAAATAGGAGAAGAACAGCTTCTGAAATGTGGTGCTACAGAAGAATGCTGAAGATTATAAGGGTAGATCACGTAACTAATGAGGACGTACGGAACTGAATTCAGAAGAAAAGAAATTTCCAGGACAGCCTGATTAGAAGCAGGAATCGGTTGGTAGGACACATTCTCAGACGTCAAGTGATGACCAATTTAACACTGGAGGGTTGCGTGGAGGGTAAAAGAAGGAGACCAAGAGATGAAAACAGTAAGCAGTTACAGAAAGATATAGGTAGCAGTCTCATCTCGGAGATAAAGAAGCTAGCACAGGTTGTAGTAGCATGGAGGCCTACGTGAAACCAGTCTTCGGACTGAAGACAACAAGAACAACAACAACAACAACAAGTCTAGTTGACTGTTCAGAAACTCAGTACGGAAACTGAAAGGTACGGTTGAGGAATCATAGCGTGGTGATGAAAACCGTCAGTTGGGACAATGATGCTATTATATGATTACTATTTTGTGATTATACGATTATCTTTTGTGTTACTGTGCGAATCGACATTGATGTAATATGTTCATGGACAGCAAAGTGCAGGCTATAGCAGGCCAATATCGTCGAACCAATCCGTGTTGGCGTATTAGTGCTTCCAAAACAAGAAAACCAGTAACAAATTACAAGTATTCACAGGCTCTGTTATTACCAACGACAATACACACCAGCTGTAAAGAATGAAAAAAATCGATCCCATGGGCAAGATATGAACAGTCTTTATCGTCCTTATCCTCGTAATCTCAAGGACTAATTTATACTGCTCAAGTTATGGCTAATATGCGAGGAAGGTCCAATACATAATTTCAGACGTCCTGCAAATGATGTCCTTGCGACCTTGTGCTAAAGCGGACGCAAATTTAGAGAGAGTTGGCGAATCGAGAGAGCAGCAAAGCTCAAATAAGTTCAGCGCCGATACTGTTGATCTAGCGGCAAAATTTGTACTTCGAAAGCGAGAGTTTGTGCGATCGAATCACGGTCGAACCACCTTTGGTTTCATATTGCCTTAATCTAGCATTCACATCTCAGTGACGTGTTGATTAATAAGACACGAAACTTGGATCGGATTCCACTTTACAATTTCGGTCACCTTGTCCCACCTAAATAACTGTTAGAGATACGCAAGTACCTAAACGACATGTAAGTAATTTCAGTCATTTCAAATGATTCAGATGGCTCTGAGCACTATGAGACTTAACATCTAAGGTCATCAGTCCCCTAGAAAATAGAGCTACTTAAACCTAACTAACCTAAGGACATCACACACATCCATGCCCGAGGCAGGATTCTAACCTGCGACCGTAGCGGTCGCGCGGTTCCAGACTGAAGCGCCTAGAACCGCTCGGGCACACGGCCGGCTCAGTCATTTCATGGCGTAGCAAAGAAACAGGTCAAGTGACAGTGTGTTGTTATCACTTCTTTATGCAAAAAGTTAATGCTTTCCGAAAAACTGCATTAGCATGAGATGCAGCCTTCCTTCGTTTACATAAAGAAAGTTTGCCAGCTGCACAGCAGATGACACAAGTATCAGGCATTAGCATTCCTTGAGTGAAACATAGATCTGAACATAATTCTACGCAGGGTATAGTAGTAAAGTCTACCATAAAAGGTGCGTGGCAATGAGTTTCAACCATTAATCAGTGCATACTAAGCCTTGCAGTAGGAGTACCGTCTCAGGCTGCATATTTGCAGCTAGTGTGTTTTTAGAGTTCGCTACATCATTCGATAAAAAAGGACTTTGTTGTCCATCTGTTCGTCTCTCTGTCTGCCCGACTCTTCAGAGCCCTATTTCCCAAAAATGGGTGGAGGTATCAAGTTGGAACTTACGTCATGTACTGAGGCTATAGTTCCTTAGCGATATAATAAAAGCTAGCTTGTAAATTAGTGCAATCAAAAGATACGGTCAGTTATGTCAGACACTGTGATACGCGCGAACTCACTCGTCGGATTCTATAGCGTACTGCCCGTTGATCTAGAATCATGATACTTGACAATAAGAAAGTTTTGACATATCAAATAACGGAAAAAATTCGAAACTATGAATTTGTAATTCTATCACACGATACATTCTTGTCATTTATCTGATTGAGTGGGTTCCCCTAGTCTTTGAAGACCCATGTCCCTCAGGAACCATTAGACGTACCAAGTTGATATTTATTTCACATTATGAGGCTTACAGTCTTTCGGTGGCGTAAAAATGGCAAGCTTCTAAGTTAGTACAGTTAAAAGATACGGCAATTTATGCCGCATATTTTAATACACACCAACTCACCCATTAAAACCTTTAGGGCACTTTCCCTTGGCTTAGAATCATGAAATTAGGCGAGAAGATAGGTTTCCGGGTATAATTAAAGGGAAAAATAAAAGAATGGTAATATTACATTAAACGAAAAAAAGTCACTTTTCATTTGTTATCTGACTTCAAAGTTGAAATTAAAACATTCTCGAAAGTCTTGGAATACATGGTAACGATATCTCGCCAGTTATCAAAATTCGTAATAAGCAAAAATCCTCAAGATCTTCGATTCCTAAATTGGGTGAACTGTATATATACATAATTAAGTTCGTGCAAAACCCTCAGTGTGCGAGTCCTACTTGCTTCTGGTCTTTTTTTTTTTTTTTTGCTTACTTTGTGATGTCCAGGCATGACACAATCAGCCAGCCTCCAATACATACTACAAATTTAGGTGTATAGGAATTACACATATAGAATGAGATTTTCACTCTGCAGCGGAGTGTGCGCTGATATGAAACTTCCTGGCAGATTAAAACCGTGTGCCCGACCGAGACTCGAACTCGGGACCTACGAGATACTGGCAGAAGTAAAGCTGTGAGGAGCGGGCCTGAGTCGTGCTTCGGTAGCTCAGATGGTAGAGCACTTGCCCGCGAAAGGCAAGGTCCCGAGTTCGAGTCTCGGTCGGGCACACGGTTTTAATCTGCCAGGAAGTTTCATTACACATATACTTCGCTCATGATTTGGCCACAGTATTTAAATCGCTAGTAAACAGATTAATCATCTCATAATGTGCTCCGATAATCACCACGAGATATCACTACAAATGCCAGTTAAATATGGAGAACTTAAGATTCACGCCACTTGAGAACTTTTTTGACGGTCGCTGTTTAAATCGTTTATGTATACGAAAGTGATGATACTGATGTAACTAACTGAATTACAAGCGTAGCTCTTAGTAGTGTCCTGTTAACAAAATTACCATGACAAGTGCCCGTCTTTTTCCAGCCGTCTTTCATGTTTTACTTAATACTTTTTTCTTTCGTTCTCATTTAGAATTTTTCTCTATTCATTAAGTTATCAAACTGCATTAAGATCAGTGTGTACATTGGATCAGCAACTGGAAAATAATATTTCCCTTCTATATTCTAAACCTTTGGTCGTAGAAAAATCTGAATTTTATAAGAATTGAGTTATGTGAATGGAGCCCTGGTTGGTGTTCTATACCTGGAAAAGAAATAGAAAAACTTCTAGGGGCTACTTCGGCGTGCGACCGGGAAAAGTAGCGTAGGGCCGTTTTGGGGAGACGGATGGACACGCTGCAGATGCCTGAAAGATATTGTCTCAGAATATTGTGCAGAAAGCTACCGGGATGACCCCTCAACACGGTCATAGTGATGCGAGAGGGGATGTGGAGCTGTCTTTTAGAAAGCAGGTCAGGTAAAATCGCTGGGCGAGAAAAAAAAATTAAGCAATAAAGCCCTGAAAACGGTCGGTTACCCTCGGGCCCAGACTGTTGGCCTGTGTAACAAAAGGCTTAGATGAGAGGCTAAAACGTTTAACGAATGATAAGAAACCATTTCGAAAAGCTGATAACACTAGTGTCTCTAGCATCGGCGTCCCTAATTTCCGTAGTGGGAAACGATGTAATCGTACTATTGGATGTAAGGAGAGACGTGCGCTTTTTGACCGGAAGTTCTGTTGGAGAGAAATCCCGTCATTGGCTAGACTCATACGCCTAATACTGTTATTTGTACGCGAGCTATGGAGGCGCGAATATATCGTTGTGCTGCGGGAGATGCAGATGATTGTACTCAGTATGGTGCGTTTGAGACAATTAATCCTGAGCATTACTCAAAGTGGCACTACTACTGAGGACGACTGATTTTTAGAAACAATTGGTTACATTTCAGAGGGACCACTGCAGCTAGTACCTCGCATATGTATTTGGTAGCTGTGAAACAGACGTCCTATCATCTTGTCCGTTCTCCTTGGCAGTGTTTCCCATATATTCCTTTAATCTCCGATTCTGCAAAGAACTTCCCCTACACCGTTAGCCCTCTGCAGTTCCGCCAAGTATCATGGAAGTTACGAGTACTCCCTGATATCTTAACATGTGTCCTGTCGTTGTGTCCCTTTTTCTTGTCGTTGATTTTCATTATATTCTTTTACTCAACGATTCTATGGAAAATCTCTTCATTCCTTGCCTTCTCAGTCCACCTAATTTTCAACATTCGTCTGGAGCAACACATCTCAAATGATTCGATTCTCTTCTGTTACGGTTTTCCCACAATCCATATTTCACCACCTTCAATGCTGTACTAGAGATATACATTCTCAAAAATTTCTTCAACAAATTAAGACCTATGTTTGATACAAGTACACTTATTTGGGACATGAATGCCCTTTTTGGCAGTGCTAGTCTGATTTTGATATCCTCCTTACTCCGTCCATCATTGGTTATTTTATGCCTAGGTAATACAATTCCTTAACTTCATTTATTTCGTGACCATCAATCCTGGTGTTTAGTTTCCCGCTGTTCTCATTTCTGCTAAATCACATTACTTTCATCTTCCTTCGATTTACACTCAGTCCATCTTCTGTAGTTATTAGATTCCTCATTCCATTCAGCAGGTCACGTAATACTTCTTCACCTAACTCAGGACAGTAACATCAGCGAATCGTATCACTGATATCCTTTCATCTTGACTTTTAATTCCACTCCTGAACCTTTCTTTTATTTCCATCATTGCTTCTTCGATGCACAGATTCAACGGTAGGGGCGAAAGACTGCGTCCCTATCTTGTACCCTTTCTAATCCGAGCACCATCTTAGTCAACCACTCTCATTACTCCCCCTTGACTCCGGTACATGCTGTATATTACCCGCCTCTCCTTATAGCTTACACCTATTTTTCTCAGAATTTCGAATATCTTGCACCATTTTCCATCATCGAACGCTTTTTCCAGGTCAACAAAACCGATGAACTTGTCTTGATTTTTCTTAAGTCTTGCTTCCGTAATAAAACGTAAAGTCATAATCGCCTTCCTGGCTCATTTATCTTTCATAATGCCAAACTGATAGTCATCTAACACATCCTCAGTTTTCTTTTCCATTCTTCTGTATATCATTCTTGTTAGAAACTTGGATGTACGAGTTGTTAAGGTGATCTTGCGATCATTTACGCGCTTGTGAACTCTTGCGGTCTTCGAAATTGTGTGGATGATATTTTCCAAAAGTCAGATCGTACACCGCCAGAGTCACACATTTTAAAATCCTACGTGGATAGTCGTTTTGTAGCCACTTCCCCCAATGATTTCAGAAATTCTGATGAAGTGTTATCTATCCCTTCTGCCTCATTTGATCTTAAGTCCTCCAAAATTCTTCTTAATTATGATTCTAATACTGATTCCCCCATCTCTTCTAAATCGACTCATGTTCCTTTTTCTATCACATCGGACAAATTTTACCCCTAACGCAGGTTTTCAGTGTACTCTTTCCACCTATCCGCTCTCTCCTCTGCATTTAACAGAGGGATTCTTGTTGCTCTCTTAATGTTACCACCTTTGCTTTTTTTCATTTTGACTTTCCTATATACTGAGTCAGTCCTACCGGCAGTCAGTTTCTTCAAATTTATCATGCAGCCATTTCATCTTAGCTTCCCTGCACTTCCTACTTATTTCATTCCTCAGCGACTTGTATTTCTGTATTCCAGAATTTTGCTGAACATTTTTGTACTTCCTCCGTTCATCGATCAGCTGAAGTATTTCCTCTGTTACCTATGGTTACTTCACTATTATCTTCTTGATACCCACGTTTTTATTTCCAACCTCTGTGACGGCCCATTGAGAGATGTCCATTCCTCTTAAAGTTTACATCCTACTGAATTATTCCTTATCGCAGTATCTATAGCGTTAGAGAACTTCAAGGGTATCTCGTCGTTCCCTTAGTATTTCCCTATCGTTCTTTGCTTACTAATTGTTCCTTACTAATCTCTGAAACTTCAGCCTACTCTTAATCATTACTGAGTTGTGATCTGAGTCTATATCATCTCCTGGGTAAGCCTTACAATCCACTATCTGATTTCGGAATCTCTGTCTGACCATGATGTAATATAACTGAAATCTTCCCGTATCATCCGGCCTTTTCCAAGTATATTTCCTCATCTTGTGATTCTTGAACAGATTATTAGCTATTACTAGCGGTAATTTATTACAGAACTCAATTAGTCTTTCTCGTCTCTCATTCCTTATCCCCTGTAACCACTTCTTCAACGCTTTCCCCTACAATTGCATTCCAGTCACTCATGACTATTAGATTTTCGTCTCTCTTTGTGTTCTGTTTCCCACTTTCAATATCTTCATATTCTTTATCTCTTCAACTTCAGCTTGCGACGTTGGCATGTATACCTGAACTATCTTAGTCGGTGTTGATTCGATGTCGATTCTGATAAGAACAACCTTATCACTGAGCTGTTCACTGTAACACACTCTCTGCCCTACCTTCCTAATCATAAAGAATTCTGCGCCCGTTATACCAATTGCTGCTGTTGTTGATGCTATTCTACACTCATCTGATCAGAAATCTTTATCTTCTTTCCATTTTACTTCAGTGACCCCTGTTATATCTAGACTGAGTCTTTACATTTCCCTTTTCAGATTTCTTAGCTTCTCTATCACTTTCAAGTTTCTGACATTCTTGTAGAACGTTATTCTTTTGTTTGATATTCAGCCTTTTTCCTATGGTCACCCCCTCCCCCCTCTCCCACATGTCAGTCTCCTCCGGGAAATCCGAATAGTGGAATATTCTGGAATATTTTGCCAAAGGATAGTTCATGTGAAAAATTCCAACGAAAAACCGACATGCAGGTGATTTGTAGCGGCTCTGGCGCTACAGAATGACAGAATGGCTCTGAGCACTATGGGACTTAACATCTTAGGTCATCAGTCCCCTAGACTTAGAACTACTTAAACCTAACTAACCTAAGGACATCACACACATCCATGTCCGAGTCAGGATTAGAACAGAATGAGAGAGGAAGTGGTAATTTGACTCACTGTTTTCAGTTGCTAATCGAAATGGCAGTTTATTCAACAATTGACTGAAGACTGCTATTTTAAGTGTGAGCAGTATGTGGACACCAGCTACATACATATGCATGTAGTCTATTTTGTTTATACTGATATTCAGTACACGTGTGTTGTAACAGTGGCCGGGTTGAAGTGACGAGAACCGCGGCGGGACCCGGGGAGCGGCCCGTGAACAACAACATAACGGGAGAGGACGGACACGACCAACGAAGGACCTTACGACAGCAACAAGAACGAAACAACAGAGTCAAGAAAACCTAGCTAGACAACCACGTTCACTCGTAAACAAAACACGAAAGTACGTTCGCTGTCTAAGGCGAGGCTATATGTCCTGAGACGTACACAAAGTAAGACTATCAGGCTGAGCTTCTTTTTTCCTTTATTGATTTTCGATTCCTCCCGAAGGGTGCGGACTGGCAGCAGCGTAGTATGCCGCTCTTCAGCGTACAGACTCTGTTTTAAAAAGAGGAAGAGAATAAATAATAAAAACAGGCGATGAAATCGGAGACTTAAATAGTGACATGGCGAAAAAAATCGTGGAACTTAAAACATAGAACAAAGGGGTGGCGAAGCTAATAAAATACGTATGAGGAAGACAGGTAAAATAATAGACAGACAATTAAAAAAAACACGCCGACAGTCTGGTTTCTGTTCGCAATAGACATAAAATTCACACCCAGCGACAGCATGGTTTCTGTTTGCAACACTGGAAAGACGAACAACACTGAACATTCACTGGAACACTGCACTAAAATCTTGGCAAATGTGACATACCACAGCCGAGAGCAGGTGGGGGGTAGGCTGAGATTTTTTTTTTCTTTATTGTTATTTTAAAGCCAGTTAACAGGCAGGCTGTCAGCAGCACACTACGCTGCTCTTCAGCCATAGAATATACAAGCAGCAAAAACAGGAGAAGACACATAAGTTACAGAACGGTGGGCAATAAAACAGGAGATACAGAGAGACAAACACGGAGCCGTTCACACTCGACGATAATCCACACTGCTAACTGATGAGACGACGCACAAACACTGAAGATGACGATGGCACTGGTGAACGAGGGAGTGTGACGGTGAACACTGAACACTAAACACGACGGCACACACGAAACACTGATGGCGGTGATCTCCAGCACGCGAATGTTCACTATGCGTGTGCGAGTCCGGGCACCTGCCAAGAGAGGAGGAGGAGGAGGGGGAGTGGGAGAGCGAGAGGGGAGAGCAGAGATGCCACAGGCAGGGGAGAGAGGGGGGGTGAGAGGAGGGGGTGGGGAAGCCCGGGGAAGGGGGGTGGAGGGGGGGACAGGGGAAAAGGAAAGAGAAGGGAAGGGAAGAGAAGGGAGGGAGGGAGGGTGCCGAAAGGAAAGGACACGGGAGGTGGGGGGTGGGACAGGGTCAAAGTTGATAGGAGGGGTAGATGGAGGGGACGAGGACACCATCAAGGAGGGGGAGCTGGCGGGCTGAGCGAGAGGCAGGCGCTTAAGTACCCTATCGGGGACGCCGCTGTTGGCCGCTGCAACCACGTGTTCCACTGTGGCGCCCTCACTGTAAATGCGGGCCAGGAGCTGCGCGCCGCCACAGCTTATGGCGCAATAGTGCAGTGACCTCTAGGGGTCCTCGACGTCCATGACGTCTGGCGGGGATTCAAATTCCGCGGCGCGCGGTACCAGAACGTGGGTTGTGTGATTTCAGTGAAAATTGTGTAAAAAAATGTGTTAGTTAAATTCAGCATTCTGATTTGTATTTATATGCTGCCATCACTAGAGATAACTAGAAAGTAATGATCCATATAAATTACAGAGTGCAGAAATCAGTTGTCCTTTTTAGGTTTTGTTATGCAAATCCTGATTTCGGGTAGTAGCTAGCCATTCTAAATTAGCTATTTTTTAGTCTCAATGCATGTTAGTCCCTGTCGTTCGGGCGTCAGTCACAGTTCTTTGAATTCAATTATTGCACCAGTTATAGCGGATCATTGCTGAAGAAGAATTATAACAACTAGAATACAAATAAATGGTAAAACCAATCATTAGTAGCGCAACAACATCTTTCTTTCTCTGCACTACAGCCGGCCTGTGTGGCCGTGCAGTTAAAGGCGCCTCAGTCTGGAACCGCATGACCGCTACGGTCGCAGGTTCGAATCCTGCCTCGGGCATGGATGTGTGTGATGTCCTTAGGTTAGTTAGGTTTAATTAGTTCTATGTTCTAGGCGACTGATGACCTCAGAAGTTAAGTCGCATAGTGCTCAGAGCCATTTGAACCATTTTTCTCTGCACTATAAAGGAAAGTTAAATTTATTTTTTGTTATAATCCAACAACCTTTACCATCATTATTCTCTCACACCCCCTCCCCCTTTCCATCCCTGCTATACCCGGAAAGTCGTAACGCAATAGACAGTGTGTGAAGCTGGGCTTGATCGCTAGTTTATATGCGGATGTGATGAAAATCTACACGTTTACTTCCCAACATAGCTAACCTGGCGACAAAGACATTTCCCTCAACAAGAGACCATTTGGTTGATACTATCACTGTAGAGTGTTTGACTTCGTTGACTGAGCCACAACCTCACCTCTGCTAGCACCGCTTTACCACTATGAAAGTGAAGTCATAGAAGGTGTTCTTTAAGTTTTGGATGCAGATGAAAATTGGATGGCTCCAAGTCGGGACTGTCTGGAGGATGGTCGATGACAGCAAAAGAAAGACTTCGGGTTGTTTGATATATCGCAGCGTTTGTGTGTGGTCTGGCATTGTCATGCTGAAGCAGAGGGCGCTCCAGGTGTGGGTTCACCCTTCGAATCTTAAATTAGATTACAGCACACTGTTTCTTACACACCGACGTGGTTATGTTACACACCGCCGTGATACACGTTAAAATTCGGAGCTCTCTAGTGGCAAAGGTTGGGAAATATGCAAACATGTAGGACAAAGTTGTAAGAATGTTAACAACGTTTGTTTTATTCAAAAAGCTTTAAGAGTATTGACATAAAAATTCAGACCCATTACCTTCTTGCACGCCCTCATGTATAATGCCGGGATATAAGCGATTCATAGAAGGGAAATAATACTTGGCATTAGACTAAATGGACTACATTCAAGACGATTAACATATTTAAAACCATCATTTAAAATCCTAGTCTTTTATTTATTTGTTCCCTAGGCGAGAAACCGCCAGGAAATAGCATTTAGAAAATTTTATGCAGTGCACTACATTACATTCAGTTGAGTGTTTAGTGTTTTCACGATCATTTAGATGCAACTTCCAAACTGTATCTCTACCATCCCTACAGTTTCCACGGATCACACTGATTGCGTAAGAGACGCTGTAGAAAACGATTGTCCCATAGCAACTTTACTTGTATGGTTATAGTTACTTCATAAAGGCATTACACGACATGTGCGAGTTGTGTGCAGCGTAGGTGAATTGGTGGAACATACTGATGCCAATCTGAGATGCAGAGAATGTGTAGACTGGGAGGAGCGCCGTCTAAAGGAGAGCATGCGTGGCCTTGTAGAACATGTAAATTTATGTGTTATTTCACGACGTCTTAGAACAAGAGCCATTTGCTGTCATAGGATGCGTGAAACGAAGCTGTGCTCAGAGATCATGTCTGCTAAGTACGAGAAACTGCATGCTCCTGTTCATGCAGCACCTCATGGGTTACTGTGAAGAGGAACGACTAGAAAGCGGGAGTGATTCTTTTGCATTGCAATGCTAAGTTTGAAAGAACACCTCGAACGTAGAAGCTTCATTGGATACATCTTAGACCATTCATCGTACAACTGCAATTTGGTTCCAGTTATTAGGCTTTCTAAACGCCACAGAGATAATTATGACGTAGGGGGACCACACCCTGCCTCTCTAACCCAAGTTAATTAAGGCAAGTATTTGACCCATTTCTTAGAAACTATTTGATGCAGGACCTTAATACTTTTGCTGTATGTTACATGATGCTAATAGTGTCTACTGTACTAAAATCTACGTTATCCATGTTATCGTTTTTAAGAAATACATTTTTCAATGTATTAACAAGAAATATTAAGTGTTTTCTGCTGAAAATATTTTTTTGTGAACTTCCTAGTGGGGGAATATTAATGAATGTAGTACCAGAAGTGACTTCTTATGTTATGAAGAGTCTATGAAAATTTCATTCATTTATCTATGATAGTTTCAGATATAATGGGGCATATGTACTGAAAATTTGTGGGAAACTGTCGCTAAAGGAAATATTTTGAAATTTGTTACTTTCAGTTAATTAAAACTGTCCTGCTGCATATGATGGCATTTCTTTGCCCTCTAGCAGGTCTTCCAGCTTCTTTTTCATCTTCCTGGATGTTTGCCTTGCTTTCTTGGCCATATTAGATACAGACCTGTCTGCATCGGCTATACTCATTTTATCACAATGTTGCAGCCCAGTGATCAGTTTTCACCAGGATTAATTCCCAGCTTTTTCAGTACCCAACACTTTTCAATATTACCACAACTGAATGTAATAACAGCATCATGAATTCCTAGATTCATTGTATGCATGCCCACAAATACAGTGTTAGGAAGGTGGTTCCAAATTATGCTGTTGAAACCTTCATTTGGGTTTCCTTAGAAGGTCAGGATGAGGCAGGTCTCTGAAAAAGGTTTAATTGCTGTAATAACAGCAGCAGAAAGAGAATGCTGGTGAGATTAATATTCTCCAGTTGCCTGAGCCCTTCTGTATTTGCACCACCAATTTTCTCCTGATGGACACAATCCATGACATGAATTCTCTTCGGTAGAGGACTTATGGAAGAATATGGCCCAAACATCTCTATTCATTGCCTCCAGATATTCTTTATTTCTCCTAACTGCCTGCCCATAGTTACCTGCAAGTTTTCTATAACAACTACTCGCAATCAGACTCGAACAAAACTAACCGCATGTATGAAAACGTGTTGATTTCAAACAGCAGAAACAAAAGAATACCGACCGTTGCATTCCAAGGATAGCCAACACACTCGGGAGTAAAATCCCAAACGTGCAATTTAGGGGACATAAAGATACAAAATATATGCAGAAAAGTGGGTGACAGAAAAGTGGGCGTGTAACATTAACAAACGTGGTAGGAAAATGCTCTTTAAATGCTCGAAAAAATATTTTTTTCACCAAAATCCTTTTCAGAGTACTTGAATAAAACCTTAATCTATCGAAATATGATCGATTTTTTTCGACCTGAACTACGGTGTGGTCCCCTTAACATAGGCCGTTGCCCAACAAGTCACTTGTTGCGCGCCCTACTTGCCACTGGAATTATTTGCTACAGACTTTCAATGTCTTACCGAATGACAGGATGTGCTTAATTTTAGTGAACGTACATTGAATAAAAATAATTCAAATTGGGGCCGAACTCGTTGAGTCGATAAGTAACTGTGCGCCAAATTCTCTTACCAGCGTATCCAAATTTACAAATGGAGGCAAATAATCTGCGATTACAGCAACTTCAGCAGTAAATGCCCGTGACAGCTCTCGACACGTTTAAATGCGCGTGTAATGAGAACAACATACAGCAAATGACTTTCTGCATGCCTCCCAAGAAACTTACGTGGATGTCATTTCCAATTTTACCTCATATTCCCGGTGGCGAGTCATTCACCTCACACGAACATAAAATATAGCTTTGATCTATTACACTATGTTTTTCGTGTTCCATAATTTCTCGTTACACCATCGAAATAGTTATATGAGCGAAAATATTTCTTATACAATGCAATGACAAAAATACGTTTTATGGTTGTGATTCACAGATTTCTTTAAACAAAATTATTACATACAGCCACAATAAACATCCTAAGACAAAATTCATTAATTACTCTGCATTTACGTCGTCATCTGCAAGATTTCAGAATTTTGATATGGTCTATACAGCGTGCGCATAGTTCCAAAATATATATGCGTTAACTGAAAAAAAAGTACGAGTGGTTGGGTCTGCGGAATGACACGAGTTCTAATAGCTCAGAACACAACTAGTTGTTTCCCGTGTACCTATCAAGTGAATTGTTTGCAATTCAATATTGCAGTGACTTTGTAAATATCGCTAGGTTTATCTCTGGATAGCGATAGCGAAATGAAGCAGAGTTACGTATTTTGCGCGATGGTGTTCCGCATATCGGACGCAGCTGTCACTGCGTAATGGCTGATGCAGAGATACGCGGGGCAGGTACAGCTCTGATACTCGGTACTACAGTAATACACCGGACAATCGGAAACGCTGTACAGTCAGCTGCCAGTAGTGAAGTTGGCGTTCGTCCCTCATCCTGCTTAGGCGAAAATTATCACAGAAAAGTGTGTTGGTCACGATAATTCGAAAGATCTCTTGAAACATGTACGTGTAAGACTATATCTGGCTGATAATACATTAAACTGCATGGCAAATTTAAACTTTGCCAAAGTAATACTCATGTTGTTCCACCCTTACCGTTGTGACTTTCCTGAAGATACATCATACAGAGTCAACAGAACATCTACATCCATACATTCTCTTCCCTGACTCCTGTACAGTGCTGTGTTCAAATGGTTCAAATGGCTCTGAGCACTATGTGACTTAACATCTGAGGTCATCAGTCCCCTAGAACTTAGGACTACTTAAAATGCCAGAGACAGGATTCGAACCTGCCACCGCAGCAGTCGCGCGGTTCCGGACTGAAGCGCCTAGAACCGCTCGGCCACAACGGCCGGCTACAGTGCTGTGTGCTGCATACTTCGTACCTATATAAGCCAACGTCTGTCCTACTCCATTAAGATACTGAACAACGGAAAAATGATTTTAGATAGCTGACATTCTCGTCTGGGAAGTGTTCAGTTAATTCAATGCAAAGGAAGAGTCTTGTATGAAGTTTTCATTGCCTTGATCCGGTGTACCTACAATGGACTGGCAATTTCGACAGGACTACGCTGCCATCGTCAAATGCAAAGAGTACAGTTTATGAAGTCATGCCACGCGATAGACAGCACGTTCGTATTCGTAGCATCATAACGGAATCACAATAGAAAGAGAGTAGAACATTAATAAACGTAGCTGTGTCTTCATGGCAAGACAGTCTTATAAGTGTGGCACATAAAGAAGTGCCGCATGTGTCTGGGATAGTTGTTTAGTCTTGCTGAAACTAGCAATGCAGTTCATATACACACAGGCAAGATAAAGTCATATCAGAAGCTTTGTTTACATTAGAAAAATGATTGTCTATATGTGCTACCTCATCTATCTTATCTCATTCTCGCGGTCCCTTCGTGACCAACAGGATGGCGGAAACCTAACTGTCACACATTCATTCTCAAACATCTGTTCTGTAAATTTCACGAGTTCAACTGTGGCAACCTAAAGGCGTGGTGACCTCTGGTAGGGTGATGGAGGAGCCGTTCTTCGATCTTATCGTGGTAGTGTCCATGTCTGAAACAGGACATTTCAGTGTTTCGATGGGCTAGCGAGGAGCTACAGCAATGCGTTAGAGGTTACTCTGGCTGCAGTCAGAGAGACGGAGTTTATGAATTCTCTTTATTGTGCCGACTACCTGGAGCAGACACACGTGTAGGTCTACGTCTGGTGCGGCGCCGGGCACTTCTGAAGCTTCTGCACACTAACTACGCAGTGGTACGGAGTACCGGCAGCGGCAAGCTGAAGCTATAGTTGTAGTACTGCAGGTGGGGGCGGCTTGGCACAGCTGGTGGTGTGTGACGACTAATACGGAACGGTGACCCGAACTCCGGACCTCGGCGTTAGTGCGGTGGGCTGATAACGGCTGTTCAGTGAGTAGTTTGGGCTCACGGCCATCTGATTGTGCTCGACAGCTTGAACATTCTTTGTATCTTGTGCGGTACGTATAGATTACTCCCCGGATACTGTTTTGCTTGATTACCTGGCGGCGAATAAATGCGCCATCGATTGGCGCAATGATGCGTCGACTGGTCGTTAAGAGCGTTGACGTAACGTGTGGGGCGTTTTGGGCTCGGCTGTGTTGTCAGCTTCGTGCCTTCAGAACAGTTATAATTCCCATACCGTGTCCTGAATTTAGTTGACGTCGCAGTACTCTGTCCGTCCCGCAGAATAACATTTTTCTCCAAAATTTATATATCAGTTTTCCGCGTGTCTCGGTTACACATTCGTAATGACTATTCCGACCAGTCTAACTTAGCAGCACACCTCTTAATTCGTAGCAGTTTCTGGTATCATTACTGACTGATAACTTCTTGAAAGTCAGGAATGGTACTATAGACTTGGTCGTGTTAATACTTTTCATTTTCTCAGTCTATTTACTGATGTTGTCCAAGGAAATAGTTGTTCTTGGTGACTGTGAGAAGAAGAGGTAACTCGAAACGTATTGGATGGAATTAGCACTTGCAGTACTTAATAGAATGTAGCTAAATATAAGACTGTCGTTGCAAATCGGGGGGAGACGTCGATAGTATCAGATAACACGATCAATGGTAACGTCTGTGACTATCATATTACTTGAACTTTATGCATGATACTATAAATAAATCATAAATGGAACGTGTATGTAAAGTCAATGAGGACGAAGATGAATCCCAGTCTTGGATATCTTGGGTGATTCTGAAAAAATTCTGTGCATATACTGTATTTATCGTATTTAACTTGACATTGCTACCCGAGAGTATGGGACACGATAGTCTAAAACACCATCATATGGAAGAACTGAACACGAGGACGAAGTACAGACATCCTTCCGAGTGGGTAACGAAATTCCCCTCAGATAACGTGACGTGTTCTAATGTAAACACAACAGAGCACCCTAATGGGATATAAAATCATTTCATCGCAGGTTTCACTTGGTGAAAACAGTAATCAGTACATGTGTCAAACATTGATGATGAAAAGGGGAGAGCAGCTTCGTAGTACTTCTGCATACGAGTAAATCACCGTATGAGCATACCTGATGAGCTCAGTAGCAGCAGGTTTATCACGGGACGCTGAAGGGAGCCTGCTGATCACCTAATGCGTGTTCCAAGGCAAAGGGATATGACGTGGCGTGGAGTTGGGAACCATTGCAGAACACGATAAGAACAAATGGAAGCTCTACATCAGGTACGCTAGCCACACTGATTAGCTAAGTAATTAAAACTGGCAGATTAAAACTGTGTGCCAGGCCGAGACTCGAACTCGAGACCTTTGTCCTTCGCGGGCAAGTGCTCCACCATCTGAGCTACCCAAGCACGACTAACGCCCCGTCATCACCACTTCACTTCTGCCAGCACCTCGTCTTCTACCTTCCAAACTTTACAGAAGCTCTCCTGCCAACCTTGCAGAACTAGCACTCCTGAAAGAAAGGATATTGCGGAGACATGGCTTAGCCACAGCCTGGGGGATGTTTCCGGGATGAGATTTTCACTCTGCAGCGGAGAGTGCGCCGATATGAAACTTCCTGGCAGATTAAAACTGTGTGCCGGAACGAGACTCGGGACTTTTGCTTTTCGCGGGCAAGTGCTCCACCATCTGAGCTACCCAAGCACGACTCACGCCCCGTGCTCACAGCTTCACTTCTGCCAGTACCTCGTCTTCTACCTTCCAAACTTTACAGAAGCTCTCCTGCGAACCTTGCAGAACTAGCACTCCAGAAATAAAGGATATTGCGGAGACATGGCTTAGCCACAGCCTGGGGTATATTACCGGAATGATATTTTCACTCTGCAGCGGAGTGTGCGCTGATATGAAACTTCCTGGTAGATTAAGACTGTGTGCTGGACCGAGACTTATACTCGGGACCTTTGCCTTTCGTGGGCAAGTGCTCTACCATCAGAGCTACCCAAGCACGACTCACGTCCTGTCCTCACAGCATCACCTCTGCCAGTACCTCGTCTCCTACCTTCCAGACTTTACAGAAGCGCTCCTGCGACTTTCCCGCGAAATGCAAAGGTCCCGAGTTCGAGTCTTGGTCCGGCACATAGTTTTAATATGCCAGGAAGTTTCATATCAGCGCACACTCCACTGCAGAGTGAAAATCTCATTCTGGAACCTGAGTAATTGCTCCTTCTCAATGTATTTTAACAGTAGACACCGCAACAAAATTAAAGGACACCCTTTCCAAACACCATAATTGTCCTCCATTCCGACGCAGGTTTGACATTTTGCTAAGAAGTTCCTATAACCTTCCTCTGTAGTAGTGCACTGCGACGTCACCCTCGGGCTCAATGGCGCTCCATGCAGCAAGACGTCGACACATTCAAAGTAAAGGCCACAGCTCAGAAGCTCATGTGAGTTTCAATAGGGCTTAATAATGTGACACTGGCACCAAATTATACAAAAATCTGCCCAAATCCACCGTGAACGAGTCTCATGATGGGAAGGTTGTAGTACCCCCGCTTACCCGCATTTCACCGTTTCCTTTGCCACCTATGTACCGGAAGCCAGAGCCACGATCTCGGAGTTCAAGTCGGCGGTTTTTCATACGGATGGGCGAGGGAAACTTCTCAGACATACGGCAGCCCAGAATCGACATGAATACGTGTGTCATTAAGCGCGCCAGTGAAACCGCCCTTGCCCATGATGCGTTGGTTGCCACACATTTCGCTCTCGGAAACGACTGCGGGGCGGTGAACGACGTTTTTTTACAATGGTCGGCTCTGCTGTCGCCCCTAGGCGTTTCAACCCTACTGTAATATATTTTGTAGCTGCCGCACCATCGAACATAACGCGACAGCAATGTTTGCTCTGGGGTACAGGACAGAACCAGTAGGTACCGTACAAAACCATTTCACGAAGGTTGAACTTGATCCGAAGCAGCAAAGTAGTTTTATGCTTTTTCTGCGTTTCAGCCTAGTCACCTCCTATGGGCTGATAATCGGGGTTGGGGAGGAGGGTGGAGGGGGGGGGGGATTGCTACATTAACATATGCATCAGTAAAACGGCAAAGGTTCCCTCTAAGATATCCAGTTCGGTAACACCCTCGGTGCACTGTTGCTGGGTAAGTTAAAAATGCATCGCTCAGAAACCGACACCGATTCAGCCTCTTTGCTGCTCTAACGTCTAAGGGTTAGGCAACCCCATCGACTCTTCTGATCTTTGCATACCTAATGGCGCTAGAGAAGCTGTGAGACTAATTTGGTGTCGAAGTTTGCAACAGATGCATTTTTAGAGTGCACAACAAAGGAGAGTGACTGAACTGGTGGGATTAGAGGGACCGTTTCTCGTTTTCTTCATGCCTATATTAATGTCACAACGCCCACGATCGCGCAAAATGATGGCCTGAAACAAAACCGCTGGAAAATTAGAAAACCACTTTGTTGCTTCCGATCACGTTCAGATTTCATCAAACGGCCGTTTTGAACGGTCCTTAGTGATCACCACCTGAGGCCTTTACAAGTCTATTCTGAGCGGGATGAGATGTGTTCCCCTCGACCATCCATAAGAACCATAGGAAAATAATGTGATTTCAGTACTGGTTGTCGCGGGTCATATCTCCGTCGCAGAGGTGGCAGAAGAAATTTGGGCCGATATGACGTCATTACCTCAAAACTCACAAGAACTTCTGATGAGCTATGGCCTTTTCCCGCATTTGTCGACAACTTGTTGTTTGAAGTATCGCTGAGCCCGAGGGAGACGTTGCTGGCCACCACGCTTTTTCATCATTACACAGGAAGTTTGTAGGCACCTTTGAGCCAAATTTCAGCCTTATACGCCGCAATGGGTGACAGTTAAGGGGTTTCGAAAAACTTATCCTTCAGTTTTGTTACGGGGTGTGGTTACAAATCTTTATTAAAAATTTCGTATTCTATTCGTTCGCTCGGTTCCTCTTTCCGTCACAAGTTTTGTAATTATTAGTTCTTTTAATAATTGCCGGAGGGTAGCTCTAAGGGGTAAAACAGTAGCTGTTAGTTATTTGGCAGAGATTTCTTGGAAAAAACAAGTGCTGGTAATTGCACACTCCAGAACTCGTCGCCCACATTAAGACAATGAGATCATAAAAATATAACTTGTTCTTTAGGAGTTATGAATCAAGAGCGTATTTCAATTGTATATTTGTACACCAAGTTTCAAAACAATATTATCTAATAATATACAGCACATAGTACGTAGGACGTCAATGAGTCATGATGAAGACATAAGTAGTTATAAAGAAATAAAAACTAATTAGTGTGTAATATACATCAACTTGGACAAGACCGTAATGCAGTCAAAAAATACTTACAACACTTTCTAAAGTCCTGATTGACTGACGAACAACGTGAACTGTTGTCACGATGTGGCGATGAGTTAGTTGTTCAGTAGATTACAGATTGATGTAATCTGGTGTCTACGCCGTGTTGACAGTGGATGTAGAACTAATTTTTTCTGAAATCCACGTGGTAAAAATACATTTCACCTCTCCGCATTAACGTTGGGATGGAGACGTAAAGCAATGTTTTACCTGTGCACACAGGTTCACCATGTAATGTCTGAGTCCAATTACGTACTGTGCTTCATACTCTAACCTGTATAGTTTCTTCATTGACCCTGTGGCTGAGGGCTTCAGAAGTCTGACAGCACACGTAATTTCCAATTACGTACCATTCATTTTCCTTCTTGAAATTTTCAGCAAAACCTGCTATAGGTGTGACAGAGATACGAAGAAACTCACGAGATATCTCATATCAGTTATGCCGCACGTCTTGCGTCCATCGACCTTGATGATCGTCACATTCTGTCGAAATCTTAATGGTATTATGATCTTACGGATTTACCTTCTCCCATAATCATAGAATGACCTTTAATTCAGCTTGTTGGGTATACTTCTGTTGGAGAAATTCCTGTAAATAAGATTCGTAAGTCTTGCATCCATTTTATAGGATAACGTCACATTTTCTGATTCATATACAAGCATTCCGCTGTCTCTTCTCATAGTTTCAAGGTACTCGTGGAGGTTTGTGATAGTTTATGAGAGTATACATAGCGCCTATAAAAGTTTAAACTGAATGATATTATCAGCAGGAAAAGATTTGATGGACAGTGTTAACGTTTTGCCGATAATAGTCATCATACTGGGGTTCCCATCATCGTGGATGGGGTACGCAAATGTTTAATAAGTCGAATAATTTCGTCTTCACATCCAATAGCCGCCAAAGGCGATGGTTTGATTTCGAATTCGTTTCTGGTTCGTAACACTGATGATACTGGTGGTACAGCATAGGTACTGCATTGAAATTTCAGACTGTAAATGCACCCATCTACCTTAAACAATCAGCCGTACATGTAGTTTTTTCCATTCTCATCAGACGTGCTTGTCTAATAGCTTCATAGATACGTTCAAATGGGGTTATAAACTGCAGGAGGAAGATACTAGCTAATGCTTGTTTTAGATCGTTCCGTGAGAGACAAATGTTTGCACTCCAGCCGGAGCGCGGAAAAAAGTTTTAATCTGTTCATCAACAAAGGCTTGATTAGCGACCATTTAAACTGAAAAAGTCACTGTATTCTGACTGCAATGAATCACACAAAACCCTTCTGACATTGTGGTATACAGGTCGTACGAAAAAATATGATTTCCGCTTGAAACTTTTAATGCTCTTGTGAGTCTAATTCAGACTAATGGCATCCAGCTATTTGGTGTCGCGTATCATTATTTGATAAAAAGGCTTGTCAATCGGCGTTTAATATTTCATGAGAATATCACGTATGCAATGCTTTACAGTATCTGAATAGCTTCATCAAATTTGCACAGAGCATATACCGTTTTTTTTTTTTTTTTTTGACAATTTGACATACGTATTTTATATTCTCTGTTCATTATCAACGAGGGCTTAATGTTCATGTCGGGGAATAGTCGTAATTTTGTATTTTATAGCTTTATTAATGCGAGATGGTACACATGCTTTACCACCGTGGAAGTTTGATACAGGTACAATGGAGCTCGTTTAGTAGGAACTTTAAATAGGACTTTTAGCCTCGTCACTTGGTTAAATTAGGTGGATTACTCTCATTGTCAAGGGAAAACTGAGTAACATACTGACGATGGCGTCGTCCTTACGCAAGTGCGCGTGGTGCCTAACAAGTTTTGACCTCATAATCACCTCCTGTGTCGTTTGCAGACTATGAAGTGTTATAAAATAAATATCAGCTGTTTCCGAGTTCCGTGTCGTTTGACCTCGCCATCTTTAAAGCAATGTTCTAAACTAGAATCTTAAAAGTGATATTATAAATCCGAGAATACCAAATAAATATGTAATATCAGTCTTTAAAAATAAGTTGTATGTCTTTTGGGTTGCACGGAAATGTAGGCTAAATCTCCTGTTTGCATTGTGGTAAAGAATAGTGGAAAATTTATAAAAACTGGCACACACTTCAGTGATACTTGCTCGAAGCAACACGAAACGGTATAAAGCAGGATAATGTACCACAACTAAGTATAGATCGAGAACACCAGGCACGTACCTCCAAAATGTTTGAGGTGACTCCTTCGCTGTTTGTGGCTTTACGAACAAACTGGGCGACCACATTACTGCAGAAACTAACACTATAACCAAAAATAGAGGTCGTGAAGATGTGCCTCAAAGCAACATTCCCAGAATATGTTCGAAATGTAGCACATCGACACACCCGTCTGTGAAAATTGTAACACCTCGAGGGCCACTTGTGAGAAAGATTAACTTATGCAACATATTAGGTGTACAATAACTCTCAAATGATTACAATTACAGAATGATGCCTCTGTGACGAAATCATATGCGGTTCGCCATGGCGTGGACATCTAGAGGCCTCGATATACGATCGGTCTGGTACACTTCAGCACTGAGAGTGGTATGGGTCATTAGCGACGCACGTCTTCACACACTGGCTACACCCAACTATTATCTTCGTAACAGTATGCACTGCTCGAACCGACTAGATTAGGCAAGTACCATTTCCCCAAATAACTGTCATTCACGTCCATTTCCCCTCACAAGCTGATACTGCGTCTTTTAACATTTGTTTCCACATATCCATAACGTTTTATGGCTCATTACAGAGCTTGGCATAACACAACCCTTGTAAATAAATAAAACTACAAGCAGTAAAAAGGTATCAGCTGAACTTTACGGAACGAAAACCACTTAACTCTAACTCGTTCAAATCTATTAGACCATCGCTGTAAGTTGCTCATACGAATCCCCTCCCACTTTCCAATTGTCACTCACTCACTCAGTCTCTCTGTCACCTGTCACACAGGCATAGTCTCCTTCGTTCTGTCCTAATGTCTCTTTTTCTCTCAGCATGGAAAAACACGAATGTGTTCGCACTCCACATCTTCTGGGAAAACTTTAAAAGTTGTGGTGGTGTGTAGAGTAGGGTAGTCATAGTATTTTAAACACGAGTATATTTCGCCCTTTTTTGCGCTCCTATAGGACCTTTGTTCCACTGTTTCCATTCATTCCTGCTAACAGCAGGTCCTGTCACTCATGCAGGGTGACAATTATTGGACTATATGAAAAAACCTAAATTAGTTGCAAAAACAGTGTGTACTCACTCCATTCAAAATGTAAACGTTACTACAGATATTCGGATTTTTGTTATGACATGTTCGGTAACTCTGCCACCACTAGTGATGATGTGACGCAGACGAATAACGAAATACTGCATGACAAGCTGAAGTGTCGGAATATCGATGCTGTCGATGACCTTCTAAATCGCTGTTTTCAGATCAGCGATGGTTTTGAGGTTACTTCTGTACACGTTGTCGTTAATATAGTAGCATAGAAAGGAGCTGCAATTATTCAGATCCGGAGGATATGGCGGCCAATCGAGGCCCATTCCAGTGGCCTCTGAGTACCCCAGAGCCAGAACGTGGTCCCCAGAGTGCGTCTCCACGACATCAAACGCTCTTATGCTTCAGTAGGAACAAGCTCCGTTCTGCATGAACCTCATCTTGTCGAAATCAGGGTCAGTTTGGGCATCGGGGATGAAATCATCTTCCAAAACCTTCACGTACCCTTCGGTAGCCACCGTGCCATCAAGGAATATCGCAACAATTATTCCGTGACTGGCCATTGCACACCACACCCATTACTGATGAGTAACTTCTCGATAGCGAAATGAGGAATGTCAGTCGTCCAAATGCTCCAATTTTGGTGACTGACGAATTCATCCAAATGAAAGATGGCTTCGTCGCTAAACCAAGCCATATATTGGCATACTAAATCCCGTCGTGCCCCGCGGCAAACCATGCAGTTTGAACACTAACATTTCATAAGTTACGACTATTTTATTTCATATAGTTCAACAACTGTCACTGTGTATAAAAATAACTTCATGGGTGAGTAAAATTTTCATAGTTGACGTATTTACGTACACAAAAACTTTGCGTGTACTTCAGTGCTACGTACATGAGGTTTCCAGCACCCTTGTGATGATAACGGAGACACTTTGCAGCATATTTATTGTGCTACGTCACTTTATATGCTACTTTTTCGCCTCATACCGGATTTTATGTGTATTTTTAACGTATATAGGTCAGTTAATTTTGAACGTCTACAACTCGCAAACGGATAAAAATGTCTAGAAAACTTTCAAGGTGGTTCAAGACCGAGATCTTAGGAATAAACCGTAAAAGTATCAACCATTTGCTCTGAACATCCACCTCGGACTCAGCGGCTCTGTTTTGGTAAAGAAAATAGTAAAACTCCCGTTTTTGAGATTTTCGAGGGAACAACCAATGTACTAAAGGCACTACCAGCAGCCCCTTAACGCTCAGTGTAGACCACATCAAATGCAAAAAGAACCAATCGATTTGCTCCATTTGCCTAGCAGAAGGACAGTGACACTAGGCTGATTCTTCTGTTAAGTGTACAAATGGTCCCTAGACGAAGGGCTATCGAAAACACATTATCTTTCTATCACCAACAGAATCTGAGGTATGAGCTCCAGAACAAACCCACCGTTTTTGAACTTATTAAGTAGTGCATACATAAACCACCGGTTCCGACCAAGATTTATTGGAGGTTCCATTTCGTTGAATAATTAACGCTAGAGTTAGATTTCAACTCCCTTTTGCGACCCTCTGACATTTGTATGCTATATAACTGATAAGAGCTGGGCTACGCAACGGGGAGGGTCGCGAATAACTGGCTCCGGTTCCTGGAGTAGGAATTTAATGTATTACAAAAATAGAAATGAAATGCAACAGTCGAATAACTGAGTGATAAGTCGGCTAATCGGCTGAAATAAATGAACCCTCAGTTGCTTGTGTTGTTACTTAAATGTGCAAGAAGCCTTTAGAATGTTTAGAGGCACTTTTGACGAATAGTATTATAACTGTCTTTGCAGTTGAGGTTTCGTAGGCTACTATGTGTAAACTGAAAACTTCGGAGCCGGGCTGGGCATACGTGAGTTTTATTGGCAATGCAATTATAACCTGCGCAAATCCGATAATTAAAATTAGATACAAATGAAATTGCGCTGTACAGTATACATTTACTTATGTGTCAAATGCTATTTTCCTCTGTAAAGACGATTATGTCATAGCTGTCTGCAACGAGGGCGTTCAATGTGGAATTATCGGATGAGCTCAGTAGTAGGAAAAGCTAGTGGGAGACTTACTTTCAGTGGCAAGATACATAGAAAATGCAGCCAGTCTACGTAGGAGATCGCTTGCAAAACTCATCTGCGACCCATCATATAACACTGCAAGAGTGTGGGACGCGTACCAAACTAGATGAACAGGCGGTTTTTGACAGACAGATGATGACAACCTTGCTTAATCTACTAGAGAGCAGCGCAAAAATACTGAAAATCCTGACCTGGCTTTAAGACAAGGTGCCAATTAACTCTAGCATTACCAACGTATTTTTTGTTACATGTAATACCAACGGGGGGGCCTCAAAGGCCCATAAAGAATACCACAATTTATTTTATCATAAATCAAGTTTATTTACTTCTGATACCTCTAATAACAATTCAAAATGCTTAGACATTGTTTTTGTATACTGGATAATAAAAGATGTTATTATAATAGGAATAAAATGAACAAATCACGAGATTCAGTTTATATATTTTTTGGAATAATGTTTCAAAATAGTGTTTTCTTATAAAAATGACTTTTTTAATTCAATACACTACATGAAGCAAACAAAATTTACTGTCTCATTCTGCAACGCATTTTTCACACAACACTGTCTTCCTGCAGTGTTTCCCACAGACGTGTTTGTGGCACTGAGAGCAGGTAACAGTTGACTTTCCCAGCTTGTTGTACTTGATCTTTTTAGATGCAGCTTCTTGGCAGCATAGGTGGCACCGTCCACGTGTTCCTGGTTCTGCTGTTGAGGATGATGGTTCTACAGAGCAGCTGAGCTTCCGTTGTGTGATGCTTTCCATTGCCATTATTACTGGCTTCTGAAGTCCATACAAATTTTCTGCCCGTTTATCTACTTGAGATCTTATTAGTTCGAGACCTAAGTTAGTGATAAAAACTCTTCTGCGGTTTAGCAAATTCTTTTTCCAATTCGGAAAGTTGAGGAGGAAGAGTGAATATGCATTTATTGCTGCTATGTCAATGAGTGTGTAGAAGAGGGACAAAGGCCATCTTCTTGTTCCTCTCTTTGTGCTGTAGTGTCTTGCCATCTGGTCTATGGTGTCCACGCCTCCCTTTGTAGAATTATAAAAAAGATTTATGTTAGTCTTTTTTGAGTCTTCATTCAACACCCCTTCTGAGTGATAAGTTGAAAGCATCAACAGCAGTCGTTTTGGCTTCTCGCGGACTAGCGTTGATGCAAGAGTAACTGGTGGCCTCTGTGTCTGAGGGTCAGTATAAGCAAAGATGGAAGAGTGTAAACTGCGGCCAGTTGTAGTCTTCAGCTCTTCAGGTATGTGTCGTCTGTTAGACTGTAGGGTGCCAACAAGTGTGAGGTGAAAATCATTCCATAGAGTCTCAGCAAGCTCCACTGAAGTATAGTACCGATCTGTGGTAACATTACGGCCTGATTTTTCAATAGGTTTTATTAGTCTCTTTACAATTTCCATCGGTCCATTTGAATGCTGTGTATTTCCTGACTTGCCTGTATAGATGTCCATGCTGATCACATATCTAGTCTCAGAATCAGACAGCATTCGAATTAGAATGCCGTATTTTCCAGGTTTCTCTTTTAGAAACACCTTGAATGGACAGCGACCACGGAACAAAGGCAACATCTCATCCACTGTTGTATGTAGACCAGGAATGAAATACAATGGAAGTGAAGAATTGAAGCTTTCAAAATTTTCCCTCATTGGAGCAAACTTGTCAGTCTGGCGACGAATTTCTCTTGTGTTCTTATCATCAAACCTCAATATTTTAGTCAATTCGAAAAATCGGGTCCGACTCATTGATCCATAGTACACTTGTCGGCCCTGAAGCAAAGACCATAAATCTTGGACAGGTATCTTATTGTCATGATTTGAACCCATAATTAGCAAGAGTCCTATATAACAAAATAACTCATCTTCATCTGTGTGCTGAATACCTAGTCGAGAAGCCTTTTCATTTGAGTGTAGTTTTATTAGATTCATAATTTGAGGTGTAAAAAAGAGCTCTATAGCCTCTTTCGGAGACGCAATTCTTCCTTGTTGTCCTAGCCCCATTCTTTCTCGCACTATATTTTGTACAGAACGCCGATATTGTCGAGATGGCTTCGTAATATACTCTCGTCCACTTTTTGCAATGAATTTATCACATTCCGTATCATTATCATCTGGTGGATTGGCTTCAACCTCATCTTCATTCTCAGACGATGAATCAGTTCTAATTTCTTCCACATCATCATCCACTTCACTTTCCTCTAAATCTGATTCGTTCAAAACTTCTTCTAGCACTCTTTCAATGGAACTATCACGTAAACGATGTCTACTCATGTTGCTGGTTCAACAGCAGCAGAAACACTGAAAATAACAATGGTCCGCTTCATAATAATATGTCTGAAGGCAACAATGCCAAAATTCGTTTCATGGTAAGAATTTGAAACGAGAGACTCAACCTCGTAAATCTTTCCTTGCTATTACCAACGGGTGGGCTTCTAAGGCCCACAGAGAATTAAATCAAGTAAATGAATTTTAATTACATTTTTATTCCGAAATTCTGTAATGACTCAATATTACATTCAATAACGAACAATTACCTTTGCTTTCAAATTCATATATCAAAGGGTGTGGATACAACATAGAAAAACTGAGTCAGTGGGCCTACGAGGCTCCCCCCCGTTGGTAATGCTAGGGTTAATGCCTAAAAGCTTGCTACCAGTAATAAATTAGGAATTTTCGAATATATGAGTACTGCAGACCCCTAAGTACAATTCACATAGGAACCACGAAGACAAGATTAAGCTACTTACATTTACATTCACACACTGGCAGCTAAGCAATCACCCGCCTCGCATCAATACGTTATAAATACTAAGGGAAGTACCCTTAGTTACACACATCACTGTAGTTTTCTGGATTTATAAATAGGTACCACTGTCCCCGACAGTGGCCTTACCATCCACCCAAGTAAGTAAAAAGTTATCTATAGAAATTCGTAAAGACCACAGACAATATAAAATTTATGAATGTATAATAAACAGTTAAATGCGACAAATATTCTACATGTGTTCTTCGTAATTAACACTAATTTAATTCCGTTTATTCTGAGGGCTGTCTATAGCATACAGCGCTGAGGGTGAAAAATTTCACAGCTTCTGTCGAACACTATTCCATTAATTGCGTTTCCTAGATATGCTCTATGCAAGAAAATGATTAATGCACTAGTTCCCAGCGATGAGAATTGGGCCACGGTGTGGCAACATGCTTGTGAATAAACCAGTGATATTCAACCTCACACCATGCGAAAGACTTTTGAAAACCTGAAAAACAGTAATTAAGGGATTTCAGTATTCTGTGAAATGTAGAAATCTAAAACTGTTAATGTCAATATTAGAAAGCCAACCATATTGACGAACCTATTAGTGGCTTTACATATTCAGTATCTTGCCACTAAAGAAGCATTATGGTTTCGAGTTAGTACACATAAGGGCACACATAGCTTCACTAAATATTTTCCTTTTCATCGAATATTTGCTTTTTTTCCTATAATACTCCAAGAAAATGTACACGTCTTTCGTTGCAGAGGTACAGCGTGGTGTAAGTGCATATACATGCTTCGATATGTCTTTCTAAGTTCTTCTATGTGAATGAATATCTGTTAGTGTGGATTCCAATAGGTATCTGACTACCCGTGTATTGTGTCTATTTTAGGTCGTTGCTATTCCGAGCCCTACTTTTCACCTTAAGTCTGCTAGTTGTACTGCAGCAAAGCGACATGTTCAGTTGTTACGTCACGTCAGTGTTACGCCTTCCGGTAGTAAATTATTCACGAGTTAAAGTTCTAGGTGTTACGTCGGCTTGGAGAGGTAGCGTGCGTAACGTACTCGCCTCAAACATGCCGGGTGTTTATGCCTGCCGTGGAAATGTCCTATACCGGGCGATTTAACTCATTACTACGGAAATTCTTCATAGACATAAGATCAAATACCATCAGCACTACACTGTAACATTGTGCATGTGCACAACGAGTTATGACTTTTATAATAAACTCTGAAGGTCTTGCTGTATGGTTGTACAACATGCAATGTGTGATTCTGATAAGCTATAAAAAGGGCGGAAATGATGTTTATGTTGATCTCTATTCCAGTTTTCTGTACAGGCTCCGGAACTGTCGCGACTGAGGTGATGCAGAACGTTTTTTTGATGTGTGTATATGATGTCTCATTTATCTTCCTCACCCGAACTAACTTTTTTCTGATGCGTTAAATGAAAAGTTACGTTGTGGATAGTACTTGCTGAGGATATACGTTTTATGTATTCCCACAGGTGTAGGAGATACGGGGTAGACGTTAAAGCTCTTCAGTGGAACCATGTACATTTTATTCAAGAATACAGTTACTCTCTCCAAGAGCTATTCAAAAATGTATAAGACTGTACCATTTTTGTCAATAAAACGTAGGTGCGCACACGATGGAGAGTCCACATGTTGTGAAGAAACCGAGCTGTTTACTATCATGATTTTGTACATTACGTACCCATTGTAGATCTGTGGTAGATGTGTGGCATTTGTTTATGCCTTCCGACTCACGCAAACACAAGTACTCATCTTTCCCTCCCCCTCCCCCCCCCCTTCCGCACGTCATTTGCTGTTGCTTTATCGTACAGTACACTGCAAGCCACGCTGATTACCAGTGCAGTTGTGAATCAGCTTAACTTAGTAACGGCATGGTGGTACTACACATTATGAATACAATTTCTGTTGTCAAATGATGTATGATGTACACGCATGACGATAAGGTGGAAATGCTAATGATATAAGGAGAAAGTAATTTGCAGGAAATAATTTAGTAACTTGCATTTTTATGTTCAGTACTCTTAGACAACACTGTTTATTATGTCTATATTCTACTCTACTGTACTGTTATTTACTGTAGGCGCGCGAAGTTCTGTTCAGGCACAACTACTGTACAGGAGACGATTCCCCGACAAGCCATCGCCTTCTTGCTGGATGTTAGATCGTCTCATTTCTCGTCTATGTGAAACGGGAAGCTTAAATGCAACACCTCGAAATCTTCATAGAACAAGAACAGACGAAGCTGCTGTGTTCGCTGACGTAGCCATGAATCCTCAAGTCAGCACACGTCACTCTCCAATAAAGAAATTGTCAGCATGAGAAACATGCATTATTGTTCCATCAATTGCCCACGATGGCTCCGGCATGTAGAGCGT
This sequence comes from Schistocerca cancellata, assembly GCF_023864275.1. Lineage (NCBI taxonomy): Eukaryota > Metazoa > Arthropoda > Insecta > Orthoptera > Acrididae > Schistocerca > Schistocerca cancellata. The sequence goes on from NC_064628.1 coordinate 847,156,868, forward strand.
CAGTACCCATGCAACGATAATGTTTGGTGTGGAATTATTGCAGATTCTATTATCGGCCTTTCTTTGTAAATGGCAACCAAAAGGGAAGACAAATTGCCCAATTTTTAAGACACACTCTTCCTGTTCTCTTGGACGACATACATGTGAATCAGAGGTGTGTTATCAGCATGATGCGTTATCAGCATGATGCCTCATGAGCGTGATGTGGAATCAGCGTATGGATGCCCCACACTTAACACCTCACGTGCACGACGAATTCTGGATCGTAAATATCCTTGTAGGTGGATTGGACGTGGTGGGCCAGTTAGTTGGTCTGCCCAATCTCCGAACCTTGCACGCTGGACTTTTTTGTGTTGGGAACAGTCAATGATGCAGTCTACCAAATTGTTCCAACAGCACCAGAGGCCATGAAGCAAGATCCATGTAGAGCCATCAAATGGGAAGTAGTAGTACCTACTGACCTATTGTATGAGCTAATGACCATCATTTTGATCATATGATGGAAACGCACTTTTTACATGTAGTGGTATTACTACAAACGGCCATGTTACTTCTAAATTGTCATAAGTACTCTAATACTGTACTGTACAATAACAAGATCCAGTTACTGTACAGTGCAGTACTGTTGCATTCAGTGTTTATTGGTAATCTGCAAAAGTTCAGATTCACCTTCAACAGGTTAAATGATTTGGTTAATGAAATGCACTGAAGTAAGACTCGTATTTGAATTAGAGAAATTACATATTATTTACCTTTTCCATAAATACTAGTTTTGTAGATACTATGGTACAGTGTGATACATTGCTGAACAGCTCTTGGAGAGGGTGAGTGTATTCCTGAATAAAATGTACATGGGTCCATTTAAAAAATTTAACCTGTACCCCATATCTCATAAATCTGAGGGGATACGTAAAACTTATACCCTCAGCAAGAACTACACAATGTTGTTAAGGAGACACTGATTAAGACAATTTTTCATTCAATGCACAGATAAAATTTATGTTAAGTCATCAAGATGAAGAAAAGTTATTTTAGATGAGCAAGATAAATGGGACAACCTGTGTATACTACAAACCAGTGTGGGGCTGTTAGATCCCCCGTTGGGCGTTTCCCAGGCTGGTGGTTAGTGGAAAGCCTCCTAGGTAAGGCTGGTACTGGGGAAATGAAACACGCAGGTTGGACCAAATACCAATTCAGGCCTAAACCCATTAGCGTCTGTTCTGGCATTTAGCGGCTAGTGGACATCGTCGGTTCACCACATTGGTGCGGCTGCTACCAATAATCTTCATCCCAACACTCAAGTCTTTAACACTTGTGCTCTCCAGAGATCACCACCACCACTTTCAGCTTGAAAAAAAAATGCTGGGCCGACAGGAAAAGCATCCACTTCACCAGGTCCCAGTAAATACAGTGGATGTTCCTGGTCATCTGATTCTGGGAGACCAGGAACATCAAGAGAAGGAGAACATTCAGACCTTCTCGGAATCTCTTCGCAAACCCTATGTTGGCACGCTCAACACAAATACGCTGGTCGAGATTGGCAAACTCAGACGTGTTACGGATATTCAGGAAAAATTTCACGTCAAAATCCACGCAATACAAGAGATGCGTTTCACAGAAAAAAATATTCAAAGGAAAACCTCCTGTCAGAAGAGGAACGCCGACAATGTTTGGCACAGCATTTGCGGTTCCCGAATCAGTCTCAGACAACATCGTACATTTCGCTTCAGTATCAAAAAGAATCTCTTGAATAACCTGCAAATGAGGAAGCAACAGATACACAGTCATCAATGCAAATGCACCGACAAACTAGGACAACAGAAACATACCACAAGAAATTGAATTGTTTTGGGAAGATAGCGAAGACATAACATATAAAATACCAGAAAAGCATGTTAAAATCGTTTTACGAGATTTCAGTGCACAGTTAGGCAAAGAGAAAAAGTACGAGTAAATCACAGGCCCATACACAGCACAGAAAAGCACCAGCAAGAATGGAGAACATCCCGTAACTTACTGTCAAAACTAACTTGAAAATTATGTCAACGCAATTTCAAAAGCAAAAACGAAAACTGACAGTATGAAGAAATCCAAAAAACATATTAGGAGAATTCCAAATAGATCATGCAGTAAAAACAAGCAGGAATAAAAGAGAAATTCTAAACGTGAGATCAGGCAAAGTATTCTTCGAGTCTGATTATCACTTGCTACAAGTAAAAATCAGGTCAGTCTCAAGAAACAGAAAGAAAACACAGAAAAAGCTGTCAGATCGGACGCAGAATGCTAGAAAATGAAGAAAGACAAAATTCTTGAAGAAATTAATCACAGTGCAACGGAAAATTGAGCAGACCTCGCGAAGACAGTTCAGAATGCAGTGCGTTGTGGTCAGCCTCTTAGGGAGCGAAAACATAGATGTTGGGGCGCTACCTGTGATCAGGCCATTGCAGGTAGCATCCAGGCGTGGAAGAAGTTTAGCAGTAACGGAACAAAAGAGACAAGAGTTCCACGACGTCCAGAACAATACTCCAAAGATATTAGAAGAGTGAAAAGGATATACGACCAAGCTGACAAACTGAAATCGAGAAACACTTCCAGAGAAATGATTCAAATGGCTCAGAGCACTATGGGACTTAATTTCTGAGGTCATCAGTCCCCTAGAACTTAGAACTACTTAAATCTAACTAACCTAAGGACATCACACACATCCATGCCCGAGGCAGGATTCGAACCTGCGACCTGTACCGCCTTGAATCGCTCGGCCACCCCGACCGATTCTTCAAGAGAAATAACACGAGAAATGTCTACAGAATATTCGGGGAAAATGTTAAGAGGTATCAGCCTCTTTCAAAAGAACAGACGGACCTCTGGAAATAAATACTAAAGAAAACTCCAAAATTAAACAATTTCGATAAAGTCCACCATTGCGAGGAGCCTAAAGAAAAACTGCGCTTCACGAAAACAGTACCAAACCCAGATTCCAACACGCCTTCAGTAACAGGAACTAAAAAAGAACGAAGTCCCTGGAGAAGACATTTTATCTCCGAGATATACAGGCTGAGAGGCCAAACCATCACCAATAAAATCCATAGAATTCTCACAGTCATATGGAATACAGATAAGGGAAATGTACGCTGGTTCACGCACTCCACAGAAGGGAAACAAAATAGACCCTAACAACTACAGAAGTATCTCATTAATATCAGTCACCAACAAAATCCCTCAAAGTCATTACTCAACAGACTAGAACCGCAAGTCGATACAAAGATACCTGAATACCAAGCAGGTTTCAGAAAAGGAAGGTCGTGTATTGAACAGCTATGGAACCTGCGAACGCTCTAGAAGACCAGATAAACAACATTGTACTCATATTCATGGACTTTAAGAATGTCCACGATTCCACAGATAGGCAGATAATCTTTGACACATTTAAGGAATATGGAATTGACAGAAAAACTAGGACTCTCATACAACAGACACAGATACCTCACCCGAAATAAAATATACGGGAGGAAGCTCAGACCCATTCGAGATATATACCAGGGTCAGGTCGTGGACAAAATTACGAAAAAAGGAGGTAAAAAGAAAAGGAATTCACTGGGGAAGATGTTGTGCAAACAAGACGATCATAAAATGCCTGACATTTGCAGGTGACCCGGAAATATTTAGCAACAGTAGACAAGAAGCACAAAGAGCAGTGAAATGCTTACATGCAAAAACAGGTCTACAGATATCGTATGAGTAAAGGCAATACATGCAAAGAAAGCACAACAACAACCAAGCCATGTAGACAAGGTACGGAAAGGTTAACAGAGAGGAAAAATTCAAATATATTGGGCAATATATGCAAATAGGGGGATCAAAGAAGGTATACAACATAGAAAGAACAGAAAAACTTTTGAAAGCATACAAACTGACTTGGACACAATACAATACAAGAAATATTTCGATACAAGCCAGACTCGTGCACTACAGTGAAGTTGTACTACCAGAAGCACTCTGTGCTTCAGAACTGACCACAATCCGACCATCAGGCGCCACATAGGCAGATAAAACAGAACGCAAAATCTTCAGAAACTTTCTTGGAATATTACACAGAGAAGATACTTGGATGAAGAGACCAACCAAAGAATTATATGAACACACAGACTCACTAACATGATCAGAAAAAGCCATCTAACATTCTATGGTCACATACATAGAATGAATAACCACAGACAAACAAACAGGATTTTCGGTTTAGTAGACAGTTACGTCAAAAAACCAGTTCGATTCAAGAAACAGAAGAAGACCTAAATTAAGCAGTGATCAGTATTGAAATGATACATAAAAGAGACAAATTCAGAAACAAAATTATGGACACGAAATTAGAAATACAAGAAAGAGAGAAAACAGGCAAAATATGGACAAAGCAAACAGGAACACAGCCAAAGAATAAAGAGGGTTTGGGAAGAGAAGAAGAAGAAACAAACAGAAAAAAGCTGAATAATCATATAACATTCTAGTTAACAACTGTCCTAGAGGCCAAATAGTGATAATAATAATAATAATAGTAATAATTAATAATAATAACAATAATATGTGTTAAAAATGTCCAAGATGATGGCTTTAAGTTTTAAAATATATAAAACTTTTTTTCTCTTTTCGTTGATCTCACGACGATAGGACAGATGGATTTAAAACATAAAGTCTCCACACAGACAAATTATTATTTTCTATCTGTTCTGAAAGCACATTGATAGCCCCTCTTTCCTTCAGCTATTGACTTATAACAAGGGATTTTTTTTTTTTTTTTGGAGTAGATGAAATGTAGAACCAATAAAGATGAAGAATACCATATTCCAACGTCGATGCAAGGGAAGAAGTTAGGAAAGTAATAATGCATTCAGTACCGGACGAAGTTCGTCCGGTTCTATGCATCAACGCGCAGCAGTGTCAGAAACTACCGTGTGACACCCACCGAATTTAATTTATAATACTGAGCTACATTTCGTCTCTGTCAAACTTCAGTCTTTACCATGACGCAACGGTGGAAACGTAAACGGGAGTTGCAAATAATGTCGATGGCTTTATCTATGTCTTACTTATTATACTGACGTAGAAATTGCGTCAGACTTCTTGTTAAATGCTATGTTCCACATCATGAAGAGCCAACATCACAGAGGGGCTTTTCAGAGTAGTGCACGTAAGCGATAAATTTCTGCAGAGATCCATTGTAAGTACAGCAGTACAAACAGAGAACGTTTCTGGAACTCAGTATTTATTCTCTAGAGAGAAAGCGACAGACGTTATTTTCGAGAGAGAGATTATTATGTTAGAGAGGTGCAGTGGATCCGTTGCTTTTAGCAACTCCAATTTCACGTCTTTTACTCTTCAAACAAATTAAGAGGACTTTAACTGTTTATTCTTGGGATCTGTTTCGAGTTACTTTTAATTTCTCTCTATACAGAATACCTTGGAGCTGTACGAAAACAATTCTCCGATTTCGAGTTTCACGGAACAGAGAGCAAGTACTGTAATTATTGTCGTATTGGAGCTAGCAGCTACGCTGTAATTTTATTCTCTCACGGCCGTTACATGTATCTCAATGGGAGATATCGCGATTGACTGCGGAAGATACGACCTGCAGTACAAATTTTCTGCTTGTCATATGAATACAGTTATCAAGGGATCAACCTTAACCATACCAGATACAGTCCAGAAATAGGCAAACAGTTTCGTAACTGATTCGTAGCAAACATTTTAGTTCCAATTTTTAACACACCTACTGCAATTAGGTAAAGGCAGGAATCATCGTAACATCCATTACATATCATAGACAAAATTCTTTCGCATCTATCTGGATGACAAGTTAAAACTAAGTCAACATACAGACTAATTAATTCAAGGCGACATTTTCGACACAAAGAAATTTTATTTCTTTCACTCGAAAGGTTACATTATTGCCAGATGCAATTCACTATATTTTTGAAGCATCCATGTTAATTTGTGATGCGCATTTAGCTTCTCACTCTATGCATTTTGAAGATACGTAAGGAAAGAGTCCGACAGATGTATATATTTTTGTCATTAGCCCCTTAAGATAAGATTTAAATCAACTTATGGCCCAGACGTTCAAGGTTTTACTTATACTTCGGAGTTTTATTGGCCCTCGATTCAACTCTGTTCCGTCATCATAAACGGACCACGAGTTCATAGCATCTTTCGCTGTAAACAGTGTTCTGACTAGTGCAATTTTAAAATACATGAGTGCTGCGTGTGTTTACTGCCTGTGGTATTGCCAACTGCTATGGTGCGTCTGGTGTCGTCCTTTGTTGGTATACGGGTTGCTTTCAATTCAGACCTCTTTCTTTTTTTAAAAAAAATGGGTAAGTACTGTTACACTAGTGTGTGCTGGGTGGAAGGAATTGGACGAAGAAGATGAATTTTGGTGTAGTAAATCGCTAACTAAAATTTTCACCATTCTCCCTTATCCTCCCCCCCCCCCCCTCCCACTATCTCTTTCTCTCTAACTCCCTGTTCTCTTTCAGTACTGATGAAAAATGAAAGCGGAGTGGAGGAAACTTCGGATGAGTTAAAGCTGAGTTTGTCATTTTTGCATACTTCAGTTTGTTAGTGATTTGGTGGCTGATATTGTCCATCAGTGTAGTGACACATTAATGTTTCATTCCTTGAAAGGTCTTTTTGTGTATGGAAATATCAGGCAATTTTAGCAGTTTCCTGTACGGTAATTCCTTTTCGTAACGGTTATACTATGTTCTATGTTTGATGGTTCATTTCGAAGCTTTATTTAATGCTCAGTAAAGGATGACTAGCTATGGTCATACTTCCAGATTTTTTTTTACGTTCTTGGTACCTTCTTTCGAACTTTGTCATCCCCAGGTGCACTGAACTGCAGTTTTCATACTCTAAATGGAATATACCGGTCCCGTGATGATTGCTGGGTTTCTCTGCTGATGTGCAGGTGGATACTACGGGTGAGTTTCCTTTCCTGTTTGCTAAATATAAGCATAACTATTAAGGCTACTACTTCAGAAAAAGCAATTATCAATGACTTATAAAATCTGTGTTACAATCTTACAGAATTTTGGTAATGTAATGATCTTTTGAAAAACTGAGACAGAATCAAATCGTTTAGTTTCTGCCTCTCAGAAAATTTCGTTTTTCCCTCAGGGAGTAATTACCCCTAGGTTGGGAACCGCAGGTTTGTGGAATGGAGACATATTCTCGCCTCCGTAGAGGATACGCGAAGGTTGACTACCGTTTTCTGCGGCTGTGAAGGAGTTGTCTACGCAGAGTGTACGGCAAAGGGCACAAACATTAACGTCCATTCATGCTCTGCAGCTGAGGCGTCCTTGCGCAACGTCATAGAGAACAAGAGGTGTGGAAAATGTAGCAAAAGCATATTTGTTCTGAACAACATACATGGTACGCACAACACAAGCTCTGCTAATTTCTCGATAGGAGGCTTGGAAGCGTCTGTCATTGCTCTCCAGATTTGTCACCACGCGGTTTATATCTTTTCGACAAGCTGAAATACGATCTGGGAAAAGATATTTTCCAACATATTGACGTTGACGTCAACGTGGCGATTCTGGAATAGTTTCGTGACCAATGAGTTGATCTCTGTCGTCGATCTACATCTACATGACTACACGGCAAGTCACGTTTAAATGACTGCGACAGGGTTAAACGAACGACTTCCACACTATTCCTGTATCGTTGCTCTCTCGAATAGCGCACGAGACAAAACGAACATTTAAATCAGCTCTTGAGATCTTTAGTTGTTCTTATTTTATGACGATGGTCGTTTCTCCCTATGTAGTTGGGCACCAAAGAAATATTTTCGCAATCGAAGGAGAAAGTTGGTGAATGAACTTCCGTGGAAAGATCTCGCCGCAGTGAAAAACGCCTTTGTTTTAATAGTAATGAAACTATACCGCACAGCGTCTAGGAGACGACGGACAAGAGCAGTGCAGGCAGCATCTTCAGTACATTTATGAATATTGTATGCTTTCTGCCAACAAAACTTACTCTTCGGTTCGCATTCCCCACAACATTATCTATGTTATGGTTCCTATTTAACTTGTTCGTAATGGTAGTCCTTAGCTATTTGGTTAAATTGACAACCAGTGGTCAAGCGGTTCAGTCTGGAGCCACACGGCTGCTACGGTCGCAAGTTCGAATTCTGCAACGGGCATGGATGTGTGTGATGTCCTTAGGTTAGTTAGGTTTAAGTAGCTCTACATCTACATCTACATCTACATCTACATCTACATACATACTCCGCAATCCACCATACGGTGCGTGGCGGAGGGTACCACGTACCACAACTAGCATCTTCTCTCCCGGTTCCAAACAGAACGAGGGAAAAATGACTGCCTATATGCCTCTGTACGAGCCATAATATCTCTTATCTTTGTGGTCTTTCCGCGAAATATAAGTTGGCGGTGGTAAAATTGTACTTCAGTCAGCATCAAATGCTGGTTCTCTAAATTTCCTCAGTAGCGATCACGAAAAGAACGCCTCCTTTCCACTAGAGACTCGCACCCGAGTGCCTGAAGCATTTCCGTAACACTCGAGTGATGATGAAACCTACCAGTAACAAATCTAGCAGCCCGCCTCTGAATTGCTTCTATGTCCTCCCTCAAGCCGACCTGATAAGGACCCCAAACGCTCGAGCAGTACTCAAAATTAGGTCGTATTAGTGTTTTATAAGCGGTCTCCTTTACAGATGAACCACATCTTCATAAAATTCTACTAATGAACCGAAGACAACTATCCGCCTTCTCCACAACTGCCATTACACGCTTGTCCCACTTCATATCGCTCTGCAATGTTACGCCAAAATATTTAATCGACGTCACTGTGTCAAGCGCTACACTACTAATGGAGTATTCAGACATTACAGGATCCTTTTTCCTATTCATCTGCATTAATTTACATTTATCTATATTTAGAGCTAGCTGCCAGTCTTTACACCAATCACAAACCCTGTCCAAGTCATCTTGTCTCCTCCTACAGTCACTCAACGACGACACCTTCCCGTACACCACAGCATCAACAGCAAACAGTCGCACATTGCTATCTCCCCCCCCCCCTATCCAAAAGATCATTTATGTAGATAGAAAACAACAGCGGAGCTACCACACTTCCCTGGGCCACTCCAGATGATACCCTCACCTCCAATGAACATCGAGGACAAGTCTAGGGGACAGATGACCTTAGACGGTAAGTCCCACAGTGATTAGAGCTATTTGAACCATTTGAAGAACCTTTAGAATTGTGTAATTTATCGTGTAACTGAAATTTAAGCGGACTCCTTTTAGCACTCATGTGGATCATACCATACTTGTCGTTGCTTCGGGTCAATTGGAACTTCCCGCACGATACACATATCTTGTCTAAATCATTTAGCAATTTGTTTTTATCCTCTGATGTCTTTACTCGACGGTAAATGACACCACCGTCTGCAGCCGCTCAGATTGTCTCCTAAGAAATGTATAAAGAAATGTGTTCGTTTGTATATTTGTATTTCGTAGAAATCTTTAGTTTTATTCCGATCCTGATGATATTTTGCCCACTTTACCTTCAAGACAGAAGGAAGATCACTGTCTACATAAGACGTCGTAACGCGACTTGAAACACGTATGTGTGTAATATATAAAGGGCAAAGGTTGTTACCAAACTTCTCTAAAAGTATTTGACCGATTTACTAAACGTCTCGTAACGTACTTGACCGATTTACTTCATATAAAACAATGAAGAAAATTACTGAAAAATTAAATTCCTAACAAATGAAATATATCGCGGTAAACTGACTGTAATTCCTATGTCAATAGACTGGCCCGATCGAAAGCTCGAGGGTTTGACAGAAACATTTGACACATGCCCTAGAAGATTTTTTAGTCCCTGTCTCACTGTTATTTTTATTATTAAAATCCACAGTGCTGTACAAACTCTAAGGCAGGTCGTATGGCACCACAAAAACTCACTAGATCGCGGGTCCATCAAAAGGTCGAACAGAAGGCGATATATTCCGAACTGTGGTGTAAACCTTTCGAATAGTTCTATTCCCTACTTGGAACAGCGAAAACTGAGCTTAAAAAAATAGACGGCGAATTCTCCAGTGACATGCTTGTCGCAAAATGTAACAACACATGGCGCACCCAATCATCTTTTGATACAGGTGAAGACGTATTCATTCGTCGTATTCCGTTAACACCGACTGACTCAAATATGCTCTTTTTTTAAAGCGATTGCAGTATCTCATGCAGCCTGCATTCGTTATGAATATCAAGAAGGCACAGGGTCAGTCACTTTTTGTAGCAGATGTCCCGGGCAACGCAGGGCGCTGCAGCTAGCCATTTATATAGATGAGGAACAGCAGAAGGCCTTTAATGCTTCCTTGGGAGCGCAGATACTACTACTGTTCTATTGTATGGCTCTCTATCAATTTTCACGAGATTTGACCCGTCTCACGGGAAATCACGAATCCAGTTGTACGACTATGACGATAATTCACAAGCTCCGAGTTTCATTAGAAGCCGCTTGAGAGGAACGGCATCAAAGACCTTCTGGCAATCTAGAATTAAGGAATCAATTTGAGATCATCTGTCGATAACACAAACTATTTCCTGTGAATGTTTCCTGGTTGTGTTGCACAGGAACAGTGATATCTCGATCAGCGCTGACTTACCTTCTAGGTAATGCCTAGTGTACGTATACAGTATACAAGGTGTGGCTAAGGAATGGCGGGACTGACGCTGTCACACAGTAAGTATGCATTGCCCAAAGATGAACGATCAATAGGTGTGAAGCATGAAACCTTCTTCACTCGAATTGGCCATGTGTGGCGTCTGTAGACAAATTACAGTGGCCGTGCCTTCCGTTTGCGTAAGAGCTGTTATTCTGGTTTGACGCAAAAAACGGTAAGTTGTTTAAGTAAAGCAACGAATTGTGGTGAAGTTTCACATGTAACTTGTAAAAACAGCAACTGAAACCTCTCTTTCACTAAAAAAAAAACTGTGGCGAAGGCTGTTTATCCTGTAAGCGAGTTTTTTCAATGTTTCAACAGCTTCTAAGAGGGCCGAGAAGACGTTGAAAATGACTCAAACCAGGGACGGCCTATGCCACCAAAATCGAATGAAAATATGGAAAAATAGGTAATCTGTTTGGATCTGACTACCGGTTGCTGTAACTGAGGGAAATGAGGAAGAAGGCTTAAGGGAAGTTTTCCATAACCAATTTAACACGAGAGAAGTGTGTAGGAAACAAGGTGGCGATAATTCTCAGGATCGAACATAAAGAAGCTCGTGAAAACGTTGGTACTGACACTTATTGTCACTGAAACTGATCAGAATATCTTGGAAAGAGTGATAGCGAAGACGAATGTTAGTTTTTTACTTGTGATCCAGAAGCTAATCGTCAGTCCATGCGCTGGAAGGGTCCAACTTCACCGAGAGCAAAAAATACCTCGAAAGAGCAAATGGTGATTCAAAGCGATGTTTCTTTTCCTTGTTTCCGTATTCATGGAATTGTGTGTATTTACTGCGTTCCTGAAGATCAAATTATTTAATTTCAAATTGTTTATCTTCGTGGAAAAGTAAGGAAAAACGATCCGAATTGTGAAAAATCTATTCATCGGTTCTGCATGAAGACAATGCACCGGCTCATACCACATTCTTTTCTATAGCGAAGTACAGCGTCCAAGTGTTAGACCAAACATCTTATTCGGCTGACGTAGCACCCAAAGACTTTTATCTATTCGCCAAGGTAAAATCTTCATTAAAAGGTTAAAAGGGACGAGATTTCAGTTGACTGGAGCAGTAAACAAAACAAAAAGAAAAAATGGGGAAAGTGCCAGGTGTCGTTATGGAGCTCACAGAGGAGGACTCTAAGCGATTTTTCTATCAATGGGAAATTCATGTGGTGCGTTGGTGGGATAGAGAGGGAAGTAGCTGACGGTGAAAATAACTAAATAGGTATTTTTAAATGAAATTTTTCACATAAAAATCTTCCCATTACTTCATAGTCACACCGTGTATGTTCCAAAATCCTACTTCTAATCGACGTCAGTCCGTCATTCAGCGGATTACTCCTATTTCCTTTCTTGAGCATTGGTGTGACCTGTGCAACTATCCAGTCGTTAGGTACGGATCTTTCGTATGCTTAAAATTAGTGTCATGTGTCTGTGGCAGATTCAGCATTCAAAAAAGTATTATTTCTTATGTGATACATTTACAAACTAAGGATTTTCGGAATTTTTCCTTTCATTACACTGCGAGACCGTGCTTCCTGCCATTTATAACGATTCTAGGTCACCGGAAAGTGCGCTAGTGGTTTTGATGAGTGAACTGCAGAGTAAAATCTATCTAACTATATCCGGATCTCGCTCCAGCTACTGCAGGGTCTGCGTGCTGACGAGTCCTCTCCATTTGGCTCGGTCCTCCCACCACTTTCCTTCCTCCACTTGCTGCCAGATCACACCTCTCCTTTCCACAGATATTCTCACACCCATTTTCCACCGTGTTCTTGGGCGCCCTCTAGGCTTTTTCCTATCCATCTTTAGTTCTTCCATAATTTTGGGGAGTCTCTCTCATGTGTCCTCTTAACATGCCCATACCATCTTAATCTCTTTTTTTAAATTGCTTCTCTCATAGTTCCTTCTTTAAGGTCCTTTCTAATCTTTACATTCCTTACTCTGTCCATTCTTATTTTTCCCTTAACTGCACTGAGAAATATGATTTCCCCTACTTGCAGTCTGCTCCAGTCCCTTTCTGTCATTGTCCATGTTTCTCCACCATAAGTAACAATAGAGAAGTAATAATTATTATACATAAGGACTTTTACATTTTCTGAAACCCACTTATTCCTGATCAGGTGTTTCATTGTTTGGTAGAAATTGCCTCCCTTCTGTAACCTCCTATTACACTACTGGCCATGAAAATTGCTACACCACGAAGATGACGTGTACAGACGAGAAATTTAACCAACAGGAAGACGATGCTATGATATGCAAACGATTAGCTTTTCAAGGCATTCACACAAGGTCGGCGCTGGTGGCGACACCTAGAACGTGCTGACATGAGGAAAGTTTCCAACCGATTTCTCATACACAAATGGCAGTTGACCGACGTCGCCTGGTGAAACGTTGTTGTGATGTGTAAGGAGGAGAAATGCGTACCATCACGTTTCCGACTCTGATAAAGATCGGATTGTAGCCTATCGCGATTGCGGTTTATCGTATCGCGACATTGCTGCTCGCGGTGGTCGAGATCCAAAGACTGTTAGCAGAATATGGAATCGGTGGGTTCAGGAGGGTAACACGGAACGCAGTGCTGGATCCCAACGGGCTCGTATCACTGGCAGTCGAGATGACCGGCATCTTATCCGTATGGCTGTAACGGATCGTGCAACCACGTCTCGAACCCTGAGTCAACAGATGGAGACGTTTGCAAGACAACAACCATCTGCACGAACAGTTCGACGACGTTTGCTGCAGCATAGACTACATGCTCGGAGACCATGGCTGCGGTTACCCTTGACGCTGCATCACAGACAGGAACGCCTGCGATGGCGTACTCAACGACGAACCTGGGTGCACGAATGGCAAAACGTCATTTTTTCTGATGATCAAGGTTCTGTTTACAGCATCGAGATGACCGCATCCGTGTTCGGCGACATCGCGGTGAACGCACATTGGAAGCGTGCATTCGTCATCGCCATACTGGCGTATCACCCAGCGTGATGGTATGGGGTGCCATTTGTTACACGTCTCGATCACCTCTTGTTCGCACTGACGGCCCTTTGAACAGTGGATGTTAGATTTCAGATGTGTTACGGCCCATGTCTCTACCCTTCATTCGATCCCTGCGAAACCCTACATTTCAGCAGGATAATGCACGACCGCATGTTGCAGGTCTTGTACGGGCCTTTCTGGATACAGAAAATGTTCGACTGCTGCCCTGACCAGCACATTCTCCAGATTGATAACGTCTGGTCAATGGTGGCCGAGCAACTGGCTCGTCACAATACGCCAGTCATTACTCTTGATGAACTGTGCTTTCGTGTTAAAGCTGCATGGGTAGCCGTATCTATAGACGCCATCCTAGCTACGTTTGACTCAATGCCCAGGCGTGTCAAGGCCGTTACTAGGGCCAGAGGTGTTTGTTCTGGGTACTGATTTCTCAGGATCTATGCACCAAAATTGTTTGAATATGTAATCACATATCAGTTCTAGTACAATATATTTGTCCAATGAATACCCGTTTATCACCTGCATTTCTTCTTGGTATAGCAATTTTAATGGCCAGTAGTGTAATTTCTTTGTTTATTCATCCGTTCCTAGATAGAGTAAAATATTTGTCATAAATGGCCGTATCTTTCCACTGAATTGACTTAGAAGCTTATATTTACTACACAGCCAAAGATAAACGGACCTTAAAATGTGACATAAATTTCAGCCTGACACGTCTCCCCATCCTTGAGAAAACATGTCGGAGAGATAGACAGACGGACAACAAAGTGATCCTATAAGGGTTCTGTTTTTACCCGTTGAGAAACGGAAACCTAAATAGTTAGCTGGTCTCTCAGAATAATGTGTAACGTACCTTTTGAAGTTCCTTCGCGTGACATGACACTGCAAAACAGGCAAACAGATGCCCGACTGATATCGGCAGCAGGGAACAAACGCGCTTCGCCCTGCCTACTACATGACGGCTGAAAGGATCGCAGAGATGCCTCAGTGCTGCTGGAACAGCGGAGGTACGCTCGCACCTGCCTGGTGACAGGAAATCGAAGGGCAGCGGCGGGGTCGCGGGTGACAAGGCGAGACAGAGCGGCGGCGCCCCCGGCTGAGTTATTCACCGGCACGGGGGCTAATGTGCGCCCATCAGGGGCGGCGCTGGCGGCAGCCGGGGGTTGAAAGGGCGGCGGCGGCCTCAGCGGCACGGAGCGGCAGCGGGGCGCGGCTAATGCCGCCGCACGGGGTGGCGCTCGCGGAAGTAATGGCAGAGGTCATTAACTCACGTCGAAATCTCCACAGATGTGGGGCTAAGGTCTTGTGATAATTCTGCCAAAATAGGTCTGCAGCCTCACGTGCTGGTTGTCATTGATGGCCGGCCAGAATGGCCGAGCGGTTCTAGGGGCTTCAGTCGGGAACCGCGAGACCACAACGATCGCAGGTTCGAGTCCTCCCTAGGGCATGGATGTGTGTGATGTCCTTAGGTTAGTTAGGTTTACTTAGTTCTAATTTCTAGGGGACTGTCGACCTTAGATGTTATGTCCCATAGTGCTCAGAGCCATTTGAACCATTTGTCATTGATGATGAAATCTTCTGGCTTGTTAGACCTACACTTATTCCTCTGCCCCATCTTTACCTCTTTGATAGGTAGGTATTTCTTACCTCCCAACAGCAACTCTTTACATTTGGTTGATATTTGTAAGAAGTTTGGTTTATATCGGTCCTGTGCTTTTGCAGGAGATGTTGAACACACGTACATGTGAAGCATGGCTCAAATGGCTCTGAGCACTATGGGACTCAACTGCTGAGGTCATTAGTCCCCTAGAACTTAGAACCAGTTAAACCTAACTAACCTAAGGACATCACACACATCCATGCCAGAGGCAGGATTCGAACCTGCGACCGTAGCGGTCTCGCGGTTGCAGACTGCAGCGCCTAGAACCGCACGGCCACTTCGGCCGGCATGTGAAGCATGTTAGCGGCAAGAAACAATCAATGCCTTAGCAATGGAGATACCATCGAAGTTGTACAGGATGGGCGTATAGGCAGGCAGTGGTTATTATGGAATAATAGGGTAATTTTCAGAGAAAGGCCATTTATTGGCTAAAGCATGTTGAAAGGGGCTACATAGGCCTAGGGAGGTGAGGGTGAGCCAGAGCTTAGAATTTGGCGAACATTGTTCGCGAAGCTACCGAAAGCTGTTGTCTGCCAAAACTAAGTCCACAGTGCCGCAGCACCGGGAGAAGCGGGAGATGTTCAATGCTACAGGGCGTCCATCCGACTCGCGGGTGAGCAAGAATACAAGAGAGAGGGCCCGGCGACGGGCGGCCGGGTATGTTCGACGCACCACGCGGCTTCCTCCGCCCTGATTGGTCAGGACCGAGCAAACCGTGCGAGCGGCATGGAACTTCCAGAGCGTTCCCTGCTAAGCGACGCCTGGGGCGGCATTACCTCGTCAGCAAAGGAGAGAGGCGCGTGTCTAAGGTGCCCTTCCTCGGTGCTGACTTCTGGTTACTAGACCGTGCGATGAAAGAATTTACAGGCAGCTAACACTGCCGGCCGTGGCTTGGCCGCAATGGAAAAATGAAGTTGTGGTGTCACCGCCAGACACCACACTTGCTAGGTGGTAGCTTTTAAATCGGCCGCGGTCCGCTAGTATACGACGGACCCGCGTGTCGCCACTGTCAGTAATTGCAGACCGAGCGCCACCACACAGCAGGTCTAGAGAGACGTACCAGCACTCGTCCGAGTTGTACAGCCGACGTTGCTAGCCATGGTTCACTGAGAATTACGCTCTCATTTGCCGAGACGATAGTAGCATAGCCTTCAGCTACATTTGCTACGACCTAGCAAGGCGCCATTACCAGTATAGATATTGAGATTCTATTAATGTATCATCAAGAGCGATGTTCTACAAATGTGAATTAAAGTTAAGTATTCCAGAAGCTACGTACTTTTCTTTATAGCATTCATTACGTATCCTGTTTCAGACCTCACGCCAGCCTGCGTGAGTTTAAGCGCGTGCCTTTCGGCTTCCTCGCATTGTGTCTAGGCTGTCTTGTCTAGACACAACAGAAGTTACCGTTTGGAGGCTCATATAATAAACTAAAATTCCCCTACTGTCTGGCTCATCCTTTACACTCCCCCCCGCCCCTTCCTTGGGAGCGGAGAACGTATGTGAATTCGCTCAATGTAATTATTATTTGAATGTAAACAATTTTAGCTTGCAAAACAAAGTAAACCACTTGATTAAGAATGGCCCTCACGGAAGACGGCAGGGGTCTTAATCTATGGGAGGGTATAGAGACTCTAAAGACCTCCTAGGTCTTCTTCACAAAAGAAGACGAAGTAAATATTCCAGAATTTTAATCGAGAACAGCTGCCAACATGAGTTATGTAGAAGGAAGTATCCTCGGAGTAGTGAAGCAACTAAGGCGCTGCAGTCATGGACTGTGCGGCTGGACCCGGCGGAGGTTCGAGTCCTCCCTCGGGCAAGGGTGTGTGTGTTACTCCTTAGGATAATTCCGGTAAAGTAGTGTGTAAGCTTAGGGACTGATGACCTTAGCAGTGAAGTCCCATAAGATTTCACACACATTTGAACATTTTTTTTTTTTTTACTGAAGCAACTTAAATCACTTAATAAAAGCAAGTCTTCTGGTGCAGACTGTAACCCAATTAGTTTCCTTTTCGAAGTATGCTGATGCATTAGCTCCATACTTAACAATCATACACAACCGTTCGCTCGACGAAAGATCCGTACCCAAAGACTGGAGAGTTGCACAGGTCACACCAATATTCAAGAAAGGTAGTAGGAGTAATCCATTAAATTACAGGAGTATATCGTTAACGTCGATATGCAACAGGATTTTGGAACATATATTGTGTTCGAAGATTATGAATTACCTCCAAGAAAACGGTCTACTGACACACAGTCAACATGGGTTTAGAAAACATCGTTCCTGTAAAACATAACTAGCTCTTTCTTCACATGAAGTGCTGAGTGCTACTGACAAGGGATTTCAGATCGATTCCGTATTTCTGGATTTCCAGAACGCTTTTGACACTGTACCACACAAGCGGCTGGTACTGAAATTGCGTACTTATGGAATATGGTCTCAGTTATGTTCAAATGGCTCTGAGCACTATGGGACTTAACTTCTGAGGTCATCAGTCCTCTAGAGCTTAGAACTACTTAAACCTAACTAACTTAAGATCATCACAAACATTCATGTCCGAGGGAGGATTCGAACCTGCGACCGTAGCGGTCGCGCGGTTCCAGACTGTAGCGCCTAGAACCGCTCGGCCACCCATACCGGCCCTCACGTATGTGACTGGATCTGTAATTTCCTGTCTGAGAGGTCACAGTTAGTTGTAAATGACGGAAAGTCATCGAGTAAATCAGAAGAGACTTCTGGAGTTCCCCAAGGTAGCGTTACAGGCCTTTTGTTCTTCCTTATCTATATAAACGATTTGGGAGACAATCTGTGCAGCTGTCTTCGATTGTTTGCAGTTTGTATCGACTAATAGAGTCATTAGAAGATCAAAACAAACTGTAAAACGATTTGGAAGAAATATCGGAATGGTGCGAAAACTGGCAGTTGACCTTAAACAACGAAAAGTGTGAGGTCATCCACATGAGTGCCAAAAGGAACCAGTTAAAATTCGGTTACACGATAAATCTGTCTAATCTAAAATCCCGTAAATTCAACTAAATACCTAGGTATGACAATTGCGAACAATTAAAATCGGAAGGAACACACAGAAAATGTGGGGAAGGCTAACCAAAGAGTGCGTTTTATTGGCAGGACACATATAAAATGTAACAGACCTGCTCAGGAGATTGCATACACTACGCTTGTCCGTCCACTTTTAGAATACTGTTGCGCGGTGTGGGATCCTTACCACATAGGACTGACTGAGTACATCGAAAAAGTTGAAAGGAAGGCAGCACGTTTTGTATTATCGCCAAATATGGGAGAGATTGTCACAGAAATGATACAGGATTTTGGATTGACATCATTAAAAGAAGGCGTTTTTCCTTGCGACGGAATCTTGTCACGGAATTCCAATCACAAACGATCTCCTCCGAATGCGAAAATATGTTGTTGACACCGACGTACATAGGGAGGAACGATCACCAAGATGAAATAAGGGAACTCACAGCTCGTACTGAAACATATAGGTGATTATTCTTTCCGCGCGCTATGCGAGATTGGAATAATAGAGAATTGTGAAGGTGGTTCGCTAAACCCTCTGCCAGGCACTTAAATGTGATTTGCAGAGTATCCATGTGGATGTACATATATTTTTACAGTAAGTAGGGATATCTCTGTTTTTCGTGATCATATTTTGATTAAATGCAGCTGATATAGCGACGCTGGCTACACTGAAGTTACCAGTGAAATTTAACAAACAACTGTCTCGTAGATTTAGAAATTAGTGTGTCTAAATAAAGAGACATAGAGACGACAAAATTTTAGTAAAACTCTAAATCACGATATCTTTTTCCGTAATAAGATTCTGGTGAACTAAGCCCTGTAAGATGCCCCAAACTATGCTCAAGTTACCTGTGAATTTGTCTAGTACTTTTGGAGATTAGCATGTTCAAAGAGAACAGCAGAAGACGGTTGTTTTATAAGTTTATTATTTCGAGCAATATAGAACTAATTGACCAATTAGGCTCTGCAAAATGCGAAATTTTGTAAGAAGAAGTAATTAACATATCAGGAAACATTGTTCAGCAGTAAGACAGAACAGCAAAACTTAGGCAAGGAACTCATTCAATTACTCGGGAAGTGCACATCCCTCAGGTCGATGTTTTACAGGAGAAAAGAAAGCCTTCGGTTACTGACAAAAAGAACAAAATAACTGTCCCAGGAAAGAAGCTTTCCGTGTCAGTGATTTGGTGTGTATCCACTTGTGCCGCAGAAAGATGAAGAATAAGGATGAGTGTTTTTACTGTGAATCAAGATTATTACGACGTTTTGCGCGACGTTCTACTTCTAATCTTGTAAATATAGAAAAACAGATGTTTAAAATAATATTTATAGATAAAGAGTTTTTCTGAAGAAGCTCTTCAATAATTTGCTACTGAATGGAACATGCTAGCACATTTGATTTGACTTAGAGATCGTCCGTGTGGTCTTTGACGTTTTATGAATATACTACATTTGGGAAAGTACCTTTCAGAAGCAATGTGTTTCTGCGTGTTTACTCGAAAAAACAAATGAACACACAAACACACAGTGTGGCTTAATGTAGAACAGACGATGTGTGCGAAGCTTTAAAATGTGAGGCAAAGTGCAACGAACGTAAATATACCAAAATGGATAGTGGTTTGTTAAAACGCTAAAAACCAAGAACGGTAACTTGGAACAAACCTTTTTCAACTGCTGCTTCCGCTAATTATGGACTTTAAAATATGTAAAAATTCTGCTCCATACTGATAAACAAAAAATGTTTTTAATCTATAAGGATCCGAAGGCAAAAACTATTTTTTGCGGAATATTTTAAGAACCACTACCATTCTCCTAATCTCCAACATACTACAATTTTTTTTAATTCGTTGCATTTTAATCCGACTTTCCCACTATGCTGTTAGGCCCCTTTGTTAGTTTACTATCTTCCATCCAACTCTTATGCTTTGCCTATTGCCTTCTACATTCTTATGGTTTTTATTTAGATATATTAAACTCTTGTTGGATTCTAGCTGATAAACTCGGCGTTACACAGATGTTCATTTTTCCAATTTCCTATTATAAACGAAAATAAAAAATTAACTTTGTTTGTAGTGAAGTACCGCCAATTTCCTATTATAAACGAAAGTAAAAAATTAACTTTGTTTGTAGTGAAGTACCGAAAAAATTTTATTGAATATCCAAGTTAAGAAACATGATCCCCGATCGTTTGTGTACGCTGGGAGCAGCTGCTTCTCGTGTCTACAACGCAATTTTGTAAACGTCTCTATGGCATCGCCTCTCAATAGCTGTACAAAAAGGCTACCTCTTTCGCCTACAGCCGTTTGCACCTCGTAATTGAAATCTGTGAAACGCGCTGCCAGGTGTCAGTAATTTCCTTAAGTTGACTGGACTCTAGGAGTGTCTCAGTAGTAGAGAATGCGGCAAGTTTTCTCGTATCTCAATATTTATGACATCATATCTCTGGAACTACGTGTCGTACAGTGATATATTCGTGTACGTACAATGATATATTCATGTACGTGCATTCAGCATCATATGTGGATACTGTCAGCGAAATATCTTGCATATAGAAATGGTAACAAAAAATTAATAAATTTAAACGTCATGCATGATGAGGAAGTTTTTCACGCAGCTCACTGACACATATATGACGAGATATGATGTCATAAACAATCAGTATTTTGTAGCTTCATTCAACGGCATTCGCTGACGAGCGAAAACATTATGAACATTGCCAGCCGGCAGTGGCGGCCAAGCAGTTCTAGGCGCTTCAGTCTGGAACCGCGCGACCGCTACGGTCGCAGGTTGGAATCCTGCCTCGGGCATGGATGTGTGTGATGTCCTTAGGTGAGTTAGGTTTAAGCAGTTCTAAGTTCTAGGGGACTGATGACCTCAGTAGTTAAGTCCCATAGTGCAGAGAGCCATTTTTGACCATTGCCACCGGAAGGTTGAATGCTTCTTGGTAGTGTTGCGGGCACTTGACACAGTAAGGAAAGAATGTAAGCGGAAGAGATTCATTACAGCGGAGATACTAGCTGCACATTCGGAAATGTGGCTCAGACGGGTAGAGCGTCTGCCAGGTAAGCAGGAGATCCCGGGCTCGAGTCACGGTCGGGAAAAATATTTTCAACTCTCCCCGTTGATTTTTTTCAACGCCTGTAAGCAACTAAAGGTCCTGATTTCATTGTAATTTCATTCTTCGAGAACTGCAAGATCACCAATGCTAACTGTTCTTTCGGACATGTCCGAATGGACAGATACCATCTTGATCCTGATATAAGCGGTTTTGACAAAGGCCACATTGTTGTGGTGCTGCGGCTGGAAACGACAGTCTCTGGAATGGGGAAGCTGGTCGGCTGTTTGCGTCCTACCGTCATGAGCATTTATGAAATGTGGTTGAAGGATGGTGAAATAACGAGTAAGCCGTACGGTATTGGACATCAACGTCTCATCACAAAACATAGCGCTCGGAGGACCCCCAACCCCCCCTTTCCCCCTCCCACACCCTGTGTAATGTGGTACAAGTAGCCATCTGTGGCAGTGGCAGATATGACGAAACAGCACAATGCTGATGCTGATAAAAGTATTTGGGAGTACACCGTCCAAAGGCCATTGTTGAGCATGGGGCCTCACATCACATGACCCCTACGTGTTCCTGTATTGACCTAAAGACATCGTCAGTTATGATTGTAGTGGGCACAGCATTACTGAGTTATCACTGTGGGTCAATAGAAACACGTCGCCCGTCGAAGGACTCGCATTTCTTGCGACACCATGTCCATGGTTGCATCCATACAAGCCGTCATCCAGTCGAATGGCTGCTGGAAACATGCACCACGCTACAGATGGAAACCGGCGAGAGTAGAATCATGCTACGGGTACATTGAGTTTGGCTTCTCTGCGAAGTACGTGAACATAATTGAGGACCACCCGCATCGCCGGCTGATGTGGCCGAGCGGTTCTAGGCGCTACAGTCTGAAACAGCGCGACCGCTACGCTCGCAGGTTTGATTCCTGCCTCGGGCATGGATGTGTGTGAAATCCTTAGGTTAGTTAGGTTTAAGTAGTTCTAAGTTCTAGGGGACTGATGACCTCAGCAGTTACGTCCCATAGTGCTCAGAGCCATTTGAACCACCCTCATCCCTTCATGGTTGAAGTCTTCTTTGATGGCGATGATGTTTTTTAAGCAGGATAACTGTCGACGACACAAGGTTAGAATCTTGAAGCAGTGGGCTGAGGATCATGATAGTGAACTTACAGTGTTGTCTTGGCCAGAAGGTACCTCTGATATGGCCCACTGGAACACATGCCGGAAACCAGGTGCCTGCCCACAAACCACTGTCTCGTAACTTTCGGGAACTTAGTGACCTGTGAGTAGGCATCTGGTGCCCGTTACATCTGGAATCCTGTCAAGGACTCGTAGAATCCATGACGAATGGACAAACACGCTGTTAAACACCTGGTCACAACGACTTGGCTCATCGGTGTACATGGATCCTGTCTGCAAAATGTATTGCGGATAGAGTTGGTAAAAAAGAAATAATAAATTTAAACGTCAGGCACAATGTGGCAGCATCTCACGCATCTCAGAGGCTCTGACGCTAAATCTCTTTACCTATGGGTGGTCCAATGATGTACTATTGTAAGTGCATTTAGAGGCATATGTGGACACTGCCTTCGACATTTATTGCGAATACAGTTAGTTGAACGGAAGTAATACACTACTGGCCATTAAAGTTGCTACACCAAGAAGAAATGAAGATGATAAACAGGTATTCATTGGACAAATATATTATACTAGAACTGACATGTTATTACATTTTTACGCTATTTGGGTGCATAGATCCTGAGAAATCAGTATCCAGAACAACCACCTATGGCCATAATAACGGTCTTGATACGCCTGGGCATTGAGTCAAACAGAGCTTGGATTGCGTGTACAGGTACAGCTGCCCATGCAGCTTCAGCACGATGCCACAGTTCATGAAGAGTAGTGACTGGCGTATTGTGATGAGCCAGATGCTCGGCCACTACTGACCAGACGTTTTCAATTGGTGAGAGATCTTGAGAATGTGGTGGCCATGGCAGCAGTCGAACATTTTCTGTATCCATAAAGGCTCGTACAGTACCTGCAACATGCGGTCGTGCATTATCCTGCTGAAATGTAGGGTTCCGCAGGGATCAAATGAAGGGTAGAGCCACGGGTCGTAATACATCTGAAATGTAACGTCCACTGTTCAAAGTGCCGTCAATGCGAACAAGAGGTGACCGAGACCTGTAACTAATGGCACCCTATACCATCCCGCCACGTGATACGCCAGAATGGCGATGACGAATACACGTTTCCAAAATGCGTTCACCGTGATGTCGCTAAACACGGATGCTACCATCATGATGCTGTAAATAGAACCTGGATTCATCCGAAAAAAATGACGTTTTGCCATTCGTGCACCCAGGTACGTCGTTGAGTACACCATCGCTGGCGCTCCTGTCTGTGATGCAGCGTCAAGGGTTACCGCAGCCACGGTCTCGGAGCTGATAGTCCATGCTGCTGTAAACGTCGTCGAATTGCTAGTGCAGATGGTTGTTGTCTTGCAAACGTCCCCATCTGTTGTCTCAGGGATCGAGACGTGGCTGCACGATCCGTTACAGCCATGCGGATAAGGTGCCTGTCATTTCGACTGCTAGTGGTACGAGGCCGTTGGAATCCAGCACGGCGTTCCGTAATACCCTCCTGAACCCACCGATTCCATATTGTGTTAACAGTCATAGGATCTCGACCAACGTGAGCAGCAATGTCGCGGTACGATAAACCGCAACCGCTATATGCTACAATCCGACCTTGATCAAAGTCGGAAACGTGATGGTAATCATTCCTCCTCCTTACACGAGGCATCACAACAACGTTTAACCAGACAACGCCGGTCAACTGCTATTTGTGTATGAGTAATCGCTTGCAAACTTTCCTCATGTCAGCACGTTGTAGATGTCGTCACCGGCGCCAACCTTGTGTGAATGCTCTGAAAAACTAATCATTTGCATATCACAGCATCTTCTTCCTGTTGGTTAAATTTCGCATCTGTAGCACGTCATCTTCGTGGTGTAACAACTTTAATGGCCAGTAGTGTAAATGTAAACGTCACGCTTGATGTGTCCATTGTTCATGCATCTCATTTTTTATGTAGTACTGACACGACGGGTTGCTTACGTATTATTATGTAGATGGCTAAATTTAATAAAAATAGTAATATTACCCTCCCCCATGAACCATGGACCTTGCCGTTGGTGGGGAGGCTTGCGTGCCTCAGCGATACAGATGGCCGTACCGTAGGTGCAACCACAACGGAGGGGTATCTGTTGAGAGGCCAGACAAACGTGTGGTTCCTGAAGAGGGGCAGCAGCCTTTTCAGTAGTTGCAGGGGCAACAGTCTGGATGATTGACTGATCTGGCCTTGTAACATTAACCAAAACGGCCTTGCTGTGCTGGTACTGCGTACGGCTGAAAGCAAGGGGAAACTACAGCCGTAATTTTTCCCGAGGACATGCAGCTCCACTGTATGATTAAATGATGATGGCGTCCTCTTGGGTAAAATATTCCGGAGGTAAAATAGTCCCCCATTCGGATCTCCGGGCGGGGACTACTCAGGAGGACGTCGTTATCAGGAGAAAGAGAATTGGCGTTCTACGGATCGGAGCGTGGAATGTCAGATCCCTTAATCGGGCAGGTAGGTTAGAAAATTTAAAAAGGGAAATGGATAGGTTAAAGTTAGATATAGTGGGAATTAGTGAAGTTCGGTGGCAGGAGGAACAAGACTTTTGGTCAGGTGATTACAGGGTTATAAATACAAAATCAAATAGGGGTAATGCAGGAGTAGGTTTAATAATGAATAAAAAAATAGGAATGCGGGTTAGCTACTACAAACAGCATAGTGAACGCATTATTGTGGCCAAGATAGACACAAAGCCCATGCCTACTACAGTAGTACAAGTTTATATGCCAACTACCTCTGCAGATGATGAAGAAATAGATGAAATGTATGACGAGATAAAAGAAATTATTCAGGTGGTGAAGGGAGACGAAAATTTAATAGTCATGGATGACTGGAATTCGTCAGTAGGAAAAGGGAGAGAAGGAAACATAGTAGGTGAATATGGATTGGGGGGAAGGAATGAAAGAGGAAGCCGCCTTGTAGAATTTTGCACAGAGCATAACTTAATCATAGCCAACACTTGGTTCAAGAATCATAAAAGAAGGTTGTATACCTGGAAGAATCCTGGAGATACTAAAAGGTATCAGATAGATTATATAATGGTAAGACAGAGATTTAAGAACCAGGTTTTAAATTGTAAGACATTTCCTGGGGCAGATGTGGATTCTGACCACAATCTGTTGGTTATGAACTGCAGATTGAAACTGAAGAAACTGCAAAAAGATGGGAATTTAAGGAGATGGGACCTGGATAAACTGAAAGAACTAGAGGTTGTAGAGAGTTTCAGAGAGAGCATAAGGGAACAATTGACAGGAATGGGGGAAAGAAATACAGTAGAAGAAGAATGGGTAGCTCTGAGGGATGAAATAGTGAAGGCAGCAGAGGATCAAGTAGGTAAAAAGACGAGGGCTAATAGAAATCCTTGGGTAACAGAAGAAATATTCAATTTAATTGATGAAAGGAGAAAATATAAAAATGCAGTAAATGAAGCAGGCAAAAAGGAATACAAACGTCTCAAAAATGAGATCGACAGGAAGTGCAAAATGGCTAAGCAGGGATGGCTAGAGGACAAATGTAAGGATGTAGAGGCTTGTCTCACCAGGGGTAAGATACATACTGCCTACAGGAAAATTAAAGAGACCTTTGGAGAGAAGAGAACCACTTGTATGAATATCAAGAGCTCAGATGGCAACCCAGTTCTAAGCAAAGAAGGGAAGGCAGAAAGGTGGAAGGAGTATATAGAGGGTTTATACAAGGGCGATGTACTTGAGGACAATATTATGGAAATGGAAGAGGATGTAGATGAAGACGAAATGGGAGATAAGATACTGCGTGAAGAGTTTGACAGAGCACTGAAAGACCTGAGTTGAAACAAGGCCCCGGGAGTAGACAACATTCCATTTGAACTACTGATGGCCTCGGGAGAGCCAATCATGACAAAACTCTACCATCTGGTGAGCACGATGTATGAGACAGGCGAAATACCCTCAGACTTCAAGAAGAATATAATAATTCCAATCCCAAAGAAAGCAGGTGTTGACAGATGTGAAAATTACCGAACTATCAGTTTAATAAGTCACAGCTGCAAAATACTAACGCGAATTCTTTACAGACGAATGGAAAAACTGGTAGAAGCCGACCTCGGGGAAGATCAGTTTGGATTCCGTAGAAATGTTGGAACACGTGAGGCAATACTGACCTTACGACTTATCTTAGAAGAAAGATTAAGAAAAGGCAAACCTACGTTTCTAGCATTTGTAGACTTAGAGAAAGCTTTTGACAATGTTAACTGGAATACTCTGTTTCAAATTCCAAAGGTGGCAGGGGTAAAATACCAGGAGCGAAAGGCTATTTACAATTTGTACAGAAACCAGGTGGCAGTTATAAGAGTCGAGGGACATGAAAGGGAAGCAGTGGTTGAGAAGGGAGTAAGACAGGGTTGTAGCCTCTCCCCGATGTTATTCAATCTGTATATTGAGCAAGCAGTAAAGGAAACAAAAGAAAAATTCGGAGTAAGTATTAAAATCCATGGAGAAGAAATAAAAACTTTGAGGTTCGCCGATGACATTGTAATTCTGTCATGGACAGCAAAGGACTTGGAAGAGCAGTTGAATGGAATGGATGGTGTCTTGAAGGGGGGATATAAGATGAACATCAACAAAAGCAAAACGAGGATAATGGAATGTAGTCTAATTAAGTCGGGTGATGCTGAGGGAATTAGATTAGGAAATGAGACACTTAAAGTAGTAAAGGAGTTTTGCTATTTAGGGAGTAAAATAACCGATGATGGTCGAAGTAGAGAGGATATAAAATGTAGACTGGCAATGGCAAGGAAAGCGTTTCTCAAGAAGAGGAATTTGTTAACATCGAGTATAGATTTAAGTGTCTGGAAGTCGTTTCTGAAAGTATTTGTATGGAATGTAGCCATGTATGGAAGTGAAACATGGACGATAACTGGTTTGGACAAGAAGAGAATAGAAGCTTTCGAAATGTGGTGCTACAGAAGAATGGTGAAGATAAGGTGGGTAGATCACGTAACTAATGAGGAGGTATTGAATAGGATTGGGGAGAAGAGAAGTTTGTGGCACAACTTGACTAGAAGAAGGGATCGGTTGGTAGGACATGTTTTGAGGCATCAAGGGATCACAAATTTAGCATTGGAGGGCAGTGTGGAGGGTAAAAATCGTCGGTGGAGACCAAGAGATGAATACACTAAGCAGATTCAGAAGGATGTAGGTTGCAGTAGATACTGGGAGATGAAGAAGCTTGCACAGGATAGAGTAGCATGGAGAGCTGCATCAAACCAGTCTCAGGACTGAAGACCACAACAACAACAACAGTAATATTACAAAGATAATGAAATACTCATACAACAAAAACAGTTATGAAATTGAGGCTGTGAAATATGTGATAAGTTTTAAATTATCTCCCTGTCGGGGTATTCCATTCCGTAAACTGGGCCAGAGCGGGGCTGTGTCCAGCTGACATTACGTAAGACAGAGTCCCTGCCGTGTGTGTGCGGATGTTGATGGGGGGGGGGGAGGGGGAGGGGAGCAGCAAGCATTTCACAGTCCTGCGGGTTGGTCAGTCTCATTAGCCGATGTGTGAAGCGCCTGCCAGTGGCGCCTGCAAATTAGGACCAGACCGCCACAACCATCGACCCACATCCTGCACGTGTGTGTGTGCGCAGAGCAGCCACGTTCAGCAGCGCCTAGCAGCAGCTCCCGAGTATAGCGAGGGAATTGCCGCGGCTCTGGCCTGCCTTTCATGGCCGGCATTCTACCGTTAAACAGCTTTGCCTTTCATTCCGACGTCGCCGCCACGCACACGTCACTCATTGACTGCGTGGCTCACTTCAGTTGAGCAAGCGTTTGTGTCCCCGCTGACGAGAGCAGCACTAGCTAGCGTTTCAAAGACTCACGATGCGTGCGGCACATCGGTTAGCGTTACGCCGCTGCACTCTGCTGGCAGAAATGTTGAAAGCTTTTAACGAGAATTACAGAATCACGCTCGTATTATCCAGTGAAGTGCGTGTAAAAACTGCACTGCACTTTATGGATCTGTTCCAATTACACTGTTCATGATCGGATAATAGGAGGAAAAATTGCCTTTAGCGATGGAAGTGGAGCCACGGTCATAACGCCAATTATCATTTCAAAGGCAGCAGAATACTATTTCGAATATTCTAACAGCATTTCCGTAAATACCACCAAGGTAAAGTTGGCTGCTCTGAGTGTTCTTTGTACTTTCTCAAAGCTTTAGCCTCGAAACAAGTAATTTTATAAACTTAACAAAACATATACGCAGGTTTTAAAGCATGAGGATGATCTGTTTCACACAGATACGCACCTAAAATTCTACATTTAAAAACACTAGTGATTTAAAAAAAATGGTTCAAACGGCTCTGAGCACTATGGGACTCAACTGCTGTGGTCATTAGTCCCCTAGAACTTAGAACTAGTTAAACCTAACCAACCTAAGGACATCACAAACATCCATGCCCGAGGCAGGATTCGAACCTGCGACCGTAGCGGTCTTGCGGTTCCAGACTGCAGCGCCTTTAACCGCACGCCCACTTCGGCCGACTAGTGATTTAAAGAACGTCTTGTAAATAAGATATCAAAAAGAGTTCAAGACCTCAGGAAGAAAAACGTTTGACTCTCTGAAGGTAGCTACTCACATCTGCTGCAACTCTTGGATATAGTGTATTGTGTAAGACAACGAAATGCAAAAAATTTAACTATATCTAAATCCTGAAATTCTCGTTTTACAGACTTTATGGGCTGGTATACAAGTACACACATTAGCATCACGCAAGTTAGGAATAGGGGGCTGCATACAATGGACGTATACGGACGTCCTGAAAGTAATGTCTCCGACATTTTTTATGTGAAAACTCTTAAAACACTTCAATGAAACAATCTTCATTCATATTCTGAATTTTTATTTCATGTCTAGATATCTACACTACAAGTCATTAAAATTGCTATACCAACAGGATGACGTGCTGCAGACGTGAAATTTAACCGACAGGAAGAAGATGCTGTGATATGCAAATGATTAGCTTTTCAGAGCATTCACACAAGGTTGGAGCCGGTGGACTCCTACAAAGTGCTGACATGAGGAAAGTTTCCAACCGATATAGATACAAAAACAGCAGTTGACGCGCGTTGCCCGGTGAAATGTTGTTGGGATGGAGGAGAAATGCGGACCATCACATTTCCGACTTTGATAAAGGTCGGATTATAGCCTATCGCGATTGCGGTTTGACGTATCGTGACATTGCTGCTCGCGTTGGTCGACATCCTATGACTGTGAGCAGAATATGGAATCGGTCGGTTCACGAGGGTAATACGGAACCCCGTGCTGGATCCCAACGGCCTCGTATCACTAGCAGTCGAGATGACAGGCATCTTATCCGCATGGCTGTAACGGATCGTGCAGCCTCGTCTCGACCCCTGAGGCAACAGATGTGGACGTTTGCAAAAAAACAACCTTCTGCACAAACAGTACGACGACGTTTGCAGCAGCACGGACTATCAGCTCGGAGACCATGGCTGCGGTTACGCTTGATGCTGCGTCACAGACAGGAGTGCCTTCGATGGTGTACTCAACGACAAACCAGGCTGCACAAATGGCAAAACTTCATTTTTTCGGATGAATCCAGGTTCTGTTTACAGTATCACGATTGTCGCATCCATGTTCGGCGACATCGCGGTGAACGCACACTGGAAGCGTGTATTCGTCATCGCCATACTGGCGTATCAGCCGGCATGATGGTCGTTACACGTCTCGGTCACCTCTTGTTCGCATTGACGGCACTTTCAACAGTGGACGTTACATTTCAGATGTGTTACGACCCGTGGCTCTACCCTTCATTCGATCCCTGCGAAACCCTACATTTCAGCAGGACAGTGCACGACCGCGTGTTGCAGATCCTGTACGGGCCTTTCTGGATACAGAAAATGTTCGACTGCTGCCCTGAGCAGCACATTCTCCTGATCTCTCACCAATTGAAAACGTCTGGTCAATGGTGGCCGAGCAACTGGCTCGTCACAATACGCCAGTAACTTCTCTTGATGAACTGTGGTATCGTGCTGAAGCTGAATTGGCAGCTGTACCTGTACACGTAATCTAAGCTGTGTATGACTCAATGCCCAGGCGTATCAAGGCCGTTATTACGGCCAGAGGTGGTTGTTCTGGGTACTGATTTCTCAGAATCTATGCACCCAAATTACGTGAAAATGTAATCACATGTTAGTTCTAGTATAATATATTTGTCCAATGAATACCCGTCTATCATCTGCATTTCTTCTTGGTGTAGCAATTTTAATGGCCAGTATTGTATTTCTCTACATAGTCACCACACCGACGAAAACATTTCTCCCAACGAGAGAATAGTTTGTTTAATCGGCCACAGTAAATAAAAATTGACTTCGTTGACGGAGTCAAAAGCTCACCTCTGCTTGCACCGTTTCATCACTATCAAAGTGAGGTACTCGAAGGTATTCTTTACGTTTTGGAAACAGATGATTATTAGATGAGGTCAAGTCGGGACTGTTTGAAGCATGAGTCATGACAGAGAAGTCAAGGCGCCGGGTTCTTGCATACGTTGCAGCGCTCGTTTGTGTCCTCGTATTGTCGTGCTGAAGGTGATGGTGCTACACTAGTTGACGCACTCTTCGAATTCAAAACTCGGCCACAGCACTGTTTCCCACATAACGACATAGTTCTTACGAACCGCCGCCTTACATACTACAATTCGGAACCATCTAGCGGCAGGGGGCTGCAATTCTGTAGGTGTGAAGAATAAAGATGTAGAATGTTAATAACATTTCTTTTATTTACAAAGCTTTCAGAGTTTTCGCGTGCTTTTCAGTATGTCCTCGTAGTTTCGGAGTGGATGTGATTATGTTTCAAACTTTGTTACAGAGTTAATTTGGGACTGGTCTCGCGGCGTTAGAAGTTAATACATTCTCTACTAGCTACAGCTGCATCAAGTTCTTTAACTACCGTGATGTGTATTCTGAGCTCTCCTCTACCATTGTCGAATGATATTTGACTGCCGTTTAGTCGCGAGCTCGTTCATTTACAGTCGTGCATAATGATGGACGTATTTCCGTTCGAAGCAGCGTCACTGGTATATCATCAGTACATTCGACATCAGAGAGATTCTCGATTACCGGTGTTTTACTTCCACTGTTTTTTGACCCCCACGCGCTTCAGAGCAATAATCTGGACAGTTACCCATTAAGATGACGAGCGTCAAGAGTCAAATTGGCGTAGTACTGTGTGCTTCATTATGAGTGTGAGCTCCATTTCAGCTTAGTCCTATAAACGAAGTAGGAGCTATGGCATAAAATGAAAGACTACGCAGCGGCTTTCTCGGTAATAAATCGAACTTCAATGTTGTTTGTTTATGGAGAGATCGTGTTATCAATAGGAGACATAAGGTCTGTATATGAGTCCTCGATCATTTTAATTTTAGCACATTTATTTTCACAAGTCCGTCTTGATCACATAGATTTTCTTACACTTTATGACCGGTTTCGACTTATCGCAATCTTCAGATCGTTGAAATATTCTGATATAAATCATCGTCAAGTTAAACATGTGCAACTTGACGATGATTTATATCAGAATATTTTAACGATCTGAAGATTGCGATAAGCGGAAACCGGTCATAAAGTGTAAACAAAACTATGTGAGCAAGACGGACTGGTGAAAATAAAAGTGCTAAAGATCGTGTTATTTGTGGAATATGAAGGCAAAAAAATTACAAGCACCTGTCAGAGTGAAATAGCTGGATCATGACATCTCGAGGCTCAAGGGTCAAGTCATTCTGCTATACTGCTGACCGTCTTGGCCAGGTTCATCTCAAATGTCATGTGATTATGGAAGCGATGCATTCAGAAGGCGCCGCATGGAGTGGCCTCGCAGTTTGAGGCTCCATGTCACGGATTGCGCGGCCTTCCCCGACGGAGTTTCGAGTCCTCCCTCGGGCCTCGGTGGGTGTGTGTGTGTGTGTGTGTTGGTCTTAGCTTAAGTTAAAGTGAGCTTAAGTAGTGCGTAACTCTAAGGACCAACGACCTCATCAGGTTGGTCCCTTAGGAATTCACACATAATTTCACATTTACGTTCAGAAGGCCAGTACTCAATACCATGCAGGATCCCAGCTGCCCCATGCGTCTAGCGCGAGAGAGGACACACAGAGTGCGTGCTCAGCCGTACAGGGCCATGCAACCACATCACGAAGTGGGCTTCTTTGCAGCAACAGGTCTACATAGTCAGAGTGAGGAGACCGGTGCGTATATCTATAGTAACCGGTATTGGGCACGGCAAGGTGACACTGGCCGACCGGCTGAGGACGTCGACGGTGAGGCATCAAAACACAATGGACGGAAAAGCAGAATGACAAGTCGGGGAGTGAACCAAACCGAGAATCTAGACGTAGCAAAATCGGGAACCAAAAAGAACAATGCGTACAAGGGACGATACGACATCCTAGTCGGAACACAATTGAGGTCCGGACCCTGCGCTGCTAGCTGTATAGCGTGGCTGTGAGCACCGATAAGCTGGCACCTGGAGCATGGCCCGCGCCAAGTGCTGAGGCGGCGACAGCAGCGCTCGGAAATATTAGCACCGCTGAATACCGGCTTCCGTCTGTGTCCACGCATACTGACGAGCTTTCGATCTCGTTGGGCCGAAATACGAAGCTAACCTTAAAGGGATGGCAGACGAGGGGAGCCGATAGTGGTGCACCCAACAACAACAGTGGATACCCTTAGGAGAAAAACTGAGGTTATGGTATGAGGTGGGCAGATATCACCAACGCATCTGGTTCACGTACCCTGTAATTTGGGTAGAAAGCCAGGACCGGTGAAGAGGGTTGGCTTTGTGTTACTTAAGAGGTCTCCGAATAATTATCTTTTAACAAGGTAATTCAAAACTGCATATTTCTCTCGTCATCATGATCTACCATATCATCATCATCATTATCATCATTACTATTATTTTGCTTGCCCAGACGGTTGCATCTCCTAAATATCATCTATCCGTTTACTTCTTGGCTTTCTTGGCGGATTGTCCTCCTTACAGTTCACTTCTGTTAGATGAGTGCTGTGGTAAATATCTGATCCAAAAGTTTCGTAGCTCTTCAAGTATCTGAATTAAAATTTATGACACCCACAAGATCCAGGAACCCATCATCATAAAAACCAATATGTGAAACGTCCCCTTAGAACAATTTATACACGACTGTGCTTAACCTGACAGACTGTGCTTAACCTGACACACGATATTTTTAGCGCAACGCAATCTGACTTCCAATAATCCCTACAAAAGAATGGCCCTGACTAACATTAACCTATACCTTTCACAAATCACTTACCTCACAAAAATCTTCGTTACTGGAACTACTGCAATACAGCGAGCGCCACTACTGCCAGCTAAATAAAAGATTCAAACTACTGAAGGCACTAACTACTGATAGGGATAGTTAGCAAATGAAAGATTTTAATAGAGAACAAACACTGTATTTACCTTAATAATCACAATATATATAGCAGTTCAATTTCAAAACTTCCGCCATCTCTCTCCCCACATCCACCACTGCTGGCGGCTCACCTCCAACTGCGCAACGCTACGCGCTGTTCACATCCAGCTGCCGCTGCCCAACACTACAATGGCAGACAACAATGCAAACTAGCCACAGACTGCACACAGCACAGCCAGTGATTTTCGTACAGAGCGCTACGTAACGTTGCCAATAAGAAAACATAAACAGCCTACTTACATATGCTACTACACAATTTCTGTGATTATACTGCATAGTGCCTTCAATCCACACGGCTGTGCAACGATATTTGTTTTTTAGAGCATATATACCAGAGTAAGAAACTGTCTGAAAAAATTTGTATGGCTGTTGCAGGGTTGGTTGTGCTGAAAAAGTAAAAAAAAAAAAAAAATCGATACGTTGTGCTGCTTCCGAGTTAATTAGCATTGAAATTAACCAATGTGCCGTTACGCTCTCAGTTTCAAGCGGCCCGCCACAGATGATGTCGCCAAACGTGTTCACCAAGGAAGAGAGCGGAGAACGGTGCAAAACACTAACATAGAAGAGTAGTAAGGATCGAACCTTAGCCAAAGCCTCAGCAGCCTTTTGCGCTACCATCTACGCTATGAGAACAACAGCCCACTTTATCTTGTGTGTGCAGCGACCTGACTGACTATATTTTTTTTTCTTTTTACATTTGTTTTTGAGTAATCTGTTTACTGATTGGTTTGATGCGGCCCTCCTGTGCCACCCTCTTCATCTCAGAGTAGCACTTGCAACCTGCATCCTCAGTTGTTGGATGTATTCCCATCTGCGTCTTCCCCTACAGCTTTTACCTTCGACAACTCCCTCAACTATCTGAAAGATTTTCCCTGATGTCTTAACAGTGTTTTCCATACATTCCTTTCCTCACTGATTCTGTGGAGAACTTCCTCATTCCTAACCTTATCAGTTCCGATAATTTTCAAACTTCTCAAGTAGCAACACATCCCAAATGATTCGATTATCTTCCGTTCTGGTTTCCCAGCCGTCCATGTTCCACTACCATACAATGGTGTGCTCCAAACTTACGTTCTCAGAAATTTCTTCCTCTATTTGATAACAGTAGATTTCTCTACGCCAGTAATTCCCTTTGTGAAGGTGCTATCTGCTTTTCATGTCCTACTTGCTCCGTCCGTCATGGATTGTTTAGCTGCCAAGGTAACAAAATTTTTTGACTTCGCCTACTTCGTGATCCCCAACCCTCATGTGAACTTTCTCGCTGTTCTCATTTCTGCAACTTCTAACTGCCTTCGTATTTCTTCGGTTTATCCCCAATTTTCGTTCCCTTTAGATTGTTCATTTCATTCGACAGATCCTGTAGTCCTTCCTCACTTACATTGAGATCAGCAATGTCATCAGCGAATCTTATCAATGGAAACCTTCTTCCTTCAAATTTAATCCCACTCCAGAATCTATCTTTTGTATCCATCTTTGCTTCTTCGATGTATAGACTGAATAGTAGGGGTGGAAGAATGCATCCCTGTCTTACACCCTTTTTAATTCGAGCACTTCGGTCTTAATCTTGCACTCTCATTATTTCCTCTTGTCTCTTGTACATGTTGTATACCACACGTCTTTCCCTATACCCCTATTTTCTTAGAATTTCGAACATCTTGCTTCCATCAACAACCGCAACATTAGAACTCCCTCTCAGGAGCCTTTACCTTTCCTAAAGCAAAACTGATCGCCATCTAACATATTATCAATTGCCGTTTCAATTATTCCGTATATTATTCTCGACAGTAACTTGCATCCATGAGCTGTTAATCTGACTGTGCAATAATTCTCTCTCTTGTCGGCCCTTGATATCCTCGGAATTGTGTGGATGCTATTCTTCTGAAAGTCTAACGGTATATGGCCAGTCACATACATGCTATATAACATCTGGAATAACGGTCTGATCGCTGCTTCTCCAATGATTTTACGAATTCCAATGGAATGTTATCTAACCCTTCTGCCTTATTTGATCGTTAGTCTTTCAAAGACTGTTTTAAATTCTGATTCTCATACTGCATCCACTGTCTCCTCCCTGTCTTGTTTCTTCTGCTATCACGTTATGAGAATGTCCTACTCTCGTAGAGGTCTTTAAAGTATTTTTTTATACCTCTCAGCTCTCTCCTCTGCACTTAGAAGTGGATTTCTCGTTCCACTCTTAATGCTACCGCTCTTGCCTTTAATTTCACCAAAGACTGAGTTTTCTATAAATTTGTATATCGATTCCTTCACATGTTTGCTGTAGCCACTTCATCTTAGTTTCCCTGCATTTCCTGTATATTTCATTCCTCACTGACTTGTGTTTCTGTACTCCTGCACTTCCCTGAACATTTCTGTACTTCCTACTTTCATAGAACAACTGAATTAACCGTTGAATATCCTCATATACTTTCTCTATCTCTTCATCTTCTGCTTGTGACGTCCGCATGTGTGCCGGAACTATTTTTGTAGGTGTTGGTTTGTTTTTGATTGTGGTGAGGCTAGCCCTATCACTGAACTATTCACAGTAACTCATTCTCTGTTGTACATTACTATTCATAATAAATCCTTCTCCCGTTATATGATTTTCTGCTGCTGTTGATTCTCGCCTAAGCCTAAGCATGAATCCATTTCTTTCAGTTTTACTTCACTAACCCCCACTATATATAGACTGAAGCTTGGCATTTATCTTTTCATATATGCTATCCTTTCGTTGATCATGTAATCTTTTTCGTATGGTCACCCCCCCTTGACATTCCCCTCCCGGTGATCAGTATGGAGACTAGTCCGGAATCTTTTGCCATTGGTGAGATTCATAACATGACATTTGTGGTAGGTGGTTATTAAAATGCGTCCCTATGTGCCTATACATTTGGAGAAAGGTAATATGTATCATAATTTCTGTATTTTCTGCGAGCGACAATAGTAAAAGCCGCTTTGGTGTCATTATTCATTTTGAGAGTTCCTATTGCGTGCCAAATGAAAAAAATCGACAATCTCTGTCTTCGTGGCCGTTTAGTGATTATCAGCCAAGTGTTCGGACGTATGGTAAATTATTTTTCGCCCCTTTTTAAAATTTATTTTGAAAATATATGAAGTAAATAATAATAAAATCTTTTACATACATCTCTATCGATCATTCTTGTCTCTGTCAAGTTGTTTCTGGCAAAGCCTAAAGAAGGACAGCTGTTTTCATATGAATGTAATTAAAAAAATTTTTGTGGTTTTAAGTTGCGGTATAACTTCAGTTCAAACCAACCTAGTAAATTATTTAATTCCAATTTATTAAATTTTATTTTTATCTTCGAAATTAAACAGGATTTTGCTGACACTCATTAGATTCTCAGGTGGTCTGATAGCTGCATTGATTATGAGGACATTGTGTTATTCAACTTTAAATAAGTTTACACGTGCAGAACTCTAATTTCTTTCTGCTACGTGCTGCTTAGTGATTTATTTCAAGTATTTGATCAGAGTTGAATAGAGTTGTGTTTGTAGTGCCCAGGTAAGGATCGACATTAGGGCCAAAACGAGCTATTGTACGATGTGATTAAGAAACGGTGATCATTTGTAATAACCATATGCATATTAACTGTCTCAAGATTTGGCTCTAAATGGACTAGTCATCGAGTGTTACTAAGTTCCTTGTCACAGTTCGTAGATTAAGTGTTTAAGCGAAACGTATGGCAATAGCTGTACCATTTCACGTTTAGCAATTTAGACTGCCAGTGTCTGCAATGAAACGTAACAGTTTCCTTACAT
Source organism: Schistocerca cancellata (assembly GCF_023864275.1). NCBI lineage: Eukaryota > Metazoa > Arthropoda > Insecta > Orthoptera > Acrididae > Schistocerca > Schistocerca cancellata. The sequence goes on from NC_064628.1 coordinate 847,194,850, forward strand.
ATAGATCACGATACACTGGAGGTATGGCAATTTAAATCGGAAAATTTTTCCTGCATTCTGAAAATTGCGCTGAGGTTTCCTATTCTTGTAGTAGCAGACAGTATTAATCAATTTACAGGAGGCGACGTTACACTTACGGTTAGGACCGTTAGTGTACGTTTTGCAAACAACACGCAATTAGACAAGCATGCTGAAGCTTAAGTAAAAAATTAAAGATTACATATCTGCTAAAGGATACAGCCTGCATAGTAATTATAATAAGTACTCTAAAGTAGGAAATTGACATATATCACGCCATTGTACTTCAGACAAGAAGCATTCCAAGAAGTTTAAACATTACGGAGATTTCACAGTAACTGTTCCTACGAAAGACACTGACGAAGACCTTTCGTGACTAATTAATTAAAGTGTGTAAATATGAAAACATTGCTACCTCAGGTCCGTAAAACGAGTAATATTCGTCTTTAATATCTTGAAGAGTACTTTCTGAAGAAGAGACATATAGCTTTTACTTGACATTAGCTAACGTTCTTCGCATTTTTGTATAGTCGTCTTTCATCTTTTGTGTAATCTCATCCACCACTATTACATATGAACATAGACATACATACGTTGTAAGGAACACATACAGGGTTAGGGAATAAAATTTCCTTGTCGCACAGCTTCCACGTATAGAATAACGCTACTGAATTTACTTAGTTTTTCGTTGACATGGTGGTTGTCTTATTTACAGTGAGATGGCGTTTTCTCTTCAACCTTTCCTTACGCAAACACTAATACGCGAGGCCTGTCCGATGGATTATCTACTAGCCGCGCGAGCCTGAGCAAACAGACGCCCCTGATAGAGACCGGCTATCCCAATATGAGCTGCCCGCGGCTTGCCGGCCGCCCAGTAACATCGCATCACATAGCTCTGACGCTACAATAGCGGCCGCTCCGTAGCTGGCCAAGTCCGTGTAGCGGCTGCCGCCACAGAATGGGGACTCACTCACACATGGCGTGAGCTCCGGACTTCAGTACTAAGCATACTCGCTGCAGAACCATTTCAATAGGCCTCTTGAAGCAGATCAGCGAATCGAATACCAGAGAATGATGAGCCATATACGGACCATACTGGGTAACTTGCATTGGGTCTGTGGCTTTTAAATTAAATGACTGGACGTCTGCATGGTTCCATGCGCACAGCATCCCTGGTTCATCAAGCGTGGTTTTTAGCCTTACCTTGTTAACAAGGGAACCTCTCCATCGCACCCCCCTCAGATTTAGTTATAAGTTTGCACAGTGGATAGGCCTTTGAAAAACTGAACACAGATCAATGAAGAAAACAGGAAGAACTTGTGTGGAACTATGAAAAAAAAATAAACAAAATATACAAACTGAGTAGTCTATGCGGAAGATAAGCAACATCAAGGACAGTGTGACCTCAGGAGCGCCGTGGTCTCGTGGATAGCGTGAGGAGCTGCGGAACAACAGGTCGTAGGTTCAAGTCTTCCCTCATGTGAAAACTTTACTTTCTTTATTTTCGAAAAGTTATGATCTGTCCGTTCGTTCATTGATGTCTCTGTCCACTGTAATAAGTTTAGTGTCTGTGTTTTGCAACCGCACCGCAAAACCGTGCGATTAGTAAACGAAAGGACGTGCCTCTCCAATGCTAACCGAAAACATTTGATCGCAAGGTCATAGGTCAACCGATTCCACCACAGGAAAACACGTCTGATATATTCTATACGACACTGGTGACGGCATGTGCGTGACATGACAGGAATATGTTGTCGACCCTCCTAACTTGTACACTTGACGAATGGGTAAAAAGATTCTTCTACCTAGCCTGATTTAGATTTTCTTGTTAATGTGATAATCAATCCCAAAAAAGTGATGAAAACATAAGAGTTTGTCACATAAACTGCAAAAAATGAATGCAACAGTTTCACAGTCGCACAGTTTTCCCTGTGCTCTGTCAAAACATATGTTTTTAACGTTTTCATACAACGTCCCCATACTACGGCGCAGTTACCTCGCATCGGAGGGACGGACGGACAAATAATAATTGTCTGAAAATAAAAAAAAAATAAACTTTTCACACGAGGGAAGGCTTGAACCGAGGGTCTCTCGTTCGGCAGATGCTCACGCTAATCTCGGGACCACGTCGCTCTTGGGCTCAGAAAAGTCTTGATGTTGACTATCTTCCGCATGGACTACTCAGTTTGTATATTTTGATTATTTTTTTCATAGTTCCACGCAACTTCTTCCTGTTTTCTCGATTGATCTGTGTTCAGTTTTTCAAGGCCTATCCATTGTGCTAACTAAATCTGAGGGGGGTGCGATGGGGAGGTTCCCTTGTAAGTAGTACCTATGGGCAAGCAGCAATACGTGTCAGACATGTTTGCCCATATCTTGCTGTGAGATCTATTTGTTTCGACGATCACGCCAACTTGTCTTTCTGTGACGTACTTAGATCAGTAATTTACCTCAAAATGTGTAAACATGACATGTTCTATTTTGCCAAATCATAATATGAAATTAATTGTATAAATTTTAATCATTGTACTTCTACAAATTTTAACACGAGGAGAAACGTTGAGAGCAAAATATTTTCTGTTTACTGCATTACACAAGTTTTACAAACTGAAAAAAGCTGCGGCTCACCTTATTCTTCATTGTGAGACAGCTTTTGGTCGAAGACCAGTTTCCACAATCTGATCTACACATGTCACGGATAGAGGAAAATTTCGGGCAGAAAAGATTGTTGAAAATATTTAAAAAATACATTCCAGTGATGCTTACAGATGTTTCTTAATAACGAGAGTAAGATATGAGTATTGAAAAAAATTTCGAAAATGTAATATGTGTGAATAATGTGGATGCGGAAGAATGGAGTGCCAGTTACTCATAACTATCCTAAGAATATACAAAAAAGAGAAAGACAAAGATGACAAGTGTAACCTCGTATATGCGTGGTAATAACATTTCGTCAAAATTTTCAGTATATCTTTGTTCTTGTTAAAGTTCGTGGTGAAACCTTTAGCTGTCTTTCTTTTTTCGCAGTTCGCTACTAGTAACAAACTGTGCAAAAAAAAAATGATGGCTGCAGAATTCACCATGAATTTTAACATTTATTTGTCTGTTGAATATCCCACCTGAAAACATACATCTCTTTCTTTTTATTTAGGACGTGATTAATAGGCTATGAGATATGATTCATCTTCTATAAAGGACTAAACTGTATTTCCGGTCTGAAAAGCAATTCTTAGTCGTTTGGCAAATTATATAGTTAACTTATTAACGTTTTTTCTCTTATACTTACCTTGCAGTTCTTAATTTTCCTATCTTTATTTTGCTTGAAAGACTTCCCATTACAAATGGAATAGTTTTAAGGTTACTCGTAAAAGTTAAGCAAATTCAATACTTCCTCTATGGCTAATTTCGTGTATATCAGAAAATTGTTATTTCGAATATTAATAGATAAGTCTGCTGGGACATTTGTATATTATAAGTTCATAGCATCTAATGAAAATATGTAGATAAAGACACCACATAAAAATTCAAAAACTTGCTTTAAAATGCATTTAAGAATATCCCCAAAACAGGAAAATTAGAAGATGCATGCTTATGAACCCAAGAGCTCCTAAATGAAGAGCAGAACTGAACATCTCCGTAAGACCAACTGAGGTCTATAGAGAGAGTGTTGCTCGTCTGTTATGACAAAAATTAAATAATAAAATAAATCATTACACTTAGTCCATATTTTTTGAGGAATTTGGTTTACGGGTTAACCAGAATAAAAAGTATTAATATCACACCCAAGAGTAACTTTGTTTCGTGAGACATTGTAAGTGTCTATACATATGTCCTAATAAATTTCTAGATAACAGTTTTCTAAAATGCGAGAATCTTAGCGAAGCAGAAATCGTCGAACGTGCTGGACTCCTACAACTAATCTTATCCTACAATGTCATTTTAATGGTAAAGAGTTCAACAAAAAAAAACTGCTTAGCTACGGTTTGTAACATGGTAAAAACGTTACCTAACCTGTATCTTCATCATATAGAAAATAAGCTTTTTCATAAAGCAAGCAGTGCTCTTAGACAAGGTAGTGTATTACAGACGATGTGTAGACGACCTTTTTCTCAGTGGAGCAAAAGAGGGACATTCATATTTTATTACAAGTTCAATGGACTAAACAAAAACGGGCAGTTGGGTATAGAATATGAGAAAGGGTAGAACATTTTACAAGTTACCATCCATAATAAAACAGGGTCTCATATCAAGAATGAGATTTTTACTCTGCACGGAGTGTGCGCTGAGATGAAACTTCCGGGAAGATTAACAATGTGTGCCAGACCGAGACTCGAACTCGGGACCGAGTTCGAATATCGGTCCGGCACACATTTTTAATCTGCCACGAAGTTTCCGGGTCTCTTATATTTGATGTTTCCCGAAAACCGACCACGTCTTTTGCAATAATTCGCGATACATTATTTCGTTCAGTGACTAACAAAAACTTGTTATTTTCTTGCCATGATAGACACAATAATCCAATTCACAGTATAGGATAAAATATTCAAAAAGAACTGAATACATTGAGGTATGTAGCCACGGAAAATGGATTCAATCCTGAAATAGTTAATGAAATCTATCGACATCAGAAAACTATGAACCACCTTGTACGTATGAGACAAATGAAGTTAACATATGAAGTGAAAGAGGCAGAAACAAAAATTAACGATTTTACTATATATTGAGCAAATGTCTTCCAAAATTAGCTGCATATTTCCTAAAACCGGAATAAATTTTTTTGCTATTGGAAATACAGTTCAATCCAATATAGGCCATAAATTTGTCCTAATAACCCACTATTAGCAATTGGGAATATATGAAGTTATGTACAACAATTAGGATAAGTATTGAACTGAACAAACAATACAAAAAGTGATCCACCGATATTTTCTATTTTTTTTAAACGAGCGGTTCTAGGCGATACAGTCTGGAACCGCGCGACCGCTACGGTCGCAGGTTCGACTCCTGCCTTGGGTAAGGATGTTTGTGATGTCCTTAGGTTAGTTAGGTTTAAGTAGTTCTAAGTTCTAGGGGACTGATGACCTCAGAAGTTCAGTCCCATAGTGCTCAGAGCCATTTGAACCACGTTTTTATTTATTTAAACGATGAAAATAGTTACATGGCGAAAGATAGATTTATGGTTCAAATGGCTCTGAGCACTATGCGACTTAATTTCTGAGGTCATCAGTCGCCTAGAACTAGAACTAATTAAACCTAACTAACCTACGGACATCACACACATCCATGCCCGAGGCACGAGGCGAACTTGCGACCGTAGCGGTCGCTCGGCTCCAGATTGTAGCGCCTAGATTTATGGCTCTCATGAAAGAGGGAGAAATGTTTTCACATTATGCTGCAGATCTAAATTTTACTCGTACTTTGTAGGAGCAACTCGAATAGAAAAACCGAAACTATACTGAAAATTTTCGTGATTTACTACACTCCTGGAAATGGAAAAAAGAACACATTGACACCGGTGTGTCAGACCCACCATACTTGCTACGGACACTGCGAGAGGGCTGTACAAGCAATGATCACACGCACGGCACAGCAGACACACCAGGAACCGCGGTGTTGGCCGTCGAATGGCGCTAGCTGCGCAGCATTTGTGCACCGCCGCCGTCAGTGTCAGCCAGTTTGCCGTGGCATACGGAGCTCCATCGCAGTCAACACTGGTAGCATGCCGCGACAGCGTGGACGTGAACCGAATGCGCAGTTGACGGACTTTGAGCGAGGGCGTATAGTGGGCATGCGGGAGGCCGGGTGGACGTACCGCCGAATTGCTCAACACGTGGGGCGTGAGGTCTCCACAGTACATCGATGTTGTCGCCAGTGGTCGGCGGAAGGTGCACGTGCCCGTCGACCTGGGACCGGACCGCAGCAACGCACGGATGCACGCCGAGACCGTAGGATCCTACGCAGTGCCGTAGGGGAACGCACCGCCACTTCCCAGCAAATTAGGGACACTGTTGCTCCTGGGGTATCGGCGAGGACCATTCGCAACCGTCTGCATGAAGCTGGGCTACGGTCCCGCACACCGTTAGGCCGTCTTCCGCTCACGCCCCAACATCGTGCAGCCCGCCTCCAGTGGTGTCGCGACAGGCGTGAATGGAGGGACGAATGGAGACGTGTCGTCTTCAGCGATGAGAGTCGCTTCTGCCTTGGTGCCAATGATGGTCGTATGCGTGTTTGGCGCCGTGCAGGTGAGCGCCACAATCAGGACTGCATACGACCGAGGCACACAGGGCCAACACCCGGCATCATGGTGTGGGGAGCGATCTCCTACACTGGCCGTACACCACTGGTGATCGTCGAGGGGACACTGAATAGTGCACGGTACATCCAAACCGTCATCGAACCCATCGTTCTACCATTCCTAGGCCGGCAAGGGAACTTGCTGTTCCAACAGGACAATGCACGTCCGCATGTATCCCGTGCCACCCAACGTGTTCTAGAAGGTGTAAGTCAACTACCCTGGCCAGCAAGATCTCCGGATCTGTCCCCCATTGAGCATGTTTGGGACTGGATGAAGCATCGTCTCACGCGGTCTGCACGTCCAGCACGAACGCTGGTCCAACTGAGGCGCCAGGTGGAAATGGCATGGCAAGCCGTTCCACAGGACTACATCCAGCATCTCTACGATCGTCTCCATGGGAGAATAGCAGCCTGCATTGCTGCGAAAGGTGGATATACACTGTACTAGTGCCGACATTGTGCATGCTCTGTTGCCTGTGTCTATGTGCCTGTGGTTCTGTCAGTGTGATCATGTGATGTATCTGACCCCAGGAATGTGTCAATAAAGTTTCCCCTTCCTGGGACAATGAATTCACGGTGTTCTTATTTCAATTTCCAGGAGTGTATTACAAATGTAATGCTAGACATCTGTGCCGTTTTCTTTTCTGTATATTTAGTATAGTTGTCTGTAATGTACACTCGATGTCCTCTGCATGTATTAACATTATTTATAAATCTCGCATTTTTGGTAATCTGATTTTTGAATTATATGTGTTGTTAATGGTGTAAAGACGTAAGAAATTATGTTTTGGTGGTGATACCATAAACAATAAAATGTGACCTTGGAATTATTAATATGGCCAAACAAGAGACCGAATGCTTTCTAGAGAAAGAATCTGAACACATGGGGAGAGTAATATGGAAAGATCTCAAACTTTCATCGTACAAATTTGCCACAGCGTCTTTAGTGCATTTTTATGAGTAGTAAGGCTGCCTGATGTACATTAATGGGAAATTAATTGATAATAATTGACCAAGCTTTACTTTTTTGTGCCCTCTCTGAAACTGAGTAAAACTGATTTTAAAGAATGTTTGTTTCGTTGAAAGAAAAAGACTTTGTACCGTAAATTGCACTGTGGAATTGCAGACATTTTTCCTGGGAACCCAGGACCATGACACATATGAGCTTAATCTTCAGCTGAAGGTGTCGCGGAAACTCTGAGAAAGTAACACAAGAGGAAACTATTATTTCTGTATGGTCTTTCTACATCTTTTTACCGAAATGAATAAAGTGCCTTTCCTCTCTAATGACATCGATGTCGACTGGACTTCAAACCCTTCTCTTCCTTTCTTCCTTCCTTTGAAGTTCCGCTTTCTTGTGGTATTCAATTAAATCCAAAGTAATTGTCGCATTTCCTTCAAGTAATGGAGTACTAAAGCCATTTTGCCGGCACCGCTATGTTGTTGATACATTTGTAGTATAAAAACGCAAGACGGAAGGGCTACATCAATTCCACAGTCTTCTGAACAACATTCATCGGGAGACCAACTTCATCATGCAGATGGAGAGTGAGATCGATCTCTCGTGTTTAGTTGTGTTGATCGATAAAGCACCTGACAATAGGGCACAGAGTTTATAGGAAACCTACCAACACAAGCAGGTACGCGCATCACCACCTGGCACAGATGTAAGTTGCTATGAAAACTTCATCTTCGTGTCCAACCCACGTCAGTGACAGTAAGAGGTTGCGAGTAGACTTACATCTCCGCTGATGTACACAGGTGGCCAACGGTTATGGTAACCCCTCCATGAACACAGGACTAAAACTAAGCGGTAATAATGATGATACTAACAAACTGGACGAGGAATCTCCACATTGTGTAATATTTCTGTTTGTGTCTAGAATAACCGACCGCATAGACTGAATCCCATGTAACAATGCTTTAAGGTCTATGATTTTCAGTCAACACAAGATAAAATACATTTACCGACACACAACGGACTTACCTAACCGCTTCCACCCTGAAATGGTATATGGAATTATGTGTGATTTTGGCAAATTACGGAGAAAAAAGACAATGAAAGTACCTGTTTAAGAGTACAAGCGTCACACTTCTTTAAATAAAATATAAATTCAGCAAGAAGAGTTCGACCAGGTTGTGGATTTTAAGAATATACGCATGCTAGCCAGTGAATGTAATATTTATGGAAATAAAGTCCGTGAAGGAATCGAAATATCGAAGACTAAGTACAATTTCAATAGAGATTGACGCTGCAGGTTTCTGTCTTCGTGTAAACAAGCTATCACGGAAGTGAACACCCAGCTATGGCGAACGAGAAAGGTAAACACAGTAGCTACCAGCAACCAACCGAGTCGGTGCGACAATAATAATATGTCTTTCAGTATCTGTTTTCAGTATTTACCGAACGACGAGAGGCAGCAAATGCCAACAGGAAGTATCTTTACCCGGTAACTCTTCTTCTCCGGAAAAGCGTGAAACAGTGTCCACACTGTCTTTTCAGACGTCCATGAACACCAGTGCAGACCTAAAGAAGATCCCAGCAGAGGGATCGAAACATCGAGCAGAGAACAAGTTCGAAGAGGAATACGTCGAAGCCGTTAGGCTCGAACATTTTATCGTCAGTATTGCATTGACCGTTGTCAACGCTGTTGTCCCATCCACTCCCACAAGCAAGTTCTTCTTTAGAGTATCGTAAGAGATGCAGGGTGTTCTAGTCCAAATTTCTACCTGGTGTGATTTCAGCAGCTCACTTTAAAGTTGTTACATGCAAGATTATGTCCATAACAAGTAAAAGATCTGTGGCGAAAATCAGGGGCACGTCACATCGTATAGATATCTCTCGATAATACTAAAAATCGATACAAAATTAGATCAAAACTTGATATCTGCAGTGGGAAAACTGAAACGAGGTGCGTCTGTAAAGGTAGTCACATACGAGACTACAGCGCGACTAATTCTAGAGAACTACTGCAACATTTGCAGTTCAGAAACCAGACTGCGGTTACAAGAGTAAAATTGGAGGCAGCACTTGAGAAAATAGTGGGACAGCATTTTAGACAGCGTTCAAATACAACGCTGAGCGAGGAAAAGGAATTGTATAGTTTCGCTGCTTTGCTAATGACAGATGTTACGTAACTTTCATGATACAGACCTTCTGTCCAAACAAAGTATGTTACTTGACGTTAAAATAATATCGCGCTGTTCCCACACTGAGCGAGTAATAAAAAAACTAGAAATTTGGGTAGTGCCATTTAACATTAACGGGAAGAAACAAAAACTACGCTGTAATTTTATGTGAGACGCCGAAAGACATGGAAGAGCATGACTAGAAAAAAGTTATAAGATTTACATGAGTGATGTAAAACAACAGAAATCGAATAAAGTCGAAAAAGTCAGGTTGTGCTGAGGGAATATGCAAATTGTAATGACAGTAGTAGCTGAGTCGAGGGGAAGATATATCTGATGAGAGAAGAAGTAAAATAAACCACGAAAAAAAAGTTAGTAACCATTTTGAAGTTTCCATTCCACTCACGATTTATTGTTACAAGAGTGCATATGAATACATGAAATGATGGCCTTTACAGATCATTAGCACAAGGCGTTCCGAGGTACCAGATATCCACCCCTGCTCGAACACCCATACTAGTACGTGGGGCAGCCTCCAGGGCTGCAATGCACTAGCTGACTGTGGCATCCAGTCGATGGTACACATGGCGAATGTTGTCCTGGGATATGTTATTACACGCCTGCTCGACTTGTTCAGGTACTTCTGTAAGAGTTGTTGGCTGACGTGTCGCATGAGTCACCTCTCGAGCCGTCATATCCCACACGTGTTTGATTGGAGACATGTCCAGAGATCGTGCTACACGTGTTGCAGAGTAATGTGAGTTTCAGGGGCAGTGTATGGGCGAGTATTATCCTGTAGGAACCATGCACCACGTTGCTGTTGGAAGGACTTGAAACTGACAAAAATGGTTCGAATGGCTCTGAGCACTATGGGACTTGACATCTGAGGTCATCTGTCCCCTAGAACGTAGAACTACTTTAACCTAACTAACCTAAGGACATCACACACATCCATGCCCGAGGCAGGTTTCGAACCTGCGACCGTAGCGGTCACGCGGTTCCACACTGAAGCCCTAGAACCGCTCGGCCGCAGCGGCCGGCTTTGAAAAGGACAGGTCTGAAAACTTTCAGCACCTGCCGAGGTCTGCTTAGCGTCCCTCCAGAAACAGCAAAGGTGAGCGAGATTTGTAGCTTATCGCACTGCAGACCATAAGGCCTGGGATCGGTGCCAGTGTGTCTCAGACGAATTCACTGTGCGATACAGCACTCACCATGTCTATGTGATACGTGGAAACGATGACCACTTGCGAGCAGGCGGAATCTGCTTAAATCACTCAAGACCACGGCGCGCCATTCTATCTTCCCAGTGATCCACTGACAGCACCAGCGGAGCCGCACACATTGACGTTGTGGCATGAGCGGAAGATGAACTAGAGATGTGCGTGCACGTAATGATAATGTGGTGTCACCGCCAGACACCACACTTGCTAGGTGGTAGCCTTTAAATCGGCCGCGGTCCGTTAGTGTACGTCGGACCCGCGTGTCGCCACTATCAGTGATTGCAGACCGAGCGCCGCCACCAGCAGGTCTAGAAAGACTTCCTAGCACTCGCCCCAGTTGTACAACCGACTTTGCTAGCGATGGTTCACTGACAAAATACGCTCCCCTTTGCCGAGACGATAGTTAGCATAGCTTTCAGCTACGTCATTTGCTACGACCTAGCAAGGCGCCAGTACCGGTTACTATTGATACTGTAATCATGTACCGTCAAGAGCGACACTCATCATTTATGGATTAAAGTTAAGTATTCCACCAGCTACGTCCGTTTTCCTAAAGTATAATTTCCTTGTCCTGTTCCAGACCCCACGCCAGCTTGCGTGAGCTAAAACGCGTGCCTTTCGGCTTCCTCTAGTACCCGGTGTTGGCTCTCCTGCCAACCCACAACAGATAATGTGCTAATAACCGGTTCTCTACAGTTCGTGATCGCACGTCTGGGCTCATGAGCCCTCTTATATGCACTGTGGGAGCTGTACGCTGCACCGCTGCCATCCTTACGATGCTACGATACTAACGAGCCTCTGGACTGCATAGACGTCCAGAACCTCTACGGGTGTGAGTATGTTCACGTGACCACTGATACTAGCATCGTTGCGAAAGTGAGGCAGCACATCCAACTTGTGTGGCAATTCTCCGAAATTACCATCCCGGCATTCGGAAGATGACAGTTTGACCCGATTCAAAGTCGCTCATTTGGCTGTAGGAAGCACGAGAGCGTCCCTGTGGTATGGTTGCCTGCTTGCTTCACACTGAACCTTATGGCTGTTAGCATTCCTTATTAAAGGCTAGCCACAGATCGCTCTCTGGTAGCTACACCACTACGCTTTCGGTTGACGGACGATGTTGAAACCATTATCAGTATATCTACTAGGCCTTAGATGGCATATGGCATCATCGGACCAAAATCGACGTCGTCTTTCCAGGTGTACTCATCCTTTTTTTTTTTTTTGTCCGGCAGTGTAGTACAGAAAAGAAGAGACAAGAATCTTTTCTTTTGAATTGTGGTACTGTTGAAGAAGACTGATGGTTAGATAAGTCGTTCGTAAAACTAGTGAAGAGGTATTGCGGCGAACTGCATTTTAAAGAACTTTATAGCAGTATTTAAATAAACCTATCGATCGCTTTATAGGTTACGTCATATCAACGCACTTGGTAAAGGATTGACGTCCGTGTGGTCAGGGGGATTACAATTTGTAGTGGGACACCAAGAATAACTACAAGTACTTTCAGTCTGTTATAGGTTATAGTAGCTATGTAGGGACAAAGACGTTATCAGAGGACACACCAACTCGCTTATCATATGCGTGACATTCTCATCTCTGTTTCGCCATAATACAAAATGAGCATCTATTCTCTGAATTTTTTTGATGTATTTCGTCAGTCCTATCAGTAATCATTCTGTACCACGTAGGAGACCGCCTCCAAAGGAGAAACTAGGTTAGTGCAGACAACCTCTTCAGTAGATCTGTTGCATCTTCTAAACGATGGAAGTGTGGCTACTGCGTTACAATCTGTAATGGGAAGCTAAGGCTAAACTACACTAAGAAAGTTCAGCTTCATATAAGCTGCACTAGCTACGCAGAGATGAAGAGGATTTCAGACAGACTAGTGGTGAGAGTTTCCCTTAAGCAGTACTCGGACTGAACGCCACAACGGCAGGTCCAGTAAGATATGATGGCAGAAATCCACAGAATTTAAAGGCGCTTTGTTGGGATCACATCATATCGATACAGACAATGCGTAAGTGTAACAGTGGTTCGAGATGTTAGATGGGATTCTCTGGAATACAGACGACAAAGCCTTCGTGAAACGTTGTGGGTGAAATTTCGGGGACCGCCATTTTAGGAAGACTGTGCATCATTAGCTTTTTATTCTGCTGCCATCACTTCGTATCTCAAGTAGGGAACACGAGAATAAGAAAGTATAGGTCGCATTCTAAACCACATCGACAGGTGTTACTCTGTCTCTCAATACATAAATGGAACAGGATAGAATTTTGCTTATAGTATTGCAAGGGGTCTCCGTCAAGCATTGTACTCTGGTTTGTATAGTGCGTACGAAGATTGCCCGTATTTTAGGAGAGGGACTTCCTTTGAACGGCTGTCGATCTATTTATGGTTGCTACTGTGCGTTACCTATAGTTTCCGTTTATCATTTTCGTAGCCCAAAATCCATATAAAAGATTTATTTTAGAAAGCTGTACAGATAATGATTATACGTGTGATACTGTCGCATCCCGAACCACGTATCAGTAATTTTATATATACTTACATCATTTCAATATGAAATTAAAATGTTTCGAAATAATCATTTCCGCTTATAAAATTAGTTTCCGTGAGCACAACTTATCGCAATTAATGCATAAAAGACACATAAAACGAAAATTATTGTTATTCGTCAACACGTGAAAATTATATCTCACTGTTTTTGTACTTAAGTTAAGTTTTTGATTTGCTGTTTAGTAAGAGTTTTGGGGGGAGTGGCGTTATAAAGAACTGCGTCATGCCTAGCGGTGTGTAAAGTTGTTGTTGACCAAACAGTGCTAATCGATGTGTTAGAACGTAGCTATACAATATCTAATATTACCTGAGCGAAAAGTTAAGAATAAATTTTAGTATTATACAGAAAGGGACAAGATAATTAATTGAAATTCATCTGGTCGAAAATCGTACACAAAATACGAAGAATCCAGGCACCTAATGGAGTGACCGTAACCAATAATCGTCGAGAGCATCGACTCAAAAGGATAAGTAAACTTTACTTTTCCTTCTTGCTCTTGAATAATGGTAAATGTCTTACTACAAACTCACTATTCTGAAGAAAAAGGCTTTTACAGTAAAAACCTGTGTAAGTTGTCGTGAATTATGTCAGCAGAAGCGTTACAACATGTAGATAATATTTTTCCTGAATGGAACTCGTTGGTCGAGGACCGAAACTGAAAACGTAAGGAATAAATAAGATGAAAGAATATACTGGAAAAACTTGCAACACTAGAATGAGTGAGATCGTTAGGTGATTGTGTAAGATTGTGTAAATCTGTTGATGCTTACATGTGATTGAAGGTTGTTTAAAGAAGGCATACTTCTTAACCCTCTGAGTCCCAACAACATGGAAAAAAATGTAATTTAGAAATTTATCGCGTAATTAACATTTATCACCGTAAGCGAACACAAGAATAAATTGACAAAAAGTAAACATCCATTTGTTAGAAAGAGGTGGTTGCATTTTATAATATAAATGTTAAATTTTTCACAAAATTAATCATTACTGTCATGGTAAGCGACGACCATAAGATGAAATTGGCAAAAGATAAAAAGTTATTTTAAGGTGGTGCTTTCTCTTTGGAACCAATGGGACTTACACTGTGTGATCAAAAGTATCCGGACACCTGGCTGAAAATGACTTACAAGTTCGTAGCGGCCTCCAGCGGTAATGCTGGAATTCAATATTGTGTTGACCCATCCTAAGCCTTGATGACAGCTTCCACTCTCGCAAGCATACGTTCAATCAGGTGCTAGAATGTTTCTTGGGGAATGGCAACCCTTTCTTCACGGATTGCTGCATTGAGGAGAGGTATCGATGTCGGTCGTTGAGGCCGGGCACGAAGTTGGCGTTCCAAAACATCCCAAAGGTGTTCTGTAGGATTCAGGTTAGGACTCTGTGCAGGCCAGTCCATTACAGGGATGCTATTTTCATGTAACCACTCCGCCACAGGCCGTGCGTTATGAACAGGTGCTCGATCGTGTTAAAAGATGCAATCGCCATCCCCGAATTGCTCTTCAACAGTGGGAACCAAGAAGGTGCTTAAAACATTAATGTAAGCCTGTGCTGTGATAACATCACCGCCTCCGAATTTTACTCTAGGCACTACACACCGCGGCAGATGACGTTCATCGGATCGGCACTTTGTGTATCATAATTATTCACTGCACACAACGATTTTCCTTTCTTCAAACGTTCAATGTTTACGCTCCTTACACCAAGCGAGGCGTCGTTTGGCACTTACCGGCGTGATGCGTGGCTTATGAGTAGCCGCTCGATAATGAAATCCAAGTTTTCTCACCTCCTGCCTCTCATTGCACTTCCAGTAAATCCTGATGCAGTTTGAAATTCCTATCTGATGGTATGAATAGATGTCTGCCTATTACACGTTACGACCCCTGTTCAACTGTCGGTGGTCTCTGTCAGTCAACACTATCACACCGGAACAGTGGACCTAGGTTATGTTTAGGAGTGTGGAAATCTCGCCTACTAACATTGGACATAAGTGACACCGAATCACCTGACGACGTTCGAAGTCCACGAGTTCCGCGGAGCACCCCATCCTGCGCTCTCACGGTGTCTAATGTCTGCTGAGGTCGCTGATATGGAGTACCTGACATTAGGTGGCAGCACAATGCACGTAATATGAAAAACTTATGTTTTTGGAGGTGTCCGGATAATTTTGATCACAACCACTCATTTTTTCGTGTCACGTATTTGAAGTCGATTCGCATCTTTCCTAAACAAAATACTACATCTCGAATCTTCTGTGAACTCATAATGTCCAAAGCAACATATGGTCCTAAATAAGGAAAAACGAGCCTAAAATTTAAGTTTTGTATCACGAGTACTTGCTGCCCCGGTGATTTCAATTCGATAATATTCATAAATGCAGTAGTACGAACTCAAATGTCCATAACAGTAACTTAAATATACTTACATTTACTGTCAATGGTCTCCCCAATACAGAAAGTATGTCAGAATTTCCTAAAATCACTTAGCCCAATCTCCGCTCGACTTTTGCTTTCAACGCTAAAAGTTTGATTTTTACACTTTTACAATGCAGTACATTCGTAGAAAGAATATAATAATTCCAATCCCAAAGAAAGGAGGTGCTGACAGATGTGAAAATTACCGAACAATCAGTTTAATAAGTGACGGATGCAAAATACTAACGCGGAATCGTTATAGACGAATGGAAAAAAAAAATTGGAACACGTGAGGCAATACTGACACTACGACTTATCTTAGAAGCTAGATTAAGGAAAGGCAAACCTACGTTTCTAGCATTTGTAGACTTAGAGAAAGCTTAGGACAATGTTGACTGGAATACTCTCTTTCAAATTCTAAACGTGGCAGGGGTAAAATACAGGGAGCGAAAGGCTATTTACAATTTGTCCAAAAACCAGCTGGCAGTCATAAGAGTCGAGGTTCATGAAAGGGAAGCACTGGTTGTGAAGGGAGTGAGACAGGGTTGTAGCCTATCCCCGATGTTATTCAATCTGTATATTGAGCAAGCAGAAAACAAAAATTTGGAGTAGGTATTAAAATCCATGGAGAAGAAGTAAAAACTTTGAGGTTCGGCAGTGACATTGTAATTCTGTCAGAGACAGCAAAGGACTTGGAAGAGCAGTTGAATGGAATGGACAGTGTCATGAAAGGAGGGTATAAGAGGAACATTAACAAAAGCAAAACAAGGATAATGGAATGTAGTCGAATTAAGTCGGGTGATACTGAGGGAATTAGATTAGGAAATGAGACACTTAAAGTACTAAAGCAGTTTTGATATTTGGGGATCAAAATAACTGATGATGGTCGAAGTAGAGAGGATATCAAATGTAGACTGGCAATGGCAAGGAAAGCGTTTCTGAAGAAGAGAAATTTGTTAACATCGAGTATAGATTTAAGTGTCAGGAAGTCGTTTCTGAAAGTATTAGGTTGGAGCGTAGCCATGTATGGAAGTGAAACATGGTCGATAACTAGTTTGGACAAGAAGAGAATAGAAGCTTTCGAAATGTGGTGCTACAGGAGAATGCTGAAGATTAGATGGGTAGATCATATAACTAATGAGAAGGTATTGAATAGGATTGGGGAGAAGAGAAGTTTGTGGCACAACTTGACTAGAAGAAGGGATCGGTTGGTAGGACATGTTCTGAGGCATCAAGGGTTCACCAAATTAGCATTGGAGGGCAGCGTGGAGGGTAAAAATCGTAGAGGGAGACCAAGAGATGAATACACTAAACAGATTCAGAAGGATGTAGGTTGCAGTAGGTACTGGGAGATGAAGAAGCATTCACAGCACAGAGCAGCATGGAGAATTGCATCAAACCAGTCTCAGGACTGAAGACCACACCAACAACATCAACATTCGTAGAAGTAACCCACTGTAACAATAAAGTGTCTGTCTTGGAATAGCGGCGTTGTTATGCAGAAGACACAGTTACAACAAAAGAAAAGTAATGAAATTACGTTTTCAGTCAGAAGCCACTGAGACTCAAACGGTTAACAGCGACAGTGTGACGGCTACCAACACAAAAAATTAGTCACGGCATATACACCGTACCTAGGACACTTTTATCCTCTGTAAATTACGTTTACGGGTCTGCCGTGCTACTGAAAGCGGTGTGCGACGCCAGTTCAAAACGTGTGAAAGGCGAGAAGTAGTTTACGTTCGGTACCTGAGTGACAGGGGTTTGCTTTAGGCCGAGTCAAGGCGCGGAAACCGGGGTGGGGCGGAAGGCTGTGAAATCTGATCAGGCGGTCGACGGCGGCGCAGGAGTGACTCTTGTGCGGGCCGAGGGTTGCAGCTGGGGGTGGGGATGGAGTGACCTCGCTCGGGATGGAGGAAGGGGTAGCCAGTGGATTGAGGTGACGGCTCGGTGCCCAGAGCGACTCTCCTCATTCAAATGACGGCCAAAGGTTGATTTGACGCCAGAAATCACCTGCTATTCTCGCCTCACTTGCCGAGCAGATTGTGTCGTGAGTCGAGAGTTTTGAAAACTCTTTCCTGTAAAGCCCGTATTAACTGTCAAGACTGCCGACTAAAAGCTACTGTGTTTATTCTGCACCATCGATTTGAAATTTGTAACGTGCCTCTTACGTGAGACACCTTACCAGTTTTAATAAGTTATTGTCTCCTATTGATGTATTCACGATAGTTAGGAAGTGCTGTAGTTCGTAGCCGGCCATGAGTCAGAGAGCATTTCCCACGCTGGCTGGCTAGGTGACGAAGCGACCATATGTCGCGCGTAGTGGGGCGGGGCTCGGCGCTGGACCGTAGCAACAAGCGTTAGCCTGGGAAATACACTTCTGGAAATGGAAAAAAGAACACATTGACACCGGTGTGTCAGACCCACCATACTTGCTCCGGACACTGCGAGAGGGCTGTACAAGCAATGATCACACGCACGGCACAGCGGACACACCAGGAACCGCGGTGTTGGCCGTCGAATGGCGCTAGCTGCGCAGCATTTGTGCACCGCCGCCGTCAGTGTCAGCCAGTTTGCCGTGGCATACGGAGGAGGAAATCCGACGACACGACGCACCAAGGCGGATCAAGGAAGGTCCGACTGATACTCCCGAATTCCGGGTGGAAATGCTGACCAGTTATAGTGTGCGTCACGTATACCACCCTCTACGAACTCGCCGCTGAGCTGAGTAATAACAGTATCAGTTTAGAAGCGAGGGGAGCTTGCAAATTCATGTTGCATTTCTAGTGTGACACCTGTCATGAGTATATGCTCATATGGCCTGCAATACACGACACTAAAGAAATTTTTAATATTAGACTTTTTCAATTATTCAAAATGACAGTCACAATCGCATTATTTATTTTGTCGCCAACCGGGTTCGTCCCGCGATTGGGTCATCTTCAGGGCAATTTACAATAGTTACCAACCGTGCACAGGCAGGGTGACGACTCCAGCGAGCGAACAAATGGTGTAAATTGCCCTGAAGACGACATCGCGGGTCGAAACCGGTTGGTGGAAAAATTAATAATGCGATTGTGCCTGTCATTTTGAATAATTGATTATAAGTAAATTAATCACTGTTTATCTCCTTACAACTATGTTGTCTAAAATTTTATTAGGTTTTTTGTTGTGATTGTTGAAATATTCCCGGAGTAAAAAGTACTTTAAGAAGCTTAGGGATTGCGGCTGTATAACGTAGAATCCTGCCGCCATATTTTGACTGACATCAATTTAGCCAGCTTCAGTTGAGTGTTTTGCCCTGAAGATGGCTAGTTCGCATTTCGATGTTTATACCATAAGTCGGCGCGGAGACGCATGCGCAAAGGTAACAGCTACATGAGCGACCTCTGTCAAGTTTTACGTCCTCTTTGACTACTGCTCCATCTATGACGCTCAGGCGCTTGCGTAATGTGATACTAGATTCGCGCTCTCTGTCGGAATATGTAGTTACGGAGCTAATATTCAGATGTCATAAAATGTTTTCTTTCTGAAGAAATTGAAGAAATCATCTGGTCCCCCGCCTTACCTAGTTGAAGGCCGCCATCACAATTAATAGTATCTTGCCCTAAGCGTATTTCAATCGATTCCTTAATAATTGAATCCCAGAAGTATCTCGTCGAGGCCAAGATTTCAGTGGCAGAATAACCCGTGGAATGTCCTATGGAGATACAATACTCGGCTATGGCTGACTTATTGGGATGGAAAAGGTGAGTGCGGTGATCATTTTCAACGCATCTTTCATGCACTATGCGCGTTGTCTGACCAAGTAGCCTTTGACACTCCGGCAAGGTGTTCTGTAGATTTCAGCATTCTGCAATCTCAGATCGTCCTTTGCCGGACGTAGAACAGCACAAGTGTCTCTGGAGAGTGGAAGGTTACTGTCACATGACGTTCCCTTAATATTCTGTCTAATTTCGACGAAATATATCCGACGTAAGGGCAAACGCCCTGGATTTGAACCGCTCCATCTCCTCTTCATCAGTGGGTGGTAACGCTTCTTCTCCCTTAGAGCTGTGGTGAGCACACCGGGAGAGTATCCGTTATCTTGAAACAGTGATCGTAGGTGTTCCAGTTCCTTTGCAAAGCTGTCACCATCAGACAAAATTCGTGTCCGGTGTACCAACGTTCGAAGGACGCCCTTACTTGGTAATGGGTTGCCGCAGCTAGACACCTGCTGATACAGATCTGTATGTGTCGGCTTACGGTAAACAGAGAGCCCCAGCGATCCATTCACTTTCCGACTGACGAAGACTTCCAGATATGTCAGACAGCCGCCGTTCTCCACTTCCATCGTAAATTCGATAATCTAGTGGATATAATTCAGATGCTGCGAAAAGTGTGACAGTTTCTCTTCCCCATTCAGACGGACTACAGAAGTCTTTTTATTTATGTTCTGCGAAATCAGGTGCCCTCTTCTCAGTCCTCTATAATAAAGCTTGATACCATATACTTTTGATCACATAGTGTAGTTTTCAGCTTCATTGTATTCAGAGACTGTGTGGCTGAAGAGCATGTACATAACCGCCACCAACTCACACTTACCGGAAAATACAAGTGATATTTAAGAATAAAAGAACATACGACGCCTGCAAACCCGTTTTCACATGCGAATCAGCTACGCCACGGTGAGGTGGCTGTTACGGCACCGTAAATTGCTTCCTGCCATTTTACACCAGAGCCCTACTGCCCAGTACGTATAAGGGAGGAGCGCATAGTCGTTTTAAAGTGCACATAAGCGAAAGCTCCGGTAATACAATATCTAACAACAAACTTATAGCACGGTCCTTAACGAGGGAAACGTGACACCACATGTTTCCTCCAGCCGTAAAACGTGTTAATACACAATGAAACGGCTCGCGTGTCTATAGAGAGTCGACAAACTGATGACACTGCATGCGTTATTATTCTGCGCGCGTCCATCATGTCAATATTCGTGCCCTTAATACAGATCGATGCTGCCCGATACTCAAGAGGAGGTGACGCCCCACCTAACCATGCAGAGAAGCGTTACAATGAAGTTTAACACTGTGTAAGGTGTAGTGTGTGTTTTGCTTGTGTTTCGAATTACCGTAGTCTAGTTAAAGGTACACCTAATGTCAGCAGTATTTCCCTTCACCTACTCGCTTGCTATAAACAGAAGAATTGAAAAGGTACATACTTCGTAAAGACCTTATTTTTGCAGTTTATGTTTCAAAAGGCAAGCTAGTTACTTCAGGTTAGATTCCAGACTATGTCATTCTTTTTGGTGAAGCTGTAGCTATCATTTTTATTTAAGAGTTTAGCATTTTTATGTAATGTGGTCATCCACCTGCTATATAAAGGGCATATCTCCAACCTTCTCTGTGAATTACAGAATATCGTCTCACCTATTTGATACCTAGCAGGAATGTATTATAAAGGTGTATCCTTCTTTTATTTGTTCCGTCGCTTTATATAAAGAAAAATGTATAAGGAATAATGTCATTCTTCCAATATAATTATATGTAACCTTTTTTTTTGTGGTTGTGGTGGTGGTGGGGAGAGGGAGCTTTACTCATTTTGTTAAAGGTAGAAGAGTTACAGTAGCGATGAAAAATTTAAGAGCCGAAGGAGACAACAGGGACAGTGAATAAAGATGGAAAAGTCTATAATAACGTGAAGAATAAAGCAGACTTCAGAACTTTCCCGAAAGAAGTAGATTCACTATTCTTGCAATAACTTACCAATATCTCGAGAAGATTTGTTCAGGACCCCGACCAAAAAGAGGATTACGTAACGGTTGAAGAGCCCTGAAAAATTACAGGAGAGAACTTTTATTTCATGATCCAGCGCAGTAGACATGGAGATGAAGCAGTCGTTATCTAACACAACCTGCACTCAGAAGCAATCACATCAAGAAGACGCAAATACACCTTGATTACTTCAAGGTGTATATCGAAGTACATTACGTGTTATATTGGACAGAGAATTTTGTAAACCCTCGTCGCCAGTTACGTAAAGGTCTCATCGCTATTGTTGTGCAGGCCGAGTTGTCACTCTTGTTACGGTAGGCCGAGCTTGCGGGTTCGTGAAACGGCTTCTGTTGCCGTACATCGCTAAGACAATTTCTCCCTGCCACTATGAGATAGCTATGCCCCATGGTCTGGTAACAGTATAGGAGAACGAAGATTCTAGAATGCTCCAACAAATTAGTAACAAAGTCACAAAAATAATTTGAAAAGTTTGCTTATCTTTGTGATTTGTAGAATGATTAAGTCAGCAACACTACATGTAATAAAACACATAAATGGCCCTCAATGGCTAGGTGTACGAGGTGCAACAATAAAGTAACTACACTGATTTTCTTTGCAAGATGTGGCAATCCTGCAGGCTTGCTTAGTCAGAATATCTTTGACCTTGGTCTATAACCTGCTTCTAGTCCAAGCAGCACATCGATGCAACGGCTCAGTCGTGAGTTGTGCTGTAATAAGTTATCACGTGTTTGTGTCTCTCGTCACGGAAATGGAACCGCATAATATTGCGCAACGGTATACCATTTCTTTTTGCGTTGAATTGGGTGAAAACGCAACGACAACTTACGGTAAGCTTCAGAAGGCTTTCGGAGAGGAGGTTATGTCAAGAGCTCAAGTTTTTCGTCGGCATAAAATGTTTAGTGAGGGCAGAACGAATGTTGAAGATGAAGACCGCAGTGGACGACCATCAACCTCATGGACAGATGTCAACTTGGCCAGGGTGCGTGAACTCGTACGATCCGATCGAAGATTATCCGTGAAAATGATTGCAGAAGAACCGAACGTCAATAGAGAAACGGTTCGTCTAATAATTGAAGATCTTGGTAAGAGAAAGATTTGTGCAAAAATGGTCCCCAAAAATCTCACACCGAAACAGCGAGAAACACAGTAGAATGTCGCAGCCGATCTGTTAGGGCAAACGGAAATCAATAAAGAATTGTTGAGCCATGTTATCACTGGTGATGAAAGTTATTTTTTCGGTACGATCCAGAGACAAAACGCCAAAGTTTGCAATGGTACTCAAAAGGATCACAAAAACCGAAAAAAGCTCGCATGTCACAGTCAAAAGTGAAATGGATGGTTGTGTGCTTCTTTGATTCCAAGGGAATTGTTCATGAAGAGCGGGTGCCTCTTGGACAGACAGTTAACCAATATTAGTACAAAGAAATTTTAGAAAGACTTCTTAAAAGAGTTCTTCGTGTCCGTGCCAAATTTACTGATAATTGGCTCTGCATCACGATAATGCGCTATCCCGTACTGCTCTGTCAGTACAGCAATTTTTAACCTCAAAACAAATTTCAGTACTACAACAGCCACCTTATTGACGAGATATCGCTCCGTGCCACTCTTTTCTATTTCCAGGAGTCAAAACGGCGGTCTAGGGACACCATTTTCAACCAACACAAGATGTCCAAAAAGCTGTGATGAGGGTCTTGGAGGAGTCCCAGAAATATTACCACCTATGGCAGAAGCCCTGTAAAAAGTATGTGCAATCAGAAGGGAACTACTTTGAAGGAGACAACACTAAACTTGACTAAAACGGTAAGCAACTTTTTTTTCACATGGGTCTCATTACTTTATTGTCGTACCTCGTCAATAATCGATGGCGTATGTCACAGTACATGGCAAATGCAATTTACAGCAACTGTCTGTTCACTTCTAAATGTACACTAAACGACGCTCCCTGTGTAAGTCAGCCCTGGATGATGATCTATATCCAAGTGGGCGGGAGCTGCTCTTCGGTCTTCCAAATAGGCTTCTGTCCGGTGTCGACCAGTCGTTGGCGGATTGTACTCGGCCGGCAATTGGTCCAGGCGAAGTCGATATCTTCATCCTCAGCACCGCCCGTGGAACTGGTGGAACTCGCGCAAGTTACGAGTCTCTATGGCACTGGCACCAGCTCGAATCTTTGCACCTATTGTGCTTTTGTCCTTGCAGCGTCTTGTATGGACGTCACAGCAGAGAAAGGACTCTATTTTACTTAATCTATGGGCTATGTTATCAGTGGAGACTGAGAGTTACTGTTTTGGGTGTTGAACCAGGAGGTTTTTCCCGCTACACTGACCTGTGTAAGGGACAAAGCAAGCGTTGCTTAAAGTGAGATTAATGAAACAAATGATTCGCCAATAATACGCATATGCGCACAGTTCTCATTGTTGACAGGGTAAAGCCGTGCCTACAATCTTTACCCAACAGAATCCAGTCCCACATCCTACACTGAAAGAGTTTGCATTTTGGAAATAATTTTTTGACTGACGAGATAGAAACCGTCAGCTTGCTGTGCCCCTGCAATCTTTAAAAGCAACTGCAGCACGATGGTAGCAAAAAACTTCCTTCACTGTTAGAGGACAGATGGTGAGAAGTACAGCATGTCCCAGGGGGTAAGGTCAATATCCAAGGATACGACAGTAACGATCATCTGAAGCAATAAACTTCATATGGATATATACACTATTCCGAATCTGCCCGAGACATAACATATTTAATACAGATTGTTGTCTATTTTTTGTATTATTCATCACATTAGTAGGTTTGTACATGTGCACTTGTACAAAAGTCAATAAATATTACAACATGCGTTTTACGAGGTGCATTCAAGTTCTAAGGCCTCCGATTTTTTTTTCTAATTAACTACTCACCCGAAATCGATGAAACTGGCGTTACTTCTCGACGTAATCGCCCTGCAGACGTACACATTTTTCACAACGCTGACGCCATGATTCCATTGCAGCGGCGAAGGCTTCTTTAGGAGTCTGTTTTGACCACTGGAAAATCGCTGACGCAATAGCAGCACAGCTGGTGAATGTGCGGCCACGGAGAGTGTCTTTCATTGTTGGAAAAAGCCAAAAGTCTCTAGGAGCCAGGTCAGGTGAGTAGGGAGCGTGAGAAATCACTTCAAAGTTGTTATCACGAAGAAACTGTGGCGTAACGTTAGCTCGATGTGCGGGTGCGTTGTCTTGGTGAAATAGCACACGCGCAGCCCTTCCCGGACGTTTTTGTTGCAATGCAGGAAGGAATTTGTTCTTCAAAACATTTTTGTAGGATGCACCTGTTACCGTAGTTGGCCTTTGGAACGCAATGGGTAAGGATTACGCCCTCACTGTCCCAGAACATGGACATCATCATTTTTTCAGCACTGGCGGTTACCCGAAATTTTTTTGGTGGCAGTGAATCTGTGTGCTTCCATTGAGCTGACTGGCGCTTTGTTTCTGGATTGAAAAATGGCATCCACGTCTCATCCATTGTCACAACCGACGAAAAGAAAGTCCCTTTCATGCTGTTGTTGCGCGTCAACATTGCTTGGCAATATGCCACACGGGCAGCCATGTGGTCGTCCGTCAGCATTCATGGCACCAACCTGGATGACACTTTTCGCATTTTCAGGTCGTCATGCAGGATTGTGTGCACAGAACCCACAGAAATGCCAACTCCGGAGGCGATCTGTTCAACAGTCATTCGGCGATCCCCAAAAACAATTCTCTCCACTTTCTCGATCATATCGTCAGACAGGCTTGTGCGAGCCCGAGGTTGTTTCGGTTTGTTATCACACGATGTTCTGCCTTCATTAAACTGTCGCACCCATGAACGCACTTTCGACATATCCATAACTCCATCATCACATGTCTCCTTCAACTGTCGATGAATTTCAATTGGTTTCACACCACGCAAATTCAGAAAACGAATGATTGCACGCTGTTCAAGTAAGGAAAACTTCGCCATTTTAAGTATTTGAAACAGTTCTCATTCTCGCCGCTGGTGGTAAAATTCCATCTGCCGTACGGTGCTGCCATCTCTGGGACGTATTGACAATGAACGCAGCCTCATTTTAAAACAATGCGCATGTTTCTATCTCTTTCCAGTCCGGAGAAAAAAAATCGGAGGCCTTAGAACTTGAATGCACCTCGTAAACAGTACCAGCTGAAAAATCATTATTTTTTAACACATTCACATCTAAGTATTATCGTACACGCCACTTTGCAGCAGCTGTACAGTTAACAAGAAATTAACAGAATTCTGTTTCAAACGAATTTCATTATGAACTCGCAGCTCTCTCACAGAGTTTTCTGTCTTGCCAATTAGGATACTTTCTTAGACCGCACAGCAGAGGCTCCGTGACCTCGCGGATTGTTACTGCCACATCTAATGCGCGTAGATACTTCCTCCGGTAGTTAAGTGCATTTATACCTATTCATCCCACTTTATCATACATTCTGACAATCTTTAGAGTTTTGAATTTCACAGCTGCCCGTGCGACATGAACTTTTATTCCTCCCACCTACCTACCCCCACTCACCACTTATTTGCAAAAAACACACACACACACACACCTTTCCACCAACAGTTTTAACAGATTTCCTTTTCCTTTCCACCATTACTGCCATCTACATCTACATACATACTCTGCAATCCACCATGCGGTGCGTGACGGAAGGTACCTCGTACCACAACGTGCATCTTCTCTCCCTGTTCCACTCCCAAATAGAACGAGGGAAAAATGACTGCCTATATGCCTCTGTACGAGCCCTAGTCTATCTTATCTTTTCTTTGTGGTCTTTCCGCGAAATGTAAGTGGCTCGAGCAGTACTCAAGAATAGGTCGCATTAGTGTTTTATAAGCGGTCTTCTTTACAGATGAACCACATCTTCCCAAAATACTACCAATGAACCGAAGACGACTATCCGCCTTCCCCACAACTGCCATTACATGCTTGTCCCACTTCATATCGCTCTGCATTGTTACGCCCAAATATTGAACCGACGTGATTGTGTCAAGCGCTACACTACTAATGGAGTATTCAGACATTACAGGATTCTTTTTCCTATTCATCTGCATTAATTTACATTTATCTACACTCCTGGAAATTGAAATAAGAACACCGTGAATTCATTGTCCCAGGAAGGGGAAACTTTATTGACACATTCCTGGGGTCAGATACATCACATGATCACACTGACAGAACCACAGGCACATAGACACAGGCAACAGAGCATGCACAATGTCGGCACTAGTACAGTGTATATCCACCTTTCGCAGCAATGCAGGCTGCTATTCTCCCATGGAGACGATCGTAGAGATGCTGGATGTAGTCCTGTGGAACGGCTTGCCATGCCATTTTCACCTGGCGCCTCAGTTGGACCAGCGTTCGTGCTGGACGTGCAGACCGCGTGAGACGACGCTTCATCCAGTCCCAAACATGCTCAATGGGGGACAGATCCGGAAATCTTGCTGGCCAGGGTAGTTGACTTACACCTTCTAGAGCACGTTGGGTGGCACGGGATACATGCGGACGTGCATTGTCCTGTTGGAACAGCAAGTTCCCTTGCCGGTCTAGGAATGGTAGAACGATGGGTTCGATGACGGTTTGGATGTACCGTGCACTATTCAGTGTCCCCTCTACGATCACCAGTGGTGTACGGCCAGTGTAGGAGATCGCTCCTCACACCATGATGCCGGGTGTTGGCCCTGTGTGCCTCGGTCGTATGCAGTCCTGATTATGGCGCTCACCTGCACGGCGCCAAACACGTATACGACCATCATTGGCACCAAGGCAGAAGCGACTCTCATCGCTGAAGACGACACGTCTCCATTCGTCCCTCCATTCACGCCTGTCGCGACACCACTGGAGGCGGGCTGCACGATGTTGGGGCGTGAGCGGAAGACGGCCTAACGGTGTGCGGGACCGTAGCCCAGCTTCATGCAGACGGTTGCGAATGGTCCTCGCCGATACCCCAGGAGCAACAGTGTCCCTAATTTGGTGGGAAGTGGTGGTGTGGTCCCCTGCGGCACTGCGTAGGATCCTACGGTCTTGGAGTGCATCCGTGCGTCGCTGCGGTCCGGTCCCAGGTCGACGGGCACGTGCACCTTCCGCCGACCACTGGCGACAACATCGATGTACTGTGGAGACCTCACGCCCCACGTGTTGAGCAATTCGGCGGTACGTCCACCCGGCCTCCCGCATGCCCACTATACGCCCTCGCTCAACGTCCGTCAACTGCACATACGGTTCACGTCCACGCTGTCGCGGCATGCTACCAGTGTTAAAGACTGCGATGGAGCTCCGTATGCCACGGCAAACTGGCTGACACTGACGGCGGCGGTGCACAAATGCTGCGCAGCTAGCGCCATTCGACGGCCAACACCGCGGTTCCTGGTGTGTCCGCTGTGCCGTGCGTGTGATCATTGCTTGTACAGCCCTCTCGCAGTGTCCGGAGCAAGTATGGTGGGTCTGACACACCGGTGTCAATGTGTTCTTTTTTCCATTTCCAGGAGTGTATATTTAGAGCTAGCTGCCATTCTTTACACCAATCACAAATCCTGTCCAAGACATCTTTTATCCTCCCTCAGTCACTCAACGACGACACCTTCCCGTACATCACAGCAACATCAGCAAACAGCCACACATTGCTATCCACCCTATCCAAAAGATCATTTATGTAGACGGAAAACAACAGCTGACCTACCACACTTCCCTGGGGCACCTTCACCTCCGATGAACACTCACCATCGAGAATAACGCACAGGGGTTCTATTACTTAAGAAGTCTTCAAGCCACTCACCTACGTGTGAATCAATCCCATATGCTCGTACCTTAGTTAGGAGTCTGCAGTGGGGCACCGAGTCAAACGCTTTCCGGAAGTCAAGGAATATGGCATTCGTCTGATACCCTTCATCCATGGTTCGCAAGATATCATGTGAAATAAGGGCGAGTTGCGTTTCGCAGGGCGATGCTTTCTAAAGCCGTGCTGATGCATGGACAGCAACTTCTCTGTCTCAAGGAAATTCCTTATATTCGAACTGAGAATATGTTCGAGAATCCTGTAACAAACCGATGTTAAGGATATTGGTCTGTAATATTGAGGATCCGTCCTTCTACCCTTCTTATACACAGGCGTCACCTAGGTTTTTTCCAGTCACTCGGAACATTACGTTGGGCAAGAGATTCGCGATAAATGCAAGCTAAGTGAGGAGCTAATGCAGTAGAGTACTGTCTGTAAAACCGAATTGGAACCCCATCAGGACCTGGCGATTTATTTATTTTCAACCCATTCAGCTGCTTCACAACCGCTGGGATGTCTATCACTATGTCCTCCATACGACAATCTGTACGAGACTCAAACGGCGGTATGTTTGTACGATCCTCCTGCGTGAAAGATTTCTCAAATGCTAAATTTAAAATTTCAACTTTCGTTTGGCTGTCTTCCATTGCCAGGCCAGACTGATCAGTGAGTGACTGGATGGAAGTCTTCGACCCGCTTACCGATTTTACGTAAGACCGGAATTTCCTTGGGTTTTCAGTAAGATCTTTTGTTAAGGTATGACGGTGGAAGTGGTTGAATGCTTCGCGCATCGCTCTTTTTACACCAGCACGACTCTCTACTAACTTTTGCCTGTCCTCATTTTCCCGATCTTTCTTGTACCACGAGTGCAACTGCCATTGCTTCCTGAGTATTCTCCGAATTGCGCTGTGGGTTTTTCCGTCCGTAACCCACCTTTTCGGCACATAATTGTCCAATGCGTGATTTACAATGTGTTTAAAATTTGCCCATAATTTTTCCATGTCCATCGTACCGGAAGTAAATGAAGTCGATTCATTTACTAAGTGGGATGCTAACAACTGCTTATCTACTCATTCTATTAAGAATACTGTCCTAGCCTTCTTGACCGACTTTTTAACTTTCGTAACCATAGTCGTAATGACAACACCATGATCACTGATCCCTGTCTCACACTGACACCGTCGGTGAGGTCTGGTCTGTCCATGGCTACCGGATCTAAAATATTTCCATTATGCGTCGGCTGTCGATTTAGCTGCTCAAGACAGTTTTCGGATAACGTGTTCAAAAGTAATTGACACGACGGGTTGTCTGTACCACCTGTAATGAATCCATAGAAATCCCAGTCTATACACAATTTATCCTTGCACCATCTTTCCGCAACAGTTTAGAAAAGTATCCCTTTCCCTGGCTAAAACTCAGTCCCACATCCGATTTCTCAAGAGCTGCCTAAACCATGCAATCCTCCCCCCCCCCTCCCTCCACCCACCCCCCCCCCCCCCCCCCCGGCCGAACTGTAAAGATTCCTTTCTCTGGATCCCAGGCTTCCTTTCACAAAGACTTACATCTTTGCAGATTCCGCCGATCCCTGGCCCTCACAAACCTGGTACTGCAGAAACACATCTTCAAGGCACAGGCATTCCAGAACCACCTCTGCTCCATCTACAAGATACTACTGCTGGCATTCCGGCCGAGATGCTGGAGTTGGCGGTTGTATGTGCGTGAGGTGTGCTTGCTTTGTGTGTGTGTGTGTGTGTGTGTGTGTGTGTGTGTGTGTGGGTGTTGAAAGGTGGCTACACTGAGCCACAGCGCCAGAGATCGCGCCAGAGAGTTTTGTTCCGCCGCCTCCACTGGCAGTGATTATTGAGAAGTAGCGGCAGGCAGTTCTTGCCGAGAAGTTGTGGTGGACACTGGTTGTCGTGAAGTCGGAGTGAGATGTGATAGTGTTGTTCCATGTTTTATGCAGTGGTTTGATGGGAGAGATAGCAGATGTAGTTCCAATGGAGATATTGTAATGATCTGAGTGCTTTTCGTCAATATACACTCCTGGAAATTGAAATAAGAACACCGTGAATTCATTGTCCCAGGAAGGGGAAACTTTATTGACACATTCCTGGGCTCAGATACATCACATGATCACAATGACAGAACCACAGGCACATAGACACAGGCAACAGAGCATGCACAATGTCGGCACTAGTACAGTGTATATCCACCTTTCGCAGCAATGCAGGCTGCTATTCTCCCATGGAGACGATCGTAGAGATGCTGGATGTAGTCCTGTGGAACGGCTTGCCATGCCATTTCCACCTGGCGCCTCAGTTAGACCAGCGTTCGTGCTGGACGTGCAGACCGCGTGAGACGACGCTTCATCCAGTCCCAAACATGCTCAATGGGGGACAGATCCGGAGATCTTGCTGGCCAGGGTAGTTGACTTACACCTTCTAGAGCACGTTGGGTGGCACGGGATACATGCGGACGTGCATTGTCCTGTTGGAACAGCAAGTTCCCTTGCCGGTCTAGGAATGGTAGAACGATGGGTTCGATGACGGTTTGGATGTACCGTGCACTATTCAGTGTCCCCTCGACGATCACCAGTGGTGTACGGCCAGTGTAGGAGATCGCTCCCCACACCATGATGCCGGGTGTTGGCCCTGTGTGCCTCGGTCGTATGCAGTCCTGATTGTGGCGCTCACCTGCACGGCGCCAAACACGCATACGACCATCATTGGCACCAAGGCAGAAGCGACTCTCATCGCTGAAGACGACACGTCTCCATTCGTCCCTCCATTCACGCCTGTCGCGACACCACTGGAGGCGGGCTGCACGATGTTGGGGCGTGAGCGGAAGACGGCCTAACGGTGTGCGGGACCGTAGCCCAGCTTCATGGAGACGGTTGCGAATGGTCCTCGCCGATACCCCAGGAGCAACAGTGTCCCTAATTTGCTGGGAAGTGGCGGTGCGGTCCCCTGCGGCACTGCGTAGGATCCTACGGTCTTGGAGTGCATCCGCGCGTCGCTGCGGTCCGGTCCCAGGTCGACGGGCACGTGCACCTTCCGCCGACCACTGGCGACAACATCGATGTACTGTGGAGACCTCACGCCCCACGTGTTGAGCAATTCGGCGGTACGTCCACCCGGCCTCCCACATGCCCACTATACGCCCTCGCTCAAAGTCCGTCAACTGCACATACGGTTCACGTCCACGCTGTCGCGGCATGCTACCAGTGTTAAAGACTGCGTTGGAGCTCCGTATGCCACGGCAAACTGGCTGACACTGACGGCGGCGGTGCACAAATGCTGCGCAGCTAGCGCCATTCGACGGCCAACACCGCGGTTCTTGGTGTGTCCGCTGTGCCGTGCGTGTGATAATTGCTTGTACATCCCTCTCGCAGTGTCCGGAGCAAGTATGGTGGGTCTGACACACCGGTGTCAATGTGTTCTTTTTTCCATTTCCAGAAGTGTATATGAAGGTAACAAATTCCCTGTTTTTTCTTTTTAATATTTCTGTATCTAAAATAATGCATCATTACAGGTTCAGTCAACAAAGCATCTGGCTTGTGTTCTTGTATTAGAGTGTAATTCTGCTTTCCTTACGCAATTATAGTATTTCTAATTTTCTTTTATCACGTCAGTATAATTGGTATTTAAAAATTCTTGTCTTGTTGAAGAAGAACCGTGCCAGATGTGCGTTGAGTCATACTACCACACACAGAACAGCTACACTTGTGCTTTGTTGGCTTCGTAGATTTTATAGTTGCTGGGGACTTAATTAATTAACTGTGTTAACGAAAATTTTCATTTCATTCTTTGTTGTTGTTCCATGCAGTCAGATTGCGTACAAAAACTAGTCAGGGCCAGCCGTTTACGAGACTTGCGTAATCGGACTAACAGCTACCAAAAAATATTTGCTTATTATTTTAATTAAGGCCCCATGCACGTGGCGACCGCTGCTTCGGATCGTCCCTTGGAATCATCTTTTTGTAAAAATAGTAGACAGTTGTATTGTAGTAGTAATTTGTAGTTTAGTAATTGTAGTCTATTTTGCATGTGTAGATTTGGTAATTGGCATTCTTCTAATGGTATTTTTCAAAATTTAATTTTTATTGCCTTGTATACGCGTTTGACGATTTGGGCAATTATTTCAACTGTTCGATTAAACGTGTTTGTCGGGAAGCATTTCGTGTGAATGGTATTGTTGGTGATAAAGTGTCATATTGTGTTTATTTTTCATATAGGGACGAGTTTTGTATAGTTTGTAAATGATTACGCGATCGATGAAAAAGGCAAATATGATGAATAGCCAGAATAACGAAATTGTTGACATGGCGAACTCGCCAACACAGGAGAACAGGATGATGAATAATGAAGGGGAAAACAATTTAATAAGCAGGGAAAATAGTCCGGAAACAGTTCAAAATTTTTCTCAATCAGAAAATTCACAGATTATGTGGTTAACGACAGAGGAAATGGAGCAGTTAATGAGTGCAATATTAAATTTGGGATCTGAATTAAAAACAGTGGCAACACGGTTAGATTCACAAATAGGAACAATTAAAACAGAGATGGAAACAATGGAAACACGGTTAGACTCACGAATAGCGACGTGTTTCAAAAATATGAAAGATAAATTAAAGAAAGAAATTAGAGAAGAAGTACAACCGATTTTGAATGCTCACAATAATAGATTAATTGCAGTAGAGATTAGACAAAGGGAACAGGATAGAGAACAGGAAGAAAGAGATCGCGTGATAGTACAGAAATTTTCAGAGTTAAATTTACAACGTGCAAAAGATAAGGAAGAAATATTTGAGAGAATCGAGGAATCCGTTCCAGATGACAGATTAAATAACCTAACACAACAGTATGAACAGCTAACTACTAAATGTGTTAATACTGAAACCCGAGTCGCGAGACTTACGGAAGACGTAAATAAACAGAAAGAACGAATAGGTGATTTATCGGAAAGAGTTGAGGAGATTTCAGACAAATTGACAAGTCTTAGTTTAAATGGGGACAGAGATTCAGATGATACAGCACCATTGCCATTTGCAGAAACCGAAGAGTACCAGAACATAAATAAGCATGTTGAAAATCAGGGAAAATTTAATGAACGCGTTAAAAGGGAAGTTGAGGCATTACGAAAGCAAGTCAAACAGATCGAAGGCGAAATCGTAGGAAAAGATAGCAGAAGAAATTTAGAATCACGGATAGCAGAGGGCTTTGAAGAAAATAATTTGTTTCATTTACGGGATGCGACAAGAGAGCGCCAGGCGCGCGAACTTTACAATAATCGACATTCGGACTGGGACAGACGCGGTAGGTCTTTGTCGCCACGAGGCGAAAACTTTGACTATAAACACTTTTTGACTGTTCGGAAATTTAAGATGTTCCGCAATTCTAAGAATGACATACATCCATGTTTATGGTTAGATCAATTTACGTACGCCCTTCCGCCAAATTTACCACTAAGTCACAAACTGAAATCTATGTGCAGCTATTAGAGTCCTCAGGGGATTCACTACTCTTAAGTGAATATGTGCCGTAGCGAGCATAGGGCCCCGAGCTGTAGTGGTGCTATTTCCCTTTTAGTTTTCTGCTTTGCTACCTACTCTTTTACTATTCTTTGCATCTATCGAAACAACTCTTCAACTATCAATCTATCTATAGAGCGTGTAAAAAATAACCGGATATGACTATTTTACCCAAAAGTGATTTCGGAAATTACCGTTTGGACTTACCGTATCTTCAGCAGCATTCATTCGTAGTTTAAACGAAATTTTACCTGTTTATCTTCGTGACAATATTACTTCATATGTTGACGACATTCTTATTGCTAAACGTTCTTGGAGTGAGCACAACAAAATTTTGGATTCATTATTACGTATTTTTGCAAGAGTTGGCATTACTGTGAACTTGGAGAAATCTGAATTTGGTCGTTCACAGGTGAAATTTCTCGGTCACATTATTTCTACAGAAGGTATTCTTCCTGATCCAGAAAAACTTGACGCTATTCGTAATTTTGCTGTTCCTACCACAAAACGTGATGTTCGTAGTTTCCTTGATGTCTGTAATTTTCTTAGACGCTTTGTTAGATTGGACGATTTGGCCACACCTCGTTTATGTGAACTATCTGGAAAGAAATCTAATTGGTGTTGGGATGAGGAAGCTCAATCAGAATTTGAACAACTTCGTGATGCTTTAGTTGCTGCTCCACTTCTTTCACATCCGGATTTATCTGAAGATTTTTGTTTGGCAACGGACTCATCATACAAAGGGCTAGGTGCACATTTATTTCAAGAGATAGAAGAAAACGGCGTTGTAGTACAAAAGACTATTGCATTTGGAAGTCGTGTTCTCTCTAAATCAGAAAAGAATTATTCAATTACGGAACTTGAAGCTTTGGCTGTTGTTTGGGCTTTTCACAAAATTTCGCACATTTTTGTTTGGCAGACATACTAAGGTTTACACCGATCATCGAGCTCTGGAGTTTCTTATGTCGACAAAATTAACTCATGGCAGATTGTCACGATGGGCGTTGTACCTACAGGAATTTGATTTTAGTATTGTTTACATACAGGGTTCTTCAAATATTGTTGCTGACGCTTTATCACGTGCACCTATGGGTTTGAAACAAAGTGCTGAAGAGGATTGCAAGGAAAACAATTATTGTTTGATGTATATTCAAGGTGTTGCGTTTGAGAACTTTATTTCGTCTTCGCTCCAGGACATCGCTAAGGAGCAAAATAAGGATCGAATCTGGAAGGACATTAAGGAGAAGTGGAGGAGAAAGGAAAGCATAGCGATTAGACAGCATTATTTAGTTCGCAATGACATTCTTTTCAAACGAAAATCGGTCGACAACTCTGTTTGGTTAGTTTGTATTCCTGATGAGTGGGTTAATAAGCTGATTTCGTATACGCATTTCAGTTATGCACACTTTGGTCCCAGAAAATGCTTTCATAAATTACGAGAAAATTGCTACTTCAATAATATGGAAAAACGTGTTCGATCTGTTCTGGCCAAATGCAAATTATGTCAAAAGGCTAAGCCGCCAACAATTTCTCATAGAGCACCGTTGTTTCCTATCATTCCAGCTAAATTAAAGGACATGGCTGCAGTTGATTTGTTCGGTCCAGTGGTTCGTTCTACTAATGGTTTTGCGTACATTTTCGTAGCAGTGGAACTGACATCAAAATATGTGTGTTTTACACCTTTACGCAAAGCAACAGCTCATTCAGTATCTAATGCTTTCATTAACCATTTTCTTAAAGAATTTGGTCATGTTGATAAGGTTATATCAGATAATGGATCACAGTTTCGTTCTAAAATTTGGCTTCGTACTCTACGGCGTCGTAAGATTAAACCAATCTTCATTTCACTTTTTCACCCTCAATCTAACGCTTCAGAGAGATGGATGAAGGAAATCAATAAATTATGTCGTCTTTATTGTCATCAGAATCACAGAACGTGGGATCAGTATCTTCATATTTTCCAAAACATTCTGAATGAACTCCCTAATGATTCAACTTCTTTACCGCCTATATTGATATTAAAAAACAAAGCACCGACAAATCGCATATCTGAAATCGTTCCTTTTCCGCCTACATGGAAACTGTGGCGTTTTGAAGTTGTGAACATGGCTCTGCAAAATATTGCATCTGCGGCTTCTAGAAGAGAGAAATCAGCTAAACGTCCTGGTCGTTTAAAAACTTTTTCAGTTGGTCAGAAGGTGTTAGTTAAGTCTCATCGTTTGTCTCACAAAGGAAAGGGATTGTGTCGCAAATTTTTTCTGCTTTATAACGGTCCATATAGAATTCGCAAAATTATTCATGACAACACTGTTGAAGTAGAAACTCTTAAATCACGACGCTCTAAAGGAATACGTCATATATCTAACGTTAAAATTTTTGTGGAATGATATACTTTTGAAAAATTTTTTGTAGAATGACATACTTGTGAGAAACTAACAGCTACATGTAAACACGCAGTGAGTACAAGGATACCGCGCTGTGTTTTGGCGGCAGCATATACTCAAAGCAACAGTCAAGTCTGCGCGCCGCACAGGGCAGTCGTTGACCGCAAACAATTGCTTCCTACGTCACGTGCCTACAGCTGATCGAGCGATCTGTGCGAATGCACTGACAGCCGTAAACAAATACACAGTTTAATTCTCCGATTAAAATCACTATAAAGCTATAGTGACTTGATGAATTATGTTATTAACATTCAGTATTTTTCAGGATACGGTTCTATAAAATATTTAAGAACTTCAGGTAAATTCTGTGCGTGACCGACGTTAAGAGGACTTGCTATTGAGAAAATTTCAGAAAGAATGTCATTTCGAAGAAGAAAGTAATAAACTAAAAAGGTAATTATTAATTGAGTTTATTTTTCAGGTAACATATTTCCACTTAGGTACGTACTTTAGACGTAATTTGCTGCTCGCGATTATGTGATTCATACTTTGTGCTAAATTTCATGTTCTATGAAATTACTTGTGAAGCGACGTGCTTGCGTACGTTAACTGATTATTATGTGCCTGCTGTGCTTATTTATTTAAATTATAATTGTCACCTGATTAATTGTGCTGATGTGGTTAGGTATGTAAGTTATACTTTGTGATTTATCTGCTTGCGCCTTCATGTTTACTTATTAAGATTACATATGAACATTTATTTGCTTATGCTGATATGATGCTAATAACCTGTTTATTACGTAAGATATATGTTTACTGCTATGCGTATGGATTGCATATTTATACATTTCTGTTTGTTGTCATAACTACTCTTTAATTTGGTATATAGCAATGCTGATATACTGTGTACGAACATAGAGTTTAGGTTACACTATGGTATAGGTTACAGATTGTTCGCTTGGCAGAGCCTCGTTGTAAGAATTGTGCTGCATCCACTTGTTGACATTCTGTTCTCTACTGGTATATTTACTCGCTATTGCATGTTTTGCTTACGCTCAGTGCCTTATATTTTTAAGATAGGAAAATGAACTGCTATAATTCGACGAACGACATTAGTACAAGAAACTTCATAGGTCACATGAGCTGAGGTTTTATGGAAGCTGTAGAAATTTATGCTAATAGGAAGGAAGCTAACGACATGGCATACCAACACTAGGTTTAGACCATTGACAGTTATTACACTGCATTTTTCGTGAGCAATTGAAACAGAAAGTGACACTTGACACAAGAAATACTCCACATGTTTGCTTCTGTTTGCCATGATTCTTGAAGTGGTGTACACACTGTGAAATATTATGATCATTCACACTCCGTAATCGTACTTAATTACTGAGAGTTATTCGAACTAAGTCTGTTAGAGGTCATGTATGCATTTCTTTTGTTTATAATTCATAATGAGTAGAAGATTTTGGCTCAGATGGATTACACAGAGGTTGTGTGTTGACAGTGTGTCTTCGGATTGTATGGGATGATGAGATTTGCATTAGGATTTTATCTGTACTTGTTCGAGGAGACTGACTAGAGGAAAGAGTTGTTATGGAAGTGAAATGATATTGGCGATAAGGTTTATATGTGTCGACGTATTGAAGAGGTATTATTGAAGTATTGAGATTATGTGAAGTTGATGATTATTGGAGTTTTTGTGGACAAGAGGTAAGGTAAATGATATTAATGATAAGATTTATATGTATCGACGTAAGAGGTATTATTGAAGTATTGAGATTATGTGATGCTAATGAGTATTGGAGATTTGGTGGATAAGAGGTAAAGTAAGTGAGGTGCATATTTTTTTTGTTGGTCTATATGGAACAAGGAGGATGAAGATAGCAGACTAGAACACTAAAGTGGAAGGAAGATTGTCTACACACACTTTGTTAAATCACTAAGCAGTATGTACTTTTTTTTGGGAGAGAGGAAGTATTTGCATATCTTGGCTCACTGACAGTTGTTCAGCAACCGTACATTTTGATGTGGCTTGGCAAACATTGGTCTTGACATGATGACTATGACGTTGACTCAACTATTATTGACTGTTATACATTGCTGCCACTACTACTTGATACACATGATGAACATCAAATTTAGACAGAATTGCATGTACACAGTTAACACTATTCAGTTACACAGTAGTACTTAATGTGGATGAAAGATGAGTGAGTGTGTTTTGTGTGTTTTCCTTTCCTAATCCTACCCACCTATCTCCTAAATATTATTTTATTTGTTTGTAGTGGCTTGCACTGACACCCAGAAATATTATAGGTTTACTGATGTTTGTGATAGTTAATATGACAATTATCTGACATCATTTGTGTGTTTATTAGAATTTGTATGTTTAGTGTAAGAGCATTGTAAAAGCATTTGTATGTGTATTCAAACTATTGTTCATGCTTGAACTGTCTGAGTAGTGATGGTGAATATTATGAACTGTTACCTGCACTTTTCAACATGATGTGTGACACTTAGAAATGTTTAATTTCTGCTGATGAACTGTGTGATCAGTGATAGTAAATATTATGGACTGTTACTTGTACTTTTTCTACATGATTGGTGCCAATAGGACATGTTTACTTTCTGCTGCTAAACTCTGATGAACAGTGTGATTAGTGATAGTGAATATTATGGACTGCTGTCTGCA
The DNA here is from genome assembly GCF_023864275.1 of Schistocerca cancellata. Taxonomy (NCBI): domain Eukaryota; kingdom Metazoa; phylum Arthropoda; class Insecta; order Orthoptera; family Acrididae; genus Schistocerca; species Schistocerca cancellata. The sequence continues at coordinate 847,233,677 of NC_064628.1, forward strand.
CCATTGCTAGGTGTCATTGATGGACTGCTTCTACTTAAATGATGTCACCTGATGGTGTCTGCACCTACTCAACATTGCTGGGTGCCATTGATGGACTGCTTCTACTGAAATGATGTCACCTGATGGTGTCTGCACCTACTCAACATTGCTGGGTGCCATTGATGGACTGCTTCTACTGAAATGATGTCACCTGATGGTGTCTGCACCTACTCAACATTGCTGGGTGCCACTGATGGACTGCTTCTACTGAAATGAAGTCACCTGTTTGAGTCTGCACCTGTTCCACAATGCTGGGTGCCACTGATGGACTGCTTCTACTGAAATGATGTCACCTGATGGTGTCTGCACCTACTCAACATTGCTGGGTGCCACTGATGGACTGCTTCTACTGAAATGATGTCACCTGATGCTGTCTGCACCTGTTCCACAATGCTGGATGCCACTGATGGACTGCTTCTACTGAGATGATGTCACTTGTTGCTGTAGCACCTATTCAACATTGCTGGGTGCTACTGCTGGAACTGTCAACTACTTGTTGTGAAAGCATTTTATGTGAATATTTGTATAAACTGATTTTTTGTGTATTACTGTTTGTGAAAAGTTATGAGACTCTTACCTGTACATATTCATCATTGCTGACGCTATCGATTAATTGTTTAACTACATGATATTTGTGTAAACTATTATGTTAAGTCACATGTATGAAAGAATTTGTATTCCTTACTGTATTTTATAAATTAGGCTATTGAAAGGTCAGTGCAAAGCCAAAATTTTATCTAGTTATATGATATTTACGTATTAATATTATCTTTTATTTTTGTCTGTATTTTTTCTGACGAATTTGGTGGTATTTTCACCACCAATGCTGGCAAAAATACCACCAAATTCTAGCCCGTGGAGGAAGGGCATATGAAAGGTGGCTACACTGAGCCACAGCGCCAGAGATCGCGCCAGAGAGTTTTGTTCCGCCGCCTCCACTGGCAGTGATTATTGAGAAGTAGCGGCAGGCAGTTCTTGCCGAGAAGTTGTGGTGGACACTGCTTGTCGTGAAGTCGGAGTGAGATGTGATAGTGTTGTTCCATGTTTTATGCAGTGGTTTGATGGGAGAGATAGCAGATGTAGTTCCAATGGAGATATTGTAATGATCTGAGTGCTTTTCGTCAATATATATGAAGGTAACAAATTCCCTGTTTTTTCTTTTTAATATTTCTGTATCTCAAATAATGCATCATTACAGGTTCAGTCAACAAAGCATCTGGCTTGTGTTCTTGTATTAGAGTGTAATTCTGCTTTCCTTACGCAATTATAGTATTTCTAATTTTCTTTTATCACATCAGTATAATTGGTATTTAAAAATTCTTGTCTTGTTGAAGAAGAACCGTGCCAGATGTGCGTTGAGTCATACTACCACACACAGAACAGCTACACTTGTGCTTTGTTGGCTTCGTAGATTTTATAGTTGCTGGGGACTTAATTAATTAACTGTGTTAACGAAAATTTTCATTTCATTCTTTGTTGTTGTTCCATGCAGTCAGATTGCGTACAAAAACTAGTCAGGGCCAGCCGTTTACGAGACTTGCGTAATCGGACATACAGCGACAGAAAATAAAAATAATATTTGCATTTTATATTAATTAAGCACCCATGCAGTGTCTTTACAGACTACGAAGGCTGTCGCTGAAAGCTATCTATGAGTATCATTGCGTGAGTGTCATCTAATCGTGCCTGTCTGCACCTTGATGTGTGTGCTTTACGGTAAGTAGAAATATATCTTTTCCTACATTGTTGAAAATCTCTAGTAATGTTGCCCAGCAAAGCGAGATTAATGGTGGGACGTATCATGAAATATGACAAAGTTAACTAACTACACGTATGGCGTGGCAACGATGCTCTTTGGTTATTATTCAGAAATAGTTTTCTGAATGGGAATACTGTTATTCTATACTGCAGTAACCTAACTCTTGTTAAGTTTCGCATATACATAAGCAACCAGTATTTTCAATAACCACCATTCTGTTATTACTTCCGACTTGAATATCTTATACGGTGCCCAACAGTCAATACAGTTCAGTAGAACACATCTATTCACCTGCTTTTTGCGCAGTGTTATATCAAAAATAATTGATATACTTCAGTACATAAGCATTTTCAATTGCAGAGTTAACGCTTTAGTAATTACCACCACAGTAGATCTTCTGGCATATGTAACTATATTTGTGTACATTTTCGTATTCATTCTCATGTAAGAGAGCATGTCTTCTGTTGGAGTGTTGCTTTGCCCATTCCAGTTAGACATAAGGGGAAAGCTAGCCACCAGGCTATTTAATAGATACATTCATTCTGGTTTAAAGCATTCTGTGTTAAGCTGAATCTGTCAAAAACGATCGTGGTAGTTTGAATAAATTTTGGTCCGGCAGGTTTAGTTGTGGCCCTGCTGTGCATCGTCTTGCTGTCCATTTGTGACGGTACAGCGAACTCTTGCTATAGGTGAATTAGAGGTAGGGAGGTTACAGTAATTATTTAGGTTGTACATGCTCATTACAGTAGGTTTATTGTGATATCCATCAACGTCTTGCAAGTTTTATTAATATTTGTGAAAAACTCTTCATTTACAGTTTGGAACATGGCTGTTTCTCAGCAACCATGTATAAGATTCAAATGAGAAATCACATAGCCAACCGATTGCAAAATGCCGTCCGCTGTGGCCGAACGGTTCTAGGCGCTTCAGCTGCTACGGTCGCAGGTTCGAATCCAGCCTCAGGCATGGATGTGTGTGATGTCCTTAGGTTAGTTAGGTTTAAGTTGTCTAGGGGATTGATCACATCAGATGTTAAGTCCCATAGTGCTTAGAGCCATTTGAACCATTTTGAACCGGTTGCAAATAATACATTCACCTAGGTTTCGATACCTGTAAGGATGATCAGCATGAAATTTTAACAACTGTGAAGTTCCATTCTGAAGAAGACATCCTTAGAGGTGTCAAAACCTGGGTCAATATATTTAAAAAAATTATATTAAAAAATTATTTGCAGTTGGTTAGCTATGTGATTTCACCTTTCACACTCATAACTGATTCAATAGCGACAGGTAGTTGTCAGAGAAAAGTACCGTTTTATTCTACTTTGTTCACTTTATCTTCACCAACGTATTTTGTTCCTATAAAGACCAATTTACTCACTACTCCTAAAGAAACAGCTACAGGAAATATTATGTGGATGACATATTCCGCTATTTCGAGAAGGCTTGAAAACTTTCCACACAACACCCGCCTCTCTAATTTGCCTGAACGACTGTGTGGAAAATCGTTGCATATACGAGACTGGATTCACTGTTTCTTGCGAGGGAACGTGCTATAATATAGTAACTGATGGAAACATATCTTATGAAACCCAAGTTAAATCTGGCGCTTCCCAAATAAGTGTGTTTAACCCTAATCTATTCTTGATTTACATAAAAGGCTTAGGAGACAGTCCGTAACTGCCTGGCACCCGATTCTTTAAGGAACCGATCTCCTATGTATAAAACAATTTCAGACGTCTGATTACTTTGCAGATGAGTTAATGTGTAGAATATCTAATGTTAAACGCGCTAAATCATGAGGATCCGACATGAAAAATCCCACTTATGTTGGTTTTAGTGGTTCCGTGTTAACAACCCATGTACTACTGAAAACTTAGGCGTTTGATAAGTCTTAAGAAAGGCTTGTTGGTCATGCACGCGAATGTTTATGACGTCATAGTTGACGAACTACAAGTACAAACGATATAACTTTGCCGGCACATTCAGCGTTATTTTGAATACTGTCTGTAGAATGTTGCGTAGTTCTAGGCGCTGCAGTCTGGAACCGCACAACCGCTACGGTCGCAGGTTCGAAGCCTGCCTCTGCCATGGATGTGTGTGATGTCCTTAGGTTAGTTAGGTTTAAGTAGTTCTATGTTCTAGGGGACTGAAGACCTTCACCGACGTAGTCCCATAGTTCTCAGAGCCATTTTTGTTGTTGTTGCAAAAAACGTCTTGCTACTAGATTTCGGAGTAACAAGGTAACAAATTAAAACGCCATGCTAGATGTTTTACAGCATGAACAGTGAAAATGGTGGTAAGCGATAATTTTTTGCCGGGTGTGGGGGAGGGAGAGTGGGGATACCAGTGAACAAAGTATCAACACTGTTTAAGATTATATGTATAACTGGTTGACAGTTTGATTGTCGACGAATATATTAAGGGTTATTTACTCATAATTCATGTGCTATCTCAAGATATATGCGCTGTTTCTAACTATAAACTTGCTGATATGAAACTTCCTGACAGATTAAAACTGTGTGAATGACTGAGGTTCGAATTCGGGACCTTCGCCTTTCGCGGGGAAGCGCTCTACCGTCTGAGCTACCAAAGCATGACTCATGGTCTATACAAACCGCATTACTTCTGTCAGTATATCGTCTCTTCCAGAGGTCCCGAGTTCGAGTCTCGGTCCGGCACACAGTTTTAATGTGCCAGGAAGTTTCATATCAGCGTACACTCTGCTGCAAAGTGGAAATCTCATTCTATAGTACATTTCTCAACTTAAGATTATGCGTCTTAATGAACAGATCGGGACAGCATTTTAATTTTTAAATTCGGTCAATGAATACATGGAACACTGGAATTCAAGATTTTCTGCACCAGGAAAATGGGAGGGGTGGAATGTTTTAGGTGTTTCGTGATACACCGGGTGTTCGAAAATTCCCGTTTCATACTTCTAGGAGTTGTAGAGTGCAGTGAGCACATAATGTTTTCAATAGGAACTTGTGTCCGTTAACATACCGTTCCCGTTCTAAGGTGCTTGCCATTCAGATGTTTAGCTCATCAACTACTTCTTGTGAAACTGAGTTAGGCGTGGCGCAGTACATTTATTGTGTAACAGTTCGAATGGAAACGTAACGAAACACCCATTTATCACTTAAGCACATTTGTTTGTATTAACACTTAAATATTACGTTCTGTACTTGCAGTATGCTGGTTTCATTTTTGTTTTGGAGTCATGTCACCGCCTAATGTTTATGTCTTAACACAAATACGCATAATTGATAAATGCCTATTTCTTTATTTTTTCTTTCTATGTTTATCTAACAACTGCACTACGTCACGCCTAATTCAAAAAATGTAATAAACACAGTGGCCGCATCCTGATTTTCCTCTCCTATTTTGGCTGGTTGTACAGCTGGTGTCGGACGTAGGGCTCTCCAATTTCGCCAAGCTCAGTAGCTGTTCTTCCAGAACACCGAACTCTTATGTTCAGGTTCTTGATAGAGACTCTCATTGCCCACTCCATCCCTTAGGCAGTTAGTTCATCAGCGCGCCTGTTAATCACAAAGTGGTCTCTTGCCGAAAAATTGAACCCGTAGGACACTGACATATGGTTGTTCACCCCTGAACTATTTCGTCATAAATTACCCCAGAAAAAGCTGAAGAATCACATTCTCCAGTCAAATTTTCGATAGTGATCAAACTGGGAATAGAGGATGCTGAAATTTTTGTCCAACAGTTGTTTGGATTCGCCATCCCCACCACTAAGAAGGATTTGATGGTATCAATTGAAGCTCATGACGCAACACCAAACACAGTTCCTTTTGTTACAAACTATGCCGTAGTTTCATATAGGGAGATAAAGCAAAAACTGTGCTGAAAAACTCTCAGTGGTTGGAGACAGACCCATAGACTCATCAAGACCATTCACGCCAGCACGTCGTAAATTCTGTACGCTGAAATTGTATAAATACTTATGCTTCCTTGCCTCTGACTTCTACAAGACACCAATTATTTTTCTTCTAATGTTCACGCAACCTATGTGCAGCAAATCTGTGGCATCTGAGAGTGTCGTTTTAACTTTAAGAAAAATGTCTTCTTTGAATGTCATCACCTTACACAAGATTGTTGACAATTATTGTCAGCCCTTAGTGCTGTAATACCACTGTTATCCTCAAAGGCTCGTTAATCTATAATTAATATCATTATTCTTTCAAATTTATTTGACTTTAGTACATAGTCAAGTCATAGTCACAGTAAATTACACAACATTTAAATGATTAGTTTCGCTGAAACTCAGTCACCGTTACAAATGTAACAACTATGAAACTGTCTGCCGTTAATTATGAAAACGTGAAACATAAGTAATATCTAACCAAAACGCCTTTGTCATCGCAAACAGCACTGAGAATTTATCATGTTAAATTAAACCTTGTTATACAGTAATGGCAAAGAAGCAACATGATTTCAATTGATCGCTGTGAAGCCTTTGTCTATACAGAACATTAAAATCTTCACGTCGTATATGTTGGATTAGGACTGGCGTTGTCCAATTACTTACATAACGAACCTGACAAGTGAAAAACCTTGTCTTGTGATTCTTGGCAATTCTGCTGTTATTCTGAAACTTACATCGCCTAAGTATGAAGTGGAACCCTTAACTGAAGTAGCGGAGCGCACCTGCTTGATAAAGTTAATGAAGTAACAACATGCATGCATGTATATTATTATCTGTATATATTGTTCCCAAACAGAATTACGATGTGATGATAATGACATCTCATCTCTAGAATGTGTGGCGTCACAGGAAAACTATGAAACGAGTTAAAGGGTTGAAGCAGAATCAAAATCACGAATGTAGATATAAATTATATACATCCATACATATTACAAAAAAGGACGTATATACTTACATGTGTGTGTTGCACATCTCCTCCTAAAGCAATGCACCGATTTCAACCAAAATTGGTACACATGTCCTTCACTGTCAGGCGTCAATCGCTGTAGGGGTAAGCACTGCTTACCTATCATACTACAGGAAATCTGACGTCACAAACAGTGAGATGCGTAAGAAACTGCAGCATCATGCATGACACTTAAATTTAATACTTTTGTGCTACTAACTGTATCCGCAATATATTTCACACATAGCATCCACATATTCCGCTAAATGTACTTACGCGAATATGTCATTGTACCTGGTTCAATATATTTGACGTAATAAACACTGAGATCCGTGAAAAAATTCCGCACACTCATTAAGTTTCAATCCATTTATTTTTTACTGCTAAGATTCTCTTACATTTGAGTCAGCTTAAGGCAATCCCTGACACCTGGCAAAGCTTTTGACAGCTTTTAACTGCGAAGCGCAAACGGCAGCAGGCGAAAATAATAGCCGACTATAGAACTGCGATGAGGCGTTGCCATAGAAACAAACTCGCGTTGTAGACACGCGAAGCAGCTGAGGCCAGCGTACAGAAACTGTTCGTGATATTACACTACAAAAAGAGCTCAATTTTGGCTTTAGATTCTAATAGAAAATTGGTAAAAAGGAATCCTTGGCAATGCCGGATATTAGTAAAGCTGCAGTTTTCAGCAAAGCTGTCTCTGAGCCCGTTATACTCCGGTAAACACACGTAGTATAAGTTTCGATTCAGAGCGCCAGCCATCGCAGACTTCAGGTCAGTTCGTGTACAGACACAGTGATAAGCGAGAGAGATTAATGCAGGTAGGTGTTTCTCCTACATCACACACATAAACGGAATAATAATGATTATACTGGTCGTGTTTCGCAATATGCAGTTGTGTGGTTTGTTGAAACAAAAACACAGATGTAACTTTCCATTAGTCTGGTTATGATATATGGAACACGTTGCGTTGTCTTTTATTGTCAGGTTGCTAGTTCCTCCGGATGAGATACGTTTCCTCGCTAAAATAAAAAGTGAAATATGATGAAAAAGGATTATTATGCGGTAACCCTTGTAATTAGCGATAAAATGTCATAAGAGAAACGAAAGCGAGCTTCCGGTACAACAACGTAATGGAAAAAATCTGGAACCGTACCTCTGACCTATTCGTTCAGAATAATTGTGAAGTAATGGATTCTGTGGGCTGTTGACTCTTTGCAGCTGACAGACGTCTGCAATTCTAAAGTTTGTTACAGGTTTCATGTTCGTCGAGTAAATAGAAATATCAGTTGCTCACAGTGGACAGTGTATTGAAAACAGGCTGTAAGATGAACGTCAATAAAAGTAAAAAGAAGCATAACGGACTGAAGCTAAAGTAAGTCATTGATACTGATGGAATGATTATGAAACAAGGTGTTAGAGGCAGTACGTGAGGTTAGCTGATCCAGTAGTTAGATAATAGATAACGCCCCATAATATTAAAGTTGTGCGATGAACACTTGCTAAAAGCAGAAAGATCCTTAAAAAAGGAAATGTGTTAACGTCGAATATAAATTTATGCAATGTCTGAAAAAATTGGTACCTCTTTTAGAGGTTTCCAGTTCGCTGAAGACATATTGTTGCAAGAGCGCATATGGCGTACATGAAGTAATAGCTTTCAAAGAAAAACAGCAAGGATCTGCACCCATGGGTTAGGGGTTCGACCCCCAACGGTTCCAGCCCGTCGTCCTCCTCCTGCAGCGGTTGCTTAGATAAAAAAAATGGGTTGCCTCTTTGATTAGTAACCAAAATGTCCCCAGTCCCTGCCGGCCGGGGTGGCCGAGCGGTTCTAGGCGCTACAATCTAGAATCGTGCGACCGCAACGGTCGCAGGTTCGAATCCTGCCTTGGGCGTGGATGTGTGTGCTGTCGTTAGGTTAGTTAGGTTTAAGTAGTTCTAAGTTCTAGGGGACTGATGACCTTAGAAGTTAAGTCCCATAGTGCTCAGAGTCATTTGAACCATTGTTCCCGGTCCCGGGTTCGAATCCTGCCACTGCTTAAATTTTGATTAATAGTTAGCGTTGGTGGCCGAAGGCTTCCAGCATAAGAAGTCGCTCTCATTCTGGCAACGGCCTTGTCAAAGAGGTCGGAGAAGCAGACAGAGGTTTAGGGCACTCTCTTGAGCTCGTGATGGGAAACTGTCCCAAAAGGCGGAAGAATCAGCAATGATCAACGGCGTGACGATGCAGAAGGCAATGGAAACCACTGCATTAAAGACACATAATATGTATCAACAGGACATATGGCCTCTACCTGAAAAAGTGTCATGATGATCTCTCCATCGGCAAAAGATTCCGGAATAGTCCCCATTCAGACTTCCGGGTGGGGACTGCCAAAGGTGAGGCGACCATGAGAAAAAGATCAAATAACCAACGAAAGGATTACGCTCTACGAGTCGGTGCGTGGAATATCAGAAGCTTGCTCGTGGTAGGGAAGCTAGGAAAACTGAAAAGGAATATGCAAAGGCTTGATCTAGGTATAGTAGGAGTCAATGAAGAGAAATGGATAGAACACAAAGATTTCTGGTCAAATGAGAATAAGGTAATATAAACAGCAGCAGGAAAAGGTATAACGGGAGTAGGACTCGCTACGAATAGGCGAGTAGGGCAAAACAGTACAGTGATAGGATTGTTCTTATCAGAATCGACAGCAAACCAACACCGACAACGATAGTTCGGGTATACGTGCCGACGTCACATGATGAAGATGAAGAGATACAGAAAGTATACGAAGATATTGAAACTTTAAATACAGTACGCAAAGGGAGGTAAAAATCTAATAGTCATGGCGAACAAGAATGCAGTTGTAGGGGAAGAGCAGAAGAAATGGTTACAGGAAAATATGGGACTGGGACAAGGAATGAGACAGGAGAAACACTAATTGAGTTCTGTAATAAATTGCAAAAAAATGGTTCAAATGGCTCTGAGCACTATGTGCCTTAACATCTGAGGTCAGCAGTCCCTTAGAACTTAGAACTACTTAAACCTAACTAACCTAATGACATCACACACATCCATGCCCGAGGCAGGATTCGAACCTGCGACCGTAACAGTAATAAATTGCAGCTAGTAATAGAGAATACTCTGTTCAAGAACCACAGGAGAAGGAGGTATACTCGGAAAGGACTTGGTGATAAGGGAATATTTCAATTACGTTACATCTTGGTCAGACAGAGATTCCGATGTCAGATTCTGGATTGTAGGGCCTACCCAGGAGCAGATATAGATGCAAATCAAAATGAAGTAGTGATGAAGAACAGGCTGAAGTTTAAGAAATTAGTGAGGAAGAATCAACACTCAAAGATGTGGTATACAGAAGTACTAAGAAATTACGAGATATGCTTGAATCTCTCTAAGGCTACAGAAACGGCAACAAGAAATATGCCAGTAACTAGTACAGTTGAACAGGAATGGACATCTCGAAAAAGGGCGATCACGGAAGTTGGAAACAAAAAGAAAGGTAAAAAGAGGGTAACTGAGAAGAAACCATAGGTAACAGAAGAAATATTTCAGTTGATCGATAAAAGAAGGAAGTACAAAAGTGTTCAGTGAAAATGAGGAAAACAGAAATACAAAAGGCTGAAGAATGAAATAAATAGGAAGTGCAGGTAACGTAAGAAGAAATGACTGCTTGGAAAATGTGAAGAAACTGGAAAAGAAATGGTAGTTGGAAGTACTGACACAGCATGTAGGAAAGTGAATACATCCTTCGACGGAATTAAAAGTATGTGTGGTAACATTAAGGGGCAACTGAGAGTTCCAATGTTAAATTCAGAGGAGAGAGGGGGAACATTAACCTGATGTGATAGAAGAAGAAACGGGGTCTATTTAGAAGAAATAGGGGATCCATTATTGAAATTATAGTTTAAGAGAGCTTAGGATGACTTAATATCAAATAAGGTAGAAGGGATAACATTCAACGAGAATTGCTAAAATCATTGGGGGGGAGGGGCGGCAACAGAACGACTATTTACGTTGGTGTGTAGAGTGTATGAGTGTGGCTGGCGACATACCATCTGACTTTCGGAAAAATATCATCCACACAATTCCGAAGACTGCAAGAGGTGACAAGTGCGAGAATTATCGCACAATTAGCTTAACAACTCTTGCATTCCAGTTGCTGACAAGAATCATTTACAGAATAAAGGAAAAGGAAACTGAGGATGTGTTAGATGACGATCAGTTTGGCTTTAGGAAAGGTAAAGATACCAGAGAAGCGGTTCTGACGTTGCGGTTGATAATGGAAGGAAGACTACAGGAAAATCAAGACACGTTCATACTATCTGTGGACCCAGAAAACAATTCGACAAGTAAAATGGTCCATGGTGTTCGAAATTGTGGTTAAGCTATAGGTAGGGACGGGTCATATACAATATGTACAACAGCCAAGAGGGAATAATAAGAGTTGACAACCAAAAACGAAGTGTCCTGATTAAGAAGGGTGTAAGACCGGGACGTAGTCTTTCTCCCCTACTGGTCAAATTGTACATCGAAGAAACAGTGACGGAAATACTAGGGAGGTCCTTGAGTGGAATTAAAATTCAAGGTGAAAGGACATCAATCATACGATTCGCTAATGACATTGCTATCCTGAGTGAAAGTGATGAATAATTACAATTTCTGCTGAAGGGAATGAACAGTCTAATGAGTACAGAGTATGGATTTAGAGTAAATCGAAGAAAGACAAAAGTAAAGGGAAGTAGCAGAAGTTAGAACGGCGAGAAACTTTACATCAAGATTGATAGTCTCGAAGTAGATGTAGTTAAGGATTTCTGCTACCTAGGCAGCAAAATAACCAATGACGGACGGTGCAAGGAGAACACCAAAAGCAGACTAGCACAGACAAAAAGGGCATTCTTGACGTTGAGAGGTTACTAGTATTAAACACAGACCTTAATTTGAGGAAGAAATTTGTGGGAATGCGTGTCTGGAGGACAGCACTGTATGGTAGTGAAACATGGACCTTGGGAATCCCAGAGGAGGAGAGTGTCGAAGCATTTGAGATGTGGTGCTACAGGCGAACTTTGAAAATTGGATGGACTGATAAGATGAGATATGAGGAGGTTCGGCGCAAAATCGGACAGGACAGGAGTATGTCATAAACATAGCCAAGAAGGGACAAGATGATAGCACATCTGTTAAGGCATCAGAGAATGACTTCCGTGGAACTAAAGGGAGATGTAGAGGGAAAAACTGTAGAGGAAGCAGAGATTGAAATTATTAAATTTTTAAATTAAATTACACTCCGTCTTCAGGCCACGAGTGGCCTACCGGGACCATCCGACCGCCGTGTCATCATCAGTGGAGGATGCGGATAAGAGGGGCGTGGGGTCAGCACACCGCTCTCCCAGTCGTTATGATGCTATTCTTGACCGAAGTGGCTACTATTAGGTCGAACAGCTCTCAATTGGCATCACGAGGCTGAGAGCACCCCGAAAAATTACAACAGCGCATGGCGGCCTGGATGGTCACCCATCCAAGTGCCGACCACGCCCGACAGCGTGTAACTTCGGTGATCTCACGGGAACCGGAGTATCCACTGCGGCAAGGCCATTGCCAGGGATTAAAATACATCCAGCAAAAAATTGAAGACCCAAGTTGTAAGTGCAACTCTTGGATGAATAGGTTGGCATGGGAGAGGAATTCGAGCTGGGCCGTATCACACGAGTCTCAAGACGGATGTCTCAAAAGAAAAAAAGATGGATTTTGTAAGAACAGGGGATTCTGGAGGACCATGTGTCAAACCATGTAGAAACATACGTATTAGTACATGGCGTACCCTCCAAGGGTGCTACTCTTGGATAAATAGGTTGGCATGGGAGAGGAATTCGAGCCGGGCCGTATCACACGAGTCTGAAGACGGATGTCTCAAAAAGAAAAAAAGATGGATTTTGTAAGAACAGGGGATTCTGGAGGACCATGTTTCAAACCATGTAGAAACATACGTATTAGTACATGGCGTACCCTCCAAGGGTGCTACTCTTGGATGAATAGGTTGGCATGGGAGAGGAATTCGAACCGGGCCTTATCACACGAGTCTGAAGACGGATGTCTCAAAAGAAAAAAAGATGGATTTTGTAAGAACAGGGGATTCTGGAGGACCGTGTATCGAACCATGTAGAAACATACGTATTAGTACATGGCGTACCCACCAAGGGTGCTACTCTTGGATGAATAGGTTGGCATGGGAGAGGAATTCGAGCCGGGCCGTACCACATGAGTCTGAAGACGGATGTCTCAAAAGAAAAAAAGATGGATTTTGTAAGATCAGGAGATTCTGGAGGACCGTGTGTCGAACCATGTAGAAACATACGTATTAGTACATGGCGTACCCTCCAAGGGTGCTACTCTTGGATGAATAGGTTGGCATGGGAGAGGAATTCGAGCCGGGCCGTATCACAGGAGTCTGAAGACGGATGTCTCAAAAGAAAAAAAGATGGATTTTGTAAGAACAGGGGATTCTGGAGGACCGTGTGTCGAACGATGTAGAAACATACGTATTAGTACATGGCGTACCCTCCAAGGGCGGCAATACAGACGATGACTCTGGCATCCAGTGGATAGTACAGATTGGGCATACTGTCCGCTAATACGTTACGCCATGCGTCCTCGACCTATTCATGTTGTTCCGTAAGAGTTGTTGGTTGACGAGTCGCATGAGTCACTTCCCTCCCACACTTGCTCGACTGGAGACAAGTTCGGAGTTCGCGCAGGCCAGGAAAGTTTTTCTTTTTCACGGGCACTGTGTGGGCGAACACTACGTTGTTGGAACAACACACGACTTCCGTATTGCAAGAGCGGCAAAATAGCGGGTCTAACAACATTTTGCTCGTACTGAGCGCTAGTTACTGTCTCCTCCAAAAAAATCGATGGTATACAAGAGCTGCAGCTTATCACACCCCAGAAAATAAGGCCTGGTATGGGGCAAGTGTGTGTTGGAGGAGTACACTCTACGAGACAGCTCCCGAATCTGCTATCATCGCTGAAGACCATGGCACTCCATTCCACTTCCAAGTGATCCTCTGACGTAAGCCCGGCGGGGTCAGGGATTTTCACCTGCCTCGAGATGACTGGGTGTTTGTGTTGTCCTCATCATTTCATCATCATCCAGGAAAGTGGCGAAATTAGACTGAGCAAAGGTTGGGCCATTGTACGGGCGCTGATAATCACGCAGTTGAGCGCCCCACAAACCAAACATCATCATCATCATCTGACGTAAGCAGTTGAGCTGTGCACATCGATGCTGAGGCGTATGTGGCAGAGGGCTAAAGGTGTGGGTGCCGTAGACCCGCTGCTAATAACGAGTTATCAACAGTTTGTATTGAGACGTGTGTACTCACAAGCCCAGCTGTGGGAGCTGTACGACCTGACACTGCTCTCCTGATAATACGACGATCCTGATGTGCGCCTATACTGCGGGGACGTTCCGAAACTCATCTACGTGTGTCAGGAGGTTCACATGACGACTAACACCAATATCGTTGCACAATTGGCGCAACACATTCAGTTTGTGTGGTAATTCTCCGAAAAGTTCGTCCCGGCACTACGTATGCCAGAATTGGACCCCTTTGAAAATCTCTCAGTTGGCCGTGGGAAGCACTAGTGCTTCACCATGGCATGGTTGCCTACTTGCTTCACACGTTTGCACCACACTGAGCCTTCTGGCAGTGAGCATTTCCTGTTAGAGGGGAGACAAACCTGGCGCTCTGGTGGTTATGCCACTGCGCTGTCTGTTGGCTGACGACTTTGAAAACATCTGCTATCCCCTAACGGCATATGCCGTCATCGATTCAAAACCGACATCGTCATCCCAGGTCTAATAATTTTTTTCTGCGGCAATGTATGTTGGGAAAACTTTTTAAGAAATATTTGAAGTGAGTGGTCTAGTGAAACTTAGGTAGTAAACTGTATTGTGAAGAGAGACTTATAAATTTTGAGACAAGGTGTTACAGGAGAATGTTTAGACGAGTACACCGGCATAACTGATAAAGAGCTGAATCGTATAGGAGATGGAAGAGCTTCGTGTCTTTCCGTGTCCAACAGAAAGGCCTGACTGGCAGCACACCACTTGAAAAGTCCGGGATTAGTCGACCTGACTATACAGGTGAGTGTGCGGGGCAAAATAATCAGCATTCTCGCTGCATTAATTAACAAGAATGAGTTACAAAAAAGTCATCTCACCTACGACAAGGAGAACAGAATGTACTAAGGTAAAATAAGATATACGTCAACTGTCTCACTATAGACTGTTCTTTTTATTCATCTATGAATGACTTCTGTCTGGACAGTATACGAAGGAAAAGCTGTGAGAAAATGTTGTGAACGCAAAACTGATTCGCTGCAAGAACCACACAGTATTGGTTTCGGGCGGAGAAACAGACGTGTGAGTTTTTGTTGCAAGGACTTATTTTAAGAATATCCTGTACCTTATCAACGTACTTCTCGAGTAAACCAAGTAATTTGTATACGAAGCCCTAAGAAATGCGAATGCACAAGGACTTTGTAGGAATATAAATGCAACCCAGTTTCATAGTTCTATAGCTCCATGAATCTAAAAAAGACATAGAGCTTGAAAATTTATATAGTTCAGGGATGTCTTCTAGATGTGCTACTTTCAGTACTAGCTTGGTCTCACGCCTTCAAGCTTTAAGTAAAGCACTATTTGTTAATCGTGATTTTTCGATCGAACGGGCTCTAGAGCAGTATAGTTGTTCACCATCAGGATATGAAATGCTGACGCAACGTATATACTGTATCAATATATAAAATTTATTCACTCAGTACGTGCGCTCTCAAGGCAGGCGATGTTGACTCTGTCGTATTTCCCAGTGGTTATTATTTTCGTAACTTCAGAATACTACACGCTGTTTGCGAGTCGAGATTACCAAAAGACTTTTCTGAACATATAACAATGAACAGTATACAAAAATACATATGCCCATGAATGGACCACATAAAAAACTTAAGAAATGTAACTAACAACCTTCAGTTAGTTTTGGGTGCTGCATGGTGAAATAATCAATTATCAAGACGAACACCAGCTCCTAAAATGTATTGTAGGAGTCACCCTCTCTCGGGCTGGTAAACCGTACTGATTGTCAGTATGAAGGCCAAGGAATCTGTGTGGCGTCGTCAGACGCAGTACAACTGGATTAAATGTTGAAATTTGTGGAAGATTAAAACTGTATGACGTAGCGGGACTCCAAATCGGGACCTTTGACTTGTGCTCTACTTACTGAGCTACCTAGGCATGACTCACGATCCCTCCTCACAGCTTTAATTCCTCCAGTATCTCATATCCTACCTTCCAAACCTTGCGGACTTTACCCTGCTCAACTCGATCCCCCAAATTTCGCAGGAGAAATTCGTTGCCGTTTGGAAGGTGATAGGTGCGGTTTTGGAGGCATTAAAGTCGCGATGACAGGTGGTGAGTCCTGCTCAGATCGCTCAGTCGGTAGAACAGTTATCCACGAATGTTAGACTGGCACACGATTTTAATCTGACAGGAAGTTTCATATCGGCGCACATTCCGCTGCATAGTGAAAATTTCGTTCTGGAAGGTTAAATATTATTTCATTTCTCCGAGTATATCTCGTCTCCGTATCTTCAGGAAGATAGTGGCTCCCTCAGGCTGCCGTATCTCGGTCAACGTTCCCTGTGCTCAGGTCGGTGACTTCTAGTGGCCGGGTTGCCACTCGTGGTGTGGAAGGCGCGCCTGCCAGAAGCCCTGCTCGAAGATGGCAATGACCACTGCGGGTGAGTGTTGTGTCTCCCACACTGTTCCGGCAGTACTCCGTCCATCCTGGGTCACCGTCTGTGTTATCCCATCAGACGGACCGCCATGTCGGATGCCGCGAGTTTGTGTCGAATGCTGCTCTTGGCCCAGAGGCTCGGTGGGGCATCTAAACCAAATGATGCTGATGTTTCAGAGCAGCTTATGAACCAGGCTAGAGTGGTATTGGCAGACTCCTCGAGTCTCCATCAGTGGCAGCTGCCATCTAATGCTGGTTTCTTCTCATCCACGGATCAGTGGTCATCTCGTAAGATGGCAGGAGTATAAATGATACTTGAACAGTCACAAAGATGTTACAGTGCAGTAATCAGAGGATCAAAGGTGAGCGGTATGAATGCCGGCGATCCAACTGATCGACTGGCCGAAGCCTAGGGAGGTGGAGTATTTATGGCGACGAGGAGGGGCTGCTTTTTGACACCATTCGTCATGACCGAATAGGTTCTGCTTCTTACAAATTGTCAGCTGTCTTCTGTTCTACTACATTTGATTAACTTGTTCATTTTGGTGCCTTAACTGCTATGTCAAACCAGTGACAGGTGTTATAGCGTCCTCCTTACATAATATTGGGGAGAGCAATGGAGGCGAGTTAGTCTGCACTCGTCTAACCCTTTTCCACTGATCTCACTGGAACTCGCACACAGGAGTGTTGATGTAATACCCTTGGTGACTGACCAGCAGCATCGTTACGTCGACGCCTAGCGGCTGGCTCGTTTCCATGCTTCTGTGTGCTTGAGCAATGCCATTGTGTCTCTACACAGCAAATTTCACATTTCCGTTTCTTTACATTCATGATGCGTAACAGCAGTTTGGGCGCTATGGGAGGTTGATATTCGCGAACAATGTCGTCAAAACTTCTTCGCACTGAGAATGCTATTTTTCCAGTGTATACAATGTCCAAATAACTTACGGTAATGCAGCTTGGTGGTGTTGTCTACAACCGCTGATTACACACCCTGTCATTGTCTTTCAGGCCGGCCGCGGTGGTCTAGCGGTTCTGGCGCTGCAGTCCGGAACCGCGGGACTGCTACGGTCGCAGGTTCGAATCCTGCCTCGGGCATGGGTGTGTGTGATGTCCTTAGCTTAGTTAAGTTTAAGTAGTTCTAAGTTCTAGGGCACTTATGACCTAAGATGTTGAGTCCCATAGTGCTCAGAGCCATTTGAACCATTTTTTTTATTTCAAAACTGTAGCAAATAAGCGCTGTGGAAGGAAATTTAAAACGCCAGCGCGCAGAAAAATTGCGGAAAGATAAAACACACACACACACACTCTTACTGTTGACAGTAGCGCCAACCACCGACAAAGGTGACCGACGTCACAATTATCGATTGTGGAAAGGAAAAGAGCAAGAGGTGAGGTAACATTAAGTGTGTCGCTTTGTATCTTGACAAGAGAGAGACAACAGGATTCCACTGAGAATTTAAACAAAAATCTCCATCTCTTCTAATAAGATTATTAACTAATTTATCTTCAACTGCGTCCTTCATAAACCTATCGCAAAAGCTGGAAGTGCATTCCAGAATCTTGGTGGTGCTACATTTCACAGGATATTCTGCAGTAGCGGAGCTGCTCAGCTGCTGAAAGCGTGTGTGGCGCTTATGCTCAAATACATCGGTACTAAACACTCCTGATAGTCTAACCAATATATGACATACCACTACTGCAAGGAATAAGCAACCCTCCCGCTTATCGAAACCAAGTTTATACTTTTCACATTCCGGCCACTGTGGCCGAGCGGTTCTAGGCGCTTCAGTCCGGAACTGCGCTGCTGCTACGGTCGCAGGTTTGAATCCTGCCTCGGGCATGGATGTGTGTGATGTTCTTAAGTTAGTTAGGTTTAAGTAGTTCTAAGCCTAGGGGCCTGACGACCTCAGATGTTATGTCTAATTGTGGTTAGAGCCATTTGAACTTTTCACATTCGATAACTTCTGACATCGGTGCTAGTAAAGGTGTACTGTGATTGTAGTAGTGTTCACAGTGCGTGTGTGTGTTAGATTTCCAGAATTTCAACGCAAACCGTGATTTTCAATTCCCTTGTAGATCTCTTACATGTAACTGTTTCGCCTTGGATATAAAAGGAGCACTGCTGTCTAAATAGCGACGGTCGTCAACGAAATCAGCAGGCTGTATCCTCTAGGTTATTTGAACATTCTTCGGATTGTGTCTAGCATAGTTACCAGTAATTTTGTAATCAGTTAGATGTGTGGCTTGGCCACTGTGTGGCGCCCGAGCTGCAGGGCGGTTCACATTCGGAAACGGTTTCTTCTACACGTGGTTAATCAGTATACAAAGAGCATTACACTGAGCTCTGTACTGCAAAAGGAATTGAAAATAATGAAATGAACTTATTTGTAGGGTGTTCATTGTCGGTACGGAAGTTGACTCAAATGTTGAAAAATCTTTGATTGTGCTTTCAGTATTCCAGTCGCAGTGTGAATTTGTGAGCTAATCTTCTCTGACGGTGTAGGTGATACAAGCTTCATAGTCTTCTCAGTCAGTAATCAAGGCGCGTAAGATTTGCTGACCATCTTGACCAATATCACGTCCCATCTACCAGGCCATCGATTTGGGTATTTTTGGCCGAGCTAGTCCCGCTTCAAAATGAAGTACAGTTTATATGTATTTTAGCCACCTGACGATTCTGTACGAGCACATAATCCCATAGCGTATGAAGAGTATCAATGACAAAAAGAAACTAAAGCAGTATTCTTTATCTGGCTGGCGTTAGGTACTAACAAGCAAAGTCATTCAGATTACAGCAGTCAATACGTGTACATCGAAACTACAGTGATCAATTCAGATCTCTCGAAAATCGCTTTTTTTTACTCACACCAATATGAGTATTCTGCAAATTTACTGTTCTGTCTCGATTAAAGGGGAATTCACTGAAAGATAAACATTGTTGTCTAAAATTGTGGTTGAAGCAAACAGAACTGTAAGCAGCCCAACACCGATAACACTCATCGTTGGTAATTCTCCACTATCGTTTCCTGAACAGCTGTGCACTTGTCATTACCTGCGACGTTTTCGAGTGAACATGCGTTCACTGGAAAATAACTGTAATGTCCAGAACTGTTGTTGAAATATGCAGCAATAGGAATACCGCAGCGCAAACTCCACTCATCATTGATAATCCTCCTGCACTTTAGCCTGTACGCTGATATCGACCCACATGTCAGCATGAGATGTGACCAAAACTCATTCGGCGTGCTGGCGTGCGGTCATACTTCGAAGTTTTACAAAACCATCTTCCTCAAAAGCAATCATCTGCAGTTAATATAGACCACCAGCGTCCATATCTGTCGCCTAATACCGGACAGAGAGGCAGAATAATAAACAAAGTATTGCAAAGGCTTACGAAATGAACGTTTAAGCTCTCAGTTCCACACAGCGTATCCTGCAACATGTAACATGCACGAAATAAACACTTTACTGTACGTTTTGGCAAAATTGCTGGTGGAAAATATGATACCTACGGCCACCTCTCAATTCCTGCGAATGTCGACTGTTGCGGAGTAGTTCATTTGCAAAACATTTCGGCATACAATCATGCAGCAGCGATGTCGCTGCTATTAACTTTGCCACATGCAATCAGCACGTATGTCATTTACTTATTTGTTTACTGGCGCCTCTCGTCATGCTGTCAGCAAAATTACTGCACTGGTACACAACACTATCCAATTATAAATGGAACAAAGGATTATGTGAAGGTGCAGCGCGCAGGCAAGAATGTCATTAAGCGCAGTTAATGAATACACCATACACCGATGGGTAACGGTTTGGGTACTTAATTAGGCTCTAAAACACAATTCGGGACACACACTGACGCCAACTATTTCAATTTTCGACGCTCCACAGCCCCCAAACTATCCATTTCTGGGTAAGTGTTCCCGCTTGGAAAATAACCGCTTTGTCGTACTGGACAACGCAGTAAGTACTGCAGGCATTTTACACACAGCGTCTAGTTTTCAGTTCGCTCTGTGAATACATTCGAACATCAGACGAGGGTTCGTATGTACAGCTGCAGAGGAGTGATACTGCAGTGTACACGTACCTCTTCCTTTCCATAGTGTTCTCTGATAGTCCTAAGATCTGATAACATCTGCACGTAGCTTTTTTACCTATTAACAAACAGATAAATGTCCAAACTTAAAGCCCATTAGATATTATGACGCCAGAAGCAAACATTGCAGTAAAAAGTACGATAAATGGTAAAGTAACTGGGACACACAAAATGCTGTCTTAACTACTATAGAAGTGCCGTGATTACAGTATATTATGGCTCACCAAAATATTTAACCATTTCTTAACCGAATAGAGAATGCGACATGACTGGTTACAAAGTAATCTACTCTCGTTTTACGAAAGTAAAGAAGATGTTACTGATTGTGGAATAAAGCTAACAACGCAAACACTGAAGGTGAGGAAGGGTACTTTGAAACAGGGTAAATTAACAAAACTTACATGGAACAAATGTGGTTTTACAGGCGCGTTAGGCAGTATGCACACTTTTTACAACGTTGATATCCTAAAGGATAAACATAAGTATCTCAAGACAGACGTCCGTTTTATGCATATATGCTTATACGACAGACTCTGCCCGCGGAGTGTGTCCGTGATTCCTATATTATATGCCAAGGGCATCTATAAAAACATCAAGATATTACTAAGTCCTATAGGGATAGCGAAGATTTCGAGGTAAAGCGTTGGGTTCTCTAAGGATCTGCTTCCAGTCCAGTGCTATTCCATCTGGTCATAAACTATGTAACAGGAAAGCAACAGAAACCAACTCCATGACCACTTTCGCAAGCTGACGAAGTAGTTATCATAGCAAAATCCTTACCAGCAACTCAAATCGTCCATAATGCTTGTTGCACGTCGATAGAAGGCAAAGCACGGGTTCCCCAAACTTTTCTCTGATCCTTTCCTGATACTTTGATGGAACACGTTGTTTACTTTGAAGGTTAATAAAATTTGAAAAGTGAGTAAAACTTATTTTATTTGGTTATTATTTTATTTTAAATCGTAGGTAATAACGCAGAAATCATAATGAACTGTTGAAAAATATTATCGTAAAAAGTCGGAAAAAATAGCCGTTTTTCCCTGCGGACTTCCACGGAACACAGTTTTGGAAACCCGGAGTTGAGGACTTGCGATAAGTACGACCAGATGAAGTACATCTAATGCAAATTTTCAAGATCGACCACCAGTTCTAAACAACAACTGCATATAGGCAACGACTTAATAACATTAATCGATCAGTTCAGGTACCTCTGATCAGTGATAAGGAATAACACTCACATCTTTCATGGATAAATACACTGAAAACAGTGTAAAACTTGTTGGTTCAAATAGAGGTCAGTAACAGGAGTCAAACAAGATGCGAAAATACCTATTGAAGTCAAAGGAAGTACATAGAAACGAGCGATAAGACTAGCTATAAGATAAGGTTTTAAATGTTGGCCCGTACGCAAATCGGACTAAGGAAAGCTCTAGGCTACAGAGGCAAGGATGGTAAGCGGGTTGGGCGAGTTGGCCCTAAAACGGAGAGCAAAGACCGGCCACATACTGCGCTCGTATAATGTAGCAAACATAGCAAGAATGGTTGAAAAGTTTCATGTAGTACGGACATGACGCGAGCGGTGAACCTAACTATGTGACAAGAATAGTACCTGACACGTAAATAAAAGGAAATAAGCCCTGGGCGTCCACCTAAGATGAGTGTTAGAAAGCCAAAAATGGCTCTAAGCACTATGGGACTTAATATCTGAGGTCATCAATCCCCTAGACTTAGAACATAACAGGGGGCGTTGATGAAATTGACCAAAAATGTCGATTCTTGGTTTATTTTTTATTTGTTATTACCACTCATGGACAATAAGTTCCCAAAGTTTCAATGTCGAAATCGCATCCGAAGTGGCTGAAAATTAATTAAAAGTGTGACGCAGCCTCCCTGCCATGCCCTCGTTTTGAAGCAGCACTTCAATACCAGCTCAGTGAACCACGATTCTGTGTATTACTTTCAACCAAACGTGTGCGGGATACATCTAGAAGGCCGTGATGCATACTCTTTGATTTTAGAGATCATCTTTGACTCTGTTCCGTATTTTATGAACTCAAATGGAAACGATGCCCTAAAAACACATTTTCATCTGCTACAGTTGTCAGAATTGCAACTTCTGATGCAGTTATTGTATTTAATGATGGGGACGTCGGGAGAATGAAGGTATTAGAAAGAATGGGCTTCAATAAAAGAAATTTTACTCAAGACAACCTGAGAAACATAGATTTACAGCGCGTCTCTGCAGCTGAAAAGTCAGTTGAAGACCTGATAAAGGAAAGAAGACAGACAACAAGAAAACAGAAGGGATGCCTTGAAGGTAAAGACGACCCAGAGTACAAATGTGGTGCCTTCTGAAGAAGTGACATAAGGAAAAAAATTAGGTTGAACTTTAAACTGCATTTCCTGAAAAGTTTGTTTTTTAAAGTTTATATACCTTTTTCTCAGATTTTATGAATGCTAGAATTATGAAATTTTGTACACATATTTCTGTAAACCTAAGAAACGTTGTCTCAGGAGCAAATTTTGAAATTTTGATTGAAAGCTGAGATATGGGGCAAAGTGCTTGGAATTTTGCATGAATTTAAAATTGTTATTGTGGAACTGTAATGAAAAAATTGTGAAAATTCTCCAATTTGACCTATTCCAAAAATCTTATGAGAGTAGCTTACAACATATAAAGAGATGTAACAGAGAAATTTTTATAGAAATCTCTTGAATACTTTCAGAAAAAAAGGAACATATATTATTTTTTCAAAATAAAATTTCGAATTTCATTAAAAAAGTTGAGTAAATACGATCAAAGGATTTTATATGTAAATGTGTAACTTTCAAGTAAAGAGTGATACAAAATTGCATTGCCATGTTTCCAAAACTGTGGATTTGGTGCATTTTTGAAATAGTGTGTGTTTTTCATCAACGTCTTCCCTTAAACCTAACTAATGTTAGGACATCACTCGAATCCATGCCCGATACAGGATTCGAACCTGCGACCGTATCAGCAGCGCGGTTCCAGACTTAAGCGCCTAGAACCACTCGGCCACAGCGGCCGGTTGTTAGAACGCCCTGAAAATGATAAGACTGCATTCTGGAATGGGTGATTGTGTTCTATATAGTGTAACAAGGCTAGGAGGGCTGACCCCAAAATACCTTGGGAAAAAAGCCACAGAAGGAGAAGGAGAAGACAACGACGAAGAAAAAGAAGATACATAAATCGGTATCTCTAGTTCGAGTGGTAATCACTATTGTGACAGACGTCGTATTCCTGCTGTCTCTCGACTTGCCCTCCAATGAGCTAATTCGGCCTGGTACAGCTAGCCGATGAGGGAAACAGCGATTCTCAGGAAATTGGATGCTATTTTCAATGTCACTCGGTGAATGCAGTGCCAATCTAGTGAATTACATACGTTATTTCTGATGAATACTTCACGTTTCAATTTCGTGTGGGGGAATGCCGTTGAAACAACATAGTCTACGTTCGTAGATGAGTTGGTTTTAAAACAGTGTGCTAGCTGTCTTGCCGTTCCTTGTGAAAGAGGTAACTTGTAAAAAATACGAAAGTCTTTTCGTTTCTGCTGAAATCTACTTCGTTGTTAATATATGGAAGTAATCTATAAACAAACAGTTTCCACAGGAAAAGCTATCTGGAGAAATATGGAAAGACACATCCGGTGGACAGTTCTTTTTTAAACAGTTTCATAAATTCAAAATTTATCTTTGGATGTTACCAAACACTATGTCACTAGTAGGAAATGAAAATATCTTTTACAGAATAGCAAGCAGTAGCGATTTATTGTTGTGAAATACACTGAACTGACCAAAGTCGTGGGATACATCCTAACACCGTGTCGGACTTCCTACTGTTCGATGCATGGACTCAAGTTGTTGGAAGTTCCCTGCACAAGTACTGAACCATGCGGCCCCCGCAGCCGTTCATAACTGAGAGAGTGTTGCCAGCGCACGATTTTGTGCACGAACTGTCCAATAAATTTTCGTTGGGATTCACGTTGGGAGAGCTGGGTGGCCAATCATTCACTTCAATTGTTCAGAATGCTCTTCAAACCAGTCGCGAAACACTGTGGCCTACTGACATTTTGCGTTGTCGTCCATAATCATTCCATTGTTCTTTGGGAACATGAAGTCCATGAATGGTTGCAGATGGTCTCCAGGTAACCGAACATAACCGTTTACATTTACTGGTCAGTACACTTGGCCTGGAGTATCCAGTCCATACCATGTAAACGCAGCCCACACCATTATGGAGCCATCACCAGTTTGCACAATGCCTTGTTGACAACCTGGGTCCATGGACTTGTGGGGTCTGCGCCACAATGGAAACCAACCATCAGCTCTTACCATCTGTCAGAACTGTTCACTGAGGTGACAAAAGTCATAGGACAGCGATCTGCACATATACAAACGGCGCTAGTATCGCGTACACAAGATGTAAAAGGACAGTTCAACGGCAGAGCTGTCATTTACACTCAAGTGATTTATTTTAAAACATTTCCGACCTCATTAAAACAACACGACGGGAATTTACGGGCTCTGAACGTGGCATGCTAGTTGGCACTACACGCACGGGACGTTGTATTTCGGAAATCGTTAGGGAATTCAATATTCTGACGTCCACAGTGGGAAGAGTGTGCCGAGAATATCACATTTCAGGCTTTTCAGAATACTACATATTAGCCGAAATTTTTGCGAAGAATCTAACCGTGTTCCGAAACTGGCGGTGGTGTGTTTGTTACTGTTGTCGCGGAATTCAAGTAGATAGTTGTGGGAGTTATTATGGACAGAAGTCACTCTTGGCAACCGGAATAAAATAATAATTGGGATCATATTACCGACCTCTCAAGTCAGATGACACAACTGCGCAAAAATTCAAAGACAATTTAATTTTAAACACATACCCGACTCATACAATTATAGTTGGTGGTGACTTTAATGTACCCTCGATGTACTGGTGAAAATATATGTTTAAAAAGACATCATCCGAAATAATGCTAAATGCACTCTCTGAAAATTATTTCGAGCAGTTAGTTCTTGAGTCAACACGAATAGTAAATGTTTGTGAAAACACACTTCTTGGTGAAGGAGTTTCGGAAGGCCATCATTAGCAACGCTCCTTTGGCAGCTGTGTCGTCGATAGCGTTTCCATTGCTATCTCGAAGAGAAGGCATGGAATTTGTCTTGCCGCTAGCATAACTCAAATACGACCAGAATCTCTTTGGGTCTTCTGCCTGGTTTCGAGACAAAGTTTCGTTGTGGAAACTAGTATGAACATTTTTCATTGAAGTCCGCGCTAAAATTCGGGCTTATGTAAAAGATCGACAATCTTGGAGATTTTGCGACCGTTTAGATTTGGCGTGCTTCTTTCCGTTGTTTCTGCAATTTCTGATCCGTTTATTGTACCAAGGAGGATCAGAACCGCCATTTGTTAATTTATTTCTTTGAATTCAAGCCACATCTGGTCTACACTTACTTTGCTAATTTGGAAGGAGTGGAGATTGTCTCTTAGGGAGACGTTAAGTGAATTTTATCTGCCTTTTTGAATAGGTATATGTTCCGTTTATATGTGGAGGATTTGGGTGTTACAATATCCATTGTTGCTACGATATCCCTGTGTTCGTTGATCCCTGGATCTGTTTTAATTCTAGTTATTACCTCAGGATTATTTGTTGCTAAAATAAAGTAGATATTCCAGAATGTGAATCAAGAACAGCTGCCAACAGAGTAACGCAGAAGTAGATATCCTCGGAGTAGTGAACCATCTTAAATCAATTAACAGAAGCAAGTCTTCCAGTGCACACCGTATACCAGTTAGCTTCCTTTCAGAGTATGCTGATACAGTAACGCTATACTTAATAATCATATACAACTGTTCGCTCGCCGTAAGATCCGTACCCTAAAACTGGAAAGTTCCACAGGCCATATCAATATTCAAGAAAGGTACTGAGATTAATCCACTAAATTACAGGCCAATCTCATTAACTTCGATATGCAGCAGGACTTTGAAACATACATAGTGTTCAGACATTACGAATTACTTCGAAAAAACGGTGTGTTGACACACAGCCGGCACGGATTTAGAAATATCGTTTTTGTGAAGCACAACTAGCTCCTTACTCACACGAACTGTTGAGTTCTATTGACAGGGCATTTCATACTGATTCCATATTTCTATATTTCCAGAGGGATTTTGTTACATTATCATATAAGCGGTTTGCAGTGAAATCACGTGCTTATGGAATATCGTCTCAGTTATGTGACTGGATTCGTGATTACCTGTCAGAGAGGTCACAGCTGGTAGTAACTGATGAAAAGTCATCGAGTAAAACAGAAGTTCTCGCAGGTATTGTTGTAGGACCTTTGCTGTTCCTCATGTATATAAACGATTGTCTTCTAAATCGTTAGGAGACAGTCTAAGCGGCCGTCTTAGGTTGTTTGCAGATGATGCTGTAGTTCATTGATTAGTA
The DNA here is from genome assembly GCF_023864275.1 of Schistocerca cancellata. Classification (NCBI taxonomy): domain Eukaryota; kingdom Metazoa; phylum Arthropoda; class Insecta; order Orthoptera; family Acrididae; genus Schistocerca; species Schistocerca cancellata. Next base: position 847,260,736 of record NC_064628.1, read on the forward strand.
AAGTTATCAAAAGATCAAAACAAGTTGCAAAATTATTTAGAAAAGGCATCTGTACTGTGGGAAAATTGGCAATTGACCCTTAGTAACGAAAAGTGTGCGGTCATCCATGCGAGTGCTTAAAAGAATCCGTTAAACTTCGGGTACATGATAAATTAGTCAAATCTGAAGACCGTGAATTCAACTAAATACCTAGGAGTTGCAATTATAAACAACTTAAAATGGAAAGAACATATAGAAAGTATTTTGGAGGAGGCTAACCAAAGACTGCGTCTTATTGGCCGGATACTTAGAAAATGTAAGAGATCTACTAAGGAGACTGCTTACACTACGCTTTTCCGTCCTCTTTTAGAACGGTGTAAGATCCTTACGAGATAGGATTGACGGAGAATATCGAGAAAATTCAAAGAAGAGCAGAACGATTTGTAATATCGTGCAACTGAGGAGAGATTGTCACCCGAAATGATACGGGATGTAGGGTGGACATAATTAAAAATCGCGTTTTTCGTTGCGTCGGAATTTTCTCACGAAATTTCAGTCACCAAATTTCTCTTTCGAATATGGAAATTACGTAGTGGGCTACGGCGTCACATAACCGTGGAGAGCAGTGGTTTTTGCTTAGAGTTGTCGGTGCAAAGAGACCAACGACACTATGCCATGTCACCGCAGAAGTCAGTCTGAAGCGCTCGACGAACGTATCCGTTAGGACAGCCTGGCGAAATGTGGCGTTAATGGGCTACGGCAGCAGACGACCTACGCGAATGCCTTTGCTATCTGCACCACAACAATGACAGCGCCTCTTCAGGGCTCGTGACCATATCTACTAAAGAGACAGCCTACACCACGTTTTTCCGTCCTCTTTTAGAATACTACTGCTCTGTGTGCTATCCTTACGATATAGAACTGGTAGAGCACATCGAGAGATTTCAGTTGTTTCGTAGTATTCTAATTGTAGTGGACTGACAAGACAGCCAGTCCACAGTGACGGATAACCGAAAGGCACGCGTTTACACACGCCGGCTGGCGTTAGGTCTGAAACAGGATACGTAATGAATGCTATAAAGAAAAGTACGTAGCTGCTGGAATACTTAACTTTAATCCATCATTTGTACACAGCATTCTTGATGATACAAGTGAGACTCTCTCTAGAAATGGTTAATGGCGCCTTGCTAGGTCGTAGCCATGGACTTAGCTGAAGGCTATTCTAACTATCTCTCGGCAAATGAGAGAAAGGCTTCGTCAGTGTAGTCGCTAGCAAAGTCGTCGTACAACTGGGGCGAGTGCTAGTACGTCTCTCTAGACCTGCCGTGTGGTGGCGCTCGGTCTGCGATCACTGACAGTGGCGACACGCGGGTCCGACATGTACTAATGGACCGCGGCCGATTTAAAGCTACCACCTAGCAAGTGTGGTGTCTGGCGGTGACACCACACTAATGATGCACTTGTGAAACTGTTTGAATTCACGAAATCCAGGGATAAATGACACTGAATGGAACTATCGTTTATTTTGAGAAACGCGTAGTGGAATGCCGAAACTAGTTGTCGTCACAATAAAATGAAATAGTATCTTCATTACACGGCGGATGGAGAATTTCATTGATATTGACGATTACTTAACCAGCAGATATCCTCCGTCCATGATGGACCAGCAGAGACGTCACCATATCGGTTGGACCCTGGTCCGATGAGTCCAGATTCCAGTTGATAAGAACTGACGTTAGGGTTCGAGTGTGGTGGAGATCAATATTAACAAGCTGCCTGAGTTGGTGGTGGCTCCTAAATGGTGTCGGCTGTGTTTACAAGGGATGGGATGGATCCTCTGGTTGAGATGAAGCGGTCATTGAGCGGAAATGGTTACGTTCGACTACTTGGAGACATGTGCAGCTATTCATTGACTTCCTGTTTCCAAACAACGATGGAATTTTTATGGATGACAACGTGGAATGTCACAGGGTGACAGCTATTCGCGGTTGTTTGAAGAACGCTCTGGACATTTGGTGCGAATGATTTGGCCACCCGCATCGTCCCGCATGAATATCATCGAACATTTATTGGGTATAATCGAGAGGTCAATTCGTGCACAAATCGTGCACCGGCAATATCTTCACCGATCATGGACGTCTACAGAGGCATCGTGGCTCATTATTTCTGCAGTAGACTTCCAACGACTTGTCGAGTCCATGACACGTCGACCTGTTGCACTAAGCCATATGCGTAGTTCGAAAGTAATCACGAAAGGGGAGTTCTGCAAATAACACATTCCAATGTATTTCATCACCAGGACATTTCAGTAATTCAAGTTTCCTGCCGTTATGTAGACAGGAGTGACACCACCAGCAGTCGACCAAGTGTGTAAACGCCCAGAAGATGACCCCTACGTCGGGTTGAAACCGGTTGGCGGTATTATATCAATAATAAATGCGATTAAGACTGTTCTTGAATTATTGATGAATCATACTAATCGCTGCTTCTCTCCACAACCATGTTGTCCAAAAAACTAGGGCATTTCATTGCATCAACAGCTCAACGACACTGATTTTCATAATCGGTTACAGATCTCTTCAGTGGTCCAGTATTGTTCGGTATTTCTGTGAAAGATTTTTTTTAGAAGTATAGCACCATTAATAAAAATGGGCTGTCTAGTTATAGAGGATTTAATAAAATATTCAATATTTACTTACTGCAACATCACTGCAACTTACATTTTAGGTTTGCATGCAGTAATGTTTGTCTGTTATGCTTACAACGGATGTGTGTTGCAATGGCAAAAAAATAAATTATTATATGATATGTAAAAGTTTGCCGCTTTTCAGATTTTTTAAATTTACCTATACCGTGATATTTTGCTTCTCGTCAAATTCAGCGTTCTGCGTCAACGGAAAGTACCTTACAGGTTTTGATGAGTGAGTTTTCGAGTATAGAAATATGTGACATAAATGACAGTATCTTAAACTGCATTGAAGTGGAAGCTTAAAATTCTTACTTTGTCAAGGGCCTGTAGAAGTTAGTTTGTGACGTAATCTGTTCAAGAGAGAAAGGGGTCGTAACAGACCGACAGAAGAAAAGACAGATGAATGAAAAACAACAGATAGTAAGAAATAATTTTTCGTGTTATATAATTATAAGTTAAGAATTCCGTTTTTTTTTCCTTTGCTAGTGTGAAACGTAGCTCCTTACCCAATTCCATGACTGTAGGTCAATGGAATGCCCCATCTAGATTTTGACGGGTAATTTATCTATACAAAAATATGTATCATAAATGGCAGTATCTTTAGATTTCATTGACTTAGAAGCATAAAATTTCGACACTGCCAAGGGACTGTAGACCGTATTACTTGATACAAATTTGAACTGTGTACGTCTACCCGTTGCTGACAAAAAGTGTTTTTAACAGTCAGACAGCTAGATATACAGAGAAGAAAGCGATTCGATAAGGGTTTCATTTTTACAGTATGGAGTAGATGCTATAATTCAGCAGCAATAATCGCTAAATAATGGAAGCGTACGTCACAAAATTCAACACTTTTGCACCAGTAATTTGTGAAATTTGCACTTAAAGTGTTTCGCCGTTTTGTACGCGTTTTGTGTTGCCTCCTTAGCTGCCTCACCCCTTATCCTAAGTTCATGTTTTAGATTTTACTTTTCTTATGGCTCTAAATGTCAAACCAGAAAGCACCTAAAGACTGAGCGTATCTCTACTCAGGATATCCAGACTAAAACTCACAGAACTCAAAACGTCTTTTACAGCAGGTAACTGCTAACTGTATTACTAACCGGCTAAAAGAGTCCCAAGGATCACCCGCTTCCAGTTGCAGGTTACCAGAGCAAAAAAAATTTGGTTCCCATTATTTTATATAATTATTGATTTAATTTAAAGGTTTCGGGCAATAGAACAAGTACTAGAGTTAGGGACTGCGTGTATGTCTTGAGACAGCGTAACTGCCAGTGCGAAAATCCAGATTATATTCAACCAATTGCTTGAAAAGGAGAGTGCTTAGCAATAGAATTTACAATAACTTTCAAGTATTTTCGAAACTTTTTCTCATTTATGCTCAACCCCCCCCCCCCTCTAACCACCTCCACACCAAACAATGAAAGGAAAAATAATTTCACTTGCAAGATTTTCACCGTTCTTGCAATAAATCGTCAGCATGAGTCAAGATGTTATAATTTCTTACTTCTTTAAAACCATCTTCACCCACAACAAATTTTGCAGACAGTATTCACACAGACCTGCAAAATTATACCATTGCACGACATATGGTTCAGCAGATATGTCATCATAAACACTGAGATGAGTGAAAAACTAGCTGTTCTTAATATGGAACGCAAATAATCCACACTACATTCATCCATTGCCTTATAATGAGAGCACATCGCGATTAAACTCATTGCCTCATTTGTTATCGGACGCACTTCTGTACATGGGTGTTCGTTTTTTTAAAGCTTCGAAGCTGGGCGAGATGGATGGTTTGGGGGGGGGGGGGAGGGAGTCACTGGTGTCTTCTCAATACATCTCTCAAAAGTGGCCATGGTTAAAGTTTTGAGCTGTGTCAACCGCAAGTGATGAATAGAAGCTCCAACAGAGAAATCTAAAGTAGAGATCTGCATCAAAAAATATGTCAGAAGTGTTTCTCCACCTCCTCTCAGCTGTCCTGAAAACCTCGAACGAACCAAATATTGTATTCTATTGGCTTTATTCTGATTTCTGGTTTGTTTATTCAATGATATGTTGAAAAAAAATTTCACTCTCGATGATATAGGCCCTGTAAGAGGATTGTAAGTCACAGTCCATTCCAGTAATCCACTGAGGGAAAAAGTCACAACACCAAAAAAAATAATTAATGTAGATTACTTTTGAATACATTGTGGGAGTTAACAGTAATCAATGTGTTACAAATATTTACTATCAACAACAGTCTTGATCACAATTTATTTGTTATGCTGACCGGTTTCGACCACTACTGTGGTCATATTCAGACTAATGAGTAAGAACCTCCTTCTGGTGGTAAATCGCTGCTGATTAGCGGTTTACCACCAGAAGTAGGTTCTTACTCACTGGTCTGAAGATGACCACAGTAGTGGTCGAAAGCGGCCACCGTAATAAATAAACTGTGATCAAGACTGTTTTTGATAGTAAATTAATGTAGAGTAAATAAATTTCTGGAATACATTTGGTAACATATTTATGTAATCACAGGTTAAAGCAAGCATGAGATAAACCAATGCAAATGTGAAATGGTATATTAATAACCAATGTAACCGTCAGAATGTTGAACGAAAGCGTGCAAACGTCAATACACGGGCGATTAATGCTGTTGTCGTTGATGACGCCCTATACGTGTTTGATTGGAGACAGATCTGATGATCCAGAAGGTCAAGGGTTCATGCCGACATTCTGTAGACCTCATGGGCGAGCTTTATCCCGTTCGAAAGAAAACCCTGTTCATGAATGGCAGTACAACAGGTTAAATCACCAGACTGACGTAAAACTTTACACTCATGGTGCGTGAGATTACCACGAGAGTGCTCTCGCTCTCAAACGAAACATCACCCCAGACCATAACTCCAGGTACAGATCCAGTTTGTCTACCACGCAGACAGGTTGGCTGCAGGCCCTCAACTACCCTCCTTCTAATCAACACACGGCCATCAATGACACCGAGGCAGAACCGACTTTGATCAGAAAACCGAACAGTGTGCAGGTCCGCTAGTTCAGAAGGAATTATGGAAGGAAAAAAAAAATTAAATAAATTGTGTTATCTGAATTTCAGCTTCAGTTAACCTAGAAGCCATAATCAGAGCTGGCTTGGCCTGGCTAACCACGACGGCCACGCCACGAGTTATTCATGTGAATACCACTCAGCTAAGCACAGGTAAAAATTCTGAGTTCTTGGCGCCGCTACTTGCGCGGTCCGCTCAGAGGCAACAATAGCTTGCGAGGCACTGGGGTGATCAGCGAAGACAGGTAGCCACAACGGCGACTGTTTCCTCCCTGCTGGCTCCCGAACCGAAAAGACGCACCTACAATTGTCTCCCTGATGGCTTCCTCTCAGGCTCATCCTTTCAGCACTTCAGAACTGGCGGCGTTCTCCTGGTGACGCTGTATTCAGAATATGAATAAATTTTCATTATGGATTAACTTAAAGTTCATTTCTAAACGAAGGGGCACCCCAAACTCGCCTGTCCGTTCCTGACCGTCGCGAACAACAGATACCACCCTGCCCTCCATTGAGCTCTCACTTGACTACACTGAAGCCACAAACCTCAGAGGTTTGAGCTCACTGGAATGCACGCTACATGATTGTCTGACCCGGAACTGTTCTTGAGTTAACCGATGTGTGGAAGTTCGTTTTGTCATTGACGCTCAAAGTGCTGGTGAAAATGCATTACGATGCGCCAGACGCATGCCCCGAACCGAATGATCTTCCTTCCCCTTCGATAGTACCACTTTGACGTCTGGAGTCCTCTTCTTGCGACCGTACATTTCCTTGATCACCGCTGCCATCAGTCACGTACAGGGGGTAGGTATATTCCTGCCTACTTTTCATGCATGATCGCATTAGGAACTTCCAGCTTCTCATCGTCCTATTGCATGATCTCGTTCAACTGAGGTATTGATAATGGCATCTTTGTAGTCTTTAAGGCACTCTTGACTGGCTTCAAGTCACCACGTACGGTCTGAAAGGTAACTAATGCCCACAGCATTTAGACCTTGTATTACAAGGAAACCTGATACGCATCCCCATATTGGCGCTATTAGTGCCACTCTTATGCGACGGGCGCGATATTCTGATAGGCGTCATCTTTCAGATGCAGAAACACGACTGCCAACTTTCGTATACGTCGCGCAACTCGTTCTTGTGTTACAATTTTTTGCCGTCATTGTAATTGAGGGGATATGTCGTCATAAACAGTGAGAAGAGTGTAAAACTAACATTTCTTAATAAAGCATGCAAATAATTCACACTATATTCAACAATTTATTCGAAATGCGAGAACATAGCGATATATCACTTTGACTCATCTGTCATCACACGCTGTTTTATAAGTGGAAGTTGGCTTCCTTATGGACTCGCGTAGGTAGGGGGCACCCTCAGTAGTGGTCATGAGATGTTTCAAACTGTCTCAGTCACCAGTCTTCAACAGAATTTCCAACGGAGATCTCTAAAGTAGAGGTCCGCTTCAACAAATATGAGTCAATAGCGTTTCTCTGCCTCCTCTTTACCTGCAACAGAAACAAATCTTGTGTTCAATTTGCCTCATTCTGCTTCTGGCCTCTTTATTGAATTAAGTCTTGGAATAACATTTCACTCTCGCATTTTTTACAATACAATCTCATGTAAGTAACACTTTTTCCACATAATAATACACTTCGACAATGGTGCAGGCCATGGGGTAATAAAGACATGAAGACCATAAACATGCATTCAACCAGACGGCGAGATGCATTTCGCAGCTACTCTGTGACCGCATACGCCACTACCAATGCCTGCCAGGGTGGTTGAGCGGTTCTAGGCGCTACAGTTTGGAACTGCGCGACCGCTACGGTCGCAGGTTCGAATCCTGCCTCGGGCATGTATGTGTGTGGTGTCCTTCGGTTAGTTAGGTTTAATTAGTTCTAAGTTCTAGGGGACTGATGACCTCAGAAGTTAAGTCCCATAGTGCTCAGAACCATTTGAACCACTACCAGTGCGAATCTTGCAGGCACCCCAAGTGCAGCTGTCGCCGGGTTTCTTGTGCAAATAGAGTTGCCTATTTTGCAGTCTACACACAACGCTACAAACTCGTTGCCTCTCAGACTTCAGCTGTTTTGCTCATGACTTTGATTGCAGGACTTGTGATTACGTCTGGTGTTGCCTGTACAGATTTCTTATAGACTACAACATCGTCAACATCATGTTGCTTTAGGTTGATCTATATTAGTCTTTATTTGCTCCTATGACCCTTCTACAATATCATTATAAAAAGATCTGCAAGCGCAAAAACCTATTGTTTGGTAAACTTTGTCGCTTACTCTGTTTCCTTCATGCACTAACTTCGAAAACTGTCCACAACGCTGACATTGGCAGTTATTAATGCTTAGTTACTGAGAAGAAAGCTGTAATACTGCTGTCTCTTGGCCTTAAGAGATAAAGAAACTTCGCAATAATTTATGATGTAAGAATGCATAGTCTATTGGAGATAAGCATCAATTAAATACTCTCTGGCTTACAGCCGTGTCAAGTGGTTAAAACAACAGGAGCTTTGGACCTAGCACTTTCTGGCCATTCGTCAGTCATTCTACTAAACAATGACGAGGGAGTGCTTGGCCGAGACCTCGTGGCATTTAAATTACCTGCTGCGGCTGCAAATCCCACAACAATTCGCTCAGTTTACGATGTGATATTTCTCACAGAAAAAAGACCAGGCTCAAGTCATCGTTTCATTGTCTCCAATGTACAGAGTGACAGTTATTGAACTACATGACATTCAATCATCATAGTTTCTGAATGGTTTGCTTAATTACGTTGAAGCCACATGGGTGGCCGCGAGGCATGATTGGAATTAGTGTGAGCATGCATGGCTTGGTTTAGCGACGAAGCCCACTTTCATTTGGATGGGTTCGTCAATAAGCAAAATTGGCGCATTCGGGTGACTGAGAATTCGCATTTCACGATCTAGAAGTCTCTTCGCCATCAACGAGTCACTGTAAGGTGTGCAATGTCCAGTCACAGAATAATCGGTTCGATATTCCTTGATCGCACGGTCACTACTGAACTGTACATGAAGGTTTTGGAAGATGGTTTCATCCCCATTATCCAAACTGACCCTAATTTCGACAAGATGTTGCTCATGCAAGACGCAGTTCGACCCCATCGAAGCTGGGGAGTGCTTGATGTCATGGAGTAGCATTTTGGGGTCCGCATTCTGGCCCTGGGGTACCAGAGGCCATTGACATAGGCCGCAATTGACCGCCATAGACTCCGGATCTGAACACATGCGACTCCTTTTACTGGGGCTATATTAAAGTCGATGTGTACAGAAATAACCGAAAAACTCTTCCTGCGATTTGCTCTCAACCCACAGTTTCTACTCATTGAACTATTCATTACAGTGAACAGATCCTGCAGTTCTTCTTCACTTTCACTGAGGATTAGTGTCATCAGCGAATCTTGATATCATTTCACCTTTAATTTTAAACCTACTCTTGAACCTTCGTTTAATTTTTGAACTTTCTTTTATTTTCGTTGTTGCTTCTTCAATGTAGCATTAAACAAAAGGGGCGAAAAACTACATCCCAGTCTTACATCTTTGTAATCCGTTCTTGGTTTCCGCTTCTGTTGTTCCCTCATGGTTTGTACATATTGCATGTTACTCGTATTTCCCTATAGCTTACCCTACTTTTCTCAGAACTTCAAAGTTTTGCACCATCTGAGAATATCGAATGCTTTTTCCAGTTCTACAAATCCTATGAAAGTGTCTTGAATTTTTTCATTCTTGCTTCCTTTATCAACTGCTTCGTCAGACCTGCCACTGCTGCATTTAACTTTTCTGCAACGAAACTGATCTTCATCTGAGACATACTGAACTTTCTGTTTCATTCTTTTGTATATTGTTCTCGTCAACAATTTAGATCTCTGATTTGTGAAGATGATTGTGCGATAATTCTCGGACTTCTCGGCTCTCAGAATATTCTGAATTATGTGGGTGGCGTTTTTCGGAAAAATCAGATAGTATATCGCCAGACTTGTACATTCTACACATCAACCTTAATAGTCGTTCTTTTCCCACTTCCGTCAACAATTTCATAAATTATGATGAAATGTTTTTCGTCCCTTCTGCGTTACTTGATATTAAGTATTCCGAAGCTCTTTCAAATTCTGATTCTAATACTGGATCCAGTATCTCTTCCCTGTCGATTCCTGTTTACACCTCTATGACGTCATCAGACAAGAGTTCCGCTTTTAGAGGCCTTCAGTTTATTCTTCCCGCCTATCCCCTCTTCCATCTCCATTTAACAGAGGAATTTCCATTGAACTATTCTTGTTAGAGGCCTCGCTTTTAATTTCGCCGAAGGTTGTTTTGACTTTTCAATATGCATGGTCCGTCCATAAGGAAATCATTCCTTTTCGATTTTTTCACATTTTAATGCAGCAGTTTAGCTTCCCTGAACTTCCTATTTATTTTTTTCCCAAGTCGCTTTTATTTCTAAATGCCTCAGTTTCACGGAACATTTTTTTTATTTCCTTCCTTCGTCAATCATCTAAAATATTTCTTATGTTATCCACGGTTTCTTCGCAGTTGTCTTTCTTCACCTACGATTTTATTTCTAACCTCGGGTGATTGCCCTTTTAAGAGATTTCCATTCCACTTTACCTGAACTGCCAACATATTAATCACAGTGTCTATAGCCTCAGAGTACTCCAAGAATATGTCTTCATTCCTTAAAAATACTTATCCCAATTCCTCGCCCTTTGATTCTTCCTGACCAGTCTCTCAAATTTCAACCTGCTCTTTATCATTACTAAATTATGATATGAATCTATATTTGCTCCGGAGTACGCCTTACAATCCAGTCTGTGATTTCGGAATATCTGCTTGACCATGATGTAATCTAACTGAAAACTTCGCGTATCGCCTGTCCTTTTGCAAGTATAACTCCACCACTTGTGTTCTCGAACAGAGCATTCGCTATCACTAACGGACTTTTGTTGCAGAACTCAATTGGTCTTCCTCCACTTTCATTCCTACTTGTAAGGCCATATTCTCCTTTAACCATTTCTTCTTCCCCTACAACCACATTCCAACTCCCCATGATTATTAGATTTTAGTCTCACATTGCGTACTGAAATATCCGTTCAGTATTCTCATATACTTTTCCTATGTCTTCATCCCCTGTTTGAAACGTCGGTATATATGCCTGAACCATTGTTGTCGATGGTTTACTGTCGACTGACGAGAACAATCCTGTTGCTGGACCGTTCACAGTGACTCTCTCTGTGGCCTACCTCCTATTCATAACGAATCCTACACCCGTTCTACAATTAACTACTGCTCTTGAAATTCCTCTATAGTCGTTTGACCAGAAATCCTCGTCTTCTTTCCATCTTACTTCACTGACCACCACTATGTCCTTGCGAGTCTTTGAATTTCCCTTTTCAGTTTTTCTGGCTTCCCTGCCACGTTCAAACTTCCGACATTCCACCATTCCACGCTCCCGACTCGTTGATCGTTATCCTTTCTTGGTTATCCAATCTTTTTCTCATGGACACTTCCAGATTTAAGAAAGGTTGACCAGTCTGGACCATTTTGTCAATGGAGAGATCATATGACACCTTTTTTTCAATTAAAAACCAGATGTCCTCGTGGATACACGTTATGTATCTTTAATGCTGTTGTTTCCGTTGCCTTCTGCATCCCCATGCCGTAGATCATTGCCAATTCTTCTTCCTTTTAAGGACAGTTTTCCACCCGAAGGACAAGAGAGTTCTCTGAACCTCTGTTCACTCCTCCGCCGTCTTTGACAAGGCCGTTAGCAGAACGAGAATGGCTTCTTATGCTGGAAGTCATCGACCACTATTGTGGATGATTTTTGATCAAAATTTAAGCAGTGGCAACTTTCGAACCTGGGAGCAAAAACGAACTGATTTATAGTCAAAGACGCTACACCTTGACGAGCCTGGACGACGGATGAATGGTTCGTTAAATAGGAGCTGCATGGCCAAACAACTGTAAGGCATTCTTTTTCAGTTGTAGAGTATTTATCACCTTTATCACCTTTTCAGCACCTTCCTGAATTAGTTCTAGAACTGCCCCTACGGCAAATCGGCTGGATCAGCGTAAAGTTCCTACTCCCCATTCTCGACATACAATGCTACAAATGAAGATGTTAACGCCTTTTTAAGGACAGGGAATGTTATTTCTCGCTACTCGTTTCACAAATATTTGCCTTCTCCATATAGTTGTTCTCACAACGGACGTCTTTCATGGATCGTCAGTACCACAAGCACTTGGCGAAATGCTTTTCACATCGCGAATGTGTTGAGAAGTGGGATAATCCGTGTCTGCCCTTACTTTCTCTGGATCCATAGTCCCAATCGCGTTCGTTTGAACCCACAGAGGCTTCCAGAAGTGTTGAAGACGGTATTTTCCCAGTCAGCCACGTCAGTTTACATTTGCCAGTAGGCTCGCTCCATGTCCATAGTAGAGCAATAGTTCTTTCAAGCTATCTAGGATGCCATCAATGCAGTTATTTATTATTTCTTATCTTTCTTCTAGATTTTGGTCGGTCTCCGGGAGTAGAAGCAGAAACACTTTCATCATGAGTATCATCGAAATGAGCAAGGACATTCAAAATGACCAATCACATCCCCTTGCAGCAGCATCTCCACTACTTCCCGTATTACCCGTCGTTTAGGAGACGACGTTGTATATGGACGCTACATAATTGGTGGATGATGTGCAGTCTGGGTGTGTCGTCAAGGGCCGTTTGGTCTTTATCTCCACTTCGCATTTGAGAACATTCAAAAATTGGCTGTTATTCACCAGTGTTGTTCCTCGGTCGGACCAGATGCTATAGATATTTCGATTGTAGCTTTCTCTCCTGCGTTACCCATAGCGGCAGAGTAGTAAAATTCTTCGGCAGTGATACTAACCAGCCCTTCCTGGCCTGCTTTGCCTATCCCTACTGACACAAAAGTATATTCCAAGAGTAACTGTCAATGACAGAACACAATCTCTAGAATGAGTTGTAGCTTCCCTTTACATAACAGATCCAAAGATATACTCGACGATCCACAGCGCTTATTATCATCGCTGGCTGGTGGATTTCTTTTGTGGGCCTGAGTAGTATTTTTCAGTCGACAAAATCTTCACAGTCTAATTGTGCATCTAAACTGGCGCCTGCAACTCGTATTATTGATAATAGCGGGTAACAACGTCATCAATAGAAAACGACTGCCCAGAGCAATCTTTCTTGTGTGTGCTGGTTGGAACACCTTTGTCTGGCAGTAGCTGTCAACTTCCACAGTCTAAGATTGATTGTGATGCCTACAAGGAGTCCTTTGGAATTCATGACTACAGCTTGTTAAAACGACAAATTCGAGAGATTGTGTCCTGTCATTGACAGTTACCCTTATAATACACGTTTGTGTAAGTTGGGCGAACTTGCATTTGCGAACTTCAGTATAATCGCCTTCACATCACAACTATAAGCAATCGAGACTAAACAAAAAGAAGCGATTACGACGAAATTTCCTGTCATCTTGGTAATTGTGAAGTCCTCAGTCCATAGAACGTTGCTCCCCTTAGTTGTCCAGAATTCGACTGCTACGTGAGGGGGTGGTAACTTTCACGTGTGCAGTGATTAGGGTACTGCTAATACATCAGAGGGTTTAAGAGTACTTACGAATATTTTTGAGTATTCAAGATGATTTCTGGGTGTGAAATACCAATATTTTCACTATTTTATTTGATATACATTATTACGTTGTTTTCGAGTGGTGATGTTCTCAGAAAATAAGTGAGAATGAAGCGTATCTTTTTCAGCTAGTACTAATAAAATTAATATTGTGCGGCATATTGGAAGTAGTAACCCTTTCCCTTTCTATGATCTTTAAATTGTCTCACCTATTCAGCCTTAGGGTGGCCTACAGGTTGTTGTGGACTCCGAACCGAGATGCGACACACGCAAACAGTCGTATTTCTAGTACTGAACAAGTCCGGCTGATGACTGAGTTGAGAACATCTGGATTTGGAGGTCAACGGTTGTCTTCTGCACAAATGCTGTCGACAAGAATGTCTTGGGTTCCTGCGATTCACAACAGAACCCTCCGAGTTGCGCACTATGGTAGACGCTTGAATTAAGTATTAAATTCTGCAGTTACTTCGGAACGCTTCAGCATCATGATGAGTTCTTGAGACACAGGCTGTACACAAACAGATTAACGTAATTGTTGGCCAGTGTGAAACTTAACAGAAACGTAATACCATTAAGGAAAGAGATGAGGAGAGGAACCCTTTACTGTATTTAACCGCATAGCGGGAAATCAATGGTGTAATTAGTTGTTTAACTCCCGCGTAACACAAGCGACGGTATAAGAGTGTTTAATATAGAGGGCTCCGGATAATGGACAATAAACAGCTTCCAGATTTGCCCCTCATCAATCGTGTAGCAAGAGATGAAATGTTGTAACTTGGTAACCGAAAGCCAAGCTGTGGACTGCTCGCACTATGTTTTGTTAACCTTCACTTTGCAGAAGTTATGCAACATCCAATGGTGGCTTTAAAGTGTGTTTGGAGATCTCGCAAGCGCGCGAGAACCATCAGTGTCAAATAACAGACACCTTCCTCGCCTGGTGTCTGTCTGGTATCGATCAGGATATCCTCGTATAGCTACGTGGCGCTGCAGTCTTCGTCCGAGGTTCTATAACTGGAGGTTGTTGCTGAGTGCTTTCGCTGTGTTACGCAAGTGGCGCTTAAGAAATGCAATGGTAGGTTCTTTTAACGCAGTGGCTATCTACATTCCTCAGGAAACTACAGTTGTAATTGAGAATTCATATTAGTGAGCTCCATTAAACCAAGTTTACCACACCATTATAGCGGAAGACGTGCATTAAATGTTTAGTTGTTTTTTGTGCTCTGCGTATGTGTTAATGATTTTATTAGCTACAAATGAAGAAAAATCGATGTAGAAATGTTTTTTTTGGTACTATGTAATCAACTTTAAGTCATTAAAACAAAAAGTCTGTAAAAACTATAGAGTGAATAAATCGGAGTTCTAGAGGACCAGGACTGGTTTTCAGACGTGTTGTAAGTCTCTAGTCTGAGTTCTCAGTCCGTGCTGCACGTAGCTGTCTAAACTGAAACCTTAGCTTGAGTAGCGTGTTCATTTCCTGGCGATATAGTCTGGAATTTATTGGTGTTTTGAAGTTTTAAGTATTCATTTATTAAGTAACTTATTATTAAGTCTGTATTCCATTAAATCTATATATGATCTACTTTCTAGAATTTGATGACAGCCACGCAATGTTATTCTGCAGCAACACTGAGGGAGGTTTTAAGTTCTGTTTTTCCAGCTCGGTTTTTGCCTGAAATGTCTGTTCAGTGTTGATTGTCACAAAAATTTCGGGGTTATATGTCACAATTGACAAATTATATCAGCGGGGCTTTAAAAAATTTTTGTATCTGCTTCAGGTAAATAAATTGCGTAAAGATGAAAAGGACAAGACAAGGGGACGATGCTCCAAACATCATACTTGGAGCAGTGACGAAGGTGAAGAAGGAGGGACTATCAGTTTACAAACATACAGTTAATTACAAAAATCAGTTACTGAACTTCAGCAATATATTGTAAAATTATTCTCCAAAATGAAACTGACGATAAAAGATAGTTTTGCTTTTTAAGACAGTTGGCCGGCCGTTGTGGCCGAGCGGTTCTAGGCCCTTCAGTCCAATACCACGCTGCTCCTACGGTCCTAGATTCGAATCCTGGCTCGGGCCTGGATGTGTGTGATGTCCTTACGTCAGTTAGGTTTAACTAGTTGTGAGTCTAGGAGACTGATGACCTCAGATGTTAGTTCGCATAGTGCTCAGAGCCATTTGAATCATTTTTTAAGACAGTTGATTAATTTCCAGGTAGAAAAAGCTTTATCTGACGCCGAGGAGAAGGAAACAAAGAAATATGTCCTGAAGCAGAAATTGTCTACGGCGGTTTAATACCAACATAAATCAAAACAGCGCCTTATCTGCTAGGCAAATAGTTCTTTAATCAAGAAATGTGGGCGGTACTTAATGGACCAGAGTAGTCTATTTTTTCATAATACATAGTTATGCATTACACTCCTGGAAATGGAAAAAAGAACACATTGACACCAGTGTGTCAGACCCACCATACTTGCTCCGGACACTGCGAGAGGGCTGTACAAGCAATGATCACACGCACGGCACAGCGGACACACCAGGAACCGCGGTGTTGGCCGTCGAATGGCGCTAGCTGCGCAGCATTTGTGCACCGCCGCCGTCAGTGTCAGCCAGTTTGCCGTGGCATACGGAGCTCCATCGCAGTCTTTAACACTGGTAGCATGCCGCGACAGCGTGGACGTGAACCGTATGTGCAGTTGACGGACTTTGAGCGAGGGCGTATAGTGGGCATGCGGGAGGCCGGGTGGACGTACCGCCGAATTGCTCAACACGTGGGGCGTGAGGTCTCCACAGTACATCGATGTTGTCGCCAGTGGTCGGCGGAAGGTGCACGTGCCCGTCGACCTGGGACCGGACCGCAGCGACGCACGGATGCACGCCAAGACCGTAGGATCCTACGCAGTGCCGTAGGGGACCGCACCGCCACTTCCCAGCAAATTAGGGACACTGTTGCTCCTGGGGTATCGGCGAGGACCATTCGCAACCGTCTGCATGAAGCTGGGCTACGGTCCCGCACACCGTTAGGCCGTCTTCCGCTCACGCCCCAACATCGTGCAGCCCGCCTCCAGTGGTGTCGCGACAGGCGTGAATGGAGGGACGAACGGAGACGTGTCGTCTTCAGCGATGAGAGTTGCTTCTGCCTTGGTGCCAATGATGGTCGTATGCGTGTTAGGCGCCGTGCAGGTGAGCGCCACAATCAGGACTGCATACGACCGAGACACACAGGGCCAACACCCGGCATCATGGTGTGGGGAGCGATCTCCTACACTGGCCGTACACCACTGGTGATCGTCGAGGGGACACTGAATAGTGCATGGTACATCCAAACCGTCATCGAACCCATCGTTCTACCATTCCTAGACCGGCAAGGAAACTTGCTGTTCCAACAGGACAATGCACGTCCGCATGTATCCCGTGCCACCCAACGTGCTCTAGAAGGTGTAAGTCAACTACCCTGGCCAGCAAGATCTCCGGATCTGTCCCCCATTGAGCATGTTTGGGACTGGATGAAGCGTCGTCTCACGCGGTCTGCACGTCCAGCACGAACGCTGGTCCAACTGAGGCGCCAGGTGGAAATGGCATGGCAATCCGTTCCACAGGACTACATCCAGCATCTCTACGATCGTCTCCATGGGAGAATAGCAGCCTGCATTGCTGCGAAAGGTGGATATACACTGTACTAGTGCCGACATTGTGCATGCTCTGTTGCCTGTGTCTATGTGCCTGTGGTTCTGTCAGTGTGATCATGTGATGTATCTGACCCCAGGAATGTGTCAATAAAGTTTCCCCTTCCTGGGACAATGAATTCACGGTGTTCTTATTTCAATTTCCAGGAGTGTATTTTGTATGACTATACTGTACAAGTGTTCAAAGGAATATATGTGAGAACTTTTAGTAAAATGTGAGGAGCAATATGTTAATAAATCAAAACACCCCATTTCTTGCATTTTAGCCACCACTCTTTCCTGTTATAATACGGGAACTTGTTTGTAGATATCCGTGGCTCAGTCTGTAAGACCGAAACTCTTATTGGATCGATTTGTTGTTCGTCATCAGTTTGTCTGTTCGCCTGTCTGGCAGATAAGAACTCTTTTTCTCAGGAAAGGTAGACACATCAGGTTCAGATTTATGTCACATATTATGGTAATAATAGTTTTTAAAAGCGACTGTCCTAGTCACTTTGTTTACTGACCATTTCTTATATCACGATGCTAACATAATTTTAAAAAACAACTTCGTTAAGTTAAGACATTGGTTCAGTAATTGGATATTCGTATTTCTGTGCCATAGCTAATTTCAATGATGATTCAAGTCGATGTTTTACTTCTTATTTATACTCTGAATACTGATTGTAATGTTTAAATACATTTGGTCACCAATGTTAGCACACGTTTCTTGTTGGGGGCACTGTATATTGATTTTGACAAAAGCACAAGTTCACTCGTTTTGTATTTGATGTAAGGCCTTTTATTTTCATTTCAAAAATCTTGGTGCAACATCTGCTTAAACCAAGACGTAATAGCATATCAGCGTTTACTGCATAATGAGGATACACTGATGTTCTTGTTGCCGGAGAACCAGTTACGCATTTTCCTAATCATCATTACCTTATATACGAGGGTTGGAACTTTAATAGCGGCAACTATTTATTTACAGCTAGCACAAAATAGATACGTGTTTCAAAGTTTTAATGAACTTCAAAGTAGCCACCAGCATTTTGTATAACCCGTTACCAGAGATGTGGAAGTCGTAGGATACTCTTAGCAGTGCCAGATGTGTTGACAGATTGAGCTGCGCGGTCTATTGACAGACGAATTTGTAGCTGTTCTGAAGCCAATGCCGTGAAGTGTTTCCTTCAGTTTAGAAACTGAGTTGAACTCACGAGGGCTTAAGTCATGGGAGTGCAGTAGGTGGTATAGACCTTAGCAGCCCCATCAGGCAAACAAATCAGTTACATCTTGCACTGTACGTGCTTGAGCATTGTCCTGCAAAATGATGGTCAGATCCTGCAGAAAGTGTCATCACTTCTGTCTCTAAGCTGGTCGTAGCTTGTGTTCCAAAACATAAAAATTTTGAAGGAAAAAATTGAAAAAATGCTAATTTGTAGTTCTATCACATGAAAAATAAATATTTTATTGTCTTTTTGATCTATCTGTCTGCTCGTCTGTTAAGATTCTTTTTCCCTGAAACAGTTAGGCGTATAGGTTCAAATTATAGTCATTTACTAAGGTCTGCAGTCCTTTGGAGGCTTAGTAATCGTAAGCTTCTAAGTGAATGCAGTCAAAAGATACGGCTATTTATGTCATATATTTTGATACAATACTCAAAAACTCACTCATCAGAACCTATAGTGCCCTTCCCTTTGGCCTAGAATCATGAAGCTCTGCAATAAGCAAGGCTTCAAAATACGAGAAAAGTGCGAAATCTGAAACTTGTTAAACTTTGTTTATGTCACACACAAAATATGTTTCACATTTGAACATACGAGGATATTGCATTCATCATCCGTCAAAAGTGTGATTGACGAATGTTTTCACTCTACATCCATAACCTGAAGTTCTTTGCTCGCTGCTTTTGGTATGTCTCGGTCTTGGAATTCCTGGGACCAATAAGTTTGTAGTATGACATCAACAACAGGCGAAGTTAATTAAGGTTATTGATTCCCTGGATAGATGAACTCTGTGTATCCATAATCAAGTTCGATGGCTTGAGGTCAGATCTCCAAATCTGACATCAGGAACCACGATCCGGAAACTATCTAAGAGAAACTTTCTGACCACTGTGTTTCGTGTATCACTTAACATTATGGTCACCAGTTTTTTCGCTTCTCACGTCTTCTTTGTCGTTTATGTTGACTGACCTCGAACTCGTAGCAACAGAACTTTATTCCGTAGCTGAAACAATTCCCTTTTTGTTGTTAATATCAGTCGCAGCTTACTCGAAACAGGAGAGAGTGAATAGAAGGATGCACGTGTGAATAATAAAGCCCTACGTCCCTGTCTGTCGATAGTCCGTAAGATGAAATTTGCTCTCCAACAAAGAGAATGGCTGTACATATTGTATCTTTGAAGAAACACACTCCGCTGACTCAATGCATCTACAACGAATTTGCACAGTCTGCTAATCCCTGCTAGTCCTTGACAGTTATCAGACCTATTGTTATGCGCACGCATGGCTAGAAACTATTTCTAAAGTTTTGAGGCATTTCTCCTGTTCGAATTCTGCCTACTGACTATTTCCGATTTGTACCGGGTACTACGCGGGGAATCATTTCAACTTACCACTACTTCATCTTAAGCAGCAGCAACCACTCCATAATGAACTTGGAGATGTAGTCATTACAGTTTCAGTGCACATAATTCATTGTTTCATACAGGTTGAAAAGTATCTAAACTCAAAAACTCTTGGAGGTTGTCGGTGACATCAAAACAAATATTTTTCCCTAATATCATTTTTTCCTATGAGGATTATTTAAACCGGTGGAGGCCATATTAAGCTATTCAGTTGTTAGAGGTCGTATTACGATCTTCAGTAATTAGAGGGCGTATTACGCTCTTCAGATGTAGGCTACTGCTGTCCACCAGTGTAGTAGTGCATTGTCTGTGTTTACTAATGGAGCGATACACCTGGAGTGAGTACACTGATATGGTTGGTGCATACTACGTAGCGCACCACAACGGACGAGTTGCACAGCGGGTTTTTCAACAATAATATCCTAATCACCGTATCACGCATCATACGTCCTTTGCTGCTGTTTACCAACATCTGCGTGAGATCGGGTCATTTAGCAGATTAACTGGACAAGGACGCCATCGCACGGTAAGAGCGCTGCAATTTGAGGAAGTTGTCTTGCAGCATGTGGTGTCACCGCCAGACACCACACGTGCTAGGTGGTAGCCTTTAAATCGGCCGCGGTCCGCTAGTATACGTCGGACCCGCGTGTCGCCACTGTCAGTGATTGCAGACCAAGCGCCGCCACACGGCAGATCTAGAGAGACGTCCTAGCACTCGCCCAGTTGTACAGCCGACTTTGCTAGCGAAGCTACACTGACAAATACGCTCTCATTTGCCGAGACGATAGTTAGCATAGCCTTCAGCTACGTCATTTGCTACGACCTAGCAAGGCGCCATTACCAGTTTATATTGAGATTGTTATTAATGTATCAACAAGAGTGATGTTCTCCAATTATGGATTAAAGTTAAGTATTCCAGAAGCTATGTACTATTTTGGCTACTATAATTCCTTGTCATTTTCCAGACCTCACGCCAGCCTGCGTGAGCTTAAACGCGTGCCTTTCGGCTTCCTCCAAACTCCGTAAATTGGCTCCTGCCAATTCACAACACAGCATGTGGAGCGGGATCCTTCAATCAGAACTAGTGCAATTGCACGTAACATGGGGACGAATCAGACGATTGTACGAACAGTCCTTCGAGTGCAATTTTACGTCCATTTCACTTACAGCGTGTCCACAACATGGAACCAGTTGATTATCCACCCAGAGCACAGTTTTCGCGGTGGTATTAGGAACGGTGTGAAATGTATCTTACATTTCCATTCTCTGTGTTATTTGCCGATGAAGCAACCATCGGGCGTGATGGAGTCTTCAACATGCACAATTCGCATGTTTGTAGTGAGGATAACGCACATGCCACAGTTACTAGCGCTCATCAAGTGCGGTTCTTCGTTAAAGTGCGGGTCGGTGTTGTTGAGGACTGTTTAATTGGGCCGTATCTGCTACGTAGGCCATTAAATGGCAGGCACTATTAGAATTTTCTCGCCAGAGTATTGCCAGAATTTCTGGAAGACGTCCCGCTCCCTACAAGACACGCATGTGTTTCCCAAATGACGCGGGGCCGGCACATTTCAGTCATCGTGTGCGTCGATTACTGGACCGACGGTTCCCAGAAGCGTGGATCGGTAGAGGTGGTCCTGTACCATGGCTTGCCCGATCCCCAGATGTGTCTCCTGAGGACTTTTTTGTGTGGGGAGAGATGCACAGCCTTGTTTATGCTGCTACTGTTGCATCAGAAGAGGATCTGGTTGCCCGGTTAGTAGCAGCACCAGGAACAATTCAGGACTCTCCTGGAATTTTTGCCCGTGTCAGACAGAACATGATCCGACAGTTTAACCTTTGCTTACGTGTCAATGGAGGCATTTTTGAAAATCTATTGTAATTGAAATTGGGTTGTGTTAATGAGTTGCCTCTTGGTCATAAAAAATGGAAAAGTGTTTGTTGGCTTAGTTAATTTGCCACCAAATGTATCTTCCGCTATCGCTTTAAATATTACTCATAGGACAAAATTACATTAGGGAAAAATATTTGTTTTGATGTCCCCTACAACCTCCCAGAGTTTGTCGGTTTAAATACTTTTCACCATGTACAGTTTCCTTCGTTACATTTGATAGTGAGAACGTAAAAAGATAACAGAGGAAACCAGTTTATTACATCATTATGTATTCAGCGTAAAAAAAAGAAACATAGAAATAGAAATACTCATTTGTAGCACGTCACAAGCGATTATCGATTTTGTACCACACGACTCGAAATTTCAACTTGTATTATCATGTGATATCGTCATACCTTTGTTCTGCGTCATCGTTAGCTTTATTATACTTCATTTAACATGGTTCGCTCTCATTTTTATGGAGATACAGTTTCAGTATTTTCTTTTCATGGTTTTAGGATGTTCCTTGGTGTACTTTTAGCACCGCTGTACTTACGAAGTGATTACGTTTTACATGAAGAACGTAGACGCCATAGGAATTTGAAAAATACATTGCAATATTCTTTTTCTCGTCCTCTTATCTCGCATCAGTGCAGGGTCGGTAAGGTTATTGACGGATTTAGCTTGGTTAATTTTGAGGGCTGTTCGACTGCCCTTCCTATCGCCATCCACTTACCGAAGTGTCGGAATATTTTGACCCCAACTGTCTGCTTGAAGCGTCGTTACTCATGTAAACGAGAGCGAAGGTTTTCTAAATGTTTGCGAATCGTGTGGTTTGGGATTTGGGCACCAGCCCCGTATTAACCAAGCGGAACGTGAGAAACCACCTAAAAACTAAATCCAGGCTCGCTGGCACTCCCACCCTAGCCGTTAACCGTCAGGAGGATTCGGTCCATTGTCTGTGCACCTCCCTGTCCCGGAAGCGGTGCCTTGACATGCAGAGCTATTCGGGCGGATAGTAAAATCTGTTTTAATAATTTACTAGTATTACTGACCAAGCGAAAATTGACGTAAATGTTGTTTTGTTATGGGGAGAGCTCGACTGGGTCACGTACGACGTATAAGGACAGTTCCAGTTACGTAATGTATCCTATTTCTTGGAGGTTTGTCCCAGTCAGTTGAATTTGAACTATAATGCTTGTTCTTCCTTTTTATTTTTCTTTATTCGTCTTTGGCCACTATCTTCCATATTCCTCCACTTCATTCCTTTCTGTGCCATCAGGTACCACTGTATTTGAACAGTCTTTTCGATTTGCCTAACTCACCATTTGTAGGATTATTCAAGGGGGTTTTCTTCCCAAGGAGTCCACCGGACTTTCTTATTGCTTCATCTGTTACAATATTGCCTCGTTATCTGGCCAGCACACCGCCATTTCAATCTGGAATCCATCTCGAGGACGTCTGCTACCTCTATTCTTCTTCCATTTGTTTTGTTCCTGACCATCTCCCAAAGCCCGATATCCAGTATCCGCTTTTCCATTGCCCTTTTGCACACAGGAAGTTGTGATCACTCGAGTGTGTTATAGCCAACATTTCTAGATTGTCAGTCGGTAACAGAGGTATAGCGTATTTAGTTTTGTGGTTCAGTAAGACATCCTTGTTGCTCAAGATGGATAGACTTCTGAATGCTGCACAAGTCAAAACTATTGTTCATGGAATTTCAGTGACACAGCTGGTTTCTCCTAGCTGAGCTTTACTGCCAAGGAAGATATACACGGAAACGTCAATAATAAGTTCTTTAATGGCCGGCTGTTGTTTCTTAGGGTTTCGTGCTACAGTCTGGAAAAATGAAATCCTTACAGGGTTCGAGGGTAAGAAATTTTTTCTCAGGACCTGGAGGACGTATTAAGTTTAAACTTACCTCACAAGTTAAGGTTTTTACCCCTTGGCAGTGTGAACATTTTAAGCTTCTAAGTCAATGCAACCAACAGATATGTCCATTTATGTTACTTATTTTGATAGTGGAACTCTCACTCATTAAGGCCTATAGGCAGCTTCCCACTGGACTGTAGTCATAAAATTCGGCAAAAAGCAAGGCTTCATAGTATGAGTAAAGTAAAAAAATCTGAAATGTGTTAAATTGTAAACATACTACCTAAAAATATGTTTTAACATTTGAAAATACTTTACATTTATCGTCCTTCGAAAGTGTAACAGACGACCATTGCTGCATGCAAATATAAACTGTAAGTAGTAGTTATGTTTTAGTAACTAAATAAAATGTTTTATTTTATCTTCCCTCTCTGTATATAAACTCACGTCCCTTGCTCGCTTCTTTCTGTATGTCCAAGCTAGTTTGAGGAACTTTTGTGGAGATTTTGATAGGATCTAGTAATTTTCTGCATTAGCATCTTGCCACGAAAACATCGTTGAGATTCTCGGTTCCTAGGATGGACGCACTAGGTATATGCTTAATTAGGTTGTGCAGAACCTTCAAGGGTGCCGTCTTGGTTTTTTGTGTACTGATTTGTAAACCGATTCTGCAGAGTCAGCTTGCCGATCTTGAGTAGTTGTTATTTCTGTCAGGTCTTTCTCTAGGAGTACGACGTAGTCGGCAAATAGGAGATCGTAGATATTGTTCTCTCAGCTACCCAATCCCAGTGTAGCGTGAGGTAATCAATGGACTCAAATTTCATGCTATATTTACGTGACAACCAAGCTGAGAGAAATGGCTGACTACAGTCACTCACTGGAAAAATTCTTATCACATACTCGGATTTAGTCGAGACTATCTTGATTTAGTTACCAGCATTTTTATTCATTCTTTGCCTTGCAGTCCAATGATGTTATAAAGACCCAAATTAAATATGAATGTCTCAAGAAAGTCCATTCGTAGGTAGTAATTTATATATGTAAGCATTTTATTCTTATTATTTAATGTTAGCTGTACTTCGTAGTAGTCCATGCACCCTATTTACACAATGTCAGAGCTGTTTTCCCCAGTATTTTAGGAACCCAAACAAAGCCGTGGGAAGAAGCTAAAATAATCATCTAATGATTCACTCACCTCAAGATTAGAAATGAAAAGAATGACCTGAGTGTAGGGAATAACACCTTGGAGTTTAAGACATCAATAAGAAATAAAATGGAAATATCGAAATAATTTGTGTAGCTAAGCATTGATTTAGAGGTATTGCTACATTGTAGGTAAATATTGGTACACCATTTTAATGATTACCAATTGACCCAAGATTTTCATTAGCGGATTAATAGCACAAACTTTTCTGAGGTGTCAGGTATCGACCCATGCTTAAACACTAATAACAGTGTGTAATGTAGCCTACACGGCGGCAGTGGAGGCGCTGAAACTGGTATCCAGCCAATCGATATGGCAAGACTGCTCGATCTCATCATGTAGAGCTGCAACAGATATTGGGTGACGAGTCGCATGAGTCGCTTCTCGTTCCATCATATCCCAGACGTGCTCGACTGGAGACAGGTCGAGATATTGCTGGCCAGGGAAGTTGCTGTAGGTCTTGCAGAGCACGTTGAGTTTCATAGGTAGTGTGTGGGCGAGCATTATCCTGTTGGTGCAACACATCACATACCTGTTGCAACAACGGAAAAAAGGAAGTGTTAACAACATTCTGCCCGTACTGAGTGATGGTTAGCGTCCCATCTAGAACCACCTAAGATAAACATGAGTTTAAGGTTATCGCACACCAGACCATAAGGCCTAGGGTAGGGCCATTGCCTGTTGGACGAATGCACTCTGCGAGACAGCGTTCACCAGGTCTGCATCGTACCCGCATATGACCATCACTTCGGTGCAGCGGAAACTGATTTCATTGCTGAAGGCAGTGGTGTGCCATTCCATCTTCCAAGTGATCCTCTGACGATATCAGTATAGCCGTGCGCACCGACGCCATGGTGTGAGTGGAGGTCGGCCTAGAGATACACCTGCCTGTAATCCCACTGTTAATAACCAGTTCGCAGCAGCTCGTATTCACACATCGGGGCTCACAAGCCCTCTTTTCTGTGTTGTGGTAGCTGTACTACTACTGCTACCACTACTGCTCTTACAACACGCCGATCCTTGCAGGCGTGTCCTGCGTGGACGTCCAGAACCTCGTCTATGAGTGTGTTGTGCACATAGTTCCGCGTAGTCAGTGCGTACATAACTTTCCCACTAGAGCGCGCCCCGCTAAGCACAACAGCGCAGGCGCAGCTCTCGTCCATCTCCGCACTACGAGATGGCGCTGCCATAGAGACGGACCAAACTCTGCTTCCGACGATCCACGTATTAATATGTAACGCAGCCAATGAGATTGCTGCTTACGTAGAACCTTTTCTGCTTGCGGATCACACTCGCGCAGTGATACATGAACGCGCAGACCTCTGATTAGTCAGTCTGCATTGGCTGCACCAGTCTGTACGAATTCTACATTTGTCAAGGTTCAGGCTGCGCCTAATAAGATTACCATATTCCTGTACATAGCCATGAAGAAAAATGTATAGACACTTTTGTCAGGTATCAGAGATAAATGTGAGAATAAGATTAACGTACCAATACCAAAGGAACTTCAGATTGTCAACTGTAAATAGCATCCAGAACCGAGTTTAGTAATATTTATGCTTGTTATTATTTTAATAAATGTGTGTGAAAGTTAATCAAGTTCTGTTTAAAGTCTGTCACCGTCAATCTGCTACTCTAAGCGTGCAAGTGGCATTTCTATCGTCTGACCTAATGGCAGAAGATAAACACGCCACTATAAGACCAGGAGACATATTGCTAACACTCACGTACTTCGTTAGAGCGACAACTCAAATAATCTGATGATGTGTGTACTGAAGGTCTTACAGGACGCACACCACAGAGTGTGAGAATGTTCACTTGACCAATGCTACCAGCATCGTTGAACAACTGAGGCAGCATGTAAAATTTGCGCCGGTCGCTGTGGCTGAGCGCTTCAGTCCGAAACCACGCTGCTGCTATGGCCGCAGGTTCGAATCCTGCCACTGGCATGGATGTGTGTGATGCCTTTAGGTTAGTTAGGTTTAAGTAGGTCTAAGTTTAGGGGACTGATGACCTCAGATGTTAAGTCCCGCAGTGCTTAGAGCCATTTCAACCATTTTTGTAAAACTTTCGTGGCAATTCTCCGAAAGAAGCACTCCGTCATCGCTCGGAAGTCCACAATTTGACGCTTTCTAACTAGCTCAGTTGACTGTACCAAGCACGATTGTGTCTTCGTCTTATGGTTGCTGCTTGCTTCAGACGTCTATATAACACTGAACCTTCTAGCTATGTGCATTCCCGTTACTGGTGGACACTGGTGGCGCTTCTTTAGCTATGACACTATGCTATTTGTTGGCGGACGACGTTGATATCGCTATTACGAGGGTTGCCCAGAAAGTAATGGACTGCATTTTTTCTCGTCAGAAAACAATGCTACGAATTCGAAACGTTACGTATGTATTATTTCAAGCCTCCTGAGTGAGGACGACAAGTTTCTTTCACTTCCGACAGACAGCGTAGCTGAAGGATAGTTTCGAAATGGCGTCTGTAGGTGATGAACGTTACAAGCAACATACTACCATTGTATTTCTCACTGCAGAGAAAGACACTCTGGGGAATATCCACAAACGCTTCTGAAAAGTCTATGTAGCATCTGCTGTCGACAGAAGTGCAGTTAGTCGCTGGGCACGGAGGGTGAGGTCATCAGAAGGCGGTTCGGCGGAACTCCACGATTTGCAGCGGCCGTGGAGACCATCCACGGCTGTAAAATCTGACAGCCCTGACCTATCACCCTCGACTGCCATTTGTTTGTACCATTAAAGAATGCCATTCGCGGAAGACATTTTGAGGACTATGAGGAGGTGATTCACACAGCGAACCACTGGCTCTGCCAAGGATTGGTGCCGACAGTGCATGCACGCCCTTGTTTCGCGTTGTAAGAAGGCCATAGAACGGAATGGAGATTACGTGTGTAGATAAAACACCATTACTTCGTGTGTGTAATTCTCATTATATTCAGTAAAGAATTGTTGGAGAAATAAATGCGGTGCCTTACTTTCTGGGCAACCCTCGTAATACATCTCCTATTCGCCAGGTGGCATATGTCGTCTTCGGGTCAAAATCGACGTCATCTTACCAGATGTACTAATTTTTCTTTCCGCCAGTGTATTTCGTACTACATCTTGCGAAGTGACATGTTGTTGATTACGTATACAATAGTAGGTATTATAATTTGAAATATAAGAATTTTTTTATCTCTCATTGAGGTATTCTTCTTGTATCGACAGCTTATTTTCTTAGCAACAAACCAAATATCTCGATTTATTTAGGCTACATTTCATCATAAAACTAATGAAGAACTTGCTATCATTTCAGCGAGAAAACAAAGTCTGAAGAGGATAAAATGCGGTGAGAAATACTTTAGTTGTAGAAGGGAAGTCACAGGATACAAATTGAAAGACGACAGTTAAGAAAAGCAGAATACTATGCAAAACTTCACTTACATCAAGCTACAGACATGTTGTTGTTGTTGTGGTCTTCAGTCCTGAGACTGGTTTGATGCAGCTCTCCATGCTACTCTATCCTGTGCAAGCTTCTTCATGTCCCAGTACGTACTGCAGCCTACATCCTTCTGAATCTGCTTAGTGTATTCATCTCTTGGTCTCCCTCTACGATTTTTACCCTCCACGCTGCCCTCCAATACTAAATTGGTGATCCCTTGATGCCTCAGAACATGTCCTAGCAACCGATCCCTTCTTCTAGTCAAGTTGTGCCACAAACTCCTCTTCTCCCCAATTGCATTCATTACCTCCTCACTAGTTATGTGATCTACCCATCTAATCTTCAGTATTCATCTGTAGCACCACATTTCGAAAGCTTCTATTCTCTTCTTGTCCAAACTATTTATCGTCCATGTTCCAGTTCCATACATGGCTACACTCCATACAAATACTTTCAGAAACGACTTCCTGACTCTTAAATCTATATTGGATGTTAACAAATTTCTCTTCTTCAGAAACGCTTTCCTTGCCATTGCCATTCTACATTTTATATCCTCTCTACTTCGACCATCATCAGTTATTTTGCTCCCCAAATAGCAAAACTCCTTTACTACTTTAAGTGTATCATTTCCTAATCTAATTCCCTCAGCATCAACCGACTTAATTCGACTACATTGCATTATCCTCGTTTTGCTTTTGTTGATGTTCATCTTATATCCTCCTTTCAAGACACTGTCCATTCCGTTCAACTGCTCTTCCAAGTCCTTTGCTCTCTCTGACAGAATTACAGTGTCATCGACGAGCCTTAAAGTTTTTATTTCTTCTCCATGGATTTTAATACCTACTCCGAATTTTTCTTTTGTTTCTTTGACTACTTGCTCAATATACAGATTGAATAACATCGGGAAGAGGCTACAACCCTGTCTTACTCCCTTCCCAACCATTGCTTCCCTTTCATGTCCCTCGACTCTTATAACTTCCATTTGCTTTCTGTACAAATTGTAAACAGCCTTTCGCTCCCTGTATTTTACCCGTACCACCTTCAGAATTTGAAAGAGAGTATTCCAGTCAACATTGTCAAAAGCTTTCTCTAAGTCTACAAATTCTAGAAACGTAGGTTTGCCTTTTCTTAATCTAGCTTCATATTTTTAATCTAGCTTCATATTTTCAGTAAATTCCAGGAACTAGTTCTAGTTCGGTTGGCCAACATCTGTGACCGATTCGAATCGGTTGCTGCTCATCTTACGATTGAAACAGTTGACAGTTACCAGCGGCGCTTTTCGAACGCCGTTTGCATGCCGAGATGACGGTTTTGGACTTGTTACATGCGGATTAAGGGCGAGAGTTTCCTAATTCTACGGTAGCCGTCCGCTTTACACAAAACAGTGAGTATAAAGAAATTTTGTCAGACATGACTAGTTATATGATGCTGACAAGTGAATGTTTTTGAGAAACTGAAGAACCAGGAGTCTCACAGGTCCACGCCTTTCCTCGGATTACAGTCAGTGTACGTTGCCATCGCTTCTTTCGCGTATGTTATAGTTCATTTTCGGTCCACGTTTGATAAGCATGAAGATCGTATTCGCACAGAATCATCATGGGGCACTAATTATCAGCTGGGGGCATCGTATTCCTTCTCACTGTTAAGAAATTACTCTTTTTATTTTTACCTATGTAAAACTAAAATTTACTAGAGTTTTTCCCTTGAAAAATGATAAAGCGGTATTTTTCAGTTAACTGATATGCTCCACCAAACTGTAACCAAATCTGGGTACCGAACTAAATGCTTAATAGCTCTATACATAGAACGTAAATGGTAGCCCAGTTCCACAGTGTAGTACAATAACACAGATTCATATATGTAGGAAAAACCATCCAATCGGGAGGATTAAACTTCGAAGCAGACAAAGCATCAGAAATACGAGAAGAAAATCAGAGAAGCACGGGTAGTTGGAAAGGTGATGAATACGAGCACAATGGTGGTGTGCTAATCGGAACGTTACCTGTAACGTGATTATTAATATTTGTGATTCGTAGGTAGAAATATAAAAATATTTAACAAAACAATAACACTTATATGTGACTGACAAATCACTTCTATTATCATCCTATGAATATGCTCCGCTATGGACTTTACCTAGCCGTAGCATTGCATTAGGTAATTTGAGGTGACAGGTGAGAAATTACTGCCATGAATCAGTTCCGAAACATATGTAAATGAAATTACTAGTTATGCAGAACGTCCCCCGGTCAATGCTAGTGCTAATGCAGCAGATATTAGCCATCCATTGACAAGGAGGGAAATTATTATGGGAAGCCGGAGACAGAAGTCATAGCACCGGTCACTATTATCAGCTACAAATTTACAACCGAGACGACTCTAATAATGTATGCGGTGGTTTCACAATGCTTAAATATTTTTCAACACTAATTGTGGCTTTCCCACTTTGGTTCATGAGGTATAAAACACTGAGTGATATTTTGGAAAGTTGATCAAACATGAATTAATTGTACATTGATCAGCCAGACCATCATGACTATCGACGTACTATCGATATGAGCCCGTCCAGGCGATATCAGCGTCACCTGGCGAAGAATGGCTGCTAGTTAAACACACGCACGGTGCATATAATATCAGTGAACGTGCAGTCCGTGTGTAGAATGGGGAAGGTGCGAGACCTATCTCAGTTTGGCCGAGGGCAGATTGTGCTCGGCACGAGCATCTCAGTATTTCGGAAACTGCACGATTTGTCGCTGTGGCGAGAGTTTTCAACACGTTGAGAAACCAAGGCGACCACCACGTCCAGACATTGTGGATTAGGGCGGCCACCGCTCATTACAGCTATCGGACGTCGAAGGCTGGGCAGACTGTTAAAACAAGTCAGGCGGCGGACTGTGGCCGATCTAATATCAGACTTCAATGACGGGCAGAGAACACACACTACTGGCCATTAAAATTGCTACACCAAGAAGAAATGCAGATGATAAACGAGTATTCATTGGACAAATATATTATACTAGAACTGACATGTGATTACATTTTCACGCAATTTGGTAGCACAGACCCTGAGAATTCAGGGCATTGAGTCAAACAGAGCTTAGATGGCGTGTACAGGTACAGCTGCCCATGCTGCTTCAACACGATACCACAGTTCATCAATTGGTGAGAGATCTGGAGAATGTGCTGGCCAGGGCAGCAGTCGAACGTTTTCTGTATTCAGAAAGGCCCATAAAGGATCTGCAACATGCGGTCGTGCACTATCCTGCTGAAATGTAGGGTTTCGCAGGGATCGAATGATGGGTAGAGCCACGGCTCGTAATACATCTGAAATTTAACGTCCACTGTTCAAAGTGCCATCGCTGCGAACAAGAGGTGACCGAGATGTGTAACCAATGGCACCCCATTCCATCACGCCGGGTCAGACGCCAGTATGGTGATGACGAATACACGCTTCCAATTTGCGTTCACCGCGTTGTCGCCAGAATAGGATGCGAGCAGCATGATGCTTTAAACAGAACCTGGATTCATCCGAAAAAATGACGTTTCGCCATTCGTGCACCCAGGTTCGTCGTTGAGTACACCATTGCAGGCGCTCCTGTCTGTGATGCAGCGTCAAGGGTAACCGCAGCCATGGTCTCCGAGCTGATAGTCCATGCTGCTGCAATCGTCGTGGAGCTGTTCGTGCAGATGGTTGTTGTCTTTCGAACGTCCCCATCTGTTGACTCAGGGATCGAGACGTGGCTGCACGATCCGTTACAGTCATGCGGATAAGATGCCTGTCATCTCGAATGCACGGCGTTCCGTATTACCCTCCTGATCCCACCGATTCCATATTCTGCTAACAGTCATTGGATCTCGACCACCGCGAGCAGCAGTGCCGCGATACGATAAACTGCAATCGCGATAGGCTACAATCTGACCTTTATCAAAGTCGGAAACGTGATGATACGCATTTCTCCGCCTTACACGAGGCATCACAACAACGTTTCACGAGACAACGCCGATCAACTGCTTTTTGTGTATGAGAAATCGGTTGGACGCTTTCCTTACGTCAGCACGTTGTAGGTGTCGCCACCGCCGCCTACCGTCTGTGAATCCTATGAAAAGCTAATCATTTGTATATCACAGCATCTTCCTCCTGTCGGTTGAATTTCGCGTCTGTAGCACGTGATCGTCGTGGTGTAGCAATTTTAATGGCCAGTAGTGTATTTGTCTGAAGACACAGTGCACCGAACAGTCCTAACGATGGGCCCTCACAGCCGACGAAGCATGCAAGTGCCAATGTTAACTCCACGACATCGGCGTGTATGACTGAAATTGGCACGTGACGATCGGCACTGGTTTTTGGCGGAGTGGTGGAGCGTTGCATGGTCTGTTGAACCCCGATTCCTTCTTCATCATGCCTTTGGGGGAGGGGGGCGTGGGGGGGGGGGGGGGGACAAGCTGGTGGTGGCTCCATTAAACTCTGGGTAATATTCCTGTAGGCGCCCATGGATCCAGTAGAGCTCGTGCAAGGCACATGACGGCCGAGTAATATGGTACACTGATTGCAGAACACATGATTTTTCAATGAGATAATGCGTCATGTCCCAAGGCCAGGAGTATGATAGGCTGCTTCGAGGAAAGCAGTGGCACTCTCCAGCGATCTACCAAGACCCCATTGCTTCCATGCCACGACGAGTCGCCGCCGTTATCCGTGCCAAACGTAAACATACCGGCTATAACGTAGGTGGTCACAATATTCTGGATGACCAGTGTATGTAATTTCTGAGATTCTGGCAATTTTTTGAGTATGTTGCTTAATTTAATCGGCTACTTTTTCATATTTTCAAATAAATAGTCAGTATGCCTTATTTTCCTCTTGGTCCATTTACTTCGTTTCACTTTCGTTTCTGTTTGTGGCCTGCATCATAAAAATCTGGCCGTTTGGAATTCTTATGAGATTCTTTTTGTTTGATAAATGATAGATGGAAAAGAGCCACCGTGGTGCTACAACCGAGTTAGAAAACTGCTGCGGAAGCAAAGGGGACTTCACAGCAAACATAAACATAGCCAAAGCCTTGCAGACAAACAAATTTTACGCGAAGCGAAATGTAGTGTGAGGAGGGCTATGCGAGAGGCGTTCAATGAATTCGTAAGTAAAGTTCTATGTACTGACTTGGTAGAAAATCCTAAGAAATTTTGGTCTTATGTCAAAGCGGTAGGTGGATCAAAACAAAGTGTCCAGACACTCTGTGACCAAAATGGTACTGAAACAAAGGATGACAGACTAAAGGCCGAAATACCAAATGTCTTTTACCAAAGCTGTTTCACAGAGGATGACTGCACTGTAGTTCCTTCTCTAGATTGTCGCACAGATGACAAAATGGTAGATATCGAAATAGACGACAGAGGGATAGAGAAACAATTAAAATCACTCAAAAGTGGAAAGGCCGCTGGACCTGATGGGATACCAGTTCGATTTTACACAGAGTACGCGAAGGAACTTGCCCCCCTTCTTGCAGCGGTGTACCGTAGGTCTTTGGAAGAGCGTAGCGTTCCAAAGGATTGGAAAAGGGCACAGGTCATCCCCGTTTTCAAGAAGGAACGTCGAATAGATGTGCAGAACTATAGACCTATATCTCTACCGTTGATCAGTTTTAGAATTTTGGAACATGTATTATGTTCGAGTATAATGACTTTTCTGGAGACTAGAAATCTACTCTGTAGGAATCAGCATGGGTTTCGAAAAAGACGGTCGTGTGAAACCCAGCTCACGCTATTCGTCCACGAGACGCAGAGGGCTATAGACACAGTTTCACAGGTAGATGTCGCGTTTCTTGACTTCCGCAAGGCGTTCGATACAGTTCCCCACAGTCGTTTAATGAACAAAGTAAGAGCATATGGACTATCAGACCAATTATGTGATTGGATTGAAGAGTTCCTAGATAACTGAACACTGCATGTCATTCTCAATGGAGAGAAGTCTTCCGAAGTAAGAGTGATTTCAGGTGTGCCGCAGGGGAGTGTCGTAGGATCGTTGCTATTCACAATATACATAAATGACCGTGTGGATGACATCGGAAGTGTATATCGAGAGGTTGTAACAATGGAAAATTGTACTGAAATGCAGGAGGATCTGCAGCGAATTGACGCATGGTGCAGGGAATGGCAATTGAATCTCAATGTAGACAAGTATAGTGTGCTGCGAATACATAGAAAGAAAGATCCCTTATAATTTAGTCATTTAGCTACAATATAGCAGGTCAGCAACTGGAAACAGTTAATGCCATAAATTATCAGGGAATACGCATTAGGAGTGATTTAAAATGGAATGATAATATAAAGTTGATCGTCGGTAAAGCAGATGCGAGACTGAGATTCATTTGAAGAATCCTAAGGAAATGCAATCCGAAAACAAAGGAAGTAGGTTACAGTACGCTTGTTCGTTCGCTGCTTGAATACTGCTCAGCAGTGTGGGATCCGTACCAGATAGGATTGATAGAAGAGATAGAGAAGATCCAACGGAGAGCAGCGCGCTTCGTTACAGGATCATTTAGTAATCGCGACAGCGTTACGGAGATGATAGATAAACTCCAGTGGAAGACTCTGCATGAGAGACGCTCAGTAGCTCGGTACAGGCTTTTGTTGAAGTTTCGAGAACATACCTTCACCGAAGAGTCAAGCAGTATATTGCTCCCTCCTACGTATATCTCGCGAAGAGACCATGAGGATAAAATCAGAGAGATTAGAGCCCACACAGAGGCATAACGACAATCCTTCTTTTCACGAACAACACGAGACCGGAATAGAAGGGAGAACCGATAGAGGTTTACTTCTAAAATAATGTATTAAGGGCACATGTGTTGATATTCTCTCTGAAATCTGCGTATGTATGATGTCTGTGTTTTCTCTCATCATACCCGAAGTCTCGCAAGAAACAACGGATTTGTACGAGACTGCAGTGCCTGTATTATTCCGAATCACGACGCAACGTTCCTTCGAACATGCGTGCTTGTTTTACCATCCGATATTTATCACGGAACTCACTTAGTGTTCCACATCTCTCATTACTACTGCGAAGTCCATACTCTCCAGTAACCTTTTCATCCATTCCTTCTCCTACAGTCGCGTTCCAATCCCCCTTGACTAATAGATTGTCAGTTCCCTTTACTTACTGGATCACCCTTTCAGTATCCTCATATAGCTCTATCTCTTCATCCGCTGCTTGCGGTTTTGACATGTATACTTGAACTAGCATTGACAGCGTTCGTTTGCAGCCGAGCACAACCCTATCACTGAAATACACAATATCTCACTCTCCGCCCAGCCTACCTACTCGTAAGGTTTCAGATCCTCGTTATATAATTTTCTGCTGTTATTGATATTGCCCTTTATTCATCTGAGCAGAAACCCGTATTTTTATTCCATTACACTTTACTGAGCCCCGCTACGTCTAGATTAAGTCTTTGCATTTCGCTTTTCAGATATTACAGCTTTCCTGCTACCTTCAAATTTCTGACGTTCCATACACTGACTCGTACTTGGTTATTCGATCTTCTACTCATGTTTATTTCCGCCTTGGGATGCCACTCTCGGAGTTGGCCAATTAAGAGAGCATCAAGACAAATTTTTTAATTAAGGCTACATGTCCTGTGGATATAAATTACGTGTGTATTACATGCGCTGGTACCGTATTGCATCGTGGTGTAGGGGTAGCGACTTCGATACGTAATCAGAACGTACTCGGTCCCGGGTACTAATCCACTACTGCTTAAATTTTGATTAATAATCAGCATTGGCGGCCGAAGATTTCCTGTGTAAGAAGTCACCCTCATTGTGCCAGCGGCCTTGTCAAAGAAGGTCAAGGAACGGAGAGAGGTCCAAGGCACTCTCCTGCCCTTGGCTTGGGAAACTGACGCTAAAGGCGGAAGAATCACCAATGATCAATGGCATGAGGATGCAGAAGCCAATAGAAAACACTGCACTGAGACACATAACGTATATCCACAAAACATGTGGCGTGTGATCAGAAAAATGTATCATGATAATCTCTCCATTGGCAACAGATTCTGGAATAGTGAAGTAGGATTCGTTATGAATAGGAAGGAAGCCAGAGACTCTGTTACTGTGAGCAGTTCACTGATAGGGTTGTTCTTATCAGAATCGACAGCAAACCAACACCGACAACCTTAGCTCAAGTACACATCCCAACGTCGCAGGCTGAAGATAAAGAGACAGAGACAGAGGAAGTATACGAAGGTATTCAAAGGATAATGCAATACGTACAGGAAGGGGAATATTTAGTAGTCATGGGGGACTGGAATGTAGTTGTAGAAGAAGAAGCAGAGGAAATGGTCGCAGGACAATATCGGCTTGGCACAAGGAATGAGAGACAAGAAAGACTAATTGAGTTCTGTTATAAATTCTAGCTTTCAATAGCAAATACTCTGTTCAAGAACCACAAGAGGAGGAGATATACTTTGAAAAGGTCAGGTGGTACGGGACGAGTTCTGTTACATTACATCGTGGTCACACTTAAGACTCCGAAATCAGATACTGGATTATCAGACGTACTAAGGAGCAGATGCAGATTCATATAACAATGTAATATTGATGAAGAGTAGGCTGAAGTTAAGAGATTAGTCAGGAGGAATCAATACGCAAAGAAGTGGGATACAGAAATACTAAGGAATAACGAGATATGCTTCAAGTTCTCCCAGGCTATAGATACTACAATAAGAAATAGCTCAGTGGATAGTACTGTTGATGAGGGATGGACATCTCGAAAAAGGTAATCACAGAAGTTGGAAAGAAAAGCGTAGATACGAAGAAGGTACTGCGAAGAAGCCATGGGCAACGGAAGAAATACTTCACTTGATCGATGAAAGAAGGAAGTACAAAAATGTTCAGGGATTTTCAGGAATACCGAAATACAAGTCACAGAGGAATGAAATAAATGGGAAGTGCAGAGAGGGCTGACACGAAATGACTGTATGAAAAGTCTGAAGAAATCTGAAAAGAAATGACTGTTGGAAGGACTGACACACACATAGGAATGTCAAAACCACTTTTGGTGAAATTAAAATCAACAGTGCAACGGGAATTCGACTCTTAAATGCAGAGGGGAGAGGGGATAGGTGGAAAACGTACATAGAAGGCCTCTATGAGAGAGAAGATTTGTCTTATCTGATAGAAGAAGAAACAAGAGTCGATTTAGAAGAAACAGGGGATCCAGTATTAGAATCAGAGTTTAAAATAGATTTGGAATACCTAATAAGGTGAAAGGGATAGATAACATTCCATCAGAATTTCTAAAACCATTGGGGGACGTAGCAACAAAACGACTATCACGTTGGTGTGTAGAATGCATGACACTGGTGACAAGGCGACAAACCATCTGATTTTCGCAAAAATATGGTCCATATAATTCCGAAAACTGCAGCAGCTGATAAGTGCGAGAATTATGGCACAACCAGCTTAATACATCACGCATGCAAGTTGCTGACAAAAATAATGTACAGAAGAATGGAAAAGAAAGTGGAGGATGTGTTAGATGACGATCAGTTTGGTTTCAGGAAACGTAACGGCTTAGGAGAGGCCATTCTGACATTTCGGTTGATAATGAAAGCAAGGCTAAAGAAAAATTAAGACATGATCATAGGATTTATCGATCTGGAAAAGGCGTTCGACAACGTAAAACGGTGCTATATGTTTGGAATTCTGAGATAAATTGTGGTAACCTATAGAGAGAGACGGGAAATATACAATGTGTACAAGAACTAAGAGCGAATAATAGGAGTGAACGACAGAATGATGTTCTCAGATTAAAAAGGGTGTAAGATGGGTATGTCATTTTTCGACCCAACCGTTCAATCAATACATCGAAGAAGCAATGATGGAAATAAAAGAATGGTATAGGAGTGGGAGTAAAATTCAAGGCGAAAGGATATCAATGATTCGGTTCCCTGACGACATTGCTATCGTGAGTGAAGAAGAATTACATGATCTGCTGAATGGAGTATGGATTGAGAGTACATCGAAGAAAGACAAAAGTAATGAGACGTAGCAGAAATGACAAAAGCGAGAACTTAACTACAGGATGGATGGTCTTGAAGTAGATGAAGTTAAGGGAATCCACTTCACAGGCAGCAAAATAACGGACGGAGTGAGGAGGACATCAAAAGCAGACTAGCATTGGGGAAAAGGGCATTTCTGGCCAAGAGAAGGCTACTAGTATCAAACACAGACCTTAATTTGAGGAAGAAATTTCTGAGACTACTTTCTGAGCACAATGGAGAGCTGCGCGCTTCGTTACAGGATCATTTAGTAATCGCGAAAGCGTTACGGAGCTGATAGATAAACTCCAGTGGAAGACTCTGCAAGAGAGACACTCAGTAGCTTGGTACGGGCTTTTGTTGAAGTTTCGAGAACATACCTTCACCGACGAGTCAAGCAGTATATTGCTCCCTCCTACGCGTATCTCGCGAAGAGACCATGAGGATAAAATCACAGAGGCATACCGACAATCTTTCTTTCCACGAACAATACAAGACTGGAATAGGAGGGAGGACCGCTAGAGGTACTCAAGGTACCCTCCGCCACACACCGTCAGGTGACTTGCGGAGTTTGGATGCAGATGTAGACGTAGAACATTGTATGGTAATGATACATGGACTGGGGGAAAACCAGAACAGGAGAGAATAGAAGCATTGAGATGTGTTGCTACATACGAATGTTGAAAATTAGGAGGACGGATAAGGTAAAGAATGGGGAGGATCTGCACAGAATCGGGGAGGAAAGGATTGTGTGGAATACACTGACAAGGAAATAGGACAGGATGATTGGACATCAGTTAAAACATGAGGTAATGACTTCTATGGTCCTAGCGGTAAAACTTGAAGGGGAAGAGAGAGACTGGAATACATCCAGCAAATAATTGAGGACGTAGGTTGCAAGTGCTCCTCTGACATGAAGAAGTTGGCACGAGAGAGGAATTCGTGGCGCACCGTATCAAGCCACTCAGCAGACTGATGACTAAAAAGAAAAAAAATGTTGTGGTTCCCATTGCGTTCTTCCTCATGCTGTTGATCACTGCTCATTCTTCACCTTTTACGGTCAGTTTCCAATCCCAAGGCACGAGATTGCCCTCAGCCCCTATCCGCCCTCTTTGAAACGGCCACTGACAGAATGAGGGTGACTTATTATGCCGGAATTCTTCGGCCGCTGTTGCTGTATCACTGCTACTCATTTTCTTGCCTGTTTCCTTACAACTAGCGCGAATGTGAAGGCGACTGTTTAAACTGTATACTTGTATAGAAGTTCACAGTTTCAACAGTCGTCTATCCCCTCGCGCTAGTTGTAAGGGAACAGGAAAGAAAATGATCTCCGCTGTCTGTAACCTTGACTTCTCGGTCCTTAGACCAGAGGAATCTTTGTGGCAATAGAACCGTTCTGCAGTCTGTCGACAGTGCTGGTGCTCTACACATTGTCAATAGCGTTTCACGAAGACAACGTCATCTTCTCATCCACCGAGCGAGGTGGTGCAGTGGTTAACACACTGGACTCATCTTCGGGAGGACGAAGCTTCAAATCGGCACACGGTCATGGAAATTTAGGTCTTCCAAGACTTCCCTAAATCGCTCCAAGCAAATACTGAATTGGTTCCTCTGAAAGGGCGTGGCGGATTTCCTTCCCAATTCTTGACAGTTTCCCAGCCTGTGCGTCCTGTCTTCCGTCCAAAGATATCCATTTGAGTTCATAGAGCAAACCAGTAACACTCGAATACTGATCGAATCTACCGATAGCAAATGTAGGAGTAACCCTCTGAATTGCTTTGATGACTTTATTTAATCCCGCCGAGTGGTGATCCCAAACACTCAAGTACTCAAGAATGGTACATACAAGTATTCTTTACACTGTCTTCTTGACGGATTAGCTACACTTTCGTAAATTGTCCCAGTGATCATAAGTCGACCACTCGACTTCGTTACAACCGATCCTAGGTGCTCGTTCCATATCATGTCGATTTGCAACGTTACATACAGGTATACAGGGAGTATCATAATTAATAGCGTAAACGCATACTGTTGAAAGAACACGGTACCAGAAGCAACGAAGTCTCATTTAGCATATGGTCCAAAATGCATACCTTAAGAGATACGAGCAATTCTTCATCTTCGATTCTGTGCAACAAATCTCTTCTAATGCTTTTTGCTTTCCATATTTCGGGAAGTGGCAGTATGGAGCAAAACAAGAAAAAGATGACCAGTAAACATGTGCTCTAAAATGCATATGTTAAGAGCTATAAGCACGTTTTCATCTTCGCTACTGAAACATAACTCTTCTAATGAACAAATGTTCATAACTTTTAAGTTATGCATTTTAGAGCACATGATTACTAGATATTTTTTCCTTGTTTTGGCCCATACTGCCACTTACCAAAATATGGAAAGCACAGAACTTTCAATAGAAGAGATCTGTTACACAGTATCGGAGATGAAAAATTGCTCTTAGTGATTATTTATTTTATTTTATTTATTTATTTGCTTGCTTAATTATCCTGACCAGATTAGGGCCTTAGGGCGCTCTTTTACATCTGACCACGAACAACACGTACAGATATATTACCAAAACATTCATGAAAATGATAACAATCTTAGAGATTATGATAAGCGTAATAATAGTCATAATAATAATAGTTGACAATAATGAAAGTAAGGATAAATGGCAATAATAACAGTAATAAAGAACAAAATGCATTACAAAAGATATAGACGAGTTTAGAACAACTTAAATCATGTTTAGTATTGTCAGAAAAAGGATGAAGAACCAGTAAATTTTAATGACAGTAATAGACGCTGTAAAGAGAGGTCTTGATTTAAGTAAATAACTCTATAAGCGAGGAGAAGGGAGAAGTTGTAGGGGGAGGGGGGGATTGAAGAGTATGGGCTGCAGACCAGCATGTGGGACAGGTAGCTATTGTGAGAGAAGGTGAGCTATTAGCTGCTTTTTGAAGACTGGAAGTGATTTAGTTTCTCTGATATTTTGAGGAAGATTGTTCCAAAGTCGGGTTCCGGATACAGAAAATGATTTAGAAAACATGACGGTGTTTTGTATGCACTATCGACCATATGTTTACTGAGATGTTATTTGCTTCTAGTATTGTGTAAGCGTTTACCCCATTAATTATGATACGCCTTGTTAATCGCTTTGACTGGGTCTGTCAGCGCTCCATCAATACTGTGTTCGAACAGTTACAGGAGTGCTTTGCCTAGGCAGCTGCATTAGTTCACATTTCTGCACATTTAAAGCAAGCAGCCATTCATCACACCAAATAAAAATTCCAGCAGCACAGGATTAATACCGTGATATATTGGAACAGACGAGCGTTGCACCGAAGATATTATACCGATCATGAAACATTAACGCATCTGAAAAGAAGCAAAGAAACTTTTTTGACTTCGTTCTGCTAATGGAAGCGCTGCATAATACCTACATCTGCCGAATAAGCTTTAATTAACTGATCCTCAAAGCCGAATAATGGCTTCACTCTTCATTATAGAATCATTTTATGTCCCTAAAATAAACCTCTCATAGCACGTACGAGCCACTGATAGTTTACCGGTAGCTATGTTTACTCTTTTTCTACAAATGATCTTTCCTTTTGTCTATAACCACAGTCAAAAACCAAAATAAATATCAATAGCAAAAGATAAATTAGTTATTCTTTTGTACCAGACATACGAAGTTGTGCATTAGTTCGTACTCGGCTTAAGACAATATGTACGCCTTTGGATATATGTTTGTTTCTGCTTCATGTGCGTTGTAATTCCTTGAACCGCGCATCTTGTCTAAAAGTTTTCGTCCCTGACGTACTCTTGAACTCGCAGAAACTTAATAAACTTCGCTTCTTATCCCCTCTCTGGCTTAAATTGAAATTTCGGTAGCTGTCAAGTTCTGACACACTAATTTAGACAGATTGTTTCACTCTGTGGTCCCAGAAACTAGGAAATTGCATTACAGTCAACGTAAATCTTTCCAGGAGTGTCAACAGTTCGTGGTCTTATGTTTAGCCTTCCTTACTCTCCATCTCGCAGCCTCGGGTTCGATCCCGGGGCCGGATCTGGGATTTTCTATGCTCTCTCTCTCTCTCTCTCTCTCTCTCTCTCTCTCTCTCTCTCTGTCTGTGTGTGTGTGTGTGTGGGTGGGTGGGTGTGTATTTTGTCTTCAACATCATTTTATCATCATCGACGAGCAAGAAGCCGAAGTGGCGTCAAATAAAAAGACTCGCGCCCTACGGTCGAAAACTGCAAGTTTGGTATCCCAGTCAATCATGCCATACGCACAATTTATTTTCCACCCTAGTATTCCACCCCTCATAACGTCATCAATATGTGTTCTTTGAGCCATTTTCAACACACAGTCACCATTATCACGACTGAAAACATCTGCACAATTACTCGCTGCACCGTACTCTGACGTGCACCAACACACCTTTCCGTATGTAAACTGCTGCCAGTGTCACCTTGGGACGACCGCAGGTCAAATGCACCGCATGGTCATACAACGACGTGATTTAAAGCCACAAACCGCCAACCAGAGTGTTGTTTCAACATGTATCAGCATTATCCTTAATTTATGAGCATGAGTGTATATCGCCGGTCTGTTTGAAACTAAAATATCGATTGTCGTACATCATTTGTCAACAGAGCTACCTTAAAAAATTTATCCATTACATTTTCTACGTCCCCGTGTATGTCCATGTTATGCAAGCCACTGTGAAGTGCAAGGCAGAGAACTGTATCATGTGCTAGTATTTCTTCTGGTTCCATCTACCTATGAAGCACTGAAATAATCTTTAAACGCTTCTTTCGGTGCTGTAACTAAGCTAACCTTGATGAAACAGCTCAGGGATGAACATATGAAGGTCAGTGTCGAGCGGGCACAATATTTCAGCAAGCGATCATTTTTCCATCATTAGATGCGCTGGTGAAGTGATCACTTGGGGGCTGGCGCGCGCTTTAATCTCTCCTTCCCCCCGCCTCCCTCTCCGATCCACCGTTGTATCAGTCGTCGCATCTCCTCTCCCCCCTCCCCCCCACCCTCCACCGGCCGACACACTGCGCCGCACCTGGTTCGTGCGCAGGTACGCCTGCTTGCTCCACCTCTGCTGTTCCTACACCTGCCACTGAAGTTAGTTCGTTGTGGAGTGTCTCCTTCATCCTCTTAATCAGACTAATTGCTTGTTCCTATGCCTCGCTAAGGACGTTACTGCTATCACGATTGATCAGCGGTTCCATTAGTCGAATCTGGATAGGTTCTTTAATGTTACAGTCTGTGTAATTACACATCTGTGTCAGAATTTTATTATTTTCGTAATCCACTTGGTGTAATTCCGAAAGTCAGTATTTCACAACTGCAGTCTGACAGGCCACTGATGTTCTCAGCAATGATTTTCGGTAGTACATACCGTCTGACTTACACAGGGTGATTCTTATTAACTTTTAAAAACCATGGAAGTGACGTAGTTGAAGCTGAGACATGTAATATTTTTATATATAAGGCAGTGTCCCGACAGACTGACTCGATCACTTACATAATCTCGCCCAGCCGAAACTGCAAAGGATAAAAACTTGACATTTGGAGAGGATGTTAATCTTGTACTGTAGACGTCGTTTAAGAAA
This sequence comes from Schistocerca cancellata, assembly GCF_023864275.1. Lineage (NCBI taxonomy): Eukaryota > Metazoa > Arthropoda > Insecta > Orthoptera > Acrididae > Schistocerca > Schistocerca cancellata. The sequence goes on from NC_064628.1 coordinate 847,304,485, forward strand.
CAGTTTTTTGAAATTCCGTAAAAGTGTGAAATAAAAGATCAAATGTTTTTGTGAAATATTTCACTATGAACGCATTTTCAAACCTAAATGGGTGAAAATTTGCATAGGGTTTCTAGGCTAGAAATAATAATTGCATGTGTCACTGTTTTTGGAAATTAAACCCTTATACGGATGAAAAGGGGGATGATTATCTTTGTGGAAATCTTTCGTTATGAAAGCATTTTGAAAGCTGAATCTAGGAAAATTTGTATTTTGGTCTTCGTTAGAAATAAAAAAATTGCGCAAGTCACTGTTTATGGAAATTCAACCCCTAAAGGTGTGAAATTGGGTGGAGGGTAGGAGGGGGGGGGTTGTAACACTTTATGAAAGTACGTCAATGTCAAAGAATTTTTAAGGCTCAGTCTAAAAAAATTGGCATTTTGCTCCACGGTTAGAAATGAAAGAATTCAACCGTTAAGGGGTGAAGTAGGATCGGACTGGTTCAGAGATTCGCCACCGCCCAGCCTAAACTACTAAGCATAAGAACTAGAAGTTTAGAGAGGACGTGAGTCTTATACTGTATGATTCGTTTAAGAAGGGATTCTTCAAAATTCCACTCTTAGAGTGGGTAAAATAAGAAATGACATGCTATTTGAAAATACACTCCTGGAAATGGAAAAAAGAACACATTGACACCGGTGTGTCAGACCCACCATACTTGCTCCGGACACTGCGAGAGGGCTGTACAAGCAATGATCACACGCACGGCACAGCGGACACACCAGGAACCGCGGTGTTGGCCGTCGAATGGCGCTAGCTGCGCAGCATTTGTGCACCGCCGCCGCAGTGTCAGCCAGTTTGCCGTGGCATACGGAGCTCCATCGCAGTCTTTAACACTGGTAGCATGCCGCGACAGCGTGGACGTGAACCGTATGTGCAGTTGACGGACTCTGAGCGAGGGCGTATAGTGGGCATGCGGGAGGCCGGGTGGACGTACCGCCGAATTACTCAACACGTGGGGCGTGAGGTCTCCACAGTACATCGATGTTGTCGCCAGTGGTCGGCGGAAGGTGCACGTGCCCGTCGACCTGGGACTGGACCGCAGCGACGCACGGATGCACGCGAAGACCGTAGGATCCTACGCAGTGCCGTAGGGGACCGCACCGCCACTTCCCAGCAAATTAGGGACACTGTTGCTCCTGGGGTATCGGCGAGGACCATTCGCAACCGTCTCCATGAAGCTGGGCTACGGTCCCGCACACCGTTAGGCCGTCTTCCCCTCACGCCCCAACATCGTGCAGCCCGCCTCCAGTGGTGTCGCGACAGGCGTGAATGGAGGGACGAATGGAGACGTGTCGTCTTCAGCGATGAGAGTCGCTTCTGCCTTGGTGCCAATGATGGTGGTATGCGTGTTTGGCGCCGTGCAGGTGAGCGCCACAATCAGGACTGCATACGACCGAGGTACACAGGGCCAACACCCGGCATCATGGTGTGGGGAGCGATCTCCTACACTGGCCGTACACCACTGGTGATCGTCGAGGGGACACTGAATAGTGCACGGTACATCCAAACCGTCATCGAACCCATCGTTCTACCATTCCTAGACCGGCAAGGGAACTTGCTGTTCCAACAGGACAATGCACGTCCGCAAGTATCCCGTGCCACCCAACGTGCTCTAGAAGGTGTAAGTCAACTACCCTGGCCAGCAAGATCTCCGGATCTGTCCCCCATTGAGCATGTTTGGGTCTGGATGAAGCTTCGTCTCACGCTGTCTGCACGTCCAGCACGAACACTGGTCCAACTGACGCGCCAGGTGGAAATGGCATGGCAAGCCGTTCCACAGGACTACATCCAGCACCTCTACGATCGTCTCCATGGGAGAATAGCAGCCTGCATTGCTGCGAAAGGTGGATATACACTGTACTAGTGCCGACATTGTGCATGCTCTTTTGCCTGTGTCTATGTGCCTGTGGTTCTGTCAGTGTGATCATGTGATGTATCTGACCCCAGGAATGTGTTAATAAAGTTTCCCCTTCCTGGGACAATGAAATCACGGTGTTCTTATTTCAATTTCCAGGAGTGTATGTCGGTATTAAGACAATTTTGAAGACAGAACTACGGAAAATGGTATTTGGTTCCCTACCCAGAAATTAAGAAAAAAAACTATATGTTTGAGCAGTTTTGTGAAATTCTCCGTTGGGGAGTTAAATAGTGAGTGAAAGTTTTCCTTTCTTCCTTTTTTTCTTTTTTGTTGAAATAATTTATTATTAAAGTACTAATAAATTATTTTTGAAACTACATCCACGATCATCGACTTCTATGTTCAGTGTCTTTGGAATTTCGACACCTAAGGGGATGGATGAAATTTGTTATGAAAATATCGCAGTATGAAAGCATTTTTAAAGCTAAAGCAGTGAGAAATGTAATTTGGCTTCTCGGTTGTAAATAAGAAGATACGTGATCCAGTAGTTTCGGAAAGTGAATCACTAATGGGTCAAATAGTAGGTGAAAGTTTTTGGTAAAATTAATGATTTTTAAAGAGTCACTAAAGCATTTTTAAGGGTACATCTATGAAAACCGATATTTGACTTCTCGGTTATGATTAAAAAATAAGTGTTCCAGAATTTTTGGAAATTCAGCCCTCTAAAGGAGTGAAATAGGGGATCAAAAGTCATATGGAATTATTTCATTATGAAAACATATTCGAAGCTAAGGCTGTGAAAGTTTATATTTCGCTCCTCTGTTACAAATAAACAAAAAATTTGGTGTTTCACTTTTTCCGGAAATTGAATCCTCTCAGGGAGTGAAATGGGGGATGAAAAATTGTAAGAAAATATTTTCTTGTATTAAAAAATTTTTGAAGGTTAATTTATGAAAATTGCAAACAGTGCTGTCGGACGAACATCCGCAACTGAGCATTACACCACATGTTGAAAGTACCGCTTCAGTTTTAGAGTTTTTTATTATCACACGACCGGTTTCGGGCTCTCATACGCCCATCTTCAGGTATCGTAACTTGGTGCTGTGACCCCCGAGCGCTGCGGTGGACGTGTACACAACTTCACAGCTGAAGCGGTATTTTCAACCTCTGGTTATGAAAATTGGTATTTCACTTCTCGATTAGATACAAAGAAATATGGGGACGAAAGTTTTTATGGGATTACCACCAAAAGAACGCAAATGACAGGATTATTAAAAACCTTGAGCTTCAGCTAGAAGAAACGTCTTATGGTCAGAAATAAAATCGGAAGGGACCACGCTTCTATGGCCTTAATTTGCGTGAAACGTTTAGGAGGTGTTTCAATCTGCGAATAACATAAAAATTCGATCGAAAAAAAAGCTATGCAGACCTTCACGGTCTACGCGAGCGAAGCAGTGGGCGCAAAAATAGTGTAACATGACACACACGAGACCGCGAATGTCGGGAAATGCCCTAAAATGGGTGACAAATATTGGACTTGTGACGTTACCAGATGACGTACCTCACCGGACGTGCAGCGGTTAAACCTGTCGATTCCTGGCACCTGATCATCCATAATCAAGTCAGGTGTTCTCAATGGGGTGGCTTCGGGACTCCGTGAGCAACTTCAACGCTTGTGGCACAGGTTCGAGTCTTCCATCTAGTAGGCAGTATATCTCCCAATGCGTTAGTTATGTTGAGGCGTTACTTTCGTTTTGCCTCAGGTTACAGTAGGAAGTAATTATGTTTTCTATATCGAGATATAAGTTTTTCTTTGATTGCTAGCAGCTTCAATACTTCGCTGGGTGAAAGGAATATTTGACGCATTTGCTTATTTTTTTCATCATTTCACAAAGAGGTCACACGCCGTTTATATGTATACTTCTTGTTCCATCCTGTATGAGAGTGCATGGGTATGAATGGAAGTTAAATGTAGTGGGAGCATGGGTCAAAGGGAACAGTTTAAGGGAACAGCAGTCATTGCCAACATTACAAGAATAACTGCAGGTGTACCAGAGCAGCAGGCAAAGATGAAAACAGGCACGAGGGTAGGTTACAAAGTTGGTGCGGGGGTGAGGTGAGTCTCCCCACCACCGCGTTTGAATAGGAACGTTGGTCGGATTTAGGCACGTGGAGAGCACTGTGGGGCCCGCCATGAGAAGGACCGGACGCGGGAGTACAGCAGCTCGCAGATTAGGTGATACAGAAATGAGGTAATATAGCTAAAAATTCACTACAGGGTATGCTCATAGCACGCATTCAACATACCTTCATCGGTACGGGTTACGGTTTTAATTTATTTGCAATAGTTTTTCTGAAATGTGTTTGTGAAATTTTGCTTTGTGGTAGTGAGCATGCAACAGGAACCATCAGTTCATGTAGCTATTTCCCGAGTTATAAGCTTCACTTTTAGCTCAATGAGTGCAGATTGCGTATAGTATGGTAGATCGAGACATACTGTCGCGAAATTTAATTGTTTTTGGTACTTTCTTTGTGAGTTCAGTTCGCCCTTCATTTTGGCACCAACAGTACATCACTTTTGCCCGGAATATTTTCTCTGATAGAGGTTATCTGCCTTCAACAGTGGCGTACCTTAAATTTCGAGTGATGGAATTCATGCATGACGATAAGTGAGTCTTAAAGAATGAATGACGATTTTCCCGCTAAAGACGGTGTGGCCCACTTATGCATTTTTTGTTTTGTTATTATGAAATTATGTGTCATATATTTTTTATGTAATTATGAAATTATGTGTCATATATGAAATTATTCGTGTAGTGTTTTCGTTTTGTCATTGTCCTACCCATGAGAGGTAACGATGATTCAGACACAAGTTTTGTAAGTAAAGAAAAATTGTAATGTGTCGGCTTCTAAAGTTTTCATCAAAGTAGAAAATAAATCTATTAAATGAGAGTCAGCATTTCAGTTAACAAATATTCCCCCAGACACATGACACATGAAATGGGTAGGATGTATCTTATTCAGTTCGATTTTCTAAAGTTAATGAAAGACAGAAATAATCTGCAATGTGAATTTAGATAGGCTACCAGCTGCTATAGTGACGGCTTTCAGAACAACAACCCCAGAACGTGTTATCTTAGAGAAACTCGCACCAGTTTCCGTTGCGCGCATTTCTAAAATAATTAATTTGTTTACCAAATTAAACAAATAAAGGTCAAAATATAGAAACCATTTCTTATGGGCCTGGTATATTAGCAGCCAGGACGCAAAGTCGAGAAAAATTCTCTAAGGTAACGCGAGGAGATGGTCACACAGGTTCAATATAAATTAAAAATATATAAAGAACCAGCATACAGCCAACCAGCAGTCCTATAGCAATGTGTTTGCGTTTAATTAAGATTTAATATTTTATTCATCGTCTTGCGGTCTCCAATGCAGTACAACAATAACCTACCGTACTGCGTCACAAGTAAAAGTGTAATCTTCCGATCTGCGTCGTTAGCAGTATCTTTCTTTTTTTTTTTTTTTTACTGAATACAGTCTGTAAACAGAAGAAGAAGGGACACAAGAAAACGAACTCAAAACAAGAACAGCTTTTGTTTTCCTTGGGTGCATCTGGTGACTTTGACACTAGCGAGCAGTGCTCGTGTTTTAGCTGGTCACAGGAAGATTCCCTTCACTTGGTATTTCGGGAGGATTCTTTGTGTATTTCAGGCTGATGCGACACAGAAAGGTATAAATTCAAAGTCTGCATCTTTCTCAGGATCCTCTTCTGTTTCCGTCGGTTGCACTGCGGGTCTGGGACGTGCAGCCCTAAGAATTTGCCACTCCTTTTAGTCGTTCTTCCGGAAAATCATTCTCTGATGATCAAGTTCTGATGGAGACTCATATTCTCAAAGAGGGTTGTAGTGTAATGAAACCAATGTTTTCAGCATGTCATTTCTCTGCACCGAGTGATGGCAGCTGTCCGAATGGAAGTACAGGTCGCTGTGGCCCAGCGTAACATCCGCTCTTATTCTTACCAGGAACTCCATCCACTTCGACCTCCTTGTTAATCAGATGTTCTGGTGTACGGCATTGAGATGTAAGAGGACGTCATTCAGCTTTTTCCTTCTATTTGGCCATATGACGAAGGTGTTTTCTATGTACTGGAAGAAACAGGTAGTCTTCCATTGGACTAATATCAAGGCTTCCTCCTCGAAATGTTCCACATGCATGTTGGCAACAATTGTTGATAATGGCCTCTCCACCCGCTCCTAGTAGCCACCGCCAAGCATGACGATGTCGAGACATGCCTGAAACGGGTGGTCATCAGCATGTTGGGCAGAAGTCGCTGGGCGCAGACGGTGGGTCTAACTGGAGATCAGCGGGAGTAATGGGCGAATGCGAGAAAGAGATAAATGTGGCGCGCAGGCCCCCAAGCAGTTAGTTCACGAGCACACCTGATTATGGCGATATATTGTGCCTGTTGAACACTGACATTCGGAGTTCACCTGTGAACTATTTCGTCGTAATGTATGCCGAGTTGAACAGTCATATAGTCTAATCTTGTCCTTGCCGTCTCCATGAGAGCAATATTTGTTCATTTGAGGTCAAATTAACGCTTAGCCGTCTTAGTAGCCCATCGTTTTATGCATTGAATACCACCCGTTAGTCCTATCTAGTATGGATCCCGCATAAATAACATCAATCCAGGATGGTCACGCAAGTGATTAGCAAGCAACCCCAGTTGGAAACTGCTAACACATCCGTCGTGTGATGCTGGATTCCTTACTTAAAACTTGCTCAGAATTGTAAGCGGGCATTTGAGGTAAAATTGAAATACGTCTTTAGCCTTAAGTCAGCTCAAATTTTTCAGCATTCCCGTCACATTCTCTCGAAGGTCAAATTAACGCTTGGCCGCCTTAGTAGCCCATTGTTTTATGCATTGAATACCACCTGTTAGTCCTGTCTAGTATCGATCCCGCATAAATAACATCAGTCTAGGATGGTCACACAAGTGATTAGCAAGCAACCCCAGTTGTAAACTGATAACACATTCCTCTTATCCAACAAATGAGTAGAATGTCCCACTAGTTTTTCCAAGAAACGATTTTGTGCAATCGATCCCTTTCATAGCTCCCAGTTTCTTGTATTTGTATGATATGATTGGCCGTATCGTGATTTAATAATACTGTAGTTAACGGACACAACAGCCTTGCTTTGGTAAAGTGCACAATTTTGTATTTCTGAACATTTTATCACGACTTCCAATGTTTGCATCCCTTTGAAACCTTTCGAAGATCTGATTGAATAATTGTGAACCTTTTTTTAGACAGTGCCTCATTACAGACGACTACATTGTACAACAGAACATCTGAGTCTATTAATACTGACTGCCAAGCAATTAATATACACAAACAACAACGAGGGTCCCAGTGTACGCCCTGGGGCATGTCTGAATTTCTTCTACAATTGTCGAAAACATGCGAAGTCCTCCCTGCCTCTTCAGCCGTGTCACCAATTTCGTTCTAAGTCTCCATATGATCGCACATTCCTTAATAAGCATTGAGGAAGCCGGCCGTAGTGACCGAGAGGTTCTAGGCGCTTCAGTCTGGAACCGTGCGACCGCTACGGTCGCAGGTTCGAATCCTGCCTCGGGGATGGATGTGTGTGATGTCCTTAGGTTGGTTACGTTTAAGTAGTTCTATGTTCTATGGGACTTATGACCTCAGATGTTGAGTCCCATAGTGCTCAGAGCCATTTGAACTTGTTGAGTCAAATAGGTTTCGGAGCCAAAAAATACTACATCCACGGACTACCTTGATCCATGGCTTCTTGAACGTCGAGAAAAGTGCAAGTAGGGTTTCGCATGACTGATGTTTCTGAAATACATACTATTTTTTATAATGGCTGCATTACTTTTTGAAATATCTGATTACGTTTGAGCTCAAAATATGTTCCCTTCTATTGCATTTTATTTTTAATTTACTTAGTGCATATACAACCGTGTTACCAATTTCTTCAGCTTGCGGTGTTCTTATAAACTGTGCGACGCCCATTTCTGCATCTCGTATGTTTTCTGTGGTGCGAATATATCTTTATATCACGACGTCAGCTGTCCCACGACTCGTAGTTCGTAGCCTCTGGTACCGGCCAGATGTGGCGGAAGTACGGGGGCCAGAATAGCTAACCTCAGCGGGTGCCGCGTTCGGCCGTGTGTTCGCTAGCATCCTGTCACATACAAGCCATGCAACACCCTTCTTCAGCACACATCACAAGTATCATGTTACAATCTGAGTTTAAACAGTACTCATTACTACATTTCTACATAAACAGTGTCCAGCAAAAATGACTTTCCAAATTAAAGCATAGTGTAAAAAGTCACGTACATTTACTTTAACTGGAAATTTAATTCTCTAAAACTGTATACTTCAATTTTCCGGAAAGGGTTTTTGAGCATGACGAAAAGTATTAGAGCACAAAATTCTGTGAAATTTGTGAAACTTGTAACGTTAGAATCTTTAGTACAAGCAATCTTTAGGGTAACAAACTACACCACAGTCAGCATGAAAACGTAAATTGAGGTCTAAATAATAACGAATTGCAAAACGTAATCTGCATAATAGTTTCTGATTAACGCTTGTTAATTTTTAACCGAAATGAAATTGTAAAAAAGCGCCCCAGTTAACTGTTTAGCTTAGGAGTGATGCTACAGCAAAAGGACAGTCTCGACCTTGCTACGTTTCAGCTTCGTTGGATAGAAACGTTTGTAGAATTTGCCATAAGGGGAGAGAAAGGCCAGACAGAAACCACACTCCTACGATAAGTAAACATCGTACCAGGTAAGTGAGTAAAATTGCATAGCAATGGCGTAACGAGAGGCATAGTTTACTTGTGTACACGTGTACTTACACAGACCTCATATTCCTACGGAATGGGACCATCGAACCTTATAAAAAAACCGCATGAAATCAAGAACGTATTTCTATAGTCAATACTAATTGACTCTTCTGATGGTGTAAAGAGAGTCTCCATCTGGCCGAAGATTACTGGAAACAAGTGCTTCGAGTGATGATTCGCGCTTTTCCATGTGGCAGTCCCATGGACCGCTTTTGGTTCGGCGAATGTTTGGAGAACATTATCCTGTGTAGTGCCAACGGCGATGTATGGAGGATGTGGTGCAACGGTATGGGGGTGGGTTTCCTAGACAGATTGTGGTCCCCTGATAACGCTTACGAAAACTCTAAATGTGGGAGGATACGAAGAGATTATACAGTATTGCATACTGGATTCAGTGGGGCAACAGGTCGGTGACAATGATTGTTTCAGCGAGACAGTGCCCCTTGTCATAAAGCAGTATCAGTCAGACAATGGTTTGTGGTCTGGCCTGCCCAATGTGAACCCAAAGAACGCCTTTGATCATACAATGTATGGTATAGTCTCGATTTAGTTCTGATCGTATCTCTCAGTTCTAGTGAAGCATTTTTATTTAGTCATTTACCATATTTTTAAAGTATAATGGCAATCTAAATCGTGGATTCTCAGTTTCCATCCGACAACTTTTCAAATTTCAGACGATAACTATATGTTCAAGACAAACATGCGAATGCAGAAGCCGAAAACGACTAAAATATTTGCTACTGGTCTACAATACCAAATGTCGGTAGCACGAACCCCTGCCCAGAACGGCAAGCAGAGTACGCATCGCTCGCTTCCTGCCCCTTCTTCTCCATCCCATCCTCCCCTCCTTACGATAGATCAAGGTTTCCTGCGGACAATGTACAGTGAACAGGCAGTAAAACGCTTTTACTCCGATTCATCAGGCTGTTTCGAGATGTTGACCAATGTGTGCACTATAAGGAAGGACACAAACATTCATCTATTTAATATAATGTAGAACGGATGGGGGTTATCTGCAGCGTTATGGGACTTCGTCCAACTGTGTCGGGATCCGACGCAGCAAGAATTACATCGACCTTCTGGCGATGGATACGTCGCACAGTGGGCACTAAATTACCCTGTCTTTCCACGCCACTGTACTTAAAGTGAGTGCATGTAATGTATGGTCAGGAGCATGGAATGCTAACGAATTAGGAGGTACTATATAAAGAAAGGAGTATGTGACAGCACTGACGGGAAGTAGGGACAGGACGGTACGAGATCTAGTAAGACAGTTGGAAATTGCTTTCACACTGATAGAGGGAGATTTTGAAGGTGAAGATTTCAGGGAAAGTCACAGACTGTAATACGTCCCACAGATTATGGCAATGGCAAGGAGAGCGTTTCTGAAGAAGAGAAATTTGTTAGCATCGGTTATGGATTTAAGTGTCAGGAAGTCCTTTCTGAAAGTATTTGTATGGAGTGTAGCCGTGTATGGAAGTGAAACATGGACGATAAATAGTTTAGACAAGAATAGAATAGAAGCTTTCGAAATGTGGTGCTACAGAAGAATGCTGAAGGTTAGATGGGTAGATCACGTAACTAATGAGGAAGTACTGAATAAAATTGGGGAGTAGAGGAATTTGTGACACAACTTGACTAAAAGAAGGGATCGCTTGGTAGGACATGTTCTGAGGCATCAAGAGATCACCAATTTAATATGGGAGGTTAGGGTGTAGGGTAAAAATCGTAGAGTGCGACCAAGAGGTGAATGCACTAAGCAGATTCAGAAGGATATAGGCTGCAGTAGGTACTTGGAGATGAAGAAGCTTGCACAGGATAGAGTAGCAAAAAAAATGGTTCAAATGGCTCTAAGCACTATCGGACTTAACATTTGAGGTCATCAGGCCCCCTAGACTTAGAACTACTTAAACCTAACTAACCAAAGGACATCACACACATGCATGCCCCAGGCATAGAGTAGAATGGATAGGTGCATTAAACCAGTTTCTGAACTGAAGACCACAACAACAACAATACGGAGAACACGCTGGCAAAGTGGCCGCCACTGTTGTAATTAGCAAACGGATCTCTTGGGATCGTGAACGTGTGAGAAACATCTGAGCACACTGACGAGGATTTCCACCACCGAAATCTCAGAGTAATCTCTGCTGCAGTGACGACATAAATTCTACATGAGTGTAGCGATTATATTTGGTAGCTAATTAACACTGTAGCTTCGTACACCTCCCATTGGCGTCAACAAGATTTGACGTCCTGCGGCTATACCCGACGCGGGGGAAACAAAACGTTCTACAGAGAGAACACGATGCGGTGCCGAATGGGTAGTTCTGTAAATGAGCTGTCGGCGATGGCGACTTTTAACTGAATGGTTATGGTTTCATTTACGACATCTTGCTTAACTTACGTTCTGACACCATAAAGGTTTTCTGTAGGTATTCTGTACTGCGCTTGCCCATATTTTATTCTGAATTTAAGGATGGATATTGTTGTTCAGTCTGGGATATTGGACCTCATGACTAGCGCCTTCTACTGGCTGTAACAAGAGGTTGTTTCAGCACAAGGTGCGCTCAGGGGGGTTGGGCCTTTCTTGATATTAGGAAAATAACTTCCATGTTGCTAGAAAGATATGTATTCGGCTAAAACTCTAAGAGAAGACAGAGAATATAATACATATGGCATACAATCGAGCTTGTAGAGTGAAAGTACTACATAGAGATAAAGAAGTTGGTATAGAGCAGAAATGTGTGGAGCATGCATCAAACGAATGGGAAAAGGGTTGTGTTGGGTTGTTTGGGGGAAGTGACCAAACAGCGAGGTCATCCGTCTCTTCAGATTAGGGAAGGATGGGGAAGGAAGTCGGCCGTGCCCCTTCACAGGAACCATCCCGGCATTTGCCTGAAGTGATTTAGGGAAATCACGGAAAACCTAAATCAGGATTGCCGGAAGCGGGATTGAACCGTCGTCCTCCTGAATTCGAGTCCAGTGTGCTAGCCACTGCGCCACCTTGCTTGGTGGTGCACTCAGAACATAAAGTCGCGTGTACAAAGCATTTGACGTTCATTCTTGGATCAGGATATCCTATAGGTAAGTCACGTTATTCTTATTATGTAATCCAAGCAAAGCTCCGTGTTCTGGCCCCAATTAGCCAAACAGGGCCGACCGATCGCCGTGTCATCCTAAGTCAGTGGCGTCATCTGATACGATATGGGGTTAGAAACCGTTCCCCGTGACGTCGCCGACTTTCTAGACACTGGAACCGCTGCTTCTCATCAAAGTATCCCATTACCTAACGTCACAAGGCGGAATGCAACCATTTCCAGTTCTCCCTCCAAGGAGAAATTCCTGGTAGCACCGGGAATCGGACCCGTGTCCTTCGCGTAGCAGCCAGACAGAACTACGGAGGCATACGTGCTTCTACGTTCCTTCTACTTGGCCTTAAGCCAAACTGAATCTACAGGGTGAGGCAAAAGTCTACGTACACACCTAGAAAAGTTGCACAGTGAGAGGAATCATAATGGCGTCTAATATCGAGTGTCTGTAGGGTGGAGCGCAACTTATGGGAGCTGTGGTGACAGTGGGAGCCATCTTGACATCCGCCATCTTGGATCTTGGTTACGTGTTTCAAATGTGAAGGGGGTCATGTGGCATATCTTTTGAACTGCCAGTTTCTCAGGAATACACATGTGAAATCTGTTTTCAGATATGTTTGCTTGTGTAGGAGTTATGACCTATTAAATTCTGAAATTGCAAGGAGGTGATCGGTTGCCTTTATTTTTGTTGGTGACTCACAATGGCACTTACATAGCAGGAATCCCTTAAGATCATGTTAATGAGTAGTGGACTCAGTACAAGAGTGACTGCTGCTGACTTCAATAGCCGGCATCATGAGAGAAATGGTGTTTCATGTATGACTGTATCCAAGGTGTTTCACATATTTCGTGCAACAGATTCTCTGGTGGACAAGCCACGCAATGGACGTACAAGAAAAGTCACTGATGAGCAGACTTGGGCAGCAATTGTGGCATCATTTGTGAAAAGTCTTCACCGCATTACGCGCCGGTTATCAGCAATATGCAGTGTTAGTCTGTGCTCAACCGTATGTGTGTTGCACAGATGCCAAGGCGCCCATAGAAGTTATCGTAGCAACATCATCTCTCCGAGGATGACCCTGATCAGCGGGTGCAGTTTCCAGAATGGACTCTGGATCTGTGTAACAGGAATCCAAAATTCGTATGACACGCCTTGTTCAGTGACGAAGATAATTTTTATTTGCAAGGAGGACTAAACAAACAGAGAAGTCTTCCGAAGTAAGAGTGATTTCAGGTGTGCCGCAGGGGAGTGTCATAGGACCGTTGCTATTCACAATATACATAAATGACCTGGTGGATGACATCGGAAGTTCACTGAGGCTTTTTGCAGATGATGCTGTGGTGTATCGAGAGGTTGTAACAATGGAAAATTGTACTGAAATGCAGGAGGATCTGCAGCGAACTGACGCATGGTGCAGGGAATGGCAATTGAATCTCAATGTAGACAAGTGTAATGTGCTGCGAATACACAGAAAGATAGATCCTTCATCATTTAGCTACAAAATAGCAGGTCAGCAACTGGAAGCAGTGAATACCATAAATTATCTGGGAGTACGCATTAGGAATGATTTAAAATGGAATGATCATATAATGTTGAACGTCGGTAAAGCAGATGCCAGACTGAGATTCATTGGAAGAATCCTAAGGAAATGCAATCCGAAAACAAAGGAAGTAGGTTACAGTACGCTTGTTCGCCCACTGCTTGAATACTGCTCAGCAGTGTGGGATCCGTACCAGATTGGGTTGATAGAAGATATAGAGACGATCCAACGGAGAGCAGCGCGCTTCGTTACAGGATCATTTAGTAATCGCGAAAGCGTTACGGAGATGATAGATAAACTCCAGTGGAAGACTCTGCAGGAGAGACGCTCAGTAGCTCGGTACGGGCTTTTGTCAAGGTTTCGAGAACATACCTTCACCGAAGAGTCAAGCAGTATATTGTTCCCTCCTACGTATATCTCGCGAAGAGACCATGAGGATAAAATCAGAGAGATTAGAGCCCACACAGAGGCATACCGACAATCCTTCTTTCCACGAACAATACGAGACTGGAATAGAAGGGAGAACCGATAGAGGTACTGAAGGTACCCTCGGCCACACACCGTCAGGTGGCTTGCGGAGTATGGATGTAGATGTAGATGTAGATGTACCGTCGTTTCTAGTAAGATACAAATCCCTCTTGAATGGATACCATTAAATCAGTACACGTGTTCGTGGTGAACAGCTGGAATTACAGTGAAATGAACAATACCCCTAGCTGCATACAGGCGTTGATATAAGTCATCGGGGACAGTTGAAAATGTGTGCCCCGACCGGGACTCAAAGCCGGGATCTCCTGCTTACATGGCAGACGCTCTATCCATCTGAGCCACCGAGAACGTAGAGGATAGTGCGACTGCAGGGACTTATCCCTGGCACCCCTCCCGGTAGTCCTACGTTCCCAACTTATTGTCCCGCACTATGTTCATACTGTCCCCGCCCATTATACTCATTACTCGCGGCTTTTGCCGATTCCCGTATGAGTTCGGGCACTGTTTGTGCATCCGCATCCGCATAGAAGAAGGTGGTCAAATGGCCGGTGAGCCTTAATTTTACAAATTGCAACTTTGAATAGGCAGAAGTATCTTAACGTGTTCCGAGGTTATGTGCTTCCAACGCTGTTGAATCCGTAGGCGATTCCCAACCTTCTTCCAACAAGACTGTGCACCTCCCCACTACGCCAATGAAGTCCAGACAGTTTCTGGATGAACAATTTGGAGGTCACTCGACAAGTTGGATGGGTCCTGTCGAATGGTCACCACGGGTCCCTGATCTTACTCCTCTCGATCTTTATCTATCGGGACATCTGAAGTCCGTTGTGTATGAGGTGAAATACAACAGTGTAGCCCTACTTTGCCGGCATACTGAGGATGCGTGTGAGTCTGTTGACTCACAGATCGACTGGCTCGTGAAAAAGACTCCGATTGTGTGACAGGGTAATGGAGGTCATATCGTGGATATACTGAATGCCGACTATGACAAGTGTCCTAAGCTTCAACAGGTCAAGTCCTACACAAATAAAGCTTTTTAATACAGATTTCACATATGTACTCCTGCCTAGTCAAAATTTACTATTCAGAGAGTATCGTCAGCAGTAGTAAATTTTGACTGGGAGCGGTGGGTTCTTTCACCTGACAATGCGAAACCGGATGTGTTTTAATAAACAACAATTTTACCAGCTGTTAGCGGTGTTCTTCTTATTGTCATGCCTTTCAACAGCTACAGCTGCGCGGAATATGAAGAAGTTTGTGAGAAAGAGGTAGTTCGAAATGATGTGCCATTTGACCTCCTTCCCATCTGAAACATGTAACCCAAATCCAAGACGGCGAGTTTCAAGACGGCCGTCGCCATAGATCCTGTAAGTTGCGCTTCCATCTACAGACACCCGTACCAGGTGCCATTATGATTCGTCACACCATTCGACTTTTATAGGTGTGTACCGAGACTTTTGCCTCACCCTATATTATTATTGCATTAGCGTTTTTCTGTTTCATATTTTTAGTTTTAATGAAGGGGAAACGGAAATTGATAATATTGGGAATTATACCATAAAATGCGATGAAGACGAACAATTATTAATGTATGTAATTGCATCTTGGGCTCAGGAGAATGGGATAGGGCCTGGTCATGAATCTAATGATACTGTACCAACAGCCGTTATTTTGATGTTGTTTTATTTGGCAACCCATTCGGACTTTCCAATCACGCCCTGTCTCGTTAATGACACCATGCACCTTGTTTTCATGTGTAAGACAAGGCATCAGTATTCCTATCTGATTCCGTACATATTCTGAAGTACACGCACGAGTGGTACTTTGTATCATTAATGCGACAAGGCTGATGATGAAGTGACTGGAAAGTCACAGGAATAGGTCTTCAATTACAAATGTCATTTGTGAGATTCTCGCCTCCATCAAAGTCATTAGAAAATAGAAATACCAATTTCATATTGCTAATACTACTATTCTCTCATTAGAAAATACAAAAGAAATAATGAATCAGTATTAACTCTATAACAGATTGCAACCTACACATATTATTACCAGCTACTGTCTGTTTTGCATGTGCTAACACACACTAGTGCTTGTAAAAAGTGAAACATTCAGGAGCAATGGTCTGGAACACGCCTCATTAAGAGGACGTGTAGAACAGTGGAAACATAATAAGCAATTTAAGTGGCAGAGAGGTGGTGTGCGCGTAGGCCTATCGGCGCCATCTCTTGTGTGACGGGGCACGTACAGCGTGTTTCAAAAATGACCGGTATATTTGAAACGGCAATAAAAACTAAACGAGCACCGATAGAAATACACCGTTTGTTGCAATATGCTTGGGACAACAGTACATTTTCAGGCAGACAAACTTTCGAAATTATAGTAGTTACAATTTTCAACAACAGATGGCGCTGCGGTCTGGGAAACTCTATAGTACGATATTTTCCACATATGCACCATGCGTAGCAATAATATGGCGTAGCCTCTGAATGAAATTACCCGAAACCTTTGACAACGTGTCTGGCGGAATGGCTTCACATGCAGATGAGATGTACTGCTTCAGCTGTTCAATTGCTTCTGGATTCTGGCGGTACACCTGGTCTTTCAAGTGTCCCCACAGAAAGAAGTCACAGGGGTTCATGTCTGGCGAATAGGGAGGCCAATCCACGCCGCCTCCTGTATGTTTCGGATAGCCCAAAGCAATCACACGATCATCGAAATATTCATTCAGGAAATTAAAGACGTCGGCCGTGCGATGTGGCCGGGCACCATCTTGCATAAACCACGAGGTGTTCGCAGTGTCGTCTAAGGCAGTTTGTACCGCCACAAATTCACGAAGAATGTCCAGATAGCGTGATGCAGTAATCGTTTCGGATCTGAAAAATGGGCCAATGATTCCTTTGGAAGAAATGGCGGCCCAGACCAGTACTTTTTGAGGATGCAGGGACGATGGGACTGCAACATGGGGCTTTTCGGTTCCCCATATGCGCCAGTTCTGTTTATTGACGAAGCCGTCCAGGTAAAAATAAGCTTCGTCAGTAAACCAAATGCTGCCCACATGCATATCGCCATCATCAATCCTGTGCACTATATCGTTAGCGAATGTCTCTCGTGCAGCAATGGTAGTGGCGCTGAGGGGTTGCCGCGTTTGAATTTTGTATGGATAGAGGTGTAAAGTCTGGCGCATGAGACGATACGTGGACGTTGGCGTCATTTGGACCGCAGCTGCAACACGGCGAACGGAAACCAGAGGCCGCTGTTGGATCACCTGCTGCACTAGCTGCGCGTTGCCCTCTGTGGTTGCCGTACGCGGTCGCCCTACCCTTGCAGCACGTTCATCCGTCACGTTCCCAGTCCGTTGAAATTTTTTAAACAGATCCTTTATTGTATCGCTTTTCGGTCCTTTGGTTACATTAAACCTCCGTTGAAAACTTCGTCTTGTTGCAACAACACTGAGTTCTAGGCGGTGGAATTCCAACACCAAAAAAATCCTCTGTTCTAAGGAATAAACCATGTTGTCTACAGCACACTTGCACGTTGTGAACAGCACACTCTTACAGCAGAAAGACGACGTACAGAATGGCGCACCCACAGACTGCGTTGTCTTCTATATCTTTCACATCACTTGCAGCACCATCTGTTGTTGAAAATTGTAACTACTGTAATTTCGAAAGTTTGTCCGCCTGAAAATGTACTGTTGTCCCAAGCATATTGCAACAAACGGGGTATTTCTATCGCTGCCCGTTTAGTTTTTATTGCCGTTTCAAATATACCGGTCATTTTTGAAACACCCTGTAAGTGCTGAGCAACGCTCAGTCCGTGCAGACCAGTCAAACGAAGTAGAAACGTGGTGATGATAATGTTTTGTTTGTGGGGCGCTAAACTGCGCGGTCATCAGCGCCTGCACAAAGTCCCAATTTGTCCCCAGTCCAATTTTTCCACAATCCAATCCAGCCACAGTCACGAATGATGGTGATGATGATGAGGGCAACACAGACATCCAGTCCCCCAGTAGAGAAAACCCCACAGCCGGCCAGGAATCGAACCCGAGACCCCGAGATCCAGAGGTTAGTCACCTGACCACGAACTGCGGACGAAGTAGCAACGTGTAACCGATTGTCACTCTGATTCGCCGACATCACAAGGTACAATATCGGCAGATGAGAGCGTTCGAACGGGACTCAGTGAATGGTCTGACTGAGGCGGGTTAGTCGTTCCGTGACAGTGTGGCTACTTCAGCAGGGAGGCGTATGTGGAACCAGTGGAGAGAAGACGGCCGTACAGAGCGCCGAGAAGACACTGGGCCTTACAATCTGGCCATAGCGCTGCATGACCGCCATCCTGTCGGATTGGCCGTAACGCACAGAAATGCTTCGCCATAGTGCTGGCTCGATATTGGAGGAATGCAGCACCTTTGGACATGTCTGCGTCGCAGGTTCGACGTTGTCTTCTGTGGGCTGGAGTGGCGGCGCGCATTCCAATGCGTCGGCTTCCATGGACCTGAGCCCGCCAACGTCGCTTGGGTACATGGAACGCCGACACTGGAGTGGTAAGGTATAGCGTTTTTCCACGAGTCCCGCTACAGTGATGTCGGCATACGCACTCGGTACGGTGTGGTGAACGCAGTCTGGTTGACTGTATTGTTGAGCAGCATAGCGGACAAACGAAAGCGCGCGTCGTTTGGGACGCCATTGCCTGTAACATGCTATGTCGCCTGCTATCTTGAGGGCTATTTGAACAGCTGTAGCTTCACGAGGGGGGATTTTAAGTTCGTGGCACTGACCCTCCTGCGGGCCGTTCCAGATGCCACATTTGAGCAGGACAGCGTTTCAGCAGGACAACACCCGGCCGTATGTGGCAAGGAATGTGGAAGCCATCTTCAAAGAACGATGGATACCATTGCATCCCTGGCCAACCCGTCCAATTGACATTTCACCCATCGAACATGTCTGGATTGTGGTCGGTTTTCAATTTGTTCGTTCCAGTCGTCCTGTAGCCACATTTGATCATTAGCGTACACGCTCACACACAGATTAGAACAGTATTCAACTGCAGCTTATTAAGGTGTTCTATTCCTTAAAACTCCTACGGCAGCACTTGGTGAAGCTACTCTGTACTAAATTTCCACAGTCACAGGGCATATAAGGGTCTGTAAGCCAAATCATTTGAAAGCCGAATCATTTGTTCAGTGTTATTCCGTAATGGCTGGAATAAATATTATTGTGGTCACATCTCTTGGTCTTGGTGTTTGTCGTAATCATCATATCTGGCACTAATGTGTGGTACGTACGCTAAATTTACATAAAACTCAGTAGTTGAAAAATAACTGAAAGACTGAGAGAAAACATTATTTTACAAATGAGGTACAAGTTATGGAATAAGGTTGAGAAGTTCTTTAACTCCAGTCTAAATGATGGAAGAAAGTTGGAAACATAAATCACTGTTAATTACAGTTTTATAGAGAGAAATTTAGTTCACAACCTTAATAATGTGAATTGTATTTATTCCACTTATTAGTTCTTTACGAGATGTACTGAAGACCCTTTTTACGAGGAGAAATTTTTTGCATCTCCTCTCATAGTGAAACTTACGAGTCACAACCATAAAGAAGTGGAAAAATTATTTTGATCAATACTAAGAAACAGAGAAGGGACTATGTTTAACTATGTAAGTCTGCAGGCTTTCGAGGCCGTTGTCACTGAAATTAAAATCTTTTGGGGTATTAGGAGGCGTCATGCTTCTTCTAAAATGGTCAGTATTCTAGTAGTAGTGGACAGCAGAAGATCCTGAGGAAGACACCAGCAGAGGGGTCGAAACGTTGATCATTTTAGAAGAAACACGACGCGGCATAATAACCCAGAAGATTTTAACTTATGTTTAACTAGGTCGGCAGAATCAGTCCACGGGTTTTAAATATATAACACATATTGCAAGTCATGATATTTATTTTGTTCGAGAAGGCGGTTTGTCAATGAAAACGCTAATCTCAAAATAACAGTTAGTGTATGCAGTGGTAAACATATGTTGTTGGTATTATTTTTTGTTATTTCAGGAGTGTCAGATGTCTTATGAAGTTCTCTTTCTGTGCAGGAACTGTCGTCATTTCGAGTAACGGAGGGCAATCGGATACTGTTCCCGAAACTCCGCGGTCGTAGATCGCTATTAAAACCGGATCGATCTGAAAGGAAATCCATCACAATCCATTACACTGATGGGCAATCCATCATGGGTGGTATGATGGGGTAGAGCGAGACGCGTGCGGAACACGGCCAGGTCAGAGTAATTGACAGCGGCTGTCATGTTATCAGCAGCGAGCGCAGGCGGCGTGATTTAAGGCTTCTGCCGTACTGCGCGTAAATATCAGAGGCAGCTGGTGGCTGCATTCAGAGAAAAGATACATGCGCAGCAAACTCTGTCTTACAGACTCTGCAAGCATGTTACTTCAGACATGACAAACACCAAGAAATGAAGCTTAAAATTCGGAGAGAAACAAATATCAGTCACAAATCTTGGTTTTTATTAAATAACACGTCTCGTTCTCATCCTTGAAGGGCAATTTTCACGTGCATAACATCGTTATATCGAGACTAAATGTACGTAGCAGTTCCCACTTACCCCGTTACAGAAATTCAGCTGACTTTCTTGATGAAATAATTAGTAACTGATATAAACATTTATAATAAAGTTTCTTACTGTCTCTGTTATCAATGGCTTTACTGTCCCATCTTTGTAGGACAACTTCAATTTCAGAATTTTAAATTAAAAGCAAAAATTGTGGATACTCTACATCATTCATCTATTCCGTTAACTGGTGTTTGAACTTACACGGCAATCGTCAGATTTAAACAATTATCGTCTAAGATTTAAAATACTGATTAATGACGTTGCAGAAGCTGTTACACATGCAAACGTGAAAATACAGATTAAATGCCGTCTTTGGCAATGTAATAGTAACGTAATTCCAAATGTTCAATTTCAGCAGTAAGCAAATATGAAGAGAACATCCCAGAACTAACATTAACTTAAAAAATTATTTATATACGTGTTCGTTTGTTTGTGTATGTGTGTGTGTGTATTTGTGTGAGTGTGGGTGGGTGTGTGGGTGGGTGTGTGGGTGTGTGTGTGTGCGTGTGCGTATATGATTAGGTGTGTGCGTGCATACTTGTGTGTGTGCGTGAATGTTTGTGTGTGTGTGTGTGTGTGTGTGTGTGTGTACGTAGATGGAGGTGGAAGGAGGAGCCGGACAGCAGCATCGAAGAATTATACTCAGTGTAAGAGTAGATATACAAGTAGGAAAACGACCTAATAGCTTATAAAACAATTTAAATCAACTCACAATAAAATAAAATTACTACAAGACAAGAGTACTGAAGAATAACTGGAAGAGGGATTACACACGGAAGGTGAGGCAACAGAATAAAGAACATGATCGACAACTGTGACAGGAAATATATAAACTACATTCGGTGTCAGAGGTACAAAGAATTTCTGTTATTATAGGGAAGATGTATTTCAGTTATCTTCGAAGTGATATTAGTTTCAAAACTGCGACAAAGACATCGAGAAGATGGTTAATAAATATCAAGCTATCTGCGGAACAGTTGTAGGTACTTTGGGAAGAAAAACAAGGAAACAAACACCAACGAAAATCTATAAGGCTATGGCCGAACCTGCTCTTGTACATGGTTCCGAATCATAGACAGCAACAAAATAAATCGCAATGAAAGCAGCAGAGATGAATTTCATGTGATATGTAACAGGTCAACAGGACAACGAGAACTTGATAGACCTCGTAGGACATAGATGGACGGATGATAGAAACGGTAAAAGGTCATTACAACGTCTGATCCTTGGAAGGCGAAGATGATAACGATGAAAATAAATACAGGGAAAAACGGAGAAACTGAATGGAACACACTGTGCGAAGAACTGAAGAAATGTAATTATTAATATTAGGGGAGGGGAAGTATTGAACAGAGTTTGGTCCATTACGAGCCTTAAAATACGAATAATTTACTATTTAGCCCATACAGTGCGACCCTTAGATTGTTTTGTTAATATTTCGAATGCATGTGCACGTTATAAAACTGTAAACATGTCACAAAATTGTACACAAAGGCACTGCATTTTTCGATCTGTTTTGACTGGAGATTAACTCAGTGCTGAATACGGCAATAATTGCTAAATGTGTGTCTGTTTTAGAGAAAACTAGAAGAAAGTATGGAAGTGGAACTAGATTTTGATATTTATAATATCAAATTTGTTTGATAGAATAATATTTGTAATTTATCTACTTTCGTTTATTTGTTGTTTGTAATACAGAAAAGTGAGTTTGGATGTCGATTAGTATTTTTCCGTAATGATGCATGAGAATACCTACTGTGAATTTTTATTTATGGCCAAGTGTGTAAAAAAATGTGTGGTCCACCTAACATACTAGTATCGTTAATTCCTCATTTACCTTTGATGAAGGCAGGGCGAACGATACATTGTATAGTGTTTAATCCATTATGCTTCGTTATAAGTGTGTTTACAGTGTGTGTAAGTGATGACTAAGATACAAAAGAAAAACGAAGTTTTCCTTTGTGACACCAAACCAAAGTATTGTAAAATTTTGTACACCGGTTCTGCATTTGTTTTCTTTTCTATAATGTTTTTGTTCCAATTACTGCTTAATCATTATGTACTGCTGGCATCCTGTAAGTGTTGAGTACCTGCCATACATAAATCTTTTAAGATATTGAGTTAATTTAAAAAATCACTATCTCCATGAGCATTTAATCAGATTTTCATTAACAAAAGAACCATAATTTTGAATTATTTTGTTGTTGATTTTTCTGTTCCGCGATGTCACAATTATTATCGGATCGTAATGCAAATTACACATCCTTATCTAGAATAGTTTATAAATACATACAGAAACGGCACTGTTATAGTAATACATTGTACGACTTAACAAACAGCAGTTCAAGATTGGAAGATACTTCAAGTGATTTACTAAACTTAGGCCTGTGAGTGACAGTGGAAATACTCGTAAAAGCGACAGAATTTCGATAGCTCTACAAACACGATAGCGTAATTAATCTTAGGAACTACTATAAAGTTTTTTACCTCTTCATTTGTTTTGAGAAACACAGCATTTTAATGTTACAGACATTTTGTGAGACGTGAGTCTGGTAGCAAAATCAGAATACTGTCTCGAAATAAGCAGGATATAGAATTAATTACATTACAAACTAACGGAAATAATGACACAATCGTAGGTGTCAGGAATAATGTCAGGAGGACAAGTTGCTAATTGAAGTCATGTCGTATGTCATAGTCACGCATACAAAGGTGCGAAAGTTTTGGAACATGTAGTTCCACTGTAGATATACATATATTTTAAGGGAGCTCAGCTGCGGTTATAAGTTGAGTGGAGCACATATGTTTCTTACTGAGCCCTTGATACAAATGGATTCGAGACACTGTGTTCATAAGCAATGAAAATTGCGAAAATATGAAAAAACTCAAGAAAGTATGTACACATTCCATCAAAAGTTAATGACCTTGTAAACTACACATCACTGTATTGCTAATGATTGTCCTTACTTAAGGCTTAGAAAGTTCAGATATATGGTTTTGGTTCTTCGTGTCTGTGTATGTAATAACTTCAGTTAACGATTTCCCCTGAAACGCATTCTGACTGTAGCAAAAGTTTCGTTTTCTTAACAATTACATTTCCGACACATAAATTAATAATGGTTTGTTTACTTTGTGGTCTTTTGAATTATTAAATACTCCTATTGAGGGCACCAATGATTGATTGTGCAGTAAGAAGTAGTCGAAAGTTAAGGAGCGCTGAGATCGGAGAAATTTTAAATTTCGTTTATCATTACTACGTTTACATGTTTGTTGGAAACTGTTATATTGCATGAATAGTGTAATGACTATAAGGAAGATATTCGTGTTATGGTTAAATAAATGGGAGCGATGAATCCGGATTGCGCTTACTGCTCGTATCTTTGTATTTATCAAAGTAAAGAAGAAAATAAGATTTATCTAAATGAAGCCAGCTGCGTTAACCTTTCTGGATAGCTGAAATGCGTGGTTGTATTATATTCTGCATCTTCGACAAGATAGGTGGAAAATAATTTTAACGTGCGGCTGAAGCTACACTTAAGTAATCTTCGATTACATGGCAATGGAGATGAAAAGAGTTGCTACGCTGCCTTCGTTTTCACTTTTAACGCAACGCCTGGGAAATATTAAGAAACCTCTTCGCTCCAAAGACAAAACGGCTTTCCATCCCTGTGTTGTCAATGAATTCTGTGTTATGAAAAAAGCACGATTCGAATTAAAGCGTTACGTACTACATCAGTGCATCGATATACACAAATTTTAGTTTGACTACACAACAAAATAGTCAATACTGATCGTACTAAAAGCAATCGAAAACATTATTTGTATATTGTAAATAATACTAAACGTACTAAAAACAATCGAAAACTTTATTTCTATATTGTAACTAGTAGAGCGTCATCTAGGATGTGCTCGGGTAAGGGAATGGACATATAAAGACAGTGTATTAACCAAAAGAAATTTATTTGCTCTTTGGTAAAAATATACAGCTGAATAAAAGAAGCTGAAAAGTCATTGTCCCGATGGCACTAAAGCCTTACCAGTTATCATCATCACTGACTACTTAATGGAGAGATATCTAAAGCTGCGCCGTTCTCTGATCTTCGAAAAAATGTAGAGGCCCTCCGCTACTTCACTAATGAATCACGGTTGAAGTCAATCATGCTATAACATGTCGTGAAGGGGAAATATGGAGAGACAGAAAAGCTTTACGATATATCAGGCTTAAAAACAAAACAAACACGGTTCTTAACTCTAATAAATAAATGGCTGGATTTGATTCCTTGATCGGTTGCTTCTAATTGTCGTTTTTCTATAAAACTGAAAGTTACGCAAAAGTCTATACGGAAATATTGGTCAAGTTTGCGTTCCAGGTCGGATTAATTGGATAGGTAAAAAGCAACAGGAATGCTGAAAAACGTGCTAGCAAGAAGTTGAAGGAAAACTTGTTGTCATGAAACTTTCAAGAGATGACCTTCACGGGAAGACACTAAATGAAATTGAACCTTTAAAATGGAGACTGTCATGAGGAAACCAGGATAGGCACTGATGCGTACAACCAATAATTATTTCTTTGCCCAGTTATTGAACGGAAAGGGAACAAAATTTTTGAGTTGGTATAATAAAAGGTATCATGTAACATCCTTGATTAAAAGTGAATAGATGTAGGTATCATGTCGTCACAAACAGGACGCGATAGAAGTACAAATACAAGGAAATTAATGATTCTGTAGCTGAGACGTGTGAATGACAACAGTCAGGACATACGAGTTAAGTAACTACTTTGCTAGGTCGTCAATATGTCGGCAGCAAATACACGAAAGATCGCCCACTGCAGCACAGCAGTCAAAATATTGAGCAATGGAATGGAGTCTTCAACTCTGCTGGAAACCGGAAAACGCAGCTACAAGTACTGTGACAGTAACGGTGTAGTACTTTTACTCGATCGGCAGTACAGAGGAGGCTGGTGTGATTTTCGGTGCACTGTGGAGTGCCTGGTCTCGAACCGTGCCCCTCGGGTAGCGGCCCGCGGGTGGCGTGTCGCCGCGGTACTCACGTGACGTGCCGTGCAGACCGCGGCGATGTGGACGTGGGCGCTCGCAGACGGCGCACGTGTGACTGACGCCGCCGCCGTCGCGACGCGCGACGCCGCTGGCAAGCGGCCGCACTGCGCATGCGCGCAAGGCGGGCAGCGTCGCCTCTCCCGTTTCAGACCGGGCGTCCGCGCGGAAAAGTTTCTCCTCCGAGTGTCATCATCCGTATGGAAGCTGTGAAGTCCACAGACTAGTTGTAGCCTCAGCCACCACTCGTACCACGATGCCTTGGCACCAGTCTGACGTTTAACCTCCTGTGAACGAGTGTTCACCACCCAACTCTATATTCGATCCAGCAGGTATTTCTCTCCTCTGATAGTCTCTACATCTCAAAGGTTTGTTTGATATCCTGCAGTCTGTCTTCGCCAACAGCTTGTTTTTTTTCCATCTCCAGCTCCCTCTGGTACCATGGAAGCCACTCTTTGATGTTGGTGTGGTAGGAGCTATGAAGGAGTAGTAAGGTGAACGGCTGACATTAATTCAGACGTCCTTCAAAACAAATTTATTAACAATCAGTTCATACTAAACACTTATTAAAAACATGTTGTCCTATTTCCTTTATTTCTTTCTTCTCAAAACGGTATCCTTTACAAGGCTTACTCTTAATTGCGCCGTAGTAAAGTTAGCTTTGAAAAGCGCGCCGCAGCGCGTAGCGTGAAGCAGTCGCCCTCCGTTTTTGGCGTCGTTGTCGCAATTGAAGGCTTCGATGTCTCCCTCTAGCGGGATAGGGGAAACGTGGGCTGTTCGCGTGGGTTTAAGAAGTGGCTGTATGGGCTCTCGTGGAGAGTTGGCAGTCGGGGCATCGAGAAGCGACTTCTCTGACGGTGCTAGAGGGACAGCACGCAGACCGCGGCATCAGCGTAAGCGACGCGAGTAGCGGCTCCGTGGAGTGGGGCGTTAACTGCTCGTCGCGAAAAGGATCTCCCTGAGCGTGGGTCCGCGAGGGGCCTAATCTGCAGTTGGGCCGTATGCTGTCGACCGGCGAGGAGGTTCTGAAAATCGGCGCGCCTTCCTGCCGTTGAAACGGCTGGCAGTGAGCGGCTCGGCAGAGCATTTGGAGGTGCTGCGTTGGTTCAGTCCTGGGAGTCGTAATGCACCACAAGTTGAGTATTGATTGTTAACAAATTTCATGAATTTTAACTGAATTCAATTTACTTGTTAATTATACCAGCCGTATTTTTTGGGGCTTTCCCGCCATTCATTCTCGTCTGCCCACCCGCGGGAAGGTGGTAATATTAGAAAGGGTGGTCCGTTCCACCCCGTTTGAGGACGAAAAGGGGGGGGGGAGTAAATTTGTGGTTCACATCGCTTCTTTTCCCACCCAGCTTACCTACGGGTTTATTCGACTGTTAGCCTCTGCCATGTCTGTGAAAGTGTAAGGCACCAATGGCTGTACTGTTTAAAATGCAAGGCACTAAGACCTGATCCATTCTCTCTCCTGCCATAACTAGTGTTACTAGATTCACGTGTAAAACGTACTCTAAGAAAGAAGAAAAATTCCTTTTTTGCCTCGTAGTAAGAACTAGTCAATTGCATAACGAATTCCTGCATCATCTGGAAGGTGTAACTTACGTAAATTTGTGTTTATGTATATTTGGCTATAAACAGGCAACGTTGTTAATGTACTCCGTAGTGGATTTTTTATATTGTTTCTAGTCAGCCAAAACTGTTATGTGTTCTGCCAATTCAATACCTTTTAAGGCTTTTACTCAACGTGCTTATGTGTTTTATACAGATAGTTCGTTATTAGTGTGTTTTCTTGCCATGTAAAAGTTTGCCATTTCATTACGGGTAGAGATTCTTGCCTTGAAAGGAGAATGTTGTAAAAGTTCGCAAGTCCTACCTGGCGAGCGTGTGTGTTTTTTGCCTTAAGTTAACTGGCGAAAATGTATAAACTTTGTTTTTTCTTAAATATATTTTGGAAATGTTAGTGTTATTAACTGTGAGTGTTCCCCCGTTTGCATGACTCATGCGTTTTGGTTTTCCTATTTTGAGAACTTTTGTAAACAGGATTGTCTTTATATGTTGCAGACAAGTTAGATTCTGCGCCATTTAATGCATGGAGTGAAATTCACCTGTAATTTAGTTGAGCTTGAAATATTATACAGCGTCGCGTTGTATACGCTAAATTGCTTGCCTGTACTTGCCTTTTACTAGCGTGAAATTTTTTATAATAATTTAATAATTTAAAAGTGCTTTCCTATCGTAAATTGTAACTTATTTCTTAAATTATTAATGTTTTTTTTTAAATATCGTAAAGCCTTGCACCAAATTTGAATAAAGAGTGTAATTTCACCAGTTATTCCTTGGCACCTACTTCCACTTTACATTTTGTGTATTGATCGAGATTAATAACCTCTGGTGAACCAGTAGTAACTTAACGGCTCATTAATTGACATTATTTACACAGATTCAGTATCAAGAGGGAAATACTGATGGTACAGTAGTGTTAACTTGAGTCCAAAGCCGTTATAACATCAATTAAAAGTTTCAACTCAAGCTCGATAACTACTTGTGATAAAAAATTAAAAACCCACAATGTTACCTTAAAGATGACTGTAATAGCCCTTAAACAAATTTATAATAAAAAACTGACAGCAATTCAAACCTAAAAACAGTATTCAGAAAAATCCAGTTTAGCCAAAGCAGTTGAAATACACAACACATTACGGTGAGACACCGTAATTCCAAGTTTTCTGCACGCCAGTCTTTCCCTTAACACAGTTGAAATTTGCTCATTTACTGTACAGGAGTAATGAAGAATTTGAAAACATGTTTAGGTACAAAACTCCTTCAAATGAACGTCAAATTAATAGACGTGAACTGCTCAATTACAATAGGTAATTACTTAACTCAAGGACAAATCTTCAGCAGTAAAATTCATCCGCTGCTACCTCAGTGGGTTTGCGGAGCCGTAATCTGGCAATCTCATTTTATTCCACCAGTCGGTATTGCGCACACGTCCTGCCAATACACTGCACACATCATTAAATTGGCGTGATAAGACACAAAATATAGCTCAGTTAACATCAGTCCGATACATGCATACAGAGTAATGGCTCCCACCAGGACGAACACCATGACAACCTTGTAACATGTACAGTTGAACAGAAAAATGGCCTGTCACGAAATAGTGGAACTAATGGCGCCCTAGAAGGGCATACTGAATTACAGTTTAGCTAGAGGAACAACTAAAACACACAGATGGGCTTGTACTCAAAGTTACTCAGCTTTTCGTGGAGATATCCGGTACTCGTGTGTAAGAGCAACCAGGGCGGAGCGACAGCGTTGTGACTCCTGTACAGACCTCCAAGCGTTGCTTTCACCGCCGATGTCCTTCGGGCGACACCATTATCGTGCAATCGAAGCACTCTTGCGTGCAAAAGGGAAGCTCCTGTTCAAATTACAGCTTTCCAAGCGACTGCTCTTAACTACAACTCGCCCGCGCTATCACTCCAAGTGCGGCCGAGTCGTTTTCCGGTTCGTTCATGGGCTGCTCCCGACCCACACTCTCGCTCGCCACCTTCCTCGACCCGCTGCTAACTGGAGACCCCCGTCGCTCACGCGCCTCCTCGCGGACCACAGTCGCACCACAAGCCTCTCTGGCAGAGATATTCTACATAGCCAGCGATTCCAATAGAGAGGCACGAAGAAAGTACCAAAACTTTGCAGAAGGCTTTGACCCACGGCACAGAAGTCTTACCACATCTTCGTCTACTTCGTGGTTACCAACTATAAAGGTACGATTATCGCTTATCTCATTTCTGCTACCACTCCTTTCTTTCTTCTATCTTCAATTTACTCTCATTCAATACTCTGTGCTCATGCTCATTATACTGTTAATGCATTCGACAAGTCCCAACTTTACCTCAGTAACGACAGAAATGTCTATAGTGTCTCCTATTGTTGATATCATTTCACCTTGATTTCAGTTCCATTCTTAAAACTTTAGTTTGTTTTCATTACTAATTTTTTCACTCTATTCATTGAAAACCTGCGTCCCTTCTTATCCGTTCACACACACATTTTAATCCGAGTACGTCGTGCAATGTCTCCAGATTTAATATTGACATTTAGGTTCTTCTTCACATTATTCACTCTCCCAACAACAGCATCCGGACACCTGGTGGACATTAATATGGGTTTGGTCCACCCTCCACCATTACGATGGCTTGAACTCGGCTGCGGACACTTTCAGGGAGTTGCGTGAGTATCTGTGGAGGAATGGCAGCCCATTCCTCCTCCAGAGCGGGAACCAGAATAGGTAGTGATGTACGCTCACATCTAGAGAGAAGTGGACGTTCCGATTCACGCCAAAAGATTTTCTAGTTCAGGTTGGGACTCACTCCAAATAATACGTTCTCAGTCAGCTGCTGTCCAGAGCCGTCCCTCTTTACACCACCGTAATCGTCTCTTATGTGCGATGTATCAGAAGTTGCTCGACCCTTGTACCTCATATTTCAAAAGTCTCTATGTACTTTGATGAAATTATATATATATATATATATACAGGGTGAGTCACCTAACATTACCGCTGGATATATATCGTAAAACCCATCAAATACTGACGAATCGATTCCACAGACCGAACGTGAGGAGAGGGGCTAGTGTAATTGTTTAATATAAACCATACAAAAATGCACGGAAGTATGTTTTTTAACAAAAACCTACGATTTTTTAAATGGAACCGCGTTAGTTTTGTTAGCACATCTGAACATATAAACAAATACGTAATCAGTGCCGTTTGTTGCATTGTAAAATGTTAATTACATCCGGAGATATTGTAACCTAAAATTGACGCTTGAGTACCACTCCTTCGCTGTTCGATCGTGTGTATCGGAGAGCACCGAATTACGTAGGGATCAAAAGGGAACGGTAATGGACCTTAGGTACAGAAGAGACTGGAACAACACATTACGTCCACATGCTAACACCTTTTTATTGGTCTTTTTCACTGAGGCACATGTACATTACCATGAGGGATGAGGTACACGTTCGACGGGCGTTTCATAGGACGTGGAGGACGCATAAATTTGCCAGCCCGTTCTCCTGATCTTACACCTCTGGACTTCTTTCTGTGGGGTGCGTTAAAGGAGAATGTGTACCGTGATGTGCCTACAACCCCAGAGGATATGTAACAACGTAGTGTGGCAGCCTGCGGCGACATTACACCAGATGTACTGCGGCGTGTACGACATTCATTACGTCAGACATTGCAATTGTGTGCAGCAAATGATGGCCACCACATTGAACATCTATTGGCCTGACATGTCGGGACACACTCTATTCCACTCCGTAATTGAAAACGGAAATCACGTGTGTAAGTATACCTCACCCCTCATGGTAATGTACATGTGCGTCAGTGAAAAAGACCAATAAAAAGGTGTTAGCATGTGGACGTAATGTGCTGTTCCAGGCTCTTCTGTACCTAAGGTCCATCACCATTTCATTTGGATCCCTACTTAATTCGGTGCTCTCCGATACACACGATCGAACAGTGGAGGAGTGGTACTCAAGCGTTAACTTTAGGTTACAATATCTCCAGATGTAATTAACATTTTACATTGCAAAAAACGGCACTGATTACGTATTTGTTTATATGTTCAGATGTACTAACAAAACTAACAGGGTTCCATTAAAAAAACGTAGGTTTGTGTTAAAAAACATACTTCCGTGAATTTTTTTATGGTTTGTACTAACCAATAACACTAGCCCCTCTCATCACGTTCGGTCTGTGGAATCGATTCGTCAGTATTTGATGTGGTTTACGAAATATATCCAGCGGTAACGTTAGGTGACTCACCCTGCATATGTATATATATTACGTAAAAAAATATATGAGTGGAAATGAAAATATGGGGAAGAAACGTTGCTTTAAATATTTTTGTTATTTCCTCTTTCAGTACGAATTTTGCTGTAGAACCCCTTATTTACGTTTGGTAATAAAAATCCATTTAGACAGAATTAAGCACATTTAAAATTACGTGAACCTTAGCAACCCTCTCATGCTGATAAATTCATACTAACTGATTAATAACATTTATCTCAAAATTGCACAAGTTAAATTTTTTTACGTATTTCGGCCTTGGCACACATTTTCTAAATGCAGTGGTTTTTTTTTTTTAATATTTACTGAATTCTTTCCCGTCGTTAGTTATGGAACACAAGACTGTCTCTGTTAGCATAAAATTGTTAAATATTGCCAAGGTGACCTGAACGTTTAATTATCATTGACAAAACACACTTCACTATACGTTTAAGTTATTTGCTTTAGAAATTGAAAGAACCAACAGATTAACAACTTCAACGTTAACTATCCGCCTGTGAATGCACAAATGTAAAACAGTAATAAATTTCGTTAGCCTCAGGATCGCTGTAAAAGAAAAATATTTCGTAATTCACTGCTAATTTTATCTGCTCCAGATTTACGGGTTTGGTTAATTTTTTGAGCGGAACAATTTTTTAAATGTGCCGCCGCTGCAAATCGTTCGGTCGCGGCACAGCCCAGCAACACCAACGATAATCGCTAAAAATGCTGAAAATTCTTTAAAGAAATATTATAGATGACATGGGCAAGCTAATTTACATTAGTAATACACAATTTTGATAAATTATAATGTAGTTAGACCAAAACAATAATTAAACTTACATTACTTTGTAATTTCTCCTCTAAAGGCGGCTAAAGACAGATACAGACAAGAGAAGTCTACTCATTCATAAAATGCTACGTCACAGGTTCCTCTCTTTCACAGCTCTCGAGGCAGACGACAAAGAACGCATACCATGCAGTGCTATTTATATTATTGCTGACCATTAACATCTCTTTCTAAACCTACAACATTATTTTCCTCTGTGGCTGTATTTTACATTTTTTTTATGGCAGATATAAACAAAAAAAATGGTTCATATGGCTCTGGGCACTATGGGACTCAACATCTTAGGTCATAAGTCCCCTAGAACTTAGAACTACTTAAACCGAACTAACCTAAGGACATCACACACATCCATGCCCGAGGCAGGATTCGAACCTGCGACCGTAGCAGTCCCACGGTTCCGGACTGCAGCGCCAGAACCGCTAGACCACCGCGGCCGGCAGATATTAACATATTTCGTAATTACATTATGAGTATAGAAATATTACAATCATAAATACATCGAGAATATTATTATAGAAAATATTACAATAATAACGAATGTCCTTTATACAAAATTAAATAATATTTTTTGGTTAAACAAGTACAGTACATACGAACTGCTTCATAGTGGCGTACATAGTACAATTAAATGTCATTTCATTTTATTAATAGTGTATGTGCTGCCAGGGAACGTTACAGTACGGACATTATGTTACGTGAAATGCTAGTAGCACTTCGGAACTAACTTCTTCGCTCCGATTTGGTGCGAAGTTTTACAATCATCATTTACAATGCACAACGGTCTCTGTCCTTCAGAATATGAGTTCTATCTTGTCTTGGTTTGTATGCTGCATGTTGTATGTTAACCGGGGACCTAGAAACGACGGAGATGCTCCGTCCCCGCCGCAGCCGCAGTGGTGCACAACTCCACGACGACTACCGCAGTCCACTTCACCCCTCCACCGACCCACACCGAACCCAGGGTTATTGTGCGGTTCGGCCCCCGGTGGACCCTCCCCCCCCCCCCCCCCGGAACGTCATACAAGACGAGTGTAACCCCTATGTTTGCGTGGTAGAGTAATGGTGGTGTACGCGTGCGTGGAGGACTTGTTTGCACAGCAATCGCCGATATACTGTAGCTGAGGTGGAATAAGGGGAACCAGCGTACATTCGCAGAGGCATATGGAAAACCGCTTAAAAAACCATTCATAGACTGGCCGGCTCACCGGACCTCGACACAAGTCCGCCGGGCGGATTCGTGCCGGGGACCAGGCGCTCTTTCCCGCTCCGGAAAGCCGTGCGTTAGACCGCACGGCCAACCGGGCGGGCTGGTGTTGGTTTAGCAGTGGACATATCTTCGCGTTACCACTTCGCAATAACATCATAAACAGTCGACATGAGGTGCTTTGGACTCCCTGAAATATCCTTGACGGCTATGTCACTGAGGTGACATCCGAAGGCTGGTTAACATTTGAAGTCACTGAACTCTGCTGGCCGACCCGTCCTGCTATTACTACTTCTCAACTGACGACACAGTACACAGCGTCACCTTTTGTTCTGGTGCAGCTCTGTCTCCTGAGACAGCTAGTGCACAATTCTGCTTTGCACTATGGGCACAGGACACCTTGATCACGTGGTATATCTACAGGGCGTTTCAAAAAGGATTTCACAACTTTAAAAATTCATACAAATTTATTGAAAGAACATATAGAGCTGGCTTTAGTGTTATTTTGTAGGGAAACAAATCAACTTTTTTTTTACCTTAAATTAAATATGCTGTATATGGCTTCCGTTGGTTATCCTGAACCCATCCCACCGAAAGTTAATTTATTCCCAAACTCGCTGTAGCATTGCAGGTGTAACTTGCTCAGTGGTGGCGTAAATTCTTTCTCCAAGTTCAGTTAGACAAGCCGGCACAGGAGGTACAAACACGATATCCTTGATGAATACCCATACAAAGTCGAGTGGTGTAGGTCTGTGGACGTGAGAGCCATGCAATTGGCGCATCACGGCCAATACATTGAGCGAGAAAGCGATCATTGAGAAAATCCCGGACGTCTGCCAGGTAGTGGGGTGGTGCACCATCTTGCATGAAGTGAACATTTCGTTCTTGGTCATCCTAATCGATCTTTGGTGTAAAGTTTTTGTAATATACCCAGGTACACTATCCCGTGATGGTTACCTCACGGAAAAAAGGAGCCGCACACTTTGTTTTTGCTCAATGCGCAAAAAACGTTCAGTTTAGGGCTATCAAGAACATGCTGCAATGTTTGATGTAGATTGTCACTGCCCCAAATCCTACAGTTATGTCTGTTAGCCTTGCCACTTAAGTGAAAAGTCGACTCGTCAGAAAAGATCATTTTGTCCAAGAAGTGTTTACTCTCTTGTAATTGATTTAACATATCAACACAGAAGTTCTTGCGAGCAATTTCATCAGTGTCTTTCGTTCTTTGTGCGATCGACGATCTGTACAAAAACAAACGGTTCCTCAACATACGCCAAACATTCGTATGTGCGATTTGCAGCTCGCGAGATGCACGCCTGGTTGATTTCGTAGGGCTGTTGACAAAACGGTGTCTCACTCGCTCATCTTCGTCGTCAGACGTGCTTGGACGACCTGATGATTTCCCATGTCTTACCGAGCAACATGATTCTACAAACATTTATGCCACTCATAAATTGTAGGCATACTAGGAGGATCTTTGGCGTACTTGGCACAGAAATTGTGCTGAACTGTTTTCGCCGACTTCGATTCAAAAAAATGGTTCGAATGGCTCTGAGCACTATGGGACTTAACATCTGTGGTCATTAGTCCCCTATAACTTAGAACTACTTAAACCTAACTAACCTAAGGACATCACACACATCCATGCCCGAGGCAGGATTCGAACCTGCGACCGTAGCAGTCGCACGGTTCCGGACTGAGCGCCTAGAACCGCGAGACCACCGCGGCCGGCGACTTCGATTCTTCAAACCAAAACACACAGTTAGCACGCTCGGCTCCAGTGAAGGCAGCCTTCTTAAGCACAAATGCCGCTAGCGCTCCTTACGGTGCGAGTCGGCAGAAGCGAACTACGCAAGACGAAACTTGACGCATTTCCCTACAAATCGACACCACAATCACCTCTTTGGGTACTATGAATTATTTTATATGAATTTTCAAAGTTGTAAAGTCCTTTTTGAAATACCCTAAACAGCTTACATTCATTGTTTGAAAATTTCGAACATCTTGCACCATTTTAAATGGTCGAGCGCATTTTGTGGGTCGACAAATATTACGAAAGTGTATTAATTTTTCAGTTTTGCTTCCAAAAACCAAGTACGCCGTCAGGACTGTCTCTTTGGTGCTTCTCTGGAGTTCGACATCTAACAGATCTTCAGTGCTTACAGCATAAACTTTTAACTTTTTTTTATTTTTTATATATATATATATATATATATATATATATATATATATATATTTTTTTTTTTTTTTTTTTTTTTTTTTTTTGCCCATGAGTAACGCCACAGTTACAAATGAGGGTTATACGATATCTGAGAGATTAAGATGGTATTAACTACCATTTTACACAGACCAACAAATTCTGTCGTGCCCCTTCAGTCGATTGTTCTGTTATGTATCGTACTGGAATATTGCAGCTATATGCTGTATAGTAACACGCACATCTAGACCCAATACATTCGAGGTATCTGAATATGGACTGCGGCCCATCAAGGAGCTAGTGGGACGAGATAGCGGATATCAATTATGTCTAAGTACCCAAATGTGCCAGAAATCAGTCATCCGCAGATACATGTACACTCATGTTCATAAATTAAGGATAACTGCAGAATGTAGTGCAACACAACGTGGCACTACACAAAACTGGCTCTAATAGCACAGGCACAAAGGGAACACACACGACACGTATCTTTAAATCCACGGTATTGGTGAAAAGTAGAGATAACCGTCGCGAAACACGTGTGCTACATAACGCACTGTTTCCTGCGAATGTACCCTGACATAAATATGGGATCTGATCACTATGCACATGTACACAGGCCGCACAACGGGTTGGCATACTCTGGATCAGGTGACCGAGCAGCTGCTGGGGTATAGCTCCCATTCTTCCACTATTCCCTGTCGGAGCTCCTGAAGTGTCCTAGGGGTTTGAAGACGTGCAGCGATACGTCGACCGAGAGCATCCTATTCGTGCTCGATGGTGTTTAGTTCTGGAGAACAGACAGGCCACTCCATTCGCCTCATATCTTCTGTTTCAAGGTACTCCTCCACGAT
Source organism: Schistocerca cancellata (assembly GCF_023864275.1). Taxonomy (NCBI): domain Eukaryota; kingdom Metazoa; phylum Arthropoda; class Insecta; order Orthoptera; family Acrididae; genus Schistocerca; species Schistocerca cancellata. The sequence continues at coordinate 847,341,014 of NC_064628.1, forward strand.
GGTAGCTCGGTGGGGCCATGCGTTATCATGAAGGTGGGATCCACTGCACCCCTGTAAAGGCGGACATACTGGTGTAAAATGACGTCCCGATACACCTGACCTATTACAGTTTTTCTATCAAAGACATGCAGGGGTGTACGTGCACCAATCATTATCCCAGCTCACACCATCAAACTACGACCTCCAAACAGGTCCCATTCAAGGAAATTAAGGGTATGGTATTTGGTTCACGCCAGATGAAACCCTGCTAGAATCACTGTTCAGACTATACCTGGACTCGCCCGTGAACGTAACTGGGACCACTGTTCCAAAATGACCATGTACTGTGTTCATGACATCAGGCTTTACGGGCTCTGTTGTGACCAGGGGTCATGGGGTTATGAGCATGAGTGTTGCTTGAATGCACTTTCGCGTGGCCAAAACCGTTCCTTTCTTCCATTATATAAAATGACTCTCCCTTAAGAGAGATCATGTTTCTTTCTGCGTCAGGTTTTTTTCTTTTTTTAAAGTGCTGAGTATGTTTGTGCAGAGTATATGTTTCATTAACTGCTGATGTGTCAGCACACATAAATCGAAATTTGAGTATGGAGATAGACCACTGAGGAGATGGTCTCAACATGCCATCTGTAAGTCAGTCTTCCTGTATATTTGCATTGTCAAGTACTTGAGAAAGAGCTGGGCTACTAGAATTCTTTCGCTGAATGTCACTCGAAGAGATTTGATCTGTAATTGTCTATGTAGTCCATAGATGCTATTCCAAAATTTAGTGAAAGTCAGTCTTTGGACAAGTAGCTGTATAATTTTCTTCGTAGATAATGCGTATTTCTTGAAGATGTACCCAACTGCCCAAATACCCCGTCATAACCAGGATTCCGTGTGTCTCTCGTTAATATCCTCTCGAAGTGGTACATGATACGCGTGGGAACTGCTGGTGCGCAAAATGACAAGGGATTGCTTTGAATTGTTCCCGAGGCATTAGAAATATGTCGGGATTATGAGAAAGAAGGACCAGATCATCTCCATCATTCGCTGTGATTGTCGCATTCTTGCTTCTTACTCTGTATGAAGCATGCCAGCGCCGTATAAATATTTCCTACTGAATTGTTATCCTAGTTGGACATCGTCTTTCGGAATACATTTTAGATTATGACTCAGTTTTTATATTCGTGTTCTTTCCATTTTTTTCCTTGCTTAGGCCAAGACATTTTCAAAGTAATCATATATCGATTAAAGCGAACTACACGAACAGAATACAAGATGACAATGCTCTGTAACCCTTACATACTCTTATCGAGGTAGTGAAACACTCCGTTTCTTTCTTATCCGACGTGACTTATTTCCACATTGGCGGATGGAACCATGAAATTCCGCGTAAGACAACGAGGGATTTAAGGTTAAAAACAATATTGTAATACTAAATTACCTATCAAATTTGAGAAATACTATTGAATTCATATATTTGAGTTGGTATGATTCCAGCATCGTAAAATACTATTGCTCTGTTTTAAAAATGTAATCGATATTTATGTCTGGAGATAATTTCGTGACAAATTTCTTCCAATTCATCCGAGTGTAATCAGAATAACTCTATGTTGAAACAAAATATTTTCTACAAACAGTGCTGTATAGCTTCAATGCATTTAAAGGACAGCATGGTACTATCAAAAGCTTCAGTACTGTATGTTTCTTAATGCGTAAAAATGTTTGTTCATTAACTAATGCCCATTAAAAACTTAAGGACAGGTTCTTCGAGCAGTAGAATATCAGAATTTCCCTCCAGACAAGACATTTTGGATGGAAATCCGTACAATCAGCTCAGATGGAACCCTGAGGACATCTTCCGGCCAACCGCAACAAGGGGTGGGGAGTTCGGAGGTCCCTTAACCACATAAGAACTGGTGTCGAATTGGTAAAGTCATACCTTTCTCTAGGGGGTTTCACGTTGGAGGATAGCAAGTGTGAGTATGAAGAAGACAAACCTGTACCCTCGACCTCCTTGTCCATTTACCTGTTTCAGTGCAGCACCTTTTCTTGCAGATTGCAATGCCTTAAGTCGGGCTCAGTTTTGAACAAATCCCGTATGACTTTCATGAAATACATAACTGTTTTCAGTTCCAGTATTTGTTGCATGTTATCTTAAATATTTATCCTCAGTCACCTACTGCAAAAAGTGATAGTCCATTGCAATGTTCAGAATGCTGTCTGTCCAAAGTCATGTCATAAACTGATTACTGAGACAGCTGGTGTTTGATAAAAGCAAACACCAGCTAGGCCAGTCGCCTGTTTATTTAATGTTACTGCGCGACTGGAAGATGATTGCTTGAACCATAATGGTTGTCTGTGACAAATATAGATTTTTCAAACTATCGCGCATTTTTATAGGACGTAGTATTGGTCAAAAGTAGAAGAAAAGTTTCTATAAATATGTGTTATGGGCCGTTTTACCATTCATGAATAATTTGTAGTATTCACAAATAAGGCATGATTCACAAGAGATAGGATGTCAATTATCACAGACCATCTGTAAAGTGCAAATCTTCGAGCGATTAAAGAGGCGAGATCTTGGCAATTGTCGGTGAAAGAGTCACAGGGCCACACACTTTACCAAAAAATTAAGAGATACTGAGTGTCAGCGAACTTCTGCAGATGAATATTCCAGCGCTGCTGAAGAATATTACTCTTGCTGAAAGACAAAGACTGTGGTTTATGTACGGCGGGGTAACACCCCGTTTTCTACAGATCATATGACTTTACCTTAACGCTAGGTTTTAAAGGCGATGGACTGGTCGAGGAAGTCCGATATCACGGCCTCCTCGTTCACTGGACCTGAATCCATTGGATATGTGATACGGTGACGGTTAAAGGCGTCAGTGTGTGAGAGGAATGTTGTAATCCATTCTTACATTTTTTTAATTATTGGTTTGTATAATATTGTAACGTGGACTTCATTTTCCACACCTTGGAAGCTCTGTTAATCTTTGGTCGTACTAATTAAGATTTTAGGGTAATTCTCTCTGGTCATACTAATTAAGATTTTAGGGTAGTGCTCTCTGGTCATACTAATTAAGATTTTAGGGTAGTTCTCTCTGGTCATACTAATTAAGATTTTAGGGTAGTTCTCTCTGGTCGTACTAATTAAGATTTTAGGGTAGTTCTCTCTGGTCGTACTAATTAAGATTTTAGGGTAGTTCTCTCTGGTCATACTAATTAAGATTTTAGGGTTGTTCTCTCTGGTCATACTAATTAAGATTTTAGGGTAGTTCTCTCTGGTCATACTAATTAAGATTTAGGGTAATTCTCTCTGGTCGTACTAATTAAGATTTTAGGGTAGTTCTCTCTGGTCGTACTAATTAAGATTTTAGGGTAGTTCTCTCTGGTTGTACTAATTAAGATTTTAGGGTAGTTCTCCCTGGTCATACTAATTAAGATTTTAGGGTAGTTCTTTATCATGTTGGTCTGATGGCGGACACGCAGTGGAGTGCCGTCTCTGCAGCGGTAGCTGGAGGTCGGCATCAGACTTCTTCCACCAGCGAGATAGGATCGCTTTCCTGCTCTTCTACGTAGCATTGCCAAACCAGTTTCCTTTCCTTTTCCTGTTTCTTATCCATACGTTAGGTTGCTTGCTAAAAGACAACCAGCAAATCTCATGGCGTATTGGACTAGCATTTCTGCTAAAAACTCTTTCTCTGGTACGCAAGTCACACACGCCAACACTGATTGGTTCTCAGCGGGCTCTTCGTGCAGCGCGAGGAGGAAGAACGGCCTCGCGCTTTAGGGAGACACAGAAGTGGCCATTTTGAGACAGTGGTGTTCCATTCGTTAGTAGGTGAGTAGTGCGTCCTGAGAGCACCATTAATGTATGCCATTCACGATGCGGTTAGAGTCAGGAATCAATCTATGTTGATTGTATCAGCACCATTAGCTACTCCATTTTTCAGTGAATGGCGTGATGTTAATGTTGCGTGTGGAATTCTGATGAGAATTCCGATAACGCAGTTTATAATTCGAGATCTTATTCGTTGGACCATGCTGCGCCCTCAGTGCTAATGGTAGGTATCAGTGTCAATTGCAGTGATCAGTTGTAGCTCCTTCCTTGTTTTCAGTTTGTCGGTTACGTTCAATTGTTTTCTCTTCCTAATTTTTTTGAATGAATGATTATAGCCATTTATTAGCAATGTGTGAACCGAACACCCCACGTGTATTTGAGTATCCATCAGGCGCTTAATCTCTTCTCATCTTGCTGCTTATTCATAATCCATTCCATTTACCGTAACGAAAAATCGTGCGACGCTATTTCTTAACGTGTGTGCTAAGTCAGAAGCCGCTGTTATCCCTTTTCGTCATGTCTCCCATATCTTCTTTCCTCTCCCTTTCATAGATGGCCTGTGGCACATCCTTTCAGATCCTCTGAGGTACTTTCTCACATGTAATGCATGTAGAAAGGTCAAGGCTACCTCACGTTCCCATTTCGTCGGATATTATTCGCTGGCTTACGGCCGTCATCTTATCGAATTCCGTACGGCATGTGCACGTGTATTTCGAGTAGTCGTGTGTAAAGAAGGACTCCATTTTCAAAGCATTAATTCTTTAGCCGCTTTATTACCTGTTCTGGTGTATGAATAATAAATTTTATAATGACGCTCATTTTTCCACGTTTACAATTTAGAAAATCTATCCCTAATGAGGGAGTGCATCAATTCCACAAGTCAGAACTTCTAACCCTAGTGAAACCCTAGATAATTTTCCCTTACTTGAAGAAACTCATCGCTGCTACCAACTGAGAAACATTATCTTTGCGTAAGTTTTGTTAATGAAAATTTTGTTTCCAATAGGGCCCCATTCTCTGTTGCTAATTGTACGTGCGAGAGCATGAATAAAATTTAATTTTTCTCCACCGTATGCGGAGAGTAGGCTTCTCTATCACACGTACCGCGTACCTGTTTCCGTTGATGCGGGGTGTGTTAGGCGCCGTGATGGCTGGGTGTTGTGTGCTGTCCTTAGGTTAGTTAGGTTTAATTAGTTCTAAGTTCTAGGGGACTGATGACCATAGATGTTAAGTCCCATAGTGCTCAGAGCCATTTGAACCATTTGTGTTAGGCGCACTCCCAGATGATTCTACTGTAGGTTCATCCGGGATCTGTTGGGTAAGGGATAGTGGCTACGACGGATGTCTTGTACCCCCAGTCAGTTTACAGAGGCAACCGTACGACCAACCCACCGATAACGTGCAGGTTACTTAGCTCCCTGCCGCCGTTGGATAAGCAGCTGCAGCAGCAAGTCGTATACCCCTAGCTTACTTATTTGTTACATAGTTTAATTCTTAATTTCTTTGCGTGTTTTTGGGTACTTGCATTGTTTAATTCATAAATTTCGGGCGTAATATAGTATTTGAAAGTTGCAGCATCGCGCTTTAGTACCTTAATAGTGTAAATTCGCGTAGTTGTCTGTCTTCTGTTTTTGTTTTGAACGGCCAGTGTCGGTTGGTCACAGCCAGTGTGCTCCCTGCCGCCGTTGGATGAGCAGCTGCAGCAGCAAGTCGTATACCCCTAGCTTACTTATTTGTTAAATAGTTTAATTCTTAATTTCTTTGCATGTTTTTGGGTACTTCCATTGTTTAATTCATAAATTTTGGCGTATTATAGTATTTGAGAGTTGTAGCGTCGCGATTTAGTGTTTACTTCGTAGATTCTTACTTAAATTGCGTGTGAGTTTCGTATGGGAGGTGTAATTTCGAGACTTAGTTACTGTAATCGTAAATTCAGGCAGATTGTAGCGCAATCGTTAGGCATTTATACAGGTTAGTTAATACATTCTTTGCGTGTTTCCCTTGCGTTATCTAGGCACGGACTCGTGTTTAAGTAACTGTTGTTCAACATCGATTAGAATGGACAGGGAGTGTGATTGCTGTGTTCGGATGAGGGCTGAGTTGGCATCCCTTCGCTCACAGCTGCAAGCTGCGCTGACTTCGGTCGCGCAGCTTGACGCTGTTGCCAATGGGCACCACTTTGGGGAGCCGGACTTGGGTATCACGGGGATGTCAACCTCGTCCCGTCTGTCCCCAGATCGGTCTGCCGCTGTGGTTGCCCCGGTTGCTGCCCGCAGTGGGGCTGAGCACTCGCCTGTGGTTAATAGGGAGGTCGTTCCAAGGCGTGGCAGGCAGCGAAAGACGTCCCCGGAGGCTGACCAGAAAGCCTCCCCGGTGCGTCTGACAAACAGGTTTCAGGTACTGTCTCTGGCTGAGCCAGATGCAGCTTCCTGCCCTGTTTCAGAGGATGATTCTCATCCTTCAAGGTCCGGGCAATCGCAGAGGGTGGGCGTATTGGTAGTTGGGAGCTCCAATGTTAGGCGCGTAATGGGGCCCCTTAGGGATATGGCGGCTAAGGAGGGGAAGAAATCCAGTGTGCACTCCGTGTACATTCCGGGTGGAGTCATTCCTGATGTGTAAAGGGTCCTTCCGGATGTCATGAAGAGCACAGGGTGCAGCCAGAGGCAGGTGGTGGCACATGTCGGCACTAATGACGTGTGTCGCTTTGGATCTGAGGAAATTCTCTCTGGATTCCAACGGCTATCTGATTTGGTGAAGGCTGCCGGTCTTGCTTACGAGATGAAGGCAGAGCTCACCATCTGCACAATCGTTGACAGAACCGCGTGTGGACCTTTGGTGCAGAACCGGTTGGAGGGTCTGAATCAGAGGCTCAGATGGTTTTGCGACCGTGTTGGCTGCAGATTCCTTGACTTGCGCCATAGGGTGGTGGGGTTTCGGGTTCCGCTGAATAGGTCAGGAGTTCACTACACTCAGCTGGCGGCTACACGGGTAGCGGAGGCTGTGTGGGCGGTTTTTTAGGTTAGAAGGCCTCGGGAAAGTACGGGGTGGGCTGCAATCTCAAAGGGTGCATGGCAAATACAGGACGTGCTTGGATCAAGGAACAGTCGGAATTGTAGTTGTAAATTGTTGTGGTTGTGCTGGGAAAGTCCCTGAGCTTCAAGCGCTATTAGAAAGCACAGAAGCTGAAATCGTTATAGGTACAGAAAGCTGGCTAAAGCCTGAAATAAGTTCTGCAGAAATTTTTACGAAGTCTCAGACGGTGTTCAGCAAAGATAGATTAGGCAGAATTGGTGGTTTATCTTGTAGTGAAGTCGAAGTAGATACTCCGTGCGAATTGGTATGCGTGGAGGTTATACTTAACAGCCGAACTAAGTTAATAATTGGCTCCTTCTACCGACCCCCAGACTCCGATGATATAGTTGCTGAACAGTTCAGTAAGAAATAAATACCCCATTCATACGGTTATAGTTGGTGGTGACTTCAACCTTCCCTCGATATGTTGGCAAAAATACTTGTTCAAAACCGGTGGTAGGCAGAAAACATCTTCCGAGATTGTCCTAAACGCTTTCTCCGAAAATTATTTCGAGCAGTTAGTCCACGAACCCACGCGAATTGTAAATGGTTGCGAAAACACACTTGACCTCTTAGCCCCAAACAATCCGGAGCTGATAGAGAGCATCATGACTAATACAGGGATTAGTGATCACAAGGCCGTTGTAGCTAGGCCCAATATCGTTTCTTCCAAATCCACCAGAAACAAGCGCAAAATAATTTTATTTAAAAAAGCGGATATAGTTTCACTTGAAGCCTTCCTAAGAGACAATCTCCATTCCTTCCGAACTGACTAGGTAAATATAGACGAGATGTGGCTCAAATTCAAAGATATAGTAGCAACAGCAGTTGAGAGATTCATACCTCATAAATTGGTAGGAGATGGAACTGATACCCCGTAGTACACAAAACAGGTCCGAACGCTGTTGCAGAGGCAACGGAAAAAGCATGCGAAGTTCAGAAGAACGCGAAATCCCGAAGATTGGCTAAAATTTACAGACGCGCGAAATATGGCACGGACTTCAATGCGAGATGCCTTTAATAGGTTCCACAACGAAACATTGTCTCGAAATTTGGTAGAAAATCCGAAGAAATTCTGGTCGTATGTAAAGTACACAAGCGGCAAGACGCAGTCAATACCTTCGCTGCGCAGTGCCGATGGTATTGTTACCGACAACTGTGCCGCTAAAGCGGAGTTATTGAACGGAGTTTTCCGAAATTCCTTCACCAGGGAAGACGAATGGAATATTCCAGAATTTGAAACACGAACAGCTGCTAGCATGAGTTTCTTAGAAGTAGATACCTTAGGGTCAGATTACGCTGATACAGTAGCTCCCTACTTAGCAATCATATAGAACCGCTCGCTCACCGATAGATCTGTACCTACAGATTGGAAAATTGCGCAGGTCGCACCAGTGTTTAAGAAGGGTAGTAGGAGTAATCCGTCGAACTACAGACCTATATCATTGACGTCGGTTTGCAGTAGAGTTTTGGAGCACGTACTGTATTCAAACATTATGAATCATCTCGAAGGGAACGATCTATTGACACGTAATCAGTATCGTTTCAGAAAACATCGTTCTTGTGCAACGCAGCTAGCTCTTTATTCGCACGAAGTAATGGCCGCTATCGACAGGTGATCTCAAGTTGATTCCGTATTTCTAGATTTCCCGAAAGCTTTTGACACCGTTCCTCACAAGCGACTTCGAATCAAGCTGCGGGCCTATGGCGTATCGTCTCAGTTGTGCGACTGGATTCGTGATTTCCTGTCAGGAAGGTCGCAGTTCGTAGTAATAGACGGCAAATCATCGAGTAAAACTGAAGTGATATCAGGTGTTCCCCAGGGAAGCGTCCTGGGACCTCTGCTGTTCCTGGTCTATATAAATGACCTGTGTGACAATCTGAGCAGTTCTCTTAGGTTGTTGCTGTAATTTACCGTCTAGTAAGGTCATCCGAAGACCAGTATCAGTTGCAAAACGATTTAGAAAAGATTGCTGTATGGTGTAGCAGGTGGCAGTTGACGCTAAATAACGAAAAGTATGAGGTGATCCACATGAGTTCCAAAAGAAATCCGTTGGAATTCTATTACTCGATAAATATTGCAATTCTCAAGGATGACAATTCAACTAAGTACCTGGGTGTTAAAATTACGAACAACTTCAGTTGGAAAGACCACATAGATAATATTGTGGGGAAGGCGAGCCAAAGGTTGCATTTCATTGACAGGACACTTAGAAGACGCAACAAGTCCACTAAAGAGACAGCTTACACTACACTCGTTCGTCCTCTGTTAGAATATTGCTGCGCGGTGTGGAATCCTTACCAGGTGGGATTGACGGAGGACATAGAAAGGGTGCAAAAAAGGGCAGCCCGTTTTGTATTATCACGTAGTAGGGGAGAGAGTGTGGCAGATATGATACGCGAATTGGGATGGAAGTCATTAAAGCAAATACGGTTTTCGCTGCGGTGAGATCTATTTACGAAATTTCAGTCACCAACTTTCTCTTCCGAATGCGAAAATAATTTGTTGAGCCCAACCTACATAGGTGGGAATGATCATCAAAATAAAATAAGAGAAATCAGAGCTCGAACAGAAAAGTTTAGGTGTTCGTTTCTCCCGCGCGCTGTTCGGGAGTGGAATGGTAGAGAGATAGTATGATTGTGGTTCGATGAACCCTCTGCCCAGCACTTAAATGTGAATTGCAGAGTAGTCATGTAGAGGTAGATGTACAGGAGTGTGTTAGCAATGTATGTGACGCAACCGGAATCGAGCCAGATGTGTTTGAAACAGTGCGTGATTCACTGCGAACAAAGTTCGCCCCCGGTAGCTGAGTGGTCAGCGCGACAGACTATCAATCCTAAGGGCGCGGGTTCGATTCCCGGCTGGGTCGGAGATTTTCTCCACTCAGGGACTAGGTGTTGTGTTGTCCTAATCATCATCATTTCATCCCCATTGACGCGCAAGTCACCGAAGTGGCATCAAACCGAAAGACTTGAACCAGGCGAGCGGTCCACACGACGAGATGCCCTCGTCACACGCCATTATTATTATACTGCGAACAAAGGCTGAAGAATGTGTCAGGATGCATGGGAACCGTGCAGTGTCTCGTTCTACGTAAACATATAGAATGAGAGGAATGATTAGCCCATACCTCAACAGTTATTGATTTCCAGGCTTATGATTCTAGGAACTTTTATTCCAGGTATGACGATTAGGAATACTTGACATTTTCTTTTAACGTCGTCTATAGCTACATTAGCTTTTGGTGATTCCACGATGACGTCTCTTAGATATCATAGCTGAGCAGTTGATCTGAATCAGATTATGCCACTTTATCTCTGCTAGAAATTTTTATTATGGTGTCTTGATGTTGACGAGTTTCGTGTTTTTCTTCATACGGCGACTAGGCACTATTTACTGAACGAGGCATTAGAACCAACAGCTCTGTTTTTCTCATTTTCTAGAGTCCGCTAGTTAACGTGATGGGGCAAGCTAATAACGTCACATTTTTCCAGCTTTCTCAAGACATGGTTACCCTCCTTTCATCCAGACTGACTGACCGTAATCCATCAGTAAATGGCGTATAGCGGTTGTGACAGCGCGACGAATTACAGGTCTATTTATACGAAGTAGTTTGTGAATTGGAATTAGCAGTCGTTTCTCTGGCTGGCACAAGAGCTCGTAATGATCCATAGCCGGTTCCCCAATAAATGTGTTCGCGTGCCGAGCAGTGTTTTAGTAGCGCTGTCGTGCCGCCGACGAGGACACCCCCATCGATCGTCTGCTGTCATGTCCCGCCAAGGACGAGTGTCACTGCCCTGCCCTATACGTATCCACACGTCCCTCGCGCGGATCTCATGTGATGTGCATCGAATTCTATGTAAGGTTTTTTGTGATCTGTCAGCACCCAAGGTGGGAGGCGAAGATGCGCTATAGTTACTATGCTCATTCCAAGTTACAGATGATCAAACTGCTCCGAACATTTTTCTTTGTTTTGATGTCTGGCCTACTGACCACACAGCCTTCCATAATTGATACATACGTGGCCTGGCAAAACTACTGAATTGTTGAAATCTGAATGCTGGTGAGTGGAAGATACAGAAGCTGGCTGATCAAACAGCTAAAAATGGTTGCACACACAAGAAGTGATTTTATGATCTGTCTGATATCGCTCGCCGCTGATCTGCTAAGTTATCAGCCACGCCCCGTAAGACGTAGTCGGATGTTAACGTGCCTTCGTATACAAAATTGTTAACGCTTTCATGGACACTTGTTGACAAACTGCCCACCGGCTTATGTCCCGGGTTCTTCGGCCGACGTTGTCTGATGATTTTACTGACGTTTCGCCAGCACGAGTGGCTGGCACTGTCAAAGCTTCACAGCTGGTGGTGAACTGGAGCCGAGTTCGTGGCCACAGACTATATGTACCGGGCGCGTCAACGTCCGAGAGCTCCTCTGCAGTCGTTTCCGGTGCGGTTCTCCTCTTGCTACCTGCGACGGTCGTTCGCTGCAGCACAGGAAGCCAGGATCCGTGTAACTCAAGGCTTTCTTCTTTCTTGTTGAAGCTATTCCCATGTTTTTGTAATTTTATAGCCGCTCTGAACAAGCGTGTGTGATAGTGCTTCTCTGTAGCCAGAGCTACGTGGTCGGCCTCAGACAGTGTGTGCTCTGCCACGGCCGATTCCTCCACCTGTCCCCACCTGCAATGTTCGTGTGTGTCGGTTTTCGATACACGCTGTGTCCCGGGTTTTCGCCATCCCTTGTGACCAACACATCTAGAAATGGTAGTTTATTGTCATTTCCTACGCACTCGGACCGATACCTGCTCAAGTTTATCAAACCACCAACCGAAGCGAGAAAAGAGGCATGATTAATACGCTTGTAACGTTAGCCGCAGCACCTCAGACGCGAAATGCAACACCTGGAAAGTGTTCTGAGGAGCAATGGGTACACCACAAGTTATATTAGAAGTGTAACGGAGCTGAATACTCGGGAAAGCGACAAACCAGAGAAAGAAATGCCATACATTCTCAAGGTCACTGACAGAATCGACTGAATATTGCGCAAACACGGCGTAAAGACGATTTTCAAACCGACTAAGAAGATCAATGAGTGTCTTAGATCGGCAAGGGAGAAAAAGGACCCACTTGAAATGTCGGGCATATACCGTATACGATGCAAATGCGGAAAAGTTGTGTCGGAATGACTGGATGGTCAATCGAGACCAGGGTCAAAGAACATAAGGGACATAGCAGGTTGGGGCAGATGGAGAAATCTACCGTGCAGAACACGCACTGTGTGAGAGCGACCGCTGGCCGGTGTGGCCGAGCGGTTCTAGGTGCGTCAGTCTGGAACCGCGCGACCGCTACGGTCGCAGGTTCGAATCATCCCTCGGGCATGGATGTGTGTGATGTCCTTAGGTTAGTTAGGTTTAAGTAGTTCAAAGTTCTAGGGGACTGATCACCTCAGATGTTAAGACCCATAGTGTTAAGAGCCATTTGAGACTAACAACGTCGTAAAATTCGCAGTGTTATTCATTTGTTCTCGTCACATGTATGAGTATTTATCTTGTTATATTTAATGTCAGTAAAATGTAAATGTTAGCCAGGTCCGAACTGGGACGTTGTATTCCCCTCTTGTGGAAACAAATTCAAGTGATTTTATTGCTTTTTTGACTAGCCTTTAGATGCGTACATTTTGCCTCCATGTTTGGTGTTTTTATGGCCTCCACGCTAATTAAAATTACAATAAAGGTAAATTTGGCAACGGAGGGTTTCGTGTATTTATTAGTTGCTAAGTGGATCCTAAGTTAAATGCAGGAACCCTACCAGCATATAAGTTAACGGAAGATTAATGCGAAATTTAACTAACAATTAGTAACTGAAGAAGTACCAATTCACCGAAAACATAAAATACATTTGTCTGAAAACTATGCCCGTATAAATATTTATGGCAGCCTTGTCTCAACACCTTCACAACACACGAAGGAATCAATCGATTATCAGTTTGATTTAGGTCAGAAAATATTGATGAAAGTATGATATTATCACGGTGAAGAATGAGTAACTCGATAATGTGAAACTTAAAGCGATCTTTGTTGGTAACTTGTTCCTTTGCAGCATGATGACGGTGACGCTACATAACGTGTCCTGTGTGTTTATCACGGTATTCTCGTAATTTCATATATTGTGACAGCGTCGACTTGTTTCAATTCCTTATATTTTGTACCTATTATTTGAAGGAGAGAGACGAATCTGATGATGTAATTCAGTGGTTTTCAACCTCGTCCCCACCGCACATTAGTGGCCGTTCCAGCTCTCATGGTGAGCGGTAGGCGGTATAGGTTTCAGAAAACTTTTCATTAAATTTCAGAAAATTGTGTCTTAAACTGTACGTTAAGTAATTATTATTATATGGTATAACATGCTATAACTCTCCTTCACACATATCATATCGCAAGCTATTTCGCTACTTAGTAAATATCCACTACTGTGGAACCGGTGGGCGGCTAGAAATTTCCATTAATAAGAGAGATACAAAAGTAACTGGTGGGTAAGAAAAGACTGACTATGCATGACCTAACTAACTGAAAACGGCCATTAAATGAAGAAAACATTGCCGGCATTTGGTGGCCGAGCGGTTCTAGGCGCTTCAGTCTAAAAACCGCGCGACCGCTACGGTCGCAGGTTCGAATCCTGCCTCGGGCATGGATGTGTGTGATGTCCTTAGGTTAGTTAGGTTTAAGTAGTTCAAAGTTCTAGGGGACTGATCACCTCAGATGTTAAGACCCATAGTGTTAAGAGCCATTTGAGACTAACAACGTCGTAAAATTCGCAGTGTTATTCATTTGTTCTCGTCACATGTATGAGTATTTATCTTGTTATATTTAATGTCAGTAAAATGTAAATGTTAGCCAGGTCCGAACTGGGACGTTGTATTCCCCTCTTGTGGAAACAAATTCAAGTGATTTTATTGCTTTTTTGACTAGCCTTTAGATGCGTACATTTTGCCTCCATGTTTGGTGTTTTTATGGCCTCCACGCTAATTAAAATTACAATAAAGGTAAATTTGGCAACGGAGGGTTTCGTGTATTTATTAGTTGCTAAGTGGATCCTAAGTTAAATGCAGGAACCCTACCAGCATATAAGTTAACGGAAGATTAATGCGAAATTTAACTAACAATTAGTAACTGAAGAAGTACCAATTCACCGAAAACATAAAATACATTTGTCTGAAAACTATGCCCGTATAAATATTTATGGCAGCCTTGTCTCAACACCTTCACAACACACGAAGGAATCAATCGATTATCAGTTTGATTTAGGTCAGAAAATATTGATGAAAGTATGATATTATCACGGTGAAGAATGAGTAACTCGATAATGTGAAACTTAAAGCGATCTTTGTTGGTAACTTGTTCCTTTGCAGCATGATGACGGTGACGCTACATAACGTGTCCTGTGTGTTTATCACGGTATTCTCGTAATTTCATATATTGTGACAGCGTCGACTTGTTTCAATTCCTTATATTTTGTACCTATTATTTGAAGGAGAGAGACGAATCTGATGATGTAATTCAGTGGTTTTCAACCTCGTCCCCACCGCACATTAGTGGCCGTTCCAGCTCTCATGGTGAGCGGTAGGCGGTATAGGTTTCAGAAAACTTTTCATTAAATTTCAGAAAATTGTGTCTCAAACTGTACGTTAAGTAATTTTTATTATATGGTATAACATGCTATAACTCTCCTTCACACATATCATATCGCAAGCTATTTCGCTACTTAATAAATATCCACTACTGTGGAACCGGTGGGCGGCTAGAAATTTCCATTAATAAGAGAGATACAAAAGTAACTGGTGGGTAAGAAAAGACTGACTATGCATGACCTAACTAACTGAAAACGGCCATTAAATGAAGAAAACATTGCCGGCCTTTGGTGGCCGAGCGGTTCTAGGCGCTTCAGTCTGGAACCGCGCGACCGCTACGGTCGCAGGTTCGAATCCTGCCTCGGGCATGGATGTGTGTGATGTCCTTAGGTTAGTTAGGTTTAAGTAGTTCTAAGTTCTAGGGGACTGATGACCTGAAATGTTAAGACCCATAGTGTTCAGAGCCATTTGAGACTGACAATGTCGTAAAATTCGCCGAAACGGAAGTTCCGGCTGCAGAGAAGCACTATCACAACCGCTTGTTCAGAGAGGCTATAGAAATACAAAAAACTGGAATAGCTGCAACAAGAAAGAAGAACGCCTTAAGGTACACGGATTCCGGCTTCCCTTGCTGCAGCCAACGACTGTCGCATGTAGCAAGAGGAGAACCGCACCGGAAACGACCGCGGAGAAGTCCCCGGACGTTGGCGCGCCAGGTACATATAGTCTGCGGCAGCGATAGCTCGGCTCCAATTATCCACCAGCAATGGAGAGTGAAGCTTTGACAATGCCAGCCACTCGTGCTGGCGGGACGTCCGTAAAATCATCAGACGAACGTCGGCCGAAGAACCCGAGACAGAAGCCTGTGGGCAGGTTGTTAACTTCGCATATGTACACCACACCATCATCTTCATCATCATCATTTTGTAATTTAACTCATTAATACGATTTCTCTGAATGTTATCTAGCGATCCGGAAAAGCAGGATTCCTAGACAATCTATATTCTACGACTAGACTGGATTTAACAGACGACACTGATAATAAATAATATACTGTAAACTAACTACTAGACGAGTTCCAAATAAGTGGCTCTGTAATAATGAGCATGAATGACTGCGTAATGACAGCGTAGCTCACGAATAGCTCCGAGACTTGCAACATATCAATTAATGAAGCAGCTCTTTGAAAAACACATGTACCACTGATTTCTTACAGATGTCACACAGCAGAAAAGTTCCATTAAAACATAACTACCATAAACACTACTTACATGACTACAGTGGGTCTGCTCTGTGATGACCTACCTACCAATCCTCTTCAAAACGTCGAATGACTCTGCTGTGGGTTTGCTCTGTTGTGACCCATTACCTGTCAGCATGTCAAGAGTCTGCACTGTCTTTCCGTTGGAAGGACAACACTACTTGTTCAAGACTGCATGGAAATCCAATACTTCCGTGTGCATTGTGTTTTACTGCTCAGACTTTGAAAAAAAAAAACCACTGAAATTTTACTGTGATGAACAATCTGGACTGTCTTCATGGACTGTGAGAAAATTTTAGCTTTTGACCACCATTGTATAAATAAGTGTGTGCATTTGATATCTTTGTTATTGTAATTATGAAAAATTTTTTCAAATCATTACTGGCCACGGCCCAAAATAATTTGAAAATTTTTTTTGGGGAGCATGGGGGCTATGTAAGTAGGCTGTTTATGTTTCCTTACTGGCAACGTTACGTAGCGCTCTGTATGAAAATCACTGGCTGTGCTGTGTACAGTCTGTGGCTAGTTTGCATTGTTGTCTGCCATTGTAGTGTTGGGCAGCGGCAGCTGGATGTGAACAGCGCGTAGCGTTGCGCAGTTGGAGGTGAGCCGCCAGCAGTGGTGGATGTGGGGAGAGAGATGGCGGAGTTTTGTAATTTGTCATGAACTGCTATATATATATATTATGACTATTATGGTAAATACATTGTTTGTTCTCTATTAATATCTTTCATTTGCTAACTATCCCTATCAGTAGTTAGTGCCTTCTGTAGTTTGAATCTTTTATTTAGCTGGCAATAGTGGCGCTCGCTGTATTGCAGTAGTTCGAGTAATGAAGATTTTTGTGAGGTAAGTGATTTCTGAAAGGTGTAGTTTAATGTTACTCAGGGCCATTATTTTGCAGGGATCTTTGATAGTCAGATTGCGTTGCGCTAAAAATATTGTGTGTCACTTTAGTGAATGTTTGAGTACGTTCAGTTTTGCTCAGCTGTTTGAAAAGCAAATAGTGTAAGAGGTTTATCAGCACAGTCGTGTAAATTTGTTCTAAGGGCACGTTACAGTATTAGTGTATCTGTCAGGCACTAAAACAAGCAACGTCAAAGGTATATGAATGGCTGGAGGATCTCATGTTAGTTTCGCGTGAATGACGATATAGTTTTCAGACTATATAACGAATACCTCTGGTTTCGACCGTACTAGTCAGTATTCATCAAATGTTCTGGACTGTGGAATCCGGAACAGTCTTTTATGGCAGAATGTTTTCTTTAAAAAATGGCTCTGAGCACTATGGGACTTAACATCTCAGGTCATCAGTCCCCTAGAACTTAGAACTACTTAAACCTAACTAACCTAAGGACATCACACACATCCATGCCCGAGGCAGGATTCGAACCTGCGACCGTAGCGGTCGCGCGGTTCCAGACTGAAGCGCCTAGAACCGCTCGGCCACCAAAGGCCGGCAATGTTTTCTTCATTTAATGGCCGTTTTCAGTTAGTTAGGTCATGCATAGTCAGTCTTTTCTTACCCACCAGTTACTTTTGTATCTCTCTTATTAATGGAAATTTCTAGCCGCCCACCGGTTCCACAGTAGTGGATATTTATTAAGTAGCGAAATAGCTTGCGATATGATATGTGTGAAGGAGAGTTATAGCATGTTATACCATATAATAATAATTACTTAACGTACAGTTTAAGACACAATTTTCTGAAATTTAATGAAAAGTTTTCTGAAACCTATACCGCCTACCGCTCACCATGAGAGCTGGAACGGCCACTAATGTGCGGTGGGGACGAGGTTGAAAACCACTGAGTTACATCATCAGATTCGTCTCTCTCCTTCAAATAATAGGTACAAAATATAAGGAATTGAAACAAGTCGACGCTGTCACAATATATGAAATTACGAGAATACCGTGATAAACACACAGGACACGTTATGTAGCGTCACCGTCATCATGCTGCAAAGGAACAAGTTACCAACAAAGATCGCTTTAAGTTTCACATTATCGAGTTACTCATTCTTCACCGTGATAATATCATACTTTCATCAATATTTTCTGACCTAAATCAAACTGATAATCGATTGATTCCTTCGTGTGTTGTGAAGGTGTTGAGACAAGGCTGCCATAAATATTTATACGGGCATAGTTTTCAGACAAATGTATTTTATGTTTTCGGTGAATTGGTACTTCTTCAGTTACTAATGGTTAGTTAAATTTCGCATTAATCTTCCGTTAACTTATATGCTGGTAGGGTTCCTGCATTTAACTTAGGATCCACTTAGCAACTAATAAATACACGAAACCCTCCGTTGCCAAATTTACCTTTATTGTAATTTTAATTAGCGTGGAGGCCATAAAAACACCAAACATGGAGGCAAAATGTACGCATCTAAAGGCTACTCAAAAAAGCAATAAAATCACTTAAATACAACGTCCCAGTTCGGACCTGGCTAACACATTTTACTGACATTAAATATAACAAGATAAATACTCATACATGTGACGAGAACAAATGAATAACACTGTCAATCTTTACAGATGAGAATACGACTATATCCACGAAAGTTCGCGCCCTGGCAAGGGAGATACATAACTTCAACATATAAGGTGATAAGAGTAAGCCCTAATTCCACTCGACAAACGTAGTAACGATATAAGCGAGAAAAATGTACTTAGGAAGAATAGCCGGATGTGCCGTAGTAAAAAGGGCCACTATCAACCCCGTCAGGACGCGACCCCCGTGAACACGTCAGTTTCAGCTACCTGCAACATACACAGAGTCATTTGTAGCTTCTTAAAAACAATTAACGTGAAAGGGCACAACGCGTAACACACTAATAAAATATAAACTACTACTTCACAGAACTAGCTCCTCTTTCGACAAAGCAAACAGCAGAATATTAGTAACACGTAAAATACTTGTAACCTATACCAAACTAAGGAAACACGTAATAGAATATCGTCTTGAGCTCATAGCCTTGCCTGTTTATAGGTCTTAAACTCAACTTAACAGTGTCGTCTTAAGCAAACCCGCGAATACAAAACTCGAAATATGACAGGAATAGTGATTGAAGCCACTGACAATGCTAGGCTGCCACACAGAGGAGACAATAGTAATGTACAGCGGCACACAAGCGACCTTACATCTCCAATCTAGTATAATCAGAATAAACAGTTTTGTGTATTATAATTACTTTCAGTACCATGACAACCTCCGAATAACACTTATTACCCAAGGTAGGTGTTGGTATCGAAAGGCACCTTTAGTAATACAGAGTTCGAGTGTATTCACTTATTGGAGGGGGTTTCAGCTTCACATCCCTTTCCACACAGCTCTCTGTTTACACATTTCTATAACTTCTGTAACTAAAGGGCATATAAATGTGCATATAACTGACACAGATGTAAGCATAATAAAATAGTACCTTAGTATAGCGCAGAAGGCTTCATTTGCTTTACAAGTGGGATATCTT
Source organism: Schistocerca cancellata (assembly GCF_023864275.1). Lineage (NCBI taxonomy): Eukaryota > Metazoa > Arthropoda > Insecta > Orthoptera > Acrididae > Schistocerca > Schistocerca cancellata. The sequence goes on from NC_064628.1 coordinate 847,360,276, forward strand.
CACGATTCAGTAATTCCGAAATATATTCAACAACTTGTGAGAGCAAGACGTTGCCGTGGTATCAGCTATTTACTTCACATAATTTCCTGCACAGACACAAGGCAGACGAAGTGTTTTCACATGCAACAGCGGCGAGCATCACACATCTCCTCCGTCACGCCATAGACACATCTCTATTTCAATTACCAGTTACAAGAACCTATACATGCCCTCGCAGCAGAAAAACCTCAAAACACAAAAAAATGGTTCAAATGGCTCTGAGCACTATGGGACTCAACATCTTAGGTCATAAGTCCCCTAGAACTTAGAACTACTTAAACCTAACTAACCTAAGGACATCACACACACCCATGCCAGAGGCAGGAGTCGAACCTGCGACGTAGCAGTCATGCGTTTCCGGACTGCAGCGCCAGAGCCGCACGGCCACCGCGGCCGGCCCCAAAACACAACAGTGCACCACCGCGATACCAAACCCGAGGTCCCATCGAGTCACTGCCGGGATCTCTCGCTGACCCTGCCCATATCGTACAGGCGTCGTACCACAGGCCTCACGGTAAACCTCAACAAGCCACCTCCGACCCTGAGAATATCCACTCCGCTGTCCCTTTTCTCTCTCTGTTAACCACCCGACCAACGATCTGAATCCCGGAAGGCAAACATGGTGACCCTATAATTCTAAGTGCGAGAACACTGGCGCCAGCCGCGCCACTGCTCATATACGCTGTATAAAAAACACATAATCCATAAATACGATATTCCAGGGCCTGTGTTATTCTAAATTACAATGCAAAGTTCCTATGGCCGGGCATGCATGTCGAAAGGATGTCTGAATCGTAATCCAGAATAACACCGGAACAGAAATACCGTATTTATGTGCCGACAAAGGGCAAACGACTTTCACGTAAAATGTCTCTCCTGTACGGGAATATACTTAATGTATGTACGAATACAGGTTCCAGACGTATGTTTGACGACGTATGGAAGTCTGGGTCTTGCCGTGAGTCATGCACGGATAGCCAAACGGTTAGGCGACCGCTCACGGTAAGCAGGAAACCCGGGTTCGAGCCCCGGTCCGGCCCAAGTTTTCATTGTCGTCATCTATTCTACGGCTGATGGTTGTCCATTTCTGCAATTGCGAATAAATTTAATGAAAAGCCAGTGTGGACAGTTGCCCAAGTAGACGAACAAGTAAAATATTCTCTCTGCAGATTTAATTGCTGGCCTATAGCGCTCCTCGCAGCGTTAGTCAAAGACGTTCGTTACCTCCTCTGCAGTCGGGATCCGCTAAAGATGGTGCTTTCTAAAGACACACTCCTGTCATGTTTTCCTCAGAACTGAAAACATACCGCCTCCTCCGTCACAACGCTGAGCCTCAGCACGGACCGAGAACTGTGTGCCCTCTAATGTAAGACGGAGAAAAACTGACGCGTAAATTTTTAATTAGAAGGCGCCGTACTGCCCTACAACTGCCATTTCGTTACGATGGCACATCAAAGCTATTTCGTCAAAAGAGCCTCTTCACAATCCTGCCAAGAAAAAGAATATATAAAAATATAACTCAGCCTACATCTGATAACGCACTGAAAGTCACATTTGTGGCCTTACATTCACTCTCTGATAACTCCATAAAAACCTCGTATATACTTTGACGAATGTGCGGTTCAGTTCTGAACGTATGAAACGAAGCTGAGTTTCACTCTCTCATGTGAAGAGCTCTCATCAAGCCCCTCTTCGTGTAGCACCTTACAGTACGAACGTACTTCCACATGCCCTGGCGGATTTCAGAGGAAAAAAAATGCACAAAACTCAAACGCCTGTACGACAGACACAGTGTAGCATACATTCTTCGTGGAATCTGTGTCCTGATACCACTTTCCTTGAGTATTTCTGTACACTTACCGAAATGTAACTTTCATCAGAACTGCGAGTCATCATATGACGCACTTCTTCATTAAACCGATTTAAGCACAGCTATTTGTGTGAATCATAATTACCTCACGTTGTCAGTGTTATAACCGGCAATTTTTAAATATAATGTTGCAACCTTCTGCGGGAAAACTTTTTATGTGCCAAGATTGCAAGAAAGGATACATCGATTTCTAGTTTCAGAATTGTCATCTTCGACTCACATAATTAAATTGTGGTTACAACATATTTGCATTAGATACCCTACGCACCAGTTCATAGTGCAATACAACACATATATGGCAGTGACATAATGAGACAACATAAGGAGCCATATTGTCTGTTGACATTATCGGATGAAGCAATCCAGCTGAAAGCAATACTCCGAACCGGATCATGGGATTTACCACTGTAAACAGCGCCACATCCTCTAGAAAGGAATCCGTCGTTAAAATTTGAAAAGAGTTTATAAAAACATGATTACAGCCCTGAACCATAATTCTCAGTCTTCCTGTAACCCCCTGTACCATAAATGATTCGTTCGTTGGATTATGCTAGTGCGTGAAGCACCTTGTAGATTGACTGAAGGACGTCCGTATCTCATTCGACAGATGACGGAGAACGACAGAATAACCGGTATGCATCAGGAGCAACAAGTAACAGTCGGTTTTCAAATGGTCGATCACAGCTTCGCGTTCGTAAGACAACGTTTGTCAATTTGACTTTATTTCCTTTCAAAGCAGTTGTTTAAAGTTGCGAGCAGTTCCATGATTACAATTCCATCCACGGAAATGAAGTGGGAACGATGCTGAAAATAATTTTTTCCTTAGCTGTGTCATGTATCATTTACTGGGTCTATGCGGTTGCATGTCATACACCTGTCAGCAACTGCCAGCCGATATCATTGTATTCAATTCGTTCGTAATTCCTACGATGTTTCATATTTCTTGGGAAATTTTCATAGTTACAAAATTATTACAACTTGGTAATCTTGCATTTATGTCTTCTAGGAGTGGGAGAACTGGGCTATGAAAAGGTAGAAGAAGAAATGGAGTCAGGTTCCAGGTACTGTCTGTGGCTGACACTATCGCTGAGCCAGATGCCGATGCCTGTCCTGTTTCAGGGGAAACCTCTCAGTTTGCAAGATCCGGGAAACCACAGAGGGTCGGATTATTGATAGGTGGGAGTTACAACGTTAGGCGCGTTATGGGGCTCCTTAGGGACATAGCTGCCAAGATTGGAAGAAAGCCAATGTGCACTCCGTGTGCATACCGGATGGTGTCATTCCAGACGTGCAACGGCTCCGTCCGGATGCCATGACGAGCACAGGGTGTAGCCAGCTGCAGGTAATGCCTCACCTCAGTACCAATGATGTGTGCCGCTTTGGATCAGAAGAGATTCTCTCTGGTTTTGAGTGTCTAACAGAAGTGGTAAAGGCAGCCAGACCTGCTTGCGAGATCAAAGCAAAACTGACCATTTGCAGCTTAGAGGACAGGACCAACTGTGGACCGCCTGATATCCAATACTTAAAAGAATTTGCGTGTGCTGAACACTAAATATCTTAATCACAGGACCTTCACGATGTATTCTGTCAATTATTCTTAGATATTGGAACTTGGTGAACAGCAGACACACTGATCAGCCAGAACATTACGACCACCTACCATATAGCCGGTACGTCCACTTTCGACACGGGTCACAGTGGCGACGCGTCGTGGCATGGAAGCAATGAGGCCTTGGTAAGTCGATGGAGGGAGTTGGCACCACATCCGGCCACACATGTCACCTAATTCCCGTAAATTTCGGGGAGGGGGCGATGATCTCTGACGCTATGTACAATCACATTCCAGTTGCGTTCTATCGGGTTCAGATCTGGCGATTGGGGGGGGGGGGGAGGGCAGCACATAGATTTGAGCTCTCGACGCCTTTCCTCGAACCACTAGATCATAGCCTTGGCCTTGTGTCATGGCGCATTGTGTTGTTGAAAAATGCCCCTGTCATCATTAAACATGGTCGTTATTAAGGGGTGTACGTTGTCTGTAAGCATGTACGGTATCTCTTGGCCGTCATGGTGCCTCGCACGAGCTACAGTGGACCAATGGATGCCAATGTGAATGCTCCCCAAAGCACAATGGAGCCGCTGCCAGCTTGTCCCATTCCTGCAGTGTCAAGGAGCTTTCCCTTGGAAAACGACGGGTTTTCGCCCTCCCATTGGCAAGATGAAGAAGTATCGATATTCATAATACCATAATACGCTCTGCCACTGTGCCAACGTTTATTGTCGATGGTCACGTGTCCATTTCTGTCGTAGTTGCCTACGTCGTGGTGTTGTAAGTAGGTTGTTTAGGTTTTTATATTGGTAACGCCACGTAGCGCTCTGTATGAAAATCACTGGCTGTGCTGTGTGCAGTCTGTGGCTGGATTGCATTGTTGTTGGCCATTGTAGTGTTGGGCAGCTGGATGTTAACAGCGCGTAGCGTTGCACAGTTGGAGGTGAGCCGCCAGCAGTGGTGGATGTGGGGAGAGAAATGGCGGAGTTTTTAGAGCGGATAATCTGGAGGTGTGTCCATCAGAAACAAAACATTTGTAAGAATGGATGTCATGAACTGCTATATATATTATGACTATTAAGGTAAATACATTGTTTGTTCTCTACAAAAATCTTTCATTTGCTAACTATGTCTATCAGTAGTTAGTGCCTTCCGTAGTTTGAATCTTTTATTTAGCTGGCAGTAGTGGTGCTCGCTGTATTGCAGTAGTTAGAGCAACGAAGATTTTTGTGAAGTAAGTGATTTGTGAGAGGTATAGGTTAATGTTAGTCAGGGCCATTCTTTTGTAAAGATTATTGAAAGTCAGATTGCGTTGCGCTAAAAATATTGTGTGTCAGTTTAGTTTTGATCAGAATAAGTAAAGAGAGTAATGTCTGAGTACGTTCAGTTTTGCTCAGCTGTTTGAAAAGCACATAACGTAAGGTGCTAACCAGCACAGTAATTCATTAATTTTTCTAAGGGGACGTTTCAGTGTTAACATTAGCCCATGCATGGATCATCGGCAACGGAGGCCCGTCGTTAGGAGTGTTCGGTGCACTGTGTGCTCAGACTCACCGAATGCCCTGTTTTACCAACCTGCAGAGCCTACTACGTTAGACATCTGTAAAGAGGAGTGGCCTCCCAACCTCACGAGCTCAGGGCGCGGTTTCACCTTGGTGTCACCACGTGTTGAACACACTCACCACAGCACTCCTCGAACACTCAACAAGTCGTTCAGTTTCCAAAATACTCGTGCCGAGCCTCCGCGTCATCACAGTCTGCCCTCGGTCCAACTCAGACAGATGGCGCGCCGTCTCCTTTCTACATACTCACAGCACGTTCACTGATACTACGGGCATCGTGAATGTATCTGACAAGCAGTCATAACTCTCCAGAGACGCGGCTATCCCTTTAACGGGTGTATATCGATAGTAATTAGGTGGTGATAATGTTCTATCTGCTCAGAGCATAAGACTGAAGTAGTGAACGTCATGGTCGATGGATTTTAAAGTAGGGGGCCACAACATTTCCTCAAGGAAGATTAATGTCAGAACAGCACTGAACCGATATCTGATTTGTACCTAGGTAGATGGGAGTGTCTGGAGATGGATATTCATCGCAAGATGCTGCCTTGACGTGACTTTTCCATCATGTTGTGCCTTTGATTGACATCTAAATACTACCCAGAGGACACCTGTGAGCTGCTGCACTGAGAGAAGAAGCTGCAGTTTTCGTAGTGATTGCTTCACTACTAGGCGTTAGCTACCATCAGTCAACTCAACGCAAGGGCTTTTTATCTTAACACATGCGTGGGGTAGACCTCTGTGGTAGGTTTGGTGAGAGAGGTAAGATCTGATATTTGAGGTGTTCTGGCCAAGTTAACGAGCATGTAGAAGTTCGCAGAGGCTCCCATTCGCTACCGGGACGCCGCTTTCAGTGGCAGTTGCAGCCACTGTGCAGGCTGAGCTCTGCCTATTGAATGTGGTAAAGTGTCTGAACACGTCATAATCTCAAATATTTTGTGGTATGACTAGCGCAGAACAATAAAGTTGAAAGTGATTCTCCCGATATTAGATTAAGAAAATCATTGGCTTCGTAGCAATGTGGATCTTAGCATTTAACTGGATGTCTGTTTTCCTATCTCACACTCGCACGAAAACTTATAATATTATAATTTCTTCGTGGAGTCAGGATTTCATTATACAGGGTGGCCGGAAATTCCCGTTACAAACTTCTAGAACATGTAGAGGGTAGTGAGTACATAACATTTTGAATAGGAACCCATGTACGGAAACGTATCGTTTCGGTTCTACGACAGTTTCAATGCAAATGATTATCTCATCCACATCCACGTGAGGAATGTATTTAGGCATGACCCAGTAAAATTGTTGCAATCCATTTGAAAATAATACTGACTCGTTCCGTTATTACTTACGCATTTGCATTACAACTTACACTTTTAACAAGAATGCATTACAACAGCGGCTCGATGTGGCTAGCAACAACTTTGTTACACACATTGTACCTCCGAAGCATGTTCTGGTACACTCTCTCCATCCCACCTGGTGTCTCTTCAATGTCTTGTGCAGCAGCCAGAACTCGTACCAGCAGATCTTCCTCTGTCTCTAGAGTTGTCTCATAAATTAGGCTGTTCATACGACTCCACAGGAAGTAGTCCATAGGGTTTAAATCCGGCGATCGTGGCGGCCACGCGGTTGGACCACCACGGCCTATCCGTCTTTCACGATACCGTCTGCTGAGATGTCTCTGGACAGCCAGTGAAAAGTGAGGTGGTGCTCGATCATGCTGAAACCACATTTCCTGACGGACATTGAATGGCACAGCTTCCAAGAACGGGTCTATTACGTGTCGTAGGAAGACTAAGTATGCGGGATTCGTGAGCTTGGATGGAAGGAGGTACGGTCCAATCACATGATCGTCCAGAATACCTGCCCACACGTTAATTCCAAACCTGTCTTTAAATCCCTGAACATGCGTAGCATGAGGGTTTTCGTCCGCCGAGACATGGCTATTTCGAGCATTCAGAACGCAATCCTTTGTGAACGTATATCCATCTGTGAAGATAACTCGATGTGGAAAAAGGGGCGCGTCGATGCAACGGTGCAGGAACCATGTGCAGAAGGCGACGCGTTGTGGAACGTCTGCTGGACTCATAGCGTGCAGTCTTTGTAAGTGGTACCGATGTACTTGTTGCTCATGCAGGACGTCCAAGACGGTACTGTGACTAACAGCCATTGCACGCGCAGTTGTTCGCGAACTCGTTGTCGGGCTATCTTCAGTGCGACGCAGTACACCTCCTTCAAATTCGGGAGTGCGGCGTCGCCGTGGAACACCACAGTCCTGCCTCCTCACGGGGAAGGTACCCGTTTCTCGTGGCCGTCGTGTAGCCTGGGCTAACAGTTCGTGCGATGGAGTGTGACGGTGTGGAAAACGTTCGTGATACTGCCTACTAGCAGCTCTTCCGTTACCTCCACCTTCTCCATACGCGAGGAGCATGTCTGTGTATTCCGCAAACGTGTACTACACCATATTTCCTCTATCGTTGATGCACAGGTATTGACTCAGTCTCACAGCGAAGCGGACAATAAGTGACATCTGCGGATTGTTTGGCTTAGTGCACGTCACCGTGTCTGCCTTGTTGCATACCAGGACAGAGAACTCTGAGACGTTTCTCTTGCTCTAAGAAGACGTTGACAAAGTACACACCTGAATTGAAACTGTCGTGGAACGGAAACGATACGATTCCGGACATGGGTTCCTATTCAAAATGTTATGTACTCACTAACCTCTACATGTCCTACAAGTTTGTAACTGGAATTTCCGACCACCCTGTATGTAGTCACTGATTTGATTCAAATAGTGATCACGTGATGTGGAGTTAACATAACGCAAGTTGAAGGGACAGCCAGCTAGTTCTTGTCACGCCCGTGCTCAGAATGTTACATCTCAACGCTTTCCTTCAAAGCATGTTAACATGTTTCATGCAAGTTGCAACCTGTGGCTGTACGGCTATGTGCAGCCTTTAGAGGCTCACCTTCACATATTCCTTTTGAATATTTTGTGACCAAAGCCCTTCTGGCCTGTTACTTATTTTATACGTGACGTCTAAGTACAGTCTTCGTCTTGTATTATTTGTCAGTACTTACACTTTTTTATATAATGATTTTTCTCTTCCCATAAATTTGTAATTATGTTATAGACCACATTAAATGCCTAAATTCTGATGAAGGCACTCTTATAGGTGTTGAAACCTGGTTAATAAGACTAAAAAAGACCGAGGTCTCAATTGCTTCAATATTAGTTCATGCAGAAATGTTTTGACGAGTAAGTGTGTCGTTGTATTAGTATCGTTTCTTTATTCCATACTTGCTACCACATATCGTGGCTGACAAGTTCGTCTAAAGAGATATACACTAAGAACTAAAAATACAAATTGAGCCAATTAACGACGAATTTGATTTTCTAGTTGCAGAATAAAAACAATACTGAAGAAATTTTTTATTGTGACATTACGACTTCACACTATCCGTTCGTAATTGGAAAAAAAAAAATTGAAAATAAGTGCCATTGTACCAGCAGCACAGTAGATTATTTCAGTTGCGGATTCGGACGATTATTTTTTGAGTACTTTCGCAGAAAAGAGTTGATTTTATTGCGTAATTCCAGGGCCACGGGGTAGAGTTTCTTTCATATGTTTTAGGATGACAGAACAAATATAGAATTCTTAATAAGTTCAAGTTGGAATCACTAACACTTTATGGAAAGAATTAGGTCACAAAGTTTCACTATTCTTCTGACAGCCTATTCGTTAACCGCCTGTAGGAGAACGAAACGAAACTAAATTTTCTTAAAAGACACGGAAAGTGATTGAAAATCTCTCAAAGGCTGAGAATCGAGACAAGCTGACGAAGTTTCTCCTTGAGGATTTGAGAAGATACTATCAGGATAACCACTTGTACAATTTTATTATGAACGGTCGATGGCATCAAAAGGTCGCTCCTTTGACGAGTCATGTAATGATCTTGAATCCGAAAGTCATTTGATTAGAAGTATAATTATTTCCCAAAATGGCCCTTTCAAATGCATTAATATTCAGTAATGTATTGTATCACGAACAGATTGCGTAACGAGTAATAGACAACCCAGTATTCAGTTCTCAGTTTGAAATGAGGTATTGTCACCCATTATATTATGGTAATAACCAACTGAGTGACCGGATCTCTGGAATTCTCTCAGTCAGGTGTCGTATTGCAATAAAGCCTATGAATTGTCTCCTGGGACAATTGTCTCTTTCGATTGTCCGGAGACAAGAATGCTGCAAGCTCAATTTTTATGGCTGTAGTAGGGCGCAGATAGGTGGAATAAGTACGTTGTTAGCCTCTACTGAAGGGGGTATGGTGACTGCCTATTGTAGTAATAGTAAGTAAGCATATTTAGAAGACATAGAAGATTCTGCTACAGCTATTTACTGAGTTTTGGAAAACTTCAAACAAGAGAGGCAGAAGCGGTAGTTAACATTCCTTCGGAATTTGTAAAATCATGGGGGCATCTAGCTTTCATAAGATTATTCAGATTTATTGTCTACGAAAATGTTGACATATCTCTCGAACTTTCAGAAAAATATAACACAGACAGTCGCAGAGAGAGCAAGGGCAGGGAAATGTGAGAACTACCGCAGAATCAGCTTAATAGCTGCTGCCCCTAACTTGTTGACGAAGATAACATTCTAAAGAATGGAAATGAAATCTGAATGCCTGTTAGATGACGATTTCTTAGCTTTATTAAGTGAAAACGGTCCAGGGAATCACTTGCGATCTCGTAGCTGATAACTGGAAAAGACTTAGCAAAAATAAAACAATCAATACACCTTCAAAGAAAAAGCGCTTGACATTGCGAAATAGTGCAAGGAGTTTGAAATTCTCAGAAAATGAAGTAAAAACTATACGCAAATATGACTAGTACTCAGTAAGTTCGAGATCCAAAAGGGGGCTGTAGGATTGCAAGACACAAGAGAAAGTCCCACGTCGAGATACACCTGATGCAAGTATCCGTTATTCTCGCCTGTTCTATCAACGCACCGAAGAAGTGATGTTGGTAAAACAAAAAGCGGAAAATAATCGAGGCGAAAGTATATCAGTGATACTATTTCTGGTGAAAGTCTGACAATATCTGTTGAAGGATATGAACGATAGTACTGAGAATATGAAGTGAGAGTAAACCAACGAAATGCAAAAGTAACTAGTAGTAGCAGATATGAGATTAGCGATAAAATTAGCATCAAACTGAGGCTCACTTAGCACAAGAAGGTGATCTACCGGTTATTCTGCTACCTTGGCAACATTATAAAGTTAGGGTGATATTATGAGCACACTAGTAAATCCAAAGAAAGCATTACCCGTGAAAGAAACTTACTGGTATCACAGCCAACAATTAGAGAGAGAAGTTTTTGACAATGTATGTCTGGAGCCCAGAAATGTTTTGAAGTGTATCATGATCTCTGGGAAAGCCATAAAAGATGCGAGTAGGATCTGAGATGAGATGTTACAGAAGGATGCCGAAATTTAAAAGCCTGTTACGTTAGAAGGACCACCACAGGTTTGGCAAGGAAAGCAATATATGAAAAACACTGAAAAGAACAAGGGACATGATGAGATAGTCCTTGTTGACATTTGGAAATAACGTCCCTGTTGTTGGAAAGACACGTAGGCGGCTAAAATTCTAAGGGAAGGCAGAGAATGTAATATATTTGGCATACAATCGGGCTCGTAGAGTGAAAGTACTACATTGAGATGAAGAAATAGGTACTGAGCAGAAATGTGTGAAGCATGCATCAAACGAATCGGAACATGGATAACCTTGACAGAGGGTGTTAATAAAGAAAAAAATCACTGTTATCTCTTTTACTTAAGATGCCCTGTGCTGTCAGTTTCTGAAGAATAGTGTTAATGGGTCGTTGTGTGGTATTCGTCATTGACAATTATCCGCCCTCTACCCGCTTAAGTCATTTGAATTTCAGGTGACGGCCAAGAATGTGACCAAATCCTAGACAACAGACAACTGGTATTTTTATTGACCATCTTGTTGCTCATCTATATTCATCCGTGGAAATCGAGCTATAGAAATATCCATAGCTCAATATGCTAAAATTCTCGAACTGGTTTCGTCAGAAGTTCTGTCCCGTTCTTAGCTAAGAAAATGCTTCTGAATGAATAGACATACTGCATAAATATTGCTACACAGGACACAATAAAGTAAAAATGAGCAAATTTCAGTACATTTTAATTCATATTTATATGATGTTTTGAGGAAATGTAAGCAACGGATTATGAGTTTTTATGGGAGAACAACTTTAAAGAAAGAAATTTTATCAAACCTGTTGGAATTATGACTATCAGATTCTATTTGCGAATAACTAAGATAGTTTATATACAGCACTGTTTTAACTATATAAAATAGCTAAGCAACACAATTAACATTTATTTACTAGGAAAACGAAGTCCTATGCTCACAGCTCCTTCGCTGTGTATTTGTGCTTTGAAATAAAATTTTTGAACAAGTTAAGACCTTCAGTTTCTTAGACTGCGACATGTCATACCTCGGCTAATTGGATATTGAAGAAATGTTGAGAGATTCAGTATGATGCGTGAAACCTTCAAAAGAATATACATGGGGAAAGTACGAAAGAACACAATGCTAAAATGGAAGAAAGTTATGGCAGTTCTCTGTGGACTATATGAAAGTGAAAAGTGGACTATGAGCACTATATGACTTGCATACTCCAAGCAACGGAGATAAGATTTTTGAGGTCAGTCCAGGGAGTCGTAAGAAGAGAGAGATTAAATAAGTTAGGCCATCCGGCAGAATGTGGGAATTTACAACTTAGATAAAAGAGTAAGGAATACTGAAAAGAAAATTTAGAAAGAATGAACGCTGAACTTATTCCAGTACAACCGCTATAGCACAACCTTACAGCGAAAGAAGGATGGTAGACCCAAGATAAGATGGATGGATCAAGTAGTCGCAGCGGACCAGCTGGTCTAGTGCTTCACGGAGAAGAAGAAGATTTGTATGTTCTTTTTCAGAATTGGTAACACGAAAATTACTCCTATAGTGAAATGAGAAACGCTCAGTTATTTCAGAAAATTCTACATACGACACATCCAAGGTAGCTTTCCAACAATCTTCAGTGATAAGAATATCAACTGTTGGACTTCACAGACTAATTGTTGATCTATTTATACCAGTGTTACCTTTACGAGATTTCTGTCCACGAAATGTGTTTTTTCCTGTTAAGCAACTATTTGTTTCCGAGTAGACACTAATACTTTTGTTACATTACATTTGTAACACATCAAGATAGTAAGGGAATAGGAGAGAGAAAATTTTTCTGATGCCCAACAGCCCTGGGCTGCAAAGCACACGAAAGTATAAACACGAGCCAACCACTAGACGTAAACATTTCTACGCGGCTAGTTGGCCACCAAGAGTTCGACGTCAGCGCTTCTGTGTGTGATTGTGGGAGAGCTCAGCGAAAGAGTTTAAAAAAAGTGCAGACCAACTATCGTCCCTTACTTTCGTAGCATTGTGTGTGAAGCACTAGGTGGGACGCTACAACACTTAAAAGGGTATTGACGGAGCAGTTACGACACAAATTGATAGAAGTACTACAGTAAAACCGGAGACTGCTGATGAGTCGTAATGTGCGAGAACGATTCGGTTATTACAAATGAGGTTGCACAGCACAGCCGCTCCTCACCGCCATAAATACTTCACCCCACTAGCCTAGAGGCAGTCGAATATTTTGAACGACGGCTTTCATGTTATTCGCACTCAGTTATCTGATTATTATATTGTAACATCTTATGTGTGATTCTTCCAGCATTGGTCATATTCTTTTCGCCTATGTGATGACAACCGATCCGTAGCCGTGAATGACTACGAACCATCATTCAGGACTTAGGCCCCCACTAATGGGTAGTCACACAACTTTGCAGTTCAGGGACCAACTACTCTGAAGCTTCAGCATTGTTCACGTCAGACGGCCTGCAGAACCAGTTTCCCAGGATCAGCGTTCAACATGACTTCATGGCATCTGACATTATGGTACATCTGAAGCGGTCACAGCCTCATTTGCAGCAGACCGACAGGAACCTGCTCCAATCCGAGTCACTGTTCTGTATTTGGGGCTGATCAACCTTATTCAGCTATCCTGAGCCTGCCCCTTGATTCTGTAGATTACACTCCAGCTTACGAGGCCACCGAAGAAGACATGTCGACAAGATGTATTCTGAGGAATAAGAAAATAACGTTTAATCTTTATTGCGTCTGATGGCGCCACTCAGGTACCTTGGCCTCCAACCTGACCAATAGAGTCTCCCAGAATTAGAATTGGTGACTCCGAAAAATTGAATGCCACAAGTTCTCAAATCTAGCACCAATAAGAATTTTAGGGCAAGCAGTATTGGTTAAGCCTAAGGAAGACAAATATTCCCAGAATAGTTCAGAATTGACGCACCGACGTTTGCAGTAGTCACATAGGGATAGTCGGCAAGAGTCAGTTTGCGTGCTCTCAAAAAAATTGTATTTTTAGCCGCGTCCATAAGAGGATTTAAAGACTGGGAAATTATCCAGTTGATTTATTTTAATTTAAGCGCAATAGTAGGTACGAATATCTTGTTCTGAGATTTTGTAAAATTTATAGTTTACAGGTCATAGTGCACCTTACGATAAATTTATACCCGCAACATGTGTTACATCTGGAGGATAGGGCACCCAGCAAATGACTGCTTACAGAGTCGTTGGACAACGATTGGGTGCAAGAATTAGATGTAATTGTTCTGGTCGAAAGTGTAGTTATGGAGTTAGTGTTTGGTAATGGTAATAGTTTGTTCGTGAAAAAAGGGAAAGGTAAATTGCACATATGTGGGGCAGACGCAAGCAGCTAGCACTACTGATGTGATAACCGCCCTTATGGATCAAGTTTCTTAATTGTAAGAGGACAGTGAACAGCAAAAAGCACGTAATGAACAGCCAGCTATATCAATAGTTACAAGCTTTACTGGCATTACAGCAGGCACAAGCGAATTTTTGTGAAATTAAAAGTGTAGCAAATGTTCTTTCCTGATCTGTTGATCCTGTAGCCATGAATCTTATAACCCTGTTCTCCATAAAATCCTCAGAGTACTTTACTATATTTATAAATGATGTATTACCCTTGGCCGAATTATGCATTTGGTCAGGTGATAAGGGCTCGCGGATGATCGAGTTACGTGTCCCGGGTGAGACTAAGACTTATTTTATACATAATGAAGTTCATAATAAGTCCTTCACATTTGCAGAATTACAGAAAAGGTGTAGAAAGCAAAACAGTACGATGTTCCTTCGAAGAAATATCGGTGGCCTGTTGCAGAAAATAAAAGAAATGGTTGAGTTTTTTTTTAACAGGATACACAAAGTGAAAGCAATTACACAGCGAAAAGTGCTTAGTCTGGTAAGGAATGTTGGTGTTGTGGGCAGCAGGGGCATTATAAGTCACAACGTCGCCTACCACAGTCAATGCTACAATTGTCAATATTTCGTGAACAAGGTTCAATTTTGTGGATCCAAAAAGCAGATCAAATACAGCTGTGAAAGAAAGGAAAGGAACGATGGAAACGCTAAACAAAGATCTGGGAGAGATATAAAATCATTTAAGGACACATGATGAGTATCTCGTTGTAGCTATACTACCATGCGAACGAGCTAATGGGAGATGAATGAACACAAATTGAAAGCGTACAGGAAGCAATCCAGCATGCCAAACATGGAAGTTAAGATCAACACTGTTAGCACCGCAGCGGTTTTTATTAGGATTACAGGAAGCAGAAACCGGATTTCTAACAGGATAACAACACGTTGTATCTCTAGAAAAGTAAAGAAGCAATTTGCTAGTACGTTTCTTCAGTTAAGGTTTATTCGGATCAGCCCAGGGTATACATTAATATACGATTTCCAGCAACGGGCTTAAGCTCTCGATACCGTCGTTTCACGATTAATCCCTATTCATTCAAATGGAACTTTTTAATAATCGTGTACAATTTCAAACTTGCGGTGTACTACTTGTTTCAGAACAAGGGAATACACACCCTGTTACGTCATTAAGAGATCTTAGCAATTGCATCAGTGTGTAAGACACCATTCGTCCATCTCAGTTGGTGTGAATTGACAAACGTCTGAATAAAATTCAGCTATTCCTAACAAAAATGGAAACACCAGAAAGAAGTGCCTCAACAACACTATGAGTCGGTTGCGAATCATTGATTTTATTCCATGTTCTCATCAGAGACAATCGTTGTTAATTCCTATTACAGCAGAACATTTACGGGTTTGATGAAATTAGAATTGCGACAGAATGGGTTATTGATTAATTGAACGAAACGTGACATAGATGGAACACCATTCACATTCCTGCAACAATCACAGGTACTGTCGCGTCTCCCCACCGCACACTTTTTTGATTTTATAAGCGGTTTATGTTGCATAACATTTTCATTGACTGTATATCGCTTATTGTTGCGAGCACGAAAGGTAACATGCGATTCTCACCATTAGTTTCAGTAGTTGAAAAACTTTAACCTTGTGCACCTCGACCTATTATGTGGGGATACGCACAACACTAGGAGATTTCCTGCTGTGAACGCGTGATCATTAATTTGCAAACTATTTTCATATAACCTTGATCTGGCCTGTTAGAAATGGAACTCGGTATCATTATTGTAATTAATTATGAAATTAAACATGTCCTTCTCTACTTTCATCTCTGAAATGTACTGAAAATTACTCTTATTTACACGTACAGAAGTTACAGTACGCTATGTTCTCTAAACATAAAACCCCCAGTGGATTTTTTGACATATCAACACTATTGATTGCCACGACTAACACGAGAGCATGAAACAAAAAAATGAAATTAATTTTAATATTATTATTGGCCAGAACAGGTTTCAACACAGCAGTCTTTGATATCACGCAAGTAAAATTTTTCTACTCTTATTTACGTAAATTATTTACGTCACTGAGATTGTAATATCAGTTGCCCATGTCCACCTGAAAATGACATAATATAATCCAAATTCTCCTCTGATGTCTCCGAGAAGCTGAAAGGAATAATTTTCATGTACCATTACCTGCCCTCTTAACTGCAGTAAAACTGCTTTCATTCAATTAAATTTGAATTTGCCGCGGCATTGGCTCCCACGATCGCTCCACAGCTCTGCTTCATGAAAAATTCGAAATATGCTGAAAACGGCTAAAAATGTGGAATGAAATACTGGGCAAGCTAGCAATAAATCATTACAAGTTTTGTAACAATTTATATATTCAAAAATCAACATAAATTCAAAGTACCCACCTTTATCTATACATCAGCCTTCAATGGCGTCTTTCTCGAACAGAGGACAAAAGAAAGTTAACCAAGCATTCAAGCGAGAGTCACAGTCTCTTACAACTTAAATTGCTACAAGAACACAGAGAGGGTAACAGTTAAGCCTCTACTGTTTATGATCAATTCAGTACGCTAGTAAAACCGTTGTTAATTTTTTCAGTTATTATTGTCTGCTTCGATTTCCACACTCGGCGACCACAGACGTCATTTGCAAAATATAGATACATAAATAATGCACAAACAGAAAAATGAAAAATAATTAATCCCTTTTTTACAGACTCTACATAATAGACAACCGTTCACACAGAAATGAAATAATAATGATAATACAGATAAATATTTCTTTTGTCACATATATTACACAGATTTTGCAAATTACTTGCCAGAACAATTACAGGAACATGTTGTATTGGCTGTAGAAACCTCTAAGTGGGTTACACACGCAAAACATAGCCCTCCAGACAGTACGTTGGATCCCACATAGCGACAGACCATAGATGAATAATCATATCACAGAAAAGACAAATTTCTATTGATCAAATGTTGTAGCATTTACAGCAATATGAAGAGAAATACAGACAGAATAGCATCTTGATCAGTGTATCAACAACTGATAAATCCCATGGTACGTATTCGTACCGTCAAGTAAGAGTTTCTAGATGACATTAGGTGTAACGTAGCGAACTAGGAAGATAATAGTAAACTACCGTAATATTTCTGTTACGATTAAAGGAAACAACAGTTCATAGTAAATGTCAATCTTAACCACCGAGCAAGGAAGGAGTAAAGTTTGCGACAATTTTTTTTAAAGTGGAGGAGAGTGTTATGCAACTAGATAGTAAGAGAGTGCGAGAGAGAAAATTTTACCTACTCCATTCAGCACTGCGTTGCTCAAGCACATGGAAGTTTAAACACACAAGCCAGCTGCATTTTTGCATGATTAGTCGGTCGCCACAGTGCAACATCAACATTTCTGTGTGTGAGTGTGAGCGAGCTCAGCGGAAAAGCGTACGACAAATGCAGATCAATCTGCCTCCGTTACTCTCACAACATTATCTAAGAAGCAACCACACCTTTCAGGATTTTGACGAAGCAGTTATGACACTGAAATAAATTGAATGAACCAGTACACTGAAACCGAAGATTGCTGATGACTTGTAATGAGTGAGACCGCTTCGTTTACGGCAAATGATGTGTTACGAAAAGGCGATCCTCAACGCCGTAAATTCTCCAGCCCGCTAGCCTAGAGGCAGTCGGTCAACTGCATAAGTGGATATCGTGTTGATCCCTCGATTCTTTCATATTTATATTGTAACAATTTGTGTGACAGTGTTCCAGTATTAGTCGTACTCTTACTGTGTAATGTGATACCCAACGAGCCGTAGCTACGAATGGCTTCAAATGGCTCTGAGCACTATGGGACTTAACTTCTAAGGTCATCAGTCCCCTAGAACTTAGAACTACTTAAACCTAACTAACCTAAGGACATCACACACATCCATGCCCGAGGCAGGATTCGAACCTGCGACCGTAGCGGTCACGCGGTTCCAGACTGAAGCGCCTAGAACCGCACGGCCACATCGGCCGGCAGAGGACTACGAACTAGCATCCAATGCCGAAGCTGCCCCTACGGATAGTGCACAAGACTACCAGCTCCATTCCATTTTAAGGCAGTAACAGCTCTTAAACTTCAGCAGTGTATGAGCCAGACAGCCTACCTAACTGATGGGCCAGGTTCAGCTATGAACACATTCATGGCATCCGACACCACGTTACAACTACTGGGATAACACGGGCAGTGATCTGAGAGGAAAAGATTTCTCTTAGGATGACGTGTGAATTGAACACAAAAACGTACCACAGTCACAGCCTCATCTATAGTAGACCAGGCCGTGGGAAGCACCTTCCGAACAAATGGAGGGCAACCAGCCACAGTATCAGATACCGGCTTGCGCTCGAAGCTGATGGACCGATCTTCAGCAGCCCTGAGTCTATCTGTGTATTCTGCAGATTGCACTCCGTTTCACATGGTCACCAACCCCCATGGAGGACATGGCGATAAGATGTATTCTGAGGAATAAAAAAAGTAGTATTCAGTCTTGCTTTATTCCGACGACGCAACGCATGTTTCTCTGCCTCATTCCTAATGAAACGCTTGAGGTTTCCAGTCTTGGAGTGGGCAACCGCTACACATCCTACGACATTCGTATCAGCCTAAAATATTGATTTTTTTATATCTTACAGCACTTAAATTATTTAGTAACCAGTTAATCAAGAACTGAACCATTCGCAATAGTTACTTCACAGCTTCATTCTACATTCACATTTCACATTATTTCCACAGCACTGTTTTGTAAAACCGAATGAAGTCTTTAGATGTTTTTGGGCAGTTAGTAATATTCTGTTAATAATATGCAATGGTTCATGTTTTATTACTGTATGTGATTTATTACCTTAAATGGAACTTACTAATCAGTGGTGCTGTTTCATTAATCAACCAGTCATTATTGAGGAGGCACACAAATGCTGGACTACTGTACAATAGTAAAATGTATAGTGTCCCAACAATGGAAGGGCAACATTAGTTGCCAGCGAGGCTGACGTTCGAAACATATTCAGAGCTGCTGGTCTCTCTCAAACAGCTGCAATAGTGTTTTGCGGTTGGCTCGTGCCCTTCCACATCACGGAAATAAATAACCTCCGCTTCCATCGCCCGGAATGCGCCCACTGATTCCGCAGTACTTTATTCTAATGCAGACAACCCACCGTAAAAGTGGAACGGCCATTAGCTACCACACAAAATAAATATCTCATTCTCTTCTAGACATGTTTCCCGTCACGAAATTAAAATGCGCACTGGTTCTTGTTTCTGCTTCGTGAAGTATTTCAGTGCCTTCCTCTGTTGTAACATTTATGCCCAATCATTTTAAACACGGTCTCCAATTTATCACAAATCTCCTGACTTAATGTGACACTAATAGCTCCCCTTCATTGACTTCCAGCTCATTCTGAACATTTCGTTATTCTACTTGTGTTTCAAATCCTCACATTAATACTAGATGGTACATTTACATATGGATGAACTGACGGTGGGAAGTAGTTACATTACTGTCTGCAGTAATTACATTTCTGTTGCTATCAGAATTTAAATATGCTCAAAGGATTACTGGCGTTAAATTATGATAGCGATGTTGTCTTCAATATTATAGTTTTCTTGTGAATAAAACATTTATTGCTCGTAGAAAATACGATGTTATCATATTTGGTTCAGGATAAGAAAAGCTTTAATCGTACTTGTACATAAAATGTAGCTCAATTTTTGTGAAAGCTTTAAAACAGACGTTAAAAGTAACAAAGATTTTTTTTATCTAGATCTAAAGTAATTTGCGAAAATATTTTCCGTTAAAAATACCAAAATTACTTTAACTTCATGGACATCATGATCATTAGATTTGGTTAAGTTTTTAGTTGCCTTGCTGTAATTTACGTGAGAAAATGATTATTTTCTTCTGTAAAGTGGCAAATCTGTGAACTGACACTTTTTTACGGTTTTGCCTTCATGTCTTTTTTATTAATTGAAAATTTCCAAATCTCTTGAATTTCACAAACAATATAGCTTAATACAAATAACAGTTGTGATGTGAATATGTGTTATTTTCGTAAGTTTCATATTCACTGATTGAGAATACTGATATAATTTGTGCAGCTGTAGTGTGACAGAATTGGACGAAACCGCAATTTGCCGCATATACAGATCCTTTGTAACCAGAATGACAGAATTTGTGCGCTGCAGACAGAACGCATGAACGTAAAAATTGTACTACAGAAATGACGGGTGCTTGTGGAGCCGAGAACGTCCAGAAAGCGAAAATTAGGAGTGGGAAGGTTAGCACCTAAAGATTGAAAATGGAATATCTTGCGGAGCTATACTGCTGAGAGTGAAGGAATTATTACGGCCTAGAAACTGAAGAAAAGTAAATGTCTCATACAGCTGTTAGTGATTATCTGGGTGAATATGTCACACGTAGGAAATACACTCGTGAACAATGGACAGTATTCCTGCGAGTTAACAGGGATGATAGGAGGCTAGGCCGGTAGATAAAAGTTAACTCGGGTTCTGTATTACTGCGAGATCTAGTATTGATTTCTGGTAGGTCACACAAGCCATTAAGCAGCAGAACTAGTCATACGAAACACGTTGATCGGGGGCTGATGTCTGGTGGACGGATTGCTGCATTTTCAAGAGTGTGAGCAACAGTGAAATTGTCTCAAGATAATAGGAGTACGTGTAGATAATTAATGAGGTGAATGATTGAGAGTTCGGTACAAAGGGTTTAGGTTTTGCTTAATGAAGGTATGAAGTAAGTTAACAAGGAAATCGCGTAGCTACTCATGATGAGCTCCAGACCGCCACTTCACCAGATTGTGCTGTTTTGTGAGTGGAATAGTCGATAGGAAATATGTTCTCCTTCTGAATGGTAAGTTAAGAGGCGGAGA
Source organism: Schistocerca cancellata (assembly GCF_023864275.1). NCBI lineage: Eukaryota > Metazoa > Arthropoda > Insecta > Orthoptera > Acrididae > Schistocerca > Schistocerca cancellata. The sequence goes on from NC_064628.1 coordinate 847,381,150, forward strand.
ATGGAGGAAGAAGAAATTCACAATCACACAGTTGGAAAGTCCTATAATCATTGGTGTCCATTAGACATCTTCTGTAGATTAACCTCTTCATACAATAATGCTGATCTAAGATACAAAAAATTAAATCCATGAGCCACGAGGAAGTAGAAACTGAGGAATACCTTCAGTATAACCCACTAATACGTTAGAGGATGGCTAACAATTTATCTTTGAGTCTGTTTACATTCGTTACGAACTGAAGAACTAATAGATGGTCTACATATTTCTGAACACCTGAACACCACTGGAACACAGGAAAATCATAGGTATAAATCTCGAAGAATGGTAGATAAAAGCTTCCTGCTGGTAACGAAATGAAAAATTGTTACGCACTTGAAGGCGGCAGTGAACTGCTGCGTACTACTTGACATCATACTTCTCGTATATTCATATTTTAATTTCCACCAAAAATTTACAGATACATTAGTGATTGATACAGATATTTACGAAATATGACATAGCGAAACGTATGGCGTATGTGCTGTGTTGTCCGAAAAAGACACAGCCAGGACAAAAGCACCACAGGCGCAAAGATGCGAGCTGGTACCAGTGCCATAAAGACTCGCATTTTGCGCGGGTTCCACCAGCGCCACGGTCGGCGTTGAGGATGAAGATATCGACTTAGCCTCGGCCAGTTTCCGCCCGAGTACGATCCGCCAAAGAACAGAGGCCTACTCCGAAGATAGAAGAGCAGCTCTCGCCCACTTGCTTACAGATCATAGTCCAGGGCTGACTCAGACAGGGAACGTCGTTTAGTGAACTCTTAGAAGTGAACAGACAGTTGTAAATTGCATTTTCTGTGTACTGTGAAGCTTACCTACGATTATTTGCACCTAGCCATTGAGGGCCTTGTCTTGTTGTATTACATGTAGCATTGCAAACCACAATATTCGACATATCACAAAGATAAGTAAACCTTTTTCACTTTCTTTTGTTACTTTGTTACTAATTTGTTGGAGTGTTGTAGAACGTTGGTTCTCTTATCCTGTTACCTGACCTTGGGTCATAGCTGTGTAATAGTGGCAGGGACAAATTGTCTTGGCAGTGTACTGCATGAGAAGCCGTTTTGCGAACTCATAAACTCGGCCTACCGTAACGACAGTGGCATCTCGGCTTCCACGGCAGTAGCGACGAGGCATTTACAAAACTGGCGAAGAGAGTTTACAAAACTGGCGACGAGGGTTTAAAAAAGGATGTACATCATTTTTTTGCAAGAAGACAACGAAAATACGGATAGCTGATCCCAGTAACTTCGTAGTTGGATCCCATCACTTTGTTGACAGATTCCCATGACGTGGAAATAACACATTTCGTTGAACATACAAAAAATACAATAGTTCATTTAGAATCAGCAAGAGAATGAATCATCAACGAAATTTTGCTTAAAATTGTTGAGTGCCTTGGGTATTGCATTCAGAGACAGGTACGTAGATAGTGCGGACTACCTAACCGCGAGCAATCATTTGTTCACACTACATCTAAAAGTAGTTTCTGTATACCTGTAAGTATTAAAACGTCCAGAGGGGAAGACAATTTTTGTTGATTTTTGTAGTGCAATTCAAGAGTATGAATACCAGTTTGATGTATGAAGAAGTGAATTCTCTATATTATTGTGTAGTGTACTGACGTGTATTCCCAATACCTAACTATCTGATTGAGTATGTTTGAGTGAGAGTAAGATTAGTTGTGTTTAATCTCTTAAATTACTGTTCGTTGCTGTGTGAGGCACGCACGGACGGTTGTTACTGGATGTTTTTCTTGGAAAGTCATACTAGATGCTAACTATTACCTTGGGGTCCTTGTCGGCACTAATGAATTTAAAGAACTGCTTACTAAGTGAAGAACGGATGCTGGCTCAGCTGTACACATACACATATACACATGCTTTAATATATGCATATACACATGCTAGTAAGCAACTCTTTACTTTATAATTCTGATTTGGGTGAGCATTAGTAACTGCTCGAGTGGTTGTGGTTGGCTCTCTTTTGATTTCAGGTAATCCTTGAGAACGGGCTCACGATCGTATAAACTAAAGTTTCCGTAAAGATTAACGATTGGTTAATTGTGGAAGTTGTAAGTGATTGCTTAAGGTTGTGTTAGTGTGTATAACTTCTTGTCACTCTAATCCTTAACTGTGGAAGCGCGTAGCCACAAACTGTGATGTTGCATTGAAAATACTATCAGTAACTGAATGACCGGTATTTCAACGAAAATCTATATGGACATCGGCAGCAGTGCCTGAATATTAAGCTCATTCTGTATTGTAAGTTAGAGGTATCACCACTACTACGTCTTGTGTATGATTTCACTACCTTTCCATAGATGAACGATACTTGCGCTCTCTGTTTCATGTATTCGCAAGTTTATTTAATGGTCCTCAAACTATTTCTGAACCAAGAGTAATTATCTCGCATTTCTGTTGAGTTAAGAACCTCAAGGGAGTAATATTGGTTTCAAGTTTTAAGCCCATTAGTACCATATGTCTTTGTTGATGTCCTTTGCTTTTAAAGAGAGTAAACTTTAGTTATTAGTATCTCCACATTACTAATTGTATTATTGTAAATCTAAGTAAAGAAATTATTTGGTTACATTATTACAGCTTTATAAATATTTCATCTTGTCTTTTAGGGACTTGCGTAAAACTTTATTGTCAGTTTCTTTTTAATTTTATAAATAAACAGATTGTAAACTGTGGACACCGTTTAACTGGGAAGCAGTATCTTACCGCACCCAACCGAGTCAAATATAATAATGAAACACAAGGAGAACTTGAACGGAAACATCAGATCGGTTTTTAAGCCGTGACATCGCAGTGCTCTCAGTAATCTATAACGTCAGGAAGCTGATGTTCTCTTGTGGCTGAATCAGCCTATAACTCGAAATCTAAGGCAAAAGTCAGTCGGAAGGAAATCAATATACACTTCAATATACGCAATAGGGGCTAAATATCTATGTCTAGACGTAGTCATCTTAAATGTGTGAAAACATGAAGTAAAAGACACATAGCTAAAAAAATTCATGGAAACAAGAATCTCATCATCATTATCACAGGAATAAAATGAGAAACATATATATAAACACATAGATTGAAATTTGAAATAAAATAGAGAGGGAATTAATGAAGTGCGGTGGCAGAAAGAACCGTGAATGAAGTCCGGTGGCAGAAAGAACCGTGCTTTCGGTCTGGTCAGCTCAAGGACATCGACATAAAATCAGATAAGAGTACTGTAGGAGTAGGCCTAATAATGAATAAGAAAATAGGAATGCAGGTAGGCTACAATGAGTAGCATAATGAACACGCTGTTGTAGCCAAGACAGATAGGAAGCCAATACCCAAAACGGTAGTTTATATTTATGTACAGTATAGCTCTGCAGATGATGAAGAGATTGAAAGAACGTATTGTGAGATAAATGAAACTATTTACAAAGGCAAGGAAGGTGAAAATTAAATCTGACGGAGCCACTTGGTAGAATTTTGCACAGAGAATAATTTAATCATCGCTGAGTAGTAGTTTATCAATGACGCATGACGATTATGTACACGGAAGAGAACTGGGGACACAGGAAGGTTTCAGATTTACTGTATAATGAAAATACAAATATTTTGAAACCAAATTTTAAACTATAAGATATATCCAGGGACGAGTGCTGACTCCAAGGACAGTTTATTATTAGTTATGAACTGTAGATGAAAACTGAAGAACTAGCAAAAAGGCAGGAAATTAAGGTCATGGGGCTGAATGAACCAGAGGCTCTTGAAGTTCTCAAAAGGAACATTAGGCAACGTTACACTGAAACCGGACAAAGGAACAGAACAGAAAACAAAGCGAAAGAGTATCAAATAGGTGAAAAGAAAAAGCCTAGCAGATATTCTTGGATGGCTCTGGAGGTATTGAATTCAACTGAGGAAAAGAAAAAATATAAAACTTTAACGAATAAAGTTGGCGAAATGAAACTGACACGAAAGTTGAAAATGGCTATCATAATGGGTAGAGGACAACTACAGTAGTACAGAAGCATGCATAACTAGAGGAAACACAGATTCTGCATATAGGAAAATTAAGGAGGCGTTTGGAGAAAAGGGAACAAGCTGTATCAAGAGCTCAAATGTAAATCCAGTACTACGCAAAGAAGAGAAAGCTGAAAAGTGGAAGGAATATATAGAGGTTGTAGATAATGAGAACAAACATGTGGACAGTGTTACAGAAACGTAAGAAGAAGTTGGTGAAGTGATATGGGAGATGTGATACTGCGGGAAAAATTTAAGATAACATTGCAAGACTGAGGTGGTAATAAATCACCTGGGGCAGACGACGTTTCCTGGTATTACTGAGACCTTTCGGTGATCCAGCCGCGCCAGAATTATTCCGCCTGATGCGCAAGGTATGTGAGACAGGCGACATACTCTCAGACTTAAGGTAGACTGTACTAATTCCAGTTCCAAAAAATGCATACGCTGACAGGTGTGAGTACGACGGGTCTATTAGTTACATAAGTCATGGTAACAAAATATTGATATGATTTATTACAGAAGAATAGAAAAACTGGTAGACGTCGACAATGGGTAAGATAAGTTTGGATTCCGGAGAAACGTATGAACATGAGAGGTAACACATGCACAGCACTGCGTTAATAGTTTTTATAGATTTAGAGAACTGACTGGACTATGAGGGATTTTGAAGGTAGCCGGATTGAAATGCAGGGACCGATGGGCTATTTGTAACTTGTACAGAAACCAAACTACAGTTACAAGAAATCAGAGGAAATGAGAGTGAAGCCGCAGTTGAAAAGTGACACAGGATGTAGCCCATCCCAGGTGTTATTCTGCCTGTCTATTGAACAAGCTGCGAAAGAATCCAAGGAGAAATTTGGTAGGGGTTGAAGTTAAAGGAGAAGAAATAAAAACTTAGTAGCTTGTCGATGACACTGGAATTGTGTCAGAAGCGTCTAAGGCTTCTGTTTAACAGAATGGATGGTGTCTTGAAAGGTCTTATAAGCTGAACATCAGAAAAAATAATACCAATGTAATGGAATGAGTCTGAATGAAGTCAGTAGTTGCTGGGGGAATTAGATTTGAAAACGAGACTCTGCAAGTCATAGATGAGTTTTTTTTATTTGGACAGCAAAATAACTGACACTGGCCGAAACACGGCAGATACAAAATGCAGATTATCAATAGTAAGAAACGAAATTCAGAATAAGAGGGAATCACTAGTATTTAATATAAATTTAAGTCTTATGGAACCATTCCTGAAGGTATTTGTGTGGAGTGGAAATCTTCAGTGGAAGGGGAACGAGAATGCTAGGCAATTTAAACAAGAAACAGACCCAAGCTTTTGAAATGTGTCGCTACGTAATAATGGTGATGATTAGATAAAAATAAACGTAAATGTCATGTGTCACAATTTCTTGGGGCGAGTCTTTTAACTGTACGCCACTTCGACGACTTGCGTGTCATGAAAACCAGCGGCACCCGGTTTTCCCCGAACGTTCACCCATCCAAGTACTAACGTTTAATTTCGGTGATCGGGCGGCAACCGGTGTTACAAAAATGACAAAGCCGTTGGCGAATATTCGACAGGAAGGTCGAATAATAAATGAGGAACAACCGAATCAGATTTTGGAAAAAGAAATCTACAGAACTAGAATAAAAGAATGGACCAGTTGATAGAACACATTCTGGGACATCACAGAATTAACAATTTGGTAACAGAACTAAATATTGCAGAGGGAGATGAAGAATAAGGAAAGCAGGTAGAGCTGGAGGTACGCTGCAGTAATCATGCAGAAATTGATAGAGTAGCAGGGGGAACAGTATCACACCATTCTTCGGACTGAAGATGACCGCAGCAACATCAGCAAGTACTAGAGTATTAAGAACTTGGCAGAGTGGAATCGACGAAACCTGTGCCTTTAACCCTCGCATTACCAAGCGGGATTTTCAGACTACCCCAGGCTGATATTTTCCCTATAATAATGTTATCTGCAGGGCCACATGCCTGTGGTTTCATGACTTTGTACTGAAATGATTGACGTCGAATTCACACTCGCGACTGTCTATTTTTTGGCTTTATCATTGTTATTCGAGTCATTTATTGGTGGGATTGTGAGACTACCCCGCTTAGTATGAAACGTCTTATTTTCTTATTTATAGAAAAAGAAATTTTGGGGAATATATCTGTCATTCATTTTCTTTGTTGAGTTTTTCCATGTTTGTTATTGTTGCTGGTTACTATTGTTGAGTTGAATTTGACGTTCACTGTTGAGCTATTACACGAATCAGTATTTCATCTGCAACTAAGGATGAAAATCAATGTGGGTTTAGGCCTCTTAGAGGTTGTCAGGACCAGATCTTTAGCTTACGGCAAATAATGGAGAAGTGTTACGAGTGGAATAGGGAATTGTATCTATGTTTTATAGATCTAGAAAAGGCATATGATCGGGTTCCTAGGAGGAATGTTCTACGTGATTATGGAATAGGAGGCAAACTTTTGCAAGCAATTAAAGGTCTTTACATAGAAGGTCAGGCAGCAGTTAGAGTGGACGGTAAATTGAGTCCATGGTTCAGAGTAGTTTCAGGGGTAAGACAAGGCTGCAACCTGTCTCCACTGTTGTTAATATTATTTATGGATCATATATTGAAATAATAGACCGGTTGGGTTAGATTAAGAAAGGTGAATACAAAGAAGCAGTCTCGCATATGTGGATGACTTAGTGGTGATGGCAGATTTTATTGAAAGTTTGCAAAGTAATATTTCAGAGCTAGATCAGAAATGTAAGGACTATGGTATGAAGATTAGCATCTCCAAAACAAAACTAATGTCAGTGGGAAAGAGATATCAACGGATAGAGTGTCAAATAGGAGGAACAAAGTTAGGACAGGTGGACGGTTTCAAGTACTTAGGATGCATATTCTCACAGGATGGCAACATAGTGAAAGAACTGGCAGCGAGGTGTAGCAAAGCTAATGCAGTGAGCGCTCAGCTACGATCTACTCTCTTCTACAAGAAGGAAGTCAGTACCAAGACTAAGTTATCTGTGCACCGTTCAATCTTAAGACCAACATTGTTGTATGGGAGCGAAAGCTGGGTGCATTCAGGTTACTTTATCAATAAGGTTGAGATTACGGATAATAAAGTAGCTAGGATGATTGCAGGTACTAGTAGACGGGAACAATGGCAGGAGGGTGAGCACAATGAGTAAATAAAATAAACTGGGAATGAACTCTATAAATGTAGCAGTCAGGGCAAACAGGCTTAGATGGTGGGGTCATGTTACACGCATAGGAGAAGCAAGGTTACCCAAGAGACTCATGGGTTCAGCAGTAGAGGGTAGGAGGAGTCGGGGCAGACCAAGGAGAAGGGACCTGGATTCGGTTAAGAATGATTTTGAAGTAATAGGCTTAACATCAGAAGAGGCACCAATGTTAGCACTGAATAGGGGATCTTGGAGGAATTTTATAAGGGGGACTATGCTCCAGACTGAACGCTGAAAGGCATAATCAGTCTTAAATGATGATGATGATTTTTTTTCTACCCGAGCCTCATAATATGAAGGTCAATGAAACATTTATTCATTTCGGGTCATTGTAGGCAGAAAATGGTGGATTTTATTTACCGTTTCTTTCCTTTTTTGGAGTATTTGGGGCTTATTCATTTAGTTCTATATGAACAGTTTTCTCTGTAAATTCACCCTCTTTCAATTACAACTGGCTATTCTCAATTCAAAACATCATAAGGTCACCCACAATGCATGTATTCTATAGCAAGCAGAACCATTTCTGAAAGTCGACGTCCTTTGCACCTAAGAATCTCAAGATCTCAATTTCAAGGCAATGATAACTGAAGTAAAGTTTTGACATTCTAGTATTTGTAACATTACTATGTTGCAGTCAAATGTTACCCCAGTTATACCAATCTGAGTTACTCTATCCAGGATATGTATTGCCAGTTCGCTGAAAAACACTTTATGGTAAATTCCCCAAATGAATTTTAGCGAACGCGAAGTTCGTTTTTCATTTTATGTTACTGCTAACACTTTGCCGTCCACACGCCTCGTACAAATTTACTCGCCTGGAGCAGGCAGCGCTAATTCGGATTACTTGGCTTGTCGCCGGCTGCTTGTCACGTTTCCGTTGATGACAAACTTCAAACACATTGACATTTGCGCGCTTTAGTTTTCCGGAAATCCTCTATTTTGCCGAATCGTTTCACAAACTAGAATTTTCTTTTTTAGTAACTTCTCTGCAAGTTCTACACTGTTATAATTATTATCTATGCAGAGGTGTTGGCACTTTCCATCAGAAGGCGCCAATAGTTCCATCGCTGTTTTTGCTAGAGGCTGTTCAGCGATGAAATATATCTTGAATGAGAAAATGTATCCCGTACTCGAATCACACAGCATCCGAATGAATATTTCGTAATTTTCGACGGATTTTAAACTTTAAAATTTAACCACCCACTCCCCAGGATCATTCCTTCATCAATTGAGATGTTTTGACTTAGATTAAACGTTTCTTTAAACTTTCTGGAAAAATAATTAGAATGTAGAAATGATAATATTTGTTTGAATCGGTTGCGGGACATCGTTCTGCGAAATATCGGTGTGTCTATCAACGGATTCGTTGACCACTAATCATCGATCCTTGATATTTTTGCAGTTCCCAAAGGATAGCAAGCCTAAACCATTTTCTAAATTCGGGTCCCGTACCGTCGATAAATTTGACATTTTTTAAAATCCAGTTTCCTTCTATTGCAATTTTGACTGTAGTACTTGTTGGTTGCGTTGCTAATATATTCAAATAGATCGTTCCCAATATATAATTCTACGGTATCCTCGACGGTCTGTTATCTTTGGGAAATATGTTTGGACCCGGGGATCCTTCAAATTTATTATTGGTCCTCGGTAAATCAATGTCTAACCACTGTGCACTGTCTTCTTCGTCTGATTCAGCCGAATCAGTTGGCAACAGCAGCCGAATTCTTCTTGGACGTGTTTTACTATCTTCCTAAGATTCTACTTCATCTTTTTTTTTTTTTTTTTTTTATCCATTGTCTTCTTGCTCATCGGCCAAGTTGCCCGGAACGTCAGACAAGACGTCCGCGCATTCATCGTAAATAATCCTATTGTCTCTTTCATCCGCCATTATGAAAGGGCACAAGTACTTATAAAAACAACAAACTTGTTGACGAGTGTAACTGATTGTTGCCTAAACAAAACACCAACAGAATTCAAAGCTACTAAAGTGCTGTCGCCGGCCACTGCGCGATACTATGTTCAGGACAACTCTGAGGTGTCGCCGACCACTGAGGGATACTATGCAGACTACACAACTGTGGTGTCGCAGGCCGTTGACCGCTGTTTTCCGGCCGGTGTGGCCGAGGAGTTCTAGGCGCTTCAGTCCGGAACCGCGCTGCTGCTACGGTCCAGGTTCGAATCCAGTCTCGGGCATGGACTTGTGTGATGTCCTTAGGTTAGTTAGGTTTACGTAGTTCTAAGTTCTAGGGACTGATGACCTCAGTTGTTGAGTCCCATAGTGCTCAGAGCCATTTGAACCATTTTTGACCGCTATTTCGAGCACGACAACACTGTGGTGTCGTCGGATGGCAGAGTGTTAAAACTACATATATGAAAGGAGAAGCTTTTATTTCATACTGAGCTTCCTTTGCATACAATCAGAATGTGATTTTTAGCGTAAATTGAGCCGTATTTTCCTATAAAAATCAATTATTGCCCTAAATTTAAAAATATTATATATCGCCATATGGCCTCAAATTCATAGAATACGATTTCCAGCAACTTGTCAGGCACTAGGTCTTTGTTCTCTTTCAAAATATTTATGGAGTAAGGAACCTGGTGGTCAAATTTACAGACATGTCTTAGCACATTCGATGTTCTTGAATGAGTGTTTAGGAACTTTTAGCACGATTTGCATTGCGAGACACCTACCGATTTATTTGAAGCTGTCTCACACACGAGAACTTTTACTCTGCAGGACTTAGGCTCTGTTCCGTAAGTGGTATATATTCGCCACTTCTTAATTTCTCCTCAGTCTCCTTTAAGTGTGGTTTGTTAATCTTGCTGCCTCCATCGTCGTGATAAATGGGTTGCAGAGAAACTACCTGTGCTAACGCATACCTGCCTCCATCTTCATGATAAATGGGTTGCAGAGAAACTACCTGAGCTAACACATACCTGGATAGTCACGTTAGGTTGACAGAGCAACCTGTTTTTAGGTGCAGTGGGCTGAACAGGTCCTGTGATGCTTGCCAGGCTTGTGGAAACCCAAACTGACCAGCTTCACCCACTGTGCTTCCGTACACATGTACTCCCCTGTCTCCGTCGCGACAAGCTGAACTGCTCAAAGCGTGGCGGCGAAGATAGGCACCGGTTGGCTGGAAAGAGAATCGTACATCACTGGCTGGGGGAATCACGAGTGGTCGCCGGTAGCCCGCCGCAGTGGAGTGGAGGCATTTGGGTCGGACCAGCAATAGCAATAGCAATACTAGCAGCTTGTAGGGCGCGGACTACCTGCTGGAGAGGTGAAGCAGGAAATGTGTTGCGGAGCAGCGATGCAGCGTGCTGGACAGACGCTATAAGGTGATGCGCAGTTTCAGTCAACACGGGACGCCGTTTCAGTGGCGCAACGGACGGTGCTGGGCTTCGCGGATCCAATGAATGCGGTCCACCCGGGAGTGAAGCGCTGGTCGCTGAGGCGTATTTGGTTGTGACAGTTGGAACAGAGCGTGCTTGCTGTGGTAAGTGCTGGCTGTGGTTCGAGTAAGTGAGGCAGGACTGGTCTTCTTAAGTGGCTGAGTGGTTACTCAGTGACACACATGGAGGCCGGTTAGGTTTAGCTGCCCCAGCTAAAGAATGTGTGCTTAGTAAAATGAAATTATCGCTGATGATGTAGGATATTGGCTTTGTTCTTGGGAAGATGTCTGGTAATCAGTGTGTACTAATCTTCCAATGTGTGTTGTTATTTGTGTATCTTAATTCATGCCCTCGCCTGTGTGGCCTGAATAAACTATGAGCTTTCGACATAGTGACATTTGGTCTACTGCATTAGATACTAGTTTGTTGGTAAATTGTATATTCATTGGTGGCCCCTTATTGTAATGATGATTGATTTTATTAGCCCAAGTTTATTAAAAGTGTATTATCTATATTAATTCGTAACTCATATTTTGTTTTCTCAGCGCTGAGTTCTTTCATAGTTGTCATTCTGCCTGCGCTCTAGATTGTTTACACTTGTTAATAAATTGATTTTGTTATTCTGACAGCTGAATTCCTTGGTCGATGCTTATCACGCAAGGGCTCTGGATTGTTTGTACTAATTAATAAACTGAATTACTTTTGTTTAAGAAGTTATGCTAACACAACCTCTAGACGCTTACCATATCCATCAGCTGCTGCGCCTTTACACCGTAAAACGAGTCCCACTAACATATTCACAGCATTTACAGGGAAACACGAAGAAAGTAAAGAAATACAGGAGCAGAGACTGCTGTCCATGCGAAGCAGTACTTTGCTTACAGAGTCTTAAAACATTTTAACAACTTTCCAATGATACTGTGAGAATACATGTAACAGTTAACACTAAAAGAGATAAGCACTACAAAGACGTGTCATGTTCAACGAAATAACTGAAAGATAAAACTGATAGCGAGGAGGCCTGCACTTAGATTAGTACCATTACAGTAAAAGAGTTTGAAGAGCCCTTAAAAGAAATGTAGAATACAACAGTGTTTTGAATCGATGCAATGAATGAAGAAAAACACACACACACACACACACACACACAAACACACGCACGCACACATACACAAGTTGAAGGGGGTACTATGGCTCCTGCCTAATGATAAACAGCCAGCGTGGCCAGGTAGACTTTTGTTTGTGGTTCCAAAAGGTAGTGGATTACAGATTGCAGAACGAAAAGGTTGTCTTGGAATCTGTGCCTTTACCTGATATTCATCATTGTTTCACTTGGTTCCCTGGAACAAACTATCTCACCGTTTTGGATCTGAAACAATCCCGTTACTAAATTCCGCTGTCACAGGATTCCAAGCATGTTATTGTCTTCTGTACTTATTGGAAACTCTTCGAATTTAAGACAGGAACGGCTGTTTTATCTAGGTTACTGCAGTGGGTGCCCGGCAACCTTAAATTGAAATGTTTATATAACTATCTGGACGATGTTGTTATTTATAGCCCCACCTTTGAGTAACACGTGCGGCATTTGAAAGCAGTGTTAGAGAGCTTTAGGGAGGCATGATTGACCGTGAAAGCTTCTAACGTCACCCAGGCAAGCCGGCAATTTCCTTTCTAGGCCATTTAGTCGTTGCCGAAGGGATTAGGGTAGATAAGTAGCTCACGAAGGATTTCGAAAATCTTACTCATCCTGTAAATGATATGGGGGCTGCCTGATTCATTGGCATGGCCAACTATTTCCGCAAATGTATACCTAACTTCGCACAATCTGTCGCCCTCTTAATGAGTTAATTTCCGTTGGTATCAAAATTCGAAGCTATTAAGCAGGCTCTAAGTAACCCGCCCGTCTTGGCTTTACCAAATTTCCAGTTGCTCAAAATGGTGCAAATGGCTCTGAGCACTATGCGACGTAACTTCTGAGGTCGTCAGTCGCCTAGAACTTAGAACTAATGAAACCTAAGTAACCTAAGCACATCACACACATCCATGCCCGAGGCAGGATTCGAACCAGCGACCGTAGCCGTCGCTCGGCCCCACACTGTAGCGCCCAGAACCGCACGGCCACTCCGGCCGGCTCCAGTTGCTCCTTGTGGTCCAAACTGATTCCTGCAGTTGGGGGTAGAGGCAGTCCTTCTTCAAGAACGGTAGGGGAACGTAGCCCGGTGGTCTATGTGTCTAGAAGGTTGTCCCTGGAAGAGCTTAAGTGTTCTGTCTCCAACAGACAGGCGGCAGCGGTGCTTTTCGCTTTAGAAAATTTTAGGTTATATATTGAGCACAGTGAATTATTGCTTGAAAGTGATAATGAAGCCCTCAGTTGGGCGTTGGCGCGCCTACGTAAGTCGAGTTGTATAGCTCTCTTGGCTATCTGAATTTCGGCTTTCCAATTCAAGGTGAAGCACATCCGCGGCACGGAGTTTCAGGAGGCAGACGCCTTGACTCAGATGTTTGAGGTTGGGGTTCAGCAGTTGGTGAAGTATTCCGGGACGGAGGATTGTATAGGAGGGACAGGCAAAGACAGGACAGTGATCCCAGGATTAAACACATTAAGAATAAACTACCGAATGGTGGAAAGGTAGCCTTTCATCTCACCCGTAAAGGCCTAGTTTGTTGTCACGGGCCGGCATCAGGTGTTTTCAGATAAGTTTGCCCAGTCAGCTGGTCCAGCCTTCGTTCAGGTACTGTCATCATAAAGCGGTTGGAGAGCTTCTATTGTTAATTTAGCTAGCTATCTTGGACTTCATTACACAAGGATGTTCGGCGGATGGTAAGTGGGTGTGACGTCTGCGAAATAGCAAATGATAATTCTAGCCCCAGTGAAGGTCTTCTGAATCCACTAGAGAATTTTAACCCTTCCATAAGTGTTCAGCGATTATATTGGTCCTCTGCCACTCTCTCGTAGTGGTAAGCGGTACGTGTTCATGGAAGTAGACGCCATCTCGCCCTTGTGTCGATTAATCCCTAGTAGAAGGACTACAGCTCCTACTACTATTCGACATCTCTTAGGGAAATTTCAATCCTCGGCCCGTTGAGATGTTTGGTCAACAATAATGCACCGGCTTGTAAATCTAATACCTTTAGGAGATTTTGTTTTGAGGAGGCTTTCTTACACTTCACAATTACCTCCTATCATACTCAACCATCTTTAGCGGTACTTGTTAATCGCAACTTGAAAAGGGCTGTTATTGCCTTAGGTACTAATTCGCAGAGCAAACGGGAATGCTCTGTGGACTGGCTTAATGCAGCCTGTAAGACGGTCCAACACAAGCCACTGAAGGCTGCTCCTTCTATCAAGTTAATTCACCTCGTGATAACTGGTGGCCAATTTAAGATTTGCTGCAGAGCATACTGACGCTGTGTATAGGAGAATGGGAGGAAGACGCCTCGAAATATTCAATGGGCCCATCAGAGGTTGGCCGATCGTTATAATAAGAGACCAATGTAGTTTAGGGGCAAGGTAGGTTCAAATGGCTCTGAGAACTATAGGACTTAACTTCTGAGGTTATTAGTCCCCTAGAACTTAGAACTACTTAAACCTAAGTAACCTAAGGACATCACACACATCCATGACCGAGGCAGGATTTGAACCTGCGACCGTAGCGGTCGTGCGGTTCCCGACTGTAGCACCTAGAACGTCTCGGCCACTCTGGCCGGCAAGGTAGGTGATAGGGTTATTGTGCACAACCCCAATCTTAACCCTAAAGTCCCTTTAAGACCGTTCGAGTATTGGATCTGGTGAACTTGCTTGGCACAATCCTGAATCTCTCCAGGTTTCACGTCTGACGCCTTAAGGAGAACTAGCCTTCTTCCTGAACACGTTGAAAGTGGAGTTAGTTTCTATGCGTTTCGTAGTGGACGTTGAGCTTTGCGGCTCAGTTCCCATCGAATTCCCGCCCTTTGTTTGTATGCTTATGAGATGTTATTGTTCTGGTGGAGGCGCTCGCCTCGAGGCAGGAGGTGGATTTCAGCGACGGTGACCGTTACAGGGCGCGATCGGTAGCACGGCAGACCGAGCGACTCATGCAAGGCAGTCAGTTGGAGCGGCTCTGGGCGGACGTGAGTGGCAGGCGCAGTTCGGACGTGACTGCCAGAACAGAGAGGAGGCGGCACCATCGTTTTACAGAACGAGAGGACCGCATATGTTGGTGTCCGGTGGAACGTGGTCATCGGCAACTCTGGTCCTGTTTCCACTACTAAGTAACCTTTTCTAACTTCTCTGTTTGATGGCGTGGCTGTCCCAGATACAAATTTTGATCACAGTTACAGTCTCTGATTTGTGGCTAACTATTTTCTTACGTGTGTTCCTGAAATAATGCACTAGATAGTATCTCCTTGCTGGTGGGTGTGTTATATTTATCCATTTAATCGGGCGGCCCACCCGGTGTTATATTCTGAATACTTCCCGACATTTTTGGGGTAATGGGAGTGAATCATTAACATCACCAGTGAACTGCATAAGTCTCTTCCTAACTTGAGCAACTGTTTAGTTTAACTTTTTCATCAGTCGGCCACCTCTTGAGTCTTTCTGGGTCTCCGTAACATCTATTCGGTGCTTTGGTTCGACATGGCCGCGTCCAATTGCGGGCCTTGGTTTCGGCCCGTGGCCTTTGCGCCAGTAGTAACTTGGCGTTGCAGAACATGGCTACGATCCACAGACCTCTGGGCCATTTCCCCAGCACGTTATGTGGCAACCTGACCTTGCATATGTTGAATAACTTGCATTTTTTCGGCATCAGGCTTAAGGTGGGCAAGATCACTAACCCGATTCTCCCAATGCAATGACTGTTGAAAAATGGCTCTGAGCAGCCCTATGGGACTTAACATCTGAGGTCATCAGTCCCCTATAACTCATAACTTTTTAAACCTAACTAACCTAAGGACATTCGAAACTGCGACCGTAGCAGTCGCGCTGTTCCAGACTGAAGCGCCTAGAACCGCTCGGCCGGAACGGCCGGCGCAATGACTGTTCCTGAAGGTGAGCAAATTGTTTACCAGTGGGAGGAGCGTCATCAAGAAAACCGATGTTCTGTCATAAACTGCCCAAAGAAGGAGTACAATGTCACAGTGTGTCACCTACCTCATCAACAGCTTCCGCGTGTGACGAGCGTCTTATCCAAGGCCTCTCTCACACGCGCAGTAAGATTGGCAACGCTTACGTCCCCCACTGGAGAGCGAATCTTTGCTTCATAGGCGATGTACTCTGTTTTAAACAAGTGGAGTTCCCATCATTACTGTGCCACCACACTGAATTGTGTTCTGAAAGTCACTAAAGTATAAGTAACAATTATTACGTTAACTATTATATCATTAATGTGAAAGGTGAAAGTAGCTTAAACGTTCGCCCAGGAATAAAAACCACTCTCAGAGATACCAGTTGCCGGCCGCTGTGGCCGAGCGGTTCTAGGTCGTTCAGTCCCGAACTGCGCTGCTGCTTCTGTCGCAGGTACGAATGGTGCCTCGGGCCTGGATGAGTGTGATGTCCTTAGGTTCTAAGTTCTAAGTAGTTATAAGTCTGGGGACCGATGACGTCAGACGTTAAGTCCCATAGTGCATTGAGCCATTTTTTAAGTTACCGATTGACATGGGCAAACAAAACGCAAAAACCGTTTAGAAAAACAAAACCAGGGGAACATGTAAAGGCTAGGCAAAGTTCAGGGAAAACCCCTTTCCACCTTAATTATACTGATTTTATTTCGTCAAGAGCCAAGATTTTTGATTCAAAAATTTCCCAGTATTTTAAGAATATAATTTAAAGAAGGACTCGCAACAGTTGTATGTAATACAGTCTTCGGACCCGGCCGAAGAGGGGCAGATAGCATAATTCTTAAACTGTTGGCTCCTTCAGTGTTTGTAATTAAAGCTCTAGGCAGAGCTACAGTCAAATTCGCCCGTGCCGGCTTCGTGATCTGTAGCAGATACATCAGTTACAGACCCCGGGTCATGCTCAATCTCGCAGCCACAGCACTGAACGTGTCCCTCGGGGATGGCGCCACTGGTTGTAGCGGAGACGATGCAGACACACGAGACGCTACGTCTTCTTCACGGCTCCCGCAGCACCAGTCGTCAGAATTGGGCCACGGTCGTCCGCCCGCCAGATGTCACGACGCCAGCAACCTAAGGGATGCAGCGACGTCGACCGCATCCATGGGAAGTCCTCATCTGCTCCCAAGTGTGCGTCTTGTGCACTTGTTTCCTGGCGTATGTCGGGACGTGTCAGGGATGCTGCATTGGCCTACGCTTCAGTTACTGTCTCATCAGCGACACTTGTGGCGAAGCCTTCACTCTGCCATCGTTTCGCACACTACACGAGACCGGTGAGATAGTTTGGTGGTTGTTAGTGCGGGAAGGTGGGGGGGGGGGATGCTGTCGATACGGTGGAATGTCTTCTCATTACACAGCCAATACCACATATGGGTCATCATCATCGGAGAAAGCTGGAAGCATTAGTGCAGCGGTCGCCCAATTACTCGCCATTTACGCTTGAGCTACTCCCCAGTTACTATTCGGAGCTCAGTCAGTCAGGTCCATGATTGGGCCAGCGGAGCCACTAAGCATACATCACTATTCAATGTTTACCTCGGTTCAGAGACCTCAACTCATGGCTAGCACAGATAAGATTTTGGGAACATGGACATTAGTCAGGCGCCACAGAAACACTTACATGCAGATCTTGAATGTACAGGTCTATTACAAATGATTGAAGCGATTTCATAAATTCACTGTAGCTCCATTCATTGACATATGGTCACGACACACAACAGATACGTAGAAAAACTCATAAAGTTTTGTTCTGCTGAAGCCGCACTTCAGGTTTCTGCCGCCAGAGCGCTCTAGAGCGCATTGAGACAAAATGGCGACAGGAGCCGAGAAAGCGTATGTCATGCTTGAAATGCACTCACATCAGTCAGTCATAACAGTGCAACGACACTTCAGGACGAAGTTCAACAAAGATCCACCAACTGCTAACTCCATTCGGCGATGTTATGCGCAGTTTAAAGCTTCTGGATGCCTCTGTAAGGGGAAATCAACGTGTCGGCCTGCAGTGAGTGAAGAAACGGTTGAACGCGTGCGGGCAAGTTTCACTCGCAGCCCGCGGAAGTCGACGAATAAAGCAAGCAGGGAGCTAAACGTACCACAACCGACGGTTTGGAAAATCTTACGGAAAAGGCATTTCTTAAACAGGAGATTGGAAAACCGATGGATAGGTCGTGGTGGAGATCATGATCAGCAATTCATGTCATGGCCTCCACGCTCTCCCGACTTAACCCCATACGATTTCTTTCTGTGGGGTTATGTGAAAGATTCAGTGTTTAAACCTCCTCTACCAAGAAACGTGCCAGAACTGCGAGCTCGCATCAACGATGCTTTCGAACTCATTGATGGGGACATGCTGCTCCGAGTGTGGGAGGAACTTGATTATCGGCTTGATGTCTGCCGAATCACTAAAGGAGCACATATCGAACATTTGTGAATGCCTAAAAAAACTTTTTGAGTTTTTGTGTGTGTGTGCAAAGCATTGTGAAAATATCTCAAATAATAAAGTTATTGTAGAGCTGTGAAATCGCTTCAATCATTTGTAATAACCCTGTATAAGTTGAGTGTTCACAATATAATAATTTTATAGCGATGTTCGTTTACTTATTCCATGTCGGATCTACCCTTACGTTCACATGCACGTTTCTGAATAGATCTGTGGTTTGCATACGTGTCTGCCACTCTGATACATATTCGTTGGCGTCGATGCTAAGATCCATAACATGTGTGTCAATCATATTCCAAACCGTTATGTCGCTTGTATCGGACATGACAACGCGAATATTTGCTCTTCATCACCTATATCTCCGTATGTGTCACACATGCATTTCTATTTTTAGAAGCTACGTTAGACGTATTTCACTATGGAACCATTCTTACGGGCTACGGCATGGAGCACCCTTCATGAGGTCTTGGATGACGCGACATTGGCGTTTAAAAAACGCTTGAAGTCGAACTAAATGAGGATGCAGGAGTAATCGAGTAGCTACATGTGAAGTCACTGTTACGGCGGAACAGGAACGTTCCTTAAACTTACATGGGAATCTATGGATAAAGTAACTCGTCGCAACATCGTATTTGTGAAATTTTGTAGCAGCATTATTCGAAATACTCGGTTTGAACAGTTGGAACAGCTCTAAGAGAAATCGTCGATATATTTGAGCAATACAGAAATAGGTAGACATTAATGTGCACGTTTATATTCGTAGGCACGTTTACTCAAGTTTAATAAAGGTACGAAGTACGGATATTATGTACTTTCCAAAATATTTCCCATTAACGTCTGTAGAGTGTTGTACTAATGAAATCAATGCCAGCCTGTACCTCTTGATGATGTTTCGCAAATTTTCAAACACATATTTATTACGCCAGTACATTTCTTTCTCCACAACAGCGTCCAGTACTCACACCAGAAAATAAATAATTGTAATATTGAAAACTTAAGTAAGAATGTAAGTAGAGACCCTCATTTTAAAGAGTAATGGATGACATTTTTATATTAGAAAGTTTCAGAGAAAGAACAGATAGATAGAGAGAGACAGAGAGGGGGAGAGAGAGAGATTGTCTCCAAGCTAACAGGTGGTAGTGAACTCTGAATATTTTTCAGAAATGTTTACTTCTGTTTCAGTAAATTAAGCATGAAGTTAGAGACTCATTTCCTTTTTTCTGAAGTTGTATAAATTGTATGTTAGGTATCAAACTAGAAGTAACTTCGAAGAAAATCTACGCAACATAAAACGGCGAATGGCGAATTTTCAAGTTGTCTCTGTAAACGTACTGTGTCTTCTCAAATTCAGTTACGCGTTTGCAGTTTTTCTCTTTCTCGGCGTCATTTTCAGTTCATTTCTAAAACCAAAACGAAATCGAGTGCAGATGAGTTCATTTGTCAAAACGTTTACGTGATCAACTTTCTCAAGTGCCTGCTATGATATCATTGTTAATATGGCATCAAGTGGTCATTTCTTACAGTCACCCATGGGAATAAACACAGAACCATAAATGCACTTATATTACTACTAACGAATGGAATACATTTATGTAACATTCATAAAATTAGGTAATATGAACAGAAAGTGAGATGGATGTTTTTGTGTATTAACAACGAAAACCATAACAGAAAGAAACATATGAACGCAAAAATGATGAGACCACTTTATTTACGTCCTCTGGAAGGGTTTATTCTTTCGTTTGAAAGAACCGAATAATATGGAAGCGCCTATGTGATTATAAACAAATAACATAGAAAATCAAACAAAGCTAACGTAGCATTTTGCTAGACCAGCTCAACCGTCCAGAAAGAAATGAATGGCTATCAGCACAACTAAAATCTGCTGACATATGTACCATAGTAACATAAAGGTAAGACCCACATTGTCAGTGTCCTTGCACCATTGAACAGTCTCCTGCACAGATTGTATGGCGATATCCAAGAATGATTGTCTATCGAATTTGGAGCGCTCCAAGCGATACATATCGAAGTTGCGATATCAAAGCGATTATGGAGGTCTCGTGGCGCGCGTTATGATAAGTTATTTGTGATCGTCATTTGTATCAGTTTTGCGTTGTTTCATCAGTTTCAGTAAATTACGTTCCGGTCATAATTGTTTGTGACATTTTCCCTCTATAGCGACTGTAATGAGTGGTGCTTCTAAAGTTTCGTCTGCGGATTACCTCACATGGAGAACTCTCATCCCATACATAAGCATTGTAGACAGATGTTTCATTTTTTTCAGGAAACATGGACTTCTGCCCGACGAAGTCACTAGAGACTGTATTGACTGTTGTGCTGCCAGGTCTGTGAGACTGCGTAAGAGGAATGCGGACACGGAGATTCCATTGCAATTTCATTTCGGGATTTGTGGAAAGCAAACCAGCATCAGGAAAAATACATGGGTCGATTTCTCTAAATTATCGATTGAGACGAGCATTATTCTTGTGTCATGCTGGATTCCTAATTACACTCTGCAAGCCACAGCATCAGAAACTGGGCTACCGGCGAGTACCGCCTGTGATTCCTTCGGAATTTGCCGAGAAGTGTGCTACGTCATAGTGACAAACGACAGTGTGCCAATTGGTGGACCGCATAAAATAGTGGAAGTAGACGAGTCTCACATTGGTAGGCGAAAGAATCAGCGAGGGCGGCCTACTAAAAATGAAGTAGATCATATTTGGGTTTTTGGTGGTATAAAAAGAGACTCATGCAAGTGTTTCGTTGTCAGGGTATTGTCGAGAGACAAGGTGACTCTAGTGGGTCTTATAAGGCATTTCATACTGCCAGGAACAAAAGTCATCTTCGACGGGTTTCAGTCATACCAGAGTCTCAAAGCTGAAGGGTTCGAGCACGAATTTGTGAACCACTCTGTCGAGTTTGTCTCTTCAGATGACGCCAGTGTCCATACCCAGAACATAGAACGCCTGTCGAAGTCTGTCAAGTCAACCATAAAAAGGGAAGGCCGTCCAGGACAGAGGGACGAACTCTATTCCAGTACCTATACTTTCACAACTTGCGTCTCCAGGGAAAAGCCGACGCATGCGACACTCTGCCGATATTCCTACGCGATATTGGCAGAGTATACCCCGGGATTGGCAAAAACGGACTTGTCCCTGCAGCTTATACATCGAGCGGACTCTCACAAGACGATAACAGCGACGGCAACTGAAGTAAGTCGTCTCATTTCAATTTACCAATGCTTCTCTAACGGTTTTCTTTTGTCGTTCTCTAGTGCCAACTTGAAACATACTCGTAACGCGCGCCACTAGAACTCCATAATCGATTTACTATCGCAACTTCGATACGTATCGCTCGGAGCGTTCCAGCTTTGTTAGGCATACATTCCTGGAAATTACCGATTGTATAGCGTACACAACAGATTTACGCACGTATTTCTCTACGAGGTCTCTGTCGTAGGGTTTCATGGTTGTCTTCACGGCTAACGCACCTTCTCGCAGTATAGGGATTAAAGTTTTTTGGAGAAAGACATATTCATAAGGGCCGACTTTACTGCTTTTCAGGGTCTGCTGGAATCACAGAGATTAACAATAGTGAGTCACAAATTAAAACTGCTCATACAGAACACTGAAATCGGAAGTAAAGAGAGATTACGTCTGGGAGATCCTTTGTAATCAGGACGAGTAGAACTTCGTTTTATTTAATGTCGATTCGGTTAGCGAGTGTTTCAGAAGGTGCATCATAAATAAGAAGAATATAGAAACTAGCCTTGCAAAGACGCAACTACACGTCGGAACTTTTAAGACTCTGATGTAACATACTTCCAGCTCTATACCAGCGTTCCACTTCTTATCTTAATGTACTATATTAAAACTATTTCACTGCTGATGACTCTTACTACCATATTTATTCAATAAATGTGCACCAGACTAACTAATGTTACCTCCGTCAAGTCATATAGCTTCTACTTCGTCACTCAAAGGAAAAGAAAGTCGTCAAATTTTAATGTGCGGTCAATGATTTATTTAACAATGCACACTCTTCTTTCCTGTCATAACAACATTATCAGTATCTTTTAGAAGTGAAGAGTGAAGGAAGGAAACATTTATACATGGAATTTAAACAATAATTCTATGAACTACACACTGTTAAGAAATAAACATTTGCTAGTGCATCATGAACCTGAAGAACGCAGGTACTGGTATGTGATGCGTACTGAACAGCTACTGAGACGCACGAATGCTTCCAGACTACGTATATAACTAGCAGAGACTACCACCGACAAGCATTGCTTGAGCTACGAATTAAAAATCTTTGTGCAGCTCCTACTACAACCTGCCCTCAAATAATCGAAGTAGAAAATAAACAAATAACTGAAGTTAGGTGAATAATATATTCATAATACCTTTAGTTTCCGATGAATACGCTCCATGATTGTCAACAGGAGACTTTCTTGAATTTCCTAATTGGGATCTCTGTCTTTATAAGAGGCTTCTCCTTGGAATGCGTTGTTCCGATTTGGTCTCGATTGTACAGAAATGTTGAACCGAATTGAGTGCTCCGAAAGAGACACAACAGCAACTTTTCAGCTGAAAGGGGCTCACAATGTTCAGAAGAACTCCTTTAACGCACACAAGTCCAACTAGCACAAGCGCTCCAGCCTTCGTCATCATCTTCGTAGGCTTGTTGGTTGTTGCTAGGAGACGTACCAGCCACTTTTGGCCGAAATTCATTTGTTTATTCTCCAACTTCACAGTACTCCTACGAGGATTTGAGTGTGTGCGTGTGTGTTTGTATAACTCGTCGAGGAAGAGATGTGACGTCATACTGGTTAGTAACCTACATTTTTACAACCTGATTCGAAAAACCTAAAAACACTTACGAGTTGGGCATATTCCCTGTACTAAGGTAAATTGAGTGTTTCAAGTGCGACTCTATGTTGCCTCAGGGATAACTGCGTTTGAAGTCATGCTTTCAGACACGATGGGAAAGAAGTGAGAGGACTAACCCAGTTAATCGCCAAGTCTGTTGCTCATGAAAAACAATAATCGTGCCGCAGAACTGAATGGTCACGTCTGGTGGACACGAACCACAACAGCATCAGATGATACTGTGACGTTACAGAACAGTTATACACTTCAGTCAGTAATTTACTGCAAAGTCTGGTGACAATAAATACATGGCAGCACCTCTCCTCCCATTGGTGGGATCATACTTCCTATGAAAATATGATCCATGGTGTAAGCTACGCTGTTGAGACAGTTTCTGACGCCATCTCGCAACGTACAAACCTTGTGACAAAAGTCTACGTTACGGAACCGTTTTTATTAACATATAATTTATTTTACTCTAGAGTTCCGGTATTTGAGCTGGAATAAAACAGCATCCCTGAAAACTAGGTGTTTAATTACACTACTGGCCATTAAAATTGCTACACCACGAAGGTGACTTGCTGCAGACGCGAAATTTAACCGACAGCAAGAAAATGCTGTTATATGCAAGTGATTAGCTTTTCAGAGCATTCACACAAGGCTGGCGCCGGTGGCGACACCTACAACGTGCTGACATGAGGAAAGTTTCCAACCGATCTCTCATACGCAAACAGCAATTGACCAGCGTTGTCTGGTGAAACGTTGTTGTGATGCATCGTGTAAGGAGGAGAAATGCGTACCATCACGTTTCCGACTTTGATAAAGGTCAGATTGTAGCCTATCGCGATTGCGGTTGATCGTATCGCGACATTGCTGCTCGTGTTGGTCCAGATCCAATGACTGTTGCAGAATATGGAATCGGTGGGTTCAGGAGGGTAATACGGAACGCCATGCTGGATCCCAACGGCGTCGTATCACTAGCAGCCGAGATGACAGGCATCTTATCCGCATGGTTGTATCGGATCGTGCAGCCACGCCTTGATCAAAACGTTCAAATGAGTGTGAAATCTTATGGGACTTAACTGCTAAGGTCATCAGTCCCTAAGCTTACACACTACTTAACCAAATTCATCCTAAGGACAAACACACACAACCATGCCCAAGAAAGGACCCGAACCTCCGCCGGGACCAGCCGCACAGTCCATGACTGCAGCGCCTCAGACCGCTCGGCTAATCCCGCGCGACACGTCTCGATCCCTCAGTCAACAGATGGGGACGTTTGCAAGACAAGGACGATCTGCACGAACAGTTCGACGACGTTAGCAGCATAATCGTCTATCAGCTCGGAGACCATTGCTGCGGTTACCCTCGACGCTGCATCACAGACAGGAGCACATACGATTGTGTACTCAACGACGAACCTGGGTGCACCAATGGCAAAACGTCATTTCTTCGGATGAATCCAGGTTCTGTTTACAGCATCATGATGGTTGCATCCGTGTTTGGCGACATCGCGGTGAACGCACATTGGAAGCGTATATTCGTCATCGCCATACTGGCGTACCACCCGGCGTGATGGTATGGGGTGCCATTGGTTACACGTCTCGGTCACCTCTTGTTCGCATTGGCGGCACTTTGAACAGTGGACGTTATATTTCTGATGTGTTACGACCCGTGGCTCTACCTTCATTCGATCTCTGCGAAACGCTACATTTCAGCAGGATAATGCACAACCACATGTTGCAGGTCCTGTACGGGACTTTCTGGGTACAGAAAATGTTCGACTGCTGCCCTGGCCAGCACATTCTCCAGGTCTCTCACCTACTGAAAACGTGTGGTCAATGGTGGCTGAGCAACTGGCTCGTCACAATACGCCAGACACTACTCTTGATGAACTGTGGTTCCGTGTTGAAGCTGCGTGGGCAGCTGTACCTGTACACGCCATCCAAGCTCTGTTTAACGAAATGCCCAGGCGTATCAAGGCTGTTATTACGGCCAGAGGTGGTTGTTCTGGGTAATGATTTCTCAGGATCTATGCACCCAAATTGCGTGAAAATGCAATCACATATCACTTGTAGTATAATATATTTGTCCAATGAATACTCGTTTATCATCTGTATTTCTTCTTGGTGTAGCAATTGTAATGGCCAGTAGTGTAATAAGAAGATTGTCCTTTGATTATAGTAGTGCTCGAGACCGAGATGATGTGCGTCTGTGTTAAGACATTTGTTGCGAAGATATGATCGATTTCTTGCGTTTTTGGTGTTGTGAAAGCTGTTACGTACGTAAGAGTAATGTGCCTACGAATGTAATAATTTTTTTGGTCTCCTGGTCGATATTTAAATTCCCTGGAAATTTGTGTGCAACGATTTCAGTCGTATAATGCACGTGGCACTGACGAAATCAGATCTTCCATTTAGGCACGCTATTTTGATTGAAATTTACAGCATCTTATTATACGACACATGAATATGTGCTTGTTCTTTACTTACATTTGCCAGTAACAAAAATGAGACAAATGTGAGTAGGATTTTGAGATTGACGGTTCTGTCCAAATCATATGTGACACTGATAGCCGTATGTTTTGACTGCATTTTTTTGTTTTGTTTAGGGCGCTCAACTACTAAGGTCATTAGCGCCCAGTTACAAACTTTAGTGCATTAATAGCGTAGAAAAATGCAAGAGGACAACACCAGAAAGGACTTACAAAGGCGCAGATAAACAAAATAAAAGATGAGATTTTCTCTCTGCAGCGGAGTGTGCGCTGATATGAAACTTCCTGGCAGATTAAAACTGTGTGCCCGACCGAGACTCGAACTCGGGACCTTTGCCTTTCGCGGGCAAGTGCTCTACCAACTTTTTTTTTTTTTTTTGGTGTTATCTCATTTTGTCCGTTATTGTTCGTTTCAAGTGTTCGTGGCGGACGTCACCTGTCGCCCATTGACGTTTGTTATTGATCCATTCACTCAGTTTTTTTGTTACAGAGGGCAGCTAACCCTCTGACCGAACACGCTGAGCCACCATGCCGGCGATGATCACGGTATCCTCTACGCCAGGTAAGTATGAAAATCTCATTCTGTCCAACTGAGCTACCGAAGCACGACACACGCCCGGTACTCACAGCTTTACTTCTGCCATTACCTCGTCTCCTATCTTCCAAACTTCACAGAAGCTCACCTGCGAACCTTGCAGAACTAGGACTCCTGAAAGAAAGGATATTGCGGAGACATGGCTTAGCCACAGCCTGGGGGATGTTTCCAGAATGAGATTTTCACTCTGCAGCGGAGTGTGCGCAGATATGAAACTTCCTGGCAGATTAAAACTGTGTGCCCGACCGAGACTCGAACTCGTGACCTTTGCCTTTCGCGGGCAAGTGCTCTACCAACTGAGCTACCGAAGCACGACTCACGCCCGGTACTCACAGCTTTACTTCTGCCAGTGCCTCGTCTCCTACCTTCCAAACTTTACAGAAGCTCTCCTGCGAACCTTGCAGAGCTTCTGTAAAGTTTGGAAGGTAGGAGACGAGATACTGGCAGAAGTAAGGCTGTGAGGACCGGGCGTGAGTCGTGCTTCGGTAGCTCAGTTGGTAGAGCACTTGCCCGCGACAGGCAAAGGTCCCGAGTTCGAGTCTCGGTCGGGCACACAGTTTTAATCTTCCAGGAAGTTTCAAAATGAAAGATCTCTCTGGACAGGTCCGTCAATGTAATAAAACTAAGGCTACAAGTAGCTGCTCGAGCGTCATCAGCTAAAAGTTCCAATAAGGTAGATGGTAGACACAGGACAACACGAAAGTGAATAAAACGGGGACAGGAGAATAAAATATGGCGCACCGTTAATGGATGACAACAGGGGCACTGCGGGGCGGAGTCACCGGACAATAGGTAGCGGTGGCTAAATCGGCAGTGCCCAATACGCAACCTGGCCAAAATGACCTCCTCTCGCCGGGAAGTGCGTGAGGAGGTCGCTCAAGCCGTCGGGATCGGTTTGACGGCCCTAAGCTTATTTTCATGGAGAGAGGACCAAGCCTCATGCTACAATGATGAAACGCGCCGACAAAGAACCCCACGAACATCAGTTGATGGGACACAAAAGGAAGCTGTCTTATGCAGGAGGACAGCAGTCTTGGCCGCAGCATCAGCAGCTTCGTTCCCAGACACACCAACGTGGCCAGGAATCCACAAAAAAAGGACACTAGCGCCGGTATCAGCTAGCGACCGAAGGGACCGTTGAATTCGTTGCACGAGAGGGTGGTCTGAATATGGGTCACGGAGACTCTGAATGGCGCTCAAGGAATCATAGCAGATGGCATAGTGGGAATGACGATGGCGGCGGATATACTGAACAGCCTGATAGAGAGCAAAAAGCTCAGCCGTAAAGCTTGAACACTGGTCAAGGAGCCGGTATTGACAGGTATCATCCCTAATGACAAAGGAACATCCGACGGCAGCAGTAGTCTTGGAGCCATCTGTGTAAATAAAGACGTTATTAGCGAGCCTCGAACGAAGATCGACAATCCTCGAGCGGTATATCGAATCCGCGGTCCTCTCCTTTGGGAGAGAGCTGAGTTCAAGGTAAACGCGAACCTGAACCTGGAGCCAAGGTGGCGTCGGGCTCTCACCCACTGGAAAAGTCGTAGGGAGAGTAAAAAAGTTGCTGAAGCAGGCGACGAAATCGAACTCCAGGAGGTAACAGGGCAGACACATACAGCTCGTATTGGCGGTCGGGAGAGTCGTCAAAGAAGGAGAAATATGACTAGTGGTCGGGCATTGCATTGACTTACAAGCGATATCTCATTAGACCGACAAGGGACCGTAAAGGACCGTAAAGGAGAGGACCACGAATTCGATATACCGCTCGAGGTTTGTCGATCTTCGTTCGAGGCTCGCTAATAACGTCTTTATTTACACAGATGGCTCCAAGACTACTGCTGCCGACGGATGTTCCTTTGTCATTGGGGATGATACCTTTCAATACCGGCTCCTTGACGAGTGTTCAAACTTTACGGCTGAGCTTTTTGCTCTCTATCAGGCTGTTCAGTATATCCGCCGCCATCGTCATTCTCCCTATGCCATCTGCTATGATTCCTTGAGCGCCATCAGTGGGCAAACAGTCATCCGATATTCATCATCAACGGTGGTCTGTGGTTTCTCTGAAACTCAAAAGCCCTTCATTCTCTTCTGTTCAAAAAATAGAGTGGCAACATGACTGAGTCTTTAGACGATTATTTATATTCTACTTGCTGGATAGGGACGGGTAAGTTTGCTTCCTATCCATTGTCTTGTCACCTTTTCCTAGCTCCCTCTGCCCTGAGCAAGGACTGCTAGGTTCGGTTGAAGTTGGAACGCTAGAGGCTCTTCATGGAACGTATGGGCTTGCGTTACAAAATACTACTACACTTATGGTCACGCTGCATTAGCTGTTCCACGCCCTCGATAGTTGATTGGTGTTGCAAATCCCTATCTGCCGAAACTGTTTTTGTTGTAAAGTTAACAATAGTGACCACTGGCTTTCTTCATTAGCACATCTGCTGCGATGGGCTGTACTGCCTGGCTGCAGAAGGAAAATAACTATATAAATTCACAATTCTCGCGCCGAGATTTTTCGGGGCGCAGCTACATGTGTAAAACAGAATTGTGACAAACTATTAAGTAAATGTGGACAGGAGCAGAGCATTAATGTTAGTGTTCGTTCAGAAAAATAAGTAACAGAACGTCATACCGCATCAACTAGTTTTTCTGTGTAGCAGTTACAATTTGCAATTTGATGATATAACTGAGTCATTTAGTTATTAACTCAAGGTATAAACCGTTGGCTTCTCTGCTACTTTTAAACATAAATTCATAATTACTAAAATAGTTAGTATGAAAATGAGTATCATAAGAAACAAATTGAATAGTTGCAGCCAGTTAACTGTTGTACAACAGCTTCTTGGCTCTGTTAAGGATGACTTGGGTTTGAGGAAGCCTGATGTATACAAGATCCCTTGCCACTGTGGAAAAGCTTATATTGGTCAGACAATCCGAACCATTCAGGACCGATATGCTGAGCACCAGCGGCATACACGGTTGCTTCAACCTGAGAAATCTACAGTAGCGGAGCGCTGTCTCGCCGAGGGACACATAATGCTATATGACAAGACACAAATGGTGGCCCCTGCATCTCGCTACTTGGACTGTATTTTAAAAGAATCCATAGAGATTCGTTTATCTCATAATCTTATTAATAGAGACAAGGGTTATCTTTTAAGTGAGACTTGGGACCCGGTGTTATCAGACATTATAAAACAACGGTTTGTGTTTCGATCGCCGGTACAAAATTATAATTTTTTTTTAAATTTTTGATAGCGATGTCTCGATTTCGCCTGTTTCCACCACTGGCGGCGCGGCGCGGTATGTTTACTTGCGCTAGAGGGCAGTTACGGCACCTTCTCGCGCACGCGTTGTGGGACTTCTGCGGCCTATATAGGGGCCGCCGCCTGCGCTGGGAAGTCCCCCCCCCCCTTCCGTCCTGCTTCCTCCCCACTACACCTCTCCCTACCTCCCTTCTCCCCCCAGTCCTTTTGTATTCCCCTCCTCTGCCTACCCCCCTCCCTGTCGCGTCTGCCCCCCACCCCTCTTATGGGTCCTCATCCTCCATCAGCTCCTTTCCCGGTCCCCCCCCCCCCTTCGCTTTTACTCTCCTTTCCCCCCCTTTTTGTTTTCCCATCTCCTGTCCAGTTTCCCTCCACCTGCTCTCGACTGTGGTGTCACCTTTGCCGACTTTTTCGTGCTGTGTTCTAGTGACTATTCAGTGTTGTGTTGCGAACAGAACCCATGCTGTCGCTGGGTGTGCATTTTATATACTTTGCGAACAGAATCCAGACTGTCGCCGTGTTTTTTTTTAAATTGTCTATTGTTTCCCCTGTCTGCTCCGTATGTATTTTTATTCGCTTCATCATCCCTCTGTTGTTTGTTTTAATTTCCCCATTTTCTTTTCACCTTGTTACTCACTAAGTCCCCGATTTTATCGCCTGTTTTTTTATTATTATTTATTCTCCTGCTCTTTGTCAGAAAATCTGTAGGCTGCAGAGCGGCGTCCTAAGCTGCTGCCAGCCCGCCCCCTTCGGGGGGAATTGAAATTCAATAAAGGAAAAAAAAAAAGAAAAAAAAAAAAACGCTGGGAAGTCAGTTCCGGCGAGATCGTGCACCAGAACTCTCACCTGAAGATGGCGGAAAGTTGGACGGCGGAAATATTGTGTCATGAGGACCTTATGATCCGGCTGCACACCCGAGAAGAATATTATGAGGGTACCTAATTCCTCAATGATCGAAACCACTGCATTGGTCATAGGTGGCGCGATTACCAGCAAATATGATGCGAGATCGATACCAGGTCGTCATCCTTTCTAATGTGTTATCGACAATTTGAGCCTCGGGAACGTGCAGTTCTAAGGCCAAAATAGCGGTTCGAATTCGCTATATATATTTACTCAAGACCTAACTTCTTGATTGCACCCGCCAGCAATGCTTGCACCGAAATTCGTTGTTCAAACGGGGTGGCAAGTTGAAACTAATCAGCCCGTTGACGTAAATATTTCAAACCCTTTCCCTCGCGTAAAATATCAGAAAATATTTGACTCAATTTCCAACTGTTTAACTACAATAACTGAAGAATTTGAACATGAAGCACATTCCACGTGTCCGAATGACGTTCAGATTTAACCAAAAGCTATAAAACCGCCTCGAGATTGCTCACGAACTATCTACAACTTATCAATTTCTATCAATAAAACTCCCGTAGGGTGTGATAGTTTACAGAAATTATTCACAGCAAAACATTGAGGAGATTTTATGCACCCGACTAGAATTATTCAAACCAACATTAGCATCAGAAACTTGGTCCCCACTCGAACTTGTTACATCCTCTAGATCAAACTGATTTACAACATCTTGCAATTTGGCCGCCAGAACCTGCAGTTGTTGAATAACTTACATTTGTTCGGTATAAGGCTTAAGATGGCCAAGGTCACTAACACGACTTTCCCAATTCAGTAGCTATGCCTGGAAGTGAGCAAGTTATTACGAGTGGGCGAAGCACCGTCAACAAAATCAATGTTCTGCCCTAAAGTGGCCAAAGCAGCAGGTATAATGTGGCAAGACTTATACAATGCCGCCCACACCCGCGCAGTAAGTTCGGCAACGCTTACCTCGACAACTGTGGAGCGAATCTTTCTTAAGGAAGTTGAGTCCCAGGAAACGCTGTGCCACCATAGTGAACTATGGCCGGAAAATCAAACATGTATAAGTAACAATTTCCCTTAACTACTATACCACTAAATAAACTATCACGGTGAAATATGCTTTGGCCGGCCGCGGTGGTCTCGCGGTTCTAGGCGCGCAGTCCGGAACCGCGCGACTGCTACGGTCGCAGGTTCGAATCCTGCCTCGGGCATGGATGTGTGTGATGTCCTTAGGTTAGTTAGGTTTAAGTAGTTCTAAGTTCTAGGGGACTGATGACCACAGCTGTTAAGTCCCATAGTGCTCAGAGCCATTTGAACCATTTTTGAAATATGCTTACACGTTTCCACCTCCAACAATAAAAACGGTTCATTTGGCCGAAAAAAACATGATAATAGTTAAGAAAAACAAGGCCGAGGGAACATGGAACGGCTAGGCAAAGTTCAGGGAAAACAACTTTCATTCTTTAGTTTACACACTTTATTTAACAAGGACCAAGAACTCCAATTCACAAATCTCACAGTATTTTAAGGCGTATAATTTAAATAAAAACACATAACACAAGTATGCGATTGCAGTCTTTCTCGGCGCATTCCACTGATGAACTCTTCTCGGGTTATCAGCGGAGTGGTGGCGTCGTCTTGTCGCAACGTTTCAATGAGTTTCGTACCCATAAGATGATGGGTACGAAACTCATTGAAACTTTGCGACAAGGCGACGCCACCACTCGGCTGATAACCCGAGAAGAGTTCGTCACATAATACATGTATTTAACAGAGTTTTCGGACTCGGCCGAAGAGGAGAAAATGGCAGAATTCTAAACTGCTGGTTCGTTCAGTGTTTCTAATTCAAGCTCTAGTTGGAGCGCACATACGGCTCTACAGTCAAATTAGCCCGTGTCGGCATCGTGCTCCTGCCGCAGATCTCAGAGGCACGCGAGATTCACAGTCAAATCAGTCAGTATCTGCCTCGGGGTCGGCGCCAATGGAGGATGTGGGGACGGCGCAGACAGACTCGACGCTGATTTCTTCTCGGCGCCCGCAGCATCAGTCGTCAGAATCGGGCCACGATCTCCCGCCCGCCTGTCATCAAGACGCCAGCTACCTACAGGACGAAGCGACGTCGACCGCATCTACGGAATACCTTCATCTGCCCCAGGTGTGCGTCCTATGCCCGGTAGCCTGGCGTATGTCGGGACACGGTCAGGGTTACTGCATCGGCCGAAGTCTTTAAGTTTCTCCCCCATCACCAACACGTGTATCCAAGCTTTTACTCTGCTTTTCGTTACGCACACTACACGACGCCGGTGTGAGGGTTTGGGTTGGAGGGTGGAAGGGGGTTGGGCTAGGACTGTGCTATCACTGAAGAGTCGATACCACGTACGGGTCATCATCATCGAAGATTTAAAAATTGGCAGCACAAGTGCAGTGTCGTCCAGGTACTCTCCATTTACGCCTGAGTTAATCACCCTTAAGTTCCCATGCGCATCCCTAACAGATCTGTTGTTTGTATACGTCTCCGCCACTCTGAAACATATTTCTTCGTGTCAGTGCTAAGCACCGTTACATCTGTGTCAACATTTTCCAAACCACTATGTCGATTGTATCGGACATGACGACACGATGGTTTGCTCTTCTCCACCTCGATCTCTGTATGTGTCACAAATGGATTTCGGTTTTAGAGGCTTATGTGAAAGACGTTTTGATAGGATTCCATTCCTGAAATAGTGTTCTGAACGTGAAATAGGCATTTCTAATGCGCTCATGCCACATTTGCCTCTGATTCTAAGGCGTAAAGAGGATTATAGGTTACATGTTCTTTACGTGAACTAGGTGAATCACATAGATCACTCATAGACCATCTAATAAATATTGAAGTGTGTTTTACATCGTCTTTAACTCTTCTTTAATGGATGTACTAAATAATTTAACCATTTATACCTGCCACATAATTTTTTTTTGCCTTGTATGCCTTATATGCGTCATCTGGCCTATAGTTTAGTGCAGTTGGCGCCTAGTTGCTTCTCTACGAAGTAGTTAAGACGTATGACGATTTCGTTACATCCGTTTCAGACTTATAACTAACGGAAGTTATAGCACTGGAGGAATTATCAAAGATATCGTCTAATTTCCTGTGTGCATTTAACATCACGTCTACAGTCGACAAAGCTACCTCAAAGAATTGGAGAAGGAGGTGTGATTCTCCTACGACACTGTTATGAAGAGAATGAAAATTTTACACGCTTGCGAGTGCTTTGTTATAGATGACCTGCTGTCTCCTTAGAGTGGCTTGTCATTAATAAGTCCGTTAGTAGATCTCTGTGGTCCTTTCAAAATTAAAGATCCCAATATGATACTTACGAAAGTAACACGAAGTGAACACCAAATAGTAAAACAGGACATATGCAGTGAACGAATTATCAGATTGAAACTGTGTGCCCGACCGATACTCGAACTCGGGACCTTTGCCTTTCGCGGGCAAGTGCTCTACCATCTGAGCTACCGAAGCACGACTCACGCCCGGTCCTCACAGCTTTACTTCTGCCAGTATCTCGTCTCCTACCTTCCAAACTTTACACAAGCTCTCCTGCGAACCTTGCAGAGCACCTGTAAAGTTTGGAAGGTAGGAGACGATATACTGGCAGAAGTAAAGCTGTGAGGAGCGGCCTTGAGTCGTGCTTCGGTAGCTTAGATGGTAGAGCACTTGCCCGCGAAATCCAAAGGTCCCGAGATCGAGTCTCGATCGGGCACACAGTTTTAATCTGCCAGGAAGTTTCATATCAGCGCACACTCCACTGCAGAGTGAAAATATCATCTGGAATTATGAGATTGTCTGCGGCAAACGAACATGACATGTTAACTAAAGTATTACTTAGTCGGACTGGGTTCTACTAGATATGAACTTTTAACATACACAGTACACGGGATCATTTATAACTGAGTTGAAACTATTGGTCTGAATTAAACGATACATATTTGGAAAGGAGCGAAATTATTGGTGTGATTTTGCCACAAATGTTGGAGATTGTTCCATCTTTTGTGGTTAGAAAATGCTACCATTTTCTCCGGAGGCGGACGTGCAAGAGCCGTTGGCCATTGCACCTGGTTTGCCCGTTACCTCCTGAACTGTGCTCCCCTGTAGAAGGGGTGCAGACGATTCTTGTCCAGGCCCTGACGTCGTCTAGTCGGAGATGTTGGTAGCTCAATACTGAGTTTTGAGCACGTTTGTAGCCGCTTTCAGTTCAAGTTAACAGACTCTGCAGGCGTATCGTCGCCGAATTTGTGTTAGACACATTTCACTACGGACACTATTCTTACGGGTAACGTAGTGGAGGACCGTTCGTGAGGCTTCGGATGACACCACATTCACGTTTACAAAACTCTTCAAATCGAATTAAATGAGGATGCGGAAGTAATTCAGTAGAATGTAGTTGTACGTGAAGTCACTGTTGTGACGTAACAGGACTGTTCCTTAAACTTTTATGGAAATATGTGCATAAAATATGTCGTTACAATCGAGAATTTGTGCATTTTTGAAGCAGCAATATTCGAAATACTTCGTTGGAGCAATTAGAACCACTGTAAGAGAAATGTTTGACTAATTTGAGCCGGCCGCAGAGGTCTCGCGGTTCTAGGCGCGCAGTGCGGAACCGCGCGACTGCTACGGTCGCAGGTTCGAATCCTGCCTCGGGCATGGATGTGTGTGATGTCCTTAGGTTACTTAGGTTTAAATAGTTCTAAGTTCTAGGGGACTGATGACCACAGCTGTTAAGTCCCATAGTGCTCAGAGCTATTTGAACCATTTTTTGACTAATTTGAGGTGTACAGAAATGGTTCAAATGGCTCTGAACACTATGGACTTAACATCTGAGGTCATCAGTCCCCTAGAACTACTTAACCTAACTAACCTAAGGACATCACAAACATCCATGCCCGAGGCAGAATTCGAACCTATGACCGTAGCGGTAGAAAGAGAGAGTCTCCAACTCGACAACTGGTAGTAAACTTCTTTTTCAAAAATATTTATTTCTGCTTTAGTGTATTAAGCATAGCAGTCGAGATCATTTCCATTTTCCTTACAGTTATTATAAGACGTGTGTAAGGTGTCAAACTACAAGTAACTTGGAAGAAAATCTATTTCGGCGAATGGCAAATTTTGAGGTCGTACCTGTAATCCTACTGTCTCTCTTCATACTCGGTTAAGCGTTTGAAGTTTTTTCCTTTGTGACCTCAATTTCAATTCATTTCTAGAAACAGAAAACAATCCAGTTGCACATAAGATCATTTTTCAGAACGTTAACTTTCTCGTGGGCCTTCTTAGATATCGTTGTTAATATGGCACGATCACACCCAGAAATAAACACAAAACCATAAATGTACTTATATCACTACTAAGAAACAGAATACATTTATGTCAACTTCACAAAAGTAGGTTATATGATTAAAACGTCTAATAGTTTTTTGAATTATGTATTAACAACAAAGAACATGACAAAAAGAAAGATATGAACGCAAAAAAGATGAAAAGCACTAGATTCTCGGACTCAGGAAGAATTTAGTCTTTGGTTTGAAGAAACGGAATAATCTTGAAGAGTCCTATGTGGTTATGAACAAAGAATACAAAGCATCAAATAAAATTAATGTAGCAATTTCGTGAATGAACTCAATCATCTATAAAAAGAACGAATGGCGATCAGCACGATAAAATCTGCTGACATATACACCATAGTAGCAGAATGGTGCGACTCACAATGTCATTGTCCTTGCACCATTGAACAGTCTCCTGTACAGATTGTATAGCGTCCACAACAGTTTTACGCACGTATTTCACTACGAGGTCTCTGTCCTAGGATTTCACAGTTGTCTTCACGGCTAACGCACCTTCTCGTAGCATAGGCATTAAAGTTTTTTGAAGGAAGACATATTCATCGGGACCGGCTTTACTGCTTTCCAGGGCCTGCGGGCTTCAAAATTAGAGATTATCAATAGTGAGTCACAAATTAACAACTATTCACACACATCACAACACTGAAATCCGAGGAAGAGTGTGTTAACATCGTCGAGAGCCTTTTTAATCAGAACAAGTGGAACTTCGTTTTATTTAGTGTTTATTCGGTAATGAGTGTTTCGAAACGTAATCATAATAAATTAGACTACAGAAACTCGCCTTGTAAAGCAATCGATTTGAGACGAATTTACACGACAGAAATTTCAAGGCTCTGATGTAACTTACTTTTATCTCTGTACTGGCATCCCTTTTCTTATCTTAATGTAGTATAGTGCCACTATTTGGCTGCTGATGGTTCTTATTATCATATTCATTATACAAATGTGCACCAGCTTCACTAATATTATCTCCGTCAAGCTGTATTGCTTCTACTTTGTCCCTCGAAAGAAAAGAACCTTCTCCTCATATTAATATGCTGTCAGTGTTTAAAAAATACACTTTCCTTTTTACTGTCAGAACAACATCCTCAGCATCGTTCAGAAGTGAAGAGTGAAGGAAGAAAACATTTATGTGTAGAATTCAAACAATAATTTCATGAACTACACACCGTTAAGAAATACGATATTGGTTAGTACACTCCTGGAAATTGAAATAAGAACACCGTGAATTCATTGTCCCAGGAAGGGGAAACTTTATTGACACATTCCTGGGGTCAGATACATCACATGATCACACTGACAGAACCACAGGCACATAGACACAGGCAACAGAGCATGCACAATGTCGGCACTAGTACAGTGTATATCCACCTTTCGCAGCAATGCAGGCTGCTATTCTCCCATGGAGACGATCGTAGAGATGCTGGATGTAGTCCTGTGGAACGGCTTGCCATGCCATTTCCACCTGGCGCCTCAGTTGGACCAGCGTTCGTGCTGGACGTGCAGACCGCGTGAGACGACCCTTCATCCAGTCCCAAACATGCTCAATGGGGGACAGATCCGGAGATCTTGCTGGCCAGGGTAGTTGACTTACACCTTCTAGAGCACGTTGGGTGGCACGAGATACATGCGGACGAGCATTGTGCTGTTGGAACAGTAAGTTCCCTTGCCGGTCTAGGAATGGTAGAACGATGGGTTCGATGACGGTTTGGATGTACCGTGCACTATTCAGTGTCCCCTCGACGATCACCAGTGGTGTACGGCCAGTGTAGGAGATCGCTCCCCACACCATGATGCCGGGTGTTGGCCCTGTGTGCCTCGGTCGTATGCAGTCCTGATTGTGGCGCTCACCTGCACGGCGCCAAACACGCATACGACCATCATTGGCACCAAGGCAGAAGCGACTCTCATCGCTGAAGACGACACGTCTCCATTCGTCCCTCCATTCACGCCTGTCGCGACACCACTGGAGGCGGGCTGCACGATGCTGGGGCGTGAGCGGAAGACGGCCTAACGGTGTGCGGGACCGTAGCCCAGCTTCATGGAGACGGTTGCGAATGGTCCTCGCCGATACCCCAGAAGCAACAGTGACCCTAATTTGCTGGGAAGTGGCGGTGCGGTCCCCTACGGCACTGCGTAGGATCCTACGGTCTTGGCGTGCATCCGTGCGTCGCTGCGGTCCGGTCCCAGGTCGACGGGGACGTTCACCTTCCGCCGACCACTGGCGACAACATCGATGTACTGTGGAGACCTCACGCCCCACTTGTTGAGCAATTCGGCGGTACGTCCACCCGGCCTCCCGCATGCCCACTATACGCCCTCGCTCAAAGTCCGTCAACTGCACATACGGTTCACGTCCACGCTGTCGCGGCATGCTACCAGTGTTAAAGACTGCGATGGAGCTCCGTATGCCACGGCAAACTGGCTGACACTGACGGCGGCGGTGCACAAATGCTGCGCAGCTAGCGCCATTCGACGGCCAACACCGCGGTTCCTGGTGTGTCCGCTGTGCCGTGCCTGTGATCATTGCTTGTACAGCCCTCTCGCAGTGTCCGGAGCAAGTATGGTGGGTCTGACACACCGGTGTCAATGTGTTCTTTTTTCCATTTCCAGGAGTGTACTTCATTAACCTGAAGATCGCGGATACTTGTACGTGATGTGTGCAACTATTGAGAGACACGACTGCTTACAAACTATATAACTAGCACAGAGGACCACCGACAAGCGTTGCTTGTCCTACGAACTAAATATCATTGCGCAGCTGTTACTACAACTAGCCTCCAATAGTCGAAGAAGAAAATAAACAAAAAGCTGAAGAGATCCGAACGATATAAATTTTCATAGTACCTTTAATTTCCACTGAATACGCTCCTAGATTGTCATCAGGAGACTTTCTTCATTTTCCTAATTTGCACCTCTGTCTCTGTAAGCGGATTCTTCTTGAGATGCGTCCGTCCTTCAGCTTCCGTTTCGTTTCTACAGAAATGCTAAACCGAACTGACTGCTCCGAAAGAGCCCCAACAGCACCTTTCAGCTAAAAGGGGCTCACAAGGTGCAGAAGAACTCTTGAAACGCACACAAGTCCAACTAGCACAAGCGCTCTAGCCATCATCATCATCTTCGTAGACTAGTT
The DNA here is from genome assembly GCF_023864275.1 of Schistocerca cancellata. Lineage (NCBI taxonomy): Eukaryota > Metazoa > Arthropoda > Insecta > Orthoptera > Acrididae > Schistocerca > Schistocerca cancellata. The sequence goes on from NC_064628.1 coordinate 847,419,987, forward strand.
CACAATCGTCTGATGGCGGTTATTGCTAGGAGACGCACCAGTCTCTGTTGGCCGAAATTAATTTGTTTATTCTTCTGCTCCACAGATCATATAACATCGTTTGAAGCTGCTAGTTTGAAAAAATCAGCTGCTGTCTCAGACAGTTGTTACAACTTAATTCGAAAAACCTAAAAACAATACTTACGAGTTGGGCATATTCCTTCTGCGAAGCGTAAATTGAGTGTTTTAAATGTGACTGTACGTCGAATGTGTGATGAGTGTTTGAAGCGCAGCGTTCTAATGGTTATGCTTTCGGTGACGATGAAAAGTAAGTGAGAGGATGATACACAGCTACATCAAGGAGTCTGATTCTCATGAAAGACAGTAGTCGTGCCGCAGAACTGAATTCTCCCAGCCAGTGGACAGACACTACAGGACTATCAGATGTTACAGTGACGTTAAAGACCAGTTTTATACTTGAGTCAAGAATGTACTGCGAAGTCTCCTCCCCTTGCTGGAATGATACAGACAACGAAAATGTGATCCAGAGTTATATACTTGTAAATTCGTGGTGTTAGATACTTCATTGAAACAGCCCTCGTAACGTCCAAAGCCTGTTGCAACAGTCTACGGAATGGAACTGTCTCGTTATGGTATCTGTTCTTTCGGACATGTTCGAAGGAACAGATATCATTTTCATACAGTTAAGGCTAACCGGCCTTGTTCTGTGCTGGATGCACACGCATTGCCCGAACTCTTACGGGAATCGGTAAGATTGTCTGCGCGGGTAATGAGTGTAAATCGCTGCAGTCGCATTAGCTTCTGTGCCCTCGGTGGCTCAGCTGGATAGTGCGTCTGTTCTGCAAACAGGAGATCCAGGGTTCTAGGCCTGGTCGGGGCACACATTTTCATCTGTCTCCGTAGATGTATGTGAACACCTGTCGACAGCTTCGGGTTTTGATTTAATTATCTTTTCGTATTGTATCGTGGAGGATTTGTATTAAAACACAATGGATTGTACTCTGAAATTGGTTTTTTTTAACTGTCATTAAACTGCCAGCTCTAAACTGAGTGTTTAATTAATAAAACTGATGTCCTTTGATTCTACTAATGTTCGAGACCAAACTACTGTGCGTCTGAGTTAAATCATTTGTTTGGGAGAAACGATCGCCTGCTTTCGTTTTTGGTGTTGTGAGGGCACTTCCGTGCATAAGAGTAATGCGCTTACGAATGTAATAACATTTTTGTTTGGTCTTCTATTTGATAATTAAATTGCACGGGAAGTTGTGTGCAATGATTTCAGTCGTATTATGGATGTACCACTAGCAGCATCAGATTTCACAATTTTGCACGCTGTTTCGTTAGCAATTTATATCATCATATTATACCACATATGAACTTTTGGTCGCTTTTTACTTACATTTGGCAGTACAAACAATCAGACAACTGGGTGAATAGAATTATCGATTGACGTTTCTGCATAAACTTAATTCTGTATATAGTCAGTTCGTCTGTAGAGTTTGATAAGTGAGTTGTCGAGTATCAAGATATGTGACACAGATGGCCATATCTTTTTGCTGCATTGACTTAGAGGCGATGTCTTATTGCTCCGACACGGGAACGAAAAGTTTAGTATTAGACGCAAATTTCAATGTAATACCTGTACCTCTTCTTGAGAAAACAGTTTTCACAAACGGGCAGACAGACACATGGATAAGAAATGTAAAAAAAAGTAATATGCCAAATATTTTGATTCTTGGTCGCCGGGAATACTCGTTAGCCCTTCACGGGTGAGACTGCACCTGGCAAAATATGCCCATAAATGGCCGTATCTTTTGACTGCATTGACATAGAAGCTTACATTTTTCACTGTCAAATGTATCTGGCCGTTCCTGACAAATTGAATCTACACAGACAGACAGGTAGATCGACGAGTCTGTTCCTCATGAAGGACAATAATGGGGCCGCAGAACTGAATCAAAATGATCACTCCACTAACGGCTCCGTATTCGCCGACTGAGGTACTGAGCTTCTGCCTTATTTGATCTTAAGTCCACCAAAACTTCCCTAAACTCTGATTCTTACATTTTACCTCCAATCTCTTCCAACTGAATTCCTGTTCCTTCTTGTATATCATCAGACAAATCTTCCCCCTCGTAGGGGTTTTCAATGTACTCTTCCCACCTATCGGCTCTTTCCTCTGTATTTAACGGTGGGATTCTCCTTCCACTATTAATGCATTTTATGTGCTTGTAATGCAGTGGTTTCCGTAGCGTAGTGCATCCATGTCGTTGATCATAGCTGGTTCGTCCACCTCTGTCCGCTCCTCCGCCCTCTTTGACAAGGCCGTCGAGTGAATGAGCGTGACTTCTTATGCCGGACGTCTTCGGCCGTTATTTAAGATGATTCTTGAATGAGATTTTCACTCTGCAGCGGAATGCGCGCTGATATGAAACTTCCTGGCAGAATAAAACTGTGTGCCCGACCGAGACTCGAACTCGGGACCTTTGCCATTGCCTTTGGTGGAGCACTTGCCCGCGAAAGGCAAAGGTCCCGAGTTCAAGTCTCGGTCGGCCACACAGTTTTAATCTGCCAGGAAGTTTCATATCAGCGCACACTCCGCTGCAGAGTGAAAATCTCATTCTGGAAACCTCCCCCAGGCTGTGGCTAAGCCATGTCTCCGCAATATCCTTTCTTTCAGGAGTGCTAGTTCTGCAAGGTTCGCAGGAGAGCTTCTGTAAAGTTTGGAAGGTAGGAGACGAGGTACTGGCAGAAGTAAAGCTGTGAGTACCGGACGTGAGTCGTGCTTCGGTAGCTCAGATGGTAGAGCACTTGCCCGCGAAAGGCAAAGGTCCCGAGTTCGAGTCTCGGTCGGGCACACAGTTTTAATCTGCCAAGAAGTTTCAAGATATTTCTTATTCAAAATTAAAGAGGCTGCCAGGGTTTGAACCCAGGACCGAGGACGTCTTTATAGTTATTCAAAGGCTCTATTCCTAGGCCACAGATGTTTCTATACAGAAATGGGTACATTGACCAACTCTTTCGTTTTCTGTCCCTTCATTCCTGTCTTCTAGAACACAAACGTAAGTTTTCATTCATTCCAAGTCTCCGACCACCTCATTCGTTTCGGGTCCAGACATTTTTTGTTGCAAATTGCGATATTAATTTTTCTTTTACTTTGCCTGGTTTGATCATTAAAAATTACGTCCTGTATCTATTTTCTATAACTAGAAATTCGGGTGGGAAGATTTGAGATCGGGTCACCCTAGTGAAAGGACTGAGGCCCTCATATAACTGCTCCAGCATTCGTCAACTTGAATACATAGATTGAGTTTATTGAAGTCAAACGAGTTCGAAAAACATTCAGCAGCAAAACTGCCTCGGCAGGCTTTATAAAATTGGTTTCTGAATTGCTGCCACTAATTGTATGTCATTAGCCATTAGCTATTCACCAGAATCACAGAATTTTAAAAACAAATAAATACAGGTAGCAAAATTCTCTTAGCAGTTTTCTAACTAAATGTCATTTAAATATGTGTCATTAATTATGATCCTACTGTCACTTAGTATACAACAATGTGCAGAATTTGAGAAACAAAAAACGGTCACTGAATAGTTAGCTATAGTTAATCAAAATTCCCTGATAAGATTTTAAGTGAATGATTTATAAACAGTTGTTATTAATTATGAAACCAATGTCATTCAGTAGACAGAAAAATACAGAATGTATTAAAAAACATGTAGCAGTCACTGAATAAGCAGCTACAGTTAGCCAAAATTCTGTTATCAGTTTCCTACGAACTGACTTTTAAATAACTGATATTAATTGTGACTATTGGTTGCATAAATCCCATCCAGTGGCGGGGGTTTTGGTGGGAAGGGGGAGCGGGGGAGAGATGAAGAACAGGAGGTAACAGCATACACGGAAGTTAATCCACTGTTCTTCCTCTCCTTAAGCTAGCTTGCAAAGTAACGGACCGTCTTCACTAGCCTGAACGGGCCAAATAACCTCCAAGTCGCTGGAGTGTTTTCCAAAATATCATGCCCACTCACAGAAACTGGTTCGCAGGGCAGGCGATAAACGACGGTCAGAACCAGTCTCGGCGCCTACACAGGAGCCGATTTGTTCTTTTATGTGCCAAGCAGAACTCCAAACCTCTCACGCCTACGGCCTACTGCCTCTGCACACCACACACTCACTACACAAAATTTTCCTTCTTCATGGCTTCTGTACCCACCGATGGTGTCACTGGTCTACCTGCAAAGTTATCCAGACAAAGCTCGTCAACGAGCGGCGAAATCAGTAGAAGGCCGAGCCTGCATGGTTCAACTTCCACAACTGAAACTCAAAGGCATCCTGTCAGGGTTCGGCACCAGGCCAGTAGGTAAAGGTGTTGCTACCTATCCTCCTTAACCGGACTGCGAGCTAACATCCCAAAGATGTTCGGTCTCACATGCGGTTCCTTCTCATCGAAATGCCTTGGCTCATACTCGTCTAGGGGATGATCCGCAGGTGTCACATTACACGCACTAAATTAGACACTTGTGACCATTCGGTTAAATTGCCTGGCTGATGCCTAGTTTGCGAAATTGTATGAAATATACGAAGTTAACATAACATACGGTAACAGTAATATTAATATCGGGAGCTAAATTAATGACCCACAAACGATGTAGCCACACAGTTACGCTTTGGTTGGAATATTGTTTATTCAGAAATCAAACTAATAGCGAAAATTGTCGTATTTAGGGTTACTGTTACACTCTAGCGCATGTCCATTTGACACAGTTCGACCCCTCACAGTCTCGTCGCCAAACACATGTCCAATACTCCACCTCGTTATCTACGCGTAAAGTTAGAGTTCACTCCAGGCGCAATTCTGCTCTCTGCTCAGAGACTAAGTCCACTGATACCACACAAAGTGAAATTTAATGAGTCGTTTCACTTCCTAGCTACCTAAAGACCGAACTTCCTCTATCGCGTCTCAATCCGAAGTGTCCCTCTGCCCGTCTCCGGCCGCGTCTCCCGCGTGCCGAACAACGTCGCTCAACTGACCAGTGCAGTTCCCTTCCCTGAAGCCGTCCACCTCATTGGCTACAGCATATTCTATATAATTTTACATTTTACCATACTTAAATAATCAGAGTTTGACCACTTTCACACTCTAAATAAAATAACAATAATATCCATTCCATAGTGAACGTTAAATTGTTTTACATAAAACATACAATTTCTTCTCAACTTTGAATGTCATGGCTATTAGCCTTGCAGCAGTGTGCATTCTGATAAATAAACAAATACCTAAAGTAACTATCATCCAAAAAAGATTGCAACAAATACTCTACTACCTAATAAAAAATGTCGTGTGACTAGGGCCATGATTCAATAAGGTGTCCTGCTGTCATCGGTCAATGTGTTTTGTATGGACGAAATAATGATCTGATGCTTAACTGATAATACTGATAATTTAAATTTACTATATCTTTCAAAGACATGAAGTTACAGAGTTGATACTTACAATGTTTTTCATTTTAATAATGCGATATTCTACGAAATATCGATCGTTAAGACTGACCATAGCGTTCAGATTTTAGCATTCAGGTCTTTGCTACAAAACTACTTAATTTCGCTTTAATAGTAAATCCTAAACTATTATAGATATAATCAATAATCAACTACACTATTGACCATTAAAATTGCTACACCAAAAAGAAATGCAGACGATAAACGGGTATTCATTGGACAAATGTATTACATTAGAACTGACATGTGATTACATTTTCACGCAGTTTGGGTTCATAGATCCTGAGAAGGCAGTACCCAGAACAACCACCTCTGGCCGTAATAACGGCCTTGATAAAACTGGGCATTGAGTCAAACAGCGCTTGGATGACGTGTACAGGTACAGCTGCCCATGCATCTTCAACACGATACCACAGTTCATCAAGAGTAGTGACTGGCCTATTGTGACGAGCCAGTTGCTCGGCCACCATTAACCAGACGTTTTTAGTTGGTGAGATATCTGGAGAATGTGCTGGCCAGCGCAGCAGTCGAACATGTTCTGTATCCAGAAAGGCACCTACAGGACCTGCAACATGTGGTCGTGCATTATCCTGCTGAAATGTTGGATTTCGCAAGGATCGAATAAAGGGTGGAGCCACGGGTCGTAACACATCTGAAATATAACGTCCACTGTTCAAAGTGCCGTCAATGCGAACAAGAGGTGACCGAGACGTGTAACCAATGGCACCCCATACCATCACGCCGGGTGATACGCCAGTATGGCGATGACGAATACACGCTTCCAATGTGCGTTCACCGCGATGTCGCCATACACGGATGCGACCATCATGATGCTGTAAACGGAAACTTGGTTCATCCGAAAAAATGACGATTTGTCATTCGTGCACCCAGGTTCATCGTTGAGTACACCATCGCATGCGCTCCTGTCTGTGATGCAACGTCAAGGGTAATCGCAACCACCGTCACCGTGCTGATAGCCCTTGCTGCTGCAAACGTCGTCGAACTGTTCGTGCAGATGGTTGTTGTCTTGCAAACGTCCCCATCTGTTGACTCGGGGAGCGAGACGTGGTTCCACGATCCGTTACAGCCATTTGGATAAGATGCCTGTCATCTCGACTGCTAGTGATACGAGTCCGTTGGGATCCAGCACGGCGTTCCGTATTACCCTCCTGAACCCACCGATTCCATATTCTGCTAACACTCATTGGATCTCTACCAACGCGAACAGCAATGTCGCGATACGATAAACCGCAATCGCGATAGACTACAATCCGACCTTTATCGAAGTCGGAAACGTGATGGAACGCATTTCTCCTCCTTACACGAAGCATCCCAACAACGTTACACCAGGCAAAGCCGGTCAACTGCTGTTTGTGCATGAGAAATCGGTTGGAAACTTTCCTCATGTCAGCACGTTGTAGGTGTCGCCACCGGCGCCACCCTCGTGTGAATGCTCTGAAAAGCTCATCATTTTCATATCACAGCATCTTCTTCCTGTCGGCTAAATTTCGTGTCTGTAGCCCGTCATCTTCTTCGTGTAGCAATTTTAATGACCAGTAGTGTATTATTGAGATCACCATGACAATTAAAGAAGATGGTAGATTAAAATTACTGTGTCTCCATTCCCTGAATTCATAAATGTTTCCCTTTATGGTCGATCTTAGGTCCACCACATTTAACACTGCTACGCTTCCCTGGGCCCTAAGAGCTCCTACAGGGTTTCGCGAAGACGTAGATTCTCGTCTGTCTCACTCGCACACTACTGCGCTTAGGCCTGATCAGCCTGGCCTCATTCAGCACAATAGACGCCTCTGAGTTTCCCCACCTCGTGGCAAATCAACGCTCTTTTTGGCACACGGTCCTGGACGTCAGGATTCGTTTCACAATTCCTGGAAGGCTGTCTCTTGCGGTCACATACTTGAACGAGAGTCAAATGCTCGGTAACTCACACACCGGTTCGCAGGTCAGAACCAGTCTCGGCGCCTTCACATGAGCTGATTCGTTCTTCTGTGTACCATGCAGAACTCCTAACCTCTCGAGCCTTCGGCCTGCTCCCTCTGCATACCACACACTCACTGCACAAAATTTTCCTTCTCTGTGGCTTCTGTATCCACCGACGGCGCCACTGGTCTACCTGAAAAGTTATCCAGACAAATATCGCCAAAGAGCGGCGAAATCGGTAGAAGGCCACGCCTGCGTGGCTCAATCTCCACCAGGCCAGAAGGTAAAGATGATGCTAGCTATCATCCTCAACCGAACTAACATACTGCAGCGATCTTGCAGTTCAATTCGGCCGGGCGGAGTGGCCGTGCGCTTCTAGGAGCTACAGTCTGGAACAGAGCGATCGCTACGGTCGCAGGTTCGAATCTTGCCTCGGGCATGGATGTGTGTGATGTCCTTAGGCTAGTTAGGTTTAATTAATTCTAAGTTCTAGGCGACTGATGACCTCAGAAGTCGCATAGTGCTCAGAGCCATTTGAACCATTTTGTTCAATTCGTTATGGACCAAGATATTAACTGAACTCAGACACCTTAACTGAACTCAGATACCTTAAGATTTTACAGTGGTCTATAAAACGGTGATGTTCACACATCTCTGTATTTGCATACGCATGGTTAGGCCAGTTAATTTGGGGCCCTAGTATAGTTGCCAGAATTGTAGCTGCCTGTGATATGATTCGAAACACACCAGGGATATTTTTCAGGGTGCTTCAGAACCTTGTTCGTAGATGGCATGCTTGCACTGAGGTTTTCAGCACATTTTCTAAAGTACAGTATAAATGGTTTGTTCATTGTGTTAGTGATACTATTTGCACTTAACTGTAACTAATGTAATTAAAAAGTACACAGTAATCTAATTTTATTTCTGTTATCACTTTAAGCTGGCTTCTCCGGCTCTAGGTTCCGTACCTCAAATATTTAGCATAGAAAAAGCATTTCTCGTCTCCGGTAACGATTAAGGATAGGTTTTGGTCGGTGTTTTTCACGAGACAATTGATGATGAGAAAGCAGAGATTCACATGTGACCACCCGCTGATTTTTGTGATTATACCGTATAGAATGCTGTAGCCACATGTGGTGTATATACTGAAAGACCTTCGGTACACACACCATCAGATTATTTGACTTGTCGCTCTAGCCAAGTAGGCGAGTGTCAGCAATATGTCTCATGGTCTTATCGTGGTGTGTTTATCTTCTGCTGTTAGGTAAGACGATATAAATGCCACTTGCACGCTTAGAGTAGCAGATTGACAGTGACCAACTTTAAACAGAACTTGATTAATTTTCACACACATTTATTAAAATAATAAAAAGCATAGAAATAATTTAACTTGATTCTAGATGCTATTTACAATTGACAATCTGATGTTCCTTTGGTCTTGGTACGTTACTCTTATTCTCACATATCTCTGATACTTGACAAAGTGTCTATACATATCTCTTCATGGCTATGTACAGGAATATGATAATCTTACTAGGCGCAGACTGAAACTTGACTGCAGACTAATGCAGACAAATGCAGACTAATGCAGACTGACTAATCGGAGGTCTGTACACTTGTTATAATACCTCGCCCGTTCAGGTATCACTGCGCGAGTGTGATCTGTGAGGAGAAAAGGTTCTACGTTAGCAGCAATCTCATTGGTTGCATTACATATTAATACATGGATCAGCGGAAGAAGAATTTGGTCCGTCTCTAAGACAGCGCCATCTCGTAGTGCGGAGACGGACGAGCGCTGCGCCTGCGCTGTTGGGCTTAGCGGGGCGCGCTCTAGTGGGAAATTTGTGTACGCGCTGACTACGCGGAACTATGTACACAACAATTTGTAACTACATTTTTTACGTTTTTTGAACCTTCCCCATTGCATACAAATGTCGCACGAGGATGGAGTGATCACAGTTCGCCATAACTGTCACTTCTCGAGTGCGCAGACGTGAATCATTGTGTATTAATACGTTTAAAAGATCTTCATCAAAACCCGAAGTCCCTCCTGAGCGTCAAACGATCCTCCTTCAAACGCACTCATACAAGGTGCAACTGTATCTCGCTGCCTCTAAAGAAAGGTTCAAATGGCTCTGAGCACTATGGGACTTAACAGCTGTGGTCATCAGTCCCCTAGAACTTAGAACTACTTAAACCTAACGAACCTAAGGACATCACACACATCCTTGCCCGAGGCAGGATTCGAACCTGCTACCGTAGCGGTCGCGCGGATTCAGACTGAAGCGCCTAGAACCGCTCGGCAACCACGGCCGGCTCGCTGCCTCTGCTGCTGTCACTCCTCTACTGACCTCAAACTGTAGAATGCATCAGAAATGTTTCGATTTCTCCATTTGCCACAAGGTGTTATAGCGTCCACAGCTGCACTGACTGTCTCCAAATGAAAAAAATCACAATATGGAAATTCAAGTAGCAACAGTGATCTACAAATAAAAAATGACAATCGATAAATAAATCTATAGCAACCGGAATGCATTCAAAACAAAACGCAGTGAACTTAAACACTCACCAAATATTATGATTGTTACGGGACTTGTTGGAGGATTGGTCCGAGCGAAGCTGTTGTACAGATAATGTTTCGTGACTTTAAATAGCTTGATATTGTGGAGGGCGGCGACACGGAAGTTAACGCAGTAAAATATCCGGCTGCGAAATGGCCACGTTGGCGCCGCAATCGGATTTCGAGCGCGCGACTCATCTGGTCGTTACTGCGACTCATCTGGTCGTTACTGCCGCTGCCAGCCGCCGTGGGTCGCCATTACAGCTGTTCCAGAAACAACAGCTCACCCCGCAATCTGGCCTAAGCTGACGGACGGCGTGTGTTTGCGCAGACCAGCCTGCCACACTGGCGGCGACTCATCTAATTCTGAAGTAGCGGTTCAGTTCGAAAACACAATACATCACAGATAGACACAAGGCGGTTGTAACAAGTGATGGGCGACATGATAACTCTGCAACGATGTGTGGCTCCTCTAATCATGCAGGTTATAATAGCTTTTCTATTTGTATTACAATAAACATTAGTGGTGGCACGTAATAACGATGAAGCTGGCAGCAGGTACACTCATGGTGTGTAGTCAAGAGTGTTTTAGCAATGCCTAATATTCTTCTTCTTTTCTGTTCTTCCTCCTTTCCTGTTGTGTCCAAGGATAGTGCACAGACGGAATGTCTGCCATTACAACTACATAAACACTCAAATTTCTCGTTTCGCAAAATGATGAAGATAAAGGATAGTGTTCGTAGGTTTTCTATCACACGGTTTTTTATTATTTATTTTAATAAAACATCAGTCAAGGAGTATAACAAATTTTTCTGTCACATATTTTAATTTATCAGTACTTAACTGAAAATTAAAGTTATTCACACATTAGATAAGTTCATCAATCTAGGTGTAATACTAATAATGATAAGTAACGGGGAAAAAATTAAGATGTGCCTTAATTGTGTTATCACATATCGATACCACCCCACTGGCGTCTAAAGGTAGGCAACGGAATTGAAGGTTCCTGTCAGACGGTCGCACGGCATCCTGCGGACTTGAAACCGTTCACCAGCCACCTCGTCAAAGTACCCGTGATATTGCAAGGCAGTTCTAGATGTCTCAAAGGCTTGTTGTAGAACTGTTGCACGATTAAGAACTACGCCTGCATCAATACACGTTAACTGAACACCAGCGGACAGACGAGTTAGTTTTGTGAGTGGCTTTGGCACCAAGTGGATGATTACGAATATTTTATAAACAACGTGACGTGGACTGACGAATCTAGCTTCGCTCGTGAAGGTATTTTAAACCTTCACAGCAGCCAATATTGGTCGGAACACAAGCCACATGTCACCTGTGAATGTGGCTTTCAGGCAAGCTTTGCCATAAGGCAGTGGGATCGAATCGTGTGAGGATTGCTTTTGGGCGCTTACCTCTTGCCAGACAAGTTGAATCCGCCTCTATATTGTACGTTTCTTTGCAATACTTCGCTTGACGTATTAGAGAACGTTCCACATGGTGTTCAGAGACAGTTATTGTTTAGTATGATAGACCTAGCACCTCCCCCCGTCCCCCTCACTCACATTTTGGAATGAATGTGCCTAACCATTTAAATCAAGCGTTTGCAGGGGAACTGATAGGTTGTGGAGGTCCAATGCTCTGGCCTCCACGTTTCAGGGCAACTTAAGAAGTTTATAGCAGTCCACACGTGGATGTACACGATCTAGTAGCTCGCGTAGAGGCCATTTCGGCAACAGTGGACGCTGGTGTGATGTGTACGGTCCACAATGTATGAACAAGCGAGTAGCGAAGTGTTTGCAAGGCGGTCGTTTCGAACATCTTCTCTAACGTGAATGTTGCTCTTACCTATACGTGCTGCCACTGTGAAGATAAGCCTGGACGTCAAAGTACAGAATGGAAGTATTGTGAACAGCATAAAGTGAATCGAGTGTAACCCACCTATTGCATTTTTATTCCTCACTTGATATAGATGGTGCTACTGTATCCACTGTTATTGTCTACTCGTTTTATTTGTGTCGTTTACGTACGTAATGAGTTTTTGTTATGACTTAACGTTCAAATAAAGGTAACAGCAACATAAATAAATTCACGAGATACCGCATTTTGGTGGTGTCGATTGGACACAGGCTGATGTTTAGTGCGAACGCGACTCTAAAGGCAGCGAGTCTGCATAGCCATTCCCCACAGCATTGCTTTGTCTCGTTGTGCTACTGGGGCAGCTCTGGCTCAGTGCAGATTACATGCTACCTGCTCTTGGCCATGCTGCACTCAGTTACAGCGTTGTCAGAGCGTCCATTCTTAGATCACATTTCTGTTAAGCCTAACGGTGGCACTGCGTTTCGCTAGATACACTTTTGTCTTGAATTGGGATGAGGAGTCTTATGCCGACTGCAAGTGCGGCATTCATTTCTTTACTTTGTGTAGAGCATCACCGAGCGTCAGTGAGCGTATGCTTTGTCGGCACTTGCACAGCGTCACCATCAAGGTCGCTTCCCATACAGCGTGACAGGGTGGCACTCGGCGTCAAGGAAGCACTTCGAATTGGTGTTCACATCTGTAAAGGTAACTGCTGGCGGTAACTACCAAAGGATAGTGAACCACTGAACTGCTCATGTTATAGAGGCAACTGTCCTGAGTACCTGGCTAGTGGCTTTTCATGCGAGTACTCCCAGCGCCCGAAAAAATTGATTTTGAAATTTTATGTGCATCTTCTATACCGCTAACGTTAATGGTAGTTCGAACAAGCGAGCGTAGCGCAGCCACTAATGTTCCTGGCTACCTCGTTCACGGTAATAGTTTACATCCTGCCATAGCAGTATTTTTTCAGTTACATCGTACAGAATATCATTAAATACCGTATGTCATGAAAATCATGAAGCAGTCTTTCGATATATCAGACTGTGTTACCGAGTTTGCCCTTCGACTGCACATCACATTACTTCCGATAACCTTTTTTAGGCTGTCCAATAGAACCGCTTGCTTCTTACATTCCACTATACTCACTTTACTTACTATACTCAATATACTTAACAGACAATACGTTGCAAACAAATGATGCTGGCGACGAAAGCCAGCTGACGGTTTACAGGGCCAGGGAATTCCGTAATGGTTCGTGAAGTGGATGGAGAAACAAGAAGCAAATTCACGCATGAAGTCAACGTGGTGGGAATATTTGGAATTTTAACTACGAACCACATATGGAATGTACATTTGAAGAAAGTGTGCTGTAATGACTCAGAGAATAAGGGCCGATCGGTCGCCAAATTGTAACCGTTCCGAAGACCAAATTTATTTTTAGGTGTAGCAACCTAGAAATTACCTAGGTTTCTGTCGGAATAACCCAACCCTCTTCAGAATAACAGTAACTACCGTTTATCCGTAATGGAATAGTGGACATCGTCAAGCTAAAACTACAAATCCATAAATTATCGTCACTACAGTTCCAGTACAGCACTCGTTTCTGCTGCATCGCGGTCGCGAAGTGGGGCTGAGGCAGTTTCAAATAAGTTCTTACATTCTGACGATAATTCATGAATTTGTAGTTTTAGCTTCACGAAGTCCACTATGGAAAAACTGTAGTTACTGTTATTCTGAAGAGGGTTTGGTTATCCTGACTGAAACCTAGGTAAATTCTAGGTAAACGGTGCAACTGAGGCTGTTGGTTACTAAAATTAAAATTAATATTTATACAGTTGCTGACAGGGTGCGAAATGTTGAAAATATGTAAATGCATGACAGTTACGTCATATGGGCTGCATGAAATCAGGCGAAATCTCACGTCAGGTACCCAGACACTATTGTTCTTGGCATCTTTAAGTGCTCACTGTGCGCTCAGACTGAAAAGAACGAGGTGGAGCGATTGATGATCATACTCGAGACACTGCCCAAAACATCTGTGCAAAGCTTGGTTCAAATGGTTCAAATGGCTCTGAGCACTATGGGACTTAACATCTGAGGTCATCAGTCCCCTAGAACTTAGAACTGCTTAAACCTAACTAACCTAAGGACATCACACACATCCATGCCCGAGGCAGGATTCGAACCTGCTACCGTAGCGGTGGCGCGTTTCCAGACTGAAACGCCTAGATCCGCTCGGCCACAACGGCCGGCGTGCAAAGCTTCCCCGGATATTAATTATGGTTCCCATATCACCCCGTACGGGTTCTTACTTCCTGAATACAATGAAGTTAATGCGTTGAACATTATTTTTGAAAAACTTTTCTTCACGTATATTGTTTAATTATTTTCCTGTAATATACAACTGAAATAACAAAAAGTGCATAGCACTGTATTTGAAGCCGTACTGCCAGCTTGGTTTCCTTGAACTAAGATGCTGTGCTTTGCTCTCTTGTTGGCGCGGGTACATGACAATATTATTCCAAACAGTCGACAGTCTTTATAAAAAACGATCAGAATGTTCTGTCATGAATTCAGATCCTTAACGATGGAAATACGGTCTTTGATAAAGATGCCGCACTAGAACGGCTATGTGAACGTTATATTATATCTTATATTATCTTTCACATACTACATTACCCGTGTTTTGTTAGAGTCGATGTTGTTGTTGTTGTTGTGGTCTTCAGTCCTGAGACTGGTTTGCTGCAGCTCTCCATGCTACTCTATCCTATGCAAGCTGCTTCATCTCCCAGTACGTACTGCAGCCTACATCTTTCTGAATCTGCTTAGTGTATTCATCTCTTGGTCTCCCGCTACGATATTTACCCTCCAGGCTGCCCTCCAATACTAAACTGGTGATGCCTTGATGCCTCAGAACATGTCCTACCAACCGATCCCTTCTTCTAGTCAAGTTGTGCCACAAACTCCTCTTCTCCCCAATTCTGTTCAATACCTCCTCAGTAGTTATGTGATCTACCCATCTAATCTTCAACATTCTTCTGCAGCACCACATTTCGAAAACTTCTATTCTCTTCTTGTCCTAATTATTTGTCGTCCATGTTTCACTTCAATACATGGCTACACTCCATACAAATACTTTCAGAAACGACTTCCAGACACGGAAATATATACTCGATGTTAACAATGAATTACCATAAATACTCGATCCTCATATAATCACTCATTCGAAAACTTTTAGAAAATTGATCTCTCCTGATGCACACCTTGTCTTCACTCTCGTTACAGCTACTAATATTGCAATTTGCTGCACATAAATTGATTTTGTTGTAGCGCTGTCGGGTTTGGCTAGCACTTGCATGGGTCACTGTCTGGGACTACCGAGTGCTGTGCTTGTGAGCCAAGCTGAGGAGCTATTTGACTGAGAAGTAGCGGCACCAGTTATGAAAAGTGACAACTGCCAGGAGAGCGGTTTGCTCATCACATGCCCCCCTGTACCCACATCCGGCGACGCCTAAGGGCTGAGGATGACACGGCTGCCGGTCGGTAGCGCTGGGCCTTCGAGCTGTGTAAATCTTTAGGCATTTTTAAGCACTTGTTCGTAATTCCAAATGTATGACAGATGATCACCAGTATTTGTTATGCAAAAATAGTGTACTTTACCAACTTTGTGTCAGTTACTGAAACAATCAATCAATTAGTACAGCAATACCCAACTGAATTTTACAATGCCATTGGCATCAGCATTGTAATAGTTATAATACACACACAGCATGGTAGTAAAAGTTTACATGCCTTCTATCACTGCAGATGATGAACAGTTGGAGAGAATGTGTGATGAAATTACTGATATGATTGACATTCTTGAGGTGATGAAAATTTTTTATTATGAACTGAAATTCAATTGTAGGTAAAGAAAAAGGACAAATAACTCTGAATACGGGATCAATGAATTGCTGCAGTATAGTACTGTAAGTTGTCCCCTGCGAATACGGCATCTACGTAGTCCAAACTAATTATAGTGTTGCTGAGAGCTATCATGTTACTAAGTTAAAGTTCCCGACGGTTTTGTTCTCGCTTTACGTGAAGGCTAATATCGGGAATTACTGCAGGGATATTGATATGGTTTGATAAACTGGTCACGAGGCTTGTTTGCGCATATTATTAATAAATATAGTAATCCCGAATGTGTTTGAAAATCCTTGTGATAAACCTCTAGGTGTGACAGATACGTCATGAGAACAACTTTTCTAAGAAATAGTCAATTAAGTTCTCTTCGAGGGTACTGCACAGCATACGTAAGAGTAGTAGCAGAAGCTTCGTTATCGGATGCACCCGACCTAAAAAGCATATTGATGTGTTCATCGTTTGTATAGTCCACAGGGAAGCAGCCCTACATTAACCTGACATGACCAATTATGATTGTGCGCTGCATGGGTAGTGGATGCACACACATGCAGTTCACAAGATCCCACTGTCATATCATAGGCTATTGTCATGTGACAAAGTAATGCCCTGCTTATAATCGACGACAACGAGGAAACGGAAATCTAAAAAGTAAAAAAGGAACCTGATGAGGATTCCAATCATAGCGCCATGGTGGATGTGGTTTTGATGTCGTAGTGGTCTACTCATTACGACGGCTGGTGTAGTAGTGCAGGGTGATACACGTTCCTCTGTATATACCGATGAGATGCACGATATGACAGAGATGCCAGCTCCTCGCCTTCAAATATTTGGTTTCAAATGCATCCCACCTGCTTTTGCTAAATAATCTTTTGTCTTGAATCTCGATGAGGAATCGCATGTCGAACTACACGTGCGATATTCTTATCCTGACGGAAAATAAAATTGCAACACCTATAGATACTTCATCTAGGGCAACGAAATTTCGGGAACACATTTTTTAGATAACATATATAATTGACTAACATTGTAAGATCACAGACTAATGCAAGCGCGAGATAAGCCATTACGAATGTGAATTGCTAGTACACTAATAACAGGTGTAACATCCAAAATGTTGAGCGCAAGCATGCATACGTGCACGCGTTGTGTTGTACAGGTGCCGGATGTCAGTTTGTGGGATGGAGTTCCGCGCCTGTTGGCACATCCTCAGTCAACACAGGGGTGGTTAATGCTGGTAGTGGTTGATACTGGAGTTATCGGCCTGTGACGTCTTACATGTTCTCTATTGGAGACAGATCTGGCGATCCAGTGATCCAGCAGACCAAGGCCACGTTGGGTTAAAATAGCGATATGTGGGCGAGCGTTATCCTGTTGGAAAACACTCCCTTGACTGCTCTTCATGAATGGCAGCGCAACAGCTCGAATACCAGATTGATATACATATTTGGATTCAGGGTGCATGGGATGAACACGAGAGTGCTCCTGATGTCATACGAAATCGCACTCCAGACCAAACTCCAGTTTAGGACTAGTGTGTCCAGCCTGCAGTCCGGTTGGTTGCGGGCCACAACTAGCCTCCTTCTAAGGAACACACTGCCATCAATACCACCGACACAGAACCAGGTTTCCTCAGAAAATACCACAGATATCCACTTTGCCCTCCAATGAGCTCTTCGCTTGACATCACTGAAGTCGCAAATGACGTTGGTTGGGTGTTAGTGGAATGCACACTGCAGTAACCGATTTGCAACAGTTCGTTGTGTCACTGGGGTGCGAACTGCTGAAGCAGTACGATGCACCAGAGCTATACACTGTACACAATGGTCTTCCCTCTTGGTAGTGTCACATGGCCATCTGGAGTCAAATCTTCTTGAGACTGTACATTCCTGTGACAACCACTGTCAGCAATCATGTACGGTGGCTACATTGATGTTCAGTCTTCCTGCAGTATTGCATAAGGACCATACAGCTTCTTACAGTCTTATAACACAACCTCATTCAAACTGAGTGAGTTATTGGTAATGGCGTCTTTGTCACCTTAAAGGCATTTTTGACTAACATCGACTCATTAAGGCTAATCTCTAAGGTCACTAACGCTCACGACTGTGACAGCTTGTATTTAAAACAAACTTGATTTACATCTGCCATCGCCAATATTATGCGACTGGCGCGAAATTTGAAAAGACATAATTTTTAAAATGTAGAATCATGCCTAATAGCTTTCATTTGTGTCACACAACTCCTATTTTGTGTTGCTTCTATTTTCAGTGAGTGTAATTCACCTAATTGAAGTGACACTTATCTGTACTGAGAACTGTGCCTCTTGAAAATTTCCTCCTGCTACTGCACATGCTCTTCCTTTACTTTCAAAAATACAATGATTTTATTGAGATAAACCACTCATTTTGTCATCTGTGCACCCTATGTAGTAGCCTTTGAAAGTTACTTGGTGCATTTTCAAGGTCAATCGGCATCCAGTGGTATTGATAATGGCTACAATGAAGAGCAGAGGCAGCCTTCTGTCAATCTTCTGGGAATACTTCCAAGTGGTGATAACCACTTTTCGTATCCATTGACAAGACATATTTACACTAACCTATGTTGTCTCCGTTATATCTGTTACAGATATGGATCTGCAGTAATCCTTGCATTCAAGTAATGGTAACCACAAAGAATTCTATACTCTTGCACCATCTACTGACTTGTTCAGAGCAATTACAATGCTTGCTCCCCATAGATTACCACTATGCTGAATGACACCATCAGACGACTTCTGGTCAATAAAATCTTCCATTGCTGGTAGCAGATGCCCCTGGCGTCTGTACAGTTTTACGTACAATGGAGCATTACTTACTGTTGGTATTCAGTGCTGTGTTGGGGTGTTAAACAGAGCTGCAAGTATTAATAACAAAGCTTACATAATTGATTTATGATCCCCTCTAAGTATTTCACTGTTTTATTCAACGAAGGTATATGAACAGCTTACTTGTGGCTAGGATCCCCATCCAATCCGTCAAGATCGTTCTTGTTGAGGACATCTAAGCTAATAATTATTAATCCAATTGGCAGACACATTTAATCCACGCAAAAATTACCAATACTGACTTGAACCATGTTATTTCATTTCACTTCCGTTTCATGCCCTAAACTTTGATACTAAAGCAATGTCATGTATCCTACTCTTCAAAGTACTTTAATGGTAGCACAGTGCATAACACCTCGCACTGGAGGTCAACATCGAAGTGCATTTGCGCCCTTTATCGTGTGAATTGTTCTTTATTGAAGGAGTCTGCACTTTATTTAGAACCACCTTCACGATAGATGAACCTTGCAGGGATGTAACACTAGCAGTGGTCACTTTCATCTGACACAATGTTCCGCTGAGTTCGAGAACATACAGCAAAAGGTACATTTTCGCTTAATATCTATTCAGGAAGTCGAGTCCCAGGATCTTGCAATGCCCCCACTGCCCAACATTTGGCAACACTTCCATTTACTCGCTCCAATACTGAAACTGAGAGACGACGATTCCAACGACACCATACCACTGACACTCACTGCACTCTACTTACATAATGAACTCCTCAGTCTCTTCCTACATATATAGTCAAGACTGGAAATTGGCACATGAGCCCCTGTGTCCACCAAAAACCTACGTTCAGTTTCGTTATCTATGACTACCAAGCAGGATTCCTTCTCCTCAATGGATTTTGCAATATTCTGTTTTACTGGGAATGCCGTCCAGCGGATGAGAATTTCACACTGGCGCTAAACGAACGCTTGTTTTGATGCTGCACAATCTGCCTTTTACTGTGAGAGTCATGCACGCCATACCTCACTCCTCACATTCATGAAACTCGGGTTTCTGACGTTGTTCCCTAACGCGCCTGTGCACCCACATCTACAAGACCTTTCTTCGGAAGACAAAAATCCCATTCTTCCAACCCCCGTGTCGCAAAGCCAATTTCCTCAAGTTGTGTAGCCACCGTAATGGCATAAGCTAAGTCTTTTGGTATTTCTATCCCCACCGTCCTCGACTACCCAGTAGAAATGCTCTTATAACTCCTCCAAAGCCATGTTCTCAGCTTCTTGCAAAATGATTTTTCCTGTCTCCGCTATTTATTTAATGCGTAGGAAGTTTCATTAACATTCCGAATTCTGTCCGAAAATGCTTCTAATGGTTCGTTGCTTCCTGAAGAACCATGCACTGTTCTGTTTCCAGTAGCAATGATAAAGCCCGTTTCCAAATTGCTCAGACGTCTGCATCTCACTCAGTGCATCACGTATGATTTAGCTTCGCCGACGAAGCGTAGCTTGGCGATAGTTCATCGTGACTGGTCCGACCAGTTCCCTAATTCTGATCAGCATTTAGGTCACTGATAAATACTGACACATCCTTTATCGATTTACTAGCAAAAGGTACCATCAAGTTAGCCGTGAAAAGATTCTGTCGAAAGAGATGATACAGTTAATAACTATGTATCGACTAATGCTTTAGGACGTTTATACTCATCCGCCGCTGGCTGACAGCCCGTTTATCTGCTCAATGCTTCATTACATTTCTGTAGCTCAGTTACTTGTTCCTGCGTTGTCGATGCTCGTTTTTCTGGCGTTTGTGTAACTTTCTTTTACACCAAAAATAACACACTGATGTACATAAATATTGCACAAAGTATGCTACTCTTTGCGCCACAGTACGTCCCAGCCAGATTCAAGCGTTCTGCATGTGATAGACGAGGGTTAGTCAAATAAAAACCTTAAATATTTTTTAAAAATATAATTCATTGTGCAGAAGTGGTACAAAGCTGTATCACTTTTCAACATAATTTCCCCAACGCTCAATTCAAGTCCTCCAGCGCTTACAAAGTGCATACATTCCTTTAGCAAAAAAAACTTCTTTTGGTAGTCTGCGCAACTACTCACGCAGAGTGTGACGTACCTCTTCATCAGAACGGAACTTCTTTCCTCCCATTGCGTCTTTGAGTGGTTCAGAGATATGGAAATCACTTGGGGCAAGGTCTGATGAGTATGGTGGATGAGGAGGACTCTCAAAATGCAGGTCTGTGATTGTTACAACTGTTGCACGGGCACTGTGGGGCCTTGCATTGTCATGATGCGAAAGGACACCTGCTGACAGTAATCCAAGCCGTTTTTATTTGATTGCAGTCCGCAGAGGATTTTTAGGAGATCTGTTTATGATAGTGACAGTGGTCCCTCTAGGCATGTAATGCTCCAAAATGACGCCTCTTTCGTCCCAAAAGAGAGAGAGCATAACCTTCCCTGCTGATGGTTCTGTTCGAAACTTCTTGGGTTTTGGTGATGAGGAATGGCGCCATTCCTTGATATCTCTCTTCGTTTCCGGTTGGTGGAAGTGAACCCATGTTTCATCCTTAGTAACGATTCTTGGAAGGAAGCCATCACCTTCTCGTTCAAAGCGCCGAAGAAGTTCTGCACAAGTATCAACAAGTCGTTCTCTCATTTCAGGAGTCAGCCGCCGCCGTGGCACCCATCTTGCAGATACTTTGTGAAACTGAAGCACATCATGCACAATGTGGTGTGTTGACTCATGACTAATCTGTAAACATGCTGCAATGTCATTCAGTGTCACTCGGCGGTTTCCCTTCACTATGGCTTCAACTGCTGCAATGTTCTGTGGAGTCAAAACTCGTTGTGCCAGTCCTGGACGAGAAGCATCTTCCACTGAAGTCACACCATTTGCGAACTTCCTACTCCATTCGTAGACTTGCTGCTGTGACAAACATGCATCACCGTACTGAACCTTCATTCGTCGATGAATTTAAATAGGTTTCACACCTTCACTACGCAAAAACCGAATAACAGAACGCTGTTCTTCCCTGGTGCAACTCGCAAGTGGGGCGGCTATCTTTATACTGATGCTGCGACGGTATGTGTGTACCTGCACTATGTTGCCACCTACAGGCCATAATGCAAGCTGTTTGTAGTACGCTTACCAACTTACAGAATAACGGCGCGATATTTCGATTTGTTATTACAAAATTAAGGTTTTAATTCGACTCACCCTCGTATACAGGGTGTTACAAAAAGTACGGCCAAACTTTCAGGAAACATTCCTCACACACAAACAAAGAAAAGATGTTATGTGGACATGTGCAGTCACATCATCAACACAGATTTTCTGTGAACGTTTGGGCAGGCATTGTTGGTGATGTCTTGATTGGGCTCCATGTTCTTCCACCTACGCTCAATGGAGCACGTTATCATGATTTCATACGGGATACTCTACCTGTGCTGCTAGAACATGTGCCTTTACAAGTACGACACAACATGTGGTTCATGCACGATGGAGCTCCTGCACATTTCAGTCGAAGTGTTCGTACGCTTCTCAACAACAGATTCGGTGAGCGATGGATTGGTAGAGGCGGACCAATTCCATGGCCTCCATGCTCTCCTGACCTCAACACTCTTGACTTTCATTTATGGGGGCATTTGAAAGCTCTTGTCTACGCAACCCCGGTACCAAATGTAGAGACTCTTCGTGCTCGTATTGTGGACGGCTGTGATAGAATACCCCATTCTCCAGGGCTGCATCAGCGCGTCAGGGATTCCATGCGACGGAGGGTGGATGCATGTATCCCCGCTAACGGAGGACATTTTGAACATTTCCTGTAACAAAGTGTTTGAAGTCACGCTGTCACGTTCTGTTGCTGTGTGTTTCCATTCCATGATTAATGTGATTTGAAGAGAAGTAATAAAATGAGCTCTAACATGGAAAGTAAGCGTTTCCAGACACATGTCCACATAACATATTTTCTTTCTTTGTGTGTGAGGAATGTTTCCTGAAAGTTTGGCCGTACCTTTTTGTAACACCCTGCATAACTGGCGCTACTTGAAAACATGGAAACTTGTTTCCAGGCAAGTTAGAATATGGGCACGTCACGGGTGGCAAGTAAACCTCCCCAAATTGAGACAGACCTGCAGGCTCCTGCGGCTCTATAAATGATACTTTCAAGCACCTGTAACACTCTCGATCCCTACCATGGCTGTAAACAGAAGAAGCAAAGAATACTGAAACAAAAAGGTGGTGTGAGTACCTCATATTGCTGATTTGTAAACTGTTACTGAAATTGTGCTGCAGGACCAGGCATAACCATTGCCTGTGGACCACTGCCGATGCCAGACGGCTTCCAGCACTGAATACCATGATGTCTAATTGGAGCACTTCTGACACGAGATGTACTCATCATGGAACCGTATGCCTCGTTGGATGATGGTGGCAGGTCGTCGAGGTTAGGATTTTGAAACCAGATAGTCCACCACCGCTGGGTAGAGCATAACAGTGAGTGGGTCTCAGATGGCCTCTCTGACGCCCGAAGGTGCCAACGAAACGTTATTGATAACATAAACATTAATTGTTCAAATGTACAGAAATGTCTTGATTCACTGGTTGCTTGCAGTGACGGTGGGGCAGAGAGGGCGTACGTCACGCCAGAATGTGCTGATGCTAGGGTGCAGCACTCCGTCTCGGCTGAAACGGCAGAGGGAGCACTGGAATCACCATCCACCTACGTCACAAGGTCACTGGCCATGAAGTTCTGGCGGTGTTGTAAGCTCCCCACCGGTGGCTAGAAGTTGAGGGAAGTTGGTAAACAGGGCGCACTCAATCGCACAGTTGACAGTGCACACCGACTCAAAATGTGGGGTGTGTAATCTCTGTGAGTTACGATGGAACTCGCCGACAAGAGAGAGAACATCAGCATCGATGTCTGCGTATTACATACGTCACCGCTCCTTCCCTGCTGGCATGTTCAGATAAAGTGTCTCGTGTACAAAGAATCTGGCGCTGCACGTTACAGGAAGGTGGCGTCCACGACACGCCCCACAGTGATGTATATTCCTCTTGTCCCTGGATACACTACTTACGCCACGAGACGGCACCCTGAATGACAGCACCCACGGCTCCGCGTCATTCTTGAATCGGATGTAGGCAGTGCGCCTCGTGGCGGCTTTGTCCACAAGCTGTACAATCAGAGATGGGCGTGAGATAGACCATCATACGTCCAACGTCCAGAGTGGATGGCTGCAAACCGAGCACGTCTTTCACTAGACCAGCATTAATATTGGTATAGGACTGTCACGTTTTCTTTGCTACTGTGAGGCAATAACATCACTTGGCCTGTTTTATTGTATGGTCATCTTCTCTGGTCACCCTGGTTCCAACAGAAATGTGTCCCAACTCCACCATTTAGGACAGTGGAAGTTGTGTTTTTCAGAGGCATTTTACTCAATAGTTATACTTGCGTCCATCTTTCGCTTTCTTATTCCAGTCCATATGCTGAATCCAATGACTACATCCCTTTCTCAGTATAAGATCATTCTGCTGTATTGGCGCTATGGACACTGAGATTTTTTTGAGGTGTAGCAGCCGTATAACAAGTAACATCACCACTCCTTTCCTGCTGGCATCTCAAGGTATAGTGTCTCGTCTATAAAGAACCTCGAGCTGCATGCCACTGAAAATATAGCTTTCAATGATTCTGACACTATTATTGAGGAAGATATTTTTCTTTGTATTTATGCAAAAATTATAGGTGATAAATTTTTTTGTGATTCTCGTCCCGCTCAGTGAACTTCGTAGAATTTTGGTAACACTGATTATGCCATGGGGCCAGACAAGCTTCATTTACCATCACAATGGCTGAATACATTATATGATTGCATGGAGTAAATAGATTAATTATGTATGATAAGACCAGAGTGGTTATATATTGGTGAAGATTTAAAAAACTGATGTAACTTCGAGGATGTAAATACATATTTACAGAATGTTAACTTGCTATATACGATTTAAAACACTGTAAGCTATTCCACAGATTCATACTGAGTCATTACATGTCACTCATTCATCTTACGATGAAAACTAGAGCTTATGCCTGAGATACGATCTCAGGTCATTACTAACTGCTCGTCTTGTGTACTAAGAAGGTGAAAGGTAGACTGTCTCGCAAGTAAAAGTCTTGACCTATCTACCACTAATATTCCATTTCATTGTGGTGTGGCATCAGTGAAGAAACGGGTTCACTTGAAATATGTTCAGGTTTAAAATAATTATTGCATTCATTACTTACGGGCATGTTCTCTAAGGTTCTTACCACATATAATGAATGATATTACATCTTTTTTAATAACTAGAGTCCGAATTTCATGTAATACCAAATTAACAAAAGTATACCTAAATATATAACCAGAATTTGTGAAAAATGTAAACAAATATGTAATCAAACATTTACCTGTAAATTCCAAAACTGGATCTTTTTTTGCTAGAAAATGTAAGTTCACAGGTAAGCTAGTCAAATATCTATGTTAATTTTTTAATCTACTCACGTCTCGCGGTGGTTTAGCGGTTCTGGCGCTGCAGTCCGGAACCGCGGGACTGCTACGGTCGCAGGTTCGAATCCTGCCTCGGGCATGGGTGTGTGTGATGTCCTTAGGTTAGTTAGGTTTAAGTAGTTCTAAGTTCTAGGGGACTTATGACCTAAGATGTTGAGTCCCATAGTGCTCAGAGCCATTTGAACCATTTCTACTCACGTCTGTTACAATGTGTGTCGAATTCAAGTAATTAAGTCACACTTTAACCGGATGTAGAGTTAAAAATAATATACTTTTCCGAAGGTTCTGTTTTCATGTCCAGTTTTCTCTCTGACAATATGGTTTTATAAACATTGCAAGATCTCGCAGCTTCGCAAGTCAAGGGAATATATTTATACCGAGGGACTGTGCTAAGAATAATATTCTCTGGGCTTTCTATAATTTCACCATTAAATAAGCGAGACTAAACAACTGATTTGATTATCCGGGTTTCTTATTCAGCAGAGACTGCATTTTACTGCATACTGCACCACCCATTTCACTTGCTGCAACACTGACCATCCTAACAGCATCCTCCATTATACCCGCGGCCTGCTGGAGAGGCATACTTGAAGTGTCTTTTCTTGTTTATGTCTGGAGGCGAGTTGTTGTGACTTGCAGCATATGAAACTGATCTTTGCACTTTAGACTATTAAATTTCGACACGGATCCACCCACTGACAATGCAGGATGAAAAGAAAAGTTCTTCATCACTGACTTCACAGCATCGAAGTGCTTACTGTAGAAAATCACACCTCCAATCTATGTTGCTCACCCTGTTATCACTGGATCCGAAGGCGAGGGTACATGAGGTAGTTGCTGCTTGTAGCCCGTACACGATGAACACATTTCAAAGGAAACTTTCTTAGTTGCTGAATCGATGTATTTACCTCTGGAAACTGAAGTCTATCCGTCTCTGCCACTCTTCGTAATGCGTGAGCCGTACATGTAACATACTCTAAATCTGGATAAAATACTTTAAACGGTTTCCCAGTTTCAACATGTAAGGAGCTGCATCTGTGTACATCGATAAGACCCACTCTTCTTTTGCGCCATCTGGTCATAGTACTTTAAGTCCATCATTAATGAATAAAGCAATTGTTGAACTGTTTGTGGCCTCCAAAAGTCTACAATAAATTGAATAGTGTTTATATGCAACCACAATTAGACTAGCTTTGAAACAGTCTATAGTATACATCGTCTCATCAGCAGAAATCCATATAGGTGATTTAGTAAAGACAGTAGTGATTTTTTTCTAATATGTCAACACAGCGAGAATCCAGGTAATTGTTTATGAGAGTGAACTCGTCAGGAAAGTTGCTGTTGCAGTATTTCTGTAAGAATTATTTACATGCAGACATGTAAAGTTTGTTCCAGCATGTTTTTTATGCAGCCTATGCAAAACACACTTCTTTGCAAAAGTTTCAACTAGATTATGTTGGCTGTCCCCGGAACCGTTCAAGTTGAAACTTTTCTGTCCCTGCAACCGTTCAAGCACAGCCTGTTTCTTTGAAGAAATTCGTTGGTTACTGATAATATGTAGAGTACTTCGTACTCGTTGTTCAATTTGAGATTTCATGGTATGTCGTGCACGTTTATGGCATGTTTGCTCCTAGGACTATTTTAACATCAGTTGTTAAAACAGTGACAATATAAATCCATGTTTGAGTTTTGACGACAACGACGATCCAAGAGCTTCCTTGGTTAATTTAAATGCAACTGACTGTAGCGCACTAAGCAGCGTTTGAGAACAACAAACGAAAGGGTTTAGAAGGAGCCATATTTGTCCGCATCAAAATTGTGCAATTTGGCTTTGAGTGTAAGGGGATTGACAACCATACGACAACCTCAATAATACACTACTGGCCATTAAATTTGGTACACCAAGGATAAATGCAGATGATAAACAGGTATTTATTGGACAAACATATTATACTAGAGCTTACATGTGATTACATTTTCACGCAATTTGGGTACATAGATCCTGAGAAATCAGTGCCCAGAACAACCACCTCTTGCCGTATTAACAGCCTTGATACGCCTGGGCATTGAGTCAAACTGAGTTTGGATGGCGTGTACAGGCACAGCTGCCCATGCAGCTTCAACACGATACGACAGTTCATCAAGAGTAGTGACTGGCCTATTGTGACGAGCCAGTTGCTCGGCCGCCATTGACCAGACGTTTTCAATTGGTGAGAGATCTGGAGAATGTGCTGGCCAGGGCAGCAGTCGCACATTTTCTATATCCAGAAAGGCCCGTACAGGACCTGTAACATGCGGTCGTGCATTATCCTGCTGAAATGTAGGGTTTCGAGGGATCGAATGAAGGGTAGAGCCACGGGTCATAACACATCTGAAATGTAATGTTCACTGTTCAAAGTAGCGTCATTGCGAAGAAGAGGTGACCGAGACGAGTAACCAATGGCACCCCATACCATCCCGCCGGGTGATACGCCAATATGGCGGTGACGAATACACGCTTCCAACGTGCGTTCACCGCGACGTTGCCAAACACAGATGCGACCCTCATGATGCTGTAAACAGAACCTGGACTCATCCGAAAAAATGACGTTTTGCCATTCGTGCACCGAGGTTCGTCGTTGAGTACACCATCCCAGGCGCTCCTGTCTGTGACGCAGCGTCACGGGTAACCGCAGCCATGGTCTCGGAGCTGATACTCCTTTCTGATGCAAACGTCGTCGTGTGTTCGTGCAGATATTTGTTGTCTTGGAAACGTCCCCATCTGTTGGCTCAGAGAGCGAGATGTGTCTGCACGATCCGTTACAGCTATGTGGATAAGATGCCTGTCATCTCGATAATTAGTGATACGAGGCCGCTGGGATCCAGCACGGCGTTCCGTATTACCTCCTGAACCCACCGATTCCATATTCTGCTAACAGTGATTGGATCTCGACCAAAGTGAACTGCAATGTCGCTATACGATAAACCGCAATGGCGATAGGGTACAATCCGACCTTTATCAAAGTCGGAAACGTGATGGTACGCATTTCTCCTCCTTACACGAGGCGTCACAACGACGTTTCACCAGGCAACGCCGGTCAACTGCTGTTTGTGTATAGAAATCGGTTGGAAACTTTCCTCAACGGAGCACGTTGTGGGGGTCGCCACCGGCCCCAGCCTTGAGTGAATGCTCTGCAAAGGTAGTCATTTGCATATCACAGCATCTTCTTCCTGTCAGTTAAATTTCGCATCTGCAGCACGGCATTTTCGCGGTGTACCAATTTTAATGGGCAGTAGTGTAAAACTAACCGTCTTTCATGCTATGTAATGAAGACGTAAACACTGCAACAATATTAAAGTGTGTAAAATTATGTTATATAGCAAGAAATATGTATTACGCCTCGAACTATATAAAATTATGTACTTCAAAACCCTGAAACAAGTGTTTTATCAGTGTAATTCTTCGAAATATTAGTTTTTATTTTAACTACATTTGAGGGGACAGAATGTATAATTACGTAACATCCGGGCTCTAGTAAAACATTTCTAATATGAAAGTACGTTAGCCAATCACTGGTTACGAGTACAAGCAACAGTAAGAAATTAATTAATTGGCTGTTTATACACACAAGTCAGTCCATGTGAGTGGCAATTTCATTAGCAGACGAGTCATAGAGCGCCCAGTGATTCTGAGACCGCTTTGTGGAGCTGAAAGGTGCAGGCTGGTGGGCGTGTGCTGTCAGAAACCAGAGGGCTGATCCCGCCAGATGGCCTAACAAGTCGGCTGCCTTTATTGGCACCCGCTGACGTCACCCGTGCTCGCTGAACTCGGCAAGCTGCAATAACTTCCCGTTTTAGAACCCAGGCTAAGTACGATAACGCATGGAAAATCGCAAAGAGTTCTGATGCTCCCAGTGAATACTTATGAATTTTTGTTGTAGAAAAACGAAGTGCTTGTTAATAGCCGTTCACTGTCTAGTGCAGCCAGTCATTTATTTCATCAGGAGGATTTATTTTAACTAACGAAACGTAGGCTATTTGCACATACAACTTTTCTGTGTAATTTGTGAAACTGCGTTTTAGTGATCATAAACTGAATTCACGTTACACTCATTACTATTTACGCGCTGTTGTCTTGTTTAAGCAATCTATGCTGTTTACAGTTGAGAAAATGTGTGGTGCAGTGCAATTTGTTGTTTACACAAGTACCTTGATCGTGGCACAACCATTATCGCCTATTCTCTCTCCTTTTCTCTCCTGGTATCAAGAAGTACAGTTATTAGAGCGAATTAGCTCTTGTGACTTTGAAGAAAGATAAAACAGGATCACTCCAGGCGGAATGATCACGGCATGAAGATGCAGAATGTGCACTACATCCACAGAAACGTGCCACTGGCACAAAATTGAGGATGAATCCATCTCTCGGCTCTCCGAGAAGACACCGCCAAGGGAGAGCTTTGAGAGAACAAAAGAAAAAAAGCGAAATGATGAGAATCTGCTCTCGGTACGTGAAGGCGAGAAGTATGAATGTGCTAAGGAAGCTAAAAAAATCTATGCAGGAAAACACAAGAGCTCATTATTGGTATAGTAAGAACCAGGAAATGGACATAGCTGCTTTGATGAATCTAGGGTAATACAATCAGCAGCAGAAATGATATAACGGGAGCAGGCTTTGTTATGAGTAAGAACATAGGGCAAATAGAGATCGATGCAGTTTTTAAAGTATTGAGATACGACGGATACTACAGCTCTCCACAACATGTAGAATACATGCAGGTAGTGAATGGCTAACTCATTGTGTAAGAGAAAATGACAACATAATCATGGAGAGCAACTGAACGCTTTTTCTCGGAAAGAACAGAACACAAATTTACTCGAGAACACGGACTCAATAGCGAGAATGAGAAGGAGAAAGATTTTTTGAGTGCTGCAGTGAAGTAGCAGACACATTTCTCAAGAGTAGAAAGAGTAATACGTGTAGTTGGAGAAAACAGAGTACCCTAAGTGATACCAGCAAGATTAAGTTACAGTGAGATGCGGTCATGAAGTTAGCACACTACTGACTAATGATGAATAGTATAACGAAGTTCAAAGCAATCGTGAGCAAGAATAAATGCGCAAAGGAGTGGTAAACTATTCAGAAACGTTCGTTTGAAGATCTCTGTACTTGTAGATTCTGCGATATTGTAAGTCACAGTATGCAGGTACACCCTTCAGAAAGTCAAATACAGGCAAAAGGCAGGTAACTGCAAAGAAATGTCGTGTGGTAAAAGAAATACCTGAATTGATCAATCCATGGTAGAAGGAAATATAAAATTATTCAGGAAAAGAGGAGAACTGAGCAATATAATTTGGTTAGGAGTGATGTCAGTACGAAGAAACTAAGGGAAGCAGTAACAGGAAACACATGAAAATAAAATCCAAAAGAATAGTGGTCCGAAGGAGAGATTTAGCATAAAAATTATCAAAACACCTTTCGATTTATTGAAAATCAGTGGTGTGAATATTAAAAGCATAAATGTATTACACTGTTAAACACAGTGGAGACTGCGGATATGTACACTACTGGCCATTAAAATTGCTACACCAAGAAGAAATGCAGATGATAAACGGGTATTCATTGGATAAATATATTATTCTAAAACTGACATGTGATTAGATTTTCACGCAATTTGGGTACATAGATCCTGAGAAATCAGTACCCAGAACAACCACATCTGCCCGTAATAACAGCCTTGATACTCCTGGGCATTGAGTCAAACAGAGCTTGGATAGCGTGTACAGGTACAGCTGCCCACGCAGCTTCAACACGATACCACAGTTCAAGAGTAGTGAATGGCATATTGTGAAGAGCCAGTTGCTCGGCCACCAATGACCGGACGTTTTCAATTGGTGAGAGATCTGTAGAGTATGTTGGCCAGGGCAGCAGTAGAATATTTACTGTATCCAGAAAGGCCCGTACAGAACCTGTAACGTGCGGTCGTGCATTAGCCTGCTGAAATGTAGGGTTTCGCAGGGATCGAATGAAGGGTAGAGCCACGTGTCGTAACACATCTGAAATGTAACGTCCACTGTTCAAAAAGTAGTCAATGCGAACAAGAGGTGACCGAGACGTGTAACCAATGACACCACATACCATCACACCAGGTGATACGCCAGTATGGCGATGACGAATACATGCTTCCTATGTGCGTTCACCGCGATGTTGCCAAACACGGATTCGACCATCATGATGCTGTAAACAGAACCTGGATTCATCCGAAAAAATGACGTTTGCCATTCGTGCACCCAGGTTCGTCGTTGAATACATCGCAGGCGCTCCTGTCTGTGATCAGCGTCAAGGGTAACCGCAGCCATGGTCTCCGAGCTGATAGTCCATGCTGCTGCAAACGTCGTCGAACTGTTCGTGTGTTCGTGCAGATGGTTGTTGTCTTACAAACGTCCCCATCTGTTGACTCAGGAATCGAGACGTGGCTGCAAGATCCGTTACAGCCATGCGGATAAGATATCTGTCATCTCGACTGCTAGTGATACGAGGAAGTTTGGATCCTGCACGGCGTTCCACATTACCCTTCTGGACCCACCGATTCCATATTCTGCTAACAATTGGATCTCGACCATCGCGAGTAGCAATGCCGCGATATGATAAACTGCAATGTGATGGTACCAATTTCTCCTCCTTACACGAGGCATCACAACAACGTATCACCAGGCAACGCCGGTCAACTGCTGTTTGTGTATGAGAAATCGTTTGGAAACTTTCCTTTTGCCAGCACGTTGCAGGTGTCGCCACCGGTGCGAACCTTGTGTGAATGCTCTGAAAAGCTAATCATTTGCATATTACAGCATCTGCATCCTGTCAGTCAAATTTCGCGTCTGTAGCACGTCATCTTCGTGGTGTGGCAATTTTAGTTGTCACTAGTGTATAAAGATCACGTAGTGGGATAGGAACTGTCGGCTTACGTGGTAGAAGAAATGGGTGTCGATTTAGAAAATATGTGGCTTCAACCGCTACAATAAGAATTTGAAAGACGTTTGCATGACTGGCAATCAATCACGGCACAAAGCAGAGACAATATTCCTTAGAAATTTCTAAAATTATTGAAAGACTGTCAACCAAACGCTTATTCGTTTCTGCAGACATACCATCATACTTTCGGATGATGCCTAAGATATCAAAGACAGATAAGGCCAACAACTATCACACAATCTCCATAACAGCTGCTACAGTCAAGCTGCGGACAGGAAAAACGTGCGGAAAAATTCAAAGAAAATTGAATATCTATTACATTAAAATGTCTGGATTCAGAAAAAGTAAATGGACTAAACTGGCCCTTCTGATGTTACGTTGCATGGTGTAAGCAAGACTTTGGACAAATCGAGTAACGTTAACAGGATTCGTCGACATAGGCAAAGACAGTATAAAATTGTATAAGCTTCTCGAAATTGCGAGGAAAAAGGAGTAAGTAATTGTGAAGGACTGGGAATACACACTAAGATAAAAAATGACGCACGACGAAGCAGTTACCCGAATGGGAAGGATGGGTAGATGTGATGCAAATATTTAGACAAAGGGATAATTACAATTTCAGAAAAATTAAATGACTTATTCAAGGGAAAGTTTTTCACAAATTGAGCAAGTCAGTGAAACGTTGGTCCACGTCTGGCCTTTATGCAAGTACTTATTCTCTTTGGCATTGTCTGATAGAGTTGTTTGATGTCTTCTGAGGCATATCGTACCAAATTCCTTCCAAAAGCGAAAGATGGTGGGATGGCGCTGTCCAAACTGTTCCAGATGTTCTTAACTGGGAAGAGATCGGGTGACCCTGCAGGCCAAGGTAGGTTATGGCAAGCACGAAAACAAACAGTATAATCTCTCGCAATATGCTGGCGGGCATTATCATGCTGAAATTTAAGAGCAGGATGACTTACAATGAATAGTGACAAAACAGACCGTAGAATATCGTCGACGTAACGCTTTGCTACAATAATGTTCTGCTATGAACAGAAATGGCACCTATGACACCACCCCTGGTTGTCTGGATGTATGGCGGACGGGAGTCAGGGTGGTATGCCACCACTCTTCTGGGGCGTCTTCATACACGCATTGAGTGGAGTAGAACTGCCGTCAGCGACGAGACCTGTCTCGAACTCAGCCCCGATGACCAAGGACGACGTGTGTGAAGACGCCACTGACAGCGGTGGGATACCAACCTCCGCTTCACCCACCATACGTCCCGAACATCAGGAGCGATGGTCTGTGGGGCAGTTTCTTTTCATAGCAGGATGTCTTTGGTTGACGTCCGCGGCACCCTTACAGTACTGCGGTACGTCGACAATGCTGTATGGCCCTTTAGTTGCCCTTCACCTGCGGCTATATTTTGGCTAGAAAATGCTCGTCCGTACGCGGCGAGAGTTTCTACTGCTTATCTTCCTGTCAGCCAAATCTTATCCTGAGCAGCAAGGTCGCCTGATCTCTCCGCAGTTGAGAACGTTTGAAGAATTATGGGCAATGCCCTCCAACCAGCTCGGGATTTTGATAATCTAACTTGCCACATGGACAGAATTTAGCACGATATCCCTCCGGAGGACATTCAGCAACCCAACTCTATCAAACAGTGCCAAGCCGAGCAGCTGCATGTGTGAAACTCTAATTATTTGTTTGTCTGCTCATGTGCATCACATCTACCGATATCCGTCCCATGCGGATAATTCCTTCGTGGTGCGTCTTTTTTTTTTTTGTTCTTGTTTTTGAGTGTATATGAGTATAAAGAGTGAACAGAGTGTGAACGACCAATACAGAAGCGTCTAGGTTTAAAAAATAGCATAAAGAAATAATGTAGTCCTTTTCCCTTACTCTGATATTGAAGAAGAAAGGGCTAAAATGACAGAATGCTTCCAGCGTTTGACTGAATTTGGGGTTTAATGTAACAAAGTAACGCTAAACAATAATAATAAAATACCTTTGTCATTCCGCAATATATTTTCTGACTATAACGCTCTGTCCACTGAATTCTTCTGTTTTTCAACCCTTACGTGTTATTTTTAACATATTTTTGTGGGCAATAGCCATTTTTATATCCGTCCATATGATATAATGTGATGGAAATTCCCAAATCTTTATCTTTAAATAGTGTTTGATGTGTTTCTTTTCGAAAAGCCTTACATCAAAGCTCTGCAGTGAACAATAGTAATATATTACATTTTTTATGAGCTCGAATTGAAAAAGAAGCTGTCGCTATTGTGTGTGGTATAACAAAATTCCATCACTATCTGTGTGGTCGCAAGTTACATTCAGTGACAGATCACAAGCCTTTAGGGGTCTTTGTTTCATCAGTCAAACCCGGTTTCTACACGTACTGCTCAAAATTGCAACGTTTGCCTTTGCTTCTATCCCAGTACCAGTACGAAATTGTATACAGACTACGGCAAAGCATGGCATTGCTGACGCACTTTCTTGCCTTGCGATCGGCCCCGATTCTGATATGGATTCCTCTGATACCTCTTGTTGCGAGATCGATGCGCGAGACTCTGAATAGCTGCAATATTTTCCATTGAATCACTGAAAAATTGCACAGGCCACAGACGCGGACACCGATCTGAAGATTTTGTTGCTTTACATTCACACATCTTGGCCTCGCTCATTGAACACCATTCAGAACTCAGTAGTGGGCCGATACTTTGCTCGTCGGCATAACCTTTCAGTACAACGACGTGTGATCTTAGTGCAATCTGTCAGTGGACAATCGCATGTGGCTATTCCTCCAGTGTTACAAAAGCATTACATTCGCACGTCTTGGCCTCACTCATTGAACAGCATTCAGAACTCAGTAGTGGGCCGACACTTTTCTCGTCGGCATAACCTTTCAGTACTACGACGTAGTGTAATCTGACAGTGGACAATCGCAAGTGGCTGTTCTCACACTGTTAAAAAAGGATGTGTTACAACTACTTCACCAAGGAAATTGGGGAATTGTTATCGCTAAAAGTTTGCTTGCCGGCACCGTTATTAGAAGGGCACGGACGTCCACATTGAACAGATGACGTCACAGTGTCGCGCATGCGCGGACAAGCATTCAGCTCCTCCACAGACATTCGCAGCTTGGCCTAAGACTCAATTTCCATGGCAACGAGTTCACATAGACTTTGCAGGACCATTTTGGAACCATCGTTGGCTCATATTGGTAGTCTCTTTTGCCAAGTTTCCATCTGCGGTGTCTATGAACACTACCACGTCACGTAGCACCTGTCAAGTGTTGTCCTCCGTATTTTGGATTGAAGGATTGCCTGAAGTCATTGCTACGGACAACGGACCTCAATTCAAGTCACATAACCTAGAACAGTTTTGTGAACTAAATGGCATTCGTCAACTAACAAGTGCTCCGTTTCACTGCCAGTCCAACTAAGAAGCACAACGCGTCGAACGTACTTTTAAAAAACAGATGGCCAAGCTTCGCACCTTCCATACGCAGCAACTCTTTCTCGCCTCCTATCGCTCCCACCCACCCGACGGACCATTATTGGCGGAACTTTTGCCATCGGACGGTGCTTCACTTGCTCCACCCACCGCAGCATCCGGCGCTGCCGATGGTCCGCAAGTATCGCTTTGGAGCGCGTGATATCGTTCTTCGCAGGGTTTTGGCCGACGTCAGCGCTGAGAGCGGGGCGAGATTCAGAAACACATTGGCACACATATGTATCTAATTGCAGGACCCGACGGTTTGGAGTGCCGTCACCTCAATCAAATTTGCATTTGTCGTTTGCCCCACGATTCTGCTGCTTTTGTTTCCCCCAGATTCACGGCCTCACGGGACCACGCGGTCTTCGTGGCCACTCTCGCCGCTCTCCGACCCGATGGACCTGGACCCGCCATCGCCATCGCCGTCACCGTCATCGCCCCAGGAGTCGCCCTCAGAACTGGACTTGTATCCTGGGCAGTGTTTTCGGGAGGACGTTCCTCTGGTCTCGTAAGCCAGATGGCGGGCTGCTGCCGGGAGTACCCCGTCCTCCACAGCTACGGCTCCCGGCTCATCTCTACGTCCAGCCTCCTGCCCCCCCCCCCCCTTTGTCGTTCGCATCTCCAGTAAAAGACAACGGTGCAGCATTCCGAGTTGGCGGGGTGGGGGGGGGGGGAGGGGGGGAATACGCTGGCGTACACCTTCGCCAGCACGTTGGTCGGCGGTAGGAAACTTTGTATAGCAGGTGCTGAACTAGACGCGCCTATGACAAGAGAAGGCTATGACACCCCCTGAAGCTATGCGCCGATAACGCACCCTGGGCATCATGCCTATAGGCTGTCGCCGACAACGACGTCTGAGCTGTCTCCACACCATCAGGACTCGATTCGCATTGCACCTCAATAAGTCGCACTGCGCTCTAGCCTTCCACACTGATGATCGTCGCCTCGCACCTTACCTAGCTGAGAGGGAACGTTAGTACTTCTAGAGAGATGTGATAGGGACGCGGACAAGATTCAAGAATTAGTACATGCTATTTGAGTGCTGTGAGCCACATTACTTCAGAGTGGACAACATTGAAGTAAAGTACTCAATTTGTTCCTGTAATAAAGTGTATTTTAACCACGTGTGCATTTTATATTATAGGAAACTGGCCACCCACCTATCATACTCCCCTATGCTCATACAGCCAGGAACCATAAAACATTACAAGAGGGCACAGCTACAACACTCTGTGACAGTCCACTGTTGATGTAGAAAATGGTAGTGAACTGATTTGTATGTACCAGTTGGGTGAACGAGGATACGAACAAGACGGAGGACAGGAGCTATCGTGTTTTGATGCGACCATCAACGCACCGTGAATGATACTCCTCAATTTGTTAGTTTGTTAAAACTGACTGCCAAATGTGTCTAAAAATAACAGTAAACCACTTGCAGCAATGTAACATGCAGTAAGATAAGTAGTGGTAGAAAGGTCGTAAACGACAAGGGCCAGGGACGAGTGTCACGCACTGTCGACATCAATCGATTTCAAACGCGACACGCCAGAAAATACTAGTTCATATCACCCAGTTTTTGGGCAAACTTTGCGAAGGTAACTGCATGTAGTGGACGCTAGCTGTCTATATGCGTTTACTGTGGTGTGCAGAATCGTGATTTTTTACTCTCTTAAAAGGATAGAAGGCGTGGAGAGCATCAAAAGCCCAGTAGGCATACGCTGACATGACGAAAGTAGGGAGATATATATGCTAGTATTGTGCTGACACTCCTTCAACCCGGGGTAGTGCAGGAACTCAACGTGCGTTAGACTGAACAAGTCGCTGGAAGCCCCTTCCAGATATATCGAGATATTCTGTCTCTACAGCCGTCCGTGATTGCGAAAATTTGCCGCTGGTTCATTTTATGGACGATCTGACCTCTTGATTATGTCCTATATATTTTCGTTGGGATTCACGTCGGGCAGTCTCGGTGACCAAATAATTCTCTCGAATTGTCCAGAATGTTCTTCATACTAAACGTGAACAGTTGTGGACCGTTGACATGGTTCACTGACATCCATAAAATTCCAACGTTGTTCGGGAACATGAAGTCCACGAATAGCTGCAGATGGTCTCCACGTAGTCGAACTCAAATATTTCCAGTAAACGATCAGTTCACTTGGACAAGAGGCGCCCGTGTATTCCATATAAACGCAGCCGCACCATTGTGAACCTTGTTGACAACTTGGGCACTTTGCTAAGGTGAGTCTGCACTGCACTCGAGCCCTATCATCGTCTCTTACCAACTGAAGTCGGGACTCGTCTGAACAGTCCATGGTTTTCCAATCGTCTTTGGTCCAACGGATATGGTCACGAGCTCAGCAGAGACGCTGCACGTGATGTCTTGCTGTTAGGAGAGACACTCGTGTCGGTCGTCTGCTTTCACAGTCAAAGTCAAATTTCGCAGCACTGTCCTAAATACATCGATGCTTAGCTTTCAGCACTGAGAACTCTACGCAAACGCTACTGCTCTCGGTCGTTAAGAGAAGGTCGTGGGGAACTGTATTGTCCGTGGTGATAGGTAATGCCTCAAAGATGGTAATCTTTGCAGACTGTTGACACTACGATTCTCGTTATACTGAATTGCATAACGACATCGGAAATATAATGTCCCACGCGTCTTGTCGAGTGGGAGGTTTCCCTGGGGAGAAGTAGCAGTAGCCGACCGCGACAGACGCAGCAACAGATAAGTAAGAGGGTTTCTGAGTATCAATTTAAAATCTCAGTTCTCGCGTTTTCGCTTTCGTCAGAAAGTAAACCGATTTTGCGATATATTAGGGGTTCCTTACCAGGGGCAAATTATTTAGTTTCACCTGAGTGCTTCGGTAGTTAGGTCCTTGAATATCTGCGTATTACTAGACACAGTTCGTGCGTTTTCGTCAGGGTGTACATTATAGTTGCGCAGCACGTGCCGATGGTCTGTTTATCTGCATAGTTTAGTTTTCCACGGTCTTTGGTATGGACAGGGACTGCGATTGTTGTGTGCAGATGAGTGCCGTGTTGGTGACACTTCGCTCTCAGCTTCAGGCTGTGATGGCTTCGGTTACACAGCTTGACGCTGCAGTGGATGGGCACCACTGTTGTGGGCCGGCCGTGGGGACCCAACGTATGTCCAGCTCGTCAGAGTCCTCCGATCGGTCCTCACTGTTGGTCAACCCAGTTACTGCTCGCACTGAGGCTGACCCCTCACCTGTGGTCGAGTGGGAGATCGCCCCAGGGCGAAGCTGGCGGCGAAAGACTGCCCAGGCGGCCGCACGTAAGGCCTCCCCGGTTTGTCTGACAAACAGGTTCCTCGTGCTGTCTGTGGCTGACACTGTTGCTGAGCCAGATGCTGTCGTCTGTCCTGTTTCAGGGGAAACCACTCAGCCTGCAAGATCCGGCCAATAGCAGAGGGTGGGATTATTGGTAGTTGGGAGCTCCAACGTTAGGCGCGTTATGAGACCCCTGAGGGACTTCGCCTACAAGGAGGGTAAGAAAACCAATGTGCACTCCGTGTGCATACCGGGTGAAGTCATTCCAGATGTAGATAGGGCACTCCCGGATACCATGAAGAGCACGGAGTACAGCCACGTCGGTAACAAGGATGTGTGTCGCTTTGGATCAGAAGAGATTCTCTCTGGTTTCGAACGGGTAGCAGAAATGGTAAAGGCAGCCGGACTTGCTTGCAAGATGAAAGCAGAGCTGCCCATTTGCAGCATAGTCGACAGGACCGATTGAGGACCCCCGGTACAGAGCCGAGTGGAGGGTCTGAATCAGAGGCTCAGACGGTTCTGCGACCGTGTAGGCTGCAGATTCCTGTACTTGCGCCAAAGGGCGGTTGGTGTCCACTATACGCAGGAGGCGGCTACACGGGTAGCAGGGGCTGAGTGCCGTGGACTGGGTGGTTTTTTAGGTTAGAGGGTCTCGGGAAAACACAAGATGGGCTAGAATCACAAAGGGTGCTGGCTGAACACAGAAAGAACATAGATACAGGAACCATTGGTATAACAGTTGTAAATTGTCGTAGCTGAGTTGGGAAAGTACCAGAGCTGCAAGCGGTAATAGAAAGCTTTGATGCTCAAATCGTTATACGCACTAAAAGCTGGATAAAGCCGGATATAAGCTCAGCCGAAATTTTTGTGCAGTACCTAACCGTGTTTCGAAAAGATAGGCTAAACACGGTTGGCGGTGGCGTGTTTGTTGCTGTTAACAGTAGTCTAACTTGTCGCGAAATTGAAGTAGATTCTTCCTGTGAGTTAGTATGGGCAGAGGTAACTGTTGGCAACCGGAATAAAATAATTATTAGATCCTTTTACCGACCACCAAGTTCAGATGATACAGTTGCTGAAACGTTAAAAAAAAATTGAGTTTGATTTCAAACACGTACGCGACTCAGACGATAATAGTTGGCGGTGACTTTAATTTACCCTCGATATGTTGGCGGAAATACATGTTTAACTCCGGTGGTACGTATAAAATATCATCCGAAATTGTGCTAAGCGCTTTCTCTGAAAATCATTTCGAGCAGTTAGTTCATGA
Source organism: Schistocerca cancellata (assembly GCF_023864275.1). Classification (NCBI taxonomy): domain Eukaryota; kingdom Metazoa; phylum Arthropoda; class Insecta; order Orthoptera; family Acrididae; genus Schistocerca; species Schistocerca cancellata. The sequence goes on from NC_064628.1 coordinate 847,460,121, forward strand.
GCCCACACGAATTGTAAACGGTTGTGAAAACACACCTGACCTCTTAGCAACAAAAGTCCTTAGTTAATAACCAGCATCAAAACCGATATCGGGATTAGTGAACACTGGGTTGTCGTAGTGAGATTGAATATTGCAATCCCCAAATCCCCGAAAAATAAGCGAAAAATATACCTATTCTAAAATACAGATAAAAATGCACTTGACGCCTTCCTGAGAGACAATCTCCACTCATTCCAAATTAATAATATAAGTGTACACCAGACGTGACTAAATTCAAAGAAATAGTATCGGAGGTAATTGAGAGGTTTATACCAAATAAACTAACAAACGACGGAGCTGATCCTTCTTGGTACACAAAACGGGTTGGATCACTGTTGCAAAAACAACGAAACAAACATGCCAAACTAAAACACAAGCTCGAAATGTAGCGACGAGTTCAATGCGAGACGCCTATAACAGTTTCCACAACGAATTTAGTCTTGAAACCTGTCAGAAAATCCAAAGAGATTCTAGTCGTATGTAAAGTATGTTAGCGGCAAGAAACAATCAATGCCTTTTCTGCTTGATAACAACAGAGATTCTATCGAAGACAGTGCTGCCAAAGCAGATTTACTAAACACAACCTTTCGAAATGCCTTCACAAGAGAAGACGAAGTAAATGTTCCAGAATTCGAATCGAGAACAGCTGCTAGCATGAGTAACGTAGAAGTAAATATCCTCGGAGTAGTGAAGCAACTCAAATCACTTAATAAAAGCAAGTCTTCTGGTCCAGACTGTATACCAGTTAGGTTCCTTTCCGAGTATGCTGATACATTAGCTCCATACTTACCAATCATTTACAACCGTTCGCTCGACGAACGATCCGTACCCAGTGACTGGAAAGTTGCGCAGGTAACACCAATATTCAAGAAATGTAGTAGGAGTAATCCAGTACAGGACCATATCGTTAACGTCGATATTCAGCAAGATTTTAGAACATATTTTGTGTTCAAACATTATGAATTACCTCGAAGGAAACGGTCTATTGACACACAGTCAGCATGGGTTTAGAAAACATCTTTCCTGTGAAACACAACTAGCTCTTTATTCACATGAAGTGCTGAGTGCTATTGACAAGGGATTTCAGGTCGATTCCGCATACCTTGATCTCCGAAAGGCTGTTGGCACTGTACCACACAAACGGCACGTAGTAAAATTGCGTGCTTATGGAATATCGTCTCAGTTTTGTGACTGGATCTGCGATTTCCTGTCAGAGAGATCACAGTTCGTAGTAATTGACGGAAAGTTAATGAGTTAAGCGGAAGTGATTTCAGGCGTTCCCCAAGGTAGTGTTATAGGCCCTTTGCTGTTCGTTATCTATATAAACGATTTGGGAGACAATCTGAGCACCCGTCTTCGGTTGTTTGCAGATGACGCTGTCGTTTACCTACTAATAAAGTCATCAGAAGATCAAAACAAACTGCAAAACAATTTAGAAAAAAATATCTGAATGGTGCGAAAAGTGGCTGTTGACCCTAAATAACGAAAAGTGTCAGGTCATCCACATGAGGGCTATAAGGAACTCGTTAAACTTCGGTTACACAAGAAATCAGTCTCATCTAAAAGCCGTAAATTCAACTAAATACCTAGGTATTAAAATTACGAACAACTTAAGTTGGAAAGAACACATAGAAAATGTTGCAGGGAAGGCCAACCAAAGGCTGCGTTTAATTGGCAGGACACTTAGAAAATGTAACAGACCTACTAAGGAGACTGCCTGCACTACGCTTGTCCGTCCTACTTTAGAATACTGTTGCGCGGTGTGGGATCCTTACCAGATAGGACTGACGGAGTACATCGAAAAAGTTCAAAGGTAAACAGCACCTTCTGTATTATCGCGAAATATGGGAGAGAATGTCACAGAAATGATACAGGATTTGGGCCGGACATCATTAAAAGAAAGACTTTTTCGTTGCGACGAAATCTTCTTTCGAAATTCCAATCACCAACTTTCTCCTTCGAATGCGAAAGTATTTTGACGACACTGACTGACATAGGGAGGAACGATCACCACGATAAAATAAGGGAAATCAGAGCTCGTACGAAAAGATACAGGTGTTCATTCTTTCCGTGCGCTATACGAGATTGGAATAATAGACAATTGTCGAGTTGGTTCGATGAACCCCCTGCCAGGTACTTTAGTGTGATTTGCAGAGTATCCATTTGGATGTAGATGTAGAACTACCAATCCGCGTTCAAAGTGAATCAATTACCGTCATGCGGTCGTAGTCACGTCGGAAACCGCTTCAATGGATTACCTGAGTACAAATTACGGCTCCGACAATGCACTGCCCTTCTCTATCTTGCGTACGCGGTACTATCGCCCTCTGTGTTTGCGCATATCGCTGTCCCATGGCTTTTGACATTTCAGTGTACAAACACAGTTTTCCTTGGTCAAGTGCAATTGCTGCATGTTAATAAAGTGCCACACAGTACATTGACTTTAGGTAACATTTTGAGAGTATCTCGTCTCCTCGGTGTTCTATCTTCACCGTATTCTTTCGTCTGTGAGCACCAGTCCCATAAGTTTAGCAGAAGGACTTGTGTGTACTTAGGAACATTGAAGAGGAACTGGCAGAAGTATAGCAATGATGTAGGGTCGTGAATCGTGTTTGCGTAGCTCAGTTGGTAGAGTAGTTGACTGGGAAAGGAAAAGGTCCCAAACTGAAGTCTCAGTTCGGCACACGGTTTCAATCTGCCATGACGTTCCATGTGTAGTTCAAACCAGACGTCGTTCTCTGATGTTTCCGGCTTGTTTTTCGTGCTTAAACTATAGTCCACTCATTCATGTTACGGGGTTAAACATTGTCTGTGACTAAGTATTGCACTTCCTCCTAAACCTTCGCAATAGATATGCAGAAGACAGTCGTGTCTTCCAACAAGCCAACATCGGTATTCACGGGGCAGATTTCCTGGTTTGATGAACATTCACACACCCTTCCGCACCAAGACTGGAATCGTGAAATAATACGTATTTAAGACTACAGAGATTATACGAAACAGCGAGTAAACGTAGCAGTCAGTTTCCCTGTGATTTGACTGCTCTACGGGATCTTGTTTTCAAATGAGGTTTCAGCTGAATAAGACATATTTGAATAAACTGTTGGACTCTGTTTCTCGCTGCGTTGTGTGGTGACTGGTTTCTGTGTACGTGTGCGTATTCTTTGTAATTTGCTTCATTTCCTTGTCGACACAACAGAAGCAGAATGTTCTAATGTTTTACGAGACAAGTAAGGTTAGTGTAGTAAATGCTGATGGGCATTTTAGAACACGCGCTTAAATGTTAGCACTATCGTAGTCACAAAAATATAAAACGTGTTCTGAAAACATACGTAATTCTGTAACAAAATAACTAGCGTAAGACCAGGAGAGAGCTATATTGATACTCAGACACAAGTACATTTTATAAAATCTCTGCCGGCGGGGTGGCCGTGCGGTTCTAGGCGCTACAGACTGGAACCGAGCGACCGCTAGGGTCGTAGATTCGAATCCTGCCTCGGGCATGGATGTGTGTGATGTCCTTAGGTTATTTAGGTTTTAGTTCTAAGTTCTAGGCGACTGATGACCTCAGAAGTTAAGTCGCATAGTGCTCAGAGCCATTTGAACCATAAAATCTAACAAAATAAGTTTTTCATTTTAAATATGGTTCACAGACATTCAACCAATCTGGAGAAACAATTCCTTGATGTGGCTAGAGCAGGGGTATGTATTCCTGCGTTTCTCATAAGTCACGTATCTACTCGTACTTGAGCATTTGCTCTGTTGCACAAAGGTATTCATCAGTGAATTTTCTGATTTCAGTCTATACTTAACTATAATTTACTGTTGCAATATTAAGTGGCTTATATTGCTGTTCCATAATCATAACCCCACATCAGACCCCAAAAAGAAAACAAATACAGACTGAATGCTGTCTACCTTTTCCTTGGCCGATGGAAAACCAGTCACTCTACTGCATTTCATCCAACTATGAAACGTATACAGAAATCATTCTGGAAACATCCCAGAGGCTATGGCTAAGCCATGTCTCAACAATATCCTTTCTTTCAGGAGTGCTAGTTCTGCAAGGATCGCAGGAGAGCGTCTGTAAACTTTGGAAGGTAGGAGACGAGGTACTGGCGGAAGTAAAGCTGTGAGGACGGATTGTGAGTCGTGCTTGGGTAGCTCAATTGGAAGAGCACCTGCCCGCGAAAGGCAAAGGTCACGAGTTCGAGTCTCGGTCCGGCACACAGCTTTAAACTGCCAGGAAGTTTCATGAAACGTATATAGATTCTATTCTGTCTCATCGCACAAGACATCGTTCTTGTTGATAGGGAGCAATGTTATTCCCACACCTCAATTTGCCAAAAACTCATCGCCGTTTTACAGGAAAGCTTTTACAAATTGTCCCATATTATTACAAAATTCGAACAAATCTCCCTATGTTGCAGAAAAAATATAGCAAATCCTCCATATATCTAACTGCTGCAACTAAACTATAACGAATTGTCCTCGTTACAGCAAATATTATTTAAAATTGCTCAATAAATATCCATGTTACCCAAAATTGTGACAAATTTCCTCAATACAGCAAGAATATATTAAACTGCCTTATACATTACCATCTTTAATTGAAACCACAGCAAATGGCCTCATACATTGATGTGTTACAGGCAAATAGTAACAAACTGCCCACCACATCAAGATATCACAGAAAAATAGTAATGAACCCCTTACATCACCATGTCAGAGGAAACCTGTACTGATTTTCCCTATGTAACAACAAAAATGTAGCAGATTCTACGTTTTTACAGAAAAAATATAGTAAATCACCTCTCTGACAACGAAAATGTAACACATCCATGTAAAATGATAAAATATAGTAAAAATGTGAAAAATTTTCCAATGTTACAGTAAAAATTTAACAAATTCCCCTGTTGTAACAAAAATATAATGCTGCAGTAGAAATGTAGAAAATTTCTCCATGTCTTAGCGAAAATGTAACAAAATGCTCTATGTATCACCATGTTACACCCAAATTATATTAAATTATTTTACAGCAAAAACGTAACAAATTTCCCCATATTACTGCAAAAAGTAACATATTTACACACGATGACTCGTTATTTGCAAAAATGTAACAAATTTTCACTGTTACATAAAAGTGAAACTAATTATGCCTGTTACACCAAAAATGTAACAAATCTCCATATGTCAACATGTTACAGCAAAGGTGTAACATATTGTCCCATACATTATCATATTACAGCAAATTTTAACAGAACGTTACGTTTGCAAAATACATGTGGGAGTCATAAACTATGTTTAATGTAATTTATAACTTGGGTGGCTCTTTTTCCAATAGGGAGGAGAGAAGCAAATAAAAATTATTGTTTACGAATGTTTTATTAAATTACGCACAAATGCAATGAAATAACAGTATTATTCAGTTTGATCATTATCATGCATTCTGCAGTTACTAAACACATTATTATTAGTAGTATATCTATCTTTTCATGAAACTCTTGGTACACATTTGATGTCATAACGTATGGTCCTTGCTGTCTTTTCAGTAACACTGCATCTTCATGGGGACATTGTCTCCAGTATTCATTGTGTAATACCCGATGTATTGGGCAATTTCTTATTACTTTGCAATAGCATCAGGATGTGTGCAACAACTTGTTACAATTCTGGGGTAACAATTCTTTGTATGGAGGAATTTATTACGGTTTTGTTGTTACATGGTGACGTATGAAAAAATGTGTTACATTTTACGGTAACATGGTGAAGTTTGTGCCAATTTTGATGTAACATGGTGTGATGTATGGGGCAATATGTTACAGACATGCTGTAAAATTGGGTAATTTGTTACAGTTTTGTTGTAAAGTAGTGATTTATGATGTGATGTGTCATGCTGTCACCCATGTGCGAGTATAGGAGTTAGTATAATCATAGGTACTCTCCGATATCAGTTTTAAATGAATTACGACGAGTTTTTGACAAATTTGCATTCGAAAAAATCATTTGTTACTTTGGTACTAAGACTGAACTTTTCTCATTGACAAGTACAAATTAAACTGTAACATGGTTGCGCCATAGTGCCAAAGTGTCGTTTGCAATGCTGTACAAATAATTTTTATGTGGTATTGTTTCTTTAGTGTCTAGTACAAAGATCGAATTAAAGCTCCTCAAATAACATACAGTTTATTTCAGTAGTGCCAATAAGTGAGCTGTGAGTATTTTAGAGTGTAATACAGGCTACTTAGATAGGGGAAATATTTGCTTTTGTTCCACTTTCACCTATGCTATGTTGATATTTGTACTGTATGCACTATGGAATTGTCTTGTTTATTACGATAATATGAAGGTCGGGTGTCACAATGTAATAAAGATGTAATCTAAATAGAGTCTTCCCTCCTTAAAATGATACTTGGTGAATTTGTTTGCCTTTGGCCGTGTTCAGTGTTTCATACCTTAGATTTTGGAGGATTATGATCAGATTTTTGGAATTGTCGATTGGTTGATTATAGAAATACAGTTTCACGGGGCCTAGGAATTACATATCCAGTTGGTAAATGTTGCAGCCTTGGAGCCTTCACTAAAAGTGTTTCTTTTTGTAGACAAACTCAAGCACATATAGTTCAAATGCAATGAAAATCAGTGTAAGCCTCGTACTATCTCAGATTATATTTTTATAGTGTAGAACATGATACACTACCTTCTTTGCCCCTGGAATGCCGGTTGCTGAGGTGAGGGACTATCGAAAATGTTTTAAATATTCATGTGAATATCGTTTGTTCATCAGACAATGAAGATCGTAGGTTACAACTGAAATGCCAACAGTCTTTACACTTTTTGACAAATATTTTTGACGTGGAGATAATGTTGCAACATCTGACGTAATCTTTGTGTGTGTTGCTGATCACTTATTTGTAATTTTATATATGAATTTAGTTACTTATTTTTGGACACGACATGGAAATGTCATTGACTTAAATATTGTGTTGCTGATAACATTTACATAATTTTGGAGATATTTTAGAAATGTAATTAAGTTTGTGACACTTGAAATATATTATTTGTTTTGTAGAAGTATTTAGATGTGAAACTGGCACTGTTGCAGTTAGTTTGAGAGTTCCTTTTCATGCTTTAGGCTTCACACACTAATTGCATTCTTCCAGTAGCTGACTGTAAATCAAACTGTCTGTATTATCCTATGCTTTCCTGCGTAGTATAGAATGTGAGCAGTCATAGGTTTGTTCCGGTTTGGCTTAATACATCGCCTCATTCAGATCTAAAAGTGTAATGCGACACTACTGGTTATGTAACTTTACTAGTCATATGTGTTTTGTATAAATTCAGATACGGTAAAAAGATGGGGGGACATAATTAGAGAGTCCACATTCATGTTTTAGGCATTAATTTTGACAGCTATCTGTATGTGTGAAAGTAAGTTAGTGACACTCGACACAAATAATGAAGTTTGGTGTTGGTGACATATTTTTACAGAAGTAATACATGTGGAAATAACAATTCAACACTTGAAATTAAAGGATTTAGAAATTTCGCGTTGAATTGAAACTGTGCCACAGACTGGGACTCAAACCTGGAACCTTTCTTTTTGTAGACAATGTAACATAGATGCCCGAAAGCACTCGCGACATGGCCTAATTTCACCTGTCCCACTTGGCCAACTTTGCAGATATTCTCCAGCTTACAATGAGGGGCCAGCACTCCAGGAAGAGGAGAACCTAGTAAATATTTCCAGAATGAATATGTAAACGAGTAGTGGGGTGAGCGTTGTTTGTAAACTTACTGTCAGTCATTGTCGTTCACATTCCTTACAGGGTTTCCTGTGGGACACCTCACTCTAAACCATCTAGCTGATAACCTACGAGAAAAGATGATACACATAACTGAGAAACGGGAGATTTTCCCAGCGTCTAAGTTAAGTTGGAAAAACTACTTTGTAGCGCGCTTTTGTTCAGTTTGTATGACAGTTTTCGGAAGTGTTTAGTGGTTAGCAGTAATTAAAAATCTTTCGTTTTCATTTATTTTGGTCAGATGAAAATTTTGTAACCTATACCTGCGCCGACTCGTTCCCAGGCCGTGTAACTTTTGCTAAATTTATTCTGATGAACGAAAGAAACAAATAAAAAGCTCTCTAGTGGAGACGTCAGGCACACCGGTACGCCGGCGACAGACAGCGAGAGGCCTGTCACTGCGCTCTGACGTCATTCCCACATCCTGCAGACCAAAATACTCTGTGAAGCAGATACGGCTAAGATTAATGGCACATTAAAGAGAACGTATCGCTGCCGAAGGGAAACCCAACAAAATTAATAAAGTTTGCCATTTGTACTGCAGGACAAGCTACACGAATCTTCTGACTGGAGAGTGGATGATTTCTTTGCCATAAACCTTTTGTTCCTAGGTTCACCTAAATTGCATAATACAAAAGTTGGAACTTTAATAGTGGAAACTATATATTTACAGCTCGTACAAAATAGATACGTGTTTCAAAGTTTTACTAACCTTCAAAGTAGTCACCAGCATTGTGTGTAACCCGTTGCCAGCGATGTGGAAGTCGTAGGATACTCTTAGCAGTGCCAGTTGTGTTGACAGTTCGAGCGGTGCGGTCTACTGCCCGACGAATTTGTAGCAGTTCTGAAGCGAATGCCGTGAAGTGTTACCTTTAGTTTAGAAACAGATTTGCGCATCAGGCAAACAAATCAGTAACAACTTTCACTGCACATCCTTGAGCATTGTCCTGCAAAGTGATGGTCAGATACTGCAGAAAGTGTCATCACTACTATCTCTATGCTGTTCATTTTTGGAACATAGCCTACGACCAGCTTAGAGACAAATGTGATGACACTTACTGCAGGACCTGACCATCATTTTCCAGGACAGTGCTCAAGCACGTACAGTTCAAGCTGTTACTCATTTATTTGACTGATGGGGCTGGTAGGTGCTATACCACCTACTGCAATCCACTGACTTAAGCCCTCGTAAATTCAACTCGATTTCTAAACTGAAAGAAACACTTCACGAAATTCGCTTCAGAACTGCTACAAATTCGTCGGGTAATAGACCGCGCCACTCGAACTGTCAACACAACTGGCACTGCTAAGAGTATCCTACGACTTCCAAATCGCTGGCAACGGGTTATACACAATGCTGGTGGCTACTTCGAAGGTCAGTAAAACGTTGAAACACGTATCAAAAAATGGTTCAAATGGCTCTGAGTACTATGGGACTTAACTGCTGTGGTCATCAGACCACTAGAACTTAGAACCACTTAAACCTAAATAACCTAAGGACATCACACACATCCATGCCCCAGGCAGGATTCGAACCTGCGACCGTAGCGGTCGCACGGTTCCAGACTGTAGCGCCTAGAACCGCTCGGCCACTCCGGCCGGCGAAACACTTATCTATTCTGTACGAGATGTAAATAAATAGTTGCCCCTATTAAAGTTCCGACCTTCTTATATCTCTTTAATTAATACGTCGTTACGGCTACTGCTGTCATCAAATCTGTAAGAGGGATCGAAGTAACTAGCAGCACCTCTCCGCCAGCGGTCACGTATTTTTAAATATCTTGAGGCGAATTGACAGTTGATACCTCACTTGTGCATAGGTTGCTTCATAGTGACAATGACCGATGATTTAAAAGTTAAAAGTTTTAGTGTAAGAGTTTTTAAAAGTATTTAAACCCTTTAATTTTTTGATTAATTTTTTTTTGTATTCCGACAGTGTATAATAAAAAATTTCCGTTATTATATTCATTTAATCTTAATTAAAGATCGGAAGATCGCAGTAGGTTAATCGACGTTTTACTTTGTCCAGTAACATTAACATGTCCACCCGTCAGAAGTCTGAATAACTACCTTTTTCAGCACGGACCACAATGAGCCGTGAGTGATGAGAGTCGCTGAGGTTCTGGAAGATATCAACAGGGATTTGAAGCCACGTTAACTCCAGTGACGTAGTCACCTGCACTAGCTTTCTCGGCCGCAGATCCATGCACGAGAAGTCCGATTGAGGTGGCCCCAGAGATTCTTGATTGTGTGCAATCCGGGCGAAATGTGGCCAGGAGGGTACGGTAAACTCATTCTGGTGGTCTCCGAAACACATGCGTACTTTGCGAGCTTTGTGAGACTTTTCCAGCTTACCGTCCTGAGGACAAACAAACTGCATGTAGGGGGAGACATGGTCCCACGCATAGATTCACATTTGTGTTGCCCCACTGTGCTGTCCAGAATGCTGAAATCATCAAGGGAATGCCACGAAAACATTTCCAAGACGATAACGCCTCCTCCTCTGACCCGGATGCTTTCATCGATTGCTGCAGGGTACTTTCAGTCCAATGGAGCATACGACGTGATACATCTGGAGAGGCTACCTCTCGACACTCAGACAACCAGCTGCGACATTGGCGTGCCAAGTGCAGCCTTCGTCGCCGGTGAGCAGCTGTCAGCATGGGTGCATAAACAAAACACCTACTGCAGAATCACATATGCAGCAACGTTCGCTGAACAGTCGCTGAGGAGGCATTGTTGGTAGCCACTTGTTTCATATTTACGGTCATCTGATGAACAGTTTCACGCCTATTCGCCCGTACACAGCTCCACAGCCGTCATTTAGCTCAGTCATTTACAGGCCCGACCAAAATTGCCTCGGCGCCAGTTTTCCATAGTGCAATTTTGCCACACACGTTATAGTTTAGCCACGGGCGTAGCCGTTTCGTAAATGCTTCCACCCTTGGTCCGAAACCAGTGACAATGCCCTTTTGGACGTCAGATAAATCGCTCCGTTTCCTCTTTACGACAACGATTGCTGTTTTCCGCGTCAACACCGACACGCTTTATACACCCACCACTGCCACCCGCCGTCAATGAGTGCTCACTACACGTTGACGTCGAACATATGCGATGGTCATGTTAATGTGACTGGACTAAATAAGGAGTGTCACATATTCCTACAGGGAGTAGAATGAGATCACAGATTAGACCATATCTCAGCGTGTTCTGATTTCCAGTCATATGTCTGGAGATCAGAACTTTCTGAGATATGGTCCAAGCTGTCGCCTCATTCTCATCTCTCTGTTATGTTGAAGGAGATACAACTGGATGTGCTGCACGCGGTTACCACGCATCTTGACACATCCTTCAGCTCTTCTTCTGAGGGTATCACGCACTTTTTCAAATACTCCTTGGTCCATTCGGAATGTATCACACGAATTGGTCACATACTTCTGTAACGATTGCACACTGACGATGCGTTTGGCATACACTAACGACTTTAAATGTCACCACAGCCACAAATCTGAAGGACTGAGATTCGGTGAACAAAGAGGCTATGCTAACGGACTACCTAGACCCACCCAACGCCCATGACACGAAGTGGTGAGGAACTGGCGCACGAGGCGTAAAAAAATGGGAAGGTGCTTTGTCGTGTATAAACCAAAGTCGATTTGTTTCTGCAAGGTTAACGTTCTCCAGCCGCGGTGATAATTAAAAACGCAGAAATCGAAAACATATATAGCACTTGTTAACCTGTTTTGTTCAAAGAATTCACACATGTCACAAAAGTTTTAGGCAATGAAATGGTTTGAAATATACGGAACCAATAATTGAGGGCATTCGGCCAAACTGATAACCTTACAGGATGTTTTGGCTGGTCGCATGTAACCCGGTAGAACATTAATGACCCCAAAGAAGAAACAGCAGCCTATAGTCTAACAGCAGACTGTAACCATTTAAACTAACACACACGAAGAAAAATTAGGAGATTACAAATATCGGTTTCCACGGTGCAGTTTTTACAAACTCTGGCAGGTAGCAGGAGACATCAAAACATCTATTTTCCCCTAATGTCATAATTTCTTGTATTATTTAAACGGTTGTTGCTTTATTATTTTTTCAGTTATGATAACTGATTTGTTGTTGTAAGGGTTCCTGTGGTACCGGTAGAGGGAATACTTCACTCTTCATTTGTAATAGCTGTTTCACATTCACATTTAGTTGTACATCTTGTTACAACACATTACTTGTTTCCTAATGGACCGAAAAGCCTGAAGTGAGTACACTGATACGGTTGGGGATTACTACATAGCCACCCGCAATGGACAAACAGCACAGCCGGTTAATCAACAACGTTCGCCGTGCCCGGCATCATTCAACGTTAACAGCTGTTTGTGGACGTCTGTGTGAGACCAGGTGATGTAGTAGAGTAGCTGGCCAGGGACGATTTCACACAGTATGGGCTTTGCACTAAGCGGAAGATGTCCTGCAGTACGTGGAGCAAGATCCTTCCGTCAGTACTTGTACAACTACGCGTACGGACAAATTAAAGGAAACGTTCTTCATCATCCCCAGTTACATCCATGTCACTTAAGTGTGTATACAACCTGGAACCAGCTGATTATCGACTCAGAGCACAGATCTCTAAATGGTACCTGAGACAGTGTCAAATGCGTCCTACATTTCCATCCTCGGTGCTGTTTGCAGATGAAGCAACTTTATAGCATGATAAGGTCTTCAACATCCCCAATCCGCGTGTTCGTTTGGAGTTTAATTCACGTGCCATATTACCGGCACTCATCAATTGCCTTTCTACGTGGGGATGTGGGCAGGTGTAGTTGGTGACTATTTAAATGGGCCGTATCTCATACATAGGCGATTCAATATCAGACAGTACTACAATTCCCTCGCCAGAGAACTGCCAGAAATGCTGGATGACATGCCCATCGTCACAGGACTGCGCTTGTGGTTCAAGAATCACGGTGCGCCGACACTTTTAGTCGTCCTGTGGGTCGATTCTTGAACCGACAGATTCCAGGAAGGTGAACTGACAGAGCTGGTCTTGTACCATGACCTACTCGATCTTCTGATTTTATCGCTCTCCGCGTTTTTGTGCCGGAATAGATGCACAAAGTTGTCTCGAAAACCACTGTTGAATCACAAGAGGATCTGACTGACGTATAGGAGCAGCAGCAGAGAAAATTATCAACGTTCGTGCAGCCTTTGAACGTGTTAGGCCGAACATGACCGGCCGGTGTAACCTTTGTTTTTGATCTTTTACTGCAAAAGAAGTAATTGTGTTGTCATAATGTTGTTGTTCTTGGTCATAGAAAATTAGGAGTTGTCAGTGTTACTTTTTATCTACTTTCAGATTTGACGTCTTCGTAAAACAACACCTCACTGGAAAACACACTAAAAAAGGGCTTCCAATACCTAGTGAAACTTCGCAGGGGATGTTGATTTAATTAATTTTGATCCAGAGAAAATACGCTCTACCCGTTGAAAAAAAATTATCTCACTAAAATATGACATTCGAGAAAAATATTAACTTAGTGTCCCTCGCAGCCTCCCAGAGCTTCTCGAATTAATTTTCATCTTGTATTCCCTAGGTTCCTGACGTACCTCGCACAGTGCTACAGTGGCCTTGGAATTAGACTGACAATAGACTGCACATAAAATAGTCTTCCATTCCTCATTTCATCCTTCAATAAAATGGAAGTGATTTTTAATAAAAGGAACTATAAAAACAACACTCTTCCATGTAATTTGTAGTAATTTTCGGAGTACAGAACTAGATGGGCGTTAATATGTGAACTCACATGTATCAGAAATATGTGCATCATCTCGTGCACAATCGTACACTGGATCATGGCCGTCGTACAAGCCGGGAAGAAGACATCGGCATTTCACAGCGTTCTTCACATTCCCTACCTGCCCAGAAAACTTCACTCTGTCTGTGTAGTTTTATGTGCTAAGAGGTAGCATAATGTTTTGCAGTCTTACTAAAGACTAATTTTAGGTTTTTTCCTTCTACACTATGATTTCTCAGGCTTGAAGTCCCGAATATTTTTCTGAGGCCACTGTTTTTAATGTCAGTGAAATTGAAATTTTTTCTGTGACGATCCAAAGGCTGTAAATGCTTAATAAAAGAAAACACGGGCCTTGGTAGGGTACAATGTAAAGGTCTATTTTGTTTTAAATCTTGTGGTTATGTAATTTCGACAACTTATAATTTCAAAGCACTTGCAAAACTAACACATCGTCCATACACAAATCCATACGTCACCACGTATAAATAATACATTACATAACTCACATCAACATACCATCTTACATGTGCAATAATACGTACTATATATTGCAACTGGCAAATTATTTTTTCTTTATACAGTGAATGTAAACGTCTAATTCCACCATTACACTGGAAATGGATGCACATCGACGTTACAGACTTCCATTTTATATGGGTTGCTTTTTTCTAGGTACTACTACACGACAACTAACAACAGCTGATATGATGTCGAAGATACACATACATTCAAACTTTGTAGACCTCCAACAGAAGACGTCAGATGCACATTACGTGTATTGCTGGCGTGTCAGACTCAGTTAATGTTTAGTATATCAGCTAATCAGCGAGCAAAGACTACTTGAGGATGTATAAACGTAATGAAATGTACTATACAACATATTAAAATCAATACATGAAATGAGTACAAATGTCGCAAAATACTAGAAGATGAACACTCCTATAAATCATGGCGTGCCAGAGTTAACGAAGACATTGTATCGTAGGTCATCAATGCCTGAAGGCTATGTATAGAAACAAAGAAGCTTACCTCATGACATTTCTGACAGAAGATTAGTTCATAAAAACACAATTTTCGTAATATTTTTGGAAAAGATACTGTTACTGACGAACCAGTAGAATCCTGTTTTACAAAACCTTAGGCAATTAAATATAGTAACACGTCACATTATTCGAAAAAATGTATGTAATGAAGCGATAAGTTAAAACAACTCCACGAAAAAGTTATTCCATGACCTACATCGAGTAAAATATAGAAAATGTTACTGATTCCTTAATATGAGAAACCAGGTTTTTACATTGGGATTCCCAAACATTTCTTACAAAATACATAGATGCTACCAAAAGATAAAAAACTTTTTGACATCTGTCTGCCAATAAATGCAAGACAAGACAGCAAACAACAGGCACCTTTTATGAAGCTGTAAGAACTAATATTACATAGATTATGTTACTCATGAGCTGTACTATATGATAAAGGATTTTCGGGTTCAATTCAGTATATTGCAAAATAACGAGGTAAGATGACGTTTAGAAATGAAAATGAAAATTTAGAAATGAATGTCCCTTAACCATGTTTTTTCAAAAGAATTGTTTACAGCCTGCTACGAAGAGTTATTTCTCTTATTACTCTCTAGAATATTAGCAACACTCTTTGATTTCACAGATTTGCAGAGATGTGAAGTTTCGAGCTCATTGCCATCTTTCCGCAAAAACTTTTTTAATTGATAGTATAGATGTCCATCAAGCAATTTAAAATAATTCGTAAATTTTTAGCCACTTGACTGAGAAACCTCTAGCAAAATCATAGTGCTGCAAAGCGGTTGGGAGTCATATATTCTGGGATGTCTGTGTTTAAAAAAGGAATTCAGCAACCATAGTAATAGATCTGATATTAATATCCCTTCTAGAATATTGGACATTCCTCAGGACACTGGCATACTGCGATGAAAGGAAAGAAGCGGGTAGCGTGGAACGTCACTTCCGATGGTCGATAGCTCAGAAATGTATCAGGGCATCCCATACGTGCCGTGCCGGCATACAAGCGCGTATCGTGTATGTCATGTGTGTGTCGTCTATGCTGTGTGTTGTCCTTCATCCACCACAGCCCCTCTCCACTCTGCGGTTTGCGGTATAGAGCCCGTTCGCTTTTATTGCGTGCCTCGAATATCGAAAGCTATTCCATATTTTATGGGCCACGCCGATCTGTTCAACCGGCGTCGCTGTTTATATATTATTCTTCCTGCTGCCGTCGCTCCGATGCAGATATAGACCATCGCCACCTCTTGCGCAATGCTAGAGCGGAGGAATACGTTCTCGACGTATCGACAGGTCTCAGTGGCGTCCTGCTTGCGTACGGGTGGCGAAGCACAGCCACTATTTTCTTTAGATTGTACGCACACAACACTGCGTGACACTCATTTTAGTTAAACATGGTAAATGCAAAAACATGTATGGATCTTGTCGCAGATATCAAGCATAACTAATCGAACTATAAAATTACGACTGCTACATACCTTCCACGCAGCACCTGTTTAAAACCCACGAAGTTTCGATGATCGTATGAATTCCTGGTTTGTGGCGAATGAAGTGTTGGTGACGGTTCCACGAGTAGCCTTTATTGTTATTACTACTATTATTATTATCATTACTATCGTTAATTCTCCCTTAAGGAGGGAGCTAAAATACAAGCCATTTTTCCAGCCGCTGTGGTTGCAGGTACGAATCCTGCCTCGGGCATGGATGTGTGTGATGTCCTTAGGTTAGTTAGGTTTAAGTAGTTGTAAGTCTAGGGAACAGATTACCTCAGATGTTAAGTCCCATAGTGCTTAGAGCCATTAAAAGAAGTGACAGTCCATTTTAATGGCATTTTTACTATCTCTTTTCATCTTCCCAAACACCCTTCATATACTCACTGCGTTTATTCATATCCTCTTCCGCCCACGTCTTCCTGTTCTCCTCTCTTTAGGCCTGTTCTGTTTTTTTTCTGTATATTTCCTTGTCTGTCATGTCTTCTGTGCGTATCTTCAATTTCTTGAAATCTTCCTCAAATTCCCTTACCCATTTGCTTTCACTGTACTACTCGTCACTCTGTTAAAAAAACCTCTTCATCAGTCAGTTTTCGTTCCTATGTATGTGTCCAGAGAACTTTGCCCTTCTTTTCGTGTTGTCTGTTCGTACAGCTCTTTCATCAGTCTTCTTATTCAGATCCCCTCATTCTCAACAGGCTCTTAGATATTTCACGGTATTTTCCTCTCCTACTTTTCCATGTACCTTGTTGTCGTTCGTCCCTTGATTACCGTTGTTTCTGAGGCATAAAAGACCTCTGGTAAGACTACTGTACTATAGTGTCTTAATTTGATATTGATGGAAACACTTCTTTTATTGTAAAGGTTCCGTGTATGTCGGCATGCATTTGTAGTTTCGTGATCTTATCTTATTTGGATGTCGTGTTCACTGCAATTTTCTGCGCATCTCTCCGAAATACGTGAAACTACTCGTATTTTCTTTCTACACTTCGTTGTCAGTGGGTGTCTGTCTGTGGATTTTGTGCCCATGTAATGTGTTTTCTTCGTATGAGATTTGTAGTCCGGTTTTGGCTGAGATTTAGTTTAGTGTCTCTAGAACGTCTTTAGTTTCTTTCATGTTATTTGTTGTGATGGCAATATCATCAGTAAAGGCCACGTATTTTATGATGGCGGTTGTATCCTTGTGTCTTCCTGTATTCACCTCACTGATTCTTTCGTCCCACGTCCTGATTATTTTCTACAAAATCAAGTTAAACGGAATGCGTGACAGGCCATCTGCCTGTCCCATTCCTGTCTTAATTTCAAATTGTTCCAAGCTCTCTCCCATGAACTTCACTTTGGATGTTGTATTTGTTAATGTTTCCTGGATTGGATTTCTGGTCTTCTTCATCAGCTTCATTTCCTCCAGTTGGTTAAGGAGTGTTTCTCTATTTATAGAGTCGTAGACCTACTTGAAGTCGACAATTGTTATCATGGTGTTCCTGGACTTTCTTGTTGTCAGTATTGTTCTCAAGTACCAGACCAATTTATTGCATGATCTTCCCTTTCCGAATCCCTCTCCCCTCGATATTCTCCTAACTGTGAAACTGTCTGAGACTCTAGCCGATTTAGCAGGGCTCTGGACAGAATTTTGTATGCCACAGGCAGTATTGAAACCTGTCTGTACTTATTAGGGTCTGTTATACCGCCTTTTCCCTTTCTTGTATAGACGTGGTTCATGGTATGGGTTCCTGTAGACATGTCCTAGTTCATGAACCACGGGCAACGTATGAGTGGCCAAGTAAGTGGTCCCGACAGTCGGGATACCAGTTACTTTGGAATAAGGCTGGGCATCTTGGACGTATTCTGAGTCGTGGTCACCTTTGTGCTCATACGGCAAAGACTACCAAATCCATCGGTTAGTCCCTCAACCGTTAGTGGTAAAACCCAATCGGACTCGGGGCAAGTAAGGCTAGCAATCTGCTTCCCTGGTACTTTAAATATGATGCTGGCAACATTCAGAGCAAAATATCTCTGACCTTAGGAGGTGACGGAGTCCCACCTCTAACTGACAAACCAGGGACTCCTAAGATACAACTTGGCAAACAAATAGTAATGAGATGGGGAGCTATTAATATCAATGGAGACTACTCTGGGAAGAAGGTAGAGCTGGCAGAGACTGCAAGTAAGATGGGGCAGGACGTTTTAGCTGTTAGTGACATTCGGGTAAGGGGTGAGAAAGAAGAGGAAGTGGGAGAATACAAGGTCTACCTGTCAGGAGTCAAAGCAGGAATAGCACAATGGGGAGTAGGGCTTTACATCAGGAAAGAAATGGAACCCAGCGTAGTTGCAATAAGGTATGTAAACGAACGACTGATGTGGATAGATTTGACAGTGTCTAGAAAGAAAATTAGGATTCTGTCAGTATATTCGGATTGTGAAGGGACAGATCAAGATAAGATGGATAGTTTTTATGGGGCACTCAGTGATGTAGTTGTTAGAGTAAAGGACAAGGACAGTGTTCTGCTCATGGGTGATTTTAACGCCAGGATTGGAAATCGAACAGAAGGGTATGAAAAGGTTATGGGTAAATTTGGAGAGGATGTGGAGGCCAACAGGAACGGGAACAACTCTTGGATTTCTGTGCCAGTATGGGCTTAGTAATCATAAACTCCTTTTTTAAGCATAACAACATTCACCGGTATACTTGGGAAGGCAGGGGAACCAGATCTGTTATTGACTATATAATAACAGATCAGGAATTCAGGAAGGCTGTGAGGGACACACATGTATTCAGGGGATTCTTTGATGACACTGATGATTATTTAATCTGTAGTGAAATTGGGATTGTGAGGCCGAAAGTGCAGGAGGTCAGGTCCATAAGAGTGGAGAAACTTCAGGATAAGGAAATCAAGCACAAGTACATAACAGCGATCTCAGAAAGGTACCAGTTAGTTGAATGTAGTCAATTACAGTCATTGGGAAAGGAATGGACAAGGTACAGGGACACAGTACTAGAAGTGGCTAAAGAATGTCTTGGAACAGTTGTGTGTAAAAGTAGGATGAAGCAAAAATGGCTACATACTAGAACTCAGGTAGACAGAGAAAGTTATGTTGAAGAAAGAAACAAAGCCAAACAGATAATTGCAGCATCCAAGAAGAATTCTTGGGAAGACTTTGGAAACAGGTTGGAGACTATGGGTCAAGCTGCTGGAAAACCATTCTGGAGTGTAATTAGGAGTCTTCGAAAGGGAGGTAAGAAGGAAATGACAAGTATTTTGGACAGGTCCGTAAAACTGCTGGTGAATCCTGTGGGTGCCTAGGGCAGATGGAGGGAATCTTTTGAAGAGTTGCTCAATGTAGGTGAAAATACGATCATTAATGTTTCAGATTTCGCGGTAGAATGATATAGGAATGATGATGGAAATAAGAACACATTTGAGGAAGTGGAGAAAATGGTCAATAGATTGCAGTGCAATAAAGCAGCTGGGGTGGATGAAATTAAGTCGGAACTCATCAAATACAGTGGAATGTCAGGTCTTAAATGGCTACACAGGATATTTGAAATGGCCTGGGAGTCGGGACAGGTTCCATCAGACTGGACAAAAGCAGTAATCACACCAATCTTTAAACATGGAAACAGAAAAGATTGTAACAACTACCGAGGTATCTCTTAAATCAGCGTTGTGGGTAAAATTTTCTCAGGTATTGTTGAAAGGAAAGTGCAAGTATTAGTTGAAGACCAATTGGATGAAAATCAGTGTGAGTTTAGGCGTCTTAGAGGTTGTCAGGACCAGATCTTTAGCTTACGGCAAATAATGGAGAGGTGTTATGAGTGGAACAAGGAATTGTATCTATGCTTTATAGATCTAGAAAAGGCACATGACCAGGTTCCTAGGAGGAAGTTATTGTCTGTTCTACGAGATCGTGGAATAGGAGGCAAACTTTTGCAAGCAATTAAAGGTCTTTACATGGATAGTCAGGCAGCAGTTAGAGTTGACAGTATATTGAGTTCATGGTTCAGAGTAGTTTCAGGGGTAAGACAAGGCTGCAACCTGTCTCCATTGTTGTTCATATTATTTATGGATCATATGTTGAAAACAATAGACTGGCTGGGTGAGATTAAGATATATGAACACGAAATAAACAGTCTTGCATATGCGGATGACTTAGTTGGGATGGCAGATTCGATTGAAAGTTTGCAAAGTAATATTTCAGAGCTAGATCAGAAATGTAAGGACTGTGGTATGAAGATTAGCATCTCCAAAACGAAAGTAATGTCAGTGGGAAGAAATATAAACGGACTGAGTGCCAAATAGGAGGAACAAAGTTAGAACAGGTGGACGGTTTCAAGTACTTAGGATGCATATTCTCACAGGATGGCAACATAGTGAAAGAACTGGAAGCGAGGTGTAGCAAAGCTAATGCAGTGAGCGCTCAGCTAGAAGGAAGTCAGTACCAAGACTATCTGTGCACCGTTCAATCTTTCGACCAACTTTGTTGTATGGGAGCGAAATCTGGGTGGATTCAGGTTACCTTATCAACAAGGTTGAGGTTACGGATATGAAAGTAGCTAGAATGATTGCAGATACTAGTAGATGGGAACAATGGCAGGAGTGTGTCCACAATGAGGAAATCATAGAAAAACTGGGAATGAACTCTATAGATGTGGCAGTCAGGGCGAATAGACTTAGATGGTGGGATCATGTTACACGCATGGGAGAATCAAGGTTACCCAAGAGACTCATGGGTTCAGCAGTAGAGGGTAGGAGGAGTCGGGGCAGACCAAGGAGAACGTACCAGGATTCGGTTAAGAATGATTTTGAAGTAATAGGTGTAACATCAGTAGAGGCACCAATGTTAACACTGAATAGGGGATCATGGAGGAATTTTATAAGAGGGCTATGCTCCAGACAGAACGCTGAAAGGCATAATCAGTCTTAAATGATGAAGATGATGACGGCATAGACGGTGTATTTTGGTACCTTTTCTGTTTCCGAGGTATTTTCAATGACTGTGTATTTTGGGTGTAATGTTTTCATGGTATGATTTCCAGTTGCTCTGTTGTTTTTCATTGTTTAAATTATTTTCACGACCTCTTCGTGTGTTGGGGTTTGGAACTGAGATTAGGTTCGAATCCGCGAACTGCAGTTTAGTCATAGTTCAGTAGTGCGTGGAAGCATTGTGCAAATATTTCACAATCCTGTCCACCTGCTTAGCTGGGTGGTTACGTGGTTGCCTCCAATGCCACGGGCCCGGGATCGATTCCCGGCCAGTTTGCGGAATTTCTCCGCTTGTGGACTGGGTGTTGTGTTGTTCTCGTCATCATTTAATCCTCATAACTGGCCAGCAAGTCGCCCAATGTGGTGTAGACTGAAATAAGACCAGCATTCGGCAGCCGAACTTCCTCAAATGGTGCCTCCTGGTCAGCAAAAATGATTCAAATGGCTCTGTGCACTATGGGACTTCTGAGGTCATCAGTCCCCTAGAACTTAGAACTACTTAAACCTAACTAACCTAAGGATATCACACGTATCCATACCCGAGGCAGGATACGAACCTGCGACCGTAGAGGTCACGCGGTTCCAGACTGTAGCGCCTAGAACCGCTCGGCCACTCCATCCGGCCCTGGTCAACAATGCCAAATGCTCATTTCCATGTTTTTTTCACACTCCTTTTTCGAATTTTTCTGCTGCGTTCCATCTTGCCTTTTGAAGCACATTTGAAGCATATTTTTGATGTCCTGTCATATTTTCTCTGGATGCCCTGTATTAATTTCGTGTGTTATTTTTGTTGAAGTCCTCTTGTGTCTCTTTCAGTCCGTTCCTTCTGTATCTTTTTCTTCTCTACTGATTATTTTATAAGTTTTCATGTGTATACTGTTGTATTTCGCAATTTTTCGGATGTTATATGACTGTTAAGATTTTTCCAGGCTTGTATTCTGTCTTAATTGTCTCTGTGACATGTCATGTCCAACAATTTGTGTTTCCTTTTTCTCCGTGGTTGCCCCTATTTTAACAGTTATTTCTTTTCCTTAACTTTTTTCAGTTAGTTCTTTCTTGTTGAATTTTAGGTACTCTATGCCTGTTCGGAGAATTTTGTTGGTTATTTTGGTTTTTCTTATTGGTATAAACTTCGCTTTGATTTGGAGTAGGTGATGTTCGGATACGGAAAATCCTTTCCGTGTTTTTACTTTCATACTTTCTATGGTGTTTTTCGTACAAATCGCTATGTGGTCCATCTCAAATTCTCCTAGGGTGTCTCTGGGGGACTTCCAAGTTCTTAGTTTCTTATATGGTTCTTTGAATTGAGTTGAGACGATTTTGAGGTCGAAATTTCTGCGGAAGTTTACGAGTTCCCAACTTCTCTTGTACACTGTGTGTTTACCAGTTTCCCTCCCTAATGGGGCATAAAAATATACTAGTAACACTTTCCTTCAAATCTTTCCAGAAATCTTTTATCATCGGTGGGTTTTTCGTGTTAAAGTTATTTGTGAGGGCATGCCCACTGACAAGCGCGTTTAGCATGAGGTAGCATGACTGACGGTGCGCCAGTACCCGAACTTAATTCAGTTATGTTTTGAGAATAAGGGCCCTTATTGTCTTCCAGTAAACTTTACATATTATTTCCTCACACAAAGTGATGAAATGTAATAATTTTGTCACACACTACATTTTCAAATGTCAAAGCGGCCAAACTTCAGAATTAGACATAACATCATAATTTATTAATTTTTTACTACAGACTCTGCTAAGGATCCAGTTTTCAGAGCATCCACTATGCCACTGTACTCATCTGAAAAATTATGTTATTGCACGACACGTAGATCTATTACGTTATAAACATTATACGTGTGAGAAAATAGACTTTGCTTAGGATATCCCGAAGTAAGACTTCAATATCAGACATGAAGTTCCCGTGTATTACTTCTTTCCTGTCCGCCCCCGGTAGCTGAGTGGTCAGCGCGACACACTGTCGATCCTAAGGGCCCGGGTTCAATTCCCGGCTGGGTCGCAGATTTCCTCCGCTCAGGGATTGGGTGTCGTGTTGTCCTAATCATCATTTCATCCTCATCGACGCGCAAGTCGCCGAAGTGGCATCAAATCGAAAGACTTGCACCAGGCGAGCGGTCTACCCGACGGGAGGCCCTCGTCACACGCCATTTCAATTACTTCTTTCCTACTACATTTGCAACTCACTTTGCCTACTGTATCTACATACACTACTAAATGAACCTGCAAAATAATGTCACTGAATGACACATAGTTTATGAAGTCATCAGGGGCAAAATTCTCGTATAAGAGCACAAGAATTTTGAAAAAGTTCCTGCTTTTTTGTAAGGTGACACTAAGAATGAATATCAATTTCACACCTTAATGAAATTTTATACGTCGTAACAAGTAAAAGGATATTTCACCCGACATACTTTGGCAATAAAGAGCAGATTTGCCTATCAAAAAGTACAGTATGTAATGCAAAGGGATGACACTCGAATCGACGGTATTAACACACCAAACCCAAATCTTACATGTCAATGAGCAAAAGGTGAAAAAAGCTGCTGAAGAAAGTTTTATTTTGGGGGCAGACGCAAGTTGCACCGACACAGCCCGCGTACAATGGAAGGCTACTGAAATGGATTGGTGACCCGTGGCTAAAGGGACAACAAACCTGAAGGGTGATACGTCGAGGGAAGCAGGTAGCGGTGCAGTGCTGCTTACGACGAAGAAATTCTTTAGAAAACTGCGTTGGGGAATTGGAGATTTTTCAACGCAGTTTAAAGGTAGGCCCTTTGCGATTGGCAGAGGTACTTTCTACAAGATGAAACGAACGTTCCCATTAGTGTGAAAAAGCCATGATGTGAATCACGAAAGGTCACAAGTGGGAGACTGTTTGACATGAAAGACACAAGAGCGAAAACTTCATGGACTCTCCTTTGAACCAGCGTGAAGTGTAGAACAGGCCGCGTCACGCTCTGTACAACACCAAAAGAGGTATTTCTGTGTGAACACTGCGTTCACCTTGTCTAGCATTTAGCAAGAAATCAGCTGAAGTATCGTTGAGCTCTGATAGTGGAAAAACGAATCAGCCACATAGTTAATTATTCTTGCGAGAACTGAGAGAGCGTTGAAGCATACACGCTGCTCCATCTATGCACCTGTATATCTCCACATTTTCCAGACTAGGGATGTGTGAAAGTTTTCTTGCTTCACAAGAAAGATAGGACAGTGTCAGCTGATAAAATCAGTAATGACTTTGATTAGCTTTTTATAGGATTTTCAGAGGGCGATAGCAGCGATGCAAATGACAGCATGTCACAGCTAAAGCTAAATGACACTGGCAGTGGCGTAAAATTGTTGGATCACCAGCTTGCGTCCACTGTGAACTCGGGCCACCTTGATTAAGTTTCTACTCGTCTTGTCACAAAAACTAACCAACCTCCATAGACTTGATTGTTATCCTAAGTAGTGCCGGACTTAGAACCGGAATCGGATGATTGGTCGTAATTTTGGCCAACTTCACTGTGTATAAGTAAGAACAATCTTGTAAAGAACCTTCTATTTAAATTCGAAATTGTTGTTTTCAGCGTTATTTCTGCTAAACAGGACATAATGCGTTATGTTGACAATTGTGCTGAAATTGTCATGTAACAATGTATGTAAACTCGTGTGCTTCTTTAAATACAAAATTGGAATAAACCGATTCTACAGCTAAACACCAGTGTGAGATGTTCTAGAATAAGGGTCCAGTCCTAATCCCAGTCATTGATTCTAGTGATGCTAACGCACTCACAGGGTGTTTTTGCTGACATCTGACAAACGTGGAAATTAGTATTGTGTCAGATAATGGCGACCCTGTCAGGATGGCAATTGCACTGCAGGTTGTCAATTAGTCAAATTAGAAAGAGTAATTAAAATTTCGTATTAAGAAAAAAACTTTCTTTGTGAAAAACAAAAAGTGACAAGGTTACTCAATTTATGTGTCTGCGTAGTGGTTAGATTACTGTAAATGTGTGATCCATGGAGTAGAAAAGGTTGTATTAACGAGTAGAGAAAATTTTTTGTGTTTTGAGTAAAAGTAGCTTGTGCATGACTTTTCTGGCACGCGCAAAGTTATTCACGGCATTGTTGAGTTGGTTTCAATACCCAGAAACTGTGAATGGCGTTGATAATGGTTAATGGCACAAGACACTTTCTATGATATTTTGGAGATGTGTCAGGTCATGTAACTTCATGTTGACTAGAGATCAGGCTCACGCAAATCGTGAAAGACAGACATTACTTAGACGGTCTGAGACGGCGGAAGGACGTAGATCATCGCATGTAGGGAAAACTGAAGATCTTCACAGGATAGAAATGGACGTATTACAAAATGCATCGAATGCAAGTCACGAAACCGAACGAAGTGACATTCAGAGGGAATGGTGACAGTGTCGCGATTGGTATATAAGATTGAGACCTCACAAAACCGATGTATCTAGTGGTTCAGAAGCAGAATCAGAGGACGAGCAACTCCGGTAAGTTGAACCAAATGTTGTAAGTCCGAATCAAAACTGGACAGTTTGCTACGGAAAGAATGTGTTTACAGTGCGTCAGCACTATGCACAGAAGTCGGTGAGACGTCACATGAAAGACGCGAACGGCGAAATTTATAGCAAATGTAGACAGATGACGATCGCGAAGAGTCTGATAGTGTATTCGAAATGTTGAAACAGCTCACTATTGTTGTCGAGCAAACAAGTGAAACGACGAGAGCAGGGTTAGCAGTATAAACCGAAACGGCGAGTTTAAAAACCGAAACGGGGAGTGTAAAAATCGAAACGGTGAATTTAAAAACAGAACCAAATGCAGGGTTAGCAGACTTAAAAACAGAAACAATTGCGGCTTTAAATAGTCTCAAATTTTAAACGAAAGCTGGGTTCGAAAACGTTCGCAAAGATGAGCAAAAGTTGCGAACGGAAGTTAATGATTAGTTCATTGAAATCTGGAAAGAGGCGAGAGACTCGCACGAACTAGGTCAATCCCTTATGGCTGATCAGAAAACTATGCGTACTGAAATTGACCAGGTGCAGGATGTAGCGTCTAATATCAACCAAAGAGTTTATAATTTAGCACGTAAGGCGTCTGGTAAGGAGCAACAAATCATGAAACAACTCAATGTTTAGATAATGGCACACAACTGGGCAGATGCGATGTTAGATGGGACTCAAATATGCCGTCCCAGGAGCCTAATGTGGTAGTACAAATATGACGCAATTGAAGGGAACGGAAAATGTTGCGAAAACTTAAACGCCATCACTTTCGACAGCAATAAAATTCCACCATTACAAGGAAAGCGGGAACGGCTTACACCCCCACACATTTATACATAAATTCCAGATCGGTTTACCAGAAGATTGGCCACTTAGCCATAAATTTGATTTCATTTGTGGTCATATGGAAGGAGCAATAGCGGAAAAGATGCAAAGAGTCGCTGCAAACGGTCAATGAACAACTGAAGTCTACATTCTCGGAGCGACACTTGTCCGCGGAAACCAAAAATATCATAAAATGTGAATTTTTACAGAAGGCGTCATTTGAAAACTCAGGAGAAAAGAAGCCAGTTAGATATTTTGAAGAAATAACGAAAAAGAATCAGTGTGTAGACAATCCTTACAGCGAGGGGGAACTGATACGTATGTGCACAATGAGGGAGGTTAACAGAACTTGAATTCATCTTCAGTCAAGGTGACGCGAAGAACCAATGTGCACTGAGAGAAACCAATGGTAGGGGGAATGATAGCAAGCGATTGGCCTTTAATAATGCTTACAATGGCAATAGTAAAGTTGGGAAAGGTAATCGTTTTTACAAGAATAGTAATCGCCCATGGGATAATAATAGCTATGGTTTTGGCAACTCACAGAGGTCAAAGAATATTTATGATTTTGGTGAGCCGCAGAATTACAATAATGGCTTTGATTCCAGAAATTGTGGTGTGTAATTTGTGATATGATCATGCAAACGACGCAGGAACGTTCAGAGATTTTCCACCAATAAACCTAAATTATTCGGGTGGAACTACATTGCCTAGAACGCAGAAAGGTTGTGAGAATCAGACTTCAGCAGGAAAACACACGTGAGATGAACCGGTACAGGAAGTCGAGTTGAGGTCACCAAACGCTTCTAAAAAACAGAATTGACGAGAAGAATGGTACGAAGACCAGTCACAAGAGATTCAGTCATCAAATATAGTTGATTTTATAATTAAATATGTAAATAGGCTTAGCTTTGGTCAACAAGATTCTGAAGTAAGTTTAGGGGGTGATCACATACAAAAACCAGCATGCTTGAGACAATTGATTGGGAATCGACTGATGATTAGGAACAAGAGTTGTCAACAGTTAATGTATGCAGATGTACAAAAACTGGTGGTGACCAAATTGTGGAGGATGTAGTTCATTTATATGAAACCGAGAGAGGAATGGTATGCCAAGAGGATAATACACCATTCGCAAAACCAGTATTGATACAAAAGTCAGATGATGCATATAGGACAGAGACTTGCCCGGAAAATAAATAAATTCCCACCAGTACCAAAAGTACAACATCAACATCTAGAAAAGTTAGCACTGACCGATGTGAAGCCTGCGTCGTTAAATAGAAAGAACAGAGGACACAAAACGGCAACCTCACGAGTATTTTTACTAGCACAAGAAGTACCAGTGAAAATCCACCATCTCTCTAGCCAGAAAAAACATCAAAGTCATAAATTCGTTTCGGTATATAAAGGCCGATTGGAAAAGAGTAAAGTGGTACATGATAATGCAGTCGAATAATTAACCCAAACACAGGAAAATCGTTGGGCTTGCACCATGTGAGTCACTTGAAAGTGTATAAAGGATAAAACAGTAAATATTAACTCCACAAGAAAAATTATATATATCAAATATCAAGATTCCAATAAGAGCAAAATCTAAAGGTCAAAGAGTAGGGAAGCTAAGAAAATGCATACCAAGAAAATTTTTTAATTTGTACTTATCTCATTAAAGTAAAATGGTTAACTTTCTCAGTATATCAAAAGGATACTTATGAATGATGAACAATAAAGTAACTCCTCTGCAGAAGAAATGTGTTATGGGAAAGGGTTGGAAAGAAAGGAGAACGACAGAGATTAGCATGTGGATAGTTTGACGAAATAGTAATAGATTCTCTCTTAAAATGTAGTGTAAAGTAGAAAGAAGTTGATTTTTTTGTGGACGAAAGGAAGCCAAGAAATTAGGTCTCTAAAGACTTAAAAAAATAGTTCAAATGGCTCTGAGCACTATGGGACTTAACATCTGTGGTCATCAGTCCCCTAGAACTTAGAACTACTTGAACCTAACTTACCTAAGGACATCACACACATCCATGCCCGAGGCAGGATTCGAGCCTGCGACCATAGCAGTCGCGCGATTCCAGACTGAAGCGCCTAGAACCGCTCGGCCACCAGGGCCGGCGTGTAAAGACTTAGGTAAGAAGGAAATATTCATATGTGGTTTGTTCCATCGCGGACGGTGAACATTTAGTTGAGGAGAGTAAATAAGAAGCTGTTATGCTTTGTGCAAGGTACCACAAGTTGATATTAAATGGAGATATGAAGGAAATAGATATAAAAGATTGTTAGGTGATAAGAATTAATAGAGAGAAATGAATTATTAAGGAAAGCGTGAAACATGTTATTTCGTGGCAGGATGTAGAGAGAGGGATGCGAGTTTAACACAGGGATGATTTCAATAAGGAAGAGTAAGATAGGGGGAGAAAGAAAAAGTTTACTGTTTTGAAGAATTAGATAGGGATAAGCCGGCTGGTCGTGGCCAAGCGGTTCTAGGCGCTACAGTCTGGAACAGCGCGACCGCTACAGCAGCAGGTTCGAATCCTGTCTCGGGCACGGATGTGTGTGATGTCCTTAGGTTAGTTGGGTTTAAGTAATTCTAAGTTCTAGGGGACTGATGACCTCAGATGTTAAATCGCATAGTGCTCAGACCCATTTGAACGATTTTTTAAGTAGAGATATCTATAACTAAGAAAAGTACAAGCTCTAAAACAAGGGAATCGGACTGTGGAAAGCGTTTTAAAAGGAAACTAAAAATAGAAACATATTGTATTTTGAAATTGAGTTACAGCTTATGCTGAAAAGAAGAGATTTTAGAGAAAAAGACGCTGGAGTCGGAGTCAAGGTGCGAAGTTTTTATGATAACATGACGCACCTGTAGTTAGAACAAAAGGAGGAAAACACTTACTAATACACTAACCTTTATCACCATCAATTTTCCTCTTACCATTCATAGTGATGAAGATGAGGAAACCACAAACATTATGCTAATAGTGGAAAAAAGGGAGAAAAACGTACGTATAGAATAGGGACAGATGTTGATCTCTTAAAATAGATGTAAAGTTATGAAGTGTATAAGAAAAAGAATCTAATGTATAGTTATTATCTGAATACCTTAATTCCTGTAGGTACGGCAATAATCATTTTATTTCAACATCAAATCCGCTATAAACAAAAATCTATTGTAACCTACCTCCTCTTAACTATAAGCTGCACCTTGACCTGAATATAATTGTAAATTTGATTTTTAATCATGTATTGTTTTTAGTTAATCCTGTGAATAGTGGGTATCATTGAATAACACCTCCTATAACTGCGAATACTGCTCCTATAGATAATACATAATGGAAGTGGGAAGATCAGTTTGGATTCCGTAGAAACACTGGAACACGTGAGGCAATACTGACCTTACGACTTATCTTAGAAGAAAGATTAAGGAAAGGGAAACCTACGTTTCTAGCATTTGTAGACTTAGAGAAAGCTTTAAAAAATGTTGACTGGAATACTCTCTTTCAAATTCTAAAGGTGGCAGGGGTAAAATACAGGGAGCGAAAGGCTATTTATAATTTGTACAGATAAAAGATGGCAGTTACAAGAGTCGAGGGACATGAAAGGGAAGCAGTGGTTGGGAAGGGAGTAAGACAGGGTTGTCGCCTCTCCCCGATGTTATTCAATCTGTATATTGAGCAAGCAGTAAAGGAAAAAAAAGAATAATTCGGAGTAGGTATTAAAATCCATGGAGAAGAAATAAAAACTTTGAGGTTCACCGATGACATTGTAATTCTTTCAGAGACAGCAAAGGACTTGGAAGAGCAGTTGAACGGAATGGACAGTGTCTTGAAAGGAGGATATAAGATGAACATCAACAAAAGCAAAACGAGGATAATGGAATGTAGTCGAATTAAGTCTGGTGATGTTGAGGGAATTAGATTAGGAAATGAGACGCTTAAAGTAGTAAAGGAGTTTTGCTATTTGGGGAGCGAAATAACTGATGATGGTCGAAGTAGAGAGGATATAAAATGTAGACTGGCAATGGCAAGGAAAGCATTTCTGAAGAAGAGAAATTTGTTAACATCGAGTATAGATTTAAGTGTCAAGAAGTCATTTCTGAAAGTATTTGTATGGAGTGTAACCATGTATGGAAGTGAAACATGGACGATAAATTGTTTGGACAAGAAGAGAATAGAAGCTTTCGAAATGTGGTGCTACAGAAGAATGCTGAAGATTAGATGGGTAGATCACATAACGAGTGAGGAAGTATTGAATAGGATTGGGGAGAAATGAAGTTTGAGGCACAACTTGACCAGAAGAAGGGATCGTTTAGTAGGACATGTTCTGAGGCATCAAGGTATCACAAATTTAGTATTCGAGGGCAGCGTGGAGGATAAAAATCGTAGAGGGAGACGAAGAGATGAACACACTAAGCAGATTCAGAAGGATGTAGGTTGCAGTAGGTACTGGGAGATGAAGAAGCTTGCACAGGATAGAGTAGCATGGAGAGCTGCATCAAACCAGTCTCAGGACTGAAGACCACAACAACAACAACAACAACAACATGTATAGTTTAAATATGGAAGATTTGTAAAGTCTCTTAATAGTTTTGTGTTTGTAATGCTTGTAATGTATGTTAATGGAGGAAGGATTGTCATAAGATCGGTTGTAATAACATGTAAATTAGAGAAATTTTGGGATGTAATATGGACAAAAGCGTACACAATGTTGTATTACACATGACGTCATCTAGAACGATACATCATCAATGCTGTCAGATCGACAGCAGAACTGAGTACAGCGTTTAGGCATGAGAGGGAGAGATACTCTGAGTGTGGGTGCCTGGTACGTCAGCTTTCGAGATGACGAAAGGAAATGCCTCGGTAGAAGCAACAGCCCAAGAGGATAACACCTCTGGGGAAAAGTATGGGGATCTACGACGAATCCTGGATACAGTCAACATGTGCCATGACGCAATCTTCATTCATGCGAAAATCACATGCGATCTTCAGAATAACAGTTTTGATAAAATGCTAGATGCTTAGCACTTCTGTCGCTAACTGTTTCGAGCAGCATAAGGTGGTATGATGGATGTCCACCAATCCGGAACGGAGGCGGACATTTTACATAAAGGGTTAACGAATGTTCGAAGAAGAAGAGGCGCATTTCTGTAATCCAAGATACAGAATAGCTGAAACTACCGTCATACTGTACGGAATCCAGCGACTGTGAAACATTCCCTGAACACTCATAGGAGTAAACGAGATAGCGATGGAAAGTTCTCCAATCTATCCTGAAGAACAACCTGGTACAATAAAGGATACACAAAGATTTGAAAAATAATACCATAAGAATAGATTGTATAATAACATGTTTAGGCAAATCTTAAATCCCATTTCCCAGTCCAGAGAAGAACGAAGGCACAAGTGAGGAGAAGGCTAGATGCAAGAAGAAAAGAAGATTCATCGCAGAAGATTAGGAAGAAAGAACGGGCTCGACCACAAGAAATTAAGAAACATTTCCAAATCCCTTCCCATAGAAGACCATTATTGCATCTACCTACCAACAAAGAATCCAACTTTAACTGTTTCAGCAATACAGATGTCCTGTATTCCTTACGGCAAATTGCAACACTCTCAAATGTCACACCGAGAGAGGGGAGATGACTGTTCCTATAGAAAACAGAAAGCAGAGTAACCAACGATGGGTTGTCATAAGGATTCGAGGATTGATGAAGCATACCAGTTTTATGCTGCTAATAATAGATCTCTAATATACACTCCTGGAAATGGAAAAAAGAACACATTGACACCGGTGTGTCAGACCCACCATACTTGCTCCGGACACTGTGAGAGGGCTGTACAAGCAATGATCACACGCACGGCACAGCGGACACACCAGGAACCGCGGTGTTGGCCGTCGAATGGCGCTAGCTGCGCAGCATTTGTGCACCGCCGCCGTCAGTGTCAGCCAGTTTTCTATGGCATACGGAGCTCCATTGCAGTCTTTAACACTGGTAGCATGCCGCGACAGCGTGGACGTGAACCGTATGTGCAGTTGACGGACTTTGAGCGAGGGCGTATAGTGGGCATGCGGGAGGCCGGGTGGACGTACCGCCGAATTGCTCAACACGTGGGGCGTGAGGTCTCCACAGTACATCGATGTCGTCGCCAGTGGTCGGCGGAAGGTGCACGTGCCCGTCGACCTGGGACCGGACCGCAGCGACGCACGGATGCACGCCAAGACCGTAGGATCCTACGCAGTGCCGTAGGGGACCGCACCGCCACTTCCCAGCAAATTAGGAACACTGTTGCTCCTGGGGTATCGGCGAGGACCATTCGCAACCGTCTCCATGAAGCTGGGCTACGGTCCCGCACACCGTTAGGCCGTCTTTCGCTCACGCCCCAACATCGTGCAGCCCGCCTCCAGTGGTGTCGCGACAGGCGTGAATGGAGGGACGAATGGAGACATGTCGTCTTCAGCGATGAGAGTCGCTTCTGCCTTGGTGCCAATGATGGTCTTATGCGTGTTTGGCGCCGTGCAGGTGAGCGCCACAATCAGGACTGCATACGACCGAGGCACACAGGGCCAACACAGGGCCAACACCCGGCATCATGGTGTGGGGAGCGATCTCCTACACTGGCCGTACACCACTGGTGATCGTCGAGGGGACACTGAATAGTGCACGGTACTTCAAAACCGTCATCGAACCCATCGTTCTACCATTTCTAGTCCGGCAAGGGAACTTGCTGTTCCAACAGGACAATGCACGTCCGTATGTATCCCGTGCCTCCCAAAGTGCTCTAGAAGGTGTAAGTCAACTACCCTGGCCAGCAAGATCTCCGGATCTGTCCCCCATTGAGCATGTTTGGGACTGGATGAAGCGTCGTCTCACGCGGTCTGCACGTCCAGCACGAACGCTGGTCCAACTGAGGCGCCTGGTGGAAATGGCATGGCAAGCCGTTCCACAGGACTACATCCAGCATCTCTACGATCGTCTCCATGGGAGAATAGCAGCCTGCATTGCGATATACACTGTACTAGTGCCGACATTGTGCATGCTCTGTTGCCTGTGTCTATGTGCCTGTGGTTCTGTCAGTGTGATCATGTGATGTATCTGACCCCAGGAATGTGTCAATAAAGTTTCCCTTTCCTGGGACAATGAATTCACGGTGTTCTTATTTCAATTTCCAGGAGTGTAGTTTCACCATGTATGCATGCAGACTGGAATCCTTCTCTCTGCCGACCGCCGTTCCATTCTCAGAGGAGACACGTCAAGGCGCATGAAGATGAGGATGACAACTTCAATGAACCACGTTGAAGGTATATATCCTGTGGGTGAGAGACAATTATCAGATTAAAGTAAAAAAAAAATTTTTGGAATCTAAGATTCTAGTATGTAATGTGTTTGTTAAAATATAGGTTATGTAGAAAAAATATTTTTTTGCAATTTGTTGATACTGATTTAATATTTACAAGGTAATTAGTAGGATTAGGTATTAATGTTTTTGTAAAAGTCAATGAATAATTTAATCCTTCTATAAAGTTATGATGGATAAGTTTAAGATTTTGGGGTTTATAAATATGTTTATGAATGCGATTGTGCTTGTGAAGTTATGGGCAGCAGGGTGCTGTTAAGTATAAGGTAAATTAAGAAATTGGTTTAAGTGATGAAACTTTCTTGAATTATAAAGGGTAAGGTTGAGAATAAATCATAAGTATTGGAAAAGTGGAAGTTAATATTAAATGAAGGCTTCTTCAAACTCAGTACATCTCAATCATCATGTCAAAAAAAAAAAAGGAAGTCAGTTTCAAATTTAAAAATTATGAGTGGTTCAAATGTATAGAGAATCTCTAATTTGTTTAAATTTAAAATTAAAATATAGGCAAACCTTGCAATGCAAAGAAAAGGCTTTATTTTATTTAAATAATTGCATTAAATCAGAAAACTAGGAAAAACATGTAAAATTTTAGAAAAACATTACTTTAGTGCTCAAATCAATAGTATATATGGTAAATCAATTTCGGTGGAAAAATAACAAAAAAGAGACTGAAAGAACAACTGTTTGATTACACCATATTAAAACAGAGAGTTGGTCAATATAAATATATAACATTGCTACAATGAGCACTTGAGAATAATTTTGCACTGACTTCAATCAATTTCTCAGCCGCTGATTGATCCTGCGCAAAACTGAACACGGAAGGGGGCCGATATGTGAGGTGGTGGCTTGAATGAATATCAATTTAGCACCTTACATGAGATTTTATACGTCATAACGACTATAAGGATATGTCACCTGACATAAAGAGCAGATTTTCCTATCAAAATGTACAGTATGTAAATCAAAGGGAAGACACTTGATTCGACAGCATTAACACACCGAACCCAAATCCGGCATGCCAGTGAGCAAAAGGTGAAAAAAGCTGCTAAAAGAAACGTTTTAATGTGGGGGCAGAGGCGAGTTGCTCCGTCACGTTCCGCGTATAACGGAAGGCTTCTAAAAGTGTTGGTGACCCGCGGCTAAAGGGCAACGAAAGCGAAGAGCGATACATCGACGGGAGCAGGTAGCGGTGTAGCGCTACTTGCGGCGGAGAAATTCAGCTCGAAATTAGCTGAAGAGTCGTTGAATTCAGATAGCGGAGAAACGAAACAGACACGCAGTTAGTTGTTCTTGTGAGAACTGAGAAATCATTGAAGCGTACACGCTGCTCTATCTACGCACTTTTATATCGCCACATTTTCCAGACTAGGAATGAGTGCAAATTTTCTCTCTTAACAAGAAACATAGGACGGTTTCAGCTGACAAAATCAGTGAAGATTTTGATTAGTATTATATAGGATTTTCAGAGGGCGATTGCAGCGATGCAACCGACAGCACGTCGCAGCTAAATCTAAATGCCACTGACAGCGGCGTAAAATTGTTGGATCACCAGCTTGCGTCCACTGTGAACTCGAGCAATCTTGACTAATCTTTTGCTCATCTTGTCACAAAAGCTAACCATACACCAAAGAATTGATGGTCATCCTAAATAGTACCGGACCTAGAACCGGAATCACATGATTTGTCGTAATATTGGCCAACTTTACTGCGTATAAGTAAGAAAAATCTAGTAGAGACATTGTTGTGTTCAGTGTTATTTGTGCTAAACAATAGATAGTGTGTTATATTGACAATTGTGCTGAAATTGTCATGTCACAATCTATGTGAACTAGTGCGATTCTTTAAATATAAAACAGGATTAACCCAATTTTACAGCTAGAAAGTAATGTGCTCTGTCCTAGAATAATGGTCCCCTCCTAGCCCCAGTCACTGATTCTAGCGACGCTAACGCACTCACAGGGCGTT
This sequence comes from Schistocerca cancellata, assembly GCF_023864275.1. Taxonomy (NCBI): domain Eukaryota; kingdom Metazoa; phylum Arthropoda; class Insecta; order Orthoptera; family Acrididae; genus Schistocerca; species Schistocerca cancellata. The sequence goes on from NC_064628.1 coordinate 847,495,955, forward strand.
TTTGCTGATGTCTGACAAACGTGGAAGGGAGTGGAGTGTCAGAATTTAAAAGACTCTGTGACATACCAGCGCCTCATTCTACCGCCCTCAGCATAACTCATATCCATCAGTCCAGCTCTGTAAGCTGCTCATATCCACCAAATTCCAGTTGCCTTTCCTTACTCACTCATTCAGCCCAACTCATGTCATTATCTTTTTATGTCTTGGTGTAATTGTGTCCTCTGACACAGTCACAATTCCTTTCGTTCTGTTCTACTACTACAGTCTTCTCTCACTCCCTCTTGGACTCTGTTACTCTTGGACTCTTGGACTCTGTTACTCTTAACTATATTCCACTGTCACTGTGTACCTCTGTTTCTCTCACACTGCCATTGTCGCTTTCACTCTTTCCGTAGCACAACTACTGTTTAGTACCTTCCAGTATTTATTTCTTTTCCAACTCTTTGCCACTGCTACTCTCTTCTTCTCTCTCAACATAAAGCAGAACGAATACGTTCGCATGCCAAAATTTTTTTAAGTGCTGAGGAATGTAGAATGAGGCAGATGGTACATCACTTTCAACCAAGTCTTTTAAATAAACATAAACAATTTCTAATTTTTGTGCTCCGATAGGAGCATTTTTCCACTGGTGCCCGTTCTTTCCGTGTTGCAGCAGGGCATGTAATTCATAAAAATGGAAATGTGTTGGTCAGTAAAATTTAGATAGTTTAGTTATGTGAAACAGAAGTAATGCGAAACCAATTTATACCTCAGTCCGGACTTCAGATGCAAAAAGATTTGGATATGCTTATGTTTTACAACATGGGTTTCTCAGTTGATAACGAAGACACTTGACAGCAAATTTCTCCGTGTTGCGTCACTTTACAAAACGCGTTTTCACTTCGGACCGGATTTTACCCCTGGGTATTTTACGTGTACAGTTGGGGTAGTTATGAAAATCTGTATCTCAAAAGCGGATAAAGATACCCAAAAAATCATGGTTGTTCCAGATCTGGCTTACAGAAGTAGATCATAAGAATTACAGGTATTAGCTAATCACAGCCGTTTGGGAATCTGCGGCTGGGTTTTGGTACCCGAGAAACCAAATTTTTGGGGTGTCTCTCGATAACGCATAAACAGTTTTGAAAATGGGAAGACGACTTGGCTAGATAAATGCTTAGAAAATACACTGTTAAAATTTTCCGCTGTTATTTAATATTTAGATTTCCTTATACCGGAGTCTACGTTTCGGAGGAGAGTAACTTTGAAAGTCTATATCTTCCAAAGGAATAAAGATAGCTAGAGAACTTTCTAATTTGTTTGAGATCGGGGTCTAAGGAACGTATAGTAGAAATTGCAGCCATTTGCTGTGCATAGCTGTCTTGGAATTCTGGTTTCGGTCAGCTAGTGATAACAAAAAATGAAAGAAAAGAAAGAACACCTTTGTGTGGGGTTTTCCGATGAACCGCAGATGAACTAATGGTGCTTGCATAAGTCCCATGAGGCCCACCGTAGGTCACATCAAATTAAGAAAGAACCAACCGATTTGCTCCAATACCCTGAACATTAGGAAGTGTGTAACATTCGTACTTTGACACTGTACTGTAAGACAGTGACACTAAGAAGATCTTTCTGTTCCATTTACAAATAGTCCCTAGCCCAAGGGCTACCCAGAACACTAGACGAGACCTTCTTATCATCAATAGAACCGGAGGTAAGAGCTCCGGAAAATCCCCTATTTAGGTGCGGTGTTTTGGAACATTTAGGTACTAACTTATATGTGTGAAAAACTTAAAATTAAGGGCAAATTACCCATACTACATTCATTCAGTGATTGTAAATGAGAGCAATTACCAACTTCCAATAATCTTTAAGTAGGCTACAATCGGAACACGAAAGGGGTGGAGAGAGGAGGGTTGTTGGACCCAGCTGATGACGTCAGTGTACGTGACGGGGGGAGGGAGTTGTTACATCCGGCTACCGATGACCATGTTCAAGTGGTCGAATGGTCAGTACTTGTGAATGGGCATCCGGGGCTGCCGTTAAATGACAGAACAGAAAATTAGGTAAAATCAATATACGTGATGAGTCACTAACTATTTCCATCTAGAAAACCTCATAAAGTATGATAGTAGTTGAAAAGTTTGAGGGACAAATATTGCATGGGACAACGGGGGCCATAATATGACGTTGGTTTTTTGTTGCTAGGTGGGTCGCGTCAGAGATATGAAGGTCAGCTTTGTTTTTTTTTTTAAATGGTACTTATTTTCTGATAGTGGCTATCGAGACGAATCCAATGATAGTAGCAACAACGTCTTTGAAGGCCAACGAAGGTCACAACGGTGGTATGAACGTCAATTTACAGAAGGTGTTCGAAGTGATGACCATTGGTATCAGTGCAGTGCTGCAATCTTCTTATCATGAATGGAGTTATCACTTCGGCCGTGGCCGGCTCGTTCATAAGACTTGCCGCCTCTGGATTTTTTCTTGTGGGGATTCGTAAAAGAAATTGTTTATACAATCGTTCCAACTACACCTGAAGATATTCGAGAGAGAATTGTCAGACCTTGTGCTTCGATAAGCGCCGATGTGATAATGAATACTACTCAGTACATGATAAGAAGATTGCAGCACTGCATTGATACCAATGGTCATTACTACGAACACCTTCTGTAAATGGACTTTCATGCCACATTTGTCACCTTCGTTGACCTTCAAAGACGTTACTGCTACACATCACTGGATTCGTCTTGAGAGCCGCTTTCAGAAAATAAGTACCAAACTATAGCATCCCATTTTAAAAAAATGACCTTCATATCTAAGACGCGACCCCACTTAGCAAAAAGAATCCAACCTCATATTATTGCCCCCGTTGTCCCATGCAACTTTTGTCCCGCAACCTTTTCAGCTACTCTCATGCTTTCGGACTTGTTCTTGGTGGCAATAGTTAGTAACCCAACCTGTATATTATAAAAGTAAGTGGACAATGTGCGTATTGCTAAAACATAGAAACGGGTCCTACTACGATCAAAGGAGTTATATGATGTAGTAGCTCTCTGCCCCCCATCCATGAAGAACATATTTGTAGAATATTCCAGAACATTTGAGGGTGCTCGAGAACATTACAGAACAATCGAGACTATTACATACAGCATTACATAACATTTCAGAATGTTCCAGAATGTCTCACAATGATCCGGAATGTTCTGGAATGTTAGAAAATAGTCTAGAAGATTTGGAATGATTCCGGAATGATTGGGAACATCCCAGATCATTGTGGAGCATTTCACAACACTCTCGGATATTGTGGAATGTTCTGAAATATTGTGGACCATTCGAAGAGTTTTTGGTAGGTTTTGAAAGTCGCCGCTGGTAGGAGTATTCATTGGTAGGGGTATATAAAGCAACACTCATCGCGGACTCGAGTGTCAGTTTCTTATCAGTGATGAATGGATGAACAGAAAAATTAGTTCAGTGGGTGAATTAAAGCGAACAGTGAAGTGTGAGTAGTAGTGGCACAGTGACTGAATATAAACGGAAAAAAATGTGAAAAAGTATGTGAAGTGTACTTAGTGTATTTGTTAATAAAGGTTGACTTGGTTCATATGTTAGAGCGTTTATACAGGGTGGTCCCGAATTCATGGTACAAACTTTAATGGTAGGTGCAGGACATTGTAACAAGGATATATTGTATAGGAATGTATAGTCCCAGGTGACGCGGTGAGGCGTAAACAGGGGAAATAACGGCCGAAAGGAAAACGAAAGATTTTATTGAAATCGTTGTTGACAAGTGTCATGTTTACAGTAAGTGTTCAAAATTGCGTCCACCATGAGCGATACATGCTTGACGGCGTCGGTGCAGCGATTGGCGTACACGTTCAAAGATGCCTGGTATTTCACGCACACCTGCAGCAGCTACAGATATGCGAGCAACGAGATCCTCATCTGAGTCAACTGGAGTCTCATAAACAAGACTCTTAAGATGTCCCCATAAAAAGTAATCGAGGCAAGAGAAATCAGGAGATCGGGGTGGCCAAGGGACTGGTCCACCACGCCCAATCCATCTAGCACCAAACGTGGCATTCAGGTAATTCCGTACAGCAGTGCTGAAGTGTGCTGGCGCTCCATCGCGCTGAAACCACATGCGGTTACGAATGGCGAGCGGAACATCTTGCAGCAGTTCTGATAACACTTCTTGCAGAAAAATACGATAGCTTTCGCCACAGAGTCGCGTGGGTAGTAAGTATGGCCCAATCAAAAAGTCGTTCACAATACCAGCCCACACATTAATACCGAAACGTTGTTGATACGCATGTGGACGCGTTGCATGTGGATTATCTGTTGCCCACACATGGGAATTGTGCGCATTAAAGACACCCTCGCGTGAAAATGTCGCTTCATCTGTAAATAGCACATGACCTACGGAATCCGGCTGCAACGCACATTGCTGCAACAACCACTGGCAGAAGTTCACGCGAAGAGGATAATCTGCCGGATTCAATGCTTGTACTTTTTGAAAATGGAAGGGGTGTAAGCGATTTTCATTTAACACTCTGCATACAGTCTGATGACTCACATGTACGTCACGCGCAACAGTTCTTGTGCTTGACTCGGGTCTATCAGCCACTATGTTCAAGATGCGTTCTTCCAGTCTTGGAGTGCGTACAGCTCTTAATCGACCAGCGTCATGTCTGTTGACGTCGAACGTACCTGTTTCACAAAGTTGACGATGTAACCGTTGAAAAATTCTATGATCCGGCATTCGTCGATTAGGATACTCCGCGCGATACATTCGTAACGCAGCTCTGGCGTTACCATTTGCACGGCCGTACATGTAATGCATGTCTGCTTTTTCTGCATACGTAAAGTCACCCATCGTCTACGGCAGCACAATTGTGAATGGCGCTTGTCCCTACTGCGATACATCATGTTCATCTACTGCCCTCTACCGGCAGTGACACCAACCGATCACTCCATTTCTCTTTCCCCTGTTTACGCCTCACCGCGTCACCTGCGACTATACATTCCTATACAATAAATCCTTGTTACAATGTCCTGTACCTACCATTAAAGTTTGTACCATGAATTCGGGACCACCCTGTATATAGCGCTCCGTTACAGGCCACAATTGGCCCATAGGGACCATCCGACCGCCGTGTCATCCTCACTGAGGATGCGAATTGAAGGGGGCGTGTGGTCAGCACACCGCTCTCAGGGTCGGTATAATGGTTTTCTTTGACCGGAGCCGTTACTATCCGGTGGAGTAGCCCCTTAATTGGCATCATGAGGCTGAGTGCGCCCCGAAAAATGCCAACAGCGCATGATGGCCCGACCGGTCACCCATTCAAGTGCCGGCCACCCCCGACAGCGCCTAACTTCGGTCATCTGACAGGAACCGGTGTTTCCACTGCGGCTAGGCCGTTGCCATGTTAGAAGGTTGCCAAACGTAAAAGAGAATATCTTGCCAGTGCTGAAGCAAAACGGTGAAAACAAAAACAACAGCGAAAAACGAAACAGACTAAGAGCGTACAGCGTGTTTCAGTTCCCGACGAACGAAAATTTGCATCGTTAGAAGCAGAGACGCCGAAGAACAGTGAAATGAACGGACTGAAAAGTCAAGAATTATAGCACAATCTTATAATAAAAGACTGCGAACTCAAGCCAATATTACCCTAAGAGAAGAGCGAACGAAGAAAAATAAACGTTACAACCTAAGAAGCGAAGCATTCCACTACGACCCGACACAAGAATATAAGAAACGCAAACACGCCGTAATCGGGGAAATTAACAACATCTGCTATTTATGCAACGCAAAAAATTCAGTAGTGGAACATAAGATCCTGTTGCATGACTGGGAAAATTCGATTACCACAACTGGAAGCACCTCCGCAGGAATTTTTACATTACGAGTACATGATCGGGCAAACTCCAGCATCAAAACACGGTCTTCAAAATATAAAAGCGTACAACGCCTGGTGGCAAATGACTTCTTTCTGTGTCACTTCGATCAACACTAACAGATATGAAATCGATTATGCGGTTTCCATCCAAGGAAAAATCTATCACAACTTGGGATCATCACTACCACTACCCAACTAATACTATAACTTCCTGCAAGTATATTTCATAGTAAATGAAAAAAAAATTCATCAACGATGAGCAAATATCGGTGGATTGAGAAGTAACCCAACGAGTATAGTAGATCTTACAAAAGGAATGTCACCTGACTCACATTTTCAGATTAGTACTACTCCGAATGATTTCTCATGACTATAAAGTCATAATTTGAGCCGACGAAAGGCTATCTGGAGAACACGGACGTCAATTTAATGCAACTCACATAACCGAGGTCACTATGGAATTTGTGGACAATGAAAACTCAAGCCGTGAATAACAGTACAACGAAGAAGAGAAGGACTACAACTCACTACAAAGGCCAACATTTCATATGATACCATCCAATATCCATTTATATTTCTCCACAGGGACGGAGGATATCATTTTAATACGAAATAAATCCAACATGAAACAGGCATATAAAGAAACAAAAAAGTCACTTCCAAGTGTTTCTATGCTTACCTCTTAATGATCAGAGAAAATGAAACATACAATCACATTCCCAATACTCGCTGTTTATTCCAACAATTCCTAATAGATATGTATGCAAAAACAGAAGCGCAGCGGATGCTTTATATGAAAGGGTCAATCAGAAGGAACTACAAACGTAAGAAGGCATCCACTTTCGAGTCACAATCATAAATGGCAGAAACATTGACGACATTGGAACAATGATAATCTTAACATCGTCATATACAGGATGCCCGAGATTCATGCACGGATACACTCAAATTTCCATGACCTACATAAGAAAAAAAGGACGATGTGACCCCTTCATAACATTCACATGCAACTGGTCGCGGACAGAAATCAAAGAACAAGGAAGATACGAAGCTTTCCGACAAAAAGAATGACATTTATCGAAGTCATCACAAAATACTACGTCTTTAGACCTGTTAGATGGTGGATGTATACAATCTAATGGCAAAAACGAGGACTGTATCACGCACACTATCTCATATGACTACACGACAGAATTCATTTCACGGAGATCCACAAAATCATCGAAGTCCAATTTCTCAATCCAGAAGAAGATCCGAATTGCACGGCATAGTAATGAAGAATATGATTCGAGGACCATGCGGACGATTAAACCCGGATTCTCCATGTGTGGGTGATGGAAAATGTATGAAAATATACCCAAAACTATACTTGGACGACACACAAACCGGAAATGATGACTATCTCAAATACAGAAGGCGATCACCCAAAAATGGTGGCTTCACAGCAAAAGTACAAATACGAGACAGTGACAAATTGGAAATAGATAATTATTGGGTTGAAGCATATAACACACCATTTTATTAAATGTTCAAAGAACACATAAACGCAGAACACTCCAATTATGTGAAATCCATCAAATCACTCTATAAGTATGTGAAGAAAAGCAGTGACATCATAGTATTTTAAATAGGCAAAGGCAGCGTAGAACAAAACAGAAACGACGAGATCCTCACGAACAAAATGGGGAGATACATCACCAGTAATGGACCAGAGTGGTGGATTTCCGGCTTTCCCATACATGAACGCGAGCCAAATATGCAGCGTCCTGCAGTATATTTGGAGAATAGACAGAGAATTTACTTCGCAAAAAACACCGCCAGAAAAATTGCAAGCTACCCACCTCAGAACACAACGTAAACAGTCGTTTGAAAACTGTGCCATATGGATCCATTCGCGAAAACATTACTGAATATCGACGTCCCTACCTATTATACGTTGAAAACAACAAGAAAAACATTTGAACGACGAGAACAAAGAATTCCACTAGAATATCATCTAGGAATCATGAGAACTGGAGCACTAGGTCGAGTATACACCGTACATCCGATCAACGCTGCATGTTTCAATCTCCAGATGTTGCTACACGAAATATGGGGACCAATAGGTTTTACGCTTACCTATTCCAGAGAAGCATTCCAACGATTACTAATACTGGAAAACGGCAACCACTAAGAGTTAACACTATAAGAAGCCTCACTCACAGACTCAGGTGAATAAATGGTGACTTATTCGCCATAATCCTAACAACATGCAAACTATCGAATCCGAAACAGCTCCCGTTCAAAGAGGGTATAAGTGATGACATACAGTACCAAATCTGACAAGCTGATCCTGAACTCACCATGGAATTCCACGACTACACCTTAAAAGAAACACTCACTCGCTTAGAAAATAAGTATTTAGCAATAAACAACCAGACCTTAGTACAATTTGGGACGCAAGCACCACGAAAAGATGCTATCAGTGCGCTAAACTTCGAAATTATAAAGGAAAAAAGCTACAACATCAACGAACTACTGACAAACATTGCTCACAACAAACCACTCTTCAGTGACAATCGAAAGGAAATATACATCGTGATCTTGGACCGTATAGATAACAGTGACGGAATTATTTACTTGGACGCACCAGCCGGTAGAGGGAAACGTTTCTTGTAAAGCTATTTCTCGCTGAAATACGTGCTAAACAACATATCGGTATTGTACTGGTATCATCTGGCACTGCAGGCACACTTATGGAATCAGGACGAACTACCCATTCCACGCTATAGTTACCATTGAACATAGCAGAATGACAGTTCCAAATGGTTAAAATGGTTCTGAGCACTATGCGACTTAACTTCTGAGGTCATCAGTCGCCTAGAACTGAGAACTAATTAAACCTAACCTAACCTAAGGACATCACACACATCGATGCCCGAGGCAGGATTCGAACCTGCGACATTAGCGGTCGCTCGGCCCCAGACTGTAGCACCTAGAACCGCTCGGCCACCCCGGCCGCCCGTCATTAGCAGTTTTAACTTATACGCTCATGATTTTTAAAAACTGTATATTTCCATTTACAGTATTAGGACATGCATACTGGTTTAAGAACCGCACGGCCACTCCGGCCGGCAATGACAATTCTCGGAAGGTAAATTTCTACTGCATCTGGACAGGGTGAACTTCTATAGCCAGCTAAAACTACCTTCTGGGACGAATGCACAATGGCACATAAAAATCACTCGAAGCCATGTGCAGAACTTTACAAGAATTGCGAGTAAACCATGAAGTGACGGGAGAAGCTCTACTCAACTCTCAGGAGATTTTCGGCAAACGTTTCCAAGTCAACACCATCAGACGAGAACAATACATGCCAAAAAAATCACATCTCTGGCCACACAAATATATATATATATATATATATATATATATATTGCTCAACAATTTTTACAATTTCTTACTGATCAGACGACTGACCTCATTAAACTCAACAGCGATTTCTCCATCATAGCCGCTGCTGGAAGCGATCTCATCAACGAGAATTATCCAAATATTGTTCACAACTATACTCGGTTTTTGAGTGGCAATTTTGCCATCTAAAAATAATATTGTCGACGATATCAACTTTAATATTTAAAACAGCGGTGAAGAGAGAATATAGTGATCGATCGACACGACGGTAAACATTGAAGGAAGTGTGAAAATTCCTACAGAATTTCTAAACTCTTCGCAAGTGCCAGGAATGCCATTGCAGTGTCTTCGACTTAAACTTGTATCCCAGGTCGTACTACTCAGAGATCTCAATTTACTAAAATTATGTAATGGAAAACGTATGATTGTCAGACTGCTATCGAATAACATAATCGAAACCGAACTTACGACTGGAAATTACAAAGAACACCCACTATTTTTCCCTAGAATACCACGAATCTCTACTGAACTGCAATTTAAAACCAAATTGGCCTACAATTTTACAATTTACAAAGCGCTAAAAAAATTCAAAATATTGCGAGATCAACCTCAGAGCTCCTCCTTCCCACACGAGTATACGTAGCTCTCTGTCGAGTAGGAAATTCGGAAAATTGTACATCAACACCCCAGATAACAAAAGGAAAAATGTTGTTCATAAACTAACACCGCAGACAGAATACGTCTCCAAAAACCTTTTTTTACCCTTTTTATGCTTCAAAGTTTACCTTTTATTCCAACTACCATACAATCTCATATCAATTGCCTGAATGAAGTCGGATGCTCCAGCTAGTAAAAACAAAGAATATATCTCGACGTACGACATACAATATGTGATCAAAAGTATCCGGACACACCCAAAAACATACGATTTTCACTTTAGGTCCATTGTGCTGCCAACTACTGTCAGATACTCCATATCAGCGACCCCAGTATTCATTAGACATTGTTACAGAGCAGAATGGGCGCTCCGCGGAACTCACGGATTTCTAACGTGGTCAGGTGATTGTGTGTCGCTTGTGTGATTTCCATACTCCTACACATCCCTAGGTCCACTGTTGCCTTTGTGATAGTGAAGTGGAGACGTGAAGGGACACGTAAACACAAAAGCGCTAAGGCCGACCTCGCCTGCTGACTGACAAAGACCGCCGACAGTTGAAGAGGGTCGTAGTGTGTAATAGGCAGACAGCTATCGAGACCATCACACAGGTATTCCAAACTGCATCACAGTCCATTGAAAGTACTATGACAGTTGGGCGAGACGTGAGAAAACTGGCTTTCATGGTCGGGAGGCTGCTCCTAAGCCACACACCACGCCGGTGAATGCCAATCGACGCTTCCCTTGGACAACTGAACAGTGGAAAACGTTGTGTGGAGTGACGAATCACGGTACACAATGTGGCAATCCGATGGCAGGGTGTGGATGTGGCGAATGCCCAGTGAACGTCAACTTCCAGCGTGTGTAGTACCTACAGTAAAACTCGGAGGCGATGGTGTACTGTCACAGCACAGGTCTGCATTGATGGTTAAAGCGACAAAATGTTTCCTTTTAGTTGTTCAATACTTTACTGAAACTTTTCAAGCTATTATTCGATGAATTACGAAACGTCCAGGGCTACTGCAAAATTTTGTCCACACTCTTCAAGACAACTGCAAATTCATTAGATAATTTAATCGCCTTTTGTGCAATCAGCACCGATAATGACTTTGGAGGGCTTCATCGACGTGACCAAGGGAATGGTTTTCACCAAATTAAAGAAGAACTAGGAAAAAACGTAGAAGGAACCGGATGCCCTGCCTATATTCTCCACTGTACAATATCAAGGGCTGCCGGAGTCTTAACTGTCGACATTGAAATAATGTTCATGAAAATATTTCATAATTTTTCAATTTACCCGGTAAGGACAAAGAAGAAAAAGAAGTTCTGCTTATCCGAAGATATCAATCACAGGACTCTTCTATCCCACTCAGGAACAAGACGGCCGTTGCTAATGAAGTTTAGAGAATTCTTAAGCTTTGGATTGCATTAAAGCAATTTTTTGACGAATAAGACAGACCACTTGAAAAAACTTTAGATTTTTTTCAGTGACCGATCAGTTAAATTTTATTCAAGTATCTGCAGTCAAACCTGGCTCTGTTTGAAAAAAAAAGTGTGGAGAAGAATAATGTCTCGATAATAGAAATAATAAATATATTAATCGACACTCAACGATGTCTCTCAAAAATGTCTGTGTGAAAAGAAGACTGCCTATTTTATTAGCTCGTAAACCAAGGCGAATTTGAGCAAATAAAAGAACTTGAATCCCAACGAAGAAATACTTTGATTTCGATATTTGAGGAGGAGACAAAGGCTTTCTACACAACAGCATTTGATTACTTAGAGATTTGGGATACTTCTTTTAATAAATGTCAAGAACTGTGCTGGATGCTGCTATCTGAAACCCCACGTTGGGTGAGGAATGAAAACACTATTATATACGAAACCAAAAAAGGTGTGAAGGTTTCCGGCGACAGTTGCTTTTTAGAAACCAAGCGTGACTAAGAAGAATGCAAGTCTAACCACTTGGTGGCAGCAATATCGATTTACTTTCTGAACGAATCCCGAACTACTGAACGCAAATGTCAACTGCTAAAATTATGTGAGTATTGGTTTTCTATTCCCACAGACAACGCCACAGTGTAAAGAGTGTTTTCGGTGTTGTCGGCCCAGTGGACTGTTGAAAGTTATACGCTGCTGAGAGGGACTGTATAACCGATGTTACAGTGACATTAAAACTACAAGCTGACTTACATTGCATGGAGTTTTAGAAATACGTAAAAGGGAAAAAAGATTTGCTGAAAAAGGCGAAATCTTCTGAAAAATACGGTGTACCAGCTTCTTCTGTGGCAACAAGTTCGATGTAATTGTGTCGTAAGCAAGAAGTAATTGTGTGAAATGAAACTTTTCTTTCATTTTTACATCTCCGAATCAGAGAGTCCCTGTAAAAATCTCAAACATTTCTTAAATTTTTTCTCGCTGTAACACATTTCATAATGTCTACAGTAATGGGACGTTTGAAGCTGTTTTGCACATATACCATTGGCCATTAAAATTGCTACACAAACAAGAAATGCAGATGATAAACGGGTATTCATTGGAGAAATATATTATACTAGAACTGACATGTGGTTACATTTTCACACAATTTAGCTACGTAGATCCTGAGAAATCAGTACCAAGAACAACCACCTCTGGCCGTAATAACGGCCTTGATACGCCTGGGCATTGCGTCAAACAGAGCTTGGATGGCGTGTACAGGTACAGCTGCCCATGCAGCTTCAACACGGTACCACAGTTCATCAAGAGTAGTGACTGGCGTATTCTGACGAGCCAGTTGCTCGGCCACTATTGACCAGACGTTTTCTGTTAGTGAGTGAACCAAAGAATGTGCTGGCCGGGGCAGCAGTCAAACATTTTCTGTATCCAGAAAGGCCCGTACAGGACCTGCAACATGCGGTCGTGCATTATCTTGCTAAAATGTGGGGTTTCGCAGTGATCGAATGAAGGGTAGAGCCTCGGGTCGTAACACATCTGAAATGTAACGTCCACTGTTCAAAGTGCTGTCAGTGCCAACACGAGGTGACCGAGACGTGTAACCAGTGGTACCCAATACCATCACGCCGGGTGATACGCCAGTATGGCGATGACGAATACACGCTTCCAATGTGCGTTCACCGCGATATCGCCAAACACGGATGCGACCATCATGGTGCTGTAAACAGAACCTGGATTAATCCGAAAAAATGACGTTTTGCCATTCGTGGACCCAGGTTCGTCGTTGAGTACACCATCGCAGGCACTCCTGTCTGTGATGCAGCGTCAAGGGTAACCGCAGCCATGGCCTCCGAGCTGATAGTCCATGCTGCTGCAAACGTCGTCGAACTGTTCGTGCAGATGGTTGTTGTCTTGCAAACGTCCCCATCTGTCGACTCAGGAATCGAGACGTGGCTGCAAGATCCGTTACAGCCATGCGGATAAGGTGCCTGTCATCTGGACTGTTAGTGATACGAGGCCGTTGGGATCCAGCACGGCGTTCCGTATTACCCTCCTGAACCCACCGATTCCATATCCTGCTAACAGTCATTGGATCTCGACCAACGCGAGAAGCGATGTCGCGATACGATAAACCGCAATCGCGATAGGCTACAATCCGACCTTTATCAAAGCCAGAAACGTGATGGTACGCATTTCTCCTCCTTACACGAGGCATCACAACAACATTTCACCAGGCAACGCCTGTCAACTGCTGTTTGTGTATGAGAAATCGGTTGGAAACTTTGTTCATGTCAGCACGTTGTAGATGTCGCCACCGGCGCCGACCTTGTGTGAATGCTCTGAAAAGTTAATCATTTGCATATCACAGCATCTTCATCCTGTCGGCTAAATTTCGCTTTTGTAGCACGTCATCTTCGTGGTGTAGCAATTTTAATGCCCAGTAGTGTAGTTCGATTTTTTAAAGAAACGGACATTCCCTGTTTAACGCTAAGGGATCGCACCCTGAGTAGTGCTGCGACAGTTCAGTAAGGCAGAGAGCCCGAGTTTGAGTTCTGAGCTGACACCCAGTCTTAATCTTCGATGAAATTTCAGATCAGCTCAGCGAAGTGAAGTTTCGTTCTGTTAATGCTATTTCTCTGGAACGAGCCGCCGGAGCTCTTGGGTATTTTCTCAGAAGAAAATATGAAACAACTATAGAAATTAACCAAGGGGTTTCAGGCTGTCTTTGAATACATAGGGTAATGAACTTACGAAATATAATTGTAAATAAATAACGTTCACAACGTTCACAGCCAAAGTTCCAAAGATACGACTCTCCTTACCCATTAATAGAGTTTTCTCTTACTTAGAAATGTGTTCAACAATGAAGATAACATCTTTTCGTTTGTTAGGCCAGGCCGTGTCGCTCTTCAAATTCCTCTTACACATGTGGCGCTTCGACGCTTCTGTTTGAATCTTCTTCTTAATCTTCTGGTGTTCCTCGCTGGCTGAACACTGTGAAAGATCAGTGACGCTTTTACCTATAAAATGGGAGTTTTCGTGCCCTTAATCTGAAGAAGTGTGATTATTAGGTGAAATATTCCAGGCTGCTATTCGTGTTCCATCGTCGTTGGACAGACAGGAAGACTTGCCGGGCAGTAGCGGGAGGAATGTTTATCAAAATATTATTGTCGTGCCTCAGAGCTGGCAGCCTGGCCGTTACTTGGATTTCTCACACACCGTGGTTGCGTTGCTAATTCCGTGACGGTGGAAAGCCTCGAAACAGTAAGCCTGAAGCAGTCTTCTCTACAGGGTGTTACAAAAAGTTACGGCCAAACTTCCAGGAAACATTCCTCACACACAAAGAAAGAAAATATGTTATATGGACATGTGTCCGGAAACGCTTACTTTCCATGTTAGAGCTCATTTTATTACTTCTCTTCAAATCACACTAATCATGGAATGGAAACACACAGCAACAGAACGTACCAGCGTGACTTCAAACACTTTGTTACACGAAATGTTCAAAATGTCCTCCGTTAGTGACGATACATGCATCCACCCTCCGTCGTATGGAATCCCTGATGCGCTGATGCAGCCCTGGAGAATGGCGTATTGTATCACAGCCGTCCACAATACGAGCATGAAGAGTCTCTACATTTGGTACCGGGGTTGCGTAGACAAGAGCTTTCAAATGCCCCCATAAATGAAAGTCAAGAGGGTTGAGGTCAGGAGAGCGTGGAGGCCATGGAATTGGTCCGCCTCTACCAATCCACCGGTCACCGAATCTGTTGTTGAGAAGCGTACGACCACTTCGACTGAAATGTGCAGGAGCTCCATCGTGCATTAACCACATGTTGTGCCGTACTTGTAAAGGCACATGTTCTAGCAGCACAGGTAGAGTATCCCGTATGAAATCATGATAACATGCTCCATTGAGCGTACATACTGACGAAACTAAAATTAGCTCTAACATGGAAATGAAGCATTTCCGGAAACATGTGCACATAACATCTTTTCTTTATTTGTGTGTGAGGAATGTTTGCTGAAAGTCTGGCCGTATCTTTTTGTAACAACCTGTATTAAGATTACATTTGTTCTTAGAAATTTCCGCCGCTTCTTAAACTTTCTATCTATAAAAATTTCTTTCTACGACTAGCACTCGTTAATTGTTGTAATGTATATCTCTGCCGCAGTTCTTCTGACGTTCCACTGCCGGAGATTAAACACTTTGCACTTTCCTTCCATGACGCCTAGCTGTTGTGGCTTGGCAAGAAAGCCAAGCCACTATGAGCAAGCCGAAAGGCACGCGTTTAAGCTCACGCAGGCTGGCGGGAGGTCTGGAACAGGACAAGGTAATTATAATAGCCAATAACGTACGTAGCTTCTGGAATACTTAACTTTAATCCATAACTGGTGAACATCGCTCTTGACGGTACATGTTTTACAGCATCAATAGTAACTGGTAATGGCGCCTTGCTAAGTGGTAGCAAATGACGTAGCTGAAGGCTATGCTAACTATCGTCTCCGCAAATGAGAGCGTAATTTGTCAGTGAACCATCGCTAGCAAAGACGTCTGTACAACTGAGGCGAGTGCTAGGAAGTCTCTCTAGACCTTCCGTGTGGCGGCGCTCGGTCTGCAATCACTGATGGTGTCGACACGCGGGTCCGACGTATACTAACGGACCGCGGCCGATTTAAAGGCTACCACCTACCAAGTGTGGTGTCTGGCGGTGACACCACACTAGCATTCGTCTAGGAGACGATCATAAATCATGGTGACTTCACTGTAATTACTGGCTATGCATATAAGCGCCATTTCTGTTCCCTTCTTTGCGTATTTCTTTCAGTTACATTCTGTACCTTACTGGATCAGTTTATTCAATGTTTTGTCCAGATTTTGTCGAACTATATTTCTAGGCAGCGTGGGAAGGTCACTTTTTTTTTCTTTAAGTTTTGCACACCAGTGTGTATGAGGATCGCGCATGTTTATGTCTGTGTAAGATTTTACATACTGGTATATGGTAGCTACAGACATAGCTCCCATTTAATGGTTATAGAACGATTGTAAACTGGCCATATCTCTCACGAATCGAATCGACTTTAGTCGTCCTCTAATAGTGTCGATACACAGTGATCCATTTGGTATGTAAACAGCAATTTTCGTAAACGCTTTATGTAATGTCTAGAAATAGTAGTTTAAATTCAGAGGATGTGTAACGCTGTTAGGAGGATATACTCGTAGACAAAGAGAATTAACAAAATAAAAAGTTAATGCACGAACTGTCATTGAAGGAGAAAGACGCTCCGTGATTTTGACGGACTGCATCGTTATTGGCTGGCTGAGCGCGAGGAAACTGTCTGGCACTTACTGCAGATGAATAAAAACCTCGGAACGGTTGCACCCTAAATTTTATGAATACAATGGGGCACAGTTTAAGACTTCTGACCAGAATAAGGGCATTGCCGTAAGAATGTTTCTCTGTGTTAAGAGTGATCGTAAAATTGCCATAAACCTCATTTTACATATGCATCTCGGTATTTTATGTTTTCGCCATTCATTATACGAGCTTCTATCCGGGATTTGCGAGCTGCGCGCGGCGAATAATTTCAGAAAGATCGTTACATAAAATTGTAGAACGACAGGAAAAGTTGCGAGAAAAACCTTTGGCTTTTGTCTTAAATAATATGCTTTCCGCTGTACGACACTGAACACGTACATTCACTTCAAAACACACAGTTATCCACATGCAAATTTCCTAACTCCTCGTAACAAAGTCGGAACGTGGAAACTTGTGGGTTGTTCGATGCTGAGAAATTACATTCACTTCAAGTGACATAGTTATCCACATGCAAATTTCCTAACTCCTGTTAGCAAAGTCGGAACGTAGAAACTTGTGGGTCACTTGAAAGATCTTGGACTTCACACAGAAGTTGAACGTTAAGCCGTTAGTGACTTGTAAACTAGGCATACCTCTCACGTCTTCCCAGCACTGAACAGTAGAAGCTGACTGTGTGTGGCCAGAGAGAACTCATTCCTCTCGCGTCCTGTGTTATTCATTTCCTTGTTTAAATTCACCACTTTGGTGACAGACCGGCAACGGCCAGAACACAGATCCTATGATTCTCGTTTAAAAATTTGCTGTTCGTCGTTTTCATCTGAATTTCTGAAATCAGACGGCTATGTGTTCCAGCGTACCAATTTTCCTCATTACACGGTAGTGCATTAGTTGTCACCTGCCATTAGCTGAAAATAGTTTTCTCATTTCTGTCTGTTCGAGGTGGGTTCAAGAAATTGCTGGATCGCGCGAAGCGCCGTCTACGAATTTTCTTTTATCTCCTCTGTCGTTGCAAATCTTCGTTCTTTCAGTGGGGTTTTCAACTTTCAAATGTTCAAATGTGTGTGAAATCTTATGGGACTTAACTGCTAAGGTCATCAGTCCCTAAGTTTACACACTACTTAACCTAAATTATCCTAAGCACAAACACACACACCCATGCCCGAGGGAGGACTCGAACCTCCGCCGGGACCATTTCAACTTTGGAAACAAGAAAAAGTCCGTAGGGACTAGGTCTGGGGAGTACGCAGCATGATGCAGAACGGTGATTTGTTTTTTTGGGTACTAGTTACGCACCAACAGGAATGAATGTGCGGTGCGTTATCGTGATGCAAAAGCCATGAATTGCCTCGTCACATTTCATACCGTTTGCCTCTAACTTTTCTCACAGGCATCACAACACGTCCCTATAGTACCGTCGATTAACAGTTTGAACCTTTGGCACGAATTTATGATGAGCTTATCCTTCAAAGTTAAAGAAATCTATCAGCATGGCTTTGAAATTTCACCTGACCTGACGAGCTTTTCTTGGTCTTGGAGAATCTTTCCCGACCCATTGTGATGGTTGAACCTTGGTCTCAACATCATAACCGTAGACCCACGTCTCGCCACCGGTTGTGATTCTCTTAAGGAATATCTCGTCCTCAACTGCGCTATCTAGAAGCTCTTAATGCTCTTCACAGACTGTGAGGTGAAGGCCTTTGGGGTCATAGCTCATGAGCCGTGAGACTAACTTGACGGAAACAAGACTCTGAGTCAGGATTTCATGACATGATCCTGCTGAAATGTTGCATTATTCTACAATCTCTCGGGCAGTCAGTCTTCGATAGGCACGCATAGTTTCGTTAGCGTTCTTGACACGAGAGTTGTCGGTAGACGTCGAAGGCCGTCATGAACTCCGGCCATTTTTAAACCATGTGAACCACTCTTAACAATAAGTACGTCCCAAGCATTCACACCATAGGCTTCCTGCATCATTAGGTGTGTCCCTGTAAAGATTTTCTTGAGTTTCACCTTAAATTTAATGCAGACTCGTTGCTCCTCTAACTCTGCCACCACGAAATTCGCCAAGTGTGAGACACAAAGTCCTACTCAATACAGCACTGAACAGTAACTAACAGACACACAACAGTGAAACTTTCGGCAGTTACACATTATACATGGGCAGGGATGCCAACCGAATTTCACCCCGACACAACATCGGCGCGAAGTTACCAATGTTCCGGAATTGTTTGAACAGATCTCGTATACTAAACTTGAACAGTTAGAGCGTGTGATACCCCACTTTGTTAGTTACATATCTATTTAACTGCAAATCGGCTATGCTGGAATTGAGCTTAGTATAACAGAAAAACACGATTGAAAGTTAACATATATGTAAGTACAATTACTTACAGCTTTCTTTAATTCCAAAACTAGTTTTTCACTATTTACTCCAGCCTGAAAACGCGTCACTCCATTTATTGCACCCATTGCATACACTATGCACACATCGTCGCCTCTCTTATCGTGACCATGATGACAACACTGTCTGTCATTCCATTATACCTTCATTATCATTCGTCTCTCGCAAAAACTGACACACCATCCTTCAACAATGAAGGAGGTTTTGAGCTCAAGATGATGTAAGCAAGCTAGCATTACACATCGAAGAATTGAGGGATCCGGTTTTCGAGTAACAGACATTACAATCTTGAGGTATATAGTACTGAGAAAGACATTTGATATATGTTTTCAAATCATTATCGCCATTAATATTTCTATACCTGTTCAGGTAGCAGTGCGTATCGAAGCACCGCTTCCAGGACGAAGAAGTGCATCGGCTTCAGATCGAAACCGCCCAACGGATTGACAACGAGGGTCGGTGTACCGGCCAGCCTGGATACGGTTTTAGGCGATTTCTCACATACCACTAGGCGAGTACCGGTCTGGCACCCAAATCTCGCTCAGTTATACGATTCGAGAACATTTCTGAACCTTTCACTCACTTTGTCATGAATAACATCACCCGAATGCCGTTGGGATACAAATATGCCGTCCCAGGAAATCACGGGTTGGCGATAGGAAGAGCATCCGGCCACCCCTTCAATTAACCACCGAAGTCAGCAAAACAGTCTGCACCGAAGCACAAGAAAAAAGGAGAGAAATAGATCACCACTAATATTTTTATATCAGCATTTTAATTTCTTTGTTTAAATAATCCTTTGCCGCAAGGGTCTTTTTGTATCAGTTGATTTATTTTCTTTTTTTAAATTTGGCGGTAACGTTATAGCTTCTTCACTTTTTAACGGATAGAGAGGTGTGTTTGGGGGGGGGGGGCAATGTGAGGGGTGGTGGCATGCGGCAGGTTGAGCCACGACTGCCGGAGGCGCAGGGATGAGTAACAAGGTTTCGTGGAAGCACTTGTTTACACAGTCATTCATGTTCGCACATGGTACTTAGTCATAGCAAATAATATTTTATCAGATTAAGCCGGCTATGATACAAATATTGAATGAGTAAGGAGGGAATGACATGTAAAATTTTTATTGCACTTTTATGTTTCAAATAATATTGGGTTGTTTTGAGGCAAAGAACTCGTGGAGCAATGTTCGGAGCACATTTTCATCAGGAAAGGAAGTTTCATGAAGGGTGTTCGATAGAGAGTTGAAAAGGTGAAAATCTGAGGGCACAAGATCAAGTGAATAACATGGATACGGAATGATATCGCAACCCAACTCCTGTACGATGTTTTTTTTGTAAGTCTAGTAGAATGCGAGCGGCCGTTATTGTGGATCGGCATCATCTCACGCAGCGTTCCTGGACTCTGTTCTTACATTGTATCTGCAATATGTCCCAGTTGTTGACAATAAAAATGTCAGCAGTGATGGTTACGCATCGGGAAAGCAATTCGCAGTACACCACACAGGCACTGTTCCACCAGATGTAGAATATAATTTTTGGTGGCCGGACGCAGGTCTTTGTACGGCGAGTTGATGCTTTGCTTGGGCTTAACCACTCCTTTCATTATTTTGTTTTAGCATAAAGCATTTCTGAACCTCCACCAATTCACGATGGTGGAATGATCTGAGTTCATCACATCTGACAGTTTTTGAATACACTCAGATAGAAACCTTGGATTAATGGGTTTAAACGACCTTAACTAAACCCCGAAAGTCTTCCGGAAGGTGGAACCTCACTGGTGTCAAAACGACCCTCCTTAAAAGGAGAAAATTACGTTTTTGCTGTGCTGCGACCAGTGACATTATTCCCATACAAGGCGTAAATGTTTCTGGCTGCCCCCGCTACTGTGACCCTTCTGTTGAACTGAAACAGAAGAATATGTCGAAAATATTCCAATTTTTCCACTCAGTACTCCATTTTCTAGTGCCCACGCCACCATTCACTATCCCCAAATGACAAAATGACAGTGTATAAACTCAAATAGCAAAACCGAACTACAAATAAAACACGACGATCGATAAATAAAGCGCGGGATTAGCCGAGCGGTTTAATTGCGCTGCAGTCATGGACTGTGCGGCTGATCCAGGCGGAGGTTCGAGTCCTCCCTCGGGCATGGGTATGTGTGTTTGTCCTTAGGATAACTCAGGTTAAGTAGCGTGCAAGCTTAGGGACTGATGACCTTAGCACTTAAGTCCCATAAGATTTCAAACACATTTGAACATTTTGATAAATAAAGCCACAGCAACCAAAATATCAACCTGCAGATCATATGTACCGAATTAACATAAGCAAAGTGAGTCCAAAAAAAAGCAAAAAAATATTAAAACCTAATTAAAATGGCTGTAAATTAAACTTCAAAATCAGTAACTGATGAGTTTTTATATTTAGATTTCGAACATCTACATGTTTCAGTTAGAAGCAAGTTGCGGCTCTTCTTTCATCAGAGCTTCAAAGTCTGTCTCGACTGAGCTCAGCTTAACTCCCAAGTCTTCTTCAACATTAAATCTGTTCCTCTATTTATTTTTTATGTACAACAACTCTGAATGCCTATTCTCACAAGCGTAAATTATATCAAACGGCACTGAAAATCAGGTAGTTTGCTTAAAAACAAAAGGGTATTCTGCTTTGGTTCCCATTCAAAGAGGGAGCAGACGTTTATTTTTGAAAGTATCCTCCATTGAGCTGTCGCTAATCATTTCGAAAGTTCATTTAGTGGTTACTTCTTGCGGTGCTTTTCCTGAAAACGGATTCCTTATGTAGTCATATTTTGTGGGATGTTCAGGACACTTCATCTAAAAACGGTTTTGAAGAACCTCTAAATGTGTAATAATTTCTCTAACTAATCATTAGTGGGAGCTAGTTCATTGTTTCCCAAAAATAATACACGACTAGGAAATGGGAAGAGTTTATGCTGAGCAGTTGTGAAATTAAAAAAGTCAAATTTCTCTATGTAGAAGACACTTCTTATCTCCTTCACGAAAGATTTGCCCCGTTCCTTGTGGAGCCAGATTTAAAACGTGAAGCCAGTCAAATTTCTCAGCTAACTAGGTCTTTCGTGATAATCACTCGTGAATAGCAGTCGGTGAATTTACAGCCCTTGCTTTGATCGAGATCATACCCCTTACAGTGTATGCGAAAACAATATGAAGCCAATGCTTCAAGGTGTATAATGCAATGTATGCTTCCATAATAAGGTGAATCTTACGAGGTGCATTCAAGTTCTAAGGCCTCCGATTTTTTTTTATCCGGACTGGAAAGAGATAGAAACATGCGCATTGTTTTAGAATGAGGCCGCGTTCATTGTCAATACGTCCCAGAGATGGCAGCACCGTACGGCAGATGTAATTTTACCGCCAGCGGCGAGAATGAGAACTGTTTTAAATACTTAAAAAGGCGACGTTTTCCTTACTTGAAAAGCATGCAATCATTTGATTTCTGAATTTGCGTGGTGTGAAACCAATTGAAATTCATCGGCAGTTGAAGGAGACATGTGGTGGTGGAGTTATGGATGTGTCGAAAGTGCGTTCGTGGGTGCGACAATTTAATGAAGGCAGAATATCGTGTGACAACAAACCGAAACAACCTCGTGCTCGCACAAGCCAGTCTGATGACAAGATCGTGACAGTGGAGAGAATTGTTTTGGGGGAACAAAATCTGTTGAACAGATCGCCTCCAGAGTTGGCATTTCTGTGGGTTCTGTGCACACAATCCTGCATGACGACCTGAAAATGCGGAAAGTGTCATCCAGGTGGGTGCCACGAATGCTGACGGACGACCACACGGCTGCCCATGTGGCATGTTGCCAAGCAATGTTGACGCGCAACGACAGCACGAATGGGACTTTCTTTTCGTCGGTTGTGACAATGGATGAGACGTGGATGCCATTTTTCAATCCAGAAACAAAGCGCCAGTCAGCTTAATGGAAGCACACAGATTCACCCCCACCAAAAAAATTTCGGGTAACCGCCAGTGCTGAAAAAATGATGGTGTCGATGTTCTGGGACAGCAAGGGCGTAATCCTTACCCATTGCGTTCCAAAGGACACTATGGTAACAGGTGCATCCTACGAAAATGTTTTGAAGAACAAATTCCTTCCTGCACTGCAACAAAAACGTCCGGGAAGGGCTGCGCATGTGCTGCTCCACCAAGACAACGCACCCGCACATCGAGCTAACGTTACGCAACAGTTTCTTCGTGATAACAAGTTTGAAGTGATTCCTCATGGTCCCTACTCACCTGACCTGGCTCCTAGTGACGTTTGGCTTTTTCCAACAATGAAAGGCACTCTCCGTAGCCGCACATTCACCAGCCGTGCTGCTATTGCCTCAGCGATTTTCCAGTGGTCAAAACAGACTCCTAAAGAAGCCTTCGCAGCTGCCATGGAATCATGGCGTCAGCGTTGTGAAAAATGTGTACGTCTGCATGGCGATTACGTGGAGAAGATACGGCAGTTTCATCAATTTTGGGTGAGTAGTTAATTAGGAGAAAAATCGGAGGCCTTAGAACTTGAATGCACCTCGTACTTCACTCTTACTGTGAGACCTTTTAAGTGACCATACGTTGCATTGGTCCTAACTGTTCAAGTACTAACACATTTTTGCCAAGGAATACTTACTTTTAACAAGTAAAGTCAATCATATTAAAAATGTGTTGTGTTGCAGTGTTTCATTCATGCGGTTTGCAAAATAAAAGCTCTTCTCTTGTATCTTCATGATAGTCACAACGAACAGAAACGAGTAAATGCGCCATATCTGGGACAGCCATACTCTAGTTTATTTGAATAGAGAAATAAATGCACTCTTTCATCTGTAATGAAAACTTTACTTTGATATTGGAAAACGCGTCTTCAATTCTTCTCTTACCATAGTGTTGGATAACGGAATTTTGTATTTCATTGGCCATTTTTTCTCGCAGAATTGCTTGGTCCATATCTTTAGCCGCTGGCAGTAAGTGAGACTGACCAATTGTATGTGGTTTTCCTTCCTTTGCAATTCTAGAACTGGTAAGGTATTATGCTTTTATCATGTTAATATGTGTGTTACTAAAACTTACCATGCATTTGAATTCTTTTTTTACATAACGTTGATTTCTTTTGTAAAATGTCATGACATTTATCAACTAACGCAAAGTGCTTCGAATTTTTATGACATTTTAGTAATGAAGCCTTCATGTTTTGATTTGAATGCGTTGCTGAGCATACAACTCATTGGGCAACTGGGTTGGCACAGGTTCCCGTATCTTCCTCTACTGTAAAGCAAATAGTATGTAGCTTTCATTATACTTCCTGTTAGGTGTTGGTTTAGGTGTTTTAGCTGCATTCTTGGAAGTAGAAGGAGCTAACTGCTTAAAAAATTGCTTCATGATTAAATTAAAACACAATCAACCTATAAGGTGCACAAACAATGTAAACTTCACAACACAGTTATTACAGTAGTCTAGAATCAGCTCGTTGTAATATGCACACTCCAGTTCCAGATGGAAGCTTTCTTCGTGCCACGTTCAACAAAGTGGTAATAACTGCGTACTGATTACTGCAACACCACAATCTATTCTGTGGCAACGCCACAAGTTGGTACACAGGATGAGTTAGAGCATTTGCGAAGCGGCTCGAAAATTTTAGAATAACCAGCGTGAACACCTGATCAGAATATCATCAATGTCAAAACTAGACGAGTCACGTCCGGTCAAGGCGGTGGAGACTAATGAACGGAAGGGTGGAGAGATTTCCATCCGTATTATGCGTACACCCCGAAACAAACATTCTGCGGTAAACCCACTTCGTTTAACATTATACACATGCTACTTCTATCAGTAAGTTTTATAACATTTTACTGCAAAAAGAAAGTAACGAGCGAGAGTAAATTTACTCATAACTAAATGTTTTTAACCTGGACGAGTCTGCACCTGAAATACTCTTGCGTATTACCAGTCCAAGTCTTACGCATATTCCCGCCTGGGAGCCCTACCTTTTCTGCTTAGTAAGTATAACGTAAGAACAACGTCTCAACTGTCGTTTGGATTTACTTGGGCATTTTACTCTTGACATATTTTATCCACCTAATTCCCAAAAATGGTACCATATCGAATAAAATGTAGCGACGGCACACTTGCTTTTTTTGCTTTTATACTCTGACGTCGGGGCTCTATAGACGTTAGATGCTGGCAACACTGAATCTGTTAAAATTATTGTACGTCCCTTATACATCAATTAACAACAAATATTTATGGCCAAATGTCTTGGTTTATTACACAAGCCACGGTATTATCACCTACATTTAACGTGACAGTACTACTTTCCCACTCCAAAATAAAGTTATACTATCGGTTTTCCTTGTGCCCTGTGTTAATTCAATGATTATTGGCCACCTGTAAACATCTCTGAAGATTTCATTTGCTTCTTCTTGCTGCAGGTCTCGTATTTTATCTGTTATAACGTAGCATTCATCAGCTAGGGTGATTTATTCCTAGTGCCTAATACTGTCTGAAACGTTACTGAATCAAGGGACTCATTCATACGTTACAATTCCCAGTTCGAGAGTAAAATGTTATGGTAGACAGTGTCAGAAGCTAAGGATATATCCAAAAATGTTCCCGTTCTTCTGTTATCTTTGTCTAATTCAAGGAGCAATAACTTCCTTTTGTGAACTTCAGTATGAGTGGCTCTCTATTTCCGCTACATCGGCGACAACACTGAGCAGATTATGTTAAAAAAGTTATACGTGATTGCATCTATCACAGTTTATTCGAGTTATTTTAAAATAGAATGGAGGGAAGTTCGTATGTTGTGCTGTTTAAGGGCAGCCGGGGTGGTGAGCACACTCGAGCGGTTCCGGGCAGCCAGTGAGCTTCAGCTGCTTGCAAGGACGATGTCTTCAGGGCCTGTGGTACAGACACTGCATTTGCTCCTAGTAAATCACAAAATTTTCTAATTTCTGTGGATCATTTATTGACATAATCCTGTTCATTAGCTGTAAGCTAAATTTTACATTTCCTTGTTTCCTGTTTTACAATACTGCGCACTGCACTGCTTCTATTTTCAGCACTACTTTATTTTATAACTCTATTTATCTATTTTTATTACGAGCTTCTCTACAGGAAGTGGCTCCGTCCTAGAGAACAGTTTATAAGGGATTTAAAAATGAAAGAACTGTATTTAAGTGACTTTTTTTAGAGAATTGAGGTGAATAAGCTTCCTTTACTTTACATGGCGCTGCAAATATTTCGAATTTTGTGTCTGCAATGTTTCCTGCACAAATAATTGTAACACTTGCATTTCATGTTCTGAAAAGACTGTTTCTCGACTCATTGGAAGAATCCTAAGGAAATGCAGTCCGGAAACAAAGGAAGTACGTTACAGTACACTTGTTGGCCCACTGCTTGAATACTGCTCACCTGTGTGGGATCCGTACCAGATAGGGTTGGTAGAAGAGAAAGAGAAGATCCAACGGAGAGCAGCGCGCTTCGTTATAGGATCATTTAGTAGTCGCGAAAGCGTTACGGAGATGATAGATAAACTCCAGTGGAAGATTCTGCAGGAGAGACGCTCAGTAGCTCCGTACGGGCT
This sequence comes from Schistocerca cancellata, assembly GCF_023864275.1. Lineage (NCBI taxonomy): Eukaryota > Metazoa > Arthropoda > Insecta > Orthoptera > Acrididae > Schistocerca > Schistocerca cancellata. The sequence continues at coordinate 847,522,643 of NC_064628.1, forward strand.
TTTGTTGAGTTTCGAGAACTTACCTTCACCCAGGAGTCAAGCAGTATATTGCTCCCTCCTACGTATATCTCGCGAAGAGACCATGAGGATAAAATCAGAGAGATTAGAGCCCACACAGAGGCATACAGGCAATCTTTCTTTCCACGAACAATACGAGACTGGAATAGAAGGGAGAACTGATAGAGGTACTCAAGGTACCCTCCGCTATACACCGTCAGGTGGCTAGCGGAGTATGGATGTAGATGTAGATGTAGACCAGTAGTTTGGTAAGAGTTCCTGAACAAATTCTTAATCTGATTACTAGCACCAATTCACCAGAAAGTCTCAGATATTTTATATATTTGAAGCAGAATGATCACTTACTGACCGTGTATTTTTAATAAATCTTGTTGTACCCTTTAACTAGTATGATATAACCTAACTGTGAAGAACGTTTATAATAGTGGTACTCATTGCGTCTATGATATTTGTGCTAACGTAATATAATTTTTGAGAGTTGAGATTTGGTCCATAACTTCGTTTAGTTGTCTTATGTGCCGTTCGGGTGTGTTTTGTTTCCCTACGCTATGGTTTAGTACCTCAGGATCGCAGCACCCCTGGTTGTGGTAGATTAGGGCAACAGCTATGGCTTGAAACGCTAACCTGTGCTGTTCAGATGTACCGGTTGTTGCTATTTGGCCCGGTGGGGAACAATTGTCGACGTGGCGGTTGAATTTTTACTTGTGCTTCTAGTTTGAATATCTGAAGGTATCCTTTGTTGGTTATGATGGTTTGCTGCCTGTGCGTTAGTTGTAAGGGCTGCCTGTGGATTGTGACTTGTTCGTTCCTAAACTATAGCTTTACAGCGAAAGCACCTGCTGGCTAGTAGGCCCAGCTATTTGGGGCAGCTGTTGATTTCCTCACCGATCGTCATAACTGTTATACGACAGTTACGTCATTGTGTCATCAGACATCTTTGTGCTCACTGTCCTGGTTACCCAAAAACTCATCAGAGCCCCAATAGAAGTAGTGAACTAGTTGTGTCAAGTTGGCTCTTAAGTGATTTCTTATCGATTGTTTGTTATGAATCTTACGGTATCAGTGGAGCCGCTAGGCGAAGTCGTGTCATGGTATTGGATCCTGTTCAAAATGGCAAAGCGGCATGAAATTTAAGTACCTTCTGTGACATGATAGCTATAGCTTCGTAAGTTTATTTTGCTTCTTCATATGTGCCTCTTGTGTTACAGGAAGGGCATCTTGTAATTCTTTCCGTCTGTTCAGTTTGTGTGTCCATGAACCCAGGAACTGAGCCCAGCATGTAGCTAGTAACACTCATGTTGGAATATATACATGACGTATTAGTAAACGCTTATGTCATTCATATTCTGCGCTTATGTAACATGCTAGCCAGCCGAATAGTGTAGAGTTCCAAAGTGATATTTTAGTTTAGGGTTTTCTTCGCTTACCGTCTGGCGGACACATCTTACAGATGGAATTCGATACTATTTCACAACATGGTTTACGGTATTGAACTTTTGGGTGACGGAAATCTGAGTACTTCTGAAGGTGTCTACTGTTCGTTCTTCATTTAAAGGGCCTTGCTGAACCGATACCAGTAAACATATTTGCTCCCGAACTTTGGTGTAGAACCCATTCTGAATAACATTTAACTTTCAGTTTAACTGTTAGTACTTCACAAAAGTTTGTTTATGTCAGAGTTTTTTTGTTTTTTTTGTTTTTTTTTTTTTAAGATGGGGATGGGGTTCCTGAAGTTGACAGTGGTTGTTTTGCTCGTTGACCATTTTATAAAATATTATCGACCATTTCTTTCTTTACATTTTAGTAGTATATCTGGCGAGTAGTTGCTGTTTAACTCATCGTATTGTCTTATTAAATTCGGCAAACAGCTGCTGCTCTTAAATAGTAATAATAAAACTTGAATTCTGTGGCTGTTTTGCTCACTGAATGTTCCATTAAATTCTGCCATCACATATTTTGTGTATGTTGTAACAACCGCTATTTTTCTCATTGATCGTTTTATTAAATTTGGCTAACAGTTTCCTTTATTAATTTGTAATAGTAACGGTATATATGTTCGCAACTGTTGTCTTGTTCATTCCTTACTTTGTGAAACTCTGCCAACAATTGCTTTCTCTGTGTTGTAACAGGAAATTAGGTGGGCATTTGCTGTTTAATTCGTTGTGTCATTTCATTAAATTCTTTCACAAGCTGCTTTGTACAAGTTATAACAGTTGCTGTTTTGCTCGTTGACCATTTTCTTGAATTCTGGCAACAGTTTTCTTTCTTGAGTTATAATAGTAATCTAAAGCTAATTGTTAGTTACTGTTTTGCTCACTGATCATTTTGCAAGCCTTGTTGAAATCAGTGGTAGCAATGGAATATTACGATGAAATAACAGTTAGCATAAATTTAATCCTTTAACCGGACTCCAAAGTATATCCTGCAGGTTCTTGGAACCATATTAGTGAGAATCTGGTAGACAATTCACTGTGAATAGTATTACGTTACTATGGACTCATTTTTATATTTCTATTCAATTCGCACTCAATCAAAAAATAGTGGTAATAAAGGTAAAAAAAAAATTAATGCATGTATTAGTGACAGAGTTGGTCTCAGTAAATTCGGAACCCAAATCGAAATGAACTTCACAATGTTATTGAATAAAGTCTCTCAACGCACAGCACAATATAGCGGCACTATGCCTCTTTCATAGGGGCCGATGACCGTCGCAGTCTGGTCCCTTTAATCCCACAAACCAACCAACCAACCAACCTCTGTCATACAATGAGTTGATGAAAATCATTGGATAGCGATATGTACATACACAGATGGCTGTAGTATCGCGTACTCGAGATATAAAAGGGCGGTGCGTTGGCGGAGCTGTTATTCGTATTCACGCGATTCATGGGAAAAGCTGTCCGACGTGATTGTGACTGTACGACGTGAATGAACAGACTGTGTAAACGGAGTGGTAGACTCATGTGATATTCCATCTCTGAAATTGTTTCGAAATTCAATGTTCCGATTTCCACTGTGTCAAGAGTGTGTGTAGAATACCACGTTTCAAACATCATCTCTCACCACGGATAACGCAGTGGCCGACGGCTTTCACTTAACCACCGGGAGCAGAAGCGATTGCGTATAGCTGTCAGTGTTAATAGATTGGCAACACTGCGTGAAATAACAGCAAACATTAATGCGGGACGTACGACGAATGAATCTGCTGGGCACTGTGCGGAAAAATTTGGTGTTAACGGGCTGTCAGCAAATGAGCGATGCGAGTCGCTTTGCTAACACCAGAACATTGCCTGCAGTAACTCTCCAGGGCTGATGACCACTAGTGGAAAACCGCGGCCTGGCCAGCCGAGTCACGATTTCAATTGGTAACAGCTCATGGTAGGATTCGTGCGTAGCGCAGACCGCACGAAGCGCTGGATCCATGGTGTCAAGAAGGCACTGTCCAAGATGATGGTGGCTCCATAATGGTGTGGGCTGTGCTTACATGGAATGGAATGGGTCCTCTGGTTCAACTGATGCGATGGATTGCAAGTTATGTTCGGTTGCTTGGAGACCACTTGCAGCCACTCGTGGACTTCATGTTCCCTTGACAATGCGCCATGTCACCATGCCACAATTGTTCGTGGCTGGGTTTGAAGAAGTTTCTGGACCTTTAGAGCGAATGTCGTGTCCACCCAGGTCGCCCAACTGGAACCCCATCGAACATTAATCCGACATAATGGAGAAGATAGTTCGTGCACAAAATCCTGTATTGGTGACCGCAATTGTGGACGGCTATAGTGTCTGCACGGCTCAGTATTTCTGCAGGGGCTTCCAGCGACTTCTTGAGTCCATGCCACGTCGAGCTGCTGCACTACGCCGTGCAAAAGGTCTGACTTCTGTCACTCCAGTGTACATACATCGATCTGCGTCTATATAAGAGCCAGTGAAAGACAGTAGAGAAACTGAATAATGACGGATAATTCTATTACTCCAGAATGAGATTTTCACTCTGCAGCGGAGTGTGCGCTGATACGAAACTTCCTGGCAGATTAAAACTGTGTGCCGTACCGAGACTCGAACTCGGGACCTTTACCTTTCGCGGGCAAGTGCTCTACCATCAGAGATACCCTAGCACTACTCAAGCCCCGTCCTCACAGCTTTACTTCTGCCAGTACCTCGTCGCGTACCTTCCAAACTTTACAGAAGCTCTCCTGCGAACCATTCGTTCAGGAGTGTTCGTTCTGCAAGGGTCACAGGAGAGCTTCAGTAAAATTTGGTAGGTAGGAGACGAGGTACTGGCAGAAGCTGTGAGGACGGGGCTTGAGTCGTGCTTGGGTAGCTCAGATGGTAGAGCACTTGCCCACGAAAGGCAAAGGTCCCGAGTTCCAGTCTCGGTCCGGCACACATTTCCAATCTGCCAGGAAGTGTCAAGTCTATAACTCTTTGGAAACTTATAGCGTGTAAAGCATTCGGCAAGCAGACTAAATTGTACTATACTTGCTTGTTCTTTCCGTGGTAAGTGGCGTAAAAGAATTTAAGTTCATTGTAAGCAAAAACTTATTTCATTATCTGAAATTTACCACGAAGTTGCAGGTTCGAGTTATCTCTGTGAGAAAAGTGGGGGTATACCGTGTCACTTACTAAACATTAAATGTATCATACAGTACAGTATTCAGTGCTTACTGGAATCTTTCTTAATAATGAAGATTATTTCTTGAACTGTGGCAGATGAATATTAGTTACCAAAGTTCCGGTATAAATTAAGAACGCTTATAACCTTCTGCTAAGTATCTCAGCTAAAGACAAAATAGAACATTCTCATAGTTAGCATTTATAACGGAAAACAGAATCCAAATGGGGATCGAAAATGACTAATCATCATTTTCATTATTTTTTCACACCATCGAGTGGAACAGGAAAGCGACATATACCTTCATAGTTATTGCGCACGTGGCGCCTCTGGATTCTTACACGAACATCTTAATATGACACATTATACACTACTGATATTATCAATTCCTACTAAGCGAGTTGTCGACTTCATTGTTTAAGTTGTACTAACTACACTGAGAAAAATATACGCGCCATTTCACCTCAACGTTTGTAGTTCTATAAAAGATATGTACACATCATTTCAATGGCTCTAGGAACAGTATTTCATTAATTGCGGGTCACTTGCCAAATACCTGTAAAGTTCAGGCAAACGAGATTTATGATAGAATCCATCCGAGATGAATTTTTACTCTGCAACTGATTTTAAAGTTCGTGGCAGGTTAAAAGTGGGTGCCGAACTAGGATTTGAACCAAAATCTAGATCTAAGGTTCGAATCCAGCTCCGCCACGCATTTCTAAGGTAGTGTCGAAATCACTCTACTATATTATGTTTGTAGCTACTTCTGTTTTCAAAGACGATTTGTTTGTCTGATAATGGCAGCTGTTACCTTCAGTCTCTTAGCAATTATTTCAGTTCACAGTTAACATGCAGTCTTCAATAAATCGTCCGCAGTTCTTTGCACTTACCGGACATGCTACGTGAGTGATGTTGATGATGAGGTCCCACAGTCAGAGGTGAGTAAGGGACGATGCGGGAGACCCGCACCGCCGACTAGGCAGGGTCCTAGCGGAGGTGGTTCGCCATTGCGTTCCTGAGACCTTAATGGGAATGAATGATGATGATTATGAAGACGACGCAACACCCAGTCATCTGGAGGAAGGGAAAATACCTGACCCCACAGGGAATCGAACCCAGGATCCCGTGCATGAGAAGCAAGAACGCTACCGCAACACCACGATCTACATGAATGAGTTGTGGTTTTTCCGAGATTATATACCGTTGTCATCGTTACTGTACATGTTAAGGACTGTCAAGTGTAGGAATATATGTCTTTACTTGAAATCGCCGTATTTAATTTGCCACTCCCAGCGGATAACCTATGCTTCATTGAGCTGATCCTACAGCTCATCTAGAGCTATTGAACATTTGTGCGTCCAGGAAGCGACATCCAGCGACGTAGCCCCATTATTGCATGAGCTGCAGCTTCAAGCACGATTTGCTGACAGTGATGTTACATTACTGGCCACATCTGTTTCTCACAGTATTATCATATTTTTTGTATGTTCTGTGTGTTCCTATCTTGCCTAAAAACTTTATCTGTTCTTTTCACTAATTCAAGGAGACATGTATGTTGCTAATCAAATGCTTCTCAGGTCATGTTCTTGTATTCTTATACTAACAATGTTGTAACCTATCATAATTCTCTCACTGGTAAGAATGCACATTCTTTTTTTCTCTAGCTGAATCTGATGATGGTCTAACTCATCAAAATCTGCGATCCGAAACCATATTGATTCCACAATGGTTCAAATGGCTCTGAGCACTTGAACCATTTTTTTGCTTATGACGTCCAGATGCCATACCGAGAAAAAGGAAATGCGAGGAGCGTTCAATGAGTAATGGAATACTTCTTTTTCTCGGGCACTTTCGATTGAAATAAATGCAGCTGCATCACTCCTTATAGTTGACAGAGATTCGGAGAAGTAGAGTCACACCACCATTCTTCTGAAGGAAAAGATCGAAACCGCATCCTCAGCCGACAGTCTTCTAAGGCTGAAAGGGTTATTCTGTTTGATATTTTCCCTTACGGAGTAATGATCAATTTCGAAGTGTATTGTGCTAGCCTCATGAAGCTGAAGAAACGACTTCATCGTGTTCGTCGCCATGAAAATGCAAACGAACTTGTCTTTTTTTCCATGAGAGCGCTGGGCCTCACGCAAGTATGCGCACCGAAGAGGTGCTCAGAAAACTTCATTTGTCTGTTCTTCCTCATCCATCCTACATCCCGGATCTCGTAACTGTCGACTTCCATCTCTTTTGACCAATGAAGGATGCATTTCGCTGGAAGCACTACGCAGATGCAGCATGACATTGGCTCCGCGTCGACTGCATGGGTGCACAGACCTTCCCAGTAAGTAGCGTAAGGCCGTCGCATTGAACGGAGATAATGTTGAAAAACAGGGTTTTGTAGCCACAGGATTGGAGGAAGTATATGGTGTATTGTAACACTGAATCAAGTCAACCTGCTTCCATAAAAAAACGTATTACGTTACTTAATGAGTGGAAAAAAGGTATTAAGTGTGGAACGTCCGAAATGAGTGTTGTACGAAAGCTGAAAAATCTTATGGTAGTTGTAAGTAGCTCGAATATTATGGAATACCTGTAAGTTAAATAGAGAGAGGACAAGTACTCGTACTGAAGTGACTTCAGGGTAATTAGCTAATGACCTAACCGTTATTTGCAACGTAGTAATTAGAAATTTATAATTATTATCGCTCTTATTCAGAAAGCTATGAAGACAGTCATAGTTATTGATTTGTAGCCGGCCGCTGTGGCCGAGCTGCTCTAGGCACTTCACTCCGGAACCACGCGGCTGCTACGGTCGCAGGTTCGAATCCTCCCTCGGGCACGGATGTGTGCGATGGCCTTAGGTTAGTTAGGTTTAAGTAGTTCTAAGTGTAGGTGACTGATAACTACAGATGTTATGTCTCATACTGATTAGAGCCATTTCAACATTTTTTTGATTCATGGACAGTGTCTTGAAAGGAGGATATAAGATGAACATCAACAAAAGCAAAACGAGGATAATGGAATGTAGTCAAATTAAGTCGGGTGATGCTGAGGGAATTAGATTAGGAAATGAGACACTTAAAGTAGTAAAGGAGTTTTGCTATTTAGGGAGTAAAATAACCGATGATGGTCGAAGTAGAGAGGATATAAAATGTAGACTGGCAATGGCAAGGAAAGCGTTTCTCAAGAAGAGAAATTTGTTAATATCGAATATAGATTTAGGTGTCAGGAAGTCATTTCTGAAAGTATTTGTATGGAGTGTAGCCATGTATGGAAGTGAGACATGGACGATAACTAGTTTGGACAAGAAGAGAATAGAAGCTTTCGAAATGTGGTGCTACAGAAGAATGCTGAAGATAAGGTGGGTAGATCACGTAACTAATGAGGAGGTATTGAATAGGATTGGGGAGAAGAGAAGTTTGTGGCACAACTTGACTAGAAGAAGGGATCGGTTGGTAGGACATGTTCTGAGGCACCGAGGGATCACAAATTTAGCATTGGAGGGCAGCGTGGAGGGTAAAAATCGTAGAGGGAGACCAAGAGATCAATACACTAAGCAGATTCAGAAGGATGTAGGTTGCAGTAGGTACTGGGAGATGAAGAAACTTGCACAGGATAGAGTAGCATTGAGAGCTGCATCAAACCAGTCTCAGGACTGAAGACCACAACAACAACAAACGTAAATTATAGCAGTGCTTAAATGCAGCACTCCTACGGAAGTTCCACCGGACAGAAATGTGTTTTGTGTTGTAGATTTATCATTGCGGTTACCAATACTCATAACTTATACACCTGAGTTACGTTTACTGTAAAACAGAGATGACATAAAAATTCGCGCTTTATCATCATAACCCATTTAATTCAATGTTTCATAAACCCCTTTGCATACCACAAACCTCAAATTTATCGGATTATAATCTTCCTGCCGTTTCACTCTGCCATATCCTAGTCTTCAATAAGTCGTCGTTTGGATAGTTTCTTGTCTTTAAAAATCAAGCAGTGACATAGCTTTTCACATATTCTGAAAAGTTCACCCCGATATATCCTACACCTATTTCAATTTCACGTTCATAGCAGTGTCAATGAGATGCTCAACTCATAAATCTCTTATTCTGCATTTAGTCACCTCTTATCTATTCCTATGTATATTTAGATTGTCCATGGAGCAGTTCTTAATTTCGAAAGGTTTTTGTACATTGTGTATGTATTCATTCACTAGCGTACTTTCCTTTTGTTAGTTTATTTCCCAAATCGGAGAACTCTTGTACAACTTTTATTGAATCTAATTTGGTTATCCAGTCTCCCCAGCACCGTTTGACTAAACAGCACTGCACTTCGTTAAAGTAGCTCTACGTCTATTAAAGTTCATCTTGTAGTCTTTTTTGAGACTCGCCATTCCATTCAACTATTGTTCCAACTCACTGTCCGTCTGTGCCTGAATTAACGTCATCAGGAAGCTTTAAAGTTCAACATGTTCAAATGTGTGTGAAATCTTATGGGACTTAACTACTAAGGTCATCAGTCCCTAAGTTTACACACTACTTAACCTAAATTATCCTAAGGACAAACACACACACCCATGCCCGAGGGATGACTCTACCCTCCGCCGGGATCAGCCGCACAGTCCATGACTGCAGCGTCTAAGACCGCTCGGCTAATCCCGCGCTGCAAACTTTAAAGTTTTCATATCTTCTCCACAAACATTATTTTTCAAATCTATACTGGGACCTACGAGGGTTAACTGAAAAGTAATGCCTCCACCTTCATAACTCTTCAAAAATTGGCAGCATTGATATGTGGCAGGTACTGGCTTGTTCTGTAGCTTCTTCTCTACAGCTCCAGTTGGTGGGAAGCCTTATCACTGAACGATTGCATTGTTACAGTGAAAAGTACGGAACCCTGCGCAGACTGTGCGTCTTCATTCTCGTCACGCGAGAGGAGTTCCTGGCAAATTTCAAGCCCGTGCGCTTTCGTTTCAGGCAACCGCATCCGGGCTACCCATCGTGCACAGATCTTCCGATAGCCAAGCAGAGCAATAATGTGACCCACATGTTCTAGTGAAATTCCGATTGTGCTTGCATTTTCTCTGAGTGACACGACGATCGTCCTGAGTCAGTCTGCTAACATTTTAACTATTTACACCTTGGATTCACAATCATGCAGAGCTTTATAAAAGACATCATATTTACGCCAGTGACTGTAACCCTTTCTTTATTTCACTATTGCAATTTTGGCCTTTGGCCAATATCAACTGCATAAAGCCACAAAAATCGGTACTTGATAATGGCCGAAACTGCAATCGTGAAATAAAGAAAGTTTTACAGTCGCTGGTGTAAATATGATGTCTTTTATAATGTTAATATTTTACTTGTGAAACTCGGTGGTTGCTGTCACAGGACGTCGAACTCTTTGTTTGTCACGCAAGTCAGATGTTCCCGCCTCAACACCTTTAAACTTACTCGCCCAACGGCGTACAGTACCCACATCAACACAATCACCATAAACTGCTTTCATTCTGTGATGAATCTCCTTGGGGGTTACACCTTCTGCTGTCAAGAATTCAGTGACTGCACGTTGCTTAAATCGCATTAACCGACCGTCTGTGCGGGGTTCCATACTTTACACTGTAACAACACAATCGTCCAATTTTAAGGCTTCCCGCCAACTGGAGCTGTAGAGAAGAGGCTACGGAACAAGCCAGTACCTGCCACATATCAATGCCGCCAACTGTTGAAGAGTTACCAAGTTGGCATTACTTTTCAGTCAACCCTCGTATTTTCTGCTTGTTGTGTGTACGGATTGAGTAGGAATGAGGAAACCCAGCGACCTTTCCAAGTGTGAAACATATAATTATATGTTTATATGCAGACTGAAGCGATGCACGAAAATTTGTATCAAGGCCGTGCTCTCCCGCTCACTGGGCAGACGCGCTAGCCACTGCGCCACCCTGGCACAGTGGCTTTGCCCAACTGCACGAATCACCCCATCACGCCTCCCTCCTCAATCCAATTTCCCTTTCACGCCTCAGCTCACTAGTTATTGGCCCTATATTTAAACAGCCTCTGCCCTGTTGTTTCATTCGTCGTCTCAGTCTGTGTACAAGTACATACCTCAAGAACGAGGATGGACAATGGGTCAGTCCTACTTCCTCGTCAACTGTTCCTAGCCTGCCGTATTCTTTGACCCTAATAACTGTAGTCTGGTTTTTGCACAAGCTGTAAATAACATTTTGTACCTTACATTTCATCCTCAATAATTTCGTAAATTTAAAGGGTGTGTCCCAGCCGAAATCTTTAAGAGCCAGTTTTCTGTCTCCAATTTCTATAAATGCGAGTTGTTCTTTCTTCATTCTTCGTTCTAAGATACTGTCAGTATTCCCTCACATGTTCCTACATTGCTCCTGAATCCATCATTGTGTTCCCCGGGTCTATTTCTTCTAGACAAATCAAATAGTGCTGGTCTTTTACAGTCACTGCTTATTAAATTGATGGTTTCGTAATTTCTTCTGCTGTCTACTTCAGCCCTTTTCGTATTATGATCCATAGCGGACAGTGTTATACCTGGAGGACAGAGCACCTAGAAATACTTTATAATTCCTGGTGGTGTTTCAATGTATTTACTGATTTCAGAATCACACGAAGGAGTGCTCTCCAGGAACCACCATTAGGAGTGCTGGCACTTTCTGCTGTCTTTGTTGCTGTGTGGCAGGCTGTTGTGTTTTGTACAACAGTTGTAAGTATTACGACTGCCACGTATTTAAATGTTACATAGCGTATTAAATCTATGTGGAAGACAGTGTTAATTCTTCAGTTGCAGAGTTTTATGGTGAGTATAATTACGTTTTTTTTAAAACTAATTACGTCATTCTTCGTTGGTCGCGCACCATCTTGTACCATGAAATGAAGGCCTTATACCATGCAACTAGTAATATTTGCAGCTGCACTTAGATTCTTTAATGACTCAACAATTTTCTCTGTCTTCAAAATGGAGTTTTCTGTTAGTTACCAATAGCTTCAAATTCAAACTATTTAAGTTTGTAACTGATTTTCGATGATACTTTATCTTCTTAATTTGATTCCAACTGCTGATTATTAGTATATAGCAGAGTCATACTGTAATATATAGACTGTTAAATGAAAATATTTCTTACGGAACACTTTTCAATTTGAACGGAATATTTTTTCCTGGGTGCATGGTAATATTGTCCATAGGAACAGTTTTCATATTTGGAAAAATCTTATATGTGTGGCATAATTTTTGCACCTTCAGAAGGACGTCGCAGCGCAATTTCAATGAAGGCTACCATTTTAAAATGGGATAAGAAAACATTTAAATTCTATTACTTGACTGGCTAGACGAGAGGGTTTGAGAAATTTTCCAAAGTACATCACTGTCCTCTCGTAATTTCTTGAAGTCTGATTACAGTTGGTACGTCTCAAACATACTCCATACTAGATGAGACACTTCTGTCACAGTGTGTTTCTATACTTACGAGGGAATGTCATCTATTCGGGGAAAACTTGTTTTCCCTTTGTGCCCTATCACATTTTTCTCGTAGGATCACATCACCTAGTTTACCTGTTTCCTATACACTACTGTCTTCAGTTGCATTTTACGAGGTAAATGAGTCATGTAGAACGGAACGTTTAGCTGTGTGGACACCATTCGCCAGTGCAGACTTTATTTTCTGAACTTTCAGTTGTCAGTGAAAACTCGTGGCATTGGTTGGTCAGCACTGTTAGAGGGCTATTGAAGTCCAGTCCTCTGATGCGGAGCAGTGGATTCTGTCCCTCTCGCCTCCGCAAACAGCTAATGGATGGCCGCAGCCGGAGCACGAGATTGCAGCACTGGGGCGGTTCATTCCGCTGGCTGGTCACGTTCGGCAGTGGCGGTCATAACTTTCCCTCTATCCTCTGTCAGAGGTCGTCTATAGCTGTCCCCTCCCAAGCCCCGAGGCGTGCTCCAGCAACTTCTGCAGCAAGCCCTATATAGCGTTACAGAGGTCACCGTAAACAGAATGCTCCGAGTGCAAATTGTCCATCATACCATTAAATTTAATACGCTGTGCAGGAATAACATATTTCTGATCAAGTTTACGTTTTTGCCGCATTGATGTTGTTTGAAAGCGCCAGGTTTATCTGGAAATATTCGCTGATGCAATACAGGGACTATAGAACGACAAAGACAAAGAGACATATGGAATAGCGAAAGCATCGGTTACGTGAACAATCTTCTGCTTTGAAGAGCGGCCAAACTACGTAGTGAATATCAAGATACGCGGCTGTTATAAGCTACTTAATGGTCTGAAAAGCTAATTGCACATGGTTTGACCTCCCCGAAGATGAATCGGATGCAGGACAACTGATCCCGGTCGTGACCAGGAACAGAGAGTTTCAGCAAAATTTCAATGATATCTACAAGTAAAGTTCTCACGATCGATTGAGACGAAGATAGTTGGTCGACGGAACGACAGAGTGTTCACACAGAGGTTACCGTGAAGTTATCGTTTGTCACCAACACTGATGTCACACTGTCTTCTCTGTATGTCAAGAGGACTCCTGCATCTATGTTCTGGCTCTGGCAGGACGATCTAAAGCTATTGGTCCACAAAGAATAACAGGAAATAATGGTTACATTGTTTTGGAAAAATGGTACATTGTTCAACATCTTTTACACTACAATGCTGGTTTCAGGACACACTCATTAGTTTCTATGGGCCGGAAGATAGATCCATGAAGTGATGTGTTTGTCCGCAGCTCGTGGTCTTGCGGTCGCGTTCTCGCTTCCCGAGCACGGGGTCCCGGGTTCGATTACCAGCGGGGTCAGGGATTTTCACCTGCCTCGAGATGACTGAGAGTTTGTGTTGTCCTCATCATTTCATCATCATTCATGAAAGTGTCGAGATTGGACTAAGCAAAAGTTGGGAATTTGTACGGGCGCTGATAACCACGCAGTTGAGCGTCCCGCAAGCCAAACATCATCACCATCATCATCGCACCACATATGGCACAGTTGCAGAATCATTTCCACCTTGCTGTTATTTCAAAGTAATACTTGATTTATTCCTGCGTTTTGCTAGTTTCGTACGTCTCAAGACTATTGATTAACTACGCCTAATAATGGCGATGTACTTCGATACCACGTAACTCTAAGCTGAGGATTGCAGTTGTATTTGTAAACGATGTCCACTGAATGGAAAACGTTTCGCTACATAATTTTTACGCTGAAACTTCCTGGCATGTTAAAACCGTCTGCCGAATAGAGAGTCGAACTCGAGACCTTTGCCTCCAGCTGACAAGTGCTCTACCACCGACGTACCCAAGCACGGCTCACAACCCGTCCTAACAGTTTTAATTCCGGAAGCACCTCGTCTCCTACTTTCCAAACTTTGAAGACAAAAGTCCCGAGGCCGAGCCTCGGTCCGGCACACAGTTTTAATCTGCCAGGAGGTTTAATAATCTACTCATTTAACAAATACGACGTGAAACGTTTTCCAAAATAAGTACCAGATATTAAAAGAAGACTATGTTATTCCAGATAAAATCCCGTAAAGATGCATTGATGTGTGTGAAGAAAAGCGATTAAATATATTAAACGATTATTCATATAGTGGTTGTGAAAATAGGCCTCAACATCAAATTTCACATTCTACATTTGGGTTATTACAAACAGAAAATATTCTCATTTTTTAACACTTAGATGTCAATATACAGTCTGCATGTTTGAGAGTCCGCTTTCCCCTAGTAGTCCGCCATAATAGTTTTTTAAATGGCTGCATTCCAACCTTGCTGATAGTTCCCAGTGATTTATGATGACAACGGCTAGCGATGGTAGCCATTGACAACCTTGAATTTGAAAATGATGACTCTTGAACCGATATCCATCTGTTTCAGATGATGCTACCTTTGGGTTTACCATCGAAACTTTAATACTGACATCTTCCGGTCTGCGTGCACAAACTCGAACACGCGCCAGATTATTACACAGGATTTCGCCGTAATGTTGCAACAAACTTCGAGGAGCAGTAGAACGTGTGTTGAGGAGCTAATCTAGAATAGGAGCCGTGTCTGGAAACGTCATCCTACGACGCTACGGGGCTTCATAGTTACAGGTGTCGGCGCCTATCACTAGGCCACCCCTTCGGCGGCAAACATGACTCTGTAAATACAGTATAATGACGGACGGCAGGTGGAGCGTCTCGCAATGTTGTTTGTTATTCAGTAATCTAGACTGATTGCCACGATCGCCAGTAGAGAAGATGAAGATAGTTGTTGCCTTGGCCCCTATCAATGCCACTGTATCAGTGGATGACGGTTTCTGATACAGGTTTCCACACGCAGTTCATTTTTCTCCTAAAAATCTGGAAAATCTCCTACATTCTTTAAGTTAAGTTCTTGTCACAACAGTTCTGGGATACCATGTGGGGCATAACTGAGCACACACTGTCACACCCCCTTCCCAAAACTATACCGGATTTGTTTATTTCGTTGGATATCACAGTTCCAAGGGTACGACCTCTGTCCAAGGCGCACGTGAAACTATCCTTACCTATTCAGTTCAGTGTATCAGTGCACAGTTTATTCAACGTTAATCTAAGTCTTTCTGCCGTCGGTAATAATTCAGATTGCACATTATTTTATTCATTTTAGCAACACTACGATACACACGCAGTATTATAGTTGTGTTTCGCCCGAGTGTTCGCCGGCGACAGCATGCGGCGGGGTGGGTTGATCTCTCACTGAACAGTCTGTCCAACTACCTGAATAGGCTTCAGTTTGTCTGCCCCTTCCCTCTGCAGTGGTAGATAATGGTTCAGCCGACAAAACCAGCGTCGACGAAAATTCGACTAAATACCTACCACACAAAAGCCAGATAACTCCAGTCCGTGGGGTTATAGCTGAAAGTCAGTTAATCTTTCAAGCGTTCGGGATTACTGCATGCGTTGTTTTAACAAATGTCAAAAATTTCATTTAGTGGGCTTATAAACAAGGAAAATGTCTATCTATCAGGTATTTAACATCCCGACGCCAATTATGCAGTTACTGTCTCTGTAACAAGTTCACACTCAAAAGCAGCCAGAACATATTTGGTCTGACCCGATATTTTGAACGTCCTAAATAGTCACTGACCCACGACTACTTGCGAGTTAACGCATTCAGTAGTTCAGCAGGCTTCTTGTAAAGAAGTATCCGGCATTTTGTCTCGTTATTTGCACGAAACACGCCACGCGGAGTTTATACACGACATGGAAGGTTCACATGCAAATATCTCATAAAGTAAACCACCGACACCGCTCAGACTTTCATGAAATACGCAGCATTGTAGTCGCTTTCCTTCAGTGACATGAAAACCGATCAAACGCACGAATTTCTTCATTTCGGTACAAATTTGATCAGCGCGATTTAGCCCATGTGTTTCCCGGAAGACGGCTCCCACGCGATTCTCCCGGCTCATAGGTCTGAAGCACAATGTCCTACTCAGACGATCGGGATGTGCTGAATTCATGTTGGCAACCATGTCAAGCAGCCAATCAGATCACCACAAGTAATTTAGACTAGGAATTTCATAAGTCCGAAGCTAAATAAAATTTAATGAAAACAAAATACGATTCCTTTTTCCATAATAAATTACTAATAAATTTAATATTCAACTCCCCTTCTGGCTACCCTTTATAAAGTCAAGCTGACTCGTACATACGTCACAAGTTACCCTATTGCACGACATTTATCTTACGCGTATATTTACGTAGTTTTAATAAAATATCGCGTTCTCACTTAACGTATGTCCCCTATTCATTCTCTCAGTCTCTCCAAACACACAGCCAAAACACGATGAAATGTCAGAAATCTGTGGTAATAAAACTAAGGAAAATTCGATAAAATTACGTTATATGAACCTATTCTCTTGGTTGTAGTTTCGGTTGTTACTACAGATGAATACATTACAGTCCCTAACTCGGTTTCACAACTCCAGCAAGGTTATTATGTGTTTTAGTTAAAAATTTATATCTCCAAAAGTATTCTAGTTATTGATTTTAAATTTTAACACCATGGATGTGTTATCCATTGAATATTGAATACCAAGTAAGAAAAAGATCAACTAATATTTAATAGCACTCCTTCAGATTTGTAGAGAGTATGTGTAACGTACAAGATCTAATACCGAAGAATTCTAGAGGAAAAACAAAGAGGCAGATAGGACTTGCAGATTAAAGAAACGGGTATTAGAGAGGAGATGGATTACGGAGCGAGAAGAAGAGTATACTGATCAAGAAGTAAGAAAATTCTGCAAGAGAGTTCAGAAACTGAAAAACGCTTCCAATCACGTACAGTATTCTGCAGAGATAAAGAAGGAAATTTTATAGGACGAGAGGAACAGGCTCTAGACCGATGGGCCGAATATTTCAGTGAGCTGCTGAATGTCACTACAGAAATTTCTGGAAGAAAATGAAACACAGCGTGACCAACCGCACCAGAATGTTAGTCATGATGGAAGATCTACAGGTCTACCTACACAAACAATAGAGGAAGTCACGAAGGCACTTAGAAGCCTAAGGAATAATAAGGCTCCAGGTAACGACAACCTTTCAGCAGTGATGATCAAGGGTGGAAGTGAATACCTAACAAGGTTGGTACATCAACTGATAGTGGAAATATGGTAAAGGGATGACATGCCAGCCCAGTTGGACATGGCAGTTATATGCCCGATTCATAAGAAGAAGGACAATGAAAACGGCGAAAATTATCGAGGTATTGCTTTAGGCAGCGTGGTGTACGAAGTATTAGCCCAAGTAATTGCTATGAGACTCGCACCAACTACAGAAGAAATACTCGGAGACTACCAGTGCGGTTTTCGATGGGGCAGATCAACAACTGACCAGATCTTCATTATAAGGCAAAAAATAGAAAAGTGTTATGAATGTAATGTGGATGTACACCAGCTTTCTGTAGACTTTAAACAGGCCTATGATGGCGTTAAAAGGAAAAAGCTAAATGACACATTAATGGAGATGGAATTCCTAAGTAAGCTTATGAGACTGGTACAAATGACCCCTGCCATCACAAAATCTGAGGTAAAAGTAAAGGGGAAAACTTTGTAAAGAATTTGAGGTCAACCAAGTTTAGGACATGGTGATGTATTATTCACGCTACTCTTCAACATAGTGTTCTGGACAGTGAGGCGAAGGGTGGAGATTGATAACCGAGGTGGCACTCTGTTTTCCTATATGCACCAAATTCTATCTTATGCTGATGATGTGTGTATGGTGTCTAGAAGTTTGAAAGAAATGGAAGAAGGATTTGGCAGACTGGTAAAGGGTGCAGAACAGTTGGGACTTAAACAACACAAAAACACCGTACCTCTTTGCTTTGCTACCAGGAAAACTGCTGTTATTAAAGAGAAATATGTTAAGTTGAACAGATGTAATTAGGAGAGAAGTGAGAAGTTCGAAGACCTTGGAGTTCTGGTTACAGAGGACAGCAGAATAAGAGAAGAAATAAAATCTAGGATAGCTGCTGGAAACGGAGCTTACTGCGCCCTGACCAAGATCCTACAGTTACGTATCCCGGGAAGAAAATTGATGGTGACTGCCTGTCTAACAGTCATGAGAGCTATGGTAATGTATGGCTCAGATACATGGACAATGACTGCAGCAGAATATGAGCTCTTAAGAAGATGGAAGAGGAAAATAATAAGAAAGATTTTGGGAGCCGTGTATGAGGCGGGGCAATGGGTGTTAAGGAGAAACAAGGAACTGGAAGAACTCTAAAGAAATCCTGAGTTGGTGACTGATATTAAGTGTAACAGATTGAGATGGCTGGGCGGTGTAGAGCGAATGTCGGAGGATCGATCTATCACAAAGGTTTACACAGGAAATCCAGGTGGCACAAGGACGAAAGAGAGACCATGGAAACGATGGCTGGAGGATATTGAAAATGACTTGAGGACGATTGGAGTCAGGAGATGGAGGAAACGAACAGAACATCGTCAGGATTTGGTTGTGATCATCAGAGAGGCCAAGACCCTACATGGGCTGTAGCACATAGGAGTAAGTAAGTAAGTGTAACGTACTGCATGTAGCACGAAGCAAGTATAAGTCTCTCGCGGCCCAGTAGCCAGCATCGGCTCTGCCAGCGAGAGAACCAAATCTGATGTCGTCCGGGCTCCACGGCAAGCTATTCTTTCATCGCACGATGACAGCTCGTAATAATTTACTACGTTACGCGCTGTCGGCTGAACTACCTCCCTGAAGAGCTCAGATAAGAGTGACCAGAAATTTTCTTTCTCTAAACTCCAGGCGTTCCCGTTGAACAAGAGTGCGCGCCAAAACTATTATCGGCCAATCAAAGCCTAGGGATGGTTGCCGTCCAATGAAACGGAAGGATATTGCCCTCTTCCCCTGTGTCCGAGAAAACAACGCACCAAATCTGCCATCAGCCAACCAAGGCCCGCGATCAGTGTTCGCCCTATGACACGATAGAAGATAACCGTTTCGAATTCCTCCCATCTTGTGGATATTTGAACTTTCCATCCAAGCCAACAAAGGCCCACGATCAGTGTTCGCCCTATGACACGATAGAAGATAACCGTTTCGAATTCCTCCCATCTTGTGGAAATTTGAACTTTCCATCCAAGCCAACGAAGGCCCGCGATCAGTGTTCGCCCTATGACACGATAGAAGATAACCGTTTCGAATTCCTCCCATCTTGTGGATATTTGAACTTTCCATCCAAGCCAACAAAGGCCCGCGATCAGTGTTCGCCCTATGACATGACAGAAGATAACCGTTTCGAATTCCTCCCATCTTGTGGAAATTTGAACTTTCCATCCAAGCCAACGAAGGCCCGCGATCAGTGTTCGCCCTATGACACGATAGAAGATAACCGTTTCGAATTCCTCCCATCTTGTGGATATTTGAACTTTCCATCCAAGCCAACAAAGGCCCGCGATCAGTGTTCGCCCTATGACACGATAGAAGATAACCGTTTCGAATTCCTCCCATCTTGTGGAAATTTGAACTTTCCATCCAAGCCAACGAAGGCCCGCGATCAGTGTTCGCCCTATGACACGATAGAAGATAACCGTTTCGAATTCCTCCCATCTTGTGGAAATTTGAACTTTCCATCCAAGCCAACGAAGGCCCGCGATCAGTGTTCGCCCTATGACACGATAGAAGATAACCGTTTCGAATTCCTCCCATCTTGTGGATATTTGAACTTTCCATCCAAGCCAACAAAGGCCCGCGATCAGTGTTCGCCCTATGACACGATAGAAGATAACCGTTTCGAATTCCTCCCATCTTGTGGATATTTGAACTTTCCATCCAAGCCAACAAAGGCCCGCGATCAGTGTTCGCCCTATGACACAATAGAAGATAAACGTTTCGAATTCCTCCCGTCTTGTGGAAATTTGAACTTTCCATCCAAGCCAACGAAGGCCCGCGATCAGTGTTCGCCCTATGACACGATAGAAGATAACCGTTTCGAATTCCTCCCATCTTGTGGATATTTGAACTTCCCATCCAAGTCAACAAAGGTCCGCGATCAGTGTTCGCCCTATGACACGATAGAAGATAACCGTTTCGAATTCCTCCCATCTTGTGGATATTTGAACTTTCCATCCAAGCCAACAAAGGCCCGCGATCAGTGTTCGCCCTATGACACGATAGAAGATAACCGTTTCGAATTCCTCCCATCTTGTGGATATTTGAACTTTCCATCCAAGCCAACAAAGGCCCGCGATCAGTGTTCGCCCTATGACACGATAGAAGATAACAGTTTCGAATTCCTCTCATCTTGTCGAAATTTGAACTTTATATCCAAGCCAACGTAGGCCCGCGATCAGTGTTCGCCCTATGACACGATAGAAGATAACCGTTTCGAATTCCTCCCATCTTGTGGAAATTTGAACTTTCCATCCAAGCCAACAAAGGCCCGCGATCAGTGTTCGCCCTATGACACGATAGAAGATAACCGTTTCGAATTCCTCCCATCTTGTGGATATTTGAACTTTCCATCCAAGCCAACAAAGGCCCGCGATCAGTGTTCGCCCTATGACACGATAGAAGATAACCGTTTCGAATTCCTCCCATCTTGTGGATATTTGAACTTTCCATCCAAGCCAACAAAGGCCCGCGATCAGTGTTCGCCCTATGACACGATAGAAGATAACAGTTTCGAATTCCTCTCATCTTGTGGAAATTTGAACTTTATATCCAAGCCAACGTAGGCCCGCGATCAGTGTTCGCCCTATGACACGATAGAAGATAACCGTTTCGAATTCCTCCCATCTTGTGGAAATTTGAACTTTCCATCCAAGCCAACAAAGGCCCGCGATCAGTGTTCGCCCTATGACACGATAGAAGAAAACCGTTTCGAATTCCTCCCATCTTGTGGATATTTGAACTTTCCATCCAAGCCAACAATGGCCCGCGATCAGTGTTCGCCCTATGACACGATAGAAGATAACCGTTTCGAATTCCTCCCATCTTGTGGAAATTTGAACTTTCCATCCACCAAGGTGTCGTCGTGCTGCCGCTTGGAAACGCAATTGAGGCACATAACGTCGTTGTAAGGCACCATAGAATCACCCCTAAGTGTATGGCTGTAGACACCTCCATCTACAGTCTAGAAATTTTCACACGTACCGACAAAGACGAGACACCAAACCAGAGTCACTCTGTGGTGCAGATCAGAGGCAGCACTCCAGGGCTATCATTCTTCAGAAAACTTCAGAAGTCAGCGACAAAGAAGCATACGAACCCTATCGTCACTACATGGCGTAGCGTTTTTACATTAATGACACCAATATTGCTGTTGCATTCCCGTACTAAGAGGTAGTGGAAAGTGGAGTAAGACCGGGTAGTGGGTTTAAACCAGCTGCCTTGTCTCTGATGTCACTATTTATACGTTGTGGTGGAGCTATACAGAAGGACACATTGTCAAGAACAAAGAGCGAAAATTTTGAGGTGTTGTTGATGTTCAGTCTGTGAATGTAAGTTTGTTTTACAGTGTCAAATGACTAACGCTCATTTGTTTTTAAACTGCAATAGCTATATATCCATTACACTTTTAGAAACAATATTTCTTCAGGAACATTAGATCTTTAGTAAGTGTTTATAAAATAGCCAAAAAAAGGCAATGGAGTCAACAAGAGCGTGTTTCTGTTTTGTTTTTATGACATCTGCACTTGGCGTAAGGCCGGATGCACAGAGTGGGGGCAAGACCGTCAATGTCAGTTAAAAGAAAAAAAAATACACGAGACAGTAGTATCAAGGAAGAGAGTTTCCACAATGAAATTTTCTCTCTGTAGCGGAGTGTGAGCTGATGTGCAACCTCCTGGCAGATTAAAAGTGTGTGCCGGAGCGAGACTGGAAGAGGAAATTGTTTTTTGGAGACACAGAAAATCAGAAAAAGAAGTCATTAAATCAAATCAACCAAAAAGAGACTTAAATGAACAACCAACAGAAAAACGGAGTGTCTTCAATAATTTTCAGCTATTCATCAGTGATGAAAACATGTCAGATGTCAACTGCTGGTATTCTCAAACAAAATGAGAATGTTGGATTCAACCCGGAAAATGTCCTTGCTGGGACCACTAAGCAGCAGTGGAGCAGAAGATGAGGACTGTTACTTTTTACGTGAATTCTGTGAATAATACTGTTAGTCAAATTATACTTCAATAAACATTTCCGCTGATTTTGCACTGAAAAGCCTGTTATTCCATTTTCCCATAAAGTCAGTATTCATACCCGCTGTTAGCCCACTAGCAGAGCAAGACCAGGTAATTTGAATTTTTCACCTCTCGCTGAAAGTGCTGAAGCTGTGACTTTTGATAAATAATGCATTTTATCCAGTTAAACAGTGATTACTTTTAATACATCTGACAATATCTAGGTTAAATGGTTTAGCTCCAAATGGCCTTGGAGTATTATCTACTCGATCAAATCACGCTTTCCCCCACATCAAACTGAAGAGAAAAGGGCCAGATGAGAATAGCAGCTACAGGTTATATCGTAATTGTTTCTGTTATAACTGATACTTTCTTCTTGTTATATCCAATTACTGACGGAACTATACTTACAAAGTGGACAAAACTGGTCTACATGAAACGAGTCAGCCATAAACTTGGTGGACGAATTTCAGTATTAACGACTAAATATCAAAATAGAAAGTGAAAAGGGACTCAAATTTGATTGGTTGAGATATATCGTTACAATGCTTCTCATGAAATGATTACAACGAGAAAATCCGAGATATCACAGATAATATGGAAGTTTATCGACTATCACTGATCCCACGCATCATTCGTGGAAGGAACAGGGATACTGATACCCTCTACCACACAGCGTAGTATGGCTTTACAGAGTAGAGACGAAGAGTGGGTAATTCTTATCTCTATAGAACAGCTGTGCCAGCTTCCTACGCGATATTATTCAACGAATTAAGTTCAGAGGAAGCTGCAATGTTAGTGTTGCATACATCTTACAAACAGTCGACACTAATCTGATGTTTACCACAGATGATTCCATACTCGAAGTCCCTTTTGTAGTATAAGTCACGTTTCTGAAAGGTGTTGTGGTTCCCAGTCGGAAGACTGGTTTGATCCAAGTCTAGTCACGCAGAATATTCGTATCTGCATAAATACTGCAGCCTACATCCATTTGAATCCGCACTGCAAGCTAACGCTCTAAGTGATGACTAATGGGAGCGATCGTAAATGGAATTCTCATTTACAGTCGTTCCTGTAAGTGACCGCGACGAGTGTTTGCTCGGACTTCACGAGCAGTCTTGACTTCCCTAACTACCTTTACCTTCCACTCTGCTCTGGAATACTAAACTGACGCATGTAAAAGTGTCCCAACAACCAAGAGTCCTTTATGAAGTTGTGCCAAAAATTTCTAACAGAATTCCAAAGAGAGCAGATTGTAGGAGTCCGATTAGCAGGAGCATTAGTAAGTAATGCAGCCAACTCATTAAATCTTTAAAGAGCAACTGGTTAGACAGTCATAACAGCCTACAAAAAACATGGAATGATATCATCGTGTAAACGTAATATCGGCCGCAAATCAAAACTAAACGGCAGAGATCGTCGTACGCTAAAACGAATTCTGTCAAAACGTCACAAAACTACGGCCCCTAAAGTGACTGCAGAGCTCAGTAGCCATTTTCGAGACGGCGTATCTGTCGACGTTGTCCTCCAAGACCTCCTTAGCGACGACAACCAACGCAAAGAAGCGTAAAACATGGTGTCAGGAGTATAAGTCCTGAACGGCTGATCAATGGAAACTCGTCGTACGGTCCGAGGAGTCAACGTTTTCGTTATTTCCAACATCTGGCCGGGTTTACGTCTGGAGAACGCCAAAAGAAGCCTACAAGCCTAGTTGTTTGAATCAAAATGTTAAGCATGGAGCAAGAAGTGTGACGGTGTGAGCAGCAACATCATGGTATTCCGCTGGTCTCATCATCACTCTCAAAGGCCGCGTTACAGCCAACAATCGCGTGAACATTTTAGGTGATAAGCTGCACCCCATGATTCAAATATCGTTCCATAACAATGGTACCACATTTCAGGACGATAATGCACCCTTTCACACAGGCAGGACAGTACAAACGTGGTATAAAGAACATGCAGCTGAACTGCAGCGTCTTCCCTGGCGAACACAGTCCTCGGACTTGAACATTATTGGACCCATGTGGGCGGTATTGGAGCACAGACTCCAGAGCAGATTTCCGCCAACCTCCTCGCGTAACATTCCACTGAAGACTATAAAATCATTATAATTCAGCATTTCAAGAAGAATCGTAGCTGTATTAGGGGCAGATTGTAACGCCGGAAATGCATATCCTCCTATTTCCATCTATTGTACTATTTTTTTTCCTTGCTTTGTTACCTCAAGATATGACATTTCTGTCTCTTTGTATATTGTAATTGTTTTACTATTTGTATATTTATGCATTTATGTCGATGTATAATTGGTTTGTTTCGTAAATATTATTTGTATTTTTACGCTGGGTCTTGCCTAGGGAAAACTGCTATCGAACGATTACGTCGATAGGTCGTGTGAAGAATCAAAGTGTGTAGGATCTTTGGTAGTGTTAACTCTGCCGCGTGGAGCGCGGGCTGAGGGAAGGAGTCTGGCTGGAGTAGCGAGTGGAGCAGGTGCGTGGTGTGACGCTCCCGCGAGTTGCCGCGCTTTCGGGGTTTGGCAGCATGTAATTGCGCTCGACTTGCGATGATAGTTTCTGACATGGTGTCGCGGACAGGAAACATTAACTAGCGCACATCAAGAGCCCGTTTCGTCTGGTGACCGTGTCGAGAAGAAGGCGCGCCAACAGCCAGCTTCTGCAACAGCGACGGCCGACAATGAGTGACTGTCGCCACCTCCTCGATCGACGGCTTCAAACCTTCAATCAACCAACAAGACTGGAAGCAAGTAAAGTTTTAGAACTGTATGGCAGACCTCAGCTTTTCAAACTGTTCCATTTTCGTCAATATAATTACAGCAACTTAGCATGAACTTTTGTTGCTCATTGTCCCAATTGCATTACCAAGTAGAGTCCCTTCCTTTTCCGGAATGAACCCGAGTGTCGTTGAAATTCAAACGCCAGCATTAAAATTATACCATTCGATTTCACTGCTTTAATTTCAAAGTATTCATAGCTGGCTACAATATTCAGATTACATAAGCACAAATTAAGAGTGCGAGTTTTGTTAGCATATTTTAGCGTACCTGTGACTGCAGCTCAGCTTGGTACGTACTAAATTTTACTATTGCTAATTGTTCAGAATCATTTAATTCAAGTTCAAAGTTAAATCTCTTCTTTCTAAATTGCGTAGATTCAAGTAGTTTTTGAAATGATTGTTGAGGTAGTCCAAGACTAACCGTATTTTACTGAATTTCTATGTGTTTCAGAAAGAAAGCTCACTATTAACTTCAGTCACTAAATTAACTTTCGATTTTCCGGTTTCATTAATTCTTTTGCTAAATTAAGTCAAGGTGTAGCGAAATTTATTACTTCTGACAAACTTTCAGTTTTCACACTACACGTGTCAACCTTCAGTTGCCACGCTTCTAGTGCTAATTATATGTGTAATAACCTTTCTTTTTTCAGTTACTATAGTAATTGTCCTTAGGACTGGCGACCGTGATTTCCCCCAAATCTCAAATACCTAATTACCGCTAGTTAATTGTTAACGTAACGGCTGCACATTTACTTTCTTTATTAAC
Organism: Schistocerca cancellata; assembly: GCF_023864275.1. Lineage (NCBI taxonomy): Eukaryota > Metazoa > Arthropoda > Insecta > Orthoptera > Acrididae > Schistocerca > Schistocerca cancellata. The sequence continues at coordinate 847,548,496 of NC_064628.1, forward strand.
TTTACCCCTTTTCAAAATTAATTTCCACCACGAATTTTGCATTGTGCAAATCTCGTAACAAAGTATTGGTTACGTACAGGCCGTTACGTCAGCGAGAATAAGTAGTGGGAGTAATCCTAATTATATTTGAGATTTGGCATTTATATTGAAAATTATTAAAATGAGTGAAGGCAACAATTGCCAAAATTTGGTAGACTTGGATACGGAACAATCGGTCGAACATTGGGAAACGCGCACCGCGGTACCCATTGTTCAGGGGCAGGCGGCTAGCATGAAAGACGCGACCGCCGAAACGCAACAAAGAGCAGAAATGGAATTCCAAACTTTAGAAAATGTTTCGGAATCGGAAGTGAAAATCAAACCTGAATCCCTTTATGACGAATACGGGGGGACAATTAAAGAGGAAGCCGCTACGGAAGTGGAACCGGTAGTTTCCGGGAATTTAACTGATTTATTGAATGTTTTGATTAACGAAATCAAGAGTCAATCGGCCAAGCTAGACAATCAGAACAAAGCTATTAACGTTGTTAACAACAATGTTGGAGTTGTTAATACAAAATTTGATAAAATCAAAGAAGATATTGTTGTAATTAATACCGAAATCGGTAATCTTAAACAGGAAATGATAGGCGTTCAGGCGGAAATTGCGAGCATAAATACTCGTTTTGATTCCGAAATTAGCAGAATCGAGAAAAGTGTAGGAGAAGCAGTTGCTCCGATCATCGAGAATAAGGTGACGGAACAAATTCAATTAGTGAAAAAAGAGGATCAACAGAAGGTGGAAACTTTAAAGGCTTTAGTGTCCGAAGTAGACACTAAAGTGAGGGAGCAGGCTAATACCTGCGAAGAGAAAAAGAGGGAAGTGGAAACGCTTGCGACAACCACTTGCCAAGTAATTACGAGAGTGTCGGAATTAGAAAAGAAACTTGACGAAAAACAGAGCTATGTGCCAATCTGTGCACATAGTTCGGAATTGTTGACGAAAGAGGAGCGGTTCGACCCCTTGAAAAAAGGCGGTATACACGCGACGGATTTCATTAAAAATTGTGAAAGAGTTTTACCCAGATCATGGACTAATGAGAGAAAAATTAATGCGGTTATTGATGTGCTGGCTGGTGATGCCAAGCGTTGGGGCTTAAACCTCAACATTACGAACCTGACTTTTGACGAGTTTAAAAATTTGTTTCTGGCTGAATACTGGTCAGAGCAAAAACAGCAAAGTGTCTGGCGCGAATTTGTCGTATCGAGGCCTTTCGATGCGAATTCGCGCGGTTCGATGAGGGAGTTTTGTGAGGGCTGGATCCGCAAGTTGGAATATTTGCGTGATCGCCGCACGGAATCCGAAATTATCTGGGAACTCTACAGGAAGCTTCCAGATGACACAAAACGCTACGTAGGAAGCAATCACAGGACAATCAATGATTTCCTGGACAGAGTTGAGGACGAGGACAATTGGCGCAATAATCGCGACAGTGGTAGAGGCCGTGGTAACAACAACGAGTACCACAGCAACCACAACAATGATGGGAATAATGCATACCGCAGCAATAACAATAATGGTTCGGACCGTAATAACAATCGGTACAATGCAAATAATAACAGGAATGACAGAAACCAGTATCATACTAACGTGATACGGGCTTCACAGAATAGTAATAACGCCAGAGGGTGTGATCAGCCGCCTCAGCAGCATCCGGGGAGCGTATCTGCTGGGACGAGACAGGGAAACCATTAGCCGCGCCGGTGAGGGGCCGAGCGGGCGTGGAGAAATTTTGGCGGCCCAATAACAAGAGAAAACCCAGGTGTCGCCGTTATGAAAATTCCGTATGGAATAATCAACGGCGGGAGAGTGTGCCAGTGTTAAGAGAAAAGAGTGCGCCCACAAGTAGTAGATGAGCTGTATACACGGCAGTAGAAAATACATTCGCTGTCAGTGAGAACAATTTAAGTAGTGTTCCGGAAATCGATCATAAAGTGGCAGCTGTAATACCCACAGCGGAACTGGAGATTGAGTTTAATAATGATTCACAAGTGTTGAGAGAAGATCAGATGTCGGATAAAACGTCCGTCATCGAGCGAGGGGATGCAGAGAGGGATGAGGTCTGGTTAAGGCAGTTCGGTCGCTTATACGACGAACTAAGAGATTATAGGGGTCTGTATGGGAGAAGCGTTTATGGGGAGCGCGTGCAGGATTTTCCGCGTCTCGTCCCGCAGGAAGATAGTGTTTGTGAAATGATAGAAAGTTCTGGCCCTAATCGGCAGACTTTACTAGAAATAGTTGATGTTAAGGGGGAGCACGAGCAAGATTCGTCGTGTTTCGTCCCGCAGGTGTTAGATGTTGAAGTAGTAACGGAAAGTTCTGGCCCTAACCGGCAGACCTTACCGAAAGTTTCAGTGGTAGAAGTAACCGACCCATCCGATGCAAACCTCCAGTTTAAACATTGCGAGAGTATTAAGGAGAAAGATTGCGAAAATTTTAGTGATAGCCGGACACGATTGGTAGAAAAGCACATAGATTACAACGTGTATGAGGTTAGAGCTGACATTATACGGTCAGACGATAGCAGTGTGGGTTGCGCAGATCTAGCGGAAATAATTGCAGAAACTACTGGACACATTCCTCCAGGTAGATTGGCGGATGAGATTAATCTGACCAAAGTGGAATCAACGAAGGTGACGATTAATGAATTGATAGCAAAGCAACACTCACTAGTTGACGAGTTACAGGAAAAGGTTTCGGTATTGGAGGCGAAGCTACAGGCTAAGCCTCAGGACAAACGTGTTGAAATTAAAACTGTATGTGAACAGAGGCTGAAAAAGCCGCCAGATAAGCCGGATTTAGGATCAAAGCCGGATGGTTTTTTCTGGAATGACCTGGATATAGACGAGGATTTACTGTGGGAAAATAAAGAAACAGTCGAGGACAAGTGTAGACAGATAGTAGTGTCTGTTAATATGCACGACCTACAACTAAACGTGTTCATTGACACCGGTGCAGAATTGAGTGCTGTATCTGGGAAAATATTTGAGTTACTGAAAGACAGATCCGGCATCGTAGTTATGCCAGTAACAGGAGTGAAAATTATCGGTGCTACTGGGAAGGCCAGTAAACCGGTCACAAAACAGATTTTTGTCAACTTCGAGATAGGTGGGGCACGATTTGAACAAGAGTTTGTCGTCGTGCCAGACTTGACTACGGAAGTAATTATCGGGTTAGATTGGCTATTAAAGTACCGTGCAGTGATTAATTGCGAAAGCAAAACTTTGACACGTACGTCACAAGATAAAACGATAGTAGTTAGTTTTGACGAGGCAGGAGACGGTGTGCATAAGCAGTACCAGCCTATACACATTGTTAACTGGCCGGATGACATTTACGTAGGAATGAATTTGAACTGCCGTAACGTGAGGAATTTCGGCAGTGACAAAAGTGTAGAAAGTGAATTGGAAGAGATAATCAAATTCCCTCCACGGATTGACATTAGTATTGGTGTGAAAAAAGATCGTTTGCGAGAAGTAATGAAGCTAAAAGCCGATGCTCGCATACGTCGTCATGACGCTAAAACGCGTTTTGCTAAGTTTGCAATCGGAGACTTAGTACTTGTAAAAGCTCATGAGAAATCGAGCGAGATAGACAATGAAACCTCTAAATTTAAGTTTGTTTATAATGGACCATATAAAGTCATTGGTATACCTCACACAAATGCTTATTGCTTAGAGTATCCAAGCTCTGGAAAACGATTAGGTATACGGAATATTGTAGACTTGAAATTGTACCAACCTAGGATCGATTAATACCACACAATGGGTAATTTGTACAGTATGTAAATATAGAGTGTAAGATTTAAGGATGTGCCATGTTACGATGCTTTTGCCTGACCTAGAGGTCATTAAAGAAGTTGTAATTAATAAGTAATTAATTTTGACTAAATGATTTAAGAGTAACTGATTAGTAATCATCTGAAAAATCCAAGCTGCTAGTTTAAGTTTTCAGCTGAGTCACAGTAGATTAAGGAATGTAAATATGATTTTGTAACTTTCTGTAATATTTCATGAAAGTGTGTTTTTATTAGTCATTGCCGATGTACTTAGACGCTGTTTTAAGTTTCAGGCTAGTACATGCGTGTGATGATGGACAGTGTTGAGTTATCCACTGTGATAGTGTTTATGGACTCCTTGAGATTACTCGGGAGTGAGTTTTTCCGAAAGAATTCAGTGAAACGGACGTTCTGGAAATGCCGTTACGCAGGCGAGTGAGATCAAGCGTGCCGCACAGGCGGGCGCAACAATACTAGCGAGGCGAAGCCGCTATCGGCTCTTGTGTCGCTGTCGGCATTTGTACCGCTGTCGGCATTCTTTGTACTCGCGAGTACGGAATGTGGAGTTGCTTTTCTTCCCGGACAGCTGATGTGAAAGGATTCTGCTGTCAATATTTATGTTTTATTTTATCTGCTGTACATTATTTTCTTGTTTAGCGTTAATTGGACATGACGAGAATATTAATTATGAAAAGGTTACATAAAATTGTGTATTCTATGTAATTAATTATTAGTTTGCGTATTTTGATATACCTGTTTTTTATGACCATGTACTGTGATCAATTTTGCAAATAGTATTCCATTTTTTATAGTGTTACGAATTTTAATGATTTTGGAATAGCTAAACCATTTTCTATGTTTTCTATGAATTTTGATATGTTGTCAACCTGTTTTATTTTGTGCAAGATGACAGAGTGGAATAAGATTAGGAGTGTCTCCACTCAATTATTATTGTCTAAAAATTGGTTTATGATTAATTAGACGAATGCTAAATTTTTTTGATGTTTTGAGCATATGCATTTCCGCTGTTTCTTTTTTGGGACATTTTCTGAGTCTTTTTACGTTACACGAACATCCTCAGACAATGTGGGGCACGTGTAACGCCGGAAATGCATATCCTCCTATTTCCATCTATTGTACTATTTTTTTTCCTTGCTTTGTTACCTCAAGATATGACATTTCTGTCTCTTTGTATATTGTAATTGTTTTACTATTTGTATATTTATGCATTTATGTCGATGTATAATTGGTTTGTTTCGTAAATATTATTTGTATTTTTACGCTGGGTCTTGCCTAGGGAAAACTGCTATCGAACGATTACGTCGATAGGTCATGTGAAGAATCAAAGTGTGTAGGATCTTTGGTAGTGTTAACTCTGCCGCGTGGAGCGCGGGCTGAGGGAAGGAGTCTGGCTGGAGTAGCGAGTGGAGCAGGTGCGTGGTGTGACGCTCCCGCGAGTTGCCGCGCTTTCGGGGTTTGGCAGCATGTAATTGCGCTCGACTTGCGATGATAGTTTCTGACATGGTGTCGCGGACAGGAAACATTAACTAGCGCACATCAAGAGCCCGTTTCGTCTGGTGACCGTGTCGAGAAGAAGGCGCGCCAACAGCCAGCTTCTGCATCAGCGACGGCCGACAATGAGTGACTGTCGCCACCTCCTCGATCGACGGCTTCAAACCTTCAATCAACCAACAAGACTGGAAGCAAGTAAAGTTTTAGAACTGTATGGCAGACCTCAGCTTTTCAAACTGTTCCATTTTCGTCAATATAATTACAGCAACTTAGCATGAACTTTTGTTGCTCATTGTCCCAATTGCATTACCAAGTAGAGTCCCTTCCTTTTCCGGAATGAACCCGAGTGTCGTTGAAATTCAAACGCCAGCATTAAAATTATACCATTCGATTTCACTGCTTTAATTTCAAAGTATTCATAGCTGGCTACAATATTCAGATTACATAAGCACAAATTAAGAGTGCGAGTTTTGTTAGCATATTTTAGCGTACCTGTGACTGCAGCTCAGCTTGGTACGTACTAAATTTTACTACTGCTAATTGTTCAGAATCATTTAATTCAAGTTCAAAGTTAAATCTCTTCTTTCTAAATTGCGTAGATTCAAGTAGTTTTTGAAATGATTGTTGAGGTAGTCCAAGACTAACCGTATTTTACTGAATTTCTATGTGTTTCAGAAAGAAAGCTCACTATTAACTTCAGTCACTAAATTAACTTTCGATTTTCCGGTTTCATTAATTCTTTTGCTAAATTAAGTCAGGGTGTAGCGAAATTTATTACTTCTGACAAACTTTCAGTTTTCACACTACACGTGTCAACCTTCAGTTGCCACGCTTCTAGTGCTAATTATATGTGTAATAACCTTTCTTTTTTCAGTTACTATAGTAATTGTCCTTAGGACTGGCGACCGTGATTTCCCCCAAATCTCAAATACCTAATTACCGCTAGTTAATTGTTAACGTAACGGCTGCACATTTACTTTCTTTATTAACTTTACCCCTTTTCAAAATTAATTTCCACCAGTTTCATTAGTACATTTCCTTTCATTTAGATGTAACCCTTTCCTCCCTCTTTACCGACAGGTTAACTTCGGTGACGATTGCTTTTCCAAAACTCCCATTAGGTACACGCGGTTTCATTTTTCACTGTCATTAAGGTCGGCAAGTGAGGGGGAGGTTACAAGATGAAGGTTAAACCCTAGTAATAATCCATTCCCAAGTAAGTGCAGGTGTTGACAATGTTTTGCCTATCTCCTGTACTTTGCATTGTACATGCAGAAGTTTGTGTGATTAGATTAGATTAGATTTAGTTTCATTCCAATTGATCTGTAGTGAGGAGGTCCTCCTGGATGCAGAACATGTCAGAAAAATAGTAATACATGACAAATATTTACAACTAAAACAAATAAGCTAATGTACCTTCCACAGGTCCCATGTGGAATGATCGTAATTTTTTTAATGAACACTATATGAAAGAATCATTCTACAAACACTCATTTACTAAGATCGCATTCATACACTGAATTTAAAATTAAAAAAAAAATGTTTTTGAGTCGTGCTGCGGCTCGTGTCGGAGCTGTTTGTAGGTTTCCGCCCTCTGTTGGAGGCCAGATCATGTCGTTTAGTTGGCATGGTTGGGGTTGTTTTCTTCTCATGTTGACTGGTGCCACTTGGTTTCGCAAGCGTTGCCTGTCCGCTAGGGGCAGCAGCGGCGGTTATCGATGTATACTAACTGTTGCCCTATCTTTGGGGCGACGTCGTTGTTTTTCCAGGTCGTGTGAGTGACCAGATCCAGTGGAGACTCAGGAGGAACCAGGTCCGCGCAGTAAGAGAACACGCCAGGGACTGCTGGCGGCATGCATGGACTGCCGGATGGAAGGTTCAAATGGTTCAAATGGCTCTGAGCACTATGGGACTTAACTGCTGAGGTCGTCAGTCCCCTAGAACTACTTAAACCTAACTAAGGACATTACACACATCCATGCCCGAGGCAGGATTCGAACCTGCTACCGTAGCGGTCACGCGGCTCCAGACTGTAGCGCCTAGAACCGCTCGACCACCCAAGGCCGGCGTCCCTAGCTCCCTAAACAGGAATCTGTAGAATGTTCTTGAGTTCACACCACGTATAACTCTTATTTGCACGTTTTTGTTCCCTGAAAATTTTAGCTTGATGAATCCCATATGACATTATGGAATGAAAGTGAGCATAGTATGCATAGTATGCCAGATTTTTAATTTTTGTATCCCCTATATCTGACACAATTCGCATTACAAATAGAGATTTGTTAAGACGCTTCAGCAGTTCTGTGGTGTGCTTCTCCCAGTTTAATTCATTATCAAGGTTTAATCCCAAGAATTTAACAACTGTCCACTTCTTCTATTTGCTTGTCATCGTAAGTTACGCATATACACGTGGGACACCCCTCAGAAATTCTGAATTGCATGTAGTGACAAAGAATTGGCTAGGAACCAGTGATTAATGTCCACAAATATTTTATTAGCCCGTATAGACTACATTTTATTTGCTATTTATTACAATATTTGTATCATCGGCAAACAAAACAGACTTGGCACTTGGTAATGTTACTGATGAAAGGCAATTGATATACAGAAGAAGAAGTAAGTGCCCTAAGATGAACGTTGTGGGGTCCCACATGTAATTAGTTCCCAGTTGGATTATGCCTGATAGCTTAATACTTGTCTCCTGCCAGAGATATAAGATTTGCAGCATTTCCTGTTACACCATATTATTATAATTTACTTAAAAGGATATTGTGATCTACACAGTCAAATGCCTTTGACAGATCACAAAATATACCAGTTGGCTGCAGTTTTTTGTCTAATGAATAAAGTACATTTTCGCTGTAAGTGTAGATAGCATTCTCAATATCATAACCCTTTAGAAATCCGAACTGTGAATCTGACAGTTTGTTATTAATGAGAAGATGGTTATATAGTCGATTGTACATTACCTTTTCTAAAATGTTTAGAGAATGATGGAAAAAGTGAAATTGGACGGAAATTTTACGCTATTTCTTGATCTCCTTCTTAAACACTGGCTTAACTTCAGCATATTTCAAGCATTCAGGAACTATTCCACTGATAAATGACTGGTTACACAAATAGTTTAATACGTTACTTATATCAGAAACAATTTCTTTAATTAACTTTGTTGATATTTCATCATACCCACTAGATGTTTTTGATTTTAAAGATTTTATAATGGACAATACTTCTGCAGGGGTAGTGAGGTTCAAATTCATATTATAGAGGTCACTTAAAATGTCTGGTCTGAGGTATTCCATATCAGCATTTACAGAACCTGATTTCCCCATCTTTTCAGTAAGAGCTATAAAATGTTTGTTAAAAAATTCTGCAACACTATACAAATCTGTCACCAATGTATCATTTACTCTTAATGCTATTTGTCCCTCATCATGTCTGGTTCTACCGGTCTCCTCCTTCACTGTATGTTTGTTATTCCTCGATGTTGAAACGGCTGGACGGATTTTGAAGACATTTGGAATGCAGTAGCTCATACTCTGAATTAAGACATGGGCAACTTTTCAGAAAGTGTAGTAGAGCCTGCAAGATATTTATTGCTTTGAAGAATGTAACGCAAAATGTGGAAAAATAATTACTCTTACAAGAAGCTATTTAGTCTTTAACTTTTGAACTATATCGTGTTTCTGAAAATGATTTTACTGTTGAATATGTCCTGCCTAATACGACTCAGCGCAACGAATATAATGCTCATACAGTTTTTTGAAGTGTTTAATCCATACTCCCATAAAGACTCATTACTTTTTAGCCGCTAAGTGCCAGGCGTGTGTTAGAGCTTCTGAGATGCTTGAGACTCACAACGGCGGTGCCATTTTAGTGCTGTACGACAAAATAACGTAGCGCGTTTACACGTAGAACGTGGCAGGCTATTAGCGAGGCTCGGTTTGATTATGATGTGCGAGCGTATCCGCTGGTAACAGGCACTCAAGTGAGGGCAGATAACGTTCTTTTACGTACAAATATTTTAAAATTCAAGCTGTGCCGAACGAAAATTTCCTTATTTCCCATTTTCGTCGAGCTCGTATGTCTATTACCCCTTCACGCCAAAGCGGCTGGACGAATTAACATGAACCTTCGATTTTTTTGTTGGGTTGTTTGGGGGAAGAGACCAAACAGCGAGGTCATAGGTCTCATCGGAGTAGGAAAGGACGGGGAAGCAAGTCGGCCGTGCCCTTTCAAAGAAACCATCCCGGCATTTGCCTGGAGCGATTTAGGGAAATCACGGAAAACCTAAATCAGGATGGCCGGACGCGGGTTGAACCGTCGTCCTCCCGAATGCGAATCCAGTGTGCTAACCACTGCGCCACCTCGCTCGGTATGAACTTCCGAACGGAGACAGTCTATACTCTGAAATAACAGATAGCCTCCCTTTTATTCCGAAAAAATTCACTGTTCCCGTGGGATAGCCAACGTATTACAGTAGATTCCTTGCTCTAAATACACACCAAGAGAGTTTTCATCTTTTCCGCGATAGGCACGTCAAAAACAGTCAAGGAATTACTTACTCCCCTTCCTGGCAATTTTTTAATTTGTTACATGGTTCGCTAATCTTTTTTTCCTGAAGTAAATAAGTGAGTTGTGAGCGACATGTGTTCTGTCTCCTCCTCCCGTCGCTCTAACTTTTTTTTTCTCTGATGTTGCGCGGTTTGCTGTAGCACAAGTGGCTCATACCTCAATAAATAAAAAGAGAGAACTTACGTGATGGCGCATACATGTGGATAATGATTTCAGACATTGACCTTCCTCTATGGATAGTTGTTTAACCACTGAGCGTAGTTAGTGCAGAATAAATGAGACAGTATCTCAGCTTTAATTAAGCATAAAGAAAACCTAATACCATTAAATAACTACCTAAAAACCTGTACCTCATATCCTAATAATAACTACCGTATCCCGGAAACACACATTACGTGTTTGTTGCCTGTTGACAAGTTGTATACAAATAATTATCATTCCTTTGACGCGTTACTTCTGTCAGTGTATCACACCTTTACGCAGAGACTTTCTAAACTCGCGAACTATCATCCCTGTTACGATCAGAATAGGAAAACTTCACATCTAATCCTAAGCGGTAGTTATACGGTCAGTATTGGACTCACCTAACACGTGCGACAAAACCTAAATGAAACTAACTTAAAATGCGTATTCAAATACCTAACTAAATAACAAACGTATTCACTAACCAAAGCAAATAAATCGCCTTGATCCTAAAAGACACAGGCATATTAACAAAGAAACGCAAACCTTATACTACAAATATTATTATCTTCATATAAATTGTCTGATATCTTGTATAGTGACAGGTTGTTTTGGCCTAGGAATTACATTGGTCTGGATATGAAAGGGTTCTTCAACCATTACCTCAACTTTGCATTCCTAGAAATTAATAATACTAAATGTTACCTCATGTCCTCAAACCGTCAGTTTATTCCGCCAGTGCTTGTTGCAGTTCCAATTTAATTACTCTGTGAGATAAATTGTTTCTGCGAATTGGCTTCCATGACTATTGTCAGATCATCACCATAGGGTTGCTTTAGTCCTTTTTCTTGATTACTTCCTCTTCTGTCTACATTTTTACGGAAGGAGACAACAAAATATTTTAGTATGTGATAGAATCTCCAGCTTAAAAATATTGATGAAGCGGGTACTGTGGTTAAATAACGCTCTATATACAGAATTGACCAGTGCACGAGAGTGCACGGTGCAATTACGTTCCAAGAAGCCGCGTGTGGAAATTCGATTTCTCAGGGTTTATACGTCGGGTTCTAGTGATGACGGAGATGAGCAGACAAGTGTTTTGAGTATACCTTGGCCTAGCGACCATTTGTATACTACTGACAGTAAAGGGTGAAAATTTAAGCACAACACGCTTTATCCAGTCCAGGCATATTGATCAAATCGGAAGGTTCTGTTGTGTTTGGAGTGATTTTGGGTGGAATTTAGGCGGCTTATAAAATGATATCATTACCCGCTGCAGCGATCCACGGGTTCAAAGTCACCTTTCATGTACTACAAAAACAGGTCATTAACCGTTTTTGCCTCGAGGGCCGTATTATCTAGCTAACCAACCATATCAAATGGTTCTAATTTTAATTGTACGTTCTTTAGAAATTCGTGTAGGAGCGCTATTTAGATACATCCGGAAAACCACAATTTATGGGCACCAAAAGTACCAGTTGTGTGGATGAGCATTAAAAAGATTTTTATCCATGGAAAGTAGTCGCTACTTTTACCTATGATGTCCTCCGGTAACCTTGAAAATTAATTCGAAATCATCATCCGTAACGGAGATCCAGAGTTTCAAAGTTACCGTACTTACGCATATACAACGTGGACGTAATATGTGGTCCGAGGCGTAAATAGAGTTTTAATTGGCGTAGGGAACTCATTTCAAGGGTTCTAGAGTAATCGAAAGGCTTCTCGGGTCATCGCCGGGCTTCTGAGTTCACCAAACTAGGTTTCTGGTCAGCATTTTTTCTACTAAAATAAAGTTACGGCGCGCTGTCTGTGTATAATTGGCACTTCACGCCTATACAAATATGCCCAAAGGGTCACTGCAACAACATAACATGGGATAATAAGGGGCTTGAGATGTCTGTAAAGAACTTACAATGACTGCCAAAAATTTTGTAAAATTAGGAGGACTGCAAATTTTTACTGTTTCAAGATACAAATCATTAGCTGAGCGGTTTCTGTGAATTGAGATTGGAGAGCAAAGTATCCAGAAAAAAATGCAAAGCAAACGATTCTGTGTTAACTGAGCCATGCGACTTAGCTTCCTTCGCATTCCCGGGGTCTGTCTGTCCTTTGTCTGTTCGTTTCTGGTGGAGGCACTCACCTCACAGAGGCAGCTCGATTTCAGCCATGTTGGCCGCGATACGGCGTGACTGGCAGTACGGCGGCCGGAGTGATCGATGCAAGGTAGTCAGGTTGAGCGGCTGTGGCTGGACGTTAGTGACAGCGTGATTTAGGACACGACCGCCAGAATGGACACGAGGAGGTCCCATCGTTTTTCAGAACGAGAGCGCCACAGGTGTTGGCGTCCGATACCAGGAGATCATCGTCTGCCCTGGACGTTTTCCCACTGCTTAGTGACCGCTTTAAGTTCCGTTATTCGGTGGGGTGGCTGTAGTGCTGTGATCCCGGACACGAATTTTGATCCTAGTTGCAAACCATGATTTAGCTATTGGCTTAGGTGAACTCCAAAAGGCCTTGCTGGTAGTTGTCTATATTTATTCAATTAATCTAAACCTCACCTGTTGTTCTACAGATTTCCTGACATTTTCGGGGTAAAGGGTGTGTATCATTAGCCTCACCCTCAAACTGTGCAAATAGCTGGCTTCTCCGGAGTTGAACTAAATTTGCTTTAAGTTCGCTTTAACCTTCGCTTCTGTCGGCCACCTCTCGATTTTCTCTCGGTCTCCGTAACGTCTCTCTTGTGTTTTGGTTCGGTACCGCAGTGTGAGGCTGTAGTCCTTGGTTTCTGCTCATTGTCCTTTTAACCCCTGGTAATTCATTGCTTCCATATTGGCTGCGGTTTCACAAAGCTACTGTCCTGTTTCGCCCCAGACTTATTTTTCCTTCCCATGAGATTTTATTGACACTATTTCTGGACTAGTTGTATGGAACCGGCCGTTGACACACATCTTAGCGCGTCGTACTTTTGCTGGCAAGAGGGACCAGCCGTGCAGAAGACGATGCCGGTCTGACGAGGTGGAAAGACACCCGAACCTGCAACAACCAAGGGATGATGGCTGTGAAAAAGGGTCACAGAATCAAGTTACGTAAAGCAAATATATATCACTGAAACCTTGCCTTGAAGGAGTATTTTATGCTTGTCTTTCTAATGGTTGTTTTTTTTCTTCAGTTATTAATACCTTAAGAAATTTCCTATTGTTTCGTTAACTTAAAGAAATTCTAATATTTTATTAAGTATAGTGGAATCATTTGGACTTTAATATTTTAAAATAATCGTACATGATGCGAAGCTTCCCTTGACAGTATGAGTTGGAGGTGTTTGCTTGAATGGTTAAAACTTTTTTTCTTATAAAATTCGAAATTTGTCTTGCTTTTAACTGAGATAAAAGTGTAAGTGTTGATGGTTAAGATTTCTCTCAAGAATTGGGTGACTGTGAACCTTCTCTTGAATGGCTCTTCTTCTTAAATCGTCAATCCAGTTGCTTTTAAACCGAGCGAGGTGGCGCAGTGGTTAGCACACTGGACTCGCATTCGGGAGGACGACGGTTCAATCCCGTCTCCGGCCATCCTGATTTAGGTTTTCCGTGATTTCCCTAAATCGCTTCAGGCAAATGCCGGCATGGTTCCTTTGAAAGGGCACGGCCGATTTCCTTCCCCATCCTTCCCTCACCCGAGCTTGCACTCCGTCTCTGATGACCTCGTTGTCGACGGGACGTTAAACACTAATCTCCTCCTCCTCCAGTTGCTTTTAACTGAGAGAAAAGTGTAAGTTTTGATGGCTAACATTTCTTTCAAGAGCTGGGTGATTGTATGTCTGTATCTAGCACGTGAGATGGGATGTGTGCTATGTTACATGTTTTCTATTTAAATTACATCCTAAAAACACTGAGAAGACTTTCAATTAAAAAACTATCAATCCAATTTAAATAAAGTCTGTAACTAAAGGGCGAAAGATGTTTTCCCTGAACCTTTCCTGGTCGTTCCACGGTCCCTTGGCTTTGTTTCTAAAACTATTATTACATTTTGTTTGGCCATCCCATTAACGTTATAGAATGCGTACTTATCACATTTTTTACATGTGTCAAATTATGTAAATGTGTCGAAGACTATAAGCTCTCAAAACTTAACTGACCTATAGAATTCATGTTATGTAAGCAGTACACATTGCTGTAGCAATGGAATGAAGGGAACCAGCGGAAAAATGTGGAAAAAATATCAATATGTGCCTCTTCTCTTGACACGAAAGTTGCGAAACCGCCTCCTCAGTCCTCATTCCTCCTTGCTCACCAAAAATTATTGCAAGTGAATAAATTCTCGCTTTCTCTGTTGAAAGAGAATAGCATAGAGATAGTGACGGTGGAAGAGAGAGGAGAAAGTGCAATTAGCAGACAAAGAGAGAGGGGACAGTGATAATGGGACAGAGAGAAAGTGGCAAAGAAAGGGAGATAGCTGAAGACAATAGCAGTGGGAATCAAAGAGACAGGATTATTGATGGTCCGGGGGAAACAGTGGCAGTAAAAGGGAAAGAGAGACTGATGTAGATAGAAGCAGTGGGAGCAAATACGAGAGGTGGCAGTGGACATAATACATAGTGATTACCGTATATGGGCGTGAGGATGGGTCCTGCACCCTATTAGACCCGGTATCTTGAACGCGTAGTTGTGGGCGATGGCGCAGTTTGGACCGCAATGCACGTAGGTATAGGGGAAAACACAAGCTGGTACAACCAAAACGTTTGAGCTACCGAGGTGTGGTGCAGACAGTGACAATGAGAGAGAAAGACAAAAGGAGCAAGAGAGGGGGTTAGTGGAAATGATATATACTGCACATCAATAGGAGAAGAAGGAGACAGAGGGAGAGAGAAATATGCAGGCAGTGGCAATGAGAGGGAGATGGTGAGTGTGAAGGCTTAAATACTAAAACTGAGTAAAAGGATTTAAAGTGGTGTGTGTCGAAAGAGACTAACGCAGCTTGTTCCCCAGTTTTCGGTTAAAGGTGTTTCAAAGAGGAGCATATTTGCCTTTATTGTGCTTCGACAGGAACACTATTCGCCGCTACTGAAAATGTTTAACGTTATCATTTATTAAATCATTGCGACACTTAACAGCTTGGTACAAATATATAGTGTCATATCTCATCTAGTGACAGATACAAAGTAAGTACATTCTCCACTGTGAGCAAGAAGACTGTTGCTACAGAACAGTGGGACCAATAATAATCTCAAAAAAAACTACCACTGGTGAGAATAAAAGTTACATTTTATAAAATTGAAGCAATAATAGCCCTCAGTGGCAAAATGAAGTCTTCTTGACCTGGGTTCGGACCTCTTCTAAGTGTGTCTTGATCAGAAATAAAACATTTAAAATGGCATGTCACGTATAAAATAAATATTAAGCGATATGAGCAGCCCATAGTGGCTTGCCTTCTTTGTTTTCTATTTTAAAATTTTGTGACTGAAGCTTTATCGCTTGATGTTTATTTTATACGTGACCGAAACGTAAGTCAAGCTGACTTAATTTTGCGACCGAGGGCTATTATTGCTTCATTTTTAAGTTCTAACGGTCGCTGACAGCGTAGCCATGTCTAAAACTTTAAGTTATATTCTATATTAAAAATTAAATTAATATTGCAGGTTTTCGGGTGAAAATTAATCAGAGTTTCTAGCACTTAACAGTTGCTACTTACGAAGGGGTCGACGTACAGGTGTGTCACAGCGCCTCTTACAGGGTGTTTCAAAAATGACCGGTATATTTGAAACGGTAATAAAAACTAAACGAGCAGCGATAGAAATACACCGTTTGTTGCAATATGCTTGGGACAACAGTACATTTTCAGGCAGACAAACTTTCGAAATTACAGTAGTTACAATTGGCAACAACAGATGGCGCTGCGGTCTGGGAAACTCTATAGTACGATATTTTCCACATATCCACCATGCGTAGCAATAATATGGCGTAGTCTCTGAATGAAATTACCCGAAACCTTTGACAACGTGTCTGGCGGAATGGCTTCACATGCAGATGAGATGTACTGCTTCAGCTGTTCAATTGTTTCTGGATTCTGGCGGTACACCTGGTCTTTCAAGTGTCCCCACAGAAAGAGTCACAGGGGTTCATGTCTGGCGAATAGGGAGGCCAATCCACGCCGCCTCCTGTATGTTTCGGATAGTCCAAAGCAATCACACGATCATCGAAATATTCATTCAGGAAATTAAAGACGTCAGCCGTGCGATGTGGCCGGGCACCATCTTGCCTAAACCGCGAGGTGTTCGCAGTGTCGTCTAAGGCAGTTTGTACCGCCACAAATTCACGAAGAATGTCCAGATAGCGTGATGCAGTAATCGTTTCAGATCTGAAAAATGGGCCAATGATTCCTTTGGAAGAAATGGCGGCCCAGACCAGTACTTTTTGAGGATGCAGGGACGATGGGACTGCAACGTGGGGCTTTTCGGTTCCCCATATGCGCCAGTTCTGTTTATTGACGAAGCCGTCCAGGTAAAAATAAGCTTCGTCAGTAAACCAAATGCTGCCCACATGCATATCGCCGTCATCAATCCTGTGCACTATATCGTTAGCGAATGTCTCTCGTGCAGCAATGGTAGCGGCGCTGAGGGGTTGCCGCGTTTGAATTTTGTATGGATAGAGGTGTAAACTCTGGCGCATGAGACGATACGTGGACGTTGGCGTCATTTGGACCGCAGCTGCAACACGGCGAACGGAAACCCGAGGCCGCTGTTGGATCACCTGCTGCACTAGCTGCGCGTTGCCCTCTGTGGTTGCCGTATGCGGTCGCCCTACCTTTCCAGCACGTTCATCCGTCACGTTCCCAGTCCGTTGAAATTTTTCAAACAGATCCTTTATTGTATCGCTTTTCGGTCCTTTGGTTACATTAAACCTCTGTTGAAAACTTCGTCTTGTTGCAACAACACTGTGTTCTAGGCGGTGGAATTCCAACACCAAAAAAATCCTCTGTTCTAAGGAATAAACCATGTTGTCCACAGCACACTTGCACGTTGTGAACAGCACACGCTTACAGCAGAAAGACGACGTACAGAATGGCGCACGCACAGACTGCGTTGTCTTCTATATCTTTCACATCACTTGCAGCGCCATCTGTTGTTGAAAATTGTAACTACTGTAATTTCGAAAATTTGTCCGCCTGAAAATGTACTGTTGTCCCAAGCATATTGCAACAAACGGTGTATTTCTATCGCTGCTCGTTTAGTTTTTATTGCCGTTTCAAATATACCGGTCATTTTTGAAACACCCTGTAATAAGGGTGGCATGGGAGGGGCCGGGGGGTGAATGCGGTCTCTGGTGCAGTTCAAAATCTCGCCTGACGAAAGTGGAACACCATTCCTTACGAACAACCTGAGTCTCTTGCAGCAAATGCAGAAAAAGCTGCTCTGTGATGCAGGCTTGTATATCATTGTGAAGAAGAGCTCTTAATAGACGCTTCAATTAACAGACATCGGCCTCTAGGTGATAATTTGTAAACTTATTAATGTCAATACTCGTTGAGCCCACAAGACCGGGGGATCTGCTCAGATATTTTGAGGAGCATAAATGACAAGCGTGATATCGCTTCCAGTTGAGTGTTTGTCGTCGTATGTTGTCCAGTGTTGGATTCCTGTACATCAGATGCGTTAGTGCCTGATTACAGACGGACGGGAGTATTTACGACATCCACGTTTGTGGGCTGGAAGCAGTGGTGCACATTACACACTCACTGCACTTGAACGAAGGACTGGCTAGCCCATATCACGTGGTTGCTGTCGCTTCACGAGACAATAGTCTGAATGTAATTATCATGCGGAGTGCAGGCATCTGTTACATTGTTGGAAGATATGGGCGGACAACGTCTGCCGTCCTGTATCGGCTACGCTAGGTGAATGCGTTTAGTTTACCATCGCAACTGTAGTACTCTTTCGTAAAGCGCGACGGTCAATTATAACAGGTCAATTCATACCTGCCATGTTAGTGCTGGAAATTAACACGGAGAGCATTAAATATTTTAGAAGCCAAATCGATGTTTACTCAAAGAGACAGCAGCTTGCAGTCAGCTGCTGCTATAAAAGAGGGGCCAAATCCAATGGGAAGCCACTGATGGGGACCAGAGTCTACGAAAGCACGCAGGTAAAAGTGATCGGCCCAAAGATGTAAATTTCTCAACATATGCCTAAAGTGGCTATGATAAATTGGTGGAGAGGAGTATGGCGCAGTTTTCTATGGAGTGATGTTGTGTAATTACTGTAGCAGATATGAAATTAGTTGCTGGCAAGTCTTCCATACTCTCTGGTTGTGGTCGAATAAACTTTTTGGTTCCTGACGTTTCGTGCAGAGCTGCGATGGATATCTTCGGAAGTGCCGCTGGTGACGCGGAGTCTTGCCAACTGGCGAGTCGGACGTTGGAGAGCGAAATACGTACAGTGTGAAGTGGGCGTGGTCGAGTTTACACGTCATCAACAGAGGTAATCTTTGTCGATGATATAACTTAACTATCGATTGTCGCCAGGCAGGGAAAAAAACTTAGCTAACGATTCAGCAGAGCCACTGTTCATATAAGAGTATCATTACGTTCCACGACTTTTTCTTTTCTGTTAAAAGTTTCATTATGTTTCAATATTTAGATGGCTTCTCTACATAGTCGTGGATAATAGTTTACGATAGTGGATAAAATTTTCTTTTGAGAAAACTGTACATCATGATTTTGTGATTGAAGAGCATGTTCTGCTCCAGCTGATTTTTCTGATTCTCCTTGTCTGCAAAAAGATTTTTATTTCAGTCTTGTACTCAGGGCTTCTCTTCGTAGTGACAACGTAGAACTTTTCACAAGCACACGGAATCTTACACAGTCCTGTTGCTGACGGAGGAGTGCGCTTATCCTTTACACATCGGAGTGCTTCACATATTTTCTTAGTTGGTCTAAGATCTGGTCAGGTGTTTCTGCAAGATCTTGCGAACCTGATCAGCTACTTTTTGATGAGACGTAGAGGAACCGTATTGTTCCATCGCTGTGTTTATCATTGTCCTTTTTCCTCCTGTTATTCGATCGCAGAACTCTCTTCACTTCTTTGTCTGAATAGCCATTTTTCTAAATGTAGCTTCGGATGTTTTCATTTAGCGTCCAGGTCTTCCGGCGTGCAAATGCTTTTGGCTCTGTCTAGAAGACTTTTAGTGGTGTCACTCTCTGGTTGCTTAGAGTTCTTAGGCACATACGTAGGGTGTTATATGTGACTTTCCGGAAAAACCATATGTTTCAACCTTACATCAGCCTGTCTCATAAGTAAAACATAATAGAAGAATAATAAGTTGTCTTTTTGCATGTCGATGCTAAAACAGATTTTTGAATTTATACAACACAATAAAAAAACTCTTCTTTTACCTTGTGGACAAACCACGAATGTATCATCGACAAACTGAGACATCGACATGGTTTCTTATCTGGATTTTCTAGAGCTGACTGTTAGAATTTTTCCATATAAAAATTAGCAATTACAGAACCTAATGAGTTATCCATTGCGACATCATCAACTTGCTCACAAAATTCATCGTCTCACTGGAACTGAATACAAGTAAGGCAATGACTAAAAAGAGCAGTCAAGTCCCGTGGAAAAACATCCCATACACAAATCATAACTACGTTAACTTGATTCACAGTTAACAAACACACTGTGACACAACTTACACGAATATCTTCAGTAGGCGAAGTTAGTCTAAGTTTCTCGATAAAATGAGATAGGTCTTTTATGTAAGAATCAGATTTACCAGTATCTGATTGAAATGAATTGACAGATATCTTGCTACTTGACTTGTTGGGGAAATGATGGCACTAACAACTCATCTCGGTCGGCGATTAATTTTATGAAGTCTGGGACATATTGCTTCAGTCTTTAATAAGGCTTTCTTATCTTCTTGTTGAAATGAAGTAGATGGTTTTATCACAGTATTTGTGGAGAATTTGTTACCTCTTCCGCACTGTCACGAAGTTAAAAGATTCAAAAGTTTCCTTCCACACTCGCCTTTGTTTATACCAACAGTAAGAACCAACATCCTCTCAACTGCATTTAAATCTTTGAGAACCTTTCTCTCATTTCTCGTTAATCTATTTTCAAAGGCTGACTCTGTTGTTTTTGTAAATTATTTCCGTGGTCCTGAGATGCTGACAAACCCACGATTTAACTATTCGGAGGCTTTTAAACCTTTGAGAGCCTCTCTTACATCTTCCGTTAAACTATTTTCGAAAGGCTGACTCTGTTGTTTTTGTAAATTACTTTTGTGGTCCAGAGATGCTTACAAATCAACAATTTAACTATTCGGAGTCAGCGTAGCCCAGTCCCGTCTTCCTTTCAGCAAAAGGCACACAAGGGCAAGACTTTACGGTAGAAAGTCTATCAAAGAGAGGAATAAACAGCTGTCGATGACTGCGGTCGCAAAGAACCCATTGTGCAAGGTTGACTGAATGATTAAACCACCGTGTTCCGTGGTAACTGTATTAGTGGATTAGCAGCGAAGGTTTTTATCCTCCTAGGTATTAGCATAGCTTACTGACTTTTGTGTTGTCATTGTGGTTGTGTTTTTATTCTCATAGGTACGAGATTAGCTTAATGCCTTTGTAATCATTGTGATTGTGTTGGGCTAACAGAGGAAACGTAGCGTTTTCTCTTCAAGATCCCTTACTTGGGTGAGCTTCCTGATTACGCATCAGAATGTTGTGTAAAACAGAGTAATTCAGATGAGCAAGTGTAACAAGTGGATATGGGCTCGCACGCCTAAGATAAGTTCACTAACGTTGTGAACTTCTTTCCAACGTGTGAAGCTGATCTGCGTGCTCAGATTGATGTTTCTGGCATCTAATCCAGTCGCGTAGCGTATTCACTTGCGGTACGTCTCGCCTGGACAACGTTATCTACGGCGGTGGATGTCTCTAGGTGACAACGTGTAGAAAAGGAACGTTTCACACCTGTAGAGCTGAACGAGATTGGAGAGTAATGGGAGGGTGGTAGACGACGTCAGGTGATAGCCGAGGTGATACTCCACCAACTGCGTGGTCGTCACAGAAAGGCTATACTTAGAAACACAACAGCTGAGACTATTGTTTGTGAGTAGCTCCTGTCATCTGAACATAGAGTGCTGTGCAGTTTAATTACTTCCGTTCGGTCTTTAATTACATCCGCAATCATATCCCGTACTCTGTCTTACTGGATGATTTCCGTGTAATTATTTCTAATTACACTTAATTCGAATTCATTGTGAAGCAATAATATTTAAATGATAATTTTCATATTACCAATGCACTCGTCAGCCTTTGATCATTTTGTTCTAAATATCAGCCACATTACGCGACACTGGTTGTATAACCAATTGACCCTAATTGAACATCATTTCGGTGTTCAGTTCTACTGTAATAGCTATGATTATATACATTATGTGGTGGCGCGAAACGTTTGCGCTGAATCCAGAGAGGGAGAGAGAGAGAATGAGATAGAGATAGAGAGAGAGAGAGAGAGAGAGAGAGAGAGAGAGAGGCAATACTTCGCTTTACAGCTCACTGTTTTCCTTTGTATGTGTTTGGTTTGTGTCGCTTCTTGGTTTTTGTTGCATAAATCAGCATCTCCCTTTTCTTACTGCTTTGTTTTGACGCCATCCGTTAAGTCACAATGCAGAGGAGAGTGTGTTTGGAGTGATGGTTACAGACGGTAATTGAAGTGGAGTGTAACGGAAACTAAGAAAACGAAGGCTAAAAAATTCTATGCAGAAGTGAACGTCACACTCTCTTCCCCTGTCATCACCAAAACTGCACGAAGGGAGCTCCGAAAGCTGGGAACTGCACTGACAGCTGAAATTCCAAAACGACACATCAGTGATGCAAATTGCCATATGATCAGAACGTGATACATAAAACTTGGACAATGGAGCAATGGAAGAAAGTCATTTCCTCGAATGTATCTCGCTTCACACTGGCCAAATATACGTCTCAAGCTTACAATACAGACAGATTGCTGCCAAGAGTAAAACGTGGCGGGTATTCGGTACGGTCTGGGATCATGCTTAGTCTGCAAGATCGCATTATTGATAAGGATTATGTGACCATTCTGGCTGATTTGTACCGTCCCATGGTACAAAATTTGTTCCTCAGTGTTGATGATGTATTTCAAGACGATAGGGCGGTTGTTCAGACAGGTCGTATCTTCCAGGCCTGGTTTCGTGAACACGACGGTGCATTGCCGCATCTCCCCTTGCCACTACAGTCACTAGATCTCAACATCACTGAGTCAGCCTTTGTGATCACTTTGCACAGAAGGATGTTTTATCGCTACCCACCTCCATCAAAGTTGCCTGAACTTGCCACTATTTTGCAGGAAGAATGGTATGAGATCACATTTAAAATCATAGATAAACTGTATTCATCCATTTCGACATGTCCTGAAAGCTTTTTTGAATGCAAATGGTTTTCCTACACCGTATAAGACATGTTAATGTGTTTTGTTTTTTGTGTTTCCATATTTCTGTCCGCCCCATATGTATGATACGGGACATACTCTATTACTGCCCTCCTTATGAAGCGCTTACTCCACGCACTGCTAGGTCCGAATCTCATATTTCACAAAAGTGTTGTCACACATTCCAGTTTTCACTGCTTCTATGATAACCGCGACCGAATAGTTTGAACTGTGGTCTAGAATCCATGTCTATTCAAACTAGATTTTGTGTTTATTCGTTAGGCTGTTTTCACAACAGAATATTTTTCTTGAAGAATTGTTAGTGAAATTACTCACAAGTAATTGTTACCCCAATCCTCCCCCGACGGATTCTCAAGAAAAATATTACATTAACAACAGGCATAATACTTTCGGTTTCTGTCAACCTAGTTTCTGACAAGGGAACCTCCCCATCGCACCCTCCTCAGATTCAGTTACAAGTTTAAGATACTTTTATTTCGATCGCAACCAGTTTCGGGAATTCATTTTGCCATCTTCAGGCCCCATACGCTTTTTTCGAATCAACTACCTTCTCCTCGAGCCATAAAATTGGACATCGTGAATACCAATCGATGTGCAGCTGGTTCATACGAAAGCGTGCTGGGTATGAATCAGATGCACAGCGCTTAGTATTCACGATGTACAATTTTATGGCGCTATACGCTAAGCTAGTTGATTCGAAAAAAGGTATGAGGCCTGAAGATGGCAAAATGAATTTCCGAAACGGTTGTGATCGAAATAAAATAAAATATCTTAAATTGAACCGCTATTGGTAAAGTTTATTGAATTGAAAAGTACGTACCAGCTGATGTCCGCTGACCATAATGGACCAACAGGGAGTTATATATGTGCTATCAACGTTCGATACCACTCGTTGTTAGGGGTTGCAGTTATCGACAGCGGTCCGTACCAGTATCGCTGGACGCGCGAGTCCAGACTAGCGCCGCTCCGCGGCTTGCAACAAGTCTCTAGCGTGCGCTCGGCAACTCTGGCTCGGGACGTCAAGTAGAAAAGTAGTTTAGCCTTTCAGCTGACAGGAAGCAACCTTTAACAAGGCGCTAAGTTAAAGTATGGCCCATGTGATGCCTCTATAGCTCTCTCTAATTACATTCATCCTGACTATGAAGACTCCTGTACCACCATTTAAGTAGAATATACACTCCTGGAAATGGAAAAAAGAACACATTGACACCGATGTGTCAGACCCACCATACTTGCTCCGGACACTGCGAGAGGGCTGTACAAGCAATGATCACACGCACGGCACAGCGGACACACCAGGAACCGCGGTGTTGGCCGTCGAATGGCGCTAGCTGCGCAGCATTTGTGCACCGCCGCCGTCAGTGTCAGCCAGTTTGCCATGGCATACGGAGCTCCATCGCAGTCTTTAACACTGGTAGCATGCCGCGACAGCGTGGACGTGAACCGTATGTGCAGTTGACGGACTTTGAGCGAGGGCGTATAGTGGGCATGCGGGAGGCCGGGTGGACGTACCGCCGAATTGCTCAACACGTGGGGTGTGAGGTCTCCACAGTACATCGATGTTGTCGCCAGTGGTCGGCGGAAGGTGCACGTGCCCGTTGACCTGGGACCGGACCGCAGCGACGCACGGATGCACGCCAAGACCGTAGGATCCTACGCAGTGCCGTAGGGGACCGCACCGCCACTTCCCAGCAAATTAGGGACACTGTTGCTCCTGGGTTATCGGCGAGGACCATTCGCAACCGTCTCCATGAAGCTGGGCTACGGTCCCGCACACCGTTAGGCCGTCTTCCGCTCACGCCCCAACATCGTGCAGCCCGCCTCCAGTGGTGTCGCGACAGGCGTGAATGGAGGGACGAATGGAGACGTGTCGTCTTCAGCGATGAGAGTCGCTTCTGCCTTGGTGCCAATGATGGTCCTGTGCGTGATTGGCGCCGTGCAGGTGAGCGCCACAATCAGGACTGCATACGACCGAGGCACACAGGGCCAACACCCGGCATCATGGTGTGGGGAGCGATCTCCTACACTGGCCGTACACCACTGGTGATCGTCGAGGGGACACTGAATAGTGCACGGTACATCCAAACCGTCATCGAACCCATGGTTCTACCATTCCTAGACCGGCAAGGGAACTTGCTGTTCCAACAGGACAATGCACGTCCGCATGTATCCCGTGCCACCCAACGTGCTCTAGAAGGTGTAAATCAACTACCCTGGCCAGCAAGATCTCCGGATCTGTCCCCCATTGAGCATGTTTGGGACTGGATGAAGCGTCGTCTTACGCGGTCTGCACGTCCAGCACGAACGCTGGTCCAACTGAGGCGCCAGGTGGAAATGGCATGGCTAGCCGTTCCACAGGACTACATCCAGCATCTCTACGATCGTCTCCATGGGAGAATAGCAGCCTGCATTGCTGCGAAAGGTGGATATACACTGTACTAGTGCCGACATTGTGCATGCTCTGTTGCCTGTGTCTATGTGCCTGTGGTTCTGTCAGTGTGATCATGTGATGTATCTGACCCCAGGAATGTGTCAATAAAGTTTCCCCTTCCTGGGACAATGAATTCACGGTGTTCTTATTTCAATTTCCAGGAGTGTATTATTTTTTTCCAACAACTTTAATTATTTTAGTCTTTGCAGCCAAGACCATGCAGCCAGTTCCTTATGAACTTAACTGACAAACCTGCTGTATGTGCAAAGAAGATATTTGTATGTTTCTATTTAGCATTGGCCACCACTCATTCACATTGGTGACGATTAGTTCGTCGCCATCATAACAATATATCATGTTCATAGGTAACAAATTACTATTAGTACCGTATCTGCAAATGTTGTTTAAAATTTATGCTGTGATGTCAAGCAAGTTCACTGTGTAGACCAGTTGCTGTCAAACGCTTCTGCTCAAGAGACAGTTCTGACATTTCTGGGCGGTACCTTGGGCCGCATATGTACCGAGCTTACTAATGTATAAAGTACTATGTTATGAGCGACCGGAGGAGAAGCTATAGTGAGGACGCGATAAGTTACCCGCTGGCCCCCAAGTTCTCGTCATTGATAGGATTAATCGGGAAACTTCGCGTCGACTCTCTTTTCAGGCTGATGCAACCCTCAGCAACCTCAATCCTGTGGCACTGTAATTACCTGACGAGATGTTGCTGTTTTGTCTGTGTGAGCGCATTATTATCAGGATTAATAACAGTAATGCTCCTTCTAATGCAGCGCGTTGTGTAATACATGGTCACACATGTTTACTGAATGTTTTCAGTATCATATTTCCTCTTATTGCGTTGTATTATATCAGCCTTAATCAATTTTCAAATTCCTTGCTACAATAATGTACCTCATTTGTCGACGACAGCCTCTAAAATGCGCATTCACGTATACATATTACTACCGTCAGAAATTCATATAAAAGCAGCTCATCGGCACGCTGCACACACGCCCCTGAGTTGACAGCACTGGGCGAATAACAAGAAAAACTCCCCTTATCACGACATCGTCTCTGGGACTATTTGTATCAGTCAACATATGGACCTCAATGACTGGTTTCAACTAGATACAGTGTAAATGAAGAACTTCATAGACTCTTTACCTATCCAAATGTTGGCCATCATGATGGCTACAGGATTAGATTAATGCCTCTATGAGAGTATCTAAATTTGTGGCCGTTATGCGTGTACTAGAAGAGATGCTTTCTTTAGAGTTTATTTTGAGACAACGAAATACGTCAAAACTACGGATCAGATTAAAAGTGGAAAAACATGTATAAAATATTTTTAAAAATACTACCCAGTGGTGCCAATCTGGACCCCTGTGACCCCGTGCCCTACCACAGGACGTGGGGCGGGAGAAACTCCGAAATCTTGAATAGCAGCATCCCATTCTTATTGTAGATTTTGCTTCTACCGGAAAAATAAATATCTTTTGTATGTCACACTTTTTTCGTTGCGTGAAATATGGCACTGTTATCGGCAAATAACACAATTGAGTTCCAAAACGGTATAACGCAGAGAAAAATGCACTGAATCAAAAAAAGGAAAAGGCGTCTTCAGTAATTGTGTGAAAAGCTTTCCTGAGGAGGTTCCTCTCACCTCAGACCAATGCGGTGTTTATATGTAGGAATTATTTCACAGTAAGTGCTCAAAAATGTCGCCGCCCGTTTCGTTGCACTTATTTATCCACATATGGAACTATTCGTCACAGCTGAGAAGTTTCTCGATGTAATCCCCTTTCATGTACTGGTGGCACGTTGCATCACGTTATTTCACCTTGTTGGAACTTCATTATAAATTCCCTCTTCAATTAACCTCACAAACACAAGTCTGGTGTAATAAGATCTAGCGGTCTTGGAGACCACGTCACTGGGCTGAAATTTCCCAATGCACCGAGGATTGTACATGTGGTCAAATACTTCCTGTGCTGCTGCAGAGTAATGTGCTGTGCAGTCATTATGTTAAATGTAACGTAATGTAGGACAGTCTGTCGTCTTTGTACGTCTGTTGAATATAATTTCATTAATCGCTATATGGGGTTACCTGAGTCACGAACAGCAGACAGGATGTTGTTACCTAAACAAACAATCATCGAAGGATGTGCGATAGCAATCTATGTGTTATCTAATTCCTATAACAAAATACCTCTTATGTCTTCAAGACATATGCAATGTAATGCCTATAAAGCTGTCAGCTGCCGGCATTGCATTCTGATATGAAAACCCATCTCTAATCCAAGCAGCCGTTCCATCTCCAAATTAACTCTCCAAGTAAAACAGTTTATATGAGGCCATTCATGGCGCCTCAGAACAGGCACAAGCCCAACACCAGTATGTCTCGTCGGTGAAGCTATTTTTACCAGGTCACGCTCAATTGAATAATTAGGGTTCCTATCATGCTCTTGCTCACCCACCAACTATTACCAAGGTGTCCTCCTCTGTGAAGTCTTTGCAAAGTGAACCTACATCCTGTAGCGCCTGACCCGGACTTGCACTAGGTTTAAGAGAACTTGTGACATGGTAACATGACACTAGTTCATCCTGCAAAAGTTGGCCAACACCTCTTCCATGTGAACTACCTAATAACAAAACTTCCTTCCTCTACACAACGTAGTGGTAAAACTGACATCAAAGTTGTGGACTAGATTCCTGCTATGACCTCATTCATCTTGTATCGCTATTTGAATTTATTTTTAAGAAATTAGTTACAGTTGGAAAAGGGCTAATTTACCCCAAGAAATTCGAACACTTGCAAAACAGGTAATGATATTACACGTTCAGATATTGTACTTCAAAACCCAATTTTTTATAAAGGGAGCACGAAAAATTTAAAATTCCTCATTGAGTCGGTAGTGAACGACAGTCATAACAACTACAGAATTAACATATAAGGTCTTTAAGAAAGGTCGTTTCTAAGAGAATGAATTAATTAGCAAAAATACAAGTGAATAAAAAGTGTCGTAGTCAAGGGCAGTAAGTATTTAATATCACAAGATTGCACCGGCACGCACGATCAAGGGACTAGACAGACTCGCATTACGTGAGGCACCGACGAACAAGTGGCTGAAAGTTACAAAGGCACACTCAACTGAGGGATCTGAAGAAGCGACATGAAAGCTGCCGGCAGAGGTAAGTGACAGTGTCAGATCTCGCGCCGAGAATACGCACGCGGAAATACACAGACATTCCGGTACCGCCCCCTCTTCACCCCCGTCCACCCTCCCTCCAGGCCACAGAACCAAGGCGAGAAGCGCTGCCTGGTAGGAAACACTACAGCGAAGAAATCGTCTGAGCAAGACAAGTGCAAATGAAACAGTAATGCAGGCAAAACAGCCTTCACCAACGGAAGGTATAATTAAATGATGAATTTTAAAAACACTCTGAATCAAATTACTACACAATGAGTTAGTTTTACTTTCCATTAAATTATGTATTAAACAAACTCATTGAGTAAAAGCTCTAAAACAGACAAAGCAAAATTAAGACAATTTGTAACACCAATTAATTAAACTGAAAATAGCTACACTTACTTGCCCTGAGAGACAGTGTGAAAGGTAAAAAACCATTCTAAAACGTTTTGGGTGTTGAGGTAGTAACGTAAGGGCCAAGACGGATGCAGTCACATAAGGAAAGCCAAACAAGATCTTACCTCAGAATCAGATATGGCAACGGCAATTTCTCCTTATTAACGGCCCCAGATAACTCCTTTAGGGCCTGGCCAGGCCACGCATCTAAAAAATAACTAAAAACAATACAGAATGAGATTTTCATTCTGCAGAGGAGTGTGCGCTGATATGAAACTTCCTGCCAGATTAAAACTGTGTGCCACACCGAGACTCGAACTCAGAAACTTTGCCTTACGCGGGCAAATGCTCTACCATCTGAGCTACCCAAGCACGACTCATGCACCGTCCTCACAGCTTTACTTCCTGCAGTAACGTCTCCTACTTTCCAAACTTCACAGAAGCTCTCCTGCGGACCTTGGAGAACTAGCACTTCAGGAAGAAAGGATATCGTGGAGACATGGCTTAGCCACAGCCTGGGGGATGTTTCCAGAATGAGATTTTCACTCTGCAGCGGAGTGTGCGCTGATATGAAACTTCCTGCCAGTTTAAAACTGTGTGCCGGACCGAGACTCGAACTCGGGATCTTTTCCTTTCGCGGGCAAGTGCTCTACCATCTGAGCTACCCAAACACGACTCATGCACCGTCCTCGCAGCTTTACTTCCTGCAGTACCGTCTCCTACTTTCCAAACTTCACAGAAGCTCTCCTGCGAAACTTGCAGAACTAGCACTCCAGGAAGAAAGGATATGGTGAAGACATGGCTTAGCCACAGCCTGGGGGATGTTTCCAGAATGAGATTTTCACTCTGCAATGGAATATGCGCCGATATGAAACTTCCTGGCAGATTAAAACTTTGTGCCGGACCGAGACTCGAACTCGGGACCTTTGCCTTTCACGGTCAAGTGCTCTACATGCCCGCGAATGGCAAAGGTCCCGAGTTCGAGTCTCACGGGCAAGTTCTCTACTTGCCCGCGCAAGTCTCGGTCCGGCATAGAGTTTTAATCTGCCAGGAAGTTTCATAATAGCGCACATTCCGCTGCAGAGTGAAAATCTGATTCTGGAAACATCCCCTAGGCTGTGGCTAAGCCATGTCTCCGCCATATCCTTTCTTCCAGGAGTGCCATTTCCGTAAGTTTGGCAGGAGAGCTTCTGTGAAGTTTGGAAAGTAGGATACGAAGTACTGGCGGAAGTAAAGCTGTGAGGACGATGCGTGACTCGTGCCTGGGTAGCTCACATGGTAGCACTTGCCCGCGAAAGGCAAAAGTCCCGAGTTCGAGTCTCGGTCCGGTACAGTTTTAATCTGCCAGGAAGTTTTACGAAAATACATATTGAAACATGAACTTGGATAACTACGATTAAGCACAAATGAGCGAAAAGCTTATGATACTAGAACCCCGGGCGGGGAGAATATCAAACAACAGTGCCATGTTCCGGAACCTTTAGCTCAGTAAGTAACCTTCAATACACAGTGCAGTCAGTATGAAGGGCACTGATCAAGACTTGCAGAGGAATTTTTACAAATTATTTGGTTACACTGACAAAGACCATAATAGAGAACAAATTATAAATAGGAACAAATACACTAACAGTAACATAAATAAAATGCCCGAGAACTATGTGACGAAAAAGGAAGGCAGATGCGACCCGGCCCAAAATAACTCGCAGCATCAGCAAAGATGCGATTGAGCGTCTCACCAAATGCACGAGGAAACTAGACTTTCCGAGGAAGAGCACGGCATCCAAGTTAACGCAGTATAAACCACCAGGGAAACGGTGGGCTGATCCACTTGGCCCATAAGTGGAATGCACTAGAAAAACACATTTCCAAATATCGAGCTTTCTAGGTTCTCCATAGATCAACTTCTTCCACCACAATGGTTTCCGCGAGCAAGGCAACACGCTGTTTCAATATGGGCAGAGTCTGGTGGCCCAAAAAGCCGTCTCTTCCTCTCTCCCGCTCTCCGGAGAGGTCAGTCTTGCACTCTTTCGGAGATCACCGCCAAACTCACAACGGCGCTCAGAGGCGCCACCTCGTGGCACGCGACAACGGTGAAGGCACGCCAGTAGGTGGAGAAGCAGATATCGACACGAGCCAGCAGGGCTCATGGTGCACAAAGTAGATCAATGAAAAAAAATTCTGCTACAATGGAAGCAAAGTAGTACATAACCAGTGTTATAGGCAGTTTACACGCTCAGAGATTTTTTCCTGTTTGCTAAATGCAGCCATTAATGTATGACACTCAGATCATAACAGGAACTGAAGACGGACTGCATACAACGGCTAGAACTCTAACAAGAGCTCTATCTGTTGTATGCATATATTCATTGGATTGTGAACACTTTGATCTGTTGTTATGAGCTACACTACTCAGTTGAGGATAGCCTAAAATCCTCGTAAAACTGATTCTACAGATAGGCAGCATTCTGTATACAACTGTGGCTAATCTGAGGGATGTAGTCTGTCATAGACTATAATATTCGGTATACATTACGATGATGTAAAATTGAACGAATGAGTTGTGATACAAGCATTTCATTATTTGAGACCATGAGATAGTCACTACCCTGTTAAGCAGAAAATTCATAAAATTAATGTTCTTAATGGTGATTTTGTGCATCTTACTGCTGAACAACATACGATAATGCGTAAAGATAGAAACAAATTACAGCGATGTGATTATAGGTGGCTCATGCAGAATATACGCAACTCAACATTAGGTGCCCTTTAATTGTATGAGTTGTTTACCACAGTTCACAGCTCTGTAAGTTAATGGTCGAAACAGTTCGTAACTTGCAGAGAAAAAGGCCCGTAACGACGACGCAATTATGTCCTTTGTTCGTGAGAGACGGGTTGACGCAGTACCGGAAATGAGTCAGCTCCTTTCAAGTTAATTACGCAGATGAAGTGAGAGGCTTTCTGTGTTTAGAGCACTCTTGTAATGCGCTAGGGACTTCATAACTGTCCGCGCGTAATGTGAGTGTTTAAATCCTGGTCTTTTCTGCAGCGGAAACAAAACGGAGTGAGTGTGACTTCTTGCTGGAAGAAAAGACGCAAACGAAAGCATTCTCAACTAAAAAAGAGCGCAGATCCATTTTCAACTTAATATAGTAATGAAGAAATAAGGTAACTAATGAAAACAAAATCCAGCTTCTTAGTCTTTTGTTCCGGGTAATCGTTTGCAAGACACAAGCAGCTGGAATTATTCTGTGTGTGTGTGTGTGGGGAGGTGGGGGGGGGGGGGGGTCAGTGAGTGAGGAGTGAGTGTGAGGGAGAGGGAGGGAGAGAGAGAGAGAGAGAGAGAGAGAGATAGAGAGAGGATGGCAGGATATGTTTCTCTCTGTAACTTAAAAACGAAATATTTACGTATTTACACAAATCTCTACAATATTATAAATTGTTTGTGTATTTCTCTGGAGAGAAGACAAGTAATATATGTTCATAACTGCGCAGAATGGGTGTAACATTTCTTATTTTTACTTATCTGTAATGAACATTCCTTTCACTTTTGTTTTGGTCAGATATCGAAAAAAATTCCTTACCTGATGACATTGAATATAATTCACTATACCCTTTTATCATGAAGCGTAAGTTAGCCGTCTCTCTTTTCTAAATGTGCGAGCTACACTTTGTGGAGAGATAAGCGTGGTTATTCTCTCTATGTTGGTGGTAACTGTGGTGTATACAGGGTGTTACAAAAACGTACGGCCAAACTTTCAGGAAACATTCCTCACACACAAAGAAAGAATATGTTATGTGGACATGTGTCCGGAAACATTTACTTTCCATGTTAGAGCTCATTTTATTACTTCTGTTCAAATCACATTAATCATGGAATAGAATCAGACAACAACAGAATGTACCAGAGTGACTTCAATCACTTTGTTATAGGAAATGTTCAAAATGTCCTCCGTTAGCGAGGATACATGCATCCACCCTCCGTCGCATGGAATCCCTGATGCGCCGATGCAGCCCTGGAGAATGGCGTGTTGTATCACAGCCGTCCACAATACGAGCACGAAGAGTCTCTACATTTGGTACCGGGGTTGCGTAGACAAGACCTTTCAAATGCCCCCATAAATGAAAGTCAAGAGGATTGAGGTCAGGAGAGCGTGGAGGCCATGGAATTGGTCCGTCTCTATCAATCCATCGGTCACCGAATCTGTTGTTGAGAAGCGTACGAACACTTCGACTGAAATGTGCTGGAGCTCCATCGTGCATGAACCACATGTTGTGTCGTACTTGTAAAGGCACATGTTCTAGCAGCACAGGTAGAGTATCCCGTATGAAATCATGGCGGTGAATCGAGGAAGTACAGTACACACCAACGATACTAAAATGTGCTCTAACATGGATATTAAGCGTTTCCGAACACATGTCCATATAACATCTTTTCTTAATTTGTGTGTTAGGAATGTTTTCTGAAAGTTTGGCCGTACCTTTTTGTAACAGCCTGTTTATATTTATGCATGTATGAGTGTATGTGGGTCAATATCACATGTTTCTGCTGTCCCAAACTTACAGGATTTACGATGGATCTCTGAAAAAGATTGTAAGTGGTGGTGAATTCAGAAATGTTCAACATTTTTTCAACTACCTGCGATGTGAAACAGTTATAAATTTATGTCGCGAATCACATTGCGAGTATACCTGTGTGTGTGTGTGTGTGTGTATGGTTCAAATGGCTCTGAGCACTATGGGACTTAACTACTGAGGTCATCAGTCACTTAGAACTACATAAACCTAACTAACCTAAGGACATCACACACATCCATGCCCGAGGCAGGATTCGAACCTGCGACCGTAGCGGTCACGCGGTTCCAAACTGACGCGCTTAGAATCGCACGGCCACACCGGCCGGCTGTGTCTCTCTCTCTCTCTCTCTCTCTCTCTCTCTCTCTCTCTCTCTCTCTCTCTCTCTCTCTCTGTGTGTGTGTGTGTGTGTGTGTGTGTGTGTGTGTGTGTGGCTGAGTGAGCGAGTGAGTGAGGAATGTGTGTGTGTGTGCGAGAGAGAGAGAGAGAGAGAGAGAGAGAGAGAGAGAGAGAGAGACAGACAGACAGACAGAGAGAAAGAGAGTAGGGGTGGACAGAGCGATAAAGTGGGGTGGGTGAGGGGTGGAAAGTGAGTGTGTGTGTGGCAAGAATGTCTATGTACATCGTATGCTATGCATCACATGCGAGACAAGAGGAAAGAAAATGAAAATCAAAATATCGATATGAGAAGCATCTGTAATTCTAAAACAGACCATGAACTTATCTAGCATAGCAGTCAACTACAAATAATATTTATTGGCTCATTCTACAACGTATAACGTGTAAAATTTATCTTTAAGGAAATTCACACATCATAAGTTTTACGGAAGCAGTACTTTCATGTATTGCTAATTGGTGAACTAATAATTCCAAGCTGTTCTTTGTACCAGAAATAATTCTCCCAAGCAGCTTAAAGAGATTATCGAAACCAACGTATCTGAAAAAGCATTTATAGCAAGTCCAAATATCACTTCCTATGATATGGAAGTTTATGTAGGTGGCACAAAGTAGAGCTTCTTAAAAATAATTTGTTTCTTCCTATAATGTACTTTCAAAGCGTCTTGTTTTTAATCGGTGAAGTCTACGCGCAGGATGTTTTCCGCTTCGGGATTCCCTTAATTATGGGAGGCTGCTTACTCAGTTATTCAGACAGTACAATGAATGTACTTTGAAGACCAGGGTTTCAACATAATCGTGGTATGAATCGAAAGGATGCAGTCAGTCGAATGACTCTTGATGAGTTGTGAATGAATAGTGCATCAGTAGTTTTGGAATTGGGTTTGTAAGAAATTATACACCTGCATCTGTTTGTTATATCCGAACTAAGTTTCATTGTTGTATGAACATGGCACGTCTACACATCTGTGAACTCCGTGGATGAATAATAAACTAACTATTCTGTATGCATAGACCGAGCTGCTCCATAACGTTAGAGCACACGACGGGATCGACAGTATGCATGCAAAATAACACCGATGAGAGTAACACAGATGCTGATAGTGTGCAACCTTTTAATCGGAAAAGCGTATTTGTCATACATACATATGAGCTCGTGAATGGGCCCATTCGATGAGAATCCAACAGATAGCCGTGGTCCTCGGAAGTGTAATTTCTCCACTTCACTAATCATGATACTATCTTAAAATACACTCCTGGAAATTGAAATAAGAACACCGTGAATTCATTGTCCCAGGAAGGGGAAATTTTATTGACACATTCCTGGGGTCAGATACATCACATGATCACACTGACAGAACCACAGGCACATAGACACAGGCAACAGAGCATGCACAATGTCGGCACTAGTACAGTGTATCTCCACCTTTCGCAGCATAGCAGGCTGCTATTCTCCCATGGAGACGATCGTAGAGATGCTGGATGTAGTCCTGTGGAACGGCTTGCCATGCCATTTCCACCTGGCGCCTCAGTTGGACCAGCGTTCGTGCTGGACGTGCAGACCGCGTGAGACGACGCTTCATCCAGTCCCAAACATGCTCAATGGGGGAAAGATCCGGAGATCTTGCTGGCCAGGGTAGTTGACTTACACCTTCTAGAGCACGTTGGGTGGCACGGGATACATGCGGACGTGCATTGTCCTGTTGGAACAGCAAGTTCCCTTGCCGGTCTAGAAATGGTAGAACGATGGGTTCGATGACGGTTTGGATGTACCGTGCACTATTCAGTGTCCCCTCGACGATCACCAGTGGTGTACGGCCAGTGTAGGAGATCGCTCCCCACACCATGATGCCGGGTGTTGGCCCTGTGTGCCTCGGTCGTATGCAGTCCTGATTGTGGCGCTCACCTGCACGGCGCCAAACACGCATACGACCATCATTGGCACCAAGGCAGAAGCGACTCTCATCGCTGAAGACGACACGTCTCCATTCGTCCCTCCATTCATGCCTGTCGCGACACCACTGGAGGCGGGCTGCACGATGTTGGGGCGTGAGCGGAAGACGGCCTAACGGTGTGCGGGACCGTAGCCCAGCTTCATGGAGACGGTTGCGAATGGTCCTCGCCGATACCCCAGGAGCAACAGTGTCCCTAATTTGCTGGGAAGTGGCGGTGCGGTCCCCTACGGCACTGCGTAGGATCCTACGGTCTTGGCGTGCATCCGTGCGTCGCTGCGGTCCGGTCCCAGGTCGACGGGCACGTGCACCTTCCGCCGACCACTGGCGACAACATCGATGTACTGTGGAGACCTCACGCCCCACGTGTTGAGCAATTCGACGGTACGTCCACCCGGCCTCCCGCATGCCCACTATACGCCCTCGCTCAAAGT
Organism: Schistocerca cancellata; assembly: GCF_023864275.1. Classification (NCBI taxonomy): domain Eukaryota; kingdom Metazoa; phylum Arthropoda; class Insecta; order Orthoptera; family Acrididae; genus Schistocerca; species Schistocerca cancellata. Next base: position 847,584,416 of record NC_064628.1, read on the forward strand.
CCGTCAACTGCACATACGGTTCACGTCCACGGTGTCGCGGCATGCTACCAGTGTTAAAGACTGCGATGGAGCTCCGTATGCCACGGCAAACTGGCTGACACTGACGGCGGCGGTGCACAAATGCTGCGCAGCTAGCGCCATTCGACGGCCAACACCGCGGTTCCTGGTGTGTCCGCTGTGCCGTGCGTGTGATCATTGCTTGTGCAGCCCTCTCGCAGTGTCCGGAGCAAGTATGGTGGGTCTGACACACCGGTGTCAATGTGTTCTTTTTTCCATTTCCAGGAGTGTATAATTGCCCTATCATTATCAAAATGTTGTGTCATATAATGAATTTATTGAGTAAATTGGTAACTGAGAAAAAACGGGTAACTATGTGGCAGCAGCGATTCTTTCCGGCACAATATCTCATTCTTAATCATTTCGTCCTGAACTGTAAAAACGTTATAGTACGGGGTGAGAAGGAAACACCATTGTAGGTATCAGTTACTATGTGTAGTAATCAGTGACATATACTAGGAGAATAAATAGTCCTAGCTAGGTGCCTAATCGAGACACAAATTCCTTTTTGACTGCATAATGGTGTAAATCTAGTTATTGTTTCCTGCTCTGTAGTGAGCTATGCGATCTTACTCTAATAGCACAAAACTATCGTTTATTTAACATCTATCATTCCCAAAGAGCAAAGTTTATTTTCAGTATCAACAGGTATTCAGTGGACCTATTTACAGTTATAGAGAGTTACGGCCAAGCTGGAACATCAGCTCTCATGGGTAGCAAAAACTCCGTCAGTGTCAAATGACAATTGGACTAAATGAAACCTGAAGTTAATGGAGAGAGTTAACCATATGATTTGATATTTCTTGATTATCGTTAGGCCACTGAATCAGGAGCACAGTGACTTTGACTGAAGAAGATACGTCTTTACACAGTATATCGCTATTTTGGTGACTGGACTCATCCTTATCAGCAAAATGCAGAACGTTGGCCTGTATGGCTAGGGGAGAAAGAAGTAATTCCAAGTGTAACTTCTGCTAAAGTGATTAGGTAATTAGTTTTCATGTATCATATTAACGAGTTAGTCAGCATTATTAGTCACTACATTAAGTATCTTATAGCCTAAGGATCTGGCTACAAGGATCTGTTATCTGATAAAAGTTATGGGAATATACTGTTCGATCTGTTTAACAAGTCAATATGGCCCAAAGAGAAACAAAATGATTTACGCTTGACGGAAGGGAAAGCTGTGAAGTAGCTCGTCATTACAGGGTAGGTGAATTGGAATTAAAGTGCGTCGTGCCATGTAAAGAGTTAGAAGTGACAAGTGGTTTGTTCGTGTTGTCTCAGATGAAAGTAGAATAAAGGACAGACTTCATATCACTGGCAGGACATAAAGACGTCTTCGATTGTCTGCCAAAGTACCTACAAAAGCGTACTTGTATGGCTCACAGAGGACTACTGCTGAACTTGGATTCATATCAGTTCACAGATTACAAGGAATATCAAGTTCATACAAAGAATAATACCACATATGGACACATGTTTGCTTTCCTACAAGAAACTGCAGTAAACTGTTTGTAAATCGCAACTCACGTATACTTAAAGAAAATATCAGTCATCTCGAGATGTTATTAAAATACAAACCGACTGGCAGAGCGGAATGTGTTAACATCTTACCATTTTCCATCTATCAATGATTTGACGGCAATAAAAACGCGATCGGACTAATAGACAAACTCAGAACCATTAGCCACTAATTATTCCCAACCTCCAATCGTATAAGGAACGGGAAGAATTTAAGAAAAGCTTTAGAAGAAAAAGTGAGCCTTGAGCAGCCGCTGCTGAAGTATCAGTGTAGCAGTAGTATAGCAGCAGTGCAGTAGCGAGTCGCATATTTAGCTTTCATATTTGTTATGTAGTTTGATTCTTAATTTCTTTCCGAGTGTTTGTGCGCTTGCACATTTAATTACATAAAATTGCGTATTCTCGTATTTGAGAGGAGTAATATTGCTTATTGATAGCTGTAGAGTATAAATTCGCGGAGTCGAGTAGGATGGATAGGGTGTGTGCGTGCTGTGTCCGGGCGCAGGAGGAACTGGCCGCGGTTCGCGAGCAGCTGAGAGTGCTGTTGGCCACGGTCAGCCGCCTTCAGACTGCTGCCTCGAGGTGCAGCGACGGCGGAGGGTCTGGCGCGTCGCTTGAGACACCCCAGGTGTCGCTTGCTGCGTCCGCTGACTCAGCCGCCGAGGCACCTTCTAGTGTACCCGGCGCGTTGTGGCCGCCCTCACCTCAGAGTGAGGGGCGGACTGCAACGCGTTCGCGTCGCTCGAGGCGGAGGGCCAATGTGGAGGCTGGTCGGCTGGCATCGCCCGTTCATCCTGTCAGTGGACAGGTGGCTGCACCTTCAGCAGGGCCCGAGCAGGCACACCGGGGCAAAGGCTTGCTGATTATTGGGAGCTCCAACGTTAGGCGGGTGATGGAGCCCCTTAGGGAAATAGCGTACAGGGCTGGAAAGAAATGCAACGTGCACTCGGTTTGTCTCCCTGGGGGCCTCATCCAAGATGTGGAGGCGGCCTTGCCTGCGGGGTGCAGTCGTCGGCAAGTAGTTGCTCATGTCGGCACCAATGATGCCTGTCGCATGGGTTCTGAGGTGATCCTCAGTTCGTACGGGCGGCTGGCGGATTTGATGAAGACCGCTGGCCTCGCACGAGGGGTGCAAGCAGAGCTCTCTATTTGCAGCATCGTTCTCAGAGTGTATCGGGGTCCTTTGGTTTGGAGCCGAGTGGAGGGTCTCAACCAGAGGCTTCGTCGACTCTGTGACGGCTGCAGATTTCTAGACTTGCGCTATTGGGTGGGAAATTGTAGGACGCCCCTAGATAGGTCAGGGGTGCACTACACAAAGGAAGCGGCTACTCGGGTAGCAGAGTACTTGTGGCGTGCACATGGGGGGTTTTCTAGGCTAGTCAGTAGTGCGAGGTGTCCTGATGAGCACTCACCAGTCGACGTGCAGACAGGGAAATCAGGACGCACTCAGTGTAAAGACACTTCAGCTATCAGGATATTAGCAGTAAATTTTCCGAGTGTTCGGAATAAAGTTCCTGAATTAAATGCCCTCCAGGAAGCGTGTGGCGCGCAAATTATTCTCGGGACTGAGACCTGGCTGAACCCTGAGGTAGGAAGTTCTGAAATATTTAGTGAGGGTTGGAACGTGTATCGGAAAGACAGGTTAGACACCGTAGGAGGTGGTGTCTTCATTGCAGTTGACAAAAATATTGTGTCTATTGAGGTCGAAGTAGACTGTGATTGTGAAGTTGTCTGGGCACGTTTGACAGGGCTAGGAGAAGTAAAGTTAATTGTGTGGTGTTATTACCGGACACCAGGTTCCACCGTGACATTTCTAGAATCATTCAAAGGGAGTCTACATTCTGTATCGCAGAAGTACCCGGATCATGCTATATTAGTCGGAGGCGACTTCAGCCTATCTAGTATAGACTGGGATGTCTATGGATTCATTACAGTTGGTACAGACAAGCCGTCGTGTGAATTACTTTTGAACACATTATCCGAAAACTGTCTTGAGCAGCTAAATCGACAGCCAAAGCGTAATGGAAGTATTTTAGATCTGGTAGCCACGAACAGACCAGACCTCAGAGACGGTGTCAATGGTGAGACAGGAATTAGTGATGATGATGTTGTCATTACGACTATGGTTACCAAAGTTAAAAAGTCGGTCAAGAAGGCTAGGAGAGTATTCTTACTAGAAAGAGCAGATAAGCAGTTGTTAGCATCCCACTTAGTAAATGAATCGACTTCACTTACTTCCTGTACGATGGACATGGAAGAATTATGGGCAAATTTTAAACACATTGTAAATCACGCTTTGGACTAGTATGTGCCGAAAAAGTCGGTTACGGAAAAGACCCACCGTGGTTTAACAGCGCAATTCGTAGAACGCTCAGGAAACAAAGGAAGTTGCACTCGCGGTACAAGAAAGATCGGGAGAATGAGGACAGGCAAAAGTTAGCAGCGATTCGTGTTGCTGTAAAAAGAGCGATACACGAAGCATTCAACTACTACCACCGTCATACCTTAGCAAAAGGTCTTGCTGAAAACCCAAGGAAATTCTGGTCTGACATAAAATCGGTAAGCGGGTCCAAGACTTCCATCCAGTCACTCACTGATCACTCTGGCCTGGCATCGGAAGACAGCAAAACGAAAGCTGAAATTTTAAATTCAGCATTTGAGAAATCTTTCACGCAGGAGGATCGTACAAACATACCGCCGTTTGAGTCTTGTACAGATTCCCGTATGGAAGACATAGTGATAGATATCCCTGGGGTTGTGAAGCAGCTGAATGGGTTGAAAATAAATAAATCGCCGGGTACTCATGGGATTCCAATTCGGTTTCACAGACGGTCCTCTACTGCATTGGCTCCTTACTTAGCTTGCGTTTATCGCGAATCTCTTGCCCAACGTAAAGTCCCGAGCGACTGGAAGAAAGCGCAGGTCACGCCTGTATATAAGAAGGGTAGAAGGACGGATCCTCGAAATTACAGACCAATATCCTTAACATCGGTTTGTTGCAGGAATCTCGAGCATATTCTCGGTTCGAATATAATAAATTTCCTTGAGAAAGAGAAATTGCTTTCCAAGCATCAACACGGCTTTAGAAAGTATCGCTCCTGCGAAACGCAACCCGATCTTTTTTCACATGATATCTTGCGAACCATGGATGAAGGGTATCAGACGGATGCCATATTACTTGACTTCCGGAAAGCGTTTGACACGGTGCCCCACTGCAGACTCCTAACTTAGTTACTAGCATATGGGATTGGTTCCCAAGTATGTGAGTGGCTCGAAGACTTCTTAAGTAATAGAACCCAGTACGTTGTCCTCGATGGTGAGTGTTCATCGGAGGTGAGGTTATCATCTGGAGTGCCCCAGGGGAGTGTGGTAGGTCCGCTGTTGTTTACTATCTACACAAATTATCTTTTGGATAGGGTGGATAGCAATGTGCGGCTGTTTGCTGATGATGCTGTGGTGTACGGGAAGGTGTCTTCTTTGAGTGACTGTAGGAGGATACAAGATGACTTGGACAGGATTTGTGATTGGTGTACAGAATGGCAGCTAACTCTAAATATAGATAAATGAAAATTAATGCAGATGAATATATAAATGACTCCTGTAATGTTTGAATACTCCATTACTAGTGTAGCGCTTGACACAGGCATGTCGAGGAATATTTAGGCGTAACATTGCAGAGTGATATGAAGTGGGACAAGCATGTAACGGGACTTGTGGGGAAGTTGGATAGTCGTCTTTGGTTCATTGGTAGAATTTTGGGAAGATGTGGTTCATCTGTAAATGTGACCGCTTATAAAACACTAATAGGACCTATTTTTGAGTACTGCTCGAGCGTTTGGGATCCCTATCAGTTCGGATTGAGGGAGGACATAGAAGCAATTCAGAGGCGGGCTGCTAGATTTCTTACTGGTAGGTTTGATGATCCCGCGAGTGCTACGGAAATGATTCAGGAACTCGAGTCGGAGTCTCTAGAGGAAAGGAGGCGTTCTTTTCGGGAATCGCTACTGAGGAAATTTAGAGAACCAGCATTTGAGGCTTACTGCAGTACAATTTTACTGCCGCCAAATTACATTTCGCGGAAAGACCACAAAGATAAGATAAGAGGGATTAGGGCTCGTACAGAGGCATATAGGCGGTCATTTTTCCCTAGTTCTGTTTGGGATTGGAACAGGGAAAGAACATGCTAGTTGTTGTACGAAGTATCCTCCGCCACGCACCGTATGGAGAATTGCGGAGTATGTATGTAGATGTAGATGTAGTATCTTTTTCGTCATGTCTCAGTGGTGTAAGTATGTATGTAGATGTAAATATTTCTTTTCAATACAAATCCGGAGTTCATACAAGAACTGCCTTCTTAGTGATGACCCTTTTCTGAAAAACTGTTATGAGTCTGTTAAGTTATAATTTCTGAAAGAATCAGACGTTTCAAGTGCATTCTCTTCCTCGAGAAAAAGTTATAGTAACGCAAAAAGGAATGATATTGTTATATAGTTGTAGTTCATACATTACAAGAAGTAATTAATAGAATACTGTACCAGTTTGTGAATACCCTGTCAGTTACTATACTTCATCATAATATTGCAGTGCTCTTGGGACAGTATTTTCTGCAGTAAGCCAATCATGGAGATGTCATCACAAATTATCAGTGTACCGTAAACGCAGACTGGCGGAACCAATTTCTGGCCTGATCATATCATAATTACTGCCGCACAGGAGCATACGTTAAACCGAATTAAGGCTTGTATACTGAAGGCAATTAACTCCCTTTACAGCGCAGTGCAGCGATTAATACTACGTAATTTATCGACAGTCGATAACACCTGTTCACCGGCGCGTAAAGCGAGATGGGCTACTGACATGTAATTCCATATTAGATGTTAAATGTACCTCGTTGTTCCAACAGGGCTAGCAAATGAACGCTGTGGACCCGTGTTCATTATTTTTAAAAATATTACTGTACTTTCATGTCGCACGTGTGACATATAATAATGAGACTGACATAAAATGAAAAATGGCACGATAGAAATGGAAAGAGGACAAATGCAAGACTGTAAAAGCATGCATGACTTAGGGGAAGATAGAAGCACTAGGGAAAAGGAAAACGTTGTCTATTGCAAAATGAAGGCGGACTTTGGAATAAAGAGAAGCAGCTGTACGGTTATGAAGAGTTCTGTTGGTAAAAGAGGAGAGAAAGAAGAGGAAGTAAATGAAGATGGGACGTGTGATATGATACTGCGAGAAGAATGACAGAGCACTGAACGACTAAATCGACACAAGTCCATGGACTATAAGACAGTCCATCAGATTTACTGAGTTCCTTTGGGCTGGCCGGAGTGGCCGTGTGGTTCTAAGCGCTACAGTCTGGAGCCGAGCGACTGCTACGGTCGCAGGTTCGAATCCTGCCTCGGGCATGGATGTGTGTGATGTCATTAGGTTAGTTAGGTTTAATTATATCTAAGTTCTAGGCGACTGATGACCTCAGAAAATAAGTCGCATAGTGCTCAGAGCCAGCCAGTTCCTTTGGACAGCAACCATAACAAAATTACTCCGTCAGGCGTACTAGATATTTGAGGCTGACGAAATAACATAATAATTTCATTTTCAAGGAAGGCAGATGTTGACAGGTGTGAATAAGACAAAATCAACAGTTCAGTTAGTCATGTTAGCAAAATACTGAGACGAATTATTTGCAGAACATTAAAAACGCCGTTAGAAGCCAACCTCAGGGAAGATCAGCTTAGTTTCAAGAGAAATGTAGGAGCAAGTTACACAATTCAGACAGTTATTCTTATCATAGAAGATAGTCTGTAGAAAGGCAAACCCTCATTTATGCAATTTGTGCACTTAAAGAAACATTTTGGTGATACTGACTTGAACAGAAAACGAAATTCAAAAGGAAAGGGGAATAAAATAAAAGAGAAAAAAGGAAATCTTCGAACGTAAAAGACGGTACAGTTATGAGAGTGGAAGAACAGAGAAAGGAAAAATTAGTTGACAGGGTAGTGAGACTGGGGCTGTAGCCTATTCACGTTGTTATTGATACTGTGCACTGAGAAAGCAGTACAGGTAACTATGAAGAAATTTAGAGAGGGGACCAAACTTCATGGTGAAAAAATAAAAAAATTGAGACATGATGTTATGAAGAATTCTGCTAACAACTGGTAATACTGTTTTTTTTTAACACAACTGCTTTCTAGACCTAAAACCGCATCATTAAATTTATCCTATGTGGTAAAAAGCAAAGCACATGGTCACCACATTTTGTGGATATTAAAATTAGTAAAGCAATATATAAATTATACTTTCAACGTTAAGACCATAGGTATGCCCATTTCTCATAGTCAAAAATTACTGTTCAGTGAATATTCTCAATGATATTGGTTGTGAAAGGAAACGAAGACGTGCTCCACGCATTTAGGACTAATTGCTGATAGATGCAACTTGCGGTTACTGAGGCATATTTTTAAATCTGCCTACATCTAAAAAGATAAAAGTATTTTACACTGAGAGGTCACTAAAAGTTTTTAAAGGGACCGGATTGGTGATAAGAAATTTTCACTGCTAACATGATCAGTTACGGCACTATACAAATTACTCTGTGGAATGTATCAGATGGCAGTGTTTTACTGGAGCGACGGTGGGGCAACCCAGTGTTGGGCAAAGTAAAATCGGCCAGCACGAAAGACGAAGAGAGGTTAGCTGGTTGGCGGAAAGAGAGCTATCCATGTGGACAGTGTGACGTCATGTGACTAGGAGGGCTTGATCGCTACCTTCATGAGCGGAAATAATACAGAATTTTATTACGTACTAATACTGAAAACAATGATAATTATCAAGAATACTATTGTACTTCAAATCCAATTGTTTCATTCAGCGTGAACTATGCATATTCCTTTTTATGTCCAAAAATTACAACTTTCTCCAATATACTCAAAATAAGTTTTTATGCAGTATTTTAAAATTTCCCTAAGGGTTTGTGACGCTATTCCCATCATATTTAAATTAAGGCGTTCCTGAAATCTTATTCGAAATGACCTAAAGGTTTGTCTTACATATTTCTTAGGGCAATCACTGCATATAATGCAGTATACATCCGCTTTATTATATTCATTTACCACAGCTCCTTCATTGTGCATGAGATTTGTAGCTATATCCGAGAAATTATAACATATTTGTAATGTTTTTCGGATACTCAACCCAGATATGGTATCCTACAAAAAGCAGAGCATTCCTTTGTCTGTTCGGCTGGTCTAAGAGTTGTAAAATCTGCCTCTGATCCGCTATTTGAAGGAAGGTTTTACTTATTCAATACACTTTTATTAACTGCGTTAACAAATTCGAAATCGTAATCTTTTGATACACTATATGAGGTGCGACAATAAAGTAATGAGACTGATTTTCTTTGCAAGATGTGGCAACCCTGCAGGCTTGCGTAGGCACAATATCTCTGGCCTCGGTTTATAAGCTGCTAATAGTCCAAGCGGCACATCGATGCGAGTGCTCAGTCGTGAGTTTGTGCTGTAATAAGTAACATGTGTTTGTGTCTCTCGTCACGGAAATGCACCGCATAGTATTGCGCAACGGTATGCCATTTCTCTTTGCGTTAAATTGGATGAAAACGCGACGACAACTTACGGTAAGCTTCAGATGGCTTTAGGAGAGGACGTTATGTCAACAGCTCAAGTTTCTCGTTGGCACAAAAAGTTTAGTGAAGGCAGAACGAATGCTGAAGATGAAGACCGCAGTGGACGACCATCAACCTCACGGACAGATGCCAACTTGGCCAGGGTGCGTGAACTCGTACGATCTGATCGAAGATTATCCGTGAAAATGATTGCAGAAGAACCGAACATCAATCGAGAAACAGTTCGTCTAGTAATAACTGAAGGTCTTGGTATGAGAAAGATTTGTGCAAAAATGGTCCCCAAAAATCTCACACCACAATAGCGAGAAACACGGAAAAAATGTGGCAGCCAATTTGTTAGAGCAAACGGTAATCAATCCAGAATTCTTGAGCCATGTTATCACTGGTGATGAGTTTTTTCAGTACGATCCAGAGACAAAACGCCACAGTTCACAATGGTGCTCAAAGGGATCACCCAGATCATGCATGCTTGTGTGATTCTTTGATTCCAAGGGAATTTTTCATAAAGAGTGGGTACCTTCTGGACAAACAGTTAACCAATATAACGACCAAGAAATTTTAGAAGAACTTCATAAAAGAATTCTTCGTGTCCGTGCGAACATTGCTGATAATAGAATTCTGCATCACGATAATGAGCCGTACCATACTGCTCTGTCACTACAGCAATTTTTAACCTCAAAACTAATTTCAGCCACCTTATTCACTAGATATGGCTCCGTTCGACTTTTTTCTATTCCCACCGGTCAAAACGGCCGTCAAGGGACACCGTATTCAAACAACACAAGATGTCCAAAAAGCTGTGACGAGGGTCTTGGAGGATATCACAGGAGTTCCAGAAATGTTACCATCAATGGCAGAAGCGCTGGGAAAAGTGTGTGCAATCAGAAGGGAACTGCTTTGAAGGAGACAGTACTAAACTTGACTAAAACGATAAGCAACATTTTTTTCCACATCAGTCTTATTACTTTATTGTCGCACCTCGTATACTGTACAACCTCATATTCAGCCATATGAGCTTCACTAGTAAGGGCACTTCACACACACAGTGTAACATGACTCAGACTGCCGCTGACTTATATTTCAGTGGGTGATACGACTGCATGTAAATAGAGCATGTCTTCGTCACCTAGGACTAGCCGTACTATCGACAATATTCACTGAATAGTAAATTGTGACTAGGAGCGACGGCTATGGCTACGACATTTTAACGTTGTGGCTGTATTTTACACATTCCTTTACTAATTTTAATATTCACAAAATGTGGTGAGATTATGCATTGCTTTTTACTATGTATGTTGCAGCTGATGACGCGGTTTTATGGCGCGCAACCGGTTATGTTTAAATAAACAACAATTTCATCTTCAGACACTTACTGACTGTTGTCACCAAAGAAGTTACAATGTTGTCGACCCTGCATACATTGCAACTTCTTTAGCGACAATAGTCAGCAAGAGCCTGCAAACGGCCTTGTAAGCCAAAAACCCATTAACACAATAAAATTAATTCTCTATAACCAAAGAAAACCAGCACATTTGATTTATTAGCAAGGAATTCTTAATTTAGTAATAGTGAGAGGTGTGTGGGGAGATGAGTAACAACTGTAGAGGGAAATCAAGGACTGAATTCAGTAAGCAAGTTGAAATGTGTGTAGCTTGCAGTATTTATACAAAGATGAAGAGTCTTTCATAATATGAAGAAGTGTCGAGAGCTGCATAAAATAAGTCTCTAAACTAAACACTACGTGAAAAGGTAATGGTGCAGTCTGAAATTTTATTTCCGTAATCTGAGCACTAATAGGTACTCTACACCTTGATTTTTAGTCATTAACTAAGAAACATAACATTCATTAAGCACGACAGTAAAATGACACATTACAGTTGACTGTCATTAGCTCAGGGCACAAAAACAAAACAAAAAAACAAAAAAAATGGAACTGAGCATAGGACATTGTTGGCCGGGAGACCCCCATCTGGGGAAGTTCTTCGGTCAAGTGCAAGTCCTATTGCGTTGGGCGCCACATTGGGCAACTTGTGTGGTGGTAATAAAAGTGAAATGATGATGAGGGCAACACAACAACCAGTCCACGAGCGGAGAAAATCCCCAACCCAACTGGAAACTGAACCCGGGCTCGCTTGCACGGGAGGCAAGCACGTTACCACCCAGGTAAGCAGGCAATAATAATTGTCTCTATCAGAATAATAAATAAAAATTTCCCAGTTCCTACTTCGGCCATGTGTACACTGAAATTGGCTAACTGATCAGGCAGCTGTTAAGCTGGTGGCACTTGGACTATGAACTAGAAAGTTGAGCGTATGAAATCATAGCGTGGGAAAAGCCGGTTGAAGAGTCTTTCCGAATATGTTGAGCAATATGTAGCACGTCAAGTATTCTGAACGTGCGTCTGAATGTGGACCAATGAAATGGATGAACGCCACCTACGCCACGTGACACCATCCGAGGCCTAATAGAAAGGCAGGCGGCGGCGCACACGTCAGAAGGTAGACCGAACTAGCTCGCTCGTTCGTTAAACTCAGCAGAAAATATGCGTTTCTGTGCCTGTCTATGTGCAACTGAGAATTGCATTCCAGAATGAGATCTTCACTCTGCAGCGGAGTGTGCGCTGATATGAAACTTCCTGGAAGATTAAAACTGTGTGCCCGACCGAGACTCGAACTCGGGACCTTTGCCTTTCGCGGGCAAATGCTCTACCATCTGAGCTACCGACGCACGACTCACGTCCGGTACTCACAGCCTTACTTCTGCCAGTACCTCGTCTCCTCCCTTCCAATTTTTACAGAAGCTCTCCTGCGAACCTTGCAGAACTAGCACTCCTGAAAGAAAGGATATTGCGGAGACATGGCTTAGCCACAGCCTGGGGGATGTTTCCAGAATGAGATTTTCACTCTGCAGCGGAGTGTGCGCTGATATGAAACTTCTGTAAAGTTTGGAAGGTAGGAGACGAGGTACTGGCAGAAGTAAGGCTGTGAGTACAGGACCTGAGTCTTGCTTCGGTAGCTCAGATGGTAGAGCACTGGCCCGCGAAAGGCAAAGGTCCCGAGTTCGAGAATTGCATTGTCTACTGGAGTCCTCTGTCATGGGATCTTACTGTTAATAGTCCTAGAATGACAGAAAGTACATAGGCCTACTATTAGTTACGGCTGTACTGGAGTGTAATAAAATTAAAATCATGTCAAACTGATTATCAGTTTCATAAGGCACCACATCTAGTATTACATGCGGACTGTTACGCGAAAAAGGCTAAATGCTACAAACAAGCCGTTATACCATTTCTGTCGGGAACTGATCTATAATTTTATTGTACGACTAGTAATCAGTAAGCCTTCATACCACCAGATTCCAGTAGAAGATGCAGTTCTTGTTAGTACGTACACACCCAGTTCTGAATTACCAGGTACAGAAACGAATTTTGTCTGATGAGTTAAGCGAGCTAGAGCTCAGGCTTACCTTCGTGACGTAAGCGCCACGACCTGTCTTTCTCGTGGGCCAAGCACCATCTCTCTCTCTATTACAAGGCGCCATATTTGCTTCAGTGCGAGCCTATATGTATGTTACTAGCATACCTAAGATTAAATCTTGCGGGAGACGGTAAGGTACAAAGTATAGTAATGACATATTCATTCTCGGTGTAGTCTCATGACTAGAGGCACAGAATTGAGAAAAAAATTGGTGATGCGTTGAGTGTTCGCATCTCACTGAAACTAAACATTTTTCGCGTTTTCTAATTGATTCTGATACTTTCTTATTAGTTTAATAGATGTATACCCGATAACGTTAGCTGTTATGTAATAAGTGCGCTCCTTTTATGGAGTGGATTTGTTCGATCGGCTTTATGTACAAGACAGCTTACACTACTTGCTGTACGATAGCTGGTAGCTTCTTGTTTCAAGTTTAGTATTTCACATGTTGTAATGATTCTGCTATTGAGTAGAAACAATGAAGTAAGAATGACATGATGGCGTTACTTGTAAAGTGTCAGGCAAATCCAACACTTTCCATGAAAACCCTGACATGATAAGCAAATCCAGTAGTATGTCACATAGCTCCGAATAAATCGTGACATTAAATTAACCAAAGTAATACGAGTAACGAGTGAGCAAATGGAATACCACACACTAACACACGAATCCCTAAATGTATGTCATACCTTCCCACCATGAGACAGACGCAGTTCCCAGGGGAGAAACGAGAACAGAAGCCGAGAGCAGAACCGTGTAAAGCGAGAAGGCCCTACGATAAGGAACGGACACCCACGTCGCCAGCTAACCGCTACGACCACACCACCCGCAAGTTTTTAGTGTGAGACTTTTCGGCGTCTCTGTTACGTTAGGACCACCCCCCCAGCCCATGTTAAAAGCTAGAGCACTCCAGAAGAACAGTATAGATCTTACGATAACACAAAAAGGGCTACACCACCCGCAAGTTTCAGCGTGAGACTTTTTCGCTTCTCTGTTACGTTGCAAACTTTAAAAACATTGCCCCACCACGAAAAGTATAACGTTTCTAATTGGATAGACAGAATTTTTGTAGGCGGAGCTTAAGGTTAACATTGAGACCCTGATTGGTCAGATGAAAACACAGCCAGATAGTTTTTTTTTAAACCAACTTCGGTAAATTGTAGTAAGGAGAAGTTAGAAGAGAGTTGCTTCCGAGACGGTGAGATGAGCGGAGCTGTGCTGCTCGCCACCCCCTGACGAACACCGACAAGGTAATGAACGCACGCGATGCCGCATAACAGCGCATAAGGCTTCACTCAGAACTGCAGAAGTCTCATCTGTTACATCCCCTTTTTGCGTAATACTAGTGTCGATCGTCAATTAAAGCTCATGGTGTTCACATTTGCCACTTGAAGTAAAAATCTGAAACGCGATGATTTTTCTGTTATACAGTTATTGAGAAGCCACATCAGCCACTGTAATTTACGACAAGTTAGACTAGTAATTAAAGATAATTGAGGGTTACTGTAGACCATTTTGATAGTTTTCTATTTTGTGAAACTTAATTTAAACCTAAATTATAGATGTGATATGGCATAGGTCATCCTTCGATCCATTGTAGAACTTGGAAACACATTCAGGGAATATTCGTTCACATTTTTGTTGAACGCAGTTGGTTTTCACCACCCTGTATTAAAACATTTCCTTTTATCAATAGTGCAATTTATAAACGATGTTTTGTGAGTAGAATAAAATTTTCAATGGTAAACTTAACGGCTCCTTCGACGTTATTTTTGCAGCTAACTAAAAATAGGAAAGCCTTGAACCCCTTCCACTAAATTTAGTTAGTATTAAGATTCCTTTACAGGGAGTGCAGTGGAGCTGACGCGAAAATCATTAAGTATTTGGTTATATTATCGCTAGTCTCACTGAACTCTTCTGAATTCTACATGTCATGTGTGATCTGACGTCTCCTTACCAGCAACAGGTCCCAGGTTCAAACTAGTCAATTCCCTAAAAAACACGCTCAGAGCGTCGTTGCGCGAAAGTGGTAGGGATACACGATATAGAACAAACAGACACCACGCAGAATGTTTAGATACTATAAGGTGAGAATGATGAAATATTTTTCATCTTATGTGAGGAACTATTATAAATTTGTTACGAATCTTTTATAATTCGATGTCCTTCTTCACCTGGACGTTGTACTTTCCTTTTTGTCTAACAAAATTGTCATGGATATAGAAGTTTTTATCTAAGTACACTATAGACAGAACAACGTGATTAACACATAGGCACGTGAGGAAATGATCGTTTTAATAGAGCAAGTGTAGGAATATTACGCCAAGACATTTCATAAACAGTGTGATTTCCGAGCTAGATAGACCTAACAACTTCCACTGGAGCGCGCTCCGATAGCGTATAACACACTGAGGCAATGTTCAGTACGCAAAAGTCACATCGTTTCTGACTAGGGAAACTCCTCATCGTGTCCCCCTCACACTCAGTGTTTAATGGCCCAGTGGATGCCCTGTCAAAAACTGAACACGGATGAAAACAGGGAGAAGATGTAATGAACCGTGAAAAAAAGAAGGAAAGTAGAAACAGTGAACGGTCCAAGCTCTAGGTGTGCAGCATGTGAAAGTGTTGTTAATAAAAATAAATCCGTCTTCGGATCTTCCACCAGCACCGTTTTCTTTTACAAAATTATGAAGTTTTATTTTAGAGAGCTGCATCAAACCAGCCTCTGGACTGAAGACCACAACAACAACAACAATGAATTGTTCTTCCGATCATCGACATATCTGTTCGCTGTATTCAAATTTGTGTCCGTGTGGTGGTGTTACGCCCGTTTGCAACAGCGATGTGTAACGAAGGATTTCAAATGGTTCAAATGGCTCTGAGCACTATGGGACTTAACATCTTTTGGTCATCAGTCCCCTAGACTTAGGACTACTTAAACCTAACTAACCTAAGGACATCACACAACACCCAGTCATCACGAGGCAGAGAAATGTAACGAAGGAACATCGCGACGTACATATCCCCTATTTTTTCTACTCACGTACCACTTTTTATGACTCTTGCGTCCCTTTTTTGGACGTTTTTGATTTTTGAATTCCTTTGTGTAACAGTTCAACCCGTTTATTTGTTGTTTACATGTCTGAGAAGGGTCTATGCGCCATCTCGCCTACTACCATTATTCATCATATTTGTTTGCGATGGTAATATATTTTTAGCACATGACTCATATTCTATAGCAAATGTGTACTATAACAATTGCCGAGACTACAGAAGGAGAACAGACAAGTCAATGACCCGACGGACAGCTCATAATTTTGTGAAAAAATGGGGCATATGAGACATTCGAACACGGATCTCCCGCTTTGGCGTCCAACACCTTGAACATAATAACCACAAGGCCGTGGCTGCCAAAAATCGCCCTATGTTGCACATCTTGAACATAGACTGTTCACTGCTTCTGCTTGCTTCCTTTTCCACGGCTCAGAACACCTTCTTATTTTCATGCTTGATCTGTATTTAGTTTTTGACGGGCTACCCAATGCGCCACTTTAGCGTTGAATCTGCGGGGGTACGATGGGGAGTTTCCATTGTGAGCGTTGAGCACCACATTGAGCCCTGCTCGCTCAACCTTGACATTAGAGGAGCATGGTCCGTGTACCTCCAGCTTTACGCTTGTGAGAAAAGCGAGGTAAGCACAGTTATAGATTTTCTCAGCACTCGAATTACTGACGCTGATCCAGAACATTGCAGAGGCTGACGCTGAACACACTGTTTCGTAAATGACTATAAATTATTGCAGCTCACATAAGATGTAAAATGTGTAGGATTAGAAAGTTTAGATCTTCGTACAGAACATAATTTTGCAGATCATACTACAACTGTCATACAGTAAACCGCCGAGATACACAAATTACAAAATGCCTCATTTACGTAATATTTTGCGTTGCAAAGTGCAAACCTGAATCACAAAATTCGGCAGGAGAAATTGGCAACAGTGGGATATTTGAATGGATTAACAATAGAGGACATATGGTAGAAAAGTGTACTCTAAGGACAAATGTTGCTTGAATTCGAAATTAGACGATGTAACCTAAACCAACACCACAGAAACAGCACGAAGTGTGCTAGATGATCACTAACCTTAATTCACTCAAAGAAATGTCAGAAATTGGAGAGCATTCTGGTTGCCTGAATTTCGTTGAGCAGCCTATGTTGTTTGTTGGGAAGGCGTACCTACAATCAGCTTTTAGGCGAGCTTTTTGAAAGAAGCATATTTGTTCCAACAGCTGTACAATTGTGTGTTTATTCTCTAACAGTTTCTCTTGTTACAGTTTTCTTTACAATAGGGCTTCCTGCTAGGGAATAAACATTCAATTGACAGCTGATGGCTAAAAAATACTTCTTTCAAATTATGTGGCACCTGTAGACGGTCACGTTACTAATGTTTTAGGTGTGCGCTGCTGACATTGTAAAGCAAATAACCTGTGCCGACGATTATGTGGTGCTAGTTCGTTATAAAGCCGAGCATACCACAATTGAACACAGTTTGTAAAATGTAGAGTGTGATTCAGTAAAATAAAATTACTTCGCCTGCGCACTTCAAACGTTCGGAATTAAGTTATCTTACTTACTGACCTATCATTTTTTACGATTTAAAATTGCTGCACTGTCGCGCACACGTTATCTTCAACTGAGTTATTGTTTTCTTCTCAAACTGATAGCTCTTCCTCCTCTTTCCCACAAAAATGTAGGCAGCCGGTGCACAGCCCAGAAAATGTGCAGCAAAACCGTTCTTTTCAGGATTCCGATAAGGGCTGGTCACTTACTCTAATGAATAAGAGGCTTTTCATTTCTCACCACTGTAATGAATTAGAAGCTTTTCATTTCTCACCACTTCGCATTAATTTATTAAAAGAAATGAGAGCAGCTAATTGTCCTTGTGGTTCGCATTGGTGACTCTTGATCACAGGGCTGCCAACTGGACAGGGGACTGTGTCTACTGAGGGTCGTATTTGTGTGTGTGTGTGTGTGTGTGTGTGTGTGTGTGTGTATGTGTGTGTTTGTGTCTAGTCATCATCATTTCATTAACATCGACGTTATGTCAGGGAGCTGAGATCGCAAATAAAGTCTCCAGGCCAGTAATGGACATACACACATTTTACTAAAGTAAGTGAAAGGGAGGTGTCTTCCCTTTTTAATTCAGCGTCACTGTACCTGTACTCTCACCTTATTTTAACCCATTATGGAGAATACAGAAAGAGAACTAATAATTTTTCGTTACATGCCATGTCGATTTCCAGGAAGTCATGCACTATAAATACTGCAACAAAACACTGATTATTTTTTCAAACTGGAAATTTATATAAATAGTATTTATCCTTATTACAAATTTTTATCATTGTCGGAAGCAAAATATAAATTAAAAGGAGACACAAAATTCCAATTCATATCCTCTGAAATGATCTACAGCTGTCATCCACCGTTAGCATGGCAATATATTTTCCTAAGAGAAAAGAACTAAACAATTTTACATTACATAAACAAAATTCAATGAATAGGATCACCTCCATAGATCACTGTCTTCGCTGTGTAAGGGCCTGGGTTTGATATCTGGTAGTTCATCGGTTTTTGCTGAGGCAGCTGGATCTGTAACTGTATCCACTGAGTCTCGTGAGGCCCCATGAGGTGTTACTTGAAAAAGGAATAGTGGCAGCGTCAGGATCCATCTACTGACGAGAACGACTGGAGGAACTGGCGACAGGCTGATGGCATGCCCTACGATCAAAGTTCGAGCCGTGTATTGCCTTGCAGACAGCAGTTGTCCTGTTGGAACAGATCTAATGGATAATATATGAGTGGTTTACGTTTACTTTAACTCATTTCGACCGTTTTACTCGAACTGAGTTGGTTTCTCTCCTTGGAGCTAATTTGTCTTCATTCTGAGACGATATGCTACACAAGATACTGACGTGCTTAGGATACGTAATCTTTCAGCACGAGCTGGTGATTCGGTCGGTACCTCAGTTATCTGCATTCCCGTAAATGAAAGGATGCACTAATTCTAGACAAATATTACTCAAATATAGGTACAAGACTTACATAGGTACGAGACATGTGTAGACAAATGTAGGGAGGAACAAGACTTTCGGTCAGGTAAATACAGGGTTATAAATATAAAATCCAAATAAGTATACTGCATTAGTAGGTTTAATAACGAAGAAAAAAATAGGCTCATGGGTAAGCTACTTCTAACAGCATACTTAACTCATTATTGTAACCATCACAGACACGAAGCCCACGCCTACCAGAGTAGTACAAGTTTATATGCCATCTAGCTCCGCAGATGATCGAGAGATTGAAGAAATGCATGATGCTATAAAATAATTTATTCAGATAGTTTAGGGAAACGAAAATTTGATAGTTATGGGGGACTGGTATCCGAAAATTAAGAGAAGGAAATGTAAGAGGTGACTATGGACTGGGGGTAAGAAACGAAGGAGGAAGCCACCTGGTAAAATTCTGCACAGAGCACAACTTAATAATAGCCAACACCTGGTTTACGAATCATGAAAGAAGGATGTGTCTGTGGAGGAGGCCTGGAGACGCAGAAAGGTCTCGGATAGATTATGTAATTGTAAGACAGAGATTCAGGAATTAGGTTTTAAATTGTAAGACTTTTCAGAGTCAAATGTGGACTCTGAACATAATTTATTGGTTATGAACTGTAGATTAAAACTGAAGAAACTGCAAAACGTTAGATATTTAAGGAGATGGGACTTGGATAAACTGAAAGAACCAGAGGTTGTAGAGCCCTTTAGAGGGAGAATTAACGAACGATTGACAAAAATACAAGAATAAGGGATAGCAATATGGTTGAAGCAGAATGAATAGTATTAATAGATGAAACAGTGAAGGCGGCAGAGGAAGAAGTAGGTAAAACGATGTGGGCTTGAGATTGGATAACAGAAGAGACGCTGAATTTAATTGATAAAAGAAGAACATATAAAATGCAGTAAACGAAACAGGCGCAAAGGGAAACGAAGTCTCACAAGTGAGATCAACAGGAAGTGCAAAATGGCTAAGTGGGATTGGTTAGAGATGTGAGAATGTACAAATATATATCACTAGGTTGAGATAGATACTATCTACAGTACAATTAAAGAGACCTCTGGTGAAAATAGAACCACCTGTACAATTATCAGGAGCTCAGATGGAAAACCAGTCATAGAGGAACTGTAATAGGACGATGTATAATACGCAGTATTGTGGAAATGGAGGACGTAAATGAAGATGAAATGGGATATATGATACTGGGTGAAGAACTCGACAGAGCACGGAATGACCTAAGTCGAAACAAGGCTCCCGGAGTAGATAACATTCCATTAGAACTACT
This sequence comes from Schistocerca cancellata, assembly GCF_023864275.1. Classification (NCBI taxonomy): domain Eukaryota; kingdom Metazoa; phylum Arthropoda; class Insecta; order Orthoptera; family Acrididae; genus Schistocerca; species Schistocerca cancellata. The sequence goes on from NC_064628.1 coordinate 847,604,514, forward strand.
GATAGCCTTGGGAGAGACAGCCATGACGAAACTCTCCCATCTGGTGAGTAAGATGTAAGAGACAGGCGAAGTACCCTCAAACTACAAGAAGAATATAGTAATTCCAATCCCAAAGGAAGGAGATGTTGACAGGTGTAAAAATTATCAAACTATCAGGTTAGTAAGTCACTGTTGCAAAATACTGACACGAATTCTTTACACCAGGACGGAAAAAGTGGTAGAAACCGACCTTGGGAAGATCGTTCTGGATTCCGAATAAATGTAGGAAGACGCGAGGCAATAATGACGCGACGACTTGTCACAGAAGAGAAGTTAAGGAAAGACAAACCTAAGATTATAGCATTTGTAGGCTTGGAGAAAGCTTTTGACAGTGTTGAATGGAAATCTCTTTGAAAGGAGCGGATGTAAAACAACTTCTACGATGTTATTCAATCTGTGTATGGAGGAAGCAGTAAAGGAAAAAAAGAAAAATTTGGAACAGGACTTAAAATCCATGAAGAAGAAACAAAAACTTTGAGCTTTTCCGATGACATTGTAATTGTGTCAGAGATAGCAAAAGACCTGGAAGAGCAGCTGAACGGAATGGACAGTCTCTTGCAAGGTCGACAAGAGATGAACATCAACAAAAGCAAAACGAGGATAATGGAATGTAATCGAATTAACTCAGGTGACAGTGAGGGCATTAGATTAGCAAATGAGACACTTAATGTAGTAGGTGAGGTTTGCTATTTGGGCAGCAAAATAACTGAAGCAGAGAGGATATTAAATGTAGACTTGCTAAGCAGGAAAGCGTTTCTAAAGAAGAGAAATTTGTTAGCATGCAGTATGTATTTGTGTGTCAGGAAGCTATTTTCAGAAAGTAGTTGTATGTAGTGTAACCACGTTTGGAACTGATATATGGACGATAAATAATTTAGACAAGAAGAAAATAGAATCTTTTGAAGTGTGGTGCTACAGAAGAATTCTGAAGATTAGATGGGTAGATCATATAACTCACGGGGAGATACTGAACAGACTTGGGGAGAAGAGGAATTTGTGGCACAACTTGACTACACGAAGGTGTCGGTTGGTAAGACATGTTCTGAGGCGTCAAGAGATGACCAATTTAGCACTGGAGGGAGGTGTGCAGCGTACAAATCGCAGAGGGAGACCAAGAGATGAATAGACTAAGGAGATTCAGAACGATGTAGGTTGCAGCAGTTATTCACAGATGAAGGGGCTTGCATAGGATAGAGTAGCATTGAGAGGTGCATCAACCACGTACCCCAAGTCAATATTTGTCTAGTTTGCAAATCCCTGCAGGATTTGACTGATGGTACCATCAAACACTTCCAAAATAGTGAAGTTTACGACTGTTAAGAAGGAAGTTGTTCAATGATGGTCTTTTTCTTGTATTTCAGCAGGTTTTTCTTACAGTAAATTGACTCTTTTCGAAAAACATAATTACTATTTTCACATCATGAACATTTTTCGCTATTGAGTTTGCATTACGAGTTGCATAAAGATATTTAACTGATGTGCAAAGCCTGAGATCTGTGGTAAGTTCTAAATCATGGCAGCTGATTTCAAGTTTGAATCATCATCCATTATTATTCCAGCGATTTTATAGTTGACATTATATATGATGAAATCTACTTTTCACCAATACGAAATATTTCTTGCAGTTCTTCTTTCTTTAGATTGGAAGTGCTCTAGAAGAAGCGACTTATTTTGACGCAGTCTAGAAGACGCAACTTTAATTCAGTCATCTAATCAATGTGCTGATTGGCATTAGTTAGGCCTATATTTGTGGTCAATTAGACATTGGCAGAAGCTCATTTATGATCTTTTTAATATGTCATGTACCTGCTGCAATAACTCTATTTAACGTGACTGGCTTCATAACACAGCAAATTTACTTATGGATTGTTGCATGTGTGGGAGAAGGTCATGATGAAAGGAAAATAAATCAAGATCTGATCGCAAACCAAAGGAAAATTGCTGGCAGGGTACATATGATTCATCACACGTGAAAGCAAACACTGAGGACGCTTCATGGGAAATGATTACCAGAATGTATGCAGAAAAATCTTTGGCTTCCTGACTCACACAATTCCTGAGCTGCTGTTGGAAGTTTGTACTTTGGCCGTCTTTTTGGGTTTAACGAGTCAAAAGAATTTGATGTTATCTGTTGACAGTAACAGCACATTCTTTGTTGATACTGTTTGGTAAAACAGCATCTATCACTTGAAATTCTTCGTAGAGAAGGCGATGTGATAGACATACTTCCAGTGGCATTGAAAATACAATTAAAAGGGAAAACAAATCACTAATAAGGTGCAATTTTTAAATATAAAAAACTAGAAAGGGGAACAATGTACTTGCAATGTATTCTGTAATCTATACATTTACTAATATGTGTGTAAAATTTAATAGTGTAACAGACTTGTCATTAATATTTTACTGGGCGATGTGCATGGAGAGCTGAATTCGGATGAAGGGAGCTGAGTGAGGAAGGAATCAGGTTAAACGTGAGCTGGATTAGTGAACAAGCAAAGAGCATTTTGACCTGAATCACTGAATGAGCCACAAGCGTCAGTAGCTGAATCAGTGAGTGAGTCAAGAGCGCAAAGATTGAAGTGACTTTCAGTTGCCTTGCGATCTGCTAATGGCAAGTCATCAGCAATGGAGGAGCAGTGAGCAGTTAGCAGCAGCTTGGATCTAGGTCACCTGTGATCCACTCTGTGTGGAGTCACGAGACGTAAATGAGCTATGAGAGGTTAAAAGAAACCTAGCTCACCAGCTCCCCCACTCAAGGAAGCCTGTTAGTTCCATGCAGCTCACTGGCTCCCAGCAAATGAGTTGCCACATGCTCCCCACTGTACTTTTGGGTTAAAGTGTTGCAAGGCCCAGTGCAGCAAATCCTTGCAAAGTTCTCCAAATCAAAAATAGAAATAAAAGTTCTTCTAATGTGAGCAGGACTTTTTGAAGTTTCCATACAAATTTAATTACGTGTGTGGAGAGTTCATCTACTCTGGAAATCGAGAATGTCGACAGTTTTTGGGTGTTACCAAGATTGATACTGGCAAGATATCGGTTCAGTAATGTAACTGTGATGTAGAGTCATGCAGGAGAGGGGCAACCATTATTATAACATCAGTAATTTCCCTTTCAGCCTGACTGGGCTATAATGTTAAAGGTCAGACTGATATGTGGTACTTACTAGAATTAAGGAAAACTTGGGATGACCTATCAATATAACTTTCTATTCTCATAACCTGTTTATTTAACAAGATATAACCATAAAATCTTCTTTAACAAAGTGAACTAATTTGCAAAATTCCTTTGATCTCAAATATAAGTTCAATAAGATTTGCAAAAGAAATCTGAAGTGCTGTATTGCAATACAGCAAACAATATGACAATGATTACAAGACGGCCCGACCTGTAACCCGCACGTTATTGAGTTAAACAGCGGTGTTTACTACTGCGCTGGATAGTTCAAATGGCTCTGAGCACTGTGGGACTTCTAAGGTCATCAGTCCCCTAGAACTTAGAACTACTTAAACCTAACTAACCTAAGGACAGCACACAACACCCAGCCATCACGAGGCAGAGAAAATCCCTGACCCCGCCGGGAATCTAACCCGGGAACCCGGGCGTGGGAAGCGAGAACGCTACCGCACGACCACGAGATGCGGGCACTGCGCTGGATACAGTCTGTCTTATTAAAGGCCCTTCTGCAACGCATGAAAACTATATAAGCACCATTGATGACAAGATTGATACTGCTACTCACCAACTGATGGCCGGTCAGTGTGGCAGAGCGGTTCTAGGCACTTCAGTCTGGAACCGCGCGACCGCTACCGTCGCAAGATCGAATCCTGCCTCGGGCATGGATGTGTGTGATTTCTTAGGTTAGTTAGGTTTAAGTGGTTTTAACTTCTAGGGGACTGATGACCTCTGATGTTAAGACCTATAGTGCTCAGAGTTACTTGAACCATTTCACCAACAGACGCTGTAATATTTAATTTGAAAGCTGTATGTTGAGAGGTTCGGGGTTAAGATGCGCAACTTGTGCTTAAAGATAAGGAAACAATTGACAATGATAAGATTTACTTCAAAGCACCCAATCTCTTAATTCCAATCGACAACGAAAGTGTGACTGGATCCCAACTCGTCCCATCTGACTATTTAATTTTGAGTAAAGCCCTGGTGAAAGTTGGCTGTTACTAATCTAAAAGTTAAACTGATTGTCAGTTATTCAGACCGTTCTGAAGGAACGTCTTAACACGTTACTTGTAAACACTTATTACAAGAGAAATCATTCGTCGGAACGACAGGATCCAGCTAAAATACCGGGTGATCAAAATGTCAGTATAAATTTGAAAACTGAATAAATCACGGAATAATGTAGGTAGAGAGGTACAAATTGACACACACGCTTGGAATGACATGGGGTTTTATTAGAACCGAAAAAATACAAAAGTTCAAAAAATGTCCGACAGATGGCGCTTCATCTGATCAGAATAGCAATAATTAGGCATAACAAATTAAGACAAAGCAAAGATGATGTTCTTCACAGGAAATGCTCAATGTGTCCACCATCATTCCTCGAAAATATCTGTAGTCGAGGAATAATTTGCGAACGGCTCTGTAAAGCATGTACGGAGCTATGGTGAGGCATTGGCGTAGGACGTTGTCTTTCAGCATCCCTAGAGATGTCGGTCTATCACGATACACTTGCGACTTCAGGTAACCCCAAAGCCTATAATCGCACGGAATGAGGTCTGGGGACCTGGGAAGTACACGATCATCATCAAACGACGCGCGCAAGAGATCTTTCACGCGTCTAGCAATATGGGGTGTTTTTTTCTTCGGTTCTAATAAAACCCCATGTCATTCCAAGCAAATGTGTCAATTTTTACCTCTGTATCTATATTATTCTGTGGTTTATTAAGTTTTCAAATTTATACTGACTTTTTGATCACCTGGTACATCAATAATGACCCGGTCTTTAAAACACAGCAATGAACAGCTCAGTACAACAGGTTGCTCAGATTATAACTAATCCTAAGGAATTCAATTAAAATCAAAGAATTGAACCGGTTACCATCTAAATCTAACCACAAGGTCCTTCTTTTGTTTAACGGCAACTTGCGCCTTAGTACAAAATAGTTCCGGCTGTATTTACGACCAGGAGCTAATTCATTAGAACATTAATGGTCCGGTACAAACCAGAAAGAAAAGCAAAATAACATAGGGAAAAATTTTCTAACGACCACTAGTGTCTTAGTACAATACTAAGGCCTATATTTAACACCAAAGAGCCGACAGAGTAAAAGTCTCAGACTCGGGTACAAACCATAAAATGATAAGGAGGGCAGGTAGACAATGACAAAAATCACCTTGAGGATTGCAGATTGTTATTCCCCTTTATCCGCAAGCAGTTCCATGCATCCACAGTGCGTCGCAGCGGTTATTGTGTGGTGCCGATGAAAGCCAGGTAGAAGAGGGCATCCAGGCCACGAGCGGTCGTCCGACACGATTGTTGCCAACCAATCGACAGCATGTCGGCCTTCTGCTTGTAGTCGACGCTGACCCCGGTGAAGTACTCCGGTATCTTCGCTCTGCGCAGGCCCTCCTTGCGCAGCTCGTGGCTTCGGCCTCTCGGACCACGTGGCCACCTCTTGTCGCGACGCTACCGCCAATCCACCTAACTTCGGGCCACTCTCTCTCAGGCAAGCGAATCTTGTATATACATACCGGCAACCAAAGACCTTCTAAGGACACAAGCCCACAGATACCAACTCTTCCTCAAAGATATTGGCAATAGGGCCCCAAGAGGGATGTCGATACTGACGTGAGTCAGTGGCGCCAGACAAAACGGTCTACTAACTCAATCGCGCCACGGCTCACAGGCGTCAGACTCATATGATGTGGTTCGGAATTTAACGGTCGTTAGGTAACCAGGAGCGATTAATAGACAAAATTTCACTTTTACCAAGTGACCCAGACAGTGTGTATGCTGTATTACTGATTGTTTTATTTCGAGGTCAGATCATTTTTTTGTGCGATGTAATTAAAAATTAACTATCTTCTGATTTTTTTCGTTACTTGTTACGTGAAACATTGCTTCTTGGGAAATTTCATGATTCTATATCAACCCACTAAGTTTTAATGAGTGAATTTGTGGGTATGAAAATACGTCATACAACAACCAGTTTTTTGGTTATATTGACCTAGAAGCTCAACGTTTTTAGAAGAACGAGTGATGACTGACATTAGCATGTGACATAAATTTCAACTTGATACATCTATCTGTTCTGAGGAAAAGAGATTTTAACAGACTGAAGGACAGACAGACGGTTGGATAACAAAAGACATTTTTTTCGTGGGATATAATTAAGTTCACAATCTCACGCCTTCCTCTGTTAGTTTACTGTAAAATCTGCTTCTTGCTATCTTTCTAGATGTAGGTCAATACAGATTTTGATGAGAGAAAGTTCTGGTAACAAAATACGGTAAATAAATGGCAATATGTTCTATGAGCTTTCAGCATTACAGCGCGTCAGCAATCGTAAGTATCGAAATAATTATGAAAATTCCGCCTCTATTGCACAAACTACCTGGTGTTTACCTAGGTTTCAGCGTGGGTATCCATGCCTTCTTCAGAACAAATATAAAAAAAGCTTGCCTAAATAGGCATAGCAAAAAAATTTTTATGGGGTCTTGCCGCTGCAGGTGCTGATTTTAGCCTTTGACTATGCCTATTTAGGCAAGCTGTTTTATATTTGTTCTGAAAAAGGCGTGGTTACCCACGCTGAAACCTAGATAAACACCAGGTAGTTTGTGCAGTCGAGGTGGAATTTTCATAATTATTGCAATATGTTCTGAATGCATTGAGTTAGAAGCTTCAATTCCCTTAACCCCCCAGGGACCATAGATCTTAATATGTGGCGTTAATTTCCAATTGATACAGCTACCTGTTCCTGAGAAAACGGGGGCCTGACAGACAGATGGACAATCAGTCAGAAAACAAAAGACTTATTTCGCGTAATGTAATTTCACAATTTTGGGATTTTTTTCCTTTTCTTCTACTGTAAAACCTTTTCTCTTGGAAAATTTCATGATTCTAGGTAAACGGGAAGCACCATATAGCTTTTGATGAGTGAGGTTTCGAGTATCAGAATATGCGACACAAATGGCTGTATCTATTGAGCGGATTGACTTACAAGCTTCAATTCCTTTCACCCCAAATGGACCGTTGACTTAGTGTGTGACGTGAATTTCAACTTGATACGCCCACCTTTTTCTAGGCAAAGGGAGTTTTAACAGTCAGACAGAAGTAATCCTGCCACAGTTTTGTTTTTACCACCTGAAGTACAGAACCCTAAAAGTTTACAATGTAATACTTGAATTAATGCATTGTCCTAAAGAACTGACCTTTCTTCAGTTTTTGTTCTTTTCGTGACAGACCAAGCTGCTCCCAGCAGTACAGTATATAAACATAACCACACACATTGACTACCTAAAGCATAATTTTACTACAGCTTCTGTACCTTTGTGACCAGTGCAGTATGTTGTGAGGAAGAGTGTTGCAGATGCCTGAAGCAGAATCTTTATTCCATTCATGGCCGTCACTGGAGAGAAGTTCTGAATCTGGGAAACCACCACTCCTCTTTTCGACGTCACCAATCGCTCACTCCGTTGAAAGCTCTAGCCCTTTGAATCAGATCAGGAGCAGATCGCCCAGCCCCATGTTTAACAGGCACATTGTTGCACTTGTGTGGCAGTAGTCTCATAGGAGTAGTTCGAAGCATTCTACATGATGTTTTATTAATTATTCTGAAAGTTTTATTGGGAAAATGAGGCAGCACCTAAATCTTCATGGTAAAGCAAAATTCCACTTCAGTTGAAATGGTAATTTTTGTATTGACTGTATGACCTGTTTCAGAAAATTACAACTTCATTTCCAGGTGCAAACAAGAGTAAAGACAGTTGTGGATGTCAACCACTTTTATGATCATGGTTGTTTTTAAAACTTGAAGAAAAAATATTTTTTCTCGTGACAGCAGATTATCTGGCGAAAGAGTATTACGATGTACGACTGTGGTAGGAACGTCGGTCTGGACGGACTAATTTGAATTCTGTGGCGAACCTGGGAGCCGATGTGGCGAAACAATACAGTTTCCTTTTCACCGTACTGTTTACTTGGTCCCATTCCACGCACAGTAAACAAACAGCACCGCGATTCAATCTAACGCGGTAGCACGTTCCCGTTCCTGCAGGCAGTTATTTTTAACTAGTTTCCGCCACACAGGAAATTATTTCCCTTGCAGTTTGTTGTGTGGAAACAGAGAGCTACTGCAATAAAGCGTAAAGAAGAAGTGAATAGCAGGAAACAAATTTAAACTTGTATGGATAATTTAGTCAGTTACACACTTATTTCAGATATATAGTAACACGTGACACATTTTTGAGCGAAGAAATGCCAAGGCACGATTTTGCAAGTGATTAATTACACAAAATTTTTCAGCATCAAGATAGTGATTATTACAAGACAACATATACAGACTCAATATGGTGCGTACATAAGGTTCTGGCAGGTCACGTTATGTAGTTTCTCTATGCTGTTACTCAGCAGAGTGTTGAATTCTGTATAGTGGCTAAATCCTAGTAGGCTTGTTTATTGATCAGTATACTTTAATCTGATACTTATAATTATACACACATCAAAATAAGTTTTGTATCACCCTGATTCCCAGAAATCCTGTCAGATAGATGTTGACTGTGGATATTGTATCACAGACACAGTCCCTTACTTTATGCCAGGTAGAGCTCTCAACAAGGGAAGTGTCCAGGCGTCTCGGAGTGAACAAAAGTAATGTTGTTCGGACATGGAGGAGATATAGAGAGACAGGAACTGTCGATGACATGCCTCGCTCAGGCCGCCCAAGGGCTGGTAATGCAGTGGATGACCACTTCCTACGAATTATGGCCCGGATGAACCCTGACAGCAACGTCACCATGTTGAATAATGCTTGTTACGACTCAAACTGTGCGCAGTAGGCTGCGTGATGCGCCACTTCACTCCCGACGTCCATGGCGAGATACACCTTGTCGCGTAATCCCCACCGCACACGCTTTTTACTTGATTTGTAGTTTATATGGTATAATATTTTAATTAATTTTATATTGTTTGTTGTTGCGAGCACGACAAATTACGATTTTCACTATTTGTTTCTAGACTTGAAAATATTTTAACTTTATGCACTTTGACTTATTATGTGGCGATACGCACAACACTGAAAGATTTCCTGCTGTGGACGTACGATCTTTAATTCGCAAACTATTTTTATATAACACTGATCTGGCTTGTTAAATATGGAACATGGTATCATTACTGTAACTAATAAAAATGTCCTTTGCTACTTGCATCTCATGAACGCACTGAAAACTGCTCCTATTACCTGTATGGAAGTTACAGTATTTTATGTTCACTAAGCGTAAAAGCTGCAGTGGATTTTTTAATATATGAAGACTATTAACTGGCACGACTAACATAAGAGCATGAAACTAAAAAAGAAAATGAAATTTGATTATTATGTTATTAGCCAGATTAGGTTTTGCACAGCAGTCTTTGATCACACACAAGTAAAATTTTATCACTCATTAATTATTTACGTAACTGATAATGTAACAGCAGCTGCCCATGTCCACCTGAAAATGACATAATAAAATCCACAACTTCCCTCTGAAGTTTCCAAGAAGCTGAAATAGATAATTTTAATGTACTGTTACCTGCCCGCTAATTGCGCGAAAACTGCCTTCATTCTTTTAATTCGAATTTGCCGCGGCAGCGGCTACCGCGATCGCTCCACGACTCTGCGTCATGAAAAATTCCTGATATTCTGAAAACTGCTAAGAATATGGAATGAAATTTTGGGCAAGCTAGCAATAAATTATTACAGGTAATAATTTTAACAATTTCTATATTCAAAAAATCAACATAAATTGAAAGTACACACCTTTTCAAATATCAACCTCCAATGGCGTCTTTCTCGATCAATGGACAAAAGAAGGTTACGTACGTATTCAAGCGAGCGTCATAGGCTCTTAAAACTTTAACGATTACAGGAAGTCAGAGAGAGTAATGTTTTAACATCAACTATTTATAGGCAATTCAATAAGCATCTTTGTTCTCTTTGAATTGTCATTGTCTGCTTCGATACATACATTCGCCGACCACAGACGTTATTTGTGAAATATAAATACATAAATATTGCACAAATACAAAAATGAAAAATTGTGATTTCCTGTTATACATAATCTACAACCGTTCATACAGTAATGAAATAATAATAATACGGATAATTTTTTTATATATATTCTGACGATTTTATAAATTCTTGCCAGGAGACGTCTCAACCTTTGCAATCACGACTCCATGCTGCGCTGTACACATGGGCCCAACAACATGCCGAATGGATCGCTCAGGCTTGGCATCACGTTCTCTTCCCATGAGTCGATAAGTGTTACATATGCCTTCAACCAGACAATCGTCGGTGTTTGGAGGCAACCTGGTCAGGCTACACGCCTTAGACACACTGTCCAGCAAATGCAGCCAGGTGGAGGTTCCCTGCTGTTTTGTTGTGGCATTATGTGGGGCCGACGTACGCATAGTATACCACGACGAAGACTGGCATGCTTCAATGCAAGAGGACGTGCTACTCGGTATTACAAGTAGCGGTGTGTACAGCAATCTTGACCGCCACCTCTGAAGGTCTCTGTGTATGGTGGTATAACAAGCAATGTCTGGTTTTCAGGATCAAAAAAAGGGCGGAAATGGTGTTTATGTTGATCTCTATTCAAATTTTCTGTACAGGTTCCGGAACTCTGGGAACCGAGGTGATGCAAAACTTTTTTTATGTGCGTAATTGGCCTTGATACTGGCTATAAGAAGAGGCAGTAATGAGATTAAAGTTCAGAATACCACCAACAAGTACAGAGGATTCAGTAACAACGGTTTGAGAGCCATATGGTTTGACTTTAATTTTAACGTTATCCTAGTACTTAGAGGTTCATCTCATCCTGTAGCGAGGCATACAGGCTTTGTTCAATGCAGCTGCCTGTGCAGCATCCCGAACCAGACTGACAGGCAATCAGTGCCAATTGGCCTTATCCTTGAGCCTTGAGCCCCTGGTTATCAATGTACGGTCAGTGAAATCAGCTGACCCTAGTGATCACATGACGCAGGGGCTCAGAGATGCAAAATTTTGTACGTCGGAATCCTTATCCTGGCAGCGTGCTGTAGTCGTTCTAGCAGCACGCTGAGCCGGAGCCACCATTGAGAGGGGCGGCGATATTATGATAAGCGGAGCTGACTTAAAATGGTTACGGCAGTCTCTAGACCACCAATTTTCTTTATATCTACAGAACGTACTAATGCTATACTGAACCAACAAGTCTGCTTGGTTCAATCGATATTGACGAGACCAAAATTCAGAACCCCACCGAAAAATACAGAGGATCCAGCGAGATGCTTTAGCTTTAATTTTAATATTATCCTCGGACTTGTAGATTGTAGACACTACCCGTCCCCTTGTCATCCCGAGTCTGCGTCTGCATCTACGTCGCTGGGCCCCTGCAGCATGTGATCGCCAGCGTCAACTGAGTTCGTTGACTGTACATCGATAACCAGGGGCTCAAGGATGCAACAATATATAAGGCTAACCGACAATGGGTGGCAATCTGTTTGGACCGGCCTACTGTACAGGCAACTGCTATGAACGGAGCCAACATGCCACACTACAGGATGATTAGACGACAAGCAGTCACTACAATCTACAAGTCCGTAGATAACATTAAAGTCAAACTATACGGCACACAAACTGTGCCTGCTGGATCCTCTGTATTTCTCGGTGGTATTCTAAATTTTAGTCTCATTGATGTTGAATTAAACCAGCTGGTCTCTATCGCATTAATAAATTCTGTAGGTATTAACAAAATTGGTGGTCTAGAGAGAGTTAATACCAGTGACGGTATTGCTCATCGTATTTTTCGTATTGCAGAGGTTTATAATTAGGATATTGGTATGATTACCATGCTCAGAACACGACGAAAAAATTATGATGTATCTGTTTATGTATGGCGTAAATATTTTTCGAAACGTCATACACATTAACAAGCGTTCGACCAATTGTGGCTCTCTGCATGAGCAAATGATGTTTTCCCTGTTGTATAGAACTTTGTACAGAATGGTAGGGAGACGTAGGCTACAGACTGATGTGGCAGCCGTTGTCACTGGAAAGCTGGACAGCTGCAGAAATCATTGCCAAATAATGCTCAAATGGCTCAAATGGCTCTGAGCACTATGGGACTCAACATCTGTGGTCATCAGTCCCCTAGAACTTAGAACTACTTAAACCTAACTAACCTAAGGGCATCACACACATCCATGCCCGAGGCAGGATTCGAACCTGCGACCGTAGCGGTCACGCAGTTCCAGACTGTCGCGCCTAGAACCGCACGGCCACACCGGCCGGCATTGCCAAAGTTAAGTAACAAACAGAAGATGTACTTAATTTGTATCTCATCGTCAGGAATATTTAGGTGTGATTCTTCAATTTCTCCAGTCGTGTATTATGACGGAATACTTCTCGGGAGAACAGACCGGTATGAGTGTGCACCTGGTGATGCCAACGTGGTCGATTGCCGAAATATTGTGTCCTATGCACGCTCATACCAGGCTGTTCACCCGAGATTTATTTCGTCAAGAATGTTGAGGTTGCCTTAAATAAATATAAACGGTGCTGACGGAACTGCGACTAGGTGGCCTTTACGTAGCCTGAGCGGCTGTCAGCAGCTGGCCTGTATTGCGACGGTACTGGACGCTGATTCTACAGAGGCACGGGATGTGTGGCTCAGCTTGTGCACAGCACTGAGTCCACCATATACCACCTGACCACTATCGACATCAGATCAAAGGGGTGATATCGATATTGAAAACACATTTCCATTAAGAAACCATATACCGTTGTTCTAGATCTGCATCACATTTCGAGACCTGGTGGGTTCAGTGTTCTGCATCTCTCACTGACTTCGTGGTGTTACCATTTGTAATCAGGGACATGTAACATTAATCGCTACCTCTCATTTTTAATATCTTTGATTTTGTTGTTGCTTTCTGGAAGACGCTATTTTTCACTCTACGACTGTGGCGTAATTGGAGTCTACGTTCAGCTGGTCGTCAAGCATATATCCACGGTAGTAATGGTCTGTCTTTCTGTGTATGGAGCCAATTACTTTTTTACGTTAGAGCAATGCAAATTAACGTGTATCAGGTGGGATGTAGGTGGTGTGAGGCAGCAAGGGGGGCCAATTTCAAGAAGGCTACGGAAACTTGCGACGTGTTTAATGATGCACCCCATACAGGGATAGTGGACTAAGGAGAACTCTGTCAAGGCTAAAATTCCGACTTTTGAAAGCTGCGGCGCTCCTCACCCATCCACCACTGAGACAATATTTGCAGTTACTTTTGTCTGCGGCTTCGGATATTAATCTTGCCTTTGATCTTCGGATAGTGATGTCAGTAATTTGTGCACGTTATCCGTAAATATTCCGCAAAGAAATTGATTTGGAGGTTGTGGTCATGCCACGATGTTTTTTTCTTTGCTTTACCGTTACCTACGCGGAATAAACACATCAGAGACATACAAATGTTAACTTCCGGGACGTCAACATCGTTTATTCAGCTGGAGCTACAGACAGATTGTCTTTCATGTTTTAGAAAATCCTAACTTACGTATAATACACATGTTTTTCAAACAAGGAAACATCTGCACCATACCGAATAATACGTTAGACCAATATGGACTTGTGAGAAGGGCGAAATTCGTTGCAGTAAATACAGCTATATTCATACTCGCAAGCCACCTTACAGTGTGTGATGGAAGACAAATCATGTACGATTATCATTTTGTTATTGGTGTTGCTCCTTTGCTGATATCTCCCGATAAACACTACAGCCTGAGCTCAGGCTGGCACAAACTCCTTCTGTGCTCTTTCGCTACTGCTTTCAGTATGGGCAGATGTCAAGACACCAGACACTGTCCGGTTCTATTAAACTCTGGCAGATTATAATGCATAATCGACCCAGACCTTGTTTACAGTGGGGGAGGATACATGTTGTTGTTGTGGTCTTCAGTCCTGAGACTGGTTTGATGCAGCTCTCCATGTTACTCTATCCTGTGCAAGCTTCTTCATCTCCCAGTATCTACTGCAACCTACATCCTTCTGAATCTGCTTAGTGTACTCATCTCTTGGTCTCCCTCTACGATTTTTACCCTCCACACTGCCCTCCAATGCTAAATTTGTAATCCATAGATGCCTCAAAACATGTCCTACCAACCGATCCCTTCTGGTCAAGTTGTGCCACAAACTTCTCTTCTCCCCAATCCTATTCAATACCTCCTCATTAGTTACGTGATCTACCCACCTTATCTTCAGCATTCTTCTGTAGCACCACATTTCGAAAGCTTCTATTCTCTTCTTGTCCAAACTAGTTATCGTCCATGTTTCACTTCCATACATGGCTACACTCCATACAAATACTTTCAGAAACGACTTCCTGACACTTAAATCTATACTCGATGTTAATAAATTCCTCTTCTTCAGAAACGCTTTCCTTGCCATTGCCAGTCTACATTTTATATCCTCTCTACTTCGACCATCATCGGTTATTTTACTCCCTAAATAGCAAAACTCCTTTACTACTTTAAGTGTCCCATTTCCTAATCTAATTCCCTCAGCATCACCCGACTTAATTTGACTACATTCCATTATCCTCGTTTTGCTTTTGTTGATGTTCATCTTATATCCTCCTTTCAAGACACTGTCCATTCCGTTCAACTGCTCTTCCAAGTCCTTTGCTGTCTCTGACAGAATTACAATGTCATCGGCGAACCTCAAAGTTTTTACTTCTTCTCCATGAATTTTAATACCTACTCCGAATTTTTCTTTTGTTTCCTTTACTGCTTGCTCAATATACAGAAGGAATAACATCGAGGAGAGGCTACAACCCTGTCTTACTCCTTTCCCAACCACTGCTTCCCTTTCATACCCCTCGACTCTTATACCTGCATTCTGGTTTCTGTACAAACTGTAAATAGCCTTTCGCTCCCTGTATTTTACCCCTGCCACCTTTAGAATTTGAAAGAGAGTATTCCAGTCAACATTGTCAAAAGCTTTCTCTAAGTCTACAAATGCTAGAAACGTAGGTTTGCCTTTTCTTCATCTTTCTTCTAAGATAAGTCGTAAGGTCAGTATTGCCTCACGTGTTCCAACATTTCTACGGAATCCAAACTGATCTTCCCCGAGGTCGGCTTCTACCAGTTTTTCCATTCGTCTGTAAAGAATTCGTGTTAGTATTTTGCAACTGTGACTTATTAAACTGATAGTTCGGTAATTTTCACATCTGTCAACACCTGCTTTCTTTGGGATTGGAATTATTATATTCTTCTTGAAGTCTGAGGGTATTTCGCCTGTCTCATACATCGTGCTCACCAGATGGTAGAGTTTTGTCATGACTGGCTCTCCCGAGGCTCTGGACTAAATCGCAAATTTTACTTTTTTCATTCACTCGATGACTATTTTCAGGCCGAGACCCATTTTCAGATATCGTAACCTAGTCTAAAATGGTATTTCCGAAGACGTGAAAGCTATGCCAAAAATGTGTAACGAACAGTTATAGCACATAGAGATTGGGTTTTTGACATCTTCGGAAATACCATTTTCGACAATGTTACGACGATTTGAAGACGGGTCTCGGCACGAAACTATTCACTGAGTGTGCAAGAAAAGGAAAAGTAGTTATTTTGGACTGGTTTTTCGTTGTACTGTAAAAACAGATGTTGCTGACCCACAGCTACTCCAGCATGCTGGAAGTTCGTAAAATCCCCCTACGTTTGTAGGTTGGATTCACACCAAAGCAAGATGTTATACACTCCTGGAAATTGAAATAAGAACACCGTGAATTCATTGTCCCAGGGAAGCTTTATTGACACTTCCTGGGGTCAGATACATCACATGATCACACTGACAGAACCACAGGCACATAGACACAGGCAACAGAGCATGCACAATGTCGGCACTAGTACAGTGTATATCCACCTTTCGCAGCAATGCAGGCTGCTATTCTCCCATGGAGACGATCGTAGAGATGCTGGATGTAGTCCTGTGGAACGGCTTGCCATGCCATTTCCACCTGGCGCCTCAGTTGGACCAGCGTTCGCGCTGGACGTGCAGACCGCGTGAGACGACGCTTCATCCAGTCCCAAACATGCTCAATGGGGGACAGATCCGCAGATCTTGCTGGCCAGGGTAGTTGACTTACACCTTCTAGAGCACGTTGGGTGGCACGGGATACATGCGGACGTGCATTGTCCTGTTGGAACAGCAAGTTCCCTTGCCGGTCTAGGAATGGTAGAACGATGGGGATGACGGTTTGGATGTACCGTGCACTATTCAGTGTCCCCTCGACGATCACCAGTGGTGTACGGCCAGTGTAGGAGATCGCTCCCCACACCATGATGCCGGGTGTTGGCCCTGTGTGCCTCGGTCGTATGCAGTCCTGATTGTGGCGCTCACCTGCACGGCGCCAAACACGCATACGACCATCATTGGCACCAAGGCAGAAGCGACTCTCATCGCTGAAGACGACACGTCTCCATTCGTCCCTCCATTCACGCCTGTCGCGACACCACTGGAGGCGGGCTGCACGATGTTGGGGCATGAGCGGAAGACGGCCTAACGATGTGCGGGACTGTAGCCCAGCTTCATGGAGACGGTTGCGAATGGTCCTCGCCGATACCCCAGGAGCAACAGTGTCCCTAATTTGCTGGGAAGTGGCAGTGTGGTCCCCTACGGCACTGCGTAGGATCCTACGGTCTTGGCGTGTATCCGTGCGTCGCTGCGGTCCGGTCCCAGGTCGACGGGCACGTGCACCTTCCGCCGACCACTGGCGACAACATCGATGTACTGTAGAGACCTCACGCCCCACGTGTTGAGCAATTCGGCGGTACGTCCACCCGGCCTCCCGCATGCCCACTATACGCCCTCGCTCAAAGTCCGTCAACTGCACATACGGTTCACGTCCACGCTGTCGCGGCATGCTACCAGTGTTAAAGACTGCGATGGAGCTCCGTATGCCACGGCAAACTGGCTGACACTGACGGCGGCGGTGCACAAATGCTGCGCAGCTAGCGCCATTCGACGGCCAACACCGCGGTTTCTGGTGTGTCCGCTGTGCCGTGCGTCTGATCATTGCTTGTACAGCCCTCTCGCAGTGTCCGGAGCAAGTATGGTGGGTCTGACACACCGGTGTCAATGTGTTCTTTTTTCCATTTCCAGGAGTGTAATACACGCTTCAGAGAATATTTGAGAAGGTTAGTTGGATCTACTTGTATTTATATGTTTGACTTACACTCAGTCCAAAATAAATGACCGTTGTATACAGCAAAACCAATCATTATATATTCAACAACTTTCGGATTTGCACTTACGGTAGAAAAATATTTTTCTGGAAGTTCTGGGCGGTACTGATCTCTATCACTGCTCATCAATATCGCTTACATTATCAGCTGGAATCTAACCTCTGTTACGCAATGCTACTTCGGACGAGTCCAGGCAACGAACCCTGTTTACTAACCTGCCACCGAGCAATGCGAATAGACTCACAAGTGATTGGTGGTGCATCAGAGTGAGCCGGCTGAATACTCTGACAGGCTCCGCAATATTCCACTGTCAGCCGACTGCCCCGCTATGAGCTGCCGCTGCCGCGTTCTGTGGCCGACTGTATTGGGGTTCCCTATATTGCGGTCCGGCTGCTTGGCTGCTGGGCTGTGATATCCTTTTACCACCGCCCACGGAAATAAGTGTTGCGTGTTTCGATATCAACAGCCGGCAAAGGCATTCACCGTCAGCATCACTTCCATGCTTTGGCGGCGCGTTGCTCATCGCAATAAAATGCGCCGTTGGTTCCACTGCTCAAGACATGTCAGCTGACTAAGAGCGGGGGGACAGAAAGTGAAGATTACCTCCTGGCATCATCAAAGGCGATCTCTTGCTTTTCACTGAGAGTAAGCCTGCATTCAGACGATCTCTCGCTTTTCACTGAGAGCAAGCCTGCGTTCAGCTGTCTTGCGAACGTTTGTAAGGTACCGCGCAAGTCCTGTTCAGGTGTTCGCATGGATTTAGCTCTCGCCAAGGACAAACGGGTCTGTGAAGCACCAGGCGATCCTTTTTATACGACCACAGAATTCAATAATTCGTTTTTTATCCGAAATATGTGGCTCATTATTAGCCTTTTGTCTTTCTCGGGATCTGTTCCCAAGTCTACTTATTCGATTTACGTATTTTAGTGAGGAGCGCAGCTATAAATAATACGTCTTCAAAGAACGGGGGCTTACCACATAACTACCACTCAATTTGAGACCGTTAGATTAATCATTACGGTGCGGGACTGGTATCAGAAAGGACGGTGAAAACGTAACATTTTACCAACTTTTAGGTTTCTTCTGATTGGTTTGTTACGGCCCACCACGAATACCTATCCTGTACCAACCTCTTCATATCAGAGTGGCACTTGCAGCCTGTGTCCTCAATTGTTTGCTGGATGTATTCCAATCTCTGTCCTCCTCTAAAGTTTTTACCGTCTTCGGCTCTTTCTAGTGCCACGGAAGTTATTCCATTTTGTCATAACAGATGTCTTGTCATCCAGTCCCTTCTCCTTGTCAGTGTTTTCCCGATATTCCTTTCCTCTACTATTCTGCGGGGAACCTCCTCACTCCTTACCTTATCAGTCCATCTAATTTTCAACATTCCTCTGTAGCACCACATCTCAAATCCTTGTTCTCCTTTTCTCCTGCACTCCATGTTTCATTACAATAAAATACTCTGTCCCAAATGTACACTCATGTTCAGAAAAAAACAGATCACCTTGAAGTTCATATTCACGGGACATGTAAAATAGTATGATCCGCAGAAATTCTTAGCAATTGAACCATGTCGGCCCGCGATCTTTAGGTCAACATCGATACCGCGGCGCAACACCTCCTACCGGTAAAATGTACCTGCGGCTCTCTTCGTCGCTGTAACCGAAAGGTAATGGATCAGTATGTCTTGAGCAGACGAACAGGATGCCTCTAGACGAACAAGTGAACCGCACCGTCAAATCATTGAGTTTGAAGGCGGGCATATTTTTGGCATCACAGAATATGCTGCATAAATCCGGGAAATGGTGCTAGAGCGGCATGAAATGTTACGGCAATGAATTGGGTGCGTATAAAATGGTTCAATAAGACCATAGAACACGATGAGCTGTGTAATGCCGCGCCAGCCAGACCACCACCTGACGAGATCGACACCTCACCTGAATGTCATTGTAGGACATACCTACGTCCTCATCAGGTCTGGCGCAACGGTCGAACGGTGCAGTATCAGGTGTGACGGTCCATCGCCGTTTATTACGGCATGGGTTACGTGCGCGTCGTCCTCTTCTCCGCCTACCTTTGACGAATGTGCAGAGACATTCTAGACGGCAATGCTGTGGGGAACGACGTCACTGGGAACAAAAATTACACCAGGCAGTGTTTTCGGACGAATCCAGATTCTGTTTGTTTGAAAATGATGGCTGCATTTTGGTTCGCCGCAGGTAGGGAGGGCAGCATCACAGTGACTGCATTCGCACAAGACACACAGCGCAAACTCAAGTCCTTATGGTGTGGGGTCCTATTGGGAACAATCACAAATCACAGTTGATGCGTGGCCATGGCACTGTGACCAGTGTGACATCGGTGAATGACAGGCTGTGACCCTTAGCCATACCCTCTCTGCACAACAACTGAGACGCCAGTTTTCAGCAAGACAATGCAAGACCGTATGTTTCAGCGCGAAAACGTGCCTTCTTGGCATCACAGGATGTCAGCCTTGTGCCCTGGCCCGCCAGATCATGTGCCCAGTCGAAAATGTGTGGGATGTTGTGGAACGATGTGTGCAGCAGTGTGACCCCATGCCAACGAACACCGATGAACTTTGGAACCAGGTGAATGCAGCATGGATAGCTATACAACAGGATGCCATTCGCGCCTCTTACACGTCTAGGCCATGGAACAAGTGATCAGTACCCATGGCAGACTCCTGTCCTGCTAGGCAGCGGGACACGTGCTGAACACATGCTGAACTAAGGTGACTGAAATGGTACTCATTTTTGCAGAACATACCAACGTACATGTACTGTGAATATTAACGTCCTATTTCTAGCCGTTCAAGGTGTTCTGTTTTCTTTCGAAGATGAGTGTACATTCTCACTAATTTATTCATCAAATTAAGGTAAATGTTTGGTACTAATAGAGTTTTCTTGGCCAGGAATGCCCTTTTTGCCAGTGATAGTCTTCTTCTGATGTCCTCCTTGTTCCGTCTTGCATTGGTTATTTTTCTGCCTAGGCAGCAGAATATCTTAACTTCATCGACTTCCTGATTATCAGTCCTGATGTTAAGTTTCTCGTTGTTTTCATTTCTACTACTTCCCATTACTTTCGTCTGTCTTCGATTGGCTTTAAACTGTTCATTCCCTTCGGCGGATCTGTAATTCTTCTTTACTTTCACTAAGATAACAATGTCATCAGCGAATCTTATCCTTTTACCTAGATTTGTAATTCCACACCTTAAACATTCTTTTACTTTCATCATTGCTTCTTCGATGTACAGATTGAACAGTAGGGGCGAAAGACTACATACCTGCCTCACACCTTTTTTAATCCGAGCATTTCGTTCTTGATCGTTCACTCGTATTATTCCCTCTTGGTTCTTGTACATATAGCTTAACCCTATTTTCCACAGAATTTCTAACGTCTTGCACCATTTTACTTTGTCAAATCCTATGAACTTGACTTGATTTTTCATTAGTCTTGCTTTCAGTATCAACCACAACGAGAGAACTGCCTCTCTGTGGCAGCTACCTTTCCCAAAGCCAAACCGGTCGTCATCCAACGTATCCCCAATTTCCTTTTCCTTTCTCTGTATATTGTTC
Organism: Schistocerca cancellata; assembly: GCF_023864275.1. Lineage (NCBI taxonomy): Eukaryota > Metazoa > Arthropoda > Insecta > Orthoptera > Acrididae > Schistocerca > Schistocerca cancellata. The sequence continues at coordinate 847,625,584 of NC_064628.1, forward strand.
TTATTAGCAACTTGAGCGCATGAGCCGTTAATACGATTGTGCGATTATTCTCGCACATGTCAGCTCTTGTAGTTTTCAGAACTGTGTAGCTGACCTTTTCCTGAAAATCAGATGGTGTACCACCAGAGTCGTGCATTCTACACACCAACGGAAATAGTGGTTCCTTATTGATTATACAAATTCTGACTGAATGATATCTATTCCTTCCGCCTCATTCCAAAGCTCTTTTAAATTCTGATTCTAATACTGGGTTCCCTATCTCTCCTACATAGACTCCTGTTTCTTCTTCTATCACATGAGACAAATGTCCCCCCTCATAGACACCTTCAATATGCCACCTATCCACTATCTACTCTGCGTTTAGCAGTAGAATTCCCATTGCACTCTTAATGTGACCACCCTTGTTTTTAATTTCACCAAAAGATGTTTCGACTTTTCTTTACGCCGAGTCAGTCCTTATGACAATCATCTCTTTCTCGATTGTTTCACATTTTTCATGCAGCTATTTTGCCTTAGCTTCATTGGACCTCTCATTTATTTCATTCCTCAGCGACTTGTATTTCTGTATGCATGAATCTTCTTAAACACTTTTGTACTTCCTTCTTTTATCGATCACCTGAGTGGTTCAAATGGCTCTGAGCACTGTGGGACTTAACTTCCGAGGTCATGAGTCCCCTAGACTACGTAAACCTAACTAACCTAAGGACATCACACACATCCATGCTCTAGGCAGGATCAAGTGAAGTATTTCTTCTGTCACCCATGGAGTTGTCGCAATTACTTTCTATGTACCTACGTTTTTCTTTACTACTTCAGTGATTGCAATTTTTAGAGATGTCCACTCTTCTTCAAATGAACTGCCTACTGAGCTAATTCTTACTACAGTATCTACAGCGTTATAGAAGTTCATGCGTATCTCTTCATTTCTTAGTACTTCCTGTCCCACTTCTTTGCGTATTGAATCTTCCCTACGAATCTCTTACATTTCAGCCTACTCTTTATAACTTCTAATTTGCTATCTGAGGGTATATCTGCTCCTGAGACGCCTTTCAATCCAGTATCTGATTACGGAATCTCTGTCTCATCATGACGTAATCTAACTGAAATCCTTCTATATCTCCCTGCCTTTTCCAAATACACCTCCGCCTGTTGTGATTCTTGAACAGAGTGTTCGCTATTACTAGCTGAAATTTGTTGCAGAACTCAGCCTTCCTCCTCTTTCACTTCTACTACCAAGCCCATTTTCTCCCGTAATCCTTTCCTCTATTTGTTCTCCTACACTCGTATTCCAGTCCCCCGTATCTGTGAAAGTTTCATCTCCTTTCCGTACTGTATTAACCTTGAAAGTGGAGTTATCTGTTCTGCTTAGTGCAGCACATTCCTCCTATAATTGCTACTTCCCAACTTTTTTCAGTGTAGTAGTAAAACAAGTCCACATAGTTGTGTGAAAGATGGACTTCAGAAGTGCAAATATTGATACTGAACGCTCTCAAGAGATAGGGCACCAATCCCACAGTCAGGATAAATTGCATGAACATTAATGAATGAAGGTAAATTGCAAAATGTATGTATATAACTACTTTTTTAAATTTATGTGGGTTGTAAAATTTAGGTTAGTAAACAAATCCAAAAGTACGCTTATTTAATAATGCGACTTTTTAAATGTACTTATTTATGAAGCTACAGTTTAACCAATATTTTAGTCAAATGTGCAATCACAGAGTCTTGGTTTCTTCATATTTCAGATGAGTCTGGGAGTATTACAACACGAAGACATCAAACGGGTACTAACAAAATCTGCGCTCAAGATAAGTTGGGATGAGGTGTCCTGATTATGAAAAACCGTATTTATTAATAGGAAACATTTATTGGGTGAATATAATGAAAACTTCTCCAAGCAAGTCGTTTGACAACATTCATTATTTTCACAGTCACTTTAAAAATTTGTAACAAAGCGGAAAATAACAACTGACGGAAATTCAGGAAACTAATTAGTTGCTATTTACCATTGTATTTAAAGAAACAACTCGGTCATAAACTAGTGTTCACTAACTGTCAAAACGAGGCAGGGTTGTCGGTTGAGTTTTCTTACAAAAAATGGTTCAAATGGCTCTGAGCACTATGGGACTTAACATCTATAGTCATCAGTCCCCTAGAACTTAGAACGACTTAAACCTAACTAACCTAAGGACAGCACACAACACCCAGCCATCACGAGGCAGAGAAAATCCCTGACCCCGCCGGGAATCGAACCCGGGAACCCGGGCGTGGGAAGCGAGAACGCAACCGCACGACCACGAGATGCGGGCTAGTTTTTATACAGTTGTTAAGCAAGTAGAAGACCAGTAGGCCTGACAGAAGAAAAAACATCTGATTGATCTATTACTTTCCATTTCTCCAAATCGAAACACTTTCCTCAAAAACTTAACCTCCTAGATGAGGAAAAAACGCCATGCCATAAGAAGGTGATAACGGTAATGTAACACTGCATTCTGCATTAAATTTAATTTGTTTAGCAATGTATTCCTATTCTTGGTTCAACTGCTATGCCAAACTTGGGAGCAGCGAAGAACGCCAATAAGTACTTCTAATACTGACATTTTGTAATAACTGAATAATAATATATTCTCGAATTTAGTATTTACAGTTTTAAAGTATAGATTTGTTGGTTTAACGACCTATATCACAAATAAAACTGTTAGTTCATAGATAGTTCTCGTTCTTCAGTTTTAACAAATTTCTGTTTCTCTGGAAACCCTGTTTTTAAACTTGCACAGCTCATTTACAGCGTGGTGGTAATTCATAATACTCACAAATTATCCTGGTGAATCAGTCTATCAATTACTGAAAACCGTATCAAAATCCCTACAGAAATTCAGGAGGTTAGCCTTCACGAACAAACAGAAAACGCGGCGTGTAAATATATGACGACGATGTCGAGGTACAGAGCAATCGCTGTCTGTCATAATTTGAACATAAGGTGACCCTTCGAACGTGGCTCATGTGACTAGCGACCGAGCAGAATATATAGGTGGACACGATACGTAAAGGGGCATATTACGCTTCAATCCACACGGATGAGCAGACGGAAAACAATTTGCGAATATTGCCTGCAGTGTCCCCTGTTAGCTGCGGCGTGTGGGTGTACCTAACCCAGTGCAGAATATCGTATGCTGTTTATTGAACTGCCCGAATGACACTTCTACAAACCGTGGACCTCTGCGGCTACACGTCTGACATACGAGCTCGCCATCTCTGTTAGTGCAGTCCTGATTAAACAACCACGTCGAGAGGCCCTCTATTGGAACAGGACGCTGTGATACACTTTGATTTCACACACCTCATTAGCCAGTCCCATCATACCAGATTTTCGTCACCTAGGTGTTGCATCGAACGACTCTATTACGCTGCTCTGTATTGCTTCAGAAAAAGACACAGTACATTTGCTAGCAACTGATAACAATATAGACAGAAACTAAATTACTGAGATTCTGTAGCTGATAACTTTTTTGTCAGTCTTCTGGATTGTTTGATGCTCTCCTCTTCATCTCAGACTAGCATTCAACACCGAAGGTCTTCCATTATTTTATATATTTATTCCAATCTCTGGGTTCCTCTAATTCTCTTTCTCTATATCTCGCTCCAGTGACTCGAAAATTTTTCTTCGATGTCTCACACCTTGTCATATTATCTTCTTCCTTTATAGGTAATGTTTTCCATATATCCATTTCATTCACGTTTCTGTAGATAATCTCATTTCTTACCTAATCAGTTCATTTGATTTATAGCACACCTCAAAAACACTATGTCTCAAATCGTTCGATTCACTTCTAGTGCGGTTTTCCCTTAGTCTGTGATCAATTCCTGTACATTACTATGTTCCGAACATTCTTTCTCAGGTTAAGATCTCTGTCTGATACCACTACCTTCCTTTGGCGAGGAATACTCTCTTTGAGCATACTAACTTCGTCCATTAAGAGCCATTTTACCTACAAGGTAGTAGAATAGCTTCATTTGCCGCGTACCCTTTGGTTTTGATATTAAGTTCATCGCAAATCGCATTCCTGCTGCTTCTCAGTAGTTTTGGGTTTCTTCGCTTTACTCTCTTTCCACATTCTGAGCTCAGTGGATTATTCATTTCTTTCAAAATGCCTTTCACTTCTTCCTCACTTTCACAGAGCATACTAATTTCATTACTGTCCCTTACAGAACGTCAATCAAAATTCTGAAACGCTTTTATTTCCTTGATTGTTGCTTCCAAATACAAGTTGGACAGTAGAGGGGACAGAGTGCATCTTCGCTCTACACTCTTTTCAGTGCTAGCATTTCTCCATTATTATCTTTTGCCCTTTGCTCTTGTATTTGCAGTGCAACGAAATTTAGGTAAGCTAGAAATTATCATTAGTTGTAACCTGATTTCCAGCATGTTTCTTTTATTGCTTACTTCACTTGAGTCTCACATTTTTTACTATTCGTAACGTCACAGAGGCTGATATCCTTCTGTGTGCAGTTACTTGACTACTTTATACCTAGAATAGTTGTAGCATATTGAATAGGCAGCTGCGGGTGTTCTTAACAGTTGTAGACAATGAGTGATGCCTTCTACTCGTTCATAGACGTATGTAGAAGAAGCAAGGCAAAACACTCTCTGAAAGTATTGGCAGCGATTCAGGTAATTTCTAGACACAACATAATTAGTCCAAAACACGAAGTCACTCTTTGAAGATGTTTGACACCTGTTACCGAGGTAGGTTCCATAAAACATTTTATAGAGCTTAGATTCACGACTCGTAGCTTGGAGACTGTTGGAAAAATGTAACATTCATCGACCCCCCCCAGTCATCAATCTGAACAGCTATCTAAAAGTAAAACAATTTTTAAGCACGGGTTGTGAAAATAGAAACAAGTTCTATCAAATATGTTCGTTCCTTAACATCAATAAGAATTTCATGTCCTCATTTAGACACTTTGTTGGGAAATTTGCAATGCATGTGAAGCATATTAACAAAAGTGGACTGCTTCATATACAAATGTCGCACCTCACACGGTGGGGAACGGTCTTAAAATTAATTTCAACACGACTCACATAGGTACCGGTAGACTTCTTTTTATTACTTTTTTCTGGCGCTCTCCGTCTCTCTCTTGCGTTTGCATTGGCAGTGTGGTCATACTGTTTTGACTTTATTTGCTTCATCTGTGTTGCTACGCTCGGTTAAATTCTCGTATTTCTTGGATATTGCAGAAGAAGCAAACATTAGTCTGCAAAACTTAAACAATTTCTAGAAAGTCAAAGCTCTCCGTGTAAGAAAGTAAGGCTTTTGAGTGAATTAAATATCACCGAAAGATTTATCTTGGAGTCTTCACTGTAGTTTAGAATCTCTGCAAATTAAAGTTTCGAGGGAGCTGATTCGTTAAAAAAAATAGAGAGTAAAATTCTTGGTGACATGTAAATAAGTTTTATGGGCGTTTCGAAAGCACCCGCTGAAATAAAATCTTTTCCTCTATGGGTAACGTTCCTCTCCTGTGGAACATCTACATTTACAAGCATACTCTGCAAGCGGTCTTATGGTGCGTGACAACTGTAACTCAACTAGTTTCTTTTCTTCCTGTTCCACTCGCAAATGGAGCGAGAGTAAGACAGCTGTCTTTATGCCTCCGAGTGAGTTCTCATTTCTCTTATCATGTCTTCTCGGTACTTAAGAGAAATGTACGTTGCCGGCAGCAGAACAGTTGTGTAGTCAGCTTAAAATGCCAGACCTTTAAATTACGTGAATGGAAGAACAAATTTCCTAAACTTCTTCTTGACGATATCTGAGAGTCAAGAGTCACTATACAAGAGTGTGCTACCAGCCTCTGCTACGGAGGCGGAGTAACCGTACAGACCGTATGAAGCGGTAACATTGGCTTAAGAGCGAATGGGGGTCATGATAAACTGGACTGTAGTGTGGGACTGAGAAGGGAATGCTCCAATAAGACTTGTCGAAATCTACCCTGACATTTTTTATACAGGAAGAGGACAACGAAAGAAATGCACTGCAAAAAATTTTGCTGTTAAGAGGCACTGCAAGTATTTTGTAAAAAACGTTGAAGTTACACATTTCTGACGCACGAACAACAGCTACCAAAAGCAGTTTGGACAGCGCTGCCCACATAGCGCGCGACTCGACGAATCACTCACGCAGCGCCGCGTAGCGGAATTATCCGGAGTTCAGAGACACCAATTTCAAGCACATAAAGCCTGGTTTACAATGGATCGAATGGATTGGATTGGATTGTTTGAGGGAAGAGACCAAACAGCGAGGTCATCGGTCTCATCGGATTAGGGAAGGACGGGGAAGGAAGTCCGCCGTGCCCTTTCAAAGGAACCATCTCGGCATTTGCCTGGAGCGATTTAGGGAAATCACGGAAAATCTAAATCAGGATGGCCGGACGCGGGATTGAACCGTCGTCCTCCCGAATGCGAGTCCAGTGTGCTAACCACTGCGCCACCTCGCTCGGTGGAGCGAATGGAAGCGAAAACGTGCGAATGAGCATTTGCAGAAAATTCACTAACATTCGCTTGTATAGAGTAGAATCGCATATACTAGAGGGAACGGAAGAGAATGGGAAGTGGCGGATTTATATATAGGCCCACAAGGCACAGTCCTCGGGTAGATCGGTGTGGGGGGGGCCTCTTAATAGGAGCGGCATTACTTGCTCTGTACTCATTTTAACTTTTACGTTTTACAATAATTGCGCTTACAAACGACAAAAATGTTTAATATTGTTAAAAAACTTGCTAGTTTAAATAAGTCTTAAGAACGAAATTCGACAATACAGGCTTGGAAATATACATAGTTTACTTGGTGACTGAATGGAAATTTAACATTGTCTTTCTGGCTGGTATCATCTTCATGATTGTTCAAAATATTTTGTAGTAAGCTGTCAGGACGGCAATCTACCAATACAATGTTTGAAACATTATTATGCCGATAATGTTGGATTTTACTTAACCCTACCACATTTTCCCCGTGAAAATACCGGGAAGAGTTGTGATAAACTAAGCAGCTGTTTGTTAAATACTGTAACATGTGAGGGCCTCAGTATATAAAACCCGACTCTACTTATATTTCTTGTAGAAATTACGGGGAAGTATAAAGTCAACCCTCCATTACTGTAATTAATTTGAAAGCTCTGTGGTCTTCGGTATATGAGCTTTGATTTAATGAAAACATGTTGATACTGGGAATGTCTTACATTTTTAAACACATGTTTATAGGAATAGAACATAAGCAGAGGATCTAATAATTCGTGAAATACATATCACAACAGCTTAAAAATATTATTTATTTATTTACTTAGTTAGTTTTTTTGGCGAAAAAACAAGAAGAAACCAACTTTCGTTTGTCTCATTTATTGTGCTGCAGCCGGCACGATATCAAACTTCCCATTCTGTGCTCTCGAGTACTACGTGGCATTGCAAATTTAATATTAAGCTTCTTAACTAAGCTTTCCTTCTTCGAGGAAAGGTTATATCTATTTTATGTTGGAACAAAAGGTGCATTTGCGTGTAGACATAATAGCAGTGTTCACACAAATGGCAACACACAATATCAACTGCCAAAAAGACTACTTAAACTTTGTAGTCAGTCTTCTCTGCCCACATAAATCGTTAAAATGTTATAAGAAGAAGTGGGATAAGGGTCGATCTAGCACACGTCACTGCAAGAAACGGCAAAAATTATTTGCTTTGTAAATTAGAAAGACAGTGTCAATAATATTGAGGACATTTTTCCGTCCCAGCTAAAATACCGGCAACGTGGGAAACAGAAGCCAAAACATGAGACTGTTCCGTTTTCTTTACGAGACGAATTCCAGCCGGCAGGTGTGCTTCTACTGTCCACTGACAACAGAGAAAGAGGCAACAGTGAAATTAATTATTCGGCATAGTTCTTTCATGGCGCACTTCCGTCGAGTAATTCGAGTTGGTCAGTTGATCGCTCCATTTTTAAAGAAAAAATCTTTGTGCTCATGTACCGTGTTTAAGGTAAAAAGCTTTGTGTTCATGTGCGGTGTAGTACGATTTTAACTGGATACAATCTTTCTTTCTTTCCTTTTGCAAAGCTTTTTCTTTTGTTTTCACTGTTGGTTGACAATTTTATAAGTGCCTTAATAAGAATAACAGTGAAAAAAGCAAAAGTGCAAAATTAAGTGACGCAGGCGGAATTTCGGAAATTATCGAAGGAAAGCGAGAACGAGAACCTAACGTTCTAAAAGCGATTGGCTGAGTAGATAAACTTTTCGCAAAAAATGCTGCTGTTTCTACTTCGAGTTCAAGTAGTAAGGATGATATTATTTTTGGCATTAAAACTGTTGTAAAAGAAGTAAATACAGACTAAACGAAAGTTAAAAATGAAGAAAAGCAAACTGTTCCTGATTTCGAGTTTCACGAAAAACTAAGTGTCGAGTCAGACATTACAAAAAGAAATAACATCGTTAGTGATGATTCTGCAGAATGGTGTGTCAATGAATCAACAATCGACATTCTCTTACAACGTGGCATTAATCAAATTGTAACGGTGATTTTTCTAATTCAAGAAGTACAATTGGAGATAAAGCCAGATATTTGTACAAAAATATATTTTACCGTAAACTTTTAAATGCTGAATCAACTTTGCGTGATTTTGTAGTATACTCCTGTACCACAGGTGTTGTTTTTGTGCACCATGTACACTGTTCGGAGGTAAGGCCGCTATTGGAAAAATATTTCTAATATTTTATGTCATCATGAGAATTAACTTGAACACAAAAATTCTGAGTTATCACTCGGAACAAGAAATAAGTCACTTGGAACAACAGATAACCATTTCTAGTCATATGTTGACGTATTGGCCCAGTGTATTGAAAAGGGTGTTTGCCGTAGTGAAGATGCTCAGAAGTCGTGGACACATTTAATGATTCCATTCATTACATAATGGTCGATTTATGATGTCTTTTGAACTTCCAGCAGAGTCTGATCCTTCAGAGCACTTTGAACGATATGGATAGCCAGGGCATGGACACACAAGTTATCTTCCTTCAACAATCTGTGAGGAAATAATAGAGCTTGTTATATGAAGTCTTCACGTGTTGTTAGCCGAGTAGCGTCGTCGTCTCGTAGCAACGTTTCGATGGAATGAGTCTCCATCATCTTCAGGCGAAGTGTCGGGATATCGCTCACTCTCATCTTATACTTCCCCTCTGTGGGGAAGTGTGTGGGGGAGTTTGTAGCCTTTCAGCTTTTACTCCTCTGTGTACTTGTGTGTGTTATTTTATCTGTGATTTTTTGGTGTCTGTGAAATGTGATGAATATTCTGTATGTGTCTGGTACTTGCCAGAGGTTGGTGAGATGATTGGTAGTATGTGGGAGGGAGCTGGACTAGGGATTGGATATTGGGATTTTCTTTTCGATTTAATAGGCGAAGATCGTCATTGGGCGTTTGTGCTTATCGTGGGACATGTCATACCGATGTAGGGAGTGGATAAGAACATTTCCTGATCTGGAAGAGTCTTCATAGAAGGCTCTTACCAGATCCAGGAAACGCTCTCTCCGGAGTAGGATCTCTGCTGTGGCGTGCAGATCATCGGCTGGGAATCCGAGGGACAGAAGCAGTGCTTCCTGAGGGCGTCATTCTGCAGCATCTGGAGTTTGTCCAGGTGTTGTTTCACCGTGTATCCCCAGTCAGGGAATGCATATTCCATTACTGGCCGGATCAGAGCCTGATACACAGTCACTCCTACAGAGCAGTGAAGGGAGCTGGTTGAGGATTGCATACAAGATGGACATTCTGGCCCACACTTTCCTTTGGAACTCATCTGTGTGGGGTTTCCATGTAGTACGAGAGTCCAAGGTTACGCCAAGGTACTTAGCGGTTCTGCGCGGGGGGAGTTGGGTTCCGTTTAGGTGAAAGTGGAGGGGGGGAAGAGGGGTTTCCCCCGAACACCAGGCTATGAGGTCCCCCCTAGCACCAGGCATAGCCGTCCTATACATGGAGCACTTCGAAAAGCTAGCACTTGGCACTGCTACACACAAGACAAAAGCCTTCTACAGGTAGGTTGACAATACTTTTGTAGTTCGGCCACGTGGCAGGGAGAAACTGCTAGAGTTCCATCAACACCTCAATTGTAAACATGAAAATATCAAATTTACCATGGACATAGAAGAGAACAGAAGCTTACTCTTTCTGATATCCTGATCACAAGGAACATAGACAGGACCCTGGGACACGCAGTGTACATAAAGAGAACACACACGGACTTCTATCTTAATGCCAATGCAATTCTGTACTCAACACCTTAGTGCACAGGGCCAGGTCCATCTGCGATAAGGCAAGTTTGCCAGGAGAATTGCAACACCTCAAGGACACCTTCAAGAAAGATGGATACAGTGAGACACAAATAAGGAGAGCTCTGAAGACCGATCACAAGAAGAGAGCGTTTCCACTAAGCATGTAAAGTTCGAATGGCTCTGAGCACTATAGGACTTAACATCCGAGGTTATAGTCCCCTAGAACTTAGAACTACCTAAATCTAACTAAGGTCATGACACACGTCCATGCCCCAGGCAGGATTCGAGCCTGCGACTGTAGCAGTCACGCGGTTCCGGACTGAAGCGCCTAGAACCGTTCCGCCACCGCGTCCGGCGCCTTTAAAGTCTAATGGTCATCTTCTTCTTTGTTTTTATTTTTATTTTTTTTTTCAAAGACAAAAGTGGTTTAGTGGCCAAGCCCGCGCTTCGTGATCAAGAGAGCGTGGTATCAAATCCCGTTCAGAGCACAAATTTTTCACTTTGAATTTTAACCGAGCATTCGTTTCGCAGCCGGCCGGTGTGTCCAAGCGGTTCTAGGCGCTACAGTCTGGAACCGAGCGACCGCTACGGTCGCAGGTTCGAATCCTGCCTCGGGCATGGATGTGCGTGATGTCCTTAGGTTAGTTAGGTTTAAGTAGTTCTAAGTTCTAGGGGACTTATGACCTCAGATATTAAGTCCCATAGTGCTCAGAGATATTTGAACCAATTTTTGATTTCTCACAGATGTTGGAGTGGCCACAAAAGATATGTGGTTCGGATTCTACGATAAAGTGCAGGTCTCCATTTCGCGATTAGGTAACTGGGGTAGGTTAGGGACATGTAAGTAGAGGCAGTGGAGTCCAGTTGAAAGATCTGCTAGTGGTCCACAGGGTACATCCGATAGAATTCTCCTTCGCTCGTGGTTGTTAGCTAGTTTTCTCCGGTGAAAACTTGTCTTAAACTATACAAACATTTTTTGAATAACTTCGGACCGGCAGTTCGTTTCTTGCACATGTAATTCTGGTAAAAGTGGCCAGCTGAGAAAATCAAATCATGGCTGTGTTTGATGTCACAGACGACTTCCATCAATGAGGCCTTATAATTTGTTGAAGTGAAATGTGTCTTGCTGTACTACGTTGTATAACAATTCCTGTAGGCAATTTCTTATCATAATGTTTGAATGTTATACATTTGACTATAAGTGAACCGTTCTTTGTTTATTTCCTGTAGTTGCCACAAAAATGCGAAGTGTCTATTCAATGGCGAAAACCAACATCTTTGTTTCACTAGGCCTACTGGACAAAGGAAAAATTAATGCAGTCAGGCACTTCGCAGTAACCACTGGTTTTATTAAGACAGAACTGGGATGGAGTCAGAAATGGTCCCGGGCGTTGTTCTGCATACTGCGCTGCATACCAGGTATACTTGATCAAATTCGTGGTGCAGAAAACCGGTAATGCACAAATGACTGGAGCTTACGAATACTGTTCCGCTGGTAAACCTGAAATGAGAGAGATGTATCGGAAATTATGTTGTCTGATAATTTGCTGAAAAATGTTTTCCTTTGTCGAAAAAATTCTTTACCGAGAGGTTGAATCGCACCAGTAGTTCCAGACGGAATCCACATTACGTCTACAGATTTTTCGCCGTCCTGCACAAAAACAGAGGCGCCATTATGTACAGACCACGAATCGAACAGAAGCAAAGAATTAGTTTCTGCAGCTGGTAGGAATACGTTTCGAACGAAATGTAGAAAATTATTCTTTCCCATTTCTCCAGATTTTGATACATCGACTGCAAGATTTTTGCAACTGAACAGTCCATTTTTTTTATTCTTAATTTGCATTTCGGTTCTTGAAGACAGATATACATCTGCGTAAGCTGTAATGCACTCATACTTATCACTGGTATTATCGTATATGGATGTGTCACTGCATTCATTGATTGGGCAACCGATTCCGTCTCATTTTCACCCCGAAATGATAAAGTGCGGTGTTCACGTAGTTCTTTCTCGAACCTGGCTCATTAGCGTTATAAACAGTAATTTGTGGAACAGCAAGTTTCGTCTATACATCAGCTATTTACATTGTCTGTCACCGGCAGCGGCTCTACGCGTTTACGTGACGTAAACTTGGTACATTTCCGACTTCCTATTCTGTACCATTTCTTGAACTTGCATAGCCAGATCGACGAACACTGCCAATTAGCAATGTTCATGTGAGATGCAATTCGGAGTCTCGAAAATCGCCATCGGTAACGGTGCATAGCCTCTACGAGCAGTTCTAAAACTTTCAAACATTTTTTATTCAGATGGTTTCGCGATTCTGTTTGGCGCATACTTCTTACTTTATGTAATTCATTCTTAATTTGTACAGTCGATGCTCCGATTTTACGTAACGAAAACGCATTTGCTCACTGTGTAACTTCATGTCGTTCGAATGAAAGTCAACTAAGTGATCTAGAAAATGACGCACATGTACGTCTTCCGGAGGAATAGGTGATTTTGGCTGGAAACCCCGTTCCTCATATTTCAACACTGCTTAATTGAGAACTTTAATTGGATCCAACATTACTGTGAAACTAGAAGGAAAAGAAAGGTGCTATTAGCAGGCGTACCTTACGAAAGCATAATAAATATTGATTCAGCATTATCCGTATCGTCAATACTTTCCAATACTGCAAAAAGCAACTGATAATGTGTAATACATGTTACTTCAGTGGCTAATTCGAGAGAATAGTAACTGTGTACTGTAGTATTGGAGAAACTATCAACGAATGGTAACCGGAGACGTCCTTTACAAATTACGATCGGGTTGTGTCGTGTTTCCTGTTTACAAATGTACTGCCGACCTCGGCTGTGTGTGTGTGTGTGTGTGTGTGTGTGTGTGCCTAGTTGCGCATGCGCAGTCGCTACAGCGCCAGTGGGGGTGCACATTTTTACCGCCGCCTGCCGCTCTACGAATTTGGCAATTTTCAGGTTGTTTTTTTTTAAAAACTTGCAGTGCCTCTTAGCAGCAAAAATTTGTTCAGTGTATTTCTTTCGTTGTCTTCTTCCTGTGTAATAAATTTCAGGGTAGGTTTCGACATGTCTTAACGGACCATTCCCTTGTGAGTTTGAGTCCACTAACAGCTTTTCTACATAGAAATGTATTGTTTTACGACAAGGGCAGTTTGTTCGTTGTCCTTAGGCTTCGTGATCTCCCAGTAACTGCTTTAACTTCGTTCTTGTGAGTTAAAATAGCTATGCAGTACAGCAGCCAGCTACACCTATCATGTCAGTCTCGGTCTGATTTAGATGGTTGTTCTATGCGGCCAACATTGTTTCACGTGGCAACCAAATCTATTGTTGTGAGCAGCTCTTCATGATTATCAATCGTACCAGCCAGGTACACCTCTGATTGCTGTATTTCCCGTCGGTTAGGGTCTCTCTGGTAGTGAATTTACGAAAATGCATTTCTGTAATGTGTTGCTTTAACAACTAAGTAAGGAAATTTATGTGCACATTTAATGGAAGTTCATATTGTTATGGTGCGGTCGTGTTTCAGAGCTTCGCGTACGGATCAGCTTGGATGTACTTCGTAAAGAGATACGTGCGTTTCTGGTGTTCTTGCCTCTATACACAGTCTAGCCACTAGTAAAAACAAAAACGTTCCTCATCACACCACACCCAAACACTTGCCAGTGCTACGACATGACGAAATGATAGAAATGGCCGTATCTTTTGATTTTAGTGACTTAGAACATAAATTTTTATGCTCCTCCAAGCGACTATGCATTTTAGTACATGATAAAAATTTCAGTTAGATGCGTCTAATCATTCCTCAGGAAAAGGGACTTTAACATTGGCACATACAGGGAAACAGACAACTATGTAACCATATAAGGGCTCCGTCTTTACTCATAGTACGGAAACTTAAAATAGGGAGCTATGACTTCTAAATATGGACGAATAATAGAGAATTTCAGAGTTACATCACTCAGTGGAAAACAAGGATTAGAATAGAAAGTTATGACATTAGCTACGGAAGAGATGTAACAAATATCTCTAACAGGGGGTATAGGAATAAGAGCAGTACGAATGGCCATAGCGTAATAGAGATACTGAAGAAACTGAACTAGCACACAGTTAAAGACAGGCACAGACTTTCCTACGAAAGCCTGTTTAATATGTTTCAAGAATCACCAGTAAGTGACGGATCAAGGAACCGATACCCCACCATACACTATTCCCGCATGGATCGCGAAGATTAATTTAGGTTAATTACTGAGGACACTGAGGATATTCAGCAAACATTCTTCCAGCGCTGCATGCATCAGAGGAACGGGAGGATCCCCTAATAACTGGTGGAATGGCAACTAGCCTTTGCCATTCCATACATGTTTTGCACGCTATGGGCTTGGATGTGTAAGCATAAATACCACTGAAAGCTACATATCTTCCAAGCTAGCTATGAAATTGTTATGAAACTCTGAAAAAACATATATCCTGTAAAATATTTTCGTCAGCACGGATAAAAGTCCTCTTCAGACTTTCCTATGAGTTATGCTGTTCTTCGCCATGAATCTACGAGGGCTGTTCAGAAAGTAAGCTCCGATTGATCGCGAAATGGGAACCACAGTGAAAATTAGAAATGTTTTATTTTTAACAGTTAGCTACACCATCCAGCTACTTCTCTACGTAGTTGCCGTTCTGACTAAGACATTTGTCGTAGCGTTGTACGAACTTTCCAATACCCTCATCATAAAAGACAGCCGCCAGTGCTTTCCGCCAATTCTCTACGCTGGCCTACAGCTCGTTTTCTGTGCCAAAATGTTGTATTCATAGCCAGCGGTTCATGTGAGCAGAAATGAAACGCAGGGGGAGTCAATTACGGGCTGTATTGTGGGTAGTCAAACATTTCCAATTGAAAACGATGCAGGAGCATCTTCATTGCCCCTTCAGAATGCGGCTGAGAATATTGCGTTGTAGAAGAAACTGCACGACAGTTATGTAATGTTGGCTGTATAGCTTCAGGCGAAATTTCTCACCAGGTCTTCGTACTTGGCGGGAGACACTATTCTCTAGCCAACTTTACGCTCAGAAATGAGAGGAGTGACGTGATGCTATCTAGGGTCATACTAGAGACACTGCTCAACACATCTGTGCAAAGCTTTATCGGATTATCATAGTCGTTTCCATTTCGCGATCAATCGGAGCTTACTTTCTGAACAGCCCTCGTATATTGTTCTTTAACGTTTCCTAATGTCGTCTACCCCTTATCTTTGTCTTATCGTTTCGAATCTGACAAAATACTTAGCTGGTCCATACATCAGCTACTCCGCTGTCTTTACGTGACTCCCTCTTTCAACTAAGCTTCATAGCGGCCAAAACTTTCTTCAGCACCAGTCTGTTTTTTCGTCTATTTGTTTGTTGTCTAGCCTCTTCTAGAGTAGTTAGTGTGTGCAATAGTCGAAGCTTTCCAAGTTTTCTCCGTCTTTTCAAAATGTTTACTAATGTTGTAACCAACCGAATGGGAAAAATGTGAGACCAGCACTGCGACACCTTTCAATTTGATATAGTTAGGAGAAAACTGTACGCTTATTCTATTGTTCTGTTCTAGTTTAAGACTAAAGTCCACCATTTATTCACGAGAAAAACGCAATTCTGTCGTACATTAGTGTACCGCGTATCATGCAACAAATAACACAACAGTGTCAGTATTAAGGCTCCCTGATTGAAGTAGTTTAAGTACGAAATTAAGTTTTCTTCTAGTCTGGAAATGATAGCAACTACAAAAACTCGATCTTCAATAACACACCACATCTGATGAGAACTTTTTATTAAGCAGGTAGTTAATTTAGTCTGAATTAAAAGCTTCATTACGAAGGAATCGACTGCGAAGTTTTGAAAGACAAGAAAGTCAGTTTCACTACTGTCTTCTGTCTCAAAAACAATTCTATCTATTATAAAGGAGAGACTAACGAATTACATCAGTAAATAAGCCATCAGTAAATAAAACCTGCTTAACGAAACACAGTTTGGTTTCAGAAGTGAATTACAATATCGGCTATTACTGAGTTTATAAAAGTGGTACTTGTTGCTATGTCCAAAGATGATTGTCTTTCATACACAGTCTTAGACTTGTCCGAGTATGTTCGGGCTGATAACTATAAAATATTGATAAATCTCCGGGATAGCAAGAATATCGAACGAGTGATTCTAGTCTCATCTTGAAAACGGGGTGAAAAAGGTAGAGTTATTTCTGGCATCTGCTGATGCTAAGTTTGTTCTAAGTATATGACTTCCTAGATAACAGACGACATGGAGTAAAAGTTGTCCATGCCGATGGCAGCAACTGTCTCGAAATCTGGCAGAAAACCCAAAGAGATTCTGGTCATGTATAAAGCACACCAGTGGCAAGACGCAATGAATACCTTCACTGCGTGATAACAACGTTGAAGTCACTGGTAACAGTGCCACTAAAGCAGAGTTATTAAACACGGTTTTCCGAAACTCCTTCATCAAAGAAGACGAAGTAAATATTATTGAATTCCAATGAAGAACAACTGCCAAGATGAGAAACATAGAAGTAGTTATCCTCAGTGTAACAAAGCAGCTTAAATCACTTAATACAGGCAAGGCTTTCGGTCCAGATTGTGTACCAGTCGGGTTCCTCTCACAGTATGCTGATAAAATAGCTCCATATTTAGCAACTATATACAACCACTCGCTCACAGAAACATCCGTACCTAAAGACTGGAAAATTGCTCAAGTCAAACCAATACCGAAAAATGGAAATAGGAGTAATCCACTGAATTACAGGCATATATCACTAACGTCGATTTGCAATAAGGTTTGGAACATACACTGTATTCGAACATTATGAAGTACCTCGAACAAAACGTTTTATTGACACATAGCACGGATTCATAAAATATTGTTGTTGTGAAACACAACTAGCTCTTTGTACTCACGCTATCGAAAGGGGATATTAAATTGATTCCATATTTTTAGATTTCCAGAAGACTTTCGACACCGTTCCCCACAAGCGTCTTCTAAGCAAACTGCGTGCCTACGCAGTAGAGTATCGCCTCAGTTGTGCGACTGGATTCCTGAGTTCCTGTCAGAAAGGTCACAGTTCGTAGTAATAGACGGGAAGTCATCAAGTAAAACAGAAGTAATATCCGGCGTCATCAAGGAACTTATAGGCCCTCTATTGTTCCTTATCTATATTAAGAACGTAGGAGACAATCTGAGTAGCCGTCTTAGATTGTTTCCAGATGATGCTGTCATTTACCGTCTTGTAAAGTCATCAGATGACAAAAACGACTTTCAAAATGATTTAGATAAGATATCTGTATATTGCGAAAAGTGTCAGTTGCCCTTGAATATAGAAAAGTGTGAAGTTATTCACATGAGTACCAAAAGAAATCAGCTGAATTTCGATTACGCGGTAAGTCACACAAATCTGAAGGCTGTAAATTCAGCTTGCCGTTCTAGAGTGGAACGGTAGAGAGACAGCTTGAAGGTGTTTCATTGAACCCTCTGCCACGCACTTTATTATGATTAGGAGAGTAATCACGTATATGTAAATGTTACTGATAAACGTCAGAACTCCTGTTATAGAAAGCAAATGAAATCGTCAAGGATGTTTACGGTTGTGCATCATTTAATAAACTGACTTTGAGCATAAACAAAAGCATTCGTATGTAATTCAGCGTAAAAATTGGATACAACTCTAACAAATTAGGTATCGATGGCATATCTCTGGATCCGCCAGGAATCTGACTGGAGTAGAATTCTCGTCAGTTATGAGTCTCACTTCGAACTGCCCCAGTGATGAGCGGATACTTGCCTGGAGATACCCAGGCAGTGATGGGGTACCACCATGACTGCCAGCAGACGGCCTGACAGCCATGAGTGATGGTCTGGGGTGCCATTCCCTTTCATAGCAGGACCCCTTTGGACGCCATCCTTGGTACGCTTACAGAACAGCGGTGTGTCGACGGTATTCTAGGCCTCATTCAGTTGACCTTCATGGTAAGCCATCCTGGGCTTACTTTTCAGGAAGATACTGACCTCCCGCACACGGCGAGAGTTTCTACTGATAGTCTTCATGGTTGCCAGTCTCTATACTTGCCGGATCACTCTCAACCTGAGCACTTTTGGTGCAGTATGGACAGAGCCCTCCAACCAGATCCAGATTTTGACGTTCTAATGCGCCACAGAAATTAGCACGATATCGTTTAGGAGGACATCCAGTAACTCTATCAATCAGTACTAAGCCGAATAACTGTTTGCGTAAGGGCCATAAGTGGACCAACGCCTTATTGACTTGCTCAGCTTGTAAAGCTCCATCTCTGGAATAAATTATCGTATTTTCTTAATTGGCAATAATTTGTTTGTCTGTATATGCCCATGAGATATACCTATTTCCGTCTTATTTGGATAATTCCTTTACGGTGCGTCGTTTTCCTTTCCACATCCTATACTATGAATAAAATGAAGAGTACTGTAAATTTCTGTGTATCAAGTAATACTTTAATATTGAGAGACGGTTGTAAATACTCAGAACATTCGAGTGAAAATGAATTGTACAAAGTTAAATTGATCTACATGTCTATATTGTAATAAAATGAATGGAAATTTTATATGCTATAGTTCCACTCGATCTTCGAACGGAGTAAATCTAAGAACCTATCATTGTACCGGTGGGAGTATTTTTGCCCTGCACTTTATACTGTATTGGTTGAAATGGCTCTAAGCACTATGGGACTTAACATCCGAGGTCATCAGTCCCCTAGACTTAGAACTACTTAAACCTAACTAACCTGAGGACATAACATACATCCATATCCGAGGCAGGATACAAACCTGCGACCGTAGCAGCAGCGCGGTTCCGGACGTAGGCGCCTAGAACCGCTCGGTCACAACGACCGGCCATACCGTATTACTGTCCCAACTTCTATCTCATTTTGAGATTATCCTTGGATGAAATAAATAAATAAATAAGTAGAAATAATGGCTGAATCATCAGGCACGCATGAAAAATATAGCGGATCTATATTAACGATGGTAGCGGTAGAAATAAAATCTGCGGTATTTAGTTTCAGGAATGGCAAAGTGATACAGAGAGGTAACGATAAAATCTACAGTATGTTGAGGCCAAACATAAATTATGTATAATTGCTGTAACAAGATTATTACATGGCACGTATGGACAGCGATTATTTACCTACATTGCTCTGCGACCATAACACAACGAATTATGGAAGGCAAAGAAGGTCGAAAAATTAAACACTAACAGTAGATAAACATTTATGAAAGCAGTTCCGAACGTTTGGCACATGCAGCCTCTGTAGCTGAACCAGGTACACCGATGGCCATTAAGATAGAAAACAATGAAGACTGCGTGCAATAAACGTCAGCAGGCTTGTAATTGAAAGCAATATTTCAGGGTAGCCTCATAATGTGTAATTCAAAATTTACACAGCATAAATTATGGTTAGCAACTTGACTGGAGATTTTGGAAGCTAATAAATATTGTGAAATTAATACTCTACATCTACATCTACATGACTACTCTGCAATTCCCTCTTGGCAGAGGGTTCATCGAACCACAATCATACTATCTCTCTACCATTCCACTCCCGAACAGCGCGCGGGAAAAACGAGCACCTAAACCTTTCTGTTAGAGCTCTGATTTCTCTTATTTTATTTTGATGATCATTTCAACCTATGTAGGTTGGGCTCAACAAAATATTTTCGCATTCGGAAGAGAAAGTTGGTGACTGAAATTTCGTAAATAGATCTCGCCGCGACGAAAAACGTCTTTGCTGTAATGACTTCCATGCCAATTCGCGTATCATATCTGCCACACTCTCTCCCCTATTACGTGATAATAGAAAACGAGCTGCCCTTTTTTGCACCCTTTCGATGTCCTCCGTCAATCCCACCTGGTAAGGATCCCACACCGCGCAGCAGTATTCTAACAGAGGACGAACGAGTGTAGTGTAAGCTGTCTCTTTAGTGTCTCTTTAGTGGACCTCAGTTACAATAAATTTGTTCCTGCCGAACCAAGAGAGAACAGGTACACGATCTCTATATACGGCTCGTCTGCACTGTTGCTTTATCCTCTTATATAAGTATCGATTATTCATTCTGCATTATTAGCAGGGAATCAGTGAAAATGTATAAATGACTAACGTAAAAGAACGGTTTAATAAATAAAAGAGGCATAAAAGGAATCATTCCTCAGGATAATGATGTTGCCTAGTCACAGCATGAATGTTCACTACCACTTACCCAAATCAATCATAAACTTCCTTAGAATGGTAGCATCACACGGCGCAATATTAAAACGCTGCGAAGCAATAAGAGAACAATTAACTGACCTAGCAAGGCAAGAAGAGCGTTAGCTGACAATATGTAGAGCTCTATAGTCTCTGTACGTCCATCTCAGTTAAACACGGTTGAGAGTCTTCGGCTATTCAGTGCACAAAGTGAAAGTTAAAACACCATTCGTCAGAATTTTGAATGTAGTTTATTTATGCCACCAGTTTCGGCGTTTACTACGCCCTGTTCAGGCCCTCTGATCGACCTGTAGGAGGAAAACAGTGTCATGTGAAGTCGCAATTGGGGCCAGCATTCAGTAATTGATATCCGTAGATCTGCGGTTTGAATAACGCGCTCCTTTTGTTCATCAAATGAAGACTTCTGCGGATGAATGAAGATATCGCGTTGTTGGAAGTGAAGTCCACGGATACCAATTGCTTAATGCTATGGAGGAGTGTTAAATTTCAGTCTACAGCATAATGACCAGAATTGAGCTGGCAATGAATGGGTGACTGTAGCAATTGTACGGTACCCAGGAGACAAAGTGTCTAAAGTTGAAGGTCTTGAGGCTTTTTACGATAGAGACATTATTGCCTATCGTACATACCGTATAGCTGAAGTGTTTAATAGAGACACGTTGGTCAAGATGCATGGAGATGGGGTGGTGCAACGCCTAATTTGCTAGCGTAAAAAGTTGCATTAGAAATATAGACAAATATTTTAAATTTCCTTTTGAAAGACTAAACGTAGAAACCAATTCCCCCAGGCACACGTTCAATCACAGATAGGCAGCTGTACCAGCACTCAGTGTTACAGAGAAAATTCCTTATTCAAGAAGAGGCGCAAATCGAAATAATTCTATGTTCTGAACTACTAAATAAACTCACGCAGTTCACCAGCCGCACAAAACTTACCACGCAGTGTCACCCAATGAACCGGGCGGTAGAGCGGAAGTTAGCACACTAGAATCGTATTCGGGGGTACGACGGTGGGCGATTTTCCTCTCCGTCCTTCCTTCATCCGAGCTTCTGCTCCGTCTCTAATAAACGCAATTTCGACGGAACGTCAAGCAATGATCTTCCTCCCTTCCTTCCATACACCCCCTCCCCCCAAAAAACTACATATCTGCTCTCCTATTTAAAATCTCTGTTATGTAACTAACTATCACAGTGATGTGAGCATTTTGGAGGTAGGCCACCATTATAACGACGATATCTTATCTAATTGTTAAGCATTTCAAATATACACATGGTGCTCCACAACCATTTCTTGAAATCAACACAGGAGGTCGAAAATACTTAAACAAATATGTGGTGTCACCGCCAGACACCACACTTGCTAGATGGTAGCCTTTAAATCGGCCGCGGTCCTTTAGTATACGTCGGACCCGTGTGTCGCCACTATCAGTGATTGCAGACCGAGCGCCGCCACACGGCAAGTCTAGAGAACTTCCTAGCACTCGCCCCAGTTGTACAACCGACTTCGCTAGCGATGGTTCACTGACAAAATACGCTTTCATTTGCCGAGACGATAGTTAGCATAGCCTTCAGCTACGTCATTTACTACGACCTAGCAAGGCGCCATTACCTGTTACTATTGATACTATGAGTCACGTACAGTCAAGAGCGACGCTCATCATTAATGGATTAAAGTTAAGTATTCCACCAGCTACGTCCGTTTTTCTAAAGTCTAATTTCCTTGTCCTGTTCCAGACCTCATGCCAGTCCGCGTGAGCTAAAACGCGTGCCTTTCGGCTTCCTCTAATAATACGGTGTTGGCTCTCCTGCCAACCCACAACAAAATATATATAGTAATGCTACATATGGTCCCGGACGGCAATTTTTGATGCTAGGGGCGATTTTAACAAAGGTAGTTTAGCATGCAAATTATAGCAGCGGTATTCATATGGACCGCTCGAATGCACGACCAATGGCATCCATGCAGGCAGTACGTCGTTGGACCACTGACTGTTGTGTCCGTTTGAAGATCCCTGGCATGTCCTCAATGGTACATTCCTGCCATGTTCACAATGGTGCCAGCAGCGACAGCAATTCTGGCAACGAGTCTTCTTTTTTTTCCACAACTGTTTCATACACCAGCAGATTCATATGCCCCCAGCGCAAGAAACCCAAACACGTGAGGTCAGGTGTTCTAGGTAGCCAGGTCACAGGGCCAGCTCAGCCGAACCATCGATTCCTAAGTTGTCTCTCTCATGATATCTCAAAGTAGTGCTAAAAAGTGCTGCCGTCCAAGTAGGAAATACATCTTTTGTCTAACGATCGAAGCTACGTCCTCCAGGAATTCTGGTAAGAAATGTTCCGTGAAGATGAGTTATCTTCGTGCGTTGTGAAAGAATGTATGGTCCAATCAACCCACCACCCAGAATACCGGCAGACACATCAGCAACGAATAACTGTTGATCAGCACTTGGTCGAGTACGTTGTGCATTCACGTGTGCCCAGACATGTGAATTGTGGATATTGAAAGAACTGTTACGAGTGAACAAACCTTCGTTGGTGTACAGCTTGAAATAAGGTGTGCACGGCAGTCTGTTGTAAAAAATTTTGGGCGAACTGCACGCGTTGGGAAAAAAATCTACAGGTGCTACTGCTGCCACGCGCTGAAGATGCAAAGGATGAGGCTGCTGGTCATATAACACATTCCAAAAATGGCTCTGAGCACTATGGGACCTAACATCTGAGGTCATAAGTCCCCTAGAACTTAGAACCACTTAAACCTAACTAACCTAAGGACATCACACACATCCATGCCCGAGGCAGGATTCGAACCTATGACCGTGGCGGTCGCGCGGTTCCAGACTGAAGCGCCTAGAAACACTCGGCCACAGCGGCCGGCAACACATTCCACGCAAGCCTATTTCTGACAGAATGTGTGAAATACGTCGTGGACTTGGAGTGACTTCAAGAAATCACAAAATCTCGCCTATCATTTCGGGAGTTTTCACTATTCGATTCCCACCTGTATCATGCATTCTTGAACGAAAATTGTTTCACATAATAGGCGATCCCGACGTCCGAATGTTTAGTGTTGTGGAACCAGTCGGTTGGGAAAGCGCTGTCGATGTTCTCTCATTGCAGTGGGTACACATCTGTTCACATACCCATGAATAAGATCCATATCAGCCATTACAGCATACATAAACCGCTCCATGCTCCCTGTTGTCGTGACAATGTTGTACTACACAGCCACGACAGCGTAGCACTTGGCCTCCCGTGGCCGTTATCGGAAACGCGAGCAGACTTTACAATAAAGAAAAATTTCATTCATATTTTCGATTTTTGTATGCTCTGAGAAAGTCCAGTAGTTTCTCGAACAAGTTGCCTGGTCGTTTGAACAGCACAGATAGTGGGCTTCAAGCACGCAGGTAAACACACAAGCCGAACGAAGGGCCCTCACTCCCGGGTGAAATAATATTGTGGTCGATTAATACTGACTCGGTGTGTTTACAAGGAAGTCACCATCGTTGTCACACGGAAGTGATGCTTTCGAATGAATTTATGTATTTTTCCGAGTACAGAGAGCATTTTTCAATGGCAGTACGCATTACCACAGCGACACCGCCATAACAGCTCACATCTTTACCAATGACTAAATGTTCGTTAGAAGCTGATTTTAGAGAGCATATGTACTACATCGAAATAAGTTTTTTCGGTGTTCTTTACCTCCTGTATTAATCCAAACGAGTTGTCTCGGAATATCTGGTATAACATTCGTGTTTGGACAGTTTGAAGATACGTATTAATTTAATGCAAGTTAAACATAGTTGAATAATCAACTTTGATTTTTATATTTTCATACATCATGAAACGGAAGGGCAAACTCATTTCTTTATTCATTTTGCCACTGCGATACTACTTCACTCAGACAATACCGTATTAAAATTTAGACAAAAATAAACAAAACGGAATAAAAGTAAAACGAATTTTTCACAGCCGTTTCATGAATCTCTCATTTATGACGCATCTCGTATGCTTGTAGTGCCAATTTCATGAGGCACATTATTCTGTCAATAATCAGCCTCTGGATATGAGCCAGGCTATTCATCTGTTTTGGCTATAGAAATCCTTTCCATTACCCAAGAATCCTATAAATGACGACGAATGAATAAGTGTGGGAGCAAATAGATTTCATATGTTTCTGCGAGCGACCAGGCAATCATAGTGACTAGCCATTGCCAATTAAACGTTGTGGGGAGATATGACAGAAAACGAAAGCTGTAGCAGGAACAAAGGTAAATGCTACGTCCGGACTTTATTGGGGTGTGATTGTTCATACAAAAAGGGATATCTCCCCTCCAGGAACCGTTTCGGCTTAGTACTATGTTCGTCACTGTTGCGGGGAGTTGGTGAGTGAGCGGAGATGCTCGCTTAGCTGTCTTGTTAAGTTGAGGATCCAGGTAATTGAATGTGATAATGTGGTTTGTAGGAGTGTTTAATCCATTCTTTTTCAGCTTCCTTGCAATAGAGAACCGTTTCATGATCTCATTTTTCGATTCTTTTTTAAATTTCTTACGAATATTTTGGCGGGTAGTCTTTGTTCAGTCCTGAGGTATCACCAGGTGTATCCTGAGTCGAGTGCTCTAGATACCTTGAGCTACCACTTTACTAAATTGATTATTTATCAACCGATGTATTGTGTGGGGAATATTATGTTAAATTCAGTACGACATTTGTGAACTTCCGTGTCTGATGTCATTGCCCCTGTCTGTTATACACTCAGGTGTCAGCGATGTCATAGCTCTCAGTTTTTGATATGCGTCCCGTAGAGCTTGAAATTCTCTCTCTGATGAATATTTCCTTCCACGGAAAATTCAGTTTCCTTGCTATCCATATACACCTACTCCAGAAAGATTAGTGAAAATGTAATATTATTGTTTTTCGAAGAAGGTAATAATCGGGTTAAAAGATGCAGAACGCAATAAAGCTTCGTGTGACCTCCCTAACGTCACGTTCTGTTATATGACTATATGAACTCGATTTATCCATTGCGCGAAAACATTACTGATTTGGTTGACGGGCTGCATTGATCATAAATGACCTCCGCAACGCAAACATAAGACCAAACGACGTTTTAAGAAGAGACACCTTCAGGCACCAAGTAGACGAATGGGAAGTGCAATCAGAGGAACCAAAACAAAAACAGTTCAGACGAAAGTTGTCGGAAGAACGTAAACAAGGCTTGTCGGAAAGCCTACTCGCACAGCAGGATGAACCCAAGGAGAATTTGACTGAGTTATTTGCTTAACCTCCTCTATTTATTGGGAGAATTCACTAATAATAAGAATAATAATAATGTTAATAATGAAATATTAATAATATGAGATTGTAACGTAGGTGGAAGCACATGTTACTCCTCAATATACGTCCAAATTAAAATTAGAAATAATAGACTCCTACATCTGCATCTACATCTACATGACTACTCTGCAGTTCACATTTAAGTGCTTGGCAGGGGGTTCGTTGAACCACAATCATACTATCTCTCTACCATTCCACTCCCTAACAGCGCGCTGGAAAAACAAACACCTAAACCTATCTGTTCGAGCTCTGATTTCTCTTATTTTATTTTGATGATCATTCCTACCTATGTAGGTTGGGCTCAACAAAATATTTTCGCATTCGGAAGAGAAAGTTGGTGACTGAAATTTCGTAAATAGATCTCGCCGCGACGAAAAACGTCTTTGCTGTAATGACTTCCATGCGAATTCGCGTACCATATCTGCCACACTCTCTCCCCTATTACGTGATAATACAAAACAAGCTGCACTTTTTTGCACCCTTTCGATGTCCTCCGTCAATCCCACCTGGTAAGGATCCCACACCACGCAGCAATATTTTAACAGAGGACGAACGAGTGTACTGTAAGCTGTCTCTTTAGTGGACTTGTTGCATCTTCTAAGTGTCCTGCCAATGAAACGCAACCTTTGGCTCGCCTTCCCCACAATATTATCTATGTGGTCTTTCGAACTGAAGTTGTTCGTAATTTTAACACCCAGGTACTTAGTTGAACTGACAGCCTTGAGAATTGTACTCTTTATCGAGTAATCGAATTCCAACGGATTTCTTTTGGAACTCATGTGGATCACCTCACACTTTTCGTTATTTAGCGTCAACTGCCACCTGCCACACCATACAGCAATCTTTTCTAAATCGCTTTGCATCTGATACTGGTCTTTGGATGACATTACTAGACGGTACATTACAGCATCATCTGCGAACAACCTAAGAGAACTGCTCAGATTGTCACCCAGTTCATTTATATAGATCAGGAACAGCAGAGGTCCCAGGACGCTTCCCTGGGGAACACCTGATATGCTGTCCCTGTTGAGTATCCCTTTTTTGTTATAGGCCGTACAACTAAATAAATGTCACGTCCCGTTTTTAATAGAACAAATCTGTTAAATCCTGCGTAGTCGTCGAATACGATGTGTCTAGGAAACATGCTTCTTCGGAACGCTAGACAACATTGAAACAAATCATATTTATAAGTATTATTACAAAAGGAGAAAATACAATACTTAACTTTGTTAAGCAGATGTGTCGCAATAAAAGGGCGACATGTGAAATAATCAATGTCCTTGAGTATAACAGTTCCAAGTTTGAGCTACACCGATTGTACGAGCAAAGTACTGAGCTTTGACACTTCTGTTCAGGTCGCTGGTCTTGAAGCTTCTGTTAGAACTGGGCCGCAGTCAGGCGCACGCTAATGTCCTCTTCGCACAGAGGCCGCTGCTATCGCGTCGTCTTCACAGGCCTCTCTGCTGTCTCGCTCTTGATTGGCGTGCCGGCGCTCGACATTACGCCGTAACAAAATCGCTCATGCTGATGCTAATCCGTAGTGCACGTGAGGAGAACTCTTCATTTTGCTAATATTCCCAGATTTTAAGTAAATAATTTGTAACAGTTAGTGTATTTTGAAACCTGGTACTCAAGGAAGGCAGAATTCGGTAACGGTTGTGGACGGGGCCGTAATCAGTTACTATTGGTTGTCTTTTCTTTATCACAGACAATTTATTTAAAATCAACAACAAATTAAAATAATGGCAATAATTTAACAATTTTTTCAAGGGTGAAAGCCTTAATGGGCATAAATTGAGAACTGTTTAAACATGTTGTAACTTACAATTACAGTTATTAATACATAAAAGACAAATCACCAAAGATCTTAAAGCTCACTGCTAGAATGTAGTTACCAAATTAGGATTTTAAAACAAGTAAACATTGAAACGTCCCCTTAGAAAAATTATACATGACTACATGACTGTGCTTAAACTGACACACAATATTTTTTTTTTTTTTTTCCGCAACGCAATCTGACTTTCAGTAATCCCTATAAAAGACTGGCCCTGACTAACATTAACCTATACCTTTCATGAATCACTTACCTCACAAAAATCTTCATTACTCGAACTACTGCAATACAGCGAGCGCCAATACTGCCAGCTAAATAAGAACTACTGAAGGCACTAACTACTGATAGGCATAGTTAGCAAATGAAAGATTTTGATAGAGAAGAAACAATGTATTTACCTTAGTAGTGTTCAAAAGTCATAATATATATATATATATATACCCGTCCATGATATCCAATATTATAAATTTACTCTTTCTGATGGACACACGTCCAGATCGTCCGCTCTCAAAATTCCGCCATCTCTCTCCCCACATCCGCCACTGCTAGCGGCTCACCTCCAACTGCGCAACGCTACGCGCTGTTAACATCCAGCTGCCCAACACTACAATAGCCAACAACAATGCAAACCAGCCACAGACTGCACACAGCACAGCACAGCACAGCCAGAGTGCTACGTGGCGTTACCAATAAAAAAAACCTAAACATGCTACTTACAACATGCTCACTGCTGAAAGACTTAATGGCAAAAAATTTAGAATTGTTTCATGGCTGAAGGCCTTACTGGTAATAAATAAAGAATTGTTTTACGGCTCAAGGCCTTAAACGCCAAGAAGGGTAATTATCAAAATAAATTAAAAACGTATTATAATGAAAAATTTAGAACACACAATAGAACAGCAAATATAATAACAAGGTTAATTCAAGAGAACAGGCAACTGATCCCCAAACAGGTGAGAGAAATGATGGTAACTTGGTAATATAATAATAAATTAATAACACAGTAATAAAACATAAGGGCCAGTCACAGACGATCTCCAGGAATCGACCTCTGAGTTGATCAGGCCGAAAACACTTTCGTGAGCAATGAGAAAGGCAGCCAAGAGTTGCATTCACGTCACAAGATGGTAACTGAGACTAGTGGCAGTCTAACGAATGACTACTGATAATCTGTTGAAGCTACCTTACGTCCGATAACCAATGTAACGATGGAACAACACGCCAAGGCCAGAGCCGGCGGTCAGTACTACGTCCTCATAATGCTGTGTTTAGAGCGCCTAAAAGGAGAAAGGAACAACTACTACGATAGTAGAAGAAACACCAACCGACCTAGAAATCAAGGAAACTGTTATAACTACACGCCTTACCGGACAGCAGAGGCAAGGCGAGGGAACGTACACTGCCGTTACATACACTAACCTCCAGGGCACGTAACTGGGGCGTTAGCGGCCACGAGGCAGGAAAAATGCCGCTGGTTGAAAGTAACAAACAGTAACACCTAGAATGTAGCAATTAGTAACAAGAAGTGGAGGAAAGTTAATTACATCCGCCTTCCCCAAGCACTCCACTCGCTGCTCTTTGTCTCGGTGACACTGAGAGCGCCGGCCGGAGTGGCCGTGCGGTTCTAGGCGCTACAGTCTGGAGCCAAGCGACCGCTACGGTCGCAGGTTCGAATCCTGCCTCGGGCATGGATGTGTGTGATGTCCTTAGGTTAGTTAGGTTTAATTAGTTCTAAGTTCTAGGCGACTGATGACCTCAGAAGTTAAGTCGCATAGTGCTCAGAGCCATTTCACACTGAGAGCAGCAACACGAACTCAAGTCACTGGAGAATCGCGAGTTCTCACACTGGTATAGGTTTCACTACTCGGATTAAAATCCTAAGGCTTGTTGGATCCGGTTGATGACTAGGTCGTGACTACAGCCCTTCTATCTGGCAGTGCATGCACGGCGTCAGCGGTCCCGGCGTGTTCTTGCACTGCACGCTTGGCTCCTCCGGAGTCCCCAACTGAACTGCTCACTCACACGACCCGGAAGAACAACGACGTCACCCCAAAGATAGGTCCAGAGTTACTTCATATCGATAACGCCGCTACTGCCACTCACGGACAGGCAACGCTTGCAAAACCAAGTGGCGGCAGTCAACACAAGAAGAAGAGAAACCACCACAACCATGTCAACTAAACGATACAGTCTGGCCTCCAACAGAGGACGGAAACCTGCAACAGCACTAACGCGAGTCGCAGCGTGGCTCATATTTGTTGAATAATAAGTAAAATATGGTCATGTTAGAGATGCGATGTTTGGAATATGTACACAGCATGTCTGTTGCTTTCGTTGTTATAAAGAAAATTCTATTTAAATCTTGATAATTGTTTTAATATGTATTGAATGAATATGGTAATAATTTTATTAGATTCGTCTCTTCATTGCGATTTCAACACACTCAACAGATTTTCCGTGGTACATCTGGAAGTCATTTTTGTATGCTTAGTCACGGGATAGTGATATGCACATATACAGATGGCGGTAGTACCGCGTACATAAGGTACCTATAAAATGGTATTGCATTGGCGGATTGTCATTTGCGTTCATGTTATTCG
This sequence comes from Schistocerca cancellata, assembly GCF_023864275.1. Lineage (NCBI taxonomy): Eukaryota > Metazoa > Arthropoda > Insecta > Orthoptera > Acrididae > Schistocerca > Schistocerca cancellata. The sequence continues at coordinate 847,655,957 of NC_064628.1, forward strand.
GGTGAAATTGTTTACTACGTGATTATGGCCTCACTACGGAATAAACAGTTCCGAGATCCACTGTGTGAAGAGGTTGCCGAGAATACAAAATATCAGGCATTGCTTCTCACCACCGACAGCGTAGTGGACGACGACCTAAACTTAACAACCCAGGGCAGCGGCGTTTTCACAGCCTTGTCAGTGGTAACAGATAAGCACCACAGATTAAAATAAACGCAGAAACTAATGCGGGACGTAAAACGAACGTATCGATTAGGACAGTGCGGCGTAATTTGCCGTTAATGGGCTATGGCAGCAGACGACCACCGCGAATAGTTTTGCTAATGTCCCACAACGCCTGCAGCGCGTCTCCTGGGCTCTTGACCATATCGATAGGAAACTGGCCTGGTCAGACAACTTCTGATTTAGGGTGGTAAGAGCTGATTGCAGGGTTCCAGTGTGGCAACCACGGAGTTGGCGCAGTGGTTAGCACACTGGACTCGCATTCGTGAGGACGACGGTTGAAACCCTCACCTGGTCATCCTCAATTAGCTTATCCATGATCTCTCTAAATCACTTCTGGCAAATGATGGGATAATTCCTTTGAAAGGGCAAGGCCGATTTCTTTCCGCATGCTTCCCTAATTTTTGTGCTCTGTCTGTAATGATAGCGAAGTCGACGGGACGTTAAACACTAATTTCCACTTCCTCCTCGAGTGTGGAGCAGACATCATAAAGCCAAGGACCCAAATTGTGTACAAGGCACTGTGGGTGCTGGTCGTAGCTCCATAATGGTGCGGGTTGTGTTTAAAGGGAATTGACTGGGTCCTGGCCAGCCGTTGTGACCGAGCGGTTTTAGGCAGTCCGAAATTGCACTGCTGCTACGGTCGCAGGCTCGAATCCTGCCTCGGGCATGGATGTGTGTGATGTCCTTAGGTTAGTTAGGTTTAAGTAGTTCTACGTTCTAGGGGACTGATGACCTCAGATGTGGAGTCCCATAGTGCTTAGAGCCATTTGAACCATTTTTGGACTGGGTCCTCTAGTCCAACTGAACCGATTATTCACTGGAAATGGCCATGTTCGGGTTACCTGGTGACCATTTTCAGCCATTCATCGAGCTCATTTTTTATGGATGGAAATGTCCCATGTCACCGGACACGGTTGATCGCGACTGGTTTGAAGAACATTCTGGACAGTTGGAGAAAATAATCTGACCAGCCAGATCGCTCGACATGAATCCCATCGAACATTTATGGGTCATAATCGCACAAAATCCTACCCACGAAATACTTTCTCAATTGTGGACGGCTGTAGAGCTGCATGGCTCAATATTTTTGCAATTTTTGCTGGGGAGTTCCAATGACTTGCTGACTCAGTGCCACGTCGAGCTGAAGCCCTACACCGAGCAGGAAGAGGTCCGACACGATATTAGGAGGTATTCTTAAAATGGCTCTGAGCGCTATGGGACTTTAGTTCTGTCACAGATAGCAAAATCTTTGCCACAGCAGCTGAACGGAGTGGACAGTGTCATTAAAAGTAAAATAAGGATGATTTAGCCAAATAAAATCAAGTGGTAATGACAGAATTAGATCATGAATTGATAGTAGCATAGTAATTTTGATTTAAGCACAGTAGAATAACTGACTACGACCGAAAGAGACAGGAAACAAAATTCCGTCAAGAAGAGCAAATATTCATTTCTAAAAAGAGAAATTTCTTAACATTGAATACAATTATGTTATTTAGTCTTTTCTGGAGGTGTCTGTATTGATTGTAGCCTCGAACGGAAATGAAACGTGGACTATAAGCAGTTCAGGTGAGATGAGATATAGTGATACAGAAAAGGAGCGCTCTTTTGTGTTTTCATTGCCCTGCTCGGACCGTCTAAATTTTCTCTAGAAAGAGGGAATTAATGGGACGACCACTGGTTGCAGGCGTCGATATGTCAATGGCTGTTTTGGCGCACTGTTTTCTCGGGCATGCCGGAGTAGAGCGGGGATTCGAGACGCCAGTTTCCTCTTGTCTGATAGGCTAGCTGGTTACTAGAAGCCTTGACTGGCTGATGCTAGTTGTTACTACACTTTACTTAGTGTAGGACGGCAGGAAGTTATGGCAAACAAAACAGTTTTTCCTCAGTTGAGTTCAGAATTTGGCGTGGTGCAGACTGTAAGTGTATCTTGCTCAGTTGTTCGACTGAGGCTGCCTAAGATTTCGTCTATCAGGAGGGAGATGTTCACTATTTGCGGTTTCCCCATATGTGCAGTTTCACCTAAAGTACATTGTGCAGTAATTGAATTCCCCTTGCTACTATTTCTGGAGCTAGTTAACCGCTGTCACTTTTTGATCATTGCTTAATTAGGGCCATCAGCCTTACTTATGTACGAGTACTACCCTCTTTATAATATTTCCATTCGTGAATCCTTCCCAAGCATGTCATTTATGGAGGGCGTCCTATATACAGGGAGGTGGAGACGTCAACGTTATTAGATATGCTTGCATGTGGACTCTCCCCCCGCACGGATTAATGCGGAACCTTTTATTAAACTGACTGGCAGAATTATTGGCCATCCATTCAAAATTTTCAACGAACTTCACGAAAAACTTTCTTTCACCTACGAGCTGGAAAACTAATTCCGGAAATTACATTAATTATACCCTAGTCTGTCAACAGTAGATAACAAAATATCCTTTAATATCTTCCGCAAAGGAACTTGCATTGATCACATAGTACCTTTGAATTCAACAAATTTCCAGTCTCATAAAAAAATCATTTTTTCATTCAGCTGTCCATAGAGATATTTCTGTTCCCTTATCCAATGAGATTCTTGAAGCAGAAATAAATTACAGTTAATAATGACTATGAACACAACATAGTGAGTAACATCTTTTATAATAAAACGAAGAAAAGAACCACCACTCTGAGCGTTTCCATTAATGACCGAAATGTAAAGAAAAATTTTATTTCTATACCATTTCTTGGACCTGTCTCATAGAGAATACAGCGTCTTCTGCAAAGCAAATATGCTTGCAGAGCAGCTTTTTCCACCAATAATCTTAATCACAATCTGGATTCAACACGGTCTCATTTGCAAAAGTCAATAGTTTATAAAATCGTCTGCCACTCTTACCCGGTCTATTACATAGGACAAAACGGGCGAGCTACATCTCCAGGATTTAGAGAACACATGTTAGGCAAAAAGGGTACTAATGTTCATAATTCTTCGTTTGAGACCATTTCTTAATCAAAGGCCATAAGCCCAAGGAAGCACATGATGTCAGTATCCTACATTCCGAGTCCGAGAATCCTACATTCTGAATTTCTTCAAAATCTGGAAATTTTCAAACACCTGTCACTTAAAGACCGTTTTATTTTTAACCAATAATTCTAGTTGCGTAATAAAAACTGCTTTCAAGGTTTAGAGCCGGTACTTAGAATACCTAATTTTCGGAATTTTCTTCACAGTAGAGTCGGGAATGTCACTTTTCCTTATTCAACTGTCATTGTCAGTCTTCTACTTTGTTTTAAACTATCTGTAAAAAGGCTGATTTACTCTTTCTGCAAATTTTCATATTTGCCTATTATCTAGCTATTAAAGTATACCTATAGCTATGTAATTGTGTTCTTAAAAAAGATGTTTATAAGTTTGCCGTTTTGTTACTAGATGTCACTACTAATCCTCGTGTCCATCCCACGGCAGTGTCAACTTACACGTCATTTAGTCTGATGCATCTTGCCCTGTGTAAATGCCGGTCTAAGCCGGCTACGGCGACTAACTTGTGGCGCCGTTTTCAACTATGATTGTTTTATTTTGCGATAACTGTCTTTTTAATTATGACCTATATCAAGAGCTCAGATGGAAACCCAATTCTAAGCAAAGAAGTGGATGCAGAACGATCGAAGGAGTATATAGAGGGTCTATACAAGGGCGATGTTCTTCAGGACAATATTGTAGAAATGGAAGAGAATGTAGATGAAGATGACATAGGAGATATGATACTACGTGAAGAGTTTGAAAGAGCACTGAAAGACCTAAGTCGAAACCAGGCCCCGGGAGTAGACAACATTCCATTAGAACTACCGCCAGCCTTGGGAGAGCCAGGCCTATCAAAACTCTACCATCTGGTGAGCAAGATGTATGAGGCATGCGAAATACCCTCAGACTTCAAGAAGAATATTATAATTTCTATCCCAAAGAAAACAGGTGTTGGCAGATGTGAAAATTACCGAACTATCAATTTAATAAGTCACTGCTGCAAAATACTAACACGAATTCTTTGCAGACAAATGGAAAAACTGGTCGAAGCCGACCACGGGAAGGATCAGTTTGGATTCCGTATAAATGTAGTAACGCGTGAGGCAATACTCACCCTACAATTTTTCTTATAAAATAGATTAAGGAAAGGCAAACCTACGTTTTTAGCATTTGTAGACTTAGAGAAACCTTTTGAATGTGTTGCCTGGAATACTCTCTTTCAAATTCTGAAGGTAGCAGGGATAAAATACAGTTAGCGAAAGGATATTTACAATTTGTACAGAAACCAGATGGCAGTTATAAGAGTCGAGGGGCATGAAAGGGAAGCAGTGGTTGGGAAGGGAGTGAGACAGGGTTGTGGCCTCTCCCCGATGTTATTCAATCTGTATATTGAGCAAGCAGTAAAGGAAACTAAAGAAAAATTACGAGTAGGAATTAAAATCCATGGAGAAGAAATAAAAACTATGAGGGTCGCCGATGACATTATAATTCTGTCAGAGACAGCAAAGGACTTGGAAGTGCAGCTGAACGCAATGGACAGGGTCTTGAAAGGAGGGTATAATATGAACGTCAACAAAAGCAAAACGAAAACAATTGAATGTAGTCGAAATAAATCAGGTGATGCTGCAGGAATTAGATTAGGAAATGAGACGCTTGAAGTAGTAATTGAGTTTTGCTATTTGGGGAGCAAAATAACTGATGATGGTCGAAGTAGAGAGGATATAAAATGTAGACTGGCAATGGAAAGCAAAGAATTTCTGAAGAAGAGTAATTTGTTAACATCGAGTTTAGATTTAAGTGTCAGGAAGTCGTTTCTGAAAGTATTTGTGTGGAGTGTAGCCATGTATGGAAATGAAACGTGGGCGATAAATAGTTTGGACAAGAAGAGAATAGAAACTTTCGAAATGTGGTGCTACAGAAGAATGCTGAAGATTAGATGGGTAGATCACATAACTAATGAGGAGGTATTGAAAAGAATTGGAGAGAAGAGAAATTTGTGGCACAACTTGGCTAGAAGAAGGGATCGGTTGGTAGGACATGTTCTGAGGCATCAAGGGATCACCAATTTAATATTGGAGGGCACCATGGTGGGTAAAAATCGTAGAGGGAGACCAAGAGATGAATACACTACACAGATTCATGAGGATGTAGGTTGCAGTAGGTACTGGGAGATGAAGAAGCTTGCACATGATAGAGTAGCATGGAGAGCCGCATGAAACCAGTCTCTGGACTGAAGACCACAACAACAACAACAACAACAACAACATTCTTTCACAAGCTGCGACATTGTCGCGAAAAAACACAGTGACCCGTATATGTACTAAGTTTCCTTTAATTTACGTCTATGGTCGCAATCTTTTTTGTTTAACAGATTACCGGTTTCGGTCGTTAATGACCACCATCAGATCTGTTTCATAAAAACAAAGTCCTAATGTACTGCACAGATGATGGTCATTAAAGACCGAAACCGGTAATCTGTTAAACAAAAAAGATTGTGACCATATACGTAAATTAAAGGAAACTTATAACAACATTCTTGACTCATGGCACCAATACATATCATTTGACGATAGCACTGTTGCTGAAAACTTAAAGCTGTCATGTGAGTTTTTTTTTTTTTTTTTTTTTTTTTTTTCATCAGTCTTCTGACTGGTTTGATGCGGCCCGCCACGAATTCCTTTCCTGTGCTAACCTCTTCATCTCAGAGTAGCTTTTGCAACCTACGTCCTCAATACAGTTTTCTGGTTTGTATTTGAAAATTAGCACATACGTAACTCTTTGTTTACATTACCAGTACATTTTATATTATCTAGGTAACTTTTACCACTCTGATAAAGTTAGTTTTAGGGCTATTGAAATCTGCTTAATTTTTTTTAAATGTGTGCAACCAACTGCCTGACTGTTAAACTTATATAATCTGGCAGAACTGTTCTCTATTCACAAGTCTTAGACGCATTTATTCTGCATACAGTGCCAGGACTTCTTCTTCACCACTAATGTATTATATATTACTTTTAGGAACTTCTTGTCCCACTGTCTCACTTTTCCTATTTTGCTCTCTGTGTTTAACTTTGCCTGTCTCCAAGAGTCACTGTGTGTGTGCGCGCGCGCGCGCGCGCGCGCGCGCGCGTGTGTGTGTGTGTGTGTGTGTGTGTGTGTGTGTGTCAGCACATCCACTAGCATCGTATACCTCGTGGAGTACACAGCCGTCGCTCCGGGTGGAGGCAGATCCAGTTTATAGCTCCAAATTACGGTGTCGTTGCTAAGGCCGATGAATCGTGCGACGGCTCCAGCGTCAATAAAACGCGGCATGCATCAAGCGACAGTATTTCAACCAAGCAATAAAGCAGAGTTTGCGACTTGCGCCGATTTAAGTACAGAAGTGAAGGGTGAGGAGTGAATCATGATACTGGCACTTACTGGACACTGCTATTCGTTACAGTCTCACAGCCAGTAGGGACGCGTGCGAAATGTGCCTTCCCAACCACGAAGTACTGCTGACCGGTGAAGGAGATTTGTCTGCATTCTGACCAGCAGAGAAGTGACTGCTGTCTCCAGGTCTACCTAGTTATGTGAACTAGTAATTTGCACGCACCTGACAGTAGAAATATTGCCATCAACTCCTGTTTATAACTCAGTCAAAATATGTGTTCGGGCTACAATTCGTCGCGTTGAACATATTGAAGCTCCAGTGACAAGTCCTTGATTCCCGTAATGACGCACAACGAGCAAGAGCAAAGAAGACACTAGACACTTGATTACGTGGAAACGATATTCATATTCATGTGTGGCCATCCAGATGCAGGTACTTTCCTGATTTCCATAAATTAATTAAAAACAACTCTTGAATGTTTCATTCGAAAACGGTGTGCTTGACTTCATTCCGCATATTTTCCTAATTTGGGCTTGTGTCCCATCTCTCTGACATCCTTATCCACGGGTTTATCCAAGGGGCGTCATGTGCTAACCATCCTTTGCCTTGGCCTGTTACTCGCCAACCTCGACCAAGCCTACCCAGCGATTTGATGGCAGTGCCATGAAACGTACTGGATGTAAGACTGTACCACTTTTTATATATGAGTGAAGCGGATAGTGTCAGTCCATCAAATGGATATCTACTGTCTCTCGGTATCACTTGCACAGTTGGGTCTTACAATTTCCATGTTATTTAATAAACCGTATTAAAGTTTTTCATTGTGGCAGTAGAGGCTGTAATCAACCAGAACGTCACACTGCTTACTGATTAGAAGCACTACCGTGGAAAAATAAGAATCGAGAGTTCATAACTGCGTCTAAATCGTTGATAATCATATTTGATAGCTGACAGTTAACAGGCATTCCGTCGGACAGAATGTGCTGTTTCTTTTTCCTTTAAGAGTGATGGAAGCGGTCAGGACTGCAGCTGCTAAACTATGAATGAGTAGTAGGTGTTAAGTTTATATAAATTTTGCGATCAACAAGTTGTCGTGTTTAATTTCCACTTAATAGCAATCGATTTCAAAGCTGGAAGGCTACATTCACAGGTTATTATGCATGCGCAAGTGTATCAGGCAAATAAGGCAGCGTCACCCGGTGTGGTTCAATCGGAAATAGCCGCTGTTGTGTGTTCTTCGGCCCCATCATTATTCAAAGTACTTAACACTTGAACGTGTAATTGAGTGGAAGGCAGTTGTGTTAGTAATTTTAGAACGTAAAAGTTGACACGAGCGTTTAATATCAGTAAATATACACTCCTGGAAATTGAAATAAGAACACCGTGAATTCATAGTCCCAGGAAGGGGAAACTTTATTGACACATTCCTGGGGTCAGATACATCACATGATCACACTGACAGAACCACAGGCACATAGACACAGGCAACAGAGCATGCACAATGTCGGCACTAGTACAGTGTATATCCACCTTTCGCAGCAATGCAGGCTGCTATTCTCCCATGGAGACGATCGTAGAGATGCTGGATGTAGTCCTGTGGAACGTTTTGCCATGCCATTTCCACCTGGCGCCTCAGTTGGACCAGCATTCGTGCTGGACGTGCAGACCGCGTGAGACGACGCTTCATCCAGTCCCAAACATGCTCAATGGGGGACAGATCCGGACAACTTGCTGGCCAGGGTAGTTGACTTACACCTTCTAGAGCACGTTGGGTGGCACGGGATACATGCGGACGTGCATTGTCCTGTTGGAACAGCAAGTTCCCTTGCCGGTCTAGGAATGGTAGAACGATGGGTTCGATGACGGTTTGGATGTACCGTGCACAATTCAGTGTCCCCTCGGCGATCACCAGTGGTGTACGGCCAGTGTAGGAGATCGCTCCCCACACCATGATGCCGGGTGTTGGCCCTGTGTGCCTCGGTCGTATGCAGTCCTGATTGTGGCGCTCACCTGCACGGCGCCAAACACGCATACGACCATCATTGGCACCAAGGCAGAAGCGACTCTCATCGCTGAAGACGACACGTCTCCATTCGTCCCTCCATTCACGCCTGTCGCGACACCACTGGAGGTGGGCTGCACGATGTTGGGGCGTGAGCGGAAGACGGCCTAACGGTGTGCGGGACCGTAGCCCAGCTTCATGGAGACGGTTGCGAATGGTCCTCGCCGATACCCCAGGAGCAACAGTGTCCCTAATTTGCTGGGAAGTGGCGGTGCGGTGCCCTACGGCACTGCGTAGGATCCTACGGTCTTGGCGTGCATCCGTGCGTCGCTGCGGTCCGGTCCCAGGTCGACGGGCACGTGCACCTTCCGCCGACCACTGGCGACAACATCGATGTACTGTGGAGACCTCACGCCCCACGTGTTGAGCAATTCGGTGTTACGTCCACCCGGCCTCCCGCATGCCCACTATACGCCCTCGCTCAAAGTCCGTCAACTGCACATACGGTTCACGTCCACGCTGTCGCGGCATGCTACCAGTGTTAAAGACTGCGATGGAGCCCCGTATGCCACGGCAAACTGGCTGACACTGACGGCGGCGGTGCACAAATGCTGCGCAGCTAGCGCCATTCGACGGCCAACACCGCGGTTCCTGGTGTGTCCGCTGTGCCGTGCGTGTGCTCATTGCTTGTACAGCCCTCTCGCAGTGTCCGGAGCAAGTATGGTGGATCTGACACACCGGTGTCAATGTGTTCTATTTTCCATTTCCAGGAGTGTATTTCCACGACACCACAAGTTAAAATTTTCTCATGTTCATCTGGTGTAACTCTCATCTAGACCTTGGGTGTATAATGAGCGTAAACATTGTCTTATGTTCAGTGATTACTGTGAAGGACACGAAGATGCCGTGTAATCGCATGAGAAAGCGTTATCAGCGAGTGACTGAAACGAGCCTTGATGTATCTGTTTTTGGGTCCTGGTCGAATCGTGCCATATCGATATTTGTGTTGCACCTAGACGCGATCGTGGCCCATTGTTGGACTGCACGGGTACGTGGAGGCATCCCTGTCGACGACGTCTGACCATCATGACGCTATATACCCGCATTGTCCACCAAACACAGTGAAACCCCTTCACATATTCACCTGCTATCCGAGAACAAGTAACGTTGTCTGTCATCTCGCATGGTTGATGGGAGATTAGCAACAGCCGGACGGGGAATTACAGTTCCATGTGTAGGCTGTCGTTAAGGGCATACACAAATGGCTGCGTTTGAAGTGGTGCAGTGACCGGAAAGCTTGAGTTGCTGATGAGCCTCTCAGGTGATGAATCGCAGTTTTGTACTACTGTGGATCAGAATCGTCGGTGAGTATGACTGCGGCTTGGGGAGGATTCTTCTTCTTGCATTGTTTGGGAGAGGCACAGTAAAGTTATTCCTGACATCAAGGTATGGGGAGCCGTCGGGTATGACTTCTGTCTCGGCTGCTACGGGTTATGGGAACTCTGGTGAGACAGCGGTATTTTACCTACATCCTCATTTACTAACTCTCAAGAGACAGTTACGTGGTGCCATTTTTCTACAGGACGAATCTAGTCCACACATGAACATGGCTCTATATATCGTCTGCTCGATGTTGAAGTATTCCCGTTGCCAGCAAGATCTGTTCCCAACGGAATATTTGTGAGACCGACTAGGACGTCAAATCCATCGCACTGTCAGTATCTGGTGTATTGAAGACCATGTACAACAGCTGAGAGCTAGCTTCCTCAGGAGAGGCTGTAACTGCTTTATAACTCATTTCCAAACCATTCAATGAATGCATCCACAGCAAAGGCGATGCCAAATTATAGAGATATCGGGACTCATCCTGCTAAAGTCTTTGATAATTTGGCTCAATCACTTAACTAACTTCTTAAAATATGCACCCGTGACGTTTCATTTAGTTTCCTCCTCCCTTCCTGCTGCCTTACTTTTTCTCGTCAGGCAATGTAGCGTCAAGGAAATAGACGTGGCAAGTATATCAACTTCAATATTTCAGGCCACGAGGGGTAGCCGAGGGGTTTGAGGCGCCTTGTCACGGTCCGCGAGGCTTCCCCCGTCTGAGGTTCGAGTCCTCCCTCGGGCATGTGTGTGCTTAGTGTAATTTAGTTTAAGTTAGATTAAGTAATGCGTAAGCTGATTGACCGATGACCTCAGGAGTTTGGTCCCATAAGACCTTACGACAAATTACCAAATATTTTCCAACTTTTCAGCACTAATTATGTTATATCCTTTGGTTATTATGAAATGCGACTACCACTACAATCCTCTGCTAGCACTCGGTAAGTGAAGAACAGTAAAGTGAGGGAGACATCGGCATGTGAAAGGGGTAACGTTGCATCTATTTCAAATTTTCAGCGACGCAACACCAGCGTTAGTGCTTCCAAGGCACATCACAGATCACAAAACGAGCAAGAATGTCTTAAACACGTTAGCGATGGCATTCAAATTTGAGTTTCGAGAGAAATAGAACCGTTATTGTGGAATGCGTGTCACAACACACCCCGCTATAAACAGTGTCCAACACTCTAGACATACGTGTCCACACAACCGTTAGTATCCAACTGACAACACTTTGGACGTACGTTGATTGAAGATTTCCCGGCGAATAGAAAATTTCATCGTCTTTCAGACGTGAATCCATGACAGTATCATTTCTTCATCTTCCGATATTTCGGCAGAAAACCTTACAGACATCTTCAACCTGAGTCTCTGGAGCGATTTAAAACACTCGACAGACTACTGTGCAGTAAATATGCATGCCTAAGAGAGAACACTTTTGCCAGCAAGAATTAGAAGCAAATACAAAATAATGCTTCTAAGGCTCAAACAAAGCAAGCGCAGAGTCAGCAAATCCATTGTGCTTACGTGATATGTGTTTGGCTGTTAAGACTGATACCAACTGGTGGAATTAGAGGCAACTGAGACTCAGAACTATTTTTACTCTGAGAGCACAGATGTGAAATGAGTAGTTCCCACGATTTTTCCATCTCGGTTAAGCAGGTTGTCAGCTAACTGAATTTCTTCAGCTTCTTTGACAAACGTTTCCAGTGTTTTGACTCTCCCGTAATCCATAGAATGTATTAACATCTTATGTCCGAATGAGTCTTGACAATAAAACTGTAGTGCATAAGACCCATGTAGTGCCTGTCGCTGAGGGCCTACAGGATAAAATGCTACAATTGGAATCTGTGGTACGTGAAGGTGGATATACAGGACATAAAATTGTGTGAGCTCTACAAGATAAAGCGTGAGACCAGTCAAAGGATTAGCAAGAAGAAACAGACGCAAGATCAACAGCCTTTCTAATATTTATGGGAAACGTTTTTACAAAAATTGCCTAAATAATAAAAGAAAGCATAGAATGGATGTGGCATTCATTCCACTGCCCTAGAGGGCAGCCCATGATCAGTCAATGATCTATTTTTACGAAAGGCAGGTAAGTATGAAATTTCTTGTCGATGTGGTGAAAGGTACGTAGGGAAAACAATACGCACTGTACAAGAACTTTGTCGTAAGTACCTGTCTCCTACAGCACAACAAATTTGCAGTACCTGAACATTGTATTACCAATTGCTATTCCATGGATTACGGAAACGTCACCGAATTGGTCACCGCCTCGTCCATCTGGGATTTATTGGTAAAGGAAGCTGAGGAATTACATTTAGCAGTCAACCTGCTCAATCGAGATGAGGATTTCCGGCTCGACATGGTTCGATATGTCCGCCTCGACGGCTGCATGGTCAGCGTGGCCGAATGCTGTGTAGAGGGGCTCGCGTTCGATTCCCGGTTGGGTTGGAGGTTTTGTCCGCCCAGGGACTGAGTGTTCTGTGGTCTTCATCATTAAATCATCTTTATCGATTTTTTTTCACAATTGTTTCTCAAAACAGTCTAACCTGGAACTTCCTTACAAGCTTCTCGGACTGTTTCTGACAGTCTTGTATAATCTGACACCGGACGATCATTCCTTTTTAGATTTCTTCACATTTTTCCTACAGTCATTTCGCGTTGGCTAGCCCGCACATCCTATTTATTTCACTCCTAAGTGATATATATGACTGTACTCTAGTCTTTTACTGAGCAGATTTGTACTTCCTCCTTTCGACTATCAACTGAAGTGTTACTTCTGTTGAACAACATTTACTCGGAGTTGCCTTCCTTGTACCTACGTCTGACTGTCCAACGTCTCTGAGTACCCATTAGGAGATACGCACTCGTCTTCAACTGGACTGCTTATTGTGACAATCCTCATCGTAATATCCACATACGTCGCGACCTTCAAACGCGCCAGTCTTACTACCACTTAATATGTTTCGTAGTTGTTGGTTCATCACATCAGGGATCACGTAGGTTCCTTGAGGTTCGGGTCGAATGCCCACTTATGAATAAAGTGGATACAATACAGTCGGCTACTACCGTTGAGCTCTTGATGATCAGTTCTCCGAAATAATTATCTAGTAAAAGTATAAGTTCATTATCTTATCAGTGACTTACAAAGTTGTAGTAAATATGTTGCGTGCGTATTCCGTCCAATTAATATGCTCGCAGGCACAGTTAAACTACAAGCCGCGTCCTGAATATCTACATACAATATTCAGCCTCTCTCCGGCAAGACAAAATACGAGGTGCATTCAAATTCTAAGGCCTCCGATTTTTTTCTCCTGACTGGAAAGAGATTGAAACATGCGCATTGTTTTAAAATGAGGCCGCGTTCATTGTCAATACGTCCCAGAGATGGGAGCATCGTACGGCAGATGGAATTTTACCGCCAGCGGCGAGAATGAGGTTTTAAATACTTAAATGGCGACGTTTTCCTTACTTGAACAGCGTGCAATCATTCGTTTTCTGAATGTGCGTGGTGTGAAACCAATTGAAATTCATCGACAGTTGAAGGAGACATGTGGTGATGGAGTTATGGATGTGTCGAAAGTGCGTTCGTGGGTGCGACAGTTTAATGAAGGCAGAACATCATGTGACAACAAACCGAAACAACCTCGGGCTCGCACAAGCAGGTCTGACGACATGATCGAGAAAGGGGAGAGAATTGTTTTGGGGGATCGCCGAATGACTGTTGAACAGATCGCTTCCAGGGTTGGCATTTCTGTGTGTTCTGTGCACACAATCCTGCATGACGACCTGAAAATGCCAAAAGTGTCATCCAGGTGGGTGCCAGGAATGCTGACGGACGACCACATGCCTGCCCGTGTGGCATGTTGCCGAGCAATGTTGACGCCCAACGACAGCATGAATGGGACTTTCTTTTCGTCGGTTGTAACAATGGATGAGACGTGGATGCCATTTTTCAATCCAGAAACAAAGCGCCAGTCAGCTCAATGGAAGCACACAGATTCACCGCCACCAAAAAAATTTCGGGTAACCTCCAGTGCCGAAAAAATGATGGTGTCCATGTTCTGGGATGGCGAGGGCGTAATCCTTACCCATTGCGTTCCAAAGAGCACTACGGTAACAGGTGGATCCTACGAAAATGTCTTGAAGAACAAATTCCTTCCTTCACTGCAACAAAAACGTCCGGGAAAGGCGGCGCGTGTGCTGATTCACCAAGACTACGCACCCGCACATCGAGCTAACGTTACGCAACAGTTTCTTCGTGAAAACAACTTTGAAGTGATTCCTCATGCTCCCTACTCACCTGACCTGGCTGCTAGTGACTTTTGGCTTTTTCCAACAATGAAAGACACTCTCTGTGGCCGCACATTCACCAGCCGTGCTGCTATTGCCTCAGCGATTTTCCAGTGGTGAAAACAGACTCCTAAAGAAGCCTTCGCCGCTGCTATGGAATCATGGCGTCAGCGTTGTGAAAAATGTGTACGTCTGCAGGGCGATTACGTCGAGAAGTAACGCCAGTTTCATCGATTTCGGGTGAGTAGTTAATTAGAAAAAAAATCGGAGGCCTTAGAACTTGAATGCACCTCGTATGAAACCAAGAAACAACATTACTAGAAAGTTTTTCGGAAAAAGCTGTAGAGTATGAAGAGACACCTTGCCATACACAAGCACAAATGATCGTATAGTTTGTTGCCGAATATTGTGAATGTACAGTCCTCCAAGTAGGATTAATGTCCAGCTTAAAGACACAATGAGAACTGTCACTGCCACGTTAGAGGCAGTATGTCCTCAGGCTTCATGTCTTATCCAAAGCAGCAGTACCAGTTACCAGACGTCGACGACAGCCAGCGAAGGGCAGGCAGTGATTCGAGAACGGAGTGATTATGCAACCAGTTAGTTCCTTGAAACTGTGCAATCAACTGGATCAATACCATGTTACAGACACCACACATAATATCCAGTGTGAAATCTCAACCTTTTATTCCTACCTGTTCCTTATTATTTATCAGATTGCTCCAGATATGAGTGGACACTGCTGGCTGACGTGGGGGCGCGTACCACTAGTAGTCATGCAGCGGTAAAAAGAGAGAGAGAAACTGCTATCCTAGGCACAAGGTTTACCCTAAGGCTAAGGCATACTGTCCTAAATGTTAGTTTGGTGCAACGAAGCAAAGTAGACTACATTATTTGTGAATGCCCTATAAGAAGACATAAAAGAGGCTGTTGCATTGCTAATCTTCCTGGACATGATGTGGTTAAGGAATGTGAATGTAATAATGTCTGTGAATATTAATTTGCTGTAATTCAATGAGTGTGGCAAAAATAGACATAATGTCTGATCGGATACCACAATCACTGGTTATTCAGTGTTACTTATAATCCGTCTTGATTGCAAAAATGATTATTCACTTGACCGGTTTCGGTTCCTCTAGAACCATCTTCAGATCTGATTCGATAATGGTACTAATTTACTGTTTCAAAAATGAAAAACGTTTTTCATCCTATCCGATCAACATCAAATGTGCCAGAACGTACCGGCAATTTCGGTTACAAGCGTAACCCGTCGGCACACAGCAACCTTCACATGCTGCGTCACATTAAATTGGTTGGCAGAATGCACGTCATTTACATTAATTATAAATCTATTACCAACAGATGGCTTCTGGTACATTTATTACATTACATTTGCACATACTGTATTAAGTAGATTTTTGTGTTTAATTTTATCTCAAAAAATACTTAATTAAAATCTATAGTTGTCAAGGTTCAAATCTGTACTTGTCAAAATTAAAATACAGGGCATAATTATCATTTTTGTGCGATCTAAAACAAAGGGCGATTTCTATATTCATGGCGCTGTTGTAGACTTGTTTTCTTCCATGGTCTGCTTCCGTGATTCCCGCTATTTCGGTGTTGCGCCGCGAGCCGTTCAGTCGTCTGATGTCCATCGCCTTTTGTAGAAGGGCCCTGTCAATGACTTTAGGCGCTGCAAGAACTTCCAGCTTTTCCGCCACGCACCATCTCTCATCCGTCAGCTTGGATTTCTACACGCAACAGTGACCATCTCAGTAAGTCGTCATAAATACTAAAATAGGCGTTATGATTGAACTCGCTTCGCTCGTTCAGGATTAAATCCGGATCTTTCTTTTTGTGGGTTTATATTTCAACTTCTTACAAAACGTTAAGAAACCGTCCCTTATGAGCTATATGTAGGATGCCTAAGTTTTGTTCAATGTTCGTGATTGAGTGCTTCAAGGCAGCCATATGAGCCCCAAAAGCTGTTTTGTTTTGAGAGTAGGTGTGCTCGCTGAATCTGGTTTCAGAGTTCCTACCAGACTGCCCTATATATTGTTTACAGCAGTCATCACATTTGATCTTGTATACACCTGACTCCTGAAATTTATTCCCACTATTACATATTCTGTGCTGGAACTTCAATTTTAGCGTGTTATTTGTTTGGAACCCTATTTGAACGTTGGATTTGCGAAAGCACCTTTCAACGTTTTCTGTAGTTCTTCCACTGTAAGTGAGAGCCACGTAATTTTTCTTGTTGTTCCTCTAAACTGCGTCTTGACTTCCTTCTGTTTGTTTCATTTGCCTCTTCCTTATCTTATTATAAATATTTATCACGTATTTCCGTTCGCTACGACCACTTGTTTTTGTACTTCCTGTTGGTTTCGTGGCAATCTTAGTACCATGTATAACATCGAAGTAAAATATGTCCAGTTGTATCGCGGTGGGTGACAAGAGCGCTCGTTTATAATTAAATCTGTACACGTATGTTTTCTGAATATGCTGAATTCATGTTTCTCATCTTTCTTTATTAATGCTAAATCTAAGTAATATATACGGTTGTCTCCTTCAAAATCCATGAGAAATATAATTTTCGGTTGTTGAGAGCTCATTTTTTGTGCTACGTTTTCGATATCATTTTTATCTTAGTTGTATAATAAAATAGAGTCGTCAACATATCTCCTGTAATATACCATTTTCTTAGCGATATCAGGACTTTTGTCAAAGAATTCGTTTTCCAAATGATTTACAAAAAGTCAGCCAGTGTCTCAGCTAAACTGTTTCCCATTGCCCACCCGTCTTTCTGTTGATAAATTTTACCATTGGAAGTAAAATAATTGAACGATAAGACGTGTTCCAACATTTCCACTAGTTCAATCACTTCTCGCAATGCCAATTTACCATGAGCGAGGAGATTGTTCTTAATTATCTCAATCGTTTCTTTTACTTGAATGTTTGTGTACAGATTGGTGATATTCAATGAAGCTAATGACGCTTCCTGAGGTAAAACTACGTCTTTAATTTCCTCGGAAAATTCGTTGCTCTTTCTAATGTTGAACGTTCGACAGTATGTATATACCACTTTCAGTCTGTATTCTATATTTGGTTAGTATTTCCATTTGTCTTATAAGTTATTTTTCTTTTTTAGTTAGTCACATTTTGATGTAAATTTGCTATACGCTAAAATGGTTCTCACAGTGCAGTCCCACTCCGTCCGTACTTGCTAAAAATTAAATAACTTCATAGCGATCCCCGTTCAATGCAATAGCTGACCAGCCTAAAGATGTTATTATTGGGCAACCGTAATAGAAGTAATATAGCGTCCACTGAGCTTGTCTTAGCGAACATCAACTACCTAGTGGCATGACAACTACATCACTCACTCGTACGGTAATCGGAACTTAGACACAGAATTTCAGAACGTAATTATGTTGATCGATTTCAGTGTTTAATATACATCTATCGACTGTTGAACTAGGCTAACGGCAAAATATGCATTGCAAGCTGTAAGGTTTAGGTAGTTAACTGGAATGAGCTACTAAAATGAGGAATTCCTCTGCGTACCGCTATGAAGAACCGTCTCCCTGACGCAATTCTGTGGCAATATTGACTCAAACGTTGCGACTAGATCCCTGCCAAGAGTCTAGAGCGTGACTAGGGAGCTCGTCTTAAGTGGGATGTTAACTCTTGATCGCCCTTCAATACCATCTTTCTTCTTCTCCATTCTTTTTGTTGTCATTAGCTACGTAAGCTCCAACTTCTTCTTTCTGTAAATATATGGTTCTTCCTACTTATATTAAGTAAAAACTTACAATTGAGTAAATATAGTGAGAAAACATTCTCTTGTAAGGTGTTGCTAAAAGAATATTTAGCTCCCGAAATGCTGCAGTGGCTCTTGTCTTTTATCACCCTTTTAGTAACATGCTATGTTTCTCAAACATTAGCTTTCAGACAGGATAGTAACCATAACTAACTACAAAATTAAATGGGCAGTTATAGAAGACAATTTATTTGTCCAACAGCAGATTTGCGAGCTACGTTTATAGAACATCCGAGCGCGTCATCCGAGTGTGGACAGAAGAAATGAACATTTCCTCTGCCAACGACAATACACACGCACTATAATTACGAACGTATTATTTACATGCTAATTTTGAGTGCGCGGAATGATTATGCAATGTTTTTGTTTAATTAGCAACTGGGACAACGCATGTACTCTTCAAAATTTGTCAAACCTCTCGCTGGAGATTTCGTGTTTGTGAATGAATATTAAAACAGTAATTGGCACAAATTACACATTACGTACGATTGAACCAGTGCAAATGCATATTTATTGTTTATTACTCCCTTATGATTGTCGGCTATGGTGAGCATAGTGAGGTAAGATTGATGCCACAGGTGCGTCACTCGTTCATGTATTCAGTAGTCGTGAAAACTACTTGCAGTTATCAAGTATCGCCCCTGGAACTACAATAGCTACAGTCTGCGCTTCACTTCAGTTTAAAGCAAAATGTTGGCCTATGTGGTTCATCTTTGCTACTTGTAACTCGTCAGGTGTTTATATTCATTTAGCTATTTTACTTAATTTTAATATTTACAGTTAATGTCGTGTGTGAAAAAGAAAAGGCCAGGAGCACGTTCGTCACGTATTGTGCATCGAAAGAACAATATTAGACATTCACTTGAAGAAAACATTCCTAGCCGACGGCCGAGGTCCGTTGCTGCCGAGGTCCGTTTTTGTTCGTGAGTTGCGTAACTGTTTCGAGAAAGAGAATCTAATCGTTTTCCTTTTTATCTCCGTTAACGTTGTGCAAAACAGCAGCCATATCATTGAATACGAATAAAAACTGTTTTGTGAAGGCTGTCGCCAATTGTTTGATACAGAAGGAAAAGGAGGAATTCAAAGCTATAAATCAACTGAAATATTTTGTCAATGCCAAAATTTTTTTTATATATATTCACTTATTGAGGATTGCTTACGTTACCACATGTTATTTCACAAAGAGGAAAATCACACTATCAGGAAACTGTAGTTTATTCTGATAGAACAAACCGTACATCGTTACTAGCAATTCTTTACAATGTGGACTTCCACTGTGATGATGTCGGTAGCCGTATGTTCCTGGTGCAGAGAGAACATATAGCTAAGAGGTGATGTCAGTTTTTAAATCATAGGCACGACACAAATATGAATTACGTGAAGTGACTTGACGAAACAAGAGTCACTTTGTCACACATATGTGTGTGTCATGACATTGGGTTAACAGTTCTTATTGCTACGAAGTGACCACCCACGAAGGGACACAGTGTTAACGGAACTTGGCAGTTCATACGCAGGAATTCTCGCACATATTTCCCTCACTTGTCGCTTAAAAAACAAAACTAAGTCAATTAATTTCTCGATGTAATGCGTCCTATCTTTTGTCCGCTCCAGATGTCGTTGATGTAGTCCTAATACTTGAAGCTTCCTCTGTCATTTACAGGTGTTTCCTTTGTTCTGCGGTAGTCGGCGCCTGCAGAGGACTATTCCAGAATGGAGCCTATGGACGCGTGTATAAATCGGCGATGTGTGATAGTATTCCTCGCTGCTGAAGAAACTGCGCCGATTGAAATCCATCGACGCTTGCTCAATGTGTATGGAGACGATACAATAGACGTGCGCAGCGTGAGGCGATGGGTACGACATTCATAAGATGGTGAAAAGGGGTCCATGGTAAGCCACGGTCTCGTGGGCTCTGCACAGCTATCCCCCGCAAGGAAGAGCGCCTTGATCTACTCATCCGTGCTGATCTGCGGATAACGACCAGAGAATTGTGTGCCAAACTGAATGTCGGCTGTAATGTCTTGGAAACAATGCTGGGATATCCTGGTTGCAGCAAAGTCTGTGTGAGATGGGTTCTGCAGATGCTTACAGAAGAACAAAAAGCTCATTGAATGGAAATTTTCTGGGACCTGATGGATCATTATGAAGTTCAAGGTGACTATTTTCTGAATAGGTTCGTTAACAGAGACGCGGTGTCACCATTACGAGCCGGAAACCAAAAGACAATCCATGGAATTCTCCGTCAGAGAAGAAATTCAAGACCCAGCCGTCTGCAGGCAAGTTGATGTGCACATTCTTCTGACATAGCCTCGGTGTTGTTCTTTTGGATGTCCTGGAGTCTGGAGAAACTCTCAATGAGCAACCTACACGACGACACTAAGGTGAAAGCCCGAATTTCCAGGGTAAGGCCAGAGGAGAAAACTGACTTTCTCCTGCAACATAACGCCGGGCCCCACTCCAATTTTGTAACCACTCCAGTCACTCCAAAATTCGGCTGGGCCGTCTTACCACATCCACCGTATAGTACCCATTTAGGACCTACAGACTTCCAGTTCTTAGGTCCTCAGTAAGGTGGACTAGGTGGCGAACATTTTCAAGATTCGGATGCTGAGGTCATAGCTGCAAGGGTGTGGTTAGCCTCAGCTAGTTCCGATTGTTACAAGCGCGACATGAAGGCTGTGGTACATCGTTGGCAGAAGTGCACGACCAACAGTGGTGACTATGGGAAAAACGACATTCTGTAGCTGAAATAGTGCTCTGTTTACCTGCGCTATTGTGACTTACATATCTCCTGTAGTTTTCTTGACTAAAAATAGGAGGCATTACTTTCGGAACCACCTCTATGTTTCGCAGTTCGTGGATGCCTTTCCTTTTCCTTTTCCATATCCAATGGTGAAAGTCGGCAAAGTATCCCAGAGCCTTTTCAAGCTGTCGATACCTGTTCGAAATCAAAAATGTATGAGAACCCTGCACCAAAATTTAATGAGTGGATCAGGCCTTGAAGTATTCAAGGCATCTCTGCCAACAAATGCGACTGCCAGGTTCCAGGAGACATTAGTTGCTTGACACTGGACATTACTTGACGTAGAGTAGCTCTACGTTAAGTAGCCAGCTGGAGGGAATGAAAAGCGAGTTTTCCGGCACCGTTAATTAACCATAACGTGTCGGCTAAGGGAGATAACTGCGGAAGAAAATCATAGTCCTTCTACAAAGGGAGGCGGAGCAGTTGGCTGGTAATCACGTCTGACTGCACACGCTACTCCTAGCATCCCAAGGAGCCTTGGATCCAGAGTGGTCTCAAAGATAAATAACAAAGCTGAAAAGAAGGACAAACGAAAATGGATCAACGGCTGCATCAAATTAACAACCCCTAATGTTAGATGAATTTCCCAAACAGAAATAGTACTAGTAAATGTACTAAAATGCATGAACATCGATACTGTAGCAAACACAGAAACAAAAAGGAAAATTAAAGGTAATAACTAGCAGTTAATTAAATTATTTTCTGCAGTCGAGTTGAACAAAATGAAAGAACAACCAAAGCAGTAGAGCAAAACTTGCATAAGAACTGGAAACAGACATCAAGATTGCACATACATCTACGAAAGGATACTCGTAGTCAGACTGAAACTGAAAAGAAGAATGAAAACAGGATGATTCTCGAACCTTCTAGGGTGAACTGCGGAAAACTCTTAATCAATACAAAAAACTCTTAATAAATACAGTGCTACTGATCAGAGTATTATGATGTGTGATTGAAAATATCCCAGTAAAGAATATTAAAGGGTCTTGTGTTGAACCGGTATGAAATAAAAATGGAAAAATGATAAGAAATTTTATCTCTTACAATAAAGTAAAAATATGGACCTCAGTTTCTAAGAAAAGAGATATATTTAAGTCTATATATGGGGCACTAAGGTCTTAGAACAATAAATTACTATATCTTGCTAACTGATGTGCTAGCGGATCAAGCAAGGAAGACAAGAGTTTATAGAGGACAAGATATAGTGTGAGATCATTTTCTAGTAATCTCCAGAACAGTCTTTTTATGAAATGGAAGAATGTGACAACATTTATAAGTAACCTACAAATTCAAAACGATTATGAAGTATACGTACTTGAGGAGTACAGCATCGAACATATTTACCAACAGAGATTTGATAAAGAATTACCATACACGTGAACTAAAGATAATATAAAATCAGAAAGACAGAATCTAAAGAATGTGGTATGTAAAGCAGAAGGAGAAGCTCCCACTGAAAAGAACAACATAAGAAAACGAAAAGGCAGAAAACTTTGGAGTGAGCACATACTCAAAGCCATTAAAGAAAACCAGGTTGCATGTATAATATACTTAAACAGCCTCAGTGGAGAGAAGAAGCTATCCTATAAGGAGAGAAAAAAAATATCGCTAAAGAAGTAGAACGAAAAGCATACCAGGAATATTGAGAAAGATTTATTTCGAATATCGAAAATGCTGTTCACATGAGATTATAAATTGCTTAATAGTTTTTTTAAAAAAAACTTTAGATACAACAGAATAGAGAAGACAAATGTTGAACAAGAATAATGAGCAAATTATATTAAAGGATTGTGGCATGACGACAGAACACAAGAAACAGAACCAAACTAACAGATGAAAACGGACCACAAGGAATACAGTGTGACGAAGTACCGTCTGCCTTATAGTCAGTTAAGAACAGAAGAGCGACAGGAAGAGACGGCATTAATGTTAAATTGTTAAAATACGAAGAAATTATGCTACCCCTACGACTTCGACGTGTATAAATCGAACGTCGAAAGAAAAAGAGTATCGCCAAAGGCCGGAAGACTGCCGGCGTGATACCAATTTTTTCTTTTAAGAAAAGGAGATAAAAGCCCATGCAGTAACTACAGAGGATTAGATTTACTGGGCTGAGCATCCAAAATATGTAGTAATATTTGAAACAGAGGACTTATACATACAACGGAAGTAGAACTTCACTCGGTAAGGACGATCCACAATGCATGTAGTTTTTATTTTACAGCAGATAATACAAAAGTAAAGAGAATATAATAAAGAAAATACCTATTGTTTTTATTGATTTCAAGAAAGCTTTTTACATTGTCAACAGAAAGAATGAATGGAAGATAACGACAAATCGTGCATACCCAAAACAGCTAATAAGCTCGATAATTTGTTTGTATCAGAACATGACTGCTATTAAAATTACTAATGTACCAAATAACAAAGGAGTATGGTAAGACTGTAGCTCTATCTCCCCAGCTTCGTTAATTATTGACAAATACGAAGTCATCCACGTATGGAAAACAGAATTTTAAAAAGCTGTATGTCTAGAAAGGAGAACTCTTCCTAATAATTTGTTATTTTCTAATGATCCTTCGGAAAGGAATTTACCTACTGACACGAATAAGAGCGAAATTTCACATGGAGCTCTCAACACAGAAACCTGATGCAATTTCCTTCATCTGGAAGTAATATACTACAACCAGAATAGTGAAAGATCACACCTCTTGACAAATAAACCGCTCTCTTTCTTGCGATTTATGGTGACAGGTGACTACAACTAATATGTATAATTTAGAAAATTCAGCTAGGTATTTCCAAAAATTAACACAAGCCTCAAAACAGAACTTGGAAAGATACTAGAATTTAAATTCTACAGAATTGTTGCAGAATCCACCCTGCTGCCTTCAAACGAGACCTGAATGATGGCCAAAAACCAAGAAAGCCACATTCATGAACAAGAAATAAAGTTAAGTTAAAGTTTGCACAACAGAAAACGGACAAAAAAATCTAAATATTAGCGAAGAAGCAAAAACTTTTAGTCTAAATGGTAAAGTTCTAGATTAAAGAATGAAAACGACTATATGAAGGCACAGTGAAAGACTCCCATTAAAGGCTAGAAATTACAAGAGCCAAAGGACAAGAGACAGTGGAAGACCACGGTAATGAGTGGGATCATAACAGACATTTTTCCTATAACCTGAAGAAAAGAATGGGATATTCGTCGTACAGCGGATCATTGATGTGTAACGTGAGTTATATTCATATCAATGTGATCTCCTATAAAAGAAATTTGAATACGGTCATAACACGAGCTTACTAATTCCTTACCGCGCTGCAGCTGTAACTGCATTGGACAACACATCAATACTCCACGTGCAAGAAACTGCAAAAGCACGACATTTCCCCTTCATTTCAAAGAATCAAACTGAGTACCTGTTTTCTCATTCCACATTTATTAATAACCCGGAATATAGAACAAATATGGCACATAAGTACTAGATTTAGTGAGAACTGTTAACAGTGAAATGCAAGTGCTGCAGTTGTAATATTAATTTGTTAGTGCCTGACTGTTTACCTGAAATTCATGGATGTGCTTCTGTGCCTATGCATACAGCTGCTCAACATTTCAGCTGATGTTTTCTGGCTGTCGGGATAGTCCCCTACGTCGAGGGGATTATTGTACAAATGATTATATCACAATTTAGTTCATGAATGCCGGTAGGATTCATCGACTGAGTGTGAGCACGCTTGTAGCAAGGTCAAATGGTAAAGGCAAAGTACAATGTAAGGGTTCTGTTGTATTCAGAAAACTGTAGTTTTGGTATATTTTGGATATCACATGGAAACGTGAAGCTGCAATAGCATCTGAGTAATAGCGGACAACATCTCAGCCAAAGAGGTTGTGCTACGAGAGACTGTAAGTAGAACCTTGGCTGGTGAGTGGACTCCAGTCTTGACGAGAGACAGGAGGAGTTGTATCTTGTGATGTAGTAAGATGTGTTTCGGCCGTGTTGTTAGCTGAAAATAATTTCCTTACATTAGTTTTCATTCAGAAGACTTCAAAGTGAATTGTAATAGCGCGTTTTCCGAAACATTCAAGTGTAGTTTTTAATTTAGCCAGGAATAAAGAATTGGAGAATTTTATGATAACCTAACAATTTGTGTGATTAACTGATCTTTCTTGAAAGGTGAATAGCATCATGTTTCTAAGAAAGTAAAGAGAATTTGTTCAGGTTTTTCCGCTATTGATGTAAAGTGAATTTTTAATAGTTCAAGTGTTAAAATATTTTTTCTTAGTGATGTAGTTTTATTAGTACAGACACTTGATTGTTTTTCCATCAATCAGGATTCGTCTCTTTATTTCACATATATAATTTTGCTTTCCCAAGTTTCTCAGTAACGTGATTTTAATGAATAATGGTCACTGCAGTAATGAACTAGCATAGCAGCAGCAGCAACAGTAATTTGGAGATAGTAGCAGCACAGCATATGTTCTCTGTGCAAACAGGTAGGCCTTTTATAATTTACGTGTGATAAAATTAACATTTCAGTAGTGCTATACTATTCAGACAGCCCATTGTTGATAATTATTTATATTTCATATTTTTCTCGCATTCAGATTGCTTACATTATTGCTAACAGGATACTTTCTGAAATCTAACAGAGAACTCTGTACTCACGCCATGAGCGTTTAACTTCATATTTCTACAAAGACAGAAAACACTAAACATAAATGCACATTACCAAACAACGAAAAACAATCAGCTACTTTCAACATCGAAATGACTATATCGCCATTTGTCACTATTTTTCCATACCTAAGTCATCTTCGCAGATAGACTGATTGACACCATTATAAACTAAATTAATAATTCAAGTTAATGCTATTGCCTGTATAGTAGAATCCGTAACCTAAGCAACTAAGGCAATTGACACGCTTGCGATTGTCCTGAAGAGAGAACAGTCCGTGTTTCTCCAAAAAAGGTGAAAACCCGAAATTGCCACTTTGCGTTTCAAGAGTTTTTAACTGTGAAACTACGAGGAACCACATAAAGAAACCACTCTTTCATTGTATTTTGTCGAACTAGTTTCATGAGTGCCATTCACAAATCAGAGACAACATTTTGAGATGGTGACTGTTGACCGTAGTTCCTTTTGAGTTCTGTCACGGAATCGCCATCCGACGTTTGTTTAACGATTTTCCTGACGTTTCGCCTGCCCGAGTTGCTGGCGTTGTCGATGGTTAACATGCCGATGGCGGTGGTGAACTAGAGTTGAGTCCATAGCAGTAGATTATAACGTACTTTTATGGAATATGTCCAAACAAACATATTTTCGATGTTACTAATTTTTACATACCAGCTTGTATATTATATTTTCCCTGCTTCGACAATAACCAGTTATATTGCTGCTCAAATTGGAAATTTCTTGTACTGCATTAGTTTGTCGTTTCCTAATCTAATTCCCGCTCTGTCATCTGTTTTAATTTCACTAGTTTCTGTTGCCTTAAACTTACAATTCTTGGTAATCTTATGATCTCCTTTCAAGACACTAATCTACTAGGCCCTTTGCCATGCCTGGCGTAATGACAATGTGATAGGAAAAGCGCCATTCTCTTATTTTTTCAACCTGAACTCACATTCCTCCTTTCAGATTTCCCCTTTTCATCCTTTAGTAGTTGCTCGCAGTGTAGAACAGATAACGTTGAACCCCATCTCACTCTCTCGTCAACTACTGCTTTTCTTTAGTGTTCTTCGACTCATGTAACTGCATACTTATTTCTCTCTGAATTTTAGGCCAGATACATTCCGCATATCAGTGAGTGTATACTAGTAAACGCTATCGAAAGCTTTCTCTTACTTATCGAGTACGGGCATCGCCGGCAATTGGGTACCTGAAGTTCTTATAAATATACGCTTGAAAGTAAGGTACGTATCGCTTCACGTGTTCTTCAATCAAGCTAACCTTCCACAAGGTTGGTTCCGATCACTTTTTTCACTCTTATGAAGATTATTCGTGTTTGTACTTTTCATCTACGAAATATTAAACTGTTGGCAAGAAATGGATTCTTTGTAAATGGAATAATTGCATTCATCTTGCAGTATGAGGGTATTCCGCCTGGCTCATATATCATGCACACAAGATGAAATAGTTTTCTTATGATATGTTGGCCCAAGGATCTCAATTATACTGACGGAATGGCGACATATCCAGGGAACTTTTATTTGACTTGGGTCTATTAGTGCTATATCAATGTACTCTCGCCCTACCATAACTCTCATCTTATGTTAAGCTTTTCTTTCCACAATATTGCCATGAAATGTTTTTCTCTATTAAAGGATTCCTATGCATGGCGTTCCATTTATCTTGATCATCTCAGATAACATTATGTGTACACGTACAATAAAGAATTCATCAAGCAAATAGTTTGTTCGTGACGAAGACCAATACTAATAAGTAAACATCATTTAATTAGCAGGGTATTTGTTCATGAGTAAAATATAGACTACACTAATTTTAAAAAAAGATAGCACCTTGTATTTTTTATTCGTTACTGCATTTCCTCTCCTTACTACCTGATCGAAAACAAATGGAAACACCCTCGTGTTTCTATTTCTGTAATGTCAACTAAAGAATGTGGGCATTTTTCGTTACCCAAAATTCCTGCTCTGTGTGCTGTTACAAGAGAATAAATGTCTATATTTTGTAAGTTCGTAATAACGTCATGTTTACGTTAATCATAAAATATGATACGTTTTGGAACTGATATTGAGGTGTGGAAGTTGTTTATCGAATTAAAAATACATGCTGCAGTTCAATAACGACGTACTGCTGCTCATAACATCGTTGTGAACAGAGGTACAAGAAATGAAATCATGCAGACTATACGCCCCGTAGTAGCTAAACAACATTTGCTTCATACATTTTTTGTTCTGCTCCTGCACAATAAACTATTTGTGGGAGTCAAGCTAAATGTGACACCTTCTACATGTTTCCATTTTTTCAACCTTCCCATCTTTCCTTAGTATGAGATTGCCTTTGAACTTTCAATACACATACAGTTGCTTCTCTTTTCTTCAATGATCTTCTGAATATTCCTGCAGATGATCTCTATCTTTCAATTAATCACGTATGCTCCTAAAGCTTTGTGTTTCTCATTTAAGCATTCTTGCTTTGGCATTTCGCTCATTCGGTCATTTTCATTTTTTTATGCGTGTCTGTTTCTTTTGCCTGCTTCATTTATATACTTCCTCATTTTCCAATTATTAAGAATCTCATTATGGCACTGACCCACAGCCATGGACTCGTATCTAATGAACTATGTGTCCTAGAATGATATGGTTTTGCAGGTAAATTCAGTAATACAAGCGCACACTGTCTGCAAAATTAGGGATGAATCAAGTCGCCAGTATAGATGTAACGAATTAAAATGTCATACGTGTCTTACTCGGCCCTCTATCGAAAGTGTTAAATTCAAGAGGTTTCTTATAGAAGAGTCAGTATCATAAAACTACAACACGAAACTCCTGTGAAGTAAAATTTTACGATCCAATTGTGGTCACATTGTCAGTGAAGGTGTGTATATTCAGTTGTTAAAACTGAGGATATATGGATGGCTTTGTTGGAAGTATTAGTTTCAAGGACTTGTGCAGAAAGTGACTGTTGCTCTGTTCCCCATATAAATGATTACCTTAGTGTGTGGCAGTAAAACACGAAGCCATGTTTACTTCCAGAAAGAGATTTTCACTCTGCAGCGAAGTGTACCCTGATGTGAAACTTCCTGGCAGCTTAAACTGTGTGCCGGACCAAGACTCGGAACAGTGACGCATTTAAAAATTTAGCGCCCCTAAGCACACCATATTATATGCGGCGCCCCTCTCCCCCCCAAAAAAATATGTTTTAAATAATAACTATTACCCGATCATTTCAAAATGGCCGTTTTGGGTAAGAGCGCTGTGAACTGTTTCCGTACTCTGCTATTCTTTGTTCTGAAGGACGCGCCAGCAGTCTAGTCGCACTCAAACGAAATGTAATGTCGTTCCTGTACTGTACTTGGTGTACGGCAGCTGATAACACTAACTTAAAGCTCCACTGTGTTAAAACATTCTTCTGTCGAAAGACAACAGAAACGGCACAAGGAAAATAACTTTCGTTTTATGGCCTACAAATGCAGCAGAGCGTGTAGGAGACAACGGATTTTTGTTATACATTCACTTTTTATGTGTTTTTTTTTCACACGAAACCATTGAAAATGAAAATATAAAATCTGTGTTACGCTCTAAGAACTGAAGCGTACGTCCCATACATTGAAAATTAATACTTACTTTTACAGAGATTCGTTCAAAATTAAAATTGAACTGTCGTTTTACGATGTAATAACTTAGAATTAGTAGCGGATTAAAAAAACACGTTCGGTATTAATACTAGAATCTACAGGAAAGCGTAAGAAATTAAAATGAAATACATATTTCGGTGCACGAACTAATAACTAAATACAGACGTACAAACACAGTACTGGATTTGATATTACATAATTTTACAGGCTAGTGTGGAAAAATCAAATTCGTTTCGTAATCCAATAGTTAATGTGTAAAGCATTGGGGTCTGTGTAGCTAGTTGCTGCATAATAAGTATGCGCAATACCTTTAATCCATGTAAGGGCTGAACGGTTTTGTACTGCAGCTACGGGTCTCACCATAGCTCTTTCTAACGATATTAGCAAAGCTTTTACGTATTTATCGATAGAACTGAACTACGTTTTTTATTAACACTTTTTCACCTGAGCGTACTCTCCGATAACGTATATATCCACGATAACTATACATTTCAGCAGACGCCAAGAATACGCATCAGTTCTAATATACTACAGTATCAGTATGACTTGACTGTACAGCGCCGAGCGGCTTTGGTCATTCAGGTCTTCTTTAGTGTTCTCGGGCGCCTTCGGTCACGTCTGCACGTAAACGAGGTTTAGTTTGGCGTTCTGCCATCAGGAATTGTAAAATAGAAAGTTAATATATAGTTTGTAAGTCCAATGAATGAGCTCTAACCTATAATATAAATTACATTATGATCTTAAATTTTTTAAACTAATATGAATAAATAAGCAAACACATCAGTCAACAAAGTTTGCGTCTAGCTTTGACGGCAGAAAACTGGTTGATCATATCTTCGTAGTTCAGACGGTTTTCAGTTAGGAGGTCGGCTTCGATGTGAAGAATGGACAAGGCATTCAGTCTCACCTCAGACAACGTAGAACGTAAGTACTATTTTAGCCTTTTAAGAGCCGGTAACGAGAGTTCTGCTGAACAATTTGTAAGTGCCATAAACAGAAATATTCTAAGAGCAATGTCAACATTCAGAAACACGGACTGTAACCTCTCTTTTCGTAAAAATTTACTCATATTGACTGGTATATCACTAATCTCAGAAGGTTTCCAAAGTGTCGTAAAATGTACACATACGCTAGGGAAGGAAGGCTCTAACTCTGTGTCTATAAGGCTTGGAGTTTTGCTGCACGTTCAGAAATATCGTCAGGTGAACTGTTCTTAAGGTTACTGAAAACTGTGAAGGAGACCAACAGTGTTCTATAGCTTTCCTTCCTGCTCGCTAATTCGGTGTACAAGTTGTTGTGTACTGGGAGAAATGTTTCGACTCTAAATTTTTCCTTTCCAGTCAGAAAAACTCCTTCAGAATCTGCTTGTTCGTCACCATGAAGTTTGCGTTTTCGTGATCTTTTATAGGCGCATTCATAATCTTTATCAGTAACAATCTCCATGGATTTATTTTCATTATAGTCGAGCATGCGACGAACAGATGCAGTAAATCATATAAATGATCCATGTAATTCATGCACTATTTTAGTATCAATATTTATACTTTGCAATTTCAGATTTAATCTATTAAATCTCGGAAGTACGTTCTTCCAAACTGTCATCATGAATACTGTTTCTAGTCTGCTGAGTTGATTCAATAAAGCAGAATCCTCATTTTGCTCGAGTTGTTTTCCAAACGTATTATTGGCAATAAGTGTGAGAAAATTGATAACATCCTCCCAGTTTTTATATAGACTTACACACGCTTCCTCCCTTGCTGACCAGCGTGTTTTTGATAAACTTTTTACCGTTTTGTTCCTGGTTTCATGAAAGAAAGAAGTTTATCCCAGCGCTGTGTAGAAGCAGAGAAAAAATTACAAAGGTTTTGCACCACATTGAAAAACGAACATGCTTCCCGACAACGTGTTGCAGCACTAGTGCCGACTACATGCAAAGAACGTGCTGCACAAGGCACAAACTGGGCTTTCGGATTTCGTTCTTAAATGCATGCCTGTAAACCAGTGTAGGTTCCTGACATATTGCTTGCATTGTCGTATGACTGGCCTCTGCAGTCAGTAATACCAATGCAATTTGTAGACGGGACTTTTAGTACGTTGTCAGCTAAGTTTTCGGACTTGTGTCCCGGCTTTGGTAAAAACAGAGGGAAAAGTTCAATAGGTTCACCATTCTCGTTCACATATCTTAATATGAAAGATAATTGATCAGTATGTGTAATTGTTAAGGCTTTCGTGGCAACTTGTTGACAAACTGCCTATTGGCTTCTGTCTCGGGTTCTTCGGCCGACGTTCATCTAATGATTTTTCTGACGTTTCGCCAGCACGAGTGGCTGGCATTGTCAAAGCTTCACCCTCCATTGCCGGTGCTGAACTGGAGGCGAGCTCGCGGCCGCAGGCTATATGTACCTGGCGCGCCAACGTCCGAGGGCTTCTCCGCGGTCATTTCCGGTGCGTTTCTCCTCTTGCTACCTGCGACGGTCGTTCGCTGCAGTACGGGAAGCCAGGATCCGTTTACCTTAAGGCTTCCTCTTTCTTGTTGAAACTGTTCGCGTGTTTTTGGATTTCTACAGCTTCTCTGAACAAGCGCGTGTGATAGTGCTTCTCTACAGACAGAACTTCCGTGTCGGCGAATTTTATTACGTGGTCGGTCTCATTCAGTGCGTGCTCCGCTACGGCCGATTTCTCCACCTGCCCCAACCTGCAATGTCGCTTATGCTCTTTGATCCTGGTGTTAATGGATCGCCCAGTCATTCCGACATAAACTTTTCCGCATGTGCAAGGTATACGGTATATTCTCGACATTGCAAGTGGGTCTCTTTTCTCCTTCGCCGATCTAAGACACTCTTTGATCTTCCTTGTCGGTTTGAAAATCGTCTTTACGCCGTGTTTGCGCAATATACGGCCGATTCTGTCCGTCACTCTGGGAATGTATGGCAGAAAGGCCGTACCCGACATTTCTTTCTCTGTTTCCTTACTTCGCCGAGTGTTTGGCTCTGTTACACTTCTAATGTAATTTGTGGAGTACCCATTGCTCCTCAGAACAGTTTCCAGGTGTTGCATTTCTCGTTTGAGGTGTTGAGGCTCACATATTCGTCCTGCTCTCGTTACGAGCGTACTAATCATGCCTCTTTTCTGGCTCGGGTGGTGGTTTGATAGTTTGTGCAGGTATCGGTCCGTGTGTGTCGGTTTTCGATACACGCTGTGTCCCAGGTTTTCGCCGTCCCTTGTGATGGCCAACACCGCCAACACCGAAGCAGCCATTCGGATCCTTCCTTGTGAAAGGGCAGAGGAAATACGCACTGAAACAGCCAGGATACTGCGCCGAGCAAAACCACCAGCTTGCAACCTGAAGAAAGAAGAGGTACAAGCCATTAAGAACCTCAACGCCGACAAGAGTATATTGGTACTGCTTGCCGATAAGGGGAATGCGACCGTCGTAATGAAGACCGAAGATTATGAGCAAAAGATCCGAGACCTATTAGATCCGACGACGTACCGAAAACTAAGCGCAGATCCGACGCAGCGTATCACTCGGAATACGAATCGTTTAATCAAGGCATCTTCTCTGCCGGCGGACATACAGAGAAACCTGCGCAACACAGAAGCCCTACCACTTCGGCTGTATGGATTACCCAAGATCCATAAGAACAACGTTCCACTGAGACCGATCGTTAGCGCCCCTGGCTCACCAACGTATAAACTGGCGAAACACTTGGCCTCTCTGCTCCAGCCACACGTGGGAAAGACCGACACATGCATTAAGGACTCAGGACATTTCATTGAGAAGCTTAAGGAACTGAAACTTGCGCCAAACGACATCCTGGTCAGTTTTGATGTTGTTTCGTTATTTACGAAAGTGCCACTCAGCGACCCTCTGGAGCACATCGGTTCCATGTTCCCGCAAGACATCAAAAAGCTCTTCCATGCATGTCTCACCACGAGCTATTTCACGTGGAATGGCGATTTCTACGAACAGCTGGAAGGCGTCGCCATGGGTAGTCCTCTCAGTCCAGTGGTGGCCAACTTCTTCATGGAACAATTCGAAGCACAGGCACTGGACTCGGCGACTTGCAAACCTAAGGTGTGGTACAGGTACGTCGATGATACTTTCGTGGTGTGGAGCCATGGTGAAGAACAACTCGGTGAATTCCTGAGACACTTGAACAGCCTCCATGCCAACATAACAATTACCATGGAAGTAGAAAAGGACAAGAAACTGCCATTTCTAGATGTGCTGGTCACAAGGGACGGCGAAAACCTGGGACACAGCGTGTATCGAAAACCGACACACACGGACCGATACCTGCACAAACTATCAAACCACCACCCGAGCCAGAAAAGAGGCATGATTAGTACGCTCGTAACGAGAGCAGGACGAATATGTGAGCCTCAACACCTCAAACGAGAAATGCAACACCTGGAAACTGTTCTGAGGAGCAATGGGTACTCCACAAATTACATTAGAAGTGTAACAGAGCCAAACACTCGGCGAAGTAAGGAAACAGAAAAAGAAATGTCGGGTACGGCCTTTCTGCCATACATTCCCAGAGTGACGGACAGAATCGGCCGTATATTGCGCAAACACGGCGTAAGGACGATTTTCAAACCGACAAGGAAGATCAAAGAGTGTCTTAGATCGGCGAAGGAGAAAAGAGACCCACTTGCAATGTCGGGTATATACCGTATACCTTGCACATGCGGAAAAGTTTATGTCGGAATGACTGGGCGATCCATTAACACCAGGATCAAAGAGCATAAGCGACATTGCAGGTTGGGGCAGGTGGAGAAATCGGCCGTGGCGGAGCACGCACTGAATGAGACCGACCACGTAATAAAATTCGCCGACACGGAAGTTCTGTCTGTAGAGAAGCACTATCACACGTGCTTGTTCAGAGAAGCTGTAGAAATCCAAAAACACGCGAACAGTTTCAACAAGAAAGAGGAAAGCCTTAAGGTAAACGGATCCTGGCTTCCCGTACTGCAGCGAACGACCGTCGCAGGTAGCAAGAGGAGAAACGCACTGGAAATGACCGCGGAGAAGCTTCGGACGTTGGCGCGCCAGGTACATATAGCCTGCGGCCGCGAGCTCGCCTCCAGTTCACCACCGGTAATGGAGGGTGAAGCTTTGACAATGCCAGCCACTCGTGCTGGCGAAACGTCAGAAAAATCATTAGATGAACGTCGGCCGAAGAACCCGAAACAGAAGCCAATAGGCAGTTTGTCAATATGTGAAATGTTCACAGAAGAATCTACTATTATAGAGACGTATTTGGACTGTTTTATTTCACTTATGATAATTCTTTTTATTCGTTCAGAAAGAAGCTCTATTATTTCACGACAGATTGTTGAAGAAAGGTATCTTGTGTGTCCCTGCTCTGGATTTCCATATCGTTCAATGTGCTCTGCGGGGAAAGGATCAAACTGGGCTATAAGTTCAAAAAAAAAAAAAATAAATTGACCATTATGTAATAATGGAATCCTTCAGCGTGCCCACGTACGAGAAGGCCACGACTTGTTAGCTTCTTCACTACAGCGAACTCCTTTTTCAACACACTGAGCCAGTACATTCTTTCTGTCCCAGCATATGACTCTATATGGTTATGTATTGTTCCAAGTGACTTTTTTCTTGTTAAGAGTGATAACTCAGAATTTTTGGGTTCAAGTGAATTATTATTATGATAAGATAAAATATCAAAAATATTTTTCCAATCTACAGTACCATTAGTAACACTAGCGGCCTTACCACCGAACAATTTACATGGTACACAAAAAACAGCACCCGTGCTACAGGAGTATACTAGAAATCACGCAAAGTCATTTCACCATTTAAAAGTTTACAGTAAAACACATTTTGGTTCAAATATCTGCTTTTATTGCCTATTGATATTCTAGAATTAGAAAAATCACCATAGCAATTTTGATGAATGCCATGTTGGAAGAGAATGTCGATTGTTGATTCATTGACACACCGTTCTGCAGGATTGTCACTAATGAGGTTATTTACTTTTGTAATGTCTAACTCGACACTTAGTTTTTATGAAAGTCGAAAGCAGAAACAATTTGCTTTTCTTCATTTTAAGTTTTGTTTCGTCTGTATTTACTTTTTTACAACCGCTGAAGTGCCAGAAATCTCATCGGTACTACTTGAACTCGATGTTGGACCAGCAACATTTTTTGCGAAAAATTTATCTACTCTGCCAAGCGTTCTTTGAACAATGGTTTATCGTTCCATGCTTTTCTTCGATAATTTCCGAAATGCCACCCCACTTAATTTTGCACGTTTGCTTTTTTCACTGTTATTCATGTTAAGGTACTTACAAAACGCTCAACCAACAGTCAAAACAAAAGAAAAACAATTGTAAAAGGAAAGAAAGAAAGACTGTATCCAGTTCGGATTGTACTACACCGCACATGAGCATAAAGCTTTTTATTGTAAACACAGTACACGAGTACAAAGGTGTTTCCTTTAAACACGGAGCGATGAAGTGACCAACTCGGATTACTCGACGTAACTGTGCTATAAAAGAACGACAATGCAGAATAATGTAATTTCATTTTCGCCATGTTCCTCTGTTGTCAGTGAACAGTAGAAGTACACCTTTACCAGGAATTCGTCCCGTAAAGTAAATGGAACAACCTGGAACAACCCTTTCGTGGTTTGTTTCCCGCGTCGGCAGAATTTTATCTGGGATACAAATATGTTCTGAATATTCTCGACACTGTCTTCCTGGTTTAAAATGCAAATAACTTTTGCAGTTTCTAGCAGCGAGGGGTGCTGGATCGATCTTATCCCACTTATTCTTATAACATTTTAGCGGTTTCTCTGGGCAGAGAAGAGACTACATATATTTTAAGCAGCCTTGTTAGCAGTTGATATGGTGTGTTGTCATTTGTGAGAACACTGCTGATATGTCCACACGAAAATGCATCTTTTGTTTCAACATAAAATAAGAATAACCTTTCCTCGAAGATAAAAAGCTAAATTACGAAGATTAATATAAGATTTGCAATGCCACGTATTATTCGATTGCACAGAATGGGAACTGATATCGTGCACGCTGCAGCACAATGAACGAGATTAACGGAAGTTGGTTTCTTCGTCTCTTTTCGCCAAGAAAGTAACTGAGTAAATAAATAACATTTTTAAACTGTTTTGAAGTGTATTTGACATTATTAGATATTCTGCTTATGTTATTTTCGTTTAAACATGTTATTCAAAATATAAAACATTCCCAGTATCAATATGTTTTGTTAAACAGGATTCATTAAATCAAACCTCAGCTACTGAAGCCATGTAGTTTTCACATTAACTACAGTAATGGAGGGTTGACTTGATACATCATGGCTATTCATACAAGAAATTTAAGTAGAGTAGGGTTTTACATACTGAGGCCCACACATGTTACAGTATTTTAGAAACTGCTGATTAGTTTATCACAGCTTTTCAGGGGTCCCAGTATCTTCAAGGGGAAAATATGGTAAGGTTAAGTAGAAGCCGACAATATTCGCGGAATAATAACGTTTCAAACATTGTACTGTAGATTGCCGTCCTGACAGCTTACTTCAGAATATTTTTAACACTTATGAAGATGATTCCAGATAGAAATACAACGTTAAACTTCCATTCAATCACCAAGTAAGCTATGTATATTTCCAAGCTTGTATTGTCGAATTTCATTCCTACGGCTTATTTAAAGTAGCAAGTTGTTTAACAATATTTAAAAAAGATGTCTTTGCTAAGCGTAAATATTTTAAAACGTAAAAGATTGAAATGAGTACAGAGCAAAAAATGCCGCCCCCCTTAAGGTGCCGCTCGTAGACCCGTGTCTAATGGGGCTATATGTTAATCCAACACTGGACTCGAAGTCAGAACCTTTGGCTCTCACGGGCTAGTGCTCAACCAATTGAGCTACCCAAGCATGACTTATGACCCGTCCACTCAGCATCATCTATGACAGTACACGATTTTGTTCTTCTAGGAAGTATCACATCAGCGCACACTCCGCTAGAGTGAAAACCTCATTCTGGAAACATCCCCCAAGCTGTGGCAAATCCGTATTTCCGCAGTATCCTCTCTTCAGGGAGTGCTAGATCTGCAAGGTTCGCAAAAGAGCTTCTGTGATGTTTGGAAGGTAGGAGGCGAGGTACTAACAAATTTGAAGCTTTGTTCAGGGGTCCTGAGTCTTGCTTGGGTACCTCTGTTGACAGAGCACTTGGTCGCGAAAAGCAAAAGTCC
Organism: Schistocerca cancellata; assembly: GCF_023864275.1. Taxonomy (NCBI): domain Eukaryota; kingdom Metazoa; phylum Arthropoda; class Insecta; order Orthoptera; family Acrididae; genus Schistocerca; species Schistocerca cancellata. The sequence continues at coordinate 847,693,425 of NC_064628.1, forward strand.
TGAGTTCGAGTATCCGTCTGGCACAAAGTTACAATTAGTGTCGTTGCCAAGGAAACTGCCAGCACACAAAAAGGTAGGCAGACTGACATGCGGTATCAGTTCGCGAACTTCGTGTAGGCAACTGCTGACATGTCTCGGAATTGTTACTTTGCCAGACCTGTACACATATTCCATCATGGGATTTCTTGTTGACGATGTTCACTTATTCAGAAACAATTGAAAGATTCGTTCAGCGAGCAATAGAGGTAAAAACAAATTGCATTTGGAAAAGATTTCGTTAAGCATTTTACTGAAATGTGGGCACTATTCAGCAAGCTTCATTTTCAACAGGCTTCCAATAAAAATACTGAATGTAAACCACAAGTATTCAAATCCAAGTTGAAGGATTTCCGTGTGGTACAAATCCCCTATGCTGTACGGGCGACCATCATAGTAGTTATAGCTTTCCTAGTTACGCTACTGGCCACTAAAATTGCTCCACCAGGAAGAAGATGACTTGCTACAGACGCGAAATTTAACCGACGTGAAGAAGATGCTTTTTTTTTTTTTGTCATCAGTCTACTGACGGGTTTGATGCGTCCTGCCACGAATTCCTTTCCTGTACTAACCTCTTCATCTCAGAGTAGCACTTGCAACCTACGTCCTCAATTATTTGCTTGACGTATTCCAATCTCTGTCTTCCTCTACTGTTTTTGCCCTCTACAACTCCCTCTAGTACCATGGAAGTTATTCCCTCATGTCTTAGCAGATGTCCTATCATCCTGTCCCTTCTCCTTATCAGTGTTTTCCACATATTCCTTTCCTCTCCGATTCTGTGTAGAACCTCCTCATTCCTTACCTTATCAGTCCACCTAATTTTCAACATTCGTCTATAGCACCACATCTCAAATGCTTCGATTCTCTTCTGTTCCGGTTTTCCCACAGTCCATATTTCACTACCATACAATGCTGTACTCCAGACGTACATCCTCAGAAATTTCTTCCTGAAATTAAGGCCGGTATTTCATATTAGTAGACTTCTCTTGGCCAGAAATGCCTTTTTTGCCATAGCGAGTCTGCTTTTGATGTCCTCCTTGCTCCTTCCGTCATTGGTTATTTTACTGCCTAGGTAGCAGAATTCCTTAACTTTATTGATTTCGTGACCATCATGTTAAGTTTCTCACTGTTCTCATTTCTACTACTTCTCATTACCTTCGTCTTTCTCCGATTTACTCTCAAACCATACTGTGTACTCATTAGACTGTTCATTCCGTTCAGCAGATCATTTAATTCTTCTTCAATTTCACTCAGGATAGCAATGTCATAAGCGAATCGTATCATTTATATCCTTTCACCTTGTATTTTAACTCCACTCCTGAACCTTTCTTTTATTTCCATCATTGCTTCCTCGATGTACAGATTGAAGAGTGGGGGCGAAAGGCTACAGCCTTGTCTTACTCCCTTCTTAATACCAGCTCTCCGTTCTTGATCGTCCACTCTTATTAATCCGTCTTGGTTGGTGTACATATTGTATATGACCCGTCTCCGCCTATAGCTTACCCCTACTTTTTTCAGAATGTCGAACAGCTTGCACCATTTTATATTGTCGAACGCTTTTTGCAGGTCGAAAAATCCTACGAAAGTGTCTTGATTTTTCTTTAGCCTTGCTTCCATTATTAGCCGTAACGTCAGAATTGCCTCTCTCGTCCTTTTACTTTTCCTAAAACCAAACTGATCGTCGCCTAGCGCATTCTCAATTTTCTTTTCCATTCTTCTGTATATTATTCTTGTAAGCAGCTTCGATGCATGAGCTGTTAAGCTGATTGTGCAATAATTCTCGCACTTGTCAGCTCTTGCCGTCTTCGGAATTGTGTGGATGATGTTTTTCCGAAAGTCAGATGGTATATCGCCAGACTCATATATTCTACACACCAACGTTAATAGTCGTTTTGTTGCCACTTCCCCCAATGGTTTTAGAAATTCTGATGGAATGTTATCTATCCCTTCTGCCTTATTTGACCGTAAGTCCTCCAAAGCTCTTTTAAATTCCGATTCTAATACTGGATTCCCTATCTTTATTAAGTCGACTCCTGTTTCTTCATCTATCACATCAGACAAATCTTCACCTTCATAGAGGCTTTCAATGTATTCTTTCCACCTATCTTCTCTCTCCTCTGCATTTAACAGTGGAATTCCCGTTGCACTCTTAATGTTACCACCGTTGCATTTAATGTCACCAAAGGTTGTTTTGACTTTCCTGTATGCTGAGTCTGTCCTTCCGACAATCATATCATTTTTGATGTCTTCACATTTTTCCTGCAGCCATTTCGTCTTAGCTTCCCTGCACTTCCTATTTATTTCATTCCTCAGCGACTTGTATTTCTGTAATCCTGATTTTCCCGGAACATGTTTGTACTTCCTCCTTTCATCAATTCTTCTGTTACTCATGGTTTCTTCGCAGCTACCTTCTTTGTACCTATGTTTTCCTTTCCAACTTCTGTGATAGCCCTTTTCAGAGCTGTTCATTCCTCTTCAACTGTACTGATTACTGCGCTATTCCTTATTGCTGTATCTATAGCGTTAGAGTACTTCTAACGTATCTCGTCATTCCTTAGTACTTCCGTATCCCACTTCTTTGCGTATTGATTCATCCTGACTAATGTCTTCAACTTCAGCCTACTCTTCATCACTACTATATTGTGACATGAGTCTATATCTGCTCCTGGGTACGCCTTACAATCCAGTATCTGATTTCGGAATCTCTGTCTGACCATGATGTAATCTAATTGAAATCATCCCGTATCTCCCGGCCTTTTCCAAGTATACCTCCTCCTCTTGTGATTCTTGAACAGGGTATTCGCTATTACTAGCTGAAACTTGTTACAGAATTGGTCTTTCTCCTCTTTCATTCCTTGTCCCAAGCCCCTATTCTCCCGTAACCTTTTCTGCTACTCCTTCCCCTACAACTGCATTCCAGTCGCCCATGACTATTAGATTTTCGTCCCCCTTTACATACTGCATTACCCTTTCAATATGCTCATACACTTTCTCTATCTGTTCATCTTCAGCTTGCGACATCGGCATGTATACCTGAACTGTCGTTGTCGGTGTCGGTCTGCTGTCGATTCTGATTAGAAAAACCCGGTCACTGAACTGTTCACAGTAACACACCCTCTGCCCTACCTTGCTATTCATAACGAATCCTACACCTGTTATACCATTTTCTGCTGCTGTTGATTTTACCCGATAGTCATTTGACCAGAAATCCATGTCTTCCTTCCACTTCACTTCACTGACCCCTACTATATCTAGATTGAGCCTTTGCAATTCCCTTTTCAGATTTCCTAGTTCCCCTACCACGTTCAAGCTTCTGACATTCCATGCCCCGACTCGTAGAACGTTATTCTTTCGTAGATTATTCAATGTTTTTCTCATGGTAACCTCCATTTGGCAGTCCCCTCCCAGAGATCCGAATGGGGGACTATTCCGGAATCTTTTGCCAATGGAGAGATCATCATGACACTTCTTCAATTACAGGCCACATTTCCTGTGGATACACGTTACGTGTCTTTAATGCAGTGGTTTCCATTTCCTTCTGCATCCTCATGTCGTTGATCATTGCTGATTCTTCCGACTTTAGGGGCAATTTCCCACCCCTAGGACAAGAAAGTGCCCTGAACCTCTATCCGCTCCTCCGCCCTCTTTGACAAGGCCGTTGGCAGAATGAGACTGACTTCTTATGCCGGAAGTCTTCGGCCGCCAATGCTGATTATTTATCAAAATGTAGGTAGTGGTGGGGATCGAACCCGGGACCAAAGACGTTATGACTATGAATCAAAGATATTACCCCTAGACTACGGGTCTGAACTGAAGATGCCTGTGATATGCAAATGATTAACTTTATAGAGCATTCCCTCAAGGTTGGCGCCGGTGGCGACGCCTACAACGTGCTGACATGAGGAAAGTTCCCAACCGATTTCTCATACAGAAACAGCAGTTGAACGGTGTTGCCTGGTGAAACGTTGCTGTGATGCATCATGTAAGGAGGACAAATGCGTACCATCACGTTTCCGACTTTGATAAAGTTCGGATTGTAGCATATCGCAATTGCAGTTTATCGTATCTCGACATTGCTGCTCGCGTTGGTCGAGATCCAATGACTGTTACCAGAATATGGAATCGGTGGGTTCAGGAGGTTAATAAGGAACGCCGTGCTGGATCCCAGCGGCCTCGTATAACTAGCAGTAAAGATGACAGGCATCTTATGCAGCAGCATGGACTATCAGCTCGGAGACCATGGCTGCGGTTATCCTTGACGCTGCATCACAGACAGGAGCGCCTGCGATGGTGTACTCAACGACGAACCTGGGGCATCATGATTGTTGCATCCGTGTTTGGCGACATCATGGTGAACGTACACTGGAAGCGTGTATTCGTCATCGCCATACTGGCGTATCACCCGGCGTGATGGTATGGGGTGCCATTGGTTACACGCCTCGGTCACGTCTTGTTCGCATTGACGGCACTTTGAACAGTGGACGTTACATTTCAGATGTGTTACGACCCGTGGCCCTACCCTTCATTCGGACACTGTGAAATCCTACATTTCAGCAGGGTAATACACGCCCGGGCCAGCACATTCTCCAGATCTCTCACCAACTGAAAACGTCTGGTCAGTGGTGGCCGAGCAACTGGCTCGTCACAATAGGCTAGTCACTACTCTTGATGAACTGTGGTATCGTGTTGAAGCCGCATGGGCAGCTGAAGCTGTACACGCCATCCAAACTGTGTTTGACAATGCCCAGGCGTATCACGGCCGTTATTACGGCCAGAGGAGGTTGTTCTGGGTACTTATTTCTCAGGATCTATGGACCCAAATTGCGTGAAAATGTAATCATATGTCAGTCCTAGTATAATATAATTGTCCAATGAATAATCGTTTATCATCTGCATTTCTTCTTGGTGTAGCAATTTTAATGACCAGTAGTGTATATTCTCTGAAAAATATTTCTTTCCTTCGATATGATATGACCATTTAAAATGCATGAAACGCTGCTTGTATTGGTCCATACGCGTTTCGCCTCTTTTTGTTTGTGAAGAATGTCCTGAGGCCTGTAATACATTTTTGATTTAGTATATAATAATTGAGTGATATACTATTAGCTTGATGCATAAGATCGTAGAGTTTTTGTTTTGTATGTGAGTATTCTTAAGTATCGATTGTCATTTTTTATTTGGAGTTCAGAGTTGCTATTTGAGTTTGCATATTATCATTTTGTCATTTGGAATTAGTGGGTGGAGCTATGTATGCTAGGAAATGAAGTGCTAAGTAGTGGTATCGGAACATATCCGACACATTCTCCAGTTTCAGTCCAGTAGGTGGGCAACAGCACCGGAGGCAGTCAAAAATAGTTGTGCCGTGTGTGGGGATAACGCCATTCGACAGAGCACGGTAAGGAAATGGTTTTCTCGTTTCAAGGAGATATATTAGTGACTCTCCACGTTCAACAAGACCTTTAGCGTTTGATGAGGAAGGTGTTAACGTATTGATCTATAATTATCTACGTCAGTGTACTCGTGATGTGGGAAATGTGATGGCTTGTGATCGTTCCACCATCGTGCGAAACTAGCATGCAAGAGAGATGGTTCAAAAATCGGGTGTATGGGTATATAATAATGCTCTAAGCCAAAATCACAAAAATCAGGGGCTGGCTAATTGTGCATCTCAGACTGTTCGTTATCAATTGGCTCATGAACATCACTGACCATACCTATCCTGTATCGTTCCGATTTCGGGAGATGATATATTTATGCTAATATAAGGAAAGAAAAGGAATGGTTGAGACAAAACAAAGCAGCAAGTCCCCGTAAAAGAAGCTGAGCGCATCCACAAAAGCTAATGCTATGCATCTCGTGGAACAGCGGTCTTATGGCATACTACACATCGCTTCCTCGAGATGTAAGTAGGTTAACATTGAGAGTTATCGCGGAAATATGTCACCAATTGAAATTCATATCAAAAATAATCTTCCTAGATTAATAATTTGGTACACAGACACAGTATTATGTTTTTCAGGAAAAATTACCAACAATCCCCACATTTGTATCTACAGTAAAAATATGCAAGGGAAATAACCATTTTTTATTTTGTCTTTCATATCTTTAGGATTTCATTAAGAAAATAAGGGAAAGGAATTCACTTATCAGAAAATGATTTTTATGAACAAATATTTAATATTTATTCTTTTAAAAAAACATTTGGACATGCATCTTGATTTTGTAAGATCTTAGTAAGACGTGGCTCATTTGAGAAAAGAATTAAATTTTGTAGAGGTTTAATAAAATCATATTTTATATTTTTACTAATTCCCAGGTTCATCTTCGAGAACTCTGAAATTCCGTAATAAATCAAGAATAAAATATAAAGAGTACACGAAAAGAATGGTCTTCTCCCAATTTTTTTCCAAAAATGATGTAGTATTCTGTGTTGTTGAACACAGTGAATTGGGCAGTCTGATAATATTAGTAGTCCATGTTCTGTAACATATTTCAAATTAGGCATGCAGGGAAATAACGTGTTAATGTCTCTCGCTACAGGGAATAAATGTGTTTCGACCAATGATCTGTGTTACGTTTTAGATTCGTTAAGGGTTCGTAAACAATGCTGAAGCAAGAAACATAGAATTTTCCTTTACTGCGTATTGCTGGTACTAGTGAGAGCGATTAGTTTGAGACATTATGTTCAGCAGTGCAGGTGTTGTACGTGATTCATTCCAGCATTATTAGTTTATTTTTTACACTGACTGATAAGTACTTCATCTGAAGTTGTAAAACGGAGACTGTGATCATTCGCCTACATTATTTCTTCGTTTCTTGTCTTCGGTGTCGACGTACTGCGTTCCTATACTGGCGGAAAAACGGGTGGTGGAAGTCCAGTACGGACAACTTCAAACGATGTAGCCAACAGGTGCACATTTGTGTTTCACAGTCCTTTGCTTTCACTGTTAACAACCCATCTTATACACATTTAATGTGACCAGTGCAGTATTGTTTAACTTTCGAAAAGCCTCATTAGTAGTTTTCAGGCAAACATCCACATATTGCTACAATAGTTTACGATTGAACATGAAGAATAACAAGGTACACATGGAGCAGACACTGACATTGTTTTAACACACAGTCTAATTGTGTAACACTTATTCCACAGTTAAGTTGAATCATTGTTGTTTCTCATCTGGAACTCGGCTACGGACTGACTGTCTCGGGCCCTTATAAATCTTCACAATAGCAGGTGCTGAAAACACATTCTTTGATTTTTAATTTACAAAAATTTCAATTAATACTTAATGCATTAAATTAACTGAATAAATCGAAAAATTCGTTCTTTTTAACAGTTCATTCTACTACAAGGGTTAGGACATACCATTTCTTTAAATGATTAAATTAACAGATATCATTACACAAACAATACTTTTGACAAAACTGTTCATTACTTTGGAATTAATTGAGGGCTGTCCTTGCTAACATGTTTTCAAATAAATCTAAATAGATCCTTTAAGAATACTATTACTTGTTCCTCCAAATGTTCATAATTAGTACATAATTCATATTTGTTTATACATCAACAATAGAATTTAAGTTACGAAACAATTACTAATTTCACCCTATAATGAAAGATACTAACTAGGAATAGTCAAAATAAATTAGAAAAACAATTACATACATAAAACTAAAGACAAAATTAGATCTGGTGTTATATTATTTATAACTGAGGGCCAACCTTTCTCTTTTATGAAAATGCAGATTATACCCACATATGTAAATGGTAATTAGTTAAAAGTGAAAAAATGAGTTTTACAGAGGCAGATGGCAAAACAAGAGGGGAAGTAAGAATATCCGATCTTGCTTCATCACAAGACCTTCAGATTCTAACAATGTTAGAAAAAAACAAGTAAGAGGATTAATGATTACAGTCATGAAGAAATTAAAAATTCATCATACGAACTGCAAGAAGACTGTAATTGTAGCTTAAAGTGTTTTGAGATAGTAAGGGCTGAAGGAAGATCGAATGTCATGAAAATTTTGTGGTACTCTAGAGTGGAATGAACACTCACTGTATCTGACTGGCCTTATTACAAAAATTCTACTTCCCAGAAGGTGATCAAGGAATAATTAAGACGAATCACAGTATTTAGAGTGTAATTGCAATTACAGTGTAAGAGTAAAAGGGAATGAAATCACACATGAAGTACATCTATGCAAAAAAGCACTTCTGGCATTACACGGAGTAACAAGATGTTGATTAATGACAGTTGAGAAATTTTTCGAACTCCACAGGTCTCTTTGTGCTGGAAGGAATAAGTGTGCAATCAGACCATGGAAAATTAGAGAAGCAGTAGGAATGGCAGTTTATGATCAGATTCATTCATTTAAAGGGTATATCAACCAATTGTGGCAATAAAAAGTCAAAGATGATCTTTCTCCCAGAAGAACATTTTACGACAAAAATTACATGAAATGTTTCAGGACAAATAGCCGCATTTTGTCATTTCATATTATATACACAGTGCAGTACTCAACACCAAATTCAATATAGCTTTGGCATATCAATTAATGATATATGCTCAACGTGTTATAAGTACACTGCTGAGATGAAAGGGCTGGATACAGTTGTATCTTTTAATTTCGATGACGGCATGAAGAAAACGGTCTTGAAAGGAATTAATGAGATCACCATTGGCAAGAAACTATACAAAGAGAAAGCTGAAACATTTTATACCACAAAGATAAATGCTCATTTAAGAAACCAAAAGTCTAATACCAGAATGAGATTTTCACTCTGCAGCGGAATGTGCGCTGATATGAAACTTCCTGGCGGACTAAAACTGTGTGCCGGACCGAGACTCGAACTCGGGACCTTTGCATTTCGCGGACAAGTGCTCTACCACTGAGCTACCCAAGCACGACTCACGCCCCGTCCTCACAGCTATACTTCTGCCAGTACCTCGTCTCCTACCTTCCAAACTTTACAGAAGCTCTCCTGCGAACCTTGCAGAACTTGCACTCCTGAAAGAAAGGATATTGGAGAGACATGGATTAGCCACAGCCTGGGGGATGTTTCCAGAATGAGATTTTCACCCTGCAGCGGAGTGTGCGCTGATATGAAACTTCCTGGCAGATTAAAACTGAGGTCCCGAGTTCGAGTCTCTGTTTCATTAATTTTTATTTTGGAGGGGAAATATGCTAGTGAACTGCTCATTTAATCTTATTTAGACCAGAACTGTGTACATACACAAAATAATTATATTTACATGATTTGATTAATGGCCTGTGTAAACTGCCAAAATTGCATATAACGTGCTTGAATATCCCGAGTGGTCACATTCCTGTTCTGCTATTCCTTTTTGCCTCAAACTGTCGGGGACGTAGAAGACTAAGGGAGATAGTACTTGAGTATGTGCGAACATTTAATTGAGGTTACATCACGTCCTCATTCATAGAGCAGAAAGACAGCACGTTACAGATCAATTTTTTTTTTATGAAGAAAGTGAATATACCTATTGTTTCTCGCCAAGAGTGGGCACTGGTAAAATAATTGTCAGTAGTTTACGATATACGTGGGGATGAGAGGTTTCAGTAGACAACAGTGGCTTCTCTGGGTAAACAAATGTTGATAGTGTACAAAGAACCAGGAGGGACCGCAATTTTAATTTGCGAACCATACCTTGCAACCACCTCCGCCATTTTGTACCACCATGACCGCCATTATCAATATGGCAAGGCCAGTACACACGCTATGAACGTGGAATAGGAGGGTCGTGGACAATCTAATAATACGTCCAATAGCTCAGTCTGCGTAACTTTCATTTACCTAAATTTAAATACGCGTTCTCCGTTGTGTAACTTGGCTTTTGAACATCAATAGTATGAGGTAGTGAATTCACCTAGAACAAGTATTCGTACGATGTATACTTATTACAAATTCCGTGAAGAGTACATAATAGTGAACGACCTCAATATTCGATGTAGTTCCCGAAAAGTGTCAAAAACACGACGAACTTGTCCACATTTCTTGTCTAAGATATGCCTTACATATTCAAAGAGGGAGGGACCTTTGTTGACGATAATAAAAAAACTTCGTCTAGTTAAAAAACAGTTCCAGAATAAACAGAAGCTGTTCAACAACCCCTTCTCAATAAATGAAGGTTGGAAGCCGATTCTAGAAAGGTAACCTGAATGTAGGGGTTTATTCTGCATTCAGCTGTACCAAAAAGGCAGTGACGTGGCGGCAGGGAGACGCCTTTTGAAGAGCAAGACCGTGTGCTTCCAGTACCGAGACGCGGCAGTGGCTGAAATATGATTTGAGTGACGAGGCGTAAAACACGAACAACTGTATCACTGTGCGGTCTTCTTGATGTGGATACGTGGCGAGGCCGGAGACGACTGCCTGAGATTCCTTGCTATTTAGGTAGCCGCCGTTTGTGATATTGCTGGATTCTCTACTGAGCGTTTTGAATATGGCTCACTATTCTATCAGTTTCGTGATATTATAAATTATAAATGCTAAACGTTTCAAACGTGATACCATATTTTGTTTCAGATACCTAGCCGAACTGTCCGGTAACTTCATTCAATAGGCATCTTTTTATGCTTATAGCGATGGTGCTGATTTTTTAGTGACAGCCGAGTGCCTCACGATGGAACCCTGTATTACCGAAATCGATAACAGTAAATTCGAAAACAATTAACATAGCTGTTTCGTTGTTCATAAGTTAGAATAAAATTTATTTATTTTAGCCTGCTTTCCCTAAAGCATTGCCAGCTGATGTCCCCACCATCGTCCTTACCGATCGTTTGTCCTGGGAAATAACTACCATGAAAGGGTAACAACATGTAAAGCAATAATCATTATGCTGATCTCGGAAGCTTTGTTGCCGTTGTTCCATGTTTACGAATTTAATTTGCTTTTTAAGGCACCATCTTTTGCTGAATACCATGCTATTCGTCAATTTGTTCTTTGTGTGGCGATGTAATTTTTCCTAAAATTCTTTTCGTGTACACAAACTCGCTACAGGATACGACAGTGAAGTAAAATATGTGTGAAAAACGTGTCCATAATAACAGCCAGCACCAAGAACGAACAGTACGACGTTAAACTTTAATACAGGGCATTCAGTACTCTTAGTTACGGGAAAACTACACAAAAAATTACCCGTTGAGCAGATATATTTATTTTCCTTCTACTTTTAGATGATTTTCTATCTGATAATTAAACAGATCAAACCAGGAGAACCTATAAAACTACATTTTCATACACAATAATTTGAAGCTGAGCTCCTGTATTTTAACTGGACAGTAGTTTGTGTCACTGAACACTGGTGTAGAAACACAGAAATCCAATGTGCAGCATTGTCACAGCATGAAAAGACAGCTCCTATTGAAGAAATACTTAAATTGATTGATTATCATGCTTTTATATCAAGAAAGGAACGTAGTTTAAGGCATGACCTTAGTACAGTAAGAGACGACACACACTCACTGAAGTATCAGAAGTTGAATTAACAAGGCTTGATATCACCCAGAAATTAATCATTTTGAGCGTGTGACGATCTCCCAGTGCTATCGTGGACACTTTCTTCAATATATTAACAGGTGTTCTAGATAAATCCTCAATACAAGTGTCAACATAATTTTGTATGGTCACAAATACATCAATCATAATGAAACTAGTAACACCCTCACAAAAACCCTTTCGAGTTTTGGCATATCCTTGTTGATCAATACTTAGCGGTCCATTCCCTGCTGTCACAATTCTCAAAAACAATAGACTCAGTTACTGAAGACATATTTATGAATTACCTGAAAATATACAAACTTATAAATGAGTCACAGAAAAATACCCTTTCGAGTTTTGGCATATCCTTGTTGATCAATACTTAGCGGTCCATTCCCTGCTGTCACAATTCTCAAAAACAATAGACTCAGTTACTGAAGACATATTTATGAATTACCTGAAAATATACAAACTTATAAATGAGTCACAGTTTTGCTTCGGAAGTAGTAGTAGAAGTACGCAGTCAGCCAGAATACAATTCCAAGAAGTGAAACCTGATGCTCTTGACAGAGATAAGTGGACCAAAATCATATTTTTACTTATTTCTAAGTCTTTTGGTATTGTTGACCTTAAGATTCTACCAAATAACACAGAAGCAGTAGTAATAAGAGGGGTCCTAACGACTGGTTCCAATCACCTAGCAGACAGAGTACAGAGTAGGGATAGCCAGTACCTCAAATAGATTCAAAGTGTTAGTGAAACACTCTCCAGAACCAAATTAATTAATATAGGAGTTCCTCGGGGTAGCATATTAGGACCAATACTGTTTCTGACGTGAATAATTTTCCCATTGTGTTAGTTATGGGCTAAAAGTTCTCTTTGCTGGTGACAACAGTATTACAGCCACTGACATAACAAGCGAGCTGCTAGCAGAAAAAGCAGTTTTACAATTGTTCAATAAGCAAGAAAATAAAAAATTTAACATAAAGACAACTGATGTATTGAATTTCAGTTTGAAAAGGTAAAATGTTGAATTAAATTTGGATGGCACCTCTATGGACTATGTAATAAATGCCGAATTTGTAGCCATGAATATTGATTCTTAGTTGAAGTGTTGTGAACACAGAAAGATACTTCCAAAGAAAAGGTTATCAGCATGTACTCTCAACTCTTAACGACAGAATTTTATAGAAAAAAATGGACGAATTATGAACATGACTTACAAACTGCAGAAAAGGGCCATAAGTATACCCAAAAATAGCAGTCGAGCACATTGCAAAAATCTGTTTAAAGCCCAGGGGTTTTTAATGGCACCATGAGAGTATATTCACCAATCCGTTGCACATATCAAAAATAACGTTGATAATTATGCACAAACAACTATGTCTACAACCATGGAACAAGATATAGACTGAACTTAAATTCACCAAGAAAGAATCAACATAAAACAGCATGAAACTTCCTGGCAGATTAAAAGTGTGTGCCAGACGGAGACACGATCTCGGGACCTGTGCCTAACAGAAATTCCCATAGGAGATTAAGGAAATCGATAAAAATAGACTCAGTTAAGAGGCAGTTAGATAGTATACCTGAAAAGTAATACATTTTATATATATTGAAGAACTGCTGACACAAAACAGAATAAGGATTTGGTAAAAAAGTAACACATATAAAAAGTAACAATAATAAATCTTCTATCATTCCGTTTAACACTTTCACAATTCATTTTTTCCTCCCAAGCTCCAGTGAAACTCGCGTAACACAGAAGCGATGCTGCATTGCGATAAGGCGGTGGTTAACATGATTCGGCTCACCGCTGTTTATGTTTAATTATGTATACCAAGATACGATAGTAGTCAGGTTTCAGAATTCTACAACTTGTTTGCCTGCTCCAAAAAGTTTATCGATTTTAACATTCAAGAAGGAGACGAGTCTATTAGATGAGTATTAGATGATTTATAGTGTAAGTAGACTGTTTAGGTTTTTATGTTGGTAACGCCACGTAGCGCTCTGTATGAAAATCACTGACTGTTCTGTGTGCAATCTGTGGCTGGTTTTCATTGTTGGAATTTTTCCTATTGTAGTGTTGGGCAGTTGGATGTAAACAGCGCGTAGCGTTGCGCAGTTGGAGGTGAGCCACCAGCAGTGGTGGTTGTCGGGAGAGAGATGGCAGAATTTTGAGAGCGGACGATCTGGACGTGTGTCCATCATAAAGAGTAAATTTGTAATACTGTATATCATGAACTGATGACATATCATGATATGATGACATTTGAATATTATTAATAAATTAAATACGTTGTTTGTTCACTATCAAAATCTTTCATTTGCTAGCTAAGCCTGTCAGTAGTTAGAATCTTTTATTTAGCTGGCAGTATTGGTGCTCGCCGTATTGCAGTAGTTCGAGTAAAGATGATTTTTGTGAGGTAAGTGATTCAAGAAAGGCATAGGTTATTGTTAGTCAGGGCCATTCTTTCGTAGGGATTATTGAAAGTCAGATTGCGTTGCGCTAAAAATATTGTGTGTTAGTTTAGTGTTGATCAGAATAAGTAAAGAGAGAAATTTCTGAGTACGATCAGTTCTGCTCAGTTGTTTGAAAATCAAATAACATAAGGGGTTTACCAGCACAGTAATTAATTCATTTTCCTAAGGGTAGGTTACAATAGCGAGACTCTACTGTTCTACTGTCGACGCAAAAATGTACTATTTTCTGCAACGCATAAGTGCTACACTGTCGTCCTGACTTTACACTTACATTATCAAGGAAGTTAATTTAACGAATTGTAGTGCGTGTATATAATAAAGTCGATGGATGACACTACATATTTGATAATTAAAGATATTGTTATATAGGTAGGTCTGAAAAAGTCTGAAAAACTTGTAATTTGGCAGAGGGGAGTTTGTGCTAAGAAGTAACTGTTAAGAAAAAAAATCGATAAGTTGCGTCGTTTCCAAGTTTTCAGTACTGTAGTTAGCCATAGAGGTCGCTGTACGTGCAGAGTCGAGCAACATGCCCGATGCGGTGTCGCCGAACGTGTTCTTCTTTTGATTTCCTCAAACCGAAAAGACATACATTTGGCTCAGGTACCTTAAATGTATCATTTCCAAAAAGAGCGTATTTTATCTGTTTATGAGCATTTCAACAAGTTGTAACTCACGAACCCACAGATGTCTACGCATTACCTCATTTTAGCGCGTGTAAGATATTGGATTTTCGAGTGCAATGACCTAATTGGGTAACTTCATTGGTAAATAAGTCGGGAAAGGCGCTAACGGATCTACTTTTCTTTCTTAAGAATTATTTCTAAGCACAACCTCCTCTGCAACACCCTTACAAGTTTCCCAGACTGTTCCTGTCAACCTGGTATATTAATTATGTATGGACATACTTTTGATTTGGTTGGCGTTTGGTAGTTGCGACGTTCTCTGCACCTCCTGTTGTTTTCATAAAAAGTCGGAATACAACTGAGAAAAAATGGTTCAAATGGCTCTGAGCACTATGGGACTTAACTTCTTTGGTCATCAGTCCCCAAGAACTTGGAACTATTTAAACCTAACTAACCTAAGGACATCACACACATCCATGCCCGAGGCAGGATTCTAACCTACGACCGTAGCGGTCGCACGGTTCCAGATTGTAGTGCCTAGAACCTCTCGGCCACTCCGGCCGGCGAAAACTCAGAAACCAGTGACTGTAAGCAGAAGACCGTTTCTAGGTTTTCATGCTGCAACACTTCGTTGTACATACTGTTTTTCTTATTTGGCCTTTGACTGTGTACTCAATTTAGCCATCGGCAACACATAGTGACAATGTACACATAATTGAATAAAGAAATACAGAAATGCATATTTACAAGAATAAAAAGCTTAACTGTTACAATTTTGTACATAATGTTTTAAAATTTGAATTGAATTGAATTGGAAAATAATTAAAAGTGTCTTGGCTTACAATTCACACCACCTCTTATATATCTTCATCAGCAAGACATATTTCTAATTAAAACCTACAGATTGTAACCAGTTCTCTTGATGAAGTTAACTATCACTTTATATAGACGAACGTCTTTAGTACACAAAAGAGAAGAAGCTGATTGAGGAAGATGGTAGCCCATAGTGAGACCTAACCAGTTTATAATTTGCAGCCGTTCAGTAATGTATCCAAGCACTTTAACTTTACTGGAAGCTCGAAGTGCGAAAGATCCACTCTGTAAGCCACATGTTTGATTGAGAGTGATTTTAAATGAGGATATAAGACTTCAGATGCCTAGGCGTGCTTCGTACAACATTCTAAAGGACATGGTGGTATACTGTTGTTGATAACGCCTAATAATTGTGTCTTATGTGCATTACTGTGAGAGAATAAAGCATCCATGAAATGTCAATGGAAATTCGCCAAAACCGTAATTCGAATTCCTGTTGACCGATCTTGCCGCTTAGGAAGTTTTATAACGTTCTCCTCCCTTTGTACGCAGCAGCAGCATTTCCGTTTCACTTTGACAGGCCACTCTGGAACTTTAATATTTCATCAGCATACGTACCGCCAGAAAGGTCAAACGGCCGTCTCTCTTCGCCCGTAGTGTCGCCATGGCTACCCTTTCCCCCATTTCGCTGTCACATAGCAACGCTGCGGTAAACGCACCAGATTCTAATAGCGGAAACGCTCTAAATTTTCCGCTTTGTGATAGGTTCCGTGGGATCCATTATCTTAGGCACTGCAGTGCACAGTCCTAAACGTTGGTTGCTCAAAATTGTTCTTACACATTACTAAGGCCAGGAGCCCCTCTTTATTCACGAATTTTTATCTCATTAACTGTTATATGCTTAATGTTTTCCCAATTACTCAAGTCCGTTTTCTGGACCCATAGCAAACGCCATGAAATCACAGATTACAGCTGCGCTGCTCGAACTCATCTTCCGATATAACCGTTGAAAGCAGCCACTAAATATAATAATTTAACCTACCTTCGTAGTAAATTATCACTGAGGTGTTAATCCCCTGAAATTATTCCCCTTAGTGTGAAGTTTGAGCCATGAATGAGCAACCATGCGATCTCACCGCAGTTAACGAAATATGCATTGTAACATACCTACACAGTGGAACGGAACCTATAAAACAGGCCTTTAACATAAATAGAAGAAAGGTGAATGACAAACAAGGTTTTCAACCGTTCCAATACAATATAACAGTGTAAATGTCTTTCTCCTCGTAGAAGAGGCCAGCAGCATGCAGGTGTAATTGCACACGGTATGTCCTAAAACCTATCGACAAGGAAACAGAAGCAATGTCAAGCCTCAAAGCCACCTTTATAGCAGTGGGTCTCTTGAAGTTCTCCCCAGTTCGTACTTACGTCGTTTGTTTGAAAAATTTTTCACAAAACAGGAACTGCTGCAAGCAGTTTAACGCATTGTAAATGCTTCTAAAGGCATTTACTTTTAAATATCTTGACTGGCACATGGCACTAGCATGAACAAAGATATGTTAGTACATATGTATATTGGAATAACGGAACTCATAATTGAAAAATGAATTCGAGAGCGAAATAAGTCAAGAGACATTTTACATGTAGTACATTTATGATTCATAAACTAGACACGAGATTTCATGAACAGCATATACAAATCTCATTTAGTGGACTGCGTAGGTGTACAATACCACACATTCATCAAGAGCACAGAAATAGTCCCACGTGCCTGATAGTCACCGGAATACTACACTCCTGGAAATGGAAAAAAGAACACATTGACACCGGTGTGTCAGACCCACCATACTTGCTCCGGACACTGCGAGAGGTCTGTACAAGCAATGACCACACGCACGGCACAGCGGACACACCAGGAACCGCGGTGTTGGCCGTCGAATGGCGCTAGCTGCGCAGCATTTGTGCACCGCCGCCGTCAGTGTCAGCCAGTTTGCCGTGGCATACGGAGCTCCATCGCAGTCTTTAACACTGGTAGCATGCCGCGACAGCGTGGACGTGAACCGTACGTGCAGTTGACGGACTTTGAGCGAGGGCGTATAGTGGGCATGCGGAAGGCCGGGTGGACGTACCGCCGAATTGCTCAACACGTGGGGCGTGAGGTCTCCACAGTACATCGATGTTGTCGCCAGTGGTCGGCGGAAGGTGCACGTGCCCGTCGACCTGGGACCGGACCGCAGCGACGCACGTATGCACGCCAAGACCGTAGGATCCTATGCAGTGCCGTAGGGGACCGCACCGCCACTTCCCAGCAAATTAGCGACACTGTTGCTCCTGGGGTATCGGCGAGGACCATTCGCAACCGTCTCCATGAAGCTGGGCTACGGTCCCGCACACCGTTAGGCCGTCTTCCGCTCACGCCCCAACATCGTGCAGCCCGCCTCCAGTGGTGTCGCGACTGGCGTGAATGGAGGGACGAATGGAGACGTGTCGTCTTCAGCGATGAGAGTCGCTTCTGCCTTGGTGCCAATGATGGTCGTATGCGTGTTTGGCGCCGTGCAGGTGAGCTCCACAATCAGGACTGCATACGACCGAAGCACACAGGGCCAACACCCGGCATCATGGTGTGGGGAGCGATCTCCTACACTGGCCGTACACCACTGGTGATCGTCGAGGGGACACTGAATAGTGCACGGTACATCCAAACCGTCATCGAACCCATCGTTCTACCATTCCTAGACCGGCAAGGGAACTTGCTGTTCCAACAGAACAATGCACGTCCGCATGTATCCCGTGCCACCCAACGTGCTCTAGAAGGTGTAAGTCAACTACCCTGGCCAGCAAGATCTCCGGATCTGTCCTCCATTGAGCATGTTTGGGACTGGATGAAGCGTCGTCTCACGCGGTCTGCACGTCCAGCACGAACGCTGGTCCAACTGAGGCGCCAGGTGGAAATGGCATGGCAAGCCGTTCCACAGGACTACATCCAGCATCTCTACGATCGTCTCCATGGGAGAATAGCAGCCTGCATTGCTGCGAAAGGTGGATATACACTGTACTAGTGCCGACATTGTGCATGCTCTGTTGCCTGTGTCTATTTGCCTGTGGTTCTGTCAGTGTGATCATGTGATGTATCTGACCCCAGGAATGTGTCAATAAAGTTTCCCCTTCCTGGGACATTGAATTCACGGTGTTCTTATTTCAATTTCCAGGAGTGTATTTACAGAGTGGCAAATTGCGACCTATATCGTTGGATGACCGAATGAAAAATGAGCAATACTTCTTGCATAAGATTTAATCAAGTTCGCATTGATACACAATTGAAAAGCGTTTCTCAAAGCAGCCTCTGTAAAACCAGGTAATGTGAACAACGATGTCGCCAATAATCCTAGACACTGCAACTTAGTAATGTCCATCCCAAATAGTACACAAGATAAAATTACGAGTTGTACAGATCATAAGGAGGCAATATAATGTAAGCAGCTACCAGCGCAGATAGAGCGAAACGGAAGGAAAGAATAGGGTGCTCCAGTAGGTGACATCGACCAGTCAAATCTGAAACTCTGCATTAAGCAACCTGATCTGCATACAGGGCTCCGCACTGAAAGTGCTGCATGAAGACGAGCTAGTCCCTAATCAACCAAAGATAAGACCGTTTGGTGCTTGGGACATTGGAGTGGTTCGCAATTAGTCATTCATACATTACATGGGAAACTTTTACAACAGAGGACCTTTACCATATGTAACAAATCGTGCATTACTCCTAATGTACGGTGGCGCGCGAAGACTACGGTTGTGCTATGTTGTATGTGAAGTACCACTGGGGTGTGCCTGTGTGACTTTAGAATGCACTAGGAGATTTCGTGAAGATGGTGAATTATGATTGTGTGCATGTTTTCAGTGCGTAAGCGTGTGCTTGGTGTTTTGTGTGTGCTTCTGTGTGTGTTTTACTGCTCCCTAAAATGGTACGTAAGGGTTAATTCTGGTTGCTTGTGAGAAGGTTCCGGTGGCTCTTAACCTAAATTTTGAATGATTATGTAGGGCGAAATTCGACATGACACGGAAATCTTTGTCTTGGAGACGTTACAGACTTGTTAGTGCTGTGTATTGAAATACCCCCGTTATGGCCTTTATTGGGTTTTTTGTGATTTGCCGAAGCCGCCAAACAGTTAATTATTATGATTATTTGACCACGTGCTTAATGGATGACAGGCCATCGGTTTTTCTGCTGCGGGTACAGGGTATTTCAAACTCGTGCAGCTGTTCTGAGATGGAATAGTTAATGATTGAAAATTTTTCTATTATTATAGACCACAAAGTTTGGGATATACAAACTGATATGTATTTCCTACTAACACACAAATTATGAGGCAGCTGCTATCTTCACCTTACACGTTTAATTACGGTTATGTCTTTTATCGGTTGCTGGTTTCAAATACTTCATCACACGCAATGATGATGGTTAACATTGACAACAATCCTCACTGCAATCCATGGTTGTTGCTGGCCGACGCAGTTGACGCGAAACAGGTAATTCGGCACTTGTCATTTTTTGTTTAATATCACTCGCAAATCGGTATCGACGAGGGTGAACCCCACGACGATCAGGGGGATGCGCTCATTTGTCATACTCCGGTGTATTTACAATTTACTACTCACTTGGTACAACCGCCATTGACACCGTACTCAGCTCGACCACCATTCTTTTCCGTCTTCCCAGTACTGCTGCTCACTCGGCACTAATCTCACTGCCTCCAATGGGCGCTGATGACCTCGATGTTGAGCTCCCATAAACCCCAACACACACACACACACACACACACACACACTGCCTCCTGCAGCGCTCGACAATTGTGTCTGTAGAAATATGTGATTCGCAAAAGCAGGTTATAAGTGGAGACCTGGTATGGTTCTAGGCAGGACCCAACAGCTCTATGTTTCTCAGAAAGTCCTGCACCACTCTTCACAGAAAGCAGGGCCACAAACGTATGCGGTAAGTTAACTTTACGCTACTCTTCATGGATATTGGGGAGCGGAATAAAGATAGGAGCAATTTGCTAATGAAACGGCTGCATCAACACGAAACTATCCGAATATCAAGGATGTATTTCTTCTACAATTTTTTGGCAAATCTGCAACAGAGTTATATCACTAAATCTGTAGCATCTACGGGATACAAATACAATATCACAGGACTCCGCGATTTAGTGGGTCTCTTTAGAAACAAATGGAGGACTGAATGTCTGGAAACATTATCCAATGGCATCAAGCATCATCAACATTATAGCGAGGGAAAAATGCCAGCATCTAGATCACCCCTTCCGCAGAAAACGGAACGTTTACGTTCAAGGTGGTGGCCATGATGTACCGTGTGTACCGTGATGTGCCTACAACCCCAGAGGATATGAAACAGCCTATTTTGGCAGCCTGCGGCGACATTACACCAGATGTACTGCGGCGTGTACGACATTCATTACGCCAGAGATTGCAATTGTGTACAGCAAATGATGGCCACCACATTGAACATCTATTGGCCTGACATGTCGGGACACACTCTATTCCACTCCGTGATTGAAAACGGAAACCACGTGTGTACGTGTACCTCACCCCTCATGGTAATGTACACGTGCGTCAGTGAACAGACCAATAAAAAGGTGTTAGCATGTGGACGTAATGTGCTGTTCCAGTCTCTTCTGTACCTAAGGTCCGTCACAGTTCCCTTTGGATCCCTACGTAATTCGATGCTCTCCGATACACACGATCAAACAGCGGAGGAGTGGTACTCAAGCGTCAATTGTAGGTTACAATATCTCCGGATGTAATTAACATTTTACAATGCAACAAACGGCACTGATTACGTATTTGTTTATATGTTCAGATGTGCTAACAAAACTAACGAGGTTCCATTTAAAAAACGTAGGTTTGTGTTAAAAAACATACTTCCGTGCATTTTTTTATGGTATGCATTAACCAATTACAATAGCCCCTCTCCTCACGTTCGGTCAGTGGAATCGATTCGTCAGTATTTGATGTGGTTTACGAAATATATCCAGCGGTAATGTTAGGTGACTCACCCTGTGTATGAGTTTTCATAGATAGGTGAAGAGGAGATGAACTGAGGTGGCGGAGTCCAACAGAGAGGACGAGGAGAAGGATAGAGGGTGGGGGAGATGGGCCAAGGGATGGGGAGGGGCGGAGGTGAATAGAGATTGTGGGAGAGGAATAAATGGATAGAGAGAAAATAGGGGAGGGAAGATGGACTACGAGAGTATGGAATAAATAAATGCCCAGGCAACGCCGGGTTTTCAGCTAGTTGTCAAATATAAAAGGATTTCTTCGAGACTTTACAATCGCTCAATACTGGATATTCTCAATTCTAACCACCATCAGATCACATCTTAAACAGGTATGTGTAGCAAGCAGAACAGTAACTGAAAATGGTGCTCCTTTGTACACTAAAAGCTACAGATAACTACCAGGGGTGTAGATAATGGGGAGCCCATGAACATAGTGTTATTTGTCTTAGTGGAACGCAATGCAGTCTGTGTTGCAGGTTTCAACACTGAAACGGATGGATATTTGTATTAAAGAAGTGAACCTCCACCCCCCCCCCCCCCCAAAAAGAAGATTGGTCCCCTCCCCAAAAGAACAAATTATCCACGACCTTGATAACCACTGTACGGCAATGAGAACCAATTTAAGATTTTGTAAGTCTAGATTCTTTAACTCTAGTATGTTTCAGCCATGTATAACACCAGTTATTCAAATATTTAACTACTTTTCCAGGATGAATTTTACTGGTTCTGTGAATTCATTCAAAGTTGTCAAAATCTTTCTAAATTGCCAAACTGCATTTTAACAAAATCAAAGCACTTGTTTCGTACCCAGTTCGTCTAAAAACTATAGTACTGGGAATAAAATGGCGACTCTGAGCCATTTTTTGCGGCGTCTACATTTGCGTCCTGAGAGTCCACACTTGTAGTCTACGTCTGTGTCATAGGGACCATAGTTCCGACCTCATGGTGCAGACTTAGACGACGAGTGTTTACTTACATGATGCAAACATAAACGACGACTGTAGACCCTCATAACACAGACCTAAACGACGAGTCTGAACCCTCATGACGCAGACGTAGACGCTGTGGAGAGTGGCTCAGAGTTTCCATTATATTCCTACTACATCTTGACCCCGCTTGTGGGATTCCCCTTAATATAGAAATACAGGAAAAAATTCCATTTCGCAATGTGTGTGGAACTCAACAAAATAATTTTGTAATTTAAACTCATAATTTGTATTGCCTTAATCCACAAATGAGTATTTTATTTTGCAGAACACTTTTCAACATAAAATATTTACAAATTTTCCTTCAGTTCCCCTGTAAGTATTATTTAGGTCAAACCAGATACTCCTAAAAATATTTGGCTACTTTTGCAAACCCAAGCAACAGAAAATGGTTTACAAACAATAATAAATGTCACTTGGGAGGATTGAAATCAAGAAGTTTAGTCTAAGATAAAAATGAACTGTATTCATTACAAAATTTCTGTCTCTGAAATTGACACCTAGAAAGCACAAGAAAGAAAACTGCACTCTTAATTAGTACATTTGCACTCAAACTCATAGTTTCCTGTTTAATGTTCTACTGTATTCTTAGTGTGTCTGCTGATTAGTCTTTGAATTAATTATGACGAGATCGTTAAGTCTGTCTGCATTAAGACGTGATCGTTTTTCGCTAATTAGGTTTCCAGCGCAACTAAAAATTCTATCACTAGAGGCACTAGTGGCTGGTATATTTAATATTTTTCTTGCAACACACGCAAGTCGAGGAAGTCGTTGGGAGTTATTTTTCCACGACTGTAGAGTATCTCCCTCGCTCACACCGTGTTCTTGCAAGTATCTGCTGACTTCATCATGTAGGAGAGGAGACTCTTCTGCCCAGTTCTCAAATTTCGCTATTTTGTACGGTCCTGGATTTGTTTCTTTGGTGCTGTGATTGGGCACTTGTACTGAAACTATACAGGTTCCAATTAATATTTGCAGAATAATGTGAAGATCGTACTACACATAGTTGAAATTATAATAGTTTTTAGATGATGCTATCATTTATCGTCCAGTAAAGTCACCAGAAGATCAAAACTAACTGCAGGACGATTTAAGTAAGATATATATTTTTGGTGTGAAAATTAGCAATTGGCAATAAATAATGAAAACAATGAGGTTATCCGTGTGTGTACTAAACTAAGTCCGTTAAACTTCCTTTACAAGATCAACCAGTCAAATCTTAAGGCTGTAGATTCTACTTAATACCTGTGATTACAATTACGACCTACTTAAATAGGAATGGACACACAGAAAATGTTGTAGGCGTTTTAATGACAGCCGGCCGGTGTGGCCAAGCGGTTCTAGACGCTACAATTTGGAATCGTGCGACCGCTACGGTCGCAGGTTCGAATCCTGCCTCGGGCATGGATGTGTGTGATGTACTTAGGTTAGTTAGGTTTAAGTAGTTCTAAGTTCTAGGGGACTGATGACCTCACATGTTGAGTCCCATAGTGCTCAGAGCCATTTGAACCATTTTTAATGACAAAACACTCTTTTGGAGCATTGCTACGCAATTGGAGAGCCTTTTCTGGTACGATTGATGGAGGAGGTCGAAAGAATCTAAAGAAGGGCATTTTTCCGTGAAACAGGAGAATAGAAAACAAATTCGAGAATAGAAGACAAAAAAGTTGTAAATGGTTGGATGAACCCTCAACCAAGCACTTGCGTGTGACTTGCAGAGTACCCATGTACATGTAGATGAAGAATATACGCATTATCTTAGGAGCTTATCTTCAGCACACATCTGTCATGCTGCTTGGTAAACATCAATTTTTTCATCCTCGGTTAACTTTCTTAATGTGCGGCAGTTAGGCACCATAAACGTTGCAATTTTATGCACCATACTAACGTACATTTTCTGTTCTAGGAAGGCACCGGCGGCTTGTTTCAAAGGTTTCATGTCCTGAAAATACATTTTATCAACATACATATTTCACAAGTGGTTCTATAATATTCAGATGGAATAAAATTACAAACCTCTTCATCGTTATCCCGTACAGTACAGTGAGCTTTTAAGGCATAAAACCACGGTAGAACTAAATGTAGGGTTGGCTCCTTCTCACCTCTAGATCAACTGCGGCTTCTTTAAACGGCTTAAGAAATGCTATAAGCTGGCCAATTATATGGTGGTCATAACCCAGCATCTTATCAGAGGCACCTTTGTTATGTAAGACAGCCTTCACTGAATCAATCTGAGAATGGACTGATACAAGCATGTCAAAATAACTATTCCAACTAGTTGAAACCCACTGCTTTAAAGATGAGTTCAGTCTCTCACAGAGACATCTTCTCTTGAAGTAGGAAACCGTAGCCCGCACTGTATTAAGAATGGCTAATATATTTGGAACATTTTCTTTCAAAAACTGTTCGCTCAGAACATATTTCAAGACTGTGTTTATACTATGAGCCATGCATGGAAGATGCTGATCTATTTCGAGAGCTTTGACAATGTTACTGCCCTGGTCTGTGACAAACGTAATTTTGGCAATGTCTTCACGGGAAACATTCATAGTTTCTAAGCGATCTTCCAACTCGTTTCGAATATTCGAGCCAGTGTTTGGGCAGTCAGGATACGCAGAGCACATCAGTACATATTTATTTAAACGCTAGTCTGAATTTATGTAATTCATTGTCACGGTTATGTAATGCACCCCTTTGTAATTGTCTGTCCATAGATCAATTGTACTGGCACACATAACAGAACGAATCGCATGCACTATATCTGGGAGCATTTTGCTGCCCACTTTATCAGCTACGGTTTGAACTTTCCTAGCTACTGTCACTCGGGATGGCATAATATTTTAGTATCAACTGAGTCATATTTTTTACCTATGACGATCAGTGTCTGCCCTAAATTAAGAAATCCTTCTCCCTGCTAAATGGTAACAGGTCTTTCGCACACATTTCGACGCACTTTTCGGCCACTAAATCTTTGTCCTCTTTCAAGATATTTATGCAGTGAGGGAACTGCTTGTCAAATTTGCACACATGTCGTAACATACTCGAGGTTCCCGAATAAGTACTTAAGAGCTTTTTACATAGTTTGCGTTGAGACACACCTACCGATTTATTTGAAGCGGCCTCATAAACACACGAAAACGTTTCCCATGCGGCACTTGTGCTCTGTTTCGTTACCAGCATGTATTCGCCAGCTGTCAATTTTTTTTTCAATCTCGCTAAAGTTCGACCTACTCATAGAGCTGCCCCACCATAGCGATAAATGAACTGCGGGCTAACTACATGGCTACTCTAGTCACGGTTGCTTGGCAGCGCAATCTGTTATCAGGCGCAGCAAGCAGAGCGGGTCCCGTGAAGCTTGGCAGGCCTGCGGGAACCCAGGTAGCCCGAGCTTGCGGGAGCCCCAGTCGACCGCATTACCCACTATGCCTCAGTACACGCGCACTATTGTGTTAACGTCGCGGCAGGCTGACCTGTATGAATATTTGCAGAGTAGCTAGGGGCAAGCAGGCTGCAAGGGGAATTTGTACACCTCTACAGTAGTTGCAGCTGGATCATGGAATTGCCGTTGCATGTACAGGCTGCTGTTAACACCGTAACAGAATCGCCTGTGTTTATTGTGGTTCCGTGACTGTGAAATATGATGAATGGCGTCGCATTGTTTTCAGCGATAACTCACGGTTCTGTAGAACCCCTGATACCATTATTGGTGAGTATGGCGGCGACCTGGAGAAGGGAACCATTCTTCTAATGGTCTTGAGAGACACTGCAATGTTACTCCTGGAATCATGTTGTGGAAAACCATTGGGTGTGACTTCCAGTCACAGATGGCAATGACTGAGTGAACAATGATTCCGCGTCCTCAAGTCTTATCTCTCAGGTGACAGTGTCGTGGTGCCATGCTTCAAAAGGACACACGTGGCAAGTGTATCTATGAACTGTCTACGTGATTCTGAAGTACTACCGTGTCCGGGAAGACCGCCATATCTGTCCCAAATAGGACATGTTTGAGACCTGCTCAGACGGGAACTCCGTCCCATCGTCAGTGTCGAGGATATTAAGGAGCAGTTACAACAACTGTGGGCCAGTTTGCCTCAGGAGAGGGTACAACCACCTGACGAACACCTACCCAACCGGATCCAGACCAGACGGGATGGAATGTCGTACCGACAAATTGTTCATCCTACAAAATCCTTTCTGATTTTTACCATCAAAAACAGTCTCGATCACGAATTATTTATTTCGGCGACCTGTTTATACCACAACTGTGGTCATCTTCAAACAAATGAGTAAAGAACCTCCTTCTGGTGGTAAATCACTAGCGCAACGCAGGAGTACTGATCTACCACGAGAAAGAGATTCTTACTCATTGGTCTCAAGATGACCAAAGTTGTCGTCGAAACCGGTCACCAGAATAAATAATTTGTGATCAAGACTGATTTTGATAGTAAATATTTGTAGCAACATTGATCACTGTTCACTACGACAATGTATTCAAAAGTAATTTCTTTCTGATTTGACTCGATTATCTAACCACTGATATAAAATCACATACCCTCTCAACCTGTAAAGTTTCATTTCGTTTCCTACTTCGTTTCTGTGTGGTTCGCTGTTTTTGTTATGTATCTTGGCGAGTGGTAAAATTGTAAATGCGTAGTCTTAGATTCATGAGCCTACTGGCCTGGGTGAATAGTGATTACAAACATCTTTAATGAGGCACGAAGTAATCAAGGCGCAAAAGTGAAGTCCCTCACTTCACTTAAAATATCCGGGCTAATAGGCAGTGGTCGATGTACAAAACTACCTCCCAACGTTTCCTTTCCGAGTACGGAAGACATCTTCAGAAAAAAGTGCCGAACTGCAACCAAACCTCGAGGGAGCGCCGAGTATATGGGTAGTGTAGAGGACACCACAGCTCATCACGTGATGTCGGCTACGACATTATCTCTGGTAGTGCCCACATCCTCGAATGAGAGTAACAGATTGTCATTTTTACGTTGGAATGTTGACATCCAAATTTTATCCAGTTTAACAAGTTCCTCGTTCCTGCTAAAATTTTTACTGCGTTTGTACATCTCAATAGCCTCTTTGTACAAACGGTCATGATGATGCGATGTTTACGATATCAGACTCGTATCAGCGAATTTTGTTTTATGATCACACTCTTGATGTTCCGCTAAGTCAGATTTATCATTATGTCCAACGCGGAACTTCCTCTCCTGTTCTAGCAGACGGCTTTTGACACTTCTTTTAATAGTACCTATATAAACGAAACCACAAGTACAAGCCATTTCATTATAAAATAATTCGAAAACATTGCATTATTATGCCCATATGTATAGCTAGGCTATTGAGATTTACCACGTGTAGAAGTATGAGACCAGAATTTTCCTATAGGTGGTGCTAGCCAGCAGTGTAGGGCCCATGAGACCGCGTATACGACTGACGACGAATGTCAACACACAGTAACCCAAGTTCCACACATCGGTATCTGTTTCAAACCAATAAATATGTCCACTTTTGTGCCTATGAACTTCGTTTTGCGACAGCACAGGTTTTCTGTTATCATTTGAAGAAAACTGCTGCAAAATCATATCGGATGGTTGTCGAAGCTTTCGGTGAACTTTCACTTGGGAAAAAGCAGTGTTTCTAGTGGTTCAAAAACTTCAAAAGTGGTGACTTCGACCTGAGAAACGACGAGCGCTGGAAACCATCGAAAATGTTAGAAGACAACAAACTGCAGGCCTTTTTGGAGCAAGATGATACTACAACTCAACAGGAACTGGTGGAACAATTGAAGGTGACACAGAAATTCGTTTCTCATCGGTTGCAACCTATGGGAAAGGTGCAGAAAGCGGGAAAATCAGTTCCGCATGACCTGAATGAAACACAGCAAGAAAGTCGAATGATCACTTGTGAAATGCTGCTATCCAGATACAAAAGAAAGTCGTTTCTCCATCGAAAAGTAACAGTTGATGAAAAATGTTACGAATCCTACGCGACGTAAATCCTGGGCGAATCCAGGCAAACCTTCGACATCCGCTGCAAGACCAAATCGCTTTGGAAAGAAGACAGTGCTCTGTGTTTGGTGGGCGCAGAAGGGTGTCATCTGCTACGAGCTGCTAAAACGTGATGAAACCGTTAACACTGATCGCAACGAAAAGCAAATGATTGATTTAGATCGATTATTTGGTGACAAACGACCGAAGTAAGGAGGAAGCCAACACAAAGTCATATTGCTGCGTGATAACGCCCCATCACACACAGCAAAACGGGTCATGGAAACGATCGAGATGTTCACTTGGGAAATAGTAGGGCATTCCAAACCTGGCTCCGTCCGACTATCATCTCTTAACACCTCTGAGACGCGGTATCGCTGAACAACGCTTCATTTCGTATGAAAATGTACGAAAATGGCTCGCTGACTGGTTCGCTTCAAAAGAAGTTTTTGTGTGTGTGTGTGTGTGTGTGTATGGCTTTCATAGCCTGGCGAGAATTGTGTAAATATCAATGGAGATTATTTTGAATAATATATTGTTTATCAGTTTCAAATAAAAGACGTGTGATTATTGCAAGCAAATTCCAGTTTCATATTTCTACACCTGGCATAAACACAGCAATAATTTTAACAGAAAAGAGGAAAGTGTTAAGTGAGATAGAATTCGGATGTCAACATTGCAACGTAAGAATGATGATCGATTACTTTCAGTAGGTAATGCTGGCAATAGCAGAGATAGTCTCGTAGTCGACGTTACGTGATGAACTGTTGTGCCCTCTACACTGCCCATATACTCGGCGCTCGCTTGAGGTCTGGTTAATGCTTGCCACCCCTAAGCCCTCGAAGGACCCTATGGTCCCTACTAACAAGAGGGCCTTTAGCCTTCTGATCACCAGGGCCAAGGTTCTAGAATCATTGATCCACCATCGCATTTCCCAGCCACTGGCGGCAGCTGGGACAATCCGTCCGGAACAGTTCGTATTCGCTTCCCAGCTGTCGGCCGAACGCCAAGTTCTTAGGATCACGGAACATGTCAGCAAGGGCTTCAACTCAACCATGTCTATGCCAGCAGCTTTCCTGGACCAGCAAAACGTGTATGAGAACATCTCGTGTAGAAAATGCTTTCACAAACGACCATCCCCGACATCTGGGTGAATATCGTGGATAATTTCCTCCACGATAGGACATTTACTCAGCGAGATCAACGCTCCAGCTTACGTCACATGGCGGTGGTTAACCCTCAGGGCTCTGTGTTCTCTCCAATCCTTTTTAATATTTATGTTAACGATATGACAGTCCTCCCACACTACGACCTGGCGCAAGATGCCGATGACACGGCGCTCTGTACCACCGGCCGCAACACAGACCAGCTCATTGCTCGCCTCCAGAGGCTGGAGACGCGACAGGGTCTGGTGTCGTTCCAGAAAGATTTCCCTCAATGCCACCAAGACTATGGCAGTGTACTTCACTAAACGGCGCGCCATCTTCCGCCACAACATCGCTATTGCAAGCGTTCATTTCCTATGGTCCCCTTATACCAAATACCTAGGTGCCTGGATGGATAAGGAACTGCTCTTCCACCGCCGTGCAGAATATGTAACCCGAAAAGGACTCAAGCTGATAAAAGTGTAGTACACAATGTTCAGCAGCAGGAGACTGAACCTCGACACCAAGCTCCGGCTGTACTGGATGGTTGTCCACCCTCCCCTCACCTATGGCTCCACTGCGTGGGCCTACGATTAGTGCCTACCAGATGCAGACCCTCCAGAGTCTGCAGAGTAAGGTACTTCGGTGGAGCCTCCAATCACGAGGGTAGTTACCATCCACGAGGAAACGGACATTGCCACTCTCAAGATGTCCGTGCGAGAGAAGGCAAGGCGTCTCTGTGCCAAAGTAGAAGCCCTACAGTCGTTGGCTTGTAAAACACTGGCGCAACGCCTACCTCGCACTGGCACTGATATCGTTTTCCTGTCACCCTCCTTGTGGACTCCGATTCCGACCATGACTAACGATAGCGCTGTTACGGCCACTAATGAAGCGTTAGTGAGAGGACTTGACCACTGGCTGGGTATCGACCATCGTCAACCACCACTGTTGACACGTAATGTGGTTCGTAGTTAGTTAATATTTGTCTGCGACCTGAACTTCGACCGTCGGAGATTGGTATCGGACTTCACGTCCCACCGCCACACCTTCAACGTGCACTACAGTAATGTCTTTGGAATGACATCATCGTCGAATGGAACAGTTTTACTGTCCACCAAGATAGTACGACCGTGAGCTACGTGTGAAGCTATATTTCAGTCTCCCACAAAACAAAACAAAAGTCAGGTTGCCGTTTGCCGCTTTACTCTGCAGATGTCTCCCGCAGTCGGAGAGGAAATGTTAGGAGAGGTTTTATGCATCGAACACGGTCTATTAGGTCTGAAGTTTTAAGTGACGTCAGTACCAGCCGTGAGAGCTTACTTTGTATGGCCCTCAGAGATTTCGTAGACATGACTCGTCGGTGTTGCAGAAGTAATGATTCAATGTAAACGACAGGTCTGTCTGGAAAGAGTGAAAGTTTAACTCCTATACATGAGCACCCATTATTTCAGACAAAGATCTTGTATTAATTAACGTCTACAAAACCACCGCCTCCGATGACACTGAAAAGTAGAAAAACTCATCGACGCACGATACCGCATCATTGCAGTTATACGCTAAAGAGAGGCAGTAACATGTCGCTTCGATATGTGAAACGGACATTACGAGCCAAAATTCAGACGTAAGCTTGCTGGACAAAATATTTAGCGCTCCATTAAAACGCTACACCGGTCAGTTTGGAGCGCTGTGAATTGTGTAGAAATTGTATGAGATCGTCACCGAACACTCCGTCGCTGATAGGCAACGAGACAGTGAAGTGTATGTGACTGCTCAGAATTTGAGCAATAGAATGCGTCGCCTTGGAGAGGCAACCGAACGATAGAGAGGAACGAAAGTGTTCGGACGTGAATGAGACTGCACTATGAATTCAGTTACCCGATGTGTTGGTGACTTGGTGCCTCACCTCAAACAGTCGGAAGTGTTTACAAGGAATGATGTAGTATTCGCGGCCATGTAACGTGACTTAGGAACAGCGGTCTTAAGAAGATCCTAACCAACAGGGGAAGATGCATATGCCAAGCCTTGTCAGTGACTGCTCGTTTGTAACCTGGCAGGAATTGCTGGTGTCAGTGAATGCAGGTCGGTGGCCACAACATAATCTACATCACACTCCACAAACCACCTAATGATGTGTGGCAGAGGGTACTTCTAGCACCAGTAACTGATTCGTTCCCCTTACCCTCCCTGTTCTTCCCACGATTGGCGCATGGGAAGAATAGTAGTCGGTAAACTTCCGAATTAACTAATTTTCCGGGTTTTCTCGTCGTGGTAATTATGCGATATGTATGTGGAAGGAAGCAATATGTTGTTTCATTCTTCCGGAAAAGTGGTGTTTCGAAGTTTCTATAGTAAAAGTCTCCGTGGTGAATAACGCCTCTCTTGTAACATCTGCCAGTGGAGTTGGTTAAGAATCTCTGTAACCCTCTCGCGCCGGCCAAAAGTTCTCGTAACGGTACGCACTGCTCTTCGGTAGACCTTCTCTATCTCTTCTGTCAGTCTTAATTCCTATGGACCCTATATCGATGAACAGTACTCAAGAAAAGATCAATCAAGGGCTTTGTAAGCCACTTCGTTCGTGGATGAGGCACATTTCGTTAAGATTCTGTCCATGAATCTCAGTCTGGCCCCTGCTTTTCCTACTATTCATCTACTCATTCCACTGAATGTTGCTCTGGATATGTTACGACAGATACTGTATCCAATCACGGTTTCCAGCGGTTCCTCACAAATAGTGAAGTGGCGCAGTAGTGGCTTTCTTTTCCTGTCGTTCCGCATTGTGTTACATTTATTTATGTTCAGGGTCAATTACCAGAGCCTGCAATATTTATTTTAGTTCATTTATATACACTGTAAACAGCAACGCTCTTATCACACTTCCTTGAGGCACTCCGGTAGTTCCCTTTATATCAGCCAACTATTCCTTTAAGAGTCACAAGTTGAGTTCTATCTGCAAGTGAATTTGAATCCAGTGGCAAATCTGGTCCGATACTCGATGAGCTGGTTTTTTTTTTTTTAACTTTTCACTGAACGGTAGTGTGAGATGGTGTCAAATGCCTTTCTGAAGTCAAGTAACACAGCATCAACCTCAGCGCCGTTGTCTACAGCGGTATGGATCTCATGGATCTCATGGAGCTGAGTTTCTGAAAGTCTCTGTCTGAGACATCAACGTTGAATTTTATAGAGGAGATTTACGTTCTCCCAAAAAAAATCGTAATTTTTAAGCATAAAACTTGTTCTATAACTCTAAAATAGAACGGCGTCTACTATATTGGTCTAGCTATAAGTGTGTGTATTCGTCCTGTGGCCGCTCTTGAAAACTGAAATGACTATGCTTTTTTCCGGTCACCTGGTACGCTTTGCTGCTCCAGTAATCTGCGATAAACTGCTGCTGGAAGAAGAGCAATTTCTTGCGCATAACCTGTGTAGAGTGTTATAGGCATGTCGTCTTCTCTTACTGCCTTTCCTCCGCTGAATGATTGTAGCTACTTTTCTATTCCACCATTCGTTATCTCAGTATCTGATATTTCTACGTTCGTGTGGTGAATAAAAGGAAGCACTGTGTTACGAAACTACACAATGAAACAAGTTCTGAAGACCCAATTAAGGATTTCGGCCTTCTCTCTTTTATCTTCCTTTTCGGTTCCATTATGGTCTGTGAAAGAATGACTAGTTAATTTTAAACCACTTGCAGATCTTAAGTAAGACCAAAACCTCTTAGGGTTTTTACTTTCCAAATTACTGAGCGCTACTTTCATTGCTGTTGCTAAGTTCGTTTGAAGCTGACTACTCAGATCCTCTGTAATTTGTATCCTGTAACTCTTGCTAAGCATAAATGCGTTCTTACCTTCCATGACATTCCTGTTAAAACCGTTTTTCGAGTGAACAATACGAAAGACATTACGCACAATGGAAATTTGAAATCGGATATCTCGCAACAGACCACTGCTCATAGTCGCACATCAAGCAACACAATTTCAAAGGTTCAGAAAGTGTGAAACGGGTGGCGAGAAGGGACCTCTAGTCGAAAATTTTGAAATTTCAGTTATTATAGTTGCTACGCTCAGCATTAAATTCTGAAAACTTTGTTCAAAAATAGATTTTATCTATATCTGAGTGAGCTCTGTCGGGTTTAATGTATGTGATTGAACATAGGAGCTTTGAGATAATGCTTTTTTATAGTTCCACTTCATTACAGTTGTTTCATTTGTCATATTTAAGAAATAAGTGCTGCATGTATATTTTACTTAAAATTCTTTGTCAAATCTTATAGACTTAACGTTACACATTAAGTGGTTAACCCATTCAGACATACAGCACATTACAGGGTACAAAAATTGAAAACGATGTTGAGAAAAATTACCGTACCCGGCGGAGCATATTTTTTTGGTAATGTGTTTTTATTTTTACTTGACTTGGAATGTCTTTTTATTCCGTCTTGCAATAGGTCCCGCTGATTTAAGAAAGGTAATCTGTTGAGTTGTTTTTTCGTCTTTGCTCGAAATACTGCATCAGGAAACCAAATCGGTCCAGTTTCTTCGGGAACAATATGGTGCACAAATTCATTTCTATCAATTTCCACTTTGTAATGAACACTACTTTTGTAGCTGACGATGAAGTGAAAGTGGATGTATGTAGTTATTTGCGGTGCTTTATTAGCAAAATTATTCCATAAGGCATTTAGCGTATGTTTTCAGAGCACTTTCAACTTTTTCATTTCCCGCAGCAACAGCAGAATTAACACGTGTTGTTGCTGTAGGGTTTTGTTGCTACAATGACATCAGCTGTCAGCTGGCGTTTTGGGACTGCTAACTGGAAATCATCTATAGGCATTTATAACGCTCATATAAAACGGGAGCACTTGCCGTGTTGTTTTCTTATTCACAAAACGTTCTTCTTTTCTAGAAAGCTACTCTGGTTCCTTAAAACGCGTCTAAAATTTAGAAGATGTAGCTTTGTGTAGCATTGCACACGCAGGTGTGAAATTCAGAAATCACCCCCTTTACCCATTACAACAAGAGTTCTATTTCAGAAGACTGACATCGATTCCGTTTGATGATATTATTGACTCCTACTGGATTTAAACGACATTTAAATCGATACTAGCATGTGCAGTACAAAGTGAAACACTACAATACACAAAAAACGAAAATAGATGTTTCGGCAGTATCGAACGTGTTTACTTATACTGAAAATTCTACTTTTTGGACCCGAGGTCCCATTTCGCTTTCCACCTCACAAATACAGAAACTAGACGGTAGCCGACTAATGGTTTGTAGTGCAGTGCGACAAGTCTCAATTTACTCTTTCTCCAAATAATGCAAGGCGTGCATTGCACAGACGCCTCAATAAAACATTGATCGATGAGGCGTTTAACAATCGCGTTATTAACAATGATGTGTAGCTCAGCCCGGAGTCTGTTCTTTGACGTTTCGGGAGTGCTTTTTCGTTCTACGAGTGGCGTCCATTCTCGTTGCCTTCATTATGAACCGCAATGAATACTTTAATAACCTCTAAGATTAAGTTTTATTGTTTCATCTATAACTCCGTGATGACTTCACTGTGTGCATTCTCGGTTCGCGAGATAACGATACTCATGTTGACGGTGCTGCTACACATGCGTTCCTCATTCGACGAACACCCGGGCACGCTGTCGCAACCGGACTGGCCTGCTAGTCTCCCGTCTTAGTACAACGGAGAACGCCTGGCTCTGTTAGGTACTTCAGGCGATACGTAGATATAAACATCGAAACAATTTGGTAGTTGTAAGGGACTTAATCAACAAGCAGTGGCTAGAGTTCGATGTGGCATAACTGACGGAACTGGTGGATCCTCTTCCTCATCAAACTGAGCCAATTAGCAAAGCTACTTGAGCTATCACGCGGTGGTAGCCCGGTCTCTTCTGGCGGTGCCTAATTTATGTCCAACATGTCCGATATGTTTGTCATGTATCATTTGGATGCAGTGGTCGGTAACAAAATGATCCTTTCAGAGACGGAATGACCCAGTTTTTATGCTTATAATGGTGCCAGGAAACTACTAACTACACGAAATATGGCCCCATTTGATATACAGCGTTCTTACAAAGCCGTCATTTGTCACTGCAGCAGGGGGAAGAATGTTTTATTGGGTAATTTGTCACGGTGCGTGTTGTTGCTCTGAGATAGACGTCACGGTTATTGTAACCACGTAAAGCCCATTATTTTTCCTGATATATGTGGGTTCCACAGAAGTCACTCTAAAGTCAGCAACACTTATCAGTTTCACGTTGTGGCGATGCTGTGTACTCCGTTGGAATGCTACAGCTGTTGTTACTGACATTTGTTAATTAAACGTTGTCATGAACTAGCATTGAATATAAATAATTCCACACGTGCTAAACTTTCTTGTTATGTAACTGAGGGAATAAAATATTAAGAACACAAGGGAATTACAGATGCTGGCCGCGAACGGGCGTTGATTTAAATCAATGGGGAATGTTGAAAATTTGTGTCGCACTGGGATTTGAACCCACGTCTAGGCAGATGCTCTGACCATTCCCCCACCTCCCCGATTTTGTTCGTGGTTGTTCATTGCATTTGGTCTGTGCAGACGTTATTTGATATCCGTTCAAGCTCATTAGTTTTCTATTACTAAAGGTAGCCATCAGGATTGTTGGTCACGAAGTCAATGAAGTTAAGGGATTATGCTACCTAGGCAGTAAAATAACCAATGACGGACGGAGCAAGGAGGACATCAAAAGCAGACTCGCTATGGCAAAAAAGGCATTTCTGGCCAAGAGAAGTCTACTAATATCAAATACCGGCCTTAATTTGAGGAAGAAATTTCTGAGGATGTACGTCTGGAGTACAGCATTGTATGGTAGTGAAACATGGCCTGTGGGAAAACCGGAACAGAATAGAATCGAAGCATTTGAGATGTGGTGCTGTAGCCGAATGTTGAAAATTAGGTGGACTGATAAGGTAAGGAATGAGGAGGTTCTACGCAGAATCGGAGAGGAAAGGAATATGTGGAAAACACTGATAAGGAGAAGGGACAGGATGATAGGACATCTGCTAAGACATGAGGGAATGACTTCCATGGTACTAGAGGGAGTTGTAGTGGGCCAAAACTGTAGAGGAAGACAGAGATTGGAATACGTCAAGCAAATAATTGAGAACGTAGGTTGCAAGTGCAACTCTGAGATGAAGAGGTTAGCACAGGAAAGGAATTCGTGGCGGGCCGCATCAAACCAGTCAGTAGACTGATGACCAAAAAAAAAAAAAAAAAAAAAAGCCAGTCTTTTGACCGAACACGCCTAACTACTGTGGTGACAACCTCTCAGCCATCCGGGCCAGTGAATACTGAAAGTGCACTAATTACCCTAGCACGCCTCTAGTAAGATATATCGTGAAATGCGCGAGTTGTGAGGATAAAGTAAAAGGACACAACATTAGTAGTACGTGGATAAGTTGAAAATTTTGGTCCAACTAGAGGCGTGCTAGGGTAATTAGTGCACTTGCAATAATCACTGGCCCAGATGAGAGGTTGCCAGCACAGTAGTTAGGCGTGTTCGGTCAGAAGCCTGGCTACCTTATATATATATATATATATATATATATATATATATATATATATATATATGTGTGTGTGTGTGTGTGTGTGTGTGTGTGTGTGTGTGTGTGTGGTATATCCGTTTTTTTCTATATGTCCGAAAAAAGTGACACTACATACGTATACATGAAAATATTTGTTTTCTAAAAGAAACATTTAAACAACCTACTATATTGCCATTGTGTGTACCGCAAGAAAGGACAGGGGCCCTTAGAGTAGTGCGGTGACTGAGTGATAGAGTGTAGCAAGGATTACACATAAAAGTTCTTATAAACAGTAAATGGACTTCACTGGAACTGACGCAGAGAGAGGTTTTGTTTAGACAAAATCAACTGCTATGTAATACATTTTAATGAACTGGAAAAATTTCTACGATAGATTTTTGCCCTGTGGTCCATAACATAATGCTAAATGAACCGCGGAGGTGCCAAGTGAGCTGTAAATCAAGAGGCCAGCCGTTGTCGCCGAGCGGTTCTAGGCGCCTCAGTCTGGAACCGCGCGACTGCTACGGTCGCAGGTTCGAATCTGCCTCGGGCATGGATGTGTGTCATGTCCTTAGTTTAGTTAGGTTTAAGTAGTTCTAAGTTCTAGGGGACTGATGATCTCAGCAGTTAAATCCCATAGTGCTCAGAGCCATTTGAACCATTTTTTTGAAAATCAAGATTAGCGTAAATAAAAAAATAGGAAGTAACCCTAAGAACGAGCTAAGAGCACTCCTGAGTTCTGTGTTTCATTGGTAAACTTGAAAATATACAAGATAGCTATTGTCATAATGCACAGGCGGCCAACGGGAAATTTTGCACATCAAACCATTTATGTATGGTGTATGCTAATAAAATTTTTTTAGAAATATTTGAGAAATTATTGTATCTCCACAACTGATTTCATCGTAGGTAGTAATGACCAAAGACACCAGGAGTTAGTGATGTCCAAATTTGCTTTCCTCTCCATAGCAGCTCTTCCAAAAAGTTTAAAATAAGTAGTTTCAGAGCGTTAGAGAATTTATTTCTAAATAGGTCAAGAGACTGATGTGACCCCGGTAGTAAATGGCTTGTCCGACAATGACGAACGTATGACTAGAGTAAATAATCGCCTCCTAAAGACTCTCATCTAATAAGGAAGTATACAGTTCTGCAGAATAGTTAAAAAAATGGCTATGAACTCTATGGGATTTAACATCTGAGGTCATCAGTCCCCTAGAAATTAGAACTACTTAAACCTAACTAACCTACGGACATCACACACATCCATGCCCGAGGCAGGATTCGAACCTGCGACCGTAGAAGTCGGGCGGTTGCGGACTGAAGCGCCTAGAACCGCTCTTCCACAGCGGCCGGCTTCGTAGAATCATAAACACTAAGTCGGTTATTGTGTTCAGACAGAATCTAGTTGACAAACAGTGCGAACAACTTTACCAGGGCCACAAAGTAAATGAGAAATATAATTCCTTACAAAACATAATCTTACTACCTTACGAATGCTGTTTTCGTTTACAACCAGTCAGTGACAGTTCCAGTGGCAACCGAAAGAAATAGTGGTTAACATCTGAGATCGAAGAATATTATCCATCAATGAGAAAGATCTACGTAATGCAGAGAACTAGCACCCATCGTTACTCATGCAGTACTGCAAAATTCATTACCACATTACTAAACTTGAAACGAGTATCCTCGGCAGTAAAAATGAATTTCCATACCATGTTGCAGTACCAGCGATGCAGACGTAAAATTCAAACCAATGGCGAGTAACGTTAATGACTTTTTCCGAACAATACGAGAAAATTCGTATACGAATAACAGGCCTTAGAAGTATATAAATTATAATTAATAGATTAGCGTTACATCCTCCACCAGAAGACATTAATTTTGACACTTTAAAACTTGGTAGGCCATAAAAATCATTATTTAAATGAACAATCGAAATTCTTCTTGCCATAATGGCATCTCAAACAAAGCACCTAAACATTTTCATGTCTTGGTACTACCCACGTGGAGTTCCATTTATATGAAACGTCCCCTTAGGAAAATTAAGAATGACTGTGCTGGTAAACTTCTACGTTATTTGATTTTCAAACAGCTGGGCAAAACTCAACGTACTCAAACAGTTTTCTCCTTACTTATTCCGATCATCAATAAACTGACACACAATACTTTAGCGCAACGCAATCTGACTTTCAGTAACCCCTACAAAAGAATGGCCCTGAATAACAATAACCTACACCATTCACGAATCACTTATCTCACAAAAATCTTCGTTACTCGAACTACTGCAATACAACGAGCGCCAATACAGCCAGCTCAGCAAAACATTCTAACCACTGAAGGTATTAACTACTGATAGGCATAGTCAGCAAATTAAAGGTTTTGATAGAGAACAAACAATGTATTTACCTTAATAATGGTCAAAAGTCGTATATATGAATTCATGACAGCCATCTTTACAATTTTCCTTGTCCTGGCGGACACACGTCCAGATCGTCCGCTTATAGTAACCTCTCAAAACTCTGGCATCTCTCTCTCCACATCCACCACTGCTGGCGGCTCACCTCCAACTGCCCAGCGCTACGTGCTGTTCACATCCAGCTGCCCAACACTACACAAGCGAATATTCCAACTATGAGTCCAACCAGCTAAAGACTGCACACAGCGCAGTCAGCGATTTTTATACAGAGCACTACGTGGCGTTACCAACATACACTCCTGGAAATTGAAATAAGAACACCGTGAATTCATTGTCCCAGGAAGGGGAAACTTTATTGACACATTCCTGGGGTCAGATACATCACATGATCACACTGACAGAACCACAGGCACATAGACACAGGCAACAGAGCATGCACAATGTCGGCACTAGTACAGTGTATATCCACCTTTCGCAGCAATGCAGGCTGCTATTCTCCCATGGAGACGATCGTAGAGATGCTGGATGTAGTCCTGTGGAACGGCTTGCCATGCCATTTCCACCTGGCGCCTCAGTTGGACCAGCGTTCGTGCTGGACGTGCAGACCGCGTGAGACGACGCTTCATCCAGTCCCAAACATGCTCAATGGGGGACAGATCCGGAGATCTTGCTGGCCAGGGTAGTTGACTTACACCTTCTAGAGCACGTCGGGTGGCACGGGATACATGCGGACGTGCATTGTCCTGTTGGAACAGCAAGTTCCCTTGCCGGTCTAGGAATGGTAGAACCATGGGTTCGATGACGGTTTGGATGTACCGTGCACTATTCAGTGTCCCCTCGACGATCACCAGTGGTGTACGGCCAGTGTAGGAGATCGCTCCCCACACCATGATGCCGGGTGTTGGCCCTGTGTGCCTCGGTCGTATGCAGTCCTGATTGTGGCGCTCACCTGCACGGCGCGAAACACGCATACGACCATCATTGGCACCAAGGCAGAAGCGACTCTCATCGCTGAAGACGACACGTCTCCATTCGTCCCTCCATTCACGCCTGTCGCGACACCACTGGAGGCGGGCTGCACGATGTTGGGGAGTGAGCGGAAGACGGCCTAACGGTCTGCGGGACCGTAGCCCAGCCTCATGGAGACGGTTGCGAATGGTCCTCGCCGATACCCCAGGAGCAACAGTGTCCCTAATTTGCTGGGAAGTGGCGGTGCGGTCCCCTACGGCACTGCGTAGGATCCTACGGTCTTGGCGTGCATCCGTGCGTCGCTGCGGTCCGGTCCCAGGTCGACGGGCACGTGCACCTTCCGCCGACCACTGGCGACAACATCGATGTACTGTGGAGACCTCACGCCCCACGTGTTGAGCAATTCGGCGGTACGTCCACCCGGCCTCCCGCATGCCCACTATACGCCCTCGCTCAAAGTCCGTCAACTGCACATACGGTTCACGTCCACGCTGTCGCGGCATGCTACCAGTGTTGAAGACTGCGATGGAGCTCCGTATGCCACGGCAAACAGCCTGACAATGACGGCGGCGGTGCACAAATGCTGCGCAGCTAGCGCCATTCGACGGCCAACACCGCGGTTCCTGGTGTGTCCGCTGTGCCGTGCGTGTGATCACTGCTTGTACAGCCCTCTCGCAGTGTCCGGAGCAAGTATGGTGGGTCTGACACACCGGTGTCAATGTGTTCTTTTTTCCATTTCCAGGAGTGTAAAAACCTAAACATCCTACTTACATATCCTCCACCAGCAGACATTAATTTTGACACTTTAAAACTTGAAAGGCCATAAAAATCAATATGTAAACGAAAAATCTAAATTCTTCTTGCTATAATGGCATCTCAAACAAAGATCTTAAATATTTTCATGTCTTGGTAATGCCCACCTGGAGTTCCCTTTTTATTCATTCAACGAGTGAAGGTGCTTCTCCTCAATGACTGAAGTGACTGAAGAGTACAACAGAAACACTCAATTTTTAGAATGACGGTTCTGTACAGCTGTGTCTCATTCAACATTTTCGCTACGAGGAGCACTGTTTGAGTTGTATGATAGAAATGGCGTCCCTAGGTGAAATCTCATTGAGTTGTGCTGCTAGCAGAAACCAAATATCCCATTATTGTGCGGCGAACGTTTGTGCTCCGTTAAAGAAAGGAAACACCTGATGCCAAGATTATAAAAACATGTATGGAAAGTTTTGTAGCAATGTGGTCGTCTCAGAAACGGACAAACTGCGGCAGATCAACTGTTTCCGAGGAGACTGAGCAGGCAGTTCAAACCGCATTCGCGTGATCGCCACAGAAGTCGATTAGACAAGAGCTTCAAGTGCCAAAGAGTACATTACATAAAGTGGTTCGCAAATGTCTTAATTGTATGCGTTCA
Organism: Schistocerca cancellata; assembly: GCF_023864275.1. Classification (NCBI taxonomy): domain Eukaryota; kingdom Metazoa; phylum Arthropoda; class Insecta; order Orthoptera; family Acrididae; genus Schistocerca; species Schistocerca cancellata. The sequence continues at coordinate 847,735,452 of NC_064628.1, forward strand.
AGTTTCAGATTGTTCAGCCGTTACAACCAGATGATCGCTCAAAACGTGAACAATTTACCATGGACGTGCTAAACCGTTTGGATGAGAACCATGAGGTCTTGCAGCGGCTGTGTTTTTACGATGAGGCTACATTTCCTATTTGTGGCTCAGACAACTGCTATAATGTCCAGACAGTCCAAAAGTTAATCTGCGGTGTGGGATAATGTGTGAACGACCGATTGACCCATTATTCTTCCTTAAACTCTATGTGTATCATCCTTCAGCAAGCTGGTGCTCTACTTCCTTGGGCTCTAGACGTACGAGATTTTATAAATGAAACCTCCCCAAAACGTGGATTGCCAGAGATGACCAAATTCCTTGGCCCCCCTCCCCCAATATCGCCTGACATTACCCCTTACATTTCTTTGTTTGGGGGTATGTGAAAGATATTGTGTACTAAAGAGAAGTTCATGTATTGTGACATTGGCAACAACACATCAGAGATGCCATTGGCACAGTCACACGAGCCCTATTCGGTAATGTGGGGCAAGAGATTGATACCGGCTTGATATTTTGCGTATTACCTGATGTGCATGTGTTGAAGTGGTTTAAATGTTGAAATGTACTATGCGTAATAAGTTATATGTAATGTTAAGAACTTCATCAGTAAAGGCAAATGTGGTATAACGTATATTTCATTTACTGTGTCCAATGAAGAGTTAAATGGTTTTATAATCGGAGGAAACATTTATGGACAAGCTGTATAACGTCTCTATTCTCTAGAAATTTTTAATAACTGGTATGAATGCAATTGATAAATAATGTAACTGGAAATAAAATTGATATTAGAGTATGTATATACTGACGAGCTCTTCATTACCTAAGGGCCTTGCATGTGTAATCGGATTGCATTATTTTTTTTTAGTGGTGTTTTCTTCCTATGTCTTAGCGTAGGTCGGGCTCGCACGTACTTCCTGACACGCGACGTCGAAATCTTTCTAAGTTTTCTGAAGTAATATCTCATGTACCATGAACTTTCTTCGTATAAATAGATCGATTCCATCTTTCACGCGAATTCTGTAATAGTATCAATATTGAAATCTGTTAAATTTTTAGAGGTTATTTTGTGGCGACTAAACGAGAAGTTCGACATAATTCTAGCGGCCAGACTGGTGCGGCTAAGTTGTCTTTAACTGCGGATGTATTATGAACTAACACAATATTCGTTGATATCCTTCACATGCTGCTTTCGTTACCTCGATGACCGTTAATAGTACTCTATGCATTATATTTTCCAATGTTTGTAAATAGATATTGTAACGGCAAATACATCGCGTTCTTTTGAATAATAAATCAGGTGCATGTGACAACTATTTGCTTCTCTCTCTTCTATGACCACTAACCACAAAACGTTAATGCGTTTCATTAACATCTCTGTATGGGTATATATCACAGATGAGACATAAAGTGTAACATTCATCTCACGCTAGGTGAGGATAACCCTACGTCATAGTGACGCAACGCTACGTCATCGTGACGTAAATAAACCTAAATCGACTTCATGAGTGCGTATATCGAACCTTGCAGTTGCACCACAGAGGTTGCACGGTAACGTGAAAGCTAAATGTGAATACATGTGTAGAAACGGAGTTACAGCACTTGTGTGATATGTTCAGCCCAGTTGAATTAGCTATTACGCTGGAATCCTAACAATTTTGGATGTTATTGTGTGTTTCTAGAACATAATGATTGTCTGAACGAAGGAACCATAACTAAAATAAAAGAAGTAACGCTTGCAGTATTTTTTTTAAAAGCCGATGAATCGTCCATAAATCATGTGGACAGAAAGATGAAATAATTAATTACTAAGCTGTAATCCAAAGAATTTCGGATGTTATTGGGTATATCATGAACATAACGAAAGTCAAAAAAAGCTTGTATTGATTTTTCAAAAATACCATGAATATTGCGTGATTGTGCCGACAAAAACGTGAAATAATTAATGTTAGCCTCTAATCCCAAGAACGTGGGATGTTAGTGTGTGTTTCATGAACATAACGAATATTTGACCGAAGGAATCATAACAACAAAAATTTATTTCTGAAGATCAAAAGTTTCTGTGCTGATCTACAGCATGAAGGCAAAATTAACATTCCAGCAACATTCAGAATTATCTTGGAAACCACATTAATTTCTCAGTTTAACGTTTCTACCCAGAAGAATTATGTACAATCGGTTGGATTTTATAAAAATGCGAAACACTTTAATTTCACTCAATTCACGTTTCTATCCACATTATTTATGCACAATTTTGTATTTTTTTAAAAAATGACTAGACACTATTTTTGACTTCTGTTATTGTTATAGTTCCTTCGTTCAGACATTCATTACATCAAAAAACACACAATAACATCCAAAATTGTTGAGATTACAGCTTAATAAGTAATTGAACTGGGATGAGCACACCACACAACTGCTGTCACTTGGTTTCTAGACATGTATTTACATTTAACTGTCACGTTGTCGGTGTAGTCGATTTAGGTTTATTTACGTCATGATGACGTAGCGTTACGTCACTATAACGTAGGATTCTCCTTATCTAGCGTAGGGCGAATGGTACCCAGACATAAATCCCAGAGATAGTATCAAGTTTATGAGCGAACAAGTCTGTGATATTATATGACAGTCATAATTAGATTTTTTGGTCTACCATCGTTCCGTGTGCCCTAGGATAAAAACAAAACTTAAAGAAGCACCAGCGATAAATAGTAACAGGATGTCTGATAACAGAAGTTAAAATGATGGTTGAATAATTCCTATGTCTATGGTTACTTTAACGGACAAGGGATTGCCTTAATCGTTACAGTTTTTGCTATCACTTTCTAATAATCGATGTTCTCGTGATACATTTAAAACACTGTTTTCCGCTCTTCGATAATTGTGTGGATATTCAGATGGTTCAAATAGCTCTGAGCACTATGGGACTTAACATCTGAGGTCATTAGTCCCCTAGAACGTAGAACTACTTAGACCTAACTAACCTAAGCTAACCTAAGGACAACACACACATCCATGGCCGAGGCAGGATTCGAACCTGCGACCGTAGCGGTCGCGCGGTTCCAGACTGAAGCGCCTAGAACCGCTTGGCCACAGCACCCGGCTTGTGGATTATCTATAGTGATTTCACTGATACCAGTAATTAATTAATACAGACGGGAACAAAGTATCAGAAAGTCCTGAATATGAAAATGAAAGCATTTAATTGAAAATTTCTGAAGATAATTGTGTTTAAACGTATCGATAACCTTATATACACACGTCCCTCCTGAGAATCGTCGGAAAAAAGTTTCGCTGGTCTTTCTGCAGATATATGCAGCACAGGTGCAGACGGAGTCGGCCAAACCAATACTGCTCACTTCCCATGTCCCAAGATAGACGTTGACTGTGGATATTGTATCACAGACAGAGTCCATTTGACTGTTCAGAGATTTCACTAAACCCGACCAAAGGTCTAAACAACCATGCATGAGCAGTGCCTATTAGATGGAGGGGTCCGACAGCCGATCAGTTCCTGTCATTCCACCAGAAGGAGATACACGGCTCGCGTTGTCTGTAGTTCAACCACGCCTAGACGGTCAATACCGCGCTTCAATCGCGTCCACATTGTTACATGTACATCTACATCTACATGTACATAGATACTCTGCAAATCACATTTAAGTGCCTGGCAGAGAGTTCATCGAACCACCTTCACAATTCTATTACTCCCATTTCGTACAGCGCGCGGAAAGAATGAACACCTGTATCTTTCCGTACGAGCTCTGATTTCCCTTATTTAATCGTGGTTATCGTTCCTCGTTATGTTGGTCTCTGTAAAACATTTTTTTCGCATTCGGAAGAGAAAGTTGGTGATTGGAATTTGGTGATAAGATTCCGTCGCAACGAAGAACGCCTTTCTTTTAATGATTTCCAACCCAAATCATGTATAATTTCAGTGACACACTCTCCCATATTTCACGATAATACAAAATGTGCTGCCTTTCTTTGAACTTTTAAGATGTACTCCGTCAGTCCTATCGGTTAAGGATCCCACACCGCGCAGCAGTAGCCTCCACCACAACATTTTCTATGTGTTCCTTCCAATTTAAGTTGTTCGTAATACCTATGTATTTAGTTGCATTTACGGCTTTTAGATTAGACTGATCTATCGTCTAACCGAAGTTCAACGAAATCCTTTTAGCACTCGTGTGTATGACCTAACACTTTTCATTATTTAGGGTCAACTGCCACTTTTCTCACTATTTAGATATCTTTTGTAAATCGTTTTGCATTTTTTTTATCTTCTGATGACTTTATTAGTCGATAAACGACAACGTCATCAGCAAACAAACTAAGGCCGCTGCTCACATTGTCTCCCAAATCGTTTATATAGATACGGAACAGAAAAGGGTCTATAACACTACGTGGGGGAACGCCAGAAATCACTTGTTTTACTCGATGACTTTTCGCCAATTACTACGAAGTGTGAACTCTCTGACAGGAAATCACAAATCCAGTCACATAACTGAGACGATATTCCATAAGTGCGTAATTTCACTACGAGCCGCTTGTGTGGTACACTGTCAAAAGCCTTCCGGAAATCCAGGAATACGGAATCGATCTCAAATCCCTTGTCAATAGCACTCAGCACTTCATGTGAATAAAGAGCTAGTTGTGTTTCGCAGTAACGGTGTTTTCTAAACCCATGTTGACTGTGTGTCAATAGACCGTTTCCTTCGAGGTAATTCATAATGTTCGAACACAATATATGTTCCAAAATCCTGCTGCATATCGACGTTAACGATATGGGCCTGTAATTTAGTGGATTACTCCTACTGCTTTTCTTGACTATTGGTGTGACCTGTGCAACTTTCCAGTCTTTGGGTACGGATCTTTCATGGAGCGAACGATTGCATATGATTGTTAATTATGGAGCTAATGCATCAGCATATTCCGAAAGGAACCTAATTGGTATACAGTCGGGACCAGAAGACTGGCTTTTTTTAAGTGATATGAGTTGCTTCACTACTCCGAGGATATTTACTCAACGTTACTCATGTTGGCTGCTGTTCTCGATTCGAATTCTGGAATATTTACTTCGTCTTCTTTTGAGAAGGCATTTCGGAAGGCTGTGTTTAGTAACTCTGCTTTGGCAGCACTGTCTTCGATAGTATCTTCATTGCTATCTCGCAGAGAAAGCATTGACTGTTTCTTGCCGCTAACATACATCACATACAACCAGAATCTCTTTGGATTTTCTGCCAGGTTTCTGGAAACTGTAATAGGCAAGTCGCATTGAACTCCACGCTGGATTCGCCGTCTGTTTAAATTTGGCATGTTTGTTTCGTTGTTTGTGCAACAGTGTTTTTTATACCAAGGACGATCAGCTCCGTTGTTTGTTAATTTATTTGGTATAAATCTCTCAGTTGCTGCCGACACTATTTCTTGAATTTAAGCCACATCTGGTCTACATTTATATTATTAATTTGAAATGATTGGAGTTCGTCCCTCAGGAATGCGTCAAGTGCATTTTATCTGCTTTTTTGAATCGGTATATTTTTCGCTTATTTTTCGAGGATTTGGGGATTACAACATTCAATCTCGCTACGACACCCCTGTGTTCACGAGTCCCTGTATCGGTTTTGATGCTCGTTATTAACTCAGGATTATTTGTTGCTAAGAGGTCAAGTGTGTTTTCGCAACCGTTTGCCATTCGCGTGGCCTCATGGACTAACTGCTCGAAATAATTTTCAGAGAATGCGTTTAGCACAATTTCGGACGATATTTTATGCGTACCACCGGAATTAAACATGTATTTTCGCCAACATGTGGAGGGTAAATTAAAGTCACCAGCAACTATTATCGTTTGAGTTGGGTACGCGTTTGAAATCAAACTCAAGTTCTCTTTGAACCTTTCATCCAGGAAGGGTTCTCAACAAGGGAAGTGTCCAGGCGTCTCGGACTGACCCAAAACGATGCTGTTCGGACATGAAGGAGATACACAGAGACCGGAACTATCGATGACATGCCTCGCTCAGGCCGCCCAAGGATTCTACTGCAGCGCTACCTACGGTTTATGGCTCGGAGGAAACCTGTCAACAACGCCACCTTGTTGAATAATACTTTTCCTACAGCCACAGGACGTTGTGTTACGACTCAGCCTGTCCACAATAGGCTGCATGATACGCAACTTCACTCCCGATGTCCATGACGATGTCCATCTTCGCAACCACGACACCATGCGGCGCGATGAAGGTCGGCCCAACAGTATGCCAAATGGACCGCTCAGGATTGGCATCATGTTCTCTTCACCGATGAGTCGCATATACCCTCAACCAATCAATCGTCGGAGGCGTGTTTGGAGGCAACTCCGTCATGCTGAACGCCTTAGATACACTGTTAAGCGGGGGCAGTAAGTTGGAGGTTTCCTGTTGCTTTGGGGTAGACGACGTACGCCGCTGGTGGTCATGGAAGGTGCCTTAACGACTGTACGATACGTGAATGCCATCCTCCGATCGATAGTGCAACCACATCGGCAGCGTATTGGCGAGGCTTTCGTCTTCATGGACGACGATTCGCACTCCCATCGTGCACATCTTGTGAATGACTTCCTTCAGGATAGCGACATCGCTCGACTAGAGTGGCCAGCATGTTCTCGAGACATGAACCCTATCTAACATGCCTGGATAGACTGGAAAGGGCTGTTTATAGACGACGTGACTCACCAACCAATCAGAGGGATCTACGCCGAATCGCCGTTGAGGAGTAGGACAATCTGGACCAACATTGCCTTGATGAACTTGTGGGTAGTATGCCACGACGAATAAAGGCATGCATCAATGCAAGACGATCTGCTACTGGGTATCAGAGGTACCAAGGTGTACAGCAGTCTGGACCACCACCTCTGAGAGTCTGGTACAACAGGTAATGTGTGGTTTTATTGAGCAATAAGAAGGGAGGACATGATCTTTGTGTTGATCTGTATTCCAATTTTCTGTACAGGTTCTGGAACTCTAGGAACTGTGATGATGCAAAACTTAAAAATAAGGCATGAGGGCAGCAGAAATCTTACAAAGCCACTAATGGGGAAGAAACGGAGTGATACATTTACAAAAACGAAGTTCACAGCTGAATCTCGGTGGTCAATGAACTGACGACTAGCTGTTAGCTACTTTATGTTACCATAATAAAAGGCCGTAGAAGTGAAATTAGATTATCGATATGGGAAACTAGCTAAAGTGAAACAGATGCGTTACCGTCTGCGAGGTGTTCGAGGAAAAGACGCCACTCCGATTCCACGAACGCCTGCTGATTGAAACTCGCTCGCTACTCTACTGGAACAACTCGGAGCCTCCGCAAGAGATAGTACGAATTCTCCACCTGCGGCATGGACGATACAGGTCCACACAACAGTGGACGTTGTCAACTGATTAACTTCGGTCATTTACGTGATAATTTGCTGCCGTATCCTTTTTCATACATTGTCGTGACACCGAACAGTGAACATCTTCCATCTGAAGCATTTGCTACTTATGGAAATTACACCAGTCAAGGGCCGAATCCTGACGGAGAAGGACAAAAGTGATGTATGAAGTTTCTGTAAGCTGTGTACCATTCAACGCTTTCACAACGAGAGTGCTGTTTGAGATACATGATAAAAATGGATCCCTCCAGCAAAAAGCTCATTGTGTTGTTAGCTAGCAGAGACCATACCACCGACTGAACATATTCGTAAAATATTCAGCACGGTAGCGTTTTAACTTGTAATGTTTCGCAGTCCTACAACGATTGTTAGCTTTAAAGAGTTCCCTGAAAATGTAGTAACTTAAAAGAGAAAACATAAGGGGTAGCAGAACTCATATAAATTTCCATTTCCATTTGACCATTGCAATACAACTCCCAGCTCAAGTTGTAAGGGGTCCAGCGTCCATTATGTAAAGATAAATGAAGTTTTGTCACACAGACGTCGACGTAGGCTATGAATAGTAGAGCGCAACGAGCGTTGGAGAAGTCCAATTTTTAGTCAGTGGAGTGCAGGAAATGCACAGGCGCAGAAGTCGCGAAGAGAGACATGAGCGACCACGGCGTGGTGTCATGTTGGAAGGCCGACCGTAATACATATTGTCGACTGAGCGTGTCCCCAACGCCGCAAGCCGGCCGCGATGGCCGAGCGGTTTTAGGGGCTTCAGTCCGGAACCGCGTGACTGCTACGGTCGAAGGTTCGAATCCTGCCTCGGGAATGGATGTATGTGATGTCCTTAGGTTAGTTAGGTTTAAGTAGTTCTAAGTTCTAGGGGACTGATGACCTCAGATGTTAAGTCCCATAGTGCTCAGAACCATTTGAACCATTTGAACCCAACCACGCAATTGATCCGCAGAGATTTACCATTCTGGACAAAAGAGTTTATTTTGAAATGTTATCATAAATATCTACGTCTTACAGTGATTGCGCGTTTCGTGCCAATCGTGCTGGCCACCTACAATTGGATTGAGGTGAGTATTGTGGCGTGTCTGTACAACTAATGCAGCAGAGTGTGAAGATATCAAATAGCGACCTGTAACAAATATAACCCTCATGGAACTGCAAGACGAAGTGAGTAACTGATCCCATTTGTGTAAAATCATAAACATAACACTTAATTACAGCGTAACATGGTAGTGTTATTATTACAATTGAACCTAATTGATTGTGTTAGTTCATTATTCACTAGCCGAAACAATGAAACGAAACATAGCCGTATTTGTCGACCAGCCCCTTATCTTCAACACACGATCACTCTAACTCATTTACTACGCGGCTGCTCGGAGATTAATAATCTCCAAATCAGTCGGGAGTGTTTCGAAGTGCTTGACGAAATTTTCTGTAGTACACAATCAGCTCTGTTGTCGAAACTACACAGAAAATGTAACATACTATTAATCTCCCACCCAGACTAAGCTATTTGAGATGAAGTGTTAAATAATTTAATCCCATTGTATCACTGAAAATGAAATCATTAATTCATTTGTATCGCGTTTACATCAACAATCAGTTTCATACTTTCTAAAGTCGTCCACTTTCAGTGGTCAGCCGACCTGCATTCATGAAAAGATGTGAGAAGATGGGAGGACTGAACATATTTTTTGTGCAACAGAGTACAGCTAACGAAACCAGTTACCACTTACTTGACGCCCATAACACATGTTTAATTAACTCAGTGACCGACGTTATAGCGGAGTATACGGTAACGCATAAGCGTAATACCTCTGCCGTCTCCCGCACTAATTCTACTGTCGTGGAAGCTTCACGGCGGCCACATTTCTTTGCAGCATGGAGCCTCGCACGAGGAAGGCCACTTGCCGTGTATTTGCATCGCAGAGTGTGTGTCCTCTTGACAGCTGCTCCATCTTGTCACTGCGGGCCCAACCTGAGAGGGCTAAATCTGGCGGGTGGAGAGGCTGTTCACGAACCACGCATGCAGGTTTTCCGAGCCTCGCTCTTCTCTGCTTTCAGCCTGCGGGCATGCATTACCGGCCAACAAAAAGCACGTACAAACAGCTGCTTCTTTTTCTAGCTTAGGAGCTTTTCAGGTACTACTCTGTTTAAGAGCTTTAACTAAAAGGATGAAGTAATATTTGTTCATTATATTATACGCAATATAGGACACACTACGACATTCACATAATTTTGTAGAATTTAGCATTTAACGTACACTAAATGTTATTGTATCATCTTCGTATCGTCGTGAAACAATTGAAAGGTAACTTGTTTGGACAATTTCATTGATTCAGAATGTAGTGTACTAACAACATTTATTTTACCTAACAAGACATAAATTATAGTATACAAGTTATATATTGAATTCCCTGTACAACGAATAGATGATTAAACACTCCAGCGGGTGGTGCCTGGATGGCAAAACAGTTTAACTAGGTGAGTGGTCGTCGAACTTTTTTGATCAATGGCCAAAACTAACTATATGATGTGGCACGTCTGGCTGCAGATATCCAAGTCTTTTTATTAACTGACAAATGGTGTGTTATGCACCTCCAATAGACTAGCTATAGTAAAGAAGCGAGAGATTTGCCGCTGACTTTCTAGCACTTATCGTTAAAATCGATACCATTCCGACCACTACGTGTTGAATGTTCTCTGTTTCAGACTGTTGCCACCCTCAATGACCCGTAAACTGTAGCACTGTAATTTCCCGACGATATGTTGCTGCGTTGTCTTTCTGAACAGATGGTTCATAAGAGCAAATGGACTTATACTTTAATGTATTATGTAACGTTAGACACGATCGCAACTGTTTTCTACAACTACATGTTTTGAAAGTAATTTCTCTTCAACCCACTTGACTGAACTACAAGAGCCTTAATTTTATTTCATACTAGATGAGGTACCTGTCATTGGTTAGATATGTATTTATTCCAATCTTATGTTATTCTGTCTCTTCCTTCCCTCACTCTTTGTCGTCCATCTCGACATTCCACTAACGCACCATCTCTTCACCCTTTTATCTGTCCATTTCGCACTCCCCCTGTATGTTTCCATGTCCTCCTCCCCCTTCTCCCTCCACGTTACCATCCCCCGCCACAATAAGATGTTGTCTTTGCTTACCCCACAATATTTCTTTACAGTTTGAAAATAATATGTGTGTCAGTGTGGTTGAAATCGATCCGAGGGTTTAGAAGGAGGACGATATATGTATACTTTTAAGAGCTAACGACTAATTATTTCTTTTAGCAGATATGTACCGCATATGACCGTCTTTGTAATGAGTGTTCATAAATCCAACGCACAATAGCAGACAGTTGGTACTAGGCACACCCACCTATTTGTTGTCAGGACTGAGAAACACACAAGAATACATTTCAATTATTACGTCCTCTCCCAGTGCAACGACGTATCTATCTGGCCCTGTAGAGGTGATAGAACTACTTTACGCGCTCCTACTTACAATTCTTCCAGTATATTTTTCATTTGGCGAAGGAGACAGCCGACAGCAGAAAACCATTTATTCTTTGCCGGATTTGGATGTATATCATTTATCGTTCTTCAGAAACTGCAAACATTAGCATCTGTTAAAATGAAATAGCACTTTCGGAAACAAACCATTCGCAACTGTTGGATGTATGTGACTCCTTCGCTAAATAACAGTGCTGTGTAGTTGCTGACAACAATAAGCCATGTTTATCACACTGAAATTCTGCATTACAGGGAAAAAGATTTTTAAATACCCGTCCGTCGGTTTGACAACTATTAGATTATGAGCTATACATTCGCAGGAGACATACGAATAGCTGTGTCACGTTGTCAACAATTACATTTTTAGTCAGGCTCCACAGGAGTCGAGTGCTGAGGCCGACTGGAATAATCGTTGTGGTAGCATGAGTCAATGATAACATGTGCCATTCACAGACTTTCACAGAATGACTGTCACCACATTTACGAGTGTTGAAAACTTTATAAAATGCTGCTGTTCATATTTGAATAAAAAGGAAAAAGAACTTGCAGTGCATCTAATTCATTTCAGTTTAATTATCTCTGTGCAAATAAAATTCATATGCCTTGCATAGTCTTACCACATTCATGTAGCTAGGCAGGAGCACATGAAGGATGAAGGGAAGGAAGAGAATCATTAGTAATTTTGAGCCACTATAAAAAAAATCTGTGATCAGTATGTCTTGTTCCTGAAATTTATTTTAAAGTACATTCATGCAAGATGAGAGATATATTATTAAAATATTATATTACATTACTCAAACGACAGTAAAAATTTTATTATAATTGCATTAATCTCAAACTTTCAAAAATCTACAAATAAATAAGAAATTTAAAAAGTAAGAAAAGGCCAGATGCATTGCACATGCAACAGGCTATATAATAAAGCTACAGGTCTCTTATTGAATCTGGTTTTTATTCATTATAATTGCAAGACAAACGTAAGTACAATTATATAATTTTTCATTAATGTGACTTGTGATGTTGAACTGTTTTGGCTATGTTATCTATATTTGCGTCGTTTGGGCTGCATGCAATCCTCAGTGCATCTTCTAAATGACTGCACAACCGATTACGATATTTATTTTTCAGGTACTTCATTTCTGAAAATGAAGTTTCACAAAGGTAAGTAGAAAGAAATTGTGTTAAAATGAACTGTGCACAGTCTCGTAAATAGTGCTCAGAGCCATTTGAACCATTTGAACCAACCATTTTCATAATTGTTGGGCACACATATCCAAAATTCAGTATACTGTTGCATTTCACAATGTTCTATAAACAGAGCTTTAAGCTGTGTGTCATGCTGAATTCGAATATTTCATTTAGCAAATTAGTTTTAGGAAACCATAATTGGCAGGATAATTTGAGATTATCATGTCCAACATGCCAAGGGTTCTCTACGAGAGTGAAAGAGCTTCGAATATTTCCAACATCTGCAAATATGTTTTTTATTTATTCCAAATAGGCTTCCAAATATTCTTTCATGTTTTGGTAAATAGTTTCGGCGATAGTCACGCGTGATCGGAGCATAGCATCAGTTGGAAAATTAGACAGATCTTTTACTTCGAGTTCATTTATATATAATAGTTTCGGCCTCAAATGCCACATTTTGTTAGTCATTGGCCCAATTATCTTGTTTGGCCCTTGTAATTCCGAGTTTTGTGTGTTGAATTTTTATGCAATATCCGTCAAAAAAGCTGTAAGTATCCACCATTCATCATCATCAAGTTCAGGATAATTTTTGTCACTTTGTTGTAAGAATAAAATAATTTCAGATTTCAGATTGACAAACTGTTCCAGCACTTTTCCTTTGCTTAGTCATCTGACAGCAGTATATAGGAGAATATCACTGTAACAAGCCCTCAGTTTCTGTAGAAGTTCTTTAAATTTTCGGTGATTAAGTTCACGGGACCGAATGAAATTTATAACTCTTATAACCGTTTGCATAACCTTCTCCAATTCGGTATTTGAAATTTGACATGCCAAACTTGCTTGATGCAGTAAGCAATGAATGTAGAGTAAATTTGGCAAATTCCATTCCTTCTTAATCAGTGCTATGAAACCCTTGTTGACGCCCGCCATTGACGTATAAACCATCTATACATACAGATATTAATTTGCTTATAGATAAGCTATATTTTTTTAAAATTCTTTACTTGCTTCCACAAAATCGCATCCTTTTGTGTGACCTTACATGGCTATAACTGCAAAAAATCTTCCTCCTTTATCCCATCACTTGTGGAGTAATGCGCAAATAATGAAAACTGAGCCATCGAAGCTAAATCTGTACAGGAATAACATGCAAGACTGAAGTATTTGCATAGATTGACTTTATTAATTACTGCCTCAAACATATACTTTGAAATATCTTCTGTACGACGTCGACAGGTAGATTCTGAAAGTGCCAGCTTATTTATTTCAGCTGAAATTTGTTTACTGGTGGAGAAATTTTGAAACAAAGTTTCAGAAACAGTCGTCGTACATTGCTTTACTAATTCAGCATGAGGGAAAGCTTTCATATTTTTTGCCAGAATATTACATACTTGGTATAATGCTCTTGTGACAGCCTCCCTTTTCCCAACTGCTGCTAATATAACGTTATGTGGACGACGAATGGTAGATTTTAGATGAGCAATTTTTTTCCTTTGTTTCATTTTAATTCAAAGGAAAAGCTACTGTAAATTAACCTTGCTTACTTGTGTAGTGGCGAAATAAATTGTATCTCTTCAGTCCCACAATCGTATCCTGGCATCTTAAGCAAGTAGCAGTACCTTCTTTGTGTCCACCTATAAAGCAAACCTCTTCTGCCCATATTTCTTGGAAACTTCTTTTCTCTTCACATATTTTCCTCTTAGTCACTATTCTTGAGGCTACATCAGACATTATTTATTCCACTAATAGTTGTATCACCAAATATGAGCGCAAATATACAATACGCGATGAACGCTCAGGGGCACCGAAACGTAGTTCGCGACTGACACACTGACACGAGAAAGTTAACAATGAGGCGGCTGCCGGACAAGCCCGCTGTCGACAAACGAGCTGCCATGGGCACGCAACGAGTCTGATGCACGGCTCACATTGTTGGCTAGCAGGCTCACTCATATAGCGCTGCGGAACAGCGGCATGTGGCGCGTTAAATGAAAGTGGCGGATGGTTTTCAGTTACCTAATTACTTCCCCGACTTTAATTACAATTCTACGCTGTTTCCATAAACAAAACACCGCTACGTCAGACAAGTAGGTAACTAATGACACCCGTGCGGAGCCGAGGAGTGTCGCGGGCTGCAGTTTGACGACCACTGAAATAGGTGATCGGTGAGTCTGGCTCTAAAGATGTGGATAACGCAAGAAGAATTGATCTGACGCTGACCAGACTTTGACTGGTCAAATCTACTGATGTTTCTCTACATAGGTGCAGCTGGGAGAAACTGACGATTGATATCTGTAAGCCCTGACAGTGCTGGAGCAGCAGTACGTTACCCTGTTCTTTTTTTTTTTAATTCTTTATTTTATCATTATTGTGATACAGAATAACCTACTACCTAAATACATTAGTAGGTCCTATTTTTTACTATTTCTAAGTTTCTATCTGCAGCTATTATTATGTTTAACACTACAGGGTTTACTACAATCCATCACCACTATGGGAGTGTTCTGCTACTATGCTGTACTAGGTTATTGTTTTTCTAGTGTGCTCTGATTTTGGCTTCTATTGTTAAGATGCTACTTTCAGATGGTTACTTATTATAACTACTCTAACTGCAGCGTTACAAGTGTGCCAGAGTACAGTAGAAACCTAATTTTTTGGCCATTCCCACTGAGCTAATCGCAGTGGGAGTGCCCCTGGCACTGGGCTGGCCGGTAACTTGGTCGCTGGAGTTTTATACAATTTCTCTTATCCTAATTTGATCTTATAACTAACCTTAATCTAATGTCATGATCGGTGCTTGTCAAATCCGGTAGTAATGTACTGCCCCCCAACCTATTCCGAAGACCTGGCGGATTCCAGCCGTGAAGCGACTGGCCTATTCCACGTCCCGGCGGAACAGGGGGGCGTACACGACAAATCTGGTGTTTAATTAATGATTGTTATGTAGATCTTCTTTGAGGACTTTACTTGATATTGCATTGCTTAATTGATTCAGAATGTCGAAGGTGTTTTCAGGCCGGAGCAGGTGGTACGTGTCGTTGTTCGGCAGTTGTTCCCTAAGTTGGTGTGCAACATAGTTGAAGAGGGGACACTCATACACCACATGGTCTGGAGTGCCCTGCACTGCTCCACAGTCACACGCTGATGCTGCCCTTTTCCCGAACCGACAGAGATATGTCGGGTAGGGTCCGTGCCCAGTAAGAAAGTGCAGCAGTCCCCTTGATGGTTTGATATAGGTAAGTTCATGCTTGGAAACAGCTCATGCGTTCTTCGGCCAGTTTCATCACTATCCCAGAGTTCCTGCCACAATTCCATTCCCCTTCTTTTGATGCTTGGTTTATCCCCTACATATACCCCCAGAATTTCTTCTATCTTCTCCCTTCTATTTTTCTTGACCTAGTACCAGGTGGCCTGTTCCCTAATTTTTATGTCTAATGGACATAGCCCCATCAGTACTGAAAGTGCCCCTCCTGGAGTTGTTCTGTATGCGCCTACTGACCGTAGGAGCATATTTCGCTGCACTCTTCTTACGGCCACGGCAAGCATGACCCACGTGAGCGTGTGTGCCCAGACCGCTGATCCGTAGCCTACTACGGATGTGAGAATGCTGTTATGATACAGTTTAATGAGATCAGGTGGGAGGTGAAATCTTTTGTGCCCTATTCCAATTAAGTTGTGTAGTACTGTGAGTGAACGTTGTGTTACTGTGTCTATATGCTATGCATATTTCCACCTCTCGTCGATGATGACACCAAGGTACCGAGCTTCTCTGCGCCTGAGGATTGGTAGGCCATTTATTCTGACGGTAGGGTTTCTTATGAGTTGACCCTTGAGCAGCAAGTAGGTAGACTTGTTAGGTGCTATTGACATCTTTGTTTTATGACACCATGTGGTCAGTATTGTGATAGCTCTTTCTACCTTTGGCTCCGATTCTTCGTAGCTATGGCCGCCGACCAGCAGGAGGTGGTCATCTGCATAGGCTATGACCTCTAGCACATCTTCACTACTCTTTAGTTCTTCTAAGAGTGGTTCCATATTTATGTCCCAAAAGAGTGGCCCCAGGACGGATCCCTGAGGACACCCCTTGGTGATTTTCTTACTGACTTTTCCACTAGGAGCCGATAGCCAGACCTCCCTGTCTTCACAATAGCTCCTCAGACAGCCATATAGAGGCCCTGGGCATTCTTTCTCCCGCAAGCAGGAGAAGAGCGAAGGCCACCACAGGTTGTCAAAGGCGCCACCGATGTCCACCATGATGCCGACTATGTACTTGTGCGGGGCAGAGTCACAGACATCCGCGGCCGCGTCAGACGCGGACCGTCCCGTCCGAAAACCGAACTGTCTGTCACTCATCCCGCACAGAACCCGGTGTGCAGCTAGCCTGTCTGCCAGCAACCTCTCAAAGAGCTTGCCCAACAAGTCCAGTAGACATATAGGTCTGTAAGACTTGGCTTCTTTGGGGTCTTTGTCTGGACTTTTTTTAATTATGATAACATTCGCCTTTTTCCATATTGAGGGGAATGTCTGAAGCCGTAGACATTCGTTGTATAGCTGAGTGAGAGGTGCTATCAGCTGGGGGGCGAGGTACTGTATCACCTCCGCAATGATGCCGTCTGGGCCAGGAGCCTTGCCTTTTTTGAGACCTTTTATTTGAGAGCTTACCTCTTCTTCAGGGAAGGGGTAGACCATGCGATTGTTTTCATAGACCCGCTGGTTCTCTCGCTTATTCTTTGCTGTTCTTCCGAATCATCTTCCTCTCTATCGTCAGGTAACAGGGCACGGAGTAGGGCCTCCGCAGTTTCCTGCCAGGTCTCCGTCATCCGGTCCCCGTCCCTGACGGTAGATAACACCATAGGTGATTTTATTTTTTCTCTGACTATTTTGTAGGGAAGTCCCCAGGGGTCCGTAGCCAATTGGCTTTGCACATATTTCTCCCAGATTCTCATCCTGACAGCCTTAAGTTCCTGTTGGAACTGTTCTTTGGCTTCTCTGTATATCTGCTGCCAGCACTGCTTTTCATACCAGACGACATACCGCTGGTAATACCTCCTCGCCCTCTGTACTGCCTGGCGCATTTGCCCCAGTTCGGCTGACCATGGTGAAGGGGAGGCCGCGAAGGCCCTCCTCCTGGTTGGTACAGCTGCCTTTACTGCCCTGATTATCGCGTTTGTAAGATCTTTGGTGTATTCTTCCACGTCGACATCACCCTCCAGCAACGCAGGAATGTCACACTCCCTCGCCAGGCGGTCCCAGTCAGTTTTGTTGTAGTTGAACTGCGTTTCCCACCCCATGTCCCAGTGGCACTTGCTGTCTCCTATGATGAATGTTATCATGTTGTGGTCACTGGTAGTGATCTGATCCCAGACTGTCCAGTTCGATAATTTTGTTGCAAGATTTGGTGTTAACAAGGTAACATCAATGATTGTACCATGTCCCCCGCCCCCCCTCCGGTGTAGGTGGGAGGGTTTCCTTGTTTGTTTGCGACTATGAATTGTAATGACATGATTGTATCGACAGCTTTTTCTTCTCTTTCATCCTGGGTGCCACTGAACCACAGGGGGGATTTTGCATTGATGTCCGCAGTCACGAGAACTTTTTGTCCCCGCAACGCCGTGGCTATTAGGACAAGCTTATACAGAAATTCATCAATTTGTCTTCCGTACTGGAGGTACATGTTGACTAGGTATAATAATCCTGTGGGTGAGTGAAGCTCCACGACGTTGCAGTGGTCATCCGAAAATTGTGCTAATGTGGTGGCTCTTAATGCTTTATTTATGATTATAACCGCGGATCTTGGTTCCGCCCCACTGTAGATTTGCTGCCAATTGACTGCGGTGAACGGGATCCGGCCAGCCAGGGAGTACGGCTCCTGTATGCAGAGTACGTCCAGACTCTTCTCCTCCACCACTTTTCGGAGTTCCTGCAGGACCAATCTACTATTATAAGTGTTTATCTGTCCCACTCTTAACTGGCTCACGTGGAAAGTATGTGTGTATATGAGACTCTGGCCAGTTTTTGCGCCAGTCGTGAGCTATTCTGCCGTTTGTGATGACAGATTGGTTGAATAACTCATTAAGGTCGAATTTTTCATTTCGCCTTTCAAACACTTTCTTGACCAGGTCTCGCAGGGCTCCGAAGTCTGTGGGGAGATTCATTGTCTTGAGCTGTATTCTGTCTACTGGCCCCATCACTGGGAAGGTAATGTCTCTACCGTATTCGTGGCCGACACGCACCACGTGCCTCAAGGCTGTTGTGAGGGTGGCCGGCTCTTCCAGCCTAGACAGCTGCAAGGCGTGCTCCAGGTTGGGGTAAATCCTGGCAGGATCTATTCCCGGTTCTCGTTCAGTGTGTGGGCTTGTTGGTGTACCACTATTTATCGGTACACTAGTGCTACTTATTTTGTTTACTTGCACTAACTCTTCCCGCATTAATAACTTCCCCACCACAGGATGCACAAGTGGTCGTTCTTGATCTTTAGGCGACCTTTGTCCCCGATTCGGAGGGGAGGGTGCATCATTCTCGTCACAAGGATCTGTTTGAATACAGACATCTTTCACGATGATGAGGTGTTGTGGCCTGGTAATCTTTTGTATGAATTCTCTGAATTTATTGGCCCTTATTGCATCCCTCAGCCTCTTGCTTGGAGACTTTCTTTTGGGCTTCTTGTTCCCATTTAGGGACTCAGCCATAGTCAATTCGAGCTATAAGTCTCTGCTCGAGCATCCTGTAGGTAGGGCAGTTTCTGCCAGTGGTATTACATGATTTTTTTCCTCTCTTTGTGCAGGGTATACAGATCCCGGCTTTGTTGCAGTTTTTCCTCGTGTGATCTTCGGCCCCACACCTGGAGCAGGCCGGCTTCCTTTCACAGTGTTTGTGTATGTGGTCTAGATCGCCACAGTTGTGGCATCTGGGAACTACTAGGTAGTCCCGTACGTTTATGGCGTGAAAACCTAAATAGTGGTGATTTTGCGCCACATGTTTCCAGAGACCTCGGCGACGTGATGTACAACGTCACGATCCCGGGGCCCTGTTTTGAAGCGTAATTTGATGTCTTGTCTGAATGTCTGCCATTCCATGTCATCGAAATTCTGATTATATAATGTTTCATAAATATCTGATTCCGTTAAAGCTACTGGTACATCATAGAGGATCACCAGCGGATTTCTCTTTTTTGGTGATTCGCACTTGACTGCTGTATTCAGTTTGGTGTTTTTTAAGATTTTATCTCTATCTACTTCTGTTGCTACATCAACTACTACCACATTTTTAGTTGCCTTGACTTTATTTATTTTAATTTTGTCTTTGGCAGGGTCAATTATTGTAGTGAATATCTCTTGTACCTTTTTTACTGTTCGTCCGGGCAGGGGTCTTAGGAAGACCGCCGTGTCCGGCCTTTTTGTGACCTTAGCTATTGCTTCTTTGGTGGTTTGAGTTTTTGTGGCTGCTTGTGCAGCCACTGCTGCCCATGTCTTGGTTGGTTGCTGTCTTAGTCTGTTATTCTCTTTTTCTAACTCTTCGAGTCTCCCCTCAAGCTTTGCACTTGCAATGGCCCAAGCGGCGAGCTCGTTTTTAATTGCCAGGACGGCAGCCTGGCTGATTTTACCGTTTTTTACACTCGAATCCAGAATTTGATTAATTTTGATGTGTCTCTCGAGTGTGGTTTGCACATTCTGTTCCACTTCCTCCTGTGAGGCTGGAACAGTCGCTATCGACGCCCTCGAGGTCGCACTAGAGTCACTCGTCTCAGATTCAGCCATGTTTGACGAGTGAAAGAAGAAAGATGGGAGCCCGTCTCTTGCCCCGGACCGGCTCCTCTGGCATGGGGGGGGGGGGGGGGGGGACTTCTGCAGCTCGCCGACCAACCTCGCCCCTAGGTCAAGTGCATTCCAGAGCTGCTGGGTTCAGCGCCCTGGTCCCCGTCGAAGGCCTCGTCGCCGACGATTTCACGCGACGCTCCTCGGCAACTGCACCCCGCACTCCGGAGAGGCGGATGCACCCCTCGCCGCCTACTTGCCCGAGCTTCCACCTGAAGGCCGAGGACCCACTCCTACTTGGGTGGTGGGTCGGTCCCCCAGTCGTTCTGCGGTCTGGGCCCATCTAACCTGGCCCAGGCGATGTCACCACCTCCTGGGTTTGGCAGAACACGCCCCGGTTACCCAGGGGCGCGGCGAAGCACCCTTGCCGACTCGCGCCGTGATCCCACGCCGACAAACGAAGTCGCCGGCATGCAGAGCACCTGCTGGCCTGTGCCCTGCGAACAGAAAGGGACTGGTGTTCGGTCCCTCGACACAGCTCCCCCTGTGCCACGCACCCTTCGCTTTCGCATCGGGTTGGGTCGCAGCTCTCCCTTTTGACGCAAGGCAGAATGCCGAGCTTAACGTCTGGCACCACGGGACGGCGGAAAGAGCCACTTGGGAAGGAGAGGCTATGTGAGACGCATCACATCCCCGAGTGAGGACTGCCGCGGCACGCTCAACTGAAAGCGATACGCCCCAGTGCGAGCTTCCGTGCCTTACGGCGCGCCGGCAGCGGGCAGGCCCGCGCCGAAACGCGCCGTCAAGCGACTGACCTCACGCCAGACGTTACCCTGTTTACTTCGTGCGGCGACGTGACTTGCAGCTGGCGAGATGTGTGTGGCAGAGGAGGTGAGACGTGGAGTCGGCACCTGTGAATCGATCGCGGCCACGAAAGTAATGCAAAAATATCACGGTCTAGCGATCAGGTAGACAGATCACAATTTAATCTCTACCAGAGCCCTGAAATCACGGTAGATATCAGTGTGTGATACACCCATTCACTTGTCGTACCTAGGACCAATTTGGCTGACAGAGAGCACAAGGATACCAAACGTCAAGACTGGTAAACCAAAAACGAATAAGTGTGTCGTCGGTAAACGAGTAGCCCGGGATGTTTGAAGTCACACTGCCGATACAGTAACAACGTCACCACAGGTTCCTCAGTCTAAACTACTCGCAAGTGAAGTCAGTCTCAGGACAGGTCGCAAGCGCCAACCACACATGCCAGATCGTCGACCAGGAGTGCTTACCAGACCATAATCCGGCACCCGACTGCTTGCGACCTATCCAGAAAAAAATTCCGTTTTCCCGCAAAGTGCACAAACTACACCGCTTTCGCCCCAGCTTGAGCCAATCACAGGGCTCAATAGGTGCTAAATCTCCCTTCCCACACGACAGCACGAACTCGTGTCGAAGCATTTCAAGAATTAAGAAACCTGTGTCAGAAAAAAAAGAAACCGCTTATAACTGGCTTTTTTAAGTTTTTGCAGAGGGGGCAGATGATTTTTTCAAAGTTTTGTCTCTTCCCAGGGCAAGAAGCAAACAAATACAACCTCAAAGATCTTTATCTAAATTGCCTGTGTTTTGGAGCTTGTTAAACTATGAGATGTAATAAAGATACCATCTGTAAAAATTTCTCAGATGCCAGAATTTTCTTATACATCAGCAGTGGCCAAAGGAAGTGGCTCACTGGACTTCTTTCAGTAACAGTGAACACGAAAATCTGTTGATTTTTATTATTCGTGGCTCTGCACACAATTCCCAGTTTACGACACGACTGTGTAGGTGCTTTCATTCAGACCATAGCCTGTGCCCAGGCCTCTGCTGGTGCTGTGGCAGGTATCGTGGCATTGTTCTGCTGGAGCCCTGTCCCAACAAAGAGCTGCCATGTCTGCCCTGTACAGCTGTGGACTTGTCCGGCAATATTTACTGAGGGATGGCTCGCCGCCGATTGATTTCAACTCCCAACAACCCATTTCTATCAGCTAAGAATCATAAAAATACCTAGCCCTACCAGGCTCCATGAACGTCTGCTCAGGCTATTAACTTTCTGGAGTCTCACTCAGGGGTTGTCAGGTTGTAGTAAAATCTGTAATAATATTCCGCATGCAAGAAATAAGTAGATGAGAGAGTAACTTACATGCATATAATTTCCTACAAGATATAGATTGATACCTTACATACTATTCGCATTTAAAATGTTTATACAGTTTTTGTAAAAGACAATGTGGTGATGATACCTCCTGATACTATGTCATACCTGCTTCTGCCTAGCGTTGTGCAGTAGCTCGACATGGCATGGACTAAAGAAGTCGTAGGAAACACCCTGCAGAAATACTGAGCAATGCTGCCTCTGTAGCCGATCATAATCACGAAAGCGTTGTAGATGCAGGATTTTGTGCAAGAACTGACCCCCCAATTATGTTCCATAAACATTCGATGTGATTCATGTCAGGCAATCTGGGTGGCCAAAGCGCTCGCTCGAAATGTCAGGATGCGAGGATTTGTGGCCCGGTGAAACCATTCACTAGTCATCCACTATTCAATCGTTGTTTAGGAACATAAATTCCTATTATTGCAGCAGATGGTCTCCAAGTAGACCAACGTAATCATTTCCAGTCGATGAACCATTCAGTTGGATCGGAGGACCCAGTATATTCCACTTAAGCACTGCCCACACCATTATGGAGTCACCACCAGCCTGCACTGTGCGTTGGGTCCGTGGCTTCGTGGGGTCTGCGCCACACTCGAACTCTACCATCAGCTCTTACCAACTGAAATCAGTACTCATCTCATAATGCACAGTTTCCCAGTCGTCAGTGCTCAAACCGATATGGTCACGAGCCCAGGAGAGGCACTCCAGGCGACATCATGCAGTTGGTGAAGGCATCGCGTCCCTCGTCTGCTACCATAGCCCACTAACACCCAATTTCGCCAGTCTGTCCTAACGGATACACTCGACGTACGTCCCACATTTATTTCTGCGGATATTTCACATTGTGTCGCTTCTCTGGTAGCACTGACAACTACGTGAACGCCGCTGCTCACTGTCTTTACGTGAAGGCTGTCGGCCACTGTGTTCCCCGTGGCAAGAGGTAAAGTCCGGAAATTATGTGGTTTCGGCACACTCTTGACACTGTGCATCATGGAATACTGAATTCCCTAAAGATGTACGACATGAAATGTCCACTGCGTGTAGCTCCAAGTACCATTCAGGGTTCATAGTTTGTTAATTCCCGCCGTGCGGCAGTAATCACGTCGGAAATCTTTTAATATCAATCAACTGAGTGCAAATGACGGCTCTGCCCGTACAACGCCCTTGTATACCCCAAGTTTGCGACCTACCGCCATCTATACATATGCATATTGCTGTCCCATGACTGTTGTCTACTCATTGTATAACACTCATATTTTCGTTCGTATTCTTACATACTTGCTTTGAAAATAAAGCCGCCTTTTTTTGCTGCCACTCAATTTACTTTTCCCAGACGCATTTCGCCTTTTTATTCCTCTAAAGCATCTTCAGTAGGAGGTAGAACGATACAGTTCTATTATTCTTAGATTATCAAAACAATTTATGCAATAAATAATTGATTACAGTCTGTTGGCAATATCGATTCTGTAAAGTTTGGAAGGTAGGAGACGAGGTACAGGCAGAAGTAAAGCTGTGAGGACGGGGCCTGAGTCGTGCTTGGGTAGCTCAGTTGGTTGAGCACTTGCCCGCGAAAGGCAAAGGTCCCGACATCGAGTCTCGGTCCGGCACACAGTTTTAATTTGCCACGAAGTTTCATATCAGCGCACACTCCGCTGCACAGTGAAAATCTCATTCTGGAAATATCGATTCCTCTCATCTGGCCTGGAGGTCGCAGTACCACTTCATTTCCGAAACATAAGCACAATTTTGTATTCCGAACATTTTCTCTCACAGTGTTCACCATGTTTCTTCTTCTTCTTTGTGGTGCCACGTTATTCTTTTGTCACAAGATATAGCTATTGGTTCGAACACAAAAGTTCGGAATACAAAATTGTGCTTCTGTTTCGGGAACGAAGTGACAGTGCGACTTCCAGACCAGATGATAGGAAACACCAATGCCAAAGAACTAAAAGTAATTACTTATTTACATAAAAAGGTGAAGTGAACTGTCTGATAATCTAATAATGACAAACCCGTATCGTTCTAGATCCCAGTGAAGATGTCTTAGAGCAAGGAAAAGACGAAACGCGTCTGGGAGGAATAAATCAAGTGGCAGCAAGAAACTGCGGTTTTATTTAAAAAACAAGCATTTCTGTTCTTGCAGCTGATACTGGCCATGCAGACAAACTTGCTAATCCTATATCTTTGTTTACTGTGCTTTGGCATCGTATGCCAGGTTTGATGTCCTAGAACTCGGATAGGGCAAAGAATTGGGCCCAGAAGATTATCCGCAGAAAAAAAAAAAATTATGTTGATTTTCTTTTGATCATTCTGCATGACAAAATACTGTTAACACGCGTTTGACAACATGTGCATCGATCGTGGCTTGTCAATTTCATGGCTTCCCAAGTTCTACGACTTAAACTCGATGTACTTTTCGTGAGGGGATAAATAAAATCTTTGCTGTATTCCATACATATTAAAGATATCAGTGATCTTCAGAACGCGCTTTGGATGGTTTTCCATTTGTCAAATTCTTGTAGTCTATCCCTTCAACCACTGACACGTGTCGTAAAATCTAAAATTCACACTAGACAATGTTGACCTCTGACACCGGTTCAAAATGGTTCAAATGGCTCTGAGCACTATGGGACTTAACATCTGTGGTCATCAGTCCCCTAGAACTTAGAACTACTTAAACCTAACTAACCTAAGGACATCATACACATCCATGCCCGAGGCAGGATTCGAACCTGCGACCGTAGCAGTCACGCGGTTCCGGACTGAGCGCCTAGAACCGCTAGACCACCGCGGGCTCTGACACCGGAAGTAGTGAATAATCTGACATACTGGGATCCACTCATCTTGCACTGATTACCATCTCTCGTTTGAAGTCGATTCGAATGTGAGTTTGGTAACCCTTATTTGGAGACAGTAGAAGGAACAGTGTGAAAATTTGTACCTTTGGTGAGTCTCATCATTCATGTATCAACTAGAAGTGGTTCCGAAGAAAGAATATGAGGTGAGGTGGAAACGATATAAGTTGTCAGACATGTACACAACGTGATCAGAAGTATCTAGACAGTCGTGGGTAGCGCTTAACTGAGTCTTAGATGCCATGAAAGGCGGATCGGCCAATTTAAAGGTGGACAGGATATATTGTGCTGTCAGGAGACGAACGGGAACAGCAGAATGGTCAGTGGCTCCAAATGCGAAGTAGTCACGGCCTGCCAGCTAAATAAAAGACCCATCAATGAGAACTGAATCCGTCTAAAGCAGCCGAACTCGACCGTTGGTGTCGTGTTTATGAAATACGCTGAATAGCTAAAGAAACTGGTACACCTCTCTAACATCGTGTAGGGCCCCCCAAGGCGCGCAAAAGTGCCGAAACACGACGTGGCATGAACTCGACTAACGTCTGAAATAGTGCTAGACCGAACTGACACCGTGAATCCCGCAGGGCTGTCCATAAATCCGTAAGAGTAAAATGGGTGATTTCTTTTGAACAGCACGTTGCAAAGCGTCCCAGTTATGCTTAATGATGTTCATGTCTGGGGATTTTGGTTGTCAGCGGAAGTGTTTAAGCTCAGAAGAGGTTTCCTGCAGCCATTCTGTAGCAATTCTGGGCGTATGAGGTGCCTCATTGTCCTTTTGGAATTTTCGAAGTCCGTCATAATGCACAACGGACATAAATGAGTGCACGTCATCAGACAGGATGCTTACGTACGTGTCATCTATCAGAGTCGCATCTAGACGTATCAGGGGTCTCATATCACTCCAAATGCACACGCCCGTCATCATTACAGAACCTCCACCAGCTTGAACAGTTCTCTGCTGCCATGCAGGGTGCACGGATTCATGTGGTTGTCTCCATACCCATAGACGTCCATTCGCTCGATGCAATTCGAAACGAGACTCGTCCGACCAGGCAACATGTTTCCAGTCATAGAACAGTCAAATGTCGATGTCGACAGATTCAGGTGAGGCGTAAAGTTTTGTGTCGCGCAGTCGTCAGGCGTCCACGAGTGGGTCTTCGGCTCCGAAAGCCCATATCTATGATGTTTCGTCGAATGGTTCGCACGCTGACACTTGTTGACTACGCAGCAGTGACATTTGCAGAAATTTGCGGAGAGGTAGCACTTCTGTCACGTTCAACGATTCTCTTCAGTCATCGTTGGTCCCGTTCTTGCAGGCTCTTTTTCCCGTCGCATCAGTGTCGGAGATCTGATCTTTTACCGGATTCATGATATTCACAGTACACTCATGAAAGGGTCGTACGGGAAAAACCCCACTTCATCGCTACCTCAGAGATGCTGTGTCCCATCGCTCGTGTGCCTACCAAACATCACTTTGAAACTCACATAAATCTTGGTAACTTGCCATTGTAGGAGCAGTAAGCGATCTAACAACTGCGCAAGCACTTGTCTTATATAGGCGTTGCTGACCGCAGCGCCGTATTCTGCCTGGTTACATAAGTCTGTGTTTGAATACGCATGCCAATACCAGTTTCTTTAGCGCTTCAGTGTTGGAACGTGCAGAATCACAGCTATACCAGGAGCTGGCAGATGTCGTGTAGTGACCGTCAAGGACGGTCGAGCATTGTGGAGGGCGGTTGCAAGTTACGGCATGGAATCAGTGGACGAAATGAGTTCCAGAGTCCAGCTAAAAAAGTGACTGCGATTTACTTGGAAAGATAAATTACCCAATACCGTATGGTATAGAAGCCGCCCTTGGGGAAGATCGGTTTGGATTCCGGAAATCTTGGGAACACTCGAGGGTGGAACTGGTGAAGGAGACCAAGAGATTAATACAGTAACTAGACTGAAAAGAATGTAGGTTACAGTAGTCATTGGGAGATGAAGGGGAAAGCACATGAAATAGCAACACTGAAGCTGCATGAAATCAGTGTTCGGACTGAAACCCACCATCAAACAATAACCCTGTGCCAGTCCGAGGGAAGTGTTTATGTCTGTTGAATGCCCAGTGAAATCAATCTGTCATCGTGTTTAGTGCCAACAGTAAAGATGCATGAGATGGTGTTACATAACGTGGGTGTGTTTTCAGATTAGGGTTTGGTCCTCTCATTAAACTTAATAAAATACCAAATGTCACGGATACAAACACATTTTACAGGCGTTGTACTGCGTACGTAGTAGGAGCGTTTTGGAGACGATGATTGACAATGCAGCCTATAATAAAGAACCATCCTGGAGGCAATGGTTAGCGGACAATAATATTCTTCAAATGGACGAGTTTCCATGAGTCATGATCTGAAAGCACTGAAATACCACTGAGAGGAGTTGCAAAGTCAACTTCGGGTAAGATCCCAGGGTTTTACATCACTACCTTCGCTGGTTGTGGCGCTTGATGAAGAATGGACTTCCTGAATAGAAATTCTAACGATGGACGTCATACCACCTCTATAATTATAGAACTGACAAGAAATCCCTTGAGTGCGAGGCCGCAAAACGCCACGATGTTTACGGGAGCCAACGCCCCACATACCGTCTACCACACAGTGCTAATGACATCAGGGACTGGGAGTGGAGGTATACAGCGGTGAGCACAACCTGAGTCTATGGAGCGTGGTTCAAATGTTTAGTCGACGAGCAAATCGTAGTCGTGCTACAGTGCTAGCGGTGTTGATAAACAGCAGAGAAATGCAACGATAAGCAAAGTAAACATTGCATTATACACTCCTGGAAATTGAAATAAGAACACCGTGAATTCATTGTCCCAGGAAGGGGAAACTTTATTGACACATTCCTGGGGTCAGATACATCACATGATCACACTGACAGAACCACAGGCACATAGACACAGGCAACAGAGCATTCACAATGTCGGCACTAGTACAGTGTATATCCACCTTTCGCAGCAATGCAGGCTGCTATTCTCCCATGGAGACGATCGTAGAGATGCTGGATGTAGTCCTGTGGAACGGCTTGCCATGCCATTTCCACCTGGCGCCTCAGTTGGACCAGCGTTCGTGCTGGACGTGCAGACCGCGTGAGACGACGCTTCATCCAGTCCCAAACATGCTCAATGGGGGACGGATCCGGAGATCTTGCTGGCCAGGGTAGTTGACTTACGCCTTCTAGAGCACGTTGGGTGGCACGGGATACATGCGGACGTGCATTGTCCTGTTGGAACAGCAAGTTCCCTTGCCGGTCTAGGAGTGGTAGAACGATGGGTTCGATGACGGTTTGGATGTACCGTGCACTATTCAGTGTCCCCTCGACGATCACCAGTGGTGTACGGCCAGTGTAGGAGATCGCTCCTCACACCATGATGCCGGGTGTTGGCCCTGTGTGCCTCGGTCGTATGCAGTCCTGATTGTGGCGCTCACCTGCACGGCGCCAAACACGCATACGACCATTGGCACCAAGGCAGAAGCGACTCTCATCGCTGAAGACGACACGTCTCCATTCGTCCCTCCATTCACGCCTGTCGCGACACCACTGGAGGCGGGCTGCACGATGTTGGGGCGTGAGCGGAAGACGGCCTAACGGTGTGCGGGACCATAGCCCAGCTTCATGGAGACGGTTGCGAATGGTCCTCGCCGATACCCCAGGAGCAACAGTGTCCCTAATTTGCTGGGAAGTGGCGGTGCGGTCCCATACGGCACTGCGTAGGATCCTACGGTCTTGGCGTGCATCCGTGCGTCGCTGCGGTCCGGTCCCAGGTCGACGGGCACGTGCACCTTCCGCCGACCACTGGCGACAACATCGATGTACTGTGGAGACCTCACGCCCCACGTGTTGAGCAATTCGGCGGTACGTCCACCCAGCCTCCCGCATGCCCACTATACGCCCTCGCTCAAAGTCCGTCAACTGCACATACGGTTCACGTTCACGCTGTCGCGGCATGCTACCAGTGTTAAAGACTGCGATGGAGCTCCGTATGCCACGGCAAACTGGCTGACACTGGCGGCGGCGGTGCACAAATGCTGCGCAGCTAGCGCCATTCGACGGCCAACACCGCGATTCCTGGTGTGTCCGCTGTGCCGTGCGTGTGATCAGTGCTTGTACAGCCCTCTCGCAGTGTCCGGAGCAAGTATGGTGGGTCTGACACACCGGTGTCAATGTGTTCTTTTTTCCATTTCCAGGAGTGTATTTACAACAACAGTTGCCGAAGTTGACATTTCGCTAGAAAGGAACCCAAGCAATTTCGGCGAATGAGAAAGAAATGGCAGAAAAAATAATAGCGTTTCTGCAAGATGAGTCTGTGGGATGTGTGGTGTCACACGCGCTCGACTGTACAGACAATGTACATGAGCAGTACGATGATGAAAATAACGTACTTAACATGTGAGAGTGGTACTGAAACAGGTGTCTAGCCATGTAGCTCGTCATCCTCGCCGGACCGGGAGCCACATTATGAACAGATTTCGAGTGAGTCCGCTACAATATGACAGTGTAGTGCATAAGAAAAATTGCGGGTTTTCAGGGGAGGACAGCGTGCTGTAGTTAGAGAAAATGGTTTTTGCACGTTTCAAGGATGCCCTATACAATTTACAGGACGAGCATGATAGTGACCTACTACGCTCTGCACACCAAACTGTGCGCGACGTAGATCACAGTGATTTCAAGGGTAGCAATGGACGGTCGCATAAATTCAAAGAGTGCTGCAGAAATAGAAGAGGTAAGATAAAGAAATTTCAAACAAATATTCAACTTGACGATGCAGAGAAAACTGCAGAATCGGCCCGAAAATTTGTAGATAACATAAACAAACTTATCCATTCGTTCAGGAACGAATTTGTGGTAAACTGCGAGCATTCGGAATTTGAAGAGCAAATGCATATGAAAGCAACGCTAGAAATTAGATGTACCAAGATAGTTGTATCTAAATCAACTAACATCAATGCCCTAACGGATTCGTATACAATTATGCTGACTGTTAATCTGGATGGTAAAAATTAAACTGAACTCCTCCTGAATATGCTATTAAGGCCCAATGGTACCTACCTCCTGCTGTGTCATCCTCAGCCATAGGCGTCACTTGATGCGGATGTGGAGGGGCATGTGGTCAGCACACCGCTCTCCCAGCCGTATGTCACTTTCCAAGAGCGGAGCCGCTACTTCTCAATCAAGTAGCTCCTCAGTTTGCCTCACAAGGGCTGGGTGAACCCCGCTGGCCAACAGAGCTCGGCAGACCGGATGGTCGTCACCCATCCAAGTGCTAGCCCAGCCCGACAGCGAGAAGCTTGAGGTGCTGTGTCCCCTATGATTCTTTCGTGCGTGCGTGATCTTGCAAAGGCAGTAAGGAATATCTACTTCACAGTAAGCAAGAATGGAAAAATTGGCGTAAGAGAACAATGACATGATCTCCGCTTTTGGACAATGGCTGCTTAAAATAGATTGCTTTTTCTTGATTCCTTGTCTGCGCGTAAAAATCAATACTTCTTCAGAAGAAACTATCCCTCCTGAAACGGGAGTGACATTTTAGTTTACACCCCTTGGAACCACTGAACAAATTGAACCTCTGGATGTTTGTTTTCTTCGTGTACATATTATCGCACTATCTGCAGCTACGCCTTAGAGAATAGCCGGTTTCAAGATGAGCTACACGATAGTCTGTTGGCATTCAGTTGCATGCTATCGTATTCCCTCAGTTCTCATTACCCTGTTACACCAATATGATTGTACATACATTTCTTTAGAGTGGATACTTCACCGAACGTCCTGCACGGTTTATGTGATCAGTGTCGTGTGCTATTTTTCATTTCGTGTTCATAATGTAAGTTAATGGTTTGTTTCGAACATTTTTGAATGTTGACTATGCAGCACATACATTCCACAGAAATTTGATCTCAGCATCTTTCAGACACATTTCTTCTCTCGCTATCCTGATGCATACGTTCAGTCGTTAGGAGCTAATATTTTTCCCGTCATAATTGTTAACGCAACTCTTTCAAATGATGACTGAACTTGAGACCTCACACTCAAGGGGTTCCTTGTGAGTACGCTCACACACCCTAGCAGTAGTCATACTAACTGACTACGGAGCACCTAAAGCGTTAACTCTCGTAAGCTGATGGCATCTCACAGAAATTATTGTTAAGTGACTAACTGCGGTTTATTTTGTCTATATAGCTCTTGCAGTGAAATTTGTTTCATATAAATTACGATGTTTCGAAGTGTGTTTGTTAACTGCCTGAAAGTTGCGTATAGTATAAGCAACCAAGTATAACGTTCAAAATGGGTAAATGTATTTACAGGGAGAGGGCTATGTCATAGGTAGATCAGAAACGTTTAGCAGTTAGGGTGAAAGTTGTCTTAATAAAATTTATCTACCTGTAAGGTTACGTAATTTAGGAATTGGTAAACTTTGAACGCAAGAATTCGACGTCTAGAATCTGACTGCGAGAAAGTAACTTGAAAATAACTGTCTGGTTACCGGTCTGTTTAAACATTCGTAATGACAAGAATACTGTCTAAATTCAACACTGTGTATCATTAAACTTTTAAATTGATGAACTGGCCCTGGAAAAACTCAATGTTCCCTGTTTTATTGTTTTGGCTTACCTCTTGCACAATGGAAACACCGCAACACTGCTCTTGTCTTGAAAGCGCGGCGCACTTGATGACCTACAATTAAATTCTGACATGCGCCTGGTGCGATGATCTCTCTTTTTTAAATAATAGGGGAAGCATGCTTAGCTACTAATGAATCTGAATGAATGAAAATGATAACTCATATTTTGGCGTCTATTTTGGATGCGCACAATGACTTGGGATAGATTATAACATCAAATATAATTAGTTCTCTGATAATAATTTTTTTCCTTCACTAACATTAGTACAACAAATAAATTACCGTTCTTGCGTGGGCAAACATAACAGGTCTTTAACATAAAATGAGATCTTTTCAGAAATACAACTCGTATAAATAACATTAAGTATTCAATAGGTTTTCCTATCCACAAATACGAATTGAAGATTGTGCTTGGTTGTTTGTTTGGCTGTTTATCTTTTCCTATATTCAAGTCTATGGATGTCTGAACCAAGAACGCATTACTACAGGCTGCCTCAGTGTTACAATAAAATCTGAAAACAATTACTTTAAATTAGATCCTCATGCATTACTGATCAAAATAATCATAATAAAATATTAGTCTCAAAATGCTTCAGTATCTCTCCTCATTTCAAATAAATAATCAGTAAATAACCATCTTCCACTTCCTGAGAATATAACTAATCGTGCCACTAGGCCTATCCCGTACTACCACTTACGACACACCACTGCCGACTACTGTGCCTCCTAATCTCTCGATTACCAGAGCCATCATCCCCATGCATCTTGCAAAGCAGAGATGGTCCAAGCAAGCTTCCAGGCGATGCAGCATCTCTGATGCGTTTAAAATTTCAAACCGTACAAAGGCGTTTACGTGTTCATGACATCGAAATAGTGGAATTATCTCTATCCCCTTACCAAGGGAAGTCGCAAAAGACATGAAGCATTTTTTTCCTAGTTTTCCTTGCGAGAGTATGAAATGAACAGTGATATTTGAAGTCCTTGAAGAGGTTCTTTGATATGCTGTCATATTTACTGGCCAGCTTTTGCAGTTAGGAAGTGGACGTAAATAGTTTTTCTAGTCTGGTTAGAGACTGACTCTCCTAAGGAAACAGCATCTTATATGGCATGTTGCCCATTGGATATATTCCAATGCTGAAATTGCTCCATCTGACGGAATTAAGTGGCAATGGCTGTAGAAGCGTTTGAATGCTAGATAACGAGGTGACTGCACTAAACTATTTTTATAACAAGTGTTGTGTTAAACAGCGAAAGTTTTCGCACGATGTTAGTGCTTTGTTTTTGTAAAGCCAAGCTGTCTGTGATATGTGGGAGAATGATCTCAACAATTACACACATAAATTGATTTGATTGCTACATGTTTTCATTTCGTAAGCAATGAATAAACCTCATGCTCTAGCAGTTCATTGTTTTATTCATGCTTCATGGTTTTGTAAAACAATTGCTGGAGCAAGGTTAACTAATATATTCACAATTAAGCAAATGCATTCAGACAGATACGCACAATACCAGCTTTCTCTCAATTCTTGTACGACATGCAAGGAAAATCCAACGATTCAGTCATAGGTAATAGTACATTTAGATAAATACCCAGAGATTGCACTGCAGTGAAGCTAACGACAATGAAAACTGTTTTATCAGTTACGTGTGTTCAAGTCAAATCATTCAGTGTTCAACACTTCGCTGAAAAACGTTAGTCAACTTACGTTTGTTACTATACCGTTAGAAAATTGTTATACACATTACTACTGGTACTGAATGTAGCCTTTACATTCAGAAACCACAGTATACAGGGTAAGCCAGGGAGATAGGTGCATGTTTTCAAGTGAGATAGTATTAGGGATTCTGAACAAGAAACTTCATGTAGACATTATACACTATTCAGAGGCCGGCCGGAGTGACCGTGCGGTTCTCGGCGCTACAGTCTGGAGCCGAGCGACCGCTACGGTCGCAGGTTCGAATCCTGCCTCGGGCATGGATGTGTGTGATGTCCTTAGGTTAGTTAGGTTACTTAGTTCTAAGTTCTAGGTGACTGATGATCTCAGAAGTTAAGTCGCATAGTGCTCAGAGCCATTTGAACCCATTTTGAACTATTCCGAGTGCTTTCCGGGGTAGAACACAGTTCATACACATTTTTTGTTTATTTTCTGTGTTATTCACACTTTGCCATTGTATACAACACAGTGTAGAGGAAGATGGGACGAACAAATGGATGCAGGACACTTGTGGTCTATAAAATCGGGAAGAACTACTGAAGCTACAGCGCATACGCCTCGCGCGAGATTTACAACATTCTCGAACTCTCTTCGCGCTAACTGTTAGCCCTACAATGAACAGGAATTTTTTGTAGTAAATTTAATGTAGTTTAGTTATGAACTACGACACGTTTTCTTTGGAGGGTGCGATTATCGACTTATTCGAGAACAGTGCATACGTCTGTATGAAGTTTTGTTCAAATCACTAACACTATCATCCCCCCCCCCCCCCCCCGCAAGGAATATACCTTCCCTCTTGACTCGCCCTATGCACCTTACCTTCAGCACGACACAGGTCACTTATACATCAACTACTGGTTTTTAATACTACACGCAGTATAGTGATGTGGGAACGGGTGTTTACCATTAGGCAACGTTATTCAAAATACTGTGTCCATTATGTTCTCGCTTACTCCCCCCCCCCCCCCCCCTTCAGCCAGCCTCGCAGCCGAGTGATCTCGTCATTAGAGTACAGATTATAATGAGGTTCCTGACTTGTTTCTTGCTTCCCTCTTGTATTGGTGTGAATTTTACAAGTGCAGTAGTTTGAATGCTTTGTATTGTCAAGGATACACATCGCAGAAACGAAAACAACAATGGCAGTTGTGGGGAAGGGGGATAGTCGTCTTCGGTTCATTCGTAGAATTTTGGGAAGATGTGGTTCATCTGTAAAGGAGGCCGCTTACAAAACACTAATACGACCTATTCGTGAGTACTGCTCGAGCGTTTGGGATCCCTATCAGGTCGGATTGAGGGAGAACATAGAAGCAACTCAGAGGCGGGCTGCTAGATTTGTTACTGGTAGGTTTGATCATCACGCGAGTGTTGCGGAAATGCTTCAGGAACTCGGGTGGGAGTCTCTGGAGGCGTTCTTTTCATGAATCGCTACTGAGGAAATTTAGAGAACCAGCATTTGAGGCTGACTGCAGTACAATTTTACTGCCGCCAACTTACATTTCGCGGAAATACCACAAAGATAAGATAAGAGAGATTAGGGCTCGTACAGAGGCATTTAGGCAGTCATTTTTCCCTCGTTCTGTTTGAAACAGGGAGAGAAGATGGTAGTTGTGGTACGAGGTACCCTCCGCCACGCACCGTATGGCGGATTGCGGAGTATGTATGTAGATGTAGATGTACACTCGAAAGCTATCGTTTCTGTCTCATGCCTCACGGTCAAATCAAGGTTATTCGTAAATCGGAACTAAATGTGTGGTGTCACCGCCAGACACCACACTTGCTAGGTGGTAGCCTTTAAATCGGCCGCGGTCCGCTAGTATACGTCGGATCCGCGTGTCGCCACTGTTAGTGATTGCAGACCGAGCGCCGCCACACGGCAGGTATAGAGACACGTCCTAGCACTCGCCCCAGTTGTGCAGACGACTTTGCTAGCGATGCTACACTGACAACTACGCTCTCATTTGCCGAGACGATAGTTAGCATAGCCTTCAGCTACGTCATTTGCTACGACCTAGCAAGGCGCCATGACCAGTTTATATTGAGATTATATAATGTATCAACAAGAGCTATGTTCACCAATTGTGGATTAAAGTTAATTATTCTACCAGTTACACTTGTTTGGCTAGTCTTATTTCTCTGACCTGTTCCAGACCTCACGCCAGCCTGCGTGAGCTTATAGCGTGCATTTCGGCATCCTCGCATAGTGACTTGGCTATCTTGCCAAGTCACAACAAAATGTATAAGAGAAAGGAAGCGGTGGCACATCAATATTCAGAAAGCTCCAGAATGTGATTTTCACTCTGCAGCGGAGTGTGCGCTGATATGAAACTTCCTGGCAGATTAAAAATTTGTGCCTGGCCGAGACTCGAACTCGGGACCTTTGCCTTCCGCGGGCAATTGCTCTACCATCTGAGCTACCGAAGCACGACTCAGGCCCGGTACTCACAGCTGTACTTCTGCCAGTTAGGCAGGCCAGTTAGCCGGTTAGGAAACGAGATGCTGGCAGAAGTAAAGCTGTGAGTACCGGGCGTCAGTCGTACTTCGGTAGCTCAGATGGTAGAGCAATTGCCCGCGAAAGGCAAAGGTCCCGAGTTCGATTCTCGGTCGGGCACACAGTTTTAATCTGCCAGGAAGTTTCATTCAGAAAGCTCTTTCAAAGTATCCGAACGAGGCGAAAGTGTCCCCTGATATTAACGTCCACTGACAAGTGTCGTGATATATAGTGTAAATGTTGGATATTTTATCACACAGGAAAGGGACTCTTGTTTAGAAAAGGATAAAGTCAACTGAAGTTACTTATGTTCAGTGTTACAATATGTCATACGTGACGGAAACAGATATCGAGTAATGACAGAACGTTTTGCATTGGGGCGATGATCTCTGTCCTGTAAGTTAACAATAGGAACTGGAGCTTGCGCAGAGTGAGGAGTGTGTGGCAAAGGGAGTGTACGGCAGATTCGGCGCGGCCTCAGCCATTTTTCCTTCGGGACTGTGCGCGCGTGTGAGAGGGGACAGTGCAGGGCCGTTGTAGGGACAGCGCAGCCCCACGGCTCCCCTGGGACGCAGGCCGGCTCCTGCCCGGGCAGTCCGGCGTCCTGGATGCGGGAATCCTCCCTGTTACGAACAGGGTCCCGCCCACCCAGCTTCCACACAGCGCACTGGACCAGCGGTGTTATTACTACTGTCCTCTACAGTGGGGCAGAACTTACAAGGTGCACATAGCAGCATAGCTCGGATCGGCCACTGTTATGCAGCAACTCGCTTAGCACAGAGATGGCGACTAGAGGGGAAAAAAAGCGAAGTGAGTGAAGGACACATGCACTGAGGGTTCTGTACAAATTTAATATATATATATATATATATATATATATATATATATATATATATACACATATGCAGGGTGAGTCACCTAACATTACAGCTGGATATATTTCGTAAACCACATCAAATACTGACGAATCGATTCCACAGACCGAACGTGAGGAGAGGGGCTAATGTAATTGGTTAATACAAACCATACAAAAATGCACGGTAGTATGTTTTTTACCACAAACCTACGTTTTTTAAAATGGATCTACGTTAGTTTTGTTAGCACATCTGAACATATAAACAAATACGTAATCAGTGCCCTTTGTTGTATTGTAAAATGTTAATTACATCCGGAGATACTGTAACCTAAAGTTGACGCTTGATTACCACTCCTCCGCTGTTCGATCGTGTGTTTCGGAGAGCATCGAATTACCTAGAGATCCAAAGGGAACGGTGATGGACCTTAGGTACAGAAGAGACTGGAACAGCACATTACGTCCACATACTAACACCTTTTTATTGGTCTTTTTCACTGACGCACATGTACATTACCATGAGGGGTGAGGTACACGTACACACGTGGTTTCCGTTTTCAATTACGGAGTGGAATAGAGTGTGTCCCGACATGTCAGGCCAATAGATGTTCAATGTGGTGGCCATCATTTGCTGCACACAATTGCAATCTCCAGCGTAATGAATGTCGTACACGCTGCAGTACATCTGGTGTAATGTCGCCGCAGGCTGCCACAATACGTTGTTTCATATCCTCTGGGGTTGTAGGTACATCACGGTACACATTCTCTTTTAACGTACCCCACAGAAAGAAGTCCAGAGGTGTAAGATCAGGAGAACGGGCCGACCAATTTATGCGTCCTCCACGTCCTATGAAACGCCTGTCAAGGGTCAGCCTAGTGTTAATTGCGGAATGTGCAGGTGCACCATCATGCTGATACCACACACGTCGACGCGTTTCCAGTGGGACATTTTCGAGCAACGTTGGCAGATCATTCTGTAGAAACACGATGTATGTTGCAGCTCTTTGGGCCCCTGCAATGAAGTGAGGATCAATGAGGTGGTCACCAATGATTCCGCACCATACATTTACAGTCCACGGTCGCTGTCGCTCTACCTGTCTGAACCAGCAAGGATTGTCCACGGACCAGTAATGCATGTTCCGTAGATTCACTGCCCCGTTGTTTGTGAAACCCGCTTTATCGGTAAACAGGTAGAACTGCAACGCATTCTCTGTTAATGCCCATTGACAGAATTGCACTCGATGATTAAAGTCACCACCATGTAATTGCTGATGTAGCGACACATGAAACGGTTAAAAGCGGTTAAAAGCGCATGACACTACTTTGACTCAGTCCACCGGCTCTCGCAAAGTCCCGTGTACTCATGTGTGGGTTCATGGCAACAGCAGCTAACACACCAACTGCACCCTCTTCTCCTGTGACGGGCTTGTTACGGACCCGTTTGCGTGCTACGACGATACCTGTTGCATACAGTTGGCGGTAGATGTTTTGCAATGTGCGGCACGTTGGATGCTTTCTGTCCGGGTACCGTTCTGCATACACCCTGCAGGCTTCAGCTGCATTTCGCCGACACTCGCCATAGATGAGTATCATCTACGCCTTTTCAGAGTTCGAATACACCATGGTCACAGTTCCTACAACACTACACTATCACAGACGTCTGGTAACACGGTGTACTACAGTTGGTCTGCGTGCGGAGACGAATGGAGAATAACAATAGCTGCAAGCGCTACATGCGGACACTGCGACAGCTAGGCCAAACCACAACAGTGCACTACAGCCACACTCGTAAACACGGTCGTCATCGTAAACATGTCCCTGCACATGCTGGTCGCCGACCGTGGCCCGTGTTTGTTACAACACGCAACTGAACGTCGGAGGTTTCAAGTGTCAACTTTAGGTTACAATATCTCCGGATGTAATTAACATTTTACAATGCAACAAACGGCACTGATTACGTATTTGTTTATATGTTCAGATGTGCTAACAAAACTAACGTAGTTCCATTTAAAAAAACGTAGGTTTGTGTTAAAAAACATACTTCCATGCATTTTTGTATGGTTTGTATTAAACAATTACACTAGCCCCTCTCCTCACGTTCGGTCTGTGGAAACGGTTCGTCAGTATTTAATGTGGTTTACGAAATATATCCAGCGGTAACGTTAGGTGACTCACCCTGTATATATATATATATATATATATATATATATATATATATATATATATATATGTGTGTGTGTGTGTGTGTGTCCCTTGACCGCCGTTTTGACTCTTGGAAACAGAAAAAACATCTGATTATTAAGGTGGCTGTGGTAGTACTCAAATTTGTTTTGAGGTTAAAAATTGCTGTTCTGGCAGCAGAATCCAACTATCAGCAATGTTGGCACGGACACGAAGAACTCTTTTACGAAGTCTCTCTAAAATTTCTTTATAATGATATTGGTTAACTGTTTGTCCAGGAGGCAAGCACTCTTCATGAACAATTCGCTTGGAATCAAAGAAGCACACAAGCATGTATTTCACTTTTGACTTTGACACGCGAGCTTTTTTTGGTCTGGGTGATCCCTTTGAGCACCATTGCGACCTTTGGCGTTTTGTCTCTGGATCGTACTGAAAAAACCAACTTTCGTCACCAGTGATAACACGGCTCAACAATTCTGGATTGATTTCCGTTTGCTCTAACAGATCGTGTTTCTCGCTGTTGTGGTGTGAGATTTTTGGGGACCATTTTAGTACAGATCTTTCTCATACAAATATTTTCAGTTAGTATTAGACGAAACGTTTCTCTATTGGTGTTCAGTTCTTTTGCAATCATCGATCAGATAGTACGAGTTCACTCATTGTGGCCAGGTTGACACCCATCTGAGGTTGATGGTAACCCCCTGCAGTCTTCATCTTCAACTTTCGTTCTGAGTTCGCTAAACGTTTTATGGCAACTAAAAACTTGAGCTCTTGACATAGCCTCCTCTACAAAAGCTTTCTGAACCTTACCGTAAGTTATCGTCGAGTGTTCACCCAATGTAACGCAAAAAGAAATGGCATACCCTTGCGCAATGTTATGCTGTCCCACTTACGTGACGAGAGACACAAACAAGTGATAACTTATTACAGCACAACTCATGACTGAGCAGTTGAGTCAATGTGCCACTTGGACTAGAAGCAGCTTATAGAGCAAGGTCAACAAGGTCAAAGATATTGTGCCTACGCAAGTCTGTAGGGTTGCCTCATCTTGCATAGAAAGTAAGTCTTATTACTTTATTGTCGCACCTCCTATATATTTGCCTGTTATCGATATGGATACTCGCAACATATTGGTCCTGGAATACAAAGGCCGTATCAAAATCTCTACAGTACTTCCTCAGACTAACACGGGTATTCAAAAAGAAGCGACAGGACACACCAGTTTGTATACGTAGAGAGAGAAGATTTAATAAAACATTTTTTTCCGTTCTGAAACATGACTACAACGTACATTTTATGTTCGCGTGAAGTACTTCTCGTCTACTAAGCTTCTGACGAGTGATAAATGCAATGTATGATCAAATGGCAAAGGAAATTTGTTATGTGATATGATTACAATTTGACAAGCTCCAGAATTTTTACTTTACTTGTACTGTAAAACCTTGCTTCTGGTCAAATTTCGTGGTTCTGAGTCCACGGGAGGCACCCTCTAGGTTTTGATGAGTGAGTTTTCGATGCATAAAATATGTCACAAGTGACCGAACCTTTTGATTGCACCGACTCAGAAGCTTAAAACTTTTATGTCGCTAAGGGACAACAGAACGTAGTAATGACGTAACTGTGAAGTTGATACGCCAAGATTTTACAGAGAAAACAAGTCTTAACACACGGACAGACATACAGGCAGACTTTTTCATGTTATATAATTACAAATCAACAGTTTACTGATTGTACTGTTCCTGGGTCTCCAGCCGGGTGCAGTCGCTTTCAAACCGCTATATTTCGACAGCGCGAAGCATTTCAAGTGCAAAGCGGGATGGCACCTTGGGACACTGTGTATATAGGTAAGAAACCCACACTGATCTGTATCTCCACGCGACCAGCTGCCACCATCCTTCACAGCGTGAGGGTGTACTGCGTACACAGGGCCCGCGCAGTATCGAATGAAGAAAGCATACAAGGAGACGTTAACCACCTTAAGGCCGTTTTCAAGAATAACGGATATAACGAGAGTCAAATTCGACGTTCTTTCAGGCAGAATGCACAAGCCCAGCAGAGAGAGAACGAAGAGGACGAGAAGACAATGGCGTACCTGCCTTACGCCGGCAAAGTATCCAACAAAATCGGCAGAATTCTGGCTCGGCGTAACATCAAATGTGCCTTCCGCCCACCTCCGAAAACACGTGCCCTGCTAGGTACAGTTAAAGATGACCTGGGGCTCCGCAAACCAGGTGTTTACCGTATTCCGTGTAAATGCTGTAAGGCATACATCTGCAAACCGTACGGATAATCGAAGAAAGATGCCAGGAACACAGAAGGCACACTGAACTGAAGCAGCCCACAAAATCTGCGGTTGCGGATCATTACATGGATACTGCAGATACTACGGAATACGCGAAAATGGGAGTTTTAGGGCAGGCCTCGTCTTTTTGGGACTGTGTTCTGAAGGAGGCGACTGAAATACGTGTAGCTGATGGGCTGATCAACAAGGACACCGGGTTCAACCTCAGCAAAGCCTGGGACCCAGCACTCAGCAACTAAAGGCACAGCGCCGAACCAAAGCGACTTCCTCGCCCGACGAATGCCACAGGACATCTGACGGTCCACAGCTCGCATCCAGCAGCCAGCAGACCGCCCCTCCCCACCACTACTTTACACAGTGCCACGTGAGGCATGAGGCGGGGGAAGGGGTGGGGAGCGATCAAGGTATAAAGGGGAGAAGATTCAGCGAAGACGCTCAGTCTGCAGGTATCACCTGAAGATGGTGGCAAGGAACGCTGTCGAAATATCGTGGTTTGAAAACGACTGCACCTTGCTGGAGACCCTAGAACATTACAAACAGTTAATCCGCCGTGAAACCCTAAGATCACACAACAGTTTACTGACTTTGTCCTTTCATTGCACGGTCAAACATCTCTTCTTGCCAAAATTCGTACCCTATAGGTTCCAGTGAAGAGAGTTATCTATTATCAAATATGTGACATAAATGAGCGTATCTTTTTAGTGAAGTGACTTAGTACACCTCCAAGGTACCGTTGTACTTAGTATGAGACATAGATTTGAACTTCACACATCTACCGTTCCCTGAGAAAACGGTTTCTTAACAGTAAGACAGAAAGACGGAAAACAAATCCATCCTATAAGGGTTTAGTTTTTACAGGTTGAGACACGGAATCCGAAAAAAACCGAACTCTAAATATTCTATCAAGCGTTAAACTGCAACTGACCTTTGGCTGGTTTTTACAAAGGTGTTTACTGCGGAAAATTTTGGAGGAACTTGAAGAAGGAATGTGGTTTCAAGAGTGCGAAACGAGTTTCACTGTTAACAGCAGAGCAGCGACCCGACAGGTGGAAAGACGTAGAGTGCTCCAGAATGGTGAGCAGGACTGTCATTTTCTTTAGTGACATCAGCTACGCCATAAATAGTATGTGCTTTTAGTATTTAAATTTGTTTATGTGATATTAGTAGTGAAACGTCAGTGTTTTCTGATTGTTTCATGTTGCACAGCGGAGATTGTAACAAGTCATTTATCGGTATTCCACCGACTTAGCAAATCGGCAGTGCGAGTCATTATTACGGATGTGCCGACTGTCCGCGCCGGTGTGATTATGGGGCACAATTGTCGGCATCACATCTGCGTTTTGTTACAAAATTAGGGTTTAAAATGAATATATAAAACTCAATCAGTTCTACATAATGTCTTGAACTAGTATCACTACTGTATGTTATCACCTTTTGTAAATTAAT
Source organism: Schistocerca cancellata (assembly GCF_023864275.1). NCBI lineage: Eukaryota > Metazoa > Arthropoda > Insecta > Orthoptera > Acrididae > Schistocerca > Schistocerca cancellata. The sequence goes on from NC_064628.1 coordinate 847,778,061, forward strand.
ATGAATGTTAAGTATTGTATGTCAGTTACGTCTCCTGAGCGACGTAGTTTAGAAGCCTACTGAAGTTAGATTTCTTGCAAGAAAGTTATAAAAGGCCTGTGAATAATGTTTATTGGACGGATAGTTCTTCTATTCTAATCTGGTTGTTACTGATGGGGCCAATTTCAAGTTATTGTCAAAAAAGATAATTTTGAAGAATTACTGTTCGACGAGATACGTAATGAATGGTTTTTTAGTCTTGAAAAGTGCCCTAATTAAGTTCAGGAGATGTTGCACCACTGAAGTACATTAACTTCCTTCAAAGTTTTCCGTTCACAAATAATTTCAAGTAGATCGAAAGAGCAGCTACAATAGACGTACGACATTTTTTCCAAGGAAGAAACACGGAAATATTATGCCCAGGAAAGGCAGCAGAGGCTACAGATTGGTGGCGTCCCATTCGTGGAATCTATGTTCCAAGTTATGTACAATGACATACACTATTTGATAAAGTTCCTAACAGGACTCCACAGTCAGTTCGATTCAGGTGAAACATTACTAGAAACAATAGTATGCAATCACATATAGCTGTATGATAGACTGTGAGTTGTAAGTAGGCACCTTAAATAGGAGCAACTGTGAAACGAGGTTTGCTTCGTGAAATAATTTGTATCTGCATAGTCTCCAACAATCTGTGGCAACACAAGCACCATGGATATTGATTTGAGTGACTATTCTGACAGATGTTACTGGATAGCTTGCTCTGCTATTTACGCCTCACAGCGATAAGATCTTTACGGCAGCAATGGGTGTTCTAAAGAGAGTACCTTTGCTGAATTATTGTGCACTGTTTGTACATGCACGTTTTGTACTTATTAGGTATATAAATCCTGTTTCTATATGTGGTGATTATCAATAATTATATTGAGGGTATACGTGAAGAATAAGATGCCAATATTTACAATAAACAACCACAACCCTTTTTATAATCCTAGAATAGAAATGTACCTGTGGCATGTATCCAAGCTGAAGGCTGTTGTTTCAATTCACTCTAAATGTTTGAGGGACAATAACCATTTCATACATAGCTCCTAGAGTCCATTGCATGAGCCAAAGCTATGCGTAATCATGGAGCGAAGGGGAGATAACTGGAGTTGTGTGCGCCGTCAGTGTGTGCTTCCTTCTTTCTGCAGTCACCTCGGCTAAAATCTGCCAGTTTTCTTTTTAGGTTTAAAATACTTTTCTCAAACTCGAAAGAATTAGCTGTTTGCAGAGAGGTCTGCTCCAAAAGTAGCATGACAAGAACCAGAGAAGCGAGTAACACCTGTATTCGTTAGAAAGAAGAGCATAAAGTTCGAAATTAGTACCAAAACACAAAAAATTAAACAAATGATTTCAGAATAAAAATATATAAATCAATATACTTTTTTTCATTTCATTACATCAGAGAAAGACCGAGTGAGGTGGCACAGTGGTTAGCACACTAGACTCGCATTCCGGGCGGACGAAGGTTCACACCCATGTCTGGCCACCCAGGTTTAGGTTTTCCGTGATTTTCCTAAATCGCTACAGACAAATGTCGGAATGGTTCCTTTGGAACGGCACGGCCGCCTTCCTTGCCCATCCTTCCCTAATCGGCTGGGACGGATGATCTTGCTGTTTGGTCCCCTCCCCCAAATCAAGCAACCAACCAAAATACCTCTCTCTTGATCAACAGCTCTCAGAACTGTAATAATTAACAAATCTGTCTCTTGTGCATGTTGTCCAATGTCATACACAACCTCTTAATAATCCTGCCGGCTGTCCCCTTGAGAATATTAATGAAGCCTCCAATGAACAGAAGGAGATAACCAGAGGCAAAATATTTCAGTGTCAGTAGTAGCAGGTTCATTAGTGGAACAGAATATTTGCGAAACAAAGAAAATAATGACATGAGACAACTTGTGTGACAGTTCAAGCATGCCAGCAGCATCTTCCACTGTTATGTTTATATAGATTCAATAACTAAATGAAATGAAATGATACTATGACTTTGACGACACAGTCGTCACGTGGGGAAGTTCGGCCGCCATGTTCCACGTCTTTCCAGCTGATGCCACATTAGGAAACTTGCGTGTCGATGATGCTGATGAAAACACAACATCCAGTCCCCGAGCAGAGAAAAGCTCCGACCCGGCCGGGAGTCGAACCGGAGCCTGCTGCACGGCAGTCAGACGTGATGACGCCTAAGAAGACGGACTCAACAATGAAACTGTTAGCTGAATATCAAGTACCTATGTTCTTACAACAAACTATAGATAACAATTACCTTGTGATAATAGCAGATGTGGTTATGTCGATAATACTAATAACTGAGAAATGCAAGAGCTATATCCTGTAGCTTTCTTTCAAAAACTGACTCTCCTGTTAATTTTACTGTGTTATACATAGCTTGAGTAAGCGTAAATAATTTGCATGTTTATGAGAATAATGCTAGGTGGTGGACAATTTTGTAGCTCTGAAGCATTCACAAGAAGATTGAAAGCTGCTGTCGCAATCGAAGATAAGAGTGAACTAAACTCTCTGCTACAGATTGTGAACTTAGGACAATAGTGATCAATCAGACTTTTTGCTACATTTAATAATCATAATAAGCCATCAATTTCAGAAAAATGGTACTTCACATAAGTACAGTATAAGATATTTCATTCGAGTTACCTAAAACGTGTTACAATTTGGCATAAAGCAGGACACTACAGATAAACGGATACTCGGGGAAAGATAAAAATATAGTATTCCAGGCACTCCTTCCCCAAGCTACAACTACGTATATTCAAACTGTATTACTGTTCTGTTCGTATATCATGCTCACATAGCTATTAATTTATGATAAATATGGATGGGCTTTTGTGAATAATAATAATAACGATTGAGCAACTCAATAGTTACGTTCTATAGCTGAGGAAGCACCAACCTTGTAGAAAAAGTACTAATATTCCTGTTAATTTTCCTGTATTCAACTTAACGTGACTACACGCAAGGGGTACACAGGCTTCAGTGGATAATGGTAGGCCGGAGACAATGTAGTTGCTCTGAAGCATTAATGGATCGGTCATGCTAATATTTTCAAAGCAGAAAATTGCTCTGACACTATTGTGGTGTTTACAAAAAGGGTCATTCTGAGTATAAAACAGAGTGGAACAACGTTCTTTGTTAATGACGTAATGTGGCTGAGTGAAATTGGGGCACTATTGTTTCATTACAACGTTTTGCTGCGCGAAAAAACATAATTTTTTTGTGAAACTGAAAACGCTATAGATACAAATAGTACAACTGGTGTCGTTTATTGATTTGGTTAAGTCTATTGTGCTACTGTCTGATGAATAAAACGAACAGTCCTTTCCACTAATGCAGTAACTGTAGCACTCTCCAGATAAACAATACCGTTTTGGCACGAATCGTCATTTTAATGTGCCAAATTTACGTAAATTACACGACGGAATTCACGAAGTACTGAAATCAAATGCATATTACTACAAATGTACAGTATTATTTTAGAAAACAGAGAAACAGGGGTCGTCTAACGTCATGTGCTCCAGTTTCTCACGTACCAGATTGAAGAGACGATGTGCGGCTTCCTCTGATAAGTGAAATCGGGAAATAAATTCAGAATCTTCGAATTAATGTGAATAATTACGACGACGTCTCATTTTCTTCTCCTTCCTAATTCTCATGAATGGTTCGTAATTGCACCTATCATCATTACTGCGTTATTCAAAAATTATTCCCCGGTTAAGCTCGCTAACCGACCAGAAATCGCCGGTTACGTTAATCCTAGTTTATTCTCCAGTTAAGCGTTATTCCGTGTTGGTACAAAACGTTCTTCGGGCTATTCCGAAAATAGAGCCTAAGTGGCTACAAACCGGAGATAGTACAACCGGCCCTTATTGATCAACATTTTAGCATAAAGAGATTGAAGTTTGACGGACAAGTGAACATAGGAAGTTAGTCGAATGATAATTATTACTGTTTCTTATCAATTAGTGATTAGCATTTAAGAAGAACTGAATCGAAAGTCACATATTTCGACATTATGTAACACATCTGATATATAGCAGTCGTCGTCAAGACAATTTTATGAAATCGGCGTGTCATTGTTGTAGCTCAACGAAAGGCTATTCTTACACGACGAGGGCAATCTACACTCCTGGAAATTGAAATAAGAACACCGTGAATTCATTGTCCCAGGAAGAGGAAACTTTATTGACACATTCCTGGGGTCAGATACATCACATGATCACACTGACAGAACCACAGGCACATAGACACAGGCAACAGAGCATGCACAATGTCGGCACTAGTACAGTGTATATCCACCTTTCGCAGCAATGCAGGCTGCTATTCTCCCATGGAGACGATCGTAGAGATGCTGGATGTAGTCCTGTGGAACGGCTTGCCATGCCATTTCCACCTGGCGCCTCAGTTGGACCAGCGCTCGTGCTGGACGTGGAGACCGCGTGAGACGACGCTTCATCCAGTCCCAAACATGCTCAATGGGGCACAGATCCGGAGATCTTGCTGGCCAGGGTAGTTGACTTACACCTTCTAGAGCACGTTGGGTGGCACGGGATACTTACGGACGTGCATTGTCCTGTTGTACCAGCAAGTTCCCTTGCCGGTCTAGGAATGGTAGAACGATGGGTTCGATGACGGTTTGGATGTACCGTGCACTATTCAGTGTCCCCTCGACGATCACCAGTGGTGTACGCCCAGTGTAGGAGATCGCTCCCCACACAATGATGCCGGGTGTTGGCCCTGTGTGCCTCGGTCGTATGCAGTCCTGATTGTGGCGCTCACCTGCACGGCGCCAAACACGCATACGACCATCATTGGCACCAAGGCAGAAGCGACTCTCATCGCTGAAGACGACACGTCCCCATTCGTCCCTCCATTCACGCCTGTCGCGACACCACTGGAGGCGGGCTGCACAATGTTGGGGCGTGAGCGGAAGACGGCCTAACGGTGTGCGGGACCGTAGCCCAGCTTCATGGAGACGGTTGCGAATGGTCCTCGCTGATACCCCAGGAGCAACAGTGTCCCTAATTTGCTGGGAAGTGGCGGTGCGGTCCCCTACGGCACCGCGTAGGATCCTACGGTCTTGGCGTGCATCCGTGCGTCGCTGCGGTCCGGTCCCAGGTCGACGGGCACGTGCACCTTCCGCCGACCATCGATGTACTGTGGAGACCTCACGCCCCACGTGTTGAGCAATTCGGCGGTACGTCCACCCGGCCTCCCGCATGCCCACTATACGCCCTCGCTCAAAGTCCGTCAACTGCACATACGGTTCACGTCCACGCTGTCGCGGCATGCTACCAGTGTTAAAGACTGCGATGGAGCTCCGTATGCCACGGGAAACTGGCTGACACTGACGGCGGCGGTGCACAAATGCTGCGCAGCTAGCGCCATTCGACGGCCAACACCGCGGTTCCTGGTGTGTCCGCTGTGCCGTGCGTGTGATCATTGCTTGTACAGCCCTCTCGCAGTGTCCGGAGCAAGTATGGTGGGTGTGACACACCGGTGTCAATGTGTTCTTTTTTCCATTTCCAGGAGTGTATTAAAAGTCTGAAGGACAGTCCTTCCTGTCCAGGCAGCTAAAATTAACTTGATGTACATTTAACTAACAGAAAGTGAAATACGTTTATGTGAAAGGTACGCACAGAACTAGTTTGGAAGACATTTTCATATGAATTGTGGTCCCGACAATAAACACGATCGTTTAAGATAAAGGAACGAGTCGTTGGGAAATTTTAAGTAACTGTCGGCATCGCTGAAGGAAGAGAATTACCATATTCTGAAGGTACCGTCATGTCTCTATAATTGAAGGCAGAGAAGTTCTCAGTTATTAAAACTGCGTTTAAAGAGGGAGTACACAACCAGTGAAAGCTAGCACCATGACTAGTAATGGGACGGACCATCTCAGAGTACACTGAGGAATAGATGAAGAAATTGGTGCCAATTTGGAGGTAGCAGTAGATCTAGTATGAAAGTCAATGTTTGACATAGCTTTGGAAGATCTGTAGTGGAACTCCTTTGGGGTGCAAAACTTTGTGACGAGATAGGTAGTATACAATAACAACTCGATGAAAATCAATGGAAGTGCATTAGAATGTTGTTAGAGGTATTCCAGGCGTGCACAGGAAGACGGACGTCACGTGGCGTGAGGTCAACGTAACTATGACGCGAAAAGGGACTGGCCGCGTAAGTCGAAGCAGTTTAAGGAACAGGAAAAGACACTGATCAGTTGCGTTGCACTGCCGTGGTGTTCCTTCTTAGATGATGGCCCGAAGACAGCGTCTGCATGCGTACACACAGGAAAGAATCATCGCGATACTGGAAGAAGGACGAAATGTGACGAGTTTAGCCCAGGGTTTTGGCACTGCCCGCAGCATTGTTTCACGTGCATGGCGATCGTTCCCAGCCGTAGGCGCTGCTGAGGTCAACTATATCAGTAGATAACCTCAACGTTGTTCAGACTGTGAGGCCACAGAGGTTCGACAACTGCATGCAGGTGGTCTCTCTGCTTGACGAGTTCCGTTGATACCCGCACATTATCGCCACCGTTTGCGATGATGCCAAGAGCATAGGCTGTCGACCAACGACATTTCGGATCATGTGCTCTTCCTGTACGAAAGCAAATTTCAGTCTTAGTGACTCTGCACCCAAACGACGGGGAGTGGCAGCACGTTATGCATCCAGGAATATTGTCGAACATGATTGTTTTCGTGGAACAGGTGGTATGGGGTGAGGTGGCATAATGTTGCATGGGCGAACTGTCTTTCAAGTATTTGTAGACGGTACACTCAGTGGTCAGCGTTATTGTAACACTGTACACCTTATCCTGTACGTCTTGCCAGGGCCGCATTTTGCCGCCACTTCATTTTTATGGATGACAATGCGCTACCGCATCCACCAGCGCATAAGGAGCCGCTCTTGGAACAAGGGGATATTCAGCTAATTGACTGGCCTGCACGTTCTCCCAATTTAAAAACCATCCATCACGTGTGGGATGCGGTGGGCAGTTGTCAATCGCAGTAGTGGAGGAACGGATCGCCCTACCACAAAATTCATTAGGAACCTCGTGGACAGCATGGGACTACGTTGGAGAATATGCTTTGCTGTCCATGGTGATCCCAAACTCTATTATGAACCATCCACCTCGCGCCTTTCCAGTCCAGGGGACTATCTTAAATCGCAGTGACTAACGAGTACTTACAATTTTTTTTAATAACAGTGTAGTTACCGTTTATTTCCATGCGTACTTCTTTAAGTTACCATCTCAACGTTAAAATAGAAGTTCTTTCGATTTATGGTCCAATTTTCAGCGAGCTATGTTACTTGGCAGTAACAAACCATGCAAAAGTTACTATCGTCCTTAAGATGTGCACACAAATGCAGATACAATGGATAGATAACATGCCCGCGACATTTATAAAATCATTTCGGAAAGTGTAACTCTAACGATTACATACACTACTGGCCATTAAAATTGCTACACCAAGAAGAAATGCTAATGATAAACGGGTATTCATTGGACAAATATATTATACTAGAACTGACATGTGATTACATGTGCTTAGATCCTGAGAAATCAGTACCCAGAACAACCACCTCTGGCCGTAGTAACGGCCTTGATACGCCTGGGCATTGAGTCAAACAGAGCTTGGATGGCGTGTACAGGTACAGCTGCCCATACCACAGTTCTTCAAGAGCAGTGACTGCCGTATTGTGAGGAGCCAATTGCTCTGCCACCATTGACCAGACGTTTCCAGTTGGTGAGAGATCTGGAGGATGTGCTGGCCAGAGCAACAGTCGAACATTTTCTGTATCCAGAAAGACCCATACAGGACCTGCAACATACGCTCGTGCATTATTCTGCTGAAATGTAGGGTTTCGCAGGAATCGAATGAAGCTTAGAGCCACGGGTCGCAACACATCTGAAATGTAACGTCCACTATTCAAAGTGCCGTCAATGCGAACGAGAGGTGACCGAGACGTGTAACCAATGGCACCACATACCAACACGCCGGGTGATACGCCAGTATGGCGATGACGAATACACGCTTCCAATGTGCGTTCACCGCGATGTCGCCAATCACGGATGCGACCATCATGATTCTGTAAACAGAACCTGAATTCATCCGATAAAATGACATTTAGCCATTCGAGCACCCAGGTTCGTCGTTGAGTACACCATCACAAGCGCTCCTGTCAGTGATGCAGCGTCAAGGGTAACCGCAGCCATCGTCTCAGAGCTGATAGTCCATGCTGCTGCAAACGTCGTCGAACTGTTCGTACAGGTGGTTGTTGTCTTGCAAATGTCCCCATCTGCTGACTTAGGCATCGAGACGTGGCTGCACGATGCGTTACAGGCAAGCGGATAAGATGCCTGTCATCTTGACTGCTAGGGATACGAGGCCGTCGGGATCCAGCATAGCGTTCCGTATTACCCTTCTAAAGCCACCGATTCCATATTCTGCATTGGATCTCGAACAAAGCAAGCAGCAATCTAGCGATACGATAAACCGCACTCGCGATAGGCTACAATCCGACCTTTATCAAAGCCGGAAACGTGATGGTACGCATTTCTCCTCCTTACACGAGGCATCACAACAACGTTTCACCAGGCAACGCCGGTCAATTCCTGTTTGTGTATGAGAAACCGGTTTTAAACTTTCCTCATGTCAGCCCGTTGTAGGTGTCGCCACCGGCGCATACCTTGTGTGAATGCTCTGAAAAGCTAATCATTTGCATATCACAGCATCTTCTTCCTGTCGGTTAAATTTCGCGTCTGTAGCATGTCGTCTTCGTGGTGTAGCAACTTTAATGGCCAGTAGTGTATTTCCTGTTGAGACAGCAAACAACACTAGTAGCAAAATACTTTGTTTTAGCCTAGGACTGTATTTTTAATTTTTCTATTAATAAAGCGAGCTTGATGGCTGTGTGACGTGGGATGGCCTGATGATGGTGTTTGATACCGAAACCCGTATCCGTTACGAAGCAGAGAAGTACCACTGGATTTTCGATAACGTACTATCTAAACAATCTCGGTAAGGGCAAGAACCGATAAACTGAACAATAACAAATTCAACGCGACATTATGTTGTTCGATATTACTTATCATAGTAATTCACAAAAGACTGGAAAAGCAATTAATGTCCTAGATGACATTATGTTAGGCGTTAGGCAGTCGTAAAACAACACCTAGAGGCAGTTATGTATTACAATGTTTAGATGTAAGTATCATTCTGATACAGTAAATGTAATCATAGCGAGTCAGATCAAAGTGATCATAAGACTGGTAAACAAAAAAGAATAAAAGTATTTGTCGATAGGCTCCTGAGAACAATATCCACTTATTTCTTGTGCGTACTGAAACTTTCATAGGACTCAGTTCAAACTTAAGGTGGTACCTCATACGTGGATACTCACTGGAATTAAGGAAAACGTGGAAGGAGGACACACCAATATAACTTTCTTTTCACACAACCTGTTTATTTAACAATATATAGCCATAAATTTGTTTGTTTTACAAAATGAACACATTTGCAAAATGAATAAGCTTTTGCCAGAGAAATCAAAACAGCATAAAATATTACAATAATTACAAGACGGCTGGACCGGCAGCTCGCCCGTTATCGGGTGAAACAGTGGTGTTTACTACCGTGCTGGTCACAGTTTCTCTTATTAAATGCCCTTCTGCAACACATGAAAACTGTAGAAGCACAATTGATGACAAGAGTGATTCAAAACACATGACGTAACCCTTAATTTGAACGCTGTATTTCAAGAGGTTCGGGGTTAAGATCCGCACCTGTTCTTAAAGGTTAAATAGATTACGTAACAGTAAAGCAATGATAAGGCTTACTTCAAAGCAATCACCTCTTAATTTCAATCGGCAACTAAGGTATGAAGGATCCCAACCCTTCGCTTTTGACAATCTTCTTTTGACTAAGGCGCTGATGACAGTTGGCCATTAATATTTTTAAAGTTGAAGTGACTGTCAGTTATTAAGACCACTCTGAAGGAATGTCTTAAAACATTACTTGTGAACACTTATTACAAGAGAACTCACTCGGCGGAACCCGGTCTTTGAAACACAGCAGTGCACAACGTAGTACAAGAGGTTGTTCAGATTACAACTAATGACTTCGAAATGTAAATATAATCAAAGGATTGGATCGGCTAGCACTAAATGTAACCACAAGGCCCCTGTTTTGTTTAACGGCAACCTGTGCCTTAGTAAAATTGTTCGACTGTATTTAAGGCCAGGAGCTGATTCATTAGAAGATTAATGATCAGGTCTAAACCAGAAAGGAAAAGCAATATCATAGCGGGACAGATTTTCAAACGACAACTGGTGTCTTTGTACAATACTACGACCTAACGACCAAACAGCCGACAGAATAAAACTCTCAGGGTCGGATACACACCAGAAAGTAATAACGATAGAAGACAATCACCACGAGGATCAGAGAATGTTACTCCCCTTTATCAGCAAGCATCTCCATGGATCCACGGTGTGTCGCGGCGGCTACTGAGTGGTGCCGATGAAAGGCAGGTAGAAGAGGGCAGCCAGGCCACGAACGGTACTCCAACACGAATGCTGCCAACCGACCCGGGGGATGTCGGCCTGCCGCTTGTAGTCGACGCTGACCCCGGTGAAGCACTCCGGTACCTTCGCTCTGCGCAGGCCCTCCTTGCGCAGCTCGTGGCTTCGGCCGCTCAGACCTCGTGACCACCTCTTGTAGCGACGCTACCGCCAATCTCCATACTTTGTGCTTCCTTCTCGGGCCAGCGAACCCCGTATACATATCGACATGCAAAGACCTTCGAAGGGCACAACTCACCTTCGACCATAGATACTAGTAGACTGGCCTTGCTGTGCAGAAGGTATAGGGCTGGTGTGGCTCCAACATAAACCACGTAACTGTTGGCAAAACGTGGCGGGATTTCAAATCAGCTGTCTGCCATCCTATGTTTGTATCGTATTTTACCCACATTTCGCAATTGACTGCCAAACGCTTCCAACAAACATTACTTTTTTATTTGCGAAAAATTATGTCAGAACAACATTTGACCTGGATTTGTTCACAGTACCATTTATAAAATCTAACAAATACATCTAACGCCCCTCTGGTGGTCTGTCGGACGAAATTACTGTAAACTATCAATTAAAGTAAAATCTCGTTAAAATTCTTTTAAACAGTTAAGAGTGGGCTCGTGTCAAAACTTTAAATATAGAATTCGCCGAGTTTTGAGCTCTAGTCACTTATAAAAGAAAATGGGTTATGGGAATGATGTCAACTATAGGTGCCAAAATTGTCGACTAGAAGAAGGTCCATTTTAGAGTATCAATTGTAGGTGTACTTCAAAGGTTCAGTTCCCACTATTTTTACAAAAGTTTAAACTACCAGTTAAAAAAAATGATATTTCAGATGAAAGGTGAGACTTTGAGTTTCAGAAAATAATTTTGGAGCCTACAGTTATCTAATAGCATTAGAAGGTAGAAAAAAATTCTCTTCATCTGTCGCCTATAGGTGCTTTACCTTATTATTATCTGACTTGTATGTACAAAAATGCGGGTATGTGCAGATGGCCTTTCCGTTTCAGGGCCTGTATCCAAAGCTGCCTTCGGCATTCATCCTTAGGGACCTATGAGTAGGAACGAGAAACCGAATTATCAAAGATACTTTCCAAAACGTAAATCGAGTCTGTCTTTACAGGCATCACTTCCAACACTTTAATTTACGTGATACTCTATTTCAAGTGTAAAAAAAAAACATATAAAAGTCACTTCAGCAGATTTCAATAAACGCTTCTGCACTATAATAGAAACACACGTGAAATGTAATGCCATTTCCCCCGACAAAACGCTGAGTACAGCCATAAGCGCAACACGAAACAACCATGTTTTGCCAACATTCACGTGACTCTAGCCCAGAGATGTTGGAGCCACGAAAATGACGTCAAGGTCAGTCTACTATTTTTATGGTCGAAGCAACCCACAGATACCAACTCTTCCTCATAGATACTGGCAATGGGGCCGCAAGAGGTACAGTCTAAATTACACCTGAGCTAGTGGCACCATGCAGAACAGTCTACTAACTCAATGGCGCCACGGTTCAGTACCTTTCAAGACTAATATGAAGAACAGGTTCGAAAAAATTGTGCTCTGTTTACGCTCATCTATGATAAGTGCGTGGCCTCAACATCTGCATAACGTCATACGACTGCGTGGCGCCTCTTCTTTCGGACACATACTTAGTAATGCAGGGAGAGGAAGGAAAGGCAAGAAACTACTGATATCAGTTGCGACGTGACTTAATGCAGAATCAGCAGTGACGAGGAAATATGTGTTCCAGGCTCAGATTCAAACCAATGATCTCCTGCTTTCTAGGCAGTTGCGTTGTCCACAGCGTCATCCGGACACAGTATTTATCTGAATTGCGGGGAATAACTCGGCACGCCTTCTGGCCGACTCACAGCGTCACCTATCCCCAATCCCCGTCCATGTCCTTCATGCTCCCTACTTTCATGCAGCAGGTCGGATGTAGTTGTACACCCGCATTGAAGGTGAAGAATCCGTTGCCCATCGTGGCGAACCAGCTATATGAACGCATAGTGTCTGTTCCGAAAGAACATGTAAATGAGTGGAAACATGTTCAAATAATCAATAAATTTTCCATTGCATTAAATTATGTGTAGGAATTGCAGACAAACAGATTTCCTGTCCATGACTAATTTCATTTCGTAGTTGTAAAGGAGTAGAAGCTCCCTGAAGTAATCTTAAGTGGTGATAAATCGAATAGTCATTCCCCCCCCCCACCCCTTGACAATTCAGAAGAAATTTGTAGTCAGACATGAGTGAAGCAAGCGGTTACCGCCTTCATTACTGAGCGCGTTGGTTCTGTGTGTGTGTTGTGTTACACGTTCCATGAATTAGTCCTTTGTCATTAACCAACATTAGAGACGTTGTAATTAATACACAACAGAAAGAAAATACTATGCACACTTAACCTCAGCACACAGTAGGGGAGGAAGATAAATTATAATGCAATGCCACAATATTACAGTTGCAAAGTTCAATAAAGGTACTCTCTCAATTGCTTCACATCCAGTTGCGTAAAGCATACAAACCACCTAAAAAACAGAAGCATACGGTAACCTTAAATCACGAAAAAGTAGGAAATATTTATATAGTACGTTTCCCATGATAGTATTTCAAAAAATTTAATGCTGTTACCATTTCTTAATAAGGTCGTTACAGAAGAATTCTTTGATATCGAAGCTATTTTTTATGTGGTTGATACATTACTATTTTAATGCATTTGTTTTATATGGTCGATACATGCTTTTCTTTAAAGCATTTGTTAGAATTTCCTTCTTCGTTGCCACAGTTTTAATAGAGGGTTTTTACGTGGGAAACCGCCTAGCAGAAGATGAACACTATACAACATGTGAATTTTGTAGAGACAGCACACAGTAATTGTTGATAAGAAGTTTCTTTTCAGTTGAGAGGCTTTCAGCTATACGTTTTATGTTTAGAATAGAAGATAACGACAATAAGTTGTCTAGTTGCATAGAAATCTTAACGTGTCTTTACGTCCAGCCACTGCTGCTACTCATTTCTGAACGGCAGTTCACAGCAACTGACGTAACTACCGTACATTGTTTCCAGTCTCTCTCCGATCTTGAGCTCAGATATTCACTGATTCCTCTGTCTAGCCTCTTACAACACACGACAGCTTTTGAAATTACTTCTCTGTCTCTGTACGTTAAGTGAACTATGGACGGTGCCCGAATGGTCTGCATCTCGTCTCAAGAGTCTACACATTGTTTGAGTATCCCTTATTAACTGCTTCCCTTGGACAATAACTGAACGTTTGAGATAAAGTCTTTTTATTTATACAGACTAATATTCTGTGACACCTGTGCTTGGTATTCAACATACATCATAGACGACATAAACATCATACTAAAATATATGACACATATATTACAATGTACAGACATGCGACACCTCAGAATTAAATATCACACACAATGAAGACCTCAGCCATAGCTGCTGAAACCGTCCTTCTACTGCTGTATAAACCTCATCATATCGAAATAAATGGGGAACCTAAACTCGTATGTGACATAAGATGGAAATTCCTATTACTCAGAGGGTTTTGCTTCCAGCAGTTGCATGCGTACTGATTAATCTCAAGAGCACCAAACTCTCCCTATATTAATGCTTCAAGAGACAGTACACTGTCATGTCTGGTAGCACTACCACATAAGATACCACATCAGATGGTAAAAGGATGCCGACCACTCAGAGAAGGATTATTCATTTCGTTTACAAAACACATCACCTGTCAAAACAAGGTTGTTTCCCAAAGTTTACTGATCTCCACTTCCGAAAATATAACAAATAACTTAGTGTTGATGACATTCTCTGAGAAAAATTCTTCTCTGCCAAAATCAGTTCAGATACGGATCGCAGTGGTCACCCTAACTTAAGATAATGTACAAAATATCTGCCACCTTCGTCATATTCTCATCTGACCTCACAGGCAACACAAAATCAGACTGAAAGTCATGCAACAACTGTGAATATAATTACTGACAGGAATTTAGAAAAGCTGCGCGGTTGCTTAAAAACAGTCGCTAGTCGCCTCTGGATTTATCAACTGTCATGACGCGTTTCGGGATTAACCCATCATCTGATAAGATATGAAAACAGACTAAGTAACAGATGTTCGTTACAAATTTTTACTGGCACGCAAGTGTCTCGTAAAAGTCAGGTACACACGAACAATACTCAAGAACAGAACACTTTTAGATAAAGGGATACATTCCATTCTGGATACAAATACCAGAGACATTGTTGTACACGTTAGAAAATTGTCATTAGCAAAATGTAGTAAAGCGGGTAGCACCATTAATTGAGCACGTACCATGCACTCACATGTTTAACTTGACGATGATTTACATCAGAATATTTTAATCAACTGAGGATGGCAGTATGCCGAAATCGGACTTGTGAAAATAAAGATAACTGTACCGTTTGTACTGTTGAGGATCCATACAAGCAATGACGAGCGAGACCTTGTGTGCGCCGGGGAAGGCTCGGTCACTCTAGGTGGCGTAACCGTGTCCTTTGTGCATTTAAAGAGCGCCACACTAATTCGCGGCAAATATATTGAAATTCTTAAGAGACAATCGCGGGATGTGTGTATCAATACATAAAACATTTAAGGATTGTTTCTGACATAAGAGAAAAAATCATATATTCCTGACAGAAGAAGCATGTTATCGAAAAAAGTGCATATAAAACTTTTACAATATTTTTCGTGTGGATTTGTAAACCTGCCAAGGTCTGATCAAAGAAAATACAAATCTGTTATAGTGCGATTTGGGCATGTAACTTGGCACAGAAATACAATTTCAATTTTACTACAAAATAAATACTGGCAGGGAATCTCATCAATAATACAAACTGATGAAATGTGGAAGTATGGAAGAAATATATAACTAATTCCAAGTCCTTATTAACATGTTTAATGTACCAGTTACATTACGTAAAGCTATTGAGCTAGTAAATACTAGCATTGCGAGGCAACACAAGAGTAACATTAACCTACAGTATCCAAAGACTCAGTAAGGAAAATATAGCAGCATGAATAAAGGAATCATTCATCTAATTTTACATAAACACAAACCACGTGTGACTGTGTATGCCAATCCATGAAAACTATAAGACAAAAACATCACACATGAAAGATAGCCATAGACCTAAAGCCAAACACTTGAAGGACAGGGATATTGACCAACTATAAATCAGCTTTTGCACAGTGTGACAGCCTTTAGAGATTTGAACTAAATCTTGTTCACTGATTTGACTGACCCACACATCTATTTAAAGATTTATTTCAACAATAAGTGCACATAATGAATTCTGAAATGGGGAAGCCTTCAAAATTCAGAAACGTTAAAATCTGCCCCACCCTAATCACTCTTCCGTTATTCGCTTTACAAACACATTGAAATAATATATGCTAGAAGCTGATAACCGCGAAAGAATGGAAAAACAGGAAGGTCAGGCCATAAAAAGTCTTGTTTCACACAATTGTACATCACAATAGTGAAATATATTAAGAGGATTGAAGACAGAAACAGTACATCATACATAACTGAGTAAATCAACTCCTGGCCATCAAGACACCACTGGATTCTGTTCAAATGAAGCCGCATACACAATAAGTCAATAATGTACGAGAGTAATAAAGTAGGCATACGAAAACTTTTATATTGCATGAAAAGGTTAGATGCTCCTGAGAGTTACGTGCGCTAAATATCAAGTCTGCAACGCAAGATAAACTCGTAAGATTAGCGATCACATTCTTCATAATGCATAACACAATCATAACAAAATGTTCCACAAAACCCTAAGCAATCTAGTAATAGGAACTGATGATGTCGTATTTAATCCTCAATGCGTCTATAGCTTATTGTCTAAAGGCAACTGTTTTTAAGTTGAAGAGTACTTGCAGTAAGCATCTATGTTAAAATGCGTATGTGTGATATATTCAACAGTTGACCTCACTAATCACAGTCCAAAACCCACCAAAATGTAAAACGCAATCACGAAACAAAGCATATAGCATACGCACATATTTTACTTCATTGACAGCATATCAAAGAAGCCTCAACTTCATGAAAAGAGAATAATGATCCTCGTAAGAAACCGCCAGTAACTGACTCCCACAATTCATGAGAAGATCTCCACTAAACTTACTGTCGTTTTAAATATTTAATGAGGTCATCTCCCAAGTTGTTACGACATAGACGTGTTGGGAACGTGACCTGAGACTCCTTTGATGTCTTTGGAATCCCCTTGTGACCCGGGTGTCGCCCCATATTTAGACATGCAACATCTGGCCAGTCTGTCCTAACTCGAGAGTGAGTGGCAGACAGTGGTGGGTTCGCCTGTCGCTAGGCGGAAGGCGAAAGAGGGAGCAGGTCTCGCGATAGGATCCCTACGCCTTAACATCTCGTGAGAGGTGCTACGCGGTGTTCATAATATCTCTGAGCCAGCAAGGGAAGCTTCTCCGGACAAGTGCAAAGAGTGGGCTTCATTGTCACTGGGAGCTCCAAAGTTAGGCTGGTTGTGGGGCCCCTCAGGGTAATAGCAGGTCGGCGGGAAAGAATGACAATCTGCATTTGGTACCTTTGCCACGGGATCTCGTTCGGATGTGGAAGAGGCCCTGCTAGCGCCTATCGAGCGCACTGGGTGCCACCGGCTGCATATAGTAGCACATGTCGGCGTGAATGACGCCTGCCACTTGGGTTGTAAGGACATTATCGGCTCCTTTCAGCAGATGGCTGACTCGGTGAAGACAACTAGCAACGCACGCGCGGTGCCGGCTAAGCGGTCATCTGGTTCGGAGCAGAGTGGAAGATCTAAACCAGAGGCTCAGACAACCCTGCTATGGTATTGGATGCGAATATCTCGACCTCCGCTATCGGGTACAGAATGGTAGGCTTCCCCCTAGATAGGTCAAGTGTGCACTACGCGCAGGAAACGGCGACTATGATAGCGGAGTACGTTTGGCCTGCACATACTCCCTTGGGACCAAAGACGGTTTCTCTGATAAATTACCCACAATTTCCTCATCGCAGATCAGAGATACAAGAGATTAAACTGATTTTGGTAAACTGCAGTAGCATCCAAGGAAGGGTCCCAGAATTACTATCGCTTTCTAAACGCTATAATGCAAAGATAGTATTAGGAAAAGAAAGTTCGTAGTAACCAGACTTTAATGAAAATGAAATCCGAATTTCAGATTAGAATATTTATCGTAATGGTAGGTTAGTCGCTAAAGGTGACGGCGTGTTTATTGCAGCGAAGAATTCGATAAAATCTATGGAGGTTATCATGGACTCTGAGAATTAATCTGTATGAAGAAGTCTCAAAGATTGGTCAAAAATGGTAACCGGATGCTTTTATAGACCGCCTAGGTCAGGAGAGCTTCAGACATAACTTGCAGAATTTCGTTAGTAATTTTCCAGAACATTCCGTTGTAATGGGGGTGACTTCCACTTGCTAGGTATAGATTGGGAGTGTCATGCTATGAAAACTGGTGGTAGGGAGAGGGATTCGTGTGACATTGTTCTGAATGTCTTGTCAGCAAATTAGTTTGAGCTGATAGAGAACCAACTCGTGATGGTAACGCCTTAGACCACCTGGTAACAAAAAGACCTGAAGTTATCGAGTCAGTTAACGTAGAGGAAGGTATCAGTGATCATAAGGCTATGATAACATGTATGACAACGAGTCTGACCAAGAATATTAAGAAAGGTTGGAAGATATTTACGCTCAACAGAAATGACAGGATACAAATTTCAGAGTATCTGACAAGTCAGCATCAAATATTCGGTGATGAGGACGAGGATGAGGAAAACAAATGGAAAAAATTCAAAGACATCGAGCAATATGACCTAGATAAGTATGTTTCGAGTAAGGTCTTAATGGATGGGAAAGAAACACCCTGGTTTAACAGTCGTGTTAGGAAAACCCTACGTAAACATAGTGAACTTCATCTCACATTCAAGAGAGTAAAAACCTCGAAAGTGTTGTTAATAAAAAGTGTTGTTAACAAATATTCTCTATTTAAACAAGACTGAACTGCACGTGACTGCTTTAGTCTTTACTAAAACTTGCATCTGACTGCGTATTTGACTGAACTGAACTTTATCTGACTGCATGAAAATATTGTTGGAAAATTAATACTCAAAATACACATCTGACTGCATGAAAGTTTAGTGGTAAAAATAAATGAAAGTCGCATCTGACTGCGTCTGCGGACTTAGCTCGTGCACTCCTTCCCGTTTAGCCGATAATAAAACATATATTCTACATCTACATCTACATTTATACTCCGCAAGCCACCCAACGGTGTGTGGCGGAGGGCACTTTACGTGCCACTGTCATTATCTCCCTTTCCTGTTCCAGTCGCGTATGGTTCGCGGGAAGAACGACTGTCTGAAAGCCTCTGTGCGCGCTCTAATCTCTCTAATTTTACATTCGTGATCTCCTCGGGAGGTATAAGTAGGGGGAAGCAATATATTCGATACCTCATCCAGAAACGCACCCTCTCGAAACCTGGCGAGCAAGCTACACCGCGATGCAGAGCGCCTCTCTTGCAGGGTCTGCCACTTGAGTTTGTTAAACATCTCCGTAACGCTATCACGGTTACCAAATAACCCTGTGACGAAACGCGCCGCTCTTCTTTGGATCTTCTCTATCGCCTCCGTCAACCCGATCTGGTACGGATCCCACACTGATGAGCAATACTCAAGTATAGGTCGAACGAGTGTTTTGTAAGCCACCTCCTTTGTTGATGGACTACATTTTCTAAGGATTCTCCCAATGAATCTCAACCTGGTACCCGCCTTACCAACAATTAATTTTATATGATCATTCCACTTCAAATCGTTCCGCACGCATACTCCCAGATATTTTACAGAAGTAACTGCTACCAGTGTTTGTTCCGCTATCATATAATCATACAATAAAGGATCCTTCTTTCTATGTATTCGCAATACATTACATTTGTCTATGTTAAGGGTCAGTTGCCACTCCCTGCACCAAGTGCCTATCCGCTGCAGATCTTCCTGCATTTCGCTACAATTTTCTAATGCTGCAACTTCTCTGTATACTACAGCATCATCCGCGAAAAGCCGCATGGAACTTCCGACACTATCTACTAGGTCATTTATATATATTGTGAAAAGCAATGGTCCCATAGCACTCCCCTGTGTCACGCCAGAGGTTACTTTAACGTCTGTAGATGTCTCTGCATTGAGAACAACATGCTGTGTTCTGTTTGCTAAAAACTCTTCAATCCAGCCACACAGCTGGTCTGATATTCCGTAGGCTCTTACTTTGTTTATCAGGCGACAGTGCGGAACTGTATCGAACGCCTTCCGGAAGTCAAGGAAAATGGCATCTACCTGGGAGCCTGTATCTAATATTTTCTGGGTCTCATGAACAAATAAAGCGAGTTGGGTTTCACACGATCGCTGTTTCCGGAATCCATGTTGATTCCTACATAGTAGATTCTGAGTTTCCAAAAACGACATGATACTCGAGCAAAAGACATGTTCTAAAATTTTACAACAGATCGACGCGCAGAGAGATAGGTCTATAGTTTTGCGCATCTGCTCGACGACCCTTCTTGAAGACTGGGACTACCTGTGCTCTTTTCCAATCATTTGGAACCTTCTGTTCCTCTAGAGACTTGCGGTACACGGCTGTTAGAAGGGGGGCAAGTTCTTTCGCGTACTCTGTGTAGAATCGAACTCAGCCGTAGTGCAATGGCATAAAATTGTCATTCTAGATAACTTTACTCACTTTGGCCCTGTTTGTTACTTAATAAAAATTCTGTGCTGATCTGAATAATTTGCCAACTGTGCAATGGCATATAGATTATTTTACTCTGATACATGAAATTATTAGCTTCACTCATGGGAACTTTACTTTAATGTACCTTTTGGTTCAATGCAAGCACTGGATGCGGGGAACGACATAAGGTGTGAGATGAAACTCTAATTTTATCTAAAAAATATTTATTGTTCAAACTAAAAAAAACTTCTATAGCATGGATTTACGAGAAAGTTTCACAAAACGCTTATTGCATCAACAATGGGATTTCTATCTAGCTTTTAGACATTATTTAACCAAAGAAAGCCTATTTTATTAATTATTCTTTCTAGGTTCCCCAGGTATGTGCCGAGTTTCGCTCAATATATAGCTTATTATGTGCGTAGCGCCAGTTCTTACTTTGATGCTGTCACGACCCGGCTGCCTCCCGCAGGCATCTAGTTCCGACTCGAAACACGTCTGCTGTCTCTGCGCATCTCCGCACCACTACTCAAACTTTTACCGCGTGCACCTAGCTCTGTTAACTGTCAAAGATGTACTACTCGTCCAACCTTGCGGTTGGGAACTATCGTCATTTTTCACAGGCTCTATCCTGATCGAATCTCAGCACATACCTTTCAACTTAGCTGACAAACAATCGAAGAGCGAAGAGAAAATGAGCGTGAAGACAACAATGTGAGAGTTCTTCAATGACTTTGAAAGGCCGGTCGGTGTGGCTGTGCGGTTCTAGGAGCTTCAGTTTGGAATCGCGTGACCGCTAGGGTCGCAGGTTCGAATCCTGCCTCGGGCATGGATGTGTGTGATGTCCTTAGGTTAGTTAGGTTTATGTAGTTCTAAGTTCTAGGGGACTGATGACCACAGAAGTTAAGTCCCATAGTGCTCAGAGCCATTTGAACCATTTGACTTTGAAAGTAAAGCTTTGGCAACCGATCTGAGTGAAAGCCCTAAGAGATTTTGGCCGTCTGTAAAATCAGTTAGCGGGTCGCATGCACTCAGTGACCACACTGGCACCGAAAAGGAAGATAAAACAGAGAATGTCGAAATACTGAATTCGGTCCTCCAAAGTTGTTTCACCACATAAGATCGTAACACGATCCTTCCTTTCAATCGTCAGGCGAACATTGAAACGGTAGATGCAGAAGTAACTGATGGCGGAAGAGAAAAACAACTACAATAGCTTAGTGGTGGAAAGGTGTCAGGACTAGATGAGATACCTTCAAGATTCCACAAAGATTATGCGAAAGAACTTGCTCCCTTTCTAGCAGATGGTTTATCGCAGATCGCTTGGGCAATGAAGAATACCTAGCGACTGGAAGAAAGCGGAGGTCATTCCCGTTTTTAACAATTGTCGTAGGATAGATGCACACAATTAAAGACACGTATTATTGACGCCAAACTGTTGTGGAGTTATGAAACATGTTTTATTCTCAAGAATTATGACGTTCTTGGAGAAGGCAAATCTCCTCTACAAAAATCAGCATGTATTCTGCAAACAGGGATGCTGCGAAACTCAGCTTCGTCTGTTAATTGATGAGATCCACAGGACCATAGACAATGGCGCTCAGGCTGAGGTCGCGTTCCCTGACTTCAGGAAGGCATCTACATCTACATCTACATCTACATCCATACTCCGCAAGCCACCTGACGGTGTGTGGCGGAGGGTACCTTCAGTACCTCTATCGATTCTCCCTTCTATTCCAGTCTCGTATTGTTCGTGGAAAGAAGGATTGTCGGTATGCCTCTGTGTGGGCTCTAATCTCTCTGATTTTATCCTCATGGTCTCTTCGTGAGATATACGCAGGAGGGAGCAATATACTACTTGACTCTTCGGTGAAGGTATGTTCTCGAAACTTTGACAAAAGCCCGTACCGAGCTACTGAGCGTCTCTCCTGCAGAGTCTTCCACTGGAGTTTGTCTATCATCTCCGTAACGCTTTCGCGATTACGAAATGATCCTGTAACGAAGCGCGCTGCTCTCCGTTGGATCTTCTCTATGTCTTGTATCAACCCTATCTGGTACGGATCCCACACTGCTGAGCAGTATTCAAGCAGTGGGCGAACAAGCGTACTGTAACCTACTTCCTTTGTTTTCGGATTGCATTTCCTTAGGATTCTTCCAATGAATCTCAGTCTGGCATCTGCTTTACCGACAATCAAAATTATATGATCATTCCATTTTAAATCACTCCTAATGCGTACTCCCAGATAATTTATGGTATTAACTGCTTCCAGTTGCTGACCTGCTATTTTGTAGCTAAATGATAAAGGATCTATCTTTCTGGGTATTCGCAGCACATTACACTTGTCTACATTGAGATTCAGTTGCCATTCCCTGCACCATGCGTCAATTCGCTGCAGATCCTCCTGCATTTCAGTACAATTTTCCATTGTTACAACCTCTCGATACACCACAGCATCATCTGTAAAAAGCCTCAGTGAACTTCCGATGTCATCCACCAGGTCATTTATGTATATTGTGAATAGCAACGGTCCTATGACACTCCCCTGCGGCACACCTGAAATTACTCTTACTTCGGAAGACTTCTCTCCATTGAGAATAACATGCTGCGTCCTGTTATCTAGGAACTCCTCAATCCAATCACACAATTGGTCTGATAGTCCATATGCTCTTACTTTGTTCAATAAACGACTGTGGGGAACTGTATCGAACGCCTTGCGGAAGTCAAGAAACACGGCATCTACCTGTGAACCCGTGTCTATGGCCCTCTGAGTCTCGTGGACGAATAGCGCGAGCTGGGTTTCACATGACCGTCTTTTTCGAAACCCATGCTGATTCCTACAGAGTAGATTTCTAGTCTCCAGAAAAGTCATTATACTCGAACACAATACGTGTTCCAAAATTCTACAACTGATCGACGTTAGAGATATAGGTCTATAGTTCTGCACATCTGTTCGACGTCCCTTCTTGAAAACGGGGATGACCTGTGCCCTTTTCCAATCCTTTGGAACGCTACGCTCTTCTAGAGACCTACGGTACACCGCTGCAAGAAGGGGGGCAAGTTCCTTCGCGTGCTCTGTGTAAAATTGAACTGGTATCCCATCAGGTCCAGAGGCCTTTCCTCTTTTGAGCGATTTTAATTGTTTCTCTATCCCTCTGTCGTCTATTTCGATATCTACCATTTTGTCATCTGTGCGACAATCTAGAGAAGGAACTACAGTGCAATCTTCCTCTGTGAAACAACTTTGGAAAAAGACATTTAGTATTTCGGCCTTTAGTCTGTCATCATCTGTTTCAGTACCATTTTGGTCACAGAGTGTCTGGACATTTTGTTTTGATCCACCTACCGCTTTGACATAAGACCAAAATTTCTTAGGATTTTCTGCCAAGTCAGTACATAGAACTTTACTTTCAAATTCATTGAACGCCTCTCGCATAGCTCTCTTCACACTACATTTCGCTTCGCGTAATTTTTGTTTGTCTGCAAGGCTTTGGCTATGTTTATGTTTGCTGTGAAGTTCCCTTTGCTTCCGCAGCAGTTTTCTAACTCTGTTGTTGAACCACGGTGGCTCTTTTCCATCTCTTACGATCTTGCTTGGCACATACTCATCTAACGCATATTGTACGATGGTTTTGAACTTTGTCCACTGATCCTCAACACTATCAGTACTTGAGACAAAACTTTTGTGTTGAGCCAACAGGTACTCTGAAATCTGCTTTTTGTCACTTTTTCTAAACACAAAAATCTTCCTACCCTTTTTAATATTCCTATTTACGGCTGAAATCATCGATGCCGTAACCGCTTTATGATCGCTGATTCCCTGTTCTGCGTTAACTTTTGCAAATAGTTCGGGTCTGTTTGTCACCAGAAGGTCTAATATGTTATCGCCACGAGTCGGTTCTCTGTTTAACTGCTCAAGGTAGTTTTCACATAAAGCACTTAAAAAAATTTCACTGGATTCTTTGTCCCTGCCACCCGTTATGAACGTCTGAGTCTCCCAGTCTATATCCGGCAAATTAAAATCTCCACCCAGAACTATAACATGGTGGGGAAATCTACTCGAAATATTTTCCAAATTATCCTTCAGGTGCTCAGCCACAACAGCTGCTGAGCCAGGGGGCCTATAGAGACATCCAATAACCATGTCTGAGCCTGCTTTAACCGCGACCTTCACCCAAATCATTTCACATTTCGGATCTCCGTCAATTTCCTTCGATACTATTGCACTTCTTACCGCTATAAACACGCCTCCCCCTTCACTGTTCAGCCTGTCTCTGCGGTATACATTCCAATCTGAGTTTAGGATTTCGTTACTGTTTACGTCTGGTTTCAGCCAACTTTCTGTCCCTAGTACTATATGGGCGTTGTGGTCGTTTATTAATGAGAGCAGTTCTGGGACCTTTCTATAGACGCTCCTGCAATTTACTATTAGCACTTTAATATTGTTATTCCCTGTTGCATTTTGCCTACTCCTATCTTGCCGCGTCTCAGGAGGCGTCTTGTCGGGCCTAGGGAGGGGATTCTCTAACCTAAAAAACCCCCATGAGCACTCCACACGTACTCCGCTACCCTTGACACTATCCCGCACTATTGTTTATTGAAAAAAAAAATACGGGCTTATCGAGCATCGGAGCAGTTTTACGATTGGATTCAAGACTTCCTGGCAGGCAGAACTCGAGACGTCGCTCTTAATTGAACAAAATCGACTGATGTTGAGGTAATTTCTGGAGTACCCCAAGAAAGTGTGATAGAACCATTACTCGTCGGATTCACTCAAAGGCTGTTCGCTGATGGTGAAGCTGTCTACAACAAAGAAGCAAAGCCAGTAGATAGTAACGATTTGCAGAATGACCTCCAGAGAATTGATGAATGCTGCAGGCTCTGGCAGTTGAATGCAAATACATGTAACACATTGTGCATACATAGCAAAAGAAATCCACTACTATATAGGTACACTACTAATAACAAACTGCTGAAAACAGTATCTGCCGTAAAATAACTAGGAGCTGCTATCCAGAATGACATCAGGTAGAATGACCACATGAAACAAATAATGGAACAAGCAGATACCAGACTCAGATTCTTGGAAGCATCTTAAGGAAATGTAACTCAACCACGTAGGAAGTGGCTTATAAGGCGCCTGTACTATCCATTCATGAGTATTGTTCATCAATATGGGATCCATACGAGTTAAGACTGATACGAGGGATAGAGAAACTCCAACGAAGAGCGGCACGTTTCGTCACGGAATCGAGTGGTTGGCGCGACAGAGTTAAGAAGATGCTCAACAAACTCAGTTGGCAGACGTTACGAGACAAGCGTTGTGCATCACGGAGGGATCTACTACTGAAATTTAGACAGAGTACTCTCCGGGAAGAGTAGGACAAGACTTCTCCCGACGTATGTCTCGCATAATGGCCATGAGGAGAAACCTCGAGATATTAGAGCCAATACCGTGGCTTACCGACAATCATTCTCCCCATGCTCATTTTGCGAGTGGAGCAGGGTCGGAGGCTCAGATAGAGGTGCAAAAAGTACACTCCGTGACATCTCATTAAGTTATTACGGAGTATGATGTAGATGTAGACGTAGATGTCAATAAATCACTTTTGTAACCCTAGAACTACGTATTATATATGATACTGCATTATTATTGTTATTACAATTATTATTATTATTATTACTATTATTATAAGGACCAGTAAAACGAAAAAAAGGCACATTGAAGAAAATAAGTAAATTTCAATATTATTATCATCTTGAGGTGGCAGCCAGGAAAACCACAGCATGTGGTAACAAGATATATATACAAATAGTTGTCTGTTTTTCAAATGTGTCAATAGCGTCTTTAAAAATTCGAATTTATATGTGTAATAGCAGTAAAAATCATATTGCTGTTTTATACGAAAAAGCAAGAATTCCTTCTGCACTATTATTCTACATCTACTACATCTACATTTATACTCCGCGAGCCACCCAACGGTGTGTGGCGGAGGGCACTTTACGTGCCACTGTCATTACCTCCGTATTCTGTTCCAGTCGCGTATGGTTCGCGGGAAGAACGACTGCCGGAAAGCCTCCGTGCGCGCTCGAATCTCTCTAATTTTCATTCGTGATCTCCTCGGGAGGTATAAGTAGGGGGGAAGCAATATATTCGATATATCATCCAGAAACGCACCCTCTCGAAACCTGGACAGCAAGCTACACCGCGATGCAGAGCGCCTGTCTTGCAGTGTTTTCCACTTTAGTTCTCTAAACATCTCCGTAACGCTATCACGCTTACCAAATAACCGTGTGACGAAACGTGCCGCTCTTCTTTGTATCTTCTCTATCTCCTCCGTCAACCCGATCTGGTACGGATCCCTCACTGATGAGCAATACTCAAGTGTAAGTCGAACGAGTGTTTTGTAAGCCACCTCCTTTATTGACGGACTACATTTTCTAAGGACTCTCCCAATGAATCTCAACCTGGTACCCACCCTACCAACAATTAATTTTATATGATCATTCCACTTCAAATCGTTCCGCACGCATACTCCCAGATATTTTACAGAAGTAACTGCTACCAGTGTTTGAAAGGAGCAGTCAAATGAAAACGAGAGAGATGAAGAAAACTAAGTAAACTCTTTATAATGTGAAAGTAAGCTCCGTATCTGTTAATACATTTATCTCGCCTTTTGAGAGTAGACATTCAATGCCTTTATGCAAAAATGTTTGTGGTTGTCTACGGAACCACGATTGCACCCAGACGTTCATCTCTTCGTCCGAAGCAAATTGACAGTGAAGCATGACTCTCTTCAAGGTTCAAAAGTATGGATATCTCATGAGGACAGATCTGGTTAGTATCAATGATACCCTAGGGCTTCCCTGTGGAACTTCTGCAGCTTAGTTGAAACAACTTTGTCAATATGTGCGAATATTCGGCAGGTTTCTATAGACGTCATTACATGTCGTCCACACAGTCGTCTCTTAATTAACTAAGATGTGACATGTACCCACGTGAAATGCAAGAGAGGAGTTGACGGCACTATTGCGACAATGTTTAATAAATCAATAAGTAAACAAGTAAAAATAAGGTAAGGCAAGTTATGTCACATGTATTTCACTCAAACTCCCTCAAGTACCAACAATATAACAATATTATTTTCCGAAACTTCATAGCAGATTAAAACTGTGTGCCCAACCGAGACTCGAACTCGGGACCTTTGCCTTTCGCGCGTAAGTGCTGTACCATCTGAGCTATCGAAGCACGATTCACGTCCGGTCCTCACAGCTTTACTTCTGCCAGAATCTCGTCTCCCACCTTCCAAACTTTACAGAAGCTCTCCTTGTTCGCAGGAGAGCTTATGTAAAATTTGGAAGGTAAGAGACGAGATACTGGCAGAAGTAAAGCTATGAGTACCGGGCGTCAGTCGTGCTTCGGTAGCTCAGATGGTAGCCGGCACGGTAGCTCAGCGTCCTTGGTCAGAGGGTTGGCTGCCCTCTGTAATTAAAAACTGAGGTAATCGATCAACAACGAACTTAAACGGATGTCTTACGACGTTCGCCCCGAGCAGATGCATCGAACGAAATGAGATTTAAAAAAAAGAATGAAAAAAAAGATGGTAGAGCACTTGCCCGCGAAAGGCAAAGGTCGCGAGTTCGAGTCTCGGTCGGGCACACAGTTTTAATCTGCCAGGAAGTTTAATATCAGCGCACACTACGCTGCAGAGTGAAAATCTCATCTTTCTGGAATATTATTTTCCGGCCCCCTCTCGCACTTCTGGATCGCTAAGGAAATATTTTCCCATATTCGCGAAACAGAGAAACATCAACATTTCTGTTAAGTTGCTCAGTATTTTGGCCGTACAGTTGCATTAAAAAGCGGCAAGTGATTGAGTGTCACCCTGAAACAATTACCACAATGCTACAAGAAGGCGGAAGAGAGAGACTGAGAAGTGTGTATATTTATATGCTCTGATGTTGTTAGGCAATTGTGGCACATTAGGAAGGGAAATAATGATAACAAAAACGATACGAAGGACACAAGGTGGCTGTGACTAGCTGAACTCTGAGTGATAGAGTTGGTATCTGTGCAGCTGGGAGGGTTAGGAGAAGAGTGGCCAGTGACCCCTGACCTTCGTGAAGTGCCCGCCGCGGGCAGTGCCGGCGCCAACTTCACGGCGAAGAGGAGACGTTCGCTCGGCGCGCTTCGTTTTTACGACTCTGGAGACTGCTTCTCAGCGAGAGACTTGGCATGCCTTCCAGCAAAGACAATACGTCTTATTCACAAGCGGAACGTCGTCCGTTTCTGCAGATGGTCGTGGCCCGCTAAGAGAAGAAAATCCACTAGCTGGTTTATTGTCCCTCCACTAACTTCCCTTCTCTCTCTCTCTCTCTCTCTCTCTCCCTCTTTTATTTTGTCGCAGCACCAGCTCTACTGCTGCCGGCGCCAGCGGCGCTCGTAAATTGAAAAGCGAATAAAGAGGAAGATAGAAATGAGATTGAAATCCGTGACCATATGTCTTATTAATAATCTCAAATCACGAAAAAAAAAACTTCAGAATGTCGATATCTACTCGATGCTCTGGAGCTGTAACTTATTTCATTAAAGTAATACCGGAAAACACAGCGCGAACTGTCAAGTGAAGCTATCAGTTTAGATGTGCGTGATGTCTTGTATAAGAACATATAACAATAACAAAACAGTTAATGAAGCAGAAAAAGGAAAATATCTCTCGAAATTATTAGACAGCTAAAATGGGCACACAATCACAGTATCACAGTTACAAATTGCCTATACAATGCCTTTCAGGCTCCGAAAAAATTATTTTCAGTATTTCGTATAACCACGACCGAACTTAAAAAATTTAAACACTGTCATTATCTGCTCATTAAGAGGTGTAAGCCTACATTAAAGGTTTAATACGATAACTCAAACAGCAAAGAGAGGAAATGCGTATAACTGGTATGCCTTATGTCAGTGTATCTTACGGCGCATCAATTACCCACATTATATTCAAATGGCTCTGAGCACTATGGGACTTAACTTCTGAGGTCATCAGTCCCCTAGAACTTAGAACTACTTAAACCTAACTAACCTAAGGACATCACACACATCCATGCCTGAGGCAGGATTCGAACCTGCGACCGTAGCGGTCGCACAGCTCCAGACTGTAGCGCCTAGAACCGCTCGGCCACCTCGGCCGGCTTCATTATACTCACCTAGCATTTGAGAATGAGAGCACTTACCAATTTCGGAGATACTTTACACATCATTTCAAATTTTTTCGAAATTTTTCCTCGCTGATACCCCGCCCCCCTCCTAAAAATATAACCATGAACAGAAAAAAGTGTACTGCTTCTTACAGTTTCACAGTCCATGTAACAAACCTTCAGCATGATGCATGACGTTCCCATTTATTACTTCTTTATTACTAACTCTATTCACAACACATTCCTTAAACGTTCACAACACATTTCGCAAACAGTATCCACATATACCACTGAATTTCCCTGCACAATTATATGACTACGCGACACATAGTTCAGGCAATATCATGGCATAAACATTAGGATGATAGAAAAATTCCCTTTTCATTTCATACGACACATTGTTCAGGAGATATGGTGTCGCTGACACTGAGAGACGAGAAAAAGTAGCTTTTCATAAAACGGAGAGTAAATTATCCAGTTTATTCTCTTGCAGTATTTTATGACGAGAGTACTTAGCGACATCCAGAATACTTCAAACATAATTTAAAATGTTTAATTTTTTTTCTAGTTTGTTGCACTACAGAATAATAAAAGCCAAATAGTTTATCACTTATTAAACGTTGTTAGTTTATTTAATATATTAAAAGTACAACTGAATGCATTGTATTTTGAAAAAGAATGTTCAAATGTCTGTGAACTCCTAAGAGACCAAACTGCTGAGCTCATCGGTCCATAGACATACACACTACTTAAACTAACTCATGCTAAGAACAACACACACACCCATGCCCGAGGAGGACTCGAACCTCCGGCGGGAGCAGCCCCACAATTAGTGACACGGCGTCTCTAACCGCGGGGCCACTCCGTGTAGCTTGTATTTTTATATACAAATCATCTGAATTTGAATATTATACCGTAATAAACATTTTATTAGGTGACCGTTAACAGTCGTCAAGTATTTCATGAAATGCATATTTGACCATCATCTGTTGCACTGAAAACCTTAAGCATTAGTTGGTTTCGGATATAAGGTTAAAACCTGTTCACGTAAATAACCCTCTCATTTGATCATTTGATAGTAGATACATCTCAGGTGTTATAATGGATAACAAATTCCTTTATAGTAAGTTCTACACAGAACATCTAGAGATGTAAAAATTGACATGAAAGACATCTGTAATTTTATCATTACAGCATAGTCTCTCCTGTTAACTGATGTCACTACTGAATGCACATGAATTGTCCAGTGTAGAAATTACTGCACTGGAATTCATTACTTATTAAAGCACGTGTGATGTATCCTCTATAAAATAATGTCGTTGTTGTTGTGGTCTTCAGTCCTGAGACTGGTTTGATGCAGCTCTCCATGCTACTCTATCCTGTGCAAGCTTCTTCATCTCCCAGTACCTACTGCAGCCTATATCCTTCTGAATCTGCTTAGTGTATTCATCTCTTGGTCTCCCTCTACGATTTTTACCCTCCACACTGCCCTCCAATGCTAAATTTGTGATCCCTTGATGCCTCAAAACATGTCCTACCAACCGATCCCTTCTTCTAGTCAAGTTGTGCCACAAACTTCTCTTCTCCCCAATCCTATTCAATACCTCCTCATTAGTTACGTGATCTACCCACCTTATCTTCAGCATTCTTCTGTAGCACCACATTTCGAAAGCTTCTATTCTCTTCTTGTCCAAACTAGTTATCGTCCATGTTTCACTTCCATACATGGCTACACTCCATACAAATACTTTCAGAAACGACTTCCTGACACTTAAATCTATACTCGATGTTAACAAATTCCTCTTCTTGAGAAACGCTTTCCTTGCCATTGCCAGTCTACATTTTATATCCTCTCTACTTCGACCATCATCGGTTATTTTACTCCCTAAATAGCAAAACTCCTTTACTACTTTAAGTGTCTCATTTCCTAATCTAATTATTTACTTGAACTGTTTGTAACCCTCTGTTTTGATTATGATCTCAGATCGAAAGCAGTTGATTCTTAAGGTTTTCAATAAAATAGCTGATGGTCAAATATGCATTTCACAGACATGGTAATATCTGCACGAAACTGTTTTGTTACAATTGAATTTAATATGTTTGATTTTAATTTGGTTTTGCTATGATCGGGCCTAAGGTAAAAGATGTGACGTTATGCAAGATTTGTCATAAAGATTTTACATGTAGAGAATGTATTATTGTTTTGGTTTATTGATTTTGGTTTTAACTTTTTCAATAATCTATGAGAGAGTAATCCGAAATTAATGAAACCGACATTACTAGGGTTTTACTTGTTCAGCCGTAAAGGATTTATATGGTTAGCGTCGAATATTTAACACATGAACTCATTTGTAAAGTAACAAGACGTGTGTAGCTATTTTATACTTGGGAACTAAATTCTTTAAAGAACTGGGGGGAGGGGGGAGTGGTTACTAGTCCAAATCGTGAAACAGACAGACAGGAGAAATGGCAGCCACTGATGGCTAGGGTAGGAATATAGAAGAACGCAGTAAAGTGACAGTTGTAACCGCCACTTCCCATAAAATTACAGAAATCTTCGTTGAAAAGAGAAGCAACTACAGTGACAGTTCTAACCGCCACTTCCCAGAAAATTACAGAAATCTTCCTTGAAAAGAGAAGCAACTGTATCAACAAGAGCTCAGATGAGAAATTATTACTAAGAACAGCGGAGCAGGAAGAAATATGGAGGGAAAATATAGTTGAGGCATATAAAGGAATTAACTTTACAGACAATATTATGGAATGATGGTCAGTAGGCAGACGAGATACTAGTAGGAGAAGTTGACACATCAATGAAATATCACAGTCGAAATTAGGCATCTGTAGTAGATCAGATTCACACATAACAGTCCCAGAGAGAAACACTTCGTATGCAGGATATGTAGGAAAGGCGATTTAGCCTCAGACGGAAATAAGAATAACATTAATGAATAAAAGATCCACTTAACTTTCACACACCTCTTTGACACACGAGTAACGGATAATTTACAGCTGTCATGGACCAGACAAACAACACTTGAGGCACTAATTAACAATTACAATTTAAACATAGGCTTCCGCGGCCATTGCCAGTACAAAAAAACTTTTATGGGTTTGTGACCGCATTGTCAATACATATAAAACTACCGATGTTTTGGTCCCTGTTGCTAGCGACCATCTTCAGGGTGTTTTTGTTTACAGTAAACTGAAATTTGTTTACAGTAAACAAAAGCACCCTGAAGAAGGTGGCTTGCAACAGGGACCGGAATTTCGATAGTTTTATACAGGGTGTTACAAAAAGGTACGACCAAACTTTCAGGAAACATTCCTCACACACAAAGAAAGAAAATATGTTATGTGGACATGTGTCCGGAAACGCTTACTTTCCAAGTTAGAGCTCATTTTATTACATCTCTTCAAATCACATTAATCATTGAATGGAAACACTCAGCAACAGAACGTACCAGCATGACTTCAAACACTTTGTTACAGAAAATGTTCAAAATGTCCTCTGTTAGCGAGGATACATGCATCCATTCTCCGTCGCATGGAATCCCTGATGCGCTGATGCAGCCATGGAGACTGGCGTATTGTATCACAGCCGTCCACAATACGAGCACGAAGAGTCTCTACATTTGGTACCGGTGTTGCATAGACAAGAGCTTCCAAATGCCCCCATAAATGAAAGCCAAGAGGGTTGAGGTCAGAAGAGCATGGAGGCCATGGAATTGGTCCGCCTCTACCAATCCATCGGTCACCGAATCTATTGTTGAGAAGCGTACGAACACTTCGACTGAAATGTGCAGGAGCTCCATCGTGCATGAACCACATGTTGTGTCGTACTTGTAAAGGCACATGTTATAGCAGCACAGGTAGAGTATCCCGTATGAAATCATGATAACGTGCTCCATTGAGCGTAGGTGGAAGAACATGGGGCCCAATCAAGACATCATCAACAATGCCTGCCCAAACGTTCACAGAAAATCTGTGTTGATGACGTGATTGCACAATTGCGTGCGCATTCTCGTCAGCCCCCACATGTTGATTGTGAAAATTTACAATTTGATCACGTTGGAATGAATCCTCATCCGTAAAGAGAACATTTGCACTGAAATGAGGATTGACACATTGTTGGATGAACCATTGGCAGAAGTGTACCAGTGGAGGCCAATCAGCTGCTGATAGTGCCTGCACACGCTGTACATGGTACGGGAACAACTGGTTCTCCCGTAGCACTCTCCATACAGTGACGTGGTCAACGTTACCTTGTACAGCAGCAACTTCTCTGACGCTGATATTAGGGTTATCGTCAACTGCACGAGGAATTGCCTCGTCCATTGCAGGTGTCCTCGTCGTTCTAGGTCTTACCCAGTCGCGAGTGCTCCCTAAGACGCCGATCACTTGCTTCGAACTTCTTCCTGTCGGGACACCTTCGTTCTAGAAAGCTGTCTCGATACTAACGTACCGCGCCACGGCTATTGCCCCGTGCTAATCCATACATCAAATTGGCATCTGCCAACTCCGCATTTGTAAACATTGCACTGACTGCAAAACCACGTTCGTGGTGAACACTAACCTGTTGATGCTACGTACAAATGTGCTTGATGCTAGTACTGTAGAGCAATGAATCGTATGTCAACACAAGCACCGAAGTCAACATTACCTTCCTTCAATTGGGCCAACTGGCGGTGAATCGAGGAAGTAAAGTACATACTGACGAAACTAAAATGAGCTCTAACATGGAAATTAAACGTTTCCGGACACATGTCCACGTAACATCTTTTCTTTATTTATGTGTGAGGAATGTTTCCTGAAAATTTGGCTGTACCTTTTTGTAACACCCTGAATATATTGACAATGCGGTCACAAATCCAGAAAAAGTTTATTGAATTAAACAGTTACAATGTTCAGTATTAACTAAACTAGTAATTCATCTGAAAGCGTAACTACTTCCAGACGATAATGTTGAATGCTTTTGCTGAGGTCATGAACTGCGGCAGAACTCTTGCTGTCTCGACACTATATTGACCTCAACGTGAGGGCTCTGCTGAACTGAGAGCGAAGGCGGGGTCTTCTGGAGCGCCTCCCAAACGCTTTTGCGGATTGCAGCGAGCCCGCGCTAACATCTAAGGTATCTTATTCACGTTACCAACTCTGGTGCAGTAACGTGATCTCTGAATTTTACCACTGGTACGACTGGTAGAAGTAAAAGTCGGGGACGATTGGGTTCTACAGAAAACGCCAGATAATCCTAACTAAATTACTCACGTTATGTGATCAAAAGTATCCGAACACCCCCAAAAACATACTTTTCATATTAGGTGCATTGTGCTGCCACCTATTGCCAGGCACTCCTTATCGGCGACCTCAGTAGTCAATAGACATTGTGAGAGAGCAGAATGGGGCGCTCCGCAGAATTCACGGACTTCGCACTTGGTCAGGTGATGGGGTGTCTCTTGCGTCATACGTCTGTACGCGAGATTTCCACACTCCTACACATCTCTAGGTCCACTGTTTCCGATGTGATAGTGAAGTGGGCCATACAGCACAAAAGCGTACAGACCAATCTCGTCTGTTGACTGACAGAGACTGCGGACAGAGTCGTAATGTGTAATAGGCAGACATCGATCCAGACCATCACACAGGAATTCCAAACTGCTTCAGGATCCACTACAAGTATTATGACAGGAAGGCGGGAGATGATAAAACTTTGATTTCATGGTCGAGCGGCTGCTCATAAGGCACTCATCACGCCGGTAAATGCCAAAGTACGCTTCTCTCGAAGTAAGGAGCGTGAAGATAGGACGATTGAACAGTGGAAAAACGTTGTGTGGAGTGACGAACCACTGTACATAATGTGGCGATCCGGTAGCAGTGTATAGGTGTG
This sequence comes from Schistocerca cancellata, assembly GCF_023864275.1. Classification (NCBI taxonomy): domain Eukaryota; kingdom Metazoa; phylum Arthropoda; class Insecta; order Orthoptera; family Acrididae; genus Schistocerca; species Schistocerca cancellata. The sequence continues at coordinate 847,813,551 of NC_064628.1, forward strand.
GAGAATGCCCGGTGAACATCATCTGCCAATGTGTGTAGTGTCAACAGCAAAATTCTAGGAGTGGTGTTATGGTGTGGTCGTGCTTATGATGGAGGGGGCTTGCACCCCTTGTTGTTTTGCTCGGCACTATCACAGCTCAGGCCTACATTGATGTTTTAAGCACCTCCTTTCTTCCCACTGTTGAAGAGCAATTAAGGGATGGCGACTGCATATTTCGACATGATCGAGCACCTGTTCTTAATGCACTGCCTGTGGCGGAGGGGTTTGACGACAATAATTTCCCTATAATGGACTGGCCTTCACAGAGTCCTGACCTGAATCCTGTAGAATAACCTTTGGGATGTTTTGGAATGCCGACTTTGTGCCAGGCCAACCGACTGACATCGATTCTCAGTGCAGCACTCCGTGAAGAATGGGCTGCCATTCCCCAAAAAACCTTCCAACACCTGCAAGAGTGAAAGCTGGTTCAAATGGCTCTGAGTACTATGGGATTTTACTTCTGAGGTCATCAGTCCCCTAGACCTTAGAACCACTTAAACCTAACTAACCTAAGGACATCACCCACATACATGCCCGATGCAGGATTCGAACCTGCGACCGTAGCGATCGCGCTGTTCCAGACTGTAGAGCCTAGAACCGCTCGGCCACTCCGGCCGGAAGTGGAAGCTGTCATTAAGGCTAAGGATGGGCAAACACCATATAGAATGCCCACATTAGTGATGGAGGGCACCACGAACTTGTAAGCCATTTTCTGCCGGGTGTCCGTATACTTTTGATCACATAGTGTATATTAAAAAGCGGTAGAGCAACTTATACTACTGGGCACGACAAGTTATGGAGCTTTAACAGATTAATTACCACTTTCACAGAACCATACTAGAGCTCTCAGAGCCAAAGTACACGAAAGATAACCAGTAACTGAGAACTAATCAGACAGACTTGTACGTTATTCTCCATGTTATTGAAACTGTATTTAGTGATTGCAGGAAAAGAAACCAAGGAGTAGTTTGCAAGAGTAATTAAAGTTCAGTCAGAGGAGCTTTGTCGACGATATTATAATTCTGTCAGTCACAGCAAATATTTGGATAGATCAGTGGTACGAAATGGACGGGATATTTAAATGTATAATGAACATCATCTATATTAAGAAAAAATTGAAGCGGAAGTCAAATTAAATTAGATGACGCTGAGAGAACTGGATTAGGAAATGAGGTGTTGAATTTAATACGCTTCTTTAGCATCACTGTAGCAAAATAGCTCATGATAATAAAAGTAAAAATGATGTCAAACGCTGTCTTGTGGTAGATAGAAACACTTCCGTAATAAGGAGATACATGTTAATATCTAATATTGATAGAACGCCTTATGTGAAAGTATTTGTATGAAGCATAGCCCCATGAGAAAGTAAAACGTGGATGTTAAACAGCACCACAAAGACGACTTTAGAAAGCTTGAAATGTAATATCTCAAAATAATGTTGAAGTTCAAGTGCGTACAGTAGGAAAATAAGGAAGAGTTACAAATTCGAATTAGGAGGTAATGCTTTTATTTTACAACTTGCCGAAAAGAGGAAATAAGTTAATAAATCACATCTGGAATCATTATTAGGTCATCAGTTTGAGTAATTGAAGCACTCTTGTCATCACTTATATGTTTTCATGAGTTGCAGAAGGACATTGAATAAGAGAATATTTATCCAGCGTGGTAGTAAACACCGCTATTTCACCCGATAACGGGCGGGCTACAGTTCCGGGCCCTTGTAATTATTGCCATGTTTACTTGTGTTGTTAACTTGTAAAGAAAACAAATTTATGATTACATATTTTACATGAAACTCTACTATCTGGTGAGCAAGTTGTATGAGACAGGCGAAATACCCTCAGACTTCAAGAACAATGTAATTCCAATCCCAAAGAAAGCAGGTGTTGACAGATGTGAAAATTACCGAACTATCAGTTTAATAAGTCACAGCTGCAAAATACTAACGCGAATTCTTTACAGACGAATGGAAAAACTGATAGAAGCCGAACTTCGGGAAGATCAGTTTGGATTCCGTAGAAATGTTGGAACACGTGAGGCAATACTGACCCTACGACTTATCTTAGAAGAAAGATTAAGGAAAGGCAAACCTACGTTTCTAGCATTTGTAGACTTAGAGAAAACTTTTGACAATGTTGATTGGAATACTCTCTTTCAAGTTCTGAAGGTGGCAGGGGTAAAAAAAAAAGGAGCGAAAGGCTATTCACAATTTGTACAGAAAGCAGATGGCAGTTATAAGAGTCGAGGTGTATGAAAGGGAAGCAGTGGTTGGGAAGGGAGTGAGAATGGGTTGTAGCCTATCCACGATGTTATTCAATCTGTAAATTGAGCAAGCAGTAAAGGAAACAAAAGAAAAGTTTGGAGTAGGTATTAAAATTCATGGAGAAGAAGTAAAAACTTTCAGGTTGTAATTCTGTCAGAGACAGCAAAGTACTTGGAAGAGTAGTTGAACGGAATGGACAGTGTCTTGAAAGGAGGGTATAAGATGAACATCAACAAAAGCAAATCGAGGATAATGGAATGTAGTCGAATTAAATCAGGTGATTCTGAGTGAATTAGATTAGGAAATGAGACACTTAAAGTAGTAAAGGAGTTTTGCTATTTGGGGAGCAAAATAACTGCTGATGGTCGAATTAGAGAGGATATAAAATGTAGACTGGCAATGGCAAGGAAAGCGTTTCTGAAGAAGAAAAATTTGTTAACATCGAGTATATATTTAAATGTCAGAAACTCGTATCTGAAAGTATTTGTATTGAATGTAGCCATGTATGGAAGTGAAACGTGGACGATAAATAGTTTAGACAAGAACAGAATAGAAGCTTTCGAAACGTGGTGCTACAGAAGAAAGCTGAAGATTAGATGGGTAGATCACATAACTAATGAGGAGGTATTGAATAGGATTGGGGAGAAGAGAAGTTTGTGGCACAACTTGACTAGAAGAAGGGATCGGTTTGTAGGACCTGTTCTGAGACATCGAGGGATCACCAATTTAGTATTGGAGGGCAGCTTGGAGGGTAAAAATCGTAGAGGGAGACTAAGAGATGAATACACTAAGCAGATTCAGAAGTATATAGGCTGCAGTAGGTACTGGGAGATGAAGAAGCTTGCACAGGATAGAGTAGCATGGATAGCTGCATCAAACCAGTCTCAGGACTGAAGACCACAACAACAACATTTTTACATAAACAAGTTGTGTGAAAAGAAAGTTACAATGGTGGGTCCTCCCTTCCACGTATTCCCGAATACCAGTCAATACCGCGTCTCAGTAGCAATACTTTTATATGTTTCTATATTTGATGCCAGGAGAGAAATGCAACCAGAGCTTCACTTCTTTATGATCAACTGTTGTCTTTTGTTCACCTATGTTTGTAATCACGAAATGACCGCCGTAATAGCTCAGGTTGTGCGGAACGGCAGAGACTCTATAGTGAGGCTGGTAATTACATTGCAAATTGGGATGTGCTGCACCTTGGTATGCAACGGTGAAATTTCAATGTTCTCTATGTTTAATACTGTATTCCTCAGACGGTTCCTCTCAAATATAACAGACCCCTGCAAAATGAAATGTCAATTCTTTCTCAGAGCTCATTTTCATATTTTTAAACTGTAATAAAAGTCATTCACATTCTCAGTCACAGCAAACAACTGCTCAGTGAACCCTTCAATCCTATTTCAACTTGGAATATGCCTGGTCGTTGCACAGTGTATGTAGTAGCCAATGCCAAATGCTTTATGCAGATGTACCTGATAGGAACACGAAAGAGAGTAACTGTTACGACAGCAAATAGCAACTTATTCTAACACACATTTCATATCAACATACGTTGCAAAAGCTAGCATCAGTTTGTTTCTGAACTTTGTAAGTTTTATATACTTGTTCTTGCCACTAGGTAAAAAAATTTTCACTGCTTTACACTATGTACGTTGAACTAAACGTGTATTCATTTTCTCTGTGAATAGATACAGTATAGAAAATGTTCAGATACCGTGATGACCTCACGAAGAGCAGTAACCCTAAAATGTGCTAATCTCATAAACACTGTTAGTTAATACAAATTCCATACATCCTCGTTGGAAACATTCAACGGCAAAGGATTTGTATGTTTATCATAATGATGCTCCGTTATATGTGTTGATATGGATCAAAAGTCTCTCATTTCTCTTGTCGCCAATTCATATGTAGAATACTGAACGCCATAGTCATTTACAAATTCATCTTCGTTTTTCAAATTTGAACAGGTGTTAGCTGTATATGTAATGGTAAGTTGGCATAGTTTAATTTGTTTGCTTATGGAAAATAGAAACACACTCTGCGTGCTTATTTACAGGATACAGTCTGGCTAAAATTGATCGCACAAAGAACAGGCGTTGTCATACAACTGGTATCTTATTACTGTGTGTTTATATGCTACCTCTTTTGACAATTTCGTGTATACACTTGCATAAACGATCTTACTTTCAGAAACGTTGACATTCAGCTGCATTATTTCCTTCAACACCCAGTCGGAATCTCTCTCCTGAAATGTCTCAAGATTCTTAAACAGCTTATCAGCGATGTTAGTCAGGCACCAATCAACACTAATTTCGGGTAGCGTTAAGCTTGCATTGTTTCTATTGAGATACAATAGCCTTTCATCACCTGATAGTAGCTAGAGAAATTTGCAGATTGGACAAAGTTGGTTTTAAGAGATCTGGTCCCAAACACGTAAAAACTTGCATCCCAGATGCGTCTAGGCTACTTAAACCCCACGCCTTTAGCAAACACACTAGTACACTTCGGACTTCTAAATGCAGACTCGATAGTAATACCTACAGCGTCATTTAATTTAATGGGTTTTGCTGCCTCGTCACTCATATTTGTTAATACAATAATATCAGAAGTTAAACCACCGAAGTTTGGGCTACCAATGTCTTCATCTTTGACCACTTCATACTCTGCTCTGCTAAATCAGAGGGAGGGTGCTAGACCACAGCCGTTTGCAGATTCTCTGCTGCTCGATTGTATACTGCTTACAGAGTCAGTAATGCTGAACATAAAACGTGTCTGAGTTGCATTCATAGATATGATATACCCATGACATTTATACAGGGTACATCAAAAAGTATGGAGCAAACTTACTCGGCTGAAAGTACACGATAATAGAATCACAAATGTCAAGTGAACTTGGACTCTAAAACGCATAGCTTAAGAGCTATGAGATATTCTTGATTTTCGATATTGTGAAACAAATCTCCTCTATAGACGGCTCTTTGCTTTCCACATTTTGGGAAGTGGTAGTAAGGACCAAAACAAGAAAAACTGTCCAGTAAACATGTGCCCTAAAATACATATCTTGACAGGTATGAGCAGCTGTTCATCTTCAGTACTTTGGAACACAACTCTTCTAATGAACAAGTGCTCATACCTTTTAAGGAATGCATTTTAGAGCAGACTTTTTTTATTGTTTTGGTCCATGCTACCGCTTCACAAAATATGGAAACCAAAGAGCTTGCAGTAGAAGATATTTGTTTCACAATACTGAAAATTGAGAATATCTTACAGCTCTTACGGTATGCGTTTTAGAGCCCATGTTTACTTGATATTTGTGCTTCTATTGTCGTGTACTTTCAGCCGTGTAAGTTTGCGCCATCCTTTTTGATATACATAGAGTGTGTGAAAAACAGACTGCATAAGCGGAAGAGCAGGAGACTTATGAAGGGTGATGAGAAAAGTCTGAAAAGTTTGTAAGGGTGTTGCAGGATAGAGTGTGCTGAGAAATAACTGTCAGAAGAAAATCGGTATGTTGCGCCTTTTCCGAGTTGATTTCCATTGAAGTTAGCCAATGAGGCCGCTGCCGCGCGAAATCAAGCGACCCACCAGTTACAATCAGCGTCAGTTGCTCTCACAGCGTAAATGATGGAGCATGAGACCGATCAGCCTTTTGCCTCAGGTTAAATACTTGCAACTGTCCCTTGCCGCTCTTCAGTTTTAGGAAATCAGACTAAGAACACATTTGTTGACACCATCTCTGGCGAGCCACTGTGAGCAGTAGTATGTTTTCAAGTTTGTTAGTACCTCCAAGTACGTGTGGCAAGAGCAAGCTCTTAATACTTATTTTCGCCTGTGTACCAGATTAGGTGTTGAAGTGTGGACGTGTGGGCATAAAAGTGCTAGACGTAGTGCACTTAGTGTTGGAGGTACGAGGTGCAGAATACATCACTTCGTGAAGTTTATGATGTGCTTGTGTGAATAGTATTCGACCTAGAGAAAAAACAGCCAACGCACTTACATGTATACATATGTCTCCATTTGCATGCAGAAATTATGAAAATGGAAAAAATGCCTGCCTGAGTTACAGCAATTAATTTGCAGATTAAAGATGTAAGATTGTTAATCGTAATATGAATTAGTACGATGTACAATTTGTTGGTTGAAAGATATACGATGTCCATAATTATGATAATACTACATCAACACCTTCCTCAAGTGGAAGTCTCACTTTTGCATCCCAGCCTCCTAAATGCAAAGTTACAAATACACAGATGGAAAAAAAAATCACTACACCACAAAATTGTTAATGAAATTTTGTGAACACATTTGTTTTGGTGATTTATTTAAACGATTGACATTGCAAGATTACAGTTAAATGCAAGAACGAGATAAGCCATTGTAAATGTGAAAATGCTGGTACATTAATAACCATGTAACCGCCCGAATGTTGATCGTAAGCATGTAAACGTGCATACAGTGTCTTGTACAGGTGTCGGATGTCAGTTTCCGGGATGGAGTTCCGTGGCTCTTGCATTTGGTCGGTGAGTACAGGGACGATTATTGCTGGCTCAGGAAAATGCTGGATTTGTCATCTGATGATGTCCCATACGCGCTCAAATTGAGACAGATCTGGTGTTCGAGAGGCAAAGGCAACATGCCGAGACTCTCTAGAGCTCATCACGTTACAACAGCGGTATGTGGGGGTGCGTTGTCCAATTGAAAAACGCCTCCTGGAAAGGTGTGTACATGAATGGCGGCACAACACGTGGAATCACTAGACTGACGTACAGTTTTGCATTCAGGGTTCTTCGGGTAGCCACGAGAGTGGTCCTGCTGTCATACGAAATCACACCCCAGACCATACATCCAGATGCTGATCCACTGTGTCTAGCACACATGCAGGTTAGTTGCAGGTCCTCAACTGCCCACCTTCCAACCAACACACTACAATCATTGGTACAGACGTAGAACAAACTTTCATTAGAGAACACAACAGACCTTTTCCCTGCCCACTAATGGGCTCTCGCTTGACACCACTGAAGTCACAAATGGCGGTGAATAGCGGTCAGTAGAAAGCACGCAATAGGGCGTCCTTTTGGTTGATTTGTTGTTTGAAGGGGCTAAACTACAAAGGTCATCACTCCCTTAAAGGCGTCTGGATCGCAGATTTCCTTCAAGTAACGGGTTTGTAACAGATTGACGTGTCACTATGGTGCAAATTGCTGTTTAAACTGCTGCTGCAGATACATTACGATGTCCCAGAGCCATACGACGAATACAATGGACTTCCTTCTATGTACCCACGTGGCTGTCGGAACACGGTCTTCTTGTAACCGTATATTGTCAAGACCACTGCTGCCAACAATCAAGTACAACTGCTACATTACTGCCAAGACTTTCTGCAGTACCGCACAAGGAACATCCAGCGTCTCGTAGCACCATTACACGATCTCGTCTTTGTCGCTGCAAAGGCGTTCTTGACTAACATCAGCTCACCTCGTCCAAAGGTAACTAACGCCCATGACCGCTGTAGCGTGTATTTAAGGCATCCTCATAGTGCTGCTATTAGCACCACTCTTGAACGACATGGCGCGAAATTTGAGTGCATAACTTCAGACGAAGAAAAACGCCTGTGTTTATGTCGCACAGATCCTCCTGGATGCGGCGGTACTTCTGGCCGTCAGTGTACATCCGAGGAATTTCAAACCTCCTCCAGATGCAAGTGGTGGAGAGGGGATTACCCTAAATTTCTTACCTCAAATGAGAATTCCTCTGAAACTGCAGGGCTCCGTCCATACACATGCATTCTGTGTCACCCGTCCTTTTTCTTTCTTCCTCCTATAGCCATCTTAGAGCTGTGGAGAGGAACCGATATAACACACTACGGCGACGATTCCAGTAAAACACAAGCACGGCAGTTTTTTACGTGTCGATCATGTGCCACCAACCTCTTGAACAACGACCCCTTACTGCTCAACGGAATCTCAATAGCAGTTTGTCGTTTGTGTGTGGACAAAGAACACCGGTGATGACCTGCAAGTTGCCGGCCGGTATGGCCAAGGGGTTCTAGGCGCTTCAGTCTCCTGCCTCGGGCATGGATGAGTGTGATGTCCTTAGGTTAGTCAGGTATAAGTAGTTCTAAGTTCTATGGGACTGATGACCTCAAATGTTAACTTCCATACTGCTAAGAGCCATTTCAACCATTTTCGACCTGCAAGTTATACATTCAGAGCGGTTGCAGTAGACACTGAAGAACACGGAAGACTTTGTTCAAATGTGTGTGCAATCTTATGGGTCTTAACTGCTAAGGTCATCAGTCCCTAAGCTTACACACTACTCAACGTAAATTATCCTAGGGACAAACACACACACCCATGCCCGAGGGAGGACTCGAACCTCCGCCGGGACACAGAAGACTCTGTTTAATTTAACAGAGCAAATGCTTCAATTTCATCAGAAAATCCCATTTTATATGTTAGAAGATAGGGAAAAAATACAATAAAATTTGGAAGCTGAAATGAAATCGGAAACGTCTTGAGCGTCCGGAGTGTCCTACAGTGCCAAATGTCTAGAGCTACGAATTCTGTAGTCTATTTTACCTGAAAGCGTTCATTGTGACAACCTGGAGACACAAGAACTGTCCTGGCTCAGCGATAGGCTCCTGAAAGTCGATTCTACAGGTTGAATTGAGGCTGGTTTCTTTTTTAAGATGTAGTCGTTTGTTGGTCCTAGGATACACATTAGGTCACCTCGGCAAAAGTTGTAGTTATCAAAACAAATTTCGTTCAATTGTTGTAATGCTACTCGACATCAAAAAATTAGAAAGTGTCAAAGCGAAGAAATATATCCATTAACGTGCTCTTGTATGTGTTTTGTAAGCAATGAAAGTGTTGTATGTGGCATCAGATCTAATAAGCTTTTTTTTCGGACGATACAACCTGTTCGTCCACTTCGAGGATTTTTAATTTTGGTTATTTTTGTTGATAGTCTACTGGATTTTCTCAATTCACCGGACTTTTTCTCTTTCAGGTTTTTAAGTTTCATTTCATAGCGCATTATTACACTATAAATCTACATCTACATCTATATGATTACTCTGAGGTTCACAAGTAAGTGTCTGGCAGAGGATTTATCGAAACACCTCCAAACGACTTCTCTACCGTTCCGCTCTCAAACAGCGCGCGGGAAAAATGAACGACTATATCTCTCCACACGGGCTCTAGCCCTTCCTATTTTGTAGTGATAATCATTTATCCCTATGCAGATGGGTGGCAAGAAAATATTTTCACACTCTAAGGAGAAATTTGGTGATAGAAATTTCATGAGAAGGTCATGGTGCCAAGAAAGGCCCACTATTTTAATGATCACTACTCCAGTTCGTGTATCATATAATTGATACTCTCTCTCTTATTTCGCGATGATGCAAAATCAGCTGCGTTTCTTTGATCTTTTTCGATGTCTTCCCTCACTTCTGGCCGCTAAGAAAATCCATACCTGAATTTAATACTGTAGCAGAAGACCGGCCAGCTTAGTGTAGGCAGTCTGTTTAGTATATCTCTAAATTATCTACCAGTAAAACGATATCTTTTGTTTGCCTTCCTCTCAACATTATCTACACGATCGTTTCGACTTAATATACTTCTAATTATAATTACTAGGTATTTAGCTGAATTTAAAGCCTTTAGATTTGTGTGATTTACTGTGTAGTCGAAATTTAATGGATTGTATTCAAGTGGATAACTTTACACTTTTCAATATTTATAGTCAATTGTCATCTTTCGCCCCATACTATATCTTGTCAAAATCATTTTTCAATTCGTTTGGACATCTCATGACTTTACAGAACGGTAAATGACAGCATAGTCTGAAATTGTCTGTTCAGATTGTCTCCTAAGTCGTTTATTTGGATCAGGAACAGCAGAGGGCATTCAATACTGCGTTGTAGACCACCAGATATTACTTCTGTTTTAGTCGATGACTTTCTGTCAATAGTTATGGAGTGCGAAATTTCTGACTGAAAATCACGAATCTAATCACACAGCTGAGACAGTACTTTATTGACACAGAATATGATTAGAAGTCGCTTGTGAGGAGCGATCTCGAAAGCTTCCTGGAAATTTAAAAATGTGGAATCAGTTTGACATCCCCAGCAATATCACTAACTACTTCATCCGAATAAAGAGCAGGTTTTGTTTCACAAGAGCGATATTTTCTGAATCCGTGCTGAATATGTGTCAATAGATCGTTTTCTTTCGACGACAGTATATCTTCCAAAGCCGTACTACAAATCGATAAATATCCATTTTTAAAAAATTAGTTACTAATTTTATTTCACAACACCTTCGGTACGCTAGATTTTATGATTTGAATCAAAGAAGTGGCGTCTATATTCATGTTAATAACATAATAGATCGACGTTGCATGTACAGTTGATATGCTTACCGTTAATATATTACTCATCTATTCCAAAAATATTAATTTCATAAATATCAGTTGTTTGAAGTATACGTGGTTTTGTGTGCCGCTTGCCAAATCTTGTTCCAGAATCACATGTTTTCTGACTCATCGAATCAGTTACGTAAAAGTGGCAATTTTAGAAATTTGCCTCATTTTAGGAAAATTTTTATGGACGCGTGTGCCCCGATAGCTGAGTGGTCAGCTGAGCGGTCTGTCACACCAAAGGGCTCGGGTTCGATTCCCAGCTGGGTGGGAGATTTTCTCCGCTCAGGTACTGTGTGTTGTGTTGTTCTCATTATCATTTCGTCATAATCGGTAGAAGGCAACGGGAAACCACAACTACATTCACTTACCTAGACGCTCATGCGGTGGACCTCTCTGACGAGGCTTCCCACATGACAAGACCTGCCGTAAGGCACAGCACAAAGTTAGTTTTATGGCACCCATTTTTAAGCGTCTTTCATCCACGCACTTCACGCTCACGTATAAATTCGGACACGGAAGCTTCACTCCATTTCTCTTCATCATACATTGAGTCATGCAAATTAATCTCTCTGAATAACGATGTTACATCGAGGCTCTAACTGTACGAGGTGCATTCAAGTTCTAAGGCCTCCGATTTTTTTCTCCGGACTGGAAAGAGATAGAAACATGCGCATTGTTTTAAAATGAGGCCGCGTTCATTGTCAATATGTCCCAGAGATGACAGCACCGTATGGCAGATGGAATTTTACCGCCAGCGGTGAGAATGAGAACCGTTTTAAATACTTAAAATGGCGACGTATTCCTTACTTGAACAGCGTGCAATCATTCGTTTTCTGAATTTGCGTGGTGTGAAACCAATTGAAATTCATCGACAGTTGAAGGAGACATGTGGTGATGGAGTTATGGATGTGTCGAAAGTGTGTTCATGGGTGCGACAATTTAATGAAGGCAAAACATCGTGTGACAACAAACCGAAACAACCTCGGGCTCGCACAAGCCGGTCTGACTACATGTTCGAGAACGTGGAGAGAATTGTTTTGGGGGATCGCCAAATGACTGTTGAACAGATCGCCTCCAGAGTTGGCATTTCTGTGGGTTCTGTGCACACGACCTGAAAATGCGAAAATTGACATCCAGGTGGGTGCCATGAATGCTGACAGACGACCACATGGCTGCCTGTGTGGCATGTTGCCAAGCAATGTTGACGCGCAACGACAGCATGAATGGGACTTTCATTTCGTCGGTTGTGGCAATTGATGAGACGTGGATGCCATTTTTCAATCCAGAAACAAAGCGCCAGTCAGCTCAATGGAAGCACACAGATTCACCGCCACCAAAAATATTTCGGGTAACCGCCAGTGGTGAAAAAATGATGGTGTCCATGTTCTGGGACAGCGAGGGCGTAATCCTTACCCATTGCGTTCCAAAGGGCACTACGGTAACAGGTGCATCCTACGAAAATGTTTTGAAGAGCAAATTCCTTCCTGCACTGCAACAAAAACGTCCGGGAAGGGCTGCGCGTGTGCTGTTTCACCAAGACAACGCACCCGCACATCGTGCTAACGTTACGCAACAGTTTCTTCGTGAAAACAACTTTGAAGTGATTCCTCATGCTCCCTACTCACCTGACCTGGCTCCTAGTGACTTTTGGCTTTTTCCAACAATGAAAGACACTCTCCGTGGCCGCACATTCACCAGCCGTGCTGCTATTGCCTCAGCGATTTTCCAGTGGTCAAAACAAACTCCTAAAGAAGCCTTCGCCGCTGCCATGGAATCATGGCGTCAGCGTTGTGAAAAATGTGTACGTCTGCAGGGTGATTACGTCGATAAGTAACGCCAGTTTCATCGATTTCGGGTGAGTAGTTAATTAGAAAAAAAATCGGAGGCCTTAGCACTTGAATGCACCTCGTATAGTGTGATTTCAAACTTGTGTTGCCCTTAACTAATACCGTTTCCGATATTCACAGTTACTAGAGCAAAATTATACTACGGAAAAGTAATTGTTAAAGTCAAATGATGATCAGTAGTAGCTCTCTCCATTTGAAATATCACCCAGCTGCGAACTATGCCAAGAAATTGATGCAAAAAGGTAATGTAACAAATTCTGTATTACACATCATAGAACTGCAGTGATTAAAATCAGTGAAACAGTACATCTTATGCGCATATTATTTATGACAAAAAGAAGATAATGCTACGTTCATCAGCTGTGTGTATTATTCCATGTTCTCTTCCGTTTCCTCTAGTGTAAGCGCTTGTCTACAGTTACGAACAAATGGCAATGGACGGTAGTGGAAATTTTGTGAATGCCTTTTCACCTGCGTTCGCTAGTGTGTAAACTCAGCTTAAGGAGGCTAACTGTTCTGAGGATTAGCCTTGCGATGCATTGACTATTGCTTGAAGTTTAAGATGGCTGAACTGCATTTGCATTTGAAAAATTTCTGTCAGTTGCAGTAGATGCAAAAAAATGTATGGAAACAGATCACCTAACACCCTGATATATAACACAGTGCAAGTGCATAGTGTTCAGTTGGTGATGTTTTTGCCGTAGGGGAGGCTGCCGAATTACACATGAGTCAGAGGAAAAAAGTGACCGCGTAATTGTGGCACAAATGTGGAGAGTTTGTTGAGTACCCTTATCTGTTCCCTGCTGAACGAAGCACAGAAACCCAAAATATGATTATTACGTCAAACAGACAGAAGTTTTTGACTAATGCTTGCTAATCACAATTTTTCTTGCTGACTCACCATGAAGACGTGTAGCACCCGATAGAGCGGTGGCCGCACCATCAGAGATGCCACCGTCGTCATCGTGGTAGTCATCATCACTTTCGTCGCAAAATGTAAGTGCAATATGCACTACTGTACTACTACTAACACTACGACTAATGTAATCTACATATTTCGCTTATTAGTTACTTGTTGTAATACGAGAAAGCAGTGATTATTCTGCTTGTATATTACAGGACTTGAACATCTCAGAAGCACAGTGTGAACTAAAAGGATATCCGCATTGTAGAAGAGGCGGCACTATGGAATTGTGGATGTTAGTTAGTCTGGTTGGTGGTGTTGGTTCATGTTAAAGATTGCAAGATATATCTCCCATCAATATTCTCAACCCTCAGCACTAGTGAACCTGACTTCCTCAACAGTGGTAGTGCGCACAAGATATATCATGGAACACTGAATTTCGTCAAACATAGTAGATTACGAAAATATTCATGCATAAGATTTTTTTACCTAGTAGAGAAATGTATGTATGTAAGAAAGATGGGTTACTGTTCACAAACTATGATACAGTGTCTCTATAAAAGATTTGAAAATTAGATCCCTAAATGAAGATTTTTGTGGCTCCCTGATAATATCGCAAGGGCATTTAGCCCTCACATATAAAGTCATTGCTTTTGGTTTGCGATCAATGTTGTTTCAGAATTGAATGCAAAAGTATTATACTCGATTAAGACGGAACACTCTAGAGATTCTGAACACTTGTTGTTTTTTAAGTGTGTGAGAAGTATGATTCTCATATGTTACACCAAAATGATTCTGTATTACTAAAATACATTTTTTGATTCACTGTCATTTTGATTATATTAAGGTAGATACAGCATATGAAAATGCGCTCCCTAATGGAGATATCTAAGAAATTCAAATTTTAACTACATGCTCTTGGCAGTACATGAGTTTCTAAAAAGTGTTGAAGACAAAAATGAAATTCAGATGTTTGCACTGTATGAGATAGCTCCATCCTCCCCCTCCCCACTCCTCGCTCGGCGGGCATGTATGCGCACTGCGACAACCGTGATTCATACGGTGCACTGCAGGGGATCCGTATACAACTTTGTGAAACCCGCTGTAACTGCTTCTTGTGACTTTGCAGGACAGAGTAGCGAATCCTGTTACATCCATGGAACACAGTTTATCTATTACAACGGCTGTACTGTACTTTGATATGGTACGCCGCACTTTTGATATTTGTCCTTGATCTACTTCATATAAGAAAAAGCGTTAATTTTACACCATTAAAACAGTATTTCCAATTACCTGCGATTTTTCCATTCCCAAGCAAAGCGGAAACCATTCATCTTAAACGAAAAATGAATAGGATCATCTTTGTAGATATTTAAAGCATTTTCATTTTATAGAGGGAGATATTTTCGCTAGAAACCCCGATTTTCGAGTTCTTCAGGAAGAACATAAAAAAATAATCCTTAAACATCCTAACGGTTGAGAATTTTAGTGCGATTTTTAGTGCGTGACACTCCCTCTTACCCTTTTATGAATATTTGTGGCAACACGCATTTTTCCCTAATTCTGCCCCTATGGCAGGAATAGATTGTCATTACATGTGTTACATCTTCCGTCTTTCTTGATAGTGAAACTGAGCAGACACGCATTTCTTCGTGTCTGCGCAGAATGCGATTTCGGCTTGTGAAGTTCATAATTTCTGTTTCGTTATAAGGGGACCGGGGCGGGGGCGACTCGAATCCCATTTCATATATTCCTGTCTTACTTTACAGACTGTTATCAAATATCATCACTAAGTTTCTTAGAACAGTGTTCTGCATCACAAATTACGTGTGTGGTGTTTTATTACAGAAAAGGTACGTTCTATTCCCCGTAACGCGCGTGTTAAAGTTGCCCCAGAAGCTATTTGCTTATCCAGTCTCACTGCATTTCACATCTTTCAGATTGACTGCTGTCATGTAAAAACAGATGATTTTTAAAATCACGCTTTTCCTTGGTGTTATGCACTGCCCAGTCCATTAGTGTATCCACTTGTCAAAACCATCAGCGAGCTCCTTCTGCAGTGCGGACCGCGACGAGACGTACTGGAAGACACTTACTGTGGTGTGGGGCTGTGCCGACGTCAGATCTGTGGCCAGCTGCATTAGGTTTCTCGGTTGAGGACTGATGCCACAAGCAGCGCGATCGAGATGGTCCTACAGATTCTCGACTGGCTTGGTGGCCAAAGCATTCCGTCATCATGCCACATGTGGCCCGCCGGGACAAACCGACCGTCGTGTCATCCTCGGCTGAGAACGCGGATACGAGGGGCGTGTGGTCGGCATACTGCTCTCCCAGTCGTAATGATCGTTTTCTTTGACCGAAGCCACTACTGCTCGGTTGAGTAACTCCTCAATTGGCATCACGAGACTGAGTGCACCCCGAAAAATGGCAACAGCGCATGGCGGCCCGTATTGTCATCCATCCAAGTGCCTGTGTATACATTGCGGCAAGGCCGTTGCCTGGCTTCGTGGCCAACGGGGTACATAAAACTCATCCTCTGGTATTCGAACCAAGCACGTACACTGCTACCTGTATGGCATGTGACATCGCCCTACTGATAGATGACATCCTACCGGAGAAAAAGAAACTGCAGGTAAGGTTGTAAAGATACGCGATTACTTATCGATTCTCTATAGCTTAAAAACAATCTTCGTTTCGTGAGGTGGTAACGCGTAATCAGCGCGGATCATCTGTCCGAAGGCGAGACCAAAATTGTGCGTAAGCATATGCCATCTAGCGGCATTAGAATGAAATGAAGCATAGTGACATCGCGTGCTAATAACAGTACTGAAGTGTGCTGTCAACTAGGTACAAAAATAGGAAGTAACGTAAGGCATTCCTTTCTCTATTGTATACAGAATGTATTATTGCCAAAAATGTTTAATACTTAGATGTAGTTTTATACAAAAGTTGCTTTTGTAGTAGATGGTGAACTGATTTGGTAGTGCCTCGGACACTGTATTGCGACTTCTGAAGAAGCTGTCAGCCATCAACGGAGGATTGACTGTCGTTCTGTTTCTACAAATGAGGGGCAGGCACTATTCCAGCCGTGATATGGACATCGAAAGGCTTGTAATGGAAATTGGTTGCTATTTCTTATTTAGTGTGCAGCAGCTTGTACGTGGAGGAAATCTATATTCAAAAACCGTAAATTTAAATGGTACAGTTGTTTGGAAATTTACATAGCGTGTACGATGGATGCACACTTATAGCACACTGTAGCAACCAGACAATTAAATATTTTATTCTGAGAGTTGTTAGAAAATGTGAATTATTTGTGCAGCAATCATTACTGAAAGTTAAGTCACGAGCCTATTTACATCCTGTGTGATAATGACTTTTTAATAATTGTGACCAGCCCGTGTGGCCGAGCTGTTCTAGGCGCTTCAGTCTGGAACCGCGCGACCGCTACGGTCGCCGGTTCGAATCCTGCCTCGGGCATGAATGTGTGTGATGTCCTTAGGTTAGTTAGATTTAAGTAGTTCTCAGTTCTAGGGGACCTCAGATGTTAAGTCCCATAGTGCTCAGAGCCATTTGAACCATTTTTAGAATAATTATGTTATTAGTACAGCATAGTGTGTTTGTTTTTATACACTAAATTTGAGTAAATTCAAACTCTTGTTTCTCTTAACTAACACCATTTCCCATATTCACAGTCACTAAAGCGAAGTTATACTATGGAAAAGCAATTGCTAAAGTCAAAATATAATCGGGAATAGCTTTCTACATTTGAAATATCATCAAGCTGCGAACTACGTCAAGAAATTGATATCAAAAGGTAATGTGTCAAATTCTGTATTACAAATATAGGAAGTGTGGTGATTAAAATCATTGAAACAGTACATCTTTGTGTGTGTGACAACAATCCAATTGTTCTTCAAGTACTAAGGCAGGTTATGAAATTTACGTTCACTATGTTTACTATTATCGTATCATAACGGCAAATTGAAGTTTTGCTTACTTTTGCTCCCTGTAACAGCTTGTAAATAAATCTGTTGCAAGTTTCTGATTAAAGCACTAATCACCATAGTGCGCAGTGAGCCTTCAGCCCAGTACAAGCAGGCCGTAAAACTGGTTTCTCAGTATTAATTACATATACTTACCGCCCTTTTTCGGTTTTCTTCACGTTATTATAGTTTATGTACTTAAGTATAACAGATTCAAGTATTTTGAGGTTAAATTATTAAATGAGTTACGATAAAGTACATCAAAAAATCAGCCTAAAGTGATGGAACAGTGAACAGTTTTACTAGCGTTTCCTGCACTCGCAACGAAAATTTTGATAAATCAAACGTATTTGTGTTTGTATTTTGAGTGCACAGTAGTGTACGAAAGTGCACTTTTGGTATACAATTTTAGTGAGCAATTACTGCACACGACCGTTAACGTTTCAAAGTCCGCTGTCGCATGGTCAAACGCAGGTCATTCAAAATTATGAAAGGGAACGGTAGCATCACAGAGTGGACATGGTCCCCTAGGATAGATGCATACTTTTGTTGATCCACTGTGCCTTCCATATTGACCTGATCTACGGAATGCCACTAAAACACTTCCCAGACCATTACGCTCCCTCCTCCAACCTGGTCCCATCCAATGATTGTGTTTGCTTTCAGACGTTTCACACTATACACGTCAATGGCCATCTGTCCGATAGAGCATGAAACGGTAATCATCGGGAAAGGCCAGCTGTCATCACTCAGTGGACGTTCAGTTATGGCCTTTGCGTGCGAATTCCCGCATTCATCACCAATGAACAGCAGTCAGCGTGGGTACATGGACCAGCCGCCTGCTGTGGTGGCCCATATGTAGCAAGTTCTCTGAACGGTAGCAGAGGAGACACTGTTGGCAGCCTCTTGCCAAACAGCTGCACATCTACAAACCCGCACACAACCGTCGTTCCCCCTGTGATCTATGGCCACCGTGGTGCATCAGAGTTGTCTCAGCGCAGTTTTGGATAGCGTTATTTTCCCATGCACGGCGTACTTCAACCACAACTGCATGTGAACAGTTTACAGACGTAGCAGCCGGCCGTTGTGGCCGAGCGGTTCTAGGTGCTTCAGTCCGGAACCGCACTGTTGCTATGGTCGCAGGTTCGTTCGAATCCTGCCTCGGTCATGGATGTGTGTGATGTCCTTAGGTTAGTTAGGTATAAGCAGTTCTAAGTCTAGGGGACTGATGACCTCAGATGTTGAGTCTCATAGTGCTCCGAGCCACAGACTCAGCCATTTTGGAAATGCTTCTGCCCTTGGCCTCAAAGCCATTGATCATAGCGCTTTGGACATCAGATAAATCTCCCACTTTTTCCAGTAGGAGAAGGATGGCACAGTTTCCCATTTCCTCCTGACTCGCTTTAGGCCTGTATACCATTCACTGCCAGTGCTGCCACATGTGGTCCGTCAGGTGTAATTGCACGTTGACTCGAAACAGCCCATGGTCACAACTTTTGTGACTGGGCTGTGTAGTAAACAATGCAAAATCTTCTTCTGATTCTTATCTGAAATTCATTCAAAGGACTGTCTTCACACAAAAAGCAAGTCGGATGCCCCAATACTAAAATTGAAATCCTAGCACCCTCAGTGCTTGGAACCAGGTCTAAACGTAGTAAGCTGTAAGCTGTAGCTCAGATTCCTGCTGGGAGAGCAAACCTCGCAGAACAGTGTAAGAGAATGGTGATCTGCACGCAGCTGGTGGAGGAACCGCGCGAATACGATATGGATAATGGAGGGTGAAGCTCTTGTGTACATTTGAACAACTATCGTTTCATCTAATATATGGTGAGAAATTAACGTTTCGTGTGACTTACCAGATTCAGGTCTAACTTAAGTATGAATTTAATGCGCTGGCACAGTGTCACATGACGTTTTAACCTCCGAGAAGTACGAGAGTAAGCCTCCTGCACACTCAACGCGCTGTACCGTGCAGCACAAACACTGCTGACCTGCGCAGCCGTAAACTCTGCTCGGAACGACATGGGCGGTAAACTCAGGGTCGGCAAGGGCGCACGTGAGGAGGGTGGGGGCGGCGGTGTTACGTGCAGGAGCTGTAGGGCAAGTGGTGAGCACTGGAGGGGAAGTGCCGTTTGGAACTGAAGCCTGCGCTCACATTTTTGTAAATATTAAGTGAAGATCCTACATCCCCACGTTAGCATGGTGATCACTCAAACATCTGTCACCCCTGCTTTGGCAAGTAAATTTCTAAAATTCCCCAGAAAAGACAATAAGAGCAGAGATTTGTTTTCGCCTGTCTTGCCAGCCTCTTGTAACTTTCAGAGAGGCGTCATGACTGGCGAATTTCGAGTAAAACCTACATATTTCTTTTGTTGCCATGTTAAAATTTGCTTCTTTTCACTCAACGTAGCGGAGTTTACACTGTGTCAACTCAATAACATACTGTGCAGACGCTGTTACGAGAGAATTGTGAAACAGTGGTCTGTTAAGTGAGAAACAGAGAAAAGATAAGGCGAGTAACTTATGAACAAACACATCCTCGGTCCAAAAATAAACGTGTAATGTCTTCACTCATGTTGTTCCAAGTCTCATAGCATTTCTCATTTCAACAGTTATCGATGGCCCTTACAAAATTACATTCCTTCATCGAAACGTCTGTAGTTAATGAGAAACAAGGTAGATAATAAAGTTTAGCATAATATCCATATGGAAAATACTCTCCTTTTGCGTGTTATTATTTGCCAACATCTCATTGCGATATCCCAAACCCTTTATGAAATATGGGGGATGTAGTACATATTTCACTGCTGTCACACTAGATCATAAATGAGTGTGGTACATCAGATCAGTTTTCTCGAGACTGTTCACACTGAGACCTGCACGCAAGTCTACAGCAAAATTCAGTATGTTAGCTGCATTTCAAAGACAGCAACGTATTATGTAATCTGCACCAAGCGCTGAATCATATATTTCAGTGTAAAGCTTTTCGAATTTCGCACAGTGTCTTACTTCCATACAAAGATCACATAACTTTGGCCATTAACGAATTAATACATCATAATGCTGACATATGGAGGTATAAGCAGCAGCAAACCGAATATCTTTATTCAATAGTTCTTGTAAAATCCTTTTCATATAATATGTAGATATTAGTATATCATATATACTGTAAATAAGTGGTCTATGTCCATCCAGACTTTTATTAGCGTATTGTGTAAAAATTAGAAGCACGTCTATGAGGAACATTGAGAGGGTTTTGGTAACTGCTATTGATTTTATGTAATATACGCATTTATGTAGCATACATATTCAAAAAAAAAATGTGTCCTGCGTCCGTCTGAATCTTTATTAGAGTACTGTGTAAAAACTAATGTAATTCGGCAGATATCTTTAGGACGTTTTAAGTAAAAACAATAAACTACGACCTGTCTTTGTATAGTAGTATAGATTACAAAAAAAAGTGGCCTGGACACATGTTGTGAACACTCGTCGGTCGAAAGAAATGAGAAAGGAAGAAATATTCTCGGAATGGTGGGTGATATAGAAAATTCATCAAGTTGCCAGAAGATTAAGGAAGAGTCAAGGGCAAATGGAGAGAACAAGAAGCGTCAACTCTGTCTGCTGTAAGGAGGTATCTTCTGTAAAAGATCACAGATCTTGCCGAATCTAGAAGTACCAGCTGCAGAACGTTGGTAATAAACGAAATGATTCCTTGAAGAGAGAGAGAGAGAGAGTCTATGCTGAGGGACAATACATTACGAAGCGTCTCTTATCTCTACGTTTTGGGGGGACGAAATGAAACCAGAGTATACAGTATGTAAAGCAGCCCTGCTGCCTGCGACCTTCTGGAACGCTGCGGAACCCGCGAGGTACGTGATGTGAGTGCAGATGGGCACAGATATCCGCTGCAGTATGTTGCGCTGCTTCTGTAACGGGGATTGCCTTTCCAGCAAAGAACAGAACAAATTTAGGCAGATGTGTATCTGGCAAGACACCATCTTATATCGCATGTACCGCCTCTGAAAGGATCCTGCTGTATAAGACTCTCAGAAGATTTAAGCTATCCGAGAAACTGAGTTCAGGCTTCTTTGCTTAGCTTAGCGCATAACGCGTTGGAGCAAAGCCGGGTACATCTCGAATAACATAGTCTCAAAGCCACGTACTCATGCAATCGATATATCACTCCAGGTCTGGGTTCCCCTTTCCTTCCCGTATAAACTGCTGCGCCTGCTACGTCAATGCATGTACAGTTACTAACAACAGGTACCATAGTGAGCACGTGAAGTCCGAGAAACAGCTGTGATTGGCTGATGATTACCCCTAACGTCCCTTCTTAAACGTCAGTCACATACTTGTTTTACAAGAAGTATAGTTAGGTTCTGAGGCTGTTTTCGACAACTACGCACAGCGCTTATCCTGGTTACCTCTCCCACCTACGAAGCATAGCACAATACTAAAATTCGAGCTACCCACTGGTAAATGGGAAATCTTAATCTCTACTTACTTGGGCACGACGCAGTTCGGTAAACATAACTTTGAGATTATGTCGTATAAACGAAGGAAGTGAACCAACCATTTATGTGACACTAGGTTGAATCAAACAATGGATAAAAAAATAATGAAACGGGACTCAGAAACTGCCGAACTGGGTTAACCTCTTTGATGGCTAATCAGAAAGTCTTGGTTCCTGGCTTAAATCGTAGCGCTACGGTCGCAGGTTCGAATCCTGCCTCGGGCATGGACGTGTGTGATGTCCTTTGGTTAGTTAGGTTTAGGTAGTTCTAAGTTCCAGGGGACTGATGACCTCAGAAGTTAAGTCCCATAGTGCTCAGAGCCATTTCAACCATTTTTTTAAATCGTAGAAACAGCTTCGACTCTGAGTACAAGTAGAAAAGGTACTGGAGATGACTCATTGTGCCAAAGATGTTGTCAAATCGGACGGAGCAGAGGATAGATGTTTAAGCATCCCTCTTACCCTTAAGGTGGAAAGCTTTCCCTAAAGGTGGGAGATTTAGATATGATCAACATCGTGAGGAAGACGCTTTAAACTTTTAGAAAAAGCATACTTGTGTCATCAGTTGTACAATTTTCTTTTTATTCTTTACCATTTTCGATAGGTGCGATCATCTTGAAGGAGAAAAACGTCATTACATTACTGGAACAACCATATATTTCCGTCATATGTGAGCCATTAATGAGAAGAACATGTCTGACGGTGATATTACATTGCATTAACGAAGTCCATATAAACAGGCTGTGCTTTGACAAACTTAAGTAATGCACGTTTGATAGTCAATCGTGCCAAGGCGCAGCGCGTTTATATGGATTGTCTACATTTGTATGGCTCATATATGATAGAAATAAATGATTAATCTATTGATTTACAATGTTTATTTCCTTAACGTTGACTGTAACTATCGAAACCGGTAGAGAATAAACATAAAATTGTGACACACAGAAGCTTTTTCCAAATTGTTTTACCTGAGGACAATCACCTACGAACAACTGAAACCGCTGCATTAAGGGCACAAAATATGTGTCCACTGAAAAGTAGTCAATTATTGAAACATTTTTAGAGCCATCTCCTCACTAACAAAAATTTTGAATTTTCCCCTTCTGAATCTCCGATAGGGGACTGGAAAAGTTTGGGTGAATATTTCAGAACCAGTGCGATGGTAACACCTTACGAGACGAAATGCGAAATGTTAAAATTCTGAATTTTATAGGAAAGCTGAAAATCCTAAATACTTACTGTAGAGTCTCAATCTAATTGTATTGCAAGTCAATAAAGCGAAACAGGGAGGAAGTAAGGATTTCAGATAACATTCATATACGATAAAATCAACACAGCTGAAAATGTGTTTTCTGTAATTGTTCGATATAATGGTTTCTGTGTGTGTGTGTGTGTGTGTGTATCCTTGTTTCGGGTCATCCATCTTCTTACTGGTTTATTGCAGCTTACCTTGAGTTTTGTTTCTATCGTTACTTTCCATGTCTACACTGAGCAGTAGCGAAAAATACTGCATCTTTGCCTTCAGCCCCTCTTAATCTGGGCACCCCTCTTTTGGTCTCTCTTGCTCCCTCCTGATTGAATCCCGCCCTTTGTATCTAGTTTTCTGAGAATTTACAGTTGGTAAATAATTCCTGTCAGCAACCTGGGTGCATGAGATGTTAAGCTGTATTTGAAACAGTTCTAATGTTTAAAGGACTTTTATATCTCCTTGATTGTATTGAAGTTATTCTTACGAAAATGAGTCAGCTTGTCGCCGGTCCCACAGACTGCACACAGTAATCTGAGTACTCCTTGGGTTGGTGCTTCCCCCAATGGCATTGGTAATGCTAAATGTGTATTTCGATTCCCTTCTGTCCTATGTGATTTCAAGTCTTCCTGAACTGCTTCAAGCTACGACTCTAATAATGAATGCTCAAAATCTTCCAAATGGACAGCCGCCATTTCTACCTCTGTCAACTAAGCAGATATTTCCTGTCCTCGCGGAGTCAATAATGGACTCTTTCCAGCGATCTGTCCTCTCCTTTGCATTTAACAGTGGAATTCCATTTGCAGTTTTAACGTTGATCGCCTTCCTTTCAATTTCATCCAAGATTAGTTTCAGTTTCGATAGTTATTTTCTTTAAGATATCTGTACATATTTTTCATCCATTTCATATTAGGTTTCCTCCATTCCCTCGTAGTTATAATTTTTTCCGTCCATCTTCCACTATTACCTTCTTTAAGGATAGCTTCTCTGTGGCACTGCCCATTAGGCCATTAGTTATCAGTCTGCAGTGAGAAAGAAGCTGAAACGTATATATTCATTCATCAGTATTAGTATTATTATGTTAGACCGTGATTCTTCCTAATGATTCCCTCAAACTATGTATTACTAAATAATTGTTACTTTCCCATATTAAATCCGAATTGTTGGTCCTTTACAATTTGAATTCCTAATGATCGCCTTTCCCCATTGTAGGTGGAGGCTGCAATCTCTAATTTCTTATCTGCTGCTTGCTACACATTACAATGCAATATCTAAGAACTTCTGTCTCAAAGTGACATATTCAGAGTCTCCAGGCCTTTTCAAAGTATACCTGCTTCTTTGTGACTACATGCAAAGAAATGTTTACTCGATCAAGAAATTGGAACAGGCGCTTGAAGTATATTTTTGGATACGTCTTTTGTGTGGGGACCTAATGCAAAGTTGCATGGCATGTTATCTGTGGCATTAGGAAAACATTACCAGGCACTGGATGGTGGAGGCAGTGAACCCAATGATATTGTCATCAAGCCATGTGATTGCAAAATGAAGGGCAATGTATGGCATATCCACTGAAAAACAGCGAAAATACTGCTTCACTGAATCAAACATGAAGAAAGGAGACAATGATTCTTAAAACAAAAAAAGTTAGCAAGAGAAATACACGTTGTACGTTTGCATGGTCATAGTATCCGTCTCTGGCTTTCGAATTAATTGTTAAAGGTATTCAAAATCAGTCTTCGCGACTATTACCAAAGAGAAAAGCGACTACTATGTTTATTTCACATATTAACTATGCTGCCAGTGAAGATGTAAGTCGATAAACGAAATGTGCATGGGCATGAAAAGACATCTCTCTAATAGTAGCAAAGATGGACTTGAAATGCCTTTAATAAAAGATTTGTAAATGTCAAAGAAAGCATTCCAACATGCAATTGATGTTGTAACATGTACTAATAAATGTATTGCCTGATGTAAGGGATTCCTCAAATATTTATTTAAAAAAATGATTCAAATGGCTCTGAGCACTATTGGACTTAACATCTATGGTCATCAGTCCCCTAGAACTTAGAACTGCTTAAACCTAATTAACCTAAGGACATCACACAACACCCAGTCATCACGAGGCAGAGAAAATCCATGACCACGATATATTTATTTATTTTTCTTTTTTGTACAAAGCATTTTTCTTGGAAAGTTTTATATATATATATATATATATATATATATATATATATATATATATATATATATATATATATATATATACTAGTTTACATATCACTTGCAAGAACTGGTAGGAGTTAAAATTATTATAAGGAAGCTTAAATAATGATACATACATTAGCACTTCACAAAACGAAAAAACGTAGTATCCTGTGACTAAAATACCAACGAGCTACAACTGGAACCCGTAACAGTTTTTAGGGAAATGAAATAAAGAAACCACAATTGCCCAGACCTAGATGAAGCAAGTCGCAAACTTCGGTTCAGTGGTAGAATACGAGAGAAATGCTATAAGAAATAAACAAAATGTAAGGACAGAGGAGGATCAAATACACGAGAAAATCCGGTGACAGAGTGGAACAAAAAGCAAGTGTAAGGACACAAATGACGCTCAGTAAATCGATTGTGCAAATAGCACCCAAGACGTGCCTGGCGCATTTTAAAGAATCTCTTAAAATAGTCATAGTTAACGTCAACAGAATAGAAAGCGTAGGCAAAGCCTATTCCTTACAATAATATGTAACAGCGCGGTATCTCGATATTTTGGTGGTACAGGGAGTTACCTAGAACAATATGTTAAACATTACAGGCTATGACCTCATTATACACTCTGGCAAACAAGTTGGAACAGCTGCCTTATTCAAAGACTGATTACAACCACCAGCTCACTGGTTACCGGTAGAGGAGTAATATTAAGGGGAGCCGGAGGTGTCTATGCTGCCCATGTTAAAATCACTAAGTTTGAGGAACATTTATGAATTAACCACCAAATAGAAAAATTTGAATTTTTTTTATGTATAGAGTGGTTTAGTATTGCAGTTATGACAGAGGGATTTTGGAGTATATTTTCTCGTTTCCTTCCAATTTTTAATGACCCAATTTTTTTTAGAAATAATTGATTTATAATTAAACTGAAATGAAACTACTGAAGATATTGCCAAATGGCTGTGTTACAATGTACGTTTGACCACTAGGAGTGCTGTATAAAAATTTCATCTCTCTAGCTTGAGAGGATTTTGAGAAAATGTTCCTTATATTCGAAAAATTCTAATTTACGGGAAATGGCTATCAAAGTTTCTCAATACATTTCTGCACTATAGGATGGATTATCAGGGTCTTCTTCTTTATCCTCCAAAAACTGGCCTGTTGTTCCATCATACTTCATATGCCTTTCTCTCCTTTCTGCTCCTCTTATCCTTTCTCTGTCAATATTTCTTAGTGCTCGTACAGTGTTCACCCCAGCTGTAAATCCTAATGCCTTCAGAACTTCACATTTCACACTGTTCCCTTGGTTGTAGGTTGCTATTGCATCATAAATGCCAAAGTGCAGTGTTTTTATGCTGACAAACACCCTTTTAGGAATCACTTTCCAAATCAAATTGTTTACGCTCTCATTAGGATTCTGCGGCTTTCCGTGTAGACATTTGTGTAACAATTCTGGCTGTGCTAAGTCATGAAAAATTTGTTTTATTGCGTTTATCACAGATGCTGGCAAACCATGTTTGTGATCATAGTCCTTTTTTGCATTATATTTGCACCAGGAATCTTTTGGGCACAGGCTGTGTTGAGGGTATTCATTGGAAGCGGCAGTATGAAGGAACAATGCCCACATCGATTTTCGCATGTCACTAACATTACTAGTATTTTGCCTTATAGCATACCCATAGTATCTCTGTAGACGTTCAATCACCTCATCAGTAAGCCTGCCTCTCCATCCTATTGTCTTTCCATCACTGAGCTTACTTAAACCCAAAGTTTGTTTGAGCCTTCGAAGTCGAAACGGTAAACGCAAAGAGACGATGTTCCACGCTCTTAGCGCTTAATTTTTCACAGAAAAGAATGTAGCCAACCCTTGCACACTCTCTGTATGCGTAACATAAGGCGCTGTATGCGTAAAAGGCCGAGAATATCCCAAGCAGTTCGCCAGGATGTCACGAGAGGGTGTTAGATGCATTCAGCGGCCGCCCATTTCCTCTGCCGGTGTGGGGGAAAATGGTAATAACTCCACTTCTAGGGCGAGTAGAACAATAATTCAAAGTTTACATTAAAGAAAAATGTTCCAATTAATTTTCGGTAGCAAAAAAAAAATCTTAATTTTTTGGATTTCAGCACCTCCGGCTCCCCTTAAACTGTGTGGGAATCAAGTTTGTGAACACATACACGCCACAGTGATCAGGATGGCCGGCAGACAAGGAATATTTAGGGAATTTGTTTAACGAAATTTATTTAAAAGGCCACAGTCAAATCTTCGGAAGTGTTCTCCTAGTGTAACTATGGCTGTGCCTACGTGACACAAGTTGTCTGACTTTCAGAACCGAGGCAGTTCTGTCCAGTTAAAGCTGTAAACAATAGACGTCCTCAGCTCTCTGCTGAAATTGCGAAACCACACCATCGGTCTTAACCAGTAGCGTTTGTGAAGGCCAGATCACATGTGTGGACGGTGGAGTTTTCTGCAGAGCAGAACTCAGTTGCTTCCCTCTTTAGTGATCCAGACGTCGAGCAGGACAGACGTCTTTATGGGAAGCAGAGCCTCTGGCTCTGCACCCCATGATGGGCCCCCAACAGAACTTAACATGAACTGCCTCGGCTCCAGTTGCCCACTTTATTTAGTTTTCCTCTTAGAATGGCGTACATCCGGGAAGTTCCCACCCTAGGTCCGCTCCTTTTATGCTGCACCCTGAAATATATTGTCTTTACTTAACTTAATTTTCTGTTTTGTCATTTAACGTCAGCTCTGTATGCTCATACACAAGTGCTGCCCGCTCCAATTCCTTGACATTTCCGTCATAAGTGGGATGCAATGACCTCCTTCTCCTCCCGTACATGTAGAACAGAGTAGCAATGCAAGGCAGGGCAGGGCAGATTTAGCACAGATGAACTTGAAGAGCACCAGTTGTCTTAGGGGGAGACTTCAACTGTATATTCCCGGGTTCGATTCCGGGGGGGGGGGGGGGGTTGTCAGGGATTTTCACTTCCATCGAGATAACTGGGCGTTTGTGTTGTCCTCGTCATCATCATTTATGAAAGTGGCGAGACTGGGCTGAGAAAAAGTTGGGAATTTATATGGGCGCTGATAACCGCGCAGTTAAGCGTATCACAAACCAAACATCATCATCATCATCATCATCAATTGTATATTGCACGAAACAGATTTACCAAACCTTGAAATTCCATACTGTGACTGGAAAATTTGAACTAACTGGATCTTGAAGACACAAGTGTCCTCCAAACCAGGGCTGCTCTTACATAACGTCTTCCACAGCATATTAAAAGCGCCGTTCAGTAAGTAATGCCACACACCTTTTCTTCGTCAGTTACGATTTAAAAAATGGGGAACCTGTTTTGAGACACCATGGATTACTCCCGCTTCAGCCCCTATGGTATCATTAAGCTCCGATATGTGGCGGCACTATATGTAGCCTTCAAAATAGCGTCTGTAACGGTGATGTGTTCCACGGAGAGTGCTAGTACACAATACCAGTGTCTGTGGTAGGAAGGACAGGGCCAAAGGGAAATTGAACTTAATTGGGGTTGTGAATTTTCTCTTTATTTTAACACAAGATGGTAACTCAGATTTATTTCACATATATTAGAAAAACACCTCCTGTGGTACTGAGTATTCTGAAACAGAACAATTTACACGCATAAAACAGTACCACGTTGATTAATAGTTGTAAGTAGGCTGTTTAGATTTTTATATTGGTAATGCCACGTAGCGCTCTGTATGAAAATCACTGGCTGTGCTGTGTGCAGCCTGTGGCTAGTTTGCATTGTTGTCTGCCATTGTTGTCATGAACTGCTATAACTGGATGTGAACAGCGCGTAGCGTTGCGCAGTTAGAGATGAGCCGCCAGCAGTGGTGGATGTGTGGAAGGAGATGGCGGAGTTTTGATAATTTGTAATACTGGATGTCAATTATGAATATTAAGGTAAATACATTGTTTGTTCTCTATTAAAATCTTTCATTTGCTAGCTATCCCTATCAGTAGTTAGTGCCTACAGTAGTTTGAATCTTTTATTTAGCTGGCAGTAGTGGCGCTCGCCGTATTGCAGTAGTTCGAGTAACGAAGATTTTTGTGAGGTAAGTGATTTCTGAAAGGTATAGTTTAATGTTACTCAGGGCCATTCTTTTGCAGGGATTTTTGATAGGCAGATTACGTTGCGCTAAAATTATTGTGTGTCAGGCTAAGCACAGTCTTGTATAAATTGTTATAAGGGGACGTTTCATATGTCGACCCTTAGCCTAGGATACCTCACTGGAATCTTCTGATTTTTTCTTGTAGTTTGTGTATTTAGTGTAGCTTTTGTTTATTGCTAGCGCGTAATTGTAGAGAGAATCTCCTTTGTAGTTGCAGTCTTTCATTGTTGTACTGTAAAACAGTTGTGGCATGCATGTAGATTTGCACCAAGTATTTCGCAGCTGCGCTTGTAATTAACTACATATTATTTTCAGTGCTATGTTAATGTGTTCTCTTATTTTTGCTATCCAAATTGTGTTTTTCTGTGTTATTGTGTGAAATATTGTGACAATAATGGCGTGTGAAAAACGTAACACTCGGCTCCAAAGTAAACTGAGAAATGACAGTGATGACGAAAGCAGTGTGTTGGCCCCACCATGTAATGAATTAACTAACATTCGAAGTAGTAACTGTGCATAGGGATATGGCAAATAATGGTGTAGACAGTCAAACAGGTAGTGAACAGGGAAGCATTATCGATCGATCGGTCGGCAACAGCTCGCCTCAGGAATCCGAAATGATAGGACACAATTTTGCAAATACTGTAGATTCAGGTTTTGCGTCCTCACCGTTTTCTCAAATAAGTCAAGACACATTTTCAGCTTGTCAAAATGTGAATGTTGCCGGTGCAAATGCACTGCCGAAAAGAGTAGAGGAACAGATTCCAGACACTAATGCATTGTTATTACAACTAATGCAACAAATGGAACAAAATCAGAGACAAACACAGCAAAAGCTGCAAAAGTTAGACACAATGGAACAAAATCAGAGACAAACACAGCAAAAGCTTCAGAAGTTGGACACAATGGAACAAAATCTTCAGAAGTTAGACACAATGGAACAAAATCTTCAAAAATTAGACACCACACTTGAACAAACACGTGAAGATTTAACTACTGAGTTACATAACATCGAATCGAAATGTCAAAAGGTCTGTAATGACGTAAAAACACAAATTTGTGAGCATTTTCAACCTATTTTTTCGCGGCATGAAAATGCATTACAGAATCATGAAGCAGCCATAAAAGAACTGCAGACTACTGTTCATGAAAATCATGAGACCTAGCAAGCTAAAATGGACTCAGTTGCATCTACCGATTCGGTTACGCAACTTGCAAAAACTCAGGAAAACTTAAAGGACACAGTAGAAAGACACATGGGGGAAATTAGTTCATTATCAGAGAAAGTAATTGAACTTTCGGATCAGCTAAATAATTTATCTACGAAGGTAGATGATAATCTGAATGACACAAAACCAGTAGTCTTTAATGACACAGAAGAGTGCCAACAAATTAGGGAATTCAAACAAAATCAGAATCAAATTAATACGCAACACCAAAGAGAAATCCGGGAAGTACAAGATCAGCTGACACAGGTAATACAAGAACTACGTATTTCAGAGGACACTCGCGCTCCAACACGGGAAGAGGAACTTAGAAATACGCAAAAGCCACAAAACAATAACACTGGGCATTTCGGTAATTATGAAAGAAATTGGCAAGGTACACCGAATTTTGAGATGGAACCGCCAACACGACGTAACAATGACCGATATGCTACTCGCCGACATGATGACTTTGACTATAAGCTGTTCATTACTACACGTAAATTCAAAACACTTAAGAATTCTGCCAACGACATTCATCCACAAGCGTGGCTCCAGCAATTTTTCTCATTGTTTTCCTCCCAACTGGTCATTAGAACACAGATTAGAATTTATGTGTGGCTACTTGGAGAATGAACCAGCTGTAAGAATGCGATCGGTCATTCACGATTGTCACAGTGAAGGAGAATTTTACCATGCGTTCCTCTCAGTATATTGGTCACAAGCTACACAAGACCGAGTAAAACATAGCATCATGATGATGAAACACTTTGAACAATCTGAATTTTCCAGTCTTGTCAAATATTTTGAAGACATGTTGCACAAGAATCAGTACCTGTCAAACCCATACAGCCCCTCAGAACTCATCCGCATTTGTTTAATCAAATTACCTGAACTTTTACGGCATATTATTTTGGCAGGACGTTGCAAAGACGACATTGAAGCTTTTCAGGGACTGTTACAAGAATTAGAAATTGACACAGACAGTCGCGGGATGCGAAAACAGGAAAACAATCTCTACAGGTCACATCCGTCACAATTCCGTGACGACAGAAATGATAACTGGACGCGACAAGGCTATTCTCACCACACAAATTGTGACCAAAATAGACACCACCCGTATGACAACCGTTGGCAGAGTAGTCATAATTACAGGGAAAGATCACCTCTCCGCAGTAATGACTATCACAGAGACAATCAGAGAAACAGACAATATGGGAACCAATATAATTATTATCAAGGGAGACAGAATAACTTTAGATGCAACGGTCCAGCCCGTAGTTACGATTCAGGGAGAAATTCTCCACCATGTGACCGACAAGAAAGAAACTATGGAATCTACCGACATGACGACAGACAATATGATCGTAACGACAGACCTGAATTGCATCAGAACTGGCGAGATTTAAACAGAGCTGGGCCCTCTCGGCAAGGCGAATTTGTGGAAGTTAGGCCTCCAAATCCCAATATCGACGCGCGCCAACAAAGAAAGAGACAATGACTCACACCGCAGGCAGCCACTTGCGCCGGCTGGCTCAGGGAAAAATAACATAGACGCTAACCTTGAGAAAAATTCCAGTATCCTTTACCGACATATACCACATGATAATTGCATTTAAGTTGAAACTCTGCGTACTGAGAAGAGCAAAGGTTTACACCACATCTCACATATAAAACCGTTTATTGAAAGATAATCTGCTTTTTAACTTTGTCTCTGCCATATAGCTTTTCACTTAACTTTACTAGTATGCTTTGTCAGACTTAGAATCTGTTTGCGGTACATCTGTTTGATATCTGCACAGTTTTTCTGAATTCTTCTGTAAAGTAAAACATGTTTTAGTAGTAACTTTTGTGCTATTGCTACAAGGAGACAGCCTTTTCCGTAGGACAACAATACGTTACAGCACAGTACTTTCCTCATCACGGCAATAAGCGTAATAACTAAGTTATCTATACGCAAAGCATTTCACTTTTGTGTATCATGAGGGAAGTACATTGACTTCTGCAGAACTTAGCTTTCGGAGGACAATAACTACGACACTTCCCAGAGATTATCTTACAGCAAGATGCACATTTAGCGCTACAGGACACGTATTTGAGTGATTAATTTTCTACTTAAAACATTTATCTTTAAAGATTTTTGAATTACAAAGAAAGTTTTTCGTGATACATTTCATTCCATTCACAAATTCTTTCTAGTTTACAAGGGACCTTACAGAATCCGACGTATACCAAATGATAATTGCGTTGAAGTTGAAACTCTGCGTACTAGGAAGAGTAAAGGTTTACACCACATTTCACATGTAAAACCGTTTATTGAAAGATAATCTGCATTTTAACTTTCTCTTTGCCATAAAACGTTTCACTTCACATTACTAGTATGCTTTGTCAGACTTAGAATCTGTTTGCGGTGTTTCTGTTTCATATCTGCACAGTTTTTCAGTATTATTCTGGGAAGTAAAACATGTTTTAGTAGTAACTTTTGTGGTATAGCTACAATGAGACAGCCTTTTCTGTAGCACAACAATACGTTACAGCACAGTAATTTCTTCATCACAAAAATAAGCGTAATAACTAAGAAATCTATACGCAAAGCATTTCACTTTTGTTTATATGAGGTAAGTACATTGGCTTCTGCTGAACTTAGCTTTCGGAGGACGATAACTACGACACTTCCCCAGAGATTATCTTACAGCAAGACGCACATTTAGCGCTACAGGACATGTTTGAGTGATTAATTTTGTACTTAAAACATTTATTTTTAAAGATTTTTGAATTACAAAGAAAGTTTTCCGTGATACATTTCATTCCATTGCTGTAATCTGTAACACCTGAGGGTATAATTACAATAATCCTCAGGGGGGTACACGCCTACTTTGTGTACCATGTGTTTGGCAAGCACAAGGAGCCCTAGCTAATATGGTATTTGCTTATACAACTTTACACATCGGTACCATATTTCTCTAACACAAATTACACAGCTATCTGATCATTTAACTGAGAGAGACAAACTTTTTTATTACGTCAGTGACAAATGTTTACGTGATTAAACCGTTGGATAACTTCACACTTACGAAATTGTATTTTGTCTATAATTTGTAAACTGTTCATATTTTTTCGGACCCATTGTGATATTATGAGAGCTTTGAATGATATATTTGGTATGGGATCACGATTTTTAAAGTACGTTTGAGGTAGATGACACTATTGAAATGAGCAGAGAATTTTTTTTAGGTTTTGACATTAATGCAGAAAGCTACGACGTTTTTGAGATTTGACTGAGGTGTAATGATGTTATTATTACGATGACGATGTGTATTATGCTGCTGAGGTATGTTTATGATTAATAGGCTGATGCCATATGAGTTATTTGATTATGCTACTTATCTGTTATGATGCAATATTGAAGAAGTGTCGACGAATAAGGTAAGGAGTAATGAATAGTGGTTAGGGACGCTGACTTGTGAAAAAGGATGTTGGAAACCAAGAATCGTACTTTAAGAGTTATGAAATGTGTGTAAATGCGTGAATGTATCAAAATGCCGGCGAAAATTTTTTGGACAATGTTATATTCATAGGATTTTGTTTCTACACATTTGCAACGCAAATTCTTCACCTGTGAAATATTTTTATATGAGACTGTCACTTTAGCGGAAACTGCTGTCGTAAATATTTCCGTAAGAAAGTTAAGTGACCACCTGCACGTGCGTCGTGGGCACACAGCTGCGTCAGACACCTGGAGAACAAGCCTTTTCAGACGCTCAGGTAGAAAAGAAAAAAAAAGGGAGGCCATTATACTCGCTTTTGACATACCTTTGTAGAAAGCACTGCAAACACGACACGCTTACATTTGCACACCTGATTATGACAAGCGTCTTTTTCTAGAATTGAGGGAATTTTTACTGCATTATGAAATGCCATATGGCTAATGAATGATGTTTCATGCCGTCCTTTGTACATATTTGCTCATTTTCTTTAATATCTAGTTTCTAGCTGCACTGTAGCATTGGTTAAAATAAAATTTAATATATGTACTAATATAGTTATTTTATGCCTACAGATCCAGTCAATAAGAAATTTATGATCTACTTCCAAGAAAACGAGGGCACATAAATAGACATTTCCCTTCACAGGAATTGCATAAATAATTTCTTTACGATTTGGTAACTTATCTGCTAGTGTAAGTTCTCGTGATGCATCACTCTAGTGTTAAGATGTGACATAAGTATTAAACATGGCCATTTTTAGTGTGATATTTTTTCTGCTTGAGCTTTGTCATGTTTAGATATAAGTTGCTGCTGCTGTTTGCCAGGCATAGTGCTACTAAATTTCACTTTGTATTTCTCTGTTAAGCTAGTTTTACTACTGATTTATTTTTCTTGTTGCTGCACATTGGCTCATATTAATTGTAATGTTGCATTGCTTGGTAATTTAGATTTACTGCTGCTTGCTTTGCAAATTGGCATTTTTTGTCATTGCTGTTTGTGTTGATTTGTTGTATGCTGCTGCATTGCCTCTTCCCTTAGTTTAGCATCTGAGCTCAGTAGATTTAAGTTAGCTTAAGAGGGGGTAGACTATATAAGAAACTAACTATGATGAATTGGAAGAAATGCATTGAGAAGATATAAGAAAATGATTTGGCAAAGAAAAGGGGGTAGTGTACAGTGGAGAAAAACTATTTTGAAAGAGGATGTGAACAGAATACAGAAAGCCGGCTTAGATAGTACTTTTGGGAATAATCATGAACAAAGGGAGGTCTCCATGCAAAATACTGCAGTAAAACAAACCCTGTCCTTTCCTTTTGTGTCATCCCTCTATATGTTTGTGTACCCTTGTGTATTTGTGTTTTTCCTGTCTTTATGTGTTTAGCTGATGAGAGCTACGTTGTAGAATTTTTCTAATACTCTGTTATTTACTTTATAAAGATGTTAGACATTATTTATTCTGTTTTAATGCTCATGTGTGAAGTTGATGTTTCGAAAGTGATTCTGATCGTTTATGTATGTACTCATGTCATAATTCCTGTAACACTGATGTATATGTTATTTCGATTCTTTTGTAAAGCTTGTATTACTACAAATGTTATCTGTATTATTATGTTTTTAATTATGTATTTTGTACCTTTGTAATTGTATTATCATGTTATAAAATTGTAATTGACACCAGTTC
The DNA here is from genome assembly GCF_023864275.1 of Schistocerca cancellata. Classification (NCBI taxonomy): domain Eukaryota; kingdom Metazoa; phylum Arthropoda; class Insecta; order Orthoptera; family Acrididae; genus Schistocerca; species Schistocerca cancellata. The sequence continues at coordinate 847,849,514 of NC_064628.1, forward strand.
ATCTAATTAAGTAACTTGTACGTTACATTTCACTGCACACATTTCTGTTGGTCATAGTATATGGACAATATGTGAGAAGTAGGGACTGTTAGTGTTTGCACATTGTTTGCACGTGTGTTGATAATTCAGCAAGGGACTGGATAACAGCATTGCTCGTTCTAAGGACAATTCCAAAAAACTTTGTGAGTGCACAAGTGGTGGTTTATGGACTTGCTATCTTCTCTGCAAGACTCTTCGATGGTGATTGTGCACCTGCACAGTCGCAACAGATGGCTGCTAGCCATCTCTACAAGGACTACAGTGGGTCTACACCTTTGATGACTCACCAATACCATTATCTCTACAAGGACTACAGTGGGTCTACACCTTTGATGACTCACAATTACCATTATTTCTACAAGGATTGCAGTGGGTCTACACCTCTGGTGGCCCACCAATACCGTAATCTCTACCAGGACTACAGTGGGTCTACTCTGTGATGACCTACCTACCAATCTTCTTCAAAACGTCGAATAACTCTGCTGTGGGTTTACTCAGTTGTGGCCCATTACCTGTCAGCACGTCAAGAGTCAGCACTGTCTTTCAGTTGGAAGGACAACACTACTTCTTCACGACTGCATGGAAATCCACTACTTCCGTGTGCATTGTCTTTTACTAATGAGACTTTGTGAAAAAAAACTGTAATTACTATTATGATGAATGATCAGGACTGTCTTTACGGACTGTGAGAAAATTTTAGCTTTTGACCAACATTGTATCAATAAGTGTCTGCATTGGATATCTTTGTTAGTGTAATTATGAAAAATTTTATCAAATCATTATTGGCCACTGCCCACAATAATTTGTAAAATTTTTTGTGGGGAGCATGGGGGCTATGTAAGTAGGCTGTTTAGATTTTTATATTGGTAATGCCATGTAGCGCTCTGTATGAAAATCACTGGCTGTGCTGTGTGCAGCCTGTGGCTAGTTTGCATTGTTGTCTGCCATTGTTGTCATGAACTGCTATAAATGGATGTGAACAGCGCGTAGCGTAGCGCAGTTAGAGATGAGCCGCCAGCAGTGGTGGATATGTGGAAGGAGATAGCGGAGTTTTGATAATTTGTAATACTGGATGTCAATTATGAATATTAAGGTAAATACATTGTTTGTTCTCTATTAAAATCTTTCATTTGCTAACTATCCCTATCAGTAGTTAGTGCCTTCAGTAGTTTGAATCTTTTATTTAGCTGGCAGTAGTGGCGCTCGCCGTATTGCAGTAGTTCGAGTAACGAAGATTTTTGTGAGGTAAGTGATTTCTGAAAGGTATAGTTTAATGTTACTCAGGGCCATTCTTTTGCAGGGATTTTTGATAGTCAGATTGCGTTGCGCTAAAATTATTGTGTGTCAGGTTAAGCACAGTCTTGTATAAATGGTTCTAAGGGGACGTTTCATAGTAAACAGATTAAATTTATCGATAAAAACTGTAGCAGCAAAATAAAGTAACCAAATTCGTTTTCAAAAGAAACTTTAACATTCAAAAAAGGAAGTAGAAGTACACTCCGCCAATAAGCAATACGGAGAAAATTATAATACTGCCGGATAGCAGAGGTATGCGAAATACTCAAGAGAAATAACGAAGCAAGACTGATGTTACAAAACATGTTAAATATTGTAACTCTCCAGGCTTTCCCGGCGAGATCTTGACATTTGGAATAATCGGGTCTACTGCCGGATGATTGTGTCGCTCTGGCACGATAATTTGTCCACGTAACTCGTTGCCTTCTTCTGGTGCTACCTGATCGTATTGTAGGATATTGTCCAGTATTTATGCCCAGAGGGCGCTGGGTGCTCTCTCTGCCGTCCGCGCCCGCCTGGCGTTGCCTGTAATGTGTAGTCTCTTCCCTGGTGCTCTCTCGAACGTCCGCACCCGACTTGGTCGCCGTCTGTGGCAGCTGTCTGAGGCCCGTCCTGTGTCGGGCGTTCCGTTCGCGTTCCGCGCCGGCTGACGCTTCTCCTGTTGTGTTACTACTTCTTGAGGAGTTTCTTGGTTCCTTTAGTTGGTCTCTGATTAGCTCCAGAGCAAGACTCCACGCCGAGCTGAGCTGGTAACCGCTGTCTCGGTTTATTTGGTTTTCTGTGACCTTGATCTCGATGGCCTCCTTTATGACACTGTCCCAAAATCTTGGAGTCTGTGTTGCTGTAGTCCATTGAATGACCGAGCTCCAGACAGTGCTTCGCTATGGCAGATTTGGTTGCCTGTCCGAGTCTGGTGTGCCTCTGGTGTTCTTAGCACCTGATGCCCACCGTCCTGGTTTTCTGGCCAATGTATGATTTTCCACACTAGCATAGGAAGTAAATGCCTGGTTTACGTAGCCCCAGGTCGTCCTTCACACTCCCTAGCATTGTCCCAATTTTGGAGGGTGGACAGAAAATACTCTTTATATCATATTTTGAAAGAATTCTGCTGATCTTTGCAGAAATGCGTCCAGTATATGGCAGCTATGCCACCTGCCAGTCAGGCGGGCGCCGACCGCGAACGCAACTCCCGACGCTGGACATCTACATCTACATCTACATTTATACTCCGCAAGCCACCCAACGGTGTGTGGTGGAGGGTACTTTACGTGCCACTGTCATTACCTCCGTTTTCTGTTCCAGTCCCGTATGGTTGGCGGGAAGAACGACTGTCTGAAAGCCTCCGGGCGTGCTCGAATCTTTCTAATTTTACATTCGTGATCTCCTCGGGAGGTATAAGTAGGGGGAAGCAATATATTCGATACCTCAGCCAGAAACGCACCCTCTCGAAACCTGGACAGCAAGCTACACCGCGATGCAGAGCACCTGTCTTGCAGAGTTTTCCACTTTAGTTTGCTAAACATCTCCGTAACGCTATCACGCTTACGAAATAACCGTGTGACGAAACGCGCCACTCTTCTTTGGATCGTCTCTATCTCCTCCGTCAACCCGATCTGGTACGGATCCCACACTGATGAGCAATACTCAAGTGTAGGTCGAACGAGTGTTTTGTAAGCCACCTCCTTCGTTGATGCACTACATTTTCTAAGGACTCTCCCAATGAATCTCAACCTGGTATCCGCCTTACCAACAATTAATTTTATATGATCATTCCACTTCAAATCGCTCTGCACGCATACTCCCAGATAGTTTACAGAAGTAACTGCTACCAGTGTCTGTTCCTCTATCATATAATCATACAATAAAGGATCCTTCTTTCTATGTATTCGCAATACATTACATTTGTCTATGTTAAGGGTCAGTTGCCACCCCCTACACCAAGTGCGTATCCACTGCAGATCTTCCTGCATTTCACTACAATTTTCTAATGCTGCAACTTCTCTGTTTACTACAGCATCATCCGCGAAAAGCCGCATGGAACTTCCGACACTATCGACGGGCCTCTGACGGTCGCCACCACCACAGATGGTCTACGAGCCGGGCGCGGACGTCTGGGGGAGCACCAGGGAAAGGGCAAAGCCTCAGGAGCAGAACCAGGCGGGCACCTACCGCGAACGCAACTCCTGACGCAGGACGGACCTCTGACAGCCGCCATGACCGCAGATGATGGTCGAGCCGAGCACGGACGACTTTCAGAGCACCAGGAAAGTGCCAGCACCTCAGGAGCAGAGCCAGGCGTTCGCCAATCGCGAACGTAACGCCCGACAAACGACAGGTCTCAGAAAGCTGCCACAGATGGAGACCAATTCGGGCGGACGTCCGAGGGAGCATCAGGGAAGAGACAACAGCTTACAAGCAGTGCCAGGCACTCGAGTGAACGATGCAGTGCAAGCAGGACCACGCTACTCAAGCAAGGGTGTGGCGGATCGCCGCCAGGCGGGACGGGCTCGGTCGACCGAGTCCGCCCTGTCTGTGGCCCCATCTGGCCCCCCACGTACGACGACGCAGCGTACGACAATGGACTATGAGACGGCACATTCTAGGGAAACAGGCCCCCTTACGGCGGTGCAATTGTACGTCATCCTGCACCGAATGTCACGGGATACTGATTACCGGGAACGTGCACCCGACGAACGAGCTCTCCAAGTGTTCCACCAGTACCTCAAGTCACTCGGTTGCGTGGTCAATGAAGAGGAGGGAGTACCGTCGGTAGCCCTGACAGGCGTGTTGAACACAGACGACACTGTTCAGCCAGCGGCGGCCCCGATGAGTGTTGCGCCACCAGTCCCAGTTACAGAAGAAACTGGTGCACTGCTGGCTGCCACTCTGGTCTCTTCCAGTGAAGAGGCCACAAATATACCGGAAACTGTACCGCCAGGCGTGACGAGAGAAGACGTCACCGTCCTGCGACGTGACGACACTATCATAGAGACCAACCTTGGCGACCTGCTCGAGGCGGAAGTCATGGCAACACCGCAGCCCTCCAGGAAGAGGCCGGCAGCAACAGAGGGGGACGACTCCTACACATTCTCTCAGTCTGTTTGCAGGAGAAGCCAGAAGCAGAAGATGGGAGACGACCCTGCCCCCACTGAGGCAGACCAGGCGCCAGACAATGGGCTCCCTGTCCCGAAGCGGCGGCACACTGCTCGGGCCAAACGGCTCCAAACAGTGCAGCCGCTCCCAACGACTAACTCATTCATTGACGTCGACGAGCCAGAGGCCATGGAGGCCACTGAGTCACCCAAGCGGCGGGCACCCGCCCCACCACCGATAACTGTCTCATGGATGGACACTTACAAGTCCTTCCCTTAAAAATTTGAGAGAGTTGCGTCTGCTGCCAAGGTCAAATGTGTCGGGCGAGACCTATACCGGGTTTCGACCGCCACCAATGATGACTACCGAGCAGCCATGGAGATCATTAAGACCGACAAGCTACACTGCTTTATGCATAATGTGGAGCCCGTGAAGCAGTTGAAGGTGGTCTTCCGCCGCCTCCCGCTAAAAATGGAGCCCTCGCACCTCAAAGACGAACTGGCGGGGCGGGGCTACATGGCCATCTCCATGACCATCATGAAATCTCCCAGGACGAGGCGAGACATGCCTCTTTTCCTAGTTGTCCTCCCAGACAACTTCGAAAACCGAAAAATCTTCCAGCTGCAGGTGGTGGCCTGGATTGGGGTGGAAGTGGAGCCGCTCAAGGCCAAGGGGAGGCGCACCCAGTGCTAGTCCTGCCAGGGCCTTGACCACGTGGCTAGCTATTGCTTCATGCCGGCTCGCTGTGTCAAGTGCGCCGACTCCCGGGACTGCACGAAGAAGAGAGACGAGGCGCTAAAGTGCTGCAACTGTAGCGAGCCACATGTGGCGAGCTGCAGAGGCTGCGCTGCATTCCGACGCCGCCCACGGCAGAACGGACGATCAGCACCTGCCAGGAAGGTGTAACCTGGCAACAGCTACGCCTCCGCCACCAAGGGGGTGTCTGCTGACGCCACCACAAGACGACAAGTGGCCTTCCCGCCACTTCCGAAGCGGGATTCGAACGAGACCGCATCATCCACCGCACCTGGCTCGTCAGCCCCACAGGCTGACTCACAGGCCAACCACCACAAGGGCGGACGACGCACTGTCCGTCCACTCAACACTCCCGCGCCGCACGCTGCTGGGCGCGCGGTCCAGCGAATGGACGCGATGGCGACCCCCGCGCCCGCCGCTGCGTCTGCACCCCCACCATCAACAGGACCAGGAGCCGCAGACCTGGGAGCCCTTCTGGGCTCTTTCTCTGCCCTGCTCCAACAACTGCCCATGCTAGTCACGGCAGTCACGGAGGCCCTCCAGGCTGCTACCATCACCATGAAGCCGCACCATGGATAATCCACTCATCCATGGACTGACCGTTAGCAGCTTCAACGCAAATAGCCTGTTCCCCCAACAAGGTGAGTTTCGCCAGTTCCTGCAGGACGAGGCCATTGACCTCTGCCTGGTCAGCGAAACTCGCCTTAAACCTAGGGTCCATGTGCATGTAGCAAACTACGTTTGCTACCGCAATGACAGGCCAACAGCCGGCGGTGGCACCGCCATCTATGTACGTGCATCACTCAGGCACCACCAGGTGCATCTCCCGGACCTGGCAACCCTGGAAGCCACTGGGTTGATGGTGACCATGACAGTCGGGCATATCACGTCCGTGGCAGTATACAGGCCACCATGCGGACACCTCCAGGAGGCGGACGTCGACGCGCTGCTGACAGTTGTGGGGAGGTTGTTAATTGTGGGTGACTTCAATGCGAAGCTCCCAGAATGGAACTCCCACCTCACGAATGTCGGTGGCCGCCGACTTTCCCGCGCTGCCGCGAGGAATGGCGCCCTGATCCTGGGCCCATAGGAGCCCAAAATCTACCCAGCTAGAGGACGGCCGGACATGCTCGATGTCGCAGTCATAAAAGGCATTGGGCACCACACGACCACCTCCCCACGGTGTGCACTGTCGTCAGACCACCTGCCGGTGGTCTTCGCCATAGATGTCGCCGGAGCCACGCTGCCACCACGCCGACAGACGTACCGGCACATGGACTGCGAGTGCTTCCAGGGGACAGTCCTGGAATTGATCGTGGACACACCCAATACAGACGCAATGGGCGCAGATGCCGATCTGTGTGTCCTCTCCTGCCAGCTACTGCACACAGCCGACGCAGCCACACCCCCCCCCCCAACCCCAGCCACAGGGGCCCAGGGACTTCTCCCGCAACCTACCGCCTCCGATACAGGAAGCAATCAAGGAGAAGAACAGGCTGTTGCGAGAGTGGCAGCTCACCCGGCAACCAGCGACGAAGCGACGCCTGAACCTCTTGTGGAGAGACATCAAAGCAGCGGCTGAGGTGCACAGGAACATCGTGTGGTCGGCCTTCGTCGCCTCCCTCAACCCAGAGTACGGCAGCACCTGGCACACGGTGAAGTCGTTCCTGCGCCGACGACAGCGCATACCACCAATACTGGTTGGGCAAGACGTCGTCTGCAGCCCAGACAGAAAAGTAGGTGTCCTGGCGGACCAATTAGAATCGTCATTCACTTTGGTGGACGACAATCTGTATGAAGACCACATCCAGCAAGTACCCGAGCAACTCCTGGTGTTCCTGGAGACAAGGGACGACGGGGACATAATCGAATCCATCTCTGAGGCGGAGGTGGCCACACAGCTGAACACGCTCAATACTAGGAAGGTCGGAGGCGCTGATGGGGTCATCAACCACCTGCTGAGGAACCTTCCAGCAGGGGCCCATCTGCAGCTGGCGGATATCTTAAACCAGGTCCTTCACTCGCATGTCTACCCTTCTGTGTGGAAATATGCAGAGGTGGTGGTCATCCCCAAAGTGAACAAAGACCCGCGTGACGCCGTCAATTACAGACCCATCAGACTGCTAACGGCCCTCTCCAATGGGGAACAGAATCAAACACTTCGCCAGCCTCGCGCTGGTAAGAGAAAGAGTGTGTGACGTGCGCCGCCACGTAGATGTCATGTCCAGGGAGTTGTTGTATCCCCACCTTTCCATAGCAGCTACCCTAACCTGAAAAGACTGGGATCAGGTTGATGGTGCCTCCTGGTCCTTGGCTGAATGCTCCATGAGGATATCAACCGCATGACAACAGGCCAAGTTTGAGCGCCTTAAGAAGGAACAACAGGATGGGGACACATGGACAGTGGTCAACTTGAGCGACAAGCAGCTCGATGAGGCCACCTCAAAAGCACTCAGCAAAGGCCTCAACTTTGCAGTGACTCCCAGAAGCGTACCTGTTGCAGCCTTCATCAGTTCAGTTGAGCAGGTCGCCAACATGCTACCTTCCAATGTGTCTGAAGACATACGCAGGGAGATCTTCAGGGCACTCATCAGGACGAAGCCCCCCAAATCCAACATCTCGAGCGAGGAGAGGGTGGCACTCAGGCAGCTATGGGAGGATGACAGCGTTGTAGGTCTGCCAGCTGAGAAGGGTAACTCCACAGTCATCTGAAACAAGTTGGAGTATGATAGGAAGGTGCAACAACGTCTGGAAGACACTGCTTACAAACTAGATGGCGACCCCACTGACAAGGTGGACAAGAAGTCCCAGAAGTTGCTGAAGGAGACAGGTCTACCTGAACAGGTCATCAAGAAGCTTCATCCCAAAGAACCTGTACCAACCAGACTCTATGGACTCTCCAAGGTCCACAAGGAGGGGGTCCCTCTTTGACGTATTGTCAGTAACATCGGTGCAGTGGCATACCTCACTGTACAGTATCTGAAGATATGTGGGCAAATGTACACACCACATTCGGAACTCGGAGGACTTCCTACAATGGCTAAGGCAGCTACACACTGTGGACTCTGACATCATGATCAGTTTCGATGTGGTGTCGCTCTTCACACGAGTGCCACTCACCTATTCACTCAATATCATTGGAGAGAAGTTCGATGGTGTCCTGCTCAACCTGTTCAAGTGTGTACTGACCTCAACATATTTTCTTTATTGGGGGTCAATTTTATGAGCAAATGGAAGGAGTTGCAATGGGCAGCCCTTTATCACCAGTGGTAGCCAACCTTTTCATGGAAAGGTAAGAAGAGGAGCCACTTGCATCAGCCACTTACCAACCCAAGTGCTTTCTTAGGTATGTTGATGACACTTTTGTCATTTGGCCCCATCGCAGGGAGAAGCTAGATGACTTTTTGGAACATCTAAATTCTCGCCACCCAAGTATAAAGTTTACTATTGAGCTACAGAAGGATGGACAGCTCCCATTTCTGGATGTCCTGGTCAAGAGGAAGGCAGATGGCACTCTGGGGCACATTGTGTATCGTAAGCCTACCCACACTGATTTATACCTTCAAGCCAGTAGCTGCCACCACCCGGCACAGAAGAATGGAGTCTGGAAAACATTAATTAACAGGGCTCGGGCTCTGTCGGATATGGAAAGTCTGGCTTCAGAGATAGAACATCTACAGCTGGTGTTCAGCAGAAATGGATACTCCTCCACAGACATCCGAAGAGCACTTCGTGCTACCAGCCAACCACAGGGTACAGAAGAGAAGCCAGAGGAGGCGAAGAATGTGGCATACCTGCCATATGCTGGACCTATTTCAGCAAGATCAGCAGATTCTTTCAAAATATCAGAAGTATCTTCTGTCCACCCTCCAAAATTGGGACAATGCTAGGGAGTGTGAAGGACGACCTGGGGCTACGTATACCAGGCTTTTACAACATCCCATGCCAGTGTGGAAAATTATACATTGGCCAGACAACCAGGACGGTGGACATCAGGTGCAAAGGACACCAGAGGCACACCAGACTCGTACAGGCAACCAAATCCGCCGTAGCGGAGCACTGCCTGGAGCTTGGTCATTCAATGGACTACAAAACACCAACATTATGACACAGACTCCTAGATTTTGAGACAGTGTCATAAAGGAGGCCATCGAGATCAAGGTCACAGCCAACCTAATAAACCGAGACAGCGGTTACCAGCTCAGCTTGGCGTGGAGTGCTGCTCAGGAGCTTATCAGGGCCCAACGAAAGGAACCAAGAAACTCCTCAAGAGCTAGTCACACTGCAGGAGAAGCGCAGGGCGGGCGCGGACCGCGAACGCAACTCCCGATGCAGGACGGGCCTCTGACAGCCGCCACGACCGCAAATGATGGTCGAGCCGAGCAAGGACGACTGTCAGAGCACCAGGGAAGTGCCAACACCTCAGGTGCAGCGTCAGGAGGGTGCGGGCCGCGAACGAAACGCCCGACAAACGACGGGTCTCAGAGAGCTGCCACAGATGGAGATCAAGTCGGGCGCGGACGTACGAGGGAGCACCAGGGAAGAGACAACAGCTTACAAGCAGCGCGAGGCGGGCGCGGACGGCGAACGGGCATCAGACAGCTGCCGCAACTGGAGATGGTGGATGAGGCGGGCGGGGAAGTCTGCAGGAGCACCCGATTATTCCACATGTCATTTTAAATATTGCTTCCTGAGTAATACAAATAGTTAGTCAAAACCTTCGTGAAATTAGCGGATCATAAATCTCCCAGTGTTTGGCCAGTTCAAAAACCAACAGTGCATGCAAGCAGTCAGATTAAGTATCATCCAGTTGGCCGAATCGCACTTGCGTCAACATATTGAAGTAAATAAATCTAGTTGAGCCATGTGTGGCTCATGTTCGTGCCATCTATTACTTAACATCCTGTTTTTGCCGTACCGCCACCTCGTTAAGTTAGTTTCACTTACTTGTGGCACTGAGTTCCTGCTTTGTCTGTCCATGAGGGGAAGCAGCACCGCCTATCTATATAAGCCCTGCCGTATTATCTTTGCTGGACTGCTATGACTTCCCAGTCGTCGTGTGTCTACCAGTCAGTTGCAATGTGCCAGCAGTCAATTCGGACATGGCAGTGTTTGAGTTGGCACGCGGCACAAGTTCAGTCGGGGTGTGGCAGCAGTGAGGTCCGGACCGCCATGACTCGCCCGACGGTAGCCGACACACATGTTTGGAGTTGCGACAACTTTGATTGGTCGTCGGTCGGTCGTCTTCCCGGACTAGGTGCATTTTGGCCGGCGATGGCTCATGGGTTGATGGTATGTGCTGACTCATGACTCGTCCCTGGTATTGTACAGTCACTGCCATTAACATTGTCTGCTCCTTCGTGCAAGCGTTCGTGAAACTATGTGTAGTTTGTGTGATTTTGATGGACAAGTTATTTTAAATGTTGTCGGCGTACTGGCTCTGAGCAGTCGGTCGGTTGGCGTGGAGCAGCGAGGAATTCTCGGTGAGGCGTAGTTTGGCCGGGGCTCGCTGATGGTCTCTACGTGGTGTCGGACAGTGTGGCACTGTTCCCATTGCTACGAGGTCCATGGCTCACCGGCTCTTGACACGAAAGTTGAGTTTTGATTTAACGTAACGTGTATCGACAGGACATGTGGCCTGTATTTGAAGAAGTGTCATGATGATCTCTCCATTGGCAAAAGATTCCGGAATAGTCCCCCATTCGGATCTCCAGGAGGGGACTGCCAAGGGGGAGGTTACCATGAGAAAAAGATTGAATAATCAACGAAAGGATAACGTTCTACGAGTCGGGGCATGGAATGTCAGGAGCTTGAACATGGTAGGGAAACTAGAAAATCTTAAAAGGGAAATACAAAGGCTCAATCTAGATATAGTATAGGTCAGTGTAGTGAAGTGGAAGGAAGACAAGGATTTCTGGTCAGATGAGTATCGGGTAATATCAACAGCAGCAGAAAATGGTATGACAGGTGTAGGACTCGTTAAGAATAGGAACGTAGGGCAGAGGGTGTGTTACTGTGAACAGTTCAGTGACCGGGTTGTTCAAATCAGAATCGACAGCAGACCAACACCGACAACGATAGTTCAGGTATACATGCCGACGTCGCAAGCTGAAGATGAACAGATAGAGAAAGTGTATGAGGATATTGAAAGGGTAATGCAGTATGTAAAGGGGGACGAAAATCTAATAGTCATGGGCGACTGAAATGCAGTTGTAGGGGAAGGAGTAGAAGAAAAGGTTAAAGGAGAATATGGGCTTGATACAAGGAATGAAAGAAGAGAAAGACTAATTGAGCTCTGTACCAAGTTTCAGCTAGTAATAGCGAATACCCTGTTCAAGAATCACAAGAGGAGGAGGTATACTTGGAAAAGACGGGGATATACGGGAAGATTTCAATTGGATTACATCATGGTCAGACAGAGATTCCGAAATCAGATGCTGGATTGTAAGGCGTACCCAGGAGCAGATCACAATATAGTAGTGATGAAGAGTAGGCTGAAGTTCAAGACATTAGTCAGGAAGAATCAATACGCAAAGAAGTGGGATACGGAAGTACTAAGGAATGACGAGACACGTTTGAAGTTCTCTAACGCTATAGATACAGCAATAAGGAATAGCGCAGTAAGCAGTACAGTTTAAGAGGAATGGACTTCTCTAAAAAGGGCCATCACATAAGTTGGGAAGGAAAACATAGGTACAAAGAAGGTAGCTGCGAAGAAACCATGGGTAACAGAATAAATACTTCAGTTGATTGATGAAAGGAGGAAGTACAAACATGATCCGGGAAAACCAGGAATACAGAAATACAAGTCTCTGGGGAATGAAGTAAATAGGAAGTGCAGGGAAGCTAAGACGAAATGGCTGCAGGAAAAATGTGAAGACATCGAAAAAGATATGATTGTCGGAAGGACAGACTCAGCATACAGGAAAGTCAAAACAACCTTTGGTGACATTAAAAGCAACGGTGGTAACATTAAGAGTGCAACGGGAATTCCACTGTTAAATGCAGAGGAGAGAGCAGATAGGTGGAAAGAATACATTGAAAGCCTCTATGAGGGTGAAGATTTGTCTGATGTGATAGAAGAAGAAACAGGAGTCGATTTAGAAGAGACAGGGGATCCAGTATTAGAATCGGAATTTAAAAGAGCTTTGGAGGACTTACGGTCAAATAGGGCAGAAGGGATAGATAACATTCCATCAGAATTTCTAAAATCATTGGGGGAAGTGACAACATAACGACTACTCACGCTGGTGTGTAGAATATATGAGTCTGGCGATATACCATCTAACTTTCGGAAAAGCATCATCCACACAATTCCGATGACGGCAAGAGCTGACAAGTGCGAGAATTATCGCACAATCAGCTTAACAGCTCATGCATCGAAGCTGCTTACAAGAATAATATACAGAAGAATGGAAAAGAAAATTCAGAATGCGCTAGGTGACGATCAGTTCGGCTTTAGGAAAAGTAAAGGGACGAGAGAGGCAATTCTGACGTTACGGTTAATAATGGAAGCAAGGCTAAAGAAAAATCAAGACACTTTCATAGGATTTGTCGACCTGGAAAAAGCGTTCGACAATATAAAGTGGTGCAAGCTGTTCTAGATTCTTAAAAAAGTAGGGGTAAGCTATAGGGAGAGACGGGTCATATACAATATGTACAACAACCAAGAGGGAATAATAAGAGTGGACGATCAAGAACGAAGTGCTCGTATTAAGAAGGGTGTAAGACAAGACTGTAGCCTTTCGCCCCTACTCTTCAATCCGTACATCGAGGAAGCAATGATGGAAATAAAAGAAAGGTTCAGGAGTGGAATTAAAATACAAGGTGAAAGGATGTCAATGAGACGATTCGCTGATGACATTGCTATCCTGAGTGAAAGTGAAGAAGAATTAAATGATCTGCTGAACGGAATGAACAGTCGAATGAGTACACAGTATGGTTTGAGAGTAAATCGGAGAAAGACAAAGGTAATGAGAAGTAGTAGAAATGAGAACAGCGAGAAACTTAACATCAGGATTGATGGTCACGAAGTCAATAAAGTTAAGGAATTCTGCTACCTAGGCAGTAAAATAACCAATGACGGACGGAGCAAGGAGGACATCAAAAGCAGACTCGCTATGGCAAAAAAGGCATTTCTGGCCAAGAGTAGTCTACTAATATCAAATACGGCCTTAATTAATCGTTGCATTTGAGATGTGGTGCTATAGACGAATGTTGCAAATTAGGTGGACTGATAAGGTAAGGAATGAGGACGTTCTACGCAGAATCGGAGAGGGAAGGAATATGTGGAAAACACTGATAAGGAGAAGGGACAGGATGATAGGACATCTGCTAAGACATGAGAGAATGACTTCCATGGTACTAGAGGGAGCTGTAGAGGGCAAAAACTGTAGAGGAAGACAGAGATTGGAATACGTCAAGCAAATAATTGAGGACGTAGCTCGCAAGTGCTACTCTGAGATGAAGAGGTTAGCACAGGAAAGGAATTCGTGGCGGGCCGCATCAAACCACTCAGTAGACTGACGAAAAAAAAAAACAAAAAACCAAAAAAAAGAAAAAACAGCAACTCAAGACTGTACACATAGTGTCGTTTGGAGTTCGTTGTAAACTGTTGGTATAATTCCGCGAGCCACAGCGTGTTTTTCTAGTTGGAAAATTCTAGGCACCCTCCAGTGGAGTTTCACTGTCTTTCGTTATTCGAAATGAAGTGCACCAGTGGGATCTTCTGCCTTGTGGACATTAACGCTCCGGTTACCTGCCCTGGGCGTTGACGTAAATTTCAGGCAGTCTAGTTTCCTCATCGTGTTGTTGCTGTCCAGCACGGTGTGTAGTTTGACAGCTCCTTGTATGACTGGTTGTGGGCGCCAATATCTTCTACGTTGTTCCGTTGAACTCCCTGTTGTGCCCCGGTCGGGTGAAGTGGAAGTTATCCCGTCGGTGGGTCCGCTGACTGTTCGTCAGTTGGGTTGTCGTCGGATCGTGAATGGTTGGCCAGACTGCCTGTGCCACCTAAGTGAGCATTAGTGTTTCAATTATAGGTCGACCCTCGAACATCTGGACGCCGTTGTGTGGAGTGCCTTTTTTTTAAATTGGTTCTTGTTGTTTGTACTTGTATGGCTTCTAGCTGGTTTTTTGTTTTAGTCTTACGGCCTTCAGCCTAGTTTAAAGTACTATTTCACGTAATCCCTTTGGCATTTTAAAAGCATTTTGAATTTTTAAGCCTTCGGCCTTCAGCCGATTTGAATTTAACTTGTTTATTTCAACCTGTTGAATTTTTAAGTGTTCGGCGTTCAGCTGGTTTGAGTTTCAGTTGTTTGTTCTTAAGGCCTTCAGCGTGAATTAAAGAACTTTTTTAAGATAAGGCTTGCCTTTTAAATTTCAGATTATGCTTGCCTTTTTAATTTCTTGACCTTAGCCGTTTTTAAATTGAAGTGGCTATTTGCAGTTAATTAAGTCCCAAAGATTAAAGCTGTGCGTTTAAAAAATGTTTTTCGGCTCTTGTAATGTTTGATCAAATAATAATGTTGTATGTTCGAGTGTAACTGACAGCCCTTTATTTTGGCCCCTTTCCACAGTTTATTCTATCTGTCCTGTCCAGCGGGTTAAGCAGGGTATTTCACTAGTAATTACTCAACTGACAAATTAGCCGATAGGCAGTTTGACAACTTACACGCGCTACAAGTAAAGAAATTAAAAGGAGAGCTGCAGCAGGCAGGCAGTGATTAAGACCCAAATAAATACATCGACGTGCTGTGCAACCCCGTCTTGGCAAAGTTCTAGTGGGCACGTAAAGTGTAAGCCTGCACCTGGATGGAGCTCGGACTTTGATCCGCATTCGGAAGCTATCCCCTTCTCTAGCAACCAGGTATATTTTACCCAAGTCGCACCAAAGAAATACAAATGGTAGCCTAATTAACAGAGAAATACAGAATTCAGTACAGGAATTGGGCCAGGAGTCTATTGTAGACCGAACGCCACCGCACGACAGTGAAATTTACAGCAACAATAAAAAAAGTAAATAATTTTTCAGTGAGTTAATGAAATAAAATCAAGGAAACTTGTAATGTGGTCAGAGTCAAAGCACGGTTCGAAACCAGTTGCCGAGCAGTAGGTTCTACTGCCAACCACAAATTGTATCAAACTTGCGCTGCGTGGGCGAGAAATAAACAACTAACCTTCACGCGAAACGGAGCTCTAAACCCCAAACAAAGCCATTAGGTTGGCTACCGAACCCCTGACTAACAGCAGAGAAAACATAACCTTTTGAATAATATTACAGCCACCTATAAGATAGAGGTAATAAACTTCTGATAAAACCCTCACTGAGACAGACGTAATAATTAACGTAAAAGGCCTACCCTCACAAACAATAAGAAAAAAATAGTCAAACTAGGTAGTATAAGTACCCAATAAGGCAATAAATGCAATTGAGAGCTCGAGTGATAGTACATGCGGGGTGTGACGCATGAAATGAATCCACGCAACATATACACTCCTGGAAATTGAAATAAGAACACCGTGAATTCATTGTCCTAGGAAGAGGAAACTTTATTGACACATTCCTGGGGTCAGATACATCACATGATCACACTGACAGAACCACAGGCACATAGACACAGGCAACAGAGCATGCACAATGTCGGCACTAGTACAGTGTATATCCACCTTTCGCAGCAATGCAGGCTGCTGTTCTCCCATGGAGACGATCGTAGAGATGCTGGATGTAGTCCTGTGGAACGGCTTGCCATGCCATTTCCACCTGGCGCCTCAGTTGGACCAGCGATCGTGCTGGACGTGCAGACCGCGTGAGACGACGCTTCATCCAGTCCCAAACATGCTCAATGGGGGACAGATCCGGAGATCTTGCTGGCCAGGGTAGTTGACTTACACCTTCTAGAGCACGTTGGGTGGCACGGGATACATGCGGACGTGCATTGTCCTGTTGGAACAGCAAGTTCCCTTGCCGGTCTAGGAATGGTAGAACGATGGGTTCGATGACGGTTTGGATGTACCGTGCACTATTCAGTGTCCCCTCGACGATCACCAGTGGTGTACGGCCAGTGTAGGAGATCGCTCCCCACACCATGATGCCGGGTGTTGGCCCTGTGTGCCTCGGTCGTATGCAGTCCTGATTGTGGCGCTCACCTGCACGGCACCAAACACGCATACGACCATCATTGGCACCAAGGCAGAAGCGACTCTCATCGCTGAAGACGACACGTCTCCATTCGTCCCTCCATTCACGCCTGTCGCGACACCACTGGAGGCGGGCTGCACGATGTTGGGGCGTGAGCGGAAGACGGCCTAACGGTGTGCGGGACCGTAGCCCAGCTTCATGGAGACGGTTGCGAATGGTCCTCGCCGATACCCCAGGAGCAACAGTGTCCCTAATTTGCTGGGAAGTGGCGGTGCGGTCCCCTACGGCACTGCGTAGGATCCTACGGTCTTGGCGTGCATCCGTGCGTCGCTGCGGTCCGGTCCCAGGTCGACGGGCACGTGCACCTTCCGCCGACCACTGGCGACAACATCGATGTACTGTGGAGACCTCACGCCCCACGTGTTGAGCAATTCGGCGGTACGTCCACCCGGCCTCCCGCATGCCCACTATACGCCCTCGCTCAAAGTCCGTCAACTGCACATACGGTTCACGTCCACGCTGTCGCGGCATGCTACCAGTGTTAAAGACTGCGATGGAGCTCCGTATGCCACGGCAAACTGGCTGACACTGACGGCGGCGGTGCACAAATGCTGCGCAGCTAGCGCCATTCGACGGCCAACACCGCGGTTCCTGGTGTGTCCGCTGTGCCGTGCGTGTGATCATTGCTTGTACAGCCCTCTCGCAGTGTCCGGAGCAAGTATGGTGGGTCTGACACACCGGTGTCAATGTGTTCTTTTTTCCATTTCCAGGAGTGTAGATGTGCGCCGCCACAAATCCGATGCCGCACAACAGCCGACTAGGAAGCAAATAACAGACTGGAGCATTAAATAACGAACCAAATTCAGTAATTTTACAGGAGTGCACTCGCATCTTTCCTGCCTAGAAACAGATGCGGGATCAATTACCAGAAATCTGATATGTAACCGGACGTAACTTCGAACAATCAACCAGAAAAATACCGACCTAAACAATAATACGGAGTGTTCAAAAAGTCTCTCCTCAGTGCCGTATGATTGTTAACCGCGCGTGCCGTATGATTTTTCGCCTTTCTAGGTTACTTCCCGTCAAGTGGACTCTCCCAACATTGCACTGTTTCTTTTATCTCAGTCAGCGTCATTAGTACCGTTGGTGTGTGTCTTTACGTGTTGACGGGAACGTTGAAGTTTAGTTCCTTTGTTCGTTTGTTTCGTTTTTGTCACTGTTTAAATGCTACCCATTGAAGAACGTGTGATTTTAGTCGAACGAGTGTTCAAAGCTGGCGGTAAATACACAGTTTCAGTTCGTCAAACATTTAATTCAGTTTTCCTCGAGACAACACTCTCACATAGCTATACTGTGCGAGATTTCATTAACAAATTTCGAAGTACGGGTTCAGTGACAGATTCACCGAGAAGTGGTCGTCCTAGCGTTTTGTCTGAGGATAGACTACTCGATATTTCCGATAAAATGTTTATTAGTCCGAACAAATCAGTAAGAAAACTCGCCCAGGAAATCGATTCTAGTGTCGGAACGGCACACACAGCTGTAAGGAAAAAGTTAGTACTTTTCGCATACAAAGTGACAGTCGTGCAAGAACTGAAGAATACTAATCATGGCAAGAGACTGCATTATTGACAATGGTTCAAAAATTTCGTTCAACAAAATGGAAGGGATATTCTTAATGAAATGGTTTTCACTGATGAGGCGTGGTTTCATTTATCTGGGTCCATGAACTCGCAAAATTCTGCAAATCCATTGTGTATTCATGAAGAACCACTTCATTCTGTGAAAATAGGAGTTTGAATTGCAATTTCTAGACGTCGGATTGTAGGTCCCATATTTTTCAGCGAAGCAATAAACGCACATCGATACTGCAGTGATATTCTGTACCCATTCATAGGAGAACTTGTGTGAAGTGAAATGCTGAACGGTTATTTTCAACAAGATTGTGCAACCGCTCATACAGCTCGCGTTTGAATGTCACTGCTTGCTGATGTTTTCGGTGATCGCATAATCTCACAGGGACTTTGGACTCCACAATCACGTGAATTAACACCTCCTGACTTTTTCTTCTGGGGTGCAGCGAAAGCTACTGTCTATAAAAACCGTCCAAAATCCATCGATGAATAGAAAACTGTGATATCCACTTTCACTGCTTCTGTTCGAGAAGAAATGTTACAGCTTGTGTTTGGAAACATGATTAGACGAATTGAACTGTGTATTCAACAACAGGGGGGTGGGGGGGCGGGGATGCTTTCAACATTTAATGTGAAAATTTGTAAATAAAAAAGAATATTCAACAAATTAATATCTTGTATTTCACTGAGTTTCATTTCGGTATATTCACTGCGGCATAAGGCACACGCGGCTAACAATCACACAACACTGCGGAGAGACTTTTTGAACAACCCGTAGTACTGGTACAGTGAATCTAGTTATAGCTGTGGTTACTGCCGATGCTCGGCTCACTCCCGTTCGGTAAACTAAACCGAAAGCTCACTAGACATATCCGTACAATGACGCAGAAAGACAGCGTGGAACCGACACACAATTGGCAATACAGTGGCGGTCGACCGCACGCCTCCAAGTTCTCTCGACCACTGAATCACACAACACGTTCCATCCCTCGGTATGAGTTCCACTCGTCGAAAGATTTGCACCCGGCCACAACAGAGGTAATAATGGTTCCAAGTCCACGAACCCGCCTGAGTGTCTCTTGCTGGTAACGCTGCTACTCTCAGAGCCGGTGGCCGCTAACGCCGAACTTGTATGAGCCATCAACTGCCGGTTCACTACTCGCCTTGCAACCAGTTCCAACTCGGTCTCCGCACTCCGAGCGAACTGTTTTACCATTCTGCTCTCACTGTCGCTCCCCTCGAGCTATCGATCTCTGCGCGAACCATGCTCTCGTAACGGAAAGATGTTCCACTACAAACCGTGGCGCGACTTACCGATCACGCAACGGTTCACAACTGTCATTGAATTTCTTCTGGTGAAAAACCGGCGCATCATCGATATTGATAGGTGCTTCCACAAAGTCTGCGGGATACCTGACAGTGAACAAGAGCACGTTGACTCCGACGTCGAGCAGTAAAGTGGTACCATGGTGACAAATGGTTCACAGTAAGCATTGTGGGACTCAACATCACAGTGGTTATGTTCGTCAAGATGCTGGCCAAACAACGCTTTTGTATGTACAGTGCCAGTAGTACACTCTTGGAAATATTTTAAGAATTTGCAGCCAGTTTGCCTGATATATTGTCTATCACAGTCGTTGCACTGTATTTTGTAGATTACACACTTTTATTGTTAGTTATATTCGCCAATTGTATGTTTCAAATTTTTAGTAGTAGGTTGTTAGTTGCAAGAGTTTCGTCATTTCTTCTGCTTTTTAATAATGTCCTTATTTTGTCTGAAATAAGTTTCATATGAGTAAATGTAGTAAACCTCCTACTGCTTGTAACGCCGGAAATGCATATCCTCCTATTTCCATCTATTGTACTATTTTTTTCCTTGCTTTGTTACCTCAAGATATGACATTTCTGTCTCTTTGTATATTGTAATTGTTTTACTATTTGTATATTTATGCATTTATGTCGATGTATAATTGGTTTGTTTCGTAAATATTATTTGTATTTTTACGCTGGGTCTTGCCTAGGGAAAACTGCTATCGAACGATTACGTCGATAGGTCGTGTGAAGAATCAAAGTGTGTAGGATCTTTGGTAGTGTAAACTCTGCCGCGTGGAGTGCGGGCTGAGAGAAGGAGTCTGGCTGGAGTAGCGAGTGGAGCAGGTGTGTTGTGTGACGCTCCCGCGAGTTGCCGCGCTTTCGGGGTTTGGCAGCATGTAATTGCGCTCGACTTGCGATGATAGTTTCTGACATGGTGTCGCGGACGGGAAACATTAACTAGCGCACATCAAGAGCCCGTTTCGTCTGGTGACCGTGTCAAGAAGAAGGCGTGCCAACATCCAGCTTCTGCAACAGCGACGGCCGACAATGAGTGACTGTCGCCACCTCCTCGACCGACGGCTTCAAACCTTCAATCAACCGACAAGGAAGACTGGACGCAAGTAAAGTTTTAGAACTGTATGGCAGACCTCAGCTTTTCAAACTGTACCATTTTCGTAACTATAATTACAGCAACTTAGCATGAACCTTTGTTGCTCATTGTCCCAATTGCATTGCCAAGCAGGGTCCCTTCCTTTTCCGGAATGAACCCGAGTGTCGTTGAAATTCAGACGCCAGCATTAAAGTAACATCATTTCACTGCTTTAATTTCAAAGTTCAGTTAGCTGGATACAATATTCAGATTACACAAGCACAAATTAAGAGTGCGAGTTTTGTTACCATATTTTAGCTTACCTGTGACTGCAGCTCAGCTTGGTACGTACTAAATTTTACTTTTGTTAATTGTTCAGAATCATTTAATTCAGGCTCAAAGTTAAATCTCTTCTTTCTAAATTGCGTAGATTCAAGTAGCTTTTGAAATGATTGTTGAGGTAGTCCAAGACTAACCGTATTTTACTGAATTTCGATGTGCTTCAGAAAGAAAGCTCACTATTAACTTCAGTCACTAAATTAACTTTCGATTTTCCGGTTTTATTAAATCTTTTGCTAAATTAAGTCAGGGTGTAGCGAAATTTATTACTTCCGACTAACTTTCAGTTTTCACACTACACGCATTAACCTTCAGTTGCCACGCTTCTAGTGCTAATTATATGTGTAATAACCTTTCTTTTTCAGTTACTATAGTAATTGTCCTTAGGACTGGCGACCGTGATTTCCCCCAAATCTCAAATACCTAATTACCGCTAGTTAATTGTTAACGTAACGGCAGCACATTTACTTTCTTTATTAACTTTACCCCTTTTCAAAATTAATTTCCACCAGTTTCATTAGCACAGTTCCTTTCATTTAGATGTAACCCTTTCCTCCCTCTTTACCGACAGGTTAACTTCGGTGACGATTGCTTTTCCAAAACTCCCATTAGGTACACGCGGTTTCATTTTTCACTGTCATTAAGGTCGGTAAGTGAGGGGGAGGTTACACGTGGCGACCTGGTGACAGGACAATCTTCGGATTTGAGGTTGTTCTGGACACGAATTTTGCATTGTGCAAATCTCGTAACAAAGTACTGGTTACGTACAGGCCGTTACGTCAGCGAGAATAAGTAGTGGGAGTAATCCTAATTATGTTTGAGGTTTGGCATTTATATTGAAAATTATTAAAATGAGTGAAGGCAACAATTGCCAAAATTTGGTAGACTTGGATACGGAACAATCGGTCGAACAGTGGGAAACGCGCACCGTGGTACCCATTGTTCAGGGGCAGGCGGCTAGCATGAAAGACGCGACCGCCGAAACGCAACAAAGAGCAGAAATGGAATTCCACACTTTAGAAAATGTTTCGGAATCGGAAGTGAAAATCAAATGTGAATCCCTTGATGACGAATACGGGGGGACAATTAAAGAGGAAGCCGCTACGGAAGTAAAACCGGTAGTTTCCGGGAATTTAACTGATTTATGGAATGTTTTGATTAACGAAATCAAGAGTCAATCGGCAGAAATTAAAGCTCTGTCTGCCAAGCTAGAAGATCAGGCTGCCAAGTAAGAAGCTCAGGCTGCCAAGCAAGAAACTCAGGCTGTCAAGCAAGAGGCTCGGGCTGCCAAGCAAGAAGCTCAGTCTGAAAAAATTGAACGGATGCTAGACATCAGAACAAAGCTATTAACGTTGTTAACAACAATGTTGGAGTTGTTAATACAAAAGTTGATAAAATCAAAGAAGATATTGTTGTAATTAATACCGAAATCGGTAATCTTAAACAGGAAATGATAGGCGTTCAGGCGGAAATTGCGAGCATAAATACTCGTTTTGATTCCGAAATTAGCAGAATCGAGAAAAGTGTAGGAGCAGCAGTTGCTCCGATCATCGAGAATAAGGTGACGGAACAAATTCAATTAGTGAAAAAGAGGATCAACAGAAGGTGGAAACTTTAAAGGCTTTAGTGTCCAAAGTAGACACTAAAGTGAGGGAGCAGGCTAATACCTGCGAAGAGAAAAAGAGGGAAGTGGAAACGCTTGCGACAACCACTTGCCAAGTAATTACGAGAGTGTCGGAATTAGAAAAGAAACTTGACGAAAAACAGAGCTATGTGCCAATCTGTGCACATAGTTCGGAATTGTTGACGAAAGAGGAGCGGTTCGACCCCTAGAAAAAAGGCGGTATACACGCGACGGATTTCATTAAAAATTGTGAAAGAGTTTTACCCAGATCATGGACTAATGAGAGAAAAATTAATGCGGTTATTGATGTGCTGGCTGGTGATGCCAAGCGTTGGGGCTTAAATCTCAACATTACGAACCTGACTTTTGACGAGTTTAAAAATTTGTTTCTGGCTGAATACTGGCCAGAGCAAAAACAGCAAAGTGTCTGGCGCGAATTTGTCGTATCGAGGCCTTTCGATGCGAATTCGCGCGGTACGATGAGGGAGTTTTGTGAGGGCTGGATCCGCAAGTTGGAATATTTGCGTGATCACCGCACGGAATCCGAAATAGTCTGGAAACTCTACAAGAAGCTTCCAGATGATACAAAACGCTACGTAGGAAGCAATTACAGGACAATCAATGATTTCCTGGAAAGAGTTGAGGACGAGGACAATTGGCGCAATAATCGCGACACTGGTAGAGGCCGTGGTAACAACAACGAGTACCACCCCAACCATAACAACGATAACCATGGGAATAATGCATACCGCAGCAATAACAATAATGGTTCGGACCGTAATAACAATCGGTACAATGCAAATAATAACAGGAATGACAGAAACCAGTATCATACTAACGTTATACGGGCTTCACAGAATAGTAATAACGCCAGAGGGTGTGATCAGCCGCCTCAGCAGCATCCGGGGAGCGTATCTGCTGGGACGAGACAGGGAAACCATTAGCCGCGCCGGTGAGGGGCCGACCGGGCGTGGAGAAATTTTGGCGGCCCAATAACAGGAGAAAACCCAGGTATCGTCATTATGAAAATTCCGTGTGGAATAGTCAACGGCGGGAGTGTGTGCCAGTGTTAGGAGAAAGGAGTGCGCCCACAAGAAGTAGATCAGCTGTATACACGGCAGTAGAAAATACATTCACTGTCAGTGAGAACAATTTAAGTAGTGTTCCGGAAATCGATTATAAAGTGGCAGCTGTAATACCCACAGCGGAACTGGAGATTGAGTTTAATAATGATTCACAAGTGTTCAGAGAAGATCAGATGTCGGATAAAACGTCCATCATCGAGCGAGGGGATGCAGAGAGGGATGAGGTCTGGTTAAGGCAGTTCGGTCGCTTATACGACGAACTAAGAGATTATGGGGGCCTGTATGGGAGAAGTGTTTATGGGGAGCGCGTGCAGGATTTTCCGCGTCTCGTCCCGCAGGAAGATAGTGTTTGTGAAATGATAGAAAGTTCTGGCCCTAACCGGCAGACTTTACTAGAAATAGTTGATGTTAAGGGGGAGCACGAGCAAGATTCGTCGTGTTTCGTCCCGCAGGAGTTAGATATTGAAGTAGTAACGGAAAGTTCTGGCCCTAACCGGCAGACCTTACCGAAAGTTTCAGTGGTAGAAGTAACCGACCCATCCGATGCAAACCTCCAGTTTAAACATTGCGAGAGTATTAAGGAGAAAGATTGCGAAAATTTTAGTGATAGCCGGACACGATTGGTAGAAAAGCACATAGATTACAGCGTGTATGAGATTAGAGCTGACGTTATGCGGTCAGACGGTAGCAGTGTGGGTTGCGCAGATCCAGAGGAAGTAATTGCAGATACTACTGGGCACATTCCTCCAGGTAGATTGGCAGATGAGATTAATCTGACCAAAGAGGAATCAACGAAGGTGACAATTAGTGAATTGATAGCAAAGCAACACTCACTTGTTGACGAGTTAGAGAAAAAGGTTTCGGTATTGGAGGCGAAGCTACAGACTAAGCCTCAGGACAAACGTTTTGAAATTAAAACTGTATGTGAACAGAGGCTGAAAAAGCCGCCAGATAAGCCAGATTTAGGATTAAAGCCGGATGGTTTTTTCTGGAATGACCTGGATATAGACGAGGATTTACTGTGGGAAAATAAAGAAACAGTCGAGGACAAGTGTAGACAGATAGTAGTGTCTGCTAATATGCACGGCCTACAACTAAACGTGTTGATTGACACCGGTGCAGAATTGAGTGCTGTATCTGGGAAAATATTTCAGTTACTGAAAGACAGACCTGACATCGTAGCTATGCCAGTAACAGGAGTAAAATTATCGGTGCTACTGGGAAGGCCAGTAAACCGGTCACAAAACAGATTTTTGTCCACTTCAAGATATGTGGGGCACGATTTGAACAAGAGTTTGTCGTCGTGCCAGACTTAACTACGGAAGTAATTATCGGGTTAGACTGGCTATTAAAGTACCGTGCAGTGATTAACTGCGAAAGCAGAACTTTGACATGTACGTCACAAGATAAAACAACAGTAGTTAGTTTTGACGAGGCAGGAGACGGTGTACATAAGCAATACCAGCCTATACACATTGTTAACTGGCCGGATGACATTAATGTAGGAATGAATTTGAACTGCCGTAACGTGAGGAATTTCGGCATTGACAAAAGTGTAGAAAGTGAATTGGAAGAGATAAACAAATTCCCTCCACGGATTGACATCAGTATTGGTGTGAAAAAAGATCGTTTGCGAGAAGTAATGAAGCTAAAAGCCGATGCTCGCATACGTCGTCATGACGCTAAAGCGCGTTTTGCTAAGTTTGCAATCGGAGACTTAGTACTTGTAAAAGCTCATGAGAAATCGAGCGAGATAGACAATGAAATCTCTAAATGTAAGTTTGTTTATAATGGACCATATAAAGTCATTGGTATACCTCACACAAATGCTTATTGCTTAGAGTATCCAAGCTCTGGAAAACGATTAGGTATACGGAATATTGTAGACTTGAAATTGTACCAACCTAGGATCGATTAATACCACACAATGGGTAATTTGTACAGTATGTTAATATAGAGTGTAAGATTTAAGGATGTGCCATGTTACGATGCTTTTGCCTGACCTAGAGGTCATTAAAGAAGTTGTAATTAATAAGTAATTAATTTTGACTAGATGATTTAAGAGTAACTGATTAGTAATCATCTGAAAAATCCAAGCTGCTAGTTTAAGTTTTCAGCTGAGTCACAGTAGATTAAGCGATGTAAATATGATTTTGTAACTTTCTGTAATATTTCATGAATGTGTGTTTTTATTAGTCATTGCCGATGTACTTAGACGCTGTTTTAAGTTTCAGGCTAGTACATGCGTGTGATGATGGACAGTGTTGAGTTATCCACTGTGATAGTATTAAGGGACTCCTTGAGATTACTCGGGAGTGAGTTTTTCCTAAAGAATTCAGTGAAACGGACGTTCTGGAAATGCCGTCACACAGGCAGGTGAGATCAAGCGTGCCGCACAGGCGGGCGCAACAATACTTGCGAGGCGAAGCCGCTGTCGGCTCTGTGCCGCTGTCGGCTCTTGTACCGCTGTCGGCATTCTTTGTACTTGCGGGTACGGAAGGCGGAACTGTTTTTCTTCCTGGACAGCTGAAAGAATTCTACTGTCAATATTTATGTTTTATTTTATCTGCTGTATATTATTTTCTTGTTTAGCGTTAATTGGACATGACGAGAATATTAATTATGAAAAGGTTACATAAAATTGTGTATTCTAAGTAATTAATTATTAGTTTGCGTATTTTGATATACCTGTTTTTTATGACCATGTACTCTGATCAATTTTGCAAATAGTATTCCATTTCTTATAGTGTTACGAATTTGAATGATTTTGGAATAGCTAAACCATTTTCTATGTTTTCTATGAATTTTGATATGTTGTCAACCTGTTTTATTTTGTGCAAGATGACAGAGTGGAATAAGATTAGGAGTGTCTCCACTCAATTATTATTGTCTAAAAAATTGGGTTATGGTTAATTAGACGAATGCTAAATTTTTTTGATGTTTTGAGCATATGCATTTCCGCTGTTTCTTTTTTGGGACATTTTCTGAGTCTGTTTACGCTACACGAAAATCCTCAGACAATGTGGGGCACGTGTAACGCCGGAAATGCATATCCTCCTATTTCCATCTATTGTACTATTTTTTTCCTTGCTTTGTTACCTCAAGATATGACATTTCTGTCTCTTTGTATATTGTAATTGTTTTACTATTTGTATATTTATGCATTTATGTCGATGTATAATTGGTTTGTTTCGTAAATATTATTTGTATTTTTACGCTGGGTCTTGCCTAGGGAAAACTGCTATCGAACGATTACGTCGATAGGTCGTGTGAAGAATCAAAGTGTGTAGGATCTTTGGTAGTGTTAACTCTGCCGCGTGGAGCGCGGGCTGAGAGAAGGAGTCTGGCTGGAGTAGCGAGTGGAGCAGGTGTGTTGTGTGACGCTCCCGCGAGTTGCCGCGCTTTCGGGGTTTGGCAGCATGTAATTGCGCTCGACTTGCGATGATAGTTTCTGACATGGTGTCACGGACGGGAAACATTAACTAGCGCACATCAAGAGCCCGTTTCGTCTGGTGACCGTGTCGAGAAGAAGGCGCGCCAACATCCAGCTTCTGCAACAGCGACGGCCAACAATGAGTGACTGTCGCCACCTCCTCGACCGACGGCTTCAAACCTTCAATCAACCGACAAGGAAGACTGGACGCAAGTAAAGTTTTAGAACTGTATGGCAGACCTCAGCTTTTCAAACTGTACCATTTTCGTAACTATAATTACAGCAACTTAGCATGAACCTTTGTTGCTCATTGTCCCAATTGCATTGCCAAGCAGGGTTCCTTCCTTTTCCGGAATGAACCCGAGTGTCGTTGAAATTCAGACGCCAGCATTAAAGTAACATCATTTCACTGCTTTAATTTCAAAGTTCAGTTAGCTGGATACAATATTCAGATTACACAAGCACAAATTAAGAGTGCGAGTTTTGTTACCATATTTTAGCTTACCTGTGACTGCAGCTCAGCTTGGTACGTACTAAATTTTACTATTGTTAATTGTTCAGAATCATTTAATTCAGGCTCAAAGTTAAATCTCTTCTTTCTAAATTGCGTAGATTCAAGTAGCTTTTGAAATGATTGTTGAGGTAGTCCAAGACTAACCGTATTTTACTGAATTTCGATGTGCTTCAGAAAGAAAGCTCACTATTAACTTCAGTCACTAAATTAACTTTCGATTTTCCGGTTTTATTAATTCTTTTGCTAAATTAAGTCAGGGTGTAGCGAAATTTATTACTTCTGACAAACTTTCAGTTTTCACACTACACACGTCAACCTTCAGTTGCCACGCTTCTAGTGCTAATTATATGTGTAATAACCTTTCTTTTTCAGTTACTATAGTAATTGTCCTTAGGACTGGCGACCGTGATTTCCCCCACATCTCAAATACCTAATTACCGCTAGTTAATTGTTAACGTAACGGCAGCACATTTACTTTCTTTATTAACTTTACCCCTTTTCAAAATTAATTTCCACCAGTTTCATTAGCACAGTTCCTTTCATTTAGATGTAACCCTTTCCTCCCTCTTTACCGACAGGTTAACTTCGGTGACGATTGCTTTTCCAAAACTCCCATTAGGTACACGCGGTTTCATTTTTCACTGTCATTAAGGTCGGTAAGTGAGGGGGAGGTTACATGCTGTGTGTAACAGTGATAATTGTTTGTTGTAATTTTTGTATAAAAATTCGCCTTGACCAGCACTAAAGGTTTTAGCAATGGAAATTTGTTTTAAAATGTTCGTTTCTTTTAGGACTGAATCGTGTTCAACAGGTAATTTTAATATCCTGTGTATCATTGTTTCGAAGAACGTTTTCTTACATTTAGTAGGATGATGTGAAGTGGCACTAACTATTATATCCGTTGGTGTTGATTTTCTGTAAATAGGGATACAAAGTTTTCCATTTTGATTAGAAATTGTAAGATCTACAAAATTAACATTTTTTGGTTTGCTATCTCTACCGTGAAGGAAAGATTAGGATGCGCATTTCTTACAAAGTATAGGTAGGTACTTTTTTCGTTTAGATACTCTGAAGTGAAAGATAGATCAAGATGTACATTACTGTAAAAGAAAGGTTAGGACGTGTATTTCCTTTACAGGAGAAAGAAATGCACATCGTAATCTTTCTTTAACAGTAACGTACATCCAAATCTTTCTTTCACAGTATAGTATCAAAACCAAAAAATTATTAATTTCCTATGTCTTACAGTTTCAAATCAAAATGGAAAATATTGTATCTCTTTTTATAGGAAACTACCATCAACTGAAATAATAATTACTGCCGCTTCATGTCATCCCACTACATATAAAGTGGTTCAAATGGCTGTGAGCACTATGGGACTTAACATCTGAGGTCATCAGTCCGCTGGAGTTAGAACTACTTAAACCTAACTTAACCTAAGGACATCACACACATCCATGCCCGAGGCAGGATTAGAATCTGCGACCGTAGCAGCTGTTCGGTTCCGGTCTGAAGGGCCTAGAACCGCTCGGTCACAGCGGCCGGCACCATGACGACTTACAGGCGCTCCCAGTCAGACGGCAGTAGGTCATTGCATAGAACGGAGGTTATGTTGAAAACTGTGGTTTCGTGGCCAAAAGATCGGAGAATAATATGATGTATTTGAATCGGGAATAAAACAAACCCGCTTTCAGGAAAAAATGTATTGCATAACGTATTGGACGCGTCTCGCGTCTTTCTTAAGCTGTGGAGCACGAAGACGAAAAATTGTCTGAATGTTTTCACTGATCACTCGGCTTAACAACTGACCAATACACACACTCCCCAGGCAGTGTACATAGGCAGTGGACTGTGGAATGTCGATTGTAGTAGTTTGCAAGAGCAGAGCCTGAAACAATAAATTACAAAAAACACGCGAGAAATACAGCACACCACCAGGCCATACGATGGACAAAGCAATTGGGCGGCGGCTCACAAAGGAATTTTACTTCATGGTGACACGCAAAGGAATTTCATTTCATGCACCTACATCTTATATACGGGCATTCTTCAACTGTGGAGGAGAATATAGTCACAAACGAACATGTCAAAGCATAAATCATTAAAATAACTAGAAAACATGTGTATGATTTCACAATAAGAGCTAGGGATTCCAGCACGGAATGTTGACACGCCACAATGATACATCATCCTACCACATTAAAATAGAGAACGGCGCCAAATGCATTACAGAGACAGACTTAAAAAAGTTTTTACCGTAAGTAGGACGGAGCTCAGCAAAATTTAGCAATGAATGCAGAAGCTAGAGAATTTGAGAAACGTCACGGAACAGCGCAATTTGGTTTTACTTATTCCTTTTATAACCTACAAACAAAAGAATCTGCCTAGATCCATACCTAAGCATAATGTCGCTGGGCCAGATGATTTGACATTTGGCATATGCTGAATGTAATGATAGCTCCCATTTTACAAAGAATGTCATCTCCAACGATCTTACTAGGGAATACAATGGTGTTAATACCAAAAAGGAAAACCAACAGTTCAACAAATATTAGGCCTGCTGATTTGTTGAAAGCTGAATTCACAACATGCAGACGAGAGGAAAATGTCAGACTAGGGAAATTTTAACAAAAAACGTAAGAGGTCGCTAAAAATTGACCACACTTGGGCATAGGTGACGCATATGTTGTTTCATCCTGTATATCACTGACAGTTTAAACATCTCTGGCAAACCACATTCACAGAATTTCTAACATTTTTGGTCGCTCATATGTACGCTGACGATATTAGTGTATTTTTAAATGTGGAAAGGATAAATCCAGTGTACAAAACCGTCAGCAAAGTTATCCGCAGGTTAGTGGAGCTCTGATTAACAAGTACCAACACGTCATCCTCATCTTAGGCCACACAGAATGGCGGTCAGCAGGCGTCAAATAGCCATGACTGTCACGAGGAAGCCACGTAGACCAGAATTGGAAGTATAAATGATCAGCGGCGTCCTAAAGGCGAATGGGCTTGGTACTCTACACAGGCTGCAGAGAGACTGTTACATAAATTAGCACATTTATTGAAGTTCAGTTACAGCATGGCGGTGCTACCTGTGACAGAATACTATGCCTAACTGGACTTAACAACATGTTATAGCTTGAATCTCAACTTCTTCAAACTACGATTCTGTACAATGGCCTCCCTCCCCGTATGTGGTGCACTCAGAAACTCACACAGAACTTTATAATACTGAGTTAATAACGAGCATCAAAACCGATATAGGGATTAGTAAACACAGGGTTGTCGTAGCGATATTAAATATTGTAATCCCCAAGTCCCCGAAAACCAAGCGAAAAATTTTCAAGTTCAAAATGCAGATAAAAATTCACTTGACGCCTTGCTGAGAGACAATCTCCACTCATTCCTAATTAATAATATAAGTGTAGACCAGATATGACTTAAATTCAAAGAAATAGTATCTGCAGCAATTGAGAGATTTATGCATAATAAACTAACAAACGACGAAGTTGATCCTCCTTGGTACACAGAAAGGGTAAGAACACTGTTGCAGAAACAACGAAGCAAACATGCCAAAATTAAACAGACGCAAAATCCCTAAGATTGCCGATCCTTTACAGAAGCTTGAAATTTAGCGCGGAGTTCAATGCGAGACGCCTATAACAGTTTCCACAACGAAACTTTGTCACGAAACCTGGCAGAAAATCCAAAGAGATTCTGGTCGTATGTGAAGGATGTTAGCAGCAAGAAACATTCAATACCTTCTCTGCGCGATAACAATGGAGATACTATTGAAGACAGTGCTGCCAAAGCAGAGTTACTAAACACAGCCTTCCGAAATACTTTCACAAAAGAAGACGAAGCCAGAATTCGAATCGAGAACAGCTGCCAACATGAGTAACGTAAATATCCTCGGAGTAGTGAAGCAACTCAAAACACTTAATAAAACCAAGTCTTCTGGTCCAAACTGTATACCAATTAGGTTCCTTTCCGAGTATAGCTCCATACTTAACAATCATATACAACCGTTCGATCGACTGAAGATCCGTACCCAAAGACAGGAAAGGTGGTAGGAGTAATCCACTAAATTACAGGCCCATATAGTTAACGCCAATATGCAGCAGGATTTTGGAACATATATTCTGTTCGAACATTATGAATTACCTCGAAGGAAACGGTCTATTGACACATAGTCAACATGGGTCAGAAAATATCGTTCCTGTGAAACACAACTAGCTCTTTATTCACATGAAGTGATGAGTGCTATTGACAAGGGATTTCAGATCGATTCCGGATTCCTGGATTTCCGGAAGGCTTTTGACACTATATCACACAAGCGCCTCTTAGTGAAATTGCGTGCTTATGAACTATCGTCTCAGTTATGTGACTAGATTTGCGATTTCCTGTCAGAGGGGTCACAGTTCGTAGTACTTGACGGAAAGTCTTCGAGTAAAACAGGAGTGACTTCACGTGTTCCCCAAGGCAGTGTTACAGGCCCTTTGCTGTTCCTTATCTGTATATACGATTTGGGAGACAATCTGAGCAGCCGTCTTCAGTCGTTTGCAGATGACGCTGTCGTTTATCGACTAGTAAAGTCATCACAAGATCAAAACGAACTGAAGAAACGTTTTAGAAAAGTGGTGCAAAAACTACCAGTTCACAATAAATAACGAAAAGTGTGAGGTCATCTACATGAGTGCTAAAAGGAATCGGTTAAATTTTGGTTACACGATAACTCAGACAAATTTATAGGCCTTAAATTCAATTTAATACCTAGGAATTACAATTACGAACAACTTAAGTTGGAAGGACAACATCAAAAATGATGTGTGTGTGGGGGGGGTGGGGGAGGGGGCGGGGGACCAACCAAAGACTGCGTTTTATTGACAGGACAATTAAAAAAACAGATCTACTAAAGAGACTGCCTACACCTAGCTCGTCCGTCCTGTTTTAGAATACTGCTGCACGAAGTGGGATATCACCAGATTTGATTGAGGGAGTACTTTGAGAAAGTTCAAAGAAGGGCAGCATGTTTTGTATTATCGAGAAAAATGGGAGAGAGCCTCACTGAAATGTTACCGGATTTAGGCTGGAAATCATTAAAAGAAAGGCGTTTTTCGTTTCGACAGCATCTTCTCACGAAATTCCAATCACCAACTTTCTCTTCCGAATGCGAAAATATTTTGTTGACACCTACATAGGGAGGAACGATCACCACGATAAAATGAGGGAAATCAGAGCTCGTACGGAACGATATAGGTGATCATTCTTTCCGCACGCTACACGACGATGCAATACGAGTAATAGAGAATTCTGAAGGTGGTTCGACGAACCCTCTGCCAGGCACTTAAATGTGATTTGCATAGTATCCATGTAGATATAGATGTAGACATAAAAACTTGTCACACACTTCACTTGAAGCAAACTGCCCAAACATTCAACAGTACTAACAATTGGTAGTACCTCGTAGGATATTTAGCGAACAATATATTCTACATATTTTGAGTAATAATCAATGCAGCCTGTGTATAAATTATAGGTAACAGGATACATGGAATGCATAAAAAATAAATGTATCATTCGTATTATCGGAATCTTATTGGAAACATATTCCCTAGGAAACACAAATCCGATCATACTGTTAAATATACACAAGATTATAATGGATTATATCAGTTTGTACAATTAAGAATGGAACTACATACAGCTCAAAACTATAGCGTAGTCAAATTCTAATACATATTTCACTCTGACATGTAATTCACGGATTCGTCACATGATTACAAAATACTTGAGACGGAATACGGAAGCATACTAAAGAAAAATTTCTGCGCAGAAATGCCTCGACATTGCTAATAATAAAGGAAACCTTCACCACACGGGAAAATAATATAAGATAAAACCCGAACGTTCTCTCGAACAAAGACTCAACAGAAATGTATTGAGATCGAGATACAGTGCATCAGATGTTTGAAATAGTTTCTTTTATTCGTTTCAAACTCTTTCACATGGATACATTTAGGTCGAAATGCTGTGTAAATATTTTTTATTTATTTTTTAATTTACCGCTACCAGTCACAAACTTTGTCAACTATTGTATTAGTTATGTTTCGAGGGTTATACCTCATATTCAGGCTCAATGGCATTACAAAAACAACTTTACAGTAAGGTCATGCTGATGTTACATAGACTTTTCGTAAATTCTGTGGTCATCTTTGTTATTCTGGCGTGGCAGTCTCGTTGTGATGCGTTAAGGTGTTTCCATTTCTGTGGCTTTCTTGGTCACTGTTCACAAATTGTCACTAACATAGCAGTGACTTGGAAACACGATTACAAACATTTCTGTAGTGCAGTGGACAAGATTTTGTAATGCCATTTAGCCTGAAGATGAGGCATGACCATCGAAACATGTCGTTAAATAAATAAGTAATGCAATAGTTGACAAAGTTTGTCACTGGTAGCGGTAATTTAAAAAAAGATAAAAATAAAAAAAACACTTTTACATATTTATTGAGGCAGTCACGGTCGAAAAATAGTCAAAATGTCTTCAAATTCGAAATGTTGTGGTTTCATAAAATATAGCAAGATAATGTAATATTAACAACTACTAGTTTATTTGGATTTAGGGTAAGTCATTGTACAAGAGAACACCTGAATTATATACAACTCCCGTCTGTGATATGTGAAACACGGTGGGCAGCACACATACGGTCGTATACCCAACAAAATGGAAAACATCTCAAAATGAAGTATAATCGTACGAAACTGTTTACACAAAACAGAAATCACGAGTGTCTTACGACCTTAGTAACTAATCGTTGACTGTGGACCACCTAAGCCTGATTAAAACGTGATGTCGGACGCACACTACTTTCGAAAAGATGCGTCGACAGCACTGCCGTATTCAGGTGACCATGAGGGATAAATTACGACTCTTCATCCACAGTATTTAAACGCGGTTCTAGAAATATTGACGCTAATGGTGGGTAAGTATTACTTCGATCCTTCTTCCACAGTACTTAAATGTGGTTCTAGAAAGATCGACGCTAATGATGAATAAGTATTATATTCAAGCCGCTTTGGAGATTGATAGGTAATTGTAACACTGTTTCAGACAGAGGAAACTGTTAGCACAAAAATAAACCAAAACTCAAGAGTAATCAAAGACCAGTTTCAGACAGAGGAAACTGTTAGCACAAAAATAAACAAAAACTCAAGAGTAATCAACGTTTGTGTCAGACATCAGATACGAGCAAACAAGCATGGTTATGAATAACTGCGTGTTATTTAGGTAGAGACGGGAACCATCCTCCCTGATCAGATTGTGATACATCGACTTGGATGCCATAAGACAACCTAAACTTTTTTAAACAGTAGGTATCCCGAAAGGGAAAAATGTAGCTCTAATCTGCTTTTTAGCAGAAGGAATAATTCTGTCACATTTCGAATGTTGTTTAGCCATTCATTTTATATCGTTTGATCTAAGAAAAGAACGATCGTAAGAAAAAGAGTAGATCTTCTCGAGAAGCTTCAGGCACTGTAGCATTTTCTGATACAAAATTTCGTGGTTAATGTGCGACGAATTATTAATACAACGATAAATGTAAAATACCTGTGCGAGAGATAATTACTCTTTGGAATCTAAACATCTCCGTGCGAACTCGATAACAAAGAAATACAGACTGTATTAAGAGATAATTATTCCATGTTTGACATTGGAAGAAAGATTTCTAGATCGGATGGAGAGGACATTGTTGGAAGCCGCCATTAAGGCAGTAATCTATGTTTTGCGGTTTTCAAGAAAATAAATGCATATAAAAGCACAAAAGGAGGGTCGGGTGTGTAGAGTTCATAACCCTTAATCATTTCAAATTAAAAATTCAGTGATTATAAAGAGTCAAGTCGTTCGGAAGTCTTGTGTGGTTTGATCGTGCGAACCTGCAGTTTTACACCGTTTTGAGATGCGTCGAGAATATTTCTCCGAAGACCTAAATTATTTCACGAACTTAAGTTGGACGCCACATTCCATACACTTGACACAGCATAGCACTTGGCTGTGCCGATCGATTTCTCTAGATCCATAAATTATCTTTAGCAATTTCAGGTAGAGAAGTTCCAGCAAGGAGACTCAATGAGATGTGCTGCTGCGAAACGCATGTTGTATTACTGTATACTTTAACTTACGGAGAGCAGTAAGCAATATGAACTTCATAACCACCGCAAACATAATTAAAGGGACCCAACTTAAATAAAAGGAGCAAACAGCAAAAATGTATCGCTAAACCAAACCATAAATTTAAAAAATCAATTAATAATAATACGCAATCACATTAATAAAACGCTCATTAAATAATAGAGAGAATGAAAATAAGAACTTTAAAGCACAAATCGGGCACTTGTGAAGGCGAAATTGGAGAGCGAAAGGACGACATAGATAAAAAAAAAATAGCAAATATCAGTGGTGTAGACGACAGTAGTGGTGTAGCAGCAACCAAATGAAATCAAACTTCAGATCACCAGACTACAAATGCACCGATGTTGATACGGTTACTGGAGACTACTAT
This sequence comes from Schistocerca cancellata, assembly GCF_023864275.1. Classification (NCBI taxonomy): domain Eukaryota; kingdom Metazoa; phylum Arthropoda; class Insecta; order Orthoptera; family Acrididae; genus Schistocerca; species Schistocerca cancellata. The sequence goes on from NC_064628.1 coordinate 847,885,444, forward strand.
TTCTCAAACAGATAAAATATCTGACATATGTAAGGTTCATTCAAAAACAAACGAGCCAAAGACCTCTAATCAGATAATTCATCCGTTACTTCAGATTCATTTGCCAGGGCGGTTTGAGCGTCTCATTCAAGAGATTGAAAAGGTCCAAAGAAGAGCGGCAAGATTCGTGACTGATATATTTAGCCATCGCGAGAGCGTTACAAATTCCATAGAAAGTTTGAAGTGAAATACACTTGCAGATAGACGACACGCTAAACGGAAGGGACTGCTCAGAAAATTCCGTAATATGATCTTCTCCAAGGATGTAGAGCAAATATTATTATAACCAACTTTCAAATCGGGGAAAGATCATCATTCAAAGATAAGGGAAATCAGAGCTCCTACTGAGGCGTTCAGACAGTCGTTTTTACCTCGTGCGATCCGCGAGTTGAAAAGGGAGGGGGGGGTTTGACTTCGGAGCGAATTGTGCGAACCGCTACACACCTCTTGGTGGCTAGCGGAGTTATGTAGTTATAGATGTAGATGTAGCTCTTGTCCCACTGTGATACAAGACGTTGACTGGCCGTGTCGTAAAATTTCTGGGGCTGCATTTGGAATCAGTTTCGAGAGTACTGGTTGGTGTCCTCTTCTGATATGGTTTGCTCTGATAGTCTTCTTTAACCAAAAACCGTTTAATCACTGAGACACAAGTCCAGATTGTAAGGAGAATGACCCCCAATTTGATTGTCGTGTGTCATCTAACACAGTGCATCTTCAGCGAACGACATATATCTTTCCCTGAAACGCCTCTGCACAACTTGACCCTAGAGACAAATAAGCAGTGCTCTATATGGAACCACGTATCGATACCATCCCATGGGCGTCGTAGAAAGTTTCCGTGATATGCTGACAGGGGTCGTGTGGGATCCGGCGGACCCAGTGAATCAGGCCTGCAGAGCCACGCCGGCCGCGGTGGTCTAGCGGTTCTAGGCGCTCAGTCCGGAGCCGCGCGACTGCTACTGTCGCAGGTTCGAATCCTGCCTCGGGCATGGATGTGTGTGATGTCCTTAGGTTAGTTAGGTTTAAGTAGTTCTAAGTTCTAGGGGACTGATGACCACAGATGTTAAGTCCCATAGTGCTCAGAGCCATTTGAACCATTTTTTTGCTGAGCCACGCCTCTAGTGTCTCGGTCCCGCGACCGCCCTTTGCCACCGCAGTGTAGGACTACCGGAGGCAGCAGCTTAGCCTATTTGTGCTTGGAGCCACTCCACCGTATGACGCCACACAAACGCTGCCTAGTCGCGGATCCAGCAGCTCCGTCTTTGCTCTTGTATGAGCTGGACTCTGTTTCCTACAGAACTTTTTTGTAAAGTCTTTGTTCGCTTGGAGAAATTCAAGTAAAGCAAACCTTCTGTTTGCTGTGGTATCTTGTTCGCTAATCATTTCTGCTCCTGCCCAGCGCTTCCACGACGACAGTTGCCTCACTCTGTAACCCATCTTATTACACTAGCGTCCGCTACTGCTATACCATAACCTTAAAGTTGAAAGCAGGTCGTGAAATAAAACTATCTTGTTAAAGCAATTATGGTATAAAGCAACAGAGCAGTGTTACCCTCTGAGAGGAATTTTGCTATGTTGACCGTGTTGTACCTAACGGAGGTGGCTTATCGGAAATCAAAGTCAGAATTATGTAAATATTCGAACAGTAACAAACAATATTTTTGCCTACCTATACTGTTTAAAGACTAAGGAAAACGGTCGCCAGCTTAATTAGGCAAGAGAAGGATTAACGTTCTCGTTTAAGAAAGTAGGTATGCGTAACTTTAACGGACAAACACAACCTAAACTTGGCCACACGCGAGTGCAATGAACTCTGACACCTGCATATGTGAACGTTAAGGTTGGAACAAACAGCCAAAGCAGCACAAACTATTTGCGAAAATATAACAGATAACGAAACACACTACTACTTTCGGAGCTTATTCAGACTGAATGGTCATTATAACGTTACTATTAATATTCACTGCAGAATCATTAATTGCACATAGGTTCAGTATTATTGTTCAAACATTTTCCTAGCTGACATAAAATTATAAATGTAGTTCACTGCAAAATTATGAACTGATCACAGGGTAAGTCTCTCTCAACTAAATACTTTTCTATTAAGAATGAAGGTTATATGGAATTCATCAACCGGTTACTTCTCACTGTCTTTTGAATAAAGAAATTAATGTTTTCATAGATAGTGGTCTTCCCATTACTTGTTACCTAGCATTAACACAGACAAACTGTGCATCCTGTCATACTATTAATATGCACTTCCAATACACAAGAGAGACAAACACTTAGGAAACGAGTATATAACCTTCCATAAATGCAATTCACGACTTTTACTACAGTGAGACACAATGTTGACAAATTTGCAAGAAACTGACTCACCTTCTGCGATTTACAACAGGCAGCAATGTGATCATTTACTAAGCAAAACTTTATAAGCCTCAGTCTTAAGAGCTAATAATTTTGAAGTTGGCAACAACACTTTAATAAGCAGTTTTAATAGGAAAATTACTTTCAGTAAGCATAATTTACTTTAACTCACTCTCTTGCCACATTAACTTTAACTTTCTTTTTGCTATGTTCAAGAGGCATTAATTAGCAAAACACTGGTCTTTAATGTTCTTTCAGTAGGGACGGTCGGTAATCACTTTGGTTCAAACGGAGAGGAACCTGAGAGGTATTATGATAAGGAAAAAATTAAGGAAGGTACATAAATTCAGTTATGAGTTACCTTATATTTGTGCACACTAAATCGCCCAATAAGCTGATCCTTCACTGTACATTATTATAGTACTCCTTTACAGTGATTGCGCAATGTGGTGGCAACTGCATGTTGGTAGGCGGATTTGCAGACAGAATTGCTGGACTCTGGCCCTTCTTGGTGGCGATGATGGATACCAATTCCAGAATCGCTCCAGCTATTTATCCATCCATCCGAGGCATTAGAAAGTAGCAGAAAAAGCCTCTCTCGGAACCAGCACAAAATGCAACATTTACATGGCAGTGCACAGTTTGGTAGCTCGTCCCCGACTGACTCTTGTTCCACCTTTTCTACCCAGGCCAACCACAATTTGCGCGCGCTACACAGTTCCGTCCCCAAGGGGAACCACACTATCTCTTACACACAAGATAACTAAGAATTCTAAGTGAAGGTCAGCAGTTTACATAACAGCAAACAAATACATTAAATAAAACATAACATTTGCACATATTGACATTTCTACAAAAAATTATTCACACAGAAATTACAATTATATAGAGTAAGTTTTGTTCCCTCCAAATGAGACAAAGAATTTAAATGACAGATATACTACATTGCATAGAATCAAATCATGACATCAAAGTTTTAACAAAGGAGGGAGTATACAGTTTTGTGTTATCGATCCAATCAAAGACATTTACAGAAGCCCAACGATGTAACATTAAATAAAACAAAAGCAAAATAAATCAGTACAGCATTAGAGCTATGGTATTACAACCTCCCTACTCTTGTGTACAAAGTTGTACAAGCACTCTCTGCACACATCTGCCATTTAAGTTGGCCATACTCTTTCCACTCTGTGTTGCCCTTCTTTCGAAACCTCCACTCCACTGGTATCTGCGCTATTGAGTGCAGTGGACGGGTGAAGCTTGTGCTTTTCTCACTTTTTAGTCATTCGGGTGTGCTCTTGTGTCCCTTTAGTGTTGATTTTGCTGCCTCATCACTCTTACAGGGCTACACCTTGTTCCACATCCAATAACAATATGATCCTTTCACCCCTTTCAATTTTATAAGTTTCCTTTCTTTTTGAGCACCTCATGTCTGTCCGCCTGATGGTAACGGAATACTCGTAATGGAGAGCATCAAGTCGACAACATGTTCTGTGATGTATTCCAAGTCTGCGGGAATCCATTATCCCGAAACTGGCGCATACACAAGGCCACAGCATCTTTACTAACGGATATACCTGGGGTCGAAACGTACACTATGCAGATCGTTTAACCGAACTGGATCATCATTCACTGTCAAAATGTTGAAAAAGTTACATTCCGCGTCACGATAGAGCTACTCAGTGATGCCTCCATGTTTACTGTGTAGTCGGCCGGCCGGTATGGCCGTGCGGTTCTAGGCGTTACAGTCTGGAACCACGTGACCGCTACGGTCGCAGGTTCGAATCCTGCCTCGGGCATGGATGTGTGTGATGTCCTTAGGGTAGTTAGGTTTAAGTAGTTCTAAGTTCTACGGGACTCATGACCACAGATGTTCAGTCCCATAGTGCTCAGAGCCATTTTTTACTGTGTAGTCAAGAATGACGAAGGTCTAGAGAACAGACTGAACCATTTCCATACAACATTTAAAGTAATAATCTGTCTTCCACATGTTCTGAAGGTAATCCGGAAGAATGGAATTCTACATTTCACTCGCGTTATTGTTTTATTGTTGCACCGGACTTCGGCTGCCGTTCTCCGCCGCGACTAGCTATGGTGTAAAGCGTACCAACAACGGACCACGACTTTTGTGAGAGCTGCATATTAACTGAGAAGTCGCCGCATTTCTGAATCGCTAGCCAATGACCGTTTAAAGGTGAAGTATGGCGTGAAGGGCGGATAAAGCGGAGGTGTATGCAAGAATGAATCGAATAGTTACACTGACCGATCGTGGTGGGGCATTCGTTAACACGCAGGAACCGCATTCCGGAGGCTGATGGTTAAAACCCGCTTTCGGCCGTCATGATTTAGGTTTGCTGTGATTTTGTTAAATCACTTCCCTTTGAAAAGAAACGACCGATTTCCTTCCCTAATCCGTTGTGACCGATGACCTCTGTGTTTGGTCTCCTCCCCCAAACCAACCAACTCATACTAACAATGTTGCGTAACAGACAATAGTACCATATGGGAAAAAGAATGGAAGCGAGGAACGCTTAAAGAGACACTGTAAAAGTGGATTATTAACTTAGCTAGAGATGTAGACGTACCTTCCTCATTTGTTTAACAAATAATATGTTAATACTACGAGCAATCAGTGTCAACTGAGAGCGCCAGAACAGCACTATAGAAAGACAGCGCCAGAGTTTCCATTTATCGAGTAAAATTTGATTAATGACATGGAATGTTGTTTGAGATGATAAGATAAATTAATTTAAGGAAATATAGTCTGAAAAAATATTACAAGTAATGCAGTATCGTGCACATGAGGAGACGATGTGCATTGCCAAGGAGCAGTATACATGACGTTCTATCCAACAAAATGGCTCTGAGCACTATGGGACTTAACATCTTAGGTCATCAGTCCCCTAGAACTTAGAACTACTTAAACCTAACTAACCTAAGGACATCACACACATCCATGCCCGAGGCAGGATTCGAACCTGCAACCGTAGCAGTCCCGCGGTTCCGGAGTGCAGCGCCTAGAACCGCACAGCCATCGCGGCCGGCTTCTATGCAACAGCATCATTCTACCGCTTCAGACAGCAGCAAGGGATTTGGAGGGCGCATGGAACATTTCACGTTGACATTTAAGTGAATTTAGTTATCTTGAGGTAATGTAGCCAGTATTGTTCAGTATAGAGGCATAAAACAATCACGAAAAGTATTACTTTAAGAAGCGACAGACAAAGAGGCAAAGATAAGTTTGGGTCTAAACTATACTCCGCAGAGCAATAATGGAGGACTGCGTACGTTACCAAACTATATCTCTATCTTTCATGAATGAAGTATGCATTGCCGGCCGTTGTGGCCGAACGGCTCTAGGCACTTCAGTCCGCGCCGCTGCGACGGTCGCAGATTCGAGTCCTGCCTCGGGCATGGATGTGTGTAATGTCCTTAGGTTAATTAGATTTAAGTAGATCTAAGTCTAGGGGACTAATGGCCTCAGATGTTAAGTGCCATATGCTTAGAGCCATGTGAACCATTTTGAAGTAAGCAACAAAGCATCATTACATCTTCGAATGTCTGCCTAAAAAGTGCTGAAATATCCGACAAGTGTCGGAAACAAGGTGGAAACAATTATTCATCCCGTCGTCCTCGGTGCGTTTCATTGGACTCTGAGAGCTTCAACGGCGTGTACGCCCTCCGTGAGTGGTTATCACCGTTTGACAGCTACGTCCAGACTCTATATAAGTCTACGGAGGAAACCTTGTGGTATTAATTCGGATTCTTCAGAAGAGGATATGAGCTTTTTTTTTTTTTTTTTTTTTTTTTTTTTTTTTTTTTTTTTTTTTTTTTTTTTTTTTTTTTAACAGGACAACCAAGAACACGCCGGTAAAGCTTGTCCCACAAGTTATAGGACGGGACTCATCGTCGGCCATTCTATTACGTCCATGTCCAGGCTTCGCAAGACATCCTTGCTTACGCTCGACACATGGGCTGTGGCATTATAAGGGTTTCGGGGTCACCATCGTATGCAGCAGTCACCACCTGGTCCAACAGAACTTATTCAATGTACTGCCTGGCGGTAAGGAGACCATGGTCATCGACAATATCCGTATGGCTGTTAACACTGAAGCCTCCTCCCACTCAGAGCCTGTATTGCAGTGCATGCATAACCGTAGGAACACATGCTACGGCGACTACAGCCGTTACGAAAAATTTGACATGTATAAGCAGGTGTGAATATGGACAACCGTGAGCTGTATAATGGCATGACGATGATTAAAGTTAGTGCGGGGTTCGAGTTCCGGTCCGGCACAGATTTTCACTGTCTTCAATCCATTATACAGCTGCTAATAATTGATAGTCGCAATCGCGAATACATTTCATCTATCACAAAACTTTTGAAATCAGTTGATTTCCAAGATAATATGTGGGGGGAGTATCACTGAATCACAGGTCTCAACTCACTAACACGGGCATCGTCTTGTGTCAGATGATATTTATATGCGTCTGTGAATAGCACATTTCGACAGTGGCCAAGCTGCCAGTTGACATGGGAACGGCGGAATTTAAGGCGAGCTTAATGATGTTGTCGTGTCTATCAAAGTAATGGAACAGGACGGCGGTCCAACGGTTCTTCCTAGTAACCCGTTCATTGTAGTCTGATCAGACACAGCGGCTCCAGAAACCCTTCTGAGATCCCTTTCACTGCTCTGACGCTATCCGTGTGACGCCGCAACGCAGAGACGGCCGGATATCGACTTTCATGTGGGGTTGCAAAGTACCGGGGACGGTTTCCATTTCGCCTTATGTACCGACCTGTCTCTCTACAGCATGTCTGCCACCTATGGATGACAAATAGAGAGACGTTGGCATCTGAAGCAATACGGCGGGATGTCCATGCGTTTTGGATCAAACAGACCACCCTTGCTCTTGTATTGATTTAAGAAGTAGCACAGCACGTGCTTGACCGAATACGAGACCTTCATATAAATACTGTCATAAGTTTACCTCACTAGAAAACACTGGGACAATAGTACTCACTGATCATCTGACACTAATGGCCGGCCGGTGTGGCTGAGTGGTTCTAGGCGCTTCAGTCTGGAACCGAGCGATCGCAACGGTCGCAGGTTCGAATCCTGACTCGGGCATAGATGTGTGTGATGTCCTTAGGTTAATTAGGTTTAAATACTTCTACGTTCTAGGGGACTGATGACCTCAGATGTTAAGTCCCATAGTGCTCAGAGCCATTTGACACTAACACACAATACAGCCAACAGATGGTGAATGATTTTAATTGTTTCAGACACTGGAAGCGAAGAAGTCAAGCCCTGCCACAATACCGCCGATGCCACCGTGTCATTTAGATTTACCATATCGGACGTTGAATCATGTATTCCCCTAATTCTTTTGAACAGTGTGGTTTTACGAACATATAAGTTCTAATAGGGAGAGTCAGAAAGCAGAAGCAATTAGCGATTGCAGCCCTAACCATAATGTTGCCAGTTTTAAGGACGCCAACGGCTGGTAGTGGAGGCGTGGCACAAAGAGCACAGTTGCGAAAACAGCTCTCCATCCATCTTTGCGAAGAAAGCATCACGCAACCGCCTTCTTGTGTGGACACCGCTATGGTATATCGACATTATGATATAAGGAAAGAGAATAGCAATCTTTAGATGTATAATTCGTCTTAAGTTTAAGTAGTGACTGAGTGTACCACTAACTTCGATTCGTTAATCATAATAACATGCAAATGTAGGATAGTCACAATTAAACTTTCACTGCTTGAGCCAGTGTATACCGATAACCGTTTACTGTATGGGTGTGAAAGTGTACAGAAACAGATCGTGTACTGCAATACATGCACTGTTGGTAGTGACAAAAATCATGACTTGCCGTTATGCGTCGGTACAAGTACGTCAACAGAGGAGCGAAACACAAGCATTAGTGTGCAAACAGTTGCAGTCACTCATCAAGGTTCTGGAGGAAGCGAGAATTGCTCCTGGGAAAGTCCGACCGCCAGTTCCACCACAAATTCCTGATAGATTTACTGTTGCCATATCTGAGACACGGGACGCGGGACATAAACACACGTTGGAGATTGAAGATGATCATAACGATGGAGGTAGCTTACATCTCACCTGATATGTCTCGAGCAACAGTAGAACAATCGGCAAATCGGTTCCATGCAGCCATGGGTGCATATGGTCGTCACACTGAGCAACGTTTGTAACTTATAAACTTTATAGGAAATTAACGAATGTTGACTTCCTATGTTGAAATTAAAATGTGTTTCTTTCAATGGTATATTCACTAATTCTCTTCCGCCTCCCCTTACTAATGTTTCCATGAAGTTTCATTGTCCTACGATCACTTATCGTTTTGAGGAAATCTGAAACAGCAGAACAACCATTCTCCAGAATTCAAAATAAACTACTACAAGGAAATGGATTTGATGTTGACGCCAAAGTGGAGAAGCTGCTGCGAGCGACGCAGACGGCGCAAGGCCAAACGATCCCAACATTTATTAGAAAGTCAAAAGGGTTTAAAATTCATTACAGAATGTACGTATAGCCACCTCGGCTGCATTAAACTGTTGTAAAATCGATATTGGTTTCGACAGCACAAGGCTGTCTTCATCAGAATAAAAGTAACGTAGGTATACCTAGAAAATATAATGACATGGCTAAAAAATACAACAGAATTAGTATGACTACTTCCATATACTGTACAAACAGTGTACTTACATGTAATCACACCGTAGGTGAAAAACATCAGAGCAAAAATGCTCTTGTCAAATGGTTCAAATGGCTCTGAGCACTATGGGACTCAACTGATGAGGTCATTAGTCCCCTAGAACTTAGAACTACTTAAACCTAACTAACCTAAGGACAGCACAAACATCCATGCCCGAGGCAGGATTCGAACCTGCGACCGTAGCGATCTTGCGGTTCCAGACTGCAGCGCCCTTAACCGCACGGCATGCTCTTGTCAAATTAAACTGTAGAATTATAACATGTTGGTCAATTGGACATTAATTTCGCAAAAGCTGAGATGTTGCTACTAGCGTAAGGCTTAAAATATAATGCCATGCCTCAGGTATCCAGGCACAATGTACTTGAAAAGTTTGTTGTTGATTTAAAATAAATCCTAGACAGTGTAAAAATGGACAGTTCCCGTCCGACTAGCACTGATGTTTGTAATATTGTCAGCATAAACGTAAGCTATTCTTGTAATATTGTTAATTCTTATAAAAGACAAATTGAAGCCATAAATACGAAGCTTGTGGAGAAAGACGCTTTGGCAACGATGGCTGATAAGGTTTATACCACAGTCACCGCTAGCAAAAACAAGGATATGTTGCAAAAACTCGTAGTTATTTCAGGAAAACGATATTTCCGAGCTACATAAGGATCCCACGCCAACTTTGCAGAAAGAAATCAGAACCGCTATTGACGATGACAAAGCTCTTCTTAAGCCTTTGCATAAAAAGAAGTTAATCAACGAGAAGTTACGAACTCAGTTTAAAGTACATAAAAAAGACCATCCGATCCGCCCAAGTTTCAATAGTATGAACAATGCTTATCAAGACTTAGCCAAATTCTTGCAAGCTAGATTGAAAAAAAATCATTCGTTTTCCATTGCAGTTATTCTGCTTATAATAGTCAACATTCAGTTAATATAGTTAAAAATTTTCACTGTGATAGAGATACGAAATATTTATACAAATATGCCGATACTTGAAGCCTTAGAGATAGTAGAAAATAATTTACGTTATTTCAAAAAGATTTTTCTGATGAACAAATCACCGACTTCATGAATTTTACTTCTAATTGTAGTGAAATACAATTATTTTTAATTTAATGGAAACCTATACCAGCAATTAGATGGCCTTGTAACGGGGAACCCCTTAGCAGGAATCCTTGCAGATGTGTCCATTAATTTCTTAGAAGTAAAATTTTCAGTAATTTTTCAGCGTCAACTGTAGGCATTGTTTCATACGCTAGATACGTTGATCACATGTTGATCATATACAAAGGGCCTAACGACGGTATTGATAAACTTTTTAATACGTTCAACGAGTTTCATATCTTTCACCTGTGAACGCGAAAATGAGTTCCGGCAAGTGAATTTCCTTACTTTCGCTCTTACAATAGTAGCCGACAAAATTAGCTTCAATATCTAATGCAAAGAAACCATTCTGATCAAATTACTCCATTCACGTCATTACACCCTTCTTCTCATAAGATGGCCTTTTTTCATTCAGCTGTTCATAGAGCCGCCTTCACACCCCTTTCTTCTGAAAATCTCAGTTCTGAAATCAATTTGATTAAAGCTGTGGCTGCCAGTAATGGCTACGATCCTTCTATAATAGGTAGAATTTTTAGTAGGAAAACCAATAAGCGTCACCACCCTAGGCCTTTCTAATAACGACCCTAATGAAAAGAAAAAATTTTTCTCTATACCATTTGTGGGTCCAATTTCTTACAGGATACAGCGCTTACTTCAAAATAAATATAAGTGTAGAGTAATCATCTCCACTAATAATTCGTTAAAAAGTAACATCACACATAACTTAAAACCTACGCTTTACCCTCTGCATAATGTTAGTGTCTATAAAATTATTTGCGGCATTTATCCTCCCTATTACATAGGACAAACTGGCAGAGCTATTTCGACAAGATTTGAGGAACACCTTCTCGGCAAAAAAAAAAGGCACCAATGTTCACAACTCAAGTTTCGCTGACCATTTGTTAATCACAGGACATAATCCTAAAGATGTAAAAGGCCCGGGATTGGACCATCGTCCTCCCGAATGCGAATCCAGTGTGCTAAGCACTGCGCCACTTCGCTCGGTAGCGGCGGTTTGGTGCAATTGTTTGGCTCCAAGTGACCTCGTGACTGCCATTGTATTTCGATGGAACATTTTATTCCAACAGACAGCCGTGATATATTTTTACAGATTTCAATTTGACAACAGCATTTTTGTTCAGATGTTTTTCACCTACGGCGTGATTATACTGTTTGTACAGTATGGAAGTAATCCTATTAATTAGACTGTATTTTTGAGGCATGATATTATATTTTCTAGGTAAAACTATGTAATTTTTATTCTGATGAAGACCGCCTTAGGGCTGTCGAAACTATGGTCAATTTGACAACAATTTTATGCAGCCGAGTATATTATGTCATGAAGTTAACACACGGTTGCTGTACTTCAGCCCATAACAATGTCTATAATTTCAAGGTTTCAGTCCTTAAGACCCAGACAAAGGCAGGCTAGGAGACACTCCAAAAAATTCGTAGGGGAAACAAAACGAGAAAGAAGGCTGATTTTCTATCGAACAGTCAAGCATCAATGCAAAGAACTACTACACCAAACAAGAGTAGAAAAATGGGAGATATACATTAAGGACAAAATGGTACAAAATGTTTGGGGTTTTACATACAAAGTTGCAAAAACGACGGTTCGATCACCCACTGTATGATCAGCACTGAGAAGATCTGACGTAACGATGGTGACAGACTGGGAAACAACAGTGCAGTGCCTGTCATAACTTTTTTGGCGGACGATACAACGATGGAAGACACAGAGTAGCATCGTCATCTTCATTCTGAATTACTAGAGCAGCACGTGTATAATATTTTTGCGATTCCATTTGGCAATGAGGAAGTGAGGCTGCCAACATTGAAGAAGAAGGAAGAACCAGGGCCTGATAGAATACTGGAAGAAATGTTGCATCAGCTAGTTGATTATATTGTACCATATATAACAGTGTTATTAAACGAACGTCTTTTGCAGGGTAGGGAGTCCAGAATCTGGAAGACCTCGAACATCTTTATATTAAGAAAATAAAAGACAAAGACCCAAGAGAACCGAAATGTGACAGACAGATTTGTTCGGTAAATGCTTCAGCAAAAATATAGGAAAAACTTCTGTGTTGCCGCCTGAGGGACCACAGACAGATAGTGGGCATGGGTTTCAGCAGGACCGTTACAGGAAAGGGGATCCCATCGATGGTGGGATAAACAATGCAGTGAATACCGTGAACGCCAAAGACGTCAAATATTTTATAGGTATAATCATTGGTATAGGGGCATGCTTGATAAAATGTGGTGGCCTGCCCTGTTCAGACGAAAAACAGATGGACTGTCCCCGATGTCTCTATAACAGTCTATGAGATTATCGCACAGACAGGCAGGTGCAGTTAAAATGTGCTGAAAAGGAAATTGTGAAAGACCAAAGCCAGCGAAAAGGGCTCTGTTTGTGGTCCAAAGTTCTGAGGTAATGGCATAGGGCACAGAGCCATCACTGAACCAGCTTGATAGAAAATACTAAACACCTACACAGACGATCTGCTAATACAGTATTTACAACACAAGCGCTAAATTATTAGAAAATAGTACGGTTGTTGTCGAAAGATAAAGTAACTGGTGGGTAGAAAATAAACTAACGTTAGCAGGACACTAGACAGTTTATTTGTTAGTAAAATGAACATTATCAACAACAATAAATCATAAACTAACGTTAGCAGGACACTAGACAGTTGATTTGTTAGTAAAAGGAACATTATAAACAACAATAAATCATACAATCAGAATAAACGACCAACCTGTGAAAAGAAGAGAAATTTACAGGAACCTTGGAATTAAAATCGACGAAGAAGAATATTCCACGCACAGACCTGGCATCAATAAAATAGCAACAATTGGCGAAAGCTGCCACTAAACGCAGTACGAACGTATGACAACGCAATCTTAATCGATTGTGTGGGCTACGGTTCGAGGGTTTGAGCTCTTACAATTGGAACCGGAAAAGTAAAGACAACACAAGCACTACAGCACAGAGGAGAGTACTCCTGCGCATGACAGGCGCTTATAGACAAAACGACCACCTACAACAACATTGTGGAAGCAGTGAGCAGCTGAACCACGGGGAGGGTCAGGAAGGATTTCCTGGGACCCTGATAGCCACCTCCCAGTCTCCAGAACTTGGTACGCACAGCGGCGCAGCCTTATTACATTCTGAGTTGCACCTCAGCGTTTTGGGGATCAACCAAGCAGGCAAGAGAGAAACACAATTTGGCTGTGATGCCAAATACAGTAGTGTAGTTGAATACTGTGTAGTGTAGTAATGTATAGTAGTGTACTCCAGAGTTATAAATTACAAAATCTGTGATCTAAAAACGCCGCATAGTGTAGTAGACCAGTAGCGTGTGCCTTCTAGAACCAAGACAAACAGATATCTATGCTCCAGATGGCCAAATGGTAGTATGCTGTTTTCTTCTTATGTACATATTCCATGCAGATGTTTTTCTCCTTGACAGTATAATGCTAAATCATACTACATAATTTGAAATTAAAATATTTTTTTCCTTTATATAGATAACAGAGTAAACGAAAAAAGCAAATAAATAAATAATCCCTGCATGTCTCAAATAAGTGCGACGGCAAATATCATGGATAACACGGAAAATCTAGTGAAATCCTCATGCTAACTGACGCTTAGGACGTTTTAGCCATAGATTAGACGCTTAAGTTATAATTAATCCAAGGTTTCTATCTTTACCGTGTTGAAGATAGTGTCCTGTAAAATGGGACTAATAGATCTGAAACACACTGTACTGTGTCACGTCGTCGGAAGTGGAGCGTCAACGCTAATTGTTTAGTGCACCTACGTGCATAGTTCGAGTAGTATGACATAAAGTAATGGTATAATTTTGAGTGGCGATAATGTAGTCCGTCAACGATGTAAAACGAGTGACGGAGAGCCAATTAACGAATGTGCGGCGTATTGGTTGCTTCTAAGACTGTTTAAAACATACCATACATGAACAGGGACTTCTATAATTTCCTCGTCTACTCGTCTCCGCAGTAGATTTTCGCAGGACTACAGCGTCGTGATCAAGATATAGAAAATCCTAACATGATTTCGGCAACTCGTAGTCTAATATTTGGCGCTATTAAATGAAAGTACTTACACGATGATTTCTAGGGAATCTCCCAAGTTAATAATAAAGTATCACACATAGCTCGAAGGCTGAACTATGGGAAAGAGAAAGCATACCAATCTGTCATTGCACTCACAGCACATGAAAACGAGTCAATAAACTGGTTAGTACATAGTTGACACACCGCGTTGAGTGCGTTTAATTTCCGGCCGTCATATTCTATCTGAAATCCAATTAATTCCAGGAAATAGGAGAAGAGTAATCCGGCGATGCAACTAATCTGTGGCTGACAACACAGTTCATCAAGTCTTCTCATCCGATGAACATCATTTTATCATATGTGCATATACGCAGAATAATCTCTAGCTAATCCGTGTTCCTGGCAAACGGTTTAACCATGTGATTTTCTAATTGTATAGCTCGCACGTTAAAGTCACCCCCAATTTAAGCGTGATTATATTTTAGAGTTCCATGTGATGATAAACACGCAGCCACCATTGGCGTCTAACTTACCTGGTGACACAGACTCCAATCTGAATTTGCAGTTTCGGTACTGTTCGATATTTAACCAAATTTGTGTTTATAAATCTGATAAGCAATGATATTTCTCCAACTTTACTGTGAATGATCCTACAATTTATTAATATTAAGTCACCATTTTTGCTTTCTGATCTGCAAGAATGAAGGCAGTCATATTAGATTTTATTATGTTCATAATTTTATATACAACCGTCTTACATAACTTAAAATTATAAACATAAAATTACACGCAACGAAGATGACAGAACAACATAAAAGTACCTCATATGAAAGTAATGTGACTAATAACTAGAGTTCGGCAGGAAATTCATCATTGGCCATTAGGGATGTTATCTCTAATCAAAAAAACTACCAGGTGCACCCCACATTCACTGAGCTACTCGAGAAGCCGCCCTCTGGTTAGTGTGCCCCTATCTTCCTGCCACCGGCTCTTCTTGCGTGCAAGCCTACACACGACTTGGAAAGACAGAAATCGGCTGCTTCCAAAACCTCTGTTCCAATGCAGCGACTTCAGCCAGAGAGACGTGTCGACGAATCTACGTCTTACAAATAGATTTGTAGAGGAATAGTACTAACGTGAGAAAATGTAAAGGTGAACAATGTGACACTACTAATTAGATTTAAATGTAAGAGATGACAGGTAACGATACATGTGACATGCGCTACCTTCTCGAAAGAATGCCAGACATAAAAGAGCATTTAATTTTCATTAGTATAGTGAAATCTGATATGACAACAAGTAAAGGAAGAACACGAGAGTCTCGTGGGAAATGGGTGAAAGCTGGTGCACTATAGTAACAAGATATACGTCCGGCTATGGGCACAAAGATTTCAGCTAGTGGAAACAGTCGCCACGGAGTATCTCCCTGTGGAAGTAAAGACGTACTTGAGAGCCGAACGAACCTTTTAGTCGGGTAAGTTCGATCGTCGGCTTGGTTAGATAGCTCTAGTCTAGTCTAATTTAGCTGACGCTGTATAGAATTTTAGTCTGTTTCGAATATCTTTTGTTTTCACGATTCTGCTCTGGTGTGATTTATTGTTGTTCATTAATTTCTCTCTCGGCAGCAAACGTTTCCTCTTCTTATGACCAAGTGGGCTTCTCTCGAATGGGTAGTTAAGTTTTGTATCATCTTTAACCATTAATACCTCACACTGAAAAGGCACTGTTTGTATTGTTTTGTATCCCGCCTGGAAGGCGGCACGTGAGTCTGCTCCTGTATTCTGACAAAGAGGTCGAATGAAAGGAAGCGAGTAGGAGCAGGTGAGATAAAGCACGTCAGTACTGCAAGTAAAGTAAAAGAGGTTTTTACTGGTGCATATGCAACTGAATACGTAACTTTGTAGAGATGAGCAAGTGGGTGTGCAGCCAAAGCCCAGAAAGGAAGTCTCAATAGCCAGTTAAGCTAAAGCGATGGTGGTCGGCCTTCTGCTCTTCAAGAACTGCGCGAAAATGCAGCGGCGCTCTTAGAGCTGGACAGCGTCAGTTAGAGGGCGCTGTCGTCGGCGAAGACCTTACGCTCTCGTAGTGCCAACCTAACTGTGGCATCGGAACTATCGATACCACATGAATTACGTTATTTAATGTTTCACAAAATTATACCACGCTGGAGTTGCTGTTTATGCATTCACATGGTCTTCAACACATAGGTAGTAAGTTTCATATAACTACCAGTGGCATATTTGTATAATGTGTGCAATACCTGTTCTTAATATTTAAGGAGGCGAGGAGAACTTGTGGAAGCGGACTATGTGCGTGGCATGCTTTCTAGGAAGAGGTTTGCTCCGTCTTTGTAATCGACTTTCGTAACTGACCCTTGTGAGAAATTAATACTTACCTAGAATGGCTGCTCTTGTTACAGAAATCCATGTTTGTTAATCCGTATAAAGTGGAACGTTGAGTGATTCTAGATCTTTTTGTCAATCTCTGTGTAACTGGAACCTAATAGCTATCCCACGTGTCGTGTTGGCTTCACAAACGTTATAGGTAACGTATGTCTGTCCTGTTCGTATTTGTTATCGATATTTGTTATTTAAAACTAAAAAATCGGTTACGAAATTGTTTGCACATATTGATATTTTACATAATCGGTTGGTGTTGGCTACGTTAGTTCTCAACAAAACCGTTTATGATTCAGAAGAGGAGATCATCGTTTTTGAAGCCTTTTTATGGCTGTATACCTCGCTGTTTGATTAATCTAACGCTCCAAAACATTCTTTTCGACACATTATGACGTGTGATACAAGAGGACAGAACTATTCATTACACACGCCAGTGCAATCGCGCATATAAGCCACTAATTTTTAGTTCATCAGGCAGTCGCTGGTAGAACTGTTACGGTTACAATGATTACAGCTGCTTCGTGTAGCGAAAGCTCATAAAAACTGACAGAGACAGGATTCGTTTCTGCAGTGTGCCACGATCATCGCCTTGAGATCGTTTGCAACTGAGTTCTTCCATTTGCAGAGAATTAAATATTGGCAGATGTGGTTTTTTTTTTTCATTTTCTTGCGCCATTCAGATTGCATTAATACAACACAACGTACAAAGAAATAGAACATCGTCTTGGACAGTGTTCCTCGTTTCACAACAACAGATACTTTCTAGATTAGTCTTTGGCTCTCATACTAAACTGTTAGTGATATCCATGGCATACACTGCAACTCATTACCACTGTAACACCACGACGCTAGGAAACACTGGACGTAAAACTGACATGAAGAGTGCTTTATGCTTCAAAATACAAATTATTACTGTTGCAGACAAACTAGCAAAAGTAATACGCTAAGAGTTTAGCCTACTGCTTACTGTGGACATTGTACTGAACTACCATATATCAGTTGTTGTTATGGTCTTCAGTCCAGAGACTGGTTTGATGCAGCTCTCCACGCTACTCAATCGTGTGCAAGCCTCTTTATCTCTGAAAAACTACTGCAACCTACATTCTTAAAATTTGCGTAGTGTATTCATCTATTGGCCTCTCTGTACGATTTTTTCCCTCCACGATTCCGTCCAATACTACGCTGGTGATCCCTTGTTACCTCAGAACGTGTCCTACCAACCGATCCCACCTTCTAGCCAAGGCGTACAACAAATTCTCCCTCTACCCAATTCAATTCAGTACCTCCTCAATAATTACGTGATCTACCCATCTGATTTTCAGCATTCTTCTGAGGCACCACAATTCCAAAGCTTCTATTCTCTTCTTGTCTAAACTTTTTATCGTCCATGTTTCACTCCCAAACGTGGCTACACTCTATACAAACACTTCCAGAAAAGACTTCCTGACCCTTACATCTGTATTCGATGTTAACAAATTTCTCTTCATCAACAACTCTTTCCTTGCCATAGCTAGTGTACATTTTATATCCTCCCCGACCATCATCAGTTATTTTGCTCCCCATATAGCAAAACTCCTTTACTAATTTAAGTTTCTCATTTCCTAGCCTAATTCCTTCAACATCACCTGATTTAACTCTGCTACATTCCATTAACGTCGTTTTGATTTTGTTGGTGTTCGTATTATATCCTCCTTTCAAGACACTGTCCATAGCAGTCACCTGCTCTTCCGCGTCCTTTGCTGTCTCTGACAGAATTACAACGTCGTCGGCAAACCTCAAAGATATTATATCTTCCTAGGATTTTAATTCCTACTCCAAATTTTTCTGTTGCTTCCTTTACTGTTTACTCAATATACAGTTTGAATAGCATCGGGGATAGGCTACAACTCGGTCTCACTCCCTTCTCAACCACTGCCTCCCTTTCATGCCCCTCTACTTTTATAACAGCCATCTGGTTTCCGTATAAATTGTAAATAGGCTTCCGCACCTCGTATTTTACACTTGCAAACTTCAGAATTTGAAAGAGATTATTCCAGCCAACATTGTCAAAAGCTTTTTCTAAGTCTACGAATACTAGAACTATATGTTGGCCTTTGCTTAACCTATCTCCTAAAATAAGTCGTAGGGTCAGTATTGCGTCGCGTGATCCAACATTTCTACGGAATCGATACCGACCTTCCCTGACGTCAGCTTCTATCAGTTTTTACATTCTTTTGTAAATAATTCGTGTTAGTATTTTTCAGCCACAGCTTATTAAACTGATACTGTGGTTCGGTAATTTTCATACTTTTCAACACATGCATTCCTATTTACGTCATCTGCAGAATAATAATTATAAGTATTACAAGTCGTATGTTTTTAGTTTGGTTAATACCACCATGAGCATGTGACAAGAGCAAGGCATTAATTTTTAATTTCCTCTGGGCCGCAGTTCATACACTGAAGGGACGAAGAAACTGGTACACCTTCCTAACATCGTGTAAGGGTCCCGCGAGCGCACAGAAGTCCAGCAACACGACGTGACATGGACTCGACTAACGTCTGAATTAGTTTTTGAGAGGAATTGACACCATGAATGCTGTAGGGCTGTCCACAAATCTCTAAGAGTACAAGGGGGTGGAGATTTCTTCTGAACAGCACGTTGCAAGACATCCCAGATATGCTCAACAATATTCATATCTCGGAAGTTTGGTGGACAGCGGAAGTGTTTAAACGCAGAAGAGGGTGCCTGGAGCCACTCTGTAGAAATTATGGACGTGTGGGGTGTCACATTGTCCTGCTGGAATTGCCCAAGTCCATCGGAATATAAACTGGACATGAATAGATGCAGGTGGACAGACAGGGTGCTTACGTACGTGTCATCTGTCAGAGTCGTATCTAGACTGTCAGGGGTCCGATATCAGTCCAACCGCACAAGCCCCATACCATTACAGAGCCTCCACCAGTTTGAACAGTCCCCTGCTGACATGCAGGGTCCATAGTTTCATGAGGTTTCCTCCATAAACGTACACGTCCATGCGTTCGATACAATTTGAAACGAGATTCGTCCGACCAGGAAACATGTTTCCCGTCATCAATAGTCCACTGTTGGAGTTGATAGGCCCAGGTGAGGCGTAAAGATTTGTGTAGTGCAGTCATCGACGATACATGAGTGGGCCTTCGGGTCCGCAAGTCCATATCGACGATGTTTCATTGATGGTCCAGCATTGAAATCTGCATCAGTTTGCGAAATGGTTGCACGTCTGTCACGTTGAACGATTCTCTTCAGTCGTCATTGGTACCACTCTTGCAGGATCTTTTTCCGGCCGCAGCGACATCGGAGATCTGGTGTTTCACCGTGCTACTGATATTCACAGTACGCTCGTGAAATTATCGTACCAAAAAATTCCACTTCATCGCTACCTCAGAGATGCTGTGTCCCATCGCTCGTACGTTGACTACTACACCTCGTTCAAACTCATTTAAATCCAGATAATGTGCCATTGTAGCAGTAGTGTTGTTGTTGTGGTTCTCAGTCCTCTGACTGGTTTAATGCAGCTCTCCATGCTACTCTATCCTGTGCAAGTTTCTTCATCTCCCAGTACCTACTGCAACCTACATCCTTCTGTATCTGTTTAGTGTATTCATCTCTTGGTCTCCCTCTACGGCTTTTACGCTCCACGCTGCCCTTCAACACTAAATTGGTGATCCCTTGATGCCTCAGAACATGTTCTACCAACCGATCCCTTCTTCTAGTGAAGTTGTGCCACAAACTTCTCCTCTCCTCAGTCCTGTTGAATACCTCCTCGTTAGTTGTATAACCCACCCATCTAATCTTCAGCATTCTTCTGTACCACCACATTTGGAAGCTTCTATTCTTTTCTTGTCCAAACTAGTTATCGTCGATGTTTCACGTCCATACATGGCTACACTCCATACAAATACTTTCAGAAACGACTTCCTGACACTTAAATGTATACCCGATGTTAACAAATTTCTCTTCTTCAGAAACGCTTTCCTTGCCATTGCCAGTCTACACATCATATCCTCTCTACTTCGACCATCATCAGTTATTTTGCTCCCGAAATAGCAAAACTCCTTTACAACTTTACATGTCTCATTTCCTAATCTAATTCCCTCAGCATCACCCGACTTAATTCGACTACATTCCATTATTCTTGTTTTGCTTTTGTTGATGTTCATCTTATATCCTCCTCTCAACCCACTATCCATTCTGTTCAACTACTCTTCCTTGCTGTCTCTGACAGAATTACAATGTCATCGGCGAACCTCAAAGTTTTTATTTCTTCTCCATGGATTTTGATACCTACTCCGAATTTTTCTTTTGTTTCCTTCACTGCTTGCTCAATATACAGATTGAATAACATCGGGGATAGGCTGCAACCCTGTCTCACTCCCTTCCCAACCACTGCTTCCCTTTCATGTCCCTCGACTCTTATAACTGCCATCTGCTTTCTGTACAAATTGTAAATGGCCTTTCGCTCCATATATTTTACCCCTGCGAGCCTTAGAATTTGAAAGAGAGTACTCCAGTCAACATTGTCAAAAGCTTTCTCTAAGGCTACAAATGCTAGAAACGTAGGTTTGCCTTTCCTTAATCTAGCTTATGAGATAAGTTGTAGAGTCAGTATTGCCTCACGTGATCCAATATTTCTACGGAATCCAAACTGATCTTCCCCGAGGTCGGCTTCTACCAGTTTTTCCATTCGTCTGTAAAGAATTCGCGTTAGTATTTTTGATCCGTGACTTATTAAACTGATTGTTCGTTAATTTTCACATCCGTCAACACCTGTTTTCTTTGGGATTGGGATTATTATATTCTTCTTGAAGCCTGAGGGTATTTCGCCTCTCTCATGCATCTTGCTCACCATATTGCAGAGTTTTGTCAGGACTGGCTCTCCCAAGGCCGTCAGTAGTTCTAATGGAATGTTATCTACTCCCGGGGCCTTGTTTCGACTCAGGCCTATCAGTGCTCTATCAGACTCTTCACGCAGTATCGTATCTCCCATTTCATCTTCATCTACATGCTCTTCCATTTCCATAATATTGTCCTCAAGTACATCGCCCTTGTATAGACCCTCTAAATACTCCTTCCACCTTTCTGCTTTCCCTTCTTTGCTTAGAACTGGGTTTCCATCTGAGCTATTAATATTCATACAAGTGGCTCTCTTTTCTCCAAAGGTCTCTTTAATTTTCCTGTTGGCAGTATATATCTGTCCCCTAGTAAGATAAGCCTCTAAATCCTTACATTTATCCTCTAGCCATTCCTGCTTAGCTATTTTGCACTTCCTGTCAATCTCATTTTTGAGACGTTTGTATTCCTTTTTGCCTGCTTCATTTACTACATTTTTATATTTTCTCCTTTCATCAATTATATTCAATATATCTGCTGTTACCCAAGGATTTCTACGAGCCCTCGTCTTTTTATCTACTTGATCCTCTGCTGCCTTCAGTACTTCATCTCTGAAAGCTACCCATTCTTCGTCTACTGTATTTCTTTCCCTCATTCCTGTCATTTGTTCACTTATGCTCTCCCTGAAACTCTGGACAATCTCTGGTTTAGTCAGTTTACCCAGATCCCATCTCCTTAAATTCCCACCTTTTTGCAGTTTCTTCAGTTTTCATCTACAGTTCATAACCAATAGATTGTGGTCAGAGTGCACATCTGTTTCTGGAAATGTCTTACAATTTAAAACCTGGTTCCTAAATCTCTGTTTACCATTATATAATCTATCTGAAACCTGTCAGTATCTTCAGACTTCTCCCATGTATACAATCTTCTTTTATGATTCTCGAACCAAGTGTTAGCTATGATTAAGTTATGCTCTGTGCAAAATTCTACCAGACGGCTTCCTCTTTCATTTCTTAGCCCCAATCCATATTCACCAACTATGTTTCCTTCTCTCCCTTTTCCTACGCTCGAATTCCAGTCACCCATGACTATTAAATTTTCGTCTCCCTTCACTACCTGAATAATTTCTTTAACTCATCATACATTTCATCAATTTCTTCATCATCTGGAGAGCTAGTTGGCATATAAACCTCTACTACTGTAGTAGGCATGGGCTTTGTGTCTATCTTGGCTACACTAATGCGTTCACTATGTAGTAGCTTACCCGCACTCCTATTTTCTTATTCATTATTAAACCGAATCCTGCATTACCCCTATTTGATTTTGTATTTATAACCCTGTATTCACCTGACCCAAAGTCTTGTTCCTCCTGCCACCGAACTTCACTAATTCCCACTATATCTAATTTTAACCTATCTATTTCCCTTTTTAAATTTTCTAACCTACCTGCCCGATTAAGGGATCTGACATTCCACGCTACGATCCGTGGAACGCCAGTTTTCTTTCTCCTGATAATGACGTCCTCCTGAGTAGTCTCCGCCCGGAGATCCGAATGGGGGACTATTTTACCTCCGGAATATTTTACCCAAGAGGGCGCCATCATCATTTAACCTTACAGTAAAGGTGCAAACCCTCGGGAAAAATTACGACTGTAGTTTCCCCTTGCTTTCAGCTGTTCGCAGTAACAGCACAGCAAGGCCATTTTGGTTAGTGTTACAAGGCCAGATCAGTCAGATTGCTGCCCCTGCAACTACTGAAAAGGCTGCTGCCCCTCTTCAAGAACCATACGTTTGTCTCTCCTCTCAACAGATACCTACGGCTATCTGTATCGCTGAGGCACTCAAGCGTCCCCAACAACGGCTAAGTCCATGGTTCTTTGGAGGGGGGGGGGGGGGGGTAGTAAGCAACCTAAATACAGGACCGGACATTTGTTGACTTATATAAGCACTGCTGCCCTCAGCGCCGAATTTGAATGCACATGCCTATACCACTTATACATTGACGCAAAACTGTTGGTCTATAAGGACAGGCGTAGTCCACTTAGTGGTGCAGTTACGGCTGTGAATTCGTCATTAAGTCGTAAAGTTTGTTACATGTTTGAAGGAGGTCTGTTCAATGTAAAGAAAAAACAATCGACATTCTAAAATGACAGGAGCGTATATATTATGCAGTACATTGGATTTTTCTGTTGCATGGCCTACTGTGTGGTTCGGATTTATGAATAACAGTGTATACATACACTCCTGGAAATTGAAATAAGAACACCGTGAATTCATTGTCCCAGGAAGGGGAAACTTTATTGACACATTCCTGGGGTCAGATATATCACATGATCACACTGACAGAACCACAGGCACATAGACACAGGCAACAGAGCATGCACAATGTCGTCACTAGTACAGTGTATATCCACCTTTCGCAGCAATGCAGGCTGCTATTCTCCCATGGAGACGATCGTAGAGATGCTGGATGTAGTCCTGTGGAACGGCTTGCCATGCCATTTCCACCTGGCGCCTCAGTTGGACCAGCGTTCGTGCTGGACGTGCAGACCGCGTGAGACGACGCTTCATCCAGTCCCAAACATACTCAATGGGGGACAGATCCGGAGATCTTGCTGGCCAGGGTAGTTGACTTACACCTTCTAGAGCACGTTGGGTGGCACGGGATACATGCGGACGTGCATTGTCCTGTTGGAACAGCAAGTTCCCTTGCCGGTCTAGGAATGGTAGAACGATGGGTTCGATGACGGTTTGGATGTACCGTGCACTATTCAGTGTCCCCTCGACGATCACCAGTGGTGTACGGCCAGTGTAGGAGATCGCTCCCCACACCATGATGCCGGGTGTTGGCCCTGTGTGCCTCGGTCGTATGCAGTCCTGATTGTGGCGCTCACCTGCACGGCGCCAAACACGCATACGACCATCATTGGCACCAAGGCAGAAGCGACTCTCATCGCTGAAGACGATACGTCTCCATTCGTCCCTCCATTCACGCCTGTCGCGACACCACTGGAGGCGGGCTGCACGATGTTGGGGCGTGAGCGGAAGACGGCCTAACGGTGTGCGGGACCGTAGCCCAGCTTCATGGAGACGGTTGCGAATGGTCCTCGCCGATACCCCAGGAGCAACAGTGTCCCTAATTTGCTGGGAAGTGGCGGTGCAGTCCCCTACGGCACTGCGTAGGATCCTACGGTCTTGGCGTACATCCGTGCGTCGCTGCGGTCCGGTCCCAGGTCGACGGGCACGTGCACCTTCCGCCGACCACTGGCGACAACATCGATGTACTGTGGAGACCTCACGCCCCACGTGTTGAGCAATTCGGCGGTACGTCCACCCGGCCCCCCGCATGCCCACTATACGCCCTCGCTCAAAGTCCGTTAACTGCACATACGGTTCACGTCCACGCAGTCGCGGCATGCTACCAGTGTTAAAGACTGCGATGGAGCTCCGTATGCCACGGCAAACTGGCTGACACTGACGGCGGCGGTGCACAAATGCTGCGCAGCTAGCGCCATTCGACGGCCAACACCGCGGTTCCTGGTGTGTCCGCTGTGCCGTGTGTGTGATCATTGCTTGTACAGCCCTCTCGCAGTGTCCGGAGCAAGTATGGTGGGTCTGACACACCGGTGTCAATGTGTTCTTTTTTCCATTTCCAGGAGTGTATGTTCACCTCTCATGCTACATTCGAGTAAATCAGTGAAAACTATTAACAATAGCATGACATAGGCAGAAGCATATTTGCTCTAATGTTACATATTGTTTTAATGATATACAATATGTCTTTTTGAGCCACGTACATAGTTAACATGATACCTGTCAATTGTTAACGTATATTTCATATTCTTTATAATGGTACATTTCTTCTACTCATTGTACAGGTGCCTGAAGATGACATCAATGTGATGCCGAAACTGGTAGCACATAAGAAGTTCATTAAATAAATTTCTACAATACGTACGGCTATTGGTAAATAATCGCATTTTGTCGTACACCATGTTGGAGGAACACTTGCCCCGAGATTGTACTACGGTTGGTACCAATATCCTGTAGAACCCGGTCCTGGAGATGTGGTGCACGCACAGTCCACTGCCTCCCTGCGCGTTCGTCTGTCTGAAAGGGCGGCATGTTGACACAGACGATCATAAAGGGCTTGAAATGTTGTGTGATGCGGTTAGAGCCCGTGAACGTAACTGTTTTGCTATAGCAGTGCCTCGTCTCGACGTTTTCCATTTGCTTGGCCGTACGCAGACACCATCTCGGCTGGTTGCCGACATCGATACCGGACCATTCTGCTGCTTACAGAACGCTGAATCAGTCACACAGCCTGCAACCCATAAGAAACACACGGCACGTGTCGGAGGAACTGTCGTTCGTCAGGTCATCTACCGTGATAACGATACATTACCGGATACATGATCATAGGAATTTTTTCCCTCCATTTGCAAGCAGAAATCCGTTTCTACAGTTTGTCGGTTTTATTAATCTCATCCTTTATAAAGAAAGAACACTCATTCGTTTTTTTTTCGTTTGGAAACTCAGTTCATTACTGCTTATTTGTGGGAAGGTCGTGGTATGCCATGTACAAGAACTCAGATTTCTAGCAGCTCATGTCTGAATTCGACAGCAGGAGCAACATCATGCCCTATTGAGACTGCGGGTTTGCGTGGGACCGATCGTAAGGACTACCCGGATTGTCTGACAGGGTTCAGGAGCTGTCGGTGGTCAATGAACGTCCTGATCCAGCTGCATTCGTTTGCCATAATTCAGAGACAGCATCATGGCATGCAAAGACTATGGGATTACTGGTAGTTTGGAGCTGCAGTGTTAGCCGCACGGTGGAGCCCTTTACGGATATGACTGTCAAGGACAGAAATAAATCCTGTTAGCACTGAGCGCATAACAGTTGGTGATTTACCAGATGTCTAGCGGGTCTTTCCGGCTGCCATGAAGAACACATAGTGTAGCCATCTGGCGGTGGTGGCTCACGTATCTACTCACGATGCATTGCATTTTGGGTCGGAATAGTTTCTCTTTCGTATCCAGCAACTGTGTAAGGTATAAACAAATACTCTTACTAGCAATATGAAGATGGAATTCGTCATCCCTAGTGCCGCTCACAAGACCGACTGCAGACTTTTAGAACAGGTCCAAGTGTAGTGCCTGACTCATAGGTACAGAGGCCTCTGCGACATCGTAGGCTGCACATTCCCTGTCTCCAGCCTTTGGGTGGAGTGATGTCACGATTCGCTTAATGGATTAGGGGTCCACTACCTACATGAGGCGGTTACACTGGTAATGGGGCTGTGTGGTGTGGACTGGGCTGTTTTTTCCGTAAGAGGGTCTCAGAAAAGAAGAAACAGAGATTTAGACGCGAAAGGTGAAGGTTAACCACGGGACGAGGATAGAACCAGGAAACCTCATTATTATAACTGTAAATAGTCGTAGGTCTGTTGCGAACGTAGCAGAGCACTATGCGCTCATAGAAATCACTGAAGCGGAAATCCTTATTCTTACTTAAATTTGAAGGCCATAGAGCATTTCAGCAGAAGATTATACCAAGTAATTATTGGTTGACAGGGGGCATGCAGTAAGCACAGTCTGTTGTGCCATGCTCGTTCCTGTTGTCTTTTAGTGAAACTGAAATTGCTGCAACTGGGTATGGATATATTTAATACAAGTCGACTGCAATACATTAATGTTTAGTTATTTTTACCAACAACGACTCAGGCGTCTGAATTATAATAAAGAGCTTTAAGGTCAGTTTGAGCCTAATTTCGAATAGGTACAAGACTACCACATAAATGGAGCTGGCGGATTCAATTTACCCCGATATGTCGTCGAAATATCATATTTCCAGTCGGTGGCAGGTGTAGCACACCGTCCTAATTTGTACCAACACTTTCTTCGAAAATAATTTTGAGCAATTAGTTCAGACGCTCATTCCAAAGGCAATTGATTGACAGAACTATAGGCAGTTAGTTCTGTAGCCCACAAGAGATATAAATGGTTCTGATAATATAGTAGATCTTTTAGTAAGAAACGATCCTTAGCAAGCAGAGACTCATGATGGATACATCTACATATACATCTACATGGATATTCTGCAAATCATCTTTAAGTGCCTGGCAAAGGGTTCATCGAACCACCTTCACAATAATTCTCTATTATTCCAATATCGAACAGCTCCAGGAAGAAACGTACACTTATATTTTTCCGGGAGAGCTCTGATTTTCCTTATTTTATTATGATGATAATTTTCCCTATGTAGGTTGGCGTCAACGAAATATTTTCGCATACGGAGGACAAAATTCATGACTGAAATTTCGTGAGAAGGTTATGCTTCAACGAAAAACGCCCTTATTTTAATGATGTCCACCCCAAATCCTGTATCATTTCAGTGGCACTATCTCACCTATTTTGCGATAATACAAAAAGTGCTGCCCTTCTTTGAACTTTCTCAATGTACTCCGTCAATCCTACCTGGTAATATCTGACATCGCGCAGCAGTATTCTAAAGCAGGACGGACAAGCGTAGTGTATGCAGTCTCTTCAGTAGATCTGTTACATTTTTTAATTGTCCTGCGAATAAAACACAGTCCTCCCCATACAATTTTTCATGTTATCCTTCCAATTTAAGTTGTTCGTTATTGTAATTCCTAGGTATTTAATTGAATTTAAGGCCTATAAATGTTACTGAGTTATCGTGTAACCGAAGTTTAACGGATTTCTTTTAGCACTCATATGGTTGACCTCACACTTTTCGTTATTTAGAGTCAATGGCCAAATTTTTGCACCAATTTTCTAAATCGTTTTGCAGTTTGTTTTGAACTTCTGATGACTTTATTAGTCCATAAACGACAGCATCATCTGCAAACATCCTAAGACGGCTGATCAAATTATCTCCCAAATCGATTATATGGTTATGAACAGAAAAGGGTCTATAACCCTAACTTGGGGAACGCCAGAAATCACATTTGCTTTACTCGATGACTTTCCGTCAATTACCACAAACTGTGACCTCTCTGACAGGAAAATAGAATCGTGTCACATGACTGAGACTGTATTCCGTAAGCACGCAAATTCACTACAAGCCGTTTGTGTGGTAGAGTGGCAAAAGCCTTCTGAAAATCTAGAGATACAGAATCAATCTCAAATCCATTATCAGTAGCTCTCAACACTTCATGTGAGTAAACAGCTAGTTGTATCTCACAATAACGATGTTTTCTATATCCGTGATGGCTGTCTGTCAACATACCGTCCTTTTCGACGTAATTAATAATGTTCGAACACAATATACGTTCCAAAATACTGCCACATTTCGACGTTAATGGCATGAGCCTGTAATTTAGTGGATTACTCCTGCTACCATTCTTGAATAGTCGTGAGTCCTGTGCAACTTTCCCGTCTTTGAGTACGTATCTTTTATCGAGCGAACGGTTGTATATGATTCTTAATTATGGAGCTATTGTATCAGTAGACTCTGAAAGGAACCTAAGTTGTATACGGTCTGGACCGGAAGACTTGCTTTAGTCAAACGATTTAAAGTGCTTCACTTCGCCGAGGATATCTGCTTCTACGTTACTCATGTTGACAGCTGTTTTCGATTTGAATCATGCAGATTTATTTCGTCTGCTTTGGTGAGGAAATTACGGAAGGCTTTGTTTAGTAACTCTACCTTGGCAGCAGTGTCTGCGCTAGTATCTCCATTGTTATCGCGCAGATATGCCGCTAGCATACTTCACGTATGATGAGAATCTCTTTGGATTTTCTGCCAGGTTTCGAGACAAAGTTTCGTTGTGGAAACTGTCATAAGCATCTCACATTGAAATAAGCTCTAAATTTCAATCTTCTGTAAAAGATCATCAACCTTGGAGGTTTTGGATCCGTTTAAATTCGGCATTTTTTTATTTTTTTTCCCAACAGTTCTGGGCCGTTTTGTGTAGCAAGAAGGATCAGCTACGTAGTTTTTTAATTGATTTGGTATAAATCTCTCAAATGCTGCCAATACTATTTCTTTGAATTCAAGCCACATCTGATTTAAATTTACATTGTTAATTTGAAAGGCGTGGAGAGTGTCTCTCAGGAAGGCGCCCAGTGAATTTTTGTCTGCTTTTTTGAATAGGTGTATTTCTCGTTTATTTTTGGAGGATTTGGGCGCTACAATATTCAGGCTAGCTACGACTACCCTGTGTTCACTAATCCCTATATCCGTTTTGATGCTTGTTATTAGCTCAGGATTATTTGTTGCTAAGAGATCAAATGTGTTTTCACAACCGTTTACTACTCGCTTGGGTTGATGAACTAACTGCTCGAAATATTTTCCAGAGAATGCATTTAGCACAATTTCGGATGATGTTTTATGCTTACCTCCGGATTTAATCACGTATTTTTGCCAAGGCATCGAGAATTAATTAAAGTCACCACCAACTATAACTGTATGAAACGGGTATGTGTTTGACATTAATCTCAAGTTTTCTTTGAAACTTTCAACAGTCGTATCATCTGAGCTGGGAGTTTGGTAAAGGATCCAATTATTATTTTATTCCAGTTGCCAAGTATGATTTCCGCTCATACAAACTCACAGGAACAGTCTACTGCTTCTAACAGCAACAGACACGCAACCGCCAACTGTATTTAGCCAATCCTTTCAGAACACTGTTAGATTTTCTGCAAAAATTTCAGCTGAACTTACCTACGGCTTTAGGCAGCTCTCAGGCATTAAAGACAAAAAGGGCGTTGCAGCAAGACTGGCTGATATGACAGCCAAGTAATTCAAAAATACAACCAAAATATAAGTTTAAAATCTCTCATCAAAATTAAGGTGACGCCTTCATTGCAATAAAATAATTTATTTTAGCGTCGTACATATGTAGCTCTGTTCAAAGAATCTGTGTGAACAGTATATGAGACTTTCAAACACAGTTAACTAACAAGATACGGAACAATTCCCGCATGGTACACTTAACAGTTCAGAAACATGTTGCAAAAGCGACGGGATTTAATAGATTTAATAGAACGCATTATCTGCAAGATTGCCGACGTTTAACAGAAGATCTAAACTTAATGGAGACTTCATAGCGAACTCCTTTTAATAGTTTCTACAACAAAAATTTATTTTTAGGCTTGACAGAAAATTCAAAGACGTTCTGGTTGTATGTTAAGTATACCTGCAGCAAGACACAATCAGTAACAACTACATGAAAGCAATGATAATTTTATGATTAACTCCATTAAGCGGAGTTATTATTGTATTCCGAAATTCTTTCACCCAAAGCAGATGTAGTAAATATTCCAGAAGTCGAATGTAGAACAGCTGTCAATATGAGTAATACAGAAGTAGGCAGCTCGGTTTGGCTAAGTAAATTAAGTCACTTATTAAACGCAAGTTTTGTAGTCCGGATTGTGTACCATTTAGGTTTCTCTCGGAATAATCTGATGAAACAGTAGTATTTTTACTAAATATGTACAACCGCACGCTCGATTAAAGACTTCTACATAACGTCTGGAAAGAGGGATACACCAACGCACAAGACAGCAAAGAAAAAGTAATCTGCTTATTTACAGCCCATATCACTGAAATTGATTTACACTTGGATTTTGGAACATATTCCGTGTTCCAACATTAAGAAATAAGTCGTGGATAAAAATTTATTGACGCGTAACCAGCACGGATCCAAAAAGTTACAAACGTGTGGCGTTTTGTCTGAGACGTGCGGCTAGCTTTCTGATTTCCTTTCAAAAAAGCTACAGTTGATGGGAAATCATCAAGTGAAACGGAAATGATATCCGTGACTCCCTATGGACGTGGTATGAGCACTTGTTGCTGTTAGTGTATATAAACGATTTAGGAGACAATCTGAGAAGTTCTGTTACGTCGTTTGCTGCTGTCTCTTCACCGTCTAGTTAAGCTATCAGAACATAATGAAGTGAAATTGATTTAGACAAGCTTTCCGTACGATAAAAAAAAGTCAGTTGCTCCTAAACAATGAAAAATGCGATGTTCTCCACACGAGTACTCAAAAAATTCGTTAAATTTTGGTTAACGATACTGGTGCAGCAAGGTACTATCTGGGATACTTTTCGGGCACATATATGTATCGTAGTGTGGTTAATACCGTAACCACGAAGCCAAAGGCGAGGGTTGTCTACTTGCAGGGGCAGGATAATGGCGAAATTCTGTATCAACTGAAAAAGTACATAGTTTCGTCAACAGAAATTCTGCATAATCAGTATATGTCTTTTCTATCAGTCGTGCATAAAAGTGCACACACACACACACACACACACACACACACACACACACACACACACACACACACATACGCAGAAGGACATGGAGACAAGAATATTTAAAGATATAAACAATATTGTTGTAACTCTGAGCATTTCCCCGTCTAGAATGTCTGTATGATTTACTACAAACGCTTAGCATTTTCAGCAACACACCCTCACACAATGTTTAAGTCAAGTGTTAGAATGTTATTTGCGTATATAAATGTCTTTCAGAGATATGTGATGTTATTAACAGTACTGGTTTATGTGCAGTTTTTCCATACCTAGAATGTCTGTATTATCTATCAAAAGAAAATAACCGATGCCAACAACACACGTTTATTTCAAATTTCACAATGTTGTTTCATTGCGTAAATCATCTGTCAAAAAATGGGAAGGTACTGAAAATACTGGTGTAACTTACAGTACTTTCACCTCTTAAGTGTCTGTGTTGTTTATTAAATATATGTAAGCTGCTCAACAACACACAGAATGTTTGCGACCAGAATCATTGCGCTATTCCCACATCAGATATAGGCGTAAAAATTATTTACTGATATTGACAACAGTGCTGTAACAACATTTCAATGTCTATAGTATCTGTATTATTTTCAAACTATGTGTGACACTCATAACTTGCAGGTAAAACTCCACTTGGTAATGCACTATGGTGCTCGACGTTACATACTCCCACATCTAAATTCTCTGTAATATTGTTCCATAACTGTAACATAATAATTTGCTAAGCAGGGAAGGCACTTATACTTGACAGCTCCTCCTCAAAAAGAAAAAAAAAGAAAAGAAAAAACTGCAGAATAAATCCGTCAACTAACGAAACACCATTTTAGTTAGGGAATTACATAATGCATCATTCTGTACATTAAAAAGGTACAATTGACGTTATTGATGGGCTAAAATAGCTTTTTTATTACTTTTGTTCTTAAACCTGCCTGGTACAGAAAAGCGAACTATCGAGAATGACTTTGAGATCAACTGCTCAGACCTATGGTGCCAAATCTCTAAAATACTCAAATACTAAATAATACTAAACTGTAGAACATGTTGATCCACCGACGTCACATTTTCCAACGTTCTGTCACAGAAAAACATGTAACTTCGAAATGCACCAAATCCGATGCTTTGCATTCAAAAACACTGGCGGCTGTTTGTTTTGCTTGTCTCAATCACAATGATGTACAGGGTTCACACACATTTACGATCGTGAAATAAAATTCGATTTTTGCACCGAAATGATACAGCACTTAAAACTGGCTATATTATGTACCAAAATACCTTAAGGTTTCTTCTAAAACAGTAAAAAATGCATTAGGCTCGCTACTTGGCACTAGTGGTCGAATTTGCAGATTACAGTGCACTTGTCGACAAGAATATTTCAGACTTTGTACCACACTTTCAAAAACCAAAAAACTGTGAATTACTTATTGAGATATATTAATATATTTTTACCTCTGATCTAACTGATAACATTAAGTTATAACGTTAACCCTTTTGTGGGCCGTGGGAAATTTACTTGCCAGTA